>NC_136071.1:745524902-747924902 GCF_964261635.1 Lissotriton helveticus | reverse complement strand
AAAATGGCCCCCGACTTTTCTGCTTGCTAATTGGCCCTCACGCCTGACCCCAAGATGGCCGCCGAGACTCTCGCGATTCTTCAAACTTCGCGCTTTCTCTACAGCGCATACCGGGTCACTTGGTCTTCCTCTCGCCGCGGTCGGGGTGGGCTCCCACGTCGCTGCGCTTCCGTTGGTGGCACCTGTCTTCCTTTCTTCTTTCGTCACGATGCGATCCAGGGTGGGCTCCTGGTTTAAAATCGCGATTTCGGCACACCGGTGGATCTCGATCCCGCCTCGTCACCAGATGTCGTGTCTCCCGACCCAGGAAGCCACACAGAACACGGTGTTGGTTGTCAGGTACTTCTTTATTGTTGCAGCCACAGCGTATACAGACCACAACCTCTTGCCTCGAGGTTCAGCAGCCAACTGTCCCCTGTCCCCACCCCTTAACCGGATGTGGTGTCCGGTGCCCCCTCGCCTCTGTCCTGTCCCGGCGTCCTAGTGCCCTTGTCTTGGGCACGACAGCAAGAGATACTTGAAAACTAGTTATCATCAGAATGGATGCACGCTGCAATTTTACATCATGCAGCCTATGGCTTCTAATTTTTTTTTAAAAGGAAAAAACAAATGAAAGGGAAAAGTTCTGAATGCTGGTTCAGAAGCTGATAAATCTCTAAATCCAGAAAGGCTGTGTCTAATTGATCATAAATATTTCTACTATTGCATTCCAGTAGCGCTTCAACTCAAAGTACCTGAGGTTCCTAATGAGGACTGTATTCTATTAATTCACGGTCCTTCCGGTCGGTGTGTACCCTTCAACGAGAGCATGGCAGTTGTGGCTCATATCAGAAGACGTCATCTGCGTCGACAACTAGATGACTATCTGATTACTTTGTGACCCCTGAAGGAGCAATCTGCAAATGGTATCCCTTAATCCCCGAGGGGCAGATTTACGAACCCCGTAATCCACATTTGCGTCACTTTTGTGACGCAACGGCGGTGCAAAGCCAGCGCCATGCTGCAGGGTATTTACAACGTGACACATCTGGGAGATGTGTCACGTTGTAAAGCCCTGTGCCGGTGCAGGGGGGGGGGGGGGGGTGTCCCGGCGCAGGGACGCCTCCTAAAAGTGGCTGAGTGAAATCTACAAGATTTCACTCAGTCACTTTTAGGACCATGCTGCGTCAAAACCCTGCACCTGCTTGAAGCAAGCGTAAGGATTGACAAAGCATGTTAGGCAGAGGGACATCCCGAGCCTTGCTGGAGCTGCGTCTAGCTTGCGACGGAACTCCAGCAATACGTCACCTTTCCGGCAGCAGATGCGTCACGTATCTGTCTCTTCTTGCTCCATGGTGCACCGCATTGTAAATGCGGCACATCCATGGTGGCGCAAGAGGTGTCTGCCGTGACGCACAATAACTGGCGCATCCCTGCTGATATGCAGGGATGCGCCAGTTATTGTAAATCTGCCCCCGAGTGTTTCCATCTTTAAATTGCGAAAACTCTTTTCCAATCCCTTACCAAAAGTTGCATTTCAAGCGGCCAAATTATAGGAAGGATTTTGCATTCCTGCTTCACAAGTGACATTGTTTCATAAATGGACCGTCTCTGATCGTAAGAAAAGAGAGTAGTTGATCTTTGGAACAATGGGTTCCCCTATCTTCCTGACTCAATAGTAAAATCTAAAAATGAGAAGCTTTCAACTCGTGGAAATAAGAAGATAAGATTTTCACCATTGTTGTGGTATTTTTGCCAGTAGATCATGATAAATTATGCCTTTCCGGGAACGGGCTGGTAATGTAGTCATAACTTTCGATGTCTTCCTGCAACTCAAAAGAAAATGCCTGACTGGGACTACAGTCCGTGTCTCTTGTTCACCAGCAAAGATGACTTTAAACATACATTTGGAGAAATAAAAATGAAGATGGCGGCCTGCAGAATACTAAAAAGAAGCCAAAAAGCTTTAATACGTGCGTGCTGAAGATGGCAGAGTTGTTTACCTCCCTTGGGGATACTTTTGACTCTAATTTACACCGGTTCCATTTAAAGCTACATCTGTAATCCTTTGTTGCATTCATTCTTTGTCTGTATTGAACTAGGCCTGTCAAATTTGGGCTGAACTTTGAGCCGATGGTGGACAACATCCAAGGATATATATATATTTTTTAAATATATAATACAGAAAACAAATAGCAGCATGATACAATAAATAATAACATAATGGCGCATGTCACTGAGGTTACATCATTCCTTCGCAACAGAACCTAGAAAGGGAACAACAGGGGTCAATGTAAGGCACCTTCCTA
The DNA here is from genome assembly GCF_964261635.1 of Lissotriton helveticus. Taxonomy (NCBI): domain Eukaryota; kingdom Metazoa; phylum Chordata; class Amphibia; order Caudata; family Salamandridae; genus Lissotriton; species Lissotriton helveticus. The sequence continues at coordinate 747,922,614 of NC_136071.1, read as the reverse complement.
ATACAAAATTAGTTAGGGGGCTGGGAAGGGAGGAAGGTAGGGTAGTTGCAATAGCAATGCCGCCATTTGTAATTGAGGAGTCCCCAATGGGAGAGCCGGGTGAGGAGCTGTCAGTTGCCTGTGTGTGATGGAGATAAGACACAAGGGGGGCCCACATGTTAGGAGGTCGGCTAGCAGCAGGCACTAAGTCACAAAATTCACCCAGAAGCTTTTGACAGTGAGCAGCATTGGCCACATACAAGGATAGTTGACCTGATCTGTCCCTCATATTTACTAATTGGAAAGAAGGTAAATCTCAGAACATCAGTGCTCTTCCATCTCGGTCTGTGGGACACTGGGACACGTTCGGTAGAGAGAAGGCTGCAACTTTCCCTCCAGAGCAGACTCTGCCCAGGACCAAAGCACACGTTCGACCCCCCCTCTCTCTCATACTCCTTCAACCCCCTGCCTCGAAACCACCACCACACCTCAAGACCAGGTCCATTGACTTGCTCTCATCTGAGTGCACCTGCACAAATGGGCTCAGGGCGATGTGCCTGGATTTTATTAGCAAAGGGTGTGGTGGAAGAGACTGATTGGGGAAAATGTGAAACTCCACATGCACACCAGGAGACTAAGGCCATGTGAACGACCATTTCTTTTTGTGACTCACAATTTGCGAATCGCAAAAGGAAATGTACTAATGTGTCTCAGACATATTTGCTATTCCCAATGGGAACCTGCATCATCAATATTAATGAGGCAGGTCTCAATTTGCAACCCATTGGGAATGAGCAATATCACATGGATGGTGGCCTGCTGGTGAATTCAGACCCCCATATCTGTGTTTGCTTTTTAAATAAAGCAACTTTTTTTTTAAAAGCAGCCCATTTTCCTCAAGAGCAAAAGGGATGCATTTCAAAAACAAAAATGAAATATTTCAGTTTCAGTTTTACAGAGTAAACATTTTCACTGCCTATCACAACGGTGGAAGGGTCCCCTGGGAGGCCCTTCCTGTTTGCGACTGACTTACCACCTAGCTGAAGTATGCAGTAAACTGCAATTGATTTGTGATCACATTCCGAAACAATCGTACATGCCCTTGCGACTCGCCATTAGGAAGGAACACCCTCTGCACCCCCTTCCCAATAGTGACATGCAAACTCTATTTTGTGATTCGCGAACAGATTATCGACTCACCAAATAGGGTTGATACATGCTACAATCCTTTTTTAGCCGTCGCATATGGCTCAAATCTCTATTTGCAACTGCTAATAACAGTCGTACATGTGGGCCTAAGTCTCTCAGCGGTCACCTCAGTGTCATCCATGCTCCCTGGTGCGCATAACGTGCCCTGTTGAGCACATACCAAATGCCTAAAGCTCTTTGGTAACCAAGACCAGGCAACATGCTCTTTCATGCCTGTATATGTGTCTGGTGAGTGCCTTTTTCTTAGCTGTGGTGTCGCCGCTCCTAAATCTATTGTGGAGAATATCTGCATGTCAGCCCATCTCTCTTCTGAGAGGGAGGAAGTAACATGATCCATGAGTCAAGTGAATGCTTCTTCTTGTTTTTCATAGCTCTAGCAAGTTTGTCCATTGTGCCTGCGGCTATTTCTCAGCCCTTGGGAATATGTGCTACAGTAATTCCAGGCTGATTTGCCTTTATTGAGATGTTTAAATTACCCTTGGACATTTTTAAATAAATGTGCTCCTTTAGTCCGCTTTACATGTTTCAGGTATTGTATACTAATGGGATCTGCCTCTCTGGGTTCACTGACCAGCCACACCTCCCCAACCAAGCCAACTTCACACCAGCCAATTTTAATATCCCACTGATGCAGAACTGAACCTGGCCAGTGCATTGCTGTGAAAATCTAACTCTGGCTCTTAAGAGTTTATCCATTTAGCCTTTATCTTTGACCTCAGCTGGGATATAAGATTCATTAATTCCAGAAAACTTTGTATATATTGGACACCCTTAATTTTAATTTTGACTAATTTTAAGGGTTGTTGTTACTTCTTCAAGGCTTTAGTTATGATTGTTGGGCCTTGGTGGAATTGGCCTCTCTAAGGTGACAGGTCACTGATAATCCAACGCCAGACTCCCGGGCTGTCGCCAGCAAGAATAACTTTTATAATTAAGAGGGCATGGGCAAAATGGAACTCCGGTTCAAATTTCCCAACCCCTGAATCTGAACCAAATCTCTTCCAAGGATGTATGGCACAACTATATCTGCACATACAATGTCTTCTATTCTTCACTCAATGCACATCTGCTGCTCGGGCCACTGGCCAGCTCCTCCTCCACCACAGGGTCCACCTTGCATTTGCCACTTCTCTTGATATCCCACTGACACACCATTGAATCGGATCATTTCTCAACCACTCTTGCCAGGCATCTTAAGTAACCCTTGGCAAAGTACTACACTATGCTCGCGTTTTTTGTGAAGTTTGCGCTACTTCGCACTACGCGAATTGCACGTAGCACAGTGCAAACAAGCGTAGGGTAGCGGTCATTTTTTGCTTGCTCTCTGGCCTCAACGTTAAGTTGGTGACCGCGAGCGAGCAAAATGACATCCCGGCGAGACTTTTTCCTCGTTCGCGATCAGCAAAATCAAGTTGCCGATCGCGAGCGTGGAAAATAAACCTCCCAGCGATATTCTCAACGCGGGGAGGTCAGGTTACTCATTGCGAGTGGTCGCGTATTCTCGCGACTGCTCGCAATGAGAAGCTACCAGTCCGCATTGAGAAAGCTGCCGCTCGAGGAGAAATCTACTCGAGTGGCAGAAAACGGCCACATGCACGGTGCAAGATGCGGTTTGCACTGACTGCACAGTGCGGAGAAGCATCCGGCACTGTGCAATCAGTGTGAACAACATTTTGCACAGTGAACTACGCATTTCGCATAGCTATGCGTAGCTCGAGTAGTGCGAAGTGCACTTCGTGTAGCTACGTGTAGTGCTACTACGCTAACTATGCTCAGGGTTAATCTTAAAACAGAACCACTTACATCACTAGATATGTTTGACAAAATGGAAACTGGATCTAGCCAAATAAGCCTTATGGGTACCAGGAGCAATCGCAGATAAATGGTAGCTGAGCATTGTTTACTCTCCCTGGGTTCACCCCATGAGTGAGCACAGTTATATATTTGCAACAGCATTAATTTATCATCCTCTGCCATACACAGACAGCACTTCCCATATTGGCCATACTGCATTAACACATTTTTCAAGTCATACTCTAGTGCATTATAAACATACATGGTCTCTCTCTCTTACTCCCTTTGCTTCACTACATGCCACAGGTGCACAAGAGTGAACACAATAAAAGCACAACACTGGTCATTACTCAAACATCAAACCACTTCCCACATAAGCTACACCAGAAATCCAAAATCTTCAATACAAACCGGTTTCATGGAAAAAATGCTTCCAATCTGCAAATATGCACATGTACCCCATCAGTGGTACGAAGTGCTCTATAACTCGCATCATTACAATTCAGTAACCTCATCTGGCCTTATAAATGGCCCAATCACATTAGAAACTGTTGTGTAGATGAGATCCTCTGACCATGCTCCTTCCTAGGACGACCTCTGCCTCGAACCCAATTCTATATCCAGAATTAAAGTGGGACCTGAAAGAAGGGAAAAGATCAGCGAGGAGATACTGCTTCACCTTAATCTGAGGTACTCTGAAATGGAACATCTTCCAAGCAGTTCTACCCTATCTAATGAATATTTCAATGTCAGACCTCCAATACAGTTAATTATTTACATGTATATTTATCCATAAGGATAAGGCATATGTAAAGAATCTTCAGAATTATAATTTTTTATCATTTATTGCAGTTATTATTTATTTGATAGTTCTTCATATGTCATTCTTCATGTTACAAGGCTAGTTCATTCTTGGAAACATAATATTCTTCACACAAAAGTGATGTGTCTGCCTTTGGACACAGATGCATAAATCAATCTTTGAGTTTATGATGAGTTAAACTCTTTTAATATTTACAAAGTCAGCTAGGAAGTTTAAAAAATTGAGAGTTTTTGATTGATGATCCCTAATGGCTTGTCATAGAAATATACAGGAGTATTGTACTTGTTGTTCTATACTCCTTTCAGTAATCTTCGCAATCCATCAAACTTTGTTAATCCTATAGGACCAGTAGATTTGTCTGCACATTGTCAGCTAGGGGCAGATTAAGATGAGTAAGCACTTGTTACCCAATACACAAAGTGTTATGGTGTATTATATTGGTGCGGTGCTACAAAAGAAGGGATGTCAGCCCTACATACCTTACACAGAGGTAAGTAAATTCACAAGTCTCTTAGCACACGCAATATTGTGTATATACAGAAAAAAAGCATCCCATCATCTTTATAGTCTTCAATCTTTTATTTAATTGAGAATGGATCCTTCTGCCAGCCAAGACGTGGCTCATCAGTAGATGTGTCACCCTAAGACTTCTTCAGGGTTCAAAAATTAAATTGAGGGCTAAATTTACAAGATTGTGTACTGCAAATATACTAAAGGTTTTCATACATTGTATATCCTGACCGATTCCCAGTGTGCCATATGAAGTGATAGTGGTAAAATAAGTTTATATTATTTAGAACATTGCTTTTGATACCATGTGAATACATTGATTTGTAACATGCAAGGCTTATGCTTTTGATTTCCACTACATACAGTGAATACCTCATAACTTGTGTGGTGATAACGGAGTACAGTATTCTCACAGTCATGCTTCGTCATGCGAATCGTGTATAAATTTAACCGTGCATCAATGACATGTCAGTGGATTACAAATTCCCATACCACTGATAACCAGTGTATTAGGAAGTCACAGGTGAGTTAAAACACCTGTAATCGTAGTCTCGGTCTGTAAATTAATAGTACACATTTTTATTCATAACACAATATCTTCATATAATATCACTTCAGATATCAATGAATTGTAATACCATATACCTCAGAATGGGGACCCAGGGGGGCCTTGGCACGAGCCGGTGTCCCCCTGGGGTGATACGTGCAGTGGAACAATCTGTGCAGCGCAATAGTTTAGGCAGGTATGGGGCGGGTTTTAGTGGGTAGATTATATATAGAAGGGCTTTGGGCAGGAAGCTTCACTCTGAGGAGATTTGTTTAGGCGAACGTTTTATTGACGTCTGCCTTTTCCCTCAGAGTGAAGCGTTATTTCCTTTCACCGTAATGGCTGAAAGCACTGCTGTTAAGGATGCGCTCCGCGTCCTGTGTGAAGCGGGATGTGAGGATCTATTGCGCCTTCGTGTCTCTGGGATGTTGGCGGCAGGCGCGAGGTGCCCGAAGCATGTGGCGGCGCTGGGTGTAAATGAGGCTGTGGCGGCTTGTTTATCATCGAAGAGCCGTTCACAGCTTGTTGCCTCTAGCGAAGAGCAATTACCTGGTCACTTGCAGAACCGCGGATGCCCCTCACATTGGAGCGGTGATATGAGGCTGCTTTCCCCACCCTGCTCTTCCTCGTCTGCAGTGGAGGAGAGTCAGTTGGGGGCGGTCCCCAACCCTCTCTTGGGCCGGACAAGGAGGTGTGTCAGCAGCAGGGGTGGAGCTGCCTCCAGAACTTTGCCTGCATCACTATCAAGGTAGCAGTGGGCGAGGGGCCCTGCTGGGGAAGTTAATTCTTTTATACTGACAGCTTCTCCTTCTCCTGCTAAGAGGGCACATTTGGGGGATAAAGTGCGCGTGAAGAGCACTCATTTTAACAAAACAATGTCATTAATTAATATAGCCCCATCTGTCTTGTCAGATGGACGCTCTGCAGCACTAGTAGACTATTCTAGTGACAGTGGGGAGGAGGATGATGTTTATCAGGAAGTGTCATCTGCTCTTATGCAGAATACTGTTTCCAAGAATGCGCAGTTTGTTAGGGCTGCTCTGGGGGGGGGGGGAGGCTGTTTCAGATGTTGTGCTGGCTCCTATGCGTAGAGGTCCTCCCGGGGTAAAATCTAGTTTGTTTAATCAAACAACAGTTAACACTGGTCATACTGATATATCGGGGGCAGCTCTGAGAGATTATGTCTGTGGGGTTACGAATGAAGTTGAAGGGTGGCCGCTCATTGACATTCACATTTAGACCAGTTTGGTAATTTGTCAGGCATTGTATCTATTTTCCCGGAATCTCGCCCCCCTCTTTGTCACCCTCAGGTTACTTTGACTCTTCGTACGAACAACAATATGGACAGTGGGTGTGGGTTGAGCATTCTGCTCCTTCATCGTCCGAGGTTGGCGGCTTCATGCAGGCTTCTGGAGTTGGTAAGTTATCAGCCTCTTCTGGCAAGAGCGACAGGAAGTCTGCATCACATACAGTCTCTCAGTCAGCATCTGGTGGTTCCAGAATGGTGAATGCGAAGCAGGTTGCGGACAATCAATTCTTCTAGTATGCTACAGAAGTCAAATGCGGACAGTGCGACAGATCATGAACGGCGTAACGGTCATCAGTGTTGTGAAGATCCTCAGGAATTTCAAAAGCGTGCTGCTCAGTTAACAACAGGTAAGCCTCATTGGTGGGCTGCTTGGTCACAACCTTTGATGGGCAAGGATAATTCTGGTTCTGTGGGTGATGGTGATTTACATGTAAATGAGTCTTTGGGTTTGGGGAGAAGCGAGGATATGATGAAAGTAACGGATCAGCCATCTTTCTATAGTAGTGTTGCAGGGTCAAACAAAACTTCAGGTCAAGACAAACAGGTTTCAGAGGTTGGCAATTCCAGTTTGGGGCAGGAGTCAATCATTGATAACATTCATAAGAAGCTTCCGTATATGGGTTTAGCTATGCCCTTGGGGATGCACCTTTCAGATAAAACTAAGAAAAGAATTTGGCAACATGAATTTGTTGATATTTTCAAACTCCTTCATAGAGATATTCAAGCTAAGGAGGGGTCCAGAGAGGAAGAATAGGAGCTTTCTAGACGTCCCAGAGTCCCTAAGTCTATTGAGAATTGGACCGCTCATTTTTAATATATGCAAGTGTATATTGTGAGAGACACCAAGATAGGGCTGGAGCCATGTTTAAATACATGGATTTTATTCATAAAGCACATTTACAATTTGGTGGCTATGCATGGCTCAACTAGGGCTAGAGTCAGTATGTTTAATGATAAACCTTGGGGTGAGGTGGATTAAGAACTTTGGTTACAGTGGATGTCCTCTACCCAGCCACCTGTGACGATTCATACTGCAAGTGGTCTGTCAATTACATACCGGCCCTTTCCGCCTCACCACGCCCAAATCGGGGCGGGTGTCTTTGGTAGAGGACAACTGCCTACATCAGGCACCTGTTGGAATTTTAACCGAGGCAATTTTGCAGGTTTAAGCATGAATGTTCCCAATGTGGAGGGAAGCATGCCATTACCCAATGTTTCACAAACCAGAATTTCGGGGATCAAGGGAGGTTCTAAAGAGGTAGAGGTGCAGTTCATCAATTTATACCAAAGGGCTCATACCCCAATTAAGTTGCAGTTACTGATACCATGGTTGGAGGTGTGTCCCGATTCTGAAGCTGCTTCTAAATTGTTTTGGGGATTTAAAGATGGTTTCAAGATAGGTTATCAAGGGCCACGTTATCGTCGATGGGGTGACAACTGAAAATCTGCCAAACAATTGCCACATATTGTTCAAAAGAAACTGGATGTTTAGTTAAAAGTTGGTAGGACAGCGGGCCCTTTTAGTCAGTGTCCCTTGCAAAATCTGATAGTATCCCCATTGGGTGTAGTTCCCAAGAAATTGGCTGGAGAATTCAGATTAATTCATCATCTGTTGTGGCCAGAGGGCCAATCTATTAATGATTTCATCTCCCCTACTGACTTTATTGTCTTGTATGCTTCTGTTGATGATGCTTTAAGATTGGTGCGGATTGTTGGGACTGGTGCTTAACTAGCAAAATGTGATATTCAGTCTGCATTTTCATTTACTACCTATTCATTCATCCGATTTTGAGCTCTGAGGAAGGTTTTTTAATGGAGCGTTTTATGTCGACAGAGTCCTCCCTATGGGTTGTTCAGTGTCTTGTGCTTTGTTTGAAAAGTTTAGCACTTTCTTACAATGTTGCTTTTCGAAGAGAAGTGGTCACAAACATGTTTGTCATTATTTAGATGATTTTATGTTCATTAAAGAGGCACATTTAGACCAGTGTCGCAGAGTTTTAGGCATTTTTCAGGACATGGCTGAGGAGTTTGGTGTTCCGCTGACTCCGGAAAAAACTTAAGGTCCTTGTACCAAACTCCCTTTTTTGGGTATCGAGATCGACACTGAAGCTATGATGGGTCATTTGCCAGTTTCAAAGGTGGGTGAAATCAGGTCTTTTCTGTTGGAGGTTCTTGATAAGGATAAAATCGAGCTCAAGCAGGTTCAACATTTGTTGGGCTACCTAAATTGTGCCTGTCGTGTGGTCAGGACTGGCAGAACTTTTTGCAAAAGGTTGGGAATAGCAATGTCAGGAGCATACCTCACTCATCACAGGATTAAAGTTACTAAAGCCAGCAAAGAGGACCTTTTGATTTGGCTAAAAATGTTTGGAAGACTTCAATGGAGTTTCCCTTTTTTTTGTTGAAGACAACACTATTTGGCAGATCCAGATATTTTCAGATGCTTCTGGGGCCCATGGTTTTGGCTTATTTTGGGAGGGTCGTTGGTGTGCGGAGAAATGGCCTCAGTATTGGATACATCTGAAAGAAACCGGTTAGTATTATATTCCTTACCTTAGAATATCCCGAGGCGTCAGACTGGATCCAGAAATGTTTGCGTAGCAGTACCCTTGTGCGTCGGTAGGTGTCGTCTGCGGCTCCGCGTCCGTCGTCGGCGTCGTGGGCGCCGTGATGACATCGTCGGAGTACTTATACGCCGCCTCCGCGTGCTGATGTCAGTTCTTCTTTTTTCCGCGCCAGCAGCGCAGATCTGGAAAAAGTGGTACCTCAGTCATTTTTTGACTAAACATTTTTGATCCCTTTTGATCATTTTTCGAGTCTTCGACTCCGAACGGTGCCGATAGGGATGCCAGGTTTTAAACCCTGGAAGGACTGCGACCGGCTGATGTCGGTCACCGACCCTCACCGTCGGTGTCTCCACTGTCTCTGCGTCGACCACGATGACAAGACCTGTTCCGATTGCTGGGCCCTGACTTTGAAAGCTAGGCGGGAGCGGTCCCGCAAGCGACTCGAACTCCGGCAGTCGGCCCCGCGCCGCGAGAGGTCCCGGTCCGGACGGAGGTCGAGGGACCGGTTGCGGGATCGGAGCCATCATTGCACCGGGAGTCGACATCACTCCTCAGGTTCGAAGTCGTCAGGTAAGCACAAGAAGTCGAAGAGACATCATCGCTCTTCCGACTTCCCCTGACGCTCGCGCGACGCAGCCGGGGGTTCGGGTGACACTGCCCACGTGGCACCGTCTGAGTCGTGGGCGTCGTGTCCGGCCCCATACCCTCCGGTCCCTGGGCCTCACGCGACGCCGGAGGAGATCGAGGGGTTCCTCATGGCCATGAGGTCTCTCACTCCTCCGGCGGGCTCCGCAGTGCCTTCGGGCCCAGCGGACTCGTCTGGGGGACCTAGCAGGTCGGGGGCTTCGTCCCCGACGACGTCGGGTGCTTCGGCCCCGGCGCCGCCGGCCCCCACTGTATCCTGATCCGGGTCGTCGCCGGTTGACCTGACGACCTCACCGGTGCCGGTCCCTTAGGTGTCACCTCTGGCTCCGTCTTCGGGCGGCGCCGTCCCCGATGCCTCCCTCGACCCGGTTCTGGCGTCGGAACTGCGCCGCTGGGCGCCGCTTTTGACGCCGTTTGGAGATTTTTACTTCAATGAACCAGCCCCATCCTTTGACACCCCTGAATATCAGGAGATGGGTGATGAGGAGAATTGGGAGGGGTCTGAGGACCCTCTGACACGGGAGTGTCAGTCCCAGGAGGACTGGACAGGTGGACTTGGGGATGCCAGTGGTCTGGATACCTCGCCAGCGTGGTGCTGATGCGGGCGGCCAAGGCCTTGGGCCTTGAACCCCCTGTCACGGCCGTGAGGACTAACCTCCTCACTGAGGTCCTTAAACCGCAGTCAAGCTCGGCTGAGCCTCTGCTGCCGTTTAATGAGGCCTTGACCGACGTTCTTTTGGGCACTTGGTCCAGGCCCGCTACAGGTTCGCCTGTAGATAGGAACGTGGCCAGACGCCACCGCCCCGGCCCCGGGCGACCCTTGTTTCCTGTCCACCCACTCCACCCCCGAGAGCCTGATTATTCAGGCTTCGAATTCCCAGACCGCATTTCCGTCGGCTCCGCTTGACAGGGAATCCAAGAGGTATGAGCAATACGGCAAGAAGGTATTCTCCTCCCTGAGTCTGGGACTGCGGTCTTCCAACACTGCATGCCTCTTGGGCCGTTACACCCACTCTCTGTGGGATACGGTCTCGGACGTGCTGCCAGAATGCCCGTTGGAGGTACGGGCTAAACTCAGCCAAGGCCTTGTGGAAGGCCGAGATGTGGCACGTTATTCTATCCGGTGTGGACTGGATACCACCGACTCACTGGGCAGAGCGATGGCAACGACGGTGGCGATTCGTCGCCACGCCTGGTTGAGGTCCGCCAACTTCTCGGCTGATGTCCAGAATACACTCATGGACATGCCGTTTGTTGGCCGTCGCCTTTTTGGCGACAAGGCAGACCATGCGCTTGAGCGCTTTAAGGACTCCAGGGCTACGGCCAGGTCCTTGGGCCTCTCGGCCCAGGCCAGCAAATGTTTCGCTCCTTTCGTGGCCAAGGAAGGGGCGCCCCCACACGTGCTGCCAGCCACGCACCGCAGAGTAATACCCAACGCCATGACGGCTGTGGAACCCGCCGTGGCGGCGTTCGGGGACAACGGCAAGGACAGTCCACACCTTCCCCCGCAGCATCCGCCTCAAAACCCTCCTAGTCCATGCTTTCAGGCCCATGTGACGCCAGTGGGGGGCAGGGTTCGCCATCACCTCCTCCACTGGTGCACTGTCACATCGGACAGGTGGGTGCTGCAAATCGTCCGAAGGGGCTACTCCCTCCCCTTTGAGGCAACCCCTCCAGCCATGCCACCGCAGAACCACCATGTATCGGGGGATCATTTGCAACTTCTGCAGGAGGAAGTTACGGCCCTCTTGGCCAAGGGGGCCATCGAACACGTTCCTGGGCCAGAAGTAGGGCGTGGTTGCTACTGCGGTTCACGGTTGGTCGCGAGCACTTTCAGTTTACCGTGCTCCCCTTCGGCCCTACCAGCGCCCCACAGGTGTTCACAAAGGTGATGGCGGTGGTCGCGGCTCATCTGCGCAGGTTAGGGCTTTCAGTCTTCCCCTACCTCGACGACTGGTTGTTGAAGGCGGGCTCGCCCCAGACAGTCGTCAGCCACCTCTAGACGACGGCAGACCTCCTGCACCTGCTGGGGTTCTCCATCAATGTGCCGAAGTCACACCTGTGCCCCTCTCAGAAGCTCCTCTTCATCGGAGCGGTTCTCGACTCGGCGCAGTTTACGGGTTTATCCTCCCGAACAGTGGGTTTGGGATATTCAGGCTCTGATTCCACTCTTTCAGCCTTTATTCCGGGTCTCGGTCAGGTTGACGCTGCGGCTTCTGGGGCTTATGGCCTCCTGCATCCTTCTGGTGCATCACGCCCGGTGGCGGATGCGGGCTCTGAAGTGGGACCTGCAGTTTCAGTGGGCCCAGCATCAGGGCAACCTATCCGACCATGTCCTGATCTCGGAGGGCACTGCGAGACAGCTGCAGTGATGGCTCACGGACCGCGATTGGGTCAGCGGCAGATCCCTCTCCCTTCCCCAACCGGAGCACGTAGTTGTGTCGGACGCGTCCCTCCAGGGCTGGGGAGGCCACATGGGAGCGGCGGAGATCAGAGGCCTCTGGTCTCCGGCGGAGTCCCGGCTCCATATCAACCTTTTGGAGCTGCGGGCGATTCGTCTAGCACTGAAGGCATTCCTCCCCTCTGTCAGGGGGAGTGTAGTGCATGGTGTTCACGGACAACACCTCCGCCATGTGGTACTGCAACAAACAGGGCGGGGTGGGGTCGTGGACCCTTTGCCAGGAGGCTCTGCGCCTCTTGCAGTGGCTGGATCATCAGGGTGTGAACCTGGTGGTTCAACACCTGGCAGGTTCCCTGAACGCCATAGCGGACGAACTCAGCCGTCGGTGCATGATGGATCACAAATGGTGTCTGAACTCGGAAGTGGCGCAAGGCCTCTTTCAGCAGTGGGGAGAGCCTTGGTTAGATCTATTCGCCACCGAAGAGAACGCGCAATGTCATCAGTTCTGCGCGTTGGAATTTCCAAGGCGGCACTCGCTCGGAGACGCTTTTCGTCGCGAGTGGAGTTGCGGTCTGTTGTACGCCTTTCCGCCTATACCACTTCTGCCCAGAGTGCTGCAGAAGATCAAACGCGACCGGGCCCAAGTCATCCTTGTGGCTCCGGACTGGGCACGAAGGTACTGGTATCCCGAGGTACTCAGTATGTCAGTCGATCCCCCGGTTCGTCTGCCTCTTCAGGAGGACCTTCTGTCGCAGCAGCAGGGGACGGCCCTCCACCCGAACCTGTCCAGTCTCCACCTCCATGCTTGGAGATTGAGCGGCGACAGTTGAGGCCATTTGACTTGCCTCCTGAAGTCTGTAATGTCATTTTGGCAGCCAGGCGTCCCTCCACAAAATCGGTATACGCCTGCAGGTGGAACAAATTTGTGGCATGGTGCACAGCAAAGGCTGTGGATCCACTTTCTGCCCCTCTTTCTGAGGTTCTTCTCTTCATTCTTTCTCTTGCCCAGCAGGGCTCTGCTCTGGGCACTATCAAGGGCTACCTTTCTGCCCTTTCAGCCTTTCTAAGGCTGCCTGATCAACCTTCTTTGTTCAAGTCCCCTATTGTAACTCGTTTTCTGAAGGGCATCACACACATGTTCCCTCCTGTTCGGTTTGTGATGCCTCAGTGGGACTTGAACCTTGTTCTTACCTTTCTGATGTGCGCTCCCTTTGAGCCACTTCACAACTGTCCTCTCGGCCTTCTTACTCTGAAGACTGCTTTCCTGGTTGCCATCACCTCTGCCAGGAGAGTGAGTGAGCTCCAGGCTCTTTCATCTAAACCCCCTTTCCTTTCTGTCCATCCGGACAAGGTTGTGTTGCGGACTAGGCCATCTTTCTTGCCCAAGGTTGTCACGGCCTTCCATATCGGGCAGTCCATCGCCTTGCCCACCTTCTTTCCGCCACCGCATCCCTCTAAAGAGGAAGAACGGCTCCACCGTCTGCACCCAAAACATGTGATTTCGTTCTATCTAGATCGCACACGCCAGTTCCGGGTGGATGACCAACTCTTTCTTGGTTACGTGGGCACTAAGAAGGGACGGGCGGTGCACAAGAGGACCATCTCTCGGTGGGTCGTCTTGTGTATCAAGGCATGTTACTCCTTGGCGAGGAAGGAGCCTCCTGTTGGGCTGAGGGCCCATTCCACTCGGGCCACGGTGGCTAGCACTGCCCTGGGCTGGGGAGTCCCCTTGCAGGACATCTGTCAGGCAGCTACGTGGGCATCCCTGCACATGTTTGCAAGACACTACTGCCTGGACAGCCAAGTCCGGAGGGATGGCTTCTTTGGCCGTTCCGTCCTCCAGGACTTTCTGGTGTGATTATTGGTTCGCAGACCCACCACTGGGGTTGGTATTGCTGGGGTATCTATTCTAAGGTAAGGAATCTAATACTAACCTGTTTCTTTCAGATGAACAAGTTACTTACCTTCGGTAACGATATATCTGTAAGAAACAGTAGTAAGTATTAGATTCCTTACCGCCCCACCCATCCTCCCCGTTCTGCGAACCGATATCTAGGGTTAAGGTCATCCCATTTCAGGGCCCTAGTTTCCATTGGCACCAGTGTTGGTTTTTAACATGGTTCTGCGTTTCTGGCGCGGAAAAGCTGTGTCTAAGAACTGATGTCAGCACGCGGAGGCGGCGTCTAAGTACTCCGACGACGTCATCACGGCGCCCAAGACACCGACGACGGACGCGGAGCCGCAGACGACGCCTACCAACGCGCAAGGGTACTGCTACGCAAAAATTTCCGGATCCAGTCTGACGCCTGGGGATATTCTAAGGTAAGGAATCTAATACTAACTACTGTTTCTTACAGATATATCGTTACCGAAGGTAAGTAACTTGTTCAACAGGGACGTAGTATTGCTTTTCTTGAATTGTTTCCGCTCATTGTAGCTTTGCTAGTCTGGGGTGAGGAATTTCATGACAGGTGCGTGCTTTTTCATATCGATATGTCTTAGGTACAGCTCATTAATAACCAAAAAGCAAAAGATCTACATGTGTTGCGCCTTTTGCGTTTTTTCATGCTACAGAGCCTCAAATTAAATATTGTTTTCAGAGCGAGGCACATTCCGAACATTAATAATTCAATTGCAGACACAATGTCTTGTTTAATTGGCAGATATTCCGCAATTTCAAAACTTCGATTCCGCAAGACACCTGGATGCTGGGGGAATGAGGATCATCAAGTTGGTCGAAAAGTCTATAGCTCCTTCCACCAGACAGTTATCAGTAGGCTTGGACTGAATTTTTAACTTATGCTAAATCTCACAGCTTTGAAAGGACATCCGTTGGTAACAAATGTTTCATTTTACAGTTTGTGTTGTATTTGATTAACAGGGGTTTGTCTCATACAACCATTTCTGGGAAACTGTCTGGGATTTCTTTTTATGGACAGTTATGGTGGGGTCAAGACTTGGTGTGGGATGTTTTGTTACGTCGAATGTTGAAAGGTTTTAGTAGAGAACTTGCAAATTATTTGCCTTTGCGCGAGCCAATTACTTTTGTTTTTATGCAACCGTTGCTGGTACAACTACCATTTTGTTGTTATGGCAGGTGGGAGGTTTCTCGTTTAGGGCTTTGCATGATATGGTTATTTTTTGGTACTTTTAGAGTTTCAGAATTGTTGGGGTTGAGGGATGAAATGGGTATTCAGACCAGTGAAGTTCATGTTCAACGAGGAACAATGAGGATTCTGTTGAGTAAGTCTAAAGCTGATCAATTAGGCAAGGGCACATGGATTCAATTCAACTGTAGTGGTGTACAGGAATATTGCCCTCTGGAGGAATGGAAGTCATTCGTAAGATCTCCAGATTTTCAGCATGGGGCTATATTTCTGCATCGCAATGGGGATAAGATTACCAGTGCTCATTTATTGGCTGTGTTGCGGAAATCCTTGATCTTGGTTGGGAAAAACCCCTTACTGTTTGGGACTCACTCTTTCGGAATAAGGGCAGCTACTGAAGCGACCAATTTGGGTTGGGGCTGGGAGAACATTAAAAGGATTGGTAGTTGGAAATCTGCTTGTTTTTAGGTTTCGCCCTGGCGTTGCAACTGCGTAGCAGTTGCTCCGCCCAGGGCGAAATCTCATGATCCTACATATGGGGCTTTGGTCCCGCCTCTGTCTCCCATTGGCTAGCTCCATAAATGGAGGCTAGCCATTGGGAGACAGAGGCTGTCAATCACGCTTTCCCGTGAAAACGCGATTCGGGGGCGTTTCTCGGTCTTTTTTTAAGTCCCGCCCCTTTGTCCTGGGCCGCGCTGTCATTGGCTGCCGGCCGGGAAACCCCCGAGACGTCATTCCCCGGGCCGCGCTGTGATTGGCTGGCTGGCCCGGGACCTGACTTGTTAAATGTTTGTCTGACCTTTTGTTTTGAAGTTTTCCTCTAATTCGAGTGGCATTTTGTTTGATCGTTTTTATTTTTTTTGCTTTCTGGTGATACGTTCTATTTAAGTAGTTTTCTCTGTTTATGCTTTTGCTCTTTATATGCCCATTGTGTTATATGATGCGCACAGTGAGCACCTTTACATTAGAATGGCCTCGCAGCGATGGAAGAGTTAATGTAACATATCTATGATATTGTCGCCTTTATTTTGTAGTGATTTCTGTTTTCATGTAGTTTTCAGTAGTTTTGAGGGAGCTTGCATTAGACATTCCTTTGAGAGCGATTCATCTGTTGTTTTCTTTTCACAAGGGCTCCTGTAACGAGCCTTATCTCGCTCATGCTGGAGAGCCGAGGGTACCACATATTTGCTGGCTGTGGTAAGACTTCCTCGGAAGGGTCAATGTGTAGAAGTAGTCGACATATCACAGCTTTCTCCGCTCACCATGGCACCTGCCCTCTCTGTCCACGCCCCGAGGCCTGCCTCCTGAGCTGCCCTTGCAGCGTCACTCCGCCCCTTTCTTCACAGCCTCACTCCTGCCTCTTGGTTCTCCTCTCTCGAGTCGAACGTTCTTCTGTTCTTCTCTTTCGTGTTCCCTTTCCTCGTTCATCTGCTTCTCCCCTGTGGGCGCCATCTTCCTCCTCTCACTCAATCATCCCTTGCTCTCATCTTGCCTCCGCCACTACTTGTAGCTCTCCATGCTTCTCTTCCTCTACACTGCTATCTCCCTCCATCCTCTGGTTTGTCCTCTTTCTCCTACCCATCTTTCTTGGTCTCCTCTCGTCGTGTATCCCCCTCCGTGTGCATCTCGTCTTGTTTCCCCTCTCTTCTCCAGCTCCTCCTTCCCTCTCTCTCTCCCTCCAGGCAGCAGCTCTTCTTATAAACATGTCTCTCCCTCAGGGTCTTCCCTTATTCCTTCTCCCGCTCGTTCCTTTCTCATTCTCTTCTCCCTAGACTTCATCTCCTCCTTAATTTCTCTCCTGTTTCCTCTTCCCCTCCTACGGATAGCGCGCATCCTTCTGCCCCTTCACATTATCTCGCTTCTTTTTCTCTTTCTTCTCTCCCCCTTTCCCTCTCTCCTCAATGTCTCCCGTTTCTCTCCCTCTCGCCTTCTCCCAGGTTCCTGACCTCCCCACCCCTCATAGTTTCGCAGAAATAAAACAATGCTCTGTGTGGAGAAAAGGTCCAGGTTTCTGCTCTGATGTCAGCAGACCTTGCACGGGGCCGTGGGTTTGTGGCCACCCACACAACGGGTTCCGTGGGTGTGTGTGCACGTGTTATGGTGCTAGTGTTGCTGCCGGACACTTGTCCTTCGTTCATCCTTGTAATCCCGCTTGCGGAGATACAAATCTCCGCGAGATGACTTCGTTTGAAGTAATGCACCAAACAAAATTAATTCGCGTACGATAAATGCTCAAAATAATTTTTGGGAAGAGCATGCTGTATCCAGTTATTCTTATTGTCTTTTGATCGCAGAGGTCTCCTCTCGCCACTCAACAAAGCACCACAAAAGTGCTGCTATTTCAAATGTTGAAGAAACTGTTTGCTGAGACACAACTCCATTATTATTTTAATGTTCCACTCGTAGACGCGTTGTTGAAATAAATCCCCAAAACGAACATATGTTTTTAGACAATGAACCGGGCCTGTCTTAATGCTCTGTAGCATCCATTTTGTGTGTTGGGGCGGGGAGACAGGCGAGAAAGAGGCAGTTTTTCGACCTTCTCTCACAGCATTACATATTTATGATGGCAGATTACCCAGGAAAACGAATGTTCTGATTTTGGACAATTAGCATACTTACCTGGATATTGTTTTTGCAAGGGAAAGATTTTTTTGCAAATGTATATTATAACAGCGACCCCTATAATAAAAAAATAAAGTATAAAAAATCAACCTACAAATTATGGTTGGGGGTGTAAGAACCATGTTGATCTCCTTCGTACGCATTTTTTTGTGCCCAATCCTGGAAAGGCATTAAGCAAAAATTGCAACTTGAGAATTAGCCCTTCGAAGCTGACATTTTGTACTTTGACGATTCTGATTACAGTGAATCAACCAACACATACATAAAAAATTTGTCATTTACAATGCCAATAGCTCTAACTTTTACAAAGGCGAACCGTTGCATTGTAAATGCTTGTTCTCGTTATGTCAGAAAATAATAGCAACTATCTATTACTAGGCTGCAGTCTAATTTTATTTTTCCACCTAGGTCGTGTAAAAAGTTATTTATCAACAAAAATGCGTATATGGATTGTAGGCCACTTCTTCATTAAATGGTCAGCCACATTTGCAGAGCGGCAGATATACGGCAGAGCGCTTGGACTTCCCAGCAAAGGCCACAATGCCTCTGGAAAGGGAAAGGTGGGATGAGGTGGGAAGGTTTGTTTCCCATGCTATCAGAATTATCATCTGAAAGAGGTTTTCAGGATTTGTTTATCATTCACTTAGGTGAAAACGATTTAGTACCATTGTCGGGTCTATCCCTCTTAAAGCAAATGAAATTGGACTTAGCAGTGATAAAGAACAATTGGGTGAGTACGTTACTGGTATGGACAGAATTTATTTACAGGCACCATTGGAGGGGAGCTCGCAATCACACTGCGATGGAAAAGGCTTGCAGAAAGCTAAATCGTGTGGTGACATTTTTTTGTCATGCAATGGGTATTTAGGTTTTGACCCATGAAAACATTACAAGCGTTAAGAATCATCTCTTCCGGGAAGATGGGGTACATTTATCCCAAATAGGTGAAGCATAT
This sequence comes from Lissotriton helveticus, assembly GCF_964261635.1. NCBI lineage: Eukaryota > Metazoa > Chordata > Amphibia > Caudata > Salamandridae > Lissotriton > Lissotriton helveticus. Next base: position 747,904,143 of record NC_136071.1, on the reverse strand, counting down.
TATATGATGGAATTGAGGGATTTGCTGGCGGGATTTTGGAATGAAAATCTTTGGTGTGATGAAAATTCAAAGTAAAAAAAATATGTTTTTTCCACAGGTTCTTGGGGTGGGGCCAGGAATCTCTTTGGTTTTCCTGGGTGGTGCTTTTTGGGGGGGTTTGGATAGTCTGGAGCTGGCTTATCCTTCCCTCTGGGAAGGGGAGGGCGGATGAAAAGCTTGATGGGTAAAATAAAAGGAGGGGAAAGGAAATGGTGGGATTGTGCAATACATGGGGTATTTTCTGAAAGTCTTGTTGGGAATATTTTGGTTTCTCTTTAAGATAAATGTTTTAAAGCGTAATGACAATGTGGATTTTGTTATAACAAGGTTTGCTTTAAGAAAGAGTTTTTATCTGTTTACCTGTCTTAATATAGTGACCTTTTTAGCTAAGTCAATAACGGTGTGGATTGTTGTTATTGCGCGATATGCTGATTAATCCATGTGTGTAAAATAATATGGTTTCCAATTTATCAGTGTTATCCTTAATATTGATATAGTCAGAATAGTTTGTTTGCCATCTGCACCTTTCCAACCTAAATACAGAGGATACTGAGGTGCCGTATTCAACCACACACTTCATCGTTTCTACAATTTAAAACCACTAATCGGTCAATGCATCGTCTCTATTGTTGCCCCGATTTATTATCTTACCAGTGTACAGGCCATAAAATCCTTAGCCTGTCTTTCGACATGAGCGCCTGTACCTGTGAAAAATAAGAGTCCACTTAAGCCAGAGTACGTACCTCTGGTGAGTATACTCCTAGTCCGTAGATGTCCCCAATTATACAGTAGCGGTGTCCCCATATGTCAATCCCTTTGACTTACTCTTGTACAGGCTTGAGAAAACCATTGCTGCTCTCCCGGTGTTCGTGTCTGCCTCACATTTGTCGCAGGCGCTATATTGTTTGAATCGTTATTGACAGCTTGTGCACGCTCATATACGCTTAGTAGATGGACCACTGTGAACCTTCCAGCGGTGGTGCCATCTTGGATTGTGTCCTTATTCTTCATAACAATGTATATATGAAACAAATATGATATTACAATGTTCACTCCCTCTTAGTTTAAGGGATCTACATGTTTAAGGACGCTAGTCTAGGCATTGCTAGATCACAACCATTAACTCCATGATTGCGGGTCCCATGATCATGACATCAGTATATTCCTCTATGTATTGCAGTATGTGTTTAACCTTTCCTAGTCCACTCATATTGCAGTTAAGTTTTGTACCAAAGGATTATAAATGTGATATAATTAGGGGTGCCTTCTGTAAACAAACTAATATTATTTGTTCTATGCCATCCTTCAATGTAATTTGGAGGCATATGTAAATCAAAATGGGGAACCATCCTTGTACCGCTGTCCCATATTCAGCATAATCCGATAGTGTCTGGAGATACCTTGAAGGTTCAGGCACCCCAGATATATTACCAGCCATATCACTATTCTGGATATGTAGTGGCGCAATCAATGACAGGGTTGTATTCAGCATCATTGTGTCCTGCTAAATATATGTATATCTCTCTTGATATTAATACAACTATTATTGCATTTTTGTTTGGATAATTATTAGCCAAAATCTTCAGTCAGCAACTAGTGGGATTCATAGGAGTCAAATGATATTCATCAGCGCATTGTATAATTAGTACAAACATCAGATGCTGATTACCATCGATTGATCGTTGGTGTTTATATTTTGAATCAGCTGTTTGTTTTTGCACATATGTTAAAAAGTTCTATACCATTTGTAAATATTTATCGTCTTCATTTATCTTATAATGGACTGTTAATCCCACAAGAAGTGTAGTGCAGCTCTTGATTTATGTTCAGACTATATTCCACTGTACGTAGTCTCATAACCCTCTGCGGAATGTTATACTTGGCGATATGTGATCTTGCAAAACCTTGTCATCCCTTAAAAGGTGCCAATGTCTCTTCAGACATCGAAGATATCTGTTTAATAGGCCATTATAAATCATTATAGTATGTATGATTGTTCTCTTGTCTATTTTTTACATGTGTGTTTCCTGTCTATACCAGCCATTCTCATCCTTGCAGTTCTCACTACCAGTATGCTGTATCCCCCGTTCAAGGATCTGATCTCCATGGGGGCGTGGCCAACAACATGGCCGGGTAGCCGCGTTCTTTGTGGGCTCCGCTGGCCCCTGACTTAAATCTTGTCAGAATCCTGTTCCTCCCCTCCATTAGACACACGTACCTGTGCCCGAATGTTAGACGACAAGCATCTTGTACCCTTTCATTAACTGGAAAACTAGAACTACCTCTCCCATAATGCATTAGCATGGAGGATGAGTTGTGTGTCTTCCCATACTGCACTGGTAGAGGCCAGCTGATTCTGTCAGCATATAAGCCTTCAGCGCCCTGTCACAGGTGCTTGGCTTTGCTTCCTGTGAGGACCACGCCCATCTGTGAGAGACTCTAACAAGGGGGGCTTGGGGGGGCAGCCGACCCCTGGGAGGTCCCCCCCCCGGGCTGTTTGGGAGGGGCGGGTGGGGCCCATTTTGGAGCAGGCTGGCGTTTGGGCTGGTTTTGGGCTTCTTTTGGTTTATGGAGGAGCCCAACCTATAAGTGGCTTGGGCTCCTCCCCCGGCCACCATTTTAGGCTTAGGTGACCTGGTGGCCGGGTGTTATCCTAGTTAGATTTTGTCAGTTAGTTTTTTGGGGTTTTTTGTGGTAGGTGTTTAATTCTTTCCTTCTCAGTTGATTATGGCAGGGGAAGATTATCGCGTCCTTGAAGCGATACGCCTGCTTAGTGAGGCGGGCCGTTTGGATTTGGTCATTGGAGAACGGCCGCAGCGCCCTCAGCGTCTGGCGTCTGCGGGAGTGTCGGCGGTGGTGGCGGCGTGCGTTTCTCTGAAACGCCGCCGTCAAGAAGCGGTAAGTGACCGGAGCCGCTCCAGGACTAGGAGAGTGGCCCCGGGTGTGAAGGCTCGGCGGGGGAGTGTTTCTGGGCTTCCTGAGTCGGGGTGTGTGTCAGGGTTTGATGTGGGCGGACCGGCAGGTGAAGGGGGTTCACAGGCTGTGCCGGTGTTATTACCGGTGTCGAGGGTACACGAGAGAGCTGTCTCGGCTCCTCTTCAGAGAGGTCGGCGTGCCTCCAGACAGCGTGGGGGTATTAGGCGCTCCGCTTCGGCCTCCGCGGTGACGGTTGGTGACGTCATTGGCGGGGGAGGGGCGGAAGCCTTGCTGGAGCGTGACGCTTTGAAGTTTAGGCCGGTTCAGGAGGGGCCGGTTGTTCCTGGGCCTGCCGTGTTGTCTCCTTCACGGGACAGGCATTCGCAGGCGGTTGTTTCAGCGCCTGTTGCAGTGCAAGGAGAGTTTTTATTCACCCCTTCCCGGCCACATAATATTCCTTTGCTTGTAACTGCGGAGGTTGCGTTTTTGCATGAAGGGAGGGGAGACACTGCTGCAGACTTGGTTCCTGTTAGCCCCTTATTGTTTTCTCCCCCTTTATCTACTAGGGGTGAGGTGGTCTCTGTGTGCAGTGGTTCTGTGGGGGAGGGAGAGTGGGCGCAGATAGGGGGGCGTGATGGGTCTTCCCTTTTACAGTCCGGTATGGGGGATGAGGCGTTGGCTTTTTCTCAGGTTCCTTCTTTTTCTGGAGCAGCAGACAAGGGGTTGGTGGGGTCTTCTACGGTGGTGGGACATTTGGGTGGGGCTCACCCGGGGGTTAGGGTTCGGTCTTGGGGGGGTCTGGATATTTTCCCCTCTTGAGCTGAAGGGCTGAGTGATGCCACACAGTTTCAAACAGGTGAGGGTCAGGGGGATGAGGTTTCGAGGCCTGGTGTGGTGCATTTTCCAGGTTTACAGGTTGGTGGGCGGAATAGGGTGTCAGGTGCTTTGGCGGGGGTACATCAGGAGGGCGTGGGTCTGGGTTCTCAGGTGCAGGGTCCGGCGTTGGCTATAATTCAAGCGATGTTGGACTGCAGTAGTGATGAGGAGGTTTGTGCCCCTTCTCCCCCTCCTCTTCGTTTGAGCGCCGTTCTTAAGGGAAAAGTTCTTGTTGATTCGGTTGATGTTCAGGAGGGCGGTCAGAGTTTTGGTAGGGCGGCAGTAGAAGTGTCTTCAGCTTCTGGTTATCTATGTAGTAAGGGACCCGGCACATCAGTCCGGCCTTTTTCTTTTCAGGATAGGGAGCGGTATGGAGCAGCGGACTTGGTAGGGAGGAAGGCAGCCCATTTGCGCCAAGGTGAAAAGAGGGTGGAGCCTTGCGCGGCACGTCCCGTAACAACGAGGGAGCCCGTTGTGGCCAGTAAAAGCAGGTTCAGTGCGACCTCGGTGGCCCCAACGAGGGAAGTCAGCGCAGTCGGTGTAAGTAGGTCAAGCGCGACCTCGCTGGCTCCATCGAGGGTTTACAGCGCAGTTTCCAGGAGCAGGTCCGGCGTGACTTCTCTGGTTCCGCAAGGTCTTCAATTTTTGCCAGTGGAGAAAGGTGTTGTGAGTGGTAATAGTGGTGGGGTGTACCGGCGAGTACAGTCGGCTTCCCCGCCTCGCTCACAGTTAAGGGTTGGTAAGGCCCGTGATCGTTCGCAGACCCTGGAACGGGTCCGGAAGGATGTGGTGTTGCCTGCCCCTCCCCAGTTGGATGAATCGTTAATTCTGGACTATGATGAGGATAGCCCTGAAGAGGGTGAAGTGCGTGACACTGTGTCTGGGAGGGGCATTTTCATGTTTCTCTTAGTTCTTCGCAGGCACCGGTGGTGCATGCTAGAGCGGCGTTGTCCAGACCACGAGAGCTCGGCCCCTCAGTGAGGGCTCCTCGGACGGCAGATGACGTTTCACATGTGGCGTGGAGAGCGGAGCCGAGTCAGCCTCCTTTGTTACGTCCAGGTGAGAATATGGAGCCTCGGGCTAAAATGGTGTCTGTTGGGATTGGGGAGGATTCAGTTTCTAAGGGGTCTGAGGGTAGGTTATACAAGGGTCGCTATGTTCAGGACCAGAGTGTGGGTACTGAAGGGGTTGATACGGTTGTGGCTGCTAAGGTTGACAGTGGGACTTCTACAGTCGGAGTGGAAACGGGAAAGGTTTTACATAGTAAAGAGCTGAAAATTAAAAAGTTGCCCTATATGGGCGTCACTAAGCCATTGGGGGCTCATTTAATGTTGAGCACTAAGGAGAAAATATGGAATGGTGAGTATGTGGAACTCTTAAAGTTATTACATACGGAGGTGCGTGCTAAAGAGGGTTCCAAAGAGGAGGAGTACGAATTAGCTAAGCGCCCTAAAGTCCCATTGACCATCGAAAATTGGACAGCGGCCTTTTTGATATATGCCAGTGTATACTGTGAGAAGTTCCCTGAGCTCTGCGTTTCGCTGTTTAAGTATATGGATGTGATTCGTAAAGCGCAAATCACAAGGAATGACTTTGCATGGGCGCAATATGATGAAGAGTTTAGGGCGCGTATGGCTTGGGATCCTGAGGCAAAATGGGGGGAATTGGACACAGACCTTTGGCAACACACTATGGGTGCTTCAGCTAGTGGTAAAACAATCTTTACGGCCAGCGGTTTGCCTTTACTCTATCGCCCCTTAGAGGCGCGACCCACCCGGGGAGGGGTGGGGACCGTTACATCAGCACAGTCTAGTGTTGGGACCTGCTGGGATTTCAATCGAGGGACATGCAATAGAGAGTTTTGTAAGTTCCGACATGAATGTTCGCAGTGTGGGAAGAAGAGCCACCCTTTGTCGAGATGTTAGAGGCTTAGGCCTCCAGGTGGGCAACAGTGGTCGCAGCAGGGTTCGGGACATCACGCCACGCCACAGCCACCTCAAGCTCCCAGGGGAGGGAAATCTTCATCAGGTTTTGGGCCCAAAGGCTCATACACCGGTTAATGTAATTCATTTGTCGGAAGTGTTACAAGGTTATGGGTCAGCTGAGTTGCGAGAGTTTTTGGTGTCAGGTTTTAGAGACGGTTTTCATCTAGGTTATGTGGGGCCTCGTTTGAGGCGGTGGTCGAAGAATCTTAAATCAGCAGGTGAGCATAAGGCTGTCGTCCAGGAGAAGTTGAATAAGGAAGTGTGTGAAAGTAGAAGGGCAGGTCCGTTTGATGATTGGCCTTTGGAGAACTTAATAATTTCACCTATTGGAGTGGCCCCAAAAAAGAACCGGGGCAGTTTAGGCTCATCCAACATTTGTCGTGGCCAGAGGGTGGGTCAGTGAATGACTTTATTGATGACGAAGCGGCTTCTGTTTCCTATTCTTCTGTTGATGTGGCCATGTCATTGGTAGTAGCTGCGGGCCCTTCTGCGTTAATGGCAAAATGCGATATTAAATCCGCATTCAGATTGCTTCCAGTTCATCCTGAAGATTGGAATCTTCTGGGTATCCATTTCCTTGGGAAGTGGTACGTGGACAAAGCATTGCCAATGAGCTGCTCCATGTCATGTGCGTTGTTTGAAACGTTCAGTACGTTTTTACAATGGTTCTTCACACAGAAATCTGGTCACACTTTGGTCACACACTATCTGGACGATTTCTTCTTTGTGGGTGCTGCTGATTCTTTGGACTGCCAGAATGCTTTGGTTACGTTTCAAAAACTTATGGTTCATTTGGGTGTGCCATTGGCTCCGGAGAAGACCATGGGTCCTTGCGCGACCATGTCTTTTTTGGGCATAGAAATTGACTCTCAGTCCATGCAAACTCGTTTACCCCTTGACAAGAAAATGAACATATTGGAGTTGGTGGAAAAGATGTTATCTAAAGAGAAAGTCATGGTGCGGGAGGTTCAAGTCTTGCTGGGTCACCTTAATTTTGCATGTAGGGTGGTCAGGGCGGGCAGGACTTTCTGTAGGCGTCTGGGCAGGGCTCTGTCTGGTCGTTACTTGCCACATCACCGGGTTCGTCTGTCTGCGGGAGTCAAGGAGGGTTTTGCGTATGTGGGTCACCTTTTTGCATTCCTTCAATGGTGTTCCGCTATACAGGGAGGTTGATTGGATCTGGGATGTGCAGATCTTTTCTGATGCGGCTGGTAGCGAGCGTTTTGGCTTGTACTGGCAAGGGAAATGGTGTGCGCAACAGTGGCCTGAGACTTGGAAGAATGGTGGCCGGAGCATTGCCTTTTTGGAACTGTTTCCAGTTGTTGTAGCAGTTACGTTGTGGGGCCGGGATTTGGCTCACAAGAAGGTTCTTTTCAGGATTGATAATCTGGCTGTGGTGCAGGTAATCAATAGACAATCTGCGAAGGATGTGCAAGTTCTGAAATTGCTCAGGGTCTTTGTGTTGGGATGCCTTAGATTTGACATTTGCTTTAGGGCCCTGCACATTCCTGGTGTGGACAATGACATTGCGGATGCTTTGTCTCGTTCACAGTGGGAGAGATTCCGTGGGCTAGCTTTGGAGGCAGACGAGACGCCGACTCCCATGCCGGAGCATCTGTGGACGGTAGGCAACACAGGGTCTTTCAGCTGGTGGTAGGTTCATTGGCACCTTCTACTAGAACAGCTTATGAGTTGGCGTGAAAAGAGTTTTTGTCTTCTGGAGCTAGTAAGAGAGAACTGCAGTGGCAAAGGTCAGAGGATGTGGTTCAGTTTATTTTGTGTTTAATGGATAAGGGTTTGTCCAGAGTTACTATTGCTGGGAAGTTAGCGGGCGTTTCATTTATGGGTAAGTTGTTCTGGGGTTACTCGCCGTCTGCGGGGGAGTTGGGTAGGAGAATATTGGAAGGGTGGGCTCGGGAGCGGGGAGGTGTTCAGGCGGTGAGGTCTCCTTTGTCGTGGCAGAAGTTGGCAAGTGTAGTGTCGATTTTGCCGGTGGTTTGCAGGGATAGGTCGGAAGCTTGCCTTTTTGCCACATTGATGGTTTGGATGTTTTTTGGAGCTTTTAGGGTGTCCGAGTTGTTGGGTAACAGGTCTAACAAAGGAGTTTTGTGGGGGGATGTTCGTTTGTCGGGTAGAGGAGTTCATATCTGGCTTTCTCATTCAAAGACGGATCAGAGGCACAAAGGCAAGGGTATTTGGTTAGAAGCTGTTTCCTCATTGGAGACTTGCCCATTGCGCTGGGCGCGACGCTGGTGGGAGTTTTCGGGTGGGGTTTTGGAGCATAATGTTTTTCAACACTTGGATGGTTCTGTGGTTACTACATATCAATTGCGCATGGTGTTGCGGAAAGCGCTGCGTCAGCTGGGCTTTGATGAGTCACTTTATGGCACACATTCTTTTAGAATTGGAGCTGCGACAGAGGCTTTTAACAGGGGTTGGTCGAGGGAGGACATAATGCGTTTAGGGCGCTGGACTTCAAACTGCTTTCAGCACTATGTCAGACGTGAGGTTAGGGATGCGCCTGCGTCTTCTTCTGTTTTGCCTATCTGATACTTCTTTTTCTTGCAGGTTCTGTGGCTGGTCCTCGTTCCGCCTTCCTGACTATTTGGATTGTGGGACACTCCTTCGTTAAAAGGGCTCAACTTCAAGCTCGTTTGAGTTATTTTGGCGCTATGCTTGGCTTCAATGACCGTTTATTCAATGTGGTTTGGAAGGGTAGGGGGGGTATGTTATGGAAGGATCTTATCCCAGCTCTTAACTCTTGGTTAGTGGGTGGGGTTTGTCCGGATGTTTTGGTTTTACATCTTGGTGAGAATGATTTGTGTTCGGTTAAAGGTGTTGTTCTTCTTAGGACCATGAAGAAGGATCTTTCTTTGTTGCATCAGCAATGGGCTGGGTGTCACGTCCTTTGGACGGAATTGATCCCTAGGAGGTGTTGGCGGAATGCGGTTAAACCTAAAGCTATTGACAAGTCTCGCAGGAAGGTTAATCTTGAAGTGTCTAGGTTTTGTAGAGATTTGGGGTTTGGTCGGGTTGTTCATAGTGACATCCGTTATGATGCTGTAGCCTTTTTTCACAGTGACAGGGTTCATCTGTCCCGGATGGGGATGGACTTATATCTCTTGGAACTGCGGGAGGTTCTTTCCCGCTGTTTGAAGGTCCAAAGTTTCTTAGGTTAGTGCAGTTTTTTCTTCCTTCAGCCTGTTTTTTGCTTTGGCGGCAACCCCCACTCCCCCAAGTCTTAGGCGTTGTTTGGGGGGCAGAAAGGTGGGTTTCGGTGTTCCTCCCCCACTGCTTTCTGGGTGGCGGATTAATTTGATTTGCCAGTTTTGGGCATGAGGGGAGTTGATAGTTTGGAATTTGGATTTTGTCAGGGGAAGTTGTGCAGGTGGAATTCGGGTTTGGAGGCATAGGCTGGGGGATCTGGACTGGCTATGGCTGTAAGTGGGGTTTTGAGATATGGTTTTGGGGCCTGTTGAAGTTATAATGTTTTAATGGGGCTGTTGTATGGTTTTAATATGTGATGGGGTATGTACGGGTGGGGGCGGGTTTGACGAAGGGTGAGGGGCGGGGGCGGGTGTTTTGGGGGTTGGAAAAACAATACAATCATTTGGTAAAGGTTTAGATTGTTAGGCATTTGCCGAGGTTATGTTGTGTAAATGTGCACCTGTTTCATTAAAGCGGCCTTTTTCACACTCTACCTGGTCTCTTGGTCTGCTCACCTCCCCCCACCCCTCCCTCCCAACGGATCCTTTTTGCTTTGCTGGTTTTTGCCTTCCTTACCTGTTTCACCTTTGAGCGCGAGGACGCGCTGAGACCTGTTTCACCTTCGAGCGCGAGGACGCGCTGAATGCTCATAGCATTTGTTTTTGTGGCCTTTTCATTTTAGTTTCAAGCGCGAGGTAGCGTTGTAGATTGTTGATTCGTTTCTGCCTTCTGCCTCGTAATTCTTGGGAGCGCGAGGACACGCAGACATGCTGTTTGGCAAGACAGCGAGTAACTGCAGTCTATAATCAGCTGGTTTAGAACGCCTGCCGTTCGTGAACCGAACGCGAGCCTTTCAAGGTCGCGTCCTTGATAACCGTTTTCTTTTTTGGATTAAAGCACTTTCTAATTAGAGCACGCTGTTGCTTGAGGATTGAGCGGCTCGCCGCCTTGTAGGCAATTATTGAGCATTCATTCCTCTGCTCCGTTGTTAGCATGTAGTAGCTCCGTTTCTTTTTTTTTGTATAGGATTTTGAACTCTCATCTGAAACTCCCTTTAGCTTTATGGAATTATAGAGTTTATTAGCAGCTCTGCTTTCATTTTGTGGGAACTGGATTGAGGCCTTCTCTAAAAGCTGTCACAACTCGTCACTGGTTTATTTTTGGGATACTTAGCATAGGCAGACGTTTGCCTACCAAACAGACTGATATTTCGGCCACTTACTTCCTGCTTGAAGTTTACTCTGAACCAAGAGTGATTTTTGTTGGTTACCTTTTTTTTGCCTTCTGCAAAACTACGAGGACAGTACAAGATATACCAGTCAATTAATTTAGTGAGTATGTGGGGACGCACAACCCAGGTCCTGATGTTTAGGGGTTTGGAATATTTGTGATTACATGTATGCCTGTTTAACATCTCTCCTTCTATTCTTATCTTTTACGACAGGTGAATTATTCTCTGAACCATACCTTCTATCCCTCTGAGTTGCCTGGTTGTTCCCTGGTGGTCCTGCATCGTCTCTTTACTCCCTGGGGTTACTGTCTTCTACTTCTGCGTATTACTGATAGAGGGAGAGGCCATATCACAGGGGAGAGGAAAGGCTCATGCTTCGCTCCTGTGGGCATTGGATCTTCTGTTCTGAGACTTGACCCTCCGACACCGAAGAGGTCGGGCATGCGGAGGTGTGCCTGGTCTGAAGTTTAGTGGCACCTCCGCAACGGGAACCGGAGCTCTTGTCGGCGCGGCGGCCGAAGTACAGCTCCCAAGATGGCGGCCAGGGCAGTTAGAGGGCGGCTCTGAGCCACCACCGAGACAGAGATTTCGCCCGGCGAGCTGCGGTTGATCACATAGGACAGATGATCGTGGGATCGGAGGGGTGTTTGATCCTGAGTTTCGTACTGCCTCCTGCCCCCCCCAAACATGACAGAGCTTCTGAAGGCCGAGGCTGTGGAGATCTGGGGTGTTTGTGGAGGCAGGGGCCGGGGAGTGAAGCTTGCCTCCAGCGGACAGTGCTGTGGGGCCCGGAGATACAGAGGGCTGCCGGAATAACTGGCGAGTGCAGACCGGGGCGTCTGCGTAGCGACGCCTGCATCCCGGTGTGATGGCGCAAGACCCTGAAGAAAACGGCGGTGAGAGACGCAATCCTGATAAGTGCATACTGCCTAGGGCACCAGGAAATAGAGACTTTGCAAGTTGCTCGGCCCTGTCTACATGGAGGCACGCTCGGAGGACTGGGGCACCCTTGTTGGACTTTGATGAGGTTGCAGAGATTTGCTGCAGAAGCCAGACAGTTTTGGTGCATAACAGAGCCCCCTGTCTCAGACTGCCCATGCTGCCTCCTGACATCGGCGGATGGGAGCCCTTGCAGATGGGTTACAGCTTTTGGAACCCTTTGCCTGCAGCTCGGCTTCACTGTGGAGGCCCGTGTTTCCCCCATTGGAACTGGCCCAGGGTCTCAACACCTGGTGAGCTAAATTGTGGTCTCCCTGGATTGAAGACCAGAGGAACGTCCCTGCACAGCCTTTCGGCGCATGGGGTCCTGGGTGAGTGTTGGCTTGCTCTCCTGGCCTCAGAGTTGAACTGTATGGGACGGAGAGACACCTGTGGTCCAGCACGCTAGGAATTCATCACTTGCGAGGTCCTGCATTCTTCCTTCCTTTCTGGGTCGCCTGTCGTGCTGGAAGTAGGAGGGTGGCCTGATTGGCACCTAATGCAACATCGTGCTCCTGATATTTGTACGCAGCGGAGCAGAGACCCGCACCTCTCTAATTTTTTCCACGTTTTACAGTGATCTCACCTGCGGGGTGCAGGCATTGGAGTGTATACTGCTCGAACATGATGGTGAAGGATAAAGACCCCAAGACACCCAAACAGGGGAAGATGGACCGGTACATAAAAGGTCTTCCCGCGCCTTCCGGGGAGGAGGGGGGCCCGGTTTCCCGTCGGGACACAGAAGAGATCCTACACGCAATCCGCGCCTCCCGGGAGAGTTTTGAGGGCAAATTGACTGCGGTACAGATGGAGGTCCCTTTCCTCCGAAAAGACTTGCGTAAAGTCTCCGAGCGAGTCACTGAAGTCGAACAACATGTTTCAGAGCTTGAAGACACTTCACGGACCACAAGTAAAGATGTGAAAGATCTTCAGGCCGCAGTGAAGGAGGTTTCCTTGAGAGTCGATGATGCCGAAAATAGGGCCCGGAGGAACAACCTGCGCTTCGTGGGTTTTTCGGAAAATGCAGAGCGTATGGACCCAGGGCATTTTCTCATGACTTTTCTTAAGGACGCCCTTCCAGCGGTGCAATTCTCCTCCTGCTTTGTTATAGAAAGGGTGCACAGGATGCCTGGGGTTTGGTCTCAGCCGGGGGCATCCCCCACAGCCGCATACAGCCCGATTCTTGAACTTTCAAGATAGGGATCTGATTCTCACGGAGCTGCGGAAAAAAGGTGAGATCAAGTACGGGAATACGAAAGTGATGGTGTTCCCAGATTACTCGCGTGATGTCCAGAAACAGCGGCGCACCTTCGATCCCATCAAAATGAAACTTCGTGTTGGGGATCCAATATATGCTGATGTTCCCAGCCGAACCTACCAAGATTGTACACATTTTTTCCAGACGCCGGAGGATGCGTGGTCCTGGATTGAGGAGCGGCCCCAGCTGCGCCGTGCAACGCTCTCCCTAGTTTACCTGTCTGCTCCTAAGCAACCAGATACAGGCTGGGTGAGGCGGCCAGGGCGGAGGTGAAGGGTCAAGCGCCTGATATCAGTTGGGAACACCCCAGGAACGCCCCTGAGGTCTAGGAACCACAAAGCAAACGGGGCACATAGGGTATTCTCGAGGCTAGATTACCTCTTTGCACCTGCAGGGGAGGTCGCTGGGGTGGACACAGTAGAACATTTGGCCAGGGGCATTTCAGATCACTCCCCACTCTTGCTAACAATGGGAAGGAAAGCTGGCTGCCAGTTAACAAACTGGCGACTAAGCTCCTGGGTCCTAAAATTTAAAAAGGTGGCGGATGAATTACAAGTAGAATAGGAACTGTACTTTAAAGAAAATAATGGTTCAGTCCAATCGGCGGTTACCCTATGGGAGGCCTAGATGGCAGTACTCCGAGACAGAGCACAGAATATTGTGGCACATAAAAAGAAAAGGGAAATCTGGGAGCTGGCAACTTTGGAGGCCACTCTGCTGCATCTAGAAAGTAAAATTATTGATAATCCAGACTCCCATGCAATGGCCCAGCTAGAAATCACCAAACGGGAATACCATTAGTTGGCGACCAACGCAGTCCGCTGGCAACAACTGGCTGTCGGAAACCGGCTCTATGGAACGGGAGATAGGGCGGGGAAACTCCTTGCATGGTTGGGCAGAAAGGAGCTTGAGGCAAGGTGGGTACTGGCTATTAAGGAACGCTTACAGGTGTATACTACACCAGCGGCTATAGGGGGCATTTACAAAGTATTGTAAAGACCATAACACAGCCAAAACGCAGGTGAGCATAGATCATATCACTCAATATTTGGACGCAATCCAATTGCCATTGCTGTCCCAAACAGATAGGGACAGGCTCGAGGGAGTCCTCACACTTGAGAAAATTACTGAGTCAATTGGTCTGCTAAAGTCCGGTAAGACCCCTGGTCCAAATGGACTTCCGGGGGAATTTTTTTAACAAAACAGTAGTATATTAGCCCCGCACTTGTTACAGATGTACCTGGACTCCAAGGAACAAAGGCGCTTGCCTCCGGATCTTCGGACGGCCACTGTGGTGGTTATCCATAAACCTGGGAAACCGCCGGAGGAGTGTGGATCCTACCGTCCCATATCCTTGATTAATGTCGAAACAAAAATGTTGGTCACAGACCTTGCGATGCGCCTCCTGACGGTAATTGGCCCCCTGGTCCACGGTGACCAATCTGGAGTCATGACTGGGTGAGCTAACCGCTTTAATTTGCTGCGCGTGGCTAACTGGGTGGACCCAATTCAAGGATGCGAGGCTCCACATCTTCTCCTTTCTTTAGACGCAGAGAAGGCATTTGACACCAATCACTGGCCCTTTATGTGGTGTGTTGTGGAGAAATTCAGTTTCGGCCCCGTGTTCAGGGAGTGGCTGGCTCTCTTATATAATGCACCTGAAGCTAGAGTGCGAGTTAATGGGGTATTATCTTCCAGCTGGTCTATCCAGCGCGGTACCAGGCAGGGTTCTCCCCTATCTCCATTACTATTTGCACTTATTCTAGAGCCCCTGGCCTGTATAGTTCAATCTACCCCGGGCCTGGGAGGCTTTCTCAATGACTCCGGCCACCTTCCAGAGGAACGCATATCGTTGTATGCGGATGATATTCTGCTATATGTGACGGACCCAGCTGAAACTCTTCCTAAACTCCTTCGGCTCTTTGAAGATTATGGTCGTCATGCGGAGTATAAGAATAACTAGAAGAAATCCACCTTGTACCCAGTGGCAGGGGTGGCGACACCTCAGTTCTATCCAAACTGTCTGAATGTGTCTCCGGATGGGTTCCAGTACCTGGGATTGTATATCACTACTCATACTCCGTCTTGCTTACAACACAATATTCTCCGTATCCTTTCCAACTGTCAAGAAAAGAGGTGGAGGAGACTCCCTCTGACGATCATGGGGCGGGCGGCAATGTACAAAACGATCAATCTTCCGCAGTTGTTCTACTTTTTACAGAATATGTACTGCAAATACTAGATGACATATTTGCATCCCTCGATGGGGAACTCCGTACCCTCCTTTGGGATGGGGCCCACCCATTTATAGCGTTGCAAACGCTGCAACAGAATTCGTATAACGTGGGCCTGGTCCTACCCGATATTAGGACCTACTATAGGGCAGCACATCTTATTATAGTCAATGATTGGGGCCGCGCTCCGGGGGATCATCCGGCTTAATCAATCAATGAATCAATCATAGCATTTATAGAGCGCGCTTCATACCCGTGAGGGCCTCAAGGCGCTGGGGAGGGAGGAGCTGCTACTGTTTGAAGAGCCAGGCCTTGAGAAGTCTCCTGAAGGTTAGAAGGTCTTCGGTCTGCCGCAGGCAGATGGGGAGGGTGTTCCATGTTTTGGCGGTGAGGTGGGAGAATGATCTGCCGCTGGCGGTCACTCTTCAGATGCGGGGGACGGTGGTGAGGGCGCTGTATGCGGAGTGGAGCTGGCAGGTGGGGGTGTAGAGGCTGAGTCGGCTGTTGAAGTAAGCTGGTCCGGTGTTGTGGAGTGCCTTGTGTGCATGGGTGAGAAGTTTGAAGGGTATCCTCTTGTTGACAGGGAGCCAGTGCAGGTCTCTCAGGTGGGGGGTGATGTGGCAGTGGTGAGGGAGGTCGAGGATCAGGCGTGCAGAGGCGTTCTGGGTGCGTTGGAGCCATTTCAGGAGTTTGCCCGGGGCTCCTGCTTAGAGTGCGTTACCATAGTCCAGTCTACTTCTGACGAGGGCCTGGGTGACCGTCCTTGTTTCAGTGGGGATCCACTTAAAGATTCAGCGAAGCATGCGGAGGGTGTTGAAGCAGGAGGAGGAGACGGCGTTGACCTGCTTTGTCATGGAAAGGGTGGAATCGAGGATGACCCCTAGGTTACGCGCGTGGTCGTGGGTGTGGGAGGTGCTCCTAGTGCAGTCGGCCACCAAGAGTCGTCCCAGGCCGAGGGGGTGGATCCGAGGATGAGGACCTCCGTCTTGTCAGAGTTCAGCTTCAGTCTGCTGTTTCTCATCCAGTTTGCGACTGCCTTTATTCCTTCGTGGAGGTTGGTTTTGGCGGTGAGGGGGTGTTTGGTGAGGGAGAGGATCAGCTGGGTGTCGTCGGCGTAGGAGATGATGTTGAGGTTGTGCCGTCGTGCGATGTGGGCGAGCTGTGCCATGCAGACTTTGAACAACGATGGGCTGAGGGATGAGCCTTGGGGTACACCGCAGATGATCCTGGTGGCTTCGGAGCGGAAAGGGGGTAGACGGATGCTCTGTGTTCTGCCGGAGAGGAAGGAGGTGGTCTAGTCCAAGGCCTTCTCTTGGATTCCGGCATCGTAGAGGCGTGTTCGTAGTGTGCGGTGGCAGACCGTGTCGAAGGTGGCTGACAGGTCCAGGAGGATGAGGGCCGCGGTTTCTCCGTTGTCCAGCAGGGTCCTGATGTCATCGGTGGCGGCAATGAGGGCAGTTTCGGTGCTATGGTTGCTGCAGAACCCGGACTGGGACGGGTCCAGGATGCTGGTGACCTCAAGGAAGCTGGTCAGTTGTTTGTTGACAGCCTTTTCGATGA
The DNA here is from genome assembly GCF_964261635.1 of Lissotriton helveticus. Classification (NCBI taxonomy): domain Eukaryota; kingdom Metazoa; phylum Chordata; class Amphibia; order Caudata; family Salamandridae; genus Lissotriton; species Lissotriton helveticus. The sequence continues at coordinate 747,887,859 of NC_136071.1, read as the reverse complement.
CCTTCGCCGGGAACGGGAGCAGGGAGATGGGTCGGAAGTTCTTGAGGTCCTTGGGGTCTGCCTTGGGTTTCTTGAGTAAGGCGTTGATTTCTGCGTGCTTCCAGCTCCTCGGGAAGGTCGCTGTCTCAAAGGAGATGTTGATGGTTTTCCGGAGATGGGTTGCGATGGTGCTGCTGGCTTTGTTGTAGATGTGGGGGCAGGGGTTTTCCGGGAAACCGGAGTGGACGGCGTTCATGATCTTGATGGTGTCATCGTTGTTGTTGGTCCCGGAGAGCAGGCGGTTGGTGCGGGTGGTGGTCATGGGAGCAGGGATCTCAGCAGTTGCTGGGGGTGGTGATGGCATCGAAGCTGTCCTGGATGTCTGCGTTCTTGCGATGGAAGAAGGTGGCCAGTGTGACGCACAGGTCTTGTGAAGGTGGGATGTGGTTGGTGTTGGAGCTGGGGTTGGAAAGTTCCTTCATGATGTTGAAGAGCTCTTTGCAGTTGTGTGCATTGTTTTCTAGGCGGTCTTTGAAGGAGGTCTTTTTGGCGGATCTGATGAGTTGGTGGTGTCTGCGGGTGGCGTTCTTGTGGGCTCTGTAGCTTTTCAGAGTTTGTTCACGGATCCAATTTTTTTCGAGTTTGCAGCAGGTTCGCTTGGAGGCCTGGAGGTCTTCGGTGAACCAGCTGGCTTTCTTGCTGGTGTGGGTGTTGAAGGGCTTCTTGAGCGGGGTGAGGGTGTTTGCGCAGTCGTTGATCCACTGTCTGAGATTGCGGGCTGCTGCGTCTGAGTTGGTCGGGTCTGCGGATGGGCTCCAGGCGAGGGTGGTGGTTAGCTGGTCTTCGGTGACTTTGCTCCAGCGGTGTCGAGGCATCTGCTGGGCGCGGTTGGAGCGACTACAATTCCAAGATCATACATATTTACATTACTTGCATGATGGGCCAGGTACCGTCCGCCTCCTCCCGGCCACGCAAAGGACGGTAGAGGCATGGAATCGCGCAGAGAAACAGATGCAAGAAACCCACTAAGCAACCCCCACTATGGGAAGGGGCCTGGTTGAAGGAAATTAGGAAACTGAGAGGTTTCCATAGTTGGGACTTAATAGGAATCTCCAAAGTCGTAGATGTCCTGGGCAAAGGCAAACTGGTGTCCTTTGCCTCCCTGCAGGCCACTTACCAACTTCACCCGAACCAACACTATGCTGATCTCCGGTTTCTCCATGCCTGGTGAGCCCAAGTGCTTGCGGAGGTGACACTCCCAGAATATGCCCCTTTAGAGGGAAGACTCCTCCAGGAAGAGATTCCTTGAAAGGCTATCTCACTAACCTATAGGACACAAATTAATAATATTCCTGATAACCTAGGCCCGCTCAGGGTTAGATGGGAACATACTACCGGCCCGCTAGAAGACCTTGACTGTGAGGCCGCCCTTATGCATCCCCGTGAAGTGGCGATCAGGCTGCGACTGCTCCTTGTACAATACAAAATCCTTCATAGGACTTATTTTGATAGGGCGAGGATGCACGCAATTGGCAGAGCAGAGAACCCGAAGTGCTTTCGATGTCATGCAGAGCGGGGGACATTCATACACACACTCTGGGAGTGTACAAAGATACAAATGTATTGGTCTACAGTGGTACGTGAATTGAATACTATATTGGGGGCTCACCTAGAGGTAGAACCTCACTCTATACTATTGGGATCAACATGGAACTGGATCTTCCACAATATAAGCTTCTGTTTATTAGCAACTTTTCGTATTTTGTAAGAGAAACAATACAGGAAAAGCAATCACAGTGTATGGACTTACTTGCTAACAGCGCGACAGGGTGGGACAACGGGAACATCTCTACAGGCTTTGTAATTGACAATCAAGGGACACAATGCAATATGTGCAGTGAGGTGAGAGATTGCCCGCCCGCCCCCGATCCGGCGCAAGTTGTCAGGGCCATCACCCCAAAGTAAGTCCATAATTGTCCACACGCTAACAGCCAGATTCATCATCGGCATGTTTTGTGAGTCTGTAATAGCAAATAATAAGGAATCGCTATTACAAACGCGCAAAACAGGATTCATGTAGGAATCGCAATATTTATTGCGATTCCTAGAGCTTCCTTATTTGCGATTAGCTAATTGCTAATCGCAAATAAGGAATAACTCCCCATTCATTCCTATGGCATGGGAATGAATGGGAAGACATATCAATGTGCGAATCGCTATTAGCGATTCGCATTTTAATTTTGCGATTTCAAGGGTGCAGGGGTGTCCAATGGACACCCTGTTGCACCCCTGAAATGACATTGGATGCTGGTGTTACGCACACACATGTCCTTGGGACATGTGTGTGTGTAACATACAACTTAGAAAAATGCACTTAAGTGCATTTTTCGAAGTTTCTGCTATTTACCACGAGGTTTGACTTCGTGGTAAATAGCGGCCCAAATTTGCGAATTCGCAATTTTTAAATGTTTCATGAATTGCATTTAAGGAATCTCAAATTGAGATTCCTTAAATGCAATTCCTTGCAAATTAGCGAATTCTATAATTGCAATTTTTGCATTTGGGATGATGAATCCCAAATGCAAAAATTGCGCTCGCAAAGGGCCAGATTCTCAGAATCTGGCCCTTTGCGAGCCGATTTCACTTTGATGAATCTAGCTGTAAGTCTCTATGTATCAGCATGGGTGAGGATGGACCCGTCCGGTATCATGAGTGCATACAAGATTGACTTTAGTGTAACAGTTAAAACCAAATAGTAAAGGAAAATACCGGAAAACCAATTGCAGCTGTAGGAAAAACATCAATGCCTACTGGTCCCCCCCTCCCCCCACAGGGGAACCCCCCACCGCACACGCTCCTCTCCCCAGAGTCCAACTGTATTACACACCCGAAGCCCACACGCCCCACCGCACAAGGATGCCCTTCAAGCAGTTGAACAAACTGGAAACTATCCCACAACACACTCTCGCCACCCAGCAGCACCACTCAATCCTCCACCATTCCCACACCTCCCGCCCCTTCATCTCTCTGCAAGGCAGCAAGCATGTGCTCCCATCGCTCTGCCATGGGTTCCCTCCGGAGGCCCACCGTTTCCTCCCTGCGTATGGCCGTCCACTCAGCCCGGGCCCACGCCTGAAGGGAAGAGACCCACGCTTGCACGCTTGGTGGATCTTGCGCCTTCCAGCGCCTCGTAATAAGGCGCATGGCCACCACCAACCCCAGGTCCAAGAAGCGGGAAGATGCCTTATCTTTGGGCGGTCTTTTAAATTGATGCAGTATGTACTCCGGCCTCTCCAGGGGTATGTTGCGCCCAGTACACTTACGGAGCAACTCGCCTATTGCGCCCCAGTAGGAGGCCAACCTGGGGCAGCTCCATAGGAGGTGGAGAAATCCCCCATCCAACTTCCCGCACCTAGGGCAGGACGCGTCCACGCGGTGGAAATACTTATTTATGAGTGCAGGTGTAAGGTAGGCCCTGTGTACTACATAGAGTTGTATTTGGCGGAAGCGCAGGTTTCTAGAAATGCGCACCGGACTTTGGAGAATTCTGCCCCAGTCTCTCTCGGACAGTGCCCTGCCCAGGTCGTTCTCCTATTTACCCCTAAGGGAAGACAAACTGACCCCTGTGTGTATCCTCAATGACCCCGCAAACCAACGCACCAGGTGCCTACCCCTCCCAATACCTTGCAGATATTGCATGGTCAAATGCGTCGCAGGTTCCGAGTTCACGTCTACCCACTTGGCTGTCATTTTTGCCACTAGGGACCGGTGCAGCAGGAACCGCCCAGGGGAAGCCCGTCGTCCGCTACCAACGTCTCATTAGGTACCAGTGTGCCATCCTGGAAGAGGTCCCCCATAGTCTGTATGCCTGCCTCTTACCAATGATCCAGCATAGGGCGCGCAAGGATTCCGGCACCCCCAAGGAAAGCCTCCAGCGGCACCGCAGGCGCATATGTAAGCACCCTCCGGGTGATGTAGAGGGCCCTACGAAAGCATTTGTAGGCTACCGCCAACAGTAGCGGAACAGGCCTTGCTGGCGCCGCCAACGGATGAAACAGCTGGGTGATCTGCTCTAAGGAATACTGCGACTCCGCCATGGCGGTGTCTTCCCTACCCCTATCTGCTAGCCATCTAGCGATCCACTGGAGCTGCGCCGCCAGGTAGTAGTGCTCGAAACAGGGAGCAGCTAGCCCACCACTGTCTGTCGGCAGAAACAATTTCGCAAGCGCCAGCCTATGTCGAGACGTTCCCCACAGGAAGTCCCACAGCATCGTGTTGAGCACAGAAAAGAAGGAAGGCGGCATATAGAGGGGTAGATTGACAAAATAGTACAGGAGTCTAGGGAGCATAACCATTTTGACCAGGGCCACCCTGCCCGTCGTGGTCAGCGGAAGAGTAGTCCAGAAACGTATCCGGGACCTGAGCGCTGCCACCGCCCTACCCAGGTTGCCGTCGAACAGGTTAGTCGCCTGCTTATAGACCTGTATTCTGAGGTACCGGAGGGTGTCAGCCTCCCACCGTACCCGTGTGCCGCCAAGGTTGTACCCCGGGTCCTCCGTTGTCGCGCTAAAGGCATAGAGGCACGACTTACCCGCGTTGACCTTAAGCCCTGAAACAGCTGCAAACTGCTCCAACACCCGGGCCAGCCTCTCTGGTATGTGCGCCACGTCACGTACGAACACCAGCAGGTCATCTGCATAGAGCGAGACCTGGTGCGTCGCATCCCCAAGTGGGATCCCCGCTCCTAAAGTCTGCCGCATAATTTCTGCCAGTGGTTCCACCGCTAACGCAAATAGCCACCGGCTCAGAAATGTAGGGACCCAGCCGCACACGAACTTGAGGGTTCGTGTAGAGAAGCTGAACCGCCTGTAAGAAGCCCTCGCCCAGTTCATAGCGCGAGAGCACCGCTGCTAGGTACCTCCACTCCAGGCAGTCGAACGCCTTCTCTGAGTCGATTAGCAGGCATCCTGCCCTGGGCCAGTCCCTCGCCGCCCCCTCCGCCACCCGAAAGAACCTCCTGAGGTTCAGGGAAGTGGATCTTGCCGGCACAAACCCGTTCTGGTCAGGGTGCACCAGGTGCGGGACCACCACCGCAAGCCGCTCTGCGTGGATTTTGGCGAAGATTTTATAGTCCGCATTCAGCATTGCCAGCGGCCTATACGAGCCTTATGCAGTGGGGTCTCTATCCGGTTTGGGTAAGGAAACTAGAAACGCTTCCCGCATGGACGGGGGGAACGAGCCTTCATCAATGGCCGTGTTGAAGAGCTGAAGGAGCAGGGCCGCCAGAGTGTCCCTGTTTGCCTTGTAGTACTCCGCGGGCAGGCCATCCGGCCCAGGGGTCTTTCCGGTCGCCATGCCCCCGATTGCGTCTCCCACTTCTTCCAGAGTGAGCGGAGCGTTGAGTTCAACCCTGTGATCTTCCGACGCATCAGGTAAGTTGAGGGCATCCAGGAACGTGTCCAGCGCGTGTTGTGGGCCTACGCCACGAGACTGATAAAGCTGTTTATAGTGTTCAGTCAAGGCTCGGTGAATTTCTCTCTGCGTGTACACCAGTACTCCCTCCGCGGTGCACAGCGCGCCTATAGGGGCATGACTACATTCCCTCTGCACCAGCCAGGCCAACAACCGACCGGCCCTATCCGCCTTGGCATGCGTCCTAGCCGTGTGCACTGCGTAATTATGACAACGCAACTGATCCAGGAGTGACGCATGCTGAGTGCACAGTTCGCCGAGCGCACACGAATGTTCACCCGCCCCTTCACCCTTCCTTTCGTAGCGAAGGAACTCCAGCTCTAGCTTCACCAGAGATTCCGACAGCTTTTTCCAGATGTTCCACGTGGCCCCCAAGCAATGGCAACTTTGTGCGCCTCCCACTCCACCAGGACGCTGCTTGCTGTCCCCCCATTGTCCTCGAAATAAGCCAGGATAGCCGTGCCCAGGGAAGACCGGAACTCGGCATCTTCAAGCGCAGCAGGCTGCAGCCACAACGTGGGCACGGGGGGTCGGCCAGCCTCCCAACTGATCTTAAACCAAAGAGGGTTGTGGTCCGAGTGCGTTCTCCCTAAGTATTCCGTCTCGGCGAGGAGTGGGAGCAAGGACTGAGTGCCAACTATTCTATCCAGGCGGACGTGGAGGTCATGAACTGGGGAGTAGAAGGAGTAGATTTTGTCTGTGGGGTGCTGCACGCTCCAGAGGTCACACACCCCCCAGTGCTCAAGCCAATCTCTAAACGCCTGCGCGGTGGACGCCACTGTCGTGGCTCGAAGGGGAAGAAAGGACCTATCTAAGTGTGTGTCCCGTATCATGTTAAAGTCCCCCTCAAACAGCCAGGGGAGTCCGGCGTACCGATGGAGGACGTGGTTCAGACTCTCCAGATAGGGAGGCTGCTCTGTGTTCGGGGCATAGAGGGAGCCTAGTAGCAGCTCCTGGCCGTTCGCCGCCCCCACGCCAGCGTGTACCTGCCCGCTGGGTCCACCCGCACGTCTGAACATGTGAAGGGGACCCCTGCCCGCACCCAGATCAGGGTGCCACGTGCATGTGCAGAGAAGGTTGTGCCAAAGATCTGACCCCTCCAGCGCCTACGCAGATTTTCTAACTCAACCAGCGTCATATGCGTCTCCTGGAGAAGTGTTATCCCCACCCCATGGCGCTGCAGGTAGGAAAACACTGAATATCTGCGAGAGGGGGTGTGCATACCACGGATGTTCCAGGACACTATGTTAGTGTGCACGTGTACCGGAGCAAGGAAGCGCCCCGCAGGGGTTCCCGGGAGCGCCAACAGAAGGTGCCCGATAGCATCTAATACCCAGATTCTCTCTGCGGCAATGTGTGCCCTCTGCAGGAGAGCCCTCCTGCGTGCGTAAGCTGTCAGCGCATGCTGGTCACGGCTCCGGGATGGCACCCCTCCTCCCGCAGCCCAGCAAGCATTCGCGGCCATGCAGCTATACAGTGAGAAAGGCAATCACGACTCAACAACTTCCCTTACGCGCTCTCAGCAACATTTGGGGCAAAGTAATATCACTAACAGCAAAGCAGGCCAACAGTAAAAATCCCACATCTCATTGTCCCAGGAGCACATCACATGAGGAAATCCGCTGTCTGCAGCGTCACCATTGGCATGGTTACGTCATCAGAGACCACAGTTGAAGGGGATGACAGATTGCTGATGCCTGGGTCACTCCGCGTCTGCAAAGTCTGCCTGCTCGCGCCATGTATTACTCCCAGATTCACGACCGCTTCAAGGGCCTCCCGTCTCTCGAGCCGCTTTTCCTCCAGGCTGGGAGCTGCTGGGCCGGCATTCTGGCCGCGACGGGCACCTCGCTTCCTACGCCTCCTCGACTTTTGCACCTGCCATTCACCTTCCCCTTCCATGGTCTCAGGCCGCGTTCTCTCCATTGCCCTGTCTCCTCCAGCCAGTCCCATACCTCCGATGGCGCATCAAAGAAGCGGGCCCCATCCTTAGTGATCACTCTGAGCCGAGAAGGGAACAACAAGGAGTACGGAAGACCCAGCTCCCGCAACTGCTTCTTCTCAGCCAGGTAGGTGCTTCTCCGTCTCTGCACCGTTACCGTGTAGTCGGGGAAGAACATCACACGACTGTTCCCCACCGTCAGATCATCCAGCTTCCTTGTCTCTCGCAGCACCACATCCCGGTCACGGTAATTGAGCAGTTAAAAAGGAATGGGCGAGGCCGGGCGCCCGGACGAGGCCTCTGCGCCGGCACCCTGTTCGCTCGCTCCACAACAAAGTGTGGAGACAACACCGTCGAGGGCAGGAGATCCCTCAACCAGGACTCAATGAAATTCTCCGGGTCTCTCCCTTCTTCTTCTTCCGGGAGCCCAACCACGCGGACATTGTTGCGGCGGGAGCGGCCCTCCGCGTCCACCATACGGTCTTCCAGCACATGCACCCTGTCAAGAATGTCCTGAAGCGCCGAGGTGTGCTGCTGTACCACCAGCTGCAACTCCTGTAACGACTGTCGTTGCTCCGTAACTGAATCCGCCAGTTTGCGGTGGTCAGCATGAAGTAAGGTGAAGTCCGACGTCACCTTATCGATTCGGGTCTCAAGCGACGCCCTTGTCTGCTCCAGTGTGGTGCCAATGCGTTCCACCGCCGTCAATACGGAGTCCATTTTGGCAGCCAGGGCCGCCGCCGGGCCCAGACCATCACCCTGGGATCCACAGTGTTGACCCAGACCATCCTCAACTTGCTGTTTCTGCAGGGTTTTATCTCTGAGCCTGCCCATCGCAAGCTGCTGCGCAGACGACATCCACTCACGCTGTCAGCTGTCCGACCCCCCACTTCATGCCCCTGCAGAGAAAACGCCTCCCTATGCCAGTGCCCACCTACGTCACTTGAGGGATGTCCAGAGCAGTCATAGAGGGTGTGGCTCCAAACCCCCACAGGCCACACTCACCCCACGGGCGCCTCGGGGGGGGGAAACCAACTGACACCGCACAGTTCGGCAGGGCCCACCTCTCCAGTCTTACAGGGGCCCCCTCACGCCGGCAAGCCCGCATCAATGAGCCGCTACTATGGCCCTACCACAGCCCCTTGGAGCACAGGGCCCAGCTTCGCAATATCAGGATCCAGCGGCCTGTTCACGGAACTGCCCGGGCCAGCTATCTCAGGTGCAGCAGCAGGCGCGATGACACCAGCAGTTACGGAGCAGTTACTGCCGACTACAAATGGCGCCCAGGGCCTAGTCCCAGCAGGCACGGTCCAGGGGATACAAACTGCAGCCGCTTAGTCAGCCCCTAGCAACACCCAGGGCCACTTTCTGTCGCGGTGCCGCTGTCCAGGCTAGGGGCAATCACTGGCACTGCCCACAGTAAAGGCGCTCCAGCGCGAACCCAGGCAGCAACAGTTCAGGCACTGCCACGGGCAGTCAATGGCAACAGCAGGGCGTCGGCGGCCCCAGCAGCACACAGGTCAGGCAGCACACATATTCCAGGCTGCGGTCACCTGATGATCTCCCCACAGGGCACCGCAGCGTACCAGGCACAGGAGAAGCAAGATGGCGCAGGTACCACCACTAAGATGGCGCCCAGCACCCAGAGCGGCAGTCCAAGGGCGCGAATCTAAGTCCGATGCAATCGCCCGGGCGTCGCAGGTCACAGGCAGCCCCCGTCACTTAAACACCATCCAAAAGTCCGCCCAAAGCAGGGACGCAGCAATCCCAGATGCCCCCGGGCCCCAGGGGAACCGCCACTGTCCTCCACCGGCCCTCCTGCATCCCCCAGCAGCCGCGCCTCCCAAGCTATGGCGGCTTTGTGTGCAAGAGCGGTCCCGGTCCACTCAACAGTCTCGCTTTGCAGGAGCTGCCCGGGCCGCCAGCATCGGCTCCACACCTCACCTCTAGTCCGGGACAGCGCTGTCTAGTAGCCTCGTGGGATGATCGCTCTTCTACGGTCTCAGATGCCGGATATCTCCACACCAGGGCCACCAAGCCCCGCACCCGCCTCCTGGAGTGTAGCGCCGGCTGCCCAAAACAACACAGCGCCTCAGGATCTCTCACAAGGCGCTCCGGGTCCCGCACTCCACTGTTAGCAGGCCCCGCCAGCTGCGCCTCCGACGCCTTCAGCGGGTGGGACCTCTGAAAACCGCCTCGAGCCCAGTCCCTGCAGTAGGCCTCCAGGCGGCACCAGGCCGCGATCCGCACCGGCCCCGGAAGCCGTCACGCACCTTCGTTCCTCGGTGCACAGCCCTTGTCATCACAGCAGCCACTCCGCCCTCTACTTCGCCAGGCAGCGCCGGCTCCTCCACAGGCTCCACAGCCCTCCGGGGGCTCAGATCAGTGCACGGCAGCCCGGAATCTCACAGCGCTCCTGTAATGGCCGCCGGCCTCACCGCACAGCCCTCTGCCTCGGGCCGCCTCACTGCCGCACTTCGTCTCAGCCAGGCACAGGTCAGTCCGGCAAGCTCCGGCCGCAGTCTCGCACCAGCACCGCACGGTACAGGCTCTGGGGGCACCTCCGGCAGGGTAAATATAGGATAATTAGGGGTTGTTCAGGACGGAGCTCTACACTGGCACGTCCACCATGTTGGCTGGCTAGCCACGCCCCCACCATATAAGCTTCTATTGCTCAATTTGGGAATGGTAGTTGCCAAAAGAGACATTGCTCGCTACTGGAGCGTTTCCCAAATTCCTACCATACAGGAATGGAGGAACTGTTTAAATTTGTATATGGTGGCAGAGAAAACAACATATATAGCGAGGGGATGTCCTCGAAAATTTAGTAAAATATGGACTCCCTGGTTACGGCACTATGGCTTGGAGATTTAGTTGGGAGAGGAGGGATCGAGCCAGTCGGGAGGGGAACCGGGAATTGCACCTTGACTGTTCTACTGCCTGCATTGTTGATAGATCTGTTGCTAGTTATTAAGGGGTCTTCCAGTATATGTATCTATGTAATCATACGTTGGGTAGCCCTGTCCTTGTTCGGGAGGTGAGTCGCGACCTGTTCTATCTATCAGCGATTGTCAATGTGTATTGATGCCTGGTTATCTCATAACTACGTGTTTATTGTTTAAATGCAAATAAAAAATATTATTTTTTTTAAAAAATGAATCAGATCTCCATGTCTTGTATACATCTGCTGTATTCATGTTCCTTACTGCAGTTCCTTTTAGCTCTTAACCTTTCTCCAAAGGGTATAGAATTGATTTGACAATTTGGGTGTGAGCTGGAAGCTGGTATGGTTGTGTTGCATGATGTAGGTTTGCAATTTAGTTTACTGTGTAACTTGTGTCATTTTTCATATAGTTCAACATACAAAAATTACATTTTTGTCTGACTTTATTTTGATGTGAACCTTAATATCAACTCATTCTGATTCAGATACGTTCTAAATTATTTCAACAGTATTTCACTGCCCGTCCATATCATCAGGTAGTAGTTGATGTATCGACTCCAGCATAAGATATACTCTATCCACTTGGTTCTATTTCTGCCCCAGATATGACCCTCCTCAAATACCCCCATGAATAGGTTGCATATGAGGGGGCAAATCTGGAGCCCATCGGGGTCCCCTGTAGCTGCCTGTACCATTAGTCTTCAAATAAAAATACATTGTTCTCCAGAATTATCTGTCATACTTACCAGCATCTGTGTGTGCTGTAAAAGTGTCACTGATCTGGTGTTCATTATGCTGTTAAGTGCAGTTGTTACCCGTTCATGCAAAATGCTGGTATAGAGAGATACCATATCAAAACTTACCATCCACATTCCCGACTCCAATTGAATATCCTTCAAAAGGTTTAACACATAATTAGTGTTGCGAGTGTGCAAAGGTAGATTCTCCACAAATGGTTGTAAAAATAGGTCCACATATTCGGAAAGTCTTTCTGTTGTACCCCCAATACCTGATACAATAGGTCTCCCCGATGGAAAATCAGATTCCTTATGAATCTTGGAGAGTGTATATAGACAAGGATATCTAGGACTGTCTATATGTAGATAGTGATATTCGTCACAGGTCAGAAGACCGTTGTCTTTCCACTGTTTAACTTAGTGTTGATTATTTTTTAGTCAAATCAAACATTGGATTACACTCCAATTGCCTGTAGCAGGAAGCATGACGGAGTTGTGAATACACTTTATGATTATAGTGTAGGTGATCCATTAGGACATTATTACCACCTTTTCCCGCCTCACTAATAATCAGGTCGCTGTTAGCTTGCAGTGTCTTAAGCGCTACACATTCCCCTATGCTTAAGTTAGCATTCTGTATGCTCCTTCTCCATACTTTTTCCATATTCCATTTGTCCAGGTCACCATTGACTAGTTTATAAAACATGTCAATATTGTTTACCACTGGCTTACTGTGGTGTCCAACATGTTTTGTTTCTTAGTCTATTATCTATGCTGACATCAGCCTGTACATTTAGATCCCCTATCAATCTGGCTGTGGTGACTGGGTCACCCTCAATATCCATATAGAAAGAAGAGCAACTGTGTCATATATGTCTTGTATATAGAGATAATTTAATAGCACATTAGTCTCTTGCTCAATATAAGTTTTATTAGTATTCGGATTAAAGGCAAAGAATGTTTTTAACTTCAATTGTCGTACATATTTAAACAAGTCCATTTTCAGATTATATACGTCTTCCCCCTGTGCTCGGGCAGAAACCCAGTCCCTTTCGTAATAAAATAAGTATATCTGGACTCAAAGTCTCTTCAGATAAGGGTACTATTGAGACCACTGATTCTGCTGCTCTTACTTTTTCTTGTCCCATGATCTCGTATGCATTACCCCTCAATTCGCTTACTTTTTCTGCCATATCTCTTGCCTCTTTTGGTTTTCTTGATTTGTTTTTTCATGGGAACTGAACTCGATTGCCCCCTCTTATCCTTTCCACTTCCTGTAAAAAGGGTATTGGATTCGATGTGCCCACACCTGTACATGACTACCCGTCACTTCTCTGATCAGAACTAAGCATGGGCGGATTTTGCGGATCCACGATTCACGAATTTGCGGATTCACGGATCGTGGATCCGCAAAATCCGCGGATTATGCGGATCGGCGGATTTGGGGGCGGGGCTTCCTCGAGTGTGTGGGCGGGGCCAAACGGACGGGGCTTCCATGCGAGCGCACATGCCGCTTGTGTGTATAAAAGGTCAGAGACCGATCAGAGCAGCAGATTAAGAGACAGAAGCCCCTGGTATATTTGGGAAGAAGGCACATCTGCCCAGCCTCCCAACGCTCACGATTGTTTTTAGGGCTGATGAATGAGTCACTGCATTTGCGCTTCAACTAGTTCCAGCGACCAAGTGTGTGTTACTATGCAATCGCGCCGAAGTGCGCAGGGGTCCCTTGAGTGAAATGTCCATCATAGTGGGTAAATGGCGGGAAGACGGTGCATGCCGCTTGTGTGTATAAAAGGTCAGAGACCGATCAGAGCAGCAGATTAAGAGACAGAAGCCCCTGGTATATTTGGGAAGAAGGCACATCTGCCCAGCCTCCCAACGCTCACGATTGTTTTTAGGGCTGATGAATGAGTCACTGCATTTGCGCTTCAACTAGTTCCAGCGACCAAGTGTGTGTTACTATGCAATCGCGCCGAAGTGCGCAGGGGTCCCTTGAGTGAAATGTCCATCATAGTGGGTAAATGGCGGGAAGACGGTGCATGCCGCTTGTGTGTATAAAAGGTCAGAGACCGATCAGAGCAGCAGATTAAGAGACAGAAGCCCCTGGTCACAGGAACAGCACGGGGATTCCGCTCGTCAAAGTCAAAGATGCTAACGCCTCTGGCGAGCATCACAGCGGATTTTCGATAGTATATTTGGGAAGAAGGCACACCTGCCCAGCCCCCACAACGCTCACGATTGCAGTGTTTCCTGCTGAGGTTTATTTTTTGTGCCAGGACCGTCGTGCCCGAATGAACCCTGCCCTTCATATTTATTTAAGAAGACACCACCGTTTGAATAATTTACGAGGGCGCCGGCAAGCTGCCAGCGCCATCCTGCAAAAGTTACTTAATTAGCTTCAACAGGAAGCTCCAACTGATAAAATAAAGCAGGCGCTCGAGCCCCTGCTTTATCTTATCTGTTAGAGCTTCCTGTCGAAGCTAATTAAGTAACCATTTGAGGATGGCGCTGGCAGCTTGCCGGCGCCATCGTAAATGATGTAGGCTTGAACTTTTGACCGCAAAATCCGCTCCGATCGCGGATTGCGGATTCTCGGTAAATTCGCGAGAGTTCGCGGATCGCGGATTTACCGAAAATCCGCAAAATCCGCGATCGGAGCGGATTTTGCGCTCATGCTTAATCAGAACTTAGTGAAGTCAGCCTATGACTGACAAGAGATGACACATGCTTCATAATTTCTAATCAGGTGGTCAAAGCGTCTTGCAAAAGTAAATTCACTGCAATTGCAGTAATCCACCTCATCTATGTTTTATTTCCTTTCCTTACACTATTTCACATCATTTTTGGTGTCTCTCTAGATTCGTGTTCATAATCTCATACTTATTATTAGTGGCTTCAACCAAATTCATGTTCTAATCTCATCTTCCAAAGTTTGAATCTCTGTCAGTAATCTGGAGACTTTCCTGTCACAGTTGTCTATTAATATCTCCATTAATCTTGTTGAGCTCGATGTTAGTTCTTTTTCCCATACTGATAACAAATCCACATCTAAGTCATCATAAAATGGTATTGCTTGTGATCTAAAACCCCTTGGTATCCCATTTAGTTTGATGTATTTTCCAATCTTATAAATGCGTCTTTAAGTCCCTCTTTCCACCACTTACAACCTGTCCTATGCTACTGCCCATTTTCAAGTTTTTGAATAATTCTTCTGCTATTTTCTCTCGCTCCATGAGAACACTCATATTGAAGTTTTAAATTGTGTGCGTCTCGTAATGCCTACCTATAGTAAATTGTCAACTAGGGGGAGATTAAGGCAATTAAGCACTCGGGAAACAATACACAAATTGTTGTGGTGTATTATATTGGTGCGGTGCTATAAAAGAAGGGATCTCATCCCTACATATCCCACACAGATGTAATTAAAATCACAAGTCTCTTAGGACATACAATCCTGTATAGACATAAATAGGAGTCATCCCATCATCTTTGTGGGTGAGCATGGCAGCTGCAAGGTGGACAATGGGGAGTAACCACAAATCCAGTGACATCCACCGTCACCCACTCATTGCTCCCCTATGCTTTGTTTCCAGGACGTGCCTATGGGAATCATAGAAAGGTCCTCAACTAAGAAGACCTCTGGATATTGTAAATTACCAAATGCACCCATTGCACTACAATGTATTATTTGAAGAAGGCACAAGTTGCCCTTTCCAGAAACCCCTCTGAGGCATCCCTTGTTGACTGGATTTTTCAACTTCTAGAAATGCACACTCATTACCCTCTTCGTAAATGATTCCATCAGTATAGTAACTGTATTGCCTGTGTGTTGTATTTTTTCATGATCGGTTTAGTAGTCGTGAAAAGTATGAGGAGTTTATAGCCAGGGGTCATAGAAGTATCACCATATTGTGCTACATTACAATTTATTGTGTTTTGTGTACTTAACATTGATCATCATTTCTGTAACAAATATAGTCCTATATTATGTAAACATTAAGGGTTTGCCTATTCGTAAAACTGGCTGATCATACACATCTTAATTATAACTGTGATAATTACGTGTTCTGTGCCCTGAATCAACCCTATACCTTCTCTTTTGAGCTAGTTCATAGCTTCTCATACATTGCTACCCAGGGAATGAAGGGAGCGTCAGAGACCAGCCCTCCAGAAAGTTTGAGGCTATATGTTTTTCAAACTTAAAAAAGTATCCACATTTCCCCAAATGCATTTTTAATTAACAACACAAGCCAATCTTTGCCAATATGTGCTTATTTTCCCACATTGTCTTACAGCCATTGCCATCTCATGTCCATGCCCTTCATCATATATTAGTCTTTGCCCTCATGTGCCCAAGTATCCTCATCGAATGCCAGTCTTTCCCTTTGGAGGAGCATCCCCCTTCATATCCTGGTATTTATCCTCACTTACACACGTATCAATATCATTTAGCAGCCTTAGTATGTTCTGCCCGGGCCTGCCTAATGCACACCACAGTGTTTGCAAGTCAGTCCCCATGACATATTAGGTTTTTGCATCAAGTGATTTTGCGAACATGGTTCCTGGCATCCATCATAATATACCTGTCTTTTCCATTCTGTACCGAGCCTACTCCTGATATCCAACAAAGTGCCAGCTAATCTATCATAAAACCAATGTTTCCCATCAAATGCCAAGCCCGACTCATCCATATGGCAGACTTTGCCATCAGGCGCTAGATTAGACATGTAATGCCTACCTTTGTCTTATCCACACAGACATAGGAGGCTTGGGCAACATCCGACTCATATCACATGATCCTTTTTTAGGTCGAGCCTGGGAAGTGCATGTGCTGCTCTGTGAGGCATGCTGTTCAGAGTATGGACTTTAGCACCGCCCATATATTTCATTGGCTTTTGTCATTGTCCTTTGTAAATTCTGGCTTCTGATTCATTAATACTGTTGTTAGTCCCTCCTTAGTACCGCCTTGTCTTCATTTGTAACCTCCCATGAGGGCTGGCCCTTTTACTTCTGTTGTTACACTTTGTCTTATTTAGTATGTAAGCACAATTTTCTTTAATGAGTTTATCCTACTGCAGGCACAAAATGCTTTCCTGCACCATTCAGCGCGCCAGGCTCCGGGACAGGGGTGGCTGCTTCTTTGAAGTGAAATAGGTCTCGTATTTACTAGAGTTTGAGCTATTGGTATTGTAAATTACAATGCCTTTTATGTATGTGTTAATTGTCAAAGCAGATAAATAAAAAGCATTTTCATTTACAGTGCCAATAGCTTAAAGTCTCGCAAATGCGAGACCTATTACATTGCAAATGCTTGTTGTCATTGTGTGTCGGGGCCAACATCAGTTGCTAATCCTTACCATCATGAGCCTGGTCTTCCCGCTATAAACCAGTCTTCAGCATCATGTGCCTGGGTTGATGGACAACCCCCATATACGAATCTTTGCCAACTTGTGGCCAAGCCACGTATGACAAACCAGTTATTGTGATATACCACCTGACCAGACAGCTTATGTCAGTTACTGTTATCATGAGGCAAGGCCATTGGGCTTATGCTGGTCTTTTACATCATTTCGCGCATAATATGCCAGTCGTCTTCATGGTGCAATCCTACCATCACATCATATGCCAGCTCTTCTTATCATGTGCCTAGGCCCCCGACTGCATGCCCGTGTCACATCATTTGACTTTCTTCTATTCACAAAGTGTAGGTATATTGCTACATATGGAAAGGACTGGAAACTGCTCCTATAGCTGTTAGAGTGCGGCATGCCCGGTACCATGGCCCTTTTCTCTTTGCACGAGTGCTTCCACACCAGCCCCCTTTTTGTGACATTGGACTAGATCAAAGCCTACTACTATGGCTTTTAGTAACTCAGATCATATGGCCTGGCCTTTTCTCTTTCAGATGTGTGTGTTGTTCACTTTTTTCTCTTCTTGCAGATTAGATAGTTTATGCTACAACACTCTGATTTTAAGGCTTTCAAAGAGTGTCACCAGTGGGTTGAGGAGCTGATCTGTCAAACCGATGCATCATCCTGTGTACGTCTGTGTGCTGTACTGCAGTATATACATTGTGTAATCCAGAATGGGAGTGAGAGCTCAGTAAGAGTATTTGGAGACCAGGCGTAGTACTAAATCCCCATTCTTGTAAGTAAGAGACTTAAAGGCATCTTATTCAGTAACTCTATTTGGATGTCACCTTCACAGTCCCTAAGCAGGTGGTGTGAGTTTTCCCAGGGATCGTTTAGTTTGGATTAGGACTGGCTTTTGGCAGTAATAGCTATGGACACTTTTGGGAGACTTTAAAGCATATCTAGCGGCATACCATGGGCCACTGAAGACCACTAGTGTGGAAATCTTAAATGCCTAATGATAAAAGCTTAACAACTGCCTAGGTACTGCATACTTGAGTCGTTTTATTGTTCTATGCCCTTCTTTGTGTTACTAGACTGCTGTGGAACCTACTGATCTTGTATTCAATGATTTACATCATGGCACCCTGTTCTTTCAAATATGTTTTATTTACTTTTTTTTTTCCAGATGACATAACTTATGCTGCAATATTCTGGATTTAAAACATGCACTTTGTGTCACCATCAGTTAGAGGAGATTACATGTCTATCCTCTATGCGATCCAGTATACATCTGTTGTACAATGGCATAAGGTCCATCTTAACCCCACAAGGTACCTGGATTTTGGTAATCAAGCATAGGAGTTAGGAGATTAATAGGATTGAGAAGCTAGGCATGGTATTGAGCCCGCTTTCTGGTCAGTAAGAGAGTGCAAACCACCCCTTGAATAACTCAACATTTGAATGTGGCTTTAGTGGCCCAAAGCAATTCGTGCATATTTACCAGGGAAGAGGAAAATTCATGGTTGCATGACCATTGTTCCCAAGACGTAAAATGTTGTTTCAATAGGGTCCCTTTATTTAGGTCCAGCGAACATGTGCCAGTCTCCAAGGGATCAAGGGGCATTCTGGTACCATACCCTGGCAAACCTATTGCACTGTGAATCCATCTCCTTGCTTGAAGGGCCCAAGCAGCCATTGCATTATGGGGTCAAACAAGTCTCTAATATGCATTTGGAAATTAAGCACTACTCCCTCCCCCAGCATGTTCTCAGGTGAACGTTTCTTAATCGACTCTGGAAAGTTGTACCAGGCCTTGGAGTTTATCGTCGCATGTGGGCCTCATCTGCCCCAGTCTGAACATTCAAGGACCATCAAACTCCTGACACCTCACTGTGTTGAGAGGCAAAAAGCCAAGGAATTGCTGAATATACCACCTATAAGAAAACCCAAAAGCACAATCCATCTTCTGGATTAACGTGACTAATGTCTGTAGAACTCCCAAAGCATGGCCACCTTCAGGAATAACATACCACACACTGGGAGTTTTCTACCAGTGAACTGGGGCTTTCCTCTGTTTCAGAACCCATAGTTACACAGAGTTCCTGGGCAGGAACCACCCTTACTTTTGCAGCCCTTCTGACACCAGCTTCACCAGAGGACACTCAGCCAACGATACAACTGGAAACATTGTAACTCACCACACTCTAAGGTGGGGAAGAAAGAAGGGGTTGGCGGGAAAACCACCATCTTTTGGTGGATGTCCCAGTAACGCCCTACCCTAATGAGGCTCTATATTAGATAGACATTTCCTATACCACTATTTTGGATGAACCTGATAATCTTGGTAAAATTAAAAATCACGAAATGCGAAGCTGTATCAGACAGTGTTTCTTTATAGTTGCGTTCAGTCTAGCCGATCTATTGGCAATCTAAGAGATTCAGAGCTGAATGCAACATTTGGATGATGTTAAAGCCTAACTGGAGGCTTACAGGGGGCTACCGAAGACCACTAGCGTGGGAATAGTACATGCTTAATGACGCAACTTGTCAACTGCAAATTTGATTCGCTTGTTAATCTGTCAATTTTAACGTGTCCAATTTCGATTATAAATGCTATTGTAATGCCCCAATTGAAGCAACGTGATGGTTTTCCACTGATGTAGTTGACTAGTTAAAAATGACACTTTACGGTAGTTTGCGACAGTACCTTTATTTCACGCACTTTACACAAATATATTTTATTACGTGACACAACCAAACAAATGTTTTACATATATATGGAGACACAATCTCTGATACAAAGTGCAATAGATGTATTTATTAACTTACTACACAAAGTGCACATCAAGGGAACCACTGAGCAAGCAGAGATTGTGTTTTAATTCACCATTAGTTTACATTTTCCATATTAGAGAACAGATATTTCGCAAACCTAACGACTTCCATATTAATCAAGCAGTTCAAGGTCCGGTTCACGTCACATTTTAGGAGGCTGAATATATTAATCTTGCTGATGCCACAAAGCAGCACGGTTGTCATCTGGCTCCTATTATGTTTTGGGGGATTTTTATTTATTTATCACTAGTTAGCTTGGTTCCAACCTGTGTATTTTTGGGCCTTGCGGAACGTTTGATCCCAAAATCTAAGTGAATGTGAACTAAAATTCAACTCCCCTTGCTCAATAGAGCCCAAGTAGTCCTATTTCCATATATGTGTCTTTCACTCTGTGTAAATAAAAAATATATTTTGGACAACAGGAATCAATATGTGTCTGTCTGCACTAGATCCGATAGGGACCGCCTTCCCAGGTTAAACTATCCAGCAAGGAAATTGTGTGGACACTAAAGTGCTGGTACAATAATTTAAAAGCTACGAAACAAAGCAGTCATCAATATGTCCTAATGCATAATAATACACATACTACAGTATATCAGCGAACAAGTTTAACTGATATTACTGCAGGTTCAGATGGCTCCGGGGTCTGCTTTTTTTGGTCTTTGCACGTGTTCCAGCTGTCCAGAATCTGAAACATCATAACTAGTTTTGTATTTCGCCAGAATTTTCATCAGTGGCCTGAG
The DNA here is from genome assembly GCF_964261635.1 of Lissotriton helveticus. NCBI lineage: Eukaryota > Metazoa > Chordata > Amphibia > Caudata > Salamandridae > Lissotriton > Lissotriton helveticus. The sequence continues at coordinate 747,867,856 of NC_136071.1, read as the reverse complement.
CTTCAGCCACCACTGTTCCTGTGGAATTCTGTGTCTGTAAAGAAAAAAAAATGGACAAGCCTTAAAGTGAGGATTCAGTACTTCGCAGTCAAACGTTCATTAACTTCGGGCTCACTTGTAAAAGACTGACAACATTGTGTGGTACTGCATTTGTAAATAGCGTAAAAGGTCACACAATTAGTCATGAACAGAAGTCACTCAAATCAAAAGTCTGATGCTGAGAATTCAGCCTTGGACAAGCAAACAGAATTGCAAAAAAGAAAAACAATAAAACCTTGCTGACAGTTGTAGTTACCCGGACATCCCTAGTATAGGTAACCATTCATAAAATGTTTTTCCTCAACAAATATGAAGGAAATATTCTCCGAGGAAATTTAAATAGAGCTGCATAGTGTGGCAAAGCGGTTCTGAGCAAAAATCACTGCAGTGTCCACAGTATAATTAGGCCCCGATTTTTTGTTTGACCTCCAACATGTGTAGATGTTTGTCTCATTAGGCAGGTGGAGAATCTCCTACTCCAGCTGGGGCACATCTAACTCAATCCCATGTCATGGCATCTAGTGCAGGTGGCTAAAGCCATCACATAAAGTATCAGTAAAGGACTGGACACAGTGTGGTGATCCCTATCTCCAAGATCTCTCACCTGTTGTCAACTCACTTGTTGGCTCCCTCCTCCATGAAATCTGAAATGCATCTTATTGTGAAAGTATCCCATGGTCAGGTGGAAGAGCCTAAGAGTATCCGGCCCCAGAAAGCGGGGAAGGAGGCTGGTGGGCCCCAGGAGCCCTGCTTCTTTGGCCATCTTTGGCCTTCAAACATGTTTTGAGAATGCTGTGGATCTCTCCTTTTGAAAGATATTTGGTTGATTGCTCTTTAGATGTCCTACAGAGCTACTAACTTTGACTCATGGATGCATATTTTGGCATGATTTCTTGAGTGGTACGATAAAAATATGAATGGTGTAACTGTATGGACCACCCAAAAAACATAGCCAGTGACAGAACGAACCCAAATGTTATTTTTTATTTCAAAGTTTTTTATTGAATTTTAGCGTGTATAAAATAATACATGAAACCAAATCATACATAAAACCCAACATAAAATCTTGTACAGGGAACATAGGCATATACAAAATAAATCAAAGGGGTAAGAGAAGTTAGGGAAAGGGGGTTGAGAATACAGAGTCAGGGTTGTGGAACAATCTGACATGGTGTGAGGGTTACTGTGGGGAGTACTGCTGTATAACTTATTTACTGACCTGGTGCATTACCTACAGAGAGTCATCGGTAATTCTAATGAGGGTATTTTTTGATAGGCAGTACAAGTTTACTGACATGAATAACAGAGAAGCACAATGGTTTTGAAAACAATAATATATACTCATTAGACAGATGTTTTAACAAGCAATACGAGACAAGTGCAAGAGTATGGCAGCAATCTGGTGTACAAAAGATCTTTATAGTATGTGTGTGTTAAACCAGGTTTTAATCCCTTGTGTGGGTTGAGAGTGGTATCTGGTGTGCTGAGACTTAAAGGGTTTGTGATTTGCCCGGCACCAAATAGTGATAATTGTTGAGAGTGAGAGAGGTGAGCCATGACAATGGTAGTAGCCTAGAATTATTTACAGAGGATCATTGGTAGGTTTTGGTAGCAAGAGAGGACTGTATATGGATGTATCTAAGAAGATTTTTTTGGTAGTGATGAAGTTGTACAGTGTATCCCAAATGGGTTTAGAAGGAGTCTTCCATGGTGAGTGTTGGAGGGCTCTATTGTGTTTGCATCTAATGTGTGAAATCCAGTTGATCCAGCAGTTAAAGGAGGCTTTATGCGTGCTTTTCTAGTTGGATAGAACTATTTTGGTTGCAGATGTCGGAAGGGTTGTAGAAGTTAGTGTTGAGAAATCCTTTAATAAGGAATGCAAGTTCTTTTTTGGGATGGCAATTGAGTAGAATGAAAAAACCTTATTCCAGAAATGAAAAAGTTGCAATGGAGGATAAGGTGAGCAAGATCTCCTACCTCTTCTTTACAATTCCAGCAGGTGGGATCATCTAAAAGTTTTAATGAGTCTAGTCGAGATGGGGTCCAAAATGTTCTGTGTATAAACCAGAAGTTAGTTTATGAAAGTGCAGAGGAAATTGTCTGAGTTATTACTGATTTCCAGATATGGGACGAGTCTTTTATGGGCTTGAAGAGTGTTTTCCCAAAAAATGTTATATCTGCTTAATGGCAAAGTTTTTGGGCGTAAAAGTTTGTACAAGTCGGATACTTGGTGGCCAGAGTTGTTAAGTTTCAATGTAAGATTCGGTCAGATGATGTCTTTTTATGGTTCTTAGATTTCGAAATGACAGCCTTGATTTTAAGGAAGTTATAAAACTCCACTTTATCTAGGTGTTTTACTGTTTGTAGGTTGAAGAAGGTTATGGGTTGAAATGTGTAGCCAAGCTGATGAGGGAAGAAGATGCCCTTGTCTATCCATGTTTGGAAGAACATAGTTTTGCCATTATATTCAAATTTTGGGTTGTTCCAGAGTGAAGCTAAGTTGGAGAGTCCTATACCTGAAGATAGTTTCTTATCTATTTGTAGGAGGGAGGTTTTTGTATTCTTTAATATTTATTTGGATTCATCAAGGTGTTTTGTGTTGGTTGTTAACAAGGTTAATGGGTGTAGGTTGTTTAGTAGAGCCCTTCCAATTTTTAACCATACTGGCGTATAGTTACTTGGGGGTGGTTTCAATATGAACCCTGTTTTGCGAGAAAAGCAGATTGGTAATATCTGAAGTTGGCCAGGTTAACACTACCTAGTGAGTTGTGTAGCCTGAGTTTTTCAAGGCTATTCTAGCTCTTTTGTCTTGCCGTAGGGATTTAGAGATCTGTTTGTCTAGTTTGTGGTGGAAGTCCTCTGATAAAAGAAGAGGGAGTGTGCTGATGATATGATTGATTATAGGAGTGATCATAATTTTTGAATTTTCTGTTCTTCCCAACAAGTAATACATCTAGGAGACCATTTGTCCAATAACATTTTTTGTCTTCTGGAGAGTAATATTTTCATTATGTTTAATGGTATCTATTAGGTCTGCTCCGAACTCGATACCCAGATATTTTATATGTCCGGTCTGCCAGGATATTCCAGCTATACCTAGAACATCATTTGTGCAGTGAAGAATTGGAGGTTTCACCTCAGATCAATCTCTGTTTAGTCTATATCCTATCCTGAGTGTTCGGAGTAGAGTTCTATAGTGGTCATGAGAGCTTGAATGGAGGGGCCTAGGTTTTCTGTGATTATAAAGATGTCATCTGCGTAGGCGGCTAGTTTAACATATTTGTCTTTAAAATAGATTCCGGTGATTTTGGAGTTTTGTTTTAGGTCTAGTAGAAGGGGTTCCAGTGCTAGAGGAAATAGAGATGGGAAAAGTGGGCATCCTTGCCTCACACTTTGTTGTAGGTTAAGTGGGTGTGATAAGGAGCCATTAATCAAGATACGTGCGGATGTTTTATTTTAGAGAGCCATGACCATTTTTATGAAAGTGTCTCTCAGGTTAAAAGATTCCATGCAGTGTTTTAGAAAAGCCCAAAATACTGTGTCAAACGTTATTTCTGTGTCTAGTGTTATGGCTACTGAGGATAAGGGTGATTTTTTTACATTATCGAGGACGTGGCATCAGAGACGTGTGTTATCTTTTGACATACGATTTTGAGAAAACCTTCTTGGGAATTGCTTATAAAGTGTGAGGGTATTCATTAAGTCTTGTGGCCAAGATCTTCACATATTTTTTGCAATCTAGATTCATCAAAGAGATCTGCCTGTAATTTTTTGGCAGTGTTCGGTCTTTCCCATCCTAGGGGATCACAATAATGTTAGCTTCAGCCATTGTGCCCATGACTATGCTTGAATTAGCAATGTGGTTGAATAGGGATAGCATGGTTGGTTGTAGTAGGTTGGAGAAGGAGTATAACATTTGGCAACCCCCTGTCTCAAATGTTATTTTACCCAACATGCATCATGTCTTTCTTTCTGGCTTGGGCAGCAACAAATTCAGAACATCAATAAAAATTGCTGTTCCCTCCCCTTCAGTGAATTATGCAAGAATACCATTGGTACATTTTCTTCACCCCATTGCAGCAAAGACATGCAGATCTATGTACAGTACTTGTGGTTTGTTTGATGCGTTCCTTCATGTAGAACCTTTATTAACCATAATATCTTTCTGTTAAGTGTCCTTTATCTTTCGCTGGTAATATCTGAATTTACTCTGATCATAATGTTTCCTGTTTGAATAACGGGTAAGGAATATGATGGACTGTGAAATAGTTCTTAATTTATTCATGCGAGAACCTTTTCTTTGCTTTGACTTCAACAACTTCCATTATTGGATTACAGACCATTTCTTGAAATTATAATTTCAGCGTTGCAACACTTATTTTCTGTTGATTGCGTCACATCGCACTGCGAAACGAATGAGTGCCCCCTGATTAGTTTGTGATTTTATTCATCATCTTTTGCCGATTGGTGGTGTTTTCAATGCTGCCTTACAGACTATATCTAACCTATCTTGTGTGATTATATACCATTGCAGAGTAACACTAGAGGTAGGATAAATGTAGCCCTTATCAGTCTAATTTGTTGTATGGCGTCCAATGTGCTATTGATGAATTTGCACGTGTATAAAATCAAAGATAGATGGAGTGTACCTGTATCACCTATATAATGCCAAGGGGCTGTCTTATCTAAAAGATTTGTTTTGTGGAGTTTGGTTGGAGTCCAATGAACTTTGTATAACATGTATGTTCTGGATGGAATTACGGTTATAGATGTACATAGCTTACCAACTATCAGCCAAGTTTCAGCTTTGAATTTGAGATAAATATTGTGTGCCCTTAGTCATTCTGTGCCTTTACCAAATTTCCTCTGCATTCCCTCTTAGAATGCAGTGACAAGTTTTAACGTCTTGTATATTCCACTTTGAGATTGTAAGAGGTAAAATATTTAAAGAGGCACGATGTGCGCTATGGGAGGATAGCAGCTGAGGATTCGAAGGATAGGCGGACAGTCATATGAAGATGGGTGGTGATCTAGGGAGTAGCATGGGGCTATGGCAGCAATGATTCCTGGGATAAGGACTGAATTTACAATGCTTTGGTAACTAGTGTAGGGAACACAAAAGTGACGCAAAACGGAGCAAAATCTTTTTTTTCTCAATTAACTTTCCAGCGCTAAACTTGTTTAGTGCGGAAAATAACGTAAAAGTAATGCGAAGCAGCGCATTGCTCTGCTTCACATTATGTTGCACAATGGGAGCGTATCAAGGGTGGTGCATGGGCGTTCACATGCAACCCCCAAGGTTTCTCACACTAAACCCAATTTACTAAAAACAGTAGACTGAGTTTAACATGAGAAAACTGCGCCCTTTGCAATTGGGCGCAAGGAAGGAGAAATTAAAGCATTTCTCTCCTTCCTTTTCCAACTTTGCCTGCGTGCTGCACTGTGCAGCACGTATACAAAGTGAAAAAACTTTGCATCGTGCCTAGCATAGTATTTTGTACAGGAAGGGAAGTGGAAATCCATGCTGGCACAAGGGAAGGAGATAGCCATATCTTTAAAAATATGGCGCTCTCCTGCTCCCTCCCTGTCACGCAACACAGAGAAGCCTTGCAGGAGGCTGCACTGCATTGTGTGGAGATTTTGAAAATCTCCTCCCTAGATTCTTCTTCAGCAGTAAAACAGAAACCTCAGGGTATGGTTTGATGCAAGGTTTCTCTCAGAGGAGTGGGTTTAACAGCAACCACTACTTTATGTTACTATGTAGAAATGGCTCTACTGGTTTAGCTTTCACACTTCATTATACTGACCAGGGCCATTGTGTTGTTGATTGTTGACTACTGTAACACTGTCTGTGCTTTTTCTCTCCCCACCACACTCAAAAACAAGATTTTGAAACCCCAAAGACTGCTAACCAAGCTACCAGACTCTGTGTTAAACTAAAGGTATCTGGTCATACTACTCTGGCTCTTAAAAATCTGCATTGGCACCCAGTGCCCTTGAAAAGTTTGAACTTTTCTGCACCACATTCAAATCACAGGTAGGCTAATGCTCAAAATATCTTTGTTTTATTATTCATCAACTATACAACAGCCCAAACCTGGGGTTTAGTAACATAATGTTAGCATAGGCTACATTCAACTGCAAGCCCCATGTAGGAATGTAAATATGGGTGGTGGGGGAGCTCAGGTCAGAAACACTCTGTGCCTAGGTCTGAAATCAACTCAATTTGGCATTATTTAAGATACAACTAAAAACATGGATATCAGATATGAGAAATCTATGTTAGTTTTTTTACTTTTATAAAGATATTTTGTGGCTATTGCAATAATAGCCAAATGGGATGCATCATTGAGCTCAGGGATTTTTACAAATATTTATTTCACCATGCTTTAAAGGGAAAATCGTAAACAGCCAAGAATAGGAGCGAAGTTCAGCAGGATGCCTTATGTGGAAATATGTGACTGAATAGATCTGAACATACTTTGTTCTTTTTCAGAAGGCTGCTGCTAGGCCCAATGTCTTATTGCTCATCATGGAATCCTAAGATTATGCTGGTGAAAGGCTTGTGAATCCCACTGATGCTGAGACTAGAGGCTTAAATGTTCAATGGTTGAGGGACTGGTAGGTAGCAAATAGCTCCTTAGCTTCACAACTATCCATCTTGGATTACAGCACTTAAAGTACATTGAGAGAGTGCTGGTGCCACTGGACTCAGGGACTGTATCTTTTTGGAGTGAAAGTTTGTGTGTGTGGTGAAACCTACTACATATTGATTTAGGGTCCTCTACCACCAGTATATCAGTTTCCCTTTTAAACACCATGGTTGCACCACTCTCACTTCAGCAGTTGTTTGAAATGCAGAGGAACAAAGTGCCTACAACCCGAACAGGGGCATTGGAAAAGAGTGTATTCATGACTATGGTTTAGTTAGGTAACTGGGGCACTTCAGATGGCCCTTAAGAATATTTGATCTGTTCCTGTTAGGAAGACTGTCTGCTAGAGAAGTCAGGTCCAGGAAGCTGTGGGTTTAGGAAGCTTCATTTTACTAGAGGGAGTAGAGTAGTGTGGATCGCAACCGATTTAATAGACTGATGAGGGTGCAAGGATTTCATGGAATGGACCTATTTTTTTTTTTATTTGTAAAATATTCCTAGGAATAAAACATGGATTAGAGATAACATAAGGAACATAATGTTTACTCACACAAAGTCTGTTTCATCACGCAGTTGAACTACTGGTTGGAACAGAAGATTACGTCTACGCATTCCTAGCAGACAAACGGTGTCTTCAGTATTTGCAAATATTCTCCCTATGAGAGAAGTAATACAGTTATTGGGAAACCATGATTTGAAAGAAAAGGACAGCCAAGTCAAAAATTGAATAAAATTTCAAACAATTCAGTTTAAAAGATCTTAACTGATGTCATCACATTATACAAACCATATGTCCTTATACTCATGACCAGAATGGTTGTTTGTCAACCACAGTGCTACCTACACCATTAACCTGATTCTATAACATAAGTTCTCACCCAAATCCATTGCTCACAGACTGCATTCCATACATTAGACATTCGCTGTCTTTCCAACCTACCCCTGTTATTATTGTACTCCTTATTAAACAATGCCTAAATGCATCCACCTCTCTCTGTCATCTCAACCACTCTAGCACTTATTCAGCACCATGGACATGCTTGAAATTAGCATGTGTATGTATAAGGGGCCCTAAATAGGGCAAAAGACACATTGCTATAACTGCCTTAGTGCTTACAAAGTATTCATGTCTAATGTAATCTTCATATTTGTCTTTGTTAAAACCTCTTATATCCAAACCTTTATCTACTCACTCAAAACTGCTCGCTCAAGAACTTTTGAATCACTGCTATCAGCAAATAGTATACATCACAAATTCCTTTTGCTTGATATTGCTTCCCCAACTTTTCTCCATTATCATACGATCTGTTAGACAACACTTTTCTCTATTCCTTCTGCCAGCATGCCATTTTCTCTTTTTGATACACCCCTCCTTCCCAATATTCCTTCATTCCTGCCCCGTTGAACTTGATCCTTTTCTACATTGATCAGGCCATGCTGTGCTTCTCTGACTGCTACACCATCAAATGATGTCAACCCTCCTACTGTTAAATCTAACTTCCATAATTAACCAGTACATTTCTGAATTCAAGACTGAATCTCCACTTTGAAACTGCAGTCCCTACATCTATTTTACAAAAGTTATGCTCTGGCCTCTCCACACACATTTCAAGTACAGTTCTCTATCCTCATTTAATCTCTAAAGCCATTGAGCTGTTTGTCTTTTATCACTTCTTATGCTAACGCACAATCTCTACAATCCCGTGGAGAAGTGTGGCTCAATGGTTAGAGTGGCAGACCCTGATGCAGAGGTCTAGCCCGGGACCAGGGTTCAATTCCCCGCCTCGGCGGGTCTTGGGCTCAAAAATTTTACGGACCTGATAATTCTCGCCTCGGTGCCTATTCCAATCATGGAGTACCACTCTGCAACTCTGGGCAATAGCTTGCTTAATCTCCACAACGGCCCCCACAACGCTAAGGATGCCTGACCTCCACCTTGGGGGTGCCCAGGAGTGGACACCTCACAGGGAAAGCCAGGATGGGTTCCATAGCGGTATTCGTATAAGCGCCTTAAGACCCTTGCGGGTAAGTAGTGCACTATACAAGTATCAATTTACATTTACATTTACTTCCTACAAATGCACTCTATGGGTGGACTGCTCAGAGCTCACTCATGCATACCCATCCATTAGAGTGATGCTGACTCATAAAAATGTGCTAATTCATCCTTATCCTTTAGTATAGGGGATTCCAAAAACTCTGACACCAGAATTCAGCATCACTGGAATTGCACTTTCCTCACTCTCCTCCTACCTCGCTGGCCAGTTCTCCTCGGGTCGGACCGGGAAACCTAAAGGAGCCTAGAAATAAATAGTGCTCATAACAATCTGTTCATATCCTCTCCTAACTCTACATCTCTCTCTCTCTCTGTCCAACCATTTCATTTTCTCTCTCCCATTCTCCCCTCTCTCTCTTCTCCCTTTCTCTATCCTTCTCTCCCCCTATTCTTCTTTCTGTCTTCAAGCTCTCTGTGCCTGCTGCAGTTAATCTCATGGAGCTGTGAAGAGTGGCTCATGCAAAAGCAATGGCACTGGGCTTTCAAAACCAGGCTCCAGTGGCTTCAGGCCACTGGGAATACACAATGGAAAAAAAGGTCAGTCCAGCCTTGATTCAACCTGATGATCTGCTACCTATGTGCTAGTCCTTCATTTAGGGTCTACTACAACTTATTTGGCAAAATCATTCGACCCTTTTTCACATTCCCCTTCATCCCATTCACTCCTTGTGTTTATTATTCACTGCTTCTCTGTATCTAATATTGCATGGTCTCTCGCTATCTAATGGTAAACCCTCCTAAGACAAAATATGTTTTACTAAGTCACTTACAACATCCAAAGTTATTATTTCTAGTCCATTTTCACTGTTCCTTCTCCTTACTGTTGTAACTTGGCTTTCCTTTTGACAGCAAATGATGCTTTCCATCTTCATCCCTTTAATATATCTTGTCCCCATTTCCTGAATCATCAAAACCTAGACTTACCAGACTTTACCCTACACCAAGATCTTGATTAATGTATTAGCCCTCTAGATTCTGGACTACTTAGACATACTTACTTATGTGACTCCATTCCAACATTTGCCACCCACCTTTTCATCTTTTCTGGATCCTCCTCACTGCTGCTGTTTACGCACCATATACTCAGGATAACACTGTGCCAAATGTCCCTGTGCAGGTTAGTTCAAATCAATCAGGTCTTCACAACCTACGTTTACTCCCCTGACTGACCCGTATTTTAACAACCCCAAAACAACTATACTGCTTCACTTCTTACACGCACAGCCCCTTCTTGTGCCACAACACAACCCACTGAACAATGTAAAACAGTCACCACCACCTTTTTGGGCTGAGGAGGCATCACAATCACCTTCAGGGCTAAACATATGGTGCTTAATGCAAGTGCTGTAATCTTGTAATGGCACACCCGCACCTTCTCTCCCACATCGGCGTTCAATGTAAGTTTTGTAATTTTGTAATGTCGTGCTCACACCTTCTCTCCCACATCGGCGCTCAATGTAACCACTGTAATCTAGCAATGTCTCACTCACACCTTCTCTCCCACATCGACGCTCAATGTAACCACTGTAATCTAGCAATGTCTCACTCACACCTTCTCTCCCACATCGACGCTCAATGTAAGTGCTGCAATCTTGTAACGTCTCCCACCTTCTCTCCTACATAGGTACTCAATGTAAGTGCTGTAATCTTCTAATGTCCCACACCTTCTCTTCCACATCGGCGCTCAATGTAAGTGCTGTAATCTTGTAATGTCTCACTTACACCTTCTCTCCCACATCGGTGCTCAATGTAAGTGATATAATCTTGTAACGTGTCACTCACACCTTCTCTCCCACAGCGGTGCTCAATGTAAGTGCTGTAATCTTGTAATGTCTCATTCACACCTTCTCATCCACATCAGCGCTCAATGTAAGTGCTGTAATCTTGAAATGACTCACACCTTCTTTCCTACATCGGCGCTCAATGTAAGTGCTGTAATCTTGTAATCTGTAACTCACACCTTCTCTCCCACATGTTTATTTTTGTTAATGTGCACTTGTCTTTGTACTATAGGATTTAATCGCTGTACAAAAATAAATACCACATGTGATCAATGTTAAGGTTGTATCTCAAAAGTTACATGTGTACAAATTTCAAACACCACATCGGGGCAGATGGAAACCCTATTTTGAATATTGCCATGCATGGAAAAGGCAAATATGACGTATAGCCAAATTAGTATGTTATTTTAACAAACTAAGTGTAAATGCAAGTGCCATGATCACCATCTTTTACATTTGAGTGACCATTAAACTAATAATATAGCAACAAATAAAGGTAAATAAGTCCTTGCTTCAGGGAAAAGGTCTATGCAAGTTTCAGGTGTTCTTCACTTAAAGAAACGTTCACAAGAAGATAATATTAAAAGCATCTAAAAATTGCTTCAGAGTCAGGGGCATCGATGCCTGAAATGCAATGCGAGCAAATGCAAACAATGTCTATTAGTCCCCAATGAAGTAAAAAAACATAGGTTACATCATGCAAATAAATGTGCAGTATTATTCGAATAACACAATCTTGAAAGTTCAATATCAAATCAGAAATATTGTAGCTTACATTTAATTTTGGGTTGTTAGTAAATATGTTACAGATCATTTGTATTATCTTTATTAGGTTATTGCATGCTAGCAGGTAACTTATAGATGCTTTTTAAACGTAAGCTTAAAGGGTATTAGCTATATTTTGAAAATGCTTGTAAACTTCATGTTATTTAAGCTGCATTAATGTTCTGCACGGTGCAATATACAAGCAAAATTTCGAAAATGGTTATTTTAACATCTTCTTGAAGATAAGCTTTACCTTTTTCTGAATCCAATGAAGTTGGCAAAATGTAAACGAAAAAGGAAAAGAGGAAAAATGCATTTAGAGAAGCAGAACATATTCTAAATGCATTTCAAGAAACGAATATTAAATGGTCACACCACTGACTTAGTGGCGATTCTTTGTAGAAATACATTTGTATCCTTTGAAACCTCTGGTTTTTAGGGACATGGAAGAATTTCCTCTATCACTAAGCCCGTAAAGCGGTCACAGCCACAACCCCAACACACTTTTATGTTTTCAAGGAGGAAGTGCAAGTTGGCAAAAAAAGGAAAAGCAGGCGATCTTGCTACATCGAGCTTTTCCCTCTGTCCTTCGGTGCAGTTCCTCTAGTGTGCAGGGCTGCACCTACATTTCAAAAAGTGGATTTCAATTTGTGAGTGAAACACCAGGGGCATCTGGTGGTGAGTCCACGGACATTACAACTTACTGGACAACATGTTGGAGAACACAGAAATGAATTGAAGAAAACAAAGGAAACACACAAGAAGCATCACCAAACACCCTAAAGTCGTGTGGCTTAATCAAAACAAAGCCAGTGGACCTGGACCAGAAACTGAGAGTTCAAGCCAGGTTTCCAGAAAACATATTGAATGAATGACCACAGGCTAGTCACTGATTTTCTGACTTATAAGTAGGAAATGTGTTCACTTATATATGCATTGTTTACGCCTGAACTACAATAGGAGAAACTTTACATTTGTTAATGATATCTTAGTGTGTGCTAAATTGCAAAACCTTATGACTCACAGCATCTAGGTCTATTGTTTTTTAAATTCTACGAAATTTGAAAGGTACCAAAATGAAGGGAACGCCATATTCAGTAATCAGTATTTGCAAATGCAAATTTGTTCCCAACTGATTCAATCAAAAAGACAGATTTCCTTGAATCCACAATTTATTGCACATCATTTTTGGATAGTGCTTCCACAACGATTATGACAGTTCATCAATATTAATTGACAAGCTTGTAGCAACAGAAGTTCCTAATAAATTCAGCCACCGCGTTTCGTCCAACGTAGGACGTCATCAGGACTATAGTTCAGTGTTCTTTCTGTGTAACTTCTAATTGTGCAGCGCCCCGTTTCAAAATATTTCAATTTCATTCTTAGCTGTCATTTAGCAATCTTAGCTGTTCAATAAAAGACATATTTTACCAGCTTAAAAAAGTCCCCACCATCTTGTTGTTAGCGTACCATTGGTAAGAGCAGGAATCTTCCTATCAAATGCATAACAGCCCTTCCGACCTTTGAATGCACTCTCCCTATTAAAGTGTAATAGCTATTTCTACCCTTTTTCATTAAAAACCTAGCAAGTTTATGAGCAAAAATAGGTATAATATGTGAGAAATATGTGGCAGTTCTGAGAGCCAGCCACCCTTCTCTGTGTCCAGCACGGTCTTGACCCCTCCACACACCTTCCTGCACTGACACTGCGCTACACTCTGTGTAACCATTGTCTCCCCCCAGCGTAGATTAGCTTCCCCTGTGACTCCCAGACTCGAGCCTGTGTTGCTCTGCTATCCTGTTAACACATGTTTGCCTTTAACACCTGATCTCGTCTGCGCATTCCTGAATTTACTGCCTTTAAAGAACACTTCTCATTCGACCAGGGAGTCTAACGGATGAGTCTCTCTCCCATGGATCCTTTTGCAAGCATTAAACTCAATCAGAGAACTCTTTTGAACGTATACAAAACTTAACTCTGTTAATTAGATCTCAAGTGTACACCATGTTGTAATAGGCTTATTGGAGAGTCACAGAAATGCGCTCGCAAGTTATATTTTAATGCAAACAATTGGAGTAAATAAACAAAAACATGGTGCAGTTGGACATCCTTGAATTGATTGTGCTTTTTTTATTTATAATTCTCACGAGCAGAACAGTCTATCTGCTAGAATAATAAGTGGCATATGCTATCTGAATGGTACCCAGACAATATCCTTTATCTGCTTTGCCACACTATGCGACCACTGTCATGGATAATATACGTGTCTGAATGTTGTTTTCATCTGTGGAACACACCATTGGTATGGCATTGCATTCTGTTGTTGAGGTGTGATTTTCCAAAACGTTCCACATTTTCTGTCGCAGATTAGAATCTGGTTCTGCTTGAGGATGTTCTTCTATGTTTCTGATGACTTGGGTTTGGGGCTCTCCCATCAGGACATTGCTTCCTACAGATGTCACACAAGTGAAAAGGACGTCTTTACCTTTGCTCAATCCATCTTTAACTTTGTTTCATCGCTTTCTGACTGAAATCATGCCTTTATTAAACAAGCATTGGCAAAGTCAATAGGTTTCATCTAGTGTCCATGTCATAGTGTTTTTTTTCCTTTAAGTTATATTGCGCAGCAGCTAAACTGCTCTGCAATATGTAAAATCAAATTTGACAAAGTCAATACAAACCTATTGGCTTTGCCGGTGCTTGTTTCTGTTCCTGTTGCTGCCTTAATGAACTGTTAAGTCAAAGGATTTCCAAAGTCAGAGCCAGCCGCACCAAAGGGCAAGTCGGGGATATCCAAGAACGTATGCATTTCCATTTATAACTGTTTTTGTGAACCGCAGTCAGTATTTTATTTCTTCTTGAAAATCACAGCAAATATCAGTGTGGCCTGAACAGAAATAACTAGCACATATGTATTTATCTAACACCCCATAGTCTTATACAAACATTTGCAATGAATCTGACAAATACAAAGAACACATGGAAAACACAGATGGAGATAGAGTAACCTTGATAAATTTGAAGTGTGACCATCAATATTCTGGTTTTACTGCCAACTTTCGAGCTGGCTACTGGATAACAATTATTTTATAAAATTGTTTTCTTGAAGTCCAATGATTTGAAATCTTTATATGTTAAAAAAATGAATGTTTAAATCATTCTTTTGTTACAACTTGTAAAGCATATCTTGTTGATTATGTGACATGAACACTGGTGCTGTTTCTGCATCGAAAAGGAGACCACGAATTACAAAACGTGTAATATTACATATGACAAATGTGCAGCAAATAACAAAAAATTATCAACACAAAAAAATTGTTTGCTAAATTGTCAGGTTTTTTCCTTAGTCTGTTAAATCGAAAGAACAAGGAAGCCCTATTAATGGTGAGAGAGCTGGTGTTCCCCCATTAACTAGCACTCTAGGTATCTGGGTGCATATTTATGAAATAGTGGCGCAGTGCAGCAAGTCATCTTGCAGTGCTGCATCACGTCATCTTGCAGTGCTGCATCACTATTTAACCCCTTCCATGCAGGGCTAATTCCCCCATGGTGCAGGGGGAGGGGCTGCGCGCGGCGCCGCAGTGCTCGTGAGGAGCCCAGCTCGTCATGCTGCACAGTGGAGCTGGGCTCATGACAAGCTGGGATCATCACAACTCCGCCCACTCCTGTAGAAAGCCCGCACAGGTGGAGAATTAGCCCCGCGTTGGCCGTCCGCGGCAGTTATGACGAGCTCAGCTTGTCATGAGGCACAGTGGAGCTGTGCTCATGACGAGCTGAGCTCGTCATAAGCATTTAAGGGGTTAAGGCATATGGCTTATTCCTGACTTTTCCTCTTGTGCTTGTGCACAGTGAGCTGCCTAGCACCAATGCAGGCTCCCTTGCACCATAGTGCAAGGGTGCCTGTGTTGCATGCAGAATTGTTTTTGTTCAGGAAGGGACACCTAACTGCATAAAAACAATCTTGAGAGGCATTTTCCTCCTTCTATGCAGGATACATAGAAAGAGGAAGTAACGAGGATAAATAAAGATATTTCTCCTTGTTATGCCTTTCCCATGTTTACAAGGTCTTGTAAATCTGGGAATGCATCAAAAACCATAGGAGTTGCGTTGGAACACCAACACAATGCACATGAAATGCCTAACCAAGGCAGAGTAACACAATGCAGGGATTTGCGTTGCGTTACTCCAGATCTTTGGAGCCTTTCACACCCATGCAAAGTGGTTTGCGTGGCTTCAAATATCTGACTTAAGGTTTGCATCGCTCATGCACCACAATGCGTGGTGCATGAGCAACGAAAACTGGGTCAGAAATATGGCCCTTGCGGCATGCAATGGAAAGCTGGCCTCCTACGCCTTTTTGACTCTCCCTGCAGCAGTTCCAGCCTAGCTTAAAGAAGTAGGTACAGGACAAGCCTATGTACAATGCAACACAATTAGCATATTTGCACTAAAGATGTGCCTATTCAGCCAGAGATGTCAGTACACATGCCATTAATAATATCTGACAATATACAACGACATTTGCAGCTTGAAATATGAATCAAGCTGTAGAAAGTGCATAGAACACAATGAAGACTGTAAGGTATCTCAGTAAAGTACTATTTCAGGGGCCAATGGCTATTCACTCTGTAAGGTATGGTAAATGATTGCAAACATTGGCACAGCCCTGACAGCAAAAAACTAAAAATCCACAACAATGAAGTTATGGGAACGTTTGAATGCTGAACAATGTTTAGAATCATATGCCGATTATTAAACCAGTCACCCTTGAGTGGTAGTCCTCGAAACATTTTGCCTTCACTCTTCTTGTTTTGCTGAATTTGTTTTTGTTTTCCTTAGTACTCTGTGCATTTCACCATTGCTCACCAGCGCTAAACTGCCTGAGCGCTCACCCTAAAAAGTAATACAATTGGCTTAATAGGATTGGCACATTTAATTTACTTATAAGTACCTAGTAAAGTAGTATAACAGATACCAAGGGCTGGTAGATTAAAATTCTACTAGTGGACCTGCAGCACTTATTGTGCCATCAGCTTATGTAGCCTCATAAAACATGTCTCAAGCCTGCATTTGCAGCATTTGCGCAGTTTTAAACTACCAATTCGACTTGCCAAGTTAAACCCCTTGTCAAGCCTCAAACCCCCTTTTTAATACATATACGTCACCGCTAAGGTAGGCCCTAAGCACCAGATAGGGCAGGGTGCTGTGCATTGAAAAAGTTGGACATGCACTTTAATGTTTTACATGTAGTGGGAGTAAAAAACACACGTATATGTTTTTCATTGCTGTGTGGCCTACCTTTCCCATAGGATAACACTTGTTTACCTTATTACATTTAGTAAATGATAACCTTTGTTTGGGAGCAGGTAGAAAATATCATGTTTGATGAGAAAGGAATTGTAATTGAAAATCCTACAAGTGGAAAAGTCGACTTTTAAGTCACAATTCAGAAAATGCCCCTTTTAGAAAGTTGACATTTTCTGATCCTATGATTTTGAGCCCACAGCCTGTTCCTGGGTCATAGGACTAGGTGTAATTGGCAGTTAGTCTCTTTTTATTCTCCCAGACAGCCACACAATCGGGAGACTGGGTGTTGTCAAGATGGGTCATCCAAGCAAGATGGGGGGGTGAAGCTGTGCACAGCCCCACTTGCACTTCAAAGATACTGCCTCAGCACAAACACAAAGAACATCACACTAGCCTATTGGGCCCCACACATCCTAGGAACAGAGCACGGAGGCAGAACATTCCAGACACTTCTGTGGCGGGAAAATTACAAAAGTTTCTTCCACTTCAAAGCTAGCACCAGGTATAAAACCAGGACCTTCCAACTTACTCTTCAGTGCACTCCAGGTCCAGTGAACACTACAGACGAAGGACTGCCCTGCTGCTTGAGGTCTGTTCCGAGAAGGAAGACTGGACCTACTCCCTTCATCCCAGGCTACCTGAGTGACTCCAAAGGCTAATTACCTGATATCATATTCTGCCTGAACGTGTAACTAGTCCTGCCTGAGCCCTGCTGGCCTCTGCTGGAGTGCATTTCTAATCCCCAAGAGGTGCCTCCCAGGTCCTGGACCGTTGCTGTGGCATCAGTTGAGCTCCTTCTGTAAGAAAAATGGACATGCTGATATTTTGGGCTCTTCATAAATGCGAACAAGTCAGTTTGCACTAAGATCTTGCCACCGATGCTGACTGCCAATGCGAAGCTCAGGTGAACTTGTCTCTTCACACTACAGTGACTCTGGGGGGCAACACAAGATCTGCATTCCACGTTACAGCATCGATAGCCTGCGGTGACCGCCAATGTGAAGCTCCAGCAACAGCAACACCTGTTTGCTACCCTCGGCTTGCTCTTCGCGCTACAGCCAAGTCTGTCCATGATGCTCGCAGCCTCCCTTACCGCGAACTGGACTCTTCGCTCTGGACTTTGAGACAGTAACTTTTTCAGCGGGACTAACCTGGTCTCTGTGTTCAACCTGCGCTTCATCGCTGTCAGCCTGAACTTGTGACTTTACTACGGTCTCCCACAACCAGATAACCGCTTTGTGCTTTTATGTGCTCTATTTACCTTAAATCTTTGAAATTGCATGTCTCCAGATCGACTGATTGGATTGTTATAATTTTGGAGTCAAATAATTAATACATTTTACTCTATTTTTCTAAACTGCTGTGGGAATTTTCTTGTATTGTATTTTCTTTATTACTGTTCAAGTTCTGCTTAACTACTTTACACATTGCCTCTAAGTTAAGCCTAACTGCTTTTGTGCCAAACTAGCAGAGGTTCAGCACAGGTTAATGCATAAAGCTGGCTTGCTTCCCCATTCTAACTGCTGGAGATGTGATAGTACGTCCTGTAAAATTTCTCATATCATCTGTGGATGTCCTGTGATCCAACCCTTTTGGAATTATGTAGGTAAAACCTTAAGTTCCACGATGCCTCTACAAATTCCACTTTCATATGCTACCATTTTTCTGCATGATACACATCAATCACAATCACTTTCTAAGCCACAAGCCTGACTTTTACACACAGCCTTAGCCACAGACAAAATGTGTATATTACGGCAATGGAAATCATCTCAACCACCATCACAAGAAACATGGATGATGGCCATGATCCAAACAGCTACGAATGTAGCTACGAATGTATGATATACAACATACAGGATCAATCTGATCTCTTTCTTCGACTATGGTCACCCTTTCTAGCTTCAAATACCGATGCTAATGTTAATGACCCTTCTACGTGGTAATTTAGCTTCTATTTCCTCTTATTCTCATTCATTATTCATTATTGGTGGTTATAAATCTTAACACATATTGTATTTATGCCGTCCTGAGCACGGAAGAGGTTATCTACTATTTGTTGTTCTTTTTAATAACTTTTAATATACATATTTATACATGTGTGTTTCTCTGCTTAAACTTACATTCTCCACAATATGCCTATTGTTTTCATTTATTGTTTGTACATTTCTCTATGTTATCCATTTCACTCTCTTTTTCTATCCTCATCTAATATTTCATTTTCCTACCTCATCTCCCTTGGTTCCGTAACAATATATTCATATACCTGTAATATAATGTAATTTATTTAATTTTGTTTGTCACAGAATATTATTATATATATATTTTTTCTTTCTTTGAATCAACATAATTTATGTTATGGTAAGTATTTAATGTATCGTATTTTATTTTACTTTATCTTATCTTATCTATCTTTTAGAATGTCCTCTCATACACTTATATTTATGTATAGCAAATGAAATTACCTTTTACCGATTCACATTGCTTTTCTAGAGTGTCTTTTTCTCCTTGGAACATACTCATATTGTATTATGCTTCATATTTGTACATTTTTCACTTATCCATTTCTTTTGCTATCCCTTCTTTCCCTACCTCTCTCTTCCCCCTTCCATTAATTCCATTTTTGATGGCCTCAATATAAATCCAAGTATTTGTCCTTGCACTTATATGTTTATGTATTTATTAAGTTACATAATATGATTAATTATTCAGAAAGGTTTACTATATGCTTATATATACCAATGTTCTTTTATATTTATTGTATGATAATACATACAGTTATCATAATATATGTATTTTTTCTATTTATAAATTTCAATAAAAAATGTAAACCCCCAAAAAATAAAATAGGCACAGGTTAATTTCTTGGCTTTGTGTGGTTCACACACATAGGGATTGTGGCTGTTGCTTGAGTAGAGTTTCACGCGTCTCAACCAATAACCCTATTTCTTACGCCGCTTGTGAATGATAACTGAGCAGGAAACAAAGCAAATACAAAGGCAAATGATTATAGACTAACTTCTAACCCTTAATGAAAAGGGTCAGTGTCTCAGACTTCTGAAAGTGCATTTACTGGGTCCTAGGAGGTAGATGGCAACATGGATTTATGGATAGTGGCACTGAACTCATACAATGAGCATTTCTTACTACCTGGTGGCGCCAGATGTTGCAGTGAGCAGCTCCTACTTGGGGATGAAGTGTGGCAGACCTCAATTTGGCATAAGCAATAATTGTAAGCCCACAGGCTGAAAGGGTTTGATCTACACCATAAAGATCTCTAGTTCGGCTTTAGACAATTGCGAAACCTGCAGGGTTTGTAGAAAAAAGAAAATAATAAATGTTAGGGCCAGGAAAGGGAGTGTGATAACCAGGCACAGTGACTACTCGACTCACTTGCAGCAGTTTTCTTGGGCAGTCTTACAACTGTCTCTGCTGTGGAGCAGAGTGGGGTTTAACATAATCTTGGCACATTTTGTGCTGGCTGATGGGGTTCCACCCACCCAAGGTCAGAGGCACAGCAGGATGGCAGAGATCCAGCAGGGGCCTTCTTGGTTCTTTCTGATCAGAAGTAAATGAGCAACACTCAGCTACGCATCCTAAAAGCACTAGTAACAGTAAGGCTGAGGTTCCTTCCTTAGAGATGTCTCTGGGAAGACCGCCTTTCAGAGAAGGTAACCAGTGGCGCATTCTAGGAGGTTGCTCTTCAGTAAAGTGTCTGCATTACCTCCAGATTGCACTGCCAGGAAAGAACAACGAAGGAATAATTCATCCTATGTCTTACAGCTGTCATAAAAAATGTTCATGAATAGTTAAAGGTAGTCCTAGCACAAATGCATCAATAGTTTTCGCAATGCTTTTATTGTGTGCTGACGATTGAAAATAATATTGCAAAAAGTTAAGTTCAGAAGATTTGTGAACATCCCATGCACTTTAACAAAATTACACATGAATGAGCCACTGTCTGCCCCGGGCCATTGCACTTCATTTACACAGAAAAGTCAATTGGCCCTTCTTTTTGCTACATCTGTTCCATCACAAAAGCTATGGTGGGTTGCTACCAATCATGGCCTGTGCAGTGAGGGTCAAGTGGGGAAACCTCCTTGAGGCTACATGGTGCAAAGACCAATGGAGGGTCTCAAAATTCAGGGCTTGTCAAAAGGATGTACATATAGAGCAATAATTTGTAGTATGACGCACTCCACAGGACCAGGGTCTCCACAAACTGTTGTCAAAGCAACAGGGGTTTGTTCACAGATAAAGTGAAGCAGAAGGGATGGACAGCTGGATAGGTTGTTGGGAACCTTTGTACTAACATAAATGAAGAGGAAAATAATGACCATCGAATACTGTGACCTCACAACATAAATATCCATATATAAGATAGTAGTGTAATTGTCTGAATAGATTTTATTCACTTGGAAATTAGATTTCATAGATGTCTGGCTAAGATATCCGCTGCAATCCCTCCACAACCCATTTTTACTCATACTGCATCATATTTATCATACAACATCAAGTCTGCAACCCAGTCTTGAACTCGTGAGGGTTAATTTTGTTAATTGCAGTATCCTTTAAAAGCATCTTTAAAGCAGCCTAAAAGCTGTACTTTCTCTGGAAAAGTGATGTAGACTTTAGAGGAAATATTTATCTTAGAGTGTCAAGAATGTGAGTTTCATCCAACAGAGCACCAAGCTGTGATGGACATTTCGAACAATACTGCCCCAGTACAAGAGTTTCCAGTACCGAAAACTGTTACCTGTGAACTGCATGTTGGTTAAGATAGGGTTTCACACAGGGATGCCACCCAATGGTCCTAATGTCTAGACATAGAACAATACCTAGATTTGCAAGGAAATGTTTACTGGGAGTTTATGCATCCCACTAGTGGACTGTTCTTAGAAGGATTTATGGAACCACCTCTTGCACACTGCTCCTTCACCTTGCTTGGATCTGGGACACTGGTGGTTCACTGGGATCACCCAACTCTGCTCTTAGCTATTGGAGTGTGGAATCGATTTCTAGTATTGGCATTTTGATGTGTGCCATGTCAGGACCTCACAGTGCGACTGCGGCGGTTGCCTCCTTCCAGGTCTGTCCTTGTTTTCCAGATGCTAGTTTGCCAGCAGATGCTGAACTGCTATCGGCATCTCAGAAGAGTGCGCGGGCAAACAACAGAACAGAATGATGGCAAGGAAGAAATGACACTTGGGTGTCATTGTCAACTATTGCAGATATCTGCTACCACATGGCAAGGTAATCCAATCCAGGGTGGCTGCTGCCACTGTTCAGCACTTCCCAATCCAAATGGGAGTGGACATTTTCTGAAGATGCTCTTCCTGTCCATGTCTCTACCCATCCTGCCAACTATAAAAGGAGTTAATCTAAAATAGTACACTGTGTCACACCACACTAAGAAGTATTTTTTCAGTGAGGGCATTTGTATCCCCTTGTTTTTACTTCAAGTCAGCTTCCTATTCTATCTCTAGAAGAGTTCCAGCTCTTACCGCTCCTGCTCAGTTCTGTATCAGCACTGCCTAGTGCTTGCCACGCTTCTGATACCCTTCTGGATTACTTGCCCTGAACTTAATCATCTTTTAGGCTGGAGGTTTTTAATACCTATTTGACTTTCTCTACTTGGTGATCCATCTAAAAGACACCAACACTTAATACATATAAACTTGTTCGGTGAAGAAGTACTCTGGCTACAGGAAAGAGTCACCCTTTCCGCAAGCAGCAAAAAGACAAGAAACAGGAGTGGTCGTTTACTACAACCCTTTCCACCATTGTCTTCTGTAGACCAGTGGTGTGTCTTACCAACTCTATGTTTCATGTTGTACTTTAAGTGTATCAGAACCCTTGCACAAGGCATTCATAATGGTAGTATGAGACTAGTCAGGTAAAAGGTTGGCATGCCTTATCCAGTAGCTGATGCTGTGGGAGCTCTTAACTGTAAAGAGAATAAGATGCTGCTTGATACAGCCAGTGCTTTGTATTGCTTTTGCACTAACAAAATTAGCTGTTTTCATGGATTGGTGGATTTACTGGCTTTTAGAGCCTGTATCAACATAGTTCTAACAGATTCATGAACGCATTCTATAGTCTCACAAACCCTGGAACGACCAGCTTGTTCGGAGACCTACTCGTATTTAAAATGATAGCATACTGGTGTAGTTTTAAGTGAGAATACATCACTTTTTGATGGCAAATTCAGATTGTGTGAATAACATTGAATTTGCACAAGTAAGGTGCGATATTTATTCAACCCCGGTCCAGTTTGGTGCCCAAAAACCTTTGTTAATTTGGATCGATTTTATGATCGTCAGAATGGAAGGGCAAACAATAAAACAGTGTAAAAGGGTCAGTACCTTGTCTGTAAGACTCTTTTAGTTTTCTGGAAATCCACTGTATAGCTTTCGCTGAAATTTTTGTCCCAAAGTTTCTGTCAAAAGGAGAAGGTGCTCCGCCCTGTTAAAGTTAAAGGGTGGTTAATTTTTTATAAACGTCGATAGGGAATATGACAATATATATGGCAAATCCTGGTTTTGTAAGGATTATTCTATAGCAGGTTTTTGTCAAATGTACACAAATATCGTGAACTAATTCCTTACACAAGCATGCATTTGTGTTTGGTTTGAAGTTTAACAAGAAGGAATTCTGCCCAGGCCAATAGAGAATATAATTCGAGTGCTCGTGGTGAAAAACAATTAATATGATTTTGTATTTACCTGTTGCATGTGTCCCAAAACATTTTTTCTGCAATCAAACACACCATGCCCTTCTTCCGAATATAGCTGATATATAAAGTCCGTCGTGTAGTTTTCGTTACAATTCTCATTTCTGCAGTAAAATGATAAGATAATTAGAACTGTAAGTTCCAGCCAATGTTCGATGTTTTACACTTTAGCAGCAAAGGGAAAATGTATAATGGAGAGAAAAAAAATCTTACTGAAAAGTTGGGGAGAGAGACTAGTGCATTGTAAAACAGTATAGAGAAATCTTGTTGCCGCACTAACTTTTTGTTTGTATAAAAACGATCTATAAATGCCACGTTTTCAATAAAGCATTTAAATACAACACAAGTAGTCTCACAAGTGGCTGCAAAACGACCATCCTCCACATCAAATTCAATTCTCCAACTATGTTGTCAGTAACATTTACCAAGTACATGAACCCACTGGCTTCTCCTATTGATTAGGTCCTATTTAGCTATCATATGTACGCCTTTGTTGCACAGGCCAGAATGAACCACAAACGACACCGACATTGAAATATTAACAGCCCAATGTCCTGTTGAAGTACAGTTTTTGGTTTGATTGAAAAAGAGCAATCTGGCCGTAAATGCACTGAAATTGGAGATCATGATGGTAGAAGAGGGCTTTTTCAACTGCAGACCACAATTTCTGGCTTCTTGATATGGGCACCTATGGCAAACCAGTATAACAGGTAAATAGCGTGTTATTTGTTTTGGACTCTTTTTTTTTTTTAACCCGAATTATTGCCACAACAATATCCTGTTATGTTCATGTGGATAATTTGAAAGGTGTTGCCTTCATTTACTCCCTCTCTCTCAATAAGTTTCAATTCTCCTGGCTGCTGGGGTCTTGAGAAAGGGTTACAAGTATTGTACCTCGGTTTGGTAAAGTATTTTATCAACAGGTGGAAACGTGAACAAAGCAGTTGAATATCCGACCTTGATGAAAAATAAACACCTGCATGTGCCATTATTATTGATCTATGTTATTTAAGGTAGAAGGCAGCTGTAAGTCACTTGTATGATACGTAATTCACTGAAATACATTGGTCCAACCTTTATCAATTGTAATTGTGAATTCTACAGGCCAGATGTATGACCATCGGAAAGTGCAGGTCGCAAATTGCGCCAAATTACGAGTCGCAATTTGCGAATTGCAATTTCCAATGTACAACAGTGTCTGAGACACTGTTTGCGATTCCCAATTGGGTAGCAAATTGCATGCCTCATGAGGGTGTCACAATTTGCGACCCCATTGGGAATGGCTGGCACTCCCAAAGATGGTGGCCTGCTGGGGTCAGCAGACCTCCATGTCTAGGACTGCTTTTAAATAAAGCAGTTTTTATTTATTTCAAATTCAGCCCGCTTTCCTCAAGGGAAAACAGGATGCATTTTAAAAAAAATTAAACGTTTTTGTTTCATTTTTAAAGGGCAGGTAGTGGTCCCTGGGAACACTGCCTGCTCTGAAAAAATGTTTGCGAACCCATTCAAAAAGAGGACCCCTTTTTGTTTGTGAATGGTTTACCACCCTCTTGAAGAGGGTGGTAAACTGCAGGTGTTTTGCAACGCAATTGTGGTCGCAAAACATTCTTACATGGGTGTTGGACTCGCAAATAGGAAGGTACGCCCTTGGAACGCCCCTTCCTAGTAGCGAATCGCTAACCCTATTTTGCGAGTCGCTATTTAATCAGCGACTCATAGCGACTGGCAAAATAGGGTAAGTATATGGGCCACAGGTTTTCTGCATGCGCAAACGGGTCTAAACCCCATTTTCACATGCAAAAAACATCACACATCTGGCCCTACATGCCTTAGAGTGGTCCGTGAGCCCACAGAATGAAATATTCTGGTGTAGCTGAAAAGGTCGATGTGCCTCCTCTGTAGCTACCTTCACACAATGGAACCGATTGCCCAGATATCAGGGCTAGTGAAGTTGGGAACCTCCCAAGGGAGGCCTGACCTTCTTGTCCCCATAACACAACTTTTCCACAGCATGTGAGTGCACACAGCTCTCAGAAACAAAAGGACACAATTGTTAATGGCATATTTGTATATTCAATAACACAACCTAAACAAGCATTTGCAATGCAATAGGTCTAGCATTTAAGCGAGTTGGAGCTATTGGCATTGTAAATGACAATGCCTTTTATTTATGTTTTGGTTTTTATAACAAATCTACAAATCTCTTTCAGTATCATAATTACATAATTCTGCTTTTCCTACTGTTTGAACATGGCAAGCACGTGATCAATTGGCTCTCTGGGTTCCGATGCAGGCTCACAGCACCTTGCTTACATGTACAATCTCACCAGGACTAAACTGATCTCATTCCCTTCATCTGCTCCAAGCAAAACATTCCCACTGCCTGTGATCTTCTCCATTTACCTACACTCTCACTTTCTACACCATTGGATTTCATGTCAACAGCAACTATAGTCCCTCTACCTTTATCTTTTTGACTACATCCTCAGTTCGCTATTGTCTGTCTAGCAACCAGAAAATATGGATCCAGGCGTTGGTTGGGCTGACAACTTTGCCGTGTAAAGATGCTGGTCTTTGTTTTTCGGTTGCTTAGATGCTCAGTGCGGGGGTTCAGTGAAACATGTACCATGCTGATAAAAATGCATTCATAGCAACTCATTGATAGGAAGTAGAGTCATTAAAGACAAAGTCCCTTATGAAACCACTCCTGCAGTGGGAACCTCATATGGTTTTCTCATTTGAAAGAGGTCTCCTTTAACATTGGAGTGAAAATGTATATCGTACTCAAGGGGATCAAATGGAACTGGAAAGTCACCCTGTGGTGACATGTTGTATCCATTGGCGTTGTACACGTTTGGTGGTAGGTCTGTCTACAACTGACATGGAGGCAAACCCTCATCTACTTTGCTGATGTCATTTTCTCTCTGCTGAGGTTAATACTCAAACAATCCCAGAGCCGCAGAATAAGAGACAAATAATTAATTTAACGGAGCAAAACACTGTATGCTGTATAGTGGAGACTTTTGTTTTGAAGCTCATCATTGGAAAAGACTGTCGTTTACCACTATGTCTCTGCTTGCCTTTTCAAGAGTGTAAGACAAGTAAGGTATTGATGCTGCCAGCGGTACTCTCTGCACTGTGCATGGCACCATCTGTGGTACCAAACTGCCCATCAACCCAAAAGTGGTCTTAAAATAAAGGTTCCTGCTCGCACTGTAGTCGCAGGGGACGAGTGTAGGGTAGGAGCTGCCAGTACACCTATGATGACAAAAGGCACTACTTTTAATGTCATAGAAACTAGAACAGCAACAGAAGGTGTGCCGAAGATTTGCAGCTTTGAAGCAATTCCGGTATTCTTCAGCATAATTTGTACAAAGGCATCTAGGTGCTCTGGGTTTGCCACTGTAGAAGAACATACCAATTGGGGTACTGTTTCTCCAGTACTGACGTAGCTACTGATGAGGAGTAGGCCTGGGCGGTAAATTGCGTTCCGCTCGCGGAATTTGGGTAATTTTGCGTTCCGCGAGGAACACGAAATTGCCCAAAATTCTGCGTTCTGCGACTTCGTGACATTTTTTGCTTGTTCGCGTTCTCAAAATGTGTGTTCGTGAGATATTTCCCCAGAGCATGCAAACAGTGATTGCGAACAGGAAAAAAGCATCGCGAACAAGCAATTCCACATGTTCGCGGAATTTCTGCGTGTTCGCCAGAGATTTTTTTACTGTTTCACGGAGATTTACGTAACGTGATTACGCAAATTCCGCCAACCCCTAATGAGGAGTGAGACACCTCCTCACAAGGAACTTGTCAGTATCTGTATGCATTGAAAGGAGTAGGAAGAGTGCTTTTGTGTTCACTATTTTTGCAGCAAAGCGACCAGCATGTAGATTCTTTTTTAAGGGTAGAGGGGCGCCCGCAAGGTGAATGCTTGCTCCTTCATTGAGAACTGTTTTTTTTAAAGTCCTACTCCTGTCTGTTAAAATCTTTCTCTAGGACAGAATATAGTACATGAGAGCACAAACACCATAGAAATGAAGGTCACATTATGGGCCATATACATGACAAATGTGGGTAGGACAAGATGCATACCTCCTGCAGGCAAGACTTGAAGGCAAGAGATATGCAATGAAACTTGGCAAGAACTACTGTCAAATGCTTGTCAGTATTGGGTGAAACAACACACTGAGACAATGGGCTGACAGGACCCAGAATGCACCACTTATGGCACATGGAAATAAATTGATGTTACTGCTTCACATAGTGAATTTATAGATCTGCTATGTGACTTCTGGCAGTTAAGTGCAGAGAAGGGTGGGTAGCAGCCAAAATGGCGGCCACATAGTTTCGAGCTAGGCTACTGACCCCTGTATAATCCCACTGCATCCGTTGCTGGGGGCCTGCCCGTATGGGTTAATATGGTTTTACAGGTTACTGTCTGCCCCAGGGTGGTACCATGCTAACTGTGGATCTGCAGGGCCAGCGCTGGAGGTGATGGCACAGACTGCCCTGATGAGACCACGTGGTCCAAGGTGGTG
This sequence comes from Lissotriton helveticus, assembly GCF_964261635.1. NCBI lineage: Eukaryota > Metazoa > Chordata > Amphibia > Caudata > Salamandridae > Lissotriton > Lissotriton helveticus. The sequence goes on along the minus strand of NC_136071.1, from coordinate 747,839,986 downwards.
AGCAGTGGAGGACGCTGGTGTGCAATCAGCGGCAGCCCTGTTTAGCATCCGGGGGGGTCGAGAGAGGAGGCGTCACCCTGCCTGTGAGGGTGCCAGCCTGGAAGTGAGGGGCCAGAAGACAACGGCCAAGTACCGCATCAGTGGGGCGGTGAGGCTGCCGGCACCCTATTCGATATGGCTAACCAGGCATAGAAGGCCCACCCTCAGGTGTTTTGACAACACAGTTGCTTTCCATCTTCACCTGGGCGGGGTGTCACATTGACTGTTGACCCAAAGGGGCCTGCCCTTAGTGATGAAGCCGCAGAGGAGGAGTTTGCCACATGGACAAGGCTGCGTGAGGAGCGGCATTGAGTGGCAGTAACAGGCATATTAGAGGTCAGCAGCATCCCATTTTCAGAGAGGGGGCCAGGTGAGGAGGAGCCACACTTCCGTACAAGGATCCCGGTTGATGAGTGAGGGGCTGAGAGGTTGTGTTTGGGGCATGGCCTGTGAAGCTGACCAAGGAAGCCAGGGGCTACCAGGGGAGCCGGGTGGCAGTCGGGCCTGAGGGAAAGACAGTGATGAGCAGCACCTCTTGTGGGTGTTGGATCTCTGGGGTGACGGCTGAGTGGAGACCCCTGTGACAGGCACCTTTGGCTTGGAGGCCTGGTGCATAAGGGGGTGTAATCATAGGCAATGGCCTTTCATCAGCAGCTGGGTTCCTGGATTTATGAGGACCTTGGCCTGACAGCACCGGGGGCCCTGAGTCTTTGGGGCCAGGTGACAAGGCAAAGATCTCCAAGACGGTAGTACTGAGCAAACTGGCCACCATGAGAGCAAGGCTGCTAGCGCTGTGGTGGTGAGGCAATCTCTGCCCACCTCACATCCTGTGGGCAGAGAGCTGAGACCTAGTGCCCCCCCACCCACTGGTTGTCCCTACTCATACAGGAAGTGCGAATGAGGCATGATCGGCAAGGACAAAGCAGCAGTCCCTGCCCAAGGGAAGGCCAACAAGTTCATTAGACCTCCTGCAGACCGGAGGGACTGTGGTAGAGATGGGACTCTACTTTGAGGCACCCCTGTGAACTCCACGGCATCCATTCTCAAAGCTATCACTGAATTCCTCTACCAAGATCTTTGCAACAAGGTGGAAAGGGTTTCAGATACAAAGGGGAGGCTGAATGAGGTTGAAGACACAACTAAGATTTTCCAGTCCTTGCTGGTGGCCTTACAGCACAGAGTGAATTTCCCGGAGACCAGAACTGAGGACGCTGAGGGAAGGTCTCGACAGAACAATGTCTCCAGAGAGGGTGTGTCGGAGGGAGCTAAGGGTTCCCTGCTTGGACCCCTGTCCACTGCCTTTATTGCGGGTTTGATCTGTTTGTGGATGCCAAAGGAGTTGTTGTCAAGGTGTTTTGTGGTAGAGCAAGCACATAGGTTCCTCTGATACCAGGCCACCCCCGAGGCCCCTCCACAACCCATCATTGCCCAGCTCCTTAACTTTGTGGACAGGGATGTTATGCTCTGGGAAGTCCAGACGCTGGCTGATTTGCACTGTGGAGGGACCAGGGTCATAATCTTTCTCGGCTATTCTCTGAAGGTCCAGGAGCAGCAATACAAATTCTGGGCTGTGAAGGAGAAGCTTTGGGCTATGCAGATCATGTACATGTTGCAATTTCCAGTGCCTCAATGTGATCCACACTAACTGCTCACTGTTCTTTGAACTTTGGACAACGCTTGGGCCTGGGTGGAGGAGGGTTCGGTCCTCTGGCCTGCGGAACCTGTGTCGCCCTCTGCTCCCCGCAAGGACTCAACTGACATTCCCTAGATGCAATTTGCCTCTGCCACACAAGGAGAAACTCCTTACCGCCCAAAGCACCTGAGATCAGCATCAGTGGAGGGCTCCCCCAGACTATACAGAGGTTGGGAACAATAAGACCATCCGAGACATCCTGGACCCTCAGAGCCACCACCATTGCAAGCACTGAGTGTTATACTGTTGTAACTGACTGGGGGCTGTAGGAGGCATACACCCTGGTGTTGTTTAGTTTGCTTGAGGAGTTATAGTTGTGTGCTCACAAGGGTGACAGATGCTTTGATGGGGGAAGTGTAAGGTGGGGGTGAGATGGATGTATAGGCTCCAGCTGGTTGTGTGGGACCAAAAGACTTGTTTGGATTGGGGGGGGACCTTCCTGCACATAAACTATCATAGGCAATTTGCTGTTTCTATGTGTGCTGCACAAAGCAGCACACATGGAAGCAGCAAAAACGGGGAGAAATAAAACGTCTCGTTATTTCGCCTGTTTAAGACCAGGTTTTCCCTGCCTCCTATTTACGCTACCCTTTTAAATAGGGAGCAGCGTCAAAATCAATGGGTTTGCAGTGGAACACCCACCGCAACACGCATTTCCCTCCCCTTTCACGCTAAACACAGTGTGAAAGGATGCCTTATTTACAAGGCAGCGTTAAGCCACTTTAGGTGGCTTAACGCTGCCATGTAAATAGGCAAGGCTGAACTTCACTGAAAGTGACGTAGTGGTGGCAATAGGGGCTTATAAGTATGCCCCATAGTGTTTCTAGACTAACCATGTTTTCTGGACGGATTAAATATATATGGGTATAATAATGCCACTCAGATCTACTTAAGGTTTACCCTCCGCACGTATTATCAGACAAAAGACAGAGAACACTTCACATTATTAAAGTAAGTATCATATGGTAGCAATGAGTGTATTGACATTGATCAACAGAGGCCCAATTTGTGAAACGTTTAAACAAAAAGTCAGAAATTTACAGTGATAGGCTTACATCTGTTATTTGCCCATATTTTCTACCTTACTGGAATTCTTAATGAGTTTGAACACTACTCATGGGATGCTGGAATAGTTACAGCTTCCCATGATTTATTGCATGCCTAATTCGTTACAAGGAAGGTAAAATGGCAAATTTTCATTTCCTCATGAATAAATGTCCCATCTTTTTCCTATGGCTGTGTGATCCCTCCCTGCTTGTGATGTATGTTGAGTCAAAGCGCCAGGATACCCTTTGAGAGACAGCATGCGCTATAAAAGTATGATTTACATTACATTACATTACAAATGTGAACATGAGCATATGGACTGTTTTAATGTTTTTTGTTTCTGTGTAGGGAATTTTTTTTCTTCTAGAATAAAGCTCCCACTCATCCCCCAACATGTTTTCAGGCGTTCCTTCCATTTTCCCATCTTGAAGCATGCATTGGCAAAGCTGATAGGTCTGGTGTTAGTCACCAACCGATTGCCTTTGTCAGTGCTTGTTTTGCTTTGTTAAGGTCTTTACTAAACGTTATTGTTTTGGAAGCTCAATCTGAAAAAAAAACATTGGTTACAAGCAAAAATATTTTTGGACTACAAAAAGCTCACATTGGCACAGCAGTCCCAGGCAGTTAAGGGAACTACTTAGTATGCGGCTCCTTGTGACAGAACAGAATGCCATTACTCACAGTGAAGTTAGTCAATGGCTGAAGAGATCTGAGTCATAGTTCCATGCTATAGGCTGTAGTGGACGGTAGAAAAACGCGAATGACTCAATATTAGACCAATTAATTGAGAGCACTGACTGAAAGCCTCTCAAATTATAAATCTAAAGATGTTAGCTAGCACCAGGCCTAAAATAGACTTACTCATGTTTGACAAACATAGGTTTATGACAATTTTCAGAGAGGCAAACTATCTGGAAAAGGTTGAGAATATCCACAAATGTGTGAACGTGTCCATGCACTGCAAAGCCCAAAATCCGTCCCAGTGAGCAGATCTACTCATGCTTAAATGTCTGCCCTATTGGCAGAATCTTAGGTGTGAGGAAATTCAATTACGTGAGCCAAATGCCACTTTTCTTAATTCTGAGAATGAGGAAGGAACATACCGCCTGATTCATCAAGCTAAATTGCGCTCGCAATAGCTGCGAAAATGCTATTGCGGGCGCAATTTCCCCAATCGGCATTCATCACGACAATAGCGAAGTCGCAAACACATAATAGCGAATCCGCAAATAGATTCGCAGAATCCCGGCAGGAGAGCAATAGCGAATCGGAAAATGCGACAAACCACGGATACTGCGAAAATAATAGCGAATTCGCTATACAATCGCAATCGGTAATCATGTAAAATCGCAAATAGCGAAAAAACCCAAAATCGCTCTTTGCGAGGCGCAAATTAAGGACAACCCAAAGCAGGTGGTAACCATAAAAGCCATTGAAATTTTTTTTTGAAAAACCGTTGGCCAATCAGTAACAGGTGCAGGCCTGACCAAACACACATAAGGAGAATCAGCAGCAGCATTTGGAGTCTCACAATGCCAGGAATGTACGTGGTGGTTAGGCGGCGAAGGCTACAGCGAGCAGCACGGAGGAGACGCAGAATCCAGGACAGGATATTCCGCCAGCGGGTCACCCTGCTGGTCCAAACCAGAGAGCAAATTTATGCAAAGTACCGCCTGAATGGGGAAATGATTATCCAGCTAATACAGGACCTTGACCCCCTGATGCAGCACCCAACAAGGCGGACCAATGCCGTGCCTACACATGTCCAGGTATTGTGTAGCCTGCACCTCCTGGCCTCTGGGAGCTTCCAGGGGATAGTAGCGGTTGCTGGGGGGATATCCCAGCCCACCATGTCCCGCTGCCTAAGGAGTTTCCTTGACGCAATGCTGACTCAGCTACACCAACACATCAAATTTCCCACCAGCCAACCGGAGTTGGATTTGACCAAGCTACAATTCTACAATGTTGCCCATTTCCCACATGTGATAGGATGCATTGACTGTACCCACATCGCCATCTGCCCACCAGCTGCAACGGAGTACATGTACCGCAATCGCAAGTCCTACCACTCCCTCAACATCCAGATGGTCTGCAATGCTAAGACATACATCACGGACATAGTGGCACAGTACCCAGGGAGTACCCATGACTCATTCATATTCCGGCACAGCGGCCTCCACACACGACTGGCCAGGGGAGACTTTGGGGAAGGACACCTACTTGGTAAGTGCACTTTGTCCACAATGTCACATTGTGATGAAGTAGCTGCGCTGCACAGGCACTCACCCTCTGCTCCTCTCATTCAGGTGACAGTGGCTACGCCCTCCGTGAATACCTCCTCACCCCATACCTCAACCCTGCTACACCACAGCAACGGCGTTACAATGTTGCGCACATACGGACAAGGAATTGCATTGAAAGGACTTTTGGGCTGCTGAAGAGCAGATTCCGCATACTGCACAAGACAGGTGGGGCCATGTACTACAGCCCTGATGTGTGCTGCCGCATTGTGGCTGTCTGCGCAATACTACACAACATTGCTACCAAGCGCAGGATACCTGTAGACATCTCTGGCAGTGAGTCGGAAGGGGACGACCGGCCACCTGCACATGGGCGTCATGCACGCGGCGAGAACCCAGCTGAAGGCCACAGACGCCGCAACCACATCACAATGAACAGTTTCTAGTCCACCCACTCCCCTCACCCAACAAATCACAATTGCATGCAAATGGAAATAATGACATGACGCCAATGTATGATGCAAGATTAAATATTATTGTTTGATTCACAATAATAGTGCAAGTTGCCATCCTTCCTATGCAAGCAGTATTGCCCCATACTGCTGCGTCCAAAACACAGGGCAGGCTTATAGTGTCAGCCTGTGCCTGTAAAAGTACATGTTAGTCAGGTGCGCCTCCGGCGCGAATCACCCAAGCGCCTCTCTGGCTCCTCCTCTGCCACCGCACGTGACCCTGCAGTGGGCCTGGTGCTACGTCATAACACCGCTACCTGTGAGGCAGACTGGCTGCTCACACTTGAGGTGCCCTCGCTGGCATCGCCCCCCCCCCGACAGTGCCAGGTACAGGGGGGTGGAGTGCAATAACGGCAGTGGTGTGGTGTTCTAATACTCTGGCCACATCCTTGCAGCATTGGATTAGCTGCTGCTGCTGCGCCAGGGACCGACACGATAGCTGGGATGTCGAATTGCCGATCACATAGTTAGACCTGGTGTATGACGCCAGCCGCGTCAGTAGCTGCCGGTGGTGGCGGCGCCCGGTGTTGCGCTGTGATATTAGCGCAGCAGTGTTGGCCTCCATGGCTGCCGTCATGCGGTCCATCCTCTCCCCCACACCTGCCATGGCTGCCGTCATGCGGTCCATCCTCTCCCCCACACCTGCCACATTGCGGCCAATATTATGCAGCTGCATCTGTATGGCCCCTTGCCGGCGTGCCTGCATCTGGTGAATGCGTAGCATTCTACGCTCTATGCTCATGCTAGGCAATCGCACTTCCATCCCCCTCCTGCCGCTGCGTGCATTGTTCTGCAGGCGAGCCCTGCCATGCCTGCTCTGCTGGCTGCCCACAGTGGGTGGGCGCTGTGTCACCGCTGTCGCTGGAGCAGATGTGGAGGCTCCAGCTGCTGCGGGCCTGGCTGCAGGGGTTGGTGCAGCGCCTGTTGGTGCTGGCACTGAGGGCCTGGCTGCAGGGGTTGGTGCAGCGCCTGTTGGTGCTGGCGCTGATGCTGTGGGCCTGGCTGCAGGGGTTGGTGCAGCGCCTGTTGGTGCTGGCGCAGATGCTGTGGGCCTGGCAGCAGGGGTTGGTGCAGCGCCTGTTGGTGCTGGTGCTGGCGCTGAGGGCCTGGCTGCAGGGGTTGGTGCAGCGCCTGTTGGTGCTGGCGCTGATGCTGTGGGCCTGGCTGCAGGGGTTGGTGCAGCGCCTGTTGGTGCTGGCGCAGATGCTGTGGGCCTGGCTGCAGGGGTTGGTGCAGCGCCTGTTGGTGCTGGCGCTGATGCTGTGGGCCTGGCTGCAGGGGTAGGTGCAGCGCCTGTTGGTGCTGGCGCTGATGCTGTGGGCCTGGCTGCAGGGGTTGGTGCAGCGCCTGTTGGTGCTGGCGCTGATGCTGTGGGCCTGGCTGCAGGGGTAGGTGCAGCGCCTGTTGGTGCTGGATGTGTTTGTGCCGGCACCTCCTCCGCATCCTGTGGTTGCTCATCGATGAACAGCCTGTCACTGTTGCTGCTGTCTGCGTCACCTGTGAGGGGAAGTGGACGTCCATTAGTTGCATTTATCTGTCACACGTGCAGTTGCTACATGCATGCTGGATGACATTCCCTGACTGGCTGTGGCATTGCGTACTTTGGAACCTGTCTGGCTGCATTGGGGTACTTGTACATTGTGGCCACACTAAATGCTTTAGGGCATTACCTAATGTGCACCGATGGCATGACTTTGGAACATTATGGGAGGCTATAGGGTAATGGCCATTCATAGGCGACAGGGTCACAGTCGCATGCCACTTACTTTGGCTCTCTTGGGTGGGGCGGGATGAGTCCAATCTGATGACCCCAATGCACGCCTCGGACTCCAACGTGTCCTCGACGCGGTCCTCCATGGCGGTGTTTGGAGTGTCTGTAGGTCCTCCCCCTCCAGCGGCTAGGGACTCTCCCAGCCTCTCGGCAACCCTGTCCTTGGCACGACCTCGGAGGTCGTACCACCTCTTCTTCAGTTCATCCAGTGACCTGTCTGCCACGCCCACGGAGTTCACTGTGGCCGCTATCCCGACCCATATTCTCCGCTTCTCCTGCTCAGGCACCTTCCTTGACTCTTTTCCAAACAGTTTGGAGTGGTTCTCTACCACCCCTTCGATGAGGTGCTCCAACTCCTGTTCGGAGAACTTCAGTTTTCTCTTGCGCCCGGTGTTCCTGGGCCCTGGCACAGCCTCCTCTGCCATTGCTGCAGTGAGATTGGGTGTGGTATTCCAAGTTGGCAGGTGTCCTTGCAGGAGCTCACTCAGTTGCTGCCTCGAGGTCTGCCTAACTGTGGTGAATGGGGGTGGGAACTGGCTGCTTCCTGGTTGTGATGTCATCACTGTGCTCGAAAAGCGACTTCCCGTTTTCCCGATCACGTGTATTAGCGATTTCGCAATTAGCGATATCGCTAATCCTACACGGATGTTGCCGAAAATAGCGATTAATTTGCGATTTTCGACACTCGCTAACGCTTTTTGCGGCCGCGTGCGAATCGCTTTTTTTAATCGCTAACAATCATGTCTAAAATGCGATTCGCAATTAATCGCAATTGGGAAATCGCAGATTCCGGTTTTCATGAATCAGGCTGATAATTCTGCCTGCTATCTTCTCTACTTAGGTGCGAAATATTTGTGTGAATCTGCTCTAATTGTGTGAAGCACAGTTCCTCTAACTTTTTTCCTCAAACAGGTTCCTATCAGTAGGATAAGGAAGCACAATGCAAATTGAGCTCACTACCAATAATAACATACATGTCTATTAAAAAAAAATCACTGACAATGAAATGGAATCAGCAAAAATATTGACTTTGTCCATGTATTTTGAATGTCAAGTAGGTACTTCTTTGACTTTTTGAGTGGATCCATGGATACTTGATAAATTGCATAAATAATGTACTGTCACATATGTCAATTAATTAAAATATTCAAACACTCACCTCAAAACAAGACCCCTTTGTATGCTCGTTTTCATCTTTTCAGTTAAATGTTCAACATTAGCCTTGAGGGAAGAAGATAGACTTATTTTTTGAAAAATAAATTCAAAATATAGCATGGCTGCCTAAATAAAATATTATTTTGACTTTTAGTTTTAATTCAAAATACACGTTGACTCTTCTTTAAAGGGATCAATAAGGTAAATATAAAATTGCATTGTACGTTAGCTTGTACAACTATATGGGTTGCTTTTTTAGTTATGAACATGTTAAACTCTTCTACGTGTTAACAAAAGCTTTTCTGACCAGCTCCTTAAAAGAGATCTTTTTTGCAATAATGTACATTTTTTTTTATTTAAAACGTTCTTACTTTATGTCTTTTTGCACACGTAAATATAAATCTTCCAAATTACATAATAAACATATATGCTCACCATCTCTTGGCTGATTGGCATGTATCGTGGATTGCTCTTTCTGGGGTTTTAGTATATGAGATAGCTTAATAACAAGTTTGTTTTCCTATGAGTGGAGGAGTGTGGCTCACTGATTAGAGCGGCAGACCCTGATGCAGAGGTCTGGCCTGGGACCAGGGTTCAATTCCCGTCGCGGCAGGGTCTTGAGCTCAAATGTCCGCGGACCCGATAATTCTCGGCACGGTGCCTACTCTAATCATGGCGTTCCACGCTGCAACTCTGGGCAATAGCTTGCTTAGTCTACACACCGGCCCTAATCGCTAAGGATGCCTGGCTTCACCAGGGGGGTGCCCAAGAGTTGGGCGCCTCACAGGAACAGGCCAGGACGGGTTCCTCAGCGGTTTATTCAGAGCGGGGACACACTGGTAAGTGTAACCATGCGCTTTATAAGCTTCAGAATTACAATATGAAGTTGTGCCAAAAAAACAGCAACATGGTTTGAAACAAAGAAAGACCCTGATTTTTTCAAGAACGTTGTTTACATACCTGAAGTTCTCGAATATCAAACTGTTCTTCAAAAATATATGCAGCATCAGCACCCGCAGCGAGAGCCCCCATATTGGCCAGGTAGCCGCAGTATCCGCCCATCGTCTCAATGATGAACACGCGCCGTTTCGTCCCACTGGCTGACTGCTTAATGCGGTCACAGGTCTTACCAAAACATTTTCAAAATAATACAATATTAGTCCAAAAAATAAAGCATTGCCTATTATTCTTTCAAGATATTTTGGGAAATAAAAACAAAAAAAAGTAAACAGAATACACACAATTATGACAATTTGTCAGTTTACAGTTAACTATATAATATTAGTAACATCTACTCGAGGGCTGAACTGTGCCAAGTTCGCCCATCAATAACAACAATATTGCAGTTTAGTTTAGGAATGCCTATGCAATGTAGTACAGTACTATGCAATGTAGTACAGTACTATGCAATGTAGTTCCAGGATGGCCTAAATTTAACAACATGGCTTCTAAAGATTCTATCAAAGAGCAAGCTGAATTGGTTGTGTTTGGATTAATGAAACAGCCGCTTAAGTATGGATACCAAACATGTACGGCTGTTTGAAGTAATTGAGCCTTTTGGAATTTTGCTATAAGGCACTGTAAGTCTTTACATTTGTATTTTTTGCTATCATTGTGATAGATATAAAAAACCGGTGAGACTGACTTGGCCCAGTACAATAGCCACTGAACCACATATATTTTATTTACTTTAAAGATAACAATGTGTGCACATTGATAAAGAGTGATTAGTTGATACAGATCATTTGACTCACAGAGCAAACAAGAAAAACAAATTCAAAGCAGGAAAATGACCTGAAATTAGACTACATGTTTACAGAACCATTGACTGTTGATCACTGGAAACAGCATAGTGCCTTTAAGGAGAGTTGATATATGATACCTAAAACCTGAGGTTATAGGCAAAGTGGATGAAATAGTTCATGAGGACAGCAAGCCCTCGAAGAACCTGTAAATTATTATAGTTTACTAAAGATTGGAACTGGAAAGGTGATGATGGAAAGACATTTTCTAACTGGATGTGAAAATAAATATTAGAATAGATGGATCCTCAGACATGTAGCTGTTAACATACAACTAGAATTCCACAATTATTATTATTGGATGATGTTTGCATGATATGGACTGTAAAATCTACATTAACTATACATAATGTTATTTTGAACTGATTTGCTACTAGTATGCCTTCTTTGCTCTAACACTTGTTGACATAGACTCAGAATTGGACACTCTATCTGCTTAAAGACAGGATCATATTCATGTTGTGTTTATATGGCTCTTAGTAAGTGGTATGTGAATTGCAGGGGGTGAGTGCTACATTACTTTGACTAAAAGAAAAAGTGGTTCAAACCCCATCCTCGCCATGTCTTTAAAGGGTCGACAGAGTTACCCGTGAGGGGTGCAGCATTTTCAAGGGTAGCTAGCTGAATATAAGGGAAATGAGTCAGGTCATCAGGTGTTCTTTTTGGAAGTGAATTGCACAACACTTTACCCACATGTTTGGCCCGCTCCCATCATGGTACCACCATAGTGTGGCATTGCTCCACCCCTTGATAAGTTGTGACAGACATGTGATTTGTATATTAAGGATTGGCCAGAGTCCACCGGTTATGGCTACCCAGAGACCAAGAAGGCAAAAACATGAAATGGTATCAAACTTCACTGGGGGCAGATGGGGTTGGGCAGGATATGCAAGCCCAAGCAATAGTAAGCCGTCTGTGGGGAGTTGTAGTGTTTCACGCCATTTCCAGATTTAGCTCCATCACATGACAACAAAGGCATCCAGAATTAGATTATGTTCAACGTCACCAACCCAGGAAAGCAGAAAACTAAGAAAGCATTCCTGCTCATTGTTTCTTCAGTCATCTCATAAAAGACACCTCCACAAGGCCTTTGATATGGCACTACAAGCCAATGTGCTTCAGATGCAGAATGTCCAGTAAAACACAGTGGCTCTTTCATCTTGATGACTCATTGAATTCCAAGAAACTGACGTGACTTTATTCTACGATGATCTGTTCTATAAACCCGCAAATACGTTAGAAATATTGGATGATATTGAAACTTGGGCATTAAGGCTGCTCTGCTTGGAAGCCTGGAGTGTAATGCAAGGAGACAGCCGGGTGACCATAGCAGTCATAAAGCACTCACTAACAGGGCCCTGACTCACTGCACTGGGACTCTACTGCAGTGTACACAAATTACACGGTTCATGTTAAGAATTCCTCGTGCCACCATCATAGCTTTGTACTGTGGAAGTAGCTCGAAAATATAACAGTATCTAGAACTATTCAGAAAAGTAGAAAAGTGGAATAAAATCAATAGGACATCCTAAAAGGTATTTCAATATATAAAAACTATAAAATTCATATTATTATACCTCAAATTATGTTTTAAAATGTAGATTCCACTCCAAGTGTAAAATGTCGCCATTTTCCTCCCAGTTACTTGAATACAATTACTGTCACCATATAATAAAGCAAATGTAAGTTCTTACCTCCATAATAGTATTGAGAGCAGTATCTGAACCAACGCTTATGTCTGTGCCTGGCACATTGTTGCTAATGGTGGCAGGCAATATACACATGGGGATGCAAAACTCCTCAAAGCGGCCACGTGCTTCAGCTAACTGCAGCATACCTTCGAACGCCTGAAGCACCAGTACAAATACAGTTAGCTAAACGTGCAAGTTCATAAAAATTCTGTCAGTGGTTCCTTTGGCGTGATGGCTGGACGTGATTTCCGACAGGATAACAATGTAATTACATTGGAGGAAGCGTGTTTTTCATATTCATACAATAAAGGTCGAGATCTCAAACAATGAACATGGGGTGACGCATTCATCCGCAGGTAAAGGCGGGAGATATTGATTTTAGTTGTTACGCACGTTTAAAATTTAGCAGTGGCACAGTGGAGCAATCACCTCCACAGAATGCCCGAGTTAAGATTAATTTGTAGCAGTCATTGATTCGGGGAAAGTGTAAAAAGAAGAAAGCTAAGCAGATAGCTGAGAAAAGAATATCTAGGAAAACTCACCATGATTTGAAAAAAATTTTTTATTCTGTTGTAATATGAAACGACAATAATTTATAAAGTATGAGGTAGGTGACTCCATTTAAGTTAGTTTTGAATTTTGTTCTCCTGTAGACCTTACATTTTAAACAACTATCTCTGGTCAACTGTCTAAGCACATAGGACAAACTAAATTCCAGGTACCTTTAAAATGTTATCAACTACTGTCTAACACAGAATGTGCTCCCCCACTATGCACACCTTCAGGAAGAGCCTCAAGACCTGTTTCTTCGGCATATTCGGAGCTGCAACCCCCCTCACCCAGCGCCTTGAGACCCTCACGGGTGAGTAGTGTGCTTCACAATTCCCTGATTGATTGATTGAATATAATTTCCTAGGGGATTTAAGCTGCTTTACATCAGATGGATGAAACAGAAGCGACCTGCCTACATATTCTGAATTAAACAGTACAAATACAAATATTATACTTGACCTTTGTAAAGACATTTTCTAACACTGTAAGAGATACCTTTTATTTAGTTTTGGGTCCAAGTCTGGTCTAAGGTATATAGCATATTACTTCTTATTTGAAAAAAATATCTGTCATATTCTTCCCGACTTCCTTGGCCAAATGTTTGGCCACGACTATCCCTTTTGGGGTGGGTCAAAAATGTCCATATAGGTGGTCTCTATCTCTAATGGCAAAGATAGGCTAATAATAAAATTATGACATCAAATATATCCAGAGCACTAAGCTTATTTAAGCATTTCCATCCATCACTCTGTGCTGTATAAAACATTTCAGCAAATGTTTCTCTGGTACTATAATGAATTAGTCGATCTTCGATTCCTAACTCTAAACTTGAGATTAAAGTGGGGAGTTTTGAAGAGGGACAATTCACTCCCTCAACACTTCTCTTGCCTCCCCCCTGGTACTTCTCCTATACACCCCATTTGTCGGCCATCAAAATGGTAAACTGACATATAAAACTGTTGTTGTATGTGAGTCTGTCATAGTTATGGAATAGCACTTGCATGATTTAGAGAACCAGAATTCCTAATATATGAGGAACCTCTGCATTTTCTTAGACCAGGCCTTTTTTCATTCCTAGCTGTTGTGATTATGAAGGTGTATGTTAAAAAATGGGTGCCTGTCTTAAAAAAATGTGAGGTAATGTTCCTGCAGTGGAGTTTACGGATACGGTTGTCTTGCTTGTCTCAACTCAATAGATGTTCCAGGAAGATCATGCATGGTATCAAGGGATGAGAAACCTCTTACATTATCAGGCTGGATAAGTCCTGCGGCTGTCATCGATCTGCATTTGTTTGGAGGGGAAGTGAAGATACATTGACCAACCCACACAAATAGCTCCAAGATTGGCTAGGCAGATGTGGACGTGTATATAAATGCCTTGCTGTTGCTTCTCACAATGTTGTTTGTCTCTTTCGAAATTAAAACTAGATGAGGCCCCATAACCATCTAAGTGTTGGGTGATCTTTAGTCCCTTTAGGTGAAAGGAACTCCTCCCTCTAAAGTTTTTTTGTTTACGTCAGGACAGGCACTCAAAGTAGAATAAGGCTTTTGGTTCCTGGTTTGTCCCTTTAAATTAGTCTTAAGTTAGCCTTGCCTTCTCCTAAATCTTTCATTTTACAATATAGGAGCACTTCTGATTAGACATAAAGGAGGCTCATTATATACCAATTATACCATTATATACCAACGCCTGTAATAATTTTCTTTTACTTAATCGTGGTTTGTGCCAGCTTACTAAATCTGGTGAGACATTTTACTCAGAGCCTGCCAGGAGAAGTGATACTACTTTTCATTGCTACAAATTACTGCTGGGCATTACTCATCCACCCATGCCACATTCTTGAAGAAGGGCAGGCTGTTTGGTTGTCACTAATAGACCACCATTAGGGAGATCTGTGCATTATCCTCCAACAGTATATCTCTGTTTCCCAGGTTACTGAACCATGGAAGCAGGTTGAGAAGACTGTGCCATCCAGAGGTGTGTGCCACACGGACCAAGCCTTTCTTGAACATCCTTGTGCTTCTTCTCAATATGCCTCCAAATGTCACATACATGTATTCACAACCAGCCAGCAGCATGTCTTCACTTATTCATTTTTATAGGCCACTTTGCTTCTTTTTCATTATGATATATTCTTGGTGTTCCTATGAACCTCTTTGAAGCCTCAATAAGAAACCTACCTGCAGGTCATTCTGTAAACAGTAAAAGATGACAGACAAGCTCATTTTCATTTTCATCTTACCGTATTTTCTGGTGTATAAGACGACTTGTTAACCCTTGAAAATCTTTTCAAAAGTTGGGGGTCGTCTTATACGCCAGGGTCATTTTATAAGCAAGCGAATATAGCCCAAACCCTATATTTAAAAAAGAAAAGTAGGGGGTCGTCTTATACGCCCAGTCGTCTTATACGCCAGAAAATACGGGTACTTGGTTTCTGAGACATACAATTACTCCACAAAGTAGAATTAAACGTGTTTTTGTGCACGAATTTCAAGATCTATATATTACATCTATTAGTAAATCAGTTCCCCTTTTCATATTTTGGAAATCAACATGAATCTGGAGTCTGATTCCAAAACATACACTTACATGTAGGCCGGTTTCAAAAGACCTGCCAGTCTTAGTGTGCCAATTGGATTGTATAATTATGAAATTGATGTCACGAAACAGGCACAGAGTGAAAATACAAATAAAACAATATTCATATGGCTCTAGATACATCTACAGATCAAACAATGTATTTACATCATAAGTACTTTTGTAACTGAATTTTTTTAGTGTTAATATATCCTTACCGAAGGCAATCAATACAATGGAATACATTGGGTTTAAAGACAAATTGCAGTGAAGTGAAGCATCTAACTCTAAAATGGGAAGCAGAAAAACTAGCAGCCTCTAATGGGTGAAAAAGAAGATAAGGAGCTGTGATATATGTGATATATGTATATATGTATATATATATATATATATATATATATATATATACACATGTATACAAATAAATATATATCCATACATATATATCTATATAGATAGATAGATAGGTAGATAGATAGATTTATACAAGCATCTACATACCCACACACAGGGCTTTCCGTTGTCAGGCAAGTGCTCAATGTATTGCAACACCTGTCAACACATACCCTGCAGCACATGCAATGTCCTACAATAGCAAAATGGGTGAAGTGATTTATAGAGAGCAGGCAGAGCAAAGCACAGAGGCAAGAATATACACTAATCATTCCTTAGCAGAAGTATCTTTCAACTGCATATTTTAAAGACTAGTGCCAGAACTAGAATGCTTACTTGAAATTTATAGTAAGATTCAAAATAACCTGCTGCTAAAAGTGATTTAAATGTACTTAAATGTATATTGTACGATGTAAATATTATTTTATGTGTACTACCAACTCTTTCAGCTCCACAACTAGTGCTTTATAGGTACTTTAAGAAATAGATCCTAGTCCATAGGCCTTTTCTTTTTTATTGCTCTTGTGACGAAAAATAGCAGAACACATTAAGAAAGAGAATAAAGAACTGCTACACTATCAAAAGGATTTAAAAAAAATAATTTCAACAATATGATGGACGGCAAAAATAATTATGCATACCAGGGAATGGGGCCTAACACGTACTCTTGCATTCAAAAGAAACTTTAATAAACATGTTGAATTAGGGCAGAAGAAAGCCGTCCAGTCCTAGTCATCGCTCTAATAAACCACTGACATTTTGATCAAAATAAATAATGTTGGACTAATCTAGTTACAAAAAGTTTGGCCAAACTTTTAATGTTTGAGTAAATGAAAAATAGCTGACAATTATCATAACCTTCACTTTTTTGATTTATACGTTTATTAAACTAGAAACTCTACTTTTATTAGTGCGTCTGAGCTGAGTGTGGAAATAAATTTTCTCCTAGCCTAAACATTTCTGGACAGTTAAAGCCAAAATGACACTTGTTGAACCTCATGTGGCTTCTTGTTATACTGCTTTATAATACTTTGGTTTAGTTGCCTTAATCTAGCAAAATTCCTCTTTCAGTGATTCGCTTGCAATAATCCGGTACCAAAATGTTAATTTAGTATGTCTGTTATCCACAAACAGATGAGACTTTGCCTGTTCTGGCACATCCGATTAAATATACAGCTGAAACTTTATTAGGCAAGAGCAATTCCAAAGAGCTGTGTTAGTGCATGCTGCATACACAACATGAACATGCAATCACCCATTCAGACTTACATCTGTTATTGTGTTCAGAGCAGTGTCTGCACCAATGCTGAAATCTGACCCCGGTACATTGTTGGAGACAGTGGCAGGGACCATGACCATGGGAATACAGAACTCGTCAAATTTTTCACGGGCCACAGACAGTTCCAGCAATCCCAAATAAGCCTGAGGGGCATGGGGATAGCGTGAGGAGATAAAAAAAGACATGGTTGCAGTGAAAAATAGAGAAAAATGGATTGGGCCATAGGGAGATCCACTGGTATCACAGCACACCATTTACAGCACAAAGGAACCCCTAAACAGACACAAAACACATACAAACATAAGATAAACAGAAAACAATTTAATTCATCATTCTGGAAATGCAATTTATATTTTAATTATCATTTGACTACATATACATCTTAATGTATTTTACTTCTTTATGAAAAAATAGAGAAACATTTTGTGTAAATTAATCTTTTCATGTAATATCTCATGTAAGGTAGTTAGAAACACTCTGGTGGTATTTTTTTGGAACACTTTCTAATATTGTCAGTTGATGTTTTTCTAATAAATATTTTGATAATAAAAAGTGTAAGTTGCTATAATATGCTAAAAGTCACCCAGCAATACATATGAAAATAGGTTTAAGTATGGTTACTAAATAGATTATATTTTTTTTGTTGTCTTTACAGACCTGTTTTTGATTTAACTTGTTTTGCTTCTGATCAAGCATATTAGATTGATTTTGTTATATAGTTGCTGATTTACTTTGACCTGATTCCTTAAAATTTTCTCGGCCAAACTCCAGCAGGGTTTTAAGACAAAAGCAATATATGAGGGCAAAATCCAAGTTTGCAGTATCAGAAGTATTTGTATTTTATCCCCGCAATTCGGATTTGCTTACATGGAAATCTCATCAATAGATGGTATTTCTGTCTGAGCAAATCTACTTTCATAGACAAGTTTCTGGGTACTCCTGGGTGAATCCGCCAGTGAAAGTAGGTGAACACCAGCAAACTCACATATTTGTGAGTACTAAACAACAGATGACATTTAGGTACTGATTTAGATCTCGGCGGACGGGTTACTCCGTCACAAAGGTGACGGATATCCCATCCCCCGAAATATAAATCCCATTACATCCTGTGGGAATATATTTAGGCAGATGGGATATCTATCACCATTGTGACGAAGTAACCCATCCCCCAAGATTTAGACGGGGCCTTAGTTTCCTAAACTAAAAAAACTTGCAAATGCAGTCTTATCAGTGGCAGGAGTAAACATGTCATTTAAGGTGAAAATGTGAATGGAACACCACCATAACTCATGGGGTTGCCGTGATGGATATCCTGTCTGCTGAAATATTTATACCATTATTTCCTATGTGATTTATATTGTGACGGAGTTACCCGTCCGCCAAAATCTAAATTAGGCCCTAAGCCTCAATGCACTTATGCCTTTCATTTTCGCATGCAGATGTTTACTACTTGTATCAATATCTAGGAGCATTCCTGATGATATTAAATTCAAACTAATTATAAATACACTCCTAAGGTAGTAGTAACAGAAGTCAAGTATGTTTCTCACTATTTTCCTGTATGTTGTGAGACTCTAAACAAATATGTTCAAATGCTTCGCATTCCGAATATCTTGTGGCTCAGTTTATGCATACCTACCACAGGCTGAAGCAGTGTACTAATTACTGCACATTAATGTCCATCTGACATACTAACAAGGCTTTTGTACAACTCAGCAAGACACACCATGCATCACCCCTACTACACAGCATACCCTTACACTGATGTGTGATCATACACGCATACAGTCTGAAAATTCAATTAAGCCACTCTTAAGGCATCCAACAGAACTTGCTACTGTCAGCTACCTAGCTCATGTTACATTTGCCAGTAATGGGCAGCTGAACCTACTGAAGAAATAAGTTAGCAATTCGGTACAGCCCTCCAGTCTCACCCACCAAAAGATATGGTTCATTAAAATTGTAACACTCACTATACTAATGACACATCTCCACAAAACCGAATCAGACCCTAGTCTATGAGAGTAAATTTTGGAAAGCCATACTCCATGCTTCTGAAATGTGCTCTATGCCATATTAAATGCTAACTAACAATAATTTGCGAAGAAATCACCACTCCTATTGCCGGGACCAGCTAGAGAGCCGTGAGCAGTGATGAAAGGCACAGCATGGAATGGTTAGGCTGTCCGTAGGTTCCCCACATTTCTGTGTATTTCAGGTCATCACACCACTGCCCCTCACAAAAATTACCAAGAATTAAACTGGAAAAAGACATACTGCAATCTAGGTGCGTTTCTCTCTGTCTGGTAAGTTTATCTAACCACAGGCCTGTTTTGCACTTGTATTACAGCACCATTGAAGGAAAGAGACAGACTGACTTGGCAACAGGCACCCTCCTAATAAATGCACAGCAGGTAAACCATGAGCAGTGTGCCTTACTACCTCTCGGGCACAGATCTTTGATCTGTCCAGCACCTCATAAGAGGGGTTGTACCCTGATTATACTCTACTGCCCAATATATAAGAAAAAAGGGTAAATGTAAAAAAATAAATGAAAGGTTTTAAGACATATAATTTAACTTTGAAAAAGCAAAAGTATCTGGAACTTTATTAACACTGTGTGTTTTCCAAACTCATATGGTTGCGTACCTTACATTTCTGTGAGATGCTATGTTTTGACAATTTCTACTTGAGCTAAATTGGAAAATACTATTGCAGGAGTTTCCAAACATTCCAGGGGCCGTATTACACATTTAAAAGGTACGCCCGGCAAAGTCAAGGAAAATGCATTGTATGAGAGTGAAAAACGGAGCGGTTGCTTTGAAGCTATTCTGTGTTTTTACAGTGCAGGAGGCAACCCACCTGCACTTTGAAGGGGGATTAGATATCCACTTGCAGCCAGGTGCAGTCAGGGATGTCTGGGGTCTATTGGACCCTCTTTCTCTACTCCAGAGGGCTGCAGTCAGGGGGGGCACCCTGACAGTGCACCACCTTTTAGGTGTCGCACTGTCAGTGTGCCTCCTGAGAGGTTCTTTGCCTCTGCACCCACATCAGTAAAATTGCTCGGGCACAGAGGAAAATAAATTCCCTAATTTGCATGGGGCATGCCCCCAAGCGAAGGAGGGAAAGCCTTCTGAAGATAGAGCTGGCGCTTTATGTGCATCAGCCTTATTGGTATTACAGAAGGCACCGCACAAGTGTCTGTGGCCCTTTCTGTAATACCAAAGTACCCGGGGGTCATGCAAAGCAGGCACAAACTCCTATTGCGCCCCGGGGGCACTTGTATAATACGGCTCCAGGTGTTTATATTTGTTTCCCTGAATTGGCAAGAATAAAATGCTTAGATTTTAAAATGACAAAGTTTCACAGTTCTAAATGTCATCTTCGGTTGAAATGTAACTTTTTGGGCGGTTTCTGGGTGCCTCAAGATTATATATTTTATTATCATTGCATTTGAGGTGAAGCTGGTATAATCAGAACCGGCAGTGGCTGAACTTCAAATAATGCATTCAACATGTTTGTCCCTAGGAAAGTATTGCAATTTATAATCTCATGAGAAGACTTCACCACATCTTGAACTGACGTTGCCAGTCCTTTGCTAAATGAGAGATTACAAGCACATGAATTATATCTCAGTACCATTCCTACATGTTATAAGTCGTATTGAATATTGAGACTAAAGAAGAAATAAGACAGTGTCATATCAAATTTGCAAAGCTGAAAGAGTGCAACATCACCTAATTTAAACATTTTACAATCAAAATAAATCACATAAAAAAAGATTGTACCTCAAATCCACCAATAACCAAAAGAGCGTGAATATTATGAGCTCGAATTTGATCAGCAATTTTTTCAAAATGTTTTGCTGGCAAAGTCCTGTCAAAATACATAAATTACATCTTCAGACTGTTGTTCAATCCACATTTGTGTTCGATAAGACATTCCAATTTTATAAACGTTTACATAGGAACTTTATGCATTACGTTTTATTTATGCCCTCCACTTTCACCTATGTATGTAGCTATTACCACAAATTTCAATTTAACTGGTTAGTCTTTAATCAAATTCAAATGTTTTCAATACCTTTGACCTTGTATGCACTGATTTGAATAAATCATTTATTAATTATTGAGCACCACTTCAAAGGACACATTACCTATTTCATATTCATCATAATGGCTGACACAATCTTTCTTACCTGCCGTTGAAACACTCTTGTGTACAAATGTTTATAAGCACTATTTCATGGGAATATTTTGGATGTGCTAATTGCCCCAATTTATCTTTTCATCCTTTAAAGTCAAATCCCACCTAGTATATTCATCTTCTTTCAACCTTTTCTACTATTCCTTAAACATTTGCTTGAGTCAAAGGACTCAAACTCTTTTTGTGGTCCAGGTCAGGTTCATTAAGTTCTTGCTGATCTTCTTTCGTCTGCACTTCAACCACACAGCTTCGTGCCTACTTTTTTTTAACAATCTGAACAAATACTTTGGAACACTAGTTTCAATCAGATGCTCACACTATTGCTGACTAATTTGCACCCATTAAACCCACCATAGTACATTTAAGACCGTCTACCTATGCATTGCACTGTACGTTGATGCAAATGTGGTGTATAAACTTGATTGTGCTACTCGGCTATGTGATGAATCCTTGGTCTCCTCTATTACATTAAAAAAAATATTTTCCTTTTTTATTTCTGATGTCCTTCCCCGTTTAATCCAGTTGTTTTAAGGTCATTATTGGATTATTGTTGGTGCCGATGATGGATTTTTCTGACCTGCGATTTTGGATCCAAGATGGTAACAGTCTAGTGTCTGGAGACGCACGCAAGACGTATACGTACGTTTTCTTGCGTGAAGTCGTTGATGGAATTCACTGACCCTGAGCTGTGGTCTCATAAGTTAACAGTCTAGTGCTTGTGGTCACACATATGATGTGTATCAACGTTTCTCCGTGAGAAAGTGGTATCACTTCCGGGTTGTGTTGACCATGTGACCCTGAAAGGGGTCGTGTTTGTGTTTTGTTTTTTTAAAATATCTTTATTTGCATTTTTTCTATTATTTCAAAACAGGTACAGAATATACTTCTATACAATTTAAAGCAAAGTCACGTTAACATATTAGTTCAAAGGCATTGGCATGTGCAACATTGATACATTAACCAGTATTACATATTTCTCAAATACCCAGTGTCTCAAACCCATCCCTCCCTCCCACCCATCCCCATCTGCACCGGTCTATCATGTGGCTGGGGTGATTATCTGTGAGTCCATAGTAATTTATCCATGGACTCCATATTTTAAAAAACTTTTTTGGACATCCGCATGCTATATGAGTGTTTTTTCCCCCGTCATATACAGGCACATTGCCCCCTTCTATTTGTCTACAGTGGGCCTCTATGCTGTCCCCCATTTGCTTGGCAAATCTCGCTTGGCAACCACTAAACCCAGGTTGATTAGTTTTAATTTTGTCCGAGAGAGATCGGCTTCTGTATGAATGCCCAGCAGGACAAATTTGGGATCCATACGTATTTTGTCCACCGTTCCGTCTAGGGCGCACCGCTCCTGATGTCAGCGCGCACCACCTCGCGTGGAGCGCGCACACAGGCAGGATGTCACGCGAGAGTCGCAACGTCGGGCGCTTTAAAGATGCGAGCGGCGGTTCGAACATGAGGCACTTTTGGATGCGGTGGCGGTGGAGAGGTCGTGAGGAGTGCAGGTAAGGAGGAGGGGGGCCTGGTGGAGCTTGTGGCTATGTGGGAGCGCAGGGCAGACTGTGGCCTTTTGTTTAAGTATTGCTGTTAATCAGAGCCCCTTCACGGGCTCTGATTAACAGCAATACTTAAACAAAAGGCCACAGTCTGCCCCGCGCTTTACTAACAAAATCGTAGTCAGTTTCCAAACACAGCGCGTACTTTAGCACGCGCTGTGTTTGGAAACTGTCTACGCTTTTGTCAGTAAAGCGCGGGGCAGACTGTGGCCTTTTGTTTAGGTACTGCTGTTAATCAGAGCCCATGAAGGGGCTCTGATTAACAGCAATACTTAAACAAATGGTCACAGTCTGCCCCGCACTTTACTAACAAAAGCGTAGTCAGTTTCCAAACACAGCGCATACTTTAGCACGCGCTGTGTTTGGAAAATGTCTAAACCAGCGTTTCCCAAACTTTCCTCACAGCACACAAGAGCTGTGACACAGAAGGCAGAAGGGCACAAAAAAACGAGTGGAACGGAGGGCAGAAGGGCACAAAAAACGAGGGGAAAACGAGTGGAACAGAGGGCAGAAAGACACAAAAAACGAGTGGAACAGAGGGGAGAAGGGCACAAAAAAAAGAGTGGAACAGAGGGCAGAACGGCCCAAAAAATGATTGGAACAGAGGGCAGAAGGGCCCAAAAAACGAGGGGAAAACGAGTTGAACAGAGGGCAGAAAGGCACAAAAAACCAGTGGAACAGAGGGCAGAAAGGCAAAAAAATGAGGGAAAAATGAGTGGAACATAGGGCAGAAAGGCACAAAAAATGAGGAAAAAACGAGTGGAACAGAGGGCAGAAAGGCACAAAAACCGAGTGGAACAGAGGCAGAAGGGCACAAAAACGAGGGGAAAATGAAGTGGAACAGAGGGCAGACGGACACAAAAAATGATGGGGAAATGAGTGGAACAGGGGTCAGAAAGGCACAAAAAACGAGTGGAACAGAGGGCAGAAGGGCACAAAAAATGAGGGAAAAATGAGTGGAACATAGGGCAGAAAGGCACAAAAAATGAGGGAAAAACGAGTGGAACAGAGGGCAGAAAGGCACAAAAAACGAGTGGAACGGAGAGCAGAAGGGCACAAAAACGAGGGGAAAATGAAGTGGAACAGAGGGCAGAACGACACAAAAAATGATGGGGAAACGAGTGGAACAGGGGTCAGAAAGGCACAAAAAACGAGTGGAACAGAGGGCAGAAGGGCACAAAAAACGAGGGGAAAACAAAGTGGAACAGAGGGCAGAAAGGCACAAAAACAGTCTGCCCCGCACTAACAAAAGTGTAGTCAGTTTCCAAACACAGCGCATACTTTAGCACGCGCTGTGTTTGGAAACTGTCTAAACCAGCGTTTCCCAAACTTTCCTCACAGCACACAAGAGCTGTGACACAGAAGGCAGAAGGGCACAAAAAACGAGTGGAACGGAGGGCAGAAGGGCACAAAAAACGAGGGGAAAACGAGTGGAACAGAGGGCAGAAAGGCACAAAAAACGAGTGGAACGGAGTGCAGTAGGGCACAAAAAACGAGTGGAACAGAGGGCAGAACGGCACAAAAAACGATTGGAACAAAGGGCAGAAGGGCACAAAAAACGAGGGAAAAAATGAGTGGAACATAGGGCAGAAAGGCACCAAAAATGAGGGAAAAACAAGTGGAACAGGGGGCAGAAAGGCACAAAAAACAAGTGGAACAGAGGGCAGAAGGGCACAAAAACGAGGGGAAAATGAAGTGGAACAGAGCGCAGAAGGACACAAAAAATGATGGAGAAACGAGTGGAACAGGGGTCAGAAAGGCACAAAAAACGAGTGGAACAGAGGGCAGAAGGGCACAAAAAACGAGGGGAAAACAAAGTGGAACAGAGGGCAGAAAGGCACAAAAAACAAGTGGAACATAGGGCAGAAGGGCACAAAAAACAAGGGAAAAACGAGTGGAACATACGGCAGAAGGGCACAAAAAACAAGGGAAAAATTAGTGGAACAGAGTGCAGAAAGGCACAAAAAACGATTGGAACAGAGGGCAGAAGGGCACAAAAAATGAGGGGAAAACGAAGTGGAACAGAGGGCAGAAAGGCACAAAAAACAAGTGGAACATAGGGCAGTAGGGCACAAAAAACAAGGGAAAAACAAGTGGAACAGAGGGCAGAAAGGCACAAAAAACGAGTGGAATAGAGGGCAGAAGGGCACAAAAAATGAGGGGAAAACGAAATGGAACAGAGGGCAGAAAGGCACAAAAAACAAGTGGAACATAGGGCAGTAGGGCACAAAAAACAAGGGAAAAACGAGTGGAACAGAGGGCAGAAAGGCACAAAAAATGAGTGGAACAGAGGGCAGAAAGGCACAAAAAAATGAGGGGAAAACGAGTGGAACAGAAGGCAAAAGGGGCACAAAAACAAGGGAGAAACGAGTGGCACAGAGGGCAGACGGGCACAAAAACGAATGGCACAGAGGCAAAATACAGAATACAGAAATATAGGGGCAGCTAAGAACAGAAGGCAGAATGGGCAGAGAGGCACGGGGGCAGCGAGGGGAACAGAAGGGAAAATCGGGCAGAGACACGAGGCAGCGAGGGGTATTTGGCGCCGCAGACACGCGCGGTTTAGTTCCTGGTACACATAGCCATGGTTGCAGCGGACAGAGATCCTCCACTGCCGCTCACAGAGGAAAAAAACTAGAGGGAACATTGATCTTGTCTCCTAATATTTCCTCTAGTTCTGTAAATATTGCTCCCCAGTAGTACTGTATTTTCTGGCACTCCCATGTCATATGAAAATATGTGCCAAATTTATTGCTGCATCTAAGGCAGCTAGGTGTATCGGCCCTCTCCATTTTGTGTAGAAGGGATCTGTCATAGTAGGTCCTATGTAAATACTTAAATTGGATGAGTCGTGACTTAATGGCCACCTCTCGCGGGTGCATCAATGCAACCTCCCAATCTAGGTAATCTAAGACTCCCAAGTCTAGTTCCCACTTTGTCCTCAGTTTCAGGAAGGAGTCTGGCTTGTTATTTATTTAGGGCTGATATGTCCAGGAGACTGCTTTCTCGTTCATTTCTCCCATGAGGAGTCTTCCCTCTAACAGGGCACATTCAGGAAGTTCCTCCATGTCGATTCGCTGTGCCCCCCCCATGCGTGAGCCAGCTGCATATATTTGTGGTATTGCTTCTGATGTAAGTCATACTCTTTTTGGAGGAAGGAAATGGTGGCAAGTTCCTTGCAGTCTATATATTCTAATTCTTTAAGTCTCCCTCCCACCCAGAGTGAGGTTTCTCTTGTGACTCGGTTGTTCCACTTCATTTGCCTTTCTGATTTTTTCCAGCATTTATCACCACCAGTGTGGCTGCTAGTGTTCGTGTTTTTGGGAACGTATTTTGAGAGTCAAAATTAGCAAGTCCAGTCCCAACCCACAAATAACAGGAAGACTGTTTCGATCTTTTTTGCGCTGGACCTGAGTGAGTTAATATTATTAGTTTTGCTCCACAGACGACAATGAGAGGAAATTAAATATTTTCCATCGTGGTCGTCTGTCAAATCTTTCCCAACCCAGACCCACCGCTCTTACCTGCACATTCTGTGGCTGTACTTGACTCACCATCTCGCGCTTTTTTGAATTGCTGGAAGAATGTGGAGCTAATAGCTTTAGCTCTTATGAAAGGTTTGTTAATTTTGGAATTTGAGTATTGAACATTTGGGAATGCATTTTCCCTATACTTATTCCTACATATTAAGGGGCTTTTTGACTTATATTTGTGTGTTCATTTAGGACTATTTCTATTCTAAATTTCCTGTCCTTCCACTACCACTCTGCTCCCTTTCTTAGATGTGATTACCTGTGACCATTCATTGAAGATCTTTGCCCTTCCAGAGTGTCTAACACATTTTGGTAAGGGAATTATTAGGAATAAAACAAAGTCTCTTACTAATCTATGGGGTTTTCTCTTACACACTTTTGTGATGGCTTTGAGGTGAAGGACTATTAGGGCATGCCCATGCATTAAATACTTGTTTTGCATCTTCATATTCTCAACATCACCCTTATACTTTGGAGATTCACTCTCATTGTTTAGAATTCACTAATATGGGCAATTGGTTTTGGATACTCACGAAATCCTTTGTGACTGTCCCTTTGTTATTATATACCTTTTGGAACTCTATTTTTTTGCCACATTCTTCCCTCCACGCTTTTTTTTTCTTTTCCTCTTTTTCTTCCTTTTTCACTTTTTATTTTGTCTTATAAGGTCCATAACCTCTAGGGGCTTATGTCATTGTTTTTCACTGTGTGTCTTGTTCAGATCAGAACACATGGTTGTACTTGTGTATGTATTATTTTTTAGTGTGGTAATATAATGTTATAAAACACATTTATTTTGCGTATATTTAGTAATTCAATAAATTGTTAACTCCTCTTAAGATTCAGGAGACACCTGTATGTGAGGAGTTGTGAATGAGAATTTTTAATGTCTTTTGTAAATATTTGCTAGTTGTATTCGGTTATGCATGTTACATTTGTATTTAGTGTTATTATCATATGGAATTGTATATGTTTTGGTATATTTATGTAGTTTTATCACTTGCAGCCCTGACTAAGCCTTTTTTTAAGGTAAAACTCTTAGGCTGCACATATGTGGGAGAAAATAAGAAGAAAGGATTATGAATTAAAGAAAAGAAACTGATCCATCAATCAAGACTTGCGACTGTCTATTTACTTACCTGTTAATCCTTTGAGCCTTGGTATTTAACTATGGTTGCCTTTCATTCTGTCTTTAACAAACGAAAATATGATCTTAATGTGAAGTCTCCTTTATTATCCCTTAGTCATATATATATATATATATATAAGAGAAACATATGAATACGAATCAGTCAGTCCTAAATCTCAGACCGTGAAATGGTCGAAAGCTCTACTTTCTACTATTAAACACTTTTTAACTTCCCTACTCTAACCACCTCTTAATCGGCCATTGTAGGAAATTGCACTCTTACAATGACTTTGGGGCACAGATTTACAAACAATCCTTGCAACTCAGCACAGCAAATAAAGTTGCTGTGTTCTGTTTTCCTTTCGCCCTGCATATATGCACTTTAAGCTGCCATACGCAAATGCACATACCCTTGCACCAAAGTGCAAGAGTGTATGCGTTCTGTAAGGAATGGTGCTTGAATTGAAGGGGACCCTTTCAGTATAAAATATTTTGTAACACGTTTCCCCCTTTGTATATGTACAGCACAATACAGCAGGCTTGCAAAGTAGGAAAATCAAGGCAAAATAAAACATTTCTCCTCCTTACTCCTGCCTCTAGAAGGCATAAGATTTTGCAGCAAACCCCTGACTATGAATGTCTTCAGATAGGGATGTGCATCAAAACTCATGGTTGCATTGGGATGCCCATATACTACCCATGGAACGCCGCTTGATGTAAGGTAACGCAAAGCAGCGCATACCACAATTTTGAGTTCGTTTGGGAAATTATCCAATGCAAATTCGGATTTGCTTTGGATAGTATACTCGAGAATAAAACATTGCGTTATCTTTGTGTTACAAATGTAACAATTATCTGGATCCAAGAGCTAGTAAACCTGGGGCTTAATGTTTTATAGTTCAGAGCCGCGCCTTTCACTCTCCTTCAGGCCGGTTTTCTTTGTTTCAGGAATTACTTTTCATTTCTTCAGATTCCTACTCCCTATCCCTTCTTTCTTTTACAAAAGCAATTGTCAATGTTGAGAACCATATTAAAGCCCACTCATAATAAAATAATGTATCCAATGTTCTATGTTGTTTGCCTAACATATACTAATTTGTATTTCGGATGCGATGTGTTTTTCTTAAGTTATCAAGTTAGAACAAATTTTGTCTCTGTCCAAAAAACCACTAAGAGCAATTTCAATTGTGTCTTCATCCATGGTGTAGTGTGGTCTGAAGCCTGATTGATAGTGACTTAAGAAGTAGTTGTTGTCAGATGATTATTTTAGTTATATTTACAATGTAGGGTTAGCCGAATTTACAATCAGTCAATGAATCAGGGATTTGTGAAGCACGCTCCTCACCCGTGATGGCCTCAAGGTACTAGAGGGTAGGGTCGTGCATCTCTGAATCAGCCAAAGATCCAGGTCTTGAGGCTTTTCCTGAAGGTGTGCAGAGTGGAGGAATGGCTGATGTTGAGCAGGAGTTTGTTCTAGATCTTTGTTACGATGTAGGAGTAGGCACTTCCACCCGTTCTGGATCTGTGGATGCACGGGGTTTCAGCAAGGGCGAGGTCGGCGGACCGGAGGTATCTCTTGGGTGCGTGGAAGGAGACTCTTTCATTGAGGTATTGGGTTCGGTGTTGTGGAGAGATCTGTAGGCGTGAGTGAGTAGCTTGAAGGTAACTTTAATCTTGATGGGGAGCCAGTGGAGGTCTTGTAGGTGCTGGGTGATATGTTCATGTTATGGGATGCCTGGCAGGAGTGTTCTGGATGGTCTGGAGTTTCCAGAGCAGGGATTTGTTAATCCCGGCATAGAGGGCGTTTGTGTAGTCCAGTTTCCTGGTTATGAGTGCGTGGGTGACAGTCTTTCTGGATTCGGGGGTGATCCACTTGAAAGTCTGGCGGAGGATGATGAGGTTGTTGAAGCATGAGGATGAGATGGTGTTGATCTGTCGGGTCATAGTGAGGGAGGAGTTGAGTATGATGCAGAGGTTCTTGGCATGGTCCGTGGTAGTAGGGGGGCTGCTGAAGGCAGAGGTTACCAGGTGTTGTCCCATGCTGAGGGGGTGGGCCAGAGAATGAAGACTTCAGTCTGTCCGAGTTGAGCTTCAGACAGCTGCTTCTCATCCAAGATGCAATGTCTCACATTCTTTCATGGAAGTTGAGTCTGGTGGCATTGGGTTGCCTTGTGAGGGGGAGGGTGAGCTGGGTGAGGACTGCGTAGGATACTATGCTGAGTTCCTACTGTCTGACGATGGCGGCAAGGGGGGCCATGAAGATGTTAAAGAGCATGGGGCTGAACGGAGATCCTTTGGGTACGACGCAGTTGATCTCTGTGGCTTCTGAGATGTAGGGCAATGGGTGATGGGTTGAGAGATGATCCTGACATTTTAGTCCAGTTTTGACTTGTTTTGGCAGTGGATATTTGTTTTGAAGGCTGAGAGGGTGCCTTGCATGAAAGATATGTGCATTATGTTACGGGTTGAAGGAAACTAGAAAGATGCCCTGTTTTTAACCTGGCCCTCTCTGCAGGGTCCCCCCAGAAGTTTTGCCTTTACCGTCCTGTTTTTTACTGTACTCATTTTTTGGGGGATTTAAGACTCTGTGCACTTTACCACTGCTAACCAGTGCTGAAGTGATTGATCTCTCCTTAAAACATGTTAAGATGCCTGATATGCAATTGGCATATTTAATTTACTTGTAGGTCCCTACTAAAGTAGCACTACCTGTGCCCAGTGCCTGTAAATTAAATGCTACAAATGGGCCTGCAGCACTGATTGCACCACCACTTAAGTAGCACTTTAAACATGTCTCTAGCCTTCCATTGCAGCCTGTGTGTGTGTGTGTGTGTGTGTGTGCAGATTTAAACACCATTTCGACTTGCCAAAATAACCTTTTTTGCCAGACTCAGACCTTCCTTTTTAATACATATATATCATCCCTAGATAGACCCTGGACAGCCCAGAGGGCAGGGTGCAATGTATTTAAAAAGTAGGCCATACACTTTTAAGGTATACATGTACTAGTAGTGAAAAATCCTAATTTGTTTTGACAACTACAAGGCCTACCTCTGCAGTAGGATAACATTGGAGTTTCCTTATCACATTTAATAAGCTATAATTTCCAAATGGAAACAGGTAACTAGTTCATGATTGATGTCTTTTTATTCGTAGTGAAATATCCTAATTTATGATGAAGTCTGATTTGAAATTACAATTTTGAAAATGCCTTTCTTAGAAAGTTGGCATTTTCCTGCTTTAGTCATTTGGTGCCTGCAGCATGTCTCTGGGTCACGACTATGTGTATTTGACAGTTGGTATTTGTGTATTACTCCTAGACAGCCGCACACAATAGGGAGCTTAGGTGTGCTTGGATGGGCCATACCTGCAGAATTAGAGGGAGCGGCTGGGCACAACCCCACTTACACTTAAAAGAGATGTGTCCTGCCTCCACACAAAGGAATGCATAGCCCCTGTAGTTAGTCTGGAGCCAGAGCCAGTAAGGCAGGGCACCTGTGCACTTCAAATGTATACCATTAGAAGCTTCTCCCCACTTCATAGTCACAACCTGGTATAAATATTTGAAGTCAGACACCAAATCGTTAAATACTTTTGGACCAGTGGACAGTGCCAGGAAGAAGGACTGCTGTACTGCTCAAAGGACTGCTATTCTAATGGTCTGCTGCCCTGCTGCCTTGCTGGACTGTGGCCCTGCTAAACTACTAGCCTGCTGCTCTGCTGCCTTCTTGTCTGGGAGAAGAGGTCTGGACCTGCAACTTCAACCTTGAACCCAGGACACCAGAGTGACTCAGAGTGCTAGTCTGCTGGCTCCGGATCCTAGCCTCAAGTACTTAAAAATCTCCCCAACACCCTGTATCGGCCCCTGGACCCAGCTGAAGTAAGTCCCTGACCCTCACGGTGTGGCCCTCTGGTCCTGGAACCTTGGTGTGACTCAGAGAGCTGTATTTAAGTTTTTGGCACTTCGCGACTGCGAACAGGCCTTTTTCACCAACACCTCGCCGCTCACACTGCATTTCATTATGAAGCTCCGGCAGCCATCTCTTTGCGCTACAGCATCGACTGCTAGACGGGACCACCAACGTGAAGCTCAAGCAATACCCGTCCGTGATGCCTGGCTTGCTCTTTTCACTACTTCAGCAACCTCTTGTAATCTCCCCCTTCTCCTTGTGGCACCCTCCACTGAAAATGGGATTCTTAGCACTGCTCTGAGAAGGTAAACCTCAGCTGAACTAATCTGGTGACTGTAGATGACCTGTGTTCCATTGGGATCAGCCTGAACTTGCGACTTTTAACCCAGTCCAACGCAACCAGATAGCCATAGTTAGTGCTTTGTAGCGCTATTTTCACCAAAACATTTTAAATTGCATATCTCCAGTTCTTCTGATTTTTTTGCCTTTTGGGCCTGTTTTTTGTGTTGAATAATACACTATTTCCCTAACTTTTTGTGTGATGTTTTCACCTTATTACTGTTTAAGGTTTTCCACAAATACTTTTCACATTGCCTCTGGGTTAGGCCCTACTGCTATGTGCCCAGCTACGTGAGGATTAAGCACAGGTTAATTTTGGGTTCCCTTGTGCCTCCTCCTGACAAACGATTGTGGTTCCTGCTTGACCGAAGGTCTCACCAAAAACAATGAACGGTCCATTGATTGTCTTGAGGTGATGAGTAATTTTCCAGAGTAGGATTTCACGCATGATTTGCTTTAGGCTGTAGACCATGGGAGGTCATCAAGTGAGAGAGTTTTGAAGGCACTTCAACAGGGGGCATTATGTAGAGGTAACAGCAAGACATATTCAAATTTAGTGGTGTTAACCATACTAAGTGGTGATGAAGCGAGATAGAAAACAAAATTTTGTTTAAACTCGTGAAGTTACACTTCCATAAAATAAATTAATAATATTAATGATTTGTGATGTGTTATGCTAACTCAACTTAGATTAAACTTTACTCATGGGGTTATTAACATATGTGCTCATAAACGTGCATTATTGTTGCATCTTTTGTTTGTGCAAAAATAATAAATTAATTTTGGCGTTTTCATTTTTGTCATTACTAACTGCTGCAAATTTTAAAGTGGCATGTGCTTGTTTTGCTTTCCTTGTCTTTGTGATGTTATTTCTACTATTATAGGTGCATATAAGATTTCATGGATTCTTGAAGACTGGTAGATATAAAATGCTGCTTTATTTGTTTGCTTCTTGCTAGGTAACACTAGACTAATAGGGTGGGTTAATCTATTAGTAAATAAAGGGTGGAAACAGAATAAAATAATATTTCTTTCATTAATACTTTTCTTGTGTTTGTTTTATATTAGAAAAATAAGTTGCCTGCTTTTGGGCCTAGTTTGCTCGAGTTTGCAAAAAGATGAATTCAATTTCTGCCTGAAGCACGATGTCCACCCTAAAGTTTTCCATGAAAGTTACATTCACTTAACAATGAAGAAGCGCTGTCATTATTTTTGTCGGATGTGGCCAAGGTCAGAAACCGGCAGAAAGAAAGTTTGATAACTTGGCATCCGAGGAAGTGAAACCAGTGAGAACTCTTGTTCAAATTTGTTGCAAACTAAGGAAGCTTTGGAACACGTACAAAAAAGACAATGGTCTCAAAGAATATGACAGAATGGAAGTTTTGAAATATGGGGTGACATGTCACTTGTCACTTTCGGACCAATGGGACATCGACTTTGGCAGAAAATGTTCCTTTACTTAGATTAGCTAACGTAGAAAGGTATAAAAAACTTGTGCCCTATGGTTAGGGCTGGCTGCTGCTTTTCAACTTTCAGATGAGGGTGTCGTGCTGACGGACTTTGCTTGGAGCACGTAAGATCCCTATAGGACTATACTTCATTTCCATTTATTAAGCTTAGTTAGGGGCTTAGGATTTTAGAAATGCTATATTTATAATTTCTTGCTTAAAACTGTCATTTTCTAAAATGTTTTCAAATATGCTCACTATGATTCTAATAAAATTACATTCATAAAATTATATTCACAACAATCTAAAATTAGTTAATAAAATCTTACTTTTGGAAACAAGCTGGTCTTGATTATTCATAAGTGTGGGTTACTATTAGCTAGATGCCATCGCCATGGTGGTCATTTAAATAGTTAGGATTTGTTCAAATGATGTTATCTTTACCGCGGTTGTATATAAAATTGTAAATAAGTTGTATATAAGTTTAAATTTGGCCACCTGATTCAGTAGGTCAAAATATGTCATATTTGATTAATGGGTCCATGAGTTTGAGTAGTGTTTAATGTAATAGGTTATAGAGTTAGGTAGCGTTGCTTATGACATATTTCCTATAGGCTGCTGGATCAATTCTTCTGGTAGCAGAGATTGATGGTTGCTAAAGGTAATCAGTTTGTTATGGTATAGATATAGGATCGATGTTTAACACATGTTAAGTTTGTTTTTGTGCTATATGTGAGTAGTACCGGTACAGATTGTGTGATGAGAAGGTAGTCACACAGGGCATTTGATCTGTTTCAGAATAGTGATATCACCGTGTATCACAGGTGTTGTGGCCGTGCAACACACGTTAGGGCTAGGTGTAAAAGTTGTATAGTGAGGATTATCTAAGAAATTTGAACAGCATGAGTATAGGGATTGAGAGCCTGTTATAAAACTCACTGTGATAAAAGTATTAGTATATATTCGAGCTTGAATGAAGAGTAGGATAACGTCGGTGCATGATTATCTATAAACAGGTGAGAGTCCTGTAGGGGTACATGTTTTATATCTATAAACAGGTGAAAGTCCTGTACGGATAACGTCGATATTCTACTAACGGTGCATGATTTCTATAAACAGGTGAGAGTCCTGTACGGATTTCACGTGTGTTTGAATTTAGGGACTTTTTCCGTGTGTAAGTGCGAGGTTGTTTTGTAAATTATGTTCAAGTGGAACTTTCGAACAGTCACTTAGTTGTGCGTTCTGAGGAAAATGAGTTCATAATTACTTGTTTGAAGGGTAGAGTAAAAAGATTACTGTACTGGCAATTGTATATTCTATGGGAATAGCGCCTTCTATTCCGAGAAAGAGAATACTTGAGTGATTGAAATTCTAGCACTTTTTAGAGAAACAGACAGATGAGTCTTTCTTGTCGTTGTTAAAAATTAATTTCACTAAAAGAGCGTTTTTAAAATGGCGCTGTGAAAAGATTTTGTGAAGGAGGGGTGAGCGCTGAGGGAGAGAAGTGAGAAACCGCAGCTACTGTGTACGTCACAGAGCCACGCTGTGATTGGGTGATATACGTCACTAGCTGTGTTCTGATTGGTTCTCGAGTTTCTGACAAACTGTAAACTAATTGGCTTTTCAGAAAAGCTTCACATCTATTGGTTGAGCAAAATAGTGACGTGGCTCAACTCTCATTGGCTTGTTAGTGTGTTTCGCGCACGGATTGGTTGGCTGTGTGGAACATCCCGGAAATATTTTACGAACAAATTTATTAATTGAATTTAACTTTCAAAAATGAGTTATCATTTTAAACATGTTGAGAAAAAGCCAACATTATTTCAGAAGCTTAAAAATTTTATTTCGCCTGACAAGAAAATCGAAACGCGAGGTGGTAAATTACTTCATAAGTATAAAACACCTGCAGCATATATGGAAGGTGAATATGGTTATCATACTGTTTTGTGGTTTGATATTTGGAAACACTACACTAAGGATGATGGTGTTTGGCTTGGCCTGATGATGGTTCGTTTAATGTAAAGGTTTTGAGAAATTTGAGAGAGAGAATGAATGCTCTTATTCCTAAACCGAGACTTACTCAATTTGAAGCTTTAGTCGAATGGGAGGATGAGATGTTTCAGTTACAAAGAGAAGCAAGTGGAATTAAAAGACCTCCTAAAATTCCAAGTTATAGAAGGGAAACACATGAAGACAGGATGAGAATGTGGAGACAAGGAAGTATGAGTGAGGGACTTTATTTAATTAGAGAGATAGTTTTAGGTTCTCCTGGTGAAAAAAGAACTGAAAAGAAAAATAATGCTCCTGTTGAGAGTGAAACTGAAGATACAGTTTTAGAAGAAATTTATACTTCCAATAAAAGGAAGGAGCCTTTGAGACCTCCTAAGTCATGGTCTACTCCGATGGTTTCTACAGAAATCACACCGAGTGCACCTCCAGTTAATGATTCTTCTAAGATTTATCCAAATAATTCTGAATCTTTTGAAACTCCAAGGAAATTTGAGACTGAAACAAATGCAGATGTCTGTATTGAAGGTAGACATTTTTCATTAATTCCAAGAGAAAGGGAAGCTCCAAAAAATTATGTGAGAGAAGTCAGAAATGTGGAAGCTGGGAATTCTTCTGAGTATTTACGATCAAAAGAAGAATTAATTCGACAAATAACAAAAGGCATGGAAGCTGTGACAGGTCCAGTAACGATTGGTCCTGTTCAGCCTGTCTTTGAGCAAAGAGAAATTAATAAACCAGGTTTGACTATCCCTTTAAATGCAGAAATTCAAAAGGTTGCTGAAAATTGTTATTCAGACATTTCAAAAATTAATTCTTCAAAATCAAGAATGCCTAATTTAACTTTTAATGAGGATTCAATTCCGAAATCACCGATGGGTGCAGAATCTGATGCTGAGTATTCTGAAGTCAGAATGACAAAACCTAAACTTGATGTTGCAAAATTAAAAGCAAATTTGGAAGAATTAATAATTGGTACAATTGGTCCTGACAGTTTAAAATTTTATCGAGATGATGAACTTCTATTCATTTGTAAAAGTATTCAGTGGAAAACGAAAAACAAATATGATCAGTTGGATGAACTGGCAGCAGAACTTGAAATTGATTTGAGCAGGCAAAAGAATTTTGCAAAACATTACAGATTAGATTTTTCAGAGAATGACATTGAGAATTTGAACTCAATGGGAAGAATAATGCACATAAAAGATTTGATTGTTTATATCAAAAAACTGGGAGAGTTGAGTAAGTGGAGAGTTAAATGGACAAGAAAGAAGGAAGATGAGAAATTAGAAAAATTGTCAAAACAATTTCCAATGAGAGAAATTGCTGGTGGAGGGTATGTTCATGTCCCTTGGTCAAGACAGGACATACTACTTTTTACAAATGATTTTCCAAGGCTGAGAGAGAAACCTGTTGAGTGGTATAGACAGGTAGACAGGTTCATCAAAGTCTCAAAGGTTCTGTGGATTGATCTGGATGGATTTTTTGACATAGTTGTCCCATCGGATCTTTGGACAGAATGCAAAATATCCATTAGTTGGCCAAAAGTAGAACCTGAACGAATAAAAGAAACAGGTGCTCCTAATCCGATTGTAATGGATTTTTATGAAAAAGTGATTTATTGGTTAAAAGAAAAAATTCCGCCAAAAGAGGTTGATTGGGTTAAGATAGAAAGAACAAATCAAGAACCAAAGGAATCAGTTCATTCATTTTATGAAAGGTTACTGTTGATTTTTAAACAATACAGTGGCTATGAAAAACTAGATGAAAAAGATATGAGTCATTTCGTCTACAGATTTGTTTATGGTTTGAAACCAGAAATTGCTGATATGATTAGGAACAGTATTGTCGGATGGCAAGCACTTTCTGTTGATGACATTTTAAGAAAAGCAAAATACTGTAGTGATGAATTAGAAGTGAGACAAAAAAAGCTCAAGGAAAAGGCAATGTGGGCTCAAGTGAAAGTGGCTGAACAACAAATTGCTAATCTTGGAAATAAAAACACAAATTTTGTTCAGACTACAAATTCAAATCTTGGGCAAGGAAAATTTAAGAGTAATAATATTATCAGAAAATTTAATCCTAAGATCGAAGAAATGAAACAAAAATTGCCTTGTTTTAATTGTGGCGAGATTGGACATTGGAGAGACGAATGTAAGAAGCCTCCAAGAAATTTAAAAAATCCATTGTTAAATCCACAGATGCAGAATGATGTTGATCTGCAGCGACAGCTACAGTTACAACAGAGCATTAATGAGTTAAATCTTCAGCGACAGCTGCAGCATCAGGTGAATCACCAGCAGAATCAATTGCCACAGCCTCCTTTTCCTAATTCTGGGGGAATACAAAAATATAATTCTGGTGTGGGATTTCAAGGAGATGAACAGGTAATAAAATCCCAAAGGCAAACTGTGCAAAATGCTTCACAACAGTTTTTGTTAACAGAAGGACAGGGAAGTGACTCTGATGATTATTTCTGACGGTGCCCGAGAGAGGGGGATGAGTGTGTTATTGGAGCCACTCTTGAGGTTGACCAGTCTGGTCCTTTTGTAAACGGGAAAGTTAATGATGTAGACATCACTTTTCTAGTGGACACTGGTGCTACCCGTTCTACTGTTAGATCAGTAGAAATTGAAAACCTACCTCTCTCTGGGGAAACCATCCAAGTTGTCGGAGTAAGTAATAAACAGATCAGAACTGATTTAACTGACCCAGTTCCGGTCGAAATTGGAAATTTTAAAGACAAACACAGGTTTGTGGTTTGTAATAGTAGTCCAGTAAATCTATTGGGCAGAGATATATTGTGCAAAATGAATTGCAGAATATATTGTTCTCCTGATGGGGTTGAATTGCAAACGATAGAAGAAGATGGCTTGTACAGAATGACAATGATGTTGATGGAATCAGAGGAATCAAAATTATTTCCCACATTTGAAAAAGAAATTCTGCCAGAGGAGCTCAAAAATACAGTAAAATCTGAAATTTGGGATTTGACTGGAAATGAGATGGGTCTGATGAAACATGTCGATCCAGTCAAAATTACATTGAAGCAGGGAATAGAATTTCCTAATATTCCTCAGTATAAAATGAAAGCTGAGACAATTGAGGAAGTTATACCTGTGATTGAAAAATTCATTAAACAAGGTGTTTTAAAGGAAATTGGGAGTAGCCCTTGTAATTCACCGATTATGGGAATTAAGAAATCGAATGGAACGTACAGAATAGTTCAAGATTTGAGAAAAATTTATCAAATTGTAGTTCCATGTTGTCCTGTAGTTCCAAACCCAGCAGTTATTTTATATCAGAGTCCACATGATGCTGAATGGTATACTGTCATTGATCTTTGCAATGCCTTCTTTACAGTTCCTTTACATCCAGAGAGTCAGGAAATTTTCGCTTTCAGATTCCAGAGTAGGACCCTCGCATGGTGTAGAATTCCTCAGGGGTATACAGAGAGTCCTTCAATCTTTAATGAGCTGTTAAAAAGATCTTTGGAAAATTTAGATTTACCTGGCAGGTCAACGTTGGTGCAGTATATCGACGATTTGTTGATTGCTGCTAAAACAAGAGAAAATTGTGTGTCTGACACCATAATACTTTTGAACCATCTTGCAGATGAGGGACATAAAGTGTCTCCAGCAAAATTGCAGTTTTGTAAACAAGAAGTGAAATATCTTGGTCATAGAATTGCTAAAGGGAAAAGACAGGTGACAGTTGAAAGAATAAAAATGATTCAAGCAATGCAGCCACCGAGAACACAGAGACAGGTTAGGATGTTTCTGGGAATGGTTGGCTACTGTCGACAATGGATAAGTGGATTTTCAGTAATTGCAAAACCACTGCAGAAACTTACCAAGTCTGATGTAAAAGATCCAATTATTCTTAATGAAGCTGAGTTGGAGTGTTTTGAGAATTTGAAAAAGAGCTTATGTCAAGCTCCTGCTTTAGGCATGCCAAATTATGAGAAAGGCTTTGAACTGTATTGTAGTGAAAGAGAAGGATGTGCATTGTCTGTGTTAATTCAGAGACATGGGAATTTGAAGAAACCCATTGCATATTTCTCTGCAGTTCTTGATCCTGTAGCAAAAGCCTTACCAGGTTGTTTGAAAGCAGTTGCAGCTACTAGTGTTAGTCTTGAACAGAGTGAAGGAATCATAATGGGATTTCCTGTGAAAGTTTTTGTGCCTCATTCAGTTGAAATATTACTGACAAGATGTAAAACTCAACATTTAACAAGCAGCAGGTTGACAAAATATGAGAAAATCATTCTAGGAGCAGACAATGTTTCCATTTCAAGATGCTTGAATTTAAATCCATCTACTTTATTACCTGATTCAGAAATCGTTGATGAAAATGAAGTGGAACATGAGTGTTTGGATGTCATGGAATTTTGCACCAAACCAAGGCAAGATATTAAAGATGTACCTTTGCCTGAATCAGATGTCGTCTACTTTGTGGATGGCTCCTGTCTGAGGACAGAAGGAGGTGTTTTGTAAGCAGCGTACTCAGTTTGTACAGTTGCAGATGTTGAAGAAGCATCATGTCTTGAGGGAATTCGTTCAGCACAAGTGGCTGAATTGATTGCTTTGATTCGTGCTTGTGAATTATCAAAAGATAAAAGAGTTACCATCATTACTGATAGTCAATATGGGTACGGAGTTGTGCATGATTATGGACAGCTCTGGTCCCAGAGAGGCTATTTAACTTCAGCAGGATCACCAATTAAAAATGCAGTTTTTATTAAAAGATTGATTGATGGTATACAATTGCCTAAAGAGATTGCAATTGTAAAGTGCGCTGCACATACAAAAGGAGTGGATTATATTTCAAAAGGCAATGCCTATGCAGATGAGACTGCTAAATATTGTGCGAAAAATTGTCGCGCATACAATCGGGAAAAAAGTAAAGAATGTGATTCAAATTCATTGATGCTAACAACAACAGTAGAGACATGGCAGGAAATCAGAGACTTACAAAATGAAGCAGACGATGAGGAAAAAGATTTATGGTTGAGAGCAGAATATAGACCACGTGATGGGGATGGAGTGTGGACTTACAAAGATGGCAGAATAGTTTTACCAAATTGTTTGATTGCTGACATGGCTAGATTATATCATGGTCCAGCTCACCTTGGAAGAGATGCTATGATCAGACTTTTCCGTGAGACTTGGTTTAACACAAAATTCAGAACGACTGCAGAGTCTTTTTGTCAAAGGTGTTTGTCATGCCAACAAATGAACCCAAACAGAAAATCAGTTGTAGGAACAGGGGTAATTGGTCGAGAGGGTGGTCCTTTTACCAGGTTGCAGATGGATTTCATTGAGATGCCTCTACACAATTGTTTGAAATATGTTCTTGTGATTGTTTGTTTGTTTTCAAGATGGGTTGAAGCTTTTCCTACACGACATTGTGATTCAATTACGGTAGCAAAACTGCTGCTCAGAGAAATTATCCCAAGGTACGGTTTTCCAGTCACTATTGAGAGTGATGGAGGAAGCCATTTTGATAACAAACTTATGAAACTGATATGTGAGGCATTGAACATTGAGCAGAAGATACACTGTGCATACAGACCAGAGGCATCTGGGGTGGTGGAACAGATTAATGGAACAATAAAAAACAGAATTGGAAAAATGTGTCTAGAAACTGGTGTAAAGTGGACTGATGCTCTTCCACTTGTCTTAATGTCATTAAGAAGTACACCTGATAAAAAGACAGGTTTAAGCCCTCATGAAATTCTCATGGGAAGTGTCATGAGACAAGCTTTTGTACCTGTAGGCAAATTGTTAAGTATAAATGACAGTGCTATTTTGGATTACTGTAAGAGGTTATCTGATATAGTAACTTCTGTGTCTAATCAGGTGGGAACTGAAGCACAATCAAATGAAAAAGTTCAGACACATGATTTGAAACCTGGTGATTGGGTCAGAACAAAAGTACATCGAAGAAGAAATTGTCTGGTTCCTAGGTGGCAGAAGCCTAGACAAATTATTCTGGTCACTACAAATGCAGTAAAGTGCAGAGGATTAAAAAGGTGGATCCATCCTAGTCATACTATTCCAGTGCCTACTCCTGAAAATTCTGATGATGAGAGTGATACTACGGAAGATTCTGATTCTGAAGTAGAAAGTGAAATAAATCCAGATTCTGAAGATCGACAGGGAGGTCGACATCTGGAACATGTACCTGTGAATGAAAAATTGAAAAGAAAAGACTTGGAAATTATTGAAATAGATTCTGGAGAAGAAGAGAATCTATTAAAAGGGAAGACAACTGAGGATTCAGTTAAGAAGATAAATGGAGTAAATTCTGATGAAGACAGAGAAGCTGAACCAATTGAAATTTCTGACCAGGAGAGTATCAAAAAGCAGAAAACAAGCTCTGAAGTAAGGAACGGAACCAGAAACTGGGAAGTTGGAGGTAATTGAAGAAGAGGAGGAGGACGAATTACCTAGTATCAGTGATGGAAGACAAAGCATAGTTCCTGACAGAGTGAAACTGCCGAATAGAAAAATTCCTGAGTCAATTATTGAAGTTTCAGACTACGATTCTGGAGAAAGTGATGTTGATGGTGAAAGTAGAAGTGCAAAGAAGAGATCCTGGAAGTCAGAAGTAAATGTTTCTGAACCAAAAGGAAAATTCTTAAGAAAAACAGACTTTTGGCCAGGTGGAAGATTGAGAGTCAGATTAATCAAAAAACCGAGGGAGCAGGTGGAAGAAATAAGTAGTCAAAAAGATTCTGAAAAAGAAGTTGGAGTTGGAAGAAAAATTGAAGTAGTGACAAGAAAGACAAGGAGGATTATAAAGCCAAATCAGAAATATAAATCTCCTGAGTGGTCTTATCTAGTGATTCCTCCTGTTATTGATATTTACGATAGCAGTCAAGAAGAAGAAGAAATTGAAGAGATTAGTGACAATGATTGAAGTATAGAGATTTTTATTGGGATTTTGGGTTTTTAATTTTGGCAAAAGGCCGAAGAAATCTTGTTAGGTGACGTAAGGTCGAAGAAATTTTGTTTAGCTGAGAAAAATTGTTTGTGACATAAGGTCGAAGAAACACTGTTAGGGTTTGTATATAAAAAAAAAAAATCTTTTCAAAAGGGGGTTGTAAATAATTAATTAATTAATTAATTAAATCAATTTTAAAATAATTTT
The DNA here is from genome assembly GCF_964261635.1 of Lissotriton helveticus. NCBI lineage: Eukaryota > Metazoa > Chordata > Amphibia > Caudata > Salamandridae > Lissotriton > Lissotriton helveticus. Next base: position 747,797,938 of record NC_136071.1, on the reverse strand, counting down.
TGTTTTCTTAAAAGGCAAAGATAATAAAAGATGCCTTACGTCATGGAACAGAGTACTTCAAGGTGTTCCATTTTTAAAAGATGCTGTAAGATGACTCTGGTGTGTGTGCTCATTTTAATTCTGCTCTGGTTAATTTTAGCTGTTGTAATTCCTTTTGAAATTAACAAAGATTTTCACAAAGTAAACATGACAAGCAAAGCTTCAGTTAGTCAAAACAAACATAGTGAAATAGGCAAAGTTATTGATCATCGACCTGACATTCATCAGGACAAATCTATTAGTGATTTTTCAAGCAATACATTTACAAGGCTTTTGAGCAAATACGTCAAAGTAATGAATGCTAAAGACTGTTATGTTTGTGTTAAATTACCTGCTTCTGTTTCTGAGGGAGTGACATACAATATGCTTCCTCTTACTTATGGTGTAACATGCAGTGTGTTAGCTAGTCTGTTCTATCAAACTGGACGCTTAGAATATTATTATTCGAATTATGATGACATTTTTGCTAATTTAAAAATTGAGGCTACTTTGAATAAGCATAAAAAGGCTAAACAGATGAGGGAATTTTTCCTTGTTACTAATGAACTCACATATGAGTCACATATGAGTATGCTTACAAAAACAATCTAACCTGCAAATTAAGTGTTGAGGGAAAGAAATTTTTGAACCTAGTTGAGGAAAGGAGAGCAATTTACAAGAGAAATGAAATAGTCAAGCAGACTAAGTCTAGGTTCTGGCAAAAAGAGGATGAGAAGTTAAATGGTAAAACACTTGATAACGCTGCAATTCACATAGACAAACCAATTAGTGGTAAGCTTTGCATTAGAAGGGACAATACACTTTTTGATAATTACTTTGTGGGTGCAAGCAATTGTGAAGATACATATCAGATTTTGGGAGGTTGGGGATTCAAAGGTGGAAAAGATCCAATTTTTCCTGGGATTTATTTTGTTTGTGGTGACAAAGCTTACTACAACCTTCCTGACCACTGGTATGGGACTTGTTATGTTGGGATTGTTTTTCCTAAAATCTTTCATGCTGATAGAAATACGGAAGGATTGTTCAAAATTAATAATTATGTAAATAGGGCTAAAAGAGAAACTTTTACAGAAATTTTGGGAGATATTTTTGAAGCAGTAATACCTTTAGTAGGTATAACCCTGAATGCAGGGAGAATCAGAAAATTATCCACAATTGTTGACAGATTGTCAACAGATACAGCTGATGGTTTCCAATTAGTGAACGCTGAGGTCATTGCAATCAGATCTATGGTGATTCAAGATCGCCTTGCTTTAGACATACTTCTTGCAAAAGAGGGAGGAGTCTGCGGCATTTTACATGTGCAACATTGTTGCACATATATTCCTGATGAGAGTAAGAACATTGAGATGTATATTAAGAACATTACTGAAATGCATTCAGAGATAATTCCATTGGAAGAAGAAGATTTTTCAGAAAGACTTTCAAAGAGATTTCAAACTATAAAAAATTGGTTCCATGATATTGGAAGTTCAGTTCTTGGCAAGATTTTGGCACCTTTGATTGTGATAATATTCATATTTGTTCTGACAAAAATTGGTTGTTTGTTGCATAAGAGAAAGAAACAAATGAAAGAAAAGAGAAGAATTTATAAAATTAAAAAACAAGAAGAAAGGGAGATTGAGTTACAAGAATTACACAGAGCACAGTATGACAATTGCAAGGATTTTGCAGAAACACATTTTTAGAAATACTAACTCAAATGAATTTGAATCATTTTCTTAGAAGTCTAAATTTTCCAAAGTTTTGGGTTGTGGTGTGGTGATTTGTTAATCACCAGATGAGGGAGTTGATGAAGCAAGATAGAAAACAAAATTTAGTTTAAACTCGTGAAGTTACACTTCCATAAAATAAATTAATAATATTAATGATTTGTGATGTGTTATGCTAACTCAACTTAGATTAAACTTTACTCATGGGGTTATTAACATATGTGCTCATAAACGTGCATTATTGTTGCATCTTTTGTTTGTGCAAAAATAATAAATTAATTTTGTCGTTTTCATTTTTGTCATTACTAACTGCTGCAAATTTTAAAGTGGCATGTGCTTGTTTTGCTTTCCTTGTCTTTGTGATGTTATTTCTACTATTATAGGTGCATATAAGATTTCATGGATTCTTGAAGACTGGTAGATATAAAATGCTGCTTTATTTGTTTGCTTCTTGCTAGGTAACACTAGACTAATAGGGTGGGTTAATCTATTAGTAAATAAAGGGTGGAAACAGAATAAAATAATATTTCTTTCATTAATACTTTTCTTGTGTTTGTTTTATATTAGAAAAATAAGTTGCCTGCTTTTGGGCCTAGTTTGCTCGAGTTTGCAAAAAGATGAATTCAATTTCTGCCTGAAGCACGATGTCCACCCTAAAGTTTTCCATGAAAGTTACATTCACTTAACAATGAAGAAGCGCTGTCATTATTTTTGTCGGATGTGGCCAAGGTCAGAAACCGGCAGAAAGAAAGTTTGATAACTTGGCATCCGAGGAAGTGAAACCAGTGAGAACTAAGGAAGCTTTGGAACACGTACAAAAAAGACAATGGTCTCAAAGAATATGACAGAATGGAAGTTTTGAAATATGGGGTGACATGTCACTTGTCACTTTCGGACCAATGGGACATCGACTTTGGCAGAAAATTTTCCTTTACTTAGATTAGCTAACGTAGAAAGGTATAAAAAACTCGTGCCCTATGGTTAGGGCTGGCTGCTGCTTTTCAACTTTCAGATGAGGGTGTCGTGCTGACGGACTTTGCTTGGAGCACGTAAGATCCCTATAAGACTATACTTCATTTCCATTTATTAAGCTTAGTTAGGGGCTTAGGATTTTAGAAATGCTATATTTATAATTTCTTGCTTAAAACTGTAATTTTCTAAAATGTTTTCAAATATGCTCACTATGATTCTAATAAAATTACATTTATAAAATTATATTCACAACAATCTAAAATTAGTTAATAAAATCTTACTTTTGGAAACAAGCTGGTCTTGATTATTCAGAAGTGTGGGTTACTATTAGCTAGATGCCATCGCCATGGTGGTCATTTAAATAGTTAGGATTTGTTCAAATGATGTTATCTTTACCGCGGTTGTATATAAAATTGTAAATAAGTTGTATATAAGTTTAAATTTGGCCACCTGATTCAGTAGGTCAAAATATGTCATATTTGATTAATGGGTCCATGAGTTTGAGTAGTGTTTAATGTAATAGGTTATAGAGTTAGGTAGCGTTGCTTATGACATATTTCGTATAGGCCGCTGGATCAGTGGTTACAGCAATAAGGTCTCAACTGCACCCAAAACATCAACTCAAGCTTGAGACATTCTGCTGCAAAACAATGTTCTCTAGAAGGTTCTGTGTTATATCAAACATCTAAAATAATTACTGATAGAGATCTACTAAACAGCCTATTAGCTATAGCTCAAACAGAGACAGAATAACTAGTTTGTGAAAACGTTTTTATCCTGGCATATATATAATTGTGTGAGGAGGCTTTGCTTTACGTTTTGAAAAAGGAGTGTAATACGTGTATATTTGATATAATATGTTGATTGTTTAAATGCCCAAAAAATTGGATTTTAAATACTTTCTTAAATAAGTAATAACAATTCCCTATTCACTCTAAGACTATAGGGCAGATGTATGAAGCTCAAATGGGTTCGCAAACGCCGAATTTCGCAGAATTTCAGCGTTTGCGAACTCATTTTTGCTGAATGGTATGTATGTAGTAAAATTGAATGCAAAATAAGGAATCGCAAATTTGCGAATCCTTATTTTGCAATTGCATTTAAGGAATCACAAATTTGGTGATTCCTTAAATGCAATGTATGAAGCACCCAAGTTGTGCGATTTCTCATTAAGAAATCGCAATTTGAGAATAACTTCACATTCATTCCTATGGGCCTCCTGGCCCATAGAAATGAATGGGAAATTATTCCTTAATTGCGATTCGCAATTTGCTAATCGCAATTAAGGAATTTTAAGAAATCACACAAAAAATGCGATTTTCTACATACATACCAATTTGCAAATCTCAAATAGAGATTTCTAATACATCGCTATTTGAGATTCGCAAATCTCGATGTTGATACATCTGCCCCTATATTTGTGAGATACCAGACAGTAAGGAATTGAGTACAAAGGTAATACTCAATCTTCAATGTATAAGAATAGCAGACAAAGGAGGCATCTGTCACGTTAGTTAAACAATCCAAGCATTAGAAATATTATGTTATATATAAGATAAGTCAGAGAAATCATAGAATAGTCGGAAATGCTATTACACTAGATAAGGTCAAATAAACTATTGTACTGTGTAAAAATGAAAATAGTGACCAACAATGAATGACAAAGGGTCATTATCACAAGCAACAGCGTCTGAAGTGGCATAACCTCAAGAAATGTAAGGTGCCCCTACAAAAGACAGCCAGAAATGTATGTAATTAACATGCCTTACATACACAAATGTTTGCAGTTGTGCTTGGACCTCAACTGTTTTGGCTCCTGAGCCAATTCCCACCTCAATTTCATGGTCAATTGCAAATATTATTTAAAGTAAGAATGAACCACAGATCAAAGTAAATGCTGGGTTATCCAATCACCCTGCTTTCATTTGAAGGAAGAAATTATTAGTATCATAGAAATTATGCAGCTTCATATAGGCGATAAAGCATTTAAGACAGCAGATTTTTAGTGTTACTACTACTACTATTATTTTTAGCATTGGTAGTGTTACAATTCATTTTTAAACTACAATGCTCCCCTACCCTGCACACCTTCAGAAAGAGCCTCAAGACTTGCCTTTTCGACTGACCCAGAGCTGCACCCCCCTCAACCCCCTAGTGCCATGAGACCCTCACTGGTGAGTAGCGTGCTTAAAGCCACCTGATTGATTGATTGATTATAACAAGAACTGATGGTAAGTCTTTGAATATGGATATTGGTAGATGTGGTTGAACATTTGATGGAATTAATTATATTTATCTTGGGACTATACCTATGATTAAGCACTAATATTTACATGTCATTTGCTTTTGGAATGTAAAGGTCTTTCAAGACCCCTTTTTACATCCACAAATCTAGGAGTCATACTGCAGTTTTCCTCAACAATTGCTGCATTAAGAATATTTGTGCAACATTTGAAAGTGTGCACTTGTTCAAAATTATGGGTAGTCACCAAATGGAGCTTCCCAGATTTGCTCAAGTGCAAATGACTTTACTGAAAAGTGCTACGGATTGACCTAAGTTATACATATTAAGTGGAGGAACTGTGAAATTGACTAAATGTGCATCCCACAAATAGGAGCAGCAAGGAAAGCAAAAGCAAAGGAAGCACATAATATAATTGTTTTGTCATAGACACAGAAATTAGATTTGCTCCATTTTTTCTTGATCATGAAATGCTCATGTTTAGAAATTGAAGAAAATATGTAAACTTATATCCTCAACACACGCCTCATCTACCTTAGGGTGCCTCTACAATCAATGTCAGATGAAGAAGTATTGATGTGTGCCCTTGTGTATTTATGAGCAAATTGCTGATGACACATATGCTATTCAGACTGACCAGTCAAGCGCACACAACAAATATAAACGATATGAGTAATCGAGTTAAAGTCTTCAAAGGATAAGATCGCACACGAATGTTCTTTCCATTTCTGTTTTAATAAGTATGTGAATGTTTCTCCTGTCAAAGGAGATCCATACAGAAAGAAACCAGCCGACACGTGTTTCGTCAGTACGGGTGTTAACCCAATGACTCTTCAGGGCTGAAACGGTGTGGAATATCGTATTGTCGGGGGAGCGGTGATAATTCCAAACCGCTCCTGTTCGGGTTATCTTCAAAATTGAGTAGGTGTTCGCCGGATACGGCGAACACCTTTCACGTCACACTCACGGCGCAACGCCGCCTATGCAGAGACTTTTGGGAACACCCGCCATTGTCGAAATACGCCCCCCCTTTTGGTCACACAATTAATTCCGTGTGCGTACCCTTGCACATTCTAATTTTGAAGATAACCCGAACAGGAGCGGTTCGGAATTATCACCGCTCCCCCGACAATACGATATTCCACACCGTTTCAGCCCTGAAGAGTCATTGGGTTAACACCCTTACTGACGAAACACGTGTCCGCTGGTTTCTTTCTGTATGGATCTCCTTTGACAGGAGAAACATTCACATACTTATTAAAACAGAAATGGAAAGAACATTCGTGTGCGATCTTATCCTTTGAAGACTTTAACTCAATTACTCATATCGTTTATATTTGTTGTGTGCGCTTGACTGGTCAGTCTATATATCATAAGGGTTAGCCTCCTCACCCTTGGGTTTCAGAGTTTTAGGGTTCTCTCTGAACAAGCAGCACCAAACAACATTACCCCATCGTAACTAGTCAACCACTACATGTTGTGCGCCATTATTTCTGAACACTGATAACCCTTCGCGGAACTGTAACATATGCTATTCAGATACAATTTTTGCACTGTGCGTACTTTACACAAAAAATAGGAATTAGTACTGAAATTTGAACCTTGAAGCAATTTTCCTCTACTTCACTTATTTTTTTTAGAATAAATCATTTTGCAAACATTACAGTACGTAATGCCCCTGTAAGTCCGCAGAGGCTCACGTTCCCATTGAATTTGTGATCTGACAAAAGGTGTATGACAGTAAAGAGATAGCTCTGCCCTCTGGAATAGTTTTCTTGTGCACCTTTGCCTTCTTAGTGACTATTTCTATTTTTGGGAACATCTAACAACATAGCAAACTAGTACTGATTTCAGATAATTTGCGAGTTGTTTTTCATAAATTAATCTACTAACAATTGCATGTTTCGAGTGTGGGCAAATCAAATGTTGCCTAAAATGGTCCTTGGCATTTGGGCACATGATGCTGGACAAACATGGAAGTCAACGAATTACCTGTATCCAACCCAACAAGTCTACGTTTATACCTATCAATGGTGGCATGTGCTATCACTACATTAACTTGTCATTTTGTCTGTGGGCTTTCAGTGACTAAGTGCTTTCCTTCACGAATTTTGTGAAGAAAATTGTTCAGTCAGCATACCACATATTCCAAGCTGACCCTACTAGTACATTACTTCCATTCCATAGTCGTTATATCTTACATCCATAGAGTAATACTTTATAAAGATGCCTCTCAAACACCATAATACTTCCACTCAAGATTGTATGACGTTCAGCAGCCTGTTTAATCATCAGCTAAAGAAAATATAATCACCCTAATGATAAACCAACAACAACGGCTCCTGCCTACCTCACATTGACTTTCAAACCTTAAGTTTGAATTTCAAGGCTGGACACTCAATTACACTGAATTATTAAGTGAGTGAACCCAAAATCTCAAGAGGCAACAGTGTAACCCTGGAACACCGTGAAAGTCAGTCCTGAAATCCAAAGGTCTCACAGATAACAAGCTTAATCTTAATGTCTCAGGCCACGGAGCAATATGCCATGAAGCTTCAAACTTGCGCCATCCTAAAATTGCTTTAGAAAGGAACTCAAAGGTTGCATCATTTATATTACCCTTTCAAACATTAATTCACTCGGCATTTGAATGCATGCTTCTCAGCTTCCTCTCATTTCTTTCAATGCTTTTTGAAAACCTCTGATTATAATTATAAACACATGATTCATAAAGCTATATGTAGGTAGTGGCAGACATAAAGCCCTCGGTAACCCCAGGATTTGTGATGTCTGCTCTGTTTGGTTTTTATCTGCAGGGTGAAATCTGGGAAAAATACAATCCAAGTCACGAGTTGGGCCTTGCTGTTCCCTCCCTTCCTCTACCCTCACCTCCCTCAGGCCCCCCTCTGTCGCACAGTAGCGGCTGCTAGGGTACAGAAATGGTCGGGTGGGGGTAAGATGAAAAAGAAAACCTGCCGGCCGCCGCCTCTCCTTCATCCTTTTCTGTTTCTGACTCCCAGAAGCACACAGGCTCCCCTCAGCCAATCCCGACGCTGCCGTCATGCTGGAAATATTATTACCAGCATGACAGGAGCCTCAAGATTGGTCTGCGAGGCCTGGTTTGCCGCTCATACCGTACCTGGGAGCCTGGGACTGTTCTCCACTCTGCAGTGAAGCACAGCCAGGTGGAGAAATGCTAAGCACGCATGCCAGTTTGGCCGTCCTAAGACAGTCGGTCAAACCGACACGTACACTTATGGTGCCCATCACTGCTCCTCTCTGCTCTATCAGACAGCCCGGACCCGCCCTGCCCTAAACTGGCTCTACTAAATGATAATACATTGTGTTATAATCATTTTATTTTTCCTTTTTACCCTGCTCAGAGAGCAGTGGGGTGATACTCCACCGCTGCTGTCACACACAATAGACCACATCTACCACAACATCCTAACTCCCCCAACTCACCCAGTTTTCTTAGCGGCACACAGCACACTGATGGCATTAATCCTCAGAATATAAGGAGGCCCACTGGAATTAAGAGAGTGTGCAACCGCTGCGTTTTTTGCATAATCATGGATTTGCCTCATAATTCATCATCTGCTCCATAATCAGAATATTTTAACAAAAACAATTGTTTCTAGCTCATACGGTTCAAAAGTTACTAGAACATAGCGACCCATGTTGCTGTGCAGTGGAAGGCCCTTTGCAATGGGTGACTTGTCACCTTTCTGTTGCTTATTGATATATTTAGGTATTGAACTGGTATCAGCGATGTGCCATCTATGCCCAGAAAAGGTTAACAAACGTAAAAGTGACAAAATAATGAAATAATACCATCATAAATGGTGTTGCATTATACCACATCATTTTTCTTCTCTTGACGCATTTGGTCCTCCCCTGCCACATATTTCCAGTTAACTTGCATGTAAGTCTCCTTCGAAGTAAGGAAATTCCTTTCAGGAGAACCGTCAAGGGAAGAGCAATGTGATCATCGTAATGCAAGCACAGTGCTCCACTGAATCAAGAAAGAACCTTCTTAGCTGTGGAGAAGACCCGTTTAGCAAGATAGTCAAATGTGGGGCCTGAAGCAGGGGAGCCTACTTCTGCTGAGCAATGAAACACATATGCGGCCCACATTTCCCATTGCCAGATCTGACAACAGTGCATGAAGTTACAATTCCCACTGTCATAACTGTGTGCGCGGTCAAGCCATTTCACCTGCAGTCATTTTGTTTTTTCAGGTGTTGAGACTGCATTGAGTTCTGTGGGGAAAAAAAGATTTGCCTCTGCCTCACTGTGGTATGCAAATACTGCTCTCCTCTACATCTAAGGTGCCATTCCTTTTGCTACGTAAAGTGCTTTGCTGCAACCCCCAAGGGATAGATGTGTGCTATTTAAATACCTACAAAGATAAATAAATATTAAAATGTGTAAGCTAATAACTATGTAACATAATGTAAATTAAATCTTCATGCCATCAATTCCCCTGTTCATTGGTAAACATTGCATATTAACCAAAATCCAGATATTTATGCAAACTCCAGAGCTGTTTATGTGACATGTTGATTGATCATTACAAAGTAGCTTTCACTGCCATGTCTATAAATACTCAGCCATCTTTGATATTTGATGCAAAACACGGACAACATGACATGGAGTGTGAACAGTAAATATTTTCAAAATAAATAGCTATCTATTACCTTTTTGTGCCTAGTAGAGATCCTCCTTGACCTGTCCATCCTCCAACATCTCCCCATTTAATCTCTTTAATCTAAAATGTGTGAAGACACTGTAAGAAGAAATGGCTACACAATGGAAAATTGCACATTCACTAGATTGTTCCACAGTTGGTGGTGAAATATAGTGGATTTGAAATAATCAAAATTGTAGATTTCGAAATGGCATTTATGGATCATGCAAAACAAAACCATCAAGACGTTAAATCACATTCTTCTTCTACAACAACGAAAGGTAAAGATTACATCTTAACTATCACAATATGTTTTCCAGATCTCGCTTTTAAATTATCTGAAATAGTAATGCTATACAAGAAAACTATTAATAAACTACTCTTCTGCTACGGGATGATTATGTGCCTGTACTTTGAATTAATGGCATATTTTTAAATATTGATTAGCCACAGTTTTAATGTAAAGTATTATTAACTTACACAAGCAATCTTCTTTGCAAAAACGACAGAAAAATCGACCACAAAATGTACTAAGATCACAAAAGGTAAGTTAATGTTTCCAGGAATTCTGAAAGATACAAATAATGTCTTTGTAATTCACTATCCCACACCTGCCAACTCACACGGTGCGACCATGTGAAACATGATATCGGCTCCCTTCACACGGTCACCCAGTAAGGATCCACTATCACAGGGTGGCATGGAAAACAAGCTGAAAACCACTGTAAATAGTGGTTTTCCAACTGTTTTCGGAGGCTTTCAACTACCAACATCAATTAAAGGTGTGAAAACACCCCAGGACATCAGCACCAGCCTCTGCAAACTTTTTTCCTTCTTTTCAGAGGAGGGGGTTTGGGGCAGACGGGGGGGAAAGTTTGTCTTAGGTACTTCTCAGCACGAGGCCCCGCCGTCTCCAAGGCTCCCTCACCTCACAGGGTGACATTTTTGTTTTAGTTGGCAGGTATGCTATCCAGAAGTACAACAGTTCAACGTCAACGTAGTTTGGTCATTGGCTTGCTCAATTTTGTTTCTATGATTGCTGATATCATTTGAGGCTCTGAAGTTCCAAATATAAAGCTAACATTTAGGATACAATACTGAGCTTCAAAAGCCTTCATGAAAATTATAAAATATTATTTTGTTCAATCTAAACACACCTGAAATATTAAAACCTACCTCCCCCTGTTCCTTTGATAAGTGAAAGGTGAGGGAATGTGTGTGGTTGATAGAATGCTTGATACAGGACAACTGGATATGGCTAAATGTTGATAAGCCTGAGGTTCACTTCTTGGTTGCCCGGATTCCGTCTCATTCCTCTTTCAGTAGCCTACACAGGGACCCACCCCCTTTGGATTCAGAAAGGAACTTGGGACAGACAGTGGATTTTCCTTTGAAGCTCAAGCAACTCATATTGCAGAGATGATATACTTGCATCTACTCTACCTTTACATTGTCGGCCCACTACTCCAACACGACCACAGGATTCTCTAGGTTCAGGCTGTACTTTTATTGTGTTTACATTACTGCATGGCAGCATAACTGTTCATCTCTGGAAAACAGTTGTGCGAGCAACAGGTTGCGCAGAGTAGGAAAATTAGGGCCACTTTTAGCCTGGTTTTTACAATGAAGTGCTGATTCAAACTTGAAATCACCTAAATACCAAGGACAGAAGTGCAAAACTGTGGAAGGCGCCCACATAAAATCTATGGAACTTCTCAAATATCTTGGACTAAAAAGAGTTGAAAGGCTATCTACTTTTGAAAAACACATATTCAATAAGGTTAGGTAGGTCTGAAACAACCTGCTTGTGACTCTGCTCACAACTAGACAGTTGTACTTTTTGTAATGTTTTGTATCAGTACATTATTTGATTTTGTTTCACTACTTATTCGTTTTTTCTTGTATTGGTACCACAGTGACGAGCAAACTATTGAAGCTGGACATTTCATACAGTAGTTTAAACATGGAAACAAATGTTTTAGTGTTTGAAACTATATTTCAGTGTTTTGAGAATAACTGCACTGAAATACAGGCAGTGCACAGCAACAGCGCATAATTTTGATAATGAAAAGTAAACCATGGCACAAGCAGAGCTATAGAATAATCATTATTACTATACTGTAGTATCGTGGATCCTAGAGAAAACCACTGGAGTTATGTGGTTGCTTAACATTGTCATTGTGGGTGAGTACTTCAAACGTATGACATCAGTAGTTTTTTAAATATTCTTTTTGTTTAACTGTCTGTAAATGAATGCCTTCAAACTAAGCATGTTTTAATCCACAATCGTGAGTGAAGTGATCTAACTTGAAGTACAAACCCTGGCACTCCGAGTGATATGTATTTAAGTCTAGGAACGTACTTATTAATTAACAGCGTGAATCAAGCTCTCAATTTGCTTGTAGCCAAGAGTCACACACTTTTTTTTTAAAGAAATAAGAAGGGTTTTACTGGCAGATGCCAACACCATGTGTACACAGAAGAACAGCAGGATATTACATTTAGAAATATATATATATATCGTCGTCCTCTGAGGAAGAGGGACTACACCCTCGAAACGCGTCAGGACTTTGACGAAACAGGATTCATCATTTCCCGTCTTTGTGCAGCTATCCAAGCTTTCTGCCCATTAAAGCTTCTCTGAATCATCCCCGTGAGTGTGCAGTGATCCCTTCACGTGAGCGACATGTTTTGAATGGTTCCATCACCATTCTATGCAGCACCCGCCGCAAGAGTGCACACAGCGCCCTGATGGAACTTTGAGCTTGGTAGTAAAACTGCATGCGCTGAGCACCGCCACGCGGCAACTTGGGAGGAGTTAGCAGACATTCAGTTTGCTGGGTTAACGGACATTATGCCGTCCCCTGCCCCATCCCCGAGACGTCGCCTGGCTGGCGAGGGGAGGTCCAGAGGATGCCCTTGATGTGCAGCACAAGAAAACGGGTAACGAAGCATTAGCGGTTTTATTAAAGCTGGACTACAAGCCCCATGAGGCAACAGGACATTCAGTTCCGCCCTATCTGAGGCGTGCCATATAAGTGAAGCTGGTTCCAGCCTACCTGTAATTCACTCGTCGTCCTCTGAGGAAGAGGGACTACACCCTCGAAACGCGTCAGGACTTTGACGAAACAGGATTCATCATTTCCCGTCTTTGTGCAGCTATCCAAGCTTTCTGCCCATTAAAGCTTCTCTGAATCATCCCCGTGAGTGTGCAGTGATCCCTTCACGTGAGCGACATGTTTTGAATGGTTCCATCACCATTCTATGCAGCACCCGCCGCAAGAGTGCACACAGCGCCCTGATGGAACTTTGAGCTTGGTAGTAAAACTGCATGCGCTGAGCACCGCCACGCGGCAACTTGGGAGGAGTTAGCAGACATTCAGTTTGCTGGGTTAACGGACATTATGCCGTCCCCTGCCCCATCCCCGAGACGTCGCCTGGCTGGCGAGGGGAGGTCCAGAGGATGCCCTTGATGTGCAGCACAAGAAAACGGGTAACGAAGCATTAGCGGTTTTATTAAAGCTGGACTACAAGCCCCATGAGGCAACAGGACATTCAGTTCCGCCCTATCTGAGGCGTGCCATATAAGTGAAGCTGGTTCCAGCCTACCTGTAATTCACTCGTCGTCCTCTGAGGAAGAGGGACTACACCCTCGAAACGCGTCAGGACTTTGACGAAACAGGATTCATCATTTCCCGTCTTTGTGCAGCTATCCAAGCTTTCTGCCCATTAAAGCTTCTCTGAATCATCCCCGTGAGTGTGCAGTGATCCCTTCACGTGAGCGACATATATATATATATATATATATATATATATATATATATATATATATATATTTTTTTTTTTTTTTAATTTAAAAAAAGTGAACCTATAGAGAGACAGAGTACTTAATAGAGTTAAATAAGAATAGGTGGTACAGGATGCAAAAATATACACTTAACATATTTATAAATTAAATATAATTTGGACATTTATATAGCGTGGCTTATCACCAACCTCGAGACTCCTCTCTTTTTTTTCGGTTCTTTTTTTTTGTAATGTTAGAATTTCAAAAAGGAGGTGAGCAGAACCTGACGACGGAAGAATCTATCCACGACATGTACTAAAATTCCCAAAAGGTCAATTAATCTTGCCAAGAAATTTGAAACATACAAATTTAGGCCAATTTATGAGCCAATACTTCAAAGTTCCAAAATACAGTATTTTATGGCCTATGAAAACCTACATAAATACACTCTAGAAGTCACTTGAGGATGACAATGACTCAAGTGACGTAGATTGATCTTTTACTACCTGAGACTAATCCTGCGCGATCATGGAGCGCACCATTCAGAGATACCAGATGGATTTTGGGGATACCTGTCACTATTGTGTTATCATTTTATTTATTTATTTGCAATTTTATATAGTACAGACATGGCTCGAAGGCATCAGAGCACTTTACGACAAGCAGGCTACATAGGTTACATGGGTTAATGCTAGTTACAGTTATAGTAATTAAAGTGTACATGATAGAGGTCCGAGGCAGCAATAAAATGCCTGTTGGTTGGGCATGTTTTGTTGAGGTTCTTTTTGTGGAAATGTTTAAATCGGTGGCCATATCAGAGTCAGGCAGGGTGATGTTGTAGGCATTGTGCTTTCAGGAATCCCAGACTGAAAATACTATCATATCAATAGGCCAGTCCTGGAGTGCACTTCACCACCCCTTACGGATCAGTTACACTTTCCTTATGCATCGAGTGGTTGCAGGGTGGGGGCCCAGCTCATCGCCTAATATCCATGTTTATCGAAGAAATCCCACAGCTGCAGCCACTGCGTCTAATGGCTAGGTAAGGGATAGAGCCTGTCTCAAGGAATTTGCTCCTTTCTTACAGTCTCTGCCGGTTCCTGTCAGGTTATTCCTGGGTGCAGTTGCAACTTCAATGTGAAGTTTAAATAATAGGCGAAATGCGGTTTAATTATAATGATTTGCTCTTACTTAAACAGCTTACTTAATCAATGTGTAATATATTGAGATTTTAGGTTAGTTTGAAAGAATAATACTCCTGTTCCAAGATGGGTTGCACCTGTCGGTCATGACTCATGATCCACTTAGAGATCAGATCATGCTGGTACAGCCGGGTATTTTTGCATCAGGTCAGCAGTGGTGCGGGAGAACTCCACAAACCCCCACACCTTTGTAGCTCTACTCCGCCTCCACCATTGTTGTTGTACAGTGTGTGCGCCTGCAGGGGACCACTGCTGCTTCTATTTGGTCGAGGCCACCATCTTAATGTCGGTGCGGTCCATCTGCCTCCAATATCGCTGTGCATTTCGGTCTCTGCTGAGTGTATCCTGGTCCTCCTGCTTGTGTCAGGCGCTTCCCTGAGTTGTCTGTCCGTGCACACTTTTGCTGCCGTGTCTGTCTGTTACACCTGCTCAGTTGTGCCTACTTGCAGCTGAAGAGCACTGAGTGACTCTTTGGTGACTTTCCTCGCTTGCCGCTCCAGTCCAATCTGAAAACTACAGCATACTACATAGAGTACGGTTTGCACAATTTTAGTCATATTGATAATCCATTCAAGATTAGACTAGGGCTTGGAATACTAATTTAAAGTTGTCATATTGAGCAGAAGGTTTATACCTCTAGGGAGGCTGATTTAGTACTGAATGCCAGCCTTCAGCCACAGCATTAAAGTGTCAGTGTAAGTTCAGGTGTTTGTCCAGAGTAAATCCCAGGGATGTAGAGCATTCATTAAGGGAGGTTTGTAATCAAACATGTTAAGTGTGTCTATCCAAGTTTGCAATGGATTGGGCTATTGTTGGGGAGAAGTTTCCGAAGCAACTCGGTTTTTATCTTGATTCAACATCAGGAGCTAGTTAGCTATCCAAGATGATACGGACAAAAGAGGAATTATCCTTCTAGGTTAAGATTTCATAGAAACGGTAGCGATGGCAAGAGATCTTGCAAAAACTCTGAAGTACAAATAGAGATTCTACGCAAAGTTTGAACGGTATAGCTAATAGAATCTAGCCTCGTGGAAAACCTTGGTGAATGGCAGAGTGGCTGAAGTGAGATTTTGACTTGTTTTTTGTTGCTATAAGTGATTTCATGAGAACTAGTGTAGTGCTGTCTCTCCAGGGATTTTAGTATAAGAAATGATTTGACTGATTCATGTGCTGCTGACAAGTCAAGGAGAATACAAAATTGCTCCTGTTTGGATGTACAGTGCATCATCTACTATTTGAAGTATTCTCCATGCTACACACAGACCTAGAACCTGATTGAAAGCCATTGAAAAGATCACTTTCAGTGATCAATTGAGTCACCGCACAACTTCATAAAGATTCAGCCAGGAAAAACAGATTTGATATGAGAAATTATTCATAATTTCTAGTTATGCACTTCCTATTTTTCACAGGGTATCGTCAGTCCTATTTTCTTGCAGTCAGGGCCTTCTCCATGTGTTAGGAATAAGTAAATCAAGTTGGTCCATTATGAGGCAAGAGAAGTGCTCATATATTTCAAAAGACAAAGCTAATGGTGAAATGCTTGAGTTTATCTCAGCCACAGACAAGTACTCAGAGCAGTATTTCAGTCCATATTTGTTGCCTTCTATGCCACCGCTCACAAGAACCAGCCATACACAATTCAACCTTGATTCTGCTCCAATATGAACCTTCTAGCCCGGTCTGCCATGCTGGATCTCCTCTGAGTGAGACCACAAGCAACTCCAGATCGGTTTGGGCCTATATGGTCCAGACCTGGCTCTTCGAGCAGTAGCAGCTCCCCCTTCCCCAGCGCCTCGGGTGAGTAGCGTACATTACGAGTACTATGATTGATTGATTGATTGATATGGGCCTCATCAAAAAGATTCAGCTTGAGTCCTATACCACAGAGAGCATGGCGCTCATGTCTGGGCATGCTTGGTGCACTTAGGGCATCACACTAAAGAAAACAAAAAATTGAATTGATGGAATGTTTGAATCAATCTCAGCCACTGATAAGTACTCAGAGCCACATTCCAGTCCATTGTTTTTTTTTACCACTATGCCATGTTAGGATTAGATAGACAAGAATCAGATACAGAAATGGGAAGTGTTGCTGAGCTTTGCAATGGTGGTGAGCAGTTGAGACTGGGAAAGCTCCTTGAAGAATGAACATAATCCTGTTGATTTCCAGCACATGATATCCCAAGCTTTATTTTATTTCACCACACAAAATGCAAGGAATATTTACATTTTATATTAGTGTTATTGATATCCGTAGTGAGGGGAGGGTTTGTTGCATGTTTTATGATACCAGATAGTGCTCTGAGGTTATTTTTAGCAGAGTATATTTCCATTTAGGAAAATTAGGCTTTAGCCCATTTTTTTCCTCCATTTTGTACATTTACTGCATAGTTTTATGAGATTTGTCTCTCTTTCTCCAGCTCTTTTCAGAACCTTAGAACTATTTGTTTGTTAAAATAAATGTAAATGAGTATATAATTGCATTATCATACTTTGATGTGTTATATAAAATGTATAACCAGTTAAACATTTTTATAATGAGTGAACAAAAAAACACAGAAACTATTCAGCATAAACAACAGACGATGGTGTAATGCTCACAAGCAGGCAAACTGAACATAGGCAAACAGTAACGGAACAAGAGTGACAAGTAATCGGACCCTAGAGCACCTACTTTCTCCTTTTTACTGCCAACATACTGCCTCCCATTTCCTAGCCATTACTTAAAAGGCAGTGCTGGGGATATTGCCAAACCGATGGTGATATACCACCTTTGCCAGAGATCACATATGAAATGGGTCGTGGTACTCTTTGTCCAGGTTTTTAGATGGGATTGGTGGTGGTGCATCCTGCTAAATCAGAACTGCCAGCAGCACACCAATTACCTCTGCCCAGGGCTCAAGGAATTCTTGGTAATTTCCCTTCAAATCTCCAGGGATTCCCTGAGCCCAAGGAATGGGAAATGCCTTTAAGGTCCTTGATTATCAAGTCACTATGGTAATCTTCAGTACTGCCTCTATCTGGTTTCCATGCTCCCCCTGCAAAAGTAGAATCCCAGATATTTCCTCAACTGTAGGCAATTGTGCAAGTGCAGGGAATACCCAGTTGCACGTCTGGGTGACTGCCTTGGAATCTCTTGGTCCTGGGGAATGCTTAGAATTGCCTCTGCACCACCATTCAGATGGAGTCCTCGAATTTCCCTTGGCGTGGGGAGCTCTTCCAGGTGTGGATTCCACCTGGCAGGCCCAAAGGGCGACCAGATGGAACAGGAACCTGAGCATGGCACGAATTACACTGCTATGCTGGTGTGTGCCACAGCCCCATCATTCTCTCAGCATGGGTTGGGCATCACTGTAATTGAGGGCAATTACTGTTGACAGCTAATACAGAAGAGTGGCTAAGTAGTGGTAGTGTCTTCACCAGAGTATAGAGGAGAGCATTGGTGTAGAAGAGTTTACATTTTAAGCAAAATTGAGACTTTGCAAAGTATTCAATGAGATACAATCCAGAAAAGCCTGATAAATAGAAAGGAAATGCATGTACCTTAGTAAAAACTGAAAAAGGTAAGATCTTGTATTACTGTCAAGACAGAGCAGCTTCTCACTGCATCCATCAGCAAAGCAATGTTATATTAGCGTAACAGCAGCTACTGTAGTAGCTCTAGTAACTGTTCTCACGTGAACGAAAGCACTAATGTAGGACAGACAAAAAGATGGAAGATCAGGAAGCCCCATTGGACTGTCTTTCCAAAAGAGATAAGACTAAGGACCTTGTAGTAGAGTATGTGGCAATTCAGTTTAAATTTCTAACGGCCAGCGGTGGAACTCGTCCCGTGTGGCAAAGGTGAACGGAGACAGTAGATAACGTCTCAAAGATGTGAGGGAGGATGTCGGTGGCAACATAATCTCGAGAAGGGACACGCAGGGTCATGGGTACTGTCCACAGTCCATGGATCCTGTTAAAATGTTATGGAAAAGTTCCCGTACAAAGAGAGTGTCTAAAAGGTTTACTGAATACCTTTTTATGTGCTTATCTGTTGTACTTTGTGAGTATTGTATGTGGGGTTGTGTTGTTAAAAAATGGGGGAAATGTGTTGTATAGTCCTATGTATCATGGAAATGTGTTCATCCATCATAAGCTAGTGACATGGTAAGGTTCTGTGGTGACGCATTATGGTTGTTAGAGAACACTGAAGTGAGACAGAGAAGTTGTTGGGAACTGGATGTGGTTTTCTGAGGTCAGTTATTCTGTAACTTCTGTGTTTACTTACCTATAAAGCAATATTGGTTCAGCTTCTTGTGACTATGTGCCAACATGATTTCAGATCTGATTTAGAGTTTAGCAGAGGGGTTAATCCCTCAGAAATGTGGCGGTTATTCAATCCGGCTTATTAGAAGTGCACAGGATATAGTTCACTTGTAATAAAGCAGGCGCGATAACCATCACTTTTGTGACAAATTCCTTGTTCACAAAAACTCTAAATCAGGCCCCTAGTTTTTGCCTCATTTATCTTGTTTTTTGCCACATATCTACATTCACAGGGGATTTTTGTTAATCTAACAGGTAGATTGAATGTACAGTTGTGCCAATCTGCATAGCCTGATTAATGGCAACACATCCACTTATCTTCTGCATAATGGTTGAGAAAAGACATCGAGCTCTGAAAAGAAAGGTCATATAGCCTTCACTGGACACCATAGAATGACTTAGGGCCTCATTCTGAGTTTTGCGGTCCTCCTCTAGGACGGCAACCGAAGCGCTTCAAAGAGGACCGCCAAGCCCATGGTGCACCCACCCGCCAAATTCCGAGTTGAACTGATGTTGAAACAGTGTTACAGTAATGGTCTGTTAGGCTCATAGGAGAGAGTAACAAGCAGATCGCCGATGTGACAGTGCCTACTGCACGTTCCTGTACGGTCTGGCATGCATCATGTCATGCATGCCACACAGTGAAGGACCAAAGGTGGAAATATAGAGGGGCACAATATGTGCCCCCTCCCCTTGCAGGCAATCCCAGGGCCCCCTTACTTGCATGTCCACCAGCGTTTCAATCAATCAGTCAATCAATCATGGCATTTGTAAAGCGCACTACATACCCGTGAGGGTCTCAAGGCGCTAGGGGGGGAACACTGCTACTGTTCGAAGAACAAGGTCTTGAGGAGTCTCCTGAAGGTTAGAAGGTCTTCGGTCTGCCATAGGCGGATGGGGAGGGTGTTCCACGTCTTGGCGGCGAGGTGGGAGAATGATCTGCTGCCGGCGCTCACTCTTCGTATGCAGGGGACAGTGGCAAGGGCGCGGTCTGCAGAGCGAAGCTGGCGGGACAGGGTGTAGAGGCTGAGTCAGTTGTTGAGGTACGCTGGTCCGTTGTCGTGGAGTGCCTTGTGTGCGTGGGTGAGGAGTTTGAAGGTTATCCTCTTGTTGATGGGGAGCCAGTGCAGGTCTCTCAGGTGGGGTGTGATGTGGCTGCGGCACGGGATGTCGAGGATCAGGCATGCAGAAGCGTTCTGGATACGTTGGAGCCGTTTCAGGAGTTTGTCCGGGGCTCCTTCGTAGATTGCGTTGCCGTAGTCCAGTCTACTGCTGACGAGGGCCTGGGTGACCTTCCTTCTAGTTGTGGTGGGGATCCACTTGAAGATCCTGCGAAGCATGCGGAGGGTGTTGAAGCAGGAGGAGGAGACAGCTTTGACCTGTTTCGTAGGGGGTGCTCCTAATGCCATCGGCCACCAGGAGTCGTCTCAGGCTGAAGGGGCGGAACCGAGGATGAGGACCTCTGTCTTGTCCGAGTTCAGTTTCAGACGGCTGTTCCTCATCCAGTCGGTGACGGCCTTCATTCCTTCGTGGAGGTTGGTTTTGGCGGTGTGGGGGTCCTTGCTGAGCGAGAGGATCAAACAATCAATCAATCAATCAATACACTTGTAAAGTGTGCTACTCACCCGTGAGGGTCTCAAGGCACTGCGGGGGGGGGGAATGCCGCTACTGCTCAAAAAGTCAGGTCTCGTGGTGTTTCCTGAATGTGAGGTGGTCCTGGATCAAACGTAGGTGGGCGTGAAGGGAGTTCCATGTCTTGGCCGCCAGGTAGGAAAATGACCTTCCTCTTGCGTTGGTTCTGCGGATCAGTGGGACAGTGGCGAGGGCGAGGCTGGCGGAGCGGAGTTTGTGTGTTGAAATGTAGAACGTGAGGCGGTTGTTGAGGTATCCGGGGCCTATGTCATGGAGCGCTTTGTGTGCGTGGGTGAGGAGCCTGAAAGTGATTCTTTTGCTGACGGGGAGCCAGTGCAGGTCTCTCAGGTGCGCTGATATGTGACTGTGCAGGGGATGTCGAGAATGAGTCGTGCGGATGCGTTCTGTATGCGTTGGAGTCTTTTCTGAAGTTTGATTGTGGTTTTTGCGTATAGGGCGTTCCCGTAGTCAAGTCGGCTGGTGACGAGGGCCTGGTAGGGATCCAGTGGAAGATCTTGCGGAGCATGCGCAGGGTGTTGAAGCATGAGGATGAGATGGCGTTGACTTGCTTGGTCAACGTGAGAGAGGAGTCCAGGATGAATCCCATGTTGCGTGCGTGGTCAGTGGGTGTCGGTGCGGTGCCAAGTTCTTCGGGCCACCAGGAGTCGTCCCAGGCGGATGGGGATGGTCCGAGGATGAGGACCTCCATCTTGTCTGAGTTCAGTTTCAGACGGCTGAGTTTCATCCATTCTGCGACGTTCTTCATTCCTTCCTGGAGGTTGAGTTTGGCGGCGGCTGGGTCTTTGGTGAGGGAGAGTATCGTCGGCGTATGAGATGATGCTGAGGTTGTGTTTGCGTACGATGGTGGCGAGGGGGCTCATGTAGATATTGAAGAGGGTTGGGCTGAGTGATGAGCCTTGGGGTACGCCGCAGAGGATCTCGGTGGCCGCGGAGCGGAATAGAGGGAGGCGGACTCGCTGGGTTCTGTCGGAGACGAAAGAGGTGATCCAGTCCAGGGCTTTGTCTTGGATCCCAGAGTTGTGGAGGCGGGTTATTAGGGTGCGGTGGCAAGCTGTATCAAAGGCGGCTGAGAGGTCTAGGAGAATGAGGGTGGTGGTTTCCCCGTTGTCGAGTAGGGCCCTGATGTCGTCGGTGGCTGCGATGAGGGCAGTCTCGTGATGTGGTTGGCTCGGAATCCGGACTGGGATCGGTCGAGGGACCCGTTGGCTTCGAGGAATGCGGTCAGCTGCTTATTGACGATCTTCTCGATCACTTTCGCCGGGAAAGGAAGAAGAGAGATGGGGCGGAAGTTTTTGAGGTCTTTGGGGTCCGCTGTGGGTTTCTTCAGTAGGGCGTTGATCTCTGCGTGCTTCCAGCTCTCTGGGAAGGTGGCGGACGCAAGTGAGTTGTTTATGATGTTCCGTAGGTGGGGAGTGATGATGGTGTTGGCTTTGTTGAAGATGTGGTGAGGGCATGGGTCGGAGGGAGAGCCGGAGTGGATGGTGTTCATAGCGTGGGCGGTGTCTTCGGTGCTGATGGGAGTCCAAGCGCTGAGGATGGTTGTAGGGGGCGTTGGTTCGGTGGCTGGGGGGTGTCTGGGCGCTGAAGCTGTTGTGTAGATCGGCCATCTTGCGGTGGAAGAACGTGGCGAGGGAGTTGCAGAGGTCTTGTGACGGTGTGATGTCGTTGCTGTTGGCGTTGGGATTGGAGAGCTCTTTTACGATGTTGAAGAGTTCCTTGCTGTTGTGTGTGTTATTGTCCAGTCGTTCTTTGAAAGATGTCTTTTTGGTGGTGCGGATCAGCTGGTGGTGTTTGCGGGTGGCGTTCTTGATGGCTGTCATGTTTTCTGTCGTCTGTTCGCGGCGCCAGGTTTTCTCGATGGATCTGCAGAATTTCTTTGAGGTCGTCGGTGAACCATGTTGTTTTCCTGTTGCCGGGCTTGCCTGGAGGGTTCTTCAGTGGGCCAAGGGCATCAGCGCAGTTGACTATCCACGGTGTGAGGTTGCGGGCTGCGTCATCGGTGTTCGTGGTGGTGATGGGTGGTTTCTGGCTCAGTGATGTGGTTAGCTGGTCTGCGGTGATTTTGCTCCAGCATCTGCGGGGAATCTGTTGGAGTTGGTGGTGGGATGTGGTCTTCTCAAAGGTGAAGTGGATGCAGCTGTGGTCAGTCCAGTGTAGTCCGGTGGAGTGGCTGAAGGCAACGTGGCTGCTGTCAGAGAAGACGGGGTCGAGCGTGTGGCCGGCATGGTGGGTAGGGGTGTTCACCAGTTGCTTGAGTCCGAGGTTGGCGAGGTTTTCGAGCAGGGTGGTGTTGTTGATGTCATTGTTGTTCTCCAGGTGGAAGTTCAGGTCCCCTAGGAGGTTGTAGTCTGATGAGGCGAGGGCGTGTGGGCTGATAAAGTCGGCAATGGCTTCACTGAATTGTATGCGTGGGCCCAGGGGTCTGTAGACGAGGGTTCCTTTGAGGGTGGTCTTGGGGTCGGTGTGGATCTGGAAGTTTAGGTGTTCAGCGGTGGTGAGGGCATCTTTGGAGTTGGTCGTGACGTCGATGGTGTTCCTGTAGATGATGGCGATTCCTCTTCCAGTTTGGTTGATGCGGTCCTTTCGGGTAATCTTGTAGCCGTCCGGGATGGCTATGGCGATGTCGTGGGCTGAGGAGGCGTTCATCCAGGTTTCTGTGAGGAAGGCGATGTCTAGTGCTGTTGTGTCGAGGAGGTCCCAGAGTTCGACGGCGTGCTTGTGGACGGAGCGGGTGTTGAGCAGGATGCACTTGAGGTGGTTGTTGTTGTTACCTGGTCTGGGTGGTGGGACGTGGGTTCGGACGCAGGTGAATTTGCAGGTTTGGCAGGAGAAGGGTCCGTGGGTGCGCTTGGAGTGGCTTGGTAGCAGGCGGCTGGTTGGTCAGTGTTGAGTGCGTGGAGGGTCGAGGTGTTGTATCTCAGTCGGGGTGCTTGGTTTCGGCGGGGGTCAGGGGTTCGGGCGCTGGGCGCGGTCCAGGCGCGGACGGGCTTGCCTTTGGCGTGCCTTCGTCGCGCCAGCGGCGCGGCCGCTGCGCGGCCTCCATAAGAAGGTCTAAGGGAGGGAGGAGCAGGTGGGAGCCAGGAGCGGGGTGGCAAATGGGGCACCAGGGGGCGGGCCGCAGGGTGGCATCGGCGGGAAGAGCGAGGAGGGGAGCGGGTGGGGGGGTCGGGCACGGGCACAGGGGCGACGGGGGCAAGAGAGGAGAAGCCTACAGGAAAACAAAACAAAATCAGCTGGGTGTCGTCAGCGTAGGAGATTATGTTTAGGTCGTGCCGTCGGGCGACGTGGGTGAGCGGTGCCATGTATACGTTGAACAATGTTGGGCTGAGGGATGATCCTTGGGGTACGCCGCAGAGGATCTCGGTGGCTTTGGAGCGGAAGGTTGGGAGGTGGACGCTCTGGGTTCTCCCGGAGAGGAAGGAGGTGGTCCAGTCTAGGGCCTTCTCTTGGATTCCGGCGTCGTGGAGGCGTGCTTTTAGTGTGCGATGGCAGACTGTGTCGAAAGTGGCTGACAGGCCCAGGAGGATGAGGGCCGCGGTTTCTCTGTTGTCGAGCAGGATCCTGATGTCATTAGTGGCGGCGATGAGGGCAGTTTTGGTGCTGTGGTTGCTTCGGAACCCAGACTGGGACGGGTCGAGGATGTTGTTCTCTTCGAGGAAGCTGGTCAGTTGTTTGTTTACGGCCTTTTCGATGACCTTCGCCAGGAACGGGAGCAGGGAGATTTTAGGTCCTTGGGGTCCGCCTTGGGTTTCTTGAGTAAGGCATTGATCTCTGTGTGTTTCCAGCTCTCTGGGAAGGTTGCTGTCTCGAAGGAGATGTTGATGGTGAAGGAGCGTTTCCATGGTGGGCTCACCGCCATGAAATTGGTGGTGAAAATGCAACTCGAAATATGCTTGGTGGTGCCGGCATTGGCACTTCCAGCATATTCTTGCCCCTTTCCACACCGCCATGGGATCCTGGATCCCGGCAGAGGCAACAATAGTGTGACAGTCCCACCACCACACTTGGAATATGGCGGGTGCACCTGCAGGGGTGGTGGTGGACAGACCGCAACCGCAAGTACTGCTTTCACAGGATCGCCATAGTCATAATAATCCCTAAGAGTACTTTAAGATTTTGTAAATACAAACTATTTTTCTCAATTTAAGTAATGTATAAACTAGAGATGTGATCCTAAGGTGAACATAAACACCTCATTGATAATGCAATAAAACAATAAAGAACTTTTATTTATATAATGATAATGTTTGCTTGCGTGAAATTACTAACCTGCCCTTTGGCAAATCCTTCAAATCCATCATTGACAGCGAACATTGTGTGACCTTCTAAGATGCCGATTCTCACCGCAGAACGGACTGCTCCATTCATGCCCGCAGCAGGAGCACCCACGTTTAAAACAGCCACATTGAAATTACTCTGTATTGGAACAAAAACTTCAACATTAGCTTTTGCTGAAAACGCAGAATTAACCACAGTCCATTGCCACAAACATTCAGTACAGCAGTATGCGATTTCAACATTTATGTTAATCAACATTCCAAAGTGGCTCAGTATCTTGAACATATCCTAAAAAAGCAGGTGACCAGTAGGAAACTCAGGGCAATACCAGAGAGAAAAGAAGACTTTAACGATAATTACAATTCTTAGGGTTTCAGCAAATGTATCAATAAACCAATATCATCTATGTAGTGTTTTTAGGGATGTTTTGTTTTGCAGTTTATATAGCACAAACAAGGACCAAGAACATTAGAGCACTTTTCAAGAGTACTAGATTACATTACACAAGGTCAGATGACAATATATACATACATACATACATACATATATATATATATATATATATATATATATATATATATATATATATATATATATATATATATATTTATATTTATATTTATATATATATATATTTATATATATATATTACCTACTGGCGGTCGCCAGTAGGTATATATAGTTAGGATTTTTTCTCTATGGGATTTTTGAAAATTCTATGTCTAATAACTTTGGCGTTTGTGGACGGAATTGGCTGAAATTTTCAGGAAAATGGCACATTTTGTTTCTGAGCAGCCCTTGAAAATTTGGGGGGGGTTTGTCAAGGGGGGGCCGAGAAAAAAGGGGGGTCCCAAAACGTGTTTTTAACATTGAGTTTTCCATAGGGCGGTTGGCCTCACTTTTAGCCCGAACGGTTGAATGGATTTGCACGAAACTTGGCAAAATTGTAGGGACTGGTAGCCCGATGTGCCTTTTGTAGGTCTCAATATATGTGCTCCAGTGGATTTTGAGAAATTAACGTTTAAAAAAAGATATATATCTGTAACAGCGGACCAGGCAGCGTCCCAGGACGCGTACTTTTTGCGCAACGGAGCTTTGTGAAGCGAAGCTGATTGGTTCTCCGGCGTCCGTCAACATTCCAAACAGTCCGTAGCGGCCGCCATCTTGTCTCTCGGTAGGATCGAGAGACAAGAGGAGGCGAAAGCGAAGGGGCAAATGACCATAAGGGGGAATAGTAGATCCTCGCTGACCCCCTAGGTTTGATGTGGAGGTTTTAAAAGGGCCCCGCGGGGCAAAAAAAAAGAATAATAATAATAATCGAACGGCTGAATGGATTTGCACGAAACTTGGTAAAATATTAGGGACTGGTAGCCCGATGTGCCTTTGCTAGGTCTCAATATATGTGCTCCAGTGGATTTTGAGAAATTAACGTTTAAAAAAAGATATATATCTGTAACAGCGCTCCGCTTCGCGTAACGGAGGTTTGCGAAGCTGATTGGTCATTCTGTCACTGGGCTATAGTTGGGCTACATCTGGCTGATATTTGGGCTACATTTGTTTTTTTGTGTGTCTGGCGGCCATCTTTGGGCTACATTGGGCTACATTGGGCTTCATTGGGCTACATTGGGCTACATTTGGGCTCCAACATATATATAGGCCAATGTAGCCCAATATATATTTTTCAAAGTTAATTTTCGTAAAAACCACTGGAGCATATATCTTGAGACATAGCAAAGGCACATCGGGCTACCAGTCCCTACAATTTTGCCAAGTTTCGTGGAAATCCATTCAGCCGTTCGAGCTAAAAGTGAGTCCAACCGCCCTATGGAAATGAAGGAAATGAATGGGTAATTTGTAATTAGCAAATAGCTAATCGCAAACTAGGAATGGTAAAGAATCGCTATTTATTCCTTAAAGTTCGCTATTTAGGAAATGCAAAAAACTTTGATGATACATATGGCGGTTCATCTCTAACAAGATAAGAAGCATAGGGATACATTTATGATGACTGGCGCATCACCAGGGATGTGTTAGTCATTCTGTGCCGCTGTTCCGTCACCTATGGTGTGCTGCATTTACAATGCGGCGCATCATGGGGCAAAAACAGCACAGATGCGTGATGTATCTGTGCCGTAAAGGTGGCGCATTGCTGGAGTTGTATCGCAAGTGTGATGAAGCTCCAGCAAGGGTCGGGGGTGCCCCTGTCGCAGGGTTTCTGTTCTCACACAGAACTGTGGACAGAGGATTGGAACCTCGGCGAATTAGGGTGTCCCAAAACTCACGTTAGTAATCAAAAACTCCTTAGCAAGCTAGGTACAGTGTCACATTGGATATAACAAACTCTCAATGTTTAGACAATCCAGAATATGAACTTATAGTACCTCAGGATACGTGGAACTCATGAACAGTCGGTCGTTATATATTTCTTAGAAACCAGAACATGGAGTTAAGAAGAACACATGTGTATTTGAAATGTTTATTTACTAATGCCGTCTTCTCAGGCGTAGTACCTTAGATAATACAAGTACACATATTATCAGTAGCAAAATTACCAGCATAGTTACTAGTACATAAAAAGCGAATGGTGATAGTATGTTAACATGCTGTAAATGAATAAGAGTTAGCAACACTTATAAGCAGCCGCGGGCCGTGGAGAGAGTTACGGTGAGGCAGGGAGGCGGGGAGGGGGAGAAGCAGGGTGGAGAATACAAGTACACATATTATCAGTAGCAAAATTACCAGCATAGTTACTAGTACATAAAAAGCGAATGGTGACAGTATGTTAACATGCTGTAAATGAATAAGAGTTAGCAACACTTATAAGCAGCCGCGGGCCGTGGAGGGAGTTACGGTGGGGCAGGGAGGCGGGGAGGGGGAGGGGCAGGGTAGAGAGGGCTCCACCCTGCTTCTCCCCCTCCCCGCCTCCCTGCCTCACCGTAACTCCCTCCACGGCCCGCGGCTGCTTATATCTCACCCTCCCTAATACACATATTATATTATTTGCTAAGAAGGTCTCTTTGTGTTGGTTTAGGGCGTGCCCATACTTTAGTGTCTTAGATTTGAAGGAATCACATCAGCATACACCAGCTCTCTCTTCATGTGAACCGCATCAACTGTTGTGTATGTGTGTTCGGCAAAGCAATATAAAACCCGCCTCATGCCCAGAATTGGCAGAAGTTGCACTTATGTTATGAGTATGAAGTCGTGGAGATCAGACCTCATAACAATTCTGTATCGTGTTGTTCTTGAAACTTTAGCACTCGCTGACAGATATAGTTTAACAAGCAAAGCAGATAGTAGAGCAATAACATATTATTCTCATGTAAACCACGATGAACTACTAGGTGGAAAGCTAAAGCAACAACTAAGTGTCGTGTGCAGAAGTTGCAAAAAAGGAAAAATGGCGTTTAAACCGGTAATGAGCCCATGCTAACTTAACACGGTGTAAAGATATCCAGGACCTAAATGACACCTCCCCATGATCCGGAAACGAACTGAATAAGATAATAGAAGTGCCATCTCATGAGAGCAGATTGCAAGTTTATATGTGGACGGTCCGCAAGGTAAAGCATTAAAAACTAGGAAAATGTAATGCTAAAGAAAAATAAAACAGCCAAGTACTTTATCGAGTCTTAAGCCAATAGGCAAGGTAAATAATAAAAACGTGAAAAATAAGTCAATGAATTGTCAATGAAATGCTAGTACTCAGCATATCAAACATGAAAAAGGTCTATGACATAACTGTGTATGCAAAATAAGCTGCAACAGCCTCCAATAGGAAGTCACCGTCTTCATCCGAAAACAGTTCAGCCATCCAATTTAAAAGCGGAAAAGAACATACGTGCTCTCCCAGCACCGGATCCTCTATCACCATCAGAGGACAGCTCGGTGGGTTTTCAAGAAAGCTCTGTTCCAAGAAAGACTGGGGTGCCGCCAGTAAATTCCAGGGACCAAATAGTCCATGCATCAATGCCACAGCCATAATCCTTTCGCCAGGACAAACCAACTCGTGAGTAATGATAGGAGTCATCAGCTGATTAAAGTCGACGTCAGGAGAAACCGGTCCGCAGAGACACAAATCAATGGCCCAATCGAAATCACAGGTCAGGCAGTGAAATACAGGCTGGACACAGGTGAAGTAGGAGAATCGAAAAGATAATCCATATGCCGTGCTTAATATCGCCAACGGCATTGTGCCATAATATTCTAGCATGCGATTGCGGAACAGTGTCAGCAGCTGCAGGGTGGGAGGTTGCATAGGAGGGACATCCATATTTAAAAATGTAAAAAAGCACAAGAGCGTCCGCTGGTAATGCAAGTAAAAATGCCAATCCACGAAGCAGAGTGGAGAAAATACAATGAAAGAAAGCAGGGATGACTCCAAAGATTTTCTCAAATGAAGTCACGAGACCACTGGTAACAACTTTAAAAAAGTGCGCCAGGGCCTTTGTGGAGGATGCGTTAAAGATAGTCCGAACCATCTTGCTGAAATTGAAAGGCAAATGTGAATTGAAAAGGGTCTGCACCTCTGTACGGGTGTTCGCTATGTGAAGCACGAAAGTTTCACGGGCCGAACTCAAGGCCACCTCTCTCTGAGACAAAAGAGCTCTTATTCTTGCCATGCCGTTGAAATCTCTCCCAAGGTTGGTATTTGTGGCCAAATTGAAAACTCCCTATGTTCATGTGTGGGAGGAAATAGAACATTTCTGCAGCAAATAACCCGTTCACTTACTGTTACGATAAAAGGAATACTTTTAATTAACTCAGAACAATCTTCATTATTGAGCATCAAATAACTACCATTTTCCAACAACTTGAACGTGGGGATGATAGCAGGAACTGGCGTGCCTTGCAACACGCAAGCCATATTTGGTCGGTGTTTGTTGCATGAACCGTGTAACTGTATGTGCCTACACATTAGTGAATGATCTGGCGTCTCAGTGCATTCCTCTCCATTCAGATAAACTTCTTGATCATCTTTGAAACATCTGTATGTGTATGGAAGCGACCAGACCTCATGAAGAAAAGCACTACCTAAAGGTTCATAACGACCTATTGGTATATATTTCATACAATTTGAAAACTTATATAAAGCAAAAGGCAGCGTTATTAAACCGTGGATAAGGCACGTTGCCAAAAAACCCGCAATCCTCTGCTGATGATGTCACTGAGCATGTCATGAATGATGTAATATGTGACATCATCAGCAGTGGATTACGGGTAATAGTATCTCTAGTTTACTCCCCTATAGCTGTCTTTCTTTTAACATAAGTGTCTGTTTCCTTCCCTTATACTTACTGTTTTTGCTTCGCTTCCGGTTCGCGTACCGGCGAGTGAACTGGGAAGCGAACTAAGAGAAATAGAGGTTGGCACAGTTCCAAATATTGTACCAATTTTTTAATAACGGGGAGGTAGTTCTGAAAAGAACTTTTTTTTTTATTTTTCTGAACATTTTTTTACTTTTTTTGAATTTTTCTGAACAGTTTTATATTTTTTTGGGTTTTTCTTGGAGGGGGCAATGAAAACGATTCATTGTAAAGGGCTCAACAGGAGCAACAAAACAAAAAAAAGTATTTATTATTTTGGGCGTTTCGTACAAACTTGCATATGATAGTCAATAGCTCTGTTGATCAGAGTGATGCTTCTTTCTCCGTAGCAAATGAATCCATCGCAAAATACGCAGATGTGTTTTACTTCACCAAATCTCATTTGTATATTTGGCACCATCTCCCTGCCCTCTGGTCCCGTTACTTCCGGTACAACAGATCTTCTGGCCATAATAGGGAGATTATCTAGGTCGTTCCGAAACTGTGCAGCACTGTAGTTGTTAGGATGCCACCTAGTCATATGGCGATGCATTGTGTAGTTTCCGAAACTGTATTTTTTCTCGGTTCCTCTGGACAGTCTATCTTGACATATAAGGCAAGTTACGTATCTTGCATTTACTTTTTTCTGACCTTTGGGAATTTTAAAAAATTGCCAAATGAAGTTTTCTTTCCGGTGAGACGTCCTGGGCTCCTCAGGCAAAAACTGCCTCTCTTCGTGCTCGTCGTTCTGTTCCTCTTCTTCCTCTTCTTGTTGAATTATAACTTGAGCAGGTGGTCCACTCTTCCTTGGAGGTGGTGGGGAAGCACCAGCTGAAGCTACTAAAGAAGCCATTGCTCAGTGATCACAAAGGGTCTTTCTCTCACAATGATGAAAGTCAGAGTGAGGAAAGAAGGAGGGATTTTCATCATTTGGGAAAAACAAGAGTTCTCAACCAATGAAAAGTGTTCATTTTAGATTATATGACCTAGTCTTACATCATTAGGAAACCAAAAGTGAAATGAACCAATGAAAAGTGTTATTACCAAGTCACATGACCTGCTGTGTTTACGTTAAGCGCTTTGCAGGGCCTCCCGGTTTGCTTCCAGAAACCTGCGCTTTGCGACTCGCTTCGCGTACCAGTTCGCTAACGTAGCACGTCATATGACGTATCACGCGACAACGTGAAACGTCATGCGGACGGGAGGCGTCACGATGTTGTTTTCTAACGCGGCACTTGCGGTAAAGAAACGTTTACCGGCTCGCGGTCTATTTCGCGGCATCAAGGTCAGCTAACGGGAAGCTTCCCGATTCGCGAAGCGGGAACGAAGAAAAAAAAATATTTAAAAAAAAAATTATTCATAAACATATAAAATATATTTTTGGATTTAAAGAAGAATACATTTTACAGCTACAGATATTAGCTGTTAAAAAACCAATGAAATTCACTGAAAAAACCATAGGTTATAGACCATATATAGTTAGGAATTAGCATTTACAAAACCTTGAAAATTCACTGAAAAAACCATAGGTTATAGACCATATATAGTTAGGAATTAGCATTTAGAAAACCTTATTTTACTCACACAAAACCATTGAAATTCCATATATAGTTAGTTGCACTAACTATATATCGCGCATCCGCAATCCACTGCTGATGATGTCACATATTACATCATTCATGACATGGTCAGTGACATCACTGATGACATCACTGATGACATCTCAAATGACATCACTGATGACATCTCATTTGACATCAATGACCACATCACTGATGATATCATTCATGTGACAATACAATGCATCTCCTCACATTTTAATATAACCTCTGTTACAACCAGTGTTAAATACAGAGTATAATTTTTGAAACCATTGACACACCAATACTAGTTACTACATACGCACTCACTGATTCCTACGTCTACACACACATTCACTCATTCATCCATACAATCATTCATACATACAATCACTCATCTTTACAACACTATCATATGCACTCATACACCTATACAGACATTTACACTCTGTTGCTCATCCATGGAGTTACTCACACACCTAGTCAGTCATGCAAAGAATCAATCACACCTCCATTTTCTAATCTATACAGTTAAACATAGAGCACCTTACATTTTCAAACATATACTAACACATACTTACTCTCTTATACAATCACTGATACAAGTACACATTGATCTGCACAGAGTCACACACCTCCCAACCAGCCACACACACACTCAGTCTCCCATACAAATACTTGGCCAACCAATCAATAACCCATATAGCCACTCATATAGCTACTGATCAACACATGCAGCAGCTTGCACAACAACAGACATACTGATGCAAACTTTCACACAGTTTAGTCACTAACCTATGCATTCAGTAGGACGCATTTAATCACTCACTCATACAGTCAACCACGCACCTACTAAAACCTTCATTCAGACACTTATACATCTACTCATTCTTCAATATGTAAAACATATTTTAACTTTACAGAAACATACAGTCACTGGATGTTGTCATCAGTGATGTCATTTGAGATGTCATCAGTGATGTCATCAGTGATGTCACTGACCATGTCATGAATGATGTAATATGTGACATCATCAGCAGTGGATTGCGGATGCGCGATATATAGTTAGTGCAACTAACTATATATGGAATTTCAATGGTTTTGTGTGAGTAAAATAAGGTTTTCTAAATGCTAATTCCTAACTATATATGGTCTATAACCTATGGTTTTTTCAGTGAATTTTCAAGGTTTTGTAAATGCTAATTCCTAACTATATATGGTCTATAACCTATGGTTTTTTCAGTGAATATATATATATTTATATATATATATATATATATACATATACATATTCACTGAAAAAACCATAGGTTTCAGGAGTTATATAGTTAGGAATTAGTTTTTAAAAAACCTTTGAAATTTACTCAAAAAACTATAAGTTTTAGTGGTGTTATAGTTAGCTGGACATTTTACTCATACAAAACCAATGAAATTGCTCCTATATAGTTAGTTGTACTAACTATATTTCGCGCACCCGCAATCCACTGCTGATGATGTCACATATTAGATCATTCATGACATGGTCAGTGACATCACTGATGACATCACTGATGACATCTCAAATGACATCACTGATGACATCACTGATGACATCACTGATGACATCACTGATGACATCATCCAGTGAATGTGATTTGTTCCGTTATTTAAATATGCATTATATATATAGCAATTTACATTGAAGAATGAGTGGATATATATAAATAAATATTTGGATGGAGGATTTAGTAGCAGTGTAATTGACTGTTTACTTGACCAATTTATAATGTCTCACTAAATATAGTGGATTGTGACTAAACTGTGTGAATATCTGTATCACTTTGTCAGTTGTTGTGTAAACTGATTCTACAGTTGGTTACTAGCTATGTGAAAGTCTATATTAGTTATTGATTAGTTAACTGAGTATTTGTATGGGAGTGTGAAAGTGTGTGTGGTTCGGTGGGGGGTGTGTGACTGTCCAAAGATGTGTGAATAGTTGATTCAGTAGATATATGAAGTTAAAACTACATGTTCTAACAGTTTGGGTGAGGGAATCTCTTTATGGGTGTGGTGATGAGCAAATATATTTCTCAAAGGTACAGGTCCAACAAACTAGAAAAATAAAAGGCAGTGTATGTGTCAGTTGTTGTATATAAATAAGTATACATAAGACACAATGATTGTGTGAGTGACTGTATGGATAACTGTATACTTGTTATAATGATTTTATAATTCACTAAGTATGACTTACTATCTAAATGAATAGAAGAAGTGGTGTTTGTATAAGTGTTTTGCTAAGTAAATATGTAAGTATGATCCATTGTTTGCATAAGTGAGTAGGATGACTTCATATGTGAATAGGATGCGTGCTATTGTTTAATGTTGATATAGATGTATAAGTATTTTTGATAGTGTTCTATTGTTCATTGACAGCATGTATGAGTGAATCCATAGGTAAGTGATTAGATGTGTGTATACATCTATGAATCACTGAGTGGATTTTTAGATACTTGTATTGCTGTGACAATGGATTTAAATATGATACTCTGTATTTTACAAACAGTGATGAAAAATTGTAATAGTGTATGAAAAGGTGTATGTGATTGTCACGTGGATGATGTCATCAGTGATGTCATCAGTGATGTCATTTGAGATGTCATCAGTGATGTCACTGACCATGTCATGAATGATCTAATATGTGACATCATCAGCAGTTGATTGCGGGTGCGCGAAATATAGTTAGTACAACTAACTATATAGGAGCAATTTCATTGGTTTTGTATGAGTAAAATGTCCAGCTAACTATAACACCACTAAAACTTATAGTTTTTTGAGTGAATTTCAAAGGTTTTTTAAAAACTAATTCCTAACTATATAACTCCTGAAACCTATGGTTTTTTCAGTGAATTTCAAAGGTTTTTTTAAATGCTAATTCCTAACTATATAAGGCCTGAAACCTATGGTTTTTTCAGTGAATTTCAAAGGTTTTTTAAATGCTGATTCCTAACTATATAAGGCCTGAAACCTATGGTTTTTTCAGTGAATTTCAAACGTTTTTTAAATGCTAGTTCCTAACTATAACTGGTGTGTAACCTATGGTTTTTTCAGTGAATATATATATATATATATATATATATATATATATATATATATATATATATATATATATATATATATATATATATATATATAAAATTTCTATGGCAAAATGAAACCCCTCATTTTGTTCCTTTTCAAATTAAATGTATTAAGTGTTACCACTTTATTCCAATCAAGATGACTTCAGGTGTGCCATACTTTTGTCATAAGTAAGACTGTTAGCGTTCTAGTTGTTCTTTAGAACACTCTGGGACATTCTGTCATTGGGCTATAGTTGGGCTACATCTGGCTGCTATTTGGGCTACATTTGGGCTCTTTTGTCTCTGGTGGCCATCTTGGGAGACTGCATATCAGAATTTTTTTAATGAAATATAAGAGGATTTGAAAAGTCACTCAAAATGTGCCCTAATTTTTCTTTCTTCAGCACTAATCATAATTTCTATGGCAAAATGAACCCCCTCATTTTGTTCCTTTGCAAATTAAATGTTTTAAGTGTTAACACTTTATTCCAATCAAGATGACTTCAGGTGTGCCATACTTTTGTCATAAGTAAGACTGTTAGCGCTCTAGTTGTTCTTTAGAACACTCTGGGACATTCTGTCATTGGGCTATAGTTGGGCTACATCTGGCTGATATTTGGGCTACATTTGTTTTTTTTGTCTCTGGTGGCCATCTTTGGGCTACATTGGGCTACATTGGGCTACATTGGGCTACATTTGGGCTCTAACATATATATAGCCCAATGTAGCCCAATATATATTTTTTCAAAGTAAATTTTCATAAAAACCACTGGAGCACATATCTTGAGACATAGCAAAGGCACATCGGGCTACCAGTCCCTACAATTTTGCCAAGTTTGGTGGAAAACCATTCAGCCGTTCGGGCTAAAAGTGAGTCCAACCGCCCTAAGGAAATTAACATGGGGAAAACACGTTTTGGGACCCCCCTTTTATCTCGGCCCCCGCTTGACGAATCCCCCCCAAACTTTCAAGGAAGGAGCGGAGCGCCGCGAGGCAAAGTTAAGGAAAATTTCAGGAAGATTCCTCAACCGGCGCCAAAGTTATTCCCAATAGAATGTTACGATTTCCCTATGGAAAACAATCCTAACTATATATACCTACTGGCTATCGCCAGTAGGTAATAACATTTCTATGGCAAAATGAAACCCCTCATTTTGTTCCTTTTCAAATTAAATGTATTACGTGTTACCACTTTATTCCAATCAAGATGACTTCAGGTGTGCCATACTTTTGTCATAAGTAAGACTGTTAGCGCTCTAGTTGTTCTTTAGAATACTCTGGGACATTCTGTCATTGGGCTATAGTTGGGCTACATCTGGCTGATATTTGGGCTACATTAGTTTTTTTTGTCTCTGGTGGCCATCTTTGGGCTACATTGGGCTAGATTGGGCTACATTTGGGCTCTAACATATATATAGCCCAATACATATTTTTTCAAAGTTAATTTTCGTAACAACCACTGGAGCACATATCTTGAGACATAGCAAAGGCACATCGGG
Source organism: Lissotriton helveticus (assembly GCF_964261635.1). Classification (NCBI taxonomy): domain Eukaryota; kingdom Metazoa; phylum Chordata; class Amphibia; order Caudata; family Salamandridae; genus Lissotriton; species Lissotriton helveticus. The sequence goes on along the minus strand of NC_136071.1, from coordinate 747,761,569 downwards.
CTACCAGTCCCTACAATTTTGCCAAGTTTGGTGGAAAACCATTCAGCCGTTCGGGCTAAAAGTGAGTCCAACCGCCCTATGGAAATTAACATGGGGAAAACACGTTTTGGGACCCCCCTTTTATCTCGACCCACGCTTGACTAATCCCCCCCAAACTTTCAGGGAAGGAGCGGAGCGCCGCGAGGCAACGTTAAGGAAAATTTCAGGAAGATTCCTCAACCGGCGCCAAAGTTATTCCCAATAGAATGTTGAGATTTCCCTATGGAAAACAATCCTAACTATATATACCTACTGGCTATCGCCAGTAGGTAATACAATTTCTATGGCAAAATGAAACCCCTCATTTTGTTCCTTTTCAAATTAAATGTATTAAGTGTTACCACTTTATTCCAATCAAGATGACTTCAGGTGTGCCATACTTTTGTCATAAGTAAGACTGTTAGCGTTCTAGTTGTTCTTTAGAACACTCTGGGACATTCTGTCATTGGGCTATAGTTGGGCTACATCTGGCTGCTATTTGGGCTACATTTGGGCTCTTTTGTCTCTGGTGGCCATCTTGGGAGACTGCATATCAGAATTATTTTAATGAAATATAAGAGGATTTGAAAAGTCACTCAAAATGTGCCCTCATTTTTCTTTCTTCAGCACTAATCATAATTTCTATGGCAAAATGAACCCCCTCATTTTGTTCCTTTGCAAATTAAATGTTTTAAGTGTTAACACTTTATTCCAATCAAGATGACTTCAGGTGTGCCATACTTTTGTCATAAGTAAGACTGTTAGCGCTCTAGTTGTTCTTTAGAACACTCTGGGACATTCTGTCATTGGGCTATAGTTGGGCTACATCTGGCTGATATTTGGGCTACATTTGTTTCTTTTTGTCTCTGGTGGCCATCTTTGGGCTACATTGGGCTACATTGGGCTACATTGGGCTACATTTGGGCTCTAACATATATATAGCCCAATGTAGCCCAATATATATTTTTTCAAAGTTAATTTTCGAAAAAAACACTGGAGCACATATCTTGAGACATAGCAAAGGCACATCGGGCTACCAGTCCCTACAATTTTGCCAAGTTTGGTGGAAAACCATTCAGCCGTTCGGGCTAAAAGTGAGTCCAACCACCCTATGGAAATTAACATGAGGAAAACACGTTTTGGGACCCCCCTTTTATCTCGGCCCCCGCTTGACGAATCCCCCCCAAACTTTCCGGGAAGGAGAGGAGCGCCACGAGGCAAAGTTAAGGAAAATTTCAGGAAGATTCCTCAACTGGCGCCAAAGTTATTCCCAATAGAATGTTGCGATTTCCCTATGGAAAAACAATCCTAACTATATATACCTACTGGCTATCGCCAGTAGGTAATAAAATTTCTATGGCAAAATGAAACCCCTCATTTTGTTCCTTTTCAAATTAAATATATTAAGTGTTACCACTTTATTCCAATCAAGATGACTTCAGGTGTGCCATACTTTTGTCATAAGTAAGACTGTTAGCGTTCTAGTTGTTCATTAGAACACTCTGGGACATTCTGTCATTGGGCTATAGTTGGGCTACATCTGGCTGATATTTGGGCTACATTTGTTTTTTTTTGTCTCTGGTGGCCATCTTTGGGCTACATTGGGCTACATTGGGCTACATTTGGGCTCTAACATATATATAGCCCAATGTAGCCCAATATATATTTTTTTCAAAGTTAATTTTCGTAAAAACCACTGGAGCACATATCTTGAGACATAGCAAAGGCACATCGGGCTACCAGTCCCTACAATTTTGCCAAGTTTGGTGGAAAACCATTCAGCCGTTCGGGCTAAAAGTGAGTCCAACCCCCCTATGGAAATTAACATGGGGAAAACACGTTTTGGGACCCCCCTTTTATCTCGGCCCCCGCTTGACGAATCCCCCCCAATCTTTCAAGGAAGGAGCGGAGCGCCGCGAGGCAAAGTTAAGGAAAATTTCAGGAAGATTCCTCAACCGGCGCCAAAGTTATTCCCAATAGAATGTTACGATTTCCCTATGGAAAACAATCCTAACTATATATACCTACTGGCGCCAGTAGGTAATAACATTTCTATGGCAAAATGAAACGCCTCATTTTGTTCCTTTTCAAATTAAATGTATTAAGTGTTACCACTTTATTCCAATCAAGATGACTTCAGGTGTGCCATACTTTTGTCATAAGTAAGACTGTTAGCGTTCTAGTTGTTCTTTAAAACACTCTGGGACATTCTGTCATTGGGCTATAGTTGGGCTACATCTGGCTGATATTTGGGCTACATTTGGGCTCTTTTGTCTCTGGTGGCCATCTTGGGAGACTGCATATCAGTATTTTTTTAATGAAATATAAGAGGATTTGAGAAGTCACTCAAAATGTGCCCTAATTTTTCTTTCTTCAGCACTAATCATAATTTCTATGGCAAAATGAACCCCCTCATTTTGTTCCTTTGCAAATTAAATGTTTTAAGTGTTAACACTTTATTCCAATCAAGATGACTTGAGGTGTGCCATACTTTTGTCATAAGTAAGACTGTTAGCGCTCTAGTTGTTCTTTAGAACACTCTGGGACATTCTGTCATTGGGCTATAGTTGGGCTACATCTGGCTGATATTTGGGCTACATTAGTTTTTTTTGTCTCTGGTGGCCATCTTTGGGCTACATTGGGCTACATTGGGCTAGATTGGGCTACATTTGGGCTCTAACATATATATAGCCCAATACATATTTTTTCAAAGTTAATTTTCGTAACAACCACTGGAGCACATATCTTGAGACATAGCAAAGGCACATCGGGCTACCAGTCCCTACAATTTTGCCAAGTTTGGTGGAAAACCATTCAGCCGTTCGGGCTAAAAGTGAGTCCAACCGCCCTATGGAAATTAACATGGGGAAAACACGTTTTGGGACCCCCCTTTTATCTCGATCCACGCTTGACTAATCCCCCCCAAACTTTCAGGGAAGGAGCGGAGCGCCGCGAGGCAACGTTAAGGAAAATTTCAGGAAGATTCCTCAACCGGCGCCAAAGTTATTCCCAATAGAATGTTGAGATTTCCCTATGGAAAACAATCCTAACTATATATACCTACTGGCTATCGCCAGTAGGTAATACAATTTCTATGGCAAAATGAAACCCCTCATTTTGTTCCTTTTCAAATTAAATGTATTAAGTGTTACCACTTTATTCCAATCAAGATGACTTCAGGTGTGCCATACTTTTGTCATAAGTAAGACTGTTAGCGTTCTAGTTGTTCTTTAGAACACTCTAGGACATTCTGTCATTGGGCTATAGTTGGGCTACATCTGGCTGCTATTTGGGCTACATTTGGGCTCTTTTGTCTCTGGTGGCCATCTTGGGAGACTGCATATCAGAATTGTTTTAATGAAATATAAGAGGATTTGAAAAGTCACTCAAAATGTGCCCTAATTTTTCTTTCTTCAGCACTAATCATAATTTCTATGGCAAAATGAACCCCCTCATTTTGTTCCTTTGCAAATTAAATGTTTTAAGTGTTAACACTTTATTCCAATCAAGATGACTTCAGGTGTGCCATACTTTTGTCATAAGTAAGACTGTTAGCGCTCTAGTTGTTCTTTAGAACACTCTGGGACATTCTGTCATTGGGCTATAGTTGGGCTACATCTGGCTGATATTTGGGCTACATTTGTTTTTTTTGTCTCTGGTGGCCATCTTTGGGCTACATTGGGCTACATTGGGCTACATTGGGCTACATTTGGGCTCTAACATATATATAGCCCAATGTAGCCCAATATATATTTTTTCAAAGTTAATTTTCGTAAAAACCACTGGAGCACATATCTTGAGACATAGCAAAGGCACATCGGGCTACCAGTCCCTACAATTTTGCCAAGTTTGGTGGAAAACCATTCAGCCGTTCGGGCTAAAAGTGAGTCCAACCGCCCTATGGAAATTAACATGGGGAAAACACGTTTTGGGACCCCCCTTTTATCTCGAACCCCCGCTTGACGAATCCCCCCCAAACTTTCAGGGAAGGAGCGGAGCGCCGCGAGGCAAAGTTAAGGAAAATTTCAGGAAGATTCCTCAGCTGGCGCGAAAGTTATTCCCAATAGAATGTTGCAATTTCCCTATGGAAAACAATCCTAACTATATATACCTACTGGTTATCGCCAGTAGGTAATAAAATTTCTATGGCAAAATGAAACCCCTCATTTTGTTCCTTTTCAAATTAAATGTATTAAGTGTTAACACTTTATTCCAATCAAGATGACTTCAGGTGTGCCATACTTTTGTCATAAGTAAGACTGTTAGCGTTCTAGTTGTTCTTTAGAACACTCTGGGACATTCTGTCATTGGGCTATAGTTGGGCTACATCTGGCTGATATTTGGGCTACATTTGGGCTCTTTTGTCTCTGGTGGCCATCTTGGGAGACTGCATATCAGAATTTTTTTAATGAAATATAAGAGGATTTGAGAAGTCACTCAAAATGTGCCCTATTTTTTCTTTCTTCAGCACTAATCATAATTTCTATAGCAAAATGAACCCCCTCATTTTGTTCCTTTGCATATTAAATGTTTTAAGTGTTAACACTTTATTCCAATCAAGATGACTTCAGGTGTGCCATACGTTTGTCATAAGTAAGACTGTTAGCGCTCTAGTTGTTCTTTAGAACACTCTGTGACATTCTGTCATTGGGCTATAGTTTGGCTACATCTGGCTGATATTTGGGCTACATTTGTTTTTTTTGTCTCAGGTGGCCATCTTTGGGCTACATTGGGCTACATTGGGCTACATTTGGGCTCTAACATATATATAGCCCAATGTAGCCCAATATATATTTTTTCAAAGTTAATTTTCGAAAAAAACACTGGAGCACATATCTTGAGACATAGCAAAGGCACATCGGGCTACCAGTCCCTACAATTTTGCCAAGTTTGGTGGAAAACCATTCAGCCGTTCGGGCTAAAAGTGAGTCCAACCACCCTATGGAAATTAACATGAGGAAAACACGTTTTGGGACCCCCCTTTTATCTCGGCCCCCGCTTGACGAATCCCCCCCAAACTTCCTGGGAAGGAGAGGAGCGCCACGAGGCAAAGTTAAGGAAAATTTCAGGAAGATTCCTCAACTGGCGCCAAAGTTATTCCCAATAGAATGTTGCGATTTCCCTATGGAAAAACAATCCTAACTATATATACCTACTGGCTATCGCCAGTAGGTAATAAAATTTCTATGGCAAAATGAAACCCCTCATTTTGTTCCTTTTCAAATTAAATATATTAAGTGTTACCACTTTATTCCAATCAAGATGACTTCAGGTGTGCCATACTTTTGTCATAAGTAAGACTGTTAGCGTTCTAGTTGTTCATTAGAACACTCTGGGACATTCTGTCATTGGGCTATAGTTGGGCTACATCTGGCTGATATTTGGGCTACATTTGTTTTTTTTTGTCTCTGGTGGCCATCTTTGGGCTACATTGGGCTACATTGGGCTACATTTGGGCTCTAACATATATATAGCCCAATGTAGCCCAATATATATTTTTTTCAAAGTTAATTTTCGTAAAAACCACTGGAGCACATATCTTGAGACATAGCAAAGGCACATCGGGCTACCAGTCCCTACAATTTTGCCAAGTTTGGTGGAAAACCATTCAGCCGTTCGGGCTAAAAGTGAGTCCAACCGCCCTATGGAAATTAACATGGGGAAAACACGTTTTGGGACCCCCCTTTTATCTCGGCCCCCGCTTGACGAATCCCCCCCAATCTTTCAAGGAAGGAGCGGAGCGCCGCGAGGCAAAGTTAAGGAAAATTTCAGGAAGATTCCTCAACCGGCGCCAAAGTTATTCCCAATAGAATGTTACGATTTCCCTATGGAAAACAATCCTAACTATATATACCTACTGGCGCCAGTAGGTAATAACATTTCTATGGCAAAATGAAACGCCTCATTTTGTTCCTTTTCAAATTAAATGTATTAAGTGTTACCACTTTATTCCAATCAAGATGACTTCAGGTGTGCCATACTTTTGTCATAAGTAAGACTGTTAGCGTTCTAGTTGTTCTTTAAAACACTCTGGGACATTCTGTCATTGGGCTATAGTTGGGCTACATCTGGCTGATATTTGGGCTACATTTGGGCTCTTTTGTCTCTGGTGGCCATCTTGGGAGACTGCATATCAGTATTTTTTTAATGAAATATAAGAGGATTTGAGAAGTCACTCAAAATGTGCCCTAATTTTTCTTTCTTCAGCACTAATCATAATTTCTATGGCAAAATGAACCCCCTCATTTTGTTCCTTTGCAAATTAAATGTTTTAAGTGTTAACACTTTATTCCAATCAAGATGACTTGAGGTGTGCCATACTTTTGTCATAAGTAAGACTGTTAGCGCTCTAGTTGTTCTTTAGAACACTCTGGGACATTCTGTCATTGGGCTATAGTTGGGCTACATCTGGCTGATATTTGGGCTACATTAGTTTTTTTTGTCTCTGGTGGCCATCTTTGGGCTACATTGGGCTACATTGGGCTAGATTGGGCTACATTTGGGCTCTAACATATATATAGCCCAATACATATTTTTTCAAAGTTAATTTTCGTAACAACCACTGGAGCACATATCTTGAGACATAGCAAAGGCACATCGGGCTACCAGTCCCTACAATTTTGCCAAGTTTGGTGGAAAACCATTCAGCCGTTCGGGCTAAAAGTGAGTCCAACCGCCCTATGGAAATTAACATGGGGAAAACACGTTTTGGGACCCCCCTTTTATCTCGATCCACGCTTGACTAATCCCCCCCAAACTTTCAGGGAAGGAGCGGAGCGCCGCGAGGCAACGTTAAGGAAAATTTCAGGAAGATTCCTCAACCGGCGCCAAAGTTATTCCCAATAGAATGTTGAGATTTCCCTATGGAAAACAATCCTAACTATATATACCTACTGGCTATCGCCAGTAGGTAATACAATTTCTATGGCAAAATGAAACCCCTCATTTTGTTCCTTTTCAAATTAAATGTATTAAGTGTTACCACTTTATTCCAATCAAGATGACTTCAGGTGTGCCATACTTTTGTCATAAGTAAGACTGTTAGCGTTCTAGTTGTTCTTTAGAACACTCTAGGACATTCTGTCATTGGGCTATAGTTGGGCTACATCTGGCTGCTATTTGGGCTACATTTGGGCTCTTTTGTCTCTGGTGGCCATCTTGGGAGACTGCATATCAGAATTGTTTTAATGAAATATAAGAGGATTTGAAAAGTCACTCAAAATGTGCCCTAATTTTTCTTTCTTCAGCACTAATCATAATTTCTATGGCAAAATGAACCCCCTCATTTTGTTCCTTTGCAAATTAAATGTTTTAAGTGTTAACACTTTATTCCAATCAAGATGACTTCAGGTGTGCCATACTTTTGTCATAAGTAAGACTGTTAGCGCTCTAGTTGTTCTTTAGAACACTCTGGGACATTCTGTCATTGGGCTATAGTTGGGCTACATCTGGCTGATATTTGGGCTACATTTGTTTTTTTTGTCTCTGGTGGCCATCTTTGGGCTACATTGGGCTACATTGGGCTACATTGGGCTACATTTGGGCTCTAACATATATATAGCCCAATGTAGCCCAATATATATTTTTTCAAAGTTAATTTTCATAAAAACCACTGGAGCACATATCTTGAGACATAGCAAAGGCACATCGGGCTACCAGTCCCTACAATTTTGCCAAGTTTGGTGGAAAACCATTCAGCCGTTCGGGCTAAAAGTGAGTCCAACCGCCCTATGGAAATTAACATGGGGAAAACACGTTTTGGGACCCCCCTTTTATCTCGGCCCCCGCTTGACGAATCCCCCCCAAACTTTCAAGGAAGGAGCGGAGCGCCGCGAGGCAAAGTTAAGGAAAATTTCAGGAAGATTCCTCAACCGGCGCCAAAGTTATTCCCAATAGAATGTTACGATTTCCCTATGGAAAACAATCCTAACTATATATACCTACTGGCTATCGCCAGTAGGTAATAACATTTCTATGGCAAAATGAAACCCCTCATTTTGTTCCTTTTCAAATTAAATGTATTACGTTTTACCACTTTATTCCAATCAAGATGACTTCAGGTGTGCCATACTTTTGTCATAAGTAAGACTGTTAGCGCTCTAGTTGTTCTTTAGAACACTCTGGGACATTCTGTCATTGGGCTATAGTTGGGCTACATCTGGCTGATATTTGAGCTACATTAGTTTTTTTTTGTCTCTGGTGGCCATCTTTGGGCTACATTGGGCTACATTGGGCTAGATTGGGCTACATTTGGGCTCTAACATATATATAGCCCAATACATATTTTTTCAAAGTTAATTTTCGTAACAACCACTGGAGCACATATCTTGAGACATAGCAAAGGCACATCGGGCTACCAGTCCCTACAATTTTGCCAAGTTTGGTGGAAAACCATTCAGCCGTTCGGGCTAAAAGTGAGTCCAACCGCCCTATGGAAATTAACATGGGGAAAACACGTTTTGGGACCCCCCTTTTATCTCGACCCACGCTTGACTAATCCCCCCCAAACTTTCAGGGAAGGAGCGGAGCGCCGCGAGGCAAAGTTAAGGAAAATTTCAGGAAGATTCGTCAGCTGGCGCGAAAGTTATTCCCAATAGAATGTTGCAATTTCCCTATGGAAAACAATCCTAACTATATATACCTACTGGTTATCGCCAGTAGGTAATAAAATTTCTATGGCAAAATGAAACCCCTCATTTTGTTCCTTTTCAAATTAAATGTATTAAGTGTTAACACTTTATTCCAATCAAGATGACTTCAGGTGTGCCATACTTTTGTCATAAGTAAGACTGTTAGCGTTCTAGTTGTTCTTTAGAACACTCTGGGACATTCTGTCATTGGGCTATAGTTGGGCTACATCTGGCTGATATTTGGGCTACATTTGGGCTCTTTTGTCTCTGGTGGCCATCTTGGGAGACTGCATATCAGAATTTTTTTAATGAAATATAAGAGGATTTGAGAAGTCACTCAAAATGTGCCCTAATTTTTCTTTCTTCAGCACTAATCATAATTTCTATAGCAAAATGAACCCCCTCATTTTGTTCCTTTGCATATTAAATGTTTTAAGTGTTAACACTTTATTCCAATCAAGATGACTTCAGGTGTGCCATACGTTTGTCATAAGTAAGACTGTTAGCGCTCTAGTTGTTCTTTAGAACACTCTGGGACATTCTGTCATTGGGCTATAGTTTGGCTACATCTGGCTGATATTTGGGCTACATTTGTTTTTTTTGTCTCAGGTGGCCATCTTTGGGCTACATTGGGCTACATTGGGCTACATTTGGGCTCTAACATATATATAGCCCAATGTAGCCCAATATATATTTTTTCAAAGTTAATTTTCGAAAAAAACACTGGAGCACATATCTTGAGACATAGCAAAGGCACATCGGGCTACCAGTCCCTACAATTTTGCCAAGTTTGGTGGAAAACCATTCAGCCGTTCGGGCTAAAAGTGAGTCCAACCGCCCTATGGAAATGAACATGAGGAAAACACGTTTTGGGACCCCCCTTTTATCTCGGCCCCCGCTTGACGAATCCCCCCCAAACTTTCCGGGAAGGAGAGGAGCGCCACGAGGCAAAGTTAAGGAAAATTTCAGGAAGATTCCTCAACTGGCGCCAAAGTTATTCCCAATAGAATGTTGCGATTTCCCTATGGAAAAACAATCCTAACTATATATACCTACTGGCTATCGCCAGTAGGTAATAAAATTTCTATGGCAAAATGAAACCCCTCATTTTGTTCCTTTTCAAATTAAATGTATTAAGTGTTACCACTTTATTCCAATCAAGATGACTTCAGGTGTGCCATACTTTTGTCATAAGTAAGACTGTTAGCGTTCTAGTTGTTCATTAGAACACTCTGGGACATTCTGTCATTGGGCTATAGTTGGGCTACATCTGGCTGATATTTGGGCTACATTTGTTTTTTTTGTCTCTGGTGGCCATCTTTGGGCTACATTGGGCTACATTGGGCTACATTTGGGCTCTAACATATATATAGCCCAATGTAGCCCAATATATATTTTTTCAAAGTTAATTTTCGTAAAAACCACTGGAGCACATATCTTGAGACATAGCAAAGGCACATCGGGCTACCAGTCCCTACAATTTTGCCAAGTTTGGTGGAAAACCATTCAGCCGTTCGGGCTAAAAGTGAGTCCAACCGCCCTATGGAAATTAACATGGGGAAAACACGTTTTGGGACCCCCCTTTTATCTCAAACCCCCGCTTGACGAATCCCCCCCAAACTTTCAGGGAAGGAGCGGAGCGCCGCGAGGCAAAGTTAAGGAAAATTTCAGGAAGATTCCTCAGCTGGCGCGAAAGTTATTCCCAATAGAATGTTGCAATTTCCCTATGGAAAACAATCCTAACTATATATACCTACTGGTTATCGCCAGTAGGTAATAAAATTTCTATGGCAAAATGAAACCCCTCATTTTGTTCCTTTTCAAATTAAATGTATTAAGTGTTAACACTTTATTCCAATCAAGATGACTTCAGGTGTGCCATACTTTTGTCATAAGTAAGACTGTTAGCGTTCTAGTTGTTCTTTAGAACACTCTGGGACATTCTGTCATTGGGCTATAGTTGGGCTACATCTGGCTGATATTTGGGCTACATTTGGGCTCTTTTGTCTCTGGTGGCCATCTTGGGAGACTGCATATCAGAATTTTTTTAATGAAATATAAGAGGATTTGAGAAGTCACTCAAAATGTGCCCTATTTTTTCTTTCTTCAGCACTAATCATAATTTCTATAGCAAAATGAACCCCCTCATTTTGTTCCTTTGCATATTAAATGTTTTAAGTGTTAACACTTTATTCCAATCAAGATGACTTCAGGTGTGCCATACGTTTGTCATAAGTAAGACTGTTAGCGCTCTAGTTGTTCTTTAGAACACTCTGTGACATTCTGTCATTGGGCTATAGTTTGGCTACATCTGGCTGATATTTGGGCTACATTTGTTTTTTTTGTCTCAGGTGGCCATCTTTGGGCTACATTGGGCTACATTGGGCTACATTTGGGCTCTAACATATATATAGCCCAATGTAGCCCAATATATATTTTTTCAAAGTTAATTTTCGAAAAAAACACTGGAGCACATATCTTGAGACATAGCAAAGGCACATCGGGCTACCAGTCCCTACAATTTTGCGAAGTTTGGTGGAAAACCATTCAGCCGTTCGGGCTAAAAGTGAGTCCAACCGCCCTATGGAAATTAACATGAGGAAAACACGTTTTGGGACCCCCCTTTTATCTCGGCCCCCGCTTGACGAATCCCCCCCAAACTTTCCGGGAAGGAGAGGAGCGCCACGAGGCAAAGTTAAGGAAAATTTCAGGAAGATTCCTCAACTGGCGCCAAAGTTATTCCCAATAGAATGTTGCGATTTCCCTATGGAAAAACAATCCTAACTATATATACCTACTGGCTATCGCCAGTAGGTAATAAAATTTCTATGGCAAAATGAAACCCCTCATTTTGTTCCTTTTCAAATTAAATATATTAAGTGTTACCACTTTATTCCAATCAAGATGACTTCAGGTGTGCCATACTTTTGTCATAAGTAAGACTGTTAGCGTTCTAGTTGTTCATTAGAACACTCTGGGACATTCTGTCATTGGGCTATAGTTGGGCTACATCTGGCTGATATTTGGGCTACATTTGTTTTTTTTTGTCTCTGGTGGCCATCTTTGGGCTACATTGGGCTACATTGGGCTACATTTGGGCTCTAACATATATATAGCCCAATGTAGCCCAATATATATTTTTTTCAAAGTTAATTTTCGTAAAAACCACTGGAGCACATATCTTGAGACATAGCAAAGGCACATCGGGCTACCAGTCCCTACAATTTTGCCAAGTTTGGTGGAAAACCATTCAGCCGTTCGGGCTAAAAGTGAGTCCAACCGCCCTATGGAAATTAACATGGGGAAAACACGTTTTGGGACCCCCCTTTTATCTCGGCCCCCGCTTGACGAATCCCCCCCAATCTTTCAAGGAAGGAGCGGAGCGCCGCGAGGCAAAGTTAAGGAAAATTTCAGGAAGATTCCTCAACCGGCGCCAAAGTTATTCCCAATAGAATGTTACGATTTCCCTATGGAAAACAATCCTAACTATATATACCTACTGGCGCCAGTAGGTAATAACATTTCTATGGCAAAATGAAACGCCTCATTTTGTTCCTTTTCAAATTAAATGTATTAAGTGTTACCACTTTATTCCAATCAAGATGACTTCAGGTGTGCCATACTTTTGTCATAAGTAAGACTGTTAGCGTTCTAGTTGTTCTTTAAAACACTCTGGGACATTCTGTCATTGGGCTATAGTTGGGCTACATCTGGCTGATATTTGGGCTACATTTGGGCTCTTTTGTCTCTGGTGGCCATCTTGGGAGACTGCATATCAGTATTTTTTTAATGAAATATAAGAGGATTTGAGAAGTCACTCAAAATGTGCCCTAATTTTTCTTTCTTCAGCACTAATCATAATTTCTATGGCAAAATGAACCCCCTCATTTTGTTCCTTTGCAAATTAAATGTTTTAAGTGTTAACACTTTATTCCAATCAAGATGACTTGAGGTGTGCCATACTTTTGTCATAAGTAAGACTGTTAGCGCTCTAGTTGTTCTTTAGAACACTCTGGGACATTCTGTCATTGGGCTATAGTTGGGCTACATCTGGCTGATATTTGGGCTACATTAGTTTTTTTTGTCTCTGGTGGCCATCTTTGGGCTACATTGGGCTACATTGGGCTACATTGGGCTACATTTGGGCTCTAACATATATATAGCCCAATACATATTTTTTCAAAGTTAATTTTCGTAACAACCACTGGAGCACATATCTTGAGACATAGCAAAGGCACATCGGGCTACCAGTCCCTACAATTTTGCCAAGTTTGGTGGAAAACCATTCAGCCGTTCGGGCTAAAAGTGAGTCCAACCGCCCTATGGAAATTAACATGGGGAAAACACGTTTTGGGACCCCCTTTTATCTCGATCCACGCTTGACTAATCCCCCCCAAACTTTCAGGGAAGGAGCGGAGCGCCGCGAGGCAACGTTAAGGAAAATTTCAGGAAGATTCCTCAACCGGCGCCAAAGTTATTCCCAATAGAATGTTGAGATTTCCCTATGGAAAACAATCCTAACTATATATACCTACTGGCTATCGCCAGTAGGTAATACAATTTCTATGGCAAAATGAAACCCCTCATTTTGTTCCTTTTCAAATTAAATGTATTAAGTGTTACCACTTTATTCCAATCAAGATGACTTCAGGTGTGCCATACTTTTGTCATAAGTAAGACTGTTAGCGTTCTAGTTGTTCTTTAGAACACTCTGGGACATTCTGTCATTGGGCTATAGTTGGGCTACATCTGGCTGCTATTTGGGCTACATTTGGGCTCTTTTGTCTCTGGTGGCCATCTTGGGAGACTGCATATCAGAATTGTTTTAATGAAATATAAGAGGATTTGAAAAGTCACTCAAAATGTGCCCTAATTTTTCTTTCTTCAGCACTAATCATAATTTCTATGGCAAAATGAACCCCCTCATTTTGTTCCTTTGCAAATTAAATGTTTTAAGTGTTAACACTTTATTCCAATCAAGATGACTTCAGGTGTGCCATACTTTTGTCATAAGTAAGACTGTTAGCGCTCTAGTTGTTCTTTAGAACACTCTGGGACATTCTGTCATTGGGCTATAGTTGGGCTACATCTGGCTGATATTTGGGCTACATTTGTTTTTTTTGTCTTTGGTGGCCATCTTTGGGCTACATTGGGCTACATTGGGCTACATTTGGGCTCTAACATATATATAGCCCAATGTAGCCCAATATATATTTTTTCAAAGTTAATTTTCATAAAAACCACTGGAGCACATATCTTGAGACATAGCAAAGGCACATCGGGCTACCAGTCCCTACAATTTTGCCAAGTTTGGTGGAAAACCATTCAGCCGTTCGGGCTAAAAGTGAGTCCAACCGCCCTATGGAAATTAACATGGGGAAAACACGTTTTGGGACCCCCCTTTTATCTCGGCCCCCGCTTGACGAATCCCCCCCAAACTTTCAAGGAAGGAGCGGAGCGCCGCGAGGCAAAGTTAAGGAAAATTTCAGGAAGATTCCTCAACCGGCGCCAAAGTTATTCCCAATAGAATGTTACGATTTTCCTATGGAAAACAATCCTAACTATATATACCTACTGGCTATCGCCAGTAGGTAATAACATTTCTATGGCAAAATGAAACCCCTCATTTTGTTCCTTTTCAAATTAAATGTATTACGTTTTACCACTTTATTCCAATCAAGATGACTTCAGGTGTGCCATACTTTTGTCATAAGTAAGACTGTTAGCGCTCTAGTTGTTCTTTAGAACACTCTGGGACATTCTGTCATTGGGCTATAGTTGGGCTACATCTGGCTGATATTTGAGCTACATTAGTTTTTTTTTGTCTCTGGTGGCCATCTTTGGGCTACATTGGGCTACATTGGGCTAGATTGGGCTACATTTGGGCTCTAACATATATATAGCCCAATACATATTTTTTCAAAGTTAATTTTCGTAACAACCACTGGAGCACATATCTTGAGACATAGCAAAGGCACATCGGGCTACCAGTCCCTACAATTTTGCCAAGTTTGGTGGAAAACCATTCAGCCGTTCGGGCTAAAAGTGAGTCCAACCGCCCTATGGAAATTAACATGGGGAAAACACGTTTTGGGACCCCCCTTTTATCTCGACCCACGCTTGACTAATCCCCCCCAAACTTTCAGGGAAGGAGCGGAGCGCCGCGAGGCAAAGTTAAGGAAAATTTCAGGAAGATTCCTCAGCTGGCGCGAAAGTTATTCCCAATAGAATGTTGCAATTTCCCTATGGAAAACAATCCTAACTATATATACCTACTGGTTATCGCCAGTAGGTAATAAAATTTCTATGGCAAAATGAAACCCCTCATTTTGTTCCTTTTCAAATTAAATGTATTAAGTGTTAACACTTTATTCCAATCAAGATGACTTCAGGTGTGCCATACTTTTGTCATAAGTAAGACTGTTAGCGTTCTAGTTGTTCTTTAGAACACTCTGGGACATTCTGTCATTGGGCTATAGTTGGGCTACATCTGGCTGATATTTGGGCTACATTTGGGCTCTTTTGTCTCTGGTGGCCATCTTGGGAGACTGCATATCAGAATTTTTTTAATGAAATATAAGAGGATTTGAGAAGTCACTCAAAATGTGCCCTAATTTTTCTTTCTTCAGCACTAATCATAATTTCTATAGCAAAATGAACCCCCTCATTTTGTTCCTTTGCATATTAAATGTTTTAAGTGTTAACACTTTATTCCAATCAAGATGACTTCAGGTGTGCCATACGTTTGTCATAAGTAAGACTGTTAGCGCTCTAGTTGTTCTTTAGAACACTCTGGGACATTCTGTCATTGGGCTATAGTTTGGCTACATCTGGCTGATATTTGGGCTACATTTGTTTTTTTTGTCTCAGGTGGCCATCTTTGGGCTACATTGGGCTACATTGGGCTACATTTGGGCTCTAACATATATATAGCCCAATGTAGCCCAATATATATTTTTTCAAAGTTAATTTTCGAAAAAAACACTGGAGCACATATCTTGAGACATAGCAAAGGCACATCGGGCTACCAGTCCCTACAATTTTGCCAAGTTTGGGGGAAAACCATTCAGCCGTTCGGGCTAAAAGTGAGTCCAACCGCCCTATGGAAATTAACATGAGGAAAACACGTTTTGGGACCCCCCTTTTATCTCGGCCCCCGCTTGACGAATCCCCCCCAAACTTTCCGGGAAGGAGAGGAGCGCCACGAGGCAAAGTTAAGGAAAATTTCAGGAAGATTCCTCAACTGGCGCCAAAGTTATTCCCAATAGAATGTTGCGATTTCCCTATGGAAAAACAATCCTAACTATATATACCTACTGGCTATCGCCAGTAGGTAATAAAATTTCTATGGCAAAATGAAACCCCTCATTTTGTTCCTTTTCAAATTAAATATATTAAGTGTTACCACTTTATTCCAATCAAGATGACTTCAGGTGTGCCATACTTTTGTCATAAGTAAGACTGTTAGCGTTCTAGTTGTTCATTAGAACACTCTGGGACATTCTGTCATTGGGCTATAGTTGGGCTACATCTGGCTGATATTTGGGCTACATTTGTTTTTTTTTGTCTCTGGTGGCCATCTTTGGGCTACATTGGGCTACATTTGGGCTCTAACATATATATAGCCCAATGTAGCCCAATATATATTTTTTTCAAAGTTAATTTTCGTAAAAACCACTGGAGCACATATCTTGAGACATAGCAAAGGCACATCGGGCTACCAGTCCCTACAATTTTGCCAAGTTTGGTGGAAAACCATTCAGCCGTTCGGGCTAAAAGTGAGTCCAACCGCCCTATGGAAATTAACATGGGGAAAACACGTTTTGGGACCCCCTTTTTATCTCGGCCCCCGCTTGACGAATCCCCCCCAAACTTTCAAGGAAGGAGCGGAGCGCCGCGAGGCAAAGTTAAGGAAAATTTCAGGAAGATTCCTCAACCGGCGCCAAAGTTATTCCCAATAGAATGTTACGATTTCCCTATGGAAAACAATCCTAACTATATATACCTACTGGCGCCAGTAGGTAATAACATTTCTATGGCAAAATGAAACGCCTCATTTTGTTCCTTTTCAAATTAAATGTATTAAGTGTTACCACTTTATTCCAATCAAGATGACTTCAGGTGTGCCATACTTTTGTCATAAGTAAGACTGTTAGCGTTCTAGTTGTTCTTTAAAACACTCTGGGACATTCTGTCATTGGGCTATAGTTGGGCTACATCTGGCTGATATTTGGGCTACATTTGTTTTTTTTGTCTCTGGTGGCCATCTTTGGGCTACATTGGGCTACATTGGGCTACATTGGGCTACATTTGGGCTCTAACATATATATAGCCCAATGTAGCCCAATATATATTTTTTCAAAGTTAATTTTCATAAAAACCACTGGAGCACATATCTTGAGACATAGCAAAGGCACATCGGGCTACCAGTCCCTACAATTTTGCCAAGTTTGGTGGAAAACCATTCAGCCGTTCGGGCTAAAAGTGAGTCCAACCGCCCTATGGAAATTAACATGGGGAAAACACGTTTTGGGACCCCCCTTTTATCTCGGCCCCCGCTTGACGAATCCCCCCCAAACTTTCAAGGAAGGAGCGGAGCGCCGCGAGGCAAAGTTAAGGAAAATTTCAGGAAGATTCCTCAACCGGCGCCAAAGTTATTCCCAATAGAATGTTACGATTTCCCTATGGAAAACAATCCTAACTATATATACCTACTGGCTATCGCCAGTAGGTAATAACATTTCTATGGCAAAATGAAACCCCTCATTTTGTTCCTTTTCAAATTAAATGTATTACGTGTTACCACTTTATTCCAATCAAGATGACTTCAGGTGTGCCATACTTTTGTCATAAGTAAGACTGTTAGCGCTCTAGTTGTTCTTTAGAACACTCTGGGACATTCTGTCATTGGGCTATAGTTGGGCTACATCTGGCTGATATTTGGGCTACATTAGTTTTTTTTTGTCTCTGGTGGCCATCTTTGGGCTACATTGGGCTACATTGGGCTAGATTGGGCTACATTTGGGCTCTAACATATATATAGCCCAATACATATTTTTTCAAAGTTAATTTTCGTAACAACCACTGGAGCACATATCTTGAGACATAGCAAAGGCACATCGGGCTACCAGTCCCTACAATTTTGCCAAGTTTGGTGGAAAACCATTCAGCCGTTCGGGCTAAAAGTGAGTCCAACCGCCCTATGGAAATTAACATGGGGAAAACACGTTTTGGGACCCCCCTTTTATCTCGACCCACGCTTGACTAATCCCCCCCAAACTTTGAGGGAAGGAGCGGAGCGCCGCGAGGCAACGTTAAGGAAAATTTCAGGAAGATTCCTCAACCGGCGCCAAAGTTATTCCCAATAGAATGTTGAGATTTCCCTATGGAAAACAATCCTAACTATATATACCTACTGGCTATCGCCAGTAGGTAATACAATTTCTATGGCAAAATGAAACCCCTCATTTTGTTCCTTTTCAAATTAAATGTATTAAGTGTTACCACTTTATTCCAATCAAGATGACTTCAGGTGTGCCATACTTTTGTCATAAGTAAGACTGTTAGCGTTCTAGTTGTTCTTTAGAACACTCTGGGACATTCTGTCATTGGGCTATAGTTGGGCTACATCTGGCTGCTATTTGGGCTACATTTGGGCTCTTTTGTCTCTGGTGGCCATCTTGGGAGACTGCATATCAGAATTTTTTTAATGAAATATAAGAGGATTTGAAAAGTCACTCAAAATGTGCCCTAATTTTTCTTTCTTCAGCACTAATCATAATTTCTATGGCAAAATGAACCCCCTCATTTTGTTCCTTTGCAAATTAAATGTTTTAAGTGTTAACACTTTATTCCAATCAAGATGACTTCAGGTGTGCCATACTTTTGTCATAAGTAAGACTGTTAGCGCTCTAGTTGTTCTTTAGAACACTCTGGGACATTCTGTCATTGGGCTATAGTTGGGCTACATCTGGCTGATATTTGGGCTACATTTGTTTTTTTGTCTCTGGTGGCCATCTTTGGGCTACATTGGGCTACATTGGGCTACATTGGGCTACATTTGGGCTCTAACATATATATAGCCCAATGTAGCCCAATATATATTTTTTCAAAGTTAATTTTCATAAAAACCACTGGAGCACATATCTTGAGACATAGCAAAGGCACATCGGGCTACCAGTCCCTACAATTTTGCCAAGTTTGGTGGAAAACCATTCAGCCGTTCGGGCTAAAAGTGAGTCCAACCGCCCTATGGAAATTAACATGGGGAAAACACGTTTTGGGACCCCCCTTTTATCTCGGCCCCCGCTTGACGAATCCCCCCCAAACTTTCAAGGAAGGAGCGGAGCGCCGCGAGGCAAACTTAAGGAAAATTTCAGGAAGATTCCTCAACCGGCGCCAAAGTTATTCCCAATAGAATGTTACGATTTCCCTATGGAAAACAATCCTAACTATATATACCTACTGGCTATCGCCAGTAGGTAATAACATTTCTATGGCAAAATGAAACCCCTCATTTTGTTCCTTTTCAAATTAAATGTATTACGTGTTACCACTTTATTCCAATCAAGATGACTTCAGGTGTGCCATACTTTTGTCATAAGTAAGACTGTTAGCGCTCTAGTTGTTCTTTAGAACACTCTGGGACATTCTGTCATTGGGCTATAGTTGGGCTACATCTGGCTGATATTTGGGCTACATTTGTTTTTTTTTGTCTCTGGTGGCCATCTTTGGGCTACATTGGGCTACATTGGGCTACATTGGGCTACATTTGGGCTCTAACATATATATAGCCCAATGTAGCCCAATATATATTTTTTCAAAGTTAATTTTCGTAAAAACCACTGGAGCACATATCTTGAGACATAGCAAAGGCACATCGGGCTACCAGTCCCTACAATTTTGCCAAGTTTGGTGGAAAACCATTCAGCCGTTCGGGCTAAAAGTAAGTCCAACCGCCCTATGGAAATTAACATGGGGAAAACACGTTTTGGGACCCCCCTTTTATCTCGGCCCCCGCTTGACGAATCCCCCCCAAACTTTCACGGAAGGTTAGGAGCGCCACGAGGCAAAGTTAAGGAAAATTTCAGGAAGATTCCTCAACCGGCGCCAAAGTTATTCCCAATAGAATGTTACGATTTCCCTATGGAAAACAATCCTAACTATATATACCTACTGGCTATCGCCAGTAGGTAATATATGTACATATATATATGTGTGTGTGTATGTATGTGTGTGTATGTATATATATATATGTATGTGTGTATATATATATTCACTGAAAAAACCATAGGTTATAGATCATATATAGTTAGGAATTAGCATTTACAAAACCTTGAAAATTCACTGAAAAAACCATAGGTTATAGACCATATATAGTTAGGAATTAGCATTTAAAAAACCTTATTTTACTCACACAAAACCATTGAAATTCCATATATAGTTAGTTGCACTAACTATATATCGCGCACCCGCAATCCACTGCTGATGATGTCACATATTACATCATTCATGACATGGTCAGTGACATCACTGATGACATCACTGATGACATCTCAAATGACATCACTGATGACATCATCCAGTGACTGTGTGTTTCTGAAAAGTTTAAATATGTTTTACATATTGAAGAATGAGTAGATGTAGAAGTGTCTGGATGAAGGATTTAGTAGGTGCGTGACTGACTGTATGAGTGAGTGATTAAATGTGTCTCACTGAGTGCATGGGTTAGTGACTAAACTGTCTTAATTTGTGCATCATTATGTCTGTTGTTCTGTAAACTGCTGCATGTGTTGGTCAGTAGCTATATGAGTAACTATATGGGTTATTGATTGATTGCCCAAGTATTTGTATGGGAGACTGAGTGTGTGTGTGGCTGGCTGGGAGGTGTGTGACTCTGTGCAGATCAATGTGTACTTGTATCAATGATTGTATAAGAGAGTAAGTATGTGTTAGTATATGTTTCAAAATGTAAGGTGCTCTATGTTTAACTGTATAGATTAGAAAATGGAAGTGTGATTGATTATTTACAGGACTGACTAGGTGTGTGAGTAACTCCATGGATGAGTGACAGAGTGTGAGAGTCTGTATAGGTGTATGAGTGCATATGATAGTGTTGTAAAGATGAGTGATTGTATGTATGAATGATTGTATGGGTAAATGAGTGAATGTGTGTGTAAACATAGGAATCACTGAGTGCGTATGTAGTAACTAGTATTGGTGTGTCAATGGTTTCAAAAATTATACTCTGTATTTAACACTGGGTGTAACAGAGGTTATATTAAAGTGTGAGGAGATGCATTGTATTGTCACATGAATGATATCATCAGTGATGTGGTCATTGATGTCAAATGAGATGTCATCAGTGATGTCATCAGTGATGTCATTTGAGATGTCATCAGTGATGTCATTTGAGATGTTATCAGTGATGTCATTTGAGATGTCATCAGTGATGTCATTTGAGATGTCATCAGTGATGTCATCAGTGATGTCACTGACCATGTCATGAATGATGTAATATGTGACATCATCAGCAGTGGATTGCGGGTGCGCGATATATAGTTAGTGCAACTAACTATATATGGAATTTCAATGGTTTTGTGTGAGTAAAATAAGGTTTTTTAAATGCTAATTCCTAACTATATATGGTCTATAACCTATGGTTTTTTCAGTGAATTTTCAAGGTTTTGTAAATGCTAATTCCTAACTATATATGATCTATAACCTATGGTTTTTTCAGTGAATTTCAATGGTTTTTTAATAGCAAATATCATAAGCTGTCGAATGTCAAGTACGTGGTAAGTGAAAACATTTTCGTGTTTATGCACACTGATCTGCTTTGAATGGTGCCCCCCCCCCTCATTTCTATTAGGAGTACTCTCTCTTTGCACATAGTGAAGGGTAGTTAACGCAGGCCTTTGCCCCCGTTGTAATACGTCGTGCCTGCTTCTCTCTCCATTTGATTGATTGTTATCCAAGTATTTACTGTTTTAGAATTGGTTCTCTTTGGTTCATTCTCTATTTACAAACAAACACAGAGTCGCAATACTCTGTTTAGTCTTTGCAGATAACGAAAAATCGTGTAAAAAAAAAAAGAAAAGGAATCGAGCAAAATCAGTAGGCCACTAACGGGATCTCATTTTGACCTCGCTAAAATAGAAACATTAGGAACAACCCCTCATGACAAATACAAAACTAGTGAGATGAACTGAACTCCACACAATGATGGCTGCAAAACAGCTCGGCTCCGCCACCCACCCCGCCCAAAATAACGATAAAGAGCGGCTGCCATGATTGGTTGCGGAATGGCCACGACGGAGCTACGAAATGGTACTGCTCTCATGCTAACCCCAGCTTCAGTCTGAAACATCCAGAAACACTGTAGACTACCAATTCGATCAGTTCCGGTAGCGCCCCAATGTAACCCGGTAGAGAAGAACTAGCCCTCCCCTCTTTGACTGATGGTTCTTGTTGCCTGTCCCTTCTGTTGTCATTTAACAGAACTATTTAGCCTGCTGAAAGGGGTTGTGTTCCGACCGCTGGTTGGTGGAGACATTTTGACTATATTCTGGACCTGCGTTGTCGCGTAATGCGTCATATGACGCGCCGCGTTAGCGCATCCGGAAGTCATCCGGGGCGCGCAGCGCGTAACGTAAGCATAACAAGTCATGTGACTTGTTAATAAAACTTTTCATTGGTTCATTTTACTTTTCTTATTCTAATGATGAAAGGCTTGGTCATATGACCTAAAAATTACGCTTTTTATTACTTCCGAACATTATTTTTTCTTAAATATATGTTATAATGTTCCAGGCTAATGTACTTTCCCGGAAAATTTACAACTGTCCTGCAAGTAAAATATATTCTTTTTTCGAAAAAAAGAGCGTTTCTTCGTCCCATGACGGAGCCGTTGAGCAAAAGAGGGTCGACCTGCTGTCTTAGTCGCCGATACGCCTGAATATGAGATTCTTATCGATCACTTTATGTTGCAGGAATAGAAAACACAACAGCCCTTGACCATTTATCTTTACTGCGTTCCTTCGTATTATACCTTTTACCCTTCATGTAATTGGTCTGCTTTATTTCACTTGCCTTTTAATGATTCTAAAACAGTGACTATTATTAAAAACTTTACCAATGTATATACTACTACCATGTTTTCTTTTAAAAACCTTTATTGTGCAAATTTCATTATACAAATACGAGCCTATAACCACGTGGGCCGGCCACGGAGCAAACTGTAATCGTGTATGATGAGTAGACATTTACACTGTAGAGGAACGTAACGGGCGGGCCATTAGGTTGCAAGAACTAAGGTGTCTAACAGTTACGGAATCGGTGGACGTACATTTTATAATTAAAATACGACAGGGCCAGTTACAATAAAATTATCTAGATATACATTTGCGGGCAAGTACCATGGGTGACGTTAATTCGAACTTTCAATAGTACAGTAATCAATAACACATCAGAACTTAATATCAATAGGGATGTCGAAATATTCAATCAATTCTCGTCCCCGCCCGCCATGTGCTTCAAAACTGCATACGTATCTCGTGATTTCAAGGTTCTGCAACCAGTACACAACAAGGAGTTACGAGTCCCATTTATTCCGGCGCCATTTTGGGCGAGGACGGGCAGGTCCAGGATATAGTCAAAATGTCTCTACCAACCATCGACTATGATGATGTTCATATGCTGTATTTATTAGAGTAACACTCATCTGTCCACATGAAATTAATTTGCCACAATCTAAACATGTCATTTTAATCTTTCCAAAGTTCTTCTAAATATTTGGGACCGTTTCCCTTGCCTCTGATGCTGTCAGTGCCACTTCTTTGATGAATGTACTAGCAGGTCAGGGGTTCTCCTCCAAATCTCTCTTTTATGCAGCACTATAATTAATTGGTGCCACCTCTCCATATGACGATGCATGGTATAGTTACCATAACTATATTTTTTTTCGGTTCCTCTGGAGAGTTCATCGTGGCAGATGAAGCGTGTAACGTACCGGGCATTTACCTTTTTTTGCATGTACAGGAAAGGAAAAAAAAATTGAGCGTCCGAGTTCTAAGGTGTCCCAGGGCCATTTTAGTGGACCAGGCCCAAATCCAAAGAACAGGCCGCCATTTTGAGAGTCCTGTTGCAGCCGCCTGTCGCTGTAGCATCAAGAGCAGCCGAAACTCAGCTGAATGGCAACTGAAACGGTAAAGGGGCGCCCCACTACAGCAGACGAGCCTCCACCTAGGAAGGCCCGTTCACGCCGCCTCCCCCCCCCCCCTTCGGGCACCCCACGCCGTTATTCGGAGCAGTATTGTAGGATGGCCACACCAGTGCGGCAACTTGCTAGACATCACCTCGGTGGTAACCGAATCCCAACGCCTTGTGGTGTCTTCTATTCAGAAAACATTGTTATGCTGCCTTCGACCTATTCGCCGCAAGTGCGCACACAACTCAACTGCATAGCTTGCTAGACACCACCTCGATGCCATCCGGATCTTGGAATCTCAGCGCCTTTTGGTGTCTTCTCTTCAGAAAATATTGTTGCGCTGCCTTTGGCCCCATTCGCACATCGGTCCGCTACTGACGCCATCTCACAGGCTAATGGGGCGCCCCACGCCGACTTTCAGCATTGTAGGATGACCACACCAGTACAGCAACTTGCTAGACATCACCTCGGTGCCATCCGGATCTCGGCGCCCCACTGCAGATGAAGTGCCTCTCAACTATGAAACCACCACGGTGACATCCGGATCTTGGCGCGTTGTGCTGCCTTCGGCCTATTCGCACATCGGTCCGCTACTGACGCCATCTCACAGACTAATGGGGCGCCCCACGCCGAGTTTCAACATTGTAGGATGACCACACCAGTACAGCAACTTGCTAGACATCACCTCGGTGCCATCCGGATCTTGGCATCTCAACGCCTAGTGGTATCTTCCATACAGAAAATATTGTTGCGCTGCCTTTGGCCCCATTCGCACATCGGTCCGCAACTTAGACATCACCTCGGTGCCATCCGGATCTTGGCATCTCAGCGCCTTGTGGTGTCAGTCAGAAAATATTGTTGCGCTGCCTTTGGCCCCATTCGCACATCAGTCCGCTACTGACACCATCTCACAGGCCAACAGGGCGCCCCACGCCGACTTTTACCATTGTAGGATGGCCACACCAGTGCCACAACTTGCTAGACACCACCTCGGTGCCATCCGGATCTTGGCATCTCAGCGCCTTGTGGTGTCTTCTATTCCGAAAATATTGTTGCGCTGCCTTTGGCCCCATTCGCACATCGGTCCGCTACTGCCGCCATCTCACAGGCCAACGGGGCGCCCCACGCCGACTTTCAACATTGTAGGATGGCCACACCAGTGCGGCAACTTACTAGACACCACCTCGGTACCATCCGGATCTTGGCGCGTTGTGCTGCCTTCGGCCTATTCGCACATCGGTCCGCTACTGACGCAAACTCACAGGCCAACGGGCGCCCCACGCCGACTTTCAGCATTGTAGGATGGCCACACCAGTGCTGCAACTTGCTGGACACCACCTCGGTGCCATCCGGATCTTGGCGCGTTGTATTGCCTTCGGCCTATTCGCACATCGGTCCGCTACTGACGCCGCCTCACGTGCCAACGTATTTTCTCCGCATTTTATACCCTATGCCGCATAACAGGTCATGTGACTTGTTTATAAAACTTTTCATTGGTTCATTTTACTTTTGGTTTCCTAATGATGGAAGGCTTGATCATATGACCTAAAAACAACACTTTTCATTGGATGAAAACTTTTTTTTTTTCCCAAACGATGAAAGCCCCACCTTGTTTCTGGATGTTTCAGACTGAAGCTGGCGTCAGCATGAGAGCACCACCATCTCGTAGCTCCGTCGTGGTCATTCCGCGAGCAATCATGGCAACCGCTCCCCACCAGAAGCCTACAGGAGTCGGGGGCCCCCAAAACTTTTGATGAATCCTCAAGGCGGAGGGGACGCTTTCGAGAATGGGGTCCAAGACCTAGCAGACAAGCGTCTGATTTCCAAGGTGTCCCAGGGCCATTTCAGTGGACCAGGCCCAAAAAGGAAAGAGCCTGCCGCCATTTTGAGAGTCCTGTGACAGCCGCCTATCGCTGCACCGCAAGAGTGGGCGCAACTCAGCTGAATGGCGGATTTTGACACAGTGGACCAAAAACGGACGGAATGGCAACTGAAACGGTAAAGGGGCGCCCCACTACAACAGATGACACTCCACCTGGAGAGGCCCGTTCACGCCGCCTCCCCCGGGGCGCCCCACGCCGTTATTCGGAGCAGCATTGTAGGATACCAAAACCAGTGCGGCAACTTACTGGACATCACCTTGGTGCCATCGTTCTGCTGCCTTGGAACTATTCGCACAACAGTTTGCTACTGATGACCCACCCCCCGCGACGCCCCACGCCGGAAATCTGGACGTTGTGCTGCGTTGGGACTATTCGCACAGCCGACCGCTACTTCGTTGTTTTTCCCTAAAAATGTTTATATGTTATTACTATTTTTGTTTTCTTGTATATATTTATAAGTTATTAAAGTTTTATAATCTTACTACTTTGTCGGAGTGCTATATATTTTTAATGTGACACATAATTGTAAAAACTTTGATGTACAAAGAGTCATCCCTGGAATCTTCCGCTTCAGGCTCGGTCCCCTCCCCAATCACAATACAGGATGGTTTTCAGATAATAGGAACGCGTCTGCTGTGACGGATCTCATCGAGTGTGGGCCTTGATCTACTATAACTCCTTTGAAGAGGGGTGATTCTTTACAGCTGGGGCCATAAACTACATCTGCAGGGCTAGCTGATACCCTAGGACCAGCCTGGACAATCGAACACAGAGGAAAAGGAGTGTCAGAGGGTGCGGTAGTGAATAGGGCGAAAGGGAGGTGTCGGGCGGGCACAGGGTGTGATTCTCAGGGAAGAGCAGCGCAGATGGGGGGAGGTTTATTACCCATGCATAAGACAGAGAGCGGGGGTGACCACTGCCTGGGGGAGATGCTTGCGAGGGTGGGGAGCCATGCTAAGGATCGACAGCGTGCACAGAGTGGGTCTGGTCAAGGCATCTAAAATGGCTGCCGTGCACGACAAAAGTGTGGCATTTGAAAAAAGACAAGATGGCGCAGACAATGTTTTTCAACACTTCCTGATTTCCTTCGAATCGAACGTTAACAGACGTTGGGGCATATTACCAAAGTTAAGCGATATTTATCCCTAACGATGCTTAGCAACGATTTTTTTACCGCTAAGCATCGTCAGAAATTATCGCAGATAAACCTTGCTATTATCAAGGTTTATCGCAAATACGATAATAAACTACCGCAATGCATTAATATCGCTGAAAACTCAGCGATATTCATGCATTACCGAGCTAATGCTCTTAGCCATGTTATCCACCTCCCATTGGATAACATGGCTAAGAACTGCTCAGGGCAGGTGCTAGCTTTTGGAGATATTCGCGCTTATCTCGAATATTTCCAAAAGTTGATAATAGGAGATAGCGATGTTAGCGACTGTTTCCAGTCGCTAACATCTTGGCATGCCCACTTTGCATGTCATTAGTGATAAATATCACTCACATGCAAAGTGGGGCCCAAGATGGTCGCTATCTCCTACTAGCCGTCGCTAACTGGTGTTAGCAACAGCTAGGTAATACAGATATCATTTTATCTCCGCGAAGCGGAGCGCTGTTACAGATATATATCTTGTTTTTGAACGTTAATTTCTCAAAATCCACTGAAGCACATATATTGAGACCTAGCAAAGGCACATCGAGCTACCAGTCCCTACAATTTTGCCAAGTTTCGTGCAAATCCATTCAGCCGTTCGATTATTATTATTATTATTTTTTTTCCCCGCAGGGCCCTTTTAAAACCTCCACATCAAACCTAAGAGGTCAAGGAGGATCTACTATGCCCCCTTATGGTCATTTGCCCCTTCGCTTTGGCCTCCTCTTGTCTCTCGATCCTACCGAGAGACAAGATGGCGGCCGCTACGGACTGTTTGCAATGTTTACAGACGCCGGAGAACCAATCAGCTTCGCAAACCTCCGTTACGCGAAGCGGACCGCTGTTACAGATATATATCTTTTTTTGAACGTTAATTTCTCAAAATCCACTGGAGCACATATATTGAGACCTAGCAAAGGCACATCGGGCTACCAGTCCCTAATATTTTACCAAGTTTCGTGCAAATCCATTCAGCCGTTCGATTATTATTATTATTATTTTTTTTTGCCCCGCGGGACCCTTTTAAAACCTCCACATCAAACCTAGGGGGTCAGCGAGGATCTACTATGCCCCCTTATGGTCATTTGCCCCTTCGCTTTGGCCTCATCTTGTCTCTCGATCCTACCGAGAGACAAGATGGCGGCCGCTACGGACTGTTTGGAATGTTCACAGACGCCGGAGAGCCAATCAGCTTCGCTACGCGAAGTTCCGTTACGCGTAAAGTCCGCGAACCGGAGCGCTGCCCGGTCCGCTGTTACAGATATATATCTTTTTTTGAACGTTAATTTCTCAAAATCCACTGGAGCACATATATTGAGACCTAGCAAAGGCACATCGGGCTACCAGTCCCTACAATTTTGCCAAGTTTCGTGCAAATCCATTCAGCCGTTCGGGCTAAAAGTGAGGCCAACCGCCCTATGGAAAACTCAATGTTAAAAACACGTTTTGGGACCCCCCTATTTTCTCGGCCCCCCCTTGACGAACCCCCCCCAAATTTTCAAGGGCTGCTCAGAAACAAAATGTGCCATTTTCCTGAGAATTTCAGCCAATTCCGTCCACAAACGCCAAAGTTATTAGACATAGAATTTTCAAAAATCCCATAGAGAAAAAATCCTAACTATATATACCTACTGGCGACCGCCAGTAGGTAATATGTATGTGTGTATATATATATATATATATATATATATATATATATATATATATATTGTGCATTGAATCAGATGTCCTTTTCGGGCTCGTCCACAACACTACTCATCAGCATCAGTTTAGGTAGCAGCATCCCAAACCTCTGCAGGCAGAAGTTGCTATAATACACATTTCCTTCCTGTGACCTTGAAACACACTCCTACTTTTTCAAGTGCACGCTAGCACCATGCAGAACACAGCATACATGTATCTGGCCAACATGGTCCCTATTTAGGAATGTCTCATTTCTCCACGTTTGTGTAATGCAAAAATGTATGGATGATAGCTTTACCATTTTCTGCTGAACTGCCCCATAAAAGGAGCAAATGTCAAGTCTTTATTTTCTCTGCCCTTCCCAACCAGACCCTGCAGAGGTTATTCTGGCAGCTTGGGCATTTAAAAAACAAGTTCAAATGTGAGATCTTCAAACACATTACATTTTTAAGTACATATTTTCGGCGGCAAGGTTTAATGTTTGTGTAGTGAGAAAGAATCAAAATAGCAATACATTGCGATTATTGCCTCCTTTATATTTTTTGTAAAGCAGCTTTCTCCAATGAGTTGCTTGTGAGCTACTGGTAGCTTTCCAGCTTCCTAGAAGAGGCTCTTGTATATACAGCCAAGCTTGCTTGAATTAACGTACATTTAAAAATGTGCATTCAAGGCCAAAATGTGTATATTTTCAGAACTCATATGCAGATGTTTGGAAACAAATGGCTGCGTTTCCAAAATGAATGTCACTAAAGACAATATCTGAGTGATTAGTCCTGCAATGTAGGGTAGATGTCTTACTTTTGTTATTAACTTGGTGCAATGGTCATTGCTGTGGCTGTTTTGTATTACACACTTCTAGGCATTCCACATTGACAAAGCATTTTTCACGTTTGTGCTGGCAACTGTGCCTGATGCACTGAGGTGATCACTGCAGGTCATCTTGCATGGGGTGACCACAAATATAATCTTGTCTGATGTAGTCACTATTACAACTCTAAATAATATTAGTAACTCTGTGCGATTTTGATTGAACAGAAATAGCTCTTATTACAGAAAGTGTTGGAGACCCCTGCTCTAAAGTAGTTCTAGACTGGTATGTGTTGTGCAATAAGCAGTGTTCCCATGTCAGTTAAGCCAGACTGGGATAATAACAAGGAATTTAGCATTTTCACTGTATTATTAAATACGTAAATGTGTTTGGTAATACCTTTGCTCCAGAAAATGAGTTTTAGGATCATATAATTTTCACTGGCAATATTTCTAGTTACACCACAAAGTTCTATCCATTAGAAGAGATGGACACACAGTGTGTGTGTGTGTGAGTGGGGGGGGGGGAAGAGTTTTTTTTATATAGGTGAATCCGTGCGTGCCTCTCCATATCTTTCAAATGGGCTTTATTTCGGTTATTTACATTATCAAGGCTCGAGAAAGATATGGCTGAAGGTCAAACATGGACTTTTTTCCTGTTAGTAATTAAACACAACTCATAAACACGATCCCATGCGTGGGGCCAGGATGGGCACGGTCCACCAGCAAATGTCATTAATGCATCTCTACCAGATACTCGAGGATACTAACAAGTACTATGTGGAGGGCCTTGCCCTATCTTTAGTACCGATTTTTAAATTGTACTGGTATAAATCGGTATTGAATGCATACATTTTGACTGCTTACTTGTTTGGCCCTTACGTAACAAATCAGTGTAAACGCTGTTAAAACATGAGAGATGCCCATTTATGTTTAACCTTTTAAAGTTGTGTGCTCATTGCTCAAAGCTGGCTCTGGTGGCCCAGTGGACCAATGCACCCAATCCAGGGAGTTCTGCTTTACCACAGGTTCAAATCGGAGCAGATCTGCTCGCCCGGTTATCCTTCAGAGATCAATAAATAGAGTACCATTACATTTGGTAGCAATAATCATCAGTTATTCAGTGGCAATATATCCTTTCCTTGAACATGCCCTTTACATGTTGTGTTTCAGGAGGGGTCAGTTATAGCCGGTTCCACCATCAACAACTGCATCCTACGCTAAAATATTTTTTTGAATTATTGACAAGAGCACCCTTAACATGACAGTGATGAGAAACGTGCCCAATAAATACTAGGGGGCATATTACCAAGCCTGGCGATATTAGATTATCGCCGCTTTAGCGGCGATAATTATATCGCCCTGTTAGCAAGCTGTCGCTAACTGATGTTAGCGACAGCTTTGAGGCAATAGCGAGCGGTTTGGGGCCCGCTTTGCATGTCAGCGATAGTTATCGCTAATGACATGCAAAGTGGGCGTTCCCAACCTGTTAGAGACTAAAAACAGTCGCTAACATCGCTATCGCCTATTATCAACGCAGGCGTAGCGATGGAAATATTTGCGCTAAGTGCGAATATCTCCAAAAGCTAATGCCTGCTCAGACCAGTTGTTAGCCATTATATCCAATGGGAGGTGGATATTATGGCTAAGACCCTATTGGCATTAATGCGTGAATATCGCTGTATTCTCAGCGATATTCACGCATTTCGCCGCTATCGCAGGTATTGTATCGCTTTAGAGATAAACGTTGCTAATAGCGATAATATCCGGCGATGCTTGGATAAAAAAAATTCGCTAAGCCCATTTAGCGATAAATATCGCTAGTTGTTGGTAATATGCCCCTGGGTTCGGGGAATGCCTTCAGGTCATGGCTAAAAGGCACACTTTGTGACTCGTGCCCTTTGGGGCTCGGGAGACTGGGTTTACAGTGCGACCAAAGGCCACATCTTATGTCCAATTCCTGCAGGGCTTGGCCCAAAGTGATGCCCAGAGAGTCCTCAGGGTTCGGGGTGTGCACATAGGGAGATCCCAAAGTCTATGTTCTCTGCCCTACAGCCAGAAGCACAACCAAAGCGTGTACCTAGCAAGTACCTGGGGGATGGTATTGAGTAGAGAGAGTGGCCAATGATAATGCAAAGTCCACTGGCCCAGGGATTGCCCATTATGCACTGGGGTGGAGGAATATCTGCAGGTTGAGGCTAAAGGCAATATTTTGAGGCCCAAGTCTGCTGGACAAAAGCAGAAGACATGCTCTCTGGCCCTTGTTGAACGGGTACTGGGTGAAAGGCATGACCAAACTCCACACCCTGATGCCCAGTATCTAATAGGCCTAATCAAAGGCTGAGCCCATACGCATCTGGAGAGGGACTTGCCAAGCGGCACGGCAAATGTTACACGCTGAGCCAAGTTCTTGCTGGGCAGTCAAAGGCCACCTTATTTATGTGTGTTAGGACAATAACTAATGGCTAGTATTGCTCCAATTTTTTTTCGATGTTAGCTTTCTAAAATTTGACTTGATCTGCAAAGTTTAACTTCTGTGTAAATGTTCTGGTGAGAATGACGTTGCAGGCATCATATGTGACGTCCTTACTTATGTCATTTGTGACGTTATGTTTGAGGTTATGACCAGTGTATATTTGATTATGTCACTTTAACTGAGCATTTCAGTGGTTTTAAGGCTTGGACAGTGAGCAAAATGTAGTTCAAGAGAAGCATTGTCAAATTCAATGCATCTGATTTGCGTTTTCAGATGCAAGCCACAAGGCAAATTGGGGCAGATTTATGTTAACTGGCGCATCCCCAGGGATGCGCCAGTTAATGTGCGCCACAGTGCGCCACAGCTCCGCCACCCATGGTGCGCCGCATTTATAATGCGGCGCACCATGGGGCAAAAACGGCACAGATGCGTCACGCATCTGTGCCGTGAAGGTGGCGCATTGCTGGAGTTGCGTCGCAAGCGCGACGCAGCTCCAGCAAGGCTCGGGAGTGCCCCATCTTAACAATGCTGCGTCAAGACCTACGCCTGCTTCAAGCAGGCGCCGGCTTTTGACGCAGCATTGGCCCGAAAGTGACTGAGTGAGATCTTATAGATTTCACTCAGCCACTTTTGCGAGGCGCACCTGCCCCGGCTTTACAACGTGACGCATCTGCCTAGATGCGTCACGTTGTAAATCATTCGTAGGGATGCGCCACATTTACGCCGCCTTGCGTGACGCAACAGCGGCGTAAACGTGGCGCAAGTGCCTCATAAATCTGCCCCTTTGTGTTTAATTGCCTTGTGCCAAGTTTTCACAATTATTAAATATTCTTCCTTTAATTGAACCTTCTTGCCCTCAGTCAGAGCAAATATCGGCTGTCCAGCAAAGAGGTACATGCCAAGCCTTATGCATAATATGAAATTGAACCCAGGAAAGTTAAGATAAAGCGTCGCGCGCCAAATGGACCCCACCAAAGCACTGTGTATCAGAGGAAGTCGGTTCTAAATGGAATGACCGAAGATCAAAATGAGTCTGAATCATACTTGGGGGCCATATCCATTAACAATAATTACAACCGCAGGGGAATGCCCATGCACTGAAATGGGTAAGGAGCCCTGCGAACGGGCCCCAATGCAATCACCAACAGGGGTATAGTCCAGCGGCCTCCGCCTACGGGGAACGAGTAGCTGAGGAAATATGCTGGAGCGGGCCCTCTGTTAAAGAAAGCAGTTACCTGCCGAAACGTAGCTTCAACCATGGAATCAGTAGCAAGGAAAGTAGTCTAGAGGCATTAGAAACCGCCCAAACTATCTAACATGGCAACGTAAATCAATCAGTAGATTTGTAGAGCGCTACATGTCACCCATGCGGGTATCCAGGCGCAGAAAGCTCGAGCATTTAATTTAATTTGTACTGCCTCTGAACAACGCGCTCCCGGTAGACAAGTGCGATACCCCCTGGTGCTGTTACCATGTGATATTGAACACTGATGCCCCGCGTGCAGCACCAGAATCGTTGCGAGGGGGCAGCCGCCCAAAGTGAGCTGCGCAGGCGGAACGGATTGTTCACCACCGGGGAAGAGATATCAGGGAGCCTCAGCATTACCATCCTCAGAGAGACGAAGACTTGTCAAGATTCGAACTCGTGGCCTGCAGAGTAGCGCCCAGAGGTAAACATGGATTTGGAAGGCGCTGAACCACGTTACTGAAACTGAAGCAGATCGAAAACTGCTCATTCATGCATAACTATCACTAGTGCAGCAGGTGCAGTGGCACCAGCTTTGTGACTGGAAGGGCCCGCCACACCCTAATTATGATGTTGTTTTGCCACTCGTCATGGAATTAGTAGCCCCATTTTTCATGCTTGAACCCTGGTACCACTGAAATAATTACAGCCTAAGACATCATCAAATAGAAAATCAAAACGGTGTTGACGATGGAAGGCATGCAGTCGTGTTAAAAAAGAACATACCTTGTCTTCATGCAACACCAATGGAGAGGTTTATTAAGCACTGAAACCCCTGGGTTTAGACATAAAGGGGCATATTTACGCGGACGTGGCGGAGCTGTACATGTCCATCCTTGCAAAGACAATCCTGTCCCTCTGGGCGACACGAAAAAAGGAAAAAAGGAAATCGGTGGTGCACAGCTGATTAATCAGTAGTTTGTCAAAGTTTGCGGGTGCTCCCACGGGTAGTGTCTTCCGTCAGACACTTAGAAACATGAAATAGGTAGTGTATGCAAAGCCTTGCAAATACATCCCCGTTAGGGCACTCCAAATTCACAATGAGATTTTGTTTCACTTGTACCAAAAAAGTTTTTATTTTGATTTATGCATTTGATATTGAAGTCATATCAATGTAATATTCATTCCATTATGTAGACACATGAACTGTTCTCCAATGCATTTCGGGCCGGAGGCCCTTTGTCAAGGAGCGCTGTGGAGGGAGACAGAGAACGCTGCGGTGAGACGTTTGAAAAATGGGTGAAAGAATGACGGGACTTTTAAGCGTGTCTAAGTGAGGGTTAAACAAATCATCAATCGACGTGTCTAAAGGGTGTGTACATTGGGAAGTGAGGGGAACAGTTAACCGCAAGGGAGTGAGATGAACCGGAGAGTTAAACTAGGTTACTTACTTAGTTCTTACGCGTTGCAAAGTTCAAAACGGCTGTGGAGTCTGTGTGAATGGCGTTCATGCCGGTAGGCTTATGAACCCACGTGATTGGGACAGGGGGGGTGCATTCACGAGGTGATGAACATAAAAAACGGTGCTTACGCTTAAAGCCCGGTGTGGGAGTCATCTTGGAAAGGTAATGAGTGGGGGATCAAGGAGCAATATACACAATGCGATACAGTATATATTAAAGGTAACAGCTATATTCAATGCGGTCATTGAGACCGAACGGCTTCTGGGTTTGTAACAAGTAAATCCACTCAAG
Source organism: Lissotriton helveticus (assembly GCF_964261635.1). Taxonomy (NCBI): domain Eukaryota; kingdom Metazoa; phylum Chordata; class Amphibia; order Caudata; family Salamandridae; genus Lissotriton; species Lissotriton helveticus. The sequence goes on along the minus strand of NC_136071.1, from coordinate 747,726,765 downwards.
TTCACGCTTTAACAGTTGTTTGTTGTTGTCAACTCCTTCTCTCTTAATCACAGTTTCAAGGACAATGAATTTGAGTTGTGCGATGGTGTGGCGTGATTCTGCGAAGTGCATGGCGATGTTCGATTTTTCCTGTTTTAATCGTATGTTCGATTTATGTTCATTTAATCGAGTTTTTATTTTGCGTTCCGTTTTCCCTACATAGAGTTTCCCGCAGGGACATTTCAAGGCGTAAATCAGATTCGTCGAGTCGCATGTAGCATCAACCTGTAATTTGATAGTGTGACCCTTCATAGGATGTTGAATTGTACTGCCCTTAATGATGCTATTGCAATGACTGCAATTTAAACAAGGTTGAGTTCCTCGATGTGGTTTGATGGTGGGAGTGGGCTTTGATAAAATTTCTTTAACATTCTTACTCCTGGTGTAAGCGAACAAGGGTGGCCGGTCAAATATGCCCTGAAAATCAGGTTCAGCTTGTAAGATGGGCCAGTGTTTTAGTATGATTCTTCGGTAGATTGGACTCGCAGTGGAGAATTTGGAAACCAGTACCATGTGAGATTTCTTGTCTTTCTCAACTTTCTTTAGACAGTCTTGCCTGGACATCTTCAAGACGCGGTTGTGTGCGTCATTCAGTACATTGTCTGGGTAACCTCGGTTAATGAATCGTTCACGCATTTCTTTGAGGCGTGTGGTGAGAAGATGTTCATCAGATACAATCCGTTTTACACGTACCATTTGGGAAAATGGTAAGTGTTTTTTTAGAGCGCCTTGATGAAAGCTAGAATAGTGCAGGGTGTTATTGCGGTCGGTAGATTTTCTATGTAGGTCGGTGATAAACCCATTGGGGGTGATGGTGATATTTACATCTAAAAAGGAGATGGATGTGTCACTGATGAGCCAAGTTAGCTTAATGCGTGAATCTTTAGTGTTGATCTCAGTGAGCACTTGATTCAAAGTCTCTTTGGTATCTGACCACATTATAAACAAATCGTCTATGTAGCGCGCATACATTCTAGAATGTTTTTGGAATAGTTCATTGGTGTATATATGTTGTCTTTCGAAGTTCTCCATGTATATATTGGCATACGTGGGAGCAGCGCAGTTTCCCATCGCCATCCCGGATAGCTGCAAATACCATTGGTCGTTGGCTTGGAAATAGCTGTGGTAAAGGGTGAAGATCATTAACTCTAATAGAAAAGCTTGCATGGACGTGTTGATGTTACTGTTAAGTAGAGCATGTTCAAAAGCTTCAATGCCTCCTAGGTGTGGTATCGAGGTATAAAGAGAGCTCACATCGGCTGTGCATAAGATGTAAGATTTTTGGTTGTTGATGGGTGTAGCAGCTAGTTTGTTTAAAAAGTCAGCGGTATCCCTGATGTAACTGGTGGTATTGGTGACAAGCGGTTGTAGGTACTTATCAATAAGTTTACCAGTCGTTTCATGCATGGATCCTTTTGTAGACACAATAGGTCTGAATGGAGGGTCAGTGAGGTTCTTATGTATTTTGGGGCATATGTGGATGGTGGGACTTCTCGGGTAATCCTGCAGTAAGTACTTTTTTGTTCGATCTTCTATGGTGCCTGCTGTATGAGCAGAGATGACGATGTCTTTCAAAATGCTCTGAAATTCATTGGTAGGATTATGGTCGAGTGCCATGTAGGTAGATGTGTCATGTATATGTTCATTCAGTTTCTGAGTGTACATGGTGGAGTTGAGTATAACGAGTGCTCCTCCTTTATCGGCCTTTACACATCGAATCTTGGTATTGTTTGCCAGGGATTTCAAAGTGTCTCTATCCTTGTTGGATAAGTTTTGTTGTTTGGCTGACTTTTTAAAGTTGATTTTTTGGACATCTTTATGTACGAGCGTCTCAAAGAGGTCAATGCTCTTATGACTCTGTGGTGCTTGGTAAGTGCTAGGGGGGCGTAAGCCACGAAGTTCATCAACTTTGTCAGTGGTTTTTGTTGGTAAGATGTTATCAAAAAAATGACGAAGTTTGATTTTTCTGGTGAGTTTAAATGTACTCACTTCTAGTTCAAGCAAGTTAGTAGCTGTAGTGGGGATAAATGAAGTGCCTTTCTCAAGTAAGGTCATTTGGTAATCAGGAATGGTCACATCTGATATATTGATAACTAAGTGTTCTTTCTTGGTTTCACGGTCTTGGTGACCGTGCTCCGTGTTGCTGGAGGGCTCTTTTCTTTTTCCTTTTCTTTTGGTCTGGCTCCTCCTGAGTCGTCGAGTTGGTCCGGGCTTATGTCTAAAAAATGAGGTGTAGGAGTTTGTTCTTGATGGGTAGTCGAGGTGCTGGCTTGTTCAGTGCTGGTCTTGGTTCTAGATGTTGTTGGTTGACGAGATGTTCTGTAACTAGAGTCCGTGTCTGACGATGATGTGTCTGTTTGGGTGTTAGGTGGTTTATTGCGACGTCTCTGGGCGTACACGTCTGCCCACGAGTACACTTCGTCAAGCTTGTAATCAAGCGTATCCCTCCGGAATTTCCTCACTTTTCGTTCATTTATTTCATTTTGGTGTTTATCCAAGGTGTTCTTAATGTCTTCGAGGGTAGAGGTCAGTTCTTCAGAGGTCATCATGTTTTTGAGTTCCTGATCAATCTCCTTAATTTCCATTTCTAGTTCCTTGAGGATTCCAGCTAATTCCTCAACTATTAAAAGTATTAGATCCAAACTACATTTGTTGAGTATCCCATTCCATTTTGCCAAAAAGGTTTTAGAGTTTTTGCACAGAGATGGCTTTAAGGCTATCCGTAACCCACGAGGGATCCTGAGTGCTCGATGGTATTTCAACAGTGTGCTCGCATGGAGCTTCTGATTAATGTGGCGCTTAGAGAGGTAAAGTAATTGTTTAATGCATTGCTCCTTGTTCCGGCGGGTAGTGGTGGGGCTAACGTCTTCCTCAATCAGCGAATAAATTCGTTGTTTTTCGGTGTCATCATAGGCTAAAGTGTGGGCTCTTGCGTCCGTGCTTTTGCTAATTTCTTCAAACTGCATTGTTGGTTGCGTGGCGTGCTTACCACCGTCGGCGGAATAATGTCTTGACACGAAAAAAGGAAATCGGTGGTGCACAGCTGATTAATCAGTAGTTTGTCAAAGTTTGCGGGTGCTCCCACGGGTAGTGTCTTCCGTCAGACACTTAGAAACATGAAATAGGTAGTGTATGCAAAGCCTTGCAAATACATCCCCGTTAGGGCACTCCAAATTCACAATGAGATTTTGTTTCACTTGTACCAAAAAAGTTTTTATTTTGATTTATGCATTTGATATTGAAGTCATATCAATGTAATATTCATTCCATTATGTAGACACATGAACTGTTCTCCAATGCATTTCGGGCCGGAGGCCCTTTGTCAAGGAGCGCTGTGGAGGGAGACAGAGAACGCTGCGGTGAGACGTTTGAAAAATGGGTGAAAGAATGACGGGACTTTTAAGCGTGTCTAAGTGAGGGTTAAACAAATCATCAATCGACGTGTCTAAAGGGTGTGTACATTGGGAAGTGAGGGGAACAGTTAACCGCAAGGGAGTGAGATGAACCGGAGAGTTAAACTAGGTTACTTACTTAGTTCTTACGCGTTGCAAAGTTCAAAACGGCTGTGGAGTCTGTGTGAATGGCGTTCATGCCGGTAGGCTTATGAACCCACGTGATTGGGACAGGGCGGGTGCATTCACGAGGTGATGAACATAAAAAACGGTGCTTACGCTTAAAGCCCGGTGTGGGAGTCATCTTGGAAAGGTAATGAGTGGGGGATCAAGGAGCAATATACACAATGCGATACAGTATATATTAAAGGTAACAGCTATATTCAATGCGGTCATTGAGACCGAACGGCTTCTGGGTTTGTAACAAGTAAATCCACTCAAGTTCACGCTTTAACAGTTGTTTGACACTTCATTCCTGACTTGTCACCTCAGCCCCCGCATGGGGCAAATATAGAATGGAACTACTTTAGTAATGTAAAAATCCTCTTTATGCCACAGGCATGAGGGGCAGCCAGTAACCCAATGCCTGATGGGGACTTGCTCAACCTAGTCAATGACTGAAGAGCACTGACCAAAAGCCTCTTACTGTATGTATATGTATGTTGTGTGTTGTGGGGTGTACAGTGGTGACACCAGGTCTGTCGATAAAAATAATAATAAACCTGTCTGAAGACAGACCTAAAAAACAAATATGTCCTAGGATAGGGAATGTTACGGTTAGAAAGATCATTACCGTCCTCAACATTATAATAGCGGTGCTAAGAGTTATAAATTTATTTTGTAATCCTGAAAAGTTGTTGATCCCCCTGTCTAACAATAGGATATATAACCACTCACACATACACACACGTCTGTGAACTCTCTGAGTTACCATTTGTAGGTTTCGCCTGCACAGCGCTTGCACTGTGCATGTGAAGTCTTTTGTAAGTAAAACAAAATCTTCAAAAGGGTCTTACAGCCTGCCTACAACTTGACTATGACTTTCCATTTGTTTGCTTGCTCATCACTCTGTTTTTTTTGTTTTTTATTGGTTTGGGCATGTTATTTTCACTGGTTTCTGGTGCGTTTGTTTTCGATTCTGTGGAGTGTGAACTAAGTACACCTTCCTGTTGCCCAATTCATCCGCCTCACTCAAGCTACTTTTTTCTTTGTAACCCACCTTGATTGTCGGCTGCACGTCTGTTTCACATTCGGCAAAGGCTAATTATCCTCACACCCCTTTAAACTGGGTGACTGTGAACCATTGACTGTTTACAGCGTTTATTTTGAGATGTAATGGAAAACCCACTTGGCAGAGATCTGAATAATATCCGTTTCAGGCACGAGCAGCGCATCCAGTTACATGGTTTTCTTTACATTGTAGACTATCACGTAATCATGTTAGGATTGCTTGGCTTTGACTACTACACCACAAAAGGGAAAACGTGCATTTTGAGGTGACTGTTTAGCGCCGTGCAGCGCTTCATAAACATGCTGGTCTACTCAAACCTGACTTGCGTTATTTGAAGATCTATTTTGGAGCAGAACACCAGCAATATATTTGGAATTCGAGCCGGGGGATAGACAATGAAGTATGCCATAACTGGGGTGCACTACTGGAGAGCATTACACCTGAACATGCAGCCATTCCTGGCGATGTGGCTCAGTGATTTGCATTCTGGGACTCGTAGTCCTGAATTTGTAACGGCAAAGTAAACCTACAAGTATTCAACAGTAAAGTGGCTCAACATCGCCCATTCCTAACCATACATGCGGCAGCTCAAGATTGTTAGTGCATAGGATGCTGGTCGGTATAACGTCATTTTCAAGCTTCTGTGCTTATTTTTTATTTATTTATTTAGGCAAACTGAGCACTGCGTCCTTACTGTTTGCTTTGGTTTCAGGTGGGGAAACAGTAAAGGCTTGTTTTTCCATGCACTCTCTCTGCCCCCCTCCGGCTCACTCGCAGGGCTAATGATATCTAATTAACAGAACAGCTATCCACATAAGCAAACAGAAGTGCTAGTCCTGGCAGATGGACTAATTTATTCCCATGGCAGCTGAGTTGAGTGGAAGAATGGGCTGAATCATTACGGACAAGCCAGGCAGTGGACGCTTTCTTCTATGTGCCCTGACTGAATGTGCCAAGCACACAAAAGGGGCATTAGACACACTGCCAGCAAACTGTAAACTGGATGACAAGGGATGTGTGTGTTGGGTACCACGACCTTGAAACCAATTCGGATTATTCTAAAAATAAGAAGGAACATTTTACTTGGAATTTAAAATACCCCCTTCTTTACGCATACGGTATAGTGGCAGACCAATCTATTTAACCGGGCAGCTGATAAATGTCATGCAGCAAAGCAACCAGTTTTTTGGGGTCTTATAGGGGCTGTGGCAAATCTGCCCTTGGCTCCCTAGCATGCCGCAGTGTGTCCACCCCAGCTCCAGACACTGATACAACAGCTCCCAGAGTGCACCGGGAGTGTCTACAGGCTGCCCAGTGCTCCATTAAGTGGAAAATGTCTCCCTGACAGGTGGGAGCAGTTCTTCTGCGCTTGTGTTAGGGATGGGTTTGTTTCCAATGTGTCCTTGCCGCTCGGCAGTAAAGCCACAACCGCTGGAGACACACCGAGCAAGACCAAGGGATGACACACTCTACCCTGACTCACCTCAACAACCCCGACGGACAAAAACCCGTGAGTCCTCTCCAGGTATGGGGGTGCAGTGGTGCTGAATCTACTCGGCGCTGTGGTGCGAAGCTCCCGGACTTTTCCGTACCATTCTGAGCCTGGGGGCAAAGCCCCGGACCTCTCGCCAAGACTACTCCCTAAGTCCCATGCTGTCTTCCCCAGACCTCCTTCTTGCAGATCGTCGACACCGATGCCCCCGTGGTCCAGAGCCTGTGCACGCATCTTAAAGCCTTCCATTCGCATGGCCCCCCATCTGACTCTACTCTACGGAATCCTGCTCTCTGGGTTCTTCTTCTGGATTCTTGACTTTGGTGACTTTTGTGCATCCCGCCACTTTTGCAGATGGTCTCCGTCTATACCCATGACAAGAACCTGCCATTTTGTTTGACCTTTGCTCGGTTCCTTCTTCCTTCCTGACTCCTCCTGATGACCCTCGTTCGTTTTTCCCTTTTTGCGGGACTGCCTTAAAAATATATAAATGTATTATATAATTGTCCAAGCCTAATCGCTGTTAACATGTTATCCTGTGTGAATGTACTATTTGTATATATAGAACTCTAACCACTAGTATATGTAGTATACCTTTGTACTTACTACCATTCCCATGTGATTTTAGAGTTTATCTGTTTGTATCTCTTCCTTGAGTGACTTTACAACTTGTATATGTGTAATTTTTTCCTGTTTATATCTCTTCCTTGAGTGACTCCACACCTTGTACATTTGCAATTTTTTCTGTTTGTATCTCTTATGTAACTCATGTAATCCAAAGTCCTTATGTAACGCAACTGGTTCTTTTGTAGAGCGCTCTGACACCTTCGGGTAATGTTCGCGCTATATAAAATCGCATTAAATAAATAAAATAAGTGTGGCGCGTGCCTGCAACAGAGCTGAAAGCTGGGGAGCCTGTCTCAGTAAGACCTCAGCACCCACAGCTCCATCATACCCATGTGCACCTCTGCAGCCCCACGTAGCCTACCCTCTGCTTTACCACCCCGTCCACTTGTCTTATAATCTCATCACCAATGCTTCTCTTGTCGTCTTTGTAGCTTGCTTCGTTGTTGCTTCTATCCCTAGCCCCCTGCCTTGCTTGGCCATTATTTGTGCTTGTTTTAGCCAGCTTCACTGCTGGTCCCCTCGGTAACTATCTTTATAGCACCGTAAAGCCTTTGAAGTCCAGTTTATCCGCCCAATGTGAGTGCGCTGTTTTCTACCCAGGCCCGGCTCCAGGTATTTGTAGTTGGGTGGGCCAAGGGTGCATTTGGGTGGGCCACTGTGGGCTTGATTTGTCGCATGTATGCCTAGGCAGGCCTGCGTCAGGGCCCTCCTTTATCTCTTCTTAGTCTTACTAGGCCCAGTAAAACTCACTCTTTTCCAAACCTCTTTTTAATGTTATCACTCTCAAAAAGCGTTTTTTCCATGTAATGTTCCTTTGATGGGAAGAGGCGGTTTCTGGAGTGGGAGTATCAGGCAAGTGACACTTGAGGAGAATTCCTCTTCATTACTACCTCCACCTGACCACGGACTCTGCAATGCACTCCCTTACAGGCTTGATTATCCACTACTCCTCTCCAGTGCACCTTATCTCACAGATGACCTTGGGCACCAGCCCCATATCAGGCACCATTGGGCTCCACTTTCATTTTTCCCGGTAAAAACATTAGTAAAATCACCTTCATACTTAAAACATTGAATATGGCAGTAAATATAATTAGCACACACTTGTATGTTCCACAGTAGCCCTTATGGCCTGACTGCTAATTAAATAAACAAAAACAGAAAGGCCATGACCGGGCTGGCTTCAGCGCTGATGCGAAAGTCTTTTTTGGCGCCGCACCAATAACCTCTTTCTCCGTAAATACCTTTACTACCACCTTCAAACAGTGCCCCTCATCCCTCAATGGCCCCCCTATTGACCTCTTCTTCAGATTCCCTCCCTGCCACATGCCACAAGTGCCCCTCATCTCCCCCCTATGACCTCCTCCTCGGATTCCCTCACTGCCACCCTCCTACAGTGCCCCTCATCACTCCGTAGCCCCCCTATTAAACTCCTCATCAGACTCCCTCACTGCAACCCTCCACCAGTGCCCCTCATCTCTCCCTAACTCCTCAATCCAGCCCATGACCTCCTCCTCAGATTCCCTCACTGCCACCCTCCACCAGCCAGCACCCCTCATCTTTACGTAGCCCCTCTCTCATATGCATTTCATTTGATGTATAGCGCTACTCATATCATTGTAGTGTGTGTCAGTACTTTACACCACGCACACATTATACAGAGACAATGAATCATACTAGTATGTAAATCAGTCTACAGGGAATGTCACATAAACCAATAAAGATTACAAGGTGTAGGAACATGTCTTCCATACTGGCGGGCAGTATATTTTAAGAGGGTTTGGTCTGGGGAAACACAACCTTAGGATTTAAAGAGTATTCCATGGGGGTCAGCTTTACTGATACAAATGTATATCTGCCCAAACATACTCTTTTTAGCAACATTAGAATAATGAAAGACTGGGGAAGTTCTGACTATATCACAAAACAATAAAAGCGAAGTTCTAACTATACCATTCACGTTTTGGTGACAGTTCATTGGTCACTGTCCTATTTTAGGATTGTAACTTCTGAACTGCAAGTGTCAAAGACAGTAACCCACTGAGCTATCCACATAAAATACAGTTCATCTGCATTTAAAAACTACTAAGAGACAAATGATTGCTCTCCAGCAGGATCATTAATCACCAGTGTTATCTGGGCATTTTGTATTGTCTTATTGTTTTTCTGCATCGGCCATGATAATGTTAAAAATTAGTCAAACTTTGTGTCACAGCCTGATGTGATAAGCCACTACAGGAGTCAGGAAAGGTGACTAGGAATAAACAAACTTCTTTTCTCCTGCACTGCAAAGAAAAAGAAATATCAACACAGCAGGACAGTAGGTAAAGGTTACCATTGTCAAAGAAAGGATTTGTCGCCTTTCGCCATGCAGAGAAGAAGGGGCGAAAAAATAATAAATAAAGCCTTGTTAACATGTAAATGGTCTTTAAAGACCTGTGAAGTACTCGGGTGCGGCTGCGATCATCTCGAAAACTGTGTGTGCGCGCCCGGGAGCTGTCTCGGCCCGGGCTGACACACACGACCTGTGAGTTGCACACCTGCCTTCAAGCCCTCTCTGCGAGGGCCAAGGCTCCTGTTTGGGTGGGCCAGGCTCATGTTTGGGTGGGCCTGGCCCACCCGGCCCACCCGCTAGAACCGGGCCTGTTTCTACCCCGTGTCCCAGGCTGTGCAGGTTAGATTTGGAAGTACGCAATAACAGCAGCTTCTGATGCAGCGCTTACTGCTGCATAGAGATGTCCATGATGTTACAACTAATCCAACTGCACTCATTTTATCAGCATCGGCAAGAGGAAAGGATGAGCCAGATTGCAAGTTTTAGACCCTGCGACCTGCAGTTAGATGTCTCGGGCCTCATTTATGAGGCCTTGCGTCAGTTTTGCGCCGCCGGTGCGTCACTTTTTGTGACGCACCAGCAGCATAAAAAATGCGCCTTGTTGCGCCATATTTAAAAAGTGACGCATCTAGGTAGATGCGTCACTTTTTAAACCCCTGCACCACATTATACCTGCGTCAGGTATAATGTATGCAGAGGGGGCGTTCACCCGCAAAAAGCCTCGAAATAGTGACGCAGTGAAATCTATGAGATTTCACTGCGTCACTTTTAGGACGCTGTTGCGTCAAAATCTTGCGCCTGCCTCACAGCAGGCGTAAGACTGACGCAAGCCCTTTCACATGGGGCTTTCCCCATGTGAAAGGAAGCATTGCTGGAGTTGCGTCACTTTTGTGACACACTCCAGCAATGCGTCACTTTTGCGCCTACAGATACGTCAGAAATACTGACGTATCTGTAACTCCTTGCGACATGATGCGTCATATTATAAATATGACGCATCAATCATGTCGCAGGGAGAGCGCAGTGAAATGTGACGCATCGCTGTTTTCACGCAGCGATGCATCACTTTTCATAAATGAGGCCCCTGCAGTGGGCGCATAAACCATGTGTGCAAATCAACCAAATTTTCAATACTGTAGGTATTCTAAAATGTGCACCAGATTCCATTTGTGGGTTCACAGAAAGTGTTATGCTGCTGTGCAACATGAGTAAAATAACATTGACAAAGTGAATAGATCTCGCACAGGCGAAACCTATTGGCTTGGCAAATGGTTGTTTCATTACCTTTCTTTAAAATGGAGATACTCCTTCCCGTGGACAACATTTAAAAGAATCAATTGCAAAAGTAGCAATGCCATTTTGCCTTTTTATTGCAAAACCTAAAAGCATAGCAATAACTAGAGCCCATACTGAACTGAAAAATGACAGAGATAGTTTACCATCCAGACCATTGCCACTAATGGTGTACGTGTTTATCTACTATTTTGACATTTTTTTGTATTCCACATGGAGACTGGGCCTCATTTAGGTTATTTTTGTTATTCATTTTACAGTGCCCTCATATTTTTCTACTTATTTGTGGGTATCACTTTAAAACTTAATTTATTTAGGTATTTTATTTACATAATCATTATTGAATGTTTTATCGTCCACTAATAGTGGATTCATTTGTTTATTGTCTCTGACTTTAGTAGAGTAGGTCCTTACTCGGTGCCTCTGCTTACATTCTGTTGCCCATCTCTTCACTTATCCCAGATATTTCATGAAGGCTCAACTCATTAGAGGATTAGTCTTATATGTTTCTGTTCAAATATGTGGGCCACCCTATAAAAGCATTCTTTAATTCTTTTTTTTCTTTTAATATGTAATTTTGATGTCCACTTTCCCTTAGGCTACAGAGGATTTCTTTCATGGTTGTCACTGGGTTCCTTAGAAATCCATGGTGAAATACTTGTCTGAGATCCACAATGCAGTCATGGTAACCTCATTGGCTACGTATATTATATTGTGTCAGAGGCCATTCCCATTGATTATATAGCCTATTGTAAAGCCTGTCAGTTTGAAATACGTGGCAGTACTGGTGGTCCTGTTGTTCATTAACACATGATTAAAGGAATCCTTATTGAATTTCTGACTGTTGACAACTATGAATTTTTAGCTAATAAATGTTAATTTTCCAGTAGCTTTATTTGCTACCTGCATGGACTTGAGGTTATGCTTGCTGCAGAATGCTGTACGAGTAATTGTACACCTCCCTACAGTAATGGTCAGTAATTTTACCAGGGCGGGCGATGTGGGGGTCATACATACATACTCACTCACTCACTCACTCACTCACACCCATGCATTCACACAGGCACATACACCCACACCCATTCACAAGACTCACTCACAACAAATGAATACATTTATACATACATGCACACACACAAAACATAAAACTTACTTGCCTTGCAGCTTGTGGAGAGGAAAGCCTCAGAAGTGTCAGGAGGGTTGGGACTACTGCCTTTCCTCATTGGCTGAGCTTAGGGAAGGCAGCAGTCCCTCACTTGCCACAGAGTGGGATGGTGTCAGTAAGACAACAGATCCCACCCCACTATGTGACGAGGTGTCACTAATTGACACTCGGCCTGGGGTACTTCAGGGCTGTAAACCGAAGCGCCCAGGTCCGAGCCAATCAGTGATGCTCTCCCTTCATCATGAGGGGAAGGGCCTGTAGGCACTTTTGCCAGGCTGAGGAGGTCATGGCCACAGAGCTGTGAAATGAAATCCTCAGCATGGCAAAGTTCATCTCAGGCAGCCAGGAGCATGCACATTTATAGCATGTCTTGCTCCTAGCTGCTTGACTGACCAAGAAAAGTATCTGCTCGGCTGACCTTAGTTCAGCCTGACAGATACTCTTCTTGCTGGGAAAAAAGTGGGAGGGGGTGGCCCCTAAGCCCTTAAGGATGGGGCGCTGCTGCCTCCCTCTTTGCTTTTCTCAGCATACTTGGCGTAAATTGTAACTTTCTCAATTTAATAAGTGTGGGTCAGTCCATTTCAGATGTGTTGTTTCTGCCCCCCCTTATAGGGGCATAAATAGGTTTATAATGACCATACTCATTGGTAATTTTTACTTCTCCTTCGAACAGCTTAGTCCCTGTTGAAAGCAAAGTTCTTAATCTTGATTTTCTCCTGAATTTGCTAATATTGAATCATGTGTCAGGTCAGCTAAACAGGAATAGTGGGTTTGCAATTCTCCACATGAACCGGATTCTTACAGACCTTTTAAAACATTACAAAGCTTGAAGTGACCAAAAACGATGCTGTGCTGCTAGACATATCCTGTTGAGTGTTCTTATTGTAGGTTGAACTTCACGCCAAACAGTGCTGAGCTGGAATAATCATTAAGATGAAACCATCAAGGTTGCATCTTTTTCAGGTAGATTTGACTCATTGTCCCCGTTCACCAGAGTTAGTCTGAAATTTGTAAATAAAATGTATGTGTTTTTATGTGGTATTTCCATAGAGTAAGCCTAGCCAGATCACTGTACAAGGTCAAGGATATGCATAAAGGCATGCACGTTGTTATACATGACGGCCTTAGGGCGGTATTTCCCCAAACCTTTTGCCTTCTCCCCTCATGTTTTGCTGAGTTTGATTTTTTAGGGCCTTGCTAACCAGTGCTACAGTTCTTGTGCTCACTCCCTAAAAAAATATAAAATTGACTTACACCTAATTGGCATATTTAATTTACTTATAAGTCCATATCTACATAACATATGCACTTTTAAAAGTACATGTTACATTAGAAAAGATTTTTCCTTCACTATGGCACTCCGTAGCAGTGTTTAGTGCGATTGTGCAAAATCGTTTTGAATGTACAAATGATTAACAAAGTTGAAAGTATGGCAATTTAGTGTAAAGCAGTTGCCCTTCAAGTAGAGAATATGTTTACACCACTTCAGAGTTCCAAACACAAAAAGAAGGGGAACAAGGCAAAAATAGAAAATAATTTCATCACAATTGAGTTCACCATTTTGTGTGAATGTTCTCCAGTGGCCTGTAGCTCAACTTATAACCTTAACTAGAGGACTTAATTCAGGCCAGCCTCTGAAACTCTCTCCCACACCTCACCAAGGTAGGTTCCACTCTTCTTTCAATATTGAACCTTTGCCTTGCTTATGGGGATGTCTTATGTGCATTTAAGCAATCCACTGTTACACTACCACCAACAAATGATACCATGAGAACATGACAATTATTTCCCTAGTCATATGCTTCCTGTCCTGGTCCATTCCCTTCATGATGTTGTCACTTTGCAAATATATTGTTTGCTCACCTCACTGACTCAGATGCTCTTGCACATGCTTGGGTTTTATAAAGCCCCAGTAGCAATGTGTATCACAGACCAGGTTTGGAGAAGAAATTTGACATTTACTTTGACTCTTGCCATATTCTGCCACATGTCCTTTGGCATGTTCACCCTCTTCATTGGTCCTTGTATTATAGTGCCTCTGGCAATTGACTCTCTTTTCATACTGTCACCGCACACCATGGTACAGCAGTCAAGTCAAGTTTGACATTACTTTGTCAGTAACATGTTGCACCCACCACTATGACAGTAGAAGAATGGTTGACACAGAGTGCCCAGTTTCCCTGCTGGCACCTTGAGTAAGGGAGCAGGGTGGGCACTGTTTGCAATTATGAATGAGTATATGTCATAGATGAGCAGTACACTAGCCCTTCATGTCTGTTGTCGCAGTGTGTGATATGTTCTTCTGGGGTGTGACACAGAATCGCACCAGACCCAGCAGTTTGTTCATGATGTCCTTAACCAGTCAGAATATTTCGACACATTTCGAGCTGGTATAACCATACAGTTTTAAACTTTGCAGGAGTGTGTATGACAGCTGCAGGTTACCAGCACTGGCAGAGTTCACAGTGTTTGCCAGCATTGGATGGTTAGAGAGGGCCTTGTGATTATGGCATTTATCCACTATGTAGGTGCGTGGATGAAGATGTACATTAGCCTGTGGTTGTGGTGTTATAGACGTTTTCATTAAGAGTCACATAGGTCACTCAAACAATGAAGTGATTTGTTTGTACTGATCACTGCTTCCTTGTTTAATTTTTCATATGTGAATATCTTTCTATATTGTCATTTCGAGTTCCCTGTTAACTACATGCGGAGACACCAGGGCTGGAAGTATTAATTACAGCCAGGACCTTCCCATGAGTTAGTGGGGATCAGGAGTTAAACTTCTTAGATCTGGGAATCATTTTCCAGAGCCAATATTACAGAGTCGTTTTCCGTGGCTTTTCCTGATTCTGGGGACTTTAATGCTCCCTTTTACTACCAGTTTAGGGCAGGTGGTAAATAAGAGCAAGTATCTTGTTGGACTGCTGTGCATGATAATGCAGTGGAGCGGGCATTGAGTGGGCATTGAGAGCAGGGCAAGGGATCTGTGCTTCTGGAGAGAACACTACATGTCACCTCACTGCTTAGACTGGGACTGAGGTGGGGGCCAGCTTGAATATCTGCTCACTGACGCACCTGAAGCCCACTGCTGACCCATAACCGGAGTTAATTTTCATGGGTGCTTTTTTGCACCTCACAAAACGTGGCCCAGTGGTCAGCACCTGGTAATAGCAGGTATGAGAAGATCAAGACACAGAATTTACTGGAGCAGTCAGCGTCGGATCGGCCTATAAGGGCAATCAGGCGTTGCCCACAATGCTGGTCTGACATGTCAGTGTGTGGGAAGTTTTTTTAGCTGTTTGAAGCCCTGTTTTTTTTTGTCTGCTTGGCCATTTTTAGATCGAGCCTAGGCAGCGCGCATGCGCTGTCTACAAGTCCTGCAGTAAGCAGTATAGCAATTGTAATTCTGCCTGCTGCTTACAATTGGTTAACTTCTGCGTTATTCTTATTGTAAGGCTCCTTTGTGCTTGGTGCTCCTGATACATCACTAAGGAGCACCGACCAACTATAGTTTTATTACGCTCCAAGTGTTAATTTGTTATGTTTAGGGGCAACTTGCTTTATCACGGTGCTGAGCACGGCACCCGGTTTCATGTTTTTTTTACTTAATTAATGTGCTTGGTCAATGCACTGTCTAGCACGGCGCCCGGTTTCTGTTAATTTTTTTAAATTCATGCGCTTGGGTGCCAGGCTGCCTAGCACGGAGCTGGTTTAATGGCTTTTTTTCAAAGGAATGCGCTTGGGCGCTGTGCTGCCTAGCACGACCCCTGTTTTATGGCTTTTTAAAAATTATTGCAGGTGCCTCGCTGCATAGCACGGAGTCCGGTTTCATGTTTTAAAAAAAATTAATGCACTCGGGTGCCGCGCTGTCTAGCACGGCACCCGGTTTCACCTTTTAAAAATAAAAATCTTTCTGCACCCTAAGATCTTCCAGAAAACCACTGGATTACCCCGCTCGAGTGTAATTACTTTAAAATGGCTATTCAATAAGGAATTGCAGATTAAGATCAATGCTTATGCATGGCTAATTGACTTTGGACCCACTATATTTATCTGCTGGGGTCAAAAAGTAATTTGTAGTCTGTTGTGTATTGTACAGCTCTGTAAAAAAAAGCATATAAGTGAAATTAGGCACATGTGTTAAACGAGTAGGGCATCAAAGCGCTTTCTTGCCTTTTGTGCCCTTTTGCCACCTTGCCTTTTCCTTCTGACTCAGTAGATCTTTTCTACTTCCTGATGCTGCATCAGCCTTTTTCCTTTTCTGGCCTAATGTTGCGATACCTGCCTCTCCAATAACCTGCATGACTCTCTGATGGCCTGCTTCGCCTGCCGACGCCTCCTCTTCCTAACTGGTGCCATTGTATCTACCCCACCTCTCCCCCCTGCTAGCATGTTCTCTCCTCTCCTTCTCTCTCTCCAGGCCTCTCTCATCTCCAGATCTCACTTCAATCCTTAATGAGTAGCGTCCATCCCCTATAGACACTGTCTTGTCTCTCCCAGTCTGCTCTCCATCTCTGCCCCCGCCACCCTCCTGTATCCTCATGCTTTTCATGCTTGGCCGAACCCTTTGACTCCTGCAGCGCAGCTTTAATTTTAGGTCCGCTGTACATATTGAGTGCATCGCTGCCTTTAAAGGCTGCAAATCCACAGATTTCACCACCGCTTTCCATTTTGCCATCACCTCAGTACTACTGTCCAGTTCAGTTCACAATCATCACCACGTCTCACCAGGGCTTTTCTTTTTTGACAGCATTCCTAATCTGACCTCACCAGGCCTTGCCTTTTCATTATCACTCATCAGCACAACTCACCAGAGCTTCCCAGTTCACAATCAATCATCGCCACATCTCACCAGGATTTTCAAGTTCACAACCAATCATTATCACATCTCCCCAGGCTTTCCATTTCCACAATCAATCACTATCACCTCACCACAGCCTTCCTTTTCACCATTCCCTCACCATGGCTTTCCAGGATACAATCAATCATCATTACATTTTGCCAAGCTTTCTTTCCACCAAGCACAATGCTTTATATTTTAGCACACTTTCAGCATTATTTTTTAATTACTCTGCACAGGCGCCACACTTTGTGTTAGCACAGCACCTGTTTTTATATTTACAACATGGGCGGCACACTTTATATTTTATGTTTAATAAAAG
Source organism: Lissotriton helveticus (assembly GCF_964261635.1). NCBI lineage: Eukaryota > Metazoa > Chordata > Amphibia > Caudata > Salamandridae > Lissotriton > Lissotriton helveticus. Next base: position 747,710,026 of record NC_136071.1, on the reverse strand, counting down.
CAATAGCTTTAATTCTCGCAAATGCGAGACCTATTGCATTGCAAATGCTTGTTTATAGTTTAGTTCCTTGATATTACTACACATTGCCTGCAGCAAGCACGCATGTATGTAGTATCCCAGATCCTGCAAAACTACTGTAACAGCGCATTTTTGCAAGTTGAAAATTGCCTCGATGTGGCATATGTTGGCCACTTTTATTAGCTATTTGATTCACTAATGGGGGCCACTTTTAATTTGGTGCCGGGCATATTTTCTGTCCCTGCCCGACCCTTGGAGCAGTACACGCAAGATTCCTCTTTGCCAACTTAATGAGGGCCAGCTACACTTCTACTTTTTCATTGTAAATCACTTTGTATTTTTTCAAATTTTGTTGGTTTGTAAAACATGTTTTTTTGGTGTTATTTCTAACTTTTATGTTTCAATTTCTGTGATCACCAATATGTGGTATTATTTTGTTAGACTTTTTTCGTTGCTTGATTACATTTTTCACTTTTCTTTGTGGGAGTTGTCAGGGTGAATTGTTTATGTTTGTGTGACCTTGCCTTCCACTTAAATTGGCAAAGACTGTGTAATCTACCTTTGCTGTTTGTTTACAGTTTATATTGCTATCCGAAGTAAGATTACAAAAGAGAAGTGTAGCACAGCGGCCAGAGCGACTGACTCCAGAGCTCAGGGCTCACAGTTCGATCCCCGGCGGCAGTACAGCTCAGCAATCATGTGACTCTTGTCAATAGCTCACTTAGGGCCAGATGTAGGTAAAACTTATTTACCGATTCTTAATTACCGAATTTTACCGATTCGGTAATTAAGAATCGGTAAATAAGAAGTGGGGGTATGTAGGAACATCCAGATGTTCCAGTTACCGAATCGTTAAGAATCGGTATTTACCGATTCGGTAAATACCGACCGGGAATGCTCCATTCATTCCTATGGGCTTTGAAGCCCATAGGAATGAATGGGGCATTACCGGTCGGTATTTACCGATTGGGTAAATACCGATTTTGACAAGGGTGCAGGGGGTGTCACTTTGACACCCTCTAGCACCCCCACAAAAGGTTCGGGGGCCATATGGCAGGCATACCTGCCCTAAGGGCAGGTCTGCCTGTCATATGGCACAGGTGTGCATGCACACATGTGCATGCACACCTGAATCGGTATTTTAACATCAAATACAATTTGATGGTAAAATACCGATTTTGTAGGCCTTGTGGGACTCAGAAGAGTCCCACCTACATATCAATTTTACCGATTCTGTAAATATACCGGTCGGTAAATTTACCGACCGGTATATTTACCGAATCGGTAAAATTACCGATTTTCCCTGTTTACCAGCCCCTACATATCAAATGCCAAATACCGGTCGGTAACGGCCGAATTCGGCCGTTACCGACCGGTAAAACCCTACCTACATCTGGCCCTTAATCTCCCCAAAGACCCCAGCGCCTTCAAACCCTTAAAGGGTGATATGTTTGCGCTTTACAAATAGGAATTATTAAAGAGGTTCAGTCTATGACTGACAGAAAGATTCTGCACTTCCATTTTCAGTGAGTATGGCATTGCTAAATCGGACCGATTAAAAAATTAAACGCATTCGAGAAAGATGTGTATTCAATCAAGAAACCAGGAAACAGACATAAAGAAGAGTTTTGAGCTGTAGTCAAAGACACCAACGCTGCAGAAGTAAACTCTGGATTGACCATGTATGCTGTTGCAATTAAGATCCTGTTTTAACAGGAACCACCCAGTTTCATCTTCAGAGCTGATTGATCATTCCTGTTGGGGTAATGATCCTGACATCAATGGCATCAGTTGTGCCAAGTGACAAGAAAGCATCCTTGGCTTTCAGGTGGGTTGTGGCAGCCCTCTTCTGGAGTACCCTTGGACCAAGTGTATGAAACTGACAATATCTTTACTACAGGTCCAACTACTGAAAGAACAAGCATTTGCAATGCAATTTGTCTCACATTTGCGAGAGTTTAAGCTATTAGTATTGTAAATTACCATGCCTTTTTTATGTTTTAAAATCCAAAACATAAATAAAAGGCATTTTCATGTACAATGCCAATGGCTCAAATTCACATAAATGCGAGACCTATTGCATTGCATACTTAAGGGGGAGGGGGCAAACCAAAGAGGCAATGTATGCCTCAGATGAATGTCTGAGTCACAGTATGTACAATTCTTGTTTGGCGCACCTGAAACAGTAGTCTTCTTGGCGCTTATAAGATGAAAACAAAACAGAATATTCACAATTGATGGGCAAAGATCCAGGAATGTAAGAGTATGTGTCCCACAGGGCGTATGATGCCGGCACAGGGCAGAGACCGACAGGAGTGCGCTGGCAGTGCACGTCGCAGGCAGCCTGAGGCTGCAGAAGAAGGGAGTGTGTGACAGGCAGGAGGTGCATAGGCTGCAGTGCACAGGTTACGTACACAGGAAGCATAGACGGTCTAGACCTCCAAAAGGCAAGCACTGAGTGTAGGGGTGACTGTCCATCCACACAGCCCGGAACCAGGCAGTGGACTGTCACTTGCACAAGAACGGCCAGAGCTGACTGCACTCCACATTGACTGGAAGCACTCCCTGACTCGGCTGTAAACACTGCAGGCTGTCTCATCTTGGTGGAATGTATTAACACGCTGAGCTATAATGTTTACTTCCAAAGAGCAATGAAAGTGAAAGTCTTGCTTGCTTTTAATGAACTGCTCCTGCAACTCCAATAGAAACAGTGCCCACGCCGGAAAGACCCTCCAGGAGGGGTTTATGGAAGGCAGGCGACAATCTGGCACAAGACTGCGAGTTGTGCTTACCTCAGGCAGTTTCATGGTGTCATATCATGCCCGCTGGAGCAAGGCCCTCTGGTAAGTAGCACATGAGCACTCTTTGTGTGCAAATGAAATGCTGCGTTTTATCTGTTCGCCAGGGTAATATATCTTTTCGGGATTTTGGCCTTTAAACCTTCCTAAAGCAAACGCCGTAGTTGCATTCAATATTCCGGAGCAAGATGTACTTCTACAGCCCTGCGGGTGTCTGCAGGTTCCAGCGCTTACCAAGTTCAGGGGGTATATTTATTGTATGGTGGCGCCAGGGCCGGACTGGCTACATGGCGTTTTGGCATGCTGACGAGCTGGGGGCTGATTTGGTTGATGGGGAGCTGCATGTGCTGAACAAAATTTGTTTTGCTTTGTTTATTTCAAAGCACACGCAGGTCTCCATCAACAAAATTAGCCCCCACTGCAGTGACATTAACCCATCAGCTCGGCAGCATGCCAAAACGACCAGGGGCCAACCTGACCCTGGGTGGAGCGGGGAGACCCACCGAAGCGGAGGGAGGAGGTTGGGCGCAGCAGCAAATGCTACAGAAGATGGCACTGTTGTGTGTTAAGACAACAAAAGCAAAGTAAATACAGCCTTGTATAGTTGCAGTGCGCAAGGAAACTAAAAGCTAAATTAAGCGGGAGAATCTACAGAAAAAAGATCAAGCGCACGGTGGGAGTGTGTGAGCCAGAGAAGAGACGCCATGCGGGCGAGCACATGAATTGAAACCTAAATCAAGCCCGCTGTGGGAGCGTATGAGGAGACGCCATGCGCATGCACATCGCCAGTCCGAGTGCGCACATGTTTTGTCTCCCTTCGCGCACCAAACTGACAACAATAGACTCGCCACGGCGAAGCAGAGCATGCGCTGCTTTCGCTAGGCGAGACCTAAAAAGGAAGAAAATCATTGCTTCTTTATTTCTTGTCTTGTGGCAACAGCTTTCCTCAAATTGTTTTAGTTGTTATTCTATTTAGGTCCTTCTAAACTAGCATAGAAAAAGCTAATTTTTGTGGGTACAAAAAATCTTTGCAATAAAAAATCACCTGCACCTAAAACAGCGACCACAAAAGCTACAAAAAAACATAAAAACCAACTGCAAATTAACAGATTGAACATAATGGAATCCTATATGGACATAAGTTTGAATAATGACACAATTATGTACAAATTACAGGAGAAGTGGATGCACATATTTTTCAAAGTGCCTTCAAACATGCTTCAATATTGATTTAGCCGGAGCACTTATAATGGCTACGTGGACATTGCAGTGTATGTGTCTATTCATTGTGTCGGCAATCTGCTTAAAAAACATGCAAAAACAGCCAACCTGAGGAGTGTTTCCGTTCATAAAATTGGCAGCAGACTGGGACCTGTTTTGCGCCCAATAAGTCATTTCATATTTTTCAGCACCAGCGAACCGGTGAACCGTACATGATTTCATCTGGCAACACAAGGTGAAATCACACTCACACACACTATAAAACAAATCTACTATCCTTTATCTTTCAGGTCTTAAACCTCAACTGCAAGTAATAAAGCTATTTTTCGTTGGATTACAAAATGTATTTTGTATGATTAATTTCAATGCAGATTCTTGAAAATATGTCTAAAATGTAGCACTTGAGAACCGTTGCAAAGCACTATGCTAATGCAAAACACGACAATGAGCATAAAGCAAATATCTGATGTTTTTGTTAAAATTTGCAAAGCTATTTTTTTAGTAATTTGAGAAAATAAGCAGCACTTACATTTAAACAGGCATGCAGAAAATGCTTTGCACAGCTTTGCATGACAATTTGAAGGTTAATTTGACCATATCATGCTACACCCATATTCCGGCAGTGAAAGAGAAAAGCTCAATATCTTAAGACAACAGATTCACTGCAAGCAAAGGCCGTGCATGCTGACTAAATCAAATGCACCCATGCACTTCACTCCTGTTTTAAGAGACTATTTTATAGAATGGGGGGATTCTATTTCTATAGTTTTTTCATTACTAGTCAGAAGACTGACGCCGTTCACTTTTTCAAAAGTGATTTTAATTATAATGACAATATAACTTGGAAACAGAATGCGATGTAAAGGACTGAAGAGGACTAGGCCATGTGCCTTTGGGCAGGGGGATGCAGGCCCTGTGGTAGCTCATTGTACTCTTCTGCAGGATAAAATATTAAAACGTACTAGCTATATTCCTAAATATTTATTGGATGAGGGTTTTCTGAAACCATTATTGGATGAATATAGAAACAATCTTTTTTGTTAATAAATGCGTCCTAATAACAGTAATGCTTTTGAATACTTTTGATGAACTGACCTTAAAAGATTACAGTACCTATTAAACAGTAAAAAAATATACATCTCTGGGGTTCCTAAATATCTTGTGGAATGTCTAGGTTTACCCTTGCTACTTGATAAATAGCTTAATAATATTGCTGATGTCGGTAAAACAAGCCAATATACTATTACATATTGGCAACCGGAGATGCTGTCAACAAAAGCCTCATGCTACTTGAGACTCCAAACGAATAGAAAAAGAGAACTCATCATCATGCAAAGGCAAAGCATATTTGCAAAATCTGCAAAGATTATCACGCTACGTTAACCATTGTGCAATGAATTACGTACAACACACGAGCCATCATCCTGTCAAAGAGAAAGACAAAATTTAGATTCAGAGTAACAAATATAGTAACAAGAACTAACTGTAGATAATTTAACTGTCGTAGTTGAGAGACAGACAAGACCAAAAAAAATCATTTTTTGTAGGTGCTCTTTTCTAGAGCATGTTTTTTTACCCAAATAAATTGATAATTACATTTTCTTTCTAAACCTTCATTGCAGTCATAGGCAGCTATCAAATCAAAAGGTTTGATTCTTATCTGGAAACTCTTGTTTTGAGATAAACTTCAACTTTTTTTCTTTCTTTTTTACAAATGTTTGGGCGTTTCATAATAAATTAAACCATGATTCTATTGCTAGAATTGGAAATTATTGAAAAGATAATCCTATTATATTCTTCCCTTTTGTTTTATCTCTTAGCTATTTTTGCACTGATGTATTGTCCACGTGTTCCAACCCAGGAACACCCAGGTGATTGCTGGTGCTAAGAAACTAATGCATAGTATACTTGATGATTCTTAACGGCTAATGTTGCATTTCCTATGTGAATCACCAGTACTGTCTTCCATTTCCTTCCTGTGTGCTAGCTCCTGTTGAGTTCTTAATATGATTCACAAGTTATCAGTAGAAGGTTCAGACACATCTAAATACGCATCTAAATAGTCTGCAGTCATAAAATGTGGAGAGCCCTCCATTTTCCCAGCTGTTTATCCAGAAAAAAAGGACTCTATTATTGTTTTTTCTGCTTATAAGATTGTACAACAGTCTACTAGTTAGTGAGTGTAACAGTCCACCTGGTATGAGGTGCTTTCAAGGTGATATCTGTAGTTGAAAATAATTCTAGGCATCATGCTTATCTGACTTTATCTAGGGATGTAATCATTGTTATAATATTTTCTGGCAGTTAGTGACAGAATTGGGTGAAATTCAATGTTAAACAAATTTTGCTAAGAAGCAACTTCATCTTACATTGTGGCACTTAAGGAGACCTTTGCAGAGAGTAGGATGAATTCGAAAAGCCCAATATCAAAGCAGATTGAGTAATTTTGTACTGTACACTGTATGATCTCAACTATATCAAGACTCCTAATTCTTGAACTCTGGACCATAATAAATGAAGTGAACTATGTATCGCCATCATACGTGACATTGACAAACAGTTGATGAGTTATATATGTCTATCCTTGGTATAAATATGGGAACATATTAATATGTTGAGGTATTTTCACTGTTTGTTCGAAAATATGTCACAGACAACTGCCTTGCATGAACGATAATCTGTAGGTTTTTGCAAAAATAATTTTTTCTTACATAATTTGAAACTATCTACCCCACATTTTATCTCAGAAATTCAAAGTTGATTTAACATGGTTCACAAAACCATGGATTTCCTTATGAGTACAATCTACTACGTTTTTCTTTTCCCTATTTCTTACATTTTATGTCAATCTTTTAGTTGTTTGGTGATGAGGGACTTAAATATACCCTGATAACTACTTACACTATGTATTACTTTTTAAATTCACTCATAGTTATATTTATTCTTCCTACTTTATATTGATGGCACTCTACGGCTTTTATTCCTTTGTATGAATTGACCTTAAAATAAGCTTTTTCTGCCTTCACGTTCAGTTTTCATTTCACTGTCATTAAAGAAATTTTTTACATAGCTGAGTATTTGCATGTAATTAGAACAGTATTTCTACATGAAAACTTACTTGTCGTAGTGGCATCCTTTTCATTGGTGTAGGACTAATTGTTCTATCAGTAGATTTTAAAGAAATAGTAATCCTCACTTCAAATTCACAGTTGATGCAATGTTTGTGAAACCTTATGAATTAACAGTACAGCATGTTCACTTGTTTGTGGAGAAGTGTGGCTCAATGGTTAGAGCAGGCAGACCTTGATGCAGAGCTCTGGCCAGGGATCAGGGTTCGATTCCCGCCTCGGCGGGTTTCCAGCTCATTAATTCCCCTGACTGGATATTCTCACCTCAGTGCCTGTTCTGATCATGGGTCCCACGCTGCAACTCTGGGCAATAGCTTGCTTAGTCTCCACAACGGCCCCAAAAGCGCTGGGATGCCTGGCTGCACCTGGGGGGTGCCCAGGAGTGGACATTTCCCAGGAAAGCCAGGAAGGGTTCCTAAGCGGTATACGGACAGTGCCGGGACACCTCCGGTGGAGGTAGCTGTGCGCTTTACAAATTCCGACATTTATTTATTTACTTGTGTATTGTAGATTCAGGAGAAAATCACGCAGTCTGACAGAAACATCTTTTTGTTTGGGGACCTGGATGAGGTATCCTTTTGTGTGTGTATTGATCTGCAATAGGCTATGTAATTTCTATGAGACAGGCGCTAATTTAGCTTCGATTGGGAAATGCATGTCTTCCAGAAGGACAAGGAAATTCCACACAATGATAGGACATACATTGCTTACAATTGTTGTTGACTATTATTGTTTCAATGGTGGGAGTATTGTTTTGCTTTAAGAAAGATTGTAGTTTGGGGGGTTTGAGGTTGCACAACAGCATTTTAGGTGAAAGTGGAAATTAATCCCCAAAATCAGAATTCTGACAATTATTTTCCTGAGTCTATACATTATCCTGAAGAAGATGGGACGATGTACACCTTAAGTAAAGAATCCACAAGGCTATGCGGCAGGGGTTTTGGTATTCACTGTCCAGAACCTGCAGGCTTTCAGGTTCAAGAAAAACGTTTAACCGGATTAGCTCGTTCTGTCTGAGATAAACTTGGGCACTGACATATTTCACTAAAGTTTACATGCTTGATACATCCAGTTTAAGCATCATTACTAAAATTAAAAATTCAGGAGGAATGCAACTCTGTGACCAGACAACGCTTTAAAATGATACCACAGCGGAGACCTTATCATCCAAGTGACAGAGATTTTGGAACAAACAATTACATTTTTAGAACTTTCCCAAGAGCACCTCTGTATTTAGATGTTCTGAAAAAACAGGCTGCTGTTTATTTGAGTAAACAGTTGCATACTCATTACAGGCTGCATTCAGGTTTTTTTTGTAAATGGTCCTTTTAATGCAGTCATAGGATCAACTAATTGTGCATAGGGTAATGCACAGCAACCAGCAGCTAAGCAATTTAAGAAACACAGAGGATTATCTTTGATTTCTAGTGAATGTGAACAAGTAATATGTGTCATAAAAAAGTTACTTAAGAAAGCAGGCAGCACTTTGAGACAGCAAGTCCAATCGAGATTTGAATGAGGGGTCATACAGTATAAACCTCATGTAGAGAATTGACAGTCACACTTTCACTAGCAAGGTATGTTATAACACCAAATATACAGTTAACATGAGCACACAATAAATGACAGAGAAAATATTGTCACTGCATTGCACATAAATTGAAGGTATTTTTACAAACAGGTAGAAATAAGAATCAGAACATAACTATGCATGCTTTTGCCGACTCTGTGTTGACTTGTAAGATTCATAATACATAACTAACCTTTGTAACCTTAGAGACAGCTTTTTTATGAGACAACAGTTTGTAAGTATTGAGGTTGTTTTCGAAGCTCCTGAAAAGAATAAAAATTGTTGTATTGCATTTATTGGCTTCCATACAGATGCACATATGCCCAACTAAGCTATGTTGTGAAAATATGTCTCATCTATAAAACACATGCTTGAACGATGACTAGGGCGTAGAAACTACGTGGAGTAGAGAACAAGTTAATGTCCCTCCATGGCTTACCAGGTCCAGCCACACTACATAAGAAAATACAATATCAAAGCTCTCTAAAGCAGCAACCAATATATATATATATGTACATATATATATATATATATATATATATATATATATATATATATATATATATATATATATATATATATATATATATATATATATATATATATATATATATATATATATATATATATACCCCAGCTTCAAAGTACCAATCCAGCACTCGTGAGGGGTACAAGCAAAAACTTTATTGGTCTTTAAAAGACACTCAGACGTGTTTCAGCAAAACTGCCTTTGTCAATGTCAGCCAGGGTGCCACATTGCTCGCATTTATACTTCAATTTCAAAATCATTGAAACAACATTCATTGACATAGACGTAGGACTGCAAAATAACATCATTCGGCTTTTGTGATTTTGGGTGCCATTTTGTAACATTCAAAATATTTAGAAAGCAATTCATCTTGCTGTTCAGTATCAGCGATATGATATCTAGCTGTCATTGTATGATTAAGCTGAATAACATTTATGAATTTAATCAATGATATGGTAAGATTATAAATATTTTGACAGCTAAAGCAATCAAATAAGCCATACATCTGATTATAGGCTACGTCACCCTGTATGAGCTTACCCTGCTTAGGATTAGTTACCTATTTGTTCATTGGGCCCTGTATGGGCCTTATCCAAAAGCAATCAAGTGAGAAATTAATCTGATTAGACGCTCTATAATAATATAAGTAAGCAGCATGGCTCAGTTTTTCACAGGCATTCCTTTATTTTTTTTCATATAAGGTGCATGAGTGTTGTCCAACACATTTCGGGCGTATTATATATATATATTATGAATTACAATAAACCCCCACTATGATTGCACCCAGTGATTGATGATTGTGTCAGAGGAATTCTGAGAGCACGAGAGGAAACGCTGTTTCTTAAGAATATTGTTTGCCATTTTTCTCCACCGGACTGGCGCCACCCCGAAGATTGGGAGCACTGTTTGGAGTATCTAGTACGGGATATGTATATATATATGTATATTCTTTCCCACATGACCCTGTTAAAAGATATGGCCGAAATGATTTGGTCAAAACTATATATATATATATATATATATATTATATATATATATATATATATATATATATATATATATATATATATATATATATATATATATATTTTGTCACACCAAATCGCTCTTGCGCTTTAGCAGGTCACACACGGCACCCCCTGCCATCCAGCTTGTGTGCCTCTAGCAGCTTTCACGCCTCTGTCTCCAGCGATATACCTGATTCCCGACGCGTTTCGAGGCCACTCCGCCTCTTCATCAAGGGGACATTTCACAGGAGCAAACAATTCACAACACCTCCGTTTCCATCTTACTTTATTCGTAAATTCAGGAAGTGCCGCCCTCAGTGGGCGTGGCTCATCGCATTCACCACCGAGCATGGTGGTATGTGTAGTCCTTGAGGTGAAGTACAGACAACGGGAGTGACCTCCCGAAGCACAAGAGCTTCTTTGGTGGTGAAGATTTTACAGACGGCTGTTCTTGGCCGTTGGGAGGAGCACCGCTTTGCTTACAGTTACGATACTGTGAGGCAGAGATGCTGTGGTGGAGAACTGCTCTGCGCCTTCCGGTACGACGTCTGAATTAAATGTGTAGCTTCATGTTCCCGAATCTCTCTCCCTACTAAAGGATATTAATGGACTGTATATTAAGGCAGGAGCATACAACCTACTAAAGGGAGTGTGGAACTCACCTCATGGACTACAATTACCATCGTGCTTGATGGTGTGAACAATAAGCCACGCCCACTGAGGGCGGCAGTTTTCAATCAATAAAGATGTTGATAAACGGAGGTGAGCTGAATGTGTGCTTCTGATTTGTCTCCAGATGAAGAGGCAGAGTGGCCTCGAAACGCGTCGGGATTCGTGCTATGTTTGGAGATGGGAAGTGTAAGCTAGAAGAGGCCAAAATGCTGGATAGCACAGACGACGGGAGTGACCTCCCAAAGCACAAGAGCTTCTTTTGGGGGGGGGGGGGGAGAGAGAGAGAGAGAGAGAGAGAGAGAGAGAGAGAGAGAGAGAGAGAGAGAGAGAGAGAGAGAGAGAGAGAGAGAGAGAGAGAGAGAGAGAGAGAGAGAGAGAGAGAGAGAGAGAGAGAGAGAGAGAGAGAGAGAGAGAGAGAGAGAGAGAGAGAGAGAGACTCTCTCTGTTGAAGGATTTGGCCGAAATGAATTGGTCAACACTCTTGCACCTTATATGAAAACAAAGGATACAAATATATATATCTATATCACTCCAACTCACCTTCACTTCTTACTGTACTCGAACAGACAAGCGTCGACCCAATCTTTTTAGTGCATTATTTTATTTCGCCAATGTCGCCATAACGCGTTTCGGGAGATCCCTCCCTTTATCACATATATATACATACGTGTATATATACATAAATATATCACTGCTCCGTCTCCTCCTACAAAGGAATCGGCACTCATGGGGGTAAGTTTATCATTTTAATTTAACTTGTGCAAACAAACATGTTTCCGCTGTCGCCCTCAATGTTCATAGGCGTGCCAGAAACGATCACAATTTAACGTCATTCCATGTGTAAAATTCATTGACATTAATGACGGCCTAAGAGGTAGATTTGATATGCAATCATCGCCATCTTGGTGTGATAAACCTCTTATAAAAGATAATGCTTTACAGTTTGCTTGTATATATGACATATAGCAGCGTTGACATTGGTAAGACGTAATGGATATAGTTAAAAATGCCCATTCAGGGCAGTATTAAGGTTGTATGTCTACTATTGTTGTCCTCACAATGAAATAATTGTATGCTAGTAGTCTGTTTAAGGCAAAATAATGCACTTGGCACTTTAATATTTACATCGATTAATATTAATATGTTTGACATTATTTAGAATTACTGTAAGCAAAGCTCGTGACGGTTTTAGCCCATTTTGGGAAATATATTGAGCTTTTTAATGTTTGTCGATATGATAGTATTCGCCTACATTGCAATAAAGAAATATGTGATTGTTTTGATGTTGCTGCTATATGGGCCCAACTGTAAAACATTATCTTTTATAATGCCAAGAAGGCGATGGTTGCATATCAAATATGTCAATGAATTTTACACATGGAATGACATTAAATTGTGACTGTTTTGGATGCGCCTGTGAACATTGAGGAAGGTGACAGCGGAAACGCGTTTGTTTGCACAAGTTACATTCAAATGATAAATTTACCCCGTGAGTGCCGATTCCTTTGTGGGAGGAGACGGAGCAGTGATCTTCACCGCGGGCTCACCCCACGTTACAAAATGTTTATCTTTCCAACTGGTGCTTAGACACAGTCACTTATCTTCATCTGAAACAACACATGAATTTTACAATTGTACTACTAGTATTTTGACCCTCTTTTGCATAATTATGTTTCTTCACTATTGGGATTCAGCATGCTGAATCTCACAATTACCAGGGTGATGCTGCCAATAGAAAATAACAGTAAACATTTTCTGAAGGTGGTATTGAGTTGTGGTTCACTGTACCTTCCACGCAGTCTGACAGCCTCGTCGAACCTCCTTTCATCCATTGCTTTCTGAACTTCTTGTGTCTAAAAACAGATTAGTTTGAATGTAAACAACCACAACTGTGCACTAACCCAATACAAATTATACTACAAACAGCTGCTGATTGAACGGCCTCTTATGAAGGGTACTATCTGAGAGAGAAACTTTTTCTGATATCATTACTATCATGACATTTTTTATGCCATTCGTTTAGAAAATTAAAAAATGTTCGATGGATGCCTACGTCATCGAACTAAATCCACTACTAAAGATAGAGCATAACAATTATTTCTGAGAACTTCAGAATGATCACATATGCCAAAAAGAATACACAATCTGTGTCAGTTTAAAAGAGAACTTCATATTATAGGCAGTTTTACTTTTTATTTGACTGAAAGAAAGTACTGAGGCGGGATAATATGCTAGCTTTTCAGACAACACAGATACCTGTGAATGAACCAGGAGTATGTTTAAGCTCAAATGTTGGTAAAGCGCATTACAATGTGGGAGAACATTTCATTTATACATATATCGTTCATTTCAAAACACAAATGTAAAGTTGGATTCTTGTCATTTTTCAAATGAGTTAATGCATCAGTCTGTAACTTTGTGCATTCTCAAGTGAAAAAGTGTAGTGCTTGACAGGGTAGTATCAGAGTCAAGCTTCTTCCTAGGTGTGCTTACTGATGACCTGATGGGGCCTCCATTACCAGACTCAGATCTTGGGAGTACAAAAATTAGACACAATTGAGGACTGAGTGAATCTAATCTGAACAAAAGGGCTTAGAAGCATTGTATGAAGGAAGCCAATGAATCCTATGATGGAAGTAAGGTGATATACACGCTGTACACGATGGATCTTACCTATGTACAAGGGTACTACTGTATATTTTGAAGAATTATAGTTGAGTTGTTTGATTTGTGAGAAGCATCCAGGGATGCATTTACCATGGAAATATATATTGTATGTGTTAGACCTGGCCCTTTTAGTAGGTTTAGGCCCCTGTATTTTTTGGACCTCGTTTTTGCTGGTTTTATGGCTTAGGGATAGTAGTGGGCACTGATTGTGCCACCCATGAATAGCCCTGCAAACATGTCTCAGACCTGCCACTGCAGTGTCTGCGAGTGCAGATTTAAACTGCCATTTCGACCTGGCAAGTGCACGCACGTGCCAGGCCCACAACTACCCTTTTACTACATGTATGTCACCTCTAAGGTAGGCCCAAGGCAGCCCCATGGACAAGTTGCAGGACATGTACTGGTGTGTTTTACATGTCCTAATAGTGAAAAACTTCTAATTTCGTTTTTCACTATCTCTCCCAAATGGCAACATGGGGATTGTATTAAAATATATTTTAAGTGTTATTTGCCACTGAGAGCACATATAAATGTGGAGTTTTGGGTCTCTGAGCTCCCATTTAAAAATACATCTTTTGGTGAAGTTGGATTTTAAATTGCGTGTTTGAAAATGCCACTTTTAGAAAGTGGGCATTTCTTTCCTTTAGCAATCTGTACCTCTGCCTGTCTGCAGAATCAACGTCTGGGGTGAATGACAGTTGGGGTCTCGTCCATTCTCTCTAGACAGTCACACAAAGGGACCTGAGGTGTGCCTTGCATGTCCTGATGGACCATCAGCAGGCTGATGGGCCTTCCTGTGCTAGAGTGGTGGGAGGAGTTGTCACTGACACCTGAATAGGGCTGTGCCGGTCTTCACACAAAGCTGTCTCAACCCCCTGTAGTGTATCTGGAACCAGATTAGGGAAAGGCAGGGTCTTGTGCCCTACAAAGACCTTCCTTTGAAGTTTGCTTACTTCAAAGGCAGAAAGGGGTGTAACTATTGGACCTCTCACACCTAAATATTAGAACACCTCTGAACTGAGGACATTCTGCCAATGAAGAAGAGATGGATTCTGGAGGAAGGACTGCCACTCTGCCTGTTGCTTTGTTATGCTGGTCTGCTCCTTGCTGCTTTTGTCCTGGGAGTGCAAGGACTGGACTTGGCTTTCTACATCCTTCTTTCAAGGTTCTCCAAGGGAGGGGGGGAGGAGCTAGCCGCGCTTGGAAATAGCCACGCCGTAGGCGAGCTCTCCTGATCAAGCCACAATCCTGCAGTAAATCCTGGGGTTCATCGTGCCACATCCACCCAAAAACGGCTGCCTGCCGAGCGGACTGTCTCCGCTGCCGTTTGCTGCCACCCTTGTGAAAAACGGCCGACATTGACGCGACGGCACCGACGCGACCCCGGAGTGCAGAGGCGTCCTCCCTGACTGTACGTGACCACGTTCGGGCTACGCGAGCCCGCGGCTGCACTGGTGTGCTGTAGGCCGCGTCGGCCCGAGAAAGCAGCGGCGGCTTGCAACCGCCCTACACCTGGCGCCACCTGATGGGTTGGTCTGCGATCCTGTGATGCTCCCGCGAGGCGTGGGTTTATGCTGAGGGCACCAAGACTGAGGTGAGGGCGCGCTACAGCATCTGCCATCCCTACCTCTACCGTCTCTCCCCGATAATACGGGTGGCGGCTGGAATCCGCTTCTGCTACATCCTTGGCTACCCTGCATCTCCTCTTGCCGTGGGGCCACGTTGGGGACTACGTACCCCCCTTCCACAGAGAGGGTCATCTGCTGTGCCCGCTGCCTACCAGCGTGTTCTTCTGTGCAGGCCTTGCCGATCTGGCTGCAGCTGGTTGAGGTCCCTTGCCGGATTTGCCCTTCATTTCTGACGCCGGGGCCTTGCTGTGGGGGCGCTCCGTTCCCTGCCCATGCCAAAGTTGGTGACTGACCGAGGCACGTCGACCCGAGGCATATCCACCAAGGGCTATCCCCCCTAGCAGGCTGCAGCCTTGCTTTTGGAACATGTGGATCTGGGCCGGAAGGTTGAAACCAGCGCCATCACCATGGGCAAACCGGAGAAGACACAAACGAAAATTCAGTTTGAAAACCAGCGGAAACTGCCCATGCCGTCCACAGACCGACAAACGCCACCCCGTGATTCTGCACCCTCTTCCACGGCTCAGACAACACTGGACGTGCAAGCTATGTTCACCGCCATTCAATCTACCCTGACCAACATAGATGGAAAGATTGACACGCTCACTTATCGGGTGGACCGCATGTCGGAGCGTCTAGATAAGCAGACGGAACGCATGGACATGGCGGAACGCCGAATATCGGACACCGAGGACGCCACACAACAGCTTGAACTGAAACATAAGAAGGCGGACGCTCTCCTGCAAAGCCTTGCGGCTAAGACGGAAGATTTAGAAGCACACTCGCGCCGCTGCAACCTGCGAATTTTGGGCATCGCAGAGACGACTCATATCAATAACATGGAAGCGTATGTCGAGACTCTCCTAACCACCATTTTGGGTAAGGACACTTTCTCAGCGGTATTCATCGTGGAGCGGGCACATCGCACATTGGCGCCAAAACCGGCGGTTGGAGCTAAACCGCGCCCTATCATCGCAAAACTGCTGAACTATAGGGATAGGGACGCCGCGCTCCGGAAAGCCAGCGAGCTTGGTTCTCTCACACATGAGGGCATGCAAATCTCAATCTACCCGGACTTCACCTCTCAGGTGCAGGAGGCCAGGAAGCAATATATGGACATCAAACGGAAGCTGAGAGACAACGATGTTCCATATGCAATGCTCTACCCGGCGTGTCTGAAGGTAACTCTAGATGGAAATGGCGTTATATGCAACACAACACATGAGGTAGTTAAATATTCGCAAGCCAACCATCCGCATGTACTGAGACGTAAATCACCACGTGGTCAACAACACGACCAGGACCATCCTTTGGATGTGGAATAACTGATATGCGACATGCCTGCTATGCGGAGAAGGACATGACTGCTTGCCTGCACCTCCTAATATACAGTTGGTAGATTGGCAATGCGTAATACCTTTGCTGCAGCGTTTACAGGACCCTTTTTGAGATGTTAATTCTTTCTGATTGTAGATGTTGGCTCGAAATCATGACTTAACTGCACGATGTAAGCACTGGAACCCAACGGTCACTGACTCGCGCTACTGCGAGTGGCTTGATCACCTGGCATATGCATGCTGGGCTACTGGCGGGCTGCGACCGCCCCCCCCCCCTTGTGTAATCCACGCTATCTGCCCTGTTTAGGTGTCTAAGTTCGAGGGCACCCTGATGTTATGGATGCTTATTTGCTGTTGTTTTTGTTCCGGGCTGATTACTTTGGGTATAGGCTTTGTCATGATTGGGATGGCAAAGTGGGTGGTGGGTGGTGGGGGGGGTTCGATGATGGATAATGTTGTCACAATTAGCTTCTGTCACAACGGTGTTCCTGGTTCCTGGAACGCTTACTTCAGGTTAAATGTCACGGTACACTTGCATGTAAAGTGGGAATGCTCGAATGGCTATGGGTAGACACTTAAAGTTGTTAACGTGTAATGTCAGGGGCCTCAACAGCCCTAAAAAAACAGGCAGATCTTTGCGTACTTAGACCGTCACGCTATAGATTTGGCACTCCTACAAGAAACCCACCTCCTCCCCGGTAAGGCTAAGACACTGGGCTACCGCTGGGCTGAACACTCTATCTCTGCCACGTACTCCTCTTATGCCCGTGGGGTGTCGGTCTTGGTGCGTCGTGGGGTTCAGTTCCGCTTAGAGCGCACGGATATAGACCTCAATGGTAGATTTGTCATTGTTACAGGTACATTGTGTGGCACTAGAGTGGGTATTGTTAATATATATGGACCAAATGTTGATGACCCTGATTTCTATTTCTCTCTATTTACCAAATTGCGCGACTATCCCCCGTTAGACTGGATCTGGGGTGGTGATCTCAATGTTGCACTTGATTCTGCTCTGGATCGATCACAAGATACTTTTGAACACCATAAACGTGCAGCGGAAGCTCTCCTCCATGGCATTGGCGAATTTAGTCTGTGTGACGTATGGAGAGACCGTCACCCTGCCCAGCGCGAAAGCGCGCATTCCTCTGCAGCACACGCCAGCTGGTCACGACTTGATTATTGGCTGCTTTCGGAGCGGGCCTCTACTTGGGCCACTGATGTCACACATCTCCCTAAAACATTATCAGACCACAACCCAGTGGTCCTGTCCCTGGCTGTCCCCACATACACCCCCCCCATTTACTTGGCGCTTCAATGCCATAGCACTCGTCGACCCCTTATATAAAGAAACACTGCACAAGGCGATAGAGGAATTCTTTGCGGTCAATAGCAAATCTGTAGATAGTGCTGGCACGCTTTGGGAGGCTTTTAAGGCAACACTTCGTGGGGTGTGTATTTCTACTACTGTGGGTATCCTGAAGGATATCAGAACACAATTGCAGAACTGCGAGACCGATATTCGTCGACTGGAGTCGGAGTTCGACTCCACACAAGATCCCGGGAAATTAGCTGACATACGCGTGGCCATCACACGATATAACGCACTGGCAGATGACGAAATAAAATACATGTCCAAAAGACATAGGGCGCGCAGGCTAGGGGAGGGGGGATGCCCTGGCCGTGTACTGGCACAGAAGATATGCATGCAACAAAAGCAACAATTAGTTACGCCACTTCAAGACGAACAGGGGCAATTACACTTTGACACCCCTAATATTCTGCGCACGTTTGTCACCACATACCGCAAATTTTACACTACACAGCACACGGCCGCCGAATCGGACATATTAGACTACATTGCAGATGTGGCGCTGGTGTGGTTGTCGGACTCACACCGAGAATTTTTAGCCTCACCCATAACGGGGGAGGAAACTCTCACTGCTATTAAATCCTTACCGAATGGGAAAGCCCCAGGCCCTGACGGGTTCACAGCAGAATTTTATAAGGCGTACGCTGAGGACCTTATCCCCTACCTCCTTGAAATGTACGATGAGGCCCATACCGATGGCATTCTACCACAAACATTGAGAGAAGCCGTTATAGTAACACTGCTCAAGCCTGATAAAGACGCCACTAGGGCAGACTCCTATCGACCCTTATCATTAATAAACACAGATGTAAAAATACTGGCGAAAATTATCGCTGCAAGATTGCAACCCCTCATGCCCACCATTGTGCTACCTGATCAATCGGGCTTCATCCCTGACAGATCCACCACACACAACCTGCGAACGATCTTTGCGTTAATGCACCAATTGCGGCCAGATCTCCGTGCAGTGGCGGTGCCATTAGATGCAGCCAAGGCCTTTGACTCGGTGGAGTGGCCGTACATGTTTGTGATACTGGGACGAATTGGCCTTCCCCTACGTCTACTAACTTGGATCAAACTACTACACCCCACGGCCCGAGTAAAGGTTAACGGATATGTCTCGGAGTCTATGCCCATACAACGAGGCACTAGGCAGGGGTGTCCACTCTCCCCCCTACTCTTCTCGATTGTGCTGGAGCCACTGGCCTGTAAAATTTGACAGAAATACGCCCACACTGCGCTTGGATTCCGCCTCCGACCTATAAGCATCTCGCTCTATGCGGATGATATGGTCCTCTACCTTCGAGACCCGGATACTTATTTATCCCCTGTGCTTCGGGAATATGTGAAATTTGGCAGACAATCTGGCCTTACTATTAACTGGTCTAAATCTGCAGTGATCCCGTTAACCACATGCACGAATACTCCGCAACTAGATTTCCCTCTTGTATGGCGAGATGATCCAATTAAATACCTAGGTGTGTGGGTGCACCGAGATGTGGAACTAGTAATTCGACATAATTATGGCACAACGAAACGCAGATACAGAGATGGAAAACACTCCCGCTCTCCCTAGCTGACAGGATTTCCCTGCTGAAAATGGTAGTGCTCCCTAAGTTGCTATACCTCTTTGTTAACATTCCGCTCACTCCTCCCCCCTCGGTCTTTGCCAGACTTCGCACAGCGTTTATACAGCTTATTTGGGCGGGGAAGCAAGCCAGGGTTAGTCTCCGTACACTCACTCTTCCATACAGCGCGGGCGGCTTCACAGTGCCCGATGCTTACCTCTATTACTTATGCTCACAGGCGCAATGTGCCTACTACTGGCATCATCCGGTGCGGTATCTGCCAGATTTAGCAGTAGAAAAAGGGGACGCACACCCGATAGCACTCACAAGCATTTTATCACACAATAGACCTCATCTTGCGGAAGGGGAGATAAACACGATCCGCACCACGACTCACGCTTGGGCACGGCTTAGCACACTGGCCCGTAAATCCCCTATTTACGCTCCGAGCCTCCCACTGGCGTGGCATTCCGACCTCTCCGTCACGAGAGAATGGAATAACATGTCCATACTGGAGCAGGCAGGCTTTTTAACCCTGGGGGACCTCTATCCCAATGGTTCATTCATCACACACCACGATTTGGCATATATTAGTAACCAAACTCCTCTCTTTCGTTTCCTCTACCATAGACTGCGAGCCGCGGCTCGAGAGTTGTATCCCTCCTTCCCCGATGAACCCCCAACCCTCCACTCTCTGCAATTGCTGATAACCTCGCCTACTCACGCCCACATTCTGTCCAAGTTGTACAGACATGCACAGGATGAAATTGGTGCCGACACTATTCCAATGAGAGATAAATGGTCTAGAATGCTAGATGCCCCCCTCACGGAAGAAGACTGGACGGCTGCCTGCACACTGACCTCACTTCTTACCCCCAACGGAAACCTGCATATTATTCACTATAAATATCTACACCAGGTATACTACACCCCCCTCAAGATGTACAAACTTAAACTGCGTGATGATGCTAAATGTAAAAGATGTAATATGGATGACGCGGACTTTGCGCATCTAGCCTGGTGCTGTGCGAAGGTACAGCAGTACTGGCTGAATGTCACTGCCCATCTAACGAAATTACTGCTATGTGAAGTTCCTTGTACTCCTAGAGTGTGTTTGTTAGGCCTGGACGTCCCGCTCAGGGCGACTGGCAAGAAGCTCATGGCTCTATTACTGCTACAGGCGAAGCGCAGACTCTCTATACACTGGGGTAGCAAGCGCACCCCACTACTCAAAGACTGGTTGATGGACGCTGCCTACTGCAGGGATAACTTCATGGTGTACGCAGAGGAACTGCCCACCGCCTCCAAACCCTCTGATATTTGGTGCACACTCTCTGACTACCTGCGTACTAACCCAGATCTAATTGAAGAGACTCCTGCCATTGTGTCCCACTCCTAACTCTCTACTTGTACCATTCTTAACAATACGGTATTAATGTAAAAGTGTATTGTGTGAGATGTCTATATGGGTTTATACTGATTGCAAAACTGTGATTTTGGATTTATTCCTTTGTAAACCTCTTGCATACTGTTTGTGTCTGAAGTGTGACATGTATCTGTAATCTGTGTTCTCTGATAAACTGATAAATAAAAAAAATAAAAATAAAAAGGTTCTCCAAGGGAGTGTGCATACTTGCCTCCTATTAAGAGGTCTCATGGCCATTAAAGATTTCACCTACCAGTGCCTGGGCTCTTCTGCTGAGAGTCCTGACTTGCCAAGTAGTGCCAAATCCAGGTCCTGGGCCATTGTAAGTGTAACTTGGTGAACTTAAAGAGACAATCCATGCATCGATTCCCAGAACCTGTTTTCTCAATGCACCACAGTAAAATTTGATGCATCGCCTCTGCCTGCACCGAATCGTGGTTCCCACTGGAAGCCTCGACCATGACTTTTACCTTGTGTCAGAGAAATCGCTGCAGCGTGAGTCCCTAACACTATGTCACTGACGTTCATGGTACCCACTCTGATGCAGCACCTGCTTTGTGGCTGTGAAATCGAGGCAGCACCTGCACCGCCGCATTGACGCTGCGCATTTGGATTTTCGGCGCATCGTCCCTCAATACTGACTCTTCATAGACACTGTGCCGCACTAAGGAACCGAGGCTGTGTGTCCGGTAATCCATGCATCACCTCCTGTTCCAGTAAGGGACCGATGCATAACCTCCCCTGCCAGTAAGGAACCGATGTATCCCCTCCCCTGTCTAGAAGGAAGGAACCGAGGCATCACCTTCCCTGCCAGTAAGAAACCCACGCATCACCTCCCTGGTGGAGTAAGGCACCGAGGCATCACTTTGCTTTTCCAGTGCCTCACCTTCCCTGCACCTAGAACCATCTTTGGTTTTTGACTTATCTAAGGAACTTTGTGTTAAAACGAATGCATCAATTGATTTCTATGGACTAAACTTGCTTATCCTTTCAAAAGTGATATTTTGACTTGTGCATGTTGGATTTTGTTTGCTTTGCTCTTTTTTTATTCAGATAAATATCGGCAATTTTTCTAAACTGATGTGGACTCCTTTTGGTAGTGTTTTCAGTATGTTATTGTGTGTGTGTGTGTGTGTGTGTGCAAATGCTTTACACATTGCCTCTGAGATAAGTTTGACTGCTCGTGTCATGCTACCCAGGGTACTCCCGTACCCTGACTAGAGTAAGAGTTCCTACTTGGACAGCATGCAAACCACTACCAACTACAGACCCCATTCCTAACAGTATGAATACACTAGACTGGTATGTCACTCCAGTCAGGATGTCATGCAAGCAACCATAGTATTTATGTCCAACATTAAGGGCCTCATTTAGATTTTAGAAGACGGCTCACTCTTTCACAACGGTGACGGATATCCTGTCTGCCAAAATATAAATCCCATAGGATACAATGGGATTTGTGTTTTGGTAGGCAAAATATCTGTCTTTGTTGTGATAAAGCAACCCGTCTGCCGAAATCTAAATCAGGCCCACAGTCTATTGAAACTGGGATGTACTCAGTAGGATGGATTGCATGAGGGTGACATGATATCAGAGAACAAAAGCACAGGCTGTGAGAAGTAAATACCTAGGCGATTAAGATAAGAGATCGTTCTGTGAATGGAAGGACCTTTATTTATGGACTCAAGCAACCTTTATTAAAATTATAGTCTTGGGAACTCAAAAGGCATAAAGACACCAAGCTGTTGAACAGTACTGCCCCTAGTGATATAAAAAATGTATAGTGATGGGGAGGTGACTAGCACCAAATATTGAAATATATCCAACAATATTTATGATAAAGGAATATGAATAAAGCAGACAGAGGATAGAAGCTTGAGAAGGAAATGTTGAACTAGTGCTTGAGGTCCCCATATTGAGTGATCCTGTTTAATAGTGAACACATATTCTGACAACTTTCCTGGATTTAGAGGGTTGAGAACATGTATAACCTACACTGTGAAAATACATTTTGTGTATATATAGCTATATTTATAAAATTAGTTATAACTTTATAAACACTAGGTTCAATTCAGGTGACTACAATAGCATATCGGCTCCGCTAGATATTTTTAAAGTTTAAATCCATTGTTAATTTCATTTTAATTTAACCTTTTTCTTTTGTTCTAATGTATTAGCCACCACATGCATTGTATTTCATTTATGTTTTTGGTTCCATACGTTAGTCTGCCACATAAATAAATGTTAGTATTTATTTATTTGGTAGTCGTCTATAGCGTCATAGCATTATGGTTACTTCAAATTGCAATATAGTTCTGACTTGAAGGTCGAGTTGCTTGAGCTACCAGGAGTCCAATTCAATATGGGGAAAACACACCAAATCTGTGGCCAAATATCACACACTACCCTCGTGTTACCAAGGGGGATATTCACTTATCTCCGCCTTAACGCATCAAAAGTGGAGATAGATATAACACCCCATTCACAAGCTGGTGCAAAGTGCAGACATCACCAGTATTCCCACGATAACTGCCCCAAAATTTATCTCCACGGTGAACACCACCAACTAACCCTAATGAGATGCAGAGTAGGCGTCGCCGTCAAAAACACATGAAAAAATCACAAAACCACTTTCACAACGAACTGCCAGATCTGCAATGCAAACCAAAAACAGGTCATAAGCCGCAGTAGCAGCAGGGAATTAACACTTGCCTTTTGCTGGTGTTAAGCAGGACGACTACCTGCAGCATAAAAGGGAGCCCAGCCAAGAGCCACACCTGAAGACCCACAGATGCCATGGAGACAATGATCATGCAATGCAAATACACATGAGGGCCACAACCCCCACCGCAAACCACCCCAGACCCACCATCACCCCCAGGACAAATCCCGCCCCCCCAGAACACCACAGAGGCAGCGTACACAAAGACAGCGGACCAACCTAAAACACACCTGCTACACAGACCCAATGCCAGAGGAGGACATTGCCCACTACAGGCCCAAAAGGACAACCATCCCCCACATCCTGACCCACATCCCCCACCTGCTGACGGTCCCAACCCAGCAGACAACCAACAACCCTCCGCAGACAAAGCTGCCGGCTGCGTAGCACATGCCGGCCTCTGGTACCATCCAACCCACAACTGCCAGAATCAGAGGAGTCACACAGCCAGCCCCATCCAAGGTCATCACACCTGTCCTGGATGCCAACATCAGCCTGGTATCCCAGCACCCCCACGTCTCCCACACTGCGCAGGAGGAGCTGGAGACCAAGCATAGCAGGATTCCCTCACCTGTCAGGGACAATCAACTGCACACATGTACCCCTCGTGCCCCCTGCCCACACTGCACACATCTACCACAACAGAAAGCTTGCACATACCATAAATGTGCAGGCTAAAGTGGACCACCGGGGACACCTCAACAATGTTGTGGCCAACTCCCCAGGCAGAGTGCATGATACTCACATCTCCCGACAGCCCATCATCACCCGCGCTCCCAGGATGGGACACATGGAAATGCAGTGCCCATTGGTAAGTCCAAAATAAACACACCACACACCTCCAGCCCACAGTCATGCAACTCACGACACTGCCAATGACCACGCAGTACAACTACATCCAACATGACACACAACATGCCAACCGACCAGATACAACAACACAACTCCATTGGGAGTCTGGCCTTGCAATGCCTACAACCCAGCCACGGCATGGCACCACAGACACACAATAGCAGGATGTGAGGAGCGGCATGGAAAAGGCACGTGGGAGAGTGGCAAGTGACTAAGGAATGTGAACCTACCCAATGCCAGATGTGCCAAGGAGGTGCCGAACAGACCACAGAGTGCAAACCACAGAAATGGCCATGTGGAGATCAACTGCTGGTGCATGGAGTTTAGTGGCCAGTGGACGCTACCATATCCCCACAGGCTGTGGGACAGAACGCGGAAATGTCGCATATTATGTACCCCACTGCATGCGCGTGTGTAGTGGGTTCGACCTGCGTATGTCAGGCCTGCATAGGGGTGTGAACAAAAAGCCCGTCACACTGGTCGTTGTTCTCATTCAGAATGGACAGCGCGTATGCCAGGGCAGCACCTCTCAGCCCGCCACAAGTCCTGCGTCGAGCACGGCAGGGCCTGCGTCCCTGTGTGCCTGCTGCACCCTGGGCTGCTGGTCCCCAGACCCGTCATACCTGCCCCAGTGCACCAATGAGGCTCAGCTCACCTGCCTCCACCGGCGTGTGTTAAAGAGGGCCCACCACGTGCTGGTGCAAGCTCCAAGCACCAGCCCCGCGACCTTGGCATCCTCCGCAGACCATCGCTGGCCCCCCCGGCGCTGGCCCACTTTACTCCTTTCTCATTTACATACTCCATCGGCATCCTCTTCGGCCCAGTAGATACAACATGTGGAACTGTGTCCTGAGTCCTGAATGTCAGTGACCCCAAGTCCATGGCAGCGGCCACAACAACAGACTCCCTTCGATCAGTGAGGCATAATTCCATATCGCAGGCCTGCGACACGTGGTGCCACTAACTCTGTTCAATGCAAGCCGGCGACACCTGGTGCCACTAGCCCTGTTCAAAGCAAGCCGGCGGTACGTGGATGAGGGCACAGGTTTACCCTGTGGACCAGTAGGTCCCACATCCAGCACTTAGTCACAAATCATGAACGCACGGAGAGGAGTAAGAGGAAGATGCGGCTCAGTCTGGACGAATGCTGGATCAGAGTCACGGAGGTGATCGAACACTATCAACAACTGACCTGGTGGCATCAACCCTGTTCACCACAAGTCAGCGGCCCGTGGAGAACGCTGTGCATCCGGAGCCACTAACTCTGTGCAGCACAAGTCATGGGGCCTTTATGGTTGAATGGTTGTGTCCTTTACGATGTACACTGTTACAATTTCTGACTGCACCCGGCAGCCCTTGCCGGCTGGTGGGCACACACACCCCACACACATCCAACACAGGTGCCACTCGGTATGTGTGCCTAGTAATAAATGTGGCTGTGCGCACGTGCCCATAGCCATTCACACCATCTGAGCAAGTGTGTCTGAGTGGTCAGGTGTCAGTATGATGGGCACGGGCCCTGCAACATCACAGTGTGCTGTCTCCAGCAGACGTTACCATGTCACCTCAGCGTTGGCAGTGACCCTGGACATGTAGCTTTGCACACACCCCCCAGCATGCACAAGCGGCGTGTGCTGGTAAGGCGTACGTCAGGTCAGTGCTGGGGTGTGCTAATTAGGCAGAGGGAGCAGGGCGTGGCTCGGAACTGGCCTTGGGCAGGAAGTGCGGTAAGTGTGTCTCTGTTTTGGGGTGTAGTCGCCAACCAGGGCCACAGTAGTCGATGTTGCAATGTAGCATGCACCAGTAGGGCGGGCCTACATGTAACGGGACATGTAGGAGCGCAAGATCGCTCGGGGTCTTGGCACATGCATGCCAAGTGTTATGTGTATCAGTCCTGCGGATGCATGAGTCCGTTGCCTGGCCTCATTCAAAGCGCGATCACAGCCAGCCATGGGCTGTACATCTGTGTCCGCACTGTCCGGACCATTTGCCTACACTCACGTGGCCGCACACCTTCAAAGGCCAGCATCACAGTGTTGTTGGTATGCCGCTGGACATGCGCGGACAAGCATTACAATGGTGTGCCATAGGAGTGCACGTGATGGGGGCTCCTGGGATGGAGGAGCAGCTGTGTGGCAACGTAACACACAGTGAGGCCGCTCATGTGCCACGTGCTGGGCATATCATCCATGATTCCCAGGGTCGCAGACATACCACCACACCCACGACAGGCCTCTGTACATCACCTATATGCATGCAGATGATGAAGTTTCTGTAGTCATGAAAGGTCCTTTGTCTGAAGTATCGGGCGGTAGCTCATCTGCAGCTCCGAGCAGGAACTTGCATGTGGCCAGCATGCCAACAGATACGATGGCATTTGCTTGCGACTCCCACACTACAACGTGTACACATCCCATACGCAGGAGTCCTTGGTCGTAATTAGCGTGCGTGAAATGGCCTTCACACGTACTCCCACCCCAGGTGTGCATCCACTGCTCATTGCACCGAGCTGGCGCAGGTCAAGCCAGTGCCACTTCAAGCAGAGCCACAGATGCAATGGCAGACAATCCTGGACACATGCTCGACTCCAGTCTCGTGGACCTGTACCGTGCACGTCTGCTGCATGTACTGGGGGCACTGCCATTGGCAGTGCTGCGGATCAGTTACCGGCTGAGCTACCGCCTTGCAGACATCACCTGCTTTCAGCCTGTGTTGCATTGTCGCTCATGCATATTCGAGTGGTCAATGGATGTCTGCCTCTCAAACGTAATGGTAGCTGACCTGGATTTCGACGTGTGTGTGCGCCCCCTGTTGGTCCACGACCAGAAGTGTCACTGTGATGCCCGTTTATAGCATGCATGGATGTTTGGCATGCAGGTTGGAAACTGGACTGGAGAGATTGCATGAGTCGTCGTGTGCAGTGAGCACATTGAGCCACTACCCAATTGGGCTTTGGTGCACATTGGGTCCAGTGGTTGGAGTCAGCACATCTGTCCGGGTCAGCTCATGGATTATGTTGACGACATGTCAGATGTGTTGGAACACGATCGCTCATTGGAGATGTTGGCCTACGCTGCTGCACTCATGTTCGTGGACGAGTGACAAGTTACCTGCAGCCACAACTGGATGTGACCCATTGAACGTGTCCCGACGCCTGGTTGCATGTTGGGAATCTGGTCACATGTCCCAAGACGACAGTGGACATGGTTGCATTGGCCTAGACTCATGATCCAGGCACGGACAACCAACACGGGTTGGCACTGACTTGTGTTGGTGATGGACTCCCCCAAGGTGGACATGGGCTCTTTCCTAAGTTCCTCATTCAGCCATTCTGCTGCATTGGTCTGCATATCATGGCACTTTTCTTGGCCGTACTGACACGCACTTGTTGATAAAGTTTCTGCACTTTCACTTGTCTCCAACTGTGTTGTGTCTTGATTTGTATGCCAATGTGTGTGTCATGAACTCTTTGGCTCCCTGCCATACGTGCATTGCTACCCCATCAGTACTGTGGGTTTGTACTTGTGCATTATCATGTCCCTGTTTCGTGCTTTGCAAGATACGTATGGCCATTTACCGCCACAGGTGGCTGCTCTTGTGTCCTGTGTTCGGTTGTGCAAATGTTGGTGTTTTTACCACATTGTGTTCGATGTTGGGGTGCTCTTCTTCCTATGTATGTGTGCTGTATTGTGTGTGAGATGTCCCTTCAGCTCTGATTCGGCTCACCCTTCTCCCTTTTAGGCAGTGTGGTTTTCACTTCTGTGCTTGTTCAGTGGTGTGATCTTGCCGGGTTGTGTGGCTTGTGCTCTTGGTTGGTGTTGTTACTCTTTGGCATGGTTTGTCTGCAGTTGTGCTGTGCCTAATTGTGCGTGTGTGCAATTGTGCCCATCTCCCCCGTCCCCCCAGTCCCTACTGGTCCCCCTCTCTGTTGCTGTTGTATCTGTTGTTTTGGGCAGTTGCCGGTGCCCGAGTCCTGCACCATCTCCAGACTGATGTGGTGGACACCATTTCCTCCATGTCATCAGCTCCTGGTGTGGCGCTGGAATCCCATCTTTGGTGTGCATTTCTGCCTTCTTGTTGTTGGTGTGTTTCTGCTTGTTTGTGCGTTTTGCATCATTTCGGATGTTCTGTTTTTCTTCTATTATCCTCCTCCACTCTCAGGCTGCATTCACCTTGTTCAAGATGGCCTGACATGTACAATGTTTTGTTGCCAATGGGGCTTGTTGGGTTGTTTACTGGCTTGGATTGCCTCCATTGTGTTTGGCGGTTGTTTTCTGGTTGGTTTGTCTTTCCTTTTCAGGCTTTTGTTGTGCTTATTGCCACCTGCCGTGTGTGTCGCGGGCCTGGCGGTGCTTATCCCTCCTTTCCTCATCGCGAATGGCCTCATCGCACGTTTTTTGTGTTGTAGATTGTGCTTTTATCTCCGTCGAGGTGGTTGTATCGCGGACATTAGCCGCGGTTTCGTCAGACTTGCGCATGGTGCTGCCTTGTTGTGAATTTCACGTTGACACAGGGTTATTTTCCCGCGATCGGCTGCGACGTGTAAAGGTGTGTTAGCATTTTTTGGTGATGTTTTGCACACGTTATTGTGAATATACCCCTAAATCTTTACCCAAGCACTGTCTTGGAGAGTTCAGTTTTCAGGAGCTTTCTAAAACAGGCAGTCTCCAGTTCTTTAATTTGATGGTGCATTTTTGGATAAGGAGCAGGTTGGCTGGTCAGAGGTTCCTGTGAGGGGTGTAGTGCAGAGCTAGGATTGATGATATCTGTATCCTTTGTTCCAGAACGTTTTCTGAGGATGATTGAAAAATATACAAGCAATAGATGTAAGTGCACAGGTAACTTAAAATAGACTTTAGTTAGGGTGAACTGGAGTCCTGGATTTGCAAGAACATTACTGGTGTTCTACCCACTGCCCAGTCCATTTCAGTAAATTTAGCACGTCCTATTTTTCAGTGAGGGTCTACTGAAAACAGAGCGATGCAAAATGTTATGTGTTACAAGGCAAGGCTGTATAGCAGCTCTTATTAGAAAGCAATTTAATTAACATGCATGGTGCTGGGTTTAAAAGTTGAAGTTCATTTATTTCCTTTGTGTCTCTTCTGTGTTTCTAAGTTTATGAATGATGTAATTTAAGTAATTATGTGCCCCTCTCTTAATACAGAATTGTAGTGCTTCTTCTATGTTTGTGAAATGTCCCAGTTTTTGGGTTTCGAAATCTAAACTAGTTATCTTTCAGCATCAAAAGACTACAATTGAGCTGAAGGATGTTATCAAATGTTCAAGTGAAGTCTTTTTAAAGGGAAACACGTTCAACACATGCATTGTATAATATAAATTCTACAGCAAGAAAGGAATGGCAGATTGCACAAGGCGGAGAAAATCCATTCAGCGCTATTTTAACAAGCTGAAAAGTGTTCATGAACTTAGTAAAACATGACAACTTCCTTTCATATAATTCCAATGAGTAAACTGCAATATAATCCCTTTCCCTACTTTACGTTATGCTTTCTTTAATGAATCATGGTATAAAGTATAGTTCTATGGTGACATCCTAGACTCTAATCAAAAGTAACTCATACAAGCTGGTCAATTTTTACAATGTCATTAAAAACAGCTCTTCCAAAAATCCTAATCCGTAAAATATAAATCTATATGTATACAAGCCTCCAATGGTAAAGCTAAAAAATCTGGCATTTTGATATGGGAAGTGTTTGGTAATAGTTGGGCCACTTTATGTGCATTACCCCCACATGTTTTGGAAGGAAAATCCGATAACGAGGCATCACCTCGGGCTACAACAATATAGAAGCTGGCAGTAGGGCTAATCTCCTGAACAGAATGCATAAGGAGAGTTAAGCTTTTCCCTTCAGAAAGAGTGTTGTGGAAAGGAGTCTTAAGCTGAAGTCTGAATTGTAAGTAGTGAACATAAAAAGAATGCACCACAAAATATTGTATAATAATACTTTTTTCTAAAGGCCCTGTTAAATATGGGGTTCCTGGTTGGCTATGGTATGTACCTAAGCAGTCAGAACCCACCACTCTAGTCAGGGTAAGGGAGTTACAGACATAAGATAACCCCTGCTCACCCCATTGGTAGCTTGGCAGAGCGGTCAGGCTTATCCCAGAGGCGATGTGTAAAGCGTTTGCGCAACAGACCCACACCAGCGACACACTAGGCACACCACAAAAAGAGGCTACACACAAGGTTATATGACAATATCCTTTGTATTATACATAAAAACACCCTAGACCATAATTGCATAACGCACTGTGCCACTAGGCACTTGTCATGGTGTCACATACATCATAAAATCATTTGGCCACTAGGCAATAGCCATACCCTCACAATTAGTGCATAAAGTAAATACTTATATGTTACACACTTCCTAACACATCATGAACGACACCCACCTACACAAGCACTGTGCATCTCAAAGCGACTTATTGAACTAATAATCCTTATCCTGATACTGTAAGGCATAAGCAACACATATCACATCAGGCAGGAATATGAAGCAGTTAGAGCGAGGCACAACACCTAAAAATTGCACCCAGTATATCCACAACACCATTTATTTATTTATTTAGTTATAACGTTTTATATAGCGCAAACTTTATCCCGAGGGATATTAGAGCGCTTTACAATTTGAAGGAAAGGAAGGTAACAGTTCAGTACACGAGTCAAATGGGGAATATACACAGGCAAGGAATCAAATAGGGCTCACATAACAGGCCGTTTACCATGTACAACAATAAACAACACCAAGAGCGGCATCTGCGCACTTTATAGATTATACGGTAACTCTGTTCCCTTCCTGGTAGGCTTCCAGGCCACCTGCCCGCCTACCACAGGGAATGCAGTAATTTCTGGGGATTCATTTCGATTCAGGAATCAGGGGCCTCCGTCAAGGTCTCATCACATCCTTACTCCCAAGATCCGGTGCCACCCCCACCACAGCACCCAAGTACCTACCCCCAAAGTTTGCACCAACAAGAGGGGGAGTGCACAAATACTGCGGGGAGACCTCGCTGGGTCCCCACGGCAGGAAAGTAAAAGACAACTGCCTTCGTCCCGCAAAGACCGAGGCTGATCTTGCCTCAGGCAAACCCTCACTCGATCCTCTCCGCAGGGCAAATTGACAGAAGGCAGCTGCTGCCACGGTGCAGCGGTTTGGTTAGGTGAAGAAGCTCTCACGGACCACAATGAGAGAAGCCGGCCTTGGTCCTGGGATGGGGACTGCAGCACTTGTGGTCACTCCTGCCACACTAGGACTTGTGGAGGTCCGTTTCTCTCCAGGACCATTGCTTCCAGGGCTCCCTTCGCTGCTGGGACCCCTCCACCTCATTGGGAGTGCAGTGCAATGCGTAAGAAAAGGCGATTAAAACTTGGACCACGCAGGCCCTTCCTCGATCCTAACCGTCCCTCGACTCTGGTAGGATCTTGCATGGGGTTCAGGTGCAACAAAAGCTGTCATAGCCCCGTCCTTTTGGCCCAGTCTCACCTGTTGCTACCGGCCGGTTCTGCAGGTGGGCTGTGGCTCCGGCTCTCAGTGAAACCCCCTGGGAGGGGCTGGCCGATCTAGTGCCGCTGGGGGCTCCCCGTTGCCTCAGCAACATGCAGGTGGGTTTGATCCTTAGTCTTGGCAGCCCAGAAAGACTTTCACAAGCAAGCAGCGGACAAGTGCTGGTCCAAAAGCAAGCAGTGGACAAGCGCTGGCTACAGGGCTTTGTAGAATAAAGTGGCAGCACAGTGCAACATAGAGTGCCAGCACCAAAACTGTCAGAGACCAAAGCACTCACCATGCGCTGTTTCAAATCACACAGGGCAGGCCACACAACTCTGGGAGATCACTGGGGACACCGAGCAGGAACAAGTGCAGCAGGCCAACACACAGAGAACTTGTCGGGAAGCAGGCAATCTTGTAGCCCAGCAGGGCTCAGGTCAGCACAACAGACAAGGGAGTTCAATGGAGTTCCTCATTGCAGCATAACAGTTCTTTCTTGCAAGGTGCAGTTGGAAGAGCCAGCAGCATCTGGTTACAAGTTCATGCAGTGTCCGAAATCATGGAGTGCCAGCCCCTGTACTTATAGTCCAAAAGTCTTTGTTCTGAGGGCATTTCATACAACATTCAGAAGTGTGCAACACCCTTATTCAGTCCCAAGCCCTGGCTCCAGACACACTCCAGGGGGCGGAGACAGCATTGTGAAAGTCAGGCACAGCCATATTCTGGTGCAGGTGCAAGGGCTCCTCCCACCACTCTAAATATAGCCATGGTCTATTCGGCCCAGCGCTGAGTCACCCAGGAAAGGCAGGACACACCTCAAACCCCAATGTGATTGTCTAGAGTGAGTGCACATCCTCTTCTCCTGTCAGTCTAAACCAGATGTTCAATACACAACCAGGCAGGGCACAAAGAGCAAAACGCACACAGAAATGCCTACTTCTAAAAGTGGCATATCTAAAATAGTACTAACAAATCCGCTTTCACCAATAAGCAGGATTTATTACTACTATTCCAAACATACAAACATGGCCAAACTACCCCTTTCATATTAGAAATTACCACTCAAACACATATCAGGGAATTCCCAATGCAAACCTATGAGAAGGCAGCCTCACAGCAGTAAGAAACCAAATAGGCTGTTTGTCACTACAAGGACATGCCACACAGTTAGGACACATGCCCTACCTTTTACCTGCACAGCACTCTGCCCTATAGGGCAGCTAGGGCCTACCGTAAGGGTGACTTATATGTAGGAAAAGGGGTTTCAGATATGGCAACCACTTTAAACTGCGCACACAGGCCCCGCATCGGCAGTGGCCTGAGTCGGGTTTGAAAAGCTACTTCAGTGTGGGCGCAAGCAGCGCTGCAAGCCCCGTAGTAGCATTTAATTCACAGGCCCTTGGTATATGGAATACCACTGTACAAGGGACTTAAAGGTAAATAAATATGCGACACACAGGTGTAGGCCAAACTTACCTAGTTTACAAGAGAGAACACGTGTCCTTTAGCACTGATCAGCAGTGGTAAAGTGCCCAGAGACATAAAACCAACAAAAACAAGTCAGAAAAAATAGTGGAGGGAGGCAAAAAGTTTGGGGATGACCCTGCAAAAATGTCCAGTTCTAACAAGCCCACATGTTGTATCTTAAGGCTATGCACAGGAATATCTTTCTTTTGTGGTTAAAAGAGCTCTAAATCCAACAACATGTTATTATGACAGCAAAGTAAAACAAGTGAACCTGCAAGGGGCAAGCTGTGAATAGCATTATTTTTATAACAGGCAAAATCAATCCAATAGCAGGTACTTCCAAAGCAAAAAACAGCAAATGAGCACTTGAAATGTCATTGTGTCATCAAAGTAAACATCGAAAAGTGCACACTGGCTCTAGGTTCACAAAAGAACTACTTAAGCCCTATCGCCAAAACCCAAAGGGAACACCAATGGGACATTGTAACCATCTCCGGAATGCCACGTTCTTAATGGACAGCCCATCCATGCAGTGACAAACTTTGAAAAACTCATAAATATAAATGTCTCAAGGGTACTGACCCAAAGTCTATTCTCTCAGCACTTGGCATTATACTTTCTTGAAGAAGTGATGATATGAACTCTTCTAGAGACCAAAATATATCTGCATCCAGCCCTAAAGAACGTCCGATGTTTACATCAATTTCTCTCTGTTTCTCTTCATATAAATGTCTCTTGAGCTTATTTAATTGTCTATTTAGTTGAAAAGTATCCCTGACAAATCCAGCCACACTGACTGGTCTTATCACATTTTTCTTAAAACAGAAGGAACCGGTTATATGTAAAACATTGTAGTAGTTCCTGGCTGAAGGCTTACTGTCCGCTATGCAATACTGGTGACTATTCCAGAAGCACTGACTTGTTGTGGTCCTGTACCATCACACTATGTGCAGAACAGTACTGCCACCGTTGACATTAAGAAACTCCATGACTCCTGGCACCTGCAACTAGATAAAGTCTAGCTTAGTACTGTAATCTTTCCTGGAATTACACAACCAACTGAGACTGTATTGCATTCTGAGCCATAAATACCAACGTTGGTAGCAGCTTTATGTGGATGACAGCCAGTTGTGTGATCATTTGGGACCCCGCCAAAACTCGGCTTCTGGGGGGGGGAGGGGGTAGAGGCTAATTACCCACACCACTCAAGAAGGTAAAGGCAGAAGCACCATCTGCCTGCTGAGGGCAGTACTCAACAAGGCACAGTGGGTCTATTTCAGAGGTACCCAACAATTTGTACTGCTGCTCTGCCAAAGTTATGTTTGCACCTATGACACATTTAATGGGCTTTCCAATTACATTTCGCTGAAGAAATAAAAGTGAAAGATCTTCAAGAGATGCTGTCTTGTTTGTTTGTCCACTTATTTGTCAGATAAGCTTCTTGGCCATTATTCCATCAATAAGCTGCATCCAGCAAAATATAATGGAACCATTCAGACTCTACACCATCTTCACTATGGCCTACATTCATCAAGCATAGGTCATAGCTCTTGCTCAGACCATCTTATGAAGGGAGTCTGCCATTTTTCGTAAATTAATAAACTTCTTTTGTCTGGCATTGGTATAGATGCCCCCTTTATGGGTGGGGAAACTCTGGTTTCATAACTTAGTGTTGGAGGAGTTGATCGGTACTCATCAAGAGTGAAACGTCACCATGGTGGGCCCAGCAGCAATCTTTTTGTAAGAGCGCACTTATTTGAGAGCAAGAGAGATAACAAGCATTTGCAATGCAATAGGTCTCGCAATTGCGAGATTTTGAGCTATTGGTATTGCAAATGACCATGACTTTTATTTTGTGTTTTAAAAACCTGCAATAATAAAAGGCATTGTCATTTACAATACTAATAGGTCAAAATTTATTTTTTGTGTTTGAAAGCTTTATTTAGAACAATAAAATGGTAACAACAAGAGACATCGGCAGGAAGTAGCAGTACAAGAACAAAATCTGAAGCAATGTCATTGCTAATGTCATAACAGGAAAAATAAAAGCAATTTATGGGATTTTAAGGTTAGAAGGAAGGGGGGAAGGGGGTGCGAGAAAGTAATGCTACAGCAAAATAATAACAACAATATAAAAATAGCAGCAATTCAAATTAAGAGAAGAAACATTCGATCAAATAACAGTATACATATGTAAAAAAGGTAGTATAAAATAGGAAAATTTCAAAAACATCAAATAAACAGATAGATAAGGACAGAGTGTAAGTCCTTCAAGGAAGTTTGAAATTCTCTGAGGTGGAATGATTGGGTAATGTACGAGCAAGTTGGTCGAGATATGTAGTAAGGGGTAACCAGTAAACATCCACATTACGTCATGGTTTACAAGAAGAAGCAAAAGCAACATCAAGTCTGTGATAATGACATAAGGAGTTCCACCAGTGTTGTACAGGAATGTTTGAGAGGGATTTCCAGTTGGAGGAAATGTGCTGGAATGCAAGTGCTAACATGAGATCATGAAGACCATGTGGTTGTGGAGGAAGATCTAAAGAATCTGAGAGACTACCCAGAAAAAGATGAATGTTTGAACAAGGAGTAGAAAGTGTGAAAACATGAGAAAGGCAAGACCATATTTTAGTCCAAAAAGAAGAGACAGGGGGACAGAGAATAAATAGATGGAAAAGCTCAGCATTTAAAGAGCCACAGGTCCAGCATTTAGAAGCAGAAGAGGAAGAGAACCGAGATAAGGATAAAGGAGAAAGATAAAGCCTATGGTATAGAAAAAATAAGGATTGAGTAAGAGAAGCAGAGCGAGAAATCTTTAAAGATCTGGACCAGAGCTTGTCCCAAAGAGTAACAGACCAAGTACAATCAAAATCATGTTCCCAAGAAAGTTCCACTTTGGGTTTGGAACGTTCCGGTTTGGGAGAGGAAAATAATTTATAAATTAAAGATGCTTTAGGAAGAGTAGAAAGCATAACAAGAAGAGGAGACTGAGAAGGGAATGAGGCCAAAGAAGGAAGAGCATAGTAACGATCAAGAATTGTCTCCATGAGAATAGTAAATTTATGTAAGAAAGAGTGAGGGCAACGGAACAAAAGCTGAATTTGGGGAAAAGAACAAGGAGAAACACCGTCAAAGAGATGATTGACCCACATGATACCTTTTAGTCTCCAAGAAGTCCAACGAATGGGTCTATTGTCAAAAAGTATAAGAGAATTGTACCAAATTGGAGTATTTAGAAAGGATTCCCGCGATATAGGTCAAAATTTCTACAATGCAAGACATATTGTATTGCAAATGCTTGTTGTTTACTTGCGCCCCATGCTGGCTTTCACGTTAATGGAGGCCCCGCCACTTTCTTAAGATGAGCCGTGCCT
This sequence comes from Lissotriton helveticus, assembly GCF_964261635.1. Taxonomy (NCBI): domain Eukaryota; kingdom Metazoa; phylum Chordata; class Amphibia; order Caudata; family Salamandridae; genus Lissotriton; species Lissotriton helveticus. Next base: position 747,673,162 of record NC_136071.1, on the reverse strand, counting down.
AAAGAAGTGTCCGTGGCCGCTATCAAAGTGAATGTGCGGCATGGGGCACTTTTACTCAAAAAAGCATTTGTTTGTCAAGTTGACAAACAAATGTGTTTTTTTTTGTAAAGCTCCCTGTGAAACCGTGCATGGCATGCTGAATGTTGCAGGAAAGCATGTAGTGCCTGCAGTAGGAGATTCCATTAAAGAAAATAGTGCTCACAAAGTAAATAAGACTTAATGTGCAACAATCGAAGTAAAAGGGCCAGTCCTCATGGGAGGTTACAAATGAGGACAAGGCAGTACTAAGGAGGGACTAACAGGCCTATTAACGAATTAGAAGCCAGAATTTAGGAAGGACAATGGAACAGGCCAATGACAAATATGGGCGGAGAGTGGGCGGGGCTTCAAGTTCATAAAGCATGGCTCACAGAGAAGCACATGCGCTTCCCAGGCTAGACCTAAAAAGTGAAAAGAGGCTCAAGGGGGTAGAGAAAAATGTGGAAAAGTAGCACATGAGAGGCAAGAGTAAAAAAGAGACTCAGAGGGGGTCGAAGCAAGAGTGAAAGACGGAAAAGAGGAGTGAGATGGAGCAGTTAAATGCGCAAGAGAAGGAGCAGAAGGAAAAAGCTTGGCAGAAACTGAAAGTGGGAGAGAGGCGAGTAAAAGAGCTGCAACGAAAAAGTGAGGCGGGCTCCTCAGACAAAAGGAACTGGTCTGAAAGTGCCTAGACGGGTCGGGGATCAGTTTAGACAAGAGGGGGTGGGGGTGCTGGGCCTAGGCCTCTGCTCCAAACTTACCAGTGCTCTCGAGTTCTTGCAAAAGCCAGATTCCTGGAGATGTTTCATTTTATATTAGCTGTGGCGAACTGAGATGCAGCTCACAGATATCGCAATTGCGCTCAGGAAGGGCTATAACTGGGGATTCACAGAATCAGGTAACACCTCACAAATAATATGTTTTCTGTATTCAGCCCAATTAAATGGGCCTATGTAGGCATTGGAGGCTTGGCACACAACCCAGCACTTGTGAGCCAGAAAACAGGATTATGGAATAGAGAAGACCAAGCATAAACTGTTTTCAGTATAAACAGCCTCAAATATGGCTTCAAAGATTGAAATGTCATTGTTTTGTTGATTAATTTAGTATTACGAAGACATCTAACTGTAAAAAAAAATGGCTTCTTACATTGTGCAAACGCTTTCATGTTGATTGAAGCCAAGGTCAAAGAATCTGCACAGACTCGCTATGCTTAAAGGAGAAGTAGTTCTGCCTTTTGTTGCCGACATAGTACAGTGGCGGTATTTAATGTGTGGTGTGAAGCATCAGCGATTCATGGAGCAGTAGAGTCAGCTTTCACAAATGAAAATTCCTCCATTCTCTCCATGTTATGTTTATTTTGGTTGTAATGCAAGGCACAACTTCACTGTAACAACATGGACAGCAAAAGCGAGAGGCAGGGAGTGTGTGCCGTGATGTTGTCTCCTATGTCTTGAGCGTGCCTGATACATGGATGTTGCGTGCATTATAATGAAAAAAAGGCTCAATATAAAATGTAAACACTGAGCGTCAGGGGAGGGAGGAAGGGAGGGAAAGTGAAAGCACGCCATACGCACGCTGATTTCAAACGCCAGCCCTACCCGGGGACAGGAGATGTGCAGACATATGGAGCGCACATCTACTGTCCGTACGGGCACAACAGTGAAACTAACAAGGAGGACGGGGGAGGGAGGGAAAGTGAAAGCGCGCCATAAGCGTGCTGTGTTCAAACGCCAGCCCTACGTGGCGTCAGGAGATGTGCACGAGTATGGAGTGCACATCTCCTGTCTGTATTCGTGCACATCTCCTGTCCGTACGCGTGGACATCTCCTGTGCGTACGCGTGCACATCTCCTGTTCCCCTTCGGCAGAAAAACCGACGACAATAGGTCTCCCAAGGCGGGCAGCGCATGTGCTGCATCGCTAGGCGAGACCTAAAAATACAAAAGGGTGAAAGAAGCAGGAAGAGAAAGATGGAAAAGCAGTGACGAAGGGACAAAGAAGAGGTGGAAAGGTACCTGCTAGAGTGATATAAAGGTGCAGGGAGTGTCTGATGGTGGGAGAAAGAGGTATGAGGTGGAATCAAGACTACACAGCTTTGGTATTTGGAATCCCCATATATTTGAATGTGCTGGCCACCGGCATCTGAGAAAAACATTTGGGCCCCATCCCATATTCTTTTAAAAACTAAGCACTGTTACCGCCTGGCTTGTTACATAACATTCTGCTGGTCTGGTCATTTTTGTTTGTAAAATCGCTCTTCTTGATTTATTGTCGCTAGCCAGATCCCTTTGAACGTGCGCAGCTGAGTAAATTCTATTATACCCCACTGGTAATATTTATTGTTGAAACATAACAGCGTGCGATTTGAAATCTGGTTCAATCAGGAAATTCATCTCTGAACGACTTTCAAATATATCGGAATTTGTTTGAAATCCTAAAGACAGAACAATTAAACGAAATACGAAGCATGCTGAATCTTATTAATGTCACATTTAATAAACACCATGTATTTCCTTCACACTGGCAAGTAGCAGAAAATAAAACAGGTTTGTCGCAGTTACTTATAGGCACAAATGTATTTAATAAACAGCTGTGGGCTGCTGGCCAAGAACTCACCATCTGCACACACTCCATGAGCGGCAGTCGAACTGCTTGGTTCCCACACAAAGAAACAACACATGCAGGGGTTTCCGGCGTGGCTTCCAGCAGGGCAAGGACTGCTTCCACTCCCATCCTGCTTGCCTGAAGAGAAGCAACAATGCACACAATTGTAAAATAGGGATACAACACTTTAGGCTACACAACCACAGTGTGGCATCAGGAATGCCAAAGCAGATTCAAGGTGCTGGCAATCACACAGACTTGCATTAAAGAAGATGATGTATGTCAATATGCTATTTATTTTAGGTATTTTGTGCAGCACAAACCCAGCTCCAATGAGAAACAGGAGCACTTCAAAAATGTACCGCCTTGCACAGGGTAGTTTTGAGGGTAGAAACAGAATTGTGCGGTTTTTAGTCAAGAATCAAACCTGGGATTAGAACTTGGGTCTCTGGCTTCAAGGCCAGCCACTCAGACAAAGACTACATCGTTTTTCTTGTTTTATGGGGCCGGGATACCCAATGAATACACTGCTCGAAGGTTTATATCAGATTGGCGGGTGCATTTTCATAATGTGGGCCCTTTTGTATTAATATATTTCCCTATAGACACAGAATTGGGAAAACCCTTTTGAAACATTTTTCATTATTTTCCCTTTTTGCACATATTTTATAAATATCATTGTCTTGCAGTAGTGGCTGCTACCGGACCCAGGTGGTGGGTCGTCCTCTTCTTCCTATCTCCAGTCCTGCAGCAGGAAGCACCCAAACTCCCCATAGCCAATCACAAAGCAGCAAAGCAGCATTGCGATTGGTCTCGGGAGCCGTGGATCGGCGATCAGATGGGGAATCGGAGGCTGGGCTTGTTCCTCAACAGGTTGTGCATTCCAGCCAGGTGGGGAACATGCAAAATAAGCATGACTGTTTGGCCGGTTCAAGAGGGCCGGCCAAGCAGTCCTGCGCACTTAGGGAGTGCAAACTACTCCTCCCCCTGCTCTGGACAACCGCACCCGAGACCCACTGACTGCAATAGAAAAACGAAAATGATAATAATTATACGTTATTATCATTTTATTTTTCCTTTAGAGCAGTGGGGTGACATTCCTCCATCTTAGTGGAGGGGCTGACACTGTTGTCTTGGTAAATGGCCCCAATTTTGCCGCATTCATTGCCTGTCTTTATAACTGTCAGCAGACAATGTGGCCAGAGCTCTGTTAGTGGGTGTCAGAGGGTGAGAACTGCAGGAAAGGTCTCTAGCACATGGCAGGATGGTGAATGAAGAATGGAAGCTGGTAGATGATTGAGTGCGAGATCTCTCAGGGCATGTGCCACCCGTCGAAGGAAAGTGAGCTATTTGTCGAAGAGTTTCTAAATACTTAGGTGCCTATATTTTTAACCAGCAGCAGCTATGTAGTGTCAACTGTCAGTATAAATATTGCCACGCTGCCCCAGCAATGTGCAAAAATCCTTGAAATTATGCTTCAGTCTGTTCTGCAGAGTGTTAGTAGGCCCTTCTGCTGTAAACCAAAAAAGGACACAATTGCCATTACTTTTAGTAATAAAGTACCTTCCTGTTACATACCGAAAAGCGGTGCCTAATTTGAGCCGGTGGTTTCCGGTGCTCAGCACTGGCACTTAATTGTCAACACCGGTGCGTGTGACAGTCTGACACACTGCCGCTGTCTGAATAATTTTGAGATGACCACAACAACAGTTAATCATTAATTCAATATGTATCAAAAAAGACTATAACCTGCCGCCCAAGCCATTTTTATAGCCTAAGAGGCTGAAATAGTCTGAATTGTCACACTTGTAGGAGGAGTGTGATGGGTAGTAGTTGTGTTGTTACTATCATTGGCAGCATGGCGGGGCAATGTGTGGTACAAGCTGTAGTGACCCCCATACCAGAGCCCTGGCAGGTATTTTTATTTTACAAACTAAGCACTGCTGAAAAGAGACCAAAAACGAATTGTATTTGCAACAGTGACCAAACCCTCAGATGGAAAGTACTTTTGGCTACTTTGGCTTAACAACATGCATTATGACGCCTCGCAACTGTCACAATGCAAACGACCCGCCCATCCAGTTGTCAACAGCCAAATGTTCAGATGCAACCTGAGAGATCCTGTTATTTGATTTTTAGTTGCAAAGAATAAGCTGGTAGGTGCTCTTTATCTCAATAGAAAACGAGTGTGTTTCGGTCGGTAATATGACACTCACCGTCACCCACTAAAGAAAACACAAGCCTTTAATCATGATATTAAACACAGTAACTCTACCAACATAAAAGTAGGACTGCAACTCTACACCAAACGACTCTACATCAAACGACCAATATCTAAAAAAAAACACAATGTGCCACTAGGGGGAATGAAAAGCAACTTTAAAACAGATTATCATCCGTGTTATTGATTCTTTTCTTAAAGTCTACTTACTACTCCTGCACAGGGACGCATGAACACGTGCCTCCTCGGTACTCAGTCGACCCTCTCTGAAAACTGGGATATGTGCTACTTTTAATGACATTTGCTGAGACGAATGTTGAAAAGCGGGGGCTGTCCCAGCAAATCCGGAACACACTATGCTTAAATATCTTTCTGTGAACTAATCAGCGTAATTTGCGAGAACAAAATGTTACAGTGCTCCGAGGATTCAAATAAGATTGCTTTTTAATAGGTACAAAATGTCGTAAATATGGATTTCTGCATCTTATAGACTGTATGGAAACGAAAGCATCTGTATTTATTAATTATATATTTTGTGTCACTTTGCATAGCAGACGTATTCATACTGCAGACTAGATCCCCTGTGGCATCCTTTTGTCTAGGCTCTTTCGTACTACTATCCCTTCTGTTCCTGACCCATCTCTCCCTCGTTCGACTTGTTTGATCTTTTTTATATTTCTTTTCCCATCACACACTCCACAGCAGACCCAGATCTCTTCCCTCACCCCAGCATCTCATCTCTACTCTAAGTGGTTCTCTTGACACGTCTTGATTTAAGCCTGTGTGCTCCAGGGGCTTTACTTACAAGATTTTGCAGCATGGCAGGGCCGCAGGCCTTCGTGTTGCGCTGCCCGATGGTAAAAGAAAAGAGCAGGAATGCGCTGTGTCTATCCGAAACAGCGTGTTCCTGTCCTTTTCCCCGGCGCTGGCGCACAATGGGCTGCCGTGGCCAATGAAGGCACCTTTGCGCCATGGTCAAGGGTGCCTGCGTGCAGGGATGATTGGGCCTCCTTTATGAAAAGTGTCGCATTGCGGCCTGAAAACAGCGATGCACCACTTTTCAATGCGCTCTCCTTGCGAAACCATGGATGCGCTGTATTTACTGTACGGCGTTCCATGTTGCGAGGATTTAAATACGTCAGTATTTCTGTTGTATCTGTAGGCGCAGTAATGAGGCATTGCTGGAATGTGTTGCAAAAGTGACGCAGCTCCAGCAATGGGTCATTACACATGGGCAAGTCCCATGTTAAAGGATTCTGTGCAGCCGTACAGCTGCTGTGAGGCAAGTGTAAGATTTAGATGCAATGGCGTCCAAGAATTGGCATAGTGAAATCTCATAGATTTCACTGTGCCACTTCTACGACCCCTTTTTACGGGAGAGCGCCCACCCTGAATACATATACCTGACGCAGGTATAATGTAGCGCAAGGTTTTACAAAGTGACGCATCTGCTTAGATGTGTCACTTTGTAAATATGGCGCAACGTGGCACATTTGTTACCCTACCGCTGCATCACAAAAAGTGGCGCAACGCAAAGGGCTCCTAAATAAGCCCCGCTTCATTTTGTGCAGGAAGCGAAACGTTCCTGCACAAAAGCAATCACAAGAAGCTTTTTACTCTTTCTGTGTGTGCTGCAGAATACGGCACACATAAAAAAAGGGAAACCAAGGAGAAATTATGGTATTTATCCTCGTTGCGCCTCGCTTACACCTCCTCTGGGGAAGCATATGTTTTTGCCACTGCCTCAGAGTTAGGATTCCTCGTAAATTTGGGGCAGTGTCAAAAAGCCATGAGTGTTGCTGGGCCCTCCCACAGCAACACCCATTGCACGCCCTTTCAACGCAGAAAACTGCGTTAAAAGGAACAATATTTGCCAGGCTGCATTAAGCCACGCAAAGTGGCTTAGTGCTGCCTGGTAAATATGGAACAGACCCCTTTGCCACGAGAGCATCACAAAATGTGAGGCTCCGGTGGCACAGTCTCCGTGTTAATGAGGCCCCCAATGTTTTAGTCTGCTTCTCAAAATCATCCATCCACTTCCATCTCTTGCGCTGCATCTCTTAAAGTTCTGCTTTTCAGCCTGTATGTTAATTCTTGCAGTTATTACTTCCTCCAGAATCTCAACTTACTTTTTGCTACATGGACAGGTTTATGGTACAATATATCCAATGTATTAGAACTAACCGATGTGGTGGGCACACTATAGTCCACCCTGTTTTATTTTCTTTAGTAGCATATAAAGGCCTGGAAATTTCAAGCAAACAAACATACATAGTGGCAGATTTACAAGACACTGACACGTCTCTGCATCATAGCAGAAAAGCGTCACGCAAAAAACCTTTGCAATGCGGCGCACCATGGCGCAAGAATTGACAAATGCGTCACGCATCTGTTGGCACAAAGGCCGCACGTTGCTGGAGTATTGTCGCAAGACCGACGCGACTCCAGCAATGCTCAGGAAGGCCTATACCTATTGTGCTGCGCCACTCCTTACGCCGGCTTCAAGCAAGCATAAGGTTTTAACGCAGTGGCGTCATAGAAGTGGCGCAGTGAAATCTTGTAGATTTCACTGTATCACGTTTACGAGGCTTTCTTGCGTCAGAACACCCACCCTGTATACATTATACCTGAAGCTGGTATAATGTGGCGCAGGGCTTTACAACGTGATGCATCTCTCTAGATGAGTCACGTTGTAAATGTGCCCAAACGTGGCGCATTGTTCACACCGCCGCTGCATCACAAAAGTGACGCAACGGCGGCGCAAAAGTGGCGCAAGGGGCATGTAAATCTGCCCCATAATGCCGCCAATCTGGCATCTTTTTTTTTTTTTACTATTGCAAACTCTAAAACTAGCCATTCTTTTTTTGTAAAATGCGAATGACAAGTTGACTTGCAAAATATTTCGAAGTTGCATTTCATTTAGATTTGTCAATTATTTGCAACTTTCTTGCAAGAGATGTAGTGGATATCTAGTTGAATATCAACTGAAGTGTAAAGAAAAAATACTGATACATGACAGAAAACTAAGTTGATGGCGTACTTTACTCTCTCCTGCCTGAAGTTCATACAAGAAACTAATGAGAGCCAATAGAGGAGAAAAATCTTATAATATTACCATCATTACATTAAAAAACCAACAGCTTCATTACTGGTGACCTGCTGCAGTACCCACTCAGGGTACCATTCCAATTCGCCTGATGTGATCGGGACTGAAATGACCGAGTCTGTAAATACCAGACATGGTAATCTCCAACCAGTTCCAGCTTCAGACCCAAGCATGGGCAGGAGAGTGCACAAAGGGGGATGTTTGGGATGAAATTATTCATAATCGCTAGATTTTCAGTGCAGGGATAAACGTGAGAATCAGAGGGTGCAGGGAAACCGACTGGAATAGGTTATTCTAGCCCCCGCTGACCCTAACCCTGCATCTAAATCCATGAATCTATTATGAGGTCAACAGATTTACATAGTGATTCATTAGCTGGTTTTACAACTACACACTATTGTGGGTAGCGAGGGCCATCTGTTTCACAGAGTATACCATGCTAACAGAGCTTGACCTCACACCTTCTGGACACGGATTCTATTGGCAGGAACGTTTGTAAAAAGTAGTGCGGTATTGTTTTAGAGTGTTCATAAGGGCGGCTGGTGACATTTGAAAGTGGTGGGGCGGAAACTGCTAATCATACTGCACCGTAGCGAGCGAGCGTAGCGAGCGAGCCCGAACCCCCTAAGGAGGGTTCGGGGGGATTTCCCCCGGAGAAAAATTTGAAAAAATAGTGGAAAAATGATGCATTTTCAAGCAATTTTGAGAAAGCAGGAAGGTTAATAAAGCAATTGTGAAAGTGCAGGTATTACATTATTAAAGAGCTGTTATATAACATAGGTAGCTGGTTATTCAGTATAACCACAGACCTATTTACATCAGGTGCATTTTGTGATATGCATCAGGTACATGTTCTTTGCAGCAGGCACATTAACATTCTGTACTACCTTTCCATGAATCAAAACTTCCATTAGACAAAAAACTCTGATTTCTCTCTAGGAAAAAACATTAACAATATCCTTGGTGCAACAACATCAAGTGTTGCATGGCTAAACATTTATTAGGTCCCAACGGCGAGACCTATTGGCTATGCCAATGCTTGTTCTGTTTACAGTGGCATTCCCGTGCAAAAGGAAGACTCACGACATTGGGACTTATTCCTATAGTAATCTGTTCTCAATCTCACAACGCCAGGTTTACGGCATTAAGGCTGGATAATGTTTAATGGCGGCCTGCCATTTCTGTAATGGGGCTCTGAGCGTGCCACTGGGGTCCCACTCTTTCTGCCTGTGTGTGTTTATTTTGGTGTTTGTGTGAGTGTTGTATGAGTGTGTGTGTACTGTACTTCTTTGCACGCCGTGTGTGTGTATCATTCCACAAAATTATGTCACTGTGTGAGCAACACCTGATATCCCTCTGAATGGCTGAGCAATCTGGCACTGCACTTGAAGGCCGCTGCTCTGCCAGATGGAGTGCAAGGGGCTGCAGGGCCCGATTGCATAGTGCACGCTTTAGTTTACATGGGTGCAGGCTCTGGTACCAGGCCTGTAAATGGCTATGGGAGGGCACACTGTGGGTTCTGGTCTACTCTCTGCAGGCCCTACACTCAGCACAGAGGCCACAACTTCCGACTGTAAGGGAGTGCACCACGCTCCCAAGCCTAATCATTATCTCACGAATCACGTCCATCTGATTTTAGTGTGTGCTTCGGGCCCGGGGTGCACTCCGTCAATTATTCTGTGCTATTGAAACCAACTGAGCATCACATACTGAGCAGCCAACCAGTCTGATGTTACATTCTGCAAATTCTAAATCAATTAAGAGCTGCTGTGTGGCAAATCATGCCCCCCACCATTTGATGGGTGAAAGCCTAGAAGCCATAACCATAATAAAGAGGGACTTCCTTTAGAAGAAAGGCTAAGAGGGATGGAAAACCAACTGCTTAAGCTAAAGAAAGATATAAAAACCTATTACACCAGTCAGGTAAAAAAGGTAACCCATGCACCTGCTCCCAACACCGCACTGCAGATACATAAAACAAATGAAGCAGAAAGCAAAAAGGTAGCACCCAAACCCCCTGTGCCAAGCCTAATCTGCCTTGAAGCAAGCAAAGCCAGCCCAAAGCCTCCCATGGTAACTGAGTCAATTGCAACAAAAACAGCCTGCCTTAATACACCGACTCACAATGCTGACAAAACTCAACCAGATAAGATAGAAAAGCGTAGGAATATTAATTTACCTCCAGAGGCATGTGATTATGTGGTGATTTTGACGGGGTCCGAGAATTGGACCCCTCAATTTCTGAACCACATGGGGCGCTTAAAAACAAGGTGATTTACTGGTTAAATTCTAATCACCCTCTACCACCAACAAGAAGTAGTAACATTCTAATGGTCGAGAGAGCTCCCTGGGTAGGCTACAACAGAAAAAGAGCGCAGGGGGACTGTGTGGTCATAACCTTTGAAGATCGTAGATCTGTGGACCACATTCTCTTGGGAACTTCCAGAAACGATGGATCTACGATTGTGGCAAGACCCTTGGCGTATTTTTACACGCCAGCGGAACAGCCTGACAATAGATGGAGCTGGACCAGGGGTGGTAATCATGTTAGGGGCGGGAGGAGGCGTGAGATGTACAGGGACTTGAACTATAACAACTGGGGAGAGGAAAGGGATGATGGCTGGACCCTAATACAATGCAGGGCCAGGAGATTTCTAGATGGTGGTCCACAGCACTATGGGGGATGGATGGGTCCACAGTTTGTACCACCCTGCATACCATGTTACAATAGGTTCAGTGAATTAGAGGCAGTCGATTGACTTAGAGTACCCGAGGAGGTTTACCAACCCACACTCTCCCCTTCTGTTCCATTGGCTCCCTTTGACAGTAGTTCACCTAGGCTGTAAGATAACCACGATAGCCCTGCTGGATGGTCGCTATCGCCCCGTTTACAGAGGGATAATAGTTCGATTATCTTAGATTCGGGGCATGTCAAGGGATTGATGGCAAGAGTGGGCCTACCAAATTTAACAGGGAATGGTGTATGTAATCCTAACAATGTAGGAGTAGATAGTACAATATGCAATCTGTCACCACCCGTTGGAGGCAATCTAATCTCCGTCCCTCTGGGATTAAGCTTGTTTCCTGGAACGTGGCAGGAGTGGGCTCAAAAACAAGCGATCCCGACTGGAATGATTACATAAATACCAGTGACATCTGCGCCCTGCAGGAATCATGGGCGACAAAGTCTGTCCACAGGGTAGGATACAAAACCTTCCAGCTGGACGCAGTTCCATCGGTAAGAGGCCGACCCTCTGGAGGGTTGATAATATGGGTTAAGGTGGTCATTAACATAACCATTAGCAAACTAAGTATTGACTCTCTAGACATACTTGGATTGAAAATGGTTACCAACGACAAACGGGTGATATACTTACTTAATGTGTACAATAGGCCTTGTCCATTTTACAAGGAGTCACCCTGCATTGATAAACTAGAATCAATATTAGATGCTCTGGACCCAGGATCAAGCAAGATCATATGCGGGGATATGAACTGTAACTTTGAGCCCATTACATGGATGAATAAACTGTATGAGGATGAGGACCATGCAAATGGCATACCATGCTTATCTAGTGGTGGGGTAGTTGCTGGTACAACTTTAGCTCTCCAAATTACTAGGGTAATGGTAAGCCACGGTATGAGGGCGTGCAATGGCCGCCTACCATCTGATAGCACCAAAGCCCCCACTTTCTACAGACAAAATTGCCAGAGCAAAATTGATTACATTATTGTCTCCTTGGATCTGTGGCCATATGTCATAGACATGATGGTCAAAACAAGATCAGATAGTGACCATCCCCCTCTCGAAGCAAGCTTCTCGAGCACCCCATTACTGGGGTTGGAAATTAAAGATGGTACACATAAAGCAATCCCAGACAACATCGTATGTAGTAATAATAGAAGGTCTGTTAAATGGGCTTACATTCTAGAACAAGAGGAGATTGTGGCCAACATCTATAGCTGCCTCTTAAATATATTTGAAGCATACAACCCCTCCCAAAGTGAACCTAGCCTATTTCTTAAACTGCATCAAACTCTTTTTAGTGAATTACTAGAACTCATGACAAAAAGATTAAAAAAAGGTGCAGGAACTGTTAAGCTACATTCTGTAGGCAAACCCTGGTTCAACAAAGAATGTCACAAAGCAAAACTTACCTTGATTGAGACAGTCAAAACTAAAAACGCCGTGGCAGTTAAAGAATCTAGGAAAGCTTTTAGAAAGTGTTGGCCAATGCCCAATCATCTTGGGATGATGAATTATGGTCATCTATGCTGTCGGCGGCTAAAATGAAGGACCAAAGGGAATTTTGGGAAGTAGTAGCAAAGGGCAACAAAAAGGAGAAGGGGTCACAAGAGGTTTTTCTAGATGAGGCAACCTGGATTGTCCACTTCACAAAACTTTATGCTGCTCCAGAGCTTGAAGGTGTTGTCCACAAAGAGCATGCTCTGCCACCTACAGATGATGAACGCATACAATTAGCCTTTGATCTGCAGGAAACAGAACTAGCTATGAACTTAGTTAAACATGGGAAGGCTCCAGGGCTTGACAAAATCCCAGGTGATTTATTTAAACAAGAAGTGGATGTCTGGGTACCGTACCTAAATCACCTATGCAATGTTATCGCGATAATGAGCCCTGAAATATGTTGTGAAACTTGTCCTTCTGATTTTTTAAACAAAATAAATAAATTTATGTGCAGCAGTTGTATTGTTAATGAATTGTTATGTTTCTTTTATGATGCTTAAACGTCGAAATAAAGATTGAATTGAACAGCACGCTTTAGTTTACATGGGTGCAGGCTCTGGTGCCAGGCCTGTCAAGGGCTATGGGAGGGCACACTGTGGGTTCTGGTCTACTCTCTGCAGGCCCTACACTCAGCACAGAGGCCTCAACCTCCGACCTGAAGGGAGTGCACTCCGTCAATTATTCTGTGCTATTGAAACCAACTGAGCATCACATACTGAGCATCCAACGAGTCTGATGTTACATTCTGCTAATTCTAAATCAATTAAGAGCTGCTGTGTGGCAAATCATGCCCCCCACCATTTGATGGGTGAAAGCCTAGAAGCCATAACCATAATAAAGAGGGATGCCTCGTCAGTGCACGCCGTCTATGAGCCCATTAGATGGGATGGCTTTCCTCACATGCCGCTCTGATCCCAGCTCACACTGGATTAAAGTGCTGGTGAAAACGAGGTCAGAGAGTGAGTGCAGTCAATTGTGTGATTAGCTTATCAAGAGCGCTTCCATTACAGCGCTACCTACCCTGGCTGCTCAATATTTGCCAGGAAGAGCAAGCAGTTTATGATTTGCTCCATAATTCTGGAGCATCCCCACAAACATTTAGTGTTATGGGTGAACCATTTTTTCTGCGGGTCTCTGCCTTCCATCCCAGAGCGAAGTGCATTGTAATTCCATTTATATACGCTTGTGCAACTTAAATGTGGCATTCATCAGTGGTAAAAGCAAGAGTTTGAGGGCTGCACTGGTTTCTTCTAGGCCTAACACTGAAGGATTGGAGTTCCTAATGTAATGCAACTGGTGCTATGTAAGCGCTCCGAAACCCTATATAAAACTCTATAAAAAAGAAAAATACAGACCAAATAAATAAGAGATCCAGAATGGAAGACCCCTCAACAGACTCACACACAGTGTGAACCTAATCTGCTTCTGGGCACGCAGCACGGTGCCCACAGTAACACCATAAACTGGGGCGTGGCAAGAAGAGCACGATGGATGCACATGGAGGAGTGGCTCTTGACTGTGGTATATTAATGTAAATTAAGTAAAATGTTACTTGAGCGCAGAAGCCGCAAAGCTGTCAGAAATAAATGAGCATGTGGGCGGGACTGCACATAAACCACAGACCCAAACTGACAGCGTAAATCAAATTTATTTGGACAACAAATCTGCAGCTTTAGTTCAAGAACATACAGTATGGCAGCCAAGCCTCACTATTACAACAACATACCTTAACTAATAACTCCCCCTGCTTTGAGTCACCCCAGAGTGCGAACAGTGCCCATAAAATTAAAAACACCCCAAGAAATAATTTCTACATCGTCATCTTCCATCTCACAACCATGCTTCACTAACCCACCCCTCACGAGCCACAAACATCTCAAAATCATCTCCCCACCTGCACGTGTTCAAAATTCTCAACCCCTCACCAGTGCCCCCTCTCTGAGCTGTATAGCCTGGCTTGCTTATCACCATGAGGGTACCAGGCGCTGGGCTGCGGGTTTCAGTCGAGGAACCGCATCAGGCCATCACATCCCTGCTTTTGTGATACTGGGGGCACGGGGCTTTGGGTGTGCCCTTTGCTTGCAGTAACATGATACACACGGACATGGAGGGACTGCCAAGAGAGTGGAGACATTATAAGACCGCATCAGGCCATCACATCCCTGCTTTTGTGATACTGGGGGCACGGGGCTTTGCTTGAACATGATACACACAGAGGGACTGCCAGGAGAGTGGACATTATAAGACATGCGGCACCGCTTGTGACTGCTCTTCCAGAGCCATTGACTTGAGCACATTTATGTGGAAATTGTGATTTAAAACGTACTATTTGCCCCATGTTTATTAAAAATGTCCTAGATGGGGAAACTTTACCCTCGCCCCAGAACAGAAATCGGGCTCTGCTGGAATTTGAGCCAGTAGGCCGCCTGGCGCTTCACCACTTTCAAAGCCCACCGGCAGCCACCACTGCATTCTGGGCCCTTTCCACTCACCTTCACACTTGCCGAGCACCACTGAACATTCGAATGCATTATAAACCATTCTTAAAACAGGGGTTTATATATCTATTCAGTACATACTCCACCCTGCTGCTGTCCTCCCACCGTACTCATGACATTTGTTATTCATACTCGACTTCTCATAGTAGCGCTATCATAGCGCTACTATGAGAAGTCGGCCGCTATCCAAACATCCGCTAGCCCCAGCAGGCGTCCCTGCTCATCTCCGATAATTAGCAAATTAAGCACTTCCGAATTGCAGACTGCATAGGCACGCCTCGGTATGGTAACCTTATTTGCACAGATTTCAAACCTGTTCAGTGTTATTTATTATAGCCCTCATTTCAATAAACCCACTCATTATGTCGTTGATGTTAATGAGTCAGCCTCAGGCCTGCTAAATATAGCCACTTACTTACTGCATTGGTCAAATCAGGCACGGCACCCCAGTATGATGCCACCAGGCCCAGCCACCACCCACACAACACGCAGTCACACCGGTCCGTCCGAGAATTTATTTTATTTATTATTTAATTTTATTTATGCATTTTTATATAGCGCAGACTTTACCCGAAGGCGTCAGAGCGCTTCACAATAGGAACAGAACTGATATGAGGAGAACATAACGTGAACAACAGATTACAAATGCAGACTTTGAGTATTTCGTTGATGTTTTGTTGACTCAGGCCTGATAAATATAGCCACTCCTGCATTGCTCAAATCAGGCACGCCGGGCACGGTATGATGCCACCAGGCCCACCACCCACAACACGCAGTCACACCGGTCCGTCCGCGAATGGAGACTGAGTGAATGTGTGTGTCAGTATCCATTTTATTTCTAAGTGAGACAGTGAGTGTCTGACTGTGAACCGACGTACCCTCCATCGATTCGTAAGTCGGACAGGCCAGCCATTAGAAAAAAAACTTAACATACCGGTTTCAGACAGTCACAGACTGACTCTCAGTCTCACGTCGTCACTCGTCAGTCGAAGACAAGACAACTGTTGCACTGCACACACAGGCACGAGTCACTCTCCCCGTGACTCTGGTGACACCACCACCACTGGAGGTGTTGTTGTGCAGTCCTCGCCAGGGCGCAGTGACGTCCCCACAGCGGCGCCAATTACAAGTACATGGATCCAAATGGGCACATGTGATTGGGCATACAGCCCTGAGCACAGCCAGTCAGCCACCCACCGTGCGCGGCAGCACCACCATCCTCGTACACGTAAACTCAGCCAATCTTGGCGCAGGCATAACATTGCCACTGCGCCAGGATTGGCTAACGAGCAGGGCTAATACTGCCCTTGATGAGACCCGGCTCCCCCGGGTCTCTGCCTGTGTCACGGCTAGGGGGGGGAGGAGGGAAGGGGCTATTGTGTGTGTGCGCATGCGTGGGCAAGTCATAAAAACGACTTGTCCTAAATGCGCACACAATGACTGCTGCCTGCCACGATGCTGCCAGCCTGCCACATGCCACTCAGTGCTGCAGGCCCGCCCCCCACACCTTCCGCTATCGCACTGGATGACGTCACGATTTGTGACTCCGGTCCGGCCTCAACTGCTGCTTGCCGCAGAAAATTTTACTTTTTTAAATGTGTCAGACAAATGTTGTGATAGCAGTGACGGTCGTCCATGGATAGTGGGGCAACGCCCCAACGCCCCCAATGGACGAACCGCTCGGTAAACTCACTAAGAGAGAGAAGCTTGGCCAGTAAGTGGGTATTTTGTTAGACCCATGGTAGCCTGTGTTCCACAAGGCACTGGAATAACCTTGCCGGGCAGGCTCATGTTTGGAAGCAAACTGAAATGTGTGTCTAGTCTAAACACACACAGAGCAGCTGTCAACAACCAAACAACACCTATGGAGTGTAGTCAACACAGGCTTAATGTTTCTGAAGCTGATCTGAGATTGTGCGGGTCACGGTCCTGCCCATGTTATTTACTCCATATGGAAGAGTGCAGTGTTTGTATTGATTGTCGACACTACAAAGAAAAGCAAACTTTTTCAAGCAACATACTGTAGTCTAAATTTAATTCTAGCAGGTAATATCCAAGAGATCAGTCGACGCACTAAGAACGGAATTATTGTCTTTTAAAACGCATTCTGTTTTCCAAATACCATTATTTGTTTCCCTCTTCGTCGACGGTAAGTCTTGTGGCAGCCGTGGAGGCACAAGTGGGGGGAACACAACCCCCTCAAAAGATTAAAAAAAAAGGATTAATTGATTTTAGCTCTGGGAAATACCTTCTTGGGGGAATCTACAACTTACAACTAAAACAGATAAGTGTTTTTCTTTGGTATGCTTTTGAAACAGAGAATATTGATTGATGATATATTGTTATTTAGATTGATCTTCCTATGGTAGATCTCGGATCTGTATGATTTTTTTTTGTTTTTGGGAAGGTTGTGGCAAGTATAGCGGTGCTTTAATTTTTCCTCTATAGCTCTCTGTGGTATCTGTCTCGGTTGCATGAGCACGTCAGTGATATATGTCTTAGCGGTCTCTGTATGCACTTTTAGTAATTTTATTTATAACGTTTTTTATAGCGAGAACATGACCCAGGCGGGTGTCAGAGCACTTCACAATTAGGGTAGGTAGGATATAATAGTGGTAAAAGGACAAACATCAAATATATATGCATAGGGCGAACATGATCCAAGCGGGTATCGGAGTGCTTCACATTTAGGGTAGGACGGATACAGTAATGGGAGAAGAACATTTGTTACATAGCATGCTAACGATGGGATTCACAGGTGTACAACAATCTAGTAGTCAATCAGGGGGCAGTAAGTAAGCAGTGGAGCCAAGGCCATTTAAGGCAGAAGCTTGTTCATTAGGATTATTTTCACTTCCTTTTTAAAAGAAGCGGTTGATGAGATTCGACGGACTTCCGGTGGAAGAGAGTTCCAAATCTTCGGGGCAATGCCTGAGAAAGCTCTGTGAATCATTTTCTTTTTGTGGAAAATCAGTGGTTTCAGGAGCAATGAACTTGCACTTCACGATAGTCTGCAACCCCCATATAATTCTAGTTTTTGACCCAGAGAAATGGGGGTCTTGAAATTAAGGGCTTTGTGAGTCATGCAGGCTATCTTTAGCTGTATTCTTATTTTGTATGGCAGCCAGTTTAGGTATTTTAGGGCTGGGGATATGTGATCATATCTTTGTGTACCTGTAATCAATCTGGCTGCAGCATTAATAGAATCCCTTAGTGGGGCCAAGTTATTTTTGGGAAGACCACAGAGAGTGAAGCTACCGTAGTCTAGCCTTGGCAGTAAATTAGTGGATTCTAGTTGGTGTAATTGTTGGGCTGAGCCAGAAACAGCTGGTGGATGCAGTTGCTGATAGACAGGACTTTATTGGAAATATTTCTATATAACCTGAATGTAGCATAAAGTTTGTTAACCTCTTACTGAAATCTGTCATTTATCTTGCAACAATAGTACAAAAATGTCTCAAGAACAGGCGTTTTGCTAACGGTGAGTCCTGCCAAGAGGTGGCAATACAATCCTGGAGCTTGAAAGTGGGTTCTGTCACTGTTTTTCCACAAACATCGGCGCGGTGGCGACTTTGCACTGATCAGGACCTATGCAGTACCCTTTAACGCAGTGCCGCTTCAATGACATCCCTGCATGGCTCGACAACAACGCAGGACCAGACTGCAAGGCTTGACAATGATGCAGCGCATGCATTGTAAGGGGTTTGGTTTGATGAAGGAGCCAACTGCGAGACTTGACGATGACGTGTCTACCTGACTGTGTGGATTGGAACCGACGCATTGAGTCTTCGATGTCGAAGTTTGCTCCATCCAAAGTACTTTTTCAGCAGGACCTGGGCGGGTCCTGTAGCCAGTCTGCCCTCCATCAAGGTCATCCTGAACTTTGGGTTTAACCCGGACCTCAAGTAAGCACTATTTTCTTTTAAGCACTATCTTGCAGTTTATCCTTTAAACATTCATATCTCAAGATCTACTTATTGACTTTTTGTCGTTTTGGTCATCCTGACTAGGATTGTGGTCCCTACTTGGACAGGATGCATACCTCTGCCAACTTGAGACCAAATTTCTAATACTCATTATGTATTCGCATCATATAATATGTTTGTATACAGTTGTTGTATAAAATGCAGATACATAAAAAACATAATTCATGAGAACCCATGAAATATGGGAAATATTTCATGAAACCATGTAAAATATGGGATTCGTGACTATAATAACAAAGGCGAAATTACTCTGCAGAGTTTTACAATTGGCAGGGTGTTGGAATGCGGGTTATTAGTAGTGGTAAATATGCATCTCCCACTGACAATAAAGTCAATAACACAGTCTAGGGCTTATTATAGGTCTCAATAAATTATTCCCATGCTCAACCCTTGGTAGGTTGGCTGCGAGCAGGCGGGCCTAACTTAGGAGACAGGTAGGTAAACCATTGAAAAACACAAATTTCAGTAAATAATTAGGACACAACACACTTAAAAATCCAACACCAATTTATAAAAAAAGGAAATATGTTTATCTATAAGATGAAACTAAAACACCAAAAATCCAATGTAGGGAATTGGAGATATGAATTTCTAAAGAGTTTGCACTATATAGCACTTAGAAACCTAAAGCGCCACATTGGGAAATCTGGTCCCACTTGACCGGGACAAAGTCAAAGTTTCCGGCCGTCTGCGATAGAGCCCTGCCCTGCTCGGATACCCACTGCAGTAGGCCTTGGTTGAGATTTTACCTTCAGACTTAGAGACTTTTCTCGAGCTTTTTCTGCTGGGGTCCCTTGATGCTCTTCACCAGTCCGGGCTCGGTGAGGGTTCACCGGCCTGCTTTCCAGGGAGCTCCCAGTCAAACTCTGGAAGTCGGGCCTCTGTAACGTTTCAGAGGGACCAACCACAGGGCCAGCTTGGTTCTCATGGTTGAGTCGGTCCCACTCTGGAGCTTTTTTCCAAAGTTGGTCCAATCTTCTGGAACTTCTTCCTGGAGTTCTTCTGGGGGTTCCAAAGTGTCCAAAACACAATCCAAGGGTCTGAAATCTCCACGAGGATCCTTGAAAGTTTGGGACTTCAGTTCCCGCAATCCACTTTGTAAAAATCCTTATAAATACATTGGATGCAATCCTGGCTGGGGATTCTTGGTGATGATGGTCCGGGTGAGCTCTGTTAACCTATAGCTTGCAGGTAGTCCGCTCTTGATAATGCAGCAGGTCAGTCAGAATCCGAGGTCTGATGGTGCAAATCAAGTTTCCGGCTTGGAAAGCCTTCTCCTTCTCTGAGATTCAAGCAGCAGATCTGAAAAATACTCTGCACCTCTCACTTATTTATTCAGTGTTCTCTAGGGTCAAGCAGGAGAGCACTCCTGTCCAATGAGGTGCAGGGCAACACCCCAGAGCATGACCCCTTCCTCCAAAGTGTGGCATAATCATCTCCCAGAAAGACTATTCTTCTAAAATTCAGTATGGCTGAACTTGCAGCAGAGGAACAAAAACTAGTTAAACCAATCTCCAGTATGGCTCATTTACATACCTCTCCTCCCCCTACCATATACATATTCATGCCGTAAGCCTGCCATCTGGCTGGGTCAGGGGAGCTGGTGCATAGATGGCCCAGGCGTTCCCAGCCTGTCCTATTCCCCTTTGAAGCTCCATGGTTTACGACCCATCCCCCAGCTCTGGCATTCCTGTGTAGCAGAGCTCTTTCTAAGAGATAGCCTCTCTCTTGGTGAGCCACTTATCACTTCATCAAAGCAGCCTTGCTAATCTCTTAACTCTGACCAAGGAGCAGAGAGATCAGAGAGAACCAGATCAGTCATTCAAGAAAAGTCAGGTTTTCTGCTTCTTCCGGAACAGGAAGTGGATGCGTTGCGTCTTAATTTCTTAGGGAGTTTATTCCATGGAGAAGGTCCCACGAAAGAAAAGGACCTGCCCCCGTTCTGGGCATAGCATACTTTTGGATTCATCAATACCCTTCGCCTAAGTCTTTGAATGATATTTTCATCAATTCCTAGTGACAGTTGTTCATTAATAAACTATTGCCATGTTAACCAAAGTGACTGGGGATCTACAATGGGGAAAATTAAATGTACAATTTCTCCAACAGCAGAGTCTATAAAACAACTTTCATAAGGACCCTGCTTATACCTTTTTGCCCCCCCCCCCCATGGGACACCAATGGGAGGCTTTAGGGGTCCTGAATATGTAACAATAGTGTAGATCCTCACTCCACAGTGCTCCTAGCACACAAGTCGATTTTGGGAAGCACTTTACTACAGTGGGAGAAGTGAAATGTGCAATTTCTATATCCCTAGGGCATGTAAAACCTCTTTTCTAAGGGCCCTCCTTATAAGTACATACCTCCCATCCTTGGGACACCTAAGAGAGACCCTAGGGGTACCTAATATGCCAAGATAGTGTAGTTAATTACATTTTAAGGGCCCCACCACCAAAGTTGAGTTCGGGCACAATTTACATTTAAAGGCAATGCTGCAACACAGGGTTGCTTTTAAGATGACCTCAGGCTCTCAACAGTGCCCACATGCAAGTGCAAAAAGGACTGCAGGCCTCTAAACTGCTTTGCCCTATTATATACTAGGGATTTAAAGGTAGTTTTAATCCCACTGCCCTATTATGTACTAGGGACGTATAGGGTAGGTCATGCCAGTTATAGGTGTACCCTAATATATAGTTTATCTTAATGTATGTGTGTTTTTAATGTGTTTTCACCATAGCACTGGTACTGGGTCTGGTTGGCAGAGCTCAGGGACAGTCAGAGTCAGTTACCACCGGTACCACTCAGCAAAAAATGGGGGTGGCCAGGGAAAATGATGACTTTGCAAAACAGGGTCACTAGCAACAATGGAGTCCCAATTTATATGGTAGGCTGTTTTAAAGTATGAAAAGATGAATATGATGCAATATGCAGCACATTTTCTTACAGTATAATTTTGATTCAAATGAGCTGCAAACATTTTTGAGAAAATCTGAAAATGATGCAGCAAATTAAATGTCAAGAGCCTCAGTAAATTCATAGTGATGTGATAAATGCCAGCTACAGATGCACATAATTCCAATAGGGCTGACCAGAGTCCTTTCTATTCTTGTAACGTAAACAAAACCAAAACTTTATGACTCTATCAGTCAGCGCTCATTGTTAGCAGTAGTGTGAAGAGACTAGCTTCCATAGACAAACAGAATATGTTTTTAACATTGCAAAGGGTGCTTTTCTTCTAAAAGTCTACATTATTAGTTACTTAATTATTGTTCTCTTCTATTTAGAACAGACAAATAAACTATATAGTCGAGTTTCTGACTTATTGACAGGCCTCATTTTTCAAGACATATACCCCAAATAAAAAATGCCATATAAAAAACGCATAATAGGTAATGTGTAATTTAGTCCTACTTGCCATCTTGGAGTTCTAGTGACACAAAGTACTCAGCCAATTTTACCTGTTATGTGTCCTCTTCATATATGCAGTTACTTTCTGACTCGAGCAATGTAAGTGCAATAGAGCACACTAAAGCTTGCTAGGCAATGTATTTATGAACGAATCTAGAGTTTTCAAAAGTACAAAGGACTTAGAGGCATATTAGCAAAAACCTCACAAAAATTATCGCCATTTTAGTGGCAGGAAACTGCTGCTAAAACGGCGATAATGGGCTTGCTAATATGCGTTATAGAATTCCAATAGAAGACCAGGTTAGATGTGCAGGACATCTAACCTGGGCTTCCATTGAATTCTATAACGCATATCAGCAAGCCCATTATCGCCGTTTTAGCGGCAGTTTCCTGTCGCTAAAACAGCGATAATTTTAACAAGGTTCTTGCTGATATGCCTCTAGGTGACATGTTTAAACGTCTCCCAAAAAGGGTCTGTTAATTGGTTATTGTATGACAAATGAAATAGGAATGTTTATTTCTCACAGATCTGCTTACCAAAATTCTATCAAACGCAGATGGAGTTCCACCTCTTTGAACATGTCCCAAAATGGTCACCCGTGTGTCAAATCCCAGGCGCTGAACAACAAGCTGGAGAAGAGATAAAAGAGAATGAGGAACAGGCTCACAATTTTTCAAAAATTGTACAGCATTAACACAACATCAAGGTTCACAAACCGGAACTCTATAATGAAAGCTTATCAATATCTACATCTAGCAAAAGACCGACTTTGATCCAGTTTCTTGTCAACACATGCAAAACAAAGGACCTTATTTAGAACTCAGTGGATGGAATACTCCGTCACGAGTGTGACGGATATCTGGTCGGCCTATTGCGATCTCCATTGGCTACACTAGGATCGCAATATGGCGAACGGGATCTCCATCACTTTTGTTATGAAGTATTTCCCTCCCTAAGATCTAAATAAGGCCCAAAATCTAATTGAGATACTGTTTTCATTATTGAATGTGTTTTGAACTAAGTTGGCTGATAAATTGATTTATTTTGATGGGACCAACTAAACATATACGGGCCGACTTACTAACTTTTCGCCGAACACAATGCAGCAACCAAAGTTCCTGCTATGCATTGCTTGAAAGCGAGACAACAGAGCAGATATGGTGCTCTTTTCTTCTCTTCCTATGCTGGTGCACATTAGGCTGCCTATAGTGCAAGTGTGTGTGCGTTCTGTCAAGCATTGATTCTGTACTGGAAGTGCAGCCTTCAAGTACAAAAATGATGCTTTAATACTTTTTCCTCTCTGCATGTGTGCTGTACAATAGAGCACATATGCAAAGTTGCAAAAATGTGGAAAGTTTTAAAATGTGCTCATCTCTGCCTGTCTCAATGGGGTGTAAATGTTTCGTTTACAAATATTAATACATTAAAATTTACACAATAGTGCTGAATAGTGTTGTATAAGGCAACTTTGCCAAGCAAATCATAGCTTTGAGTTGGAATGTAAATCCCACCACAAAAATGTGCACTGGCTTTGTGTCACTTTTGTGATGTTTGAGTAAATCTCGGCCTTGATTATTACCAAAACAGTGGGATGAGGAGGAGGAGGAGTGAATTTCATTGGTGTTCTTGTGCTCTTCTAATTATTGCCCAAAAAGGCAACAGAAACTTGAATAATATTTAAATGAATCAGAAATGACAGCAATGCATACAGGCAAAGAAGCCATTTCAAGTGTGAGGACTCTTACATGGAAAATTAATATGAAAATGTGCCCCAGATGAGTGGTTTTCTGCACATAAAAATCTATAAACAACACTTAAAGTATATTGACAGAATAAATGACAAACAGTTAAGGGGTTCATCCTGTTAAGAGTGATCGTATTAATAAAAGTATGAGACTACAATACAAGTCCACACATTTTAAATGTCCACAACATTCACATCAAATAACGGTTCAAAGTAACTTTTATGATTTTCGTTTGAGTCATTTGATTCAAATAATTGCAGTTGATTATTTCTGATCTAATGCATGCAATTGTAAGTATGCATTGTTGATAAACGAGTTGCTTGCTATTGAGAATTCTACTTGAAAATTGCCTGACTTTGCAATGACCCTGCCCTAGGGCTCTGCAATCACAAGACAGGACCGGGAAGGAAGTAAAATGGGAGGGGGAATAGTGGGAGTGTGTATTGTTTGCACTGGAACTATCCTTAACCTTCACAATATCTGGTCTATTAATATAACAAAGTCCTCCTGGCTCTCCCACCCAGTTCATAGAGACATTGTGGCTGAACACAGTCTATTGACTGTTAATTTCACAGTGCTAGGTGATTTAAATCTCCATCAGGAAAACTTTAACTGTTAAGTATCCAAAACTTTTATAATGGACCTGTCAGTGGTCCAATTAGTACAAAGGGTCAAAGCCCCCATAAGAAAGGTTATCTACTAGACCCAATATTCTCTAACATACCTGAACTAACCAAATGTGACCCAGGTGAAATCCTATGGTCAGACCATAAACTAATACCCTTCCAAATTGTCTAATACAAGTATCAAAGCCACTGCACCTCCCCAGTCCAGACTCAGACAGAACTGTTCTACGATAGACATAGGTGCACGGGAGAACATGCTCACCAACTCCACCCCTGAAATAGTTGGAGATATTGCCAGCAGATACAGCAGCTTTGAGGCTTGGATGCAGAATGCCCTAATCAATCTGGCACCCTAAAACAAGGGAGGGCACCCTGGTTCTCACCTGAACTTTCAGAACTTTAAATTTTTTTTACAAAAACTAGAAATGACTTGTAGACAAAGCTACGATATAAATGGCAAGGAGAACTATTAGAAGGCAGTATAAAAACACCATTATGCCATCAGGGAGGCTAAAGTCAAATACTTTGCTTCCAAGATTAACAATGCAGCAATTCCTCCAAAAATTGATTCAGCCTGGTGAGCAGCCTGATAAAACCCGCATATGGCAAATCTGGCCCCCTCTATCAGAGTCACGGTGTAACATGCTTGCCAACTTCTTTTTGGAGAAGGTCAACAACATCCTACTCACACTTTGAGGGGTATAAAGAAGGCCTTAAGTCCCCCCAAACCATCACAAAAAATTAAGCACATTTCCAGAAATTACGCAGGAAGAGACAGAGGAGATTCTTAAATCTCTCAAATAGGGCTATCCTCAGGAACCTGCCCCACCCGACCATAATGCTACAAGGTGGGAAAAGTAGTGACCACCATGCTGACAGACATGTTTAATTGCTCACTCAACTCAGGAAGGGTCCCATGGAAAAACGCCATTAAGCTGCAGTAATAAAGCCATCAGCTGATCCCAGCACGGCCCACGCAGGTAAGAACGCCATTAAGCTGCAGTAATAAAGCCATCAGCTGATCCCAGCACGGCCCACGCAGGTAAGACCGGTGAGGCGGAGGGGCTGGGTGGGGGGGTATTTTAACAGACGACGACGAGGGAAAATTAAGTATTTATTTAATTTTACCTTTTGGTCGTCTGTCAAATCTCCCCCCAACCCAGCCCCCCCGCGTTTACCTGCACGGACCGCTCCTGGTCGATCCCCTAAAATGTGAAAACTATCATCCGATCCCCGTCCTTTCAGTAAAATTCTAGAATAGTTTGTCATTAAGAATCTATTCTTACACCTGGAGACAAATGACATATTACATCCCTCTCAGACTGATTTTAGACCAGGTAGCAGCACTGAAACTGCCCTGCTTTCACTACTGAGGAGCTTAAGGCCATCCTGAATCAGGGTGGGTCCATTGCCCTGATCCGGTTTGATCTTAACACGACCTTTGACACTGTCTCCCACCCAGTGCTAGTCAAAAGGCTGGAAGAAGTATGCATAGCCGGAACAGCCCTAAAATGCTTTACCTCCTTCCTCCAAAACAGAACTTTCCATGTTGGGAAGTCGCACTATTAGAAACTCACTCTTAAAATGTGGGGTCCCTCAGGGACAGGCTCATGGTTTCTCCTCAACCTCCTATGCAGATGACAAACATATTATCATCTCCCTCTCCCATCAAACTGATAGGACGTCCATCCATCTTAACAACTGCCTCAAACAGGTTGTAGACTGGATGGCGGCAAGCTGTTTGAAATTAAATGGGGAGAAAACGGAGGAGATGGTTATGGGAAACAACCCCGCCAAGTGGATGGAGTTGAATTGCCTGGCTCTCTGGGCAGTCAAGCCACCCCTAAACTGGAGGTCAATTATTTTGGCTTCTGCCTTGACAATAAGCTTTCTATGGCAAAACAAGCAAAAATATTTGCCGCAACATGTTTTCGTATGCTAAGGACTTTAAGAAAGCTGTTGAGATGGCTACCTGAACCCTAGCGTAGTGGAGTGGTGCAAGGCTTAGTCATGTCACGACATGATTAAGGGAACTTCCTGCACCTGGGGAGTCCTAAGTGGGTCATGAAAAGAGTCCAGGTTACTCAGAACGCTGCTGCCCATATAATGTTTAAAATTCACAACCGCAGACCTGGCAAGCCTGCACTGGGTCAGTGTTAAAACTGATTAATTTTAAAGCACTTCGCCTGACTCATCAAATAATAATGGTATACTATATTTAGTGGTGCCAACTGGAGCTCCATCTGGACCTGGGGCCTTTCCCAGGGCAGTTTTACTTAGGGTACAATAACCTCTTCGATGTTTATTGGCTTCAAAGATGCTAACATTAATATATCAGATCGATCTCTAGGTAGAAGGATGGCAACATTCACTGGATTGAAAATCCCTCCAAAATTGCAAATTTCATTTATGGCTTTGAATAGTTGCTGATGGGAAATATGAAGTCCAGGAGGGGGAAAGGCTTTTGCTTGTACATTAGGCATGCACAATTAAAATAGTAAATTCTATAGATTTCAGACAGAACCACACATGCCCTTGATAGACCATCTGTTATTCAGTTTTTATGTATAATGAACTAACATTGTACTACAAATTGAAGTGATGCAAAACACAGTGAGTGAATCAGACCGGCAAAGGTCAAACATCTACATGTTAGCTCATCCAACGTTAATGGAGGCAAAGGAGACAGCCAGTGACAGGAAGGCTACTCATGTGTTATGCCTCCCAATTGCACTGGGAAAGGTCACATGATTACCAAGGACAATATTCAAGGACTGAATGCACGTGTGCAAGTATACGCGAGGGAGAAAGAGAAATAGGTAGGGAGAGAAGGGGAGGGAGGGAGAGATAGGGTAGAAGGGAAGTGGGGAAAGACGAGAGTGTATGCAGAATAATGACAGGTGTCAGTATCATTTTTTTTTGCATTGGTCTAACGGGTGCAGGGAGACATTACAGCTTCAGCTTCAAAAGGACCATGATCCACCACCACCAGCAACAGGTTGCACGCAGAAGCTGTAACAAGATCACAGCCGACCAGCTCGCGACCTCCCTGAGCAAGAACCCACCCACCAGCACAGCGAACCCCAACCAAGTGGCCACCAACCTCACGAAGTGGATCAGCGACTGCGCAGACGACCTCGCCCCTCTGAGGACCCCGCCTAGCAGACCCGGCAGCAAGAAGGCCCCATGGTTCACCGACGAACTCAAGAGCTCCAAGAAGAACCGCCGAGCCCTCGAGAGAGCCTGGCGCAAAGACCCAACACCGGACAACATGACTGCCCTCAAGCTCGCCACCCGAAAACACCATCAACTGATCCACGCCACCAAGAAAACTGCATTCAAGGAACGACTGGACAACAACGCACACAACAGCAAGGAACTCTTCAACATCATTAATGAGCTCTCCAACCCCAACGCCGAAAACAACGACATCACCCCGTCACAAGACCTCTGCAACTCCCTCGCCTCCTACTTCCACAACAAGATCGCGGACATACACAACAGCTTCAGCACGCAACCGACGCACGCCACGACCGAACCACCACCCCCCACCACCACCCTCCGTGCCTGGACCCCGATCAGCACCGAAGACACCGTCTGCACGATGAACTCCATCCACTCCGGATCTCCGACCGACCCCTGCCCTCACCACGTCTTCAACAAGGCCGACGCTGTCATCGCACCCCACCTGCGGGACATCATCAACACCTCCCTCAACACCGCCACCTTCCCGGAGAGCTGGAAGCACGCCGAACTCAGCGCTCTACTAAAGAAGCCATCAGCCGACCCCACCGACCTCAAGAACTACCGCCCCATCTCACTGCTCCCGTTCCCCGCAAAAGTCATCGAGAAGACCGTCAACAAGCAGCTGGCCGCCTTCCTCGAGACGAACGGATCCCTCGACCTCTCGCAGTCTGGCTTTCGGGCCAACCACAGCACCGAGACCGCCCTGATCGCAGCCACCGATGACATCCGAGCCCTGCTTGACAACGGAGAAACAGCAGCCCTCATCCTCCTAGACCTCTCCGCGGCCTTCGACACTGTCTGCCACCGTACACTAGTGCAGCGCCTCAGCAACGTCGGAATCCAGGAGAAGGCACTGGAGTGGATCATCTCCTTCCTCGCCGGAAGGACACAGAGAGTCCGCCTCCCCCCGTTCAGATCAGAAGCCACCGAAGTCATCTGCGGCGTTCCTCAAGGCTCCTCGCTCAGTCCAACCCTCTTCAACGTCTACATGAGCCCCCTCGCAGACATCGCACGCCAGCACAACCTCAACATCATCTCCTACGCCGACGACACCCACCTGATCCTCTCCCTCACCAACGACCCCGCCACCGCCAGAGCCAACCTCCACGAAGGGATGAAAGAGGTAGCCGAATGGATGAAGAACAGCCGCCTGAAACTGAACTCGGACAAGACGGAAGTCCTCATCCTGGGATCTTCACCTTCCGCCTGGGACGACTCCTGGTGGCCCCCTGCCCTGGGCAACGCACCCAAACCAACACACCACGCACGCAACCTGGGCTTCATCCTGGACTCCTCCCTCACCATGACCAGACAGGTCAGCGCCGTCTCCTCGTCGTGCTTCAACATCCTGCGCATGCTACGTAAGATCTTCCGGTGGATCCCCACCGAGACCAGGAAGACGGTCACCCAGGCCCTCGTCACCAGCCGTCTGGACTACGGCAACTCCCTCTACGCCGGAACCACTGCCAACCTCCAGAAGAGACTCCAGCGGATCCAGAACGCCTCAGCACGACTCATCCTGGACATCCCCCGTCACAGCCACATCTCCGGACACCTGAGAGACCTGCACTGGCTCCCGGTCAACAAGAGAATCACCTTCCGTCTCCTCACCCACGCACACAAAGCCCTACACAACCAAGGCCCAGGATACCTCAACAGCCGCCTCAACTTCTACGCTCCCAAACGCCAGCTTCGCTCGACCGGCCACGCCCTCGCCACCGTCCCCCGCATCCGAAGAACCACCACAGGGGGACGGTACTTCTCCTACCTCGCCGCCAAGACTTGGAACTCCCTCCCGACCCACCTCCGCCTGACCCAGGACCACCTCACCTTCAGGAAGCAACTCAAGACCTGGCTGTTCGAGCAGTAGCGGACCCCCCTCCCCTAGCGCCTTGAGACCCTCCGGGTGAGTAGTGCGCTATATAAATGCTATGATTGATTGATTGAGGAGGATTGGCATTTTTTATTTGATGCTTGGGTAAGATATTAAGAGCTGAGGATGCATGACAGGAGACATTAAGTATATTTAGAGGTAGGGGACCTGAAAACTCAAGCCAGTCTTGAGCCTGAATCCTGGCTCTTGCTCAGCTCAAGGTCCCGTTGGATCTTAGAAAAAATAACGCTTTCATGTGGCTTCTCCTACTTTGTTGCACTACTCTCTTGCACAAAGAGGTAAAAACAAAGCATTAACATTTAGGTAAAAATGAGAGATAAATAGATATCCGTTTAGTGCCTATTTTGTGAAACCACATATTACGGATTAATCACAGCTGCCCGCTTAACCAAATTGTGTCGTTTTAGGCAACTTCAAATACAGTACAGAACACCAGCTGTACAAACCCTATTGTGTTTGATTTAATAGACTATAATGTTGTTCTATAAGAATCTGGGCAACACAAAAGTTCGCATGATAGCTGTCCTGCCTGTGAGTTCACTAATGGCACTGTCGCCAGGGTGTAGGCGGAAGCAGGAATTGTTCAAACTTTAGGTTTAAAAACGACCAAATAAAAAACATACTGCTATGTGCAGTGTTAGCCTATAATGTGATATATCAATGTCAAAAGTTACAAATGTTAGAGAAATTCACTTTTTTAAATTTGAAAAGACATTATCATATT
Organism: Lissotriton helveticus; assembly: GCF_964261635.1. NCBI lineage: Eukaryota > Metazoa > Chordata > Amphibia > Caudata > Salamandridae > Lissotriton > Lissotriton helveticus. The sequence goes on along the minus strand of NC_136071.1, from coordinate 747,642,834 downwards.
TTAAGTGATGTTTGTTGTATGATTTTAATGCCAAACATTTTCAAGGCTCATCTCAGGGGTATAAGAGCCAAACCAGACCCTTGGTTCAGCTCTGGCTTAGTTTACCCTGTTAATTTGTTGGCTTGCCCACCTCTAGTACATTGTTTACAATTGGAAGCCTGAGGTGACATGGGGAGGAAGGGGGAAGCATGGAAGAAGACACATGCATTTCTGTTAATGTTATGGAGTTCTATGAGGGAGGTGAGGCTAGGTGGCATGAGACATCAGATAATGTTGTTTCTGTTTGTATTTCGGGCTTGAGGTGGAGAACCGGGGGGGAGGGAGGGGTAAGAGAGAATGTCAGTAAACACAGGGGCATATTTACAATAAAGTAGTGAGGCGTGTTGTTAAGCCAAGAAGCTAATGACACGCTTAATCACTTTAAAAAAAGCAGGACTATTTTCTAGAATATGGTGCAGCCCTACGTTTACCCCGGCGCTGGCGCTAAATTAAGCTGCCTAACGCCAACGCAACAGAAAGATTGTTTATGAGCAGGAAGGTCCCCCTTCCTGCACATAAACAATCTTTGAAGCCGTTTTGTAACTTCTATGTGTGCTGCTTAATGCAGCACACATTAAAGTTGCAAAACTGCATTTTTTTTTAATGATTGTTTATGTGCAGGAAGGAGGACCTTCCTGCACATAATAAATCAAAGGATATTTGGTGTTTCTATGTGTGCTGCGCAAGGCAGCACACATGCAAACAGCAAAAAAAGAGGAGAAATAAAGCATTTCTGCTCGTTTCGCCTGATTAAGACCAGGGGCCTCATTTATGAAAAGTGACGCATCGCTGCGTGAAAACAGCGATGCGTCACTTTTCACTGCGCTCTCCCTGCGACATGATTGATGCGTCATATTTATAATATGACGCATCATGTCGCAAGGAGTTACAGATACGTCAGTATTTCTGACGTATCTGTAGACGCAAAAGTGACGCATTGCTGGAGTGTGTCACAAAAGTGACGCAACTCCAGCAATGCTTCCTTTCACATGGGAAAAGCCCCATGTGAAAGGGCTTGCGTCAGTCTTGCGCCTGCTGTGAGGCAGGTGCAAGATTTTGACGCAACAGCATCCTAAAAGTGACGCAGTGAAATCTCATAGATTTCATTGCGTCACTATTACGAGGCTTTTTGCGGGTGAACGCCCCCTCTGCATACATTATACCTGATGCAGGTATAATGTAGCGCAGGGGTTTACAAAGTGACGCATCTGCTTAGATGCGTCACTTTGTAAATAGTGCGCATCAGGAGGCATGTTTTACGCCGCCGATGCGTCACAAAAAGTGACGCATCGGAAGCGCAAAACTCACGCAAGGCCTCATAAATGAGGCCCCTGGATTTCCCCGGTCTTAATTTTGCATGTGCCTCCTATTTACGCTGCCCTAGTAAATACGGGGCAGCATCAAAATCAATGGATGGTGCGGTGGAACACCCATTGCCCTTCACTTTCACATTAAACACAGCGTGAAAGGGTGCCTTATTAACAAGGCAGCATTAAGCCACGTTAAGTGGTTTAACTCTGCCTTGTAAATAAGGCGAGGCCCCTATTGCCATCACAACCTCACTGAAAGTTACTTTGTGGTGGGGATAGGGGCTTGTAAATACGCCCCATTGTGCTGTGATTCAAAATGCCCATAGGTTCAACTACAAATAGCTTAATTTATGAGTGCAATAGAGTCACAAAAAAGATTAACAGATGATGAATATTACCACAAAATGGTGTAATATTAAAGATGATTAAACCTCTTCCCACAGCAGGGAGTGGGAATTCAAGAGTGTTGGAGGCAGGTCTTTTAAGTACTGTCCTCTGGAATGCAACCCTGCTCCCCATGTCGGAGCAGTGCAAGTTCCAGAGTCTTTTATTCCCTTAGAATTTGGAACATTCCTAATACTGTATAGCCATACAGCAGAACACCCCCCATGCGTCCTTGACACTTCCATGATATGAAGATCCCCCTGAGAATACACAACGTGCCACTCTGTTACTCAAAGAGCTATTCTGGAAGGGAAGTTATTGCAGAAATTATTAATATATAGATGATTCTGCAATGTTTAGTTCTTTGTGCAGTATCCCCTTGAGGATCAAGGTTCAAACGTTAGGACCCTGAGCAAGAGTTAGGAGTAAATATGAGTGGAGATTCCGGGTGGCTTGAATTACCATTTCATATTGGTATATTCGCACATATTGACTCATATTACGAATGAAACCCAATGAAATGGTGAATAACTCTGCCGACCCAGATTTCCCAGGCCACTTCCTTAGGGTTTAACGCCACTTTCTCTATGTTGTTGATGTACGCAGAGCTGTTATAAAGCAGTGGTGGAAGAAGGGACTGGGTTGGGAGAGAGAGGGTTGGGGAGAAGAGTAAATGGCAGACAGGAGTATTAAAAAGTCCCAGATTGTGTGAGAGTGGAGCGTGGGCCAGGAAACAGGTCACGGCTCCAATGCAGCCATTTCTCAAGGTGATTTTACAGCTCAGATGTTTGTCCAGCACAATTTGGTCAGATGTTTCTGCACCTTGTGTAAATCTGGGTGTGGCAACAACTTCCCACTCGTGATTGAGAAGAGTGGCATTCTAACCAGGGATTCTACCTCGTTCAACTCATATAAGTACCAAAGAGATACTGCCTGGGATGTAAGCTCCTGCTCTGAATTAAAGACAAAGATTCTTGTAGACTGCTAACCTGGCTGTAGGTGGCATAGGCAGGTCAATAAGGTCACAGGCCCAGCTCTTCCCATGCTGCCGCATTGCTCATGTCTTATCCTTGCTTTCCCCCCTGTTTTTTGAATGCCTTCTCCTTGCTTGTCCCTTGTTCTCACTGATTTCTCCGCCAATTTGTGCATGCCTTCTCCTTGCTTTTCCCTTGTTCTCACTGCTTTCTCCCCCAATTGTTGCGTGCCTTCTCCTTGTCCCCTCCCCACCCCCCATTCTTGAGTGCCTCTCCTGGCGTTTCTCTAATTGTCAATGTTTTCTAATTGTTTTTCCTCCGTTTTTTGTGTAGCCCCCCCAAGCAACTAGCAACTCTGGACCACAGCCTCACTTCCGGAATTCAGATGGGCCCTCAATACCTGGCTGTTTTCATTGAGCCTTAAGGGCCTGCAAGCCTGGATAGCCTGTAGGGTGATTAGTTGCACGTTACATATCCTAATCGATTGAATATGGAAAAAATGCTGACTTTTAAACTGCTTGGATATCAAATCTTTTTAAGTTTTGGCAGGATGAGTCAGAGTGATAGTTCAATTTCCTGAGATTGCGTTGGGCAAAGTGGTGCAAACTGCAGGAATAATCTACTTTAGTGTGAAAAATGTAATAAGATATTTTGTTTAAAATGTTTATACTTGCACAGCATCAAAACAGCGTTGTGCTAATCCCTGCTAATTTATGCAAATCAGTTCATCTTTGTGATAGAAGAATGCAAAAAACACAAGTTTTGGTGAAAAAGCAGCTCCACTAAAGTAGCACAAACCGGTTTTTGCACCAAATTGCAATATCTGATATATCTATGTGCAAGGTGTATTTTACTCCAAAGAAAACATCTTACTTGTATGACCCATTTGCTATTTCAACAAGTAAGGCTTTGTACTGCAGGGGATCTCTTAAGTACAAATCTGACACTAGGCACTGCTGATTCGCCTTTGCGCCACAGTGCGAGGCTAAGCATCATGCAAAACAGCCATTTTAAGTGTGAGATTCACTGGTAACCTTATCATCAGGTGTCTCTTACTATATCTTGTGCTGGTTTATATTTTGTTCTTCATACAACACAGCACTGGGATTTTTCATGCAATGCTCTATTGCTAGAAGTTTAGTCAATTTGGGCCTGAGACTCATGAGTCCCAATATGTTGATATGTGATTTTGCTTTGGAATCTGACAAGAATTAATGACAAATCAAATGCTCAAGAGTGCTTTCCCTCCCATCTGGATGAATCTATGTGGTCAGAATTAAATGGTTAGGTGATCTAGGAAATGTAGCGCCCACTAGATATCGAAGTTTTCAAGAAGGAGCACATCTTCAAACAGCTGCTTATGAAATAACTCTGCTTAAACATTTTTAATCTTGGCAGGACTGTAATGTGAAACTTAACAGAAAGTTCCTTGGAAGACATTTGTGAGAGTTGGCATAATATAAGGAACCTCTTCTGGATATCTTGAGGAAATTACCTCACAAGGGTAGTGTTAAAAAAGACCCTCGAAGATGGGGCCTTTTAATTTTTTCTGATAACCACAGAGATGCAAATAGGTCTAAAGCCATTAGAAGTTTCATATATGTTTCTTATATGTGTTATACTAACATATGGTCTTATTAGTGAGTGATGTCATCAAAGTTGGGAAGCAACTGTTTCCCCATTTCCAAAGCAAAAAACTGGACCACAACTGACCAAAGTGTCAAACTCAGCACTTATATAGTTCGACACTTACTTTTCCTAAATATCTATGCAAATTCAATTGGGAATATTTGCGTATTCTTTTACTACCCTTACGTTTACAAAGATTTTTCCATGTGGCCTCTTTTATTTATTCTCTACAGTTAGTCACTTCCTAACTTCCCATTTAATTTAGTAGTCCCTTTCTGGTCAATTAGTGATGATACCAAGCTGTATTTTCACTTTTGAAGCTATCTACAGACACTTGACAAAAAATATTAAGTACCAAATGGCATCCAGATAGTTTTTGCTAAATCCCCCATAAATGTAGTTTCTGATCTAGTAATAGGAGGAGTCTCATCACTGGCATAGCTCATTTCATAGGAATGTGCACCATGAAATCCAACATCATCCTCAACCTTCTCTCCAATGTAACTTACTGACAGCTTATGTAAGTAGCAATAACAGTCCTTGCTCTGCTAGATAGCTGAACAGCACTTAGCTCTTCCTGCTTTGGTCTGTGTTCAAGGGGGCCTGTTGTGTCCTGTAGAGATTGTCCTGCGAGGTATAATGGCGGTCCTTATTTCCCTGAGGGGTGACCTTATTGGCCACCACATGCCAACATTGCAAGCAAGCATTCCCTTGACAAACCTAAAGTACTGCAGTACAAAATCCAAAATAAGTCTCCATTGGGTGTGTTTCATCTACTGCCCCTTCTGTAATTACTTTCTGCTGGTAAAACACTTCACTCCACTTCAGCAAAATATGACTCTTTTGTTCAAGATTAGCTTCAATTTATATTGAATCTTCTGTATTAGGAAGTCACAAGCCCACAAGACACTCAAAAGGTGACTCTTCTCCAATGATCTTCCGTAGACGGGGTCTTTGGTAAGTGGAGGTACAGAACATCAAGTAGGGAATATCAAGGTACATGAATATTATAGACAAGGTAACAAAGATCAATGAAAGGAGGTGTTGGTGTACATATATGTGGAGTTAAGTAGAAGAAATCTATACTAATCAATATATATTTACCTCCTTGGTTTTTGGACCTCAATATTTTGGCTACAATGGTCTAGTAACTCAACATTCTATTCTGCATTTTCTACAACCTCTTTGATGCCCTTCTCCTGCAGCCTTGTTTGACAGATCATATGCTAATGCAAACACATCATGTTTCTGGATAGCAGTATGCTATACAAATAGCTTTCTTTCATTCATTTTGAAGATATAAAGTATTTGTATTTCTGGGATCGGGAAACTCATTTGAATGCCAGTTAGGTATCCCAGTACTGAATGCTGTGTAGTAAATGTGACAAAAAAGAAGATCCTACAAAATGAGCAAAGGATACCAGAAGGAGGAAACTCTGATGAAATGTTGTATGGACGTTTTCCTTCTCCCACATAGAGGGTATGGAATAAGATCTGTGTAATCTGTTTTCCTTTCCTGGTCCCTTGCAACCAACATCTAAATGATCCTTTTTTCATTTTGCTTTGACTAATTAAGTGATTTCCAAGCAGGGAACTTTCCTGTATCTGGTCTTCATTCATGAAGAATCTGTTGGGGAAGCTGTTTATTCATCATTGACAAATCAGAACATTCTCCATAAAAATGTCGTTTATATTTGCTGCATACTTAAATGTTATAGCCGATGTCAAGAAAGCAGTGTCAGCCAAAAGAACATAATGGAACCTAAGTATTTTCGGGATACCCATTTCCATTAGCGGATATTATATTGAGTGTGATCAGAGGTAAACTTGATTATTTGTCACTACTGATGCGTAATTCAGTTTTTGCTGCTGCATTCCTGCAACTAAGCTTCCAGACCAATTGGACTGACATGGCAATCAGATGACACTAACATTTGTTCTGGATAGTTGGAAGCATGATCCATGATCCAGTGCCTTAATCCAGGATATGCCTTTTGTGGGGAACAAATGGTATTTTTACTATTGATAAAATGAGAGCAGCGATCATCTTAGTGGTTGCCCTAGAGGGCAAATTTAAGCTAGAGGGAAGTCTAACAAATATATTTTTTTCACCATACTGTCCCACTGACCTCAAACAAATCATATATGAAAGGGCATGCTCCCCCAATGCCTGGATCTCTAAGAATACCATTGGTTAAATATGTTCTGTTAGTTAGAGGTGCCAATGTTTGTCTGATTATTTACCTGTTAACTCTCAGATAAAATGGTGCTATGGTGCCTAAAGAAATCACTTATAGGCCACCTGTCAGTGAATTAGTGTGAGCGAGTGAATAAGTGAGCTGCAAGTGATACTTAAAGCACATCATTGCAACATGCACGAGCTATATGGCATATTTATATCTCCTTCTTCACTGCCCTATTAGAAACACTCACAATCTTCTTGGAGTGTTAGCCATGGTATATCAATCATGCAGAAGGAAATATTCAAAGGTGAATCGATATGAGACACACTTAGTAATCACAGAGCTGGAGCAAAAATCAAGGTAAGTAATTACTGGTGAGTTCCCATTGATACCCACGCTCTCCATGACCTCGGGCTCATAGCTATACACCACCTGCATCATCAGCATGCTGGCACATGCCTACCGAGTGGCAACATGGCTTTTTGAAACCTTGACTGAATTTGTGAAACGTGTGTCCGATTATCCCACATAATCTCCTGGTCTAGAGTCACCAATGGTTTTATGACTGTACAACGCAGATAAGTGCCTTTACCAAGCATTTTTTACCACGAATATGTATTTACATCGTATGCCATTACCACGCATTGTTTTTATATTTAAAAACAATGTATTTGTGGGGGGGAGATCCCCCACCCCCAACTTACCTTAAATGAGTGGTAAAGGCATGAGTTGTAAAGTCGTGCATGTGATAAACATATGTGCACTGAAAATGTGTGGTAAAGGTACAACGAGGTAAAAACCTTTTTGTAAAGGCGGTTTCCTGTCACCAACGAGTGTATGTATCTTAATGCTATGAGCAAAAGTGGGCAGAGTCTTGCTCAGCCTTCTTGACTCTCAATTTCACTGGCTGCTAGGAGACCACAACTTAAACGTTCCTCCAGAAGTTATCATCAGCCTGATGCAAGCCCTCAGTTCGAAGTCAAACATTTAGTGGTTTCTCTCCATCATAGGTAGATGGATGTCTTCTTAACGGATGTTTAAGAATTCATCTCATTCATCATAAAGCTATGGTTCATGCACTTCAAATTACTTAAAGAATCTTAACCTCTTGGATGCTATGGGAATTCCCCTGCTGTGCTGGGATTTCGCGATCCTCGCACATTCATGACGAGCTGGGCTCGTCATGAGCGTAGCAGGAGGCTACTGCATGACGAGCCCAGCTCGTCATGAGCGTCGAAGGGGTTAAAGTCGCCTTGTTCACCAGCTGTTAAATCACTGTTCATAATACCACAATACACGCTGTTATTTAACGTATTTAAGTAAAATGGGCTGGCCCACGATTGCAAAAAGAGTAATATACACATTTACGCCCCAAGATTTCCGTGGAAAGAGAAAGCAGGATTCTGTAACATATTTTCATTTATGTTTATTGAAGTTGAAAATACAGAATCAAACACAGAAAACTGTTACAAGGGTGTAAAATTAAAGCACACACTAATTAACAAGGAAGTTGATACTCACATCCTTAACAATTTCTGACGTTATCGGTTTGTTATTGGAATCGATGGCACCTTCTGACACAATAATGATGTTCAGTCTTTTTCTCCTTGCACGATTCTTCGATAATACAATTAAGCCATTCAGGATAAAAAGAAAATAGTTAGAAAAATGTTTTTGTTAAATATGGATAGTGATAATTCTCGAGGTAAAATAGCATACAAAGGCATCACAGTTGCTTTTCGGTATTACACATGGAAACTAGCTGCAGTAGAGTGTCATCTTAGGTTACTGTGTGTATTTAATAATTGGTACCCCGCAGACATTTGCTGGCACTAATGAGTCCCATGATTTTTTAGAAGGAATGTTGTATTACATCATCAGCATAAATCAACAGAAATATAACCTGCTTAGCAATTATACAGCTCAGCTGTGCACTACCAGAAACCAAAGAGAACTTGTCATTACCCTGAATATCTTTAGAGCATGATCTCAGCAATACATCTACTGAGTTGTTCAATAGTTGGTTAAAAAAGTGTTGGTCAATATTTTCTCACTTGTACCATCTGAGAAATTGCCTGGAACTTTGTAAAGGACATGCAACATTGCTGTTAATCTTATTTATTTGTTTATGCGTACATCTCCATAACATTGGACAACGGTTTCCCTACTACATCCAATATATATATTATGGAGACATTGCTCCATCAGAAAGTTAAGGAGAAATTATTACAAGGCCAAAAACAGATCAGTATGTATAAAAGTACCCAATTTTCATTGTTCGTTGTATATCATCACTTATTTTTAAATCTCTTTTTATCTGACTGTTTTTCTTATCTAGTTTTAAATGATAACAAGGAGATTGATTTCCATACAGTAGATAGTTCTTAAAGGAAAGAACACATTATACTCTGCTGGTCTAGGCACCATTTCTTAGCATCAATTAACAACTCAATTTGCTTTTTGTGTTGCTACATCCAAAGCCGAGTAACACTTGATTTCTATGCAGTAACAGGGTTAAATATATACTGCACTACATTGTTCTTACAGTGAACTAATTGTAATAAGTTGATACCGGAAAACATATGTGGATACCAGTATATGTGGATACTTATAATTGCTTATTAGGATTAATAGTCCAATCTGGATCAACACTGATTTAAATATCTAGTTAATTATTTACCTCAGAAAGTTTAGAGCACATCAAATCCTCCCATCCTTCTTGGGGAGGACTTTCAGGAATAAATACCCAATCCGCACCGCAGGCCAAGGCACTCACAAGAGCTAGGTACCTATGCAAGACAGTAGGCATATCACTCCAAGCAAGGAACTAGGCTTAGCAATTTTATCATTATAATTATGAATACAATTAATCAAAAGGTTAATGAAATCTAAAGGTACATACCCACAGTGTCTTCCCATGACCTCCAAGACAAAGGTTCTCTGGTGGCTACAAAGACAAATGAGATCATATTTATTACAACAGCTCTGCATGAAACAGAACACAACAATGACAGCATATTGATCCATATAAAAAGTATTAGCCCAGTGAGTAGTGATCATCTCTAAATTGCAACTAAACTTGTTTTGTTGATAAGGCATCGTGTTAAAACATTTTTTAATATGGAAATAGCATCCGTTCTACTGTACGTGCCACTTCAAATAGATGACATATTCATTAAAATAGTTGTTCTGCCAACAAACAGATCTTTAACATACAGCATGATACATTTAATACATTTATATACAATTATATTTAAGTGCTTGGTACTCTTAGTATTTACTTTCTTGGTGGTTGGTTGCATTTTCCCATTTTAACCTCAATTAGTTTCTAGCTAAATTATACCAATTACATTTCACGTTTTTTTCACAATTAGATAGTGCTGAAAATTCTACCGGGTGCCTCTGCTCAACACTTTATGTTCTACAAATACCAACATATATCTACATACATACAAAGAAAAGAAAAAACCTGCACTACCTCTTACCCGGCACTCTACCCTAGACCTTCCCACAAAAAACATATCTTTTCTGGGCCATGCTCCTTGTTCAGCACCCATGTTCTTGAGTTCAGTTTGTGCTCTACAAGTACCAGTACATACACCCATACATACCCAGAGTTGCAATTTTTTTAAAATGTGTTGGACTTGGCCCTTTTTGGCAGGTTCACCCCTGAACTTTTTGCCTTAAGCTCTGACATGGTGGTAGTGATTTTAGGCCTCTGGGCACTTTAGCACTGTTGCCCGGTGTAAAGTGTGTGCACGCTCTGAGTGCGTGTGGTGAGATTGGCCTGCCCTCCCATAGGAATGCATGGGGGATATGTGTGTCCATGGTAATTCCTGGTATGAGAGGAGTGCAGTGGCGAGTTTAGTATGTATGAACACGTGAGGATAAATGCTGCACAATGGTGTGCGCAGATTTATGGTGACTGGTGGAGAAATGCCACTTTTAGAAGTTGGCATTCTGTGTACTGTGTGTCTGCCTGCCTGATGTGAATTGCCTGTCTGGCTTGTGATTGACAGGAGCTGAGAGGTGTTGGTGGCTCCAGGAGCCAGGGCGAGTCAGCCCAGTGGTGAATAGAGAGATCCTGCATCTAGATGGGCGGGAGGAGTTGTACCTGGGACCTGAATAGGGCTGTGCCTTCCCTACATCATGCTGGCGCCACCCCCTGTTGTGCGTTTAATCACTGAGCCCCCACCTGACAAAGGGGAAAGGAGCTTGGCAAAACAAAGTGCTCCAAGTCCAAGCCCTGTGCTGTGACACAAAGGGAAATGTAGTATAAATATAGGGGCTGTGACCCCATGATGTTGTCCTGTTTCTGATCCTGACGGAGGGGGGTTTGTTGCTGCTGGGGACCAGGAGGAATCGCCTTGGGGGCTGCCTCCCTGCTGGAGGGCCCTGTGTGCTGGCCCCTGGGCCCAGCTATGCCCCTGAAACCTCTCATGGACTTTTCCTAAAAGGACCTACAGGACCTTTGCTGAATCTTTTTGCGCCCTGTGAGCGCTTTATTTTCTATTTCTGGAGAACCCCTTTATTTTGAGGAAGGAGTCCCTGTGCATTGCCCTTGCAGCGCTGAGCTGCAGCTTGCCATGAGGGAATCCCGATGTAGAGATTCCCCACTTTTGCTAATATGGTAGCCGGTGCACACCCTGCATCATGGCCGCATTGGATTGATTCTTTTTCCCAGAGGGTGCCCACCCCGCTTATTTACCGTCACGGTGGGTGCCCACCCCGCTGGTATCTTTATGTAAAGCGGGAGACTACCCCACGTCTCACTGCCGTGGCTGGAGGCTGGAAACGAAGTCAAGCAGCGCAATGCTTGGAGCAGGGAGGGACTTCCCCCTCAGGAAAGGAAGTCCCGCCCGCCAGAAACACGAGAGGGAGAGAGTGCTGCCTGGAGCCTTGAAGGCTCCATGTCAAAGTCCCAGGTCCCAGGAGGGGGCCCAGGTGAAGAGGAGTGGCAAAGGGAAGACGGCGCTTGCCTGTGCAGGGCTCCCATGAGTCAGGGAGAGCCCCGCGGGCGCCAGCAGCAAGAAGACAGAGGTGCTCCCCACCACCTGCAGCGAAGTCAGGAGAGCTGAGTGTCCCAACAAGAGGAGACCCCGAGCGGCGCCAGGAGCTACGGCGAGATCGCCTGTTCTGGTGAGTGCTCAGTTGGTGAGTGGCCCCAGCTGGCAGTGGGCCGCTCCACCCTTGGGAGAGCAGTTTCTTTGTGGGGGCATGTTTTGTTTAAAAGCCAGCATGCTCCAACATGGGGCCTATGTTTCTTCAAGAGCCTGCGTGGCTCCCACGATAGGGCACGTATTTGTGCAGGGCAAGAGAGCCCTCATGTGCCCGTGCTTGTAGTTTTGGCCATCCCAGCTGCCCCCCCTGACAGTGGGCAGCTGCAACGTTGCCCCATATGTTTTAGGAGGTCCAGTGGGGACCCAGAGGGGCTCATGCAGCACAGTGGTGCCAGTACCCATCCTTATTTTCCCAGCTGTGCTGCACCAGCGCGGGCAGCTGCACCGTTTTGCGCATATTTGTCAGTGGGCACAATGAGTGCCAGGCCTTCGCTTGACTCACAGCTGCCCAGCAAGTAGTGGGCAGCTGCTTTGTTTAGGCCACAGTGCTTTGGGGCATGTCTTTTTAAGTTAGGAGTGAGATGCACTCCTCTGCCCCATACATTCACAGCTACCTAGCCATTAGTGGGCAGCTGCTACGTTTCAGTTTGCGCAGTGCGCACCCTTGACTTTCTGCTGCCTTGGCAGCGTGCCCTGACTTTTGGGACATAGAGCATTGGAGCCCCCTTTTTGAGATGGCCAGTTGGCTAGGGGGACTGTGAGGTAATAGGGCGCCAGGCCCTAATGTGTGTAATGCCTCCACTAGGGTCTTTTTAGGAGCGAAATGTGAGTTATGTGGTGCTAGGAAATGTGATTCATGTAGTATGATTTACGCACCCTGTTTTGATAATTCTAAATGTCGTTTTCTGATTATGAGGTTGTTTTTCCTATTATGGTTTATGCTAGTGAGATTATGTTCCACTGAGATTATTTCCTAATGTGAGTTATACTTAGGATGTTAGGGACTAATGCATTTAGACTTATGAGAGGATTGCATAATGTGGTTATGTTGATGAGGTTGGCGCAGAATGTGATTTGCGCCTAAATGTGATACTGTGCATAATGTAGTTTATGTTACAGGCTGATGCTAAGTACAGTGATTACCAGTGGTTACTGGTTGTACATTTATGATATGTTTTACTTTTACTAAGTTCACTCTTGCTGCTGCCCCCGCGGCCCCTCCCCCCCCAGCACGACCGGCCCAATCCAGCTCCCCTCCCCACTCCCGCCTCCCAGCTGTCCAGCCCTCCCCGACCCCTACTTAATGGCGGGCACGCCGCTGGTGCACCGAAGGCGCATCAAAGGCAAGCACGTCTGCGCCCGTCTGCGACCCGTCCGCGACCAGCACCTGGAACCCTGGACCTCCGCCCCGCCAACGCTACGACCCAGCAGCACTCCACGCACTCAACGCAGGCTGCAACAACAACTGCAAGCTAGCATCACCAGCCGACACCCATGGACCCTTCAGCTGTCACCGCTGCCGGCACACCTGCAGCACCGCCAAGAACACGGATCCAGCACAACCCGCCCACAAGAACACAACCGAACTAAAGACCCTGCAATGCATCCTCCTCAACGTCCGATCCCTCCACAAACACGCCACAGAAATCTGGGACCTCCTCGACAGCACAACCCCAGACGTAGCATTCTTCACCGAAACCTGGACCAACACCACCTCGGGACCGGACATCGCCATCGCCATCCCCCAAGGATACAAGATCTCCAGGAAGGACCGCCCCATCCACCCAGGAGGAGGAATCGCCATCGTCCACAAATCCAGCCTTCGCCTGAGCACACTCCCTGACGAGTCCACAGAACTGATGGAACACCTTCACTTCAAGATACTGGCCAGCCCCACCGCCGCCCTCCGAGGAACCCTCATCTACCGACCCCCTGGACCCCGCGGACGCTTCGCCAACTCCATCACGGACATTATCTCCCCGCAGGCCATCGCATCCACCAACTACACCCTGCTGGGAGACCTCAACTTCCACCTCGACAATCAACTGGACCCCAACACCACATCCCTCCTGGACAACCTCCACAACATTGGACTCCGCCAGATCGTGACCGAGCCCACGCACTCAGCAGGACACACCCTCGACCCCCTCTTCACTACAGGAAACTCCATCACCTTCAGCCACACCACCGAACTCCCATGGACCGACCATCGTTGCGTCCACTTCACCTTCAGAACACCCACCATCCACAGACACCAGCACCTGCTTCCACAAAGAAACTGGACCAAAATCACCGATGACCAGCTCACCTCCTCACTCAACAACTCCACCCCAACCATCGCGGAAAACGATGACCCCAACACCGCAGCCCGAACCCTGCATAGATGGATCTCGGACAGCACCAACACCATAGCCCCCCTCAAGAAAAACAACAATACCCGTGCCAAGAAAGCCAGATGGTTTACCACCGAACTTCGAGAGTCCAGGCGCACATGCCGCCGCCTCGAAAAGGCCTGGAGAAACACCAAATCCACAGAAGCCCACAACAACTTCAGAGCCGCCACCAACGCCCACCATCAACTCATCAGAGAAACGAGGAAAAAAGCGATTGAAGACAGAATCTCTACCCACGCACACAACAGCAAGGAACTCTTCAGCATCATCAAGGAGTTCGCCCAACCCACCAGCGAGTCTACCGACATCCCTCCCTCACAAGACCTCTGCGACAAACTCAGCATCTTTTTCCACCACAAAATCAAGAGCATCTACGACAACTTCGACGAAGACAACCAACACACTGAACCCTCACCAACCACCCCCGACACCCGGAAACCAGCGATTGATGACTGGACAGCCCTCACCACCGAAGACACACTGAAGATAATGAAGTCAATCCACTCAGGGGCCCCCATGGACCCCTGCCCCCACCACATCTTCAACAGAGCCGCCAACACCATCGCACCCATCCTCCGCCAAACCATCAACCGCTCCCTGGCGACCGCCTCATTCCCCGACGACTGGAAACACGCCGAGGTCAACCCCCTCCTAAAGAAACCCTCAGCGGACCCCACCGACCCCAAAAACTACAGACCCATCTCCCTGCTCCCGTTCCCAGCGAAAGTCATCGAGAAAGCCATCAACAGCCAACTCGCCACATTCATTGAAGAACACAACATCCTCGACTCCTCCCAATCCGGCTTCAGAAAAAACCACAGTACGGAAACCGCCCTCCTCGCCGCAACAGACGACATCCGCACCTTACTGGACAAAGGAGAAACAGTAGCCCTCATCCTCCTCAACCTATCAGCGACGTTCGACACAGTCTCCCACCGCACCCTAATACGCAGACTCTACGATGCAGGAATCCAGGACAAGGCCCTCGACTGGATCTGCTCCTTCCTCTCCAGCAGGACGCAGCGGGTCAGACTCCCCCCTTTCCTCTCGGACCCCACACCTATCACCTGCGGAGTCCCCCAGGGCTCCTCCCTCAGCCCGACGCTCTTCAACATCTACATGGCTCCACTTGCCCCCATCGTCAGAACCTACGGACTCAACATCGTGTCATATGCAGACGACACCCAGCTCATCCTCTCCCTATCCAACGAGCCCAACACCGCCAGACGCAACTTTCGAGAAGGCATGGAAGCCGTCGCCAAATGGATGAAAAACAGCTGCCTACAACTAAACACCAAGAAAACAGAAGTACTCATCATGGGCCCAAACCCCGACGCCTGGAGTGACACCTGGTGGCCCACCGCCCTCGGAAACCCTCCAACCCCCACAGACCACGCACGCAACCTGGGAATCATCCTGGACTCCGAGCTCAAAATGGACCGCCAGATCAACTCTGTCTCATCTTCCTGCTTCCACACCCTCCGCCTCCTTCGTAAGACCTTCAAATGGATCCCCCTCGAACACCGAAAGACAGTCACTCACGCCCTGGTCACCAGCAGACTCGACTACGGCAACGTATTCTACGCCGGAATAAACAAAAACCTCATCTGCAAGCTACAGAACATCCAGAACGCCGCCGCAAGACTGGTCCTCAACCTGCCAAAACACTGCCACATCTCCCAGCACCTGCGCACACTCCACTGGCTCCCCGTCGAGGCGAGAATCACCTTTAAGATGCTCACCCACGCACACAAGGCCCTCCACGGCACCGGACCAGCATACCTGAACAGCCGACTCAAATTCCACGCACCCCAAAGGACCCTACGATCAGCCCAGCTTTCCTATGCTGTGGTCCCCCGCACCAGAAAGACCAGAGCGGGAGGCCGCTCCTTCTCCTTCCTCGCGGCCAAAGCATGGAACGCCCTTCCGCTCCACCTCAGACAGACAACATCGCTCCCCATCTTCACAAGAAACCTCAAAACATGGCTCTTCGACAGACCCCCTCCTTGATGGAATGGAACCTGCACCCCCCCAATCCCCCCCACCCCTAGCGTCTTGAGACCCTTACGGGTGAGTAGTCACGCTTTAACAAACTCCTGATTGATTGATTGACTCTGTGATGGTTCTGACAGTGTTCCAGTGGGCCCTGTCAGGTGTATATAATCCCATGTAGATATGACCCAGTGCCAGGTGGCACCATGTATAATATGTATTTACTATTCTAATGTGTTATGAGAATACAAAGGCTATTTTTGATATAACCTTGTGTGGAGTTCCTTTTGTAGTGTGCCTGGGATGTTGTTGCTGTGTGCGTGCGCAAATGCTTTATACATGGCCTCCGGGATAAGCCTGACTACTCGTGCCAAGCTACCAAGGGGGTGAGCAGGGGTTATCTTTGGCGTGTAACTCCCTTGCCCTGACTAGAGTGGTGGTCTCCGTCTAGCTTTGGCGCAAGCCTTAGCCAACCAGAGACCTCATTTCTAACAAAATGCAATAAAGAATATAAAACATTGTGAAAATATGCCTTTACAGTAAAATATGTGAAAAACAATGTGTATTCTGCTTAGAAAAATCAACTTAGAAAAAACTTCTCCTTTTCAAATACATATCTTTTGAGCTTTACATGACATATGGGTAATTTAATGTCACAGCTTGCACCCCTCTAGAGTTCCAGATATGGGTGCTGGTTAGTTCTTTTGGGAGTGACCTCTATGCCCAGTAATTATAATGCAATTATCAATTATTTTGATGATCCTAGTACACCTGTGCTCATTAAAAAAAACAAATAATAGAACTGATTTCCGTCTTGATTTGCTTTTATTGTTCTTTTAAATGTATTTTTCAAATAAACGTAAATTATGAATGCTGTAACATTATATTATTCTACATTTAAAATTAAAATAAAAAATTAACATTAATATGTAACTTAAAAATATTTTATCTAATTTTTGAAAATGTTTAATAAACTTGTAAACTATTCCCTAGTGTAGGAAATACGCCTTTTCTGCTAGGTCAGGGAAGATTTTTTACCTTTGTAAGACCCTAATGTTAACATGTCCTTACAGTGACTAGCGCTATTTCCAGTGTGCCAGGCCTTCCTGTCCTGTGTTATGGTGGAGCCAGATTTTTTTAATAAATGTTGAGGGAAAGCAACTCTTAGAAAGTTACCTTTTCCCTACGTGAAGTTCCAAGAGGCTAATTTACATTTATCCTCCAACTTCTACAGGCCAGAATTGGCCTGAATAAGGGGTTTAATATATTTATGATAATGTTCTTTTAAATGTATTTTTCAAATAAACGTAAATTATGAATGCTGTAACATTATATTATTCTACATTTAAAATAAAAAGAAAAAATTAACATTAATATGTAACTTAAAAATATTTTATCTAATTTTTTAAAATGTTTAATAAACTTGTAAACTATTCCCTAGTGTAGGAAATACGCCTTTTCTGCAAGGTCAGGGAAGATTTTTTGCCTTTGTTAGACCCTAATGTTAACATGTCCTTACAGTGACTAGCGCTATTTCCACTGAGCCAGACCTTCCTGTCCTGTGTTATGGTGGAGCCAGATTTTTTTATAAATGTTGAGGGAAAGCAACTCTTAGAAAGTTACCTTTTCCCTACATGAAGTTCCAAGAGGCTAATTTACATTTATCCTCCAACTTCTACAGGCCCGAATTGGCCTGAATAAGGTGTGCATAATGTGTGAAGTTCCTCAAAGGAGCTACACAATTGGTCACTGTGATTGACAGGTCAATTTCAATGGTTGGGAATAACTCCTTTAATGCTCAGCAGAAGGGATGGGGCAGTGCCCATCCATATTGAAAGCACGGTGCCAAATATTGCTTGACAGTTCTGTTGAGCAGCATTTAACACTTGAAAAGGAAAAAACAGGATGCCAAGATGATTCTGCTCTTGTCCTACCAGATTTCTGCCTCTGAGTTTACATATAATCATTGGGCCACATTTGAAGACAGAGAGAGCAGGATGCAGAGGCCGTTCTTGCAGCTCCACGGTCTGGTGGCTGAAGGACTCTGATTTTATGCTACCAGACTTCTGTCTCTGAGTTTATTGCGGTTACAGTGGCAGCCTGAAACTGTACTTTAGTGTTAGATGTAGAATGACACTAGGATGACCACATTACAATCCCCCCCACAACCCCAGCACTTAAAGCCCAAGTTTAGTGTGGCTGACGACTTCCGCTATCTTAAAAATGCCCAAAGTGGGTAAGGTTGTCACTGGGAACTTTTACCCTATTGGTTAGAACGTGCCCCTGAGTCATTCCCACTCACTAGCTGGTGTCAGGCATAAATGTGTCATTTCCAGGCACCCACGTCAGAACACTGCTGGATATGAGGAAGAACAGAAGAGGACTACACCTGCTGTCTGTGACCTGAGAGGAGCCCTGAAGGACTGAACCTGCTCCCTCTTGTAACCAGGACAAAGATGTGGACTTGAAGAATCTAAGTAGCTCCCCTGAGGTCCTAGCGGGCTATAGAAGAGCACTCATGTGGTGAATTGGGACTTAAAGGGCCAAAGATACAAGGTAAAATCTTTGGGCAAGAGGTACCTCGTTCATACATCGTGGTGAGCGTCAAATTGTGTCTAGGTTCCGGCCTACCACAACTGTTGACTGTCACTGATGGATTGTGCTTCTTGGCTTTAGTCCTACTTAAAACTTTAAAGATTCATACCTCTGGTTCCTTTATTGGATTAATGTCATTTTGTTTATAAAAATTTACTCATTCTAATTCAGTTTGGTATTTTTATTGTTTAGCATTTTGACTTCATACAATTTTGGCACTGCTTAAATACTTACCATAATGCCCTAAACTTAGGCTGTTTGGTCAGTATCAGAACGACCAGGTGGTTGAACTCACCTTAATTTAGTGACTTCAAGGGTTCACCCTGGCAACGTCTGTTATCATTTCAAGTGATGGGTAGGCCCCCACCCCAAATAATAGTCCAAATTCATACACCAATATCTTCCCATACTGACCTCTCCACCTCGATTGTGGAGATCCCTACCAAGTGTGTGGAATGTCAAATACAGTTTTGAAGTTACTACAAGAAGTAACTTTACAGTCGTATTTGACATTTTTACTGACTCCACACCATATTTTAAGAGATGAGACAACCATTACACTCAATATTGGCCGTATAGCATAGAGATGTGTGGTGTTGATATTTGAGTTTGCCAGGTGTATTGGCTGTATCACATGAACTGATAACTGTTAACGTATGAATTTGTCGACTGTAAAGCTACTGCCACTATCTGAATCTGCCAGTGTTTAACAGTGAATAACGGATATTGTTTTCACTGGTGGATTCTGAGTGACATCAAATAGAACAGAAAAGAAAAAGTTCCCAATTATGACACTTTTTCCTGCCTAAAGTTTGGCACATTTTTATCACTTTTAGCCCATTCGATATTATTCTAAAAACGGACTGTTTTTTTTACATTCCAAACATTCTCTACCATCCAGTATTAAGCAGATTTTCGCGCATTTACTCCATGCCTTTCCACTGTGACGGATTGCAGTAATGGGTATTTGTTTTTCGGTCAAAATATTTTTACTTTTTTCAGGGAGCATTCTAGGGTGTGTATATAGCTCTGTAAATTAAGCCAGACAAAATATCGGTGTGCAATTAAAATGCCTTTGTCTGGCCGCACAGCAACTGCTCACTGATGCCCAGTACCCTTCGGTGCTGCTGCCAACACGTTAAGTATTTAATACACGATGAAATACTTGACAAAGTGAGAAATACCTTCAGACTGCCAACAGCAGGACGCTAAAGCCACATTGGCTAGACACAGAGACAAGTGGAGTGGAAACTAGCTGCACAAACTATGCGGGAGGGGGGGGGGGTGGCAGCAGTTAAAAAAGCAAGGTCACTTCTTAATTTTGTAGTCTGGATGGTACAGATGCCTCGGATCCTAACCATTGAAAAAATAAAGGACTCAATCCATTGTTTTTTTCTTGCGAGAAGTATGTTTACACCCTTCTCACATTTGTAAAAGGGCATTTTTTTGTATTTAACAAAAAATAATTGTATCACGAAATCGCATAAAAACAGAACGTATTGCTACGTGGATGTGTGATTTCTTTAAAAAAATAAGCTGTCTGCTATGCAGTGGTGTGTATTTTTTTTTCAGATAATGGTGAACCAGTTCTATTATTTGAAATAGTGGTCCATTTGTATTTAATGATACATGTTCGTAAGTAAGCGGTTACAAAATGAACATGTAATTTCTTTTACTTACAAATGTATTCTATTTTGTTTTTTCCCACTTTATTCAAGGACACCTAAAGGGGTAGGTTGAGCTGATTTTTAGGGCTCGGCCTCCGCCCACGAAAGTGGGAGGAGTTTCGAGCTCCTAATGTTAAAGAGAAAAAAAAAGTTTCTCCTAGGGCTTTGGCGAGACACATTCCACACATTCCTTAGTGTGTTATGTCATCTGGCCAGTGATTCGTCTTCGCAGTGGTGTCTTTTTAATAGCCTTGAAGTGATAGGCTAAATGTCGTTTTGGTCAGCCATGTTTGGCATTTTTCGTTCGTGTGCACGCAAAGAAGTACATTAATTATAATTAGGAGCTGTCAGGGTGCCTCCGTAAGTGAATCCAGATGGCCGGGCGCGTTCACCATTCAGCAGCGCTCAGCGCGCAGCTGCTGCATGCCAGGCCGGGAAAGGGCTTCATTAGCCTCACTCATCCGGCGCTGAGACAGCAAGACACGGGGGCCCACGGCCCCCTCCCATATCTGTAACGGCGAAACAGGACAGATGCAATAAAGAGTGCCTAGGAGCTGGCTAGATGCACCATGGAGCGCTTCGAATTGGATAAAAGATGCCCGTTTCAAAGCAGCCACATGCAACTTAACATACTTACAAGCGGGCGTGTGTGTACTTTACGGGGTGCTTCGAGTCATTCTGGGTGAAATAGCGAGCGCTTCGAAGAGGGCAGTGAGTAAAGAGTGCTACTTGTCTGCTGAATCATTCAGCCAGAGGAAGTCTCTGCCGAAGCTGTGAAAGCTGACATCTACAACCCTTCTGCACTCAGGCACATCCCGCGTTATTCACACCACCTCAGCCCTGCACGGCAGGCTTCATGGCAGTGGTGTAGCGCAAAGTGATGGCAGAGGCCTCCGAGTTTCACAGATGATTGCCCACCAAGGAGCAAGGCCTGGTGCCCTGAGCAGCCAGCCTGACGCCCTTCCTCCCCCTGAGCCACTTGCTCGGACCTTAACATGAAAATACAAAAGGAATGAATGCGTTGGTTTCGTCCCTCCTTCTGCCCAGAGCTTGTAGAGTGGCGGTGTTTTCTGCTGGACTCAATAAAATGTGTTTGGGGTTTGTGGTCTGACCAGAGGATTCTGGGGGCTCCCTGTAGTTCTTATACAAAAGTGGCTTGCACAATGAAGTCCGGCCGTCGCATAAACGGTGTCTGCAGCCTTTGCAGGGAAAGGCCCGGTTGCCAGACCCAGGGGACCTGCCAGCCTTCGGCTCAGGACCGGCTCCAGGAGTGTTGATGTGGATGGGCCACGGGTTTGTTTGGGTGGGCCACTGTGGGTCCAATTTTTGTCAATTCTGTAACCCCAAGTTTTACATCATATCTTCCTCCAAACAGGCATAACGAGCATATAGAGAGATATTTTAGAGTAGCAGCGGATGCCTATGCTCAACAGCTCATCTCTTATAATTTCCAGCAGGCTAGGCTTAAGCACCAGCAGCACCAGGATTCCAAGCAGATTGTAACAGCAGTTCAACGTTAAGGAGGTACCTGTAACCACACCGGAGCCTTGACAGGAAGACAGGCACTGAAAGCTTCATCCGGGTTCGAGCCTGAAGCCTGGCTCTGGCTCAGCCTGAGGTCTTGTTGGAAAATTCGAGCCCATAATAAGCCGAACTATTATGAACTTTCTGCCTGCCACCCTCAATCTCATCAGGATGTGGCGTCACAGCGAGAGCTTCCAACTTTGAAACTGAACAAGCTAGGTTTGAGTCATGGTGTTGGCTCAACATCCTGTGATTTTGGGCAAATCTCAAGTGCCTAAAATAAATGAATGTTACCATGTACATTGTAACTGGTGTTCATGTGAAGCGCTTCAATATCTCCAGGTAGAGTTCACACTAGATAAAAATCTTAGAAAACCTGGAAGGTAAAAACCAAAGCACTAACATAAGAAGGAGAGACAATTAGCCATTTAGCGGCTGATTTGTACAAAGTGAAAACATAAAACCTGGATAAATTGCAGCATTTCCACTGAAATTGTGTGAGCTTGGGCAAATATTTCATTTCACCAAAACTCGATGTTCTTCATATTTTCACATTCAGATACATGAATTAGAAAACCAACTATACAAAACCTATTGCGCTTCATTCAATAGACTAATGTTGCTCTTTAATTATCAGGGCCCACGTGACAACTGTTTTGCCTGTTGATTCACTAATAGCACTGCCACTAGTGTGAGGCCAGTGGCAGGCATGACTGTAAGCTCATGTTTAAAAATTATCACTTATAACAAGTGTGTTAGTGCAGCACTGTATTGTCACATATTTATGTCAAAGCTTCCTTGTGTTAAAGAAATACAGTCTCATCAATATTTTAAAAAGTGTATCATATTTTACATGATGTTTGTTATATGTTTTACATAGCAAACATTTTCAGGGCTCGGATTGTGCATGGCTCTAAGAGCCAAGCCAGAGCCTGAGCTCGGCTCTCCCTGTTAACTTGTTTCCTCTCTCACCTCTAACCCCAAAACCCATTTTCAATTTTAAAGACGGTGAAAACAACATTTCTACATGCTGACGTTGAGATTGATGGAGCACTTAACAGGTGCCTTCTCCGTGGCCTCTTCTGCCGTGATTGGGTGGGCCAAAGTTCACATTTGGGTGGGCCTGGCCCCTGCTTTGGCTCCTCGTAACCATGGGCAGAAGGAGACACTGGCTGAAGAACCATTAACTCACTGATGTACTCGACCAGCGTTCAACCCTGTTGCCTCGTGAATATACAAAGATTGCAGCAACATTAACCAACTGAGCTATCTTACCCGGATACGAGGGTGTGATCTGCAAATTAAACACGGAGCTTAGAGAATGTACAGTCGCTCACCTAGGTTTGTCCATTGGATTCTTCCCTGAGACCTGCAGGCTACACCCATACCTCAGCAGCAGGAGCATTAACCCTCAGGACTGTTTTACCAGCTAGTGTGCTTCCATTTGTTTTCGGGCTTCCATAGCCGCCTGCGTGTGAGGGGACTACGGGCAGTGCAGAGTGCAGAATCAGAGTGCAGTTTGAGAGTGCAGAGTGCAGATTGAGAGTGGAGAGTGCAGTTTGAGAGTGCAGAATCAGAGTGCAGAATCAGAGTGCAGAATCAGAGTGCAGTTTGAGAGTGCAGAGTGCAGATTGAGAGTGGAGAGTGCAGTTTGAGAGTGCAGTTTGAGAGTGCAGTTTGAGAGTGCAGTATGAGAGTTGAGAGTGCAGATTGAGAGTGCAGATTGAGAGTGCAGATTGAGAGTGCAGATTGAGAGTGCAGTTTGAGATTGCAGTATGAGAGTGCAGATTGAGAGTGCAGAGTGCAGTTTGAGAGTGGAGAGTGCAGATTGAGAGTGCAGTTTGAGAGTGCAGATTGAGAGTGCAGATTGAGAGTGCAGATTGAGAGTGCAGTTTGAGAGTGCAGTTTGAGAGTGCAGTATGAGAGTTGAGAGTGCAGATTCAGAGTGCAGATTGATAGTGCAGATTGAGAGTGCAGAATCAGAGTGCAGAGTGCAGATTGCAGTTTGAGAGTGCAGTTTGAGAGTGCAGATTGAGAGTGCAGAGTGCAGATTGAGAGTGGAGAGTGCAGTTTGATAGTGCAGATTGAGAGTGCAGATTGAGAGTGCAGAGTGGCAGTGAGTGCAGAGTGACAGTGAGGGCAGAGTGACAGTGAGGGCAGAGTGACAGTGAGGGCAGAGTGACAGTGAGGGCAGAGTGACTGTAGAGTGAGTGCAGAGTGAGTGCAGAGTGAGTGCAGAGTGACAGTGAGTTCAGACTGAGTGCAGAGTGACAGTGAGTGCAGACTGAGTGCAGAGTGACAGTGAGTGCAGAGTGACAGTGAGTGCAGAGTGACAGTGAGTGCAGAGTGATAGTGAGTGCAGAGTGACAGTGAGTGCAGAGTGAGTGCAGAGTGAGTGCAGAGTGAGTGCAGAGTGACAGTGAGTGCAGAGTGACAGTGAGTGCAGAGTGACAGCAGAGTGACAGTGAGTGCAGAGTGACAGTGAGTGCAGAGTGACAGTGAGTGCAGAGTGACAGCAGAGTGACAGTGAGTGCAGAGTGACAGTGAGTGCAGAGTGACAGTGAGTGCAGAGTGACAGTGAGGGCAGAGTGACAGTGAGGGCAGAGTGACAGTGAGGGCAGAGTGAGTGCAGAGTGACAGTGAGTGCAGACTGAGTGCAGAGTGACAGTGAGTGCAGACTGAGTGCAGAGTGACAGTGAGTGCATAGTGACAGTGAGTGCAGAGTGACAGTGAGTGCAGAGTGACAGTGAGTGCAGAGTGATAGTGAGTGCAGAGTGACAGTGAGTTCAGAGTGAGTGCAGAGTGAGTGCAGAGTGAGTGCAGAGTGACAGTGAGTGCAGAGTGACAGTGAGTGCAGAGTGACAGCAGAGTGACAGTGAGTGCAGAGTGACAGTGAGTGCAGAGTGACAGTGAGTGCAGAGTGACAGCAGAGTGACAGTGAGTGCAGAGTGACAGTGAGTGCAGAGTGACAGTGAGTGCAGAGTAACAGTGAGTGCAGAGTGACAGTGAGTGCAGAGTGGCAGTGAGTGCAGAGTGGCAGTGAGTGCAGAGTGACAGTGAGTGCAGAGTGACAGTGAGTGCAGAGTGACAGTGAGTGCAGAGTGACAGTGAGTGCAGAGTGACAGTGAGTGCAGAGTGAGTGCAGAGTGAGTGCAGAGTGACAGTGAGTGCAGAGTGACAGTGAGTGCAGAGTGACAGTGAGTGCAGAGTGGCAGTGACAGTGAGTGCAGAGTGACAGTGAGTGCAGAGTGACAGTGAGTGCAGAGTGACAGTGAGTGCAGAGTGTCAGTGAGTGAGTGCAGAGTGACAGTGAGTGACAGTGAGTGCAGAGTGACAGCAGAGTGACAGTGAGTGCAGAGTGACAGCAGAGTGACAGTGAGTGCAGAGTGACAGTGAGTGCAGAGTGACAGCAGAGTGACAGTGAGTGCAGAGTGACAGTGACAGCAGAGTGACAGCAGAGTGACAGTGACAGCAGAGTGACAGTGAGTGCAGAGTGACAGTGAGTGCAGAGTGACAGTGAGGGCAGAGTGGCAGTGAGGGCAGAGTGGCAGTGAGGGCAGAGTGACAGTGAGGGCAGAGTGGCAGTGAGGGCAGAGTGACTGTAGAGTGAGTGCAGAGTGAGTGCAGAGTGACAGTGAGTGCAGAGTGAGTGCAGAGTGACAGTGAGTGCAGAGTGACAGTGAGTGCAGAGTGAGTGCAGAGTGACAGTGAGTGCAGAGTGACAGTGAGTGCAGAGTGACAGTGAGTGCAGAGTGACAGCAGAGTGACAGTGAGTGCTGAGTGACAGCAGAGTGACAGTGAGTGCAGAGTGACAGTGACAGCAGAGTGACAGCAGAGTGACAGTGACAGCAGAGTGACAGTGAGTGCAGAGTGACAGTGAGTGCAGAGTGACAGTGAGGGCAGAGTGACAGTGAGGGCAGAGTGGCAGTGAGGGCAGAGTGACAGTGAGGGCAGAGTGACAGTGAGGGCAGAGTGACTGTAGAGTGAGTGCAGAGTGAGTGCAGAGTGACAGTGAGTGCAGAGTGAGTGCAGAGTGACAGTGAGTGCAGAGTGACAGTGAGTGCAGAGTGAGTGCAGAGTGACAGTGAGTGCAGAGTGACAGTGAGTGCAGAGTGACAGTGAGTGCAGAGTGACAGCAGAGTGACAGTGAGTGCAGAGTGACAGTGAGTGCAGAGTGACAGCAGAGGGACAGTGAGTGCAGAGTGACAGTGAGTGCAGAGTGACAGTGAGTGCAGAGTGACAGCAGAGTGACAGTGAGTGCAGAGTGACAGTGAGTGCAGAGTGACAGTGAGGGCAGAGTGACAGTGAGGGCAGAGTGACAGTGAGGGCAGAGTGACAGTGAGGGCAGAGTGACAGTGAGTGCAGAGTGAGTGCAGAGTGACAGTGAGTGCAGAGTGACAGTGAGTGCAGAGTGAGTGCAGAGTGACAGTGAGTGCAGAGTGACAGCGAGTGCAGAGTGACAGTGAGTGCAGAGTGACAGCAGAGTGACAGTACCAAGCACACACCCACCAGCCGTCAGTGCACCCTTCCACCAGGCACACACACCTCCAGCCGGCAGTGCACTTTTCCACCAAGCAATCGCAGTATGGTACACTTTACTTTTAAACATATTCATATAAAGCACAGCATGCCACAATTGGTAAAATTACAATTCAACCAAGATACTTCCACTACACACCACATGCACACACTCCATAACACATGGCAAAAAGACATTGGCATTTACAATGCCATTAGCTCAAACTCAAATAAATCCGAGCCCGATTGCATTTCTAATGCTTGTTTTGTCTGTCATTGTAATGCTTTTATGAGCACTTTTCACAGCTTTCTTCCATGTTGTGAAAATATATATTTTGAGCATGTTTATGCATCCATCTGATGACTGATTTTGGAAGGATGTAGGAAATTCCATATTTTAACACTGCTACCAACAATCAGGGCCTATTGAGTACATTGTAAGTCACTATCATGTGTGGATAAGAGAACCCAAACATTTGGTATAGAATATATGTTGTATCTTTTCCTAGATCACGTAATTTTGTAAAAATTTTTCATAAAAATATGTTGTAACTAAATTAGTGGCCGCAATTCCAGCAGCAAATTTGAAATCGAGCAGAAACAATTTATGAGTGAAAAGAGCAAGTTACGAAATTTGAAGAGTGAGTAGAGATAAAAACATAGCAGGTGTGACTGTTAGGAGAGAGGGGTTAGAACTTGTTAATAAATGGGCACAGCTACAGGGAATACGTGAAAATATCAGAGGCGCATACGTTGAGTTATGCAGCGCTCTGCAGTTAGCAGAACAAGCTTTGTAGCTCACCCATCAGGATTGCATGAAGTTAGAGCCAGGACTATTTACAGAACAGTGGGCTATACATAATTGTTTTAAAGGTACGCTCTCCCTATCAAGGAATGACTGCAGCTTTTTCAAGCGATAAAGAATGGAACCTTGCATCTACTTGCCACCAGAAGTTGGTAAGCAACATTTTACACCACCTGTACGTTATGCATTCTATATTTAGCGAGGCACAAAGTGTTACCATAGTCTAATGTAGGCGAGGTAAATGCTCAAATCACATTATTTCTCAGAACATCTGGAACGAGAGGAACTATATTAATAATTGTGTGCAAGCACTCACTGTTTTATTTACTGTGCCACTTAAACTAAGTTTGTAATCAAGATACAAACACAAATTACACAGAAACGACCAACTGGGAAGAAGTGCTGATGTCATTTAAAAATTGGAATCTTGAATCACAAGCACCTCGGTTTTGCCTGCACTATATTCCAGGAAATTCTTGGTCATCCATCTGCAGGGATTTAAATCCTATGTGGTATGGCACGCCACCATCTCACACAGTAAAGCAGATACAGCACCTTTGCTCTCCTCCTAGTCAGGTTGGCACGAATCCCAGTGGAAAGGGGAGCAGCCCCAGAATTGGGTGACTTCAGGGGAGAGGGGTTGGCCATTTCCATAGCGACACAGCTGACCAAGGTTCTGCCATGTTGGATTTAGGAAGAGGGAGCACTGTGAGATTGTTTACAGTAAAACACAAAGGAATGCTCCAGAAGTGGGTAGGGTCACCACTGGGAACTTTTACCCAGTGGTTTGGTAGTGGCAAGGAGTTTCCCAGCCCAAAGGCTGGCACTGGGCTTCGGGGCATCACCAATACCTTCCTCAGAACACAGCTGGACCTGAGGAAGATTCATAAGAGGGCTTCCATTCTGTTTAACGACTTGAGAAGCCGGGACCTGCTATCATTGTACCCAGGACACCAGAAAGAACTCTAACGGTCATAAGTCTGACTAGCTGTTTGAACTACAAGGGCATAACAAGCTCCAAGAGGCATTTTTCCTGCATTCCAACCAGATCTTCCCTGGAGCCTGCTTCTGGCTTTTGCTGGAGTGTGTCTTGACCCCTTAAGTGGTGTTTCAAGGTCCTGGACCATTGGTGTCGAAGTGAACTTCTCCTGCCTTAGCCTAAAACCTGCAATTTAGAAACATTTTGCAAATATTTTTACCTAAAAATCAATGGGGGACCAGGATAAACCTGCCATTGATCATACTATGTTCTTCTCCACAGTAGCAAATACTTTTCAGTAGGATCTTCCAACTGCGGAATCCGTTGACATGGAGCCCTCTTCAGCTGCAGCCTGCAGTTTTGCTGCACTGAGGAAATCAGACCTCCAGAAAAGGTTCTACATCTGAAAGTAAAATGCTTCACTGGAGCCACCGTCAAAGCTGATCTAACCAACAGGAAGGACCTCCTGGATGCAAAATTTGAACTTCTCCCACTTGTAGGATTTCCTGACTAAAACAACGGTTTTACTGAGGCCTCATCCTCTGGATCTGTCAACATCAAGCACTCCTCTGCTGCGGCATGCTGCCTCTTGCTGCTGAATAACTCCCAAAAAAGTTTCTTAGTCAAAAGGTAAACTTTCTGACTGGGACAAACATGGTCCTTTTATCAGATCTAACCTGTGCTCCATCATGGTGAGAAGTAACTTTAACCTTCATACCGGTCAAGTACAACCAGATGACTGCGGTTGGTGCTTCATGCTTTTTAGTACTATTTTTTGGTTTAAACTTTAAAAATTCATAACTCTGGTTCTACTAATTGGATATTTGCCATTTTTGTGTCTATTATAATTTTCTCAATTTTTCTCAAAATTGGTTTGGGATTTGTCTTGTGTTGTTTTTTGGCTTTGCTACTGTTCGAGTACTGCATAAATACTTTATACATTTGCCTCTAAGTAAAGCCTGTCTGCTCTGTGCCACAGCTACTTGGGGGTTGAGCTAGGGTTCTTTAGTTAATTTAGTGGTTCACCCTGACAAGGACTGTGATTATTATTTGAGGTGGGTACTTACCCTACAAACTAACAACCCAATCTCTTATACATATACACTGTACTGCTAAGGGCTCCATGGGCATCTAAGAGCCTTAGTGGAATTGCAGGGAGTAGTGACAACCTGCATGCATCTCTCGACTACCTGCAAAAACATATAAGTGTATAGCTTTACCCCATTCAAGAGACTTTGGGCACTCTATATATCTCTCTTATTCCTTTGCTGCTGCCTATATATGGGAGGATTAGGGCAGTATTGAAAAAAAAGTGGCAGAGGCTTGCATTACCAGTTTAGCTCATCGGCAGGTGGATTCAGGGATATGAAATGCAGCATCTTCAAGAAGATGGCTGCAGTGGCTGTTTGGCCTTCCCGGGGCAGGTGTGTCTCAGGCTTTCCCTGCTCAAGTATGGCAGCAGTGTCTAGTGACAACGAAGGCAGGGGTGGTGGATCGCTTCATCTGCGGGATTGTGGCAGATTGTTGGGAAGTACAAGTGGGCAACAGCCAGAAAATGTGCCTGTGCACGCACAACCTGCGACGATAATATGATGGCCTGCTCTACGTTGCCCAGCCCAACTGCATGATAAGATTTCCACCTGACTCAGGAAATCCACGTCAAGATGACAGCATAATTCTATGCATTCAATGACATGAACTCAATGAATGATGGCCCCAATCTTCCCTTTGTTGCACTTCCCACTGTATAAAAGTGGTTGAACAAACTATCATAGTGTCGCAATGCAGTCAACTTCTTTTTTCAACCGAAATATCACCTCTTAGCTGTCTTTTTTCTGTTTTTGGAATTTGTTTGTTATTTTCTACAGACATCCTTTCTCCAACGTATTAGTGTACCGTAATCCCTGTTTCAATATTCAGTGTTGTTTTGTGCCTGACCTTCTATAAAGGCAGATATCCTCTTCTCCTTTGACTAATCCATTTTGCTCATTCAGCGCTCATTCAGCTGTTAAAAAGCAGATGCAGGGAAAGAGTAGATGGTAGGTGAAAGAAACTTTGAGGAAAGAGAGTTTGCAATATGAAATCAGATAATGTCTTTGCATAGATTCCTTCTACTTGCCACTTTAGACGCAACAGAAATATACAGCGTGTTAGACCAATAGAACTGCTGTATAAGGACAAATGCATTGTAGGTCATACTTGAGATATATATAAATATTTAATTATTTTTATTAGCGTTGCTTGTGATCAGTCAATAAAAGCAGTAAATAAGCATAATAAACACACAGCATCATACAAGAATCCTTGTTGTAAATGGCCTTAATAAACAGAATAAATATCATGAAACACAACAGTGCACATGTAAAATACAAACCATTCAGAAACAAAAGGGAGTGAAGGGCAAACCCAAACTCTGGCGATGCACAACCGGGCAACAGTAATCGCAATAGCTACCACCAGGATTAATCTGGGATTAATATTGCGCTTGTGTGCCAGCATCATTCCTTAACCGCCAACTAAATATGGTGGTCCAAGTGTAAGGATACAAACTTCACTGCACCTGACCAGAAAGCTTTGAGTGCGGGGCTTTTCAAAAACATAGGAATAATATCAGCTGTATGTAGACCTCATTTTTGACAATAGGTCTTGTGGTCGCAAACTACTCTTATACCATTTTCATATTCTTTCTGGGGTATAACATAGCATACACAAAGTCCGAAGTTGCTGAAGTTTTACGCTACCATAACAACCAGAGCAGCTAATAATATCAAAGGCATCGGAGATTTCATTGACCAAAATATCCTGATCCAGCTTGGCACTCCATTTAGTGGCAAGACTAGACCTGTTATCCTGTCTGTCTGTGGATATATTTCTATATAAAATTCTGATTGATGGCTTGCCTTCTGTGGTGAAAATATATTTCAGGATGTCGGCATCCTTGTCCCCAATCTTATATGCCTGTTTACTCTGTAAGTATTTAAAGTTGCGGAAGTTGATAAAGTGCCTGCAGAGTAGAAAATGCACAAATCCTGTCAGACTGAAAAATCTGACTCACCTATCTACTCATCAAACTCAGTGATTTCGGAGGAAGAGGCTATGACCTATGTAAGGGATTTGGCCATGCCTAAATTGTCTGCAGAGGAGGCACAGGCTCTGGAGAAAGACCTCTCAGTTGAAGAGGTGCACACGGCTATAAGGGCATTACAATCGGGCAAGGCGGCAGGCCCAAATGGCATACCAATTGAACTTTATAAAAACATGACAGACACACTGGCACCACATATGCTGCACATGTTTGCGGAAAGCTTACAAGAGGGGGAACTCCCACTTGACCAGCGAACGGCCACCATAATTGCCATCCTTAAACCAGGCAAACCAGCAGACCAATGTGCCTCTTACAGACCCATCTCCCTCATAAATGCAGAGGCCAAAATTCTTGCCAAGTTGCTAGCGATACGGCTAACACCACATCTAACTAAACTTATCCACCAGGACCAGTCGAGCTTTATGCCGGGCAGGAGCACAGCGCCCAATTTGAGACGATTACATGGCGCTCTAGCTCAAGGGGATCACGTGCAAGAACCGGCGGTAATACTTTCCCTAGATGCCCATATGGCATTTGATATGGTCCACTGGCCCTTCTTATTCGTGGTGATGAGACATCTAGGCTTTGGCCCTAAATTCTGTGCCTGGGTCCGTTTACTCTACACAAAACCCATGGCACATGTCGCAGTCAATGGTCACATCTCCGAAAATTTTCCACTGGCGAGAGGCACACGTCAAGGCTGCCCACTGTCGGCGCTGTTGTTTGCGTTAGTATTGGAGCCCTTGGTGGTCTAGATAAGGTGGGAACCAACGATACGTGGGTTCAGGTGGACAGATACCTGGGAAGATAGGATCTCCCTCTACGCGGATGACATACTGCTGTACCTCACTGCCCCTACGCATTCCATAATCAGCCTATTGGATGTGTGCACGGCCTATGGGCGGGCTTCAGGTTACACCCTAAACTGGTCCAAATCCATCATGTATGTGCTCCATGGTCCTCCTCCACGACATCCAGACAATTGCCCACTGAAAACAGCAGAGGGTACGTTCAAGTACTTGGGGG
This sequence comes from Lissotriton helveticus, assembly GCF_964261635.1. Classification (NCBI taxonomy): domain Eukaryota; kingdom Metazoa; phylum Chordata; class Amphibia; order Caudata; family Salamandridae; genus Lissotriton; species Lissotriton helveticus. The sequence goes on along the minus strand of NC_136071.1, from coordinate 747,610,671 downwards.
TTCACATTACAGCTGATGCTGAAGACTTCTACAATAGGAATTTGAAACCACCGCTGGAACGCTTAAAGATATTCAACATTGGGAAACTTTACCGCTCACCCTACTGGGGAAAGCGGCGCTATTCAAAATGATGGCGCTGCCTTGTTTCCTATATATATTGGAAAACACACCCTACCCAGTAAAACCCGCATACTTTATAGCAATCGCTGCACAGGTAACCAATCTATTATGGGGCAGCAAACCACCGAGCATAGCGCAAGCAAAGCTGGTGCGCAGTTGGTATGATGGTGGAATAGCGCTCCCTGATGTGCAACTTTATTACTGGACAGCACAACTAAAAGTTATTAATCAATGGGTACATCTTCCACAGACAGAACCAGCACTAAAGGCGGACAGACACCAGTTAGGTGTGTTTGAGATGCTGGCCCCCCTCTACGATAAGAAATTATCTTTGCAGAAATCAGGACCGCTGCGTCACACACTGGGGATATGGCACACAGCTCAAGCGTGACTGGGGTGGCAGGGGGTACTCACGCAACTCACTCCACTCTGGGACACAAAGCGGCTAGGAAAACTTAGATACAGCAAAGGCTTTGATCAATGGGATGATATTGGAATCTCTACGATTGGAGACTTATGGCAAAAAGGAGGAGTATTACCCTTCGATCAGTTACGGCAGCAATACGACCTAGCCCCATCTGAACTATTTAGATATAACCAAATAAGACATGCCCTAATGACAGCACTTCCACAAGACACAGAACTCCCTGAATCCTCCCCCCTTGAGGACCGACTGTTAACAGACTACATTGCGAGAAAGGCGACCTCTCTCACGTATCAGAAATTAATAAACAACCTTCCTGATATGATGGGAACACTGCGGGACAGATGGTCCACTGATGTGGGTGAGAGTGATGACACTGAATGGCAAGAGGCACTGGCATCCCCGAAAGAGATAGGCATTCCTTCACGTCTTAGGCTGGTGCAATTATGCATCCCACATCGCTCGTACTACACAAGACACACCCTAGACAAAATGGGACGAATAACACAACCCTATTGTCTGAGAGGGTGCGGGGAGATCGGAACCTTTTTCCACACCATATGGGACTGTCCCAAAATAGCCGAATACTGGGCCCGGGTGATGAGGACGATGTCACAGTCGGAAGGGGTTACAATACTACCAGAACCCAGGCACTGTCTGCTAAATGTCTGGGAGCTGAACGACCTCACACGCGCAGGGCAGAGCTGGGCTACAATGGGAATGATGATAGCCAAGCGAAACATTGCACAGAAATGGGGCAGTGCAGAAAAACCCACTTTAACGGTATGGTGTAGAGACATGGATGCTGCCATGATAGCAGAGAGGGCGGTGCTAAGCAACAGGGGATGCCCCAAAAAATGGTCCAAAATATGGGGGGTGTGGAACAAGTATAGAGGGAACATCTGTGAACCACCTCCGGACCGAAACGACAGCGGTGACGATTCTGAGGAATGAGTAAGGACTCAAAGCTCACTCAACGAAGTCACATCCAGATGGCGATACAAATGTGTACCTGTGGTTTTGGCATAATTGAATGTGTACATGATACTATGATACAATACCTGATTATGTGGTTGTGGTTGAAATATGTGTATTGCACTACCTTTGAAACTCGAATAAAATATAAAAAAATAAAAAAATCTGACTCACGATCTTAATGCCTTGGTTATACAATCCTTTGACCACAGACTCATAAAAAATAGGTTGGAAAATAGAGTTACCTCTCGTGATGTAATGAGTGAATAGATTGAAGAGAATGCAAATTCCCCCCCGATCCGGGAGGCATCCCCAATGATCTTGAACTGAACCTGCTTGAAATAGTTTGGATCGGAGCGACTACTTAGAAAAAACCTGACACACGGCCCCATGGCAATTTGATACCCTAGAGCGAAGCAGGCAGGGTCATGATATGTAAGGATATTTTTACTACATGAGCCAAAAGCGGACTAGAAATACATGAGATCCGGGAGAGACAAACCTCCTTGTCTAAAGGGAGATTTTAAAAGATGTATGGCCCTTCTAGCCCTCCTATAACCACAGATGAAGCTGCGTATCACCCCCCTCAAGAGGCTTAAAAAAGAGATCCAGAACCAGTAGAGAAATCACCCGAAAAACTTGGAGAAATGTAGGTAAGATGTTCATTTAAAAAATATTGCATCATCAAAGAATGCTGATTGGGAGGACAACCGCTGTGTATACAATGTATAGAGCCTACTGTCCCTGCTGAGCTTCCGCCTTTAAAGGAGAAAGTTGGCTGGATGACCATGATGATGAAGATGGCATTGGAGACTGTGTATCCCCTCCTGGCACCACCTTGATAACTGACTCCAGAAACATCAATCCAATGGGGAAACTACTGCTGTGGGGTCCCCTTGGCCCGGGCCCCGTGGTGACAGCAGAGAGACTCCAGCACCTAACGTAAGCAGCTTCACCATCAGGCGCCCGATTATAGAAAAGTATCAAATCTCCACCAGCTGCTGTGATCCTGAACTCGGCCCGCCAGTTTGAAGAGCTGAATAGGCAGTGAGGCGAGTCACTCTTCTATTTCGTAGCGTACATGACTTAGTTGGCCCCATCTAGCCCGAGAAGATAGCACGGGGAACGTGAAACTCTCCCACAGATAAAGAGACTGCCACTGGAGTACCAAAAACAACACAGCCGCATGGACAAGAGAAGTATGGGACGTGCAGGTATGTTAGTAACTTTTTAGTTCTCCACCCCTGCCCTTTTCCACCATCTTCGGGTTGCAACGGAGATATGCTGCTGAGGCATCAGAGAGCTGCAGGCAGTGCTGAAGCAACGGGAGCAGAGGGAGAGCGCACTCACAGCGGGATCAGCCTGCCACCATCTTCTTCTTTCCCCCATTAGTAGTAAAGTATACTGGAAACATTTAAGATAATTCTGCAGTGCAGCCCTCCCCTACATTCCTTTGCTTGCATGTGTATGGTATCATATTTCATAGTATACTTGGAACATTATTTGTCTTGTATGCATTATTGATATGTGCATTTAGGAGTGGTGAATGCTTAGCCAATAAAATGGTTTGCAGCTGTGTTGTTTACGTGATGGTGTCAGAAACTATGCACTTTTGGGCAGTGAAAAGTACCAGTGTAACTTGATATTAACTTGTCAATGAAGTGAAAAAATGTCAACTATAACTCTTGGAGCTGTGTTTTGTGTATGTTGGCGCCAGCTATTTAGTCTAACATTTTCAGTTGATGTAGTGCCAAGTATGAATATAATTTGATATGGATGTGCAACTGAGGTGTCAAATGCTTAACCAACGCTACTGCTCGTACCCACATTGTATGTGCTATGGTACCAGGGCATGTGTCTCGTGTATCCTGTTGGTTTAAGGCCAGATATCAATATATTCGGATATGAAAATGCACTGTTGTGGTGGTTAATATTTTGATTACTACTGGGCTTGGAGCTATGTGGTTTGCATGATGGTGTTAGAGATTGCTTCTAATGTGTTTCATTGGAGTAAGGTGAGGTGTGAATATAACTTAGCATGAATGCTATTGAGGTGTCAATCCTAGTTGAGTCTAACGTATGTTATTGGTGCAGAGTAATATATTTGCTCAGGAAACTATCATTGATGGATGTCAGGGATGAGTGATGTCAATGTAAAACCTGTTGTATAACTGTTGGGTGTTGAGATGCCATGTGGGACAAAATAATATAGGATGGCATTCCATAAAATCTTTAAGGTAGATTCTGGACAATAACTTTGTTTATTAGTAGTTCTACACCGTTCGCGACTACCGCTTTTGCAATTTAAAAATAAAGACTTAGGTTCTACGGTTTTGGGAATTGTGTACCAAGATTTGCATTTATCACCAATGGAAAGAATTGGGGATGTATTTAGAGTTTGGTAGAAGTAGAGCACCTACCAAAAATTGGCTGATGCACTGTCTGCCCTATTTAGAGTACAATCTGAATTGGCCAAATTGGACATAAGCCATTTTTTTGACAGATGTCCTGTATCCACAAAACTCCAAAAAACACCTCATTATTTACTCTCACCGGTGCAAAAAACATGCATACCTTTGAACTGTGCAAAATATGCATTTCAGCATCGTTATGTGAAAATGTTAGAGGAAAATGGTCTGCATGGGGCAAATTCACGTTAAATGGTACCAATTTTATTTATCCGATATCAGTGGTAGTGAAGTCAATGAACTTGATTTTCTGTAACTGCAAGGCAGAGACATATATGTGACTGTTGTCATGCAAATGAAAAAAACTGCATCAGTCCCATTATTGTACAAACACCAAATTCAGCTTTTGAAATCCACTAACATATGATAAATGTAATTCCAAAATAGGGGGAGGGTGTCATCCACTTATTTTTTTAATTTAGGTTTGTAGGAGCATCCTTAAACTTTTCCAAAGACATCCAATTGCAAAGTCATAAAACGAATTCAGTGCAAAATGGAAGTAAACTATTCGCACGGGTGCACATATTTTATTGATTTATCGCTACAAGATAATGATGATGATGATGATGAAAATTATTATTTATATATGATTTGTATAGCACATGGCTACTTGCAATGAAATATCCCAGTGCTAGGATTCTATTGTTTGAGGTCTACCCTGGCTGAAAATACTGAAATGTAGCGATTAAATTAAAAAGGTCATATTTTCAGCTGTTTCCTAAAAAGTACTTCAGAAGAACTTTATCACAAACTGGGAGGCATCCAATTGCAAATTTATTGAGCATGAGCTCTAAAGGAGTGACTTGTGGATCCGGGGAAGCGCTGCCAATAGAGAATCACAGTACTTTCGAAAAAGGATCAAATAAATTCTTAGAACAGAAAGTTTATCAGAACAATATCTCTACCCGATATTGTAGATACCACTGGCTTGGCCTGATTCCTTCTCTTTACCTTTGTGCAGTAGTCATGATAGCATCCACTACTTCGATGATTCTGTGCAAGGCTGAGTCAGTTCCGATTGTCATGTCAGTTCCACAGAAGTCATTGTCAATGGATCCCACCATGCCCACAATGTTAATATGACAGAATTTCTCTGCAGCAGATTCTTCAATTTTGCCTGTAGATATGAAAGCAGTAAATATCATTAAAGGATAAAGAGTCACTAAATGTAGCCTAATGTATTTGCAGAATAAAATGTGGCTGATAAGGCAAAAAAGGTTGGTCATGGTTGCATGAAATTTCTGCACAACTGTGAGGATAATGTTTGACCTTCTGGAATACCAAAATCCAATAAGCTCCAGTGTTCACCAGAGCACCCTGCATTATTTTTTTCTAGCATTCTCAGAAAAGAATAAGCAGTTCACCTAAGGCAAGAGCCTTTGGATGAAAAGAAATACTGGAATCTTTATATAAGGTTATGGTTGATCAGATGGGTAAATAATGCGAAGTGGCTGGGAAGAATACCTTTCTGCACCTCGTGGTAAACATTTGGACATTCCCCACTGCATCCTTTTGCTATAATACACTGTCCTAATTTATAAAAGAACCTTCCTTGGACTTCTCCTAAAGTAGACATTTCCTGTTTAGATAAGAATTCATTCTTAATGCAAGAACTGATACACCTGTAGATACATGCACATCAACTATTTTTCTCATACCCATGGTAAAATAAAAATGAAAAAGCATAGTAAGTTGACCTCAACATGATTCCTGCAGGTCCAACTAATAAACTGTAATACACTACAGAATGTAACCTTGTATAGTGACTGTACCAGTTCACACACTTTGGCACAAATGCATGAATCTGCTTGAACTATTTTACAGACCGGGGAAAGAAATCCAATATCAGAGCCTGGGATCTATATCAGAGTTTTAAAGAGAGAGCAGTGCAGGAGTAAGTGTCTATGTCTTACTACCAAAACAAGATCTCACAATATGACCATATATTTGAACGTTCCCATGAAGATTAGAAGTGTGTCAGTAGTGCAAAGGCGGAGCAATTCAACACAACAACTGCAAATGTATTTGTGTCTGCTATGCAGAACTACCACTGATCAATGGAACAGTTTTCTTTCCACTGGTGTAATCTCCGCAAGTGAAATTTTCCATTGGGGACTATGTTTGGCACAGTTTCAAAAACCAACTATACAAATATTCCATGAATTCAATGGTGTCCTCCAAGAACTGAACACTTACCGTTTTGCACCAATTCATCAAGTAGACCCTTCCACTCCTCGCGGAAGAGGTTGGCGCCTGTCAAACTACCATCACCACCAATCACACAGAGATTTGTGATGCCACGCTGAACTAGGTTGCATGCTGCCAGCAGGCGACCTTCGCGGGTGCGAAATGCCTTGCATCGGGCACTGCCAATGACTGTCCCACCCTAGGAAAGAATTGCAAGCAGAGTGAGTTTAATGAAGCAAATGTTTTGAAGATTGATTTAAATAACGAGAGAAAATTGCATTTTATTTGTACATGTTTAACATATTGTTACATACATTTGAAAATACATGTTCACTTCTGAAGGTGTGATGATTTGATTAAAAAACTCAACATACGAGAAAGAATAACGTTACTGCCAAGCTGCTGTCTCAAGAAAAATCCCAGAAATGCAAATATTATCTGACAAGTGCTATGCATGCAAAATATTTCCTAAAACCTTAGGACTACTTAACCATATGGTCAGGAATATGTTTTTTTATTTAATAAATATACCTCTTTTTAGGTCTCGCATAGGCAGCGCATGCGCTGTCTCTTCAAGAGATGCTGTGTACAGTATAGCGGGGGGAAATCCGCCCACTTTTAGGTCATAAATTTGATTGGCTGCAATGATCAGTTCTGCAATTTCATTGGTTTGTGCCTTCTTAGTCCCGCCTCCTGACTGCCATGGCGTGAATTTTGCTCTTCCGAGGCTATCGGCCCCTCTACTTGTAAAACAGTTTTGTTTCCCTGTCTCTCCCCTTTCCCTCCCGCAGTCCGTAACTTTTTGTACCACAAGCACCCCCCACCCCCTCCCGTTCGTGCCTACTTTCATGCCGGCACTTGCATTTAAAATGCAATAGGTCTTGGGTAAATCCGAGGCCTATTGCATTTTCTATGCTTGTTTGTCGTGTGATTGGTGGATGAATTTGCACTCTTTGTCTCGCATGCGCACAATGGCTTACTTCGCATGCATGTGCGAAAAAACAGTGCAGTTCTCCCAATTCGCCACTTGGTTTTCTTGGCTCTAATAGATGGTGGTTCAATGATGTCAGTCTCCAGGAACGCACACGCAGGGGCAATTGGTGAATTTCGCCTACCGTGACGAATAGCCTGCAATAATGTCAGCATCTGTGGGGAGCTTGCTTGCTTTCTCGGGTCTGTGCTGAGCATTCCCAGCAGCTCAGCTGCTCAGAGGCCTCAGCAGATGTGTATCAGGACAGCCTCAGGGTTAATATTTCGCCGAGGCATCCCGCATTCGAGCCCTGCTGTGAGGAGGCAACCACGTCTCCCGAGTCCGTGAGGAGGAGGTTTCCACACTCGGGACAGTGGTGAAACAAACAACCCAACTGTCTTCTCTGGGCAGAGGCAACCTCTACTTCGGCCGCGCCTGTAAGGAGGCAGGTGCTCCATTACTCTGTCTGAAAAGGTAACGGGTCTGTGCAGAGGCAGCCCTCCTGACTTCCCCTCCCCTCTCTACCGGGTCTGTGTTGAGGCATCTTCCTCCGCTGTCGGGTGTGTGCAGAGGCTATGGCCTCCATTACTGTTGCGGTACACATGCAGCCTTTTCCATGGTTGGGAAAAGGTGGCGGAAACCCCGCTGCCATGACGGTGCAGATGTAGCTGAGCACCCACCCCGCCGGGTCTGAGTAAAAGAAGCACATGCTGCCAGGACTGTGCAAAAGCTGCCTGCCTCAGCTGTCGGGACTGCATCTGCGAAACATCCACGTTGCAAGCGCTCACTGCTTCTCTCCAGCACATTTTTTGTGTTAGCTTGTGTGGTTGGTGAAGAACGGCTGTGTATGTCCCTTCCTTTGAAGCACAAAATAACAGCATGGCTTTTCTTTCCTCTGTGTCTGCTATTCACTGTAAGCATTTATTTGTTTTTCTTTGATTTGTAATTGTTGTTACACCCCTTTTTCTATATACTTTATTTCCCCTTCAGTCTCATCCCTTCTTTTTTCTCTTACATACCCTCATCAATGCAATTGCGTTTAAATGCTTCATGGCAATGAGACTCACGTATGAGGTCTGTCGTTCAGTCTCAAGCGCTGCATCGCAGTACCAGTGAAAGCACAGAGGAGGTCATACGAAATAAGAGACAATGTGGATGTGTGATCTGTGACATCACAGTGCTCAGTGGGGTCGCATATAATCTTGATACACACAGGTCTACCGGCACAGGAATTGTTTGCTGTTACAATGATCGGGCCACCTTCACAAGTTTCACAACTAGTCGCTATTCACTACAGAAATTTGCTGAATGCTTTTTGCATTGGTACATTATCATATGTATTTTTGTTGCTAACGTGTGTAAGTCCACCTACCTATGTCCTTCTGCCCACACAGAGATTGGTCCATAGAAATTGTCTTCCACGCGCACTCGTAAATAATATTTTTTTCAAATGTTGTATTGTAAGTGATATGACCATGAAGGCCCTGATTCTATATTAAAAACACTGCTTTGGAACATAACATTTCCCGCTAAAAGGCAATATTTCTCTCCATGTGTTTCCATACCTGGAGTGCCACACAGTTTGGTGCTCACTTTCCTTCCATATTAAAGAACAGTAGATGTTTCAGCACCCACGGCATTGCTAAATACATATACGGTCCCAAAAGCGAGACCGATTGCATTGGAAATGCTTGTTTCAAGTCAGTAACCACTGCTTCTAACTACTCTGTAAACAAACGAATGTATTACCCAATTTAAAGGAACTCAATTTATTTACCCAGGAAGGACAATGACCTGATGTGGTCCTGCCAGGTTTCTAACGTTTGACCTTCAGAAGGCAAATAGAACCCTGTAGCAAGAAGCCAACTAAGGCATCTCTTTAGTGGCTGACATATTTACAAACACAATTTCGAAATTAGAGCAAACCATTGCAAATTAAAGTTGATACTTTCAACAGATCGTAGGGAGAAAACAAAGAATCAAAACGATGTGGGTGCAATAATTTCTTGTTAGTAGACTGCTTCTGCTGGGTATTTTTCCCTCCAAAAGTGTTAAATAAACAAATGTGTGGCATATTAACAACGGCCGTGCTTAGCGATAATTATATTATCACAGGCTAATTCTGGAATTTATCTCCCTGGTAGCGCGTAATTAACAACCCGTTTCTCAAGTGCGATAAAAATTCCAGAGATAGTGAGGTTATCTCCCTTTTGCAGGGAACATAGCGATGTTCCTTACAAAAGGGCGATAACCTTGCTGATACGACCCACAGGGTCGTATCAGCATAATCCATCCCCTATGTTAGGGATAGGTAAGTCTGCATTTTAGCAGACCTTAGTTTTTGGAGAAAACTGCTGTTATCTCGAAAAACTAATGTGTGCTAAAATGCTGGGGCAGCCTCGTAAATATCACGATGTGAACATCAGCGATATTTGCAAGGTTGTCCATCCTGGGTATGCCCAGTGACGCCCACTTTGCATCTCATTAGAGATGCAAAGGGAGGCGTTGGGAAAAAGGGTGCTAACATGCGATTATGCATGTTAGCCCCCTCTTGTAAATAGGGTGATTTTTTTTCTCCGCTTTTTGGGCTTTTTAAGCCAAAAAAGCGGAGATAAAGCCCTTGTAAATATGCCCCTATATACTCACAAAGAGGCCGAGGTACAATAAAGAAGCGAATAAACATACCTCCAAAGTGATAAAACAGATGTTGGTATTGGTTGCAGAATATTTCTTCATATTGGCTCTTAGGGCCTAAGGGGCATATTAGGGCGGATAGAGTGGATTCTGCTGATACGAGCAAGGTTATCGCCCTTTTGCAGGGAACATTGCTGGAAAACCAGCGATGTTCCCTATAAAAGGGAGATAATCTTGCTATCTCTGGAATTTTTATCACACTGGAGAAATGCGTTGTTAATTACGCGCTACCAGGGCGATAAATTCCAGAGATAGCCTGCGATAATATAATTATCGCTAAGCACCGCCAGCGATGATTCTCGCTGGCCGTTAATATGCCCCTAGGACAGAACAGTAAAAATAACTGCACTATTAGCAGTAAGATGATAAAATCATTGTTTTAAAGGGCATATTAACTCGGTCGACTAATAATTATTTGGTGCATTTTCAATATTATTATTTTTTATATTTTGAATAAATTATAACTTTTATTAACAAATTGGCATAGTCATGATTGGATTTTGACACTGCATGGAAAACTGGGCTTTAAGCAACGTGCCTTTATATGTGATGAAATACCATGCCATTTATGAATCTTATTTTTGTATACTCTTTCGAAGTAGGCTGTTTCATTGCAAAGGAGTTAGCCTCACCCGTGTTTGTCCCATCACCATTAAACATTTGAAAGTGAGTTACCATGACAGTCTTCTACCCAAAACCATAATCAGTAACGTTGGGACTCGTAGGTCAATAGAAATAGTATTTCTCTTCGGCTTACCTGTATTGTAGTGCACAATGCCATAGTCCTCTTGCTCGTGATCATCCACTAAAAAGCCTCATCAACCAAATGTTGAGGTAAAATAAGTTGACCCAGTTTAACACAAAGTCTATTCACAACATCCTAATTGGCAAAACTAATGGTACCTCCAGGCTCATACTATCCCCCAGATTCATCATTGTCATGTTTTGTGAGTTCTTAATAGCGATTATTAAGGAATCGCTATTAAAGACTCGCAAAACGGGATTCATGTAGAAATCGCAATATGTTATGTGATTTCTACTGCTTCCTTATTTGCGATTCGCAAATTGCGAATCGCAAATAAGGAATGGCTTTCCCATTCATTCCGGAATGAATGGGGAGTCATTCCTTATTTGCGATTAGCAATTTGCGAATCGCAAATAAGGAAGCGATTTCAGGGGTGCCAGGGTGTCCAAAGGACACCCTGTAGCACCCCTGAAATGATAATGTACACTGATGTTGCGCAGACACATGTCCAAAGGACATGTGTGTGTGTAACATACAACTTAGAAAAATGCACTAAAGTGCATTTTTCTAAGTTTTCGCTATTTACCACGTAGACAGACTTCGCGGTAAATAGCGGCCCCAGATTGCATAATCGCAAATTTAAAATGGTTCATGAATTGCATTTAAGGAATCTCAAATAGAGATTCCTTAAATGCAATTATTCGCAATTTAGCGATTTCTCAAAATGCGATTTTTGCATTTTGCGTTTTGGCCTTGATGAATCTGGCTGTTAATTCATTGGGCAGGACACTCTTCTTTAGCGATCGTATGCTTCCAGTGTGGAAACGCTTAATAGCGTATAGATGTTCAGGGCACAGCAAATCAAATTCTGTTGGTTTACAGAACCAAAATGAGTATTTAGTAAGGCAGCCAACTGAATCCTTCAGTCAGGAAATGCTTGCAAAGGATGCAGCATTTTACAAAGGGGTAAATATAACAGGCAGCGAGCCAAGTCCAAGCGATTCACAGTAGTCCCCCTCCTTAGTGGACTGTTCACTCAAGACTACAAGATGGTAAAACTCTGAAATTTCTAGCCATTAAGAAAAATAAAGAAGGGATGTATATACTGCTCAATATGTACGTGCTAAAGAAAGATATACTGTTAAGCGCCCACTAAGTAAATTACCTATACATTTAGGAAAGCCAAAGGAGATATGAGCATTCTTATCTGAGAAATCAGAGAATCCTGTCAAGACCAACCTCCTTCCTGTATCTACCTATCCGGCTTTATTGTCTATACACAAATGTGGCTATTGCATTTTTAATATCTTATAGCATTAAAAATGTCTTTTTGAGTTTTACCCTAACTAAAATTCGGAACCTGATTCACCCACCGCCTTTAAAACTGGATCAAGTCCACAGTTCTGCACAGTTCTGCATTTAATATTTGATATTAACTTCAAAGTTAATTGAGGTGTATGAAAATATTTCAATCGCATTTCCCATAGTAGATGAAGCCTGAAATGTGTTTGGATCTAGGTAAACAAGTTGATTTAAATATTACAAACCAAGTATCCTAGTGCTTACCATAGCATAAAACATTTTCTTCATTACAGTCTATTGGTTTATAAGATGTGGAAAACAGTTCTTAAAAGGAAACTAATTAAACATTACTTTATCGAGACACACAACACAGAAAACAATTTACATATTTGCAATTGTGTGCTATAAATTACAACTCTAATATTCTTGTTCAGCAGTATACATACCACTTGTAGAATGCTTGACACACTTTCCCATGTGACTTCCATAATATGGTCTCCTCCATCAACCATACCCTGATAGCCCTATAAGTTTAAAAGAAAAGTAAACAGCGTTAGGAAGCAAGCCTGAGGAATTTATGGAGTACATCTGTCAAAATGATGGCTATTATGCAAAATGTATATCTGCATCATTGATATCAGCATGCACACCATACAGTAATCGATACTGACTTAGATCTATTGCTGCATCTAATGATGGCCTGTAGAACCTTCTCTAAATCAGGTAGCAAAAGATGTACTTGGACACATTGCAAAACAAGTCATAGAGCAGAACACATTGCACAGAGGCTGCGGTTTCCCTGATGAAACTTGACTGTGTTCCCTAACTGCAAGCACATGGTATGCATGCAGCCACCTATTCATATGCAGTATCCACATATCAGGGGCAGGATAGATGATAGCCACATAGTTCCCTGGAATTCTCTGAAAAGTGCTTTTAGGCATGGCACTGAAAAAGCCATCATTGAAGAAACCACTTTTTATGATACTTACAGACACACTAGCCTGTTACAGAACCTGGCAATAAATGTGGCATACAGTGCTAATCCTTGGGAGTGGGTTTGCTTGGGTTGAAACTGGAAACAGAATCAAACAGAAATCACCAAATTCCATATTGCCAGGCAAACAAATGGGGGACTGAATGAACAGATTGAGTGAATATCTTATATAGAGTGTAATTCATAATTAAACACCTCTAGGTGTGAGGTCCTAGGGGACATAATCAGCAAAGGTAAAAGCTGGGGATTGAATTCCTTTCATAACATAACCCAAAAAGCCTTTATGCTCATTGACAAATGGGGAGTTCATGTTTGTAGTCATTGATAAGGGACTCCGTCTACCACCCTGTCAGCCAATAGTGCCCATTAGCCAATAGCGGCTCCTGGAGGGAGTGCTGCCGGGCAGTGACACAGGGTGGGGGAGGGGCAGGGTGGGGATAGTAAACTCCAGATTATGGCCTAATGGAGGTAAGTACATAAATAAATAAATAAAACAAATGTTGTTGCGCGTGATGCATTGCCAAATGCCCTTCTCCCACCCTGCGTCACCTCCCAGCAGCACTCCCTCCAGGAGCTGCTGCTGCCATTAGCTATTCAAGCCTACTAAGATAGAAGATCTCCTTATAATAAATAACATAGGTGGAGACATACCTTTACCCAACCCTCGCAGCAGCAAGAGGGGAAAAGACAATGCTCCTCATAGACAGACAGATGCTTGCTTAGAAACCTCCCATTCCAAATCACACCCCCACCTCCTCTTAACAGTCCTCTGACTGACACTTACCACCAGCTCTGAACAAGTGAAACATTTTAATAGTTTAAAGGAAACAGGCCCATTATTACTGGGTCCATGCAGTTACTCCTTTTTTCCGGGGAGAATAATTTTAATTTCTGTTACTTGATGCAGGGGTACCGGCTGGAGTCAGAGATGCTTCTGCCATAGCACTAAATTTCAGCATACCTACTGGCACTTTTGTGGCACCATAATGTCACTTTTTTGACGTTCCAGTTGCGCAATGTGCCACGGTATATTTATAAGAACACATAAATCCACTTTACATGGCCTTATAAAAATGTGCCCCTTTCACACAGAAAACTTTGTGAATGGGGCCTTCCATGTGTGTTGCTGTGAGTGTTCCCACATAACACACATGGAACCTGACACATTCCCAGATTTACGAGAAATCGTAAACCTGGAAATACGTCAGAACCCCAGGGGTGGCGTTAGGGAGGCGCAACAAGTAGAAATGTTTTTATTTCTCCTTATGCTTTCCTTTTTCTATGTGTGCTGCCTTCTGCAGCATGCATAGAAAAAGGAAATCTCCTCTTCTGGTTGATTTTGTGCAGGAAGGTGTCCCTTCCAGCACAAAATCAATCAGCCCAGTGCAAGGGTGCCTGCATGGCCGCATGGCAGCCCATTGTGCGCCGGCCCTCGGGAAAAGGACAGGAATGCGCCGTATCCCCTAGATACCGCACATTGCTGCCCTTTTGTTTTGAAGTAGGGCAGCACATCAAGATTCCTTGCGGGGCGGCCCTACATCAAAACCTCCTAAATTAGGCTCCTATTATTTTAGCCTCAAAGCTGGTGAAATTTGTGAGGAGCGAGGGGAGAGGGTCTGAGGGCAGCCTTTGGTGAATGGTAAGGTGAGGGACTTTGGATGGTTTCACTTGATATCAGGCAGCCCTGCCAAGTGGCAGGCAATATAAATTAGGATAACCCATTTAAGTGTTGTTTATCGCATTACCACACTAAACTATATGGGCATGCATTATGAAACTCCTCTTTGAGTGAATTTCTTAAGGCAATTTCACTCTCAGCTGTGCGTCCTTGGCAGTGTGAGCCCGGCTGAGGGCCGGGAAGCTGTGACTGTTTGCCATGGATACCAGTCATCGCAGCCCGGGCCCGGGTTGCTTACTTTGTATCTGCTTCTCTTCCATCCGGCTAAGGCTGCTACCATGTGAGGTGAAGGGGGTGACTATGTTCACACCTTCTCCATTGATAGTGTGAAAGCTTCAATATTGGTCTAAAAAATAATTACGTGTGTGCATTGTTTTTAAACACTGCCTTTGTGAAAATAACCTGCACCACTGTTGAGCTGATAGCTCACGTTCTTGTGCTTGAATGGAAATATCAAAGAGCAGTGTGATAACGTGATACGGTCTAGTGGTTGGGGTGGAGTTAAGGGGAGGAACAGGAACGGGAGGAGCCAGGGGACAGGAACTAGGACACTTAGAGTAGGGACAGGGAACATAGAGGAAGCTTAATAAAGAGCTCTCATATATATATATATATCTGTGTAGCATCATTATTGTAGTAGGATACTACAGCTGGCGACGAGGGTGGGATCGGGCACATCGTGCAACCAGTGGTGATCCCGTGACGCTGCATGACCCTGTCCCCGGTGGCGCGAGTGAGAACTTTGCCCTCGCGACCACCGCGACGAAAGGAAGCGCCGCGGCGAAGACTGAGCCACCAGGAACACTGCCTGCGTGTCCTGAAGCCCCGTGGCTGTGGAGGCTGCGTGGAGCGTGGCGCGCTGCGAGTGAGTGCCTTGAAGAACGCAGCTAGCGCGATCGCGCGCCAAAAGGAATTCAAAGCTCACCCCCGAAGCGTGAGTCTTGGAAGGGACAGAGGACGTGACGTCGGAAGCTCACCCCGGTCGTACCTGTGCCGTTCGCTGCTGTGGTGGAGGCAGTGACAGCCTCTGCATCCAAAAGGAATCCCCTGCACCCGGTGAGTGTGGCAAGGGGGCCGAGAGACTGAAACATTGAAGAGAAAGCCAAGTCTCGTGAGAGCCGAGACTTCACAGCGGCGGCCATCTTTAGGTCAGGCAGCCACAGACATCCCCTATGTGAGGACTGTGGGCGGCCATTGTTGAGTCAGGCAAGCAAGGTTTGGAAACAAGCATTGGCGCACATAACAGCCAAGCCTTGGCAAATGTACAGGAACACGCATTAGAACATGCAAGGATTGCAACGAAACAAGTACAAGCACTGGTAGATGTAAGTAAACAAACATCGACAAGTGCAAATTCGACAGCAAAACAACAAGCACAAGCAAGTGCAAGGGTGCACAGTAAATAAGCAGAAGCAAATGTAAAAGGGAAAACAAGCACAAGCCAACGCAAAAGGCTAACAAGTAAATAAGCACGAGCAAACACAAATAACAAATAAAGAAGACTTTGAGCACAATCAAGCACTGGTACAAGCAACAAAGGTGCAATAAACCGAAGTGACTTTAGCAACAAGCGCAAGCAAAGACAAGTACCAAAGTAAGCTTCAGCACCACGTAAAGATAAATAATTAAAAGTGGAAGAAGCTAAGAAAGTAAATGATCCAGAGGCATGAGTAAATGAATAATCAAGAAAGTCTTCTCTCATCAACTAAGGGATTGAATAATTTGCACCAGTCCGGAAAGAAACGCAAGAACAAGATGTCAACTTTACAACGCTTCCTAGCGGACGAGCCCCAAACCACCTGCAGCTAGGAGGTGACACTAAATGAAAGCGGGAATTCGATGAGTCACGAGTCACACATGGTGCAGCTGAGGGGTGACCACTTCGAACTTAGGAAGTCCATGCTTAACTCATCAAAGTTTACCAAGACAGTCGTACTAAGGACGGAAAAAAAAAACCAGTAGTCAGCAGGGAGCGGCGAATCTTCCCAAAATCAAAGGAAGCGCCCAGACACAGGATCTCGGCTGAAGAGGGTCAGCAAATAGGACGGGAAGCAAGGTGAACAGTCCTGTGACAGTAGCAGACCAAAATCTTCCTCCCTCATGGCGGTGGGAAAAGCAACACAACGGTCCAATCCCTGCATTGAAGTACCACCCCCAGTGACGCAGACCGACAGTCAGAGTTTGGGTCCCCAATGGAACAGGTGGCTGGAATCACTGGATGATTTTCTTAAAACAACCGGTGAGCGAAGAGATGAAAAACGTCTGATACTACTACTTCAGCTGGTGGGTCACGAAGGCCGACGACTAATCAGAACATTTCCAGGAAGGGAAACAGAGACCTATGGAAGACTCAAAGAGACACTACGCGCTCATTTCAACGCAAAAGTAGACGTGGATCACGAACGCATTGCCTTCAATGCAGCACAGCAGGAACCAGGAGAATCATTGCCAAGCTTCATCACAAGGCTGAAAGGTCTGGTACAATGCTGTCATTTCAACACTTTCTCAAATGAGGAGGCAGTTCGGCTACGGGTAATCGAAGGCTGCTCGAGTCCTAATACAAAGCGCAAGATCATTCGAGGGCAGTGGTCACTAAAGGAAATCATCAAGAAGGCCGAAGTTGGAGTGCGGGTCAAAGCAAGAGAACTATCAAAAGAATTAGCCCCGGAAACAAACAAAACAAGAAACAGGGAGAGTGAAGGCGAACCAGAGATAAGACAACGGGAGAGACAAAGTGACATGAAATATTCTGAGTCCACAATACAAAAGACCGGGAGGATCCAGGATTACGACAGCCGCAGTGATACAACCTCAAGGAGCTCTTCAACCTCAAGGGGTTCTTCAACCTCAAGGAGTTAGGTAACACCAAGGGGTCATTCAAGGTATGGCAAAGGGGCAAGAAAGACAAAATATGGAAGACCGGACCAGCCACGTCAACACTGGAAATCGGTACACGAACACGCCAGAGCACCTCGCCACTCGCCAAAGTCTGGAGAGGAGTCGGAGAAAGCATCAAGCAGTGAGACACATCGCACCTGTAGCCCAGGTGTCAGGACACCAAACAAGCATGAGAAAGAAGCAAACCACACAAGACAAAATGAGTCACTCAGACACCGGAAAAGGGAAGACAGACGGGCACACGACACCCGAGACAACGAGGCAAGTGAGAGGAGGCCATCACCATCATACGAGAGAGGCAGAGACAAAGCGCCCGGGGATCAACCGCAAGAAATAGGCATGTTGTTATCAAACAACCTCTCCATCGAAATGACAACGAAGGCATGTCGAAAAAGGTACCCAGAGAACTATCCCAAAGATAACTCTGACTCGAGGAGCAGCTCGTCATGGCCTACCCGTTTCGGAAATCTACCATTCAAGACACCCTCAAAAGAATGTTCTCAAAGAGCATCAACAAAAGACTCCTCCGATTCAGAAAGCATGTCTGTCCGATCTCTCGGGTCGACCAAGTCATGGTCCCAACAATGGCCATGGCATCAACCATTCGAACACACCACAGAACCACCGGACATTCTTCCCATCCAGAGCGACACAACTCACACCCATTCTCTGAATACTCAATTACCCTACAAGATAACATGTCATGTCAGTCGCAGGTATATCAAGACATCAACAATATACCGTCACCTCTAAAGGGGTCAGCGAGACTGACTCAAAGGGCCTACAGAAAGAAAACAGACATAAGGGAGTTTGAGTTTTAAATTATTTATAAAGCGCGCGTTCACCGGAACGGTTCCATGGCACTATGGTGGATCAAGTCCTCAGAGACAAGAAAAACGGAAGGGGGACTAATGATAAATTATTGAGGGAAGGCTTTGGCGAATAAGAAGGTTTTTAGAGCCTTTCTGAAAAGTGAATATTGGGTAGTACATCTCAGGTGGACTGGGAGGGAGTTCCAGAGAGTGGGGGCAAGAGTGGAGAATTTGGAGCCCCCCCATTTTTTTCGGCGGAATCGGGGGATGGTCAGCAGGTGAAGGGAAGAGGAGCGGAGTTCCCTGGTAGGGGAGTAAAGTTTGATCTCAGAGGAGACAAACGCAGGAGCTAAGCCTAACTGGGCCTGAAAGACAAGGCAGCCTACCTTAAATTGAGAGCGTTCATGAATGGTGAGCCAGTGTAGGGATTTCAAAAGGGGAGTGACATGGTGAGATCTGGAGAGATTGTAAACCAGGCGAGCAGCCTGGTTCTGAACCAGCTGCAACCGACGTACGCTGTAGGCAGGCATACTGTAATAGAGGGCATTAGCGTAGTCCAATCGCGAGATGACCATAGCCAGTGTGATAAGTTTTAGGGCCGTGAAGGAGAAAAACCGGGAGACCCTACGGATAGTGCGGAGGGACAAAAAAGAAGAGGAAACCACCGAGCTCACCTGAGAATGCAAAGTGAGTTGGTCATTGAGTTTAATGCCAAGGGTTTTAACAGAGGAAGAAGGGGAGGGGGGGGACCCAAGGGAAGGGGGCCAACAGAGGGGAGACCAGGGACTGGAGCAACCACCTGTCAAGACCAACTCGGTTTTATCTGGGTTTAATTTCAGGTGGTTGTGATTCATCCAGTCCCGGATGAAAAGCATGGTGGATTGAAAATTAAATTTAGAGTCAGGGGAGTGAGAAAGAGAAAAAATGAGCTGGAGGTCATCCGCATAATTATATACGGATACCTCCATTTGCTGAAGTGCAAAGATGAGGGGGGCTATGTACAGATTAAATAATAGGGGAGAAAGGGAGGAACCTTGGGGAACACCGCATAGCAGCTTCCGGGGTTCAGCCGAGAAATCTCCCAGACGGACTGCTTGGGTGCGGCCATTTAGGAAGGAGGACAGCCAAACCAAGGCCGTGCCACCGATCCCCGCCGCCCTGACACGGGAAAGTAAGATGGAATGATCCACCGTGTCAAAGGCGGCGGAGAGATCGAGTAGCACCAAGGCCTGGGGAATGTTCGTGTCTAATCCCTCTCTAAGATTGTCGAGTACTGAGAGCACGACTGACTCAGTGGAGTGACCTGGGCGAAAACCGGCCTGGCGAGGAGCTAAAATAAGTTTTTCTTCCACGTAGGTGGTAAGTGCTCTGGTGACATGTCGCTCCAAGATTTTCCCTAAGAAGGGGAGCAGGGAAATAGGGCGATAGTTAGCGGGGTCAGAAAGGTCTGCACCAGGTTTCTTGAGAATGGGGAGGATTATTGCGGCTTTAAGAACAGGGGTAACCACGCCCTGGGAAAGGGAGCAGTTAAGAAAGGTAAGCGGAGGCCGTGGGCAACACGTGAAGATGTGGGAGAGAACATGGGCAGGGCAAGGGTCAAGTGGAGACCCGGATTTAACCAAGGACAGGAGGGAGAGGAAAGATTCCTCGGTTAGTAAAGGGAAAAAGTCCAGACATGCCTCTGTGGGGATGCAGGGCGGGATAAGGAAAGAAGGGGGGGGGAATGTTAGCTCTGATAGTTGCAATTTTATCCATAAAGTAAGAATTCAGGGAGTCGCATAAAGATTGTGAGGGGGAGGGCTTGAGGGTAGTTCTGTCGGAATAGGCCAGTTTGTTAACGATAGAGAAGATTTCTCTGCGTTTATTCTCCGCGACTAGAATTTTAGAAGAAAAATAATCCTTTTTGGTGGAAAAAATAAGTTTTTTATATTGCAACAACAGGGAGGTATAGTTAGCTTTGAGAGTGGGACAGTACTGGCGTCTCCAGGCCCGTTCTGCTCGCCGGACTGAGAGTTTTAGCGATTTCAGTTCATCGTTGAACCAGAGGTTGGAGTCGTTTGTCCGTCTGGAGGGGACCCGCCTAAGTGGGGCGATGGACTCACCGACTGAACGAAGCCAAGAGTTTATGGAGTTAGCTTGATCTGAGGAGGACAGGCCAGATATAATCGGACTAGAAGCGGGAAGAGAGGAAGCTAAAGAGGCTACATCCACCCGGCCCCAGGATCTTACCCAAATATTTTTAGGGTGCGAGGGTTTGGTGGGCGGGCCGATTTGAGAGGAAAAAGAAATCAATGAGTGGTCGAACCAGGGACAAGGGGAGACAGATAGGGATGCAATAGGACAATTGAGGGACCAGATCTGGTCAAGGGTATGACCTTGGGTGTGCGTAGGGGAGTGAATGTGCGAGATGAAATTAAGGGAGCGTAAAGTTTCGGAGAATTCCTTAGAGGTGGAGCATTCAGCTGGATCAGCGGACCAGAAGTTAAAGTCGCCCAGCACCAAGACTGAGGAGTTGTTAACTGCTAGGGTGGCTGCAAGTTCTTGAAACCCGTCAAGAAAGGTTTGAGGAGGTTGGGGGGACGATACATAAGTAGACAGGTGAGGGGCACTTTAAGAGAGAGTGAACGAACCACTAGGAAGTCTGAAGTGCCAATCGGGGGAAAGCTGAGAGGTTGAAATGGCAGTTCCTTCCGGGCAATCAGGGCAACACCCCCACCTGATTTACCGGTTGGCCGATCAGCTCGGAGGACGTAATAGGTAGCAGGGAGAGATGCTAATAAGATGGGGAGGGAGCTATCACGAAGCCAAGTCTCCGTAAGAAACAGGAGGTCCGGTTTGTGAAGATCCAATAGGACAAAGAGTTTGTGGTAGTGCTTGACTGCACAACGCGTGTTAAGGTAGTAAATGGAGAGAGGTGTGTGCCTAGGGCTGGCCTGGGAGTTAGAACCGGAGGGTGGAGGGGGGGTGCGGGGTTCGAATGAGATGGGTCAAGAAAGGTGGGGAGAACAGCTGGGATTGTCAGTCCCAAGTTGTTGAGGTGGGTGGTCAGGGAGGCCTCGACAGGCCAGGGGCCTTGGAGAGCAGTGAGTTGTGCTGACGAGTATTGTAGGGGGCCAGGATAGCGGAGTGGCCTAGGCACTGGGCGCGTTCAGTCGCGGACGGGCGCAGACGGGCTTGCCTTAGGCGCGCCTTCGGCGCGCAAACATCGCGCCCGCTGCGCTCGTCTGCTGCGCGTCCGGTGAATGCACATGATTTATGGGAAGTCGAGGAGAGGAAAGGGGCGTAGCCTCCGTGAGGGGGCGTGGCCTCGGCGCTCGGCAAGGTGGCGGAAAGGGGGGAAGGTGCTCGGGTTGCCTGCCGCAACAGCGATGACTCGGCTGTGCGGGGACCCGGGATCAAGTGTAAAGCAGGTAGTTATAAGTCCCAACACAATATTAGAAGCAGCAAATAGAATAATACAATTTTAAAAATCAGTGTGTCCGCTCCCGGCTTCCGCCTCAGGAGGACTCGAAAAGCAATGAGGAGACGCTTGTATTCAGCGTCTAAATAGCGCGCTGGAAGGGGGCGTGGCCTCCGTGAGGGGGCGTGGCCTCGGCGCTCGGCAAGGTGGCGGAAAGGGGGGAAGGTGCTCGGGTTGCCTGCCGCAACAGCGATGACTCCGCTGTGCGGGGACCCGGGATCAAGTGCAAAGCAGGTAGTTATAAGTCCCAACACAATATTAAAAGCAGCAAATAGAATAATACAATTTTAAAAATCAGTGTGTCCGCTCCCGGCTTCCGCCTCAGGAGGACTCGAAAAGCAATGAGGAGGCGCTTGTATTCAGCGTCTAAATAGCGCGCTGGAAGGGGGCGTGGCCTCCGTGAGGGGGCGTGGCCTCGGCGCTCGGCAAGGTGGCGGAAAGGGGGGAAGGTGCTCGGGTTGCCTGCCGCAACAGCGATGACTCGGCTGTGCGGGGACCCGGGATCAAGTGTAAAGCAGGTAGTTATAAGGGACATTACCAACTGGATGGAAAAAGGCTATCCAGTCACTCTGCAAGGAAGACCGGGTGTGGCGACAGCGACAGATCATCATCGGACGAGGCAGAAACAGGTCCTTGCCCAGATAGTTAAAGGGCTCACCAGCCTCGGGGCAAGACAACCAGAGGCAGCAGATGAGTCCCCTAACAAAATTGGGAAGATCCTTTCAGATGGTGCCCTACCGGCTGGCATGCATGACGCTGAACAGGAGGACAGTGTTGCCCCCGACCGGACGAGACAAAAGGAAGTAGCATTATATGCAGGTGCTCGGAAGAGAACCAGAACAACATCCACTCACAGAGGAGATCGAGCGTCAATTAAACAAGAGCCACCAAAGAAGACGGAGTGCCGCTATCGAGTGGAGCCTTTCACGGTCACCTCCCGAGAGGCAATCATGGTCGCCTCAGAAATTGAAGATGAGTGGATAACCCACAAGCTCATAGGAAACCACCACGGCCCTCGGAACAAGAAGATCACACGAGACATTTCGCAACTTCAAAGATGCACTACCGTGTTCAAGGATGATGTTTGTCAAAGCAACGGAAAGCCACACCAAGGAAAGGAAGACGCGTCTCCAGAGCCAAAACAGGCGGCTTGCAGACCCGTGTGGTTGATTGAGGAACTATAAACATGTTGGACGCTAAGTATTCTCTTTTGTTAACAAAGGGGGAGATGTGATAACGTGATACGGTCTAGTGGTTGGGGTGGAGTTAAGGGGAGGAACAGGAACGGGAGGAGCCAGGGGACAGGAACTAGGACACTTATAGTAGGGACAGGGAACATAGAGGAAGCTTAATAAAGAGCTCTCATATATATATATCTGTGTAGCGTCATTATTGTAGTAGGATACTACAAGCAGGTACCTGTTTGCAACTGAGGGTTCACTTCCATTAACAGGATAGTTTCGCTTCAGCAGGCTAGTTGCATGCATATTGTTTGTTGTTCATTTATTATATGGATGTTAGTGGTTGTAAAAAAACACTGATTTCGTAGCTGATGTATAACAGGAAGGTAGGAATAAGGTTGTCAACAACTGTGGGAGCTAATGCAAGCATTTTCAATCTTTAGAGGGTGCGGGAGCCAGAGGGGGTTATAAAATACTCCGGCGTTTTTTCACATTGCAGAAAGAGTTGCATCCGGACATTAACAGTGTGTATCTCAGCCCCTTATCAAGATGTCACAGCAGCCTACCTATTAACTTAATCAGATAAGGAAAATGAGTTGCTTTTTATGTGTGCTGCAAATGATAAAGGTAGCTGTGCTCCTGTGTAGTGAGTGATATGTGAGGACCTGCCCAATTTAGAAGGGGTTTCAACCCCACACAAGTATCAGCAGGATGCTGGTGAACCTTTTCACATGCCTCAGAGCACTGATTCCTTTATGGTTTTGAACAACTTCTAAAAAATTAGCTATTATCATTTATGGTTATATATATATATATATATATATATATATATATATATATATATATACATATATATACATATAAAAAAACTGCAAAACCACCGCCGCCGCTCCTCTCACCCCGGGTGCTCACTCCTGCGATGGTGAGCCTCAGTCAATTACAGCAAAGAGGCATGTCCTTCTCATGCCCGGGTGGAATGCACCTACAGGAGCCGTGTTTGAGTAAAGTGCTTTATTGTGCAGACCCCCTGCACAGACAGAAGCGTTTCGCCTTACGACTTTGTCAATTCTATCTATATTCACTGTTAAAAAATAAACGTTACAGGGACATTATAGTTAGGTTGACGTTTTACTCACACAAAACCATAGAAAGTCAGCAGTTATAGTTATACTTATACTTATGTTAAAAAACTATAACTCGTTGCCTTAAGTCACTTAATGGCATGAGTTATAGTTTCTTCAGATAAGTATAACCATACGTATAACTATAATGCCCCCTTTCTCCACCAATTTGAAAAGGCGCCTCCTGGCACACTACTAGTAGGGGGATGAAGTTCCCATGGCTTTTGAGGGTCCTTGGGGGCCAACTACCCCTCCTGTTACCTCCAGTAAGTCCCACACAGTGGGTTTGATGAGAGGTTTTAGCTGTCCACTCCCCCTTTCTCGAACACTCTGCAAACACGCCTACTGGCGCACTACTACTTGGGGGATGAAGTCCCCTTGGCTCTTAAGGGTCCTTGGGGGCCAACTATCCCTCTTGTTACCTCCAGTAAGACTCCCACAGCTGGATTGCTGAGAGATTGTCAGAGGCCACACCCCATTTCCCCACCTCTCTGCATACCGGCCTCCTAGCGCACTACTGGTTGGGGGAAGAAGTCCACTTTAGTCCTGAGGCCCTTAGAAGTAAAGTGGAATTCATCCCCCAACCAGTAGTGTGCCAGGAGGCGTGTTTGTAGTGTGGTGGAAAAAGGGGGCAGGACCTCTGACCAGCTCTCAGGAATCGAGCTGTTTGGGACTTACTGACGGTAACAGGAGGGCTTGTTGGTCCCCAAGGACCCTCTGTAGCCAAGGGGACTTCATCCCCCAGCCAGCAGCGCCACAGGAGGCATGTTAGCAGAGTAGTGGAGAAATGGGGCAGGGCCTCCAGCAAGTTGCCTTGCTTTTTTGTAGGGACGGAGGCTGCGTAGCCCCCCTTCTCTGGGCTGAATAATGCCCAAGGAACCTCATCCTCTGGGGCCAGACATATTTAGAATGGGGAGGAGGGCCGCAGATCCAGCCCCACAAGAATCCTAGGAGGTCAAGGTATTTCTACCCTGCCACCTTTTCTTTTTTTTAAATCTTTTTTCCCTGACTCAGTTCAACTGAGTCACAAGATGACCTCCAACACTTATCCACCACATCCCTATATATACAACTGGGTAATATCTACTATTTATCTCTTGATATTGTCTTCATTGCTATGTTTTACTCGCAAGAAAGTGTCACTCAAAGTCGAATTTCACACATTTGGCAATAGAATGTCACTCATATGTACTCTAAAAGCATGTAAATTATACACATAAATTATCTAAAACCATAACAGCTATGATCGGGGCTAATGCTGAATGGGAGTGGTGAAAATCATTGGGGCTGGACAAAAGGTAGGCTTTTGTTATATAAAAGTGGGGTGAATTGTATGGGGAAAGCCTGGGTTTTCTATTGTCGAATGGAAGGATAAAGGACTTCAATGCGCTACTGGAGGGGACAGACTGAATGAGGAATGATCTTTAGATGATGCCTATTTTTGAGCCTATGTGCATGCGGAAATTGAGGGCAAAGAACTTGTAGTGCTGTAAATTTTTAATTTGATATCGATCACAAAAGAATTGCCTCATATTTTGAGTTATGCAGAAAATCAGTTTTTTTCTCGGTGTGAGGTGTGTTACAGTAGCAAGTCTACAAAGAAAGATTTTATCAGTGAATGCTTCAATGAAAATGATAAAAATTCAATTTGGTTTTATTTACAAATAATGTATATGTATAAAAGGAAGCATATGCATTCTTTTTTACAGGAATTTCTAGTATTCCCGTTTCATACTTATTTGGTGTTGCCAACCTGGTGGAAAAAAGTCACTATGAACTTGGTTACCAATATACTGATATACATAGTATACACCAAACTGTTATCACTTCACTGAAAACAATCGCATTTATTTGGCCTTGATCACCTGTGAATGATCTACAGTACAGAACGCGTCAAGATTTATAGCTGGCAATAACCTTAACAGACATAATACTTAAAGATTATACAGCCTCAGCGATTATCTAGTAGGAAACAAGGAGCAATACCTTTTCAAATCTTTCATTCAAATTTCAGGTGAACTGATTTCACAACATTTGTCAAACACTGCACTACGTTTGCAATTTGTCAAAGGTTTATTCGGAAGTAAATTCTAAACTCAAAACATCATTGACAGCAAAGGATAGTGGAGAGTCCAGAATACATGTAAGAATAGCCTGTCACTCCAAATGACAGACTGCTTTTAGTGAGGAATATAGTCCACCCATTTAGAAAACAAAATAGAAATGCTGTTGAATATCATAAACTAGTGATGTCTAGTTATAATGTTATCTTCTCCCCATTCCAAGCGTTTCGATCCTCTTCATAAAGTTAAATTTCGACCGAATTAACCCTTTTTATGCCTGCCAGGAACCATAAAAGGATTCCGGGTGGGAGCAAATGCATTTACTAGTGTAGAGTTCTTTGCCACAAGTGTGGAGATAGCCACAGTAATACATCCCTCCCATCGAATGTGTGGAAAGTGGCTGTGCCTTAGAAGACTGGGAATGCTCACAAGCGTATCGATTTGTTGAGTATTCCCAAATTTCTCTCTGACCCGTTTCCGCCCTCAAAATGGTCAGAGATTTACAACATCCACAGGCAGAATAACTCCCCTTCCAGGATGGAAAGGCGAACTACTCATCATCAGACATACTTGGGGTGGAAGGGAAAATCTTTCCCAGGGGGTAAACATTTACACAGACCCCACTACAGACCCCACTACACCGTGCAGACTTTTCTGCTATGAAGAAACATGAGCCTTTAGTAAAAGTCACATGGCATTCCCAGAAGCACCCCTGGAAACCTATGCATATCATAGTTTTCCAAGCACACATCTGGGAATGTTTGTGAATGGGAAAAACCTTAAAAGTACGCTCAGCTCGAAATGCACCCTTTGACTGCTTTGCGAGGATCCAATGTAAGTATGTGACTGTGTGCTTTTACTGGCATAAATGGGTCAAATTCAAGATGTGAAATTGCAAAATTAAGAGATTTTTAGATACAGTTATCCTCTTGCAAAATACTCACATTTTTCTGGGGCAATATTAATGTCCAATTTGTTTTCAGCAAAAATAGAAAACAGCTTCTTTACTTACATTAATTTGGCAAAAAGCTTTTTAGTGGCCTCGATCTGAATAATAAATGGACAGCTTTTGGCTTTGAGATGCCTGTAATGGAGGTCTAGGTAATATACAAAGTTCTCCTTCAGCAGCTGACATCTGTTGTGGGCTGTAACGTTGCAAATCTCTTCAGTTAAGGAGGCCTTCAATGACACAACACCCATGTACTCTTGCCCGATACCTCCCATCAAGAAGTGGATGAATTTATGTAATGTAGGGCAATTATTCTTAAAAAGGTACATTAAGTGACCAAGCCTTTACAGCGGCTGTGACATGGGCAGTGAAGTGCAAGTTACTTTCAAGGAAATGTCCGAGAGATTACGGTCGTCTGTAATATACTAATCCGGTGTCTGAGAAAGATTAGGACAGCGTGGTTCCTCCGCGGGAGCGGAGGAGCGTCCCCCCCAACCCTCCCACCACACACACACACACACACGCGTACACTGCTGGGCAGAAATCGTAAAAAATGAAATGGCAATAAAAGTATTATATTACCATTTTATTTTTGACACTTTCTGCCAGCAAACGGAGCGCTAGAGCGGGGCCAGTGAGTCACTGTTGCCAAAGGCACTTAAGCTTGAATTGTGCATGTTGGTTTGGCCGGCTATCTTGCTACGGCCAAACCAACATGCGCAAATCAAACCTCTCCTGTCCAGCTGTCTTGGATAGCTGGGTTGGAGAGCAGACACAGACCTACAGTCCATTTGGAGCCTGGAGCCAGCACGCTCCAGCCAATCAAGACGCTTTAGTACAGCTTCTTGATTGGAGGAGAGAGAAGGCTTTAGGCTTCCAACTCAGAGAACCTGCTGTAGAACAACAAGGACATGCTGCAGAACGTGGAGCGGCAGTGTATGGAAAGTGATTTGTTTTGTGTATATTTATGTTAATGTGCACATTATTGTGTATTTGTTATGTGTATTATGTGTATAAGTGTATATATGAGTATATGTTATGAATATTATGCCTATTTGTTACGCGTATAATTTTTGTGCTGCCCTTTCTCGAATGTGATTTGCCACTAACCACCACTGGATTAGGAGGGTCAGTTTGAACTGATCTGACCATCTAACACAGACATGGATAGATATATATAAGGTATGTACAGATTACGTAGAAGCAAAATTAGGCAAATGTGTACTATCCAGTGCCAATCCTTCGCAAACGTTTGAAAATGTGAACGATCCCCAAGTTTCTTAGCATTGTCTGTATTAATGATATTAAAATATTGACAGTAAATGGATAACTGTTAAATATTAAAATGCAATGCATTTATAAGAGATGGATCAAGTGCTGCTGGCAATAAAGTATAGTTTAAGCAATCAGTTTTTACAATGAAGTTGGGCTTGACATCTGATGATTCTATGTTGCTAATGTGACACTTTTCCCCTTAAATGTTATTTTGCATGTTTCTGGATTTTGCAAAATGATATTGGCAACCTTTTTTGTTGTATGTTCTGCTTTCTAAAATAATTAGTTGCAGATCTTTAATTAGTACATAGGGTGCCCTTTTCCACCACTATAACAGCCACCTCTCACTGCCACACTCTGCTCCCAAGGAGTACTCTCTGCCTGCTTATGTGTCCTAGACATTCATTGTGTGTTGCCCATAGCTTTGAGAGGGGAGATATTTAAGGCTGTATTACAGATTCCAGATGTTATATCTTACCCAATTCCTGACATTTGAACTTTAAATCCTCAGAAACTGAAATAACAAAGGGAAACTTACATTAACAGAATCTTTTCTGCAGGTTACACCTAATTCATTTTCTACCCAGATTTCTCATTTTCTCTAAGCTCGTGGAAAATCTCAGTGAGGAGGGAGGGCAATGGTGGGTCATGGACGGTGAGAGATGGTTGGTGACAAATCTTCACTTCTCTCTGTCTGGCCTGAGGTCCAACTGGTTTCACCAGTTACATCTCAGCTGTAAAACCAGGACCAGTATTTTAGCACCTGGTAATACAGAGTGCGGGAACACCAGGTCATTCAGCAAAGGCCTGTGTGGTATCTCATGGGATACCACTCCTGCTAATCCCTAATGAGGGCCATAACGTGTTCTTTACACCAACCTGAAGCAATACTAGTTTTCTGCTCTTAACTGAAGGTTGCTGTAATGAACACATTTTTGCCCTGAAAATGGAGGATACCATTGCTACAGCTCATAGGCAGCTAAAGAAAAATATATAGGTGGATGGGGAGGGAAAGTTTATAGGTTTGATTGAGCACTCTGGTGACTTATTTCACAGCACCAGGAGAGAATCAAACATCATGCAGAATCCTCTTCTGGGACTTGAGGTGAAGCGCTCGTATGTGCAACTCTAAGTGCCACACTGAGACTTAGTTTGATGACAATTCTACTGCCTCTTTTAAAACCTCTTTCCCAGTGTCGATAAAATTAGATTATCAAATACAGAAGGTAAGACAGGGGCCTAGATTGCGTCTAATCGTAGCACTGATCTGACCTGCATAGTCATACATGATGTCTCTTCTCATTCGAGGGCTTAGTCGCTTTGCTCTCAACCATAATAGCTCCTTCATTGTACAGTCATCTATTGGCCACCTTTCCATAGATAAACCTTTTAGACACATTATTTGAACTTCGACCCCACTTACAATCCAAAGCCAACCAAATCCTATTCAAAGAGTTGGTTCAAGAGAGATATACCACATCTGAAACACGTCAGGTGTAAACTGGAATGATAATGATGTAAATCACATATAATAGTGAACAAAACTCATTCCTGGCTACACCGGGATGTATACCACAAGGCCATCAAAAAAGCAAAAAAGACTTTCTACGCCAAATGCTTACTCAAAACAACACAATAAAAGAGCTTTTTCAGGAAACAAAGAGCTTCATTAGCTTCTTTGGTCCATGTGATGGTAACTACTTTGTGAAGAAATCTGGTTGCGGTTCCAACTATCTCAGAAAATTAATGAATTCATCTGCTATTAAAGTTAGCAAGGTCTAAGCAGCCCTGCATGGATTTCAAGTAGGTGTGGGGCAAATTAATTATTGCTGTCATTTTCTGTTCCATTTTAATTCCTTGCAGACTAATTATGCACACAAAACGTTCTATTGCTGTGGTACAGTAAACAATCTTGTCAACTTTGACAAAAAGATAAGATTTCTTCATTTTTGCAATTATGCCTTAGACTGTTGCATGTGTGTCTCCAGGGAATCAGTGTAAATCAATATATCATTTAAGTACACTCTAAAAACACATCCATCACTAAATCCTCTCAGCATTTCATCAATAAAAATTGACTACAGCTTTCCATTCATTCATCACCCTCACACACCCTAATTAAATTATACTCTTCCCTAAAATCGAGCTTGGTAAAAATGGTAGCGTGTTTGATCTGATCAAAAGAACAGATGTAATCCTACCGATTGCACTACAGTCAGGGTCATTGGAATTATGGAATTCTGCAGCTGTGAAATGTCAGCATAGTTTTCTATTTGCAGAACTTGCCACGTAATCCAGCATCTTCTGCATAATTTGCAGATTTAAAAAAAGCCAAAAAACATTTCCTAGCTGAATCGGATCAAAAGTTGCAAAAAAAGATTTTATAACATGTTGCTGCACAGTGGCATGTATTTTGCAATGCATAGGCATGTCACCTTTCCGTTGATGATTGCTGTACTTAGGAGTTAAATTAAATTAAGGAGGTGAAACATTTGCCCATACAGTGTTATCATGTGTAAAAATGGCAAATAGAGAAGTAATACTTGCTCAAACTGTCTCATATTACCATCCATAATTTGCCTTTTCTTGCTGCATAATGTAGCCAGGCCTGCTACATGATTTGGTCCTTACTGCAACATAATTCCAATGCTTTAGTTGATTCCCTTTTTAGGGCAGCCGCGGCCGGCAGTGGGAGTACCGGCAGGATGGTGACGTGGGGAGTGGGAGGGGCAGGGTGTGGGGTAGTAATGTATGGATTATGGAGCTTCCCAGGTAAGTAAACATTTAAATAAATAAAACAAATTTCGTTGAGTGCACTGCATCCCCAAATGCTGCCCAATCAATTTTAGGACTACACTGAATTTCACATGCCATACCCCAAAACACCTTAAGTTTAAGGGCATTGATTAGATGAAAAATTCTGAGGAGCATCTCTGTGCATTGACTGGCATACACAGGTGAGAGTGAACTGTAGATTGTGACACTAGCACATCATCCAGGAAGAAATCTTGGCTTCCAAGGATAAGGAAAAACCGAAAAACTTGCTACTCTTTGAACGATCAATGACTTATAATACTGCTGACCATTCTCTTTTAAAGTCTGTAACTATGGATGGGAATAAGTAGCCTCATGCTCTCATTAATTCAGTCATTTCTTACCTACTCCACTCTAAAAATCAGGATTGGCTCTGCAGAAATATCTGCAGGCATTGAGTACTGTGGTATTTGCCATAGCGTTCACCCCTATGTTGTTGTCAGCTCAGCAACTAAATATGCCTCTTCACTCAACTACTTTAACAATATAATGTGGATTTCCATATGCAAGCAGATCAATCACAAATCTACTTCCAGTTAGATAACCAACCTAGCAATAAAGCCAACATAGCTATATGGATGCATCATGTGCTCTTCAGGATGAAAGAGAGGTTGCTCTGCATGAACATAGCCAAAACTGTGCTTCTAGACATAGAAGCAAGTAAATCTGAGTGAGACATTGGGTTATCGGTTGACTGGGGGTGAGCCCGGTGCATGCAGAAAGCACAATCCTTGTCAGAGTAAGGTACAAGCAAACTCCAAATGAACCTGTGCTCTTCCCTCGGGTAGCGTGGCACAAAGCAGTCAGGATTCACTTAGAGGCGATGTGTAAAGTATTTGTGCAACTCTTAAAACACTAAAATAGTGAAAACATCACACAAAAAGATCCCACACCCAGTTATAAAAATAGAGCAAAATTGAATAAATAAACAAAACGTAAACATCAAAAATTCAATCAGTAGAACAGAGGTTTTGAATTTCTAAAGAATAAAGTGTAAAACAGAGGCAGAAAGCGCCAACAACAGCCAAGACAGGCTACAGGCACAAAAGGGGTCAGAAAAGAAAAATTTCAACTTTCTAAAAGTGGTACTTTCAAAATTGTAATAAAAAGCAGACTTTACCATTAAAGAGGATATATTATTACAATTTCATAGACACCAAACATGACATAGCCACTGGCTCCCAATTGGAAATTACAGTTTAATAATGAATCATCAATGTTATACTATGGGAGTTGTAGCCTCACAGTATTTAAAAACGAATTTAGGAGTGTTTCACTATCAGGACATGTAAAAGTTAAGAGTACATGTCCAATCTTTTAATTACACACTGCTCTGCCCTATGGGCTACTTAGGGCCTACCTTAGGGGTGCCTTATATGTAATAGAAGGGGAGTTTAACGCTTGGCAAGGAGGTTTTAATGCCAAGTCAACATGACAGTTTAAAAATGCATTCAGGCTGCAATGGCAGGCCATTACTTAAAAGGGTGGCACAATGGGTGCTGCAGGTCCACTGGTAGGGTTTGATTTACAGACCCTGGGTATATGGTATTCAATTTTACAAGGGACTTATAAGTAAATTAAATATGCCAATTAGGTAGAAGCCAATTTAACCATCTTTTAGGGGTGGGAGCACAACCCCTTTTGCACTGGATAGCAATGGTAACGTGCACCTAGTTCTAAGGCAAAAAAATAGATTCAACAAAATGGAAGATAAGAGGCAAAAAATGTTCAGGGAAAGACCACTCTATGGCTGACAGATCTAACAATCTGAATATGTAGCCTTTAACCATCCCATGAGTCTCGAACCCCCTATTTAATCCTTCCGGAACTCAATGAACCTGGAGATACTATTCAATCCTGAGCTTTTATTTGCTCCTAAAATCAAAGCAGTAGTCATTGTACTAAACCATGGTACTGACAACTTTCCAAAAGTATGATAATGGTTTATTTATCTACAGATGCAATTTCTATAAAATCAATGCCATGGTGGCATAGGCACATACAATCGTTTTCTTTGAGTATTGAAATATACCACTCCTTACAATGTTACTTCTTTTACTATTGAGCATTCACCTTGTTTGCATTAATGTTAAGGAATGTCTTGATCGATCTATATTTGATACTTGTATATGCTAC
The DNA here is from genome assembly GCF_964261635.1 of Lissotriton helveticus. Classification (NCBI taxonomy): domain Eukaryota; kingdom Metazoa; phylum Chordata; class Amphibia; order Caudata; family Salamandridae; genus Lissotriton; species Lissotriton helveticus. The sequence goes on along the minus strand of NC_136071.1, from coordinate 747,577,402 downwards.
CAAATGGCGCTTTTATATCCTTAAGGATTAAGTACACAAAAGGAGCATAAATATTGCCTTGAACCAGAAAAGAAGGTGCTGCCCTAATCACCAATTCACAACTCAAGCATACTACATATATGGTGGAGAAGTGTGGCTCACTGGTTAGAGGCGGCAGACCCTGAAGCAGAGGTCAGACCCGGGACCAGGGTTCAATTCCCGACGCGGCAGGGTCTTGAGCCCAAATATCCACGGACTCGATAATTCTTGTTTCAGTGCCTATTCGAGTCACAGGTTCCCACACTGCAGCTCTGGGCATTAGCTTGCTTAATCTCCACTACGGCCCCCCCGCGGCGGGATGCCTGGCTTTCACCTTGGGGATGCCCAGTACGGGTATCTCACAGGGAAAAACCAGGACGGGTTCCCAAGGCAAGCGCCGAGATGCCTACGGGTAATCGAGCGCTATATAAGAACGCTTAATAATAATAATAATAATGTTTAAATGCAATTTATTTTAAAATTCCTTTCAGGATTTGTTTGTCCTTTTTTTTTATAATTCTGCTGCCTAATGTCTATAATTTTAGTAAATGTGATATTTAATGTTGCGATGGGGACCATTATAGCTGGTGGTATTTCGATAGTGCCAGAAGACACCAACTGGTATGGCTGATATGTAATGACTTAGAGGAAGCATTTCATCTTAATTATTTATATAGCTGTTATGACATGTGTCACCACCTGTAAGGTAAAACAGACCATCGTCCCTGTGATTGCATTTCAACATGGATTTTCTATTTTAAAGCTGCTCGATTTCCTCCAGGGAAATTGGCTGTTTTAAAAAATGTGTTTCCATTGGTCCCCTAGACCACTACCTACTGTCCTTTGAGTTGTCGTTCTGATTCCAAATGAGGAAGGATCCTAAAGGGGACCCCATCTTTTTCCCAAATCAGTTACCGCCACAGCTTGGCAATGGTTTGCAACTGGAATTCCAGTCGAACCCCACTGATGCATATGTCACCAATTTGGAAGGAAGTCCCAAAACACAGTCCTCCCAAATTGTGAATCAGCACTCATTTCTAAACACATTTTACAATTTAGAAAAAGTTTTCTTAATCGCACAATAGGTTTATAACATAAGAAAACAGATTTAGCAGTTGCAAACCCAGTAAATTTGTGATTTGCATGGTGTGCGACCGATAAATCACATAATACATCTGTCTCTTACATTTTTCAGAAGTTGTGAATTAATCATAATGCACAGTCCGATAAGAAGGTAACTATGAACAAAACATTTTGGACTTGACATAAATTCTTAAGCACCTCATCAAGTGTATGTAATGATATTCACTTGTTCATGCTCCCCCCCCCCACTTACAACCTACACAATTCTGTCATCGGGTTATGATAATCTGCATAATTTGTTTGAAAAACAATACAATGCACATGTACTAAGAAGGAATTTCAAATATGGTTTTGCAAATGCATTGATCTGGTGACACAGAGTGAAAGAAAAGAACCACACCACAGAAGGAGACAGGCTTCTGCTAGAATCAAAGTTAAGATTAGATGTGTTTAGTGCCATCCTGCTGCTGGAGTAGTAACATATAATGCCTACAGGCTCTTGCAACTGGATCACAGTAAGGCACAAGTATCACAAAAATATTAAAGAAATACTTTTAATATCCGGTGCATGCTCAATTACCTTAGCAACAGAACTCAAATCAATCTAAGGCACGAGCTCTTCTTTTCCCCTTCAATTTTGTTAACCCTTTTTTTCAGGAAGCCCATGTGGCAGTCCCTCCCATTGGGCCCAATTCATAAGGAGTAATACAACTTTACTTCTGTGGATATTATATTAGGTATAAAATCCACATAAGTAAATGCAGAAATGGCTTTGACTATATCATATTTTACTCCACAAGGAAAGTTGAGATTGCGTCTCCTAGATTCCTATACAATAAGAATATGTTATACGTCCTTCTTCACATAATACAAAGCCGTTTGTTGCCCGCCTTTCACAAGAGTAAATTGAATAGGTCACCGTGGTGCTAAATCACTTGTAAAAAGTTTGCAAGCACCCACAAAGTTAATAATTTGTGTATGTTCGCTACATTTGCTGAGCAAAATCCAGCTGCAACATTTGTTCTGCTGAATCATTTAAAAAATATTGTAGTCAGCAACGAATTTCAAATGTTAGTAATGTTATTATAAACTGTTCACAATTCACATATCTAAATGGAATAATGACATCGTTACTTTGAGTTTTCATACCAGAATATACATTATCAAATCACACCTATGAAACCATGCGGATTTGGAAGATTATATATTACTAGAAACAAAACATCGGTTTCCTCTTTCAGGAAAGGCCCAGGAGCACTGCGATTCTGCAGCTAAGAGCAAGTACTGTTTTTAGGGCTCGGACTCCTCCCCACTGTAAGTGGGGGAGGAGTTTCGAGATCCTAATGTTACAAGAAAAAAAAGAAGTATCTCCTAGGGCCTTGGGGAGAGGGATTCCACACATTCCTTAGCGTTTTCTGTCATCTGGCCAGTGATTCGTCTTCCTTGTGTTTTCGTTTTAATAGGCTTGAAGTGATAGGGTAAATGTAGTTTTGTTCCGCCATTTTGGGCATATTTCCTTCGTGCTCGCGCAAAGAAGTACATAAATTATAATTAGGAGCTGTCAGGGTGCCTCCGTTAGTGAATCCAGATGGCCGGGCGCGTTCACAATTCTGCAGCGCTCAGCGCGCAGCTTCCTTGTTCTTGTTTGTAGTTCGCGATCACTTGGTTGCCGCTGAAGGCCCGGCAAGCACTCTCAGCCCCCTACCAATTTTTCTACCATCCTCTCCTCCAGGGCACACAAGAACCATTCGGCTGAGAAAAAGTTGGCGTTGATTTCCCCTTGCCAGCCCTCGCTCCCTTGCCGGTCATACTTACTTGTTTGTTGATTCTGAAGCGGCGCTTACAACCGGACTTGTTGCAACACTGTATCTGCCCTGGAATTTCGGTCCACACTCTTTCACCGGGGCGCTGCTGCTGCGATGAAATGAGCTTTTCCCCCACGGAGAGGTAACCGCGCTGGTGCTGGCTCTCGCTTGATCCTCTGCTATCCTGCCGTGTCGGAAGAGGATAATGCAGGCCAGATCTCATCAGAGATAGCAGAGCAGATGACAGAGCAGTCTGGACGTCCTCGCGGGTAAAGCAGAGCGTGAGTACAAGATGAAGGGATGAAACTTGGCAACTCTTGAAAGTATTATTCTGCCGCATTTCTTTTCAGCCTTTTTTCTCCGTGTTCTCCGTGTATCAGGATGGGGGGTTATGGGCATGGCATGGCAGCAGCGAGGGGCGGGGCAAGACTACAGGCACATATAGTTTGTTGTTGCAGGAAAGTGTCCCTGTGGCTGACTTTGTGCTGTAGGGGCAGATGTGTGATGCAGGTGTTTCGGGAGCCTACTTTCCTGTATACACTCTGTAAACTTTTGTCACCATCGGAAAGTATCCTCACCCCGTGTCTTGCAGTTGCGCAGATCAGCTGGGGGTTTGTGCAATGCACACTTACACTCCTGCACACTTGGTGTCAATGGCCCCAACATCACTGCCTTTGTATATTTTCCTGAAAATAAGGACACGGCACACAGATGCCAGTGCCTCAGAGTAAGGCTGACACTCTGACACTTGGTATACTTAACACGGCTGGGAGGAGGGAGGGTCGCCCCAGAGGCGCGTGAGATTTGATCAGGTGATCTTAATGGCGGATGACAGTGCGTGTGTAATGCTCGTGAGCGTTCGAAGTTTGTGAGTGACTACTTAGTACTTAAGAACTTGGGGATGTATGTGTTTGAGCTAGGGAGTGAGGTTGATATACTGTATAACTATGTTTATGCAGTCCCCTGTGTCTGGAGAATCCTCACTGGGAACTGGGTCAATTAAACCATACATTTATTGGCTCCTGTGCACACAAGTCATCGAGCCTTTTCCACCAGATCATCCCCGTTCTACGCGCCTTTTCTGATCCCTCACATTGTTGGGGGTGGGTGGGTAAGGGTTGTGCCAGTGACAGCAGAGTGGCGGTGCAGAGTGGCGGTGCGGTGGTGCAGAGTGGCAGTGCAGAGTGGCAGAGTGGCGGTGCAGAGTGGCGGTGCAGAGTGGCGGTGCAGAGTGGCGGTGCGGTGGTGCAGAGTGGCGGTGCGGTGGTGCAGAGTGGCGGTGCAGAGTGGCGGTGCAGAGTGCAGAGTGGTGGTGCAGAGTGGTGGTGCAGAGTCGTGGTGCAGAGTGGCGGTGCAGAGTGGCGGTGCAGAGTGGCGGTGCAGAGTGGCGGTGCAGAGTGGCGGTGCAGAGTGGCGGTGCAGAGTGCAGAGTGGCGGTGCAGAGTGGCGGTGCAGAGTGGCGGTGCAGAGTGGCGGTGCAGAGTGGCGGTGCAGAGTGCAGAGTGGCGGTGCAGAGTGGCGGTGCAGAGTGGCGGTGCAGAGTGGCGGTGCAGAGTGGCGGTGCAGAGTGGCAGAGTGGCGGTGCAGAGTGGCGGTGCAGAGTGGCGGTGCAGAGTGGCGGTGCAGAGTGGCGGTGCAGAGTGCAGAGTGGCGGTGCAGAGTGGCGGTGCAGAGTGCAGAGTGGCGGTGCAGAGTGCAGAGTGGCGGGGCAGAGTGCAGAGTGGCGGTGCAGAGTGGCAGTTCAGAGTGCAGAGTGGCGGTGCAGAGTGGCGGTGCAGAGTGGCGGTGCAGAGTGGTGGTGCGGAGTGGCGGTGCAGAGTGGCGGTGCAGAGTGGCGGTGCAGAGTGGCGGTGCAGAGTGGAAGAGCGGCGGTGCAGAGTGGCGGTGCAGGGTGGCGGTGCAGAGTGGCGGTGCAGAGTGGCGGTGCAGAGTGCAGAGTGGTGGTGCAGAGTGGCGGTGCAGAGTGGCGGTGCAGAGTGGCGGTGCAGAGTGGCGGTGCAGTGGTTCAGAGTGGCGGTGCAGAGTGGCGGTGCAGAGTGGCGGTGCAGAGTGGCGGTGCAGAGTGGCGGTGCGGCGGTGCAGAGTGCAGAGTGGCGGTGCAGAGTGGCGGTGCAGTGGTGCAGAGTGGCGGTGCAGAGTGGCGGTGCAGTGGTTCAGAGTGGCGGTGCAGAGTGGCGGTGCAGAGTGGCGGTGCAGAGTGGCGGTGCAGAGTGGCGGTGCAGAGTGGCGGTGCAGAGTGGCGGTGCGGCGGTGCAGTGCGGCGGTGCAGTGCGGCGGTGCAGAGCGGCGGTGCAGAGCGGCGGTGCAGAGTGGCGGTGCAGAGTGGCGGTGCAGAGTGCAGAGTGGTGGTGCAGAGTGCAGAGTGGCGGTGCAGAGTGCAGAGTGGCGGTGCAGAGTGGCAGTTCAGAGTGCAGAGTGGCGGTGCAGAGTGGCAGTTCAGAGTGCAGAGTGGCGGTGCAGAGTGGCGGTGCAGAGTGGCGGTGCAGAGTGGCGGTGCAGAGTGGCAGTGCAGAGTGGCGGTGCAGAGTGGCAGTGCGGTGGTGCAGAGTGGCGGTGCAGAGTGGCGGTGCAGAGTGGCAGTGAGTGCAGAGTGGCGGTGCAGAGTGGCGGTGCAGAGTGGCGGTGCAGAGTGCAGAGTGGCGGTGCAGAGTGCAGAGTGGCGGTGCAGAGTGGCAGAGTGGCGGTGCAGAGTGGCAGAGTGGCGGTGCAGAGTGGCGGTGCAGAGTGGCAGTTCAGAGTGCAGAGTGGCGGTGCAGAGTGGCGGTGCAGTGGTGCAGAGTGGCGGTGCAGAGTGGCGGTGCAGTGGTGCAGAGTGGCGGTGCAGAGTGGCGGTGCAGTGGTTCAGAGTGGCGGTGCAGAGTGGCGGTGCAGAGTGCCGGTGCAGAGTGGCGGTGCAGAGTGGCAGTGCGGCGGTGCAGAGTGGCGGTGCAGAGTGGCGGTGCAGAGTGGCGGTGCAGAGTGGCGGTGCAGAGTGCAGAGTGGCGGTGCAGAGTGGCGGTGCAGAGTGCAGAGTGACGGTGCAGAGTGGCGGTGCAGAGTGCAGAGTGGCGGTGCAGAGTGGCAGTTCAGAGTGCAGAGTGGCGGTGCAGAGTGGCGGTGCAGAGTGGCGGTGCAGAGTGGCGGTGCAGAGTGGCGGTGCAGAGTGGCGGTGCGGTGGTGCAGAGTGGCAGTGCAGAGTGGCGGTGCAGAGTGGCGGTGCAGAGTGGCGGTGCAGAGTGGCGGTGCGGTGGTGCAGAGTGGCGGTGCGATGGTGCAGAGTGGCGGTGCAGAGTGGCGGTGCAGAGTGGCGGTGCAGAGTGGCGGTGCAGAGTGGCGGTGCAGAGTGCAGAGTGGTGGTGCAGAGTGGTGGTGCAGAGTGGCGGTGCGGTGTCGGTGCAGAGTGGCGGTGCAGAGTGGCGGTGCAGAGTGGCGGTGCAGAGTGGCGGTGCAGAGTGGAAGAGCGGCGGTGCAGAGTGGCGGTGCAGAGTGGCGGTGCAGAGTGGCGGTGCGGTGGTGCAAAGTGGCGGTGCAGAGTGGCGGTGCAGAGTGGCGGTGCAGAGTGGCGGTGCAGAGTGGCGGTGCATAAGAAGGACATCACAGGCAAGTGGTGCAATATTCGCACATTCACAAGGAGATCACTAGCAGTACAGTACACACCACATGAACACACTCCATAACACATAGCAACAATACATTGGCATTTACAATGCCATTAGCTCAAACTCAAATAAATCCGAGCCCGATTGCATTTCTAATGCTTGTTTTCTGAGCCATTGTACGCGTGAGAACAAGTTTTACAAGTTCCTCTGAAGCACTAGCTGTGAGGGCTTTATGGCAGACTGGAAAAAAGCCAAATTTGGGACTATGCAACATTTATTTCAAGCATACCACATGGACATGTTTTTTTAAAGTTGGCAACAGTTTCCAGAAGTTTACAAAAAAAGCACTAATGGCAGCTTTTCCATTTGAAAAAAATAATAATTGTACAGTGTAATAATGTCAGATAAAATAAAGTCCTCGGTGCCGGCACACCAAACAAATCCAATCTAACTGATAACAAAAGATAAAAGTACCATACAGTAAGCAAAAGAAAACATTACAAAAAAAGAACATTTAAATATTTCTTTTCCACATCTCCTAAGAAATGAGTAGGCCATCCAGAGAAGAATAGCGTGCCACAAATGAGTGGCAGATAAGGCAGGAATGCAAATAGAAATGACAAATTCAGCAGATGTGTTTCCCAATTCAAAATGAAAACTGGAAACTTGTAAGCTAAATGAAAATGTAACTTTCTGGAATGTACCTTAAAATCAGTTATCTGTCAACCGGATATAATATTCGATGTTAAAGTTTTTAATGACCTCCAAAGTGTCAAAAGAGGGCTTTTCAATTTTATTTCTCTGAACAGGTTTTAGTCTGAACTCGAGTTTTCACCCTAAATGTCCAAAGCCAGGTTTACATGCTCCTTATCGCGAGAAGCTTACATTTCATTTTCTTATGCTTTATTAGAACATTGGAATGTTGAGCCCTCCATTGAAGACAAGCAAGTGCCTCGGGCCTCTACTGGCTGTAAAAAGCCCGGGGAGCAACATTCCAATGTTTTTTTCATTTCACAGCTGTTACTGTGAACAAAGGCGTTTGTTTTTAACAATTAGATCATTCTGTACTCTAGGAGCAGAATGCTCTAATAGCCTCCGAGCCTTCTGTAGCGAGCTCTACCGGCCATTAAAGGCCCACTTCCTTGTTAAAGGCCCTCGCTTTTGGCTATTTCGGGCTCTAAGGCTATAATGGAATACCAGTGTCTATTTGGTGATGGTTGTATAATACATGGGATTCTGTAATGCCTGTATAAACTGCAGTCTCAGATTTTTTTATAATCAACGACTTGTGATGCACCCAGTCGTCGATTATAAAGAAACTCGTATATTACAAATTACCTGCTGCGAAAGCCAGCACCGAGGTGAAAGGCAGATCAGGTCACAGAACATAATTGAAGCAGCTGCTTAAAGCAATGAAAAGTCTGGGTTCAGGCTGATTAAAATCACCGGGGATCTGAAGGCAGAGACAGCACAAGTCGTGCGCAGCCTGCACATGAGCAGGTATACCAACTCTGAGATCACCCGAGGAAGTCAGGAATCACTGACCCTGAGGTACTCACAGACCTTACGAAGTCAGGACAATGTACCTAGACTAACACACCTTAATTTTTAGGTCATTATCACGTTTTTCATTTTCCTTCTGGTCCCGATGAAAGCCTAACTGACCCCTCCTGGGCAACTACAGGCTGAAACATGTCGACCTTTTTAATGGCCTCATATTAGTGCAGAAGACCCCTAACCTCTCTTCCACTGCACGCCTAAGACTTTAACCAGCCTGAACCCAGACTTAATAAATCTCTTTTTCCTGGCCACTCAAGCTTTTTATGATACTTTCCTTTTTTTGATCACTGATCACTACTGGTTCACCAGTGGTTAACCTCCGGGTGGAGGAAGCATAACCATTAACCCAATGATGATGCTGCCACGTACCTACAAAGACGGAGAATCAAGATATACCGTCATTTAGCCCTGGCACGTGATTGAGGATTTTTCATCGGTACCGCTGAACGACAGAACTAAAAACCCTAGTGACTCAGGACAAGTGATCCGTTCCCCCCCTGATTTTTTGTATTATGTACCAAGGAAGCTGAACGGATCACGACTTCCTTCTCCCCCTCTCTGATTCAATACAGTATGACATGGCGCCACCAAAGTTTTGGATACATATTTAATGGGTCACCTGAGTAGTTTTCTTTTGTGTACCCAAAGACATTACTCGCAAATTAACCAAAGACATCCATGATGTTAGGGGAACCCCTATTTCACGCTGTAGGTTGTTCAAGCTTCAACCTTTAAAAAGGAGAACCCACAGAGGTACCTCTATGAATTCCAAATACTTCAAATGGCAAATCCACCTCAGGTAGTTTCACCACTTAATTGCAGACATGCATTAACATAAATGTTAAAACATGGGCTCACTCAGATGGGTAGGGACGTTACCTTCATGGTAGTGGCTACGAAGTGTACAGAACAGTGGTGTTCTATTCATGGGTCACATTCCTGGCACTGCCAACACCGGACACTTTCACACATACACTGAAGTAGCAGTACCAAACCAATAGAGGATATGTAGATTTAGAAATCATTCTGACTTACCAGGAACACATGACTTGGCTCCTAGGAGCCCTCACACATGCAGAAGAAAATATCAGACTACAGCCCCTCAGTAACGATGGAGCATCATGGCCTGTCTATAGGTTATACACCTTATCCAGACACAGCAAACATTACAGATGTAGAAATATGAACACTACACACAGATCTATATAGATGTCTAGTTCAATTTGTTATGCGAACCACAACAGCGATCCCACAAAAGGCTGTTCAAGCTGTACAACCACAATTGGCTACACATGCAATAATTCTAGTGACCATTAATGTAATAATGGGTAAGGTTCCAATCAGGCAGGATGAGATTCCATTGTGGATTGCACAAAAAATGAATCCGCTTGAAGCAGTATTTTCCCATAAGGCACCCCAAGAAAAACACATATGTCTCAAAATATGCCTGCCAAAGGGGATGGCTTCCCCTGTGAAAGACTGTGCCACTTGGTGCACAGTCTTTGCTGCAAAATACAATACACCAGAACATATGCTACACTGTGATTATCTGTTTTACCAGAACTGCTTAAACAGATCCAAAATGAATACAGGCAGACCCTGCCCTGGATTTGGGGATGAAACTAATGGGCAACTTTGCTACAGTATCATCAGTCATACTAAGTAATATAAAATGTGAAACAGTAGCATTTGCAGTTCGCCAGTGCTCGCTCAGGTTGCTCCACAAACCAGGTGTGCAAACTACCTAACATTATTTCAGAAACCTATGCATCCATAGGTAGAGAGAATCTGAGAACCAGACCTAATACAATACAACTTAAGGGTAATTCTGACAAGGATAACTCGAAGCAGGCACCAGAGTTTTCTAAAAAGTAGTGGGATAAAAATAAAAATAAAGAAAAGACTATAACACAGGGTTGATCTCCTCAGAAGGAGTCCTCTGAAAAGCAAAATAACTTGTGTCACCGTGATACAACAAAACAGCCTGATAGTTATCAGGATACTGATACACGTCCTTCTTGTTCCTTTCACGTGTCATCCGAAAACTGCTCAAAGATCAGAGTGCAGATCAGCGATCCCACAAAGGGCTGTCCAAGCTGCACACCCACAAATGGCTATGCCTGGAATTAGTCCAGAGACCATTAATGTAATAACGGGTATGGTTTGCAAAACACTAATCAGCTGAAAGCAGTGTTTCCCCATATGGGACCCAAAGAAAAACACAGGATTCTCCAATATGCCTGCCAATGGGGATGGCTCCCCCAGTGGAAGACTGCCTCAGTTGGGGCAAAGTCTTTGCTGCAGTATATCCAAGAACACATAATACACTGTCATTTTCGGTTTTACCAAAAGTGCTTAAACAGATCCAAAATGAATATGGGGCAGCCCCTACCCTGGATTTGGGGATGGAATAATGGGCAACGTTGCTACAGTATCCTCAGTCATACTAAGTAATATAAAAGAGGAAGCAGGAGCACTGGCAGCATGCCCGCGGCTAGCGCAGGTTGCTCTGGCAAATCAGGAGTGCAAACTACCTAGACTTATTTCAGAAACCTACGCATCCAGAGGTAGAGTTAATGTGGGAGCCAGACCTAATACACCACAACTTGAAGATAATTCTGAAAAGGATAACTTGAAGCAGGCACGGGAGTCTTCTAAAAAATAGCTACAACACAGGGTGGATCTTCTCAACATGAGTCCTTTGAAAAGTGCTATAACTTGCCCAACTGTAATACAATTAAACAACCTGATAGGTATCAGGATACTGATACACGCCCTTCTCGATCCATTTAGGAATCATCCAAAATATGCTTGGAGATCAGACTGCAATCAGAGGAGTACATGAAACCAAATAAGTACTTACAACCCTCTTCTGACTTCATAATAAAAACAGAAGAAAAACTTTCACAGCAAAAGCCTCAATTTAAAAAGAAGAAAGTGGCTGGAATTAAAAGTAAAGCATGCTATGAAAAGTGAGGACTCTGCTTCTGAATGGGGAGTGGGCTCTGACCATACTGGACAGCGTGGCAGAAGTCAAAATAGTTTGCAAGAATCTTATGAACTGTCTGGTCGCAGTAGCAATGAGTGACTACGCCCAGGTGGAAACACCAAACTGGAGACTGAGTGTGGCTAGCCAATTATATGAATTAGAACTCTAGATGGAGGGGGATATACCAATTACTATCAAAGTTCTCTTTTGGGAGAACCTGTAATTCGGCTATGACATTCTCTTGGCTGAAAAGGATTGTCTCTCCTGAGTTTGTTAGGGTTTGTCCACTAGGAGAAACAGTATTATTATCAGCTTTTCCGACCTTAATTCAGAAAACAATAAAACATGCATACGCCAAGGAATGAACCCTAGCTGAAGCCCCGGCGTTATACAGCAATCACGTGGATTGGGATGAAGGCACCCCTTACCACATGATACTAATGAGGTCCAGGCCACAACCACAATACCCCATTAAACAAGAGGCCAAAAAACAAGTTAGAGAAATAGTCACACAACTTGAATATCAGGGTGTAATAGAAAGTTCAACTCACTGATGAATAATCCTTTGTAATGAAAGTAATGAAATCAGACTATTCATATAGTTTAGTCTTATACTATAGACAGTTGAACAGTGTTACAAACACATTTGCTGTGCAGCACGAGCATGGTGTGACACTAATGAAGAATATCGTGCGCAAAAAAATATAAAACCACATTAGACATCTCAAAACATATCACCAAGGAGCGGGTATTTGACAGCAATTAGGACGATAGGCTCTCAAAAGCAATTCTTTCGATAGCCACAAGGGTATGAGAATAGCCTTGGGCTATTCTCTGCCTGTGTAACTGAACTGTTACAAGATATTGACGACCAAGGATTGTCCTATGTCGATTATACTTGATGGATGATGACTTAGCAACATTCTTAGCAAGAGTAGATCACATAATTTTAGGATTTGCTCTTATAGGCTAGGAATTCAATTTCAAAAAATCAAAAAATGCCTATCTCAGTGTCCTGTTCTTGGGAACTGTGTGTTACTACAAGCTCCAACACATTGAAAAACAGCCAATGAATATTGGGTTATCTAAACGTTGGCAGAACCTACATACCAGACTATGAACAAGAAGTACAACTGTTTTATGACTTAATATGTCCAAGCTTTTCAAGTACACATTGGACATCTAAACACACACAGATTTAACGTTCAGTTCAAGCTGACATGATAGCTTCACAACACTTACATACACATGTTAACACCATGAATTTGATGATTCGCATAAATGTCGATGCAGTTTGTACCAATGAAACAATACTGATGGCAGTACAGATGGCTGTAGTGAAAGAAAGATCACTAGCTCAGGGAAAACAAATAATTGTTGGGACCCCAATTCCACCCTTGGATGCTGTTACAAAGGCTAGTGTTCCCAAAGCGAAAGCTTTACATCGATGATTCATACAGTGGCCCAACTCACTCACAGCAACAGATGCAGAATATGTTTTTGGCTCTACATTACAAACAAAGGCATACCTTCAATATGAGCACAAATATCCTCTGCCCAGTGAAATAATGCCTCAAGATCAGTACAATTTCATAATCTATACTGATGTTTCTGCCCAGCCTGCAGTAGGGAGAAACATCAATACTCCACCGCTTGCATATCAGTTAAAGGTAAAATGAGGAGTGGAGAATTCTAACCTCATAAAACATTCACACAGTCACTTGGTGGTTGCACTGCACAGCTGGCTGAATAAATTCTGGCACTTGAAAATACAGGTTCGGAGTTCCCCACATTTGTAGCGTGTGATTTGTATTATTGTGTCAAGTCTTACAATGAGTATTTACATTACTGGAGCCAAAATGTATTCAGTGACTGCGAAGGGCACACGATCAAGAATAAGAGGCTTTGGGGACAGGTGACTAAACTTAACGCAGGTTTGCCACAGGCTCATGTTATTCACATTCTGAGCCTTCGATGTGTACGAATTAACATTTCAGGGAATGTATTGGCTGATGAAGCTGCAAAAGCAACAGTGCAAACTGCTGTTTGCCACTGCAGTGACTCGTTCTAGCACGAGAATAAATGGAGACATTATGAAGGCTGTCATAGCTTTGAGCTGGGTCACCCCCTTACCGAAAGGTTTTCCAATAAAACACTCTTACCAGGTAAGCATTCCATTTGCTCATCTTCTTGAGTGGGGAATAGAGTAAAACCTAATTCAGATTGCAGGTTATGACTACCCTGGCGGCACATGAGGGTCTAGCATCTGCTCTCGCAGGCTTGGCGGGTTCAATTTTATTATTGCAGGGATGCTATTGGTGGCCAGGTCTATACAAACAGCCTAAAGACTATGGTCTTACCTGTGACATTTGTCAACAAATAAAGGTTTCCACCCTGGTTCGCCTACCACTGACACCTCTATAGATCTATAACAAGCCTCTGGCATGTGTTTACTTGGACATTGCAGACCCTTACACTTAGATGGTTCTTTTAATTACCTCATGTTAGCAGTGAATGCCTGCTCTGATTGCTATGCGTATGGCCACTGCGATTGGCTGATGCTTGAACTGTTATAAAGGACTTGCAAGTCTTTATCGGCACATATGCAGAAGCTGCATTCCATTCAGACAAGGGTCCAGCATTTGCCTCTAGGGCTTACAGAGACACCATGGAAACATTGGGAGCAACTGTGCATTACTCCTTCCCATACCATTCTGAAAGAAACACGTTTGTGAAAAGAAAAAAGTGATTTAAAGCAGTCTAGAGTACTAGGTTCAGCTCGCAACTGAGTCCACAGAACCTTAAACAAGCTGCCAAGAAGATCCCTATGAATTCCTGTTAGGATTTAAGATGTGTATTTCAGACCTTGGCAGTCCCAGTACAGTGGCAGCATAGACCCATTTTGATGTCAGTGACCGTGTGGATGTTTTACAGGAACTGAAGGATATTCAGAGCAACATCCAACTGAAACATTCTGCCACTGGAGAAGTGAAGGAAGCTGCAGCAACTCCTGCTTGGATTCTGAAGATCAGGAATCGGGTGCAGGAGAAAATGCCAGACAAAATGAGTTTGGCCCATCTTACAGGGCACCTGTGTCAGTCCTGTCTGTTAAAGGTACCAGAACTGTACTTTTAGCACCTTTTGCCGGCAGCAACCACAAGAGATTTGTTTTGTTTGATCTCGTCAAAGCACACTTTGTGGACGGTTCTGCATAGTAGCCCGCAATGTATTTTGAGAATTTACCTGCTTCTTCTCACTACCATGCAGGAAATCTCTATGCAAGCTGTAACTGATAAAGACATTTCTCTCCCTGGCTGGGGACAGCTAATACTGAAGTTGTATTACTTCCAGTTATGTCTACAAACGCCATACAAGCATCAGATGCGACTACACATATTTCAACACAACAAGCAATTCATTAATTTGTTTATGAAACCCCACCAGAGGAGGTACCTACCAGTTCTCCACAGCTCCATGAGCTTCCCACATTTGCACAAAAAGTCTCAGGCTACTTTGTTGACTTTTCCTTGGAATCGTCAGACCCAACTCCAAAGCGTGGACTACGTGAACTTCTAGTTTGGCTCAAAAAGACATACTTTATCCCACGTAGGCATATTATCAGAGTCTTGAACATACTGTATAAGGGCTAAGTTCACTGTGTAAAATGTTGATGTTTGTTATTGTCCACTTTGCGACAGCTCTGTAGAGGTAGAACCAATAATGGTGGCCTAACTGGGTCTTTAGCATGGTAACAACGGGGATGTTTAATATATAAACAGCATCACTCTTTTGTTTAGACAGAGGAGCATTTCGGTGACAGTGTTGCATCCATGTCGGAATTCCAGCCTAGATGAATCCTGTTTACCTCTTGTGAAAGATGGAGCACAGCTCTACACCAAGATGTCACCCAGAAGGAACATACCTACAGGTAACTGGGGAGTTAGATCACCCTAAGGATTTCTGGCAGATTCACCCTCCCTGGGCACACCAGGTTAGGGAGCGGTACGTCAGAGTGTAGGCATGATTATACATGTATGCTTATAATCAATGTCACAGCACAATGATTTGATTGTTTATTTTCTTTACAATTCTAGTAATGCTGATTACTATGTTCTGGTTTCTTCTATTGCAGTCACGTATTTTACAACAGAATCATAATGCTTCAATAAACGATTAAAATGCCAAACTGAGTATTTCTTGTGTCTCCCTTTGGGCATGCATGAGCTATTAATAAAAGGGGCTGAGTCAGAGATGTCATGTTGTGAGGTTGCACGTGCCGCCAGTATCTTGTAAGGTATAGAGATCCACAGGGTGTACTCTGAGCTAGCCAGGAGTAAGGCTTGCTTAGCCTGATGGTGTGAATGGAGTCAATATCACACAATTTTAATGTTTATGTTGTCCAAACATACAGTATGAACTGTACAACAAGAGTGACAGACAGCTGGAGCATTGCAGTATTGGTACAGTTGGAGGTATGAGCTATTTGGGGCCCATCACGGAGAGAGACAGGTAGCATCCCTGCAACTTTAAACCTTCTGTACCTCCCTCCCGGCATACAGCTGTCACCTGCAGCTCACTTTTGGTGACCTGTCAAGCCGGCCATGCACCACAGTGGCAGCCCAGTTGCAACCCCAGTCCTTCTAGCACTGCATTAAGGTGGCGGGGAGTTCCCCCTCATTCTGTCTAGTGGCAGGTGAGGATACTGTGTGGAGGGCAGTAGAGAGTGCTGGTTCCACAGCTTGGACTGCTTCTCCTGGTGGTGGCTTGCTGCATAACATATGGCTGACCTCCCTCATGGCGTCTCAACAGTCTAAGAAGGATGTTACCCTTAATGACATGCTGAACATGGCCTCTGCCAAAAACCTGACTCCCCTAAAGGTATTGTATGTGGAGAGGAGACGTGCCCAGAAGTACTGGTCCAGTCTGTGGAGAAGGTGGCAGCGGATGAGCTGCGCACCCGCTCCTTTATGGAGTCCCATTTTTCCACCCCAAGGTAAAAGAAAAAGCAGCTTTATGGAGCGAATTTGCTGCGGACATTAAAGGCATCAGGCAAGACGTGTTGGATCTTGGGCAGAGAGGAGCAACTTTGGGAAGCGTCAACTACGCCCAGGAGGAAGAAACTTGACCAGCTACAGCTGCGAACTCCTAGACATCCAGGACCACAACACGGTCTTGCGGCTCTCCCTGGAGAACTTGGAGAATAGGTCACAGCACTCCAAAGTCAGGATTAATGGAGTTCCCCTCGCGACATCCACGGAGGATTTCGAAGGTTACACTGAATGGCTATTCAGACAGACCGCCCTTGAGTTGACTGAACAAGACATCATTCTAGAGCGCACCCATAGGGCGGAATGCCAGTCAGGCTCCCCATGTATGCTGCAGGACATCCTCACGTGTGTGCATTATTATAGACGAAATAGAGGGCATTGTGGCTGCTGTACAAGATAAAGGACCCATTTTATTTGAGGGTGTGAAAGTAAACCTCTATCAAGAACTCTCCCCTATCATACTTTGTAGTCAGTGGGGACACCCGTTAGTACACATTATTTTTGTCTGGAACCAAGAGACCCACGCCATCTGCACAATGGAGGAAGTCTTAGCTTTGGAGGACCCCCAGGCAGTGATCGCCCGCACAGGGCATGCGCGCTGGCTGACCACCTAAACCCTTGAGGAAGACTGCTGCTCCCCTGATGGAGCTACTCTTGCGTGGTTCCTGTCCCTTATCATTTCACAGCGCAGTCCCTCTCTTTGGGCCAAGTGGGGCAGAAGCCATTATGAGAGCGACGATGGCACAGCTGCTGATGGAGCTAGCACCCTCTTTCTACATAGACTTTCTGTGCCGGCTCGGTGGAGCACGATCCTTCACAACAGTTGACTGACTCTCACGATGGGAGAGACTGAGTTATTTGTTTTTAACCCATCTTCTAATTGTTTCGCATACAGGATGCCAGCATTACCTCGGCAGCCAACTCTGCCAGCTATAGACTATGTGTGCTATCCGGATTTCGTTGGCACCCATACTCTTATGACATCTTCCCCTCGCACTGTTTCCCTTATTAACATTCTGAGCCTCAATGTGAGAGGCCTGAACACCTTTGTTAAGCATCTGTCACTTCTCTGTGATTAAGGAGTCTGGGTGTAACATATGTCTCCTGCAGGAGACACATCTCCTCAAGAAGGACTGGAAAAGAACGCACTTTCAATGGTTTGATAGACATTTTTTTTTCTCAGTCCCGGGGAAGAATGCGAGGGGCTATCCTCCTAGCGGTTAAGTTTCAAGGTGACATCACTCATACGCAAGCTCTACTACCTAGAAGACTCCTTACACATAGGCTTTCTATACTCAACCACCATTATACAATAGCAACCCTGTAAGCCCCTAATAATTATCAGGAGCACTTTATCCTCGAGGTCCTGGGTCTTATTGCAGCCTCAGTGGAGGCACATATTATAGTTGGCAGGGACTTCAATCGGGTGCAGAATACCTCCCTAGACATATCAGAGTAGAGGGCAGGTCAATCTGGGGGCCTTCTTGGTGGAGGACATTCACTGGCTGCAAGATGTACGCTTCACAGACATTTGGTGGGCTCAGAATCCCACCTCATGGGTGTACTCATTCTTCTCTGCCTCACATGAAATGTATGTGTGGCTTGATTACTTCTTAGAAACCCCAAGCATTCACAATCACTGCCACCAACATGGAATAGGTGCCACTGAGTTGCATGACCATGTTGCTATCACAATGTCTTTCCATGTACCTGGGCTACCTACTCCGGCTAGATCATGGTACCTCAACACTAAACTCCTTACCTACAACTCAACACAGACAGAGGTATGGGAGGCTATTTCACACTTTCTTGAGCTAAACGACACACCCAGCACACCCATTTTCTTTCTCTTGCACACATTGAAAGTACTGATTAAGGGACATTCATAGCGATCTCAGCAAGGTTAAATAAGGACATCATTTTAAGATCTAACACATCTCTACAACAGCAGTATGACCAACTTAGTTTAGAAGGATGCTCCATTAAGACTAAAAAGGCAAAAAATAAAACCACCAGTACCATGGTCTAACCCATGGGTACTCACAAACTTTCTCTCGGGGGCCAAATTTACAGTGTGGTTTCTGTCCGAGGGCCGCACCGGTGGGGGCGGGGTCAGTGGGGGAGGGGGCGGGGCTAGAAAAAAACAACTGACCATGAGGTTGATCACAGGTCCCTGCAGCGGACGCCTTCGTCCACTGAGCCACCAGACCCGGCATACACACATTTCTCTCTCTCTCTCTCTCTCGTTCTTTCTCTGTCAATCTCTCTCTCTCTCTCTGTCTCCCTCCCTCCCTCTCTCTCTCCCTCCCTCTCTCTACCTCTCTCCCTCTGTCTCTCTGTCTCCCTCTGTCTCACTCACTCTGACTGTCTCACTCCCTCTCACTCCCTCTCTCCCTCTGTCTCACTCACTCTGACTGTCTCACTCCCTCTCTCCCTCGGTCTCACTCACTCTGACTGTATCACTCTCTCTTTGTCTCCCTCTCTCTCTCTGTTTCCCTCTCCCTCTCTCTGTTTCCCTCTACCTTCCTCTATTTCTCTCTCCCTCTCTCCTCCCTTCTCCCTCCTTCCCTGTCTTCCTCTCCCTCCTTCCCTCTGTCTCCCTCTGTCTCCTTCCCCCTCCCTCACTCTGAGATCTCCCTCACTCACTCTGAGGTCTCCCTCACTCACTCTGAGGTCTCCCTCACTCTGAGGTCTCCCTCCCTCTGTCTGCCTGTCTCCCTCCCTCACTCTCCCTCTGTCTGCTGTCTCCCTCCCTCGCTCTCCCTCGCTCTCCCTCTGTCTGCCTCTGTCTCCCTCGCTCTCCCTCTGTCTCCCTCGCTCTCCCTCGCTCTGCCTCCCTCGCTCTCCCGCTGTCTGCCTGTCTCCCTCCCTCGCTCTCCCTCTGTCTGCCTGTCTCCCTCCCTCACTCTCCCTCGCTCTCCCTGTCTGTCTCAGTCTCCCTCGCTCTCCCTCGCGCTGCCTCCCTCGCTCTCCCTCTGTCTGTCTCTGTCTCCCTCCCTCGCTCTCCCTCTGTCTGCCTGTCTCACTCCCTCACTCTCCCTCTCCCTCTGTCTGCCTGTCTCCCTCCATCGATCTCCCTCGCTCTCCCTCTGCCTGCCTCTGTCTCCCTCGCTCTCTCTCTCCCTCTGTCTGCCTGTCTCCCTCCCTCTCTCTCCCTCTGTCTGCCTCTGTCTCCCTCCCTCGCTCTCCCTCTGTCTGCCTGTCTCCCTCCCTCGCTCTCCCTCTGTCTGCCTGTCTCCCTCGCTCTGCCTCCCTAGCTCTCCCTCTGCCTCCCTCGCTCTCCCTCTGTCTGCCTGTCTCCCTCCCTCTCCCTCTGTCTGCCTCTGTCTCCCTTCCTAGCTCTCCCTCTGTCTCCCTCGCTCTCCCTCTGTCTGTCTATCTCTGTCTCCTTCCCTTTCCCTCCCTCTCCCTCTTCATCTCATCCTGCCTGTGTGTGCCCAGGCTGAGACAGCTTCTGGGCACACACACACTCAGCAAGCCAGCCAGCCGCACCCGAGCACTTAACAGGTCTTTAAAAGACCATTTGCATGCTAATGAGGCTTTGTTCACCTCGTAGGCCCCTGCAGCCCCACTCTGACGGAAATCGCCCGGCCCTCACAGAGAGCCTCTGCATCGCTCTGCAGCAGGGGTGTTTGCTGAGATTCTTTAAAAAAAACAAAAACACGGGTACGATGTCTGCACGGTCCGCGGGCCGCCAGGGAAGGTTTGCGGGCCTTACTATGAGTACCCGTGGTCTAACCAAAACATGAACAATGAAAGAAGACTAAGACAGCTGGAACGACTATGGATGAAAGACCCAAATATTACCCATCTCGAACAGCTGAGAATGCACAGAATCTCATTCAAAATGGCGGTCTTGAAAGCCAAAATTAGAGCGATCAGATCTCAACTGGACAATGAAAAGAAACAGCCCAGAAAACTATTTGGCATAATAAAGCAACAGTCAGGAAAACCTGAAGACCACAATTGCAAACAACCAGATGGACATCTGCAACACCTCCACTTTCTTTAAAGACAAAATCATAACCATAATCAGCTCTATTCCCAGCTAAGCGAGTACCCGACCTGGGAACTCTACTAACCCCACCCTCACAACACACAGTGAGATTACTGAGCAACATTCCCCAACTGTTCCAAAGAAAACTGAGCCATTCGGAACAGTTTCAGACCTCTGTCTGAGGGGGAAAACCATTCAGTCAAGAAACCTACCACACATTTAAATAACCCTATTCCCTCCCGCCTCCTGAAAGAGATGCACCAATCTGTTTCTCTCTTATGGACAAAAATTGTAAACACATCTCTCCATCAAGGATCCCTCCCAGTATACCTGAAGATGGGCCAAGTATCCCCTCTACTGAAAAAACAGTCACTGACCGGAAAGACTTAAACAACTTCCGACTGGTATTTAGTCTGACTTTCCTGTCTAAATTGATAGAAAAATGCACCCATGATCATATAGGTGAATGCATTGGGAATTTTGTTCTATTATACAAACATCAATCTGGTTTTAGATCTATATTGAGATCACCATGTTTAACATCCTAGATGATTTACAAACATCACTAGACCAAAACAAATCCTATTTCCCAATACTTCTGGATTTATTGGCGGCGTTCAACAGGGTTAGCTACAAACACCTCAGAGATGCTCTTGAAATCAGAATGGACCTGTCAGGAGCTGTCCTTATTGGTTCACCTTCTTGCAGAACCGTAAATAATGAGTCACAATCGCCAACACCCATTCAGATGTAGCAGACATCAACAGGGGAGTTCTGCAAGGATCTCCAATGCCACCAATGCTCTTCACTCTTTACATAGAACCACTCTCAAAAATCTTGAATCAGTCAAAAATCTCGTACCACATGTATGTGGATGATACTCATTCTACATCAAACTCTCCTCTCAAGAAGATATCTGGATGATACCCTGAGGAAGACTGGCTAGCACACAACCATCTAAAATTAAATGAGCAGAAAACAGAATCCACTCTTTTCTCTCCACCCCTCAGACACCAAATACCTCAACTATGGTCTCAGAATGTCAACTCGCTAAACTACACCCGAACCATATAAGACTCTGTAAAATCACTACGCATCATAAAAGACTCAAATCTAAACATGTGAGTTTACATACAAGCTGCTTCCAGAAGTGCCCACCCACATTTGCACATTCTAGGACAACTAAAACCCTTCATACCATTAGGAGATCTCAAAACGACAGTTCAATCTCTAGTGCTCTTAAGACTAGACTAGGCGAATGCTATGATGTTAAGTCTTCCAAAAGCTGGCCTAGCCCTGATGAAAGCAACAATAAATGCAGCAGCAAGATTTTTAACAGGTACACATCGGTATGCTAACATTTCCCATCACTCAGAGTCCTCAACTGGCTCCCAGTTGAAGCTAGGATTCAACTGAAGGATGCAAGTATAACACAGAAAGTTCTACACAATTCTGGTCCAAATACTTGGTGAATAGGATCAACCTATGAAGATGTGGAAGGGACTCTAGAAGTGCCAAATCCCTCATATTAGAACATGTCAGATTCAAAAAAGGATAACTACCGGACGCACTTTCGTGGGATCTGCTACAAAAATATGGAACTCCCTACCACCCTCAGTGAGAGCAATTACCTCAGGCTTTCAAAGAAGGAAGTTAAAGCCTTACTGCTAGAAAAATATGTGTCATAAGAGAATTCTTTTGGGACTGTCACCCTACTCGATATCGCATACTATTGTATTATACCTTGCTGTTCAAACACTATTCATGAGAATTTGTTCAAAACTGACATTCACCCTATTAGATATTATACACAATTGTTTTATACATTGCTCTTCAAAGTCTATGTACAGCATATCTTATGTGACAAGTGTATTCTCTGTACTGCAGCACTCATCACCTCTCTTTGTACAGCACACTGATACCGTGATGGTCATGTTGGAGCTATATAAAACACTACATTACCTACTGGCGGTCGCCAGTAGGTATATATAGGTAGGATTTTTTCTCTATGGGATTTTTGAAAATTCTATGTCTAATAACTTTGGCGTTTGTGGACGGAATTGGCTGAAATTTTCAGGAAAATGGAACATTGTGTTTCTGAGCAGCCCCTGAAAATTTGGGGGGGTTTCGTCAAGGGGGGGGCGAGAAAAAAGGGGGTCCCAAAACGTGTTTTTAACATTGAGTTTCCCATAGGGCGGTTGGCCTCACTTTTAGCCCGAACGGCTGAATGGATTTGCACGAAACTTGACAAAATTGTAGGGACTGGTAGCCCGATGTGCCTTTGCTAGGTCTCAATATATGTGCTTCAGTGGATTTTGAGAAATTAACGTTCACAGCGGACCGGGCAGCGCTCCGGTTCGCGGACTTTTCGCGGTACGGAGCTTTGTGAAGCGAAGCTGATTGGTTCTCCGGCGTCTGTGAACATTCCAAACAGTCCGTAGCGGCCGCCATCTTGTCTCTCGGTAGGATCGAGAGACAAGAGGAGGCCAAAGCGAAGGGGCAAATGACCATAAGGGGGCATAGTAGATCTTTCCTGACCTCTTAGGTTTGATGTACCATTTTGCCAAGTTTGGTGTAATTCCGTTCAGCCATTCAGGCTGTAGACGTATGTAAATGTCCTATGGAAAATTGCATGGGGAAAACACATTTGAAAGTGTTGAAATTTAGAACCAATTAAAATGTTACTTTGGTTTTGTATTTGTGTGTGATGAAAGTTAATTGGTTATGTATATATCTCAAATGAGAGGAAACCACAGCCATTTTGTGATACTACTGTCTGAGGTACATTTGTGAGGAATTTTTGGTGGTGAATTTCTGGTGTTTGATTTACACAGTACTAACACTTCTCCTACTTTTAAAAAGGTGAGTTGTTAATTTGTAAGGGGAACTATGTTGTACACTTGAAGATAATTTGAAAAATGTTTTCTGTTATTTATTTGCAGTCCTTCTGTTATACTAAATACTTGATAAAGTTAGTTTTATATTATGTATTACTAAAAACGATAAATGAAAGTGATTATTTTTTTCTGCAATTTACAGCAAGCAATTTGAAAATAAAATGGCTCACAATGAAGAGACCGTGGTAATTTCTTTTGAATTGTCCACTACATTGATTGAAATTGACAGCACCAATAATGAAATATTGTCACAAGGAGGAGATGACTTGAATGATTCTACTACATTGATTGAAATTGACAGCACCAATAATGAAATATTGTCACAAGGAGGAGATGACTTGAATGATTTTTTGGATCAATCTGTTGATGGCGAATTTATCGAATGTTTGGAGACCATAGAGTTACAAGAATCATCATTGCAGACTTTTAATGAGGAGATTCCAGATGAGATGATTGAAGAGGAAATTACTGATGAGGACATGTTACTAGTTCTTTCAAATTTAGAAAATTCAGAAGAATAAATTTATATTTAGAAATCAAAAATTGTTTGAGACATTATTCATTTTTATTTTTAATTTATGAGGTTGTAGCGAAGTGATTGTAGTATAAAATGAGACTTATAGTATAGAGTGCAACATTTTTATGTTACATGGTAAGTTTACTCATATTTACTTCCCTTCTCCCACTATATTATCTCCAATGTGTATTTGACATCTCTTCTTCATCTCCGGCCTCCTTTCTCTCACTGTGTGTCTCTGATGCATCTTATCGCTGCTATTTTGTGTAATTACAGAAGAGAGTAAAATAAAATAGTTCGGAACGTGAAAAGGGGGCAAAGTAGAGTACCCCTCACCCCCTAGGCCTTCTCAGGCGGTCCCAAAAGGATCAGTTTCTGCTTTCCTGAGAGATTATGGTATGAGTTCCATATACCACAATAATTTGCATTACAACATGCAAGATATATATCACCTATTACCAACTTTTGGAGATATTCGCGCTAAGCGCGAATATCTCCAAAAAGTAACACCTGCCCTGAGCAGTTCTTAGCCATGTTATCCAATGGGAGGTGGATAACATGGCTAAGAGCATTAGCTCGGTAATGCATGAATATCGCTGAGTTTTCAGCGATATTAATGCATTGCGGTCGTTTTTTATCGCATTTGCGATAAACCTTGATAATAGCAAGGTTTATCTTCGATAATTTCTGACGATGCTTAGCGGTAAAAAATTCGTTGGTAAGCATCGTTAGCGATAAATATCGCTTAACTTTGGTAATATGCACCAACGTCTGTTAACGTTCGATTCGAAGGAAATGAGGAAGTGTTGAAAAACATTGTTTGCGCCATCTTGCCTTTTTTGAAATGCCACACTTTTGTCGTGCACGGCAGCCATTTTAGATGCCTTGACCAGACCCACTCTCTGCACGCTGTCGATTCGTAGCATGGCTCCCCACCCTCGCAAGCATCTTCCCCAGGCACTGGTCACCCCCGCTCTCTGTGTTATGCATGGGCAATAAACCTCTCCCCATCTGCGCTGCTCTTCCCTGAGAATCACACTCTGTGCCCGCCCGACACCTCCCTTTCGCCCTATTCACTACCGCACCCTCTGACACTCCTCTTCCTCTGTGTCCGATTGTCCAGGCTATCAGCTAGCCCTGCAGATGTAGTTTATGGCCCCAGCTGTAAAGAATCACCCCTCTTCAAAGGAGTTATAGTAGATCAAGGCCCACACCCGATGAGATCCGTCACACCACACGTGTTCCTACTATCTGAAAACCATCCTGTATTGTGATTGGGGAGGGGACCGAGCCTGAAGCGGAAGATTCCAGGGATGACTCTTTGTACATCAAAGTTTTTACATTTATGTGTCACATTAAAAATATATAGCACTCCAACAAAGTAGTAGGATTATAAAACTTTAATAACTTATAAATATATACAACAAAACAAAAACAGTAAAAACATTTAAACAACGAAGAGACCGTGGCAATTTCTTTTGAATTATCCAATACATTTATTGAAATTGACAGCACCAATAATGAAATTTTCTCACAAGGAGGAGATGACTTGAATGAATTTTTTGATCAATCTCTTGATGGCGAATTTATCGAATGTTTGGAGACCATAGAGTTACAAGAATCATCATTGCAGACTTTTCATGAGGAAATTCCTGATGAGGACATGTTACTAGTTCTTTCAAATTATGAAAATTCAGAAGATGTTGCCTGGGGGTGGGTCGTCAGTAGCAGTCTGTTGTGCGAATAGTTCCAAGGCAGTAGAACGCGCTGAAATCTAGATGGCACAAAGGTGATGTCTAGTAAGTTGCCGCCCAGCAAATAACGGCGTGGGGCGCCGCGGGGGTGAGTGAGTCCAGTAGGCACCACAGGTATTTTTACCGGCATTGCAGAATTACTGCTGGGGACAATGCCTGTGCTGTAGCAGGGTCACAGCAGAAACAAAAAGGATTCTGTTGAAGATGTTGTTGGTTTTCAATTTGAAAACAGTTCTGGTGTCAACTGCTATGCTAATGTAGTGGTTAATGTTTTGTTTTCTCTAGAAAATGTAAAAGAGGGGGAGGCAGTCCAAAGTTCTGGTAAAAGGGCAAAGGAAAGGATCGGTGGTTTGAACTATCAGTCAAAAAGGGGAGGGGGTGCAACAATTTTTCCTACCGGGTCACAGTGTGCTTTCACCGGAACTGAGGTTTGCAGGATTCTAGTAATTCAAAGTGAGGCTGGCGCCAGCATGGGAGCGCCGACGTCCCGCGGATACAGTTTCGTCACTCCACGGGCGATCATGGCAGTCATTCCCCATCGGGGGTGTCTGCGGGGGTCGGAGACTCCCGCGGCTCCTCTAGAATCTTCAAGGTCATGGAGGACTACTGTGGTGGAGTCAACCAGTGACCGGGCCATTTCTTTATGCTGGGCCCGCTCTTGCCACGTCGATCGCCATTTTGAGAGTTCGGTAGCTACTGGCGATCGCGGGGTCAAATGAGCGGACGGGCTCCACCCTGCCGGGCGAGACGTTGCAGCATCGCCACAGTGGAAGAACCCTTTTCCGGGCGCCTGGAGCGCTGAGGGTGCAGGTGGGAAGCCTCCACTGGGGAGGCGGGAGAGGCCTGTTCGCACCGTCTCTCCCTCCCAGTGCACCCCACGGCGTC
Organism: Lissotriton helveticus; assembly: GCF_964261635.1. Taxonomy (NCBI): domain Eukaryota; kingdom Metazoa; phylum Chordata; class Amphibia; order Caudata; family Salamandridae; genus Lissotriton; species Lissotriton helveticus. The sequence goes on along the minus strand of NC_136071.1, from coordinate 747,551,271 downwards.
TCGCTTGAGATTTGTTATGGCCGGACCAGGCGATGAGGACGAGGGGGGGGGGGATCGGAGGCATGTGCAAGACATCCCCCCCAGTGTTGTCGCAGCCATTATTCAAGAAAGAAGTGTCCCGTCCGTCTTCGGGCCGGGCTTCTGGTGGATGTCGGCCGGACGCCCCTTGCTCTGGCCCCATGAACGGGTTCCTTGGTTTATCGGCTGCAGCCGGATCCCATCGGCCCCGGCCGTTGGTGGCCGGACTGGTAGAGAATGTGGCGGGACTACCTGAAACTGTCAAGGGCCACCGCGGCCGGACTGGGAGAGAGAGGGGAGGGTCGAGGACACGGACATTCCCCCCCCTGCAACTCTCCAGCGTTGTCAATCCCCCTGGCCGGGTCCCGCTGGCCTCGGCCTCGGCCTCTCCTCCGGCTACACCATACGTGATGATCTCCGAGGCGTGGCAGCAGGACCCGCCTTATATGTGTTGCTTCCGGCTGGGCGTAGCCGAAAACCTGTTGCCCTTTGGAAGTTTCTAGAATGGGGCGGATGTCTGCTGACTTCTATCTTTCCCAGTTTGCCGTTATTTGGCCGTGGCAGGCGGTGGGACAGACACGTTTTGGGGCAGTGAGGGGCGATGTTTTCAGGTTTCTTATTACGGGCTTACTTCTAACGTTTCATGTTTCTAGGACAATAATAGGTTTTATCATTACGTATTGTTATCGTTTCTTTGTTTGTTATTTAATAAAAAGTTCATCAGTGGCCTACTGATTTTCGTTTTCCTATTCTTTTCTTTCCAGGTTGTTTCATGCTAAAGTTTCTGTTAACAGGATACAGTGATCACTTCGTTATTATTGCATATGTCCTTTTCACTAGGGGTGCTCTCTTGTTGGGCCAGATATCTCTAGTAAATGGTCCGGGTGAAACAGGTGCATCAATCAGTGGGGAGTAGATAGGCATGACAGATTACAACGGGGGAGAAAGGTCCGCATTACCTACCCTTTCACTACTTGCAAAGATTTTCCTACGTTTATTTGCAAACAGGGAATACCTCCAAAAAGAACTAATTCCCAAACAGTCAATGTTCGGACAATCAATCAATCAATGAGGAATGAAATAGGTACGACCTACCCTTCACTATCTGCAAAGGGAGAGAGAATATTCCTATTCTTCCTTGTTTGCAGGCAGAGAAGATCCTTAAGAGAACCAACTTCGAACAATTCAATGCTCGATTCAAACAATCAACAAGGGGTACTGTGAACACAAATGAACGCCGCTTATGTACATACACATTGCTATTTTCAACAGGTTGTTCCTAATGTTTCTATTTTAGCGAGGTCAAAAAGAGATCCCATTAGTGGCCTACTGATTTTGCTCGATTCCTTTTGTTTTTTTACACGATTTTTCGCTATCTGCAAAGACTAAACAGAGTATTGCGACTCTGTGCTTGTTTGTAAATAGAGAATGAACCAAAGAGAACAATCAATCAAATGGAGAGAGAAGCAGGCATGACGGATTACAACGGGGGCAAAGGCCTGCGTTAACTACCCTTCACTATCTGCAAAGAGAGAGTACTCCTAATAGAAATGAGGGGTGGGGGGCAGCATTCAAAGCAGATCAGTGTGCATAAACACGAAAATGTTTTTACTTACCACGTACTTGACATTCGACAGCTTATGATATTTGCTATTAAAAAACCTTTGAAATTCACTGAAAAAACCATAGGTTATAGACCATATATAGTTAGGAATTAGCATTTACAAAACCTTGAAAATTCACTGAAAAAACCATAGGTTATAGACCATATATAGTTAGGAATTAGCATTTACAAAACCTTGAAAATTCACAGAAAAAACCATAGGTTAGAGACCATATATAGTTAGCTGGACATTTTATTGACATAAAACCAATGAAATTCCATATATAGTTAGTTGCACTAACTATATATCGCGCACCTGCAATCCACTGCTGATGATGTCACATATTACATCATTCATGACATGGTCAGTGACATCACTGATGACATCTCAAATGACATCACTGATGACATCTCATTTGACATCAATGACCACATCACTGATGATATCATTCATGTGACAATACAATGCATCTCCTCACATTTTAATATAACCTCTGTTTCACCCAGTGTTAAATACAGAGTATAATTTTTGAAACCATTGACACACCAATACTAGTTACTACATACGCACTCACTGATTCCTACGTCTACACACACCTTCACTCATTCACCCATACAATCATTCATACATACAATCACTCATCTTTACAACACTATCATATGCACTCATACACCTATACAGACACTCACAGTCTGCCACTCATCCATGGAGTTACTCACACACCTAGTCAGTCCTGTAAAGAATCAATGACACTTCCATTTTCTTGTCTATACAGTTAAACATAGAGCACCTTACATTTTCAAACATATACTAACACATACTTACCTTCTTATACAACCATTGATACAAGTACACATTGATCTGCACAGAGTCATACACCTCCCAGCCAGCCACACACACACTCAGTCTCCCATACAAATACTTGGGCAATCAATCAATAACCCATATAGTTACTCATATAGCTACTGATCAACACATGCAGCAGTTTATAGAACAACAGACATAATGATGCACAAATTAAGACAGTTTAGTCACTAACCCATGCACTCAGTGAGACACATTTAATCACTCAGTCATACAGTCAGTCATGCACCTACTAAATCCTTCGTCCAGACACTTACACATCCACTCATTCTTCAATATGTAAGACATATTTAAACTTTACAGAAACAAAAAATCACTGGATGTTGTTATCAGTCATGTCATCAGTGATGTCATTTGAGATGTCATCAGTGATGTCATCAGTGATGTCACTGACCATGTCATGAATGATGTAATATGTGACATCATCAGCAGTGGATTGCGGGTGCGCGATATATAGTTAGTGCAACTAACTATATATGGAATTTCATTGGTTTTATGTCAATAAAATGTCCAGCTAACTATATATGGTCTCTAACCTATGGTTTTTTCAGTGAATATAAATAAAAATAAAAGAAAATAGTTTTGACAACTGATCCCACTGAACATTTAAGCATCATCGCTCATGCCTACTCTATCACATCTTCTCCCACATATCAGGCCCTCCCAAAATGTGAGCACTGCATAGGAACCATGACACTGTGCTCGAAGAGGGGTGTTGAGATGGGAATGTCCTCTGCACAGCTGCACAGTTTTGGGCTTGCGCTCCTGCCCTTAATGCCCAACTCCGTGTGAACCTGCTATTCTGACCTTTATGTTTGGCCCTGGTGAGACGCTAATCTAGTGGGTGCAGAGTCCTAGGCCTGTCAAGGACTATATGAGTTCCAGGACCTGTCCTGTGACCTAGAAGTGCACACCAAGAGCAACTTCATAGCCGACAGTGGACTACTCTGCCTGTCCTGGTTTTAACATGGAAGGCAAAGATGGCAGCATGCCATGTGTTCAGAATCTGTAGGTGACCAGACTATTGTACCTGTGCCAGTGAGAGTGTGGCATATTTACCCCTCTCATGTAAATGTGTCTAGTTCATGTGCGCATACAGTGAGCCTGTAACGGTATGCAGATTTTGGCCCGTGGCAATTTTGAAAACAGACATTGCACCACACACACTGCAATGCTTAATTAACCAGCAGTGCATTTGCAGGTGGCAAAATGCCTGTGGGCACAGTGGACAGAGCAGCGGGGCAAAGGGGCACCCCTCCCCCCCCTTAAAAAGTAAAAAAACAGCAATCACTGCAGGGCAAACACTTGCATCCATAGTGTGTCTGTATTTGTCCCGCGGTGAAATATCCACAAATCGCCTGTGACGTGTGATAATATGACTCTTTCTACTTGTGAGTGTCGATACTAAGGCTAGTAGGATTAATTTTAGATTGCCCTCATTTAGCATGGCCCAAGATGAAGGATGAGGATTGCTTCCCCAGACAATGAAAGTGTTCATGCGACATGATGGTGGAGTTCAAGACACTAAATTGGGGAGGTTGGAAGCAGGACCACTTTTAGAATTGCAATGAAGGCTTTGTTAGCAAGGGACTGCCGATTATTTGTTCCTGGGTTCCTCCACTTAGTAGATGTAGGGGTGAAGGATGGAAATGCAGTTTTGTTGTTGAAACCTTCTAGGTTTCCCATTTGTCTACCTCTAGTTACTGCTTCAGGAAAGCTGATGACAGCCAGGTGGAGCCAACTCCCACTTCATTGTGCTTTTGTTGTGGATTATCCTGCAGGGAGTCAGGCCTAATATTACCTGCTGTGAGAAGCATCACTTTACACAAAGGCTCTGACTGGAAAGCAACCTGAGAAGGACACCTGAAACAGAACCAATCCAAACAAGTTCCGAAGTTTTAGACACTGGATCCACATCTATATATGGAATATGTGCATACAAGTGACATCCAAACCACCATAGCATGTTTCAGACCCAAATTTTTCTTGGCCAAGGAGCTTGACCAAGGAACTGGGGCCCATATATCCACAAGGAATTAGCATTTCTTAATGGACCGAACCTCTATTTTGGGCCGTTAAGAAATGCAAAATAACCTTTCCCTATGCACGATAAGCATATATGCATATAAGCTAATCCTAACCAGTAGAAATTGCATTTTGCAATTCCCAAAATAGGAAATAGCAAATAGGGATTTCCTATGTTTGATTCCCTAATTGCATGTGCATAGCATTTCCTAATTGCAAATTGGGCATTAAGGAAATGCTCTTGTCATTGAATCAGATTTGATGGTAACCAGGTGCAAACTAAAACAATGCCCCCAAAATGCATTCGGATCATTCCTAATGGTGGCTACGGACTTCCGGGCAAGCACTTCGCAGGTAAGTGTAAACTATATATATGTATGTATACAGGGCACAAGTCAGAGATACATGTGGGTACACAGCGTCCACCCACTGTTTTCACAGAGTTGCACCGCCAGGAATTTGGTCCCCACAGAAATATGCTGAACTTGTCCTGGTGTAATTTTCAGACACCAGGACACGTTCAGGTTTGCATGCACGATGTCTGCTTTCCATTCCCAACAACAACATGCAGGCAGCGAGGGGGGCTTTTTTATGTTCACCTACAGCTGGGCCACAGATAAGGGCTGAAGTTAAGATGCCATCAGGCATCGTTTTGAGCGAGTATCCTGAATGGACGCGGCCTGGAACTGCATGTAGGAAGGTGGAATCTGACTATATGGTTACCCCATCTTTTTTCCTGGTGTTTTGCTGGTTTTCGACTTAGTTGCCCAGGGACCCTGCTAATCAGGGCCCCAGACTATCTGCTTTCTCTATAAAATGGAGTCCCTACACTTTAGGTGCATACCATATTGGTTACCTGGTCAACCTTGTGAGCCCCTGTATAGTGTACCATAGGTACCCAGGGCATAGGTGCACCCTAGGACTACCAGGGGCTGCAGCATGTATTGTGCCACCCCTGGTTTGCCTTCCAAACTGACACCACAGGTCTGTTCACACAGCCTGGGTAAGGTGGTGTAATCACCCCTTACTTAGATATAGATATAGGTATCTACCTTAACATATAGACACATATACACCTATAAGCCACTCCTATGGAAGGCCTCGACAATCCTGGAGGCAGAGTGCTTGGTTTTATGTGAGAGGGTGCTCTGGCATGAGCTGAGCCCCTCTGCAGCTTTCGGAACCATCTCCTTATAGCTGTTCTATGATATAGCCATACCATATACTCTTAAGTGCATTATAATCCTCGCAGTTAATGCTAACTTTAGTTTGGCTTTATCAAAACATGTTGTGTAAGGTGTCAAACACTTTGGAATACTACCCCCCCCCCGCCAATTCTGGCGGCGGGGGTAGCATTCCGCCCTTCTAGAGGGAAAAGACATGTAGTTTACTGCTTTACCCGGTTAAAGTTAAACAGTGCCTCAGCATCACAAAATGGATGCTGCTGCCACAGACATGAGTCTGACCTCCTATTGCTGGGGGAAACTCCAGCAAGGGCGGCCTGGACAATAGGTTTCCTGTCCAGGGAGGTGCCAGCACCTCCCCATACAGGGGTTTTGTGTATTGTGGCAGGGAGGGCTGCATTCAGTGAATGCATCTAGACACTGCCTGGGGCACACAAGGTGCTACATGCATAGCCCGGTTCAAACCAGTTGCTGGGGCACTCCAGCCCCAGCTCTGGCGCGAAACCAGACAAAGGGAAAGGGGTGTAACCACCCCCTTCCCAGGTCCACCCATAGGAGGGACCTAGTCAGGTAATCCAGCCCCCATCCTTAGTATAAGTATAGGACCTGTGTCGCCAAGATTTTAGATTATCCTGGACGAATCTTTGTAAGACATATCTTGGACCTTCGAAATTCCATTTCGACTGGAAGACGGAAGACATCTCCTTTGTGGTCAAGGAGTGACCACCCTGTTGAAACAGGCACCAACAGCAACTTTGCTGGTCTGCAGTTTCAAGGCTCCCGTCGGAACCCGAAGACTCTGCGACTCAAGAACTGGACTTAGAGACTTGTCTGATCTCGACCCACATCCACAGCTAAGACCCGTGCCGGACACGAGAGACGTGGAACCGGACATCTTGGACATCCTGCATTTTACTAACTGCACTCCTTTCCTGAAGACTCAGTAAGTTGTGCATTGGGGTACGAGAAGCCCCAGCCCCGAGCATCATCTGTACTGAAGCCCAGGCCCCCAAACTCCGCGAGTGTCCCGCGGGCCCTGCCTTCACATTTGTGCTTGACGTGTCTTCCCGGCTCCTTGCCCGTTGGCTAGTGAGCCCCCCAAAGATGCCATCTTGAAACTACTTTACTTTCCTAGTTGCTCGGGGCTTGCTCCAACTTCCCTCAAAAGGAGAAATGCCACAGACCTTGCTGGTCTTCAACAGAGCCAATCTTGACATCCTGCGTGGGTTGTGGTTGCCAAGGCTTGTTGGGTCCAATCCGGACACCGATGCTGCAGTCATCTAGATCCATCATGGGACAGCTCGAATCCAGCTCTTGGTTATTGTCAATGCCTCCTGTACCTCGTGGCAGAAGAGACAAACTCACCTTCTTCACCTTAAAGCACCTGACATCGCCTGGTTCCTTCCTGGTCACTGGCTAGTGACCCAGACTCTGTCCCCTCTGCTTTCAGGTTCTTCACATCTCTGATCCACCCTTGGATCCACCCAGACACTTTTCCTCTGGTCGCCTGCAGCACTTCTTTGCAGCTCTCCATAGAAACGACGACAAAACCAGACACGAAAAGACACCTATGCACCCGGCTTCCCTGGGTGAGGTAACACGAGTACTCCAGTGCTCCCGTGGGTCTTGACTCTCGAAGTGTCCTAGTTTAAAAGGGTTCCACCCTAGTCCATCCGGAAGTGTCCTTTATTTGTAACTTTGTAACTTTTACGAACACCATAGAAAGTCAATGGGAACCCGCGCCTGTGTTTAGACACTGCACGCGGCTCCCGTGGGTCTCCTACTTCCTAACAACTGGTTGTTTACTGTAGCCCCAGCAATTCTACAGGCCTTAGGCCTGCTTTCTAACTCTCACGTGGTACTTATACCACTTTCTTAGTATATGGTTAGTGAGGCCCCTAGGGCATAACGTATACTGTGCACCTTATCGTGTATTAACTGTGTGACTTGTATTGTATTTTAACCTCTGACCTCATAAAGAGTACAGAGGGGTTGTGTTTAGAATAAATACATGTATATTTGATATATACCTTGTGTGGTGTCCTTTCATTTGGTATTCAAGGGATTATATATGGTAAAACAACTTGCTTAACTCGCCTACTGAAGTCTTAGCCTTAAAGCTGCTGGTTCATGCTACCACTAGGATAGCTTTCTATAAGGTTGACTTTACAACCACCATGAATAAGGGTAGATTAGACTGGTGCAAGGGGTCCACTAAAACTAGTGGACATCATATGCCAGGCTAACTTCTCACACTGCACACTTGAATGCAAATGCAATGGAGGGGAAACAAAAGCACACAGCTTGTCATCTCTTCACAGGTACTTTGTTCAATCCCTGTATATAAGTGCATGTACTGCAATAATATCGGCTGTATGGGCCTGTCCCAGTATTTACACAAATATCAATTTAAATAACACTATTTTATTTCTTTTATAGTGCTACTCATCCCAATGCAGGGCGACCAAGCACTTTAATTAACATATATATTGACATTTAACCATGTAAGTGTGTAAATCAATGTACAAGATGAGTTACATGAGACGGAGAGCGTTAAAAGGTGAGGAGTCATATGCCCTTCATAGCTCACTGTGCTATTTTAGTAGGATTACAATTTATGAACTGCAGGTAACAAACAGGACCTCTGTGTTCGTGTTCGAAGCAGTAACCCACTTACCTATCCACAAAAAATAAAAATCTATCATCTGCATGTTACATGATGAACTTTGCAGGAGACACATTAACTTTCTATACTACTTTGATTCAAATCTGAGACTACACAAAACACAGATCTCTCTAACAACCTCCAGAGTTATCTCACCACTATTATTATTCCCTGAGATTTACTGGGCACCGTTGCAGCAGATGCCTTAACCCCATCAAATATTTAAAAATGCATTCTTTGTAATCAATTAAGCACAACACATCTACTACTCGTTGTTGCTAATTTATATGTAACAGGGTTTAAAAAACAACAAAAGTATTAGTTGAGGCCCAGATTTTGCGCCTGGATTATGCCACTTTTTGGTATAACTGTGACGCAAAATCTCATTTGTTAAATCTCATAATATGCTCAAATCTACTCATGATATACCTAATAAACATGTGTGAGGTCTTAATATCTGATGTCACTTCTTGTGATGTCACTTCCAATGAGGTCACTTCCTGTATGCCACATGCGATGTCACACGATGTGACATCCTGCACTGTGATGGTACGTGACATGATGTCATTTTCATAATGCCGAACTTGAGAAGTCTCCCCACTTCTTATTTTTTACAACTTGTGCCCTGTATATAAGTATATTTTTGTTAGAGTAGGGGCACTTTTAGGGTGGGAGCAGGAATTTTTTGGGCAAGGATAATTCAAGTGTTTTGGGTGTGTGTATATATAAATATATAAATATATATATATATATATATATATATATATATATATGTATATATATATATATATATATATATTCAAAATAATTCTGCCACTTTCCGTCGTTCTCCTGCCTGCAAATCGTCGGTGCCTGCCGTGGCGGCAGAAGCCACATATAGCATACAGAAAACAAATCCCAGCTGGGAAGGAGGCGGCACACCCAAGTCAGTTGAGGAAATGTATTAGACGAAAACAACGCGTTTCAACCACACTGGTCGAGTTCATGGGAGAAGGAGTGATTTCAACACCGAAACGCGTTGGACGTAGTGTTGACGAAATAAACACACTTTGCAATAGAGGCCACGGCTCCAGTGTTGATTTTCACCTTCTAAGGAGGAGTTGCGCATTAGTTGTTTGGCGGATTTTAGGGGGTAGCTACCCCTGCCGTGAGCCTGCCGTGGTATTGGCTTGGGTGAAAGCTAAACAAAAACGTGGATATATATATATATATATATATATATATATATATATATATATATATATATATTACCTACTGACGATAGCCAGTAGGTATATATAGTTAGGATTGTTTTCCATAGGGAAATCGCAACATTCTATTGGGAATAACTTTGGCGCCGGTTGAGGAATCTTCCTGAAATTTTCCTTAACTTTGCCTTGCGGCGCTCCGCTCCTTCCCTAAAAGTTTGGGGGGGGATTCGTCAAGCGGGGGCCGAGATAAAAGGGGGGTCCCAAACCGTGTTTTCCCCATGTTAATTTCCATAGGGCGGTTGGACTCACTTTTAGCCCGAATGGCTGAATGGTTTTCCACCAAACTTGGCAAAATTGTAGGGACTGGTAGCCCGATGTGCCTTTGCTATGTCACAAGATATGTGCTCCAGTGGTTTTTTCGAAAATTAACTTTGAAAAAATATATATTGGGCTACATTGGGCTATATATATGTTAGAGCCCAAATGTAGCTCAATGTAGCCCAATGTAGCCCAAAGATGGCCACCAGAGACAAAAAAAAAAAATGTAGCCCAAATATCAGCCAGATGTAGCCCAACTATAGCCCAATGACAGAATGTCCCAGAGTGTTCTAAAGAACAACTAGAGCGCTAACAGTCTTACTTATGACAAAAGTATGGCACACCTGAAGTCATCTTGATTGGAATAAAGTGTTAACACTTAAAACATTTAATTTGCAAAGGAACAAAATGAGGGGTTTCATTTGCCATAGAAATTATATATATATATATATATATATATATATATATTCACTGAAAAAACCATAGGTTACACACCAGTTATAGTTAGGAATTAGCATTTAAAAAACCTTTGAAATTTACTGAAAAAACCATAGGTTTCACACCAGTTATAGTTAGCTGGAAATTTTACTCGCATAAAACCATTGAAATTCCCACGTTATAGTTAGTTGGACTCACTATAACTTGCACGTCTGCAATGCACTGCTTATGATGTCACATATTACATCACTCATGCATATATTTAAATATTTAAACATTACCCGCTAATATATGTATTCACTAAGATACACTTAATAAGCCAGTTAACCAATCCATTTTTTTTTTAAAACACTGAAAAAACCATAGGTTTCATGCCTTATATAGTTAGGAATTAGCATTTAAAAAACCTTTGAAATTCACTGAAAAAACCATAGGTTTCAGGCCTTATATAGTTAGGAATTAGCATATAAAAAACCTTTGAAATTCACTGAAAAAACCATAGGTTTCAGGCCTTATATAGTTAGGAATCAGCATTTAAAAAACCTTTGAAATTCACTGAAAAAACCATAGGTTTCAGGCCTTATATAGTTAGGAATTAGCATTTAAAAAAACCTTTGAAATTCACTGAAAAAACCATAGGTTTCAGGAGTTATATAGTTAGGAATTCGTTTTTAAAAAACCTTTGAAATTCACTCAAAAAACTATAAGTTTTAGTGGTGTTATAGTTAGCTGGACATTTTACTCATACAAAACCAATGAAATTGCTCCTATATAGTTAGTTGTACTAACTATATTTCGCGCACCCGCAATCCACTGCTGATGATGTCACATATTAGATCATTCATGACATGGTCAGTGACATCACTGATGACATCTCAAATACCATCTAGATTTCTATGTTTACTTTAAAAATGACGTAAAACAGCAATCAAACGTGGAAGCAACCAACTTTGAACCCAAAAAACTCACCTCATATATGAAGTACACTTTGGCTTCAACGTAAATTCCCATGCGCACAACTGCACGGACAGCAGCATTCATTCCTGCGGATATAAAAAGAGATTGTGATATTACAAAATTATAAAATGCCCATTAATAAACAAAACTGTATACTTACCAGAGAAGCAGGTAAACGAAAGGCAAAGAAAAGAATTTGCCATCTAACACAGAAAATATAAAAACTGCGGGGCATATTAGCAAGAACCTCGTTAAAATTATCGCCGTTTTAGCGGCAAGAGACTGCCGCTGAGACAGCGATAATGGGCTTGCTAATATGCGTTAAAGAATTCCAATAGAAGCCCAGGTTAGAGGTCCTGCACATCTAACCTGGCTTCTATTGGAATTCTATAACGCATATTAGCAAGCCCATTACCGCCGTTTTAGCGGCAGTTTCCTGCCGCTAAAACGGCGACAATTTTAACGAGGTTCTTGCTAATATGCCCCTCCGTCATTATCTTCCTTTCAAGGATAAATTACATAGTAACTGTTAAACTCACAGGCCACTAGCTTTTGTCGCCACATTTTAATTTTCATAATGCACTTAAATGCATACCTCCACTAAACTTGTCACGAAACCACCCGTGGTAACCAGAGGCAGTGACCTTAATCTTCAGAAATGAATGACACCAAATAATCCCTTAAAACCTTTGCTTTTCTTTGATCTGGGAATACAATACAAAATATAATAATATGTTTGACACGTCAAGGTCTTTCCTACTTCTTTGACGATTTCCAACATTGGCAACTGCCATCAGTTCTGTCATTACCGTAAAAGCAGTTGGCCTAAAGCACAGTGTGTTGACAAAACACCAACGGTTCTTGACATCACACATTTTATTTTCAAATGTGCCTCTCAGGCTGTACAACGCGTGAGTGAAACAGTTTCACACTCTCAAAATAAGTCAGCAGCTTGTAAGCAAAAGATGAAAATGTGGTAAACGCACGAATTCCAAACATTTTCTTCACAGGGCTTGAATATTAAACAGAGATCGTTGATATGATGCATAATCAATCAAAAGACGTTAATTTGTGTATTTCCTCCCTTATTCATTGCTGATTCTCAGCACATCTGCTCCTGATCAGAAATGAATGCAAAAACTATAAGGAAAAAAAGCATACATTTGCATACACCTCATCAAAGGAAACAGACCTCTGCACCACCATAAACTGAAAAGATTGAATGTGGGCGCAGAGAGAGTCACCCATACTTAAGTGACCTGCACAAGTAAGGAAAGAGGTACAAAGAACATCTGCAGATTTCTAATGGCATAGTCACCAGTTCCTGGCACACACTCGTATATTCACTTTACACATATTAGTCATCTTTAGGGTGCTTTGAACCGCAATCGTTTCTGTTACTGCGGTTTCCCGGTGATTCATTTCAACAAGCAACCACTTTAACAATGCTCTGCTTCACCCAAAAAACAGCTTTCCTCGTAGTTTATTACCACCTACTGCAGTGAACTGGACTACAAAGGCTCAATCACTACTGCTATTTTGAGAGTGAAGTAAAAAAGTACATTCTAGTTCCCTTCAGCACCCATTTAGATATTTATCATGAACTGAATAAAATGGCATGGCTATAGTGTTAGGCAAAATGTACCCCATATTGTTCCACAAGGCTTCTCACATGGGGATGATAACAGGCTCTACGTTTAATTGGCTCCTTTCCAGTAGAGAGATGTGTGAAAAGTAACAACGGAATTCCTTAGACAGTTACTGTAACTAAATATTTCAAACACATTTAACTGTTGCTTTAGAGTTCATGGATGTTGGTCGTGCAGTCTTTTTGTTTATGATTGACCTTTTGGCAAAATTCAGCACTGCTGAGCAGCTTGTCTAAAGTGCGAATGCTGACAACACTTCAAGGAAATGTTTGTTCTCTTTCCTACTAGATTCCAGGGGTTAGGACGGGAGCCCTCTTTTCAAACAGGAGAAACATCATATGCTCAATCTATTTTAATATCTGCCTGGGCACGCTGCAGGCCATTTTTATTGGGTTTTAGGTAGTGTTAAACATACACCGAGGACACTTGGCTGTATATTATGGTTTGAAGGACCAGTCAACTCTTTCTTAGGTCAGAAGGGCACTATTACTAGAAATCAGCACTCCACCAACCCTCCTCCTCAGTCTGGGACTCACTCTGGCTCGCAAAGTAAATCAAGCACTGGCAAAACCGACAGTTTTTTTGGCTTTAATAATGCTTCTTTTGATTTCTTTTGTTTCTCCCTTTTTTTGTAAAACTTTATTTTTATGGGACCTACTAGGCCCTCTGTAATATACAAGTATGCATTGGTAAACGCAAGCCAGCCTTTTATTTTTGACAGTGCTTGTTTTGTTTATTTTTGTCGTGGTTTTCGTTTTTGTAAATCTTTGTTGCTCTGGGAGCTGCTGCATCCATGCTAGAATGAATACATACACAAACACATACGCACCCACATACATTTTTGGTATCCAAAAGTAAACATTGGCATAATAGTTCCTGATACAGAAGAGAACTACTTTGTGAGGGGATGTGCTTCTACCTGTGAATCTTGTGAAAGAGCAGAATGCTGTCATATACAGTGAGTGAAGTCAGCCAATGGCTGTAGTGGGATACGTTTTTGCCCCATATTGAATGCTGTAGAAGGAAGGAAAAAAACATGAACGAGACAATAGACCGGTCAGTGAAGAGGGCTGATTGAAAGCTCCTACAAATAGGTATATTATAAATATAATTTCCAAAAAATCAGGTGGTCTTGGTTAACACCAGATCTTAGAAAAAAAGTGGCTAACACCAAAAATAGTTTTTTTTAATTTTTAAAAAGCACATACTACCATAGTAATCCTTGGCAGTGAAGCAAACAGAAAAAGCAGAATGTTATCACTCACAGTAAAGTTGGCCAATGGAGAAATGGGCTGACCCACTGCCCTGCGTGTGTACTGTAGTGAGTGGAATAAAAATTTGAATGACACAATAACAGGCCAATGAACGAAGAGGGATATGTAAAAGCCCATAATTACAGTTAACCATACAATATGTATAAATTTAGTAAAATCAAAGAGTCTTTGCTAACACCAAACATAAAAATCTAGATGTTATATCCAATGCCATTATGATCCTTTAATGCTGATTAATATTGCCTTTTGTAGCAGATAGTAACTTATTCTGATTCAAACATAATTGGAATACCACACCTATAATATTACTACGTTTACATGCTGCAAACGCATACATTCAGAAAGTGGTGTTTTATAAAAAAACAATAGCCTTGAAGAAAGCTTTATTCTGTCTGTGTTACTGACTGCAAAACGTGTGGTAAGCTCTGCCAATCCTGTTTCCGAACACATCAAATTCAAGTATTGTTTTCTCTAAACTACTTTCTGTGGGTCAGTGCTTATTTTAAGCTGGTGGCTGCTGGTGAGGGCCACCGGAACTCATTTTTGGGAATGGCACCAATCTTTCTGCATCAAACATTTACCGGGAGATAAAAGGGGAGTGTCTGCTAACAGAGTAATAGGCCTGAGGTGAACTGAAAACGACACACCTTTGGTATCGCATGCTGACCTTTAATTGCACAAGCAGCAGGCTTCTGGGTAGAACTTTGAGCACCATCACTCATTCATTTACAAATTAAGCCTGACTGGGCCTTCGTTGTGCCACAGCACCCATATTAGAGTTTCTGCTTTGATACTGTTCTCTTGAAACAGTGCAATTCCACTTAAAATTAATCCAGTGTTAGACTGAAATGTGTGTGGTTTTTCACCCAGAAATTGACAGAGACCTAAACGATTTTAGATGTACTAATTTATAGAAGAGAGAACCAGAAACTCTTCTCTTTGCACCAAATCTTGTTATTGATTTTTTGTATTGCTGTGACTGAATTTCCTGATTGTCTAATACTGGTGCACCTTAACTTCTTTAGGAGATTAGGTTTCCCACTTTTGACTCTGTACCTTTACTGCATGATGCTGAGATTTGTGTACTCTAACGCGACTGCAAACATGTAGTAAATTTTCTTAACCTTAGTCACTGATTCCAGGTACTTATTGTGTAGCCAAATTGGTTACACTGTTAATTGAAATTTGATTAATCTAATGTTAACTCTATTTACCTCTCATTCGACGAGCAAAGGTCATTGGAGGACAAATGGTAAAGGGGTTGGTCCAGAGTGCTGGATCAGATCCCATGATGCAAGAAGAAACTTCCCTGCTTATAGCTCAGCAAGACTGTCTTTAAAGTACTTGTGTTAGTTCCTAAAAGGATGTAGACAGTGCTATCAGATTATATTTTGTGTCTCATAAACAAATAACATATCTATTAAATAATGAAAAAGAGGTCTTACACATGTCTGTTGATAGACCGCTAGAGTAAGCAACTCCAGGACAATTAAATAGCTGTAATAAAAATGAAAGCTAGCCGAGGAATGTTACTAAGCACTGTTTTCCCAGCTGTTCTTGGCAATGTTGAGTGGTCCGAGAGCCAAATTACCTCATATAGAGTGTTCTTGTTTGTGTGACCAGGTCAAAAGCCAAATGCCAATGCACAGGGGGGCAGATTTATGATAACTGGCGCATCCCTAGGGATGCGCCAGTTATTTTGCGCCGCTGCTTCGCCACCCATGGTGCGCCGCATTTACAATGCGGCGCACCATGGGGCAAAAACGGCACAGATGCGTGACGCATCTGTGCCGTAAAGGTGGCGCATTGCTGGGGGTGCCCCATCTTTACAATGCTGCGTCAAGACCTACGCCTGCTTCAAGCAGGCGCAGGGTTTTGACGCAGCATTGGCCTGAAAGTGACTGATTTCACTCAGCCACTTTTGCGAGGCGCACCTGCCCCGGAACGCCCACTCTGCGCCGGAACGCCCACAAGTGGCGCAGGGCTTTACAACGTGACGCATCTGCCTAGATGCGTCACGTTGTAAATGGGTCGTAGGGATGCGCCATGTTTACGCCGCAGTTGCGTGACGCTAACGTGGCGCATTCCCAACATAAATATGCCCCTTTATATTCTTTTGCCTGCTGCCCTGTGAAATTAAGGCTGTATCTTCAAAGACAGCCAGGATTGTCGTGGAATTCGTCATTTTTCTAAAGCTTATGAACTTTATTCTTCAAACATAAAGAAGGTTTTTAGGTTGTTGTAGTGAAAAGTAGTATGCCATGTTGTGTATGCCGGGCTTTATGCAGGATCAAAAAAGGTTTGGGGTCTTTAAAAGGGGCATGGCCAATGAATCACAACTATGAATCCTTTCCAAGTGACTTGGCCTTTGTAACTAAGGTTTTGGCTTAAAACATTTAAACTAAAATCCTGTGCATCACACAACATGCCACCTAACTAGTATTTGAGTACATCTCTGTTATTGCACTGCAACACATTACGAGCAAGCACCTATCAATCCAGACTGTTGAGCTTTGCCAATGCTTTAGGGCAGTATCATAGAAAAGGACAACAATTACATTGTTGTGAAAATGAGAATTACAAATAATCCAATTCTGAAAATCTGAGCCTGTGAAATAAACATTACTGAGGTCTGTGGAATTGGGTTGTTGTCTTAAGTGCTGCAATCAATTCTGTTCTCCCCTTCACACCACTTTCCTCTGCAGACTCATCTTTCTGAATGTTGCCATCTGCATATTTTACACATCTTCCCTTTCCTCTTCTGCACCTAATTTCACTCCCTGCTTCCCTTTCTACTTCCTTGTAACTCCTTCTCTAAATCACTCCCACACACATTGATCTTAAAGCACTTCATTTTCTTCTACTATCGCCCTATAAATATTTCAATAGCTTTCGACCTCCTGTACACACTTTTTGCATATGCCCACAATTATAACTGGCATGTCACCACTCGTCTGTGTGTTGAGCAGTAGAGCTAGAGATTGTATGAGCGTCTATTTTGATGATCTGTATGACCCCTTCAGAGGCACAGTGAGATCCTCACACTGACTTCAGCCGCAACTATGTTAGAAATTGGGCCTCTAGTTGGCAGAGGTACGCATCCTTGTCCAAGAAGGGACCACAACCCTAGTCAGGGTATGTCACAACACAACCTAAATCATCCTCTGCTCACCCTTTGGTAACTTCGCACAGAGCAGGCAGGCATAACTTAGAAGGCAATGTGCAAAGAACGTGTGCAATACCTCATACAGTAACACAGTATGCCAGAAGATCTGGCAAATTTTTACTTCCATAAAATCAATCTTATATACTCCTCCTTTCCACTGTCAGAGCAGATCGGCTCGAAGGAGTTACCTTTAGGTCCTTCACAAGGAATTAAATCCAACTGTCCCCCCGTTTTGGCGGAATTTCCTCTGCTGAGTGCGGACCGACTCACCTCCCTTATGCGACAGGTGAAATCGGGTTCCCCCAGTGACCCAGCACCTCCCCATATCCTAGTCTCTGTCGCTCAGACCATTCTTCCTACTCTGCTAGAAGTACTTAACACCTCAATTTCTACTAGCACAGTCCCAGTGGCTTGGAAACGGGCCATGGTGAGGGCCCTTATTAAAAAACCAAACCTGGACACGAAGAATCTTAACAACTTTCGCCCGATCTCCCTGCTTCCCTGGGCGGCCAAAATTCTTGAGAAATATATAAATGGTCTACTGACGACTTTTCTTGAACACAATCAGTTTCTGGATCCCTCTCAGACAGGCTTCCGACCCAAGCATGGGACCGAGACCGCACTACTGGCTGTCACGGAGGAATCCAGGAAAATCTTAGATCGGGGAGGATCGGTAGCAGTCATCCTCCTCGATCTGAGCGCGGCATTTGCTACCGTCAACCACGGTATCCTTTTGCAGCGGCTCCTGGATACTGGGATATCTGACAGCGCCCTGGAGTGGTTCAGTTCATATCTGAACGACAGAACCTTTCAGGTTTATGAGGGCAATGCTATCTCCACCAGCAAGCCTCTGGGCTGTGGAGTTCCGCAGGGATCTTCGTTGAGCCCGACGTTATTTAACGTCTATATGAGGCCGCTGGCTGAGATCGTTCGTCCGTATGGGATCAAGATCATTACCTACGCGGACGATACTCAGCTGGTGGTCTCCTTGGCTCAAGAAGGGGGCTCCTTAGCAGGTGTGGATCTTGCAGGCTGTCTGGAGAGAGTCAAGAGCTGGATGACCAAGTCTTGTCTCAAACTCAATGGAGACAAGACTGAGCTCATGCTTCTGGGTCGGCTCGCCCCAGCTTCCATCGATGCTCTTTGGCCACCCTGTTTAGGCCCTGCTCCGGCACCCAAGGACACCATCAAGAGCCTCGGCATCTGGCTAGACAGGTCTCTGTCTTTTGACCATCAGGAAACCAGACTATCTGCCACCTGCTTTGGTATTCTTAGAGGTATAAAAAAGATCCTACCCATACTCCCCTTTGAAGCAAGAAAGACCGTGGTTCAGGGCTTGATCCAATCCCGCCTGGACTTCGGGAATGCCCTATATCTGGGAGCCCCTGACTTCACTCTGCGCAAATTGCAATTAATACAAAACTGCGCTGCCCGGACGCTTCTACAAACCCCTCGCAGATCATCGGTAAAGTCTGGGTTGATAAGGCTACACTGGCTCCCTGTTAGGGAAAGAGTCAGTTTTAAATTTCTCTGTATTGCGCATCAGACATTCTGGTCGTTAGGCCCAGCAATCAATCAATCCCTCGTTACCCCCTACCATCCTGCTAGACAGTTGCGCTCAACCTATGTCACACTGGCCACAGTTCCCAAAATAAAGAAAACAAGATCGGGAGGCCGTTTGTTCTCCTATAATGTGGCCAGGTTATGGAATGATCTCCCCCAACATCTAAGGTCCAACCCCGACCTTACCTCATTTCGCAAGCAGCTGAAAACGTTCCTGTTTAATAAACAGTAGTCGGGCCGTTATTCTTCATAAGCAACCATAAGCCTCAGCTGTAATCTCAGCGCTTGGACGCCTCAGGGCAGCTATGTGCGCTTTATAAAAATCATTTTCATTTCACAGTGAAAACACCACAAACAGACTCCACAGTGGTTCAGGAAAATAAAGTATGACTTTATAAATTAAACAGGAGCAAACAACGAGCATCCAATGTATAGAAGGTGAGTTATTGAATATTGAATAAATGCAGTAAAGCGCTTAGAAGCAAGTAGCACCTTAGCTCGCGCTGGAGCTGGGCAAAGTAAAAGTTCGGGCTGATCATGATGGAGTGCCAGTCGACTACACGACCCACACAGGCTCCGGTAAACAAAGTACCTTTCCTGGTCGCAAGCAGGGAGATGCATCCATCTTCTCCATCCAGTGAAGGCGATGCTCCCGCTCAGAAGACAGGTACCAGAGTCGAGATGCGTCGAGTGATATGCCAGTTTCTGCCACACAGTCGAGGTGATGCGTCGATCTCACCAAGCTGCTGCGGTGGGAATACGCAGTCTGATGCATTGATCTCTGGAGGCAGAGTGCTGGTTCTGAGGTGATGTGCCGATTATACTCTTCCAACCGAGTTGACACACCGGTTCTGCTACAAGCAGACAAGAGATCAGTCGAACTCAATGTTCCAAGTACCTTGGCCACTTCCAGTGAGTCAGCCACAGGAGCAGGGGTACAGACTTTGATTTCCCTAACTCTTAAGCAACAGGAGGCAAGCCGGCAAGCCCTTGGAGATCACTTTGGCAGAAGACAGAGTCCAGCTCTCCTTCAGCGGAGTCAGAGAGCAGCAGGGCACCAAACACAAGAGCAGGCTTTCCAATAAGCAATCCAGTTGAGTCCTTTGAGCAGCACAGCAGTCCTTCTGACAGAGGTTAGGTGTAAGTCCAGAAGTGTCTGATTTGATGGGGTGAGAGACCCAGTACTTATACCCAAATGTGTATTTGCAGTGGGGGAGACTTCAAAGAGTGGTTTTGAAGTACACAAGTATCCCTTTCCACCCAGTCCTGTCTGGCAGGCTATCTGTGGGGGGTAATCAGTCCTTTGTGCGAAGTCAGGCCACTATCTTTTGAAGTGTAAGTGTGAGCCCCTTCCTCCCTTACTGCCCAGAAATGGCCATCAGAATGCAGATGTATGTAGATGGGTACTCAGCCACACCTAGCCTTCCTGTGTTTGTGGCTGTCTGGAGGGAATGCACAATATGTAACTGTCACCCAGCCCAGACGTGGATTGGAGGCATGCTGCAAGGCACAAAGAGAAGAGAAATGTCCACTCTCTAAACAGTAGCATTTCTAAAATAGTAATGCTAAATCCAAGTATACCAGATAAGAGGATTTATCCTTACCATTCAAAAGATATGAAACATGATGCAGCTACTCTTTCCTCATCAGGAATTAGAGCTTAAACTTATTTTAAGGAATTCCTATTGTTAGCCTATGAAAGGAGGAGGCCTCACAGTGGTGGAAAATTAATTTAGCCGTTTGTTACTAGTAGGACATGTAAAACTTAAAAGTACATGTCCTACCTTTTACTTACACAGCACCCTGCCCTATGGGCTACCGAGGACCTACCTTAGGGATGACTTATGTTTTATAAAAGGGGAGTGTTGGCCAAGGGTTTTAAATGTGAAGTTGAGGTGACACTAAACTGCACACACAGACCCTACAGTGGCAGGCCTGAGACATGGTTAGAGGGCTACTTAGGTGGGTGGCACAAGCAGTGCTGCAGGCCGATTAGTAGCATTTAATTTACAGTGACTTATAAGTAAATTAAACATGCCATTTGGGTATGAGCCAGTCTTACTATGTTTTAGGGGGAGAGCTCTAGCACTTTAGCAGTGTTTAACAGTGGTAAAGTGTACAGAGTCCTAAAGCTAGCAAAAACGAGGTCATAAAAAGAGGAGGAGGAAGGCAAAGGTTTGGGGTGACCCTTCAGAGAGGGCGATTTTCCAACAAGCATGTATTCTGAAGACCTGTATGACCCCCTGAAAGGCACAGTGAGAACCTCACATTGCCTTCAGCTGCAAGTCCAAAGTTCTCAATTGTGGCCCGTTATAAACATCCACTCACAACCTGAGGTCGCACACAAACCTACAGACAAGCAACTCAATTCATGGTTTGCACAATGCAAAATTTGATATGCTGCGAGAAAAAAACTAAAGAAAAACAGCATCCTCAAAAAAGCAAATACTCTTGGGAATGTAAATTAATTAGAATGGGAAATGTAAACAGAACTACCTCAGTGACCTGGATTACCTTAATGGTTTTTACACTCAATCATTCATTGATCTTTATTCAGTATCACATGACTAAACCATACATGAACGCAATACTAAGTCAATTAAAAGCAGCCAGTTAAAAGCATGTATAAAATGCAGATAAATACGGCAATGAAACAGTTCGGGAGAATACACATCACACAGCAAATAAGATTTTCCGAAAGGTGACTGCGCCAGTTAAAAAATAAGCTAAATTAAGTCTATACATCCGGTAATAGCATTAGATATAGCAGGACGAACTTGTGCAAACTGTTGCTCAACAAGCAATGGAACAATTCAGAGCTTCTTAGTCTTATATAGAAAGTGCAAAACATAGTAAAGTACAAAGGGACTTGGGCCAAATGGTTGTCACAGCTACATGGGCTAAAGGTAGTACCATATGAACTTACCAGAGGAACTGTTAATAAGTGATGTATTAGGCTCAATTTAAAACAAGCCAGCAGAAACTGACGGCGATCAGACAGGTTAAATAAAAGATATGGTTTTATTCCAAGGGTGGTCTGTAGTGGTAAAAAAGCTTTAACAGATGACTTTTCCTTAACCAATGATATCCTCCCCCTAGCCCTCCAAAGCTTTTTTAGTCCAAGAGTAATCCTCCTTAATATTGTATCTGTTTATTCTAGTTGCTGTTGTCTTATTGCATTTTTAAAACTTGTCTGCTCTTTGTATAGTGCTCTGATACCCTGGGAGGTAATGGTTGCACTACATAAAACTCCCAAATAAATAAATAAATAATGAGAGACTCTGGTTGATAAGAAAATTCAGTACGACCCAGTTTGATTAAACAATCCTTTGAATAACTGATCCAATGTATACTCCTAGATCGGTCAAGTGCCAAATAGTCTTTTAACAACAGGTGGGCGAACCCACACTGAGACCCATAAGAGAAAGGGCCACAACATCAACATGTCTTCTAAAAAGTCAATCCCCAATTCCTCATGAATAAAAAAAGAGGATGCACTCTGTGGGAGGAAGAGGAGCTTCCTTAAGAATTGGTTCTCAAGAACTTGCAAGGAAGACGCATTGGTATACCCCCAAAGCTTACTACCATAAGCAGCTACAGAACCACACTTCGCTCTATAAATGTCAGTCAAGATTTTTGGCATGCTTGTGGCTCAACCTAGAGGCAAAGTTGGGCCTCAGAAACAATGCTTCTAATACACATATACCCTCTAGCAGATATCAAAGTAGACCAAGACAAACAAGAATCAAACAAAACACCCAAGTAAAAGAAAACAGGAACATGAATGACTAAGAGTATTGCCATTAATACAAAAAGTCTTAGTCTTGGTGGTCCGCAGACCTTTAACCATGAAATGAAATAAAATTAGGTATTTGTAAAGCGCTACATATACCCAAGGGTGTCTAGGCGTTGAGACTTGGAAAGGTTTGTGCTTAGGTCAAGACTTCCATAAATGTTATAAATTGATCAAACAAAACCTCTAGCCCCAGTGCAGTATGCAAGATAAGAACTGCGTCATCTGCTATAGCAGAACTATAGCAGAACTTGGTGAGAACCTATTTTGAACATGTCCCTACCGACTTCAATCAGCGACTTTTCCAAGTGGTCACTGTTGAGATATTGTGAGAGATCAATCAGTTTCCCTTTAAATTACAGCAATATCAGCCCCAATAAGGACCAATTTCAAAGTAAATATTTAATTACTGTGGGTGTGAGACCCAGGGGACCCCACCCCATTTAATTCCCTGTGTATATGACTGTAGAATATCGACCTACAGAGGGAGAGGGGAAGGCTCCATGGTACTCCAGAATCAGATACAGCGTCCAAGCCAAAAAAAAAATCTTTATTTAGATATAAACATATATCTTTAAAAGAAGTTACATAGTTCACAATGTACAGCGACTGTTAAAAACAAGAAGAAAGCATGTAGCAGTTAATATACGACAGTATAAAAGAAGAGGTAATCCAATCTTGGGCCTCCTTAATTCAGAACTGTTTAAAAGAAATATAAATACACAAGGCGAAAATGCTTTTCCCGTCAACCCTTTTATAAAATACCCGTTGCCCATGATGCCGTAAATGCAGAACCGCCATCAGTCCTATTTCAATGATAGGATTACATTTTATCCCCCCTCAAGGTTAAAAGCTATTGTTAAGAATATCAGGATTAAAAAATAGAGGGGGGGGGGCGTTAGCTGGACCCGATTTGGTTAAGGTTGCGGTAGGCCAGCTGAATGAATTTTGTGAGTTTTATGTTTAAAGAGGTATTTTCGGGGTTCAAGGCCACTATGATCGCTTGCCTGCAGGATCGGACGACCAGGTTGTTCCAATCGGCTTTAAGTTTGGACCTGCGTTCGGAGTTAAAGGCTGGGCAGAGGCAGACCACGTGCATCAGAGTTTCAGCTACTTTGCCACATCCTCTGCAAGTTACGACCTCTGACGTGCGTCGCCATGCAGGTAAATCTTGCAGGAATCGCCAATTACCCATTCTAATAGCGGTAAAACTGTGTTTAAGATATAACGAGTATGTGCAGGCCACGTAAGAGGCAGGGACTAACCGGCTGTATGAGTTTAACAGGGCCCAAGCGTGGCTACGTTTTGAGAAATGTGCTTTATCCATACTAAGAGATTTCATTTTCACACATTTTTTAATACCCGTATTAAAAGCTGTCTGACCGGGGTTAAGCGCCCATAGTTCACTCGCTGAAAATTGCTGGATTGCGTCTTTGAAGAGGCGACCGAACGTTCCACCTGAGTTATTCCGGGAGATTTCTAACCAGACTAAGGATTCCAGTGTGCCTGGATCCGCCTGTCTCAGTTTATGGCAGAGGTTCAGGTATACCCCAGTGTCTGAGGCATCATAATTTAGTAGACCCAACTCTAGTCTTATCTGAGCGGCAGAAGCGGACCTTGGCAACTGGAGGACCTTCTTATAGATTTTGGTCGTGTGGCTCTTCAAGGCGGTGTTCAGTTTACCCCTGAATGTTTCCATGCCGTATGATAGGGTGGGGCCAATTTTAGCTCTCATTACTTCTAACAAGGGCATTAGAGTTGGACCTGAGAGTTTTTTAGAGAGCTTGCCTAGTGACACTGCTAAGGACGTGGCTTTGACTAAGATCTCTCGACGCTGCTTTAAGAGATTGCATCTGGAGTCCAAATGGACACCTAGATATTTGTACGATTGGCCGATGACAAGGGGAACGTTGTTAAATGACCACCCACTGCCGGTGTAACGTTTTTTGCCAAAGGGGACAACTTGCGTCTTCTTTAAATTTACCTCTAGCTGGTTTGTTTTCGTATAACTGAGCAGTTTGTCCAGGAGCCTTTGTAGCCCAACCCTCGTAAGGCTGAGGAGAACCAAGTCGTCAGCATACAGTAGGTTGCTTAGCGATTGGCCTCCCACCTTTGGGGGGTGGCTATTTGTCTCGTCCAAGGTTGTCGGGAGGTCAGCTATAAACAGATTGAAGAAAAGGGGGGCCAGAACACATCCCTGCTTCACGCCCCTAGTAGTCATTATTTTCCGCGAGAGATGTGTGCCTGACCCCAACTTCACCCGAACCCAGGTACGGGAGTGTAATTGGATAATGGCCTCTAACAAAGGCGTCCAACAACTCTCAGCCCAGGCAGAGCGAATCCACACAGTAACTTTTATATGCGGGGTTAACATACGTTTTCACCATTTTTTAAAGAAAGAGGTGTTCCCTGACTGCACGGATAGGCATGGCATCTTGTTCCACAAGAAAAGGCCGTCATCTTCTAGCCTGGAAATGAAAATAAGAAAGAATGTGGTGCAGGACAAAACTAGAGGAGGCAGACAATATGCTAACTTGGAGCTAAGGAAGGGTGGAAGAGTTCTGCATTTAGAATGGTGCACTATGAGGGAAGACTTAGGACCACAATTACATTTGGCCCAGTGAATGGGCTGATATTTATAGGATCTGACTACACTGGATAGGATGTTATTGGTCAGATAAAAAACTCACAGTTACGAGCTTATACCCACTAATGGGGATATCATGCATCTCTCACTATACCCAGAACACTGCACACTCTGCACTAATGCAACACTCACCCTGCACTCACCTACCACTCGTGCGCCGCTCACCCACCTCTCACCCTTCACTACTCATCCTACACTCACGCACCTCACAAACCTCTCACCTTGCATTCACACTCCACACCAAAGTACATTTCATGATGACTACTCACTAGCACTCCACACTTCTCACCATGCACACCCATACACCACCCATGCTATAGACAAGCACTGCTCAATCCTGCACTCACATACTGCTCACGCTGTACTCACACACCACTCATCCTAAACTCAGACACTGCTCACCCTGCACTCAGACACCATTCACCTGCAGAAACACAATATCCCCCTGCATGCAGACACCTCTCACCCTGCTCGCAGATGCCCCTCAACCTGAATACTCCCACTGCATTCACACACCAATCATCTGCACTCAGACACTGGTCACCTAACACTGACCCACTCACCATGCACAATCACCCACCGCTCACCCTGAAAACTCTGATACCACTCATTCTGCACGCACACCACTCTCCATGCACTTACACATCACTCATCCCACACTAAGACACTTTTACACTGCAATCAGACACCTTTCGTCCTACACACTCATCCTGCACTAAGACACTGCTCACCCAGCATTGAGACATTGTTCACACAGCACTCATAAACTGCTCACCCTGCATAGACAGCACTTGTGCAGAACTCACACCACTCATCCTGCCCTCACACACTGCTGACCTTGCCCACATGCTGGACTCATATCCTCTCACCTTTGCACTCATCTGCCACTCACCTGCACTAACCACTGCTCATACTGCATACATCCCCTACTCAAGCTGCACTTACACACCACTAACCATGCACTCACACACCACTCATACACCTCATACCCAGCAGTCACTCACCCTTCATCGATCACTGATTCACCATTCACTTTGCACTCACTCACTACTCACCATGCACACACACACCACTCACCCTGAACTGACCTACTGTTTACCCACCAGTAACCTATGGCTCACCCTGCATTCACACACCACTCACCCTGCACTCACATACCACTCACCCTGCACTCACACTGCACTTTCACCTCTCACTCAACACCTACACATGCCACCCTCTGCATCCACAGACTGCTCAGTCTGCACACACCCTGCACAAGCACCGCTCACCCTGCAAATACAGTGCTTACCCTGCAAACTCATACACTGCTCATGCTGCACTCACACATCATTCACTCTGCACTCAAACACGGCTCACCTAGCACTTAGACACCACCTTCCCTACTCCAAGATACTACTCACACTGCACTCTCACACTGCTCACCCGCACTCACAAACCACTCATTGTACACTAACAAAATGCTTACCCTACACTCACAAATCACTCATACACTTCTAACACATCCCACACACCATATCCATACCCTGCATTCACACTGCCCACACACCACTCACACACCACTCACCTTGCACTTGCACACTGCTCACCTTCCAAATAAAACACCACTCATTCTTTTTTCTTTACAGAGTTTTATATAGCACAAACTTGACCCGAAGGTATTGGCTATCAGAGCGCTTTACACGAGCACCAGTTGTGTTACATGAGGACACATTCATTTTTCTTAGGCACAGGACATTAAGTGATTTACCCAGAATCACAGGATGTTCAGCATCATTGCTGAGACTCGAACCCGGTTCCCCAGATTCGAGGTCGGCCGTCCTAGCCCTTAGGCCAACTCCTCATCCTGCTCTTACCCATCACTCGCCCTTCACTGACACATTGCTAACCTTTCACTCACACACTACTCACTCTGCATTCAGACAGCACTCACCCTGCACTCACACCTCTCCCTGCACTCACACATCTCACTTTGCACATACACACCTCAATCCACACACACCCACTGCTCTTCCTGCATAGAGACAACCACTCATCTTGCACATACAAACTGCTCATCCTGCACACAAACACATGCACAACTAACCCTGCACTCACACACCACTCACCTTGCACTCACAAACCACTCAAATTGAACTCCCACATTGCTCACAGTGCTGTTGTCACCCACTACTCCCCCTGCTGTCACCCACTACTCACCCTTTTCTTATTCACTGTTCACTCTGCACTTACACATAACTCACCTTGCACTTACACAATGCTCAACCTGCACTCACACACTGCTGACACACCTCACACCCTACATTCACCCGGCACTCACACATTACTGACCCTGCACAATCATGCACTGCTCACTCTGCTCACTTATGCTCTGCTCATCCTGCAATTGGACACATTCACCCTGCTCCTAATCACAGCTCACCTTGCAACGGGGCACCACTCACTTTGAAATTAAGCACACCTCACCTTGTAATTAGGCATCGCTCATCCTGCATGTACGCTTCACTCACCCTCTACTCACACATGGTTCACCCTGCAAAAATACGCCACTCACCCTAATTTCACACCGACACACCCGCTGATTGGAAGCAGTCAGCGGGTGATATATGGGAGAGGGGAGGTGATTTATTGCTGTGGTGACTAGGAGTCTGTCCTGGTGGGGGGAGCCTATTAGACACTTTAAGAGCCATCGCTACATGCTGCACATTCAAGCCATTACAAGCTCACAACCGTGGTGCAGTACCCGCCCCTTCAGCATACTGAAACCATAAGACCTGATAAGTAGGGCAGTTGCGTGAGGTGTTCTATGTCAAACACTGCTCCTACATATTCCTCAAAGAGCTGCTACCCCATAGCCTACAAGGACCACAGCTGCACCTAGTTAGCTTTTCAGTGACCCGCCTGACCAAAAGAACCATGAGCAGAACTGCATGCAGCAGTTGGGAGGCTCTGCATGGCCAGCCCTGGCTACCACATAGATCCTGTGACGGATCTGACCATTATTCACTCTCACCACCCGAAGTCAGATATGCTCCAAACTGCAGCCACTGCTGCACTGCCCATCCCTCCACACATCTAGAATGTCGGAGTCAGCAGGGGATGGCTGAGCCCAGACTGGCTCTCATGGACCGGCAACAGTTTAGTACCCGTTCCACACCTGACTCACCTTCGATCCTCCACAAGCGAAGTCCAGTCCAAGCACAACCAGCTCGGTGTTTACGGGCCACAAAGCCATGTGTAGAACTCTACAACCGATTAACACATTGCAATTCTGTGTAGGTAGGTAAGCTTGGCCAAGGTTCTGACAATGCATCAATCTTAGTTCACTACACACATAACAAGTCATTCCCACTCCTAAATAACATGTCAAATGTTTTTGGTTTTCAGGTGATTTGAAATTACTGACATTACCAAACATTTCTGAGTAAGCAGAAGACAGGTGCCCACTTTCAACTGCATGCACAGATGGACATACACTCTCCGCACTGCTTCATCTAGTTAGGGGAATTCAACAGTAGTGCAACAAAAACTAGTGCAGCATAATGGAGAGTTCCCCTTTTGCATGTCGCCATACCATTGCGCTGGAACGTGGGAGACATCTTATGTGAGGTGAAACCCTCCAGCAGCCAATAGAAACACAATACAAGCCCTCTTAAACACAATACAAGCCACCTCACAGAGGACACACACAATTGCTGTTCAATGAGAAGCTGTGCTCAAGGAGAAACAACCTCTGGTGAAGTCAAAGTCTCTCACTAAGTAGTACTTCTGAAACCTCTTTTTTTGTTCATCACATAATGTCTGGCAACAGTTTAGTTGTTTAGCCAGACCTAGAAATAAAATTACCCCAAAACTCCATAACCTGCTTCTCCAGAGTCATAGTCAAATCGTATTTAGATGACAAAGCTTACAAAATTCTGCCAGTTTCTTTATAGGGGTATATCCAAACTCAATAGGTTTGACAAACGTCTGAATGGTACTAAATTATAACATCAGAGTCTGTACATCTATCAAACGGAAGGATATTTCATGCATTATTTGAATGGCTGGCATTCCTAGTGCTGCCCTCCCCTTGCGAAATGGCTATTTTGCCCTCATCTTTCTCAAGATGAGAAAATTTGTACTACGTTTCCTAAAGGTTAGAAACCTACACCAATCAGAAACCTTCATCTGTGCATAAAGGTGCTAGCTAGCTGACCACCATTGCAGTTTTCTTGGCGTTCTATCACCTTCTGCAGGCCAGAATTTTGCCCTGGGCTTTGTAATGACTTTAAAGATCTCATGGACAAATAATGCCCCAGAGATGGTTGACAAAGATAATATAACATAGAGTGCAGTTTGTCTGCTGACATCACCAGGAACCAGAAACGAGAGGGATTTGTATATCATCACCTGGGTCTTCTGAATTTGTGTTAGAAATATGTTAAATGTATACTAGCCTGATATGCAGCCATGGTAGGAACACATTTCTGCAAATTCCATAAAGTTGTGAAGTTAGTATTTATGAAGCGTATAGCAGATAATGCACAGGAGCAACAAGGAAGTTTGAACTCCAAGCCTTGGCTATATGTATTATGGTCTTCCACAAGCCAGAATCACACTGTGCCTTTACAGCACCGCCATTCGAATGATCGCGTCTTTAGTACGCATTCGTTCTGCGCGCAAGTTGTTTTAATGACTTGCCTTAGGGGGGGGCGCTGGATTTTTGAATAGGTTCATTTACTATTCCAACTCCAGCCTGTGCAACGGTAGGGAAGGTGTTGGACTTTAAATCCAACACCATTCCACCAAAGCGCCGCCCCCCCCAAAGCAAGTCGTTCTAACAACTTATGTGCTGAACTAATGCATATTAAAGAAGCATTTGTTCGATTGCCGAAGCTGTGAAGGCACAGTGGGATTACGGTATTGTTCTAAAGGACGTTTCCCGACTTGGTTAGACATCGCCTTCAACACCTTCTCTCTTAAGCATGTTACATCTCCTCTAAAAGACGAACTAGGAGAAACTATGATGCAATGTTTGAAGTTACAGTCTTTGTTTCAGACATCCCTAATCTCTGGCTCTCACTTTTCGGGAACTCTTACCCAATTGCGCATCATGAATGGGAGCACTTATGGGCAGGTGCAAAGAGGATGGGACAACTTTAGAATCCTTCCGCATCTTGTTCCTTCTTGGGTGACTGAAACTTAAGCCCAAATGTATTTTTGCCTAAAGAACCAACATTTACCAAACACTGGCTAGGAACCGTTTCAGCTCAACTCATTTTGAGACCTTAAAATCTACAAGACTCCCACAAACAATAATATTACCTGACATTTTTTTACCTCTAGAGTTTGTTTGAAAAAATAAATTATAATACAGTAACTATGATTTTTGCTATTGGAAATTTCCCAACTCAACCCATATCCAGAGCCTCAATTGCTCAAGGGGAACAGTCATTCTCTTAAACACGCTTCTATCACTACAGATTTTACATACAGTTTTTTGTCTGAGGCAGTAATCCTTATTACCTCTAACTTAAACAAATTGTCTCTGTCTGGAACTTGTCCACTTCAGCACTATGGCTCATAGGGAGATTATACAACCAGTCCTTGGGGAAAAAGCAACAATTCTAGTTAGAGACAGAGACAGTCTCTGCGTTTTACTGAGTAGGCTGATTTGGGAATCATCTTCAGTAAGAGGGGTTCTTCCATCTTCTTAATTTTCCAAAAAGGACTTGAAAAGTTGGCTTATGAAGTGTAGTAGCCTCATAGACATGAGTGGGAACACCCAGAGTAAACTCCTAACTAATTCCTGTGCTTTCCAATTCCACTATCTCAGCAGTGTAAATCAACCATATCTAGTGACATTTGGTTTCAATCAATAAAAGTCTGAGAAGGGCATTCTCGGATTTTCATAGATGTGGAAAGCTAAGTCTTAAATATCCTTGCTCACAAGCTAGCAAACTAGAGAATAAAATAGTTGACTAACATCTATCTACTGAGCCCCTGAGGCGATGGAAATTGAAAGTCTGATAAGTGTATTGATCTCACTCCCAGAGGCAGTAACTGGAATATTGCATCTAGTTGCCAGCTCCAGGCAAGGCCATGACGTTCTCCTCCTACCATTTGTATTTTGTGGAGACAAGCAAAACATTTGGGATGCTTTCCAGCCTAGAGTGAATACCTACTACATCAATTTCCCCCTGGCTGGCAGAGTAGATATTATATCTGCGACAAATTTTAAATAAAACAATTCTTCCAATTCTGTCTTTGGATTCCAATATCACATAAATCGAAATCGGGAGACTGGCATCTGGCCACCAGACCACACATTCTTATTTAAGGCCAAATTAAAAACATGGACAAAGTAATCCAGCTAGCAGCTTGATTGTGACCACTGTCAAAGAAGCCATTTCCATAGCCAGCGGTGGACCCCATCACTCTCCTACAAAGTTCATATAGAGAAACCCTGTGGCATCACAGAAAGCAGAGATCTCAAAACAGTGCGGGCAAACCTCTGTCAAGGGAGTGAATATCAGATCTTCCAATGAGCTGGCTGGCTCGCGAGCCGTAAGGTAACCACAGACCTCTAAATAACTTCTGGCGTCTAATAGGTCAAATGCATTACCGAAAAAAATAAAATTAAAAAAAATTTAAAACTTCAAATCATTACACTGGCCATTTCACATTAATTTCAACCAGATGTTAGTTATAATTCCTCACTATTTAATTCAGCCATAATAGATTTGCTAAATCAAAACATCGATAAATACATAAAATATAGTAAAAATATAATCTCTATTTAAATTAAAAACGCCATGCCTTTTTTTGTTACCAAACCTGAACGTCCTGTCTGTTTTTTAAACACTCACACTAGGGCAGGTGCAACATATCCTAACATGGGAATCCTGACATACTTGACATTCCACTTGTGAACAGTGATTTACTGCCATTGTGCATAAGGTCAAATGCTGCACGTGACAGTGTTCCAAAGATAAATTTCAATGAATCCAGACTTCAGTGCTTGCAAAGCTTCTATATCGATTTATTGTTTTAATTTAATTTATAAAGCAGTGTTACCAGCAAGTGATTTTACAACGCTATTTGGGATTAGATTGTGCAATATTGACTGGCGCCTAAATGAATGCACTCAATGCTAAATAGGGTGTGTGTCTTCTGTAGCTGGGTGTGACAGGTTATAATCACCTTCACAACAGAGTCTTCAAGGACATAAAAAGAAACTTACAAAGGAACTGAAATCTTAGGTTTAGGGCTAACAATTTTGTCTTCTTACTCATTCGTGTGATCAGTGTTATATCACTTTTTTAAATAAACAAATTGAGGTGAGAATATTAAGTATTGTTGGAAATGTGCTATTTATGTAGGCTCACCCCAAATGTGTTTGCCATCTTGCTGAACCCTATTTTTGCTGGTTAAAGAACTCTGAGCTTTATACTCCTGATAACCAGCACTAAAGTATTTGTACACCTCCTTTCAACATGGTAAAACTGCTATACACCTGTTTAGTTTATTTAATTTGTTTATAGGTTCCTAGTATTTGGTACCTAGTGAACCCAGGATCTGTAAATTACATGCTACCAGGGAAATGCAGCACTTGTGCAATCCACAGTGCAGTGGCACTTGTAAAGCATGTCTCCAGACCACTTTAGCCTAGCTGTGCAGTAGATTTAAACTGCAAATTTGACCTGTCAAAATAACTCTTTATGACAGGCCTAATCTTCCTTTTAAATATTATTAAGTCAGACCTTAGAAGGCTTTACTGCTCATAAGGCCGGGTGCATGATATTTAAAAGTAGGGCATCAAAAGGTTTAATATTAACCATGTCCTTACAGTGAAAAAGCCCTGAAAGCTATTTTCACTGTAGCAGGTTTGTTTGCTCCATAAGCAAGAATTGGGATACAATATAAAGTTTAATAAAGGTTGTCACCGGCTAGGAAACAGCTAAAGATACAATTTGTGGATTTAAAAAAAATATTTATCACAACCACAATTTACTGGTGCAGTTGGATCTGTGATAATTATTTTGGAAAGATGACTTTTAGAAAGTTGCCTGTGCCCTGCCTGTAGTCCCTAGAAGCTAAATCTGTATTTTGCTGTCCCACTTCTACCAGCCAGTAACTAGCATTTGAATAGGTGTTAATGAGGTGTGAACTTGCTGCCAGGAGTGAACAATAGGCTGACTTGAATGAGCAGAGATGACCAATCTGAAACTGACAGCATTTGCAGGGTAAGGCTGTGAGGATCCTTTTTCATACTAAAGTGTCAAATATTTCTTAAATGACAGATTCTGCTTGACAGATCTGCTGGGGTTTTTCATAAGACAATTGAGGCGCACATCAAAAGGCCCTCCCCTGTATCAGGCAAATGTTAGCTGACACTAGAGCAGGGCCCTTCTTCCTTCTTCGCCTCCCACCCCCGCAGCCATGCAGGCCCCAATCACTGTGGGCCTCTTTGTGACATTACATTGTCAAAGCCTATTGCCAGGTCTGTTGGGTTGATGTATAACACGTGGGGTGCACTTCAAAGGAGAAAAACAGAATTTCAAAACAATTTGTGTGCATCCACCATCTGGTTGCTGAAGACTCAGCCTTGTTCTTCCAGACTTCTATCTCTGAGGCTCTTGCAGGTACAGGGACTCCCTCAACTGGATTTTAGTGTTAGATGTGGCAGGGTACTAGAATCATCACATTACACTTCCGATACACAAACCCAGTCTGCAGAGCTCAATTTAGTGTGGCCTAAGACTTTGCCCATCTTGAAATGTGCAAAACGAGTAGGGTTAACCCCGGCAACCTTTACCCCCATTGGTTATGATATTCCCAGGGGTCATTCCCACCACTACTTTGTGCTAGGCATAAATGTGGCATCTCCAGACACCCATTTAAAAGCACTCCTGGACCTGAATAAGATCAAAAGAGGACTAAACCTGCTGTCTGCAACCTGAGAAGTGCCCAAGAGTACTGGACCTACTCTCTCTCTTGTACCCAGGACAAAGAAGTGGACTCCAAGGAGCATAAGGTTGACCTCCTGTTATAGCTACATAGGCACATCAAAACTACAAGAGGCCTTTTCCTGCAGCTACCTAGGTGACCAGTAGCAACTACACCTAAACTAGCCACTTCTTTTGACCTCTACCTGTCACGCCTTGAGCCTCTAAGTGACTCACCTATGGTCCTGGGAAACTTTTGAAGTGGAATCCTGTGGTGGATTAGGACTTAGAGTACTAAAGTCTGAATGTATCCCTGAACTGTGTCATATTGAATTCAACGAAATATTCTCAATTGAGTTTAAACCGATCGGAAGCAATCAGTTCACAGAACCAACGTTAATCACTTTTTCAACTGCAGCACTCACAGAGGAAGTAATATCAAGGTCAGCCCTATTCAACAAATGGGGCATTAAAGTAGTCCCCCAAACCGAACCACGGTATCCTTCGGTCCTTGTAAAACCCCCGGCCACACCAGATAAACAGGGTCCACGATCCTTCTCAATCTTAAGATCAGCCAAAGGCCGATCCCCAGTAAGGGCGACACACCCAAAAATCAAGGAGGCCAAAACCACAGTGATTGACTGGGCCTGGCTGCCAGCGGCCCTGGATGGGGGAAACCACAATTGAACCCAACCCGGTCTCTCAGTGTGTTCATTGAACATCAATGGCCTTTCTTCAATATTTCAATCCCCAGATGTGATAACGTTTTTTAAAAATCATGAGGTTATACTATTGCAGGAAACATGGTCTCTGGTCAGCCTCCCAATAGAAGGATACTTGGAATATAGAACATCTGCTCAAAGGCTGCATAAATCCGGTCGACCCAGCGGTGGCCTCTCAATCTACATTTCAGCCACGTTAAATGTTAATATAACACAATTGACATTTGAAGAAGATTGGATTTCTGGCGTAATCATTAACAACCCCACATAGACCGAACAACTGATTCTGATCAATATCTACATCTCACCAAGTGTCAGGGAGAAAAAAACGAAGTTTAACCACCTAATCCAGGTTTTGTGTAACATACAAAGTAACTATAAAAGACCAGCATGCATAGTATCCGGTAACTACAACACAAATCTTTTTCAAGAACTTCCGGAAGACTATGACGCACCATGGCCAGACATTCTGGAGCAAATAAAACCCACTGGCAATAAATACAGTAAACTAGGCGAATACATGGTGCTACAACTCAGTGCTCTGGGTTACACAATCTTTAACGGTCGCTTCCCTAAGAATAATTCTTCTAACTGGGCAAGATCAAACGGTCAAACCCATTCCTTCCTAGATTACACCATTTGCAGCAAGGAAATCCTTCCTTTTATAGAGAAATATACCATAGCGGTTCGTGGAGACAGTGACCATCGCCCCCAAGTGACCACCCTGTCATTTCACTTAGCACATCAGCCAGACCGCAGAAGGTAACTATACTGAAAATCTTAAAAGGTTGAAATGGACTGATCCAACTATACCAGGAATAATGAGCCAATGTAGAGCCCAGCAAGATTCAATGAGTACTGCCACATCCCTGCTTAAAAAATTTCCACGCACCACACGATAACCCGAAAAAGGAAACCAGGCAATAATAACAGGCGAAATCAGGAAATTAAAATCAGCACGTAATAGTGCCTTAAGACAGGTACGCAGGCTTCCAGGGGAGGATTTAATAATCTAAACAATTACAAGCAAGCCCAAAAAGCACTCCAACACGCAATAGTCATCAAGAAAAAGAAACGCTCTGAGCAGTTCTGGCTAAAACTGATAGATGCAAGCAAAAATGATAATCCAAAACGCTTCTGGTCACTTGTTAATTCCAAAATACATAAACAAGGAGGACAAAGCAGCGCTAACATCTTTGAAGCCGAATGGGTATCCAACCTAACAACTCATTTTGAGGAACCAGAAAAAGATGTCTCATCGGCCAGACCACCAGCCATGGCTCTACAACTCAAAACATGCCAATCATTAGGCATAATGGATGTTAAGACACTAGGAATCCACGCTGAATTATATACAAGGGCACCATCAACAACTGATATGAAATATGTGCCTCAGCCCACAGAAACATCACAAAGTGCTCCAACAACTCTGGGAATCATTACGGGAAAAATCGCCCGAATTATAACCGAGGGCCGCTCAGATGGAGCGCCAGGGCCAAATGGTTTACCCCCGTCTCTGTTCAAACAGGATACAGAATTCTGGGACAATCAATTGGCTCCTAGTTTTTCCTATTGCCGGATTACCTCAATTTTACCGGAATCGTGGCAAGGAGCCATTATACATCCAATTTATAAAGGTGGTAAGAGATCCGACCCGAAAAACTATAGGATGATCACCCTACTGGACGTGGAATCGAAATACTATGCTAAGCTGCTCCTTCAAGACCTGGCGTCCTGGGCCGCAAAAAATCATCTCATACCCTTCAACCAGACAGGATTTGTGCAAAAATCAGGCACCGTAACAAACTTGCTTGCAATCTCTGTACTGCTGGATAAAGTGGCTACCTCAGGAACGCTAATGCATGGTTGTTTTGTCGATTTTAAGGCCGCCTCCGACCGCGTTTCCCGAAGCAGATTATGGCTCAAACTGCGGAAATGGGGGATTCCACCAATGTTACTACAAGCCATAATTGCGCTACATTCAAACACATGGATTCGTATAAAACTTGGGGATGGATCATACATCTCAAGGAAAATACAAACAACCCGCGGAGTGAAACAGGGGTGTGTGCTAGCGCCCCTTCTCTTCAACCTCTTCATTTCCGATTTGTCAGAGATACTTGACAAAGTTAATTCTCATCCTCCAAAACTAGCTGGGACAAGAGTTAGTAACTTACTGTACGTAGACGATCTGGTCCTACTTAGTCACACCAGGGTTGGCTTGCAGAGACTACTTGATCGGCTGTCCCTATACACTACCGAAAACTATCTGGAACTGAATCTAAGCAAGACAAGGGCAATCACCTTTGGGCAAAGGAAATATCAAGGTGGCGGAAGGCAATACAATGGTATAAACGTCGACAGAACCCTTTCTTATAAGTATCTGGGCTCCACCTGGACAGAAGGGGAACATTCTCTAAACATAGAGACGAGGCAGAAGCTAAAGCCCTGACATTCCAGGTGGCTTTTAAGACTCTTGCAAGACAATTGTCAGGTCCCAGTCTAACCCCACTTGTAACCGTAATGAAGGCAAAAATCATCAATTTCCTCACCTACAGCCAGGAGATCATGCAAGGGAAAGACAACAGTCACGTGAATAAAATAATAACAAGAATATTCAAACAGGTACTGGGCTTACCTAAATCCTCCTCCCCCGCTTAAATACGTCTTGAGTTCGGTTTTCAAGACCACCAAGCAACAGGGCGTGGAGCGTATATTAGGTTGTGCAACAAGTTGCGTACCTCCAGAGAAGGAAGCCTGGAGGCCCTTTTGTGGCTGGAAATCTCAGCTGGTCAAATTGGTAGTTCATACCGGCGCTATTTGCAAGATTCTTTAAAGCTCCTTGACACAGAAGAAATCTGGACTTCTAATCCATCGCAGCAGGCACTTAAAACCCATATCAAAAGAAACTTCCGCCTTTGGTCCTTTCATTCGGACAGAGCCCAACTGGTGCAACGTAAGCACGCCTGGACAATTGTATCAGGATTTAAGCCAGGGATTATGGCACCACATCTGTCATGTACCTACTCAGTGCAGTGGAAAAAAAGATTTTTGGCCCTCAGAATGGGTGAATGCTCATTTCTGTATTACCAGCCAAGATGGCGCTGTGCAAATCCCAACGTAACGTGCAGGGGCTGCGGGAGTAGTACAGAAACAATCGAGCACATGGTATGCCTTTGCCCTGCAGTTCATGACGACCGAAGATCTTGTTAAAGAGCGAATGGAACAAACTCGGCATTCGTACGTGCCGTCAAGCTATTCTTGCATCAATGAACCCGGATAATCCACAGCTCAACATCCGGTTCACCAAGTTCATTACAGGAACAGCAAGAAAATGTATAAACAGCGAGAACCCGTAAGTCATCAATGGTTAATCATCAAAAGACAGATGAAGCCCTGCATTTTTGTTGTACTTTTTATCGATTTGCATACTCCTCCGTACCACACAAGAGTAGCAGACAATGGCCCCGGCGTACGGCTTAACTCGTTTTCCTGTGCATCCCAGGAATTTTTCGAAATATTGTATGCAGAGGTTTTATTATATAGATGGAATTGCAACCCCAGGAACCTCACTATAAACACGGAACTACATTACCAGCGTTATTAATTATTGCTTCTTAATAACAAATGTCTGCCTGTGGCCCTAGCAGATGGAAAAATTAGAATGGATAATTATGGTTTACAACTGCCTCTTTAATTACTTTAAAAAATAAAAAAAGGGGGGTCGTACTGCCTAGACGAGTTAATACATTTTTATTAAAAAATCGGTTTCTAAGATTTTAAATCATTTTATGATGAACTTTATCTTTCGTTCACATCGTGATGGCACAAATGTAAATATTTTAATAACTATTTTTGATATATGTTTTATTATGGATGCATGTTCACCATTGTAATGATTTTTATTAATCAAACTATAAAGTATATACTATACTACTAAAGTCTGAAGGTA
Source organism: Lissotriton helveticus (assembly GCF_964261635.1). Classification (NCBI taxonomy): domain Eukaryota; kingdom Metazoa; phylum Chordata; class Amphibia; order Caudata; family Salamandridae; genus Lissotriton; species Lissotriton helveticus. The sequence goes on along the minus strand of NC_136071.1, from coordinate 747,512,312 downwards.
ACATTTTTGACAAGAACAAACTTGGTTTGTGTATCAATCCGCGCTCTATCACGGTCAGCGTAAAATTGTACCTAGGTCCGATTCTACTGAAATTATTGAACTATCATTGACACTTTGTGCTTTGTGGCACTAGTTCCACTTAAAAATTTACAAATTCATATCTCTACTTCCTCTTGTTTGATATTTTTCAGTTTGGTGTCATTTATATTATTAAATTTACTGTTTATTGGTTTGCATTTCTATACATTTTTTATGCTAACTGCAAATACACATTCCTTGCTGATATATATATATGTTCAAGGTATGTCGGTGTGCAGTTAAGAATAGCAAATCCTTACCTCCCACTGTCCACCTTTCGATCATTTCCACCTCAATAAAGAAGAAACTATTTTCTGTCCTGTCGATAGTTGGGATTCGATTTTCCCTACTACAATCGCAATAGTGAGATAAAGAGACAGGATGTGTAGGGTGGTGGAAGAAACTGGCTGACGATGGTGTCATTTATTTTTATTACATTTAATGTTTATTGGTTTGCATTTCTATACATTTTGTATGCTTAACTGCAAATACACATTCCTTGGTGATCTATATATATATATATTCACTGAAAAAACCATAGGTTATAGACCATATATAGATAGGAATTAGCATTTAAAAAACCTTTTTTTACTCACACAAAACCATTGAAATTCCATATATAGTTAGTTAGTTGCACTAACTATATATCGCGCACCCGCAATCCACTGCTGATCATGTCACATATTACATCATTCATGATATGGTCAGTGACATCACTGATGACATCACTGATGACATCTCAAATGACATCACTGATGACATCACTGATGACATCAATGACCACATTACTGATGATATCATTCATGTGACAATACAATGCATCTCCTCACATTTTAATATAACCTCTGTTACACCCAGTGTTAAATACAGAGTATAATTTTTGAAACCATTGACACACCAATACTAGTTACTACATACGCACTCACTGATTCCTACGTCTACACACACATTCACTCATTCACCCATACAATCATTCATACATACAATCACTCATCTTTACAACACTATCATATGCACTCATACACCTATACAGACACTCACACTCTGCCACTCATCTATGGAGTTACTCACACACCTAGTCAGTCCTGTAAAGAATCAATCACAGTTCCATTTTCTTGTCTATACAGTTAAACATAGAGCACCTTACATTTTCAAACATATACTAACACATACTTACTCTCTTATACAATCATTGATACAAGTACACATTGATCTGTACAGAGTCACACACCTCCCAGCCAGCCACACACACACTCAGTCTCCCATACAAATACTTGGACAATCAATCAATAACCCATATAGTTAATCATATAGCTACTGATCAACAAATGCAGCAGTTTACAGAACAACAGACATAATGATGCACAAATTAAGACAGTTTAGTCACTAACCCATGCACTCAGTGAGACACATTTAATCACTCACTCATACATTCAGTCATGCACCTACTAAATCCTTCGTCCAGACACGTATACTTCCACTCATTCTTCAATATGTAAGACATATTTTAACTTTACAGAAACATACAGTCACTGGATGTTGTCATCAGTGATGTCATCAGTGATGTCATTTGAGATGTCATCAGTGATGTCATCAGTGATGTCACTGACCATGTCATGAATGATGTAATATGTGACATGATCAGCAGTGGATTGCGGGTGCGCGATATATAGTTAGTGCAACTAACTAACTATATATGGAATTTCAATGGTTTTGTGTGAGTAAAAAAAGGTTTTTTAAATGCTAATTCCTAACTATATATGGTCTATAACCTATGTTTTTTTCAGTGAATTTTCAAGGTTTTGTAAATGCTAATTCCTAACTATATATGGTCTATAACCTATGGTTTTTTCAGTGAATTTCATTGGTTTTTTAAAAGCTAATATCTATATCTGTAAAATATATTCTTTATTACGTGACGTATCACGTAGCCACGTGAGACGCCTCATGACACGTCGCATAACCGTGACGTATCGGCTCTGCAGCGCAAACAAAACCCGTAACGTAAGCCGGAGCACGCTTACAGATATATATATCTTTTTTAACCTTAATTAGACAAAATCCACACGTGCACATATCTTGAGGCCTTGCAAAGGCACATCAAACAAACAGTCCCTACAAGTTTTCTTGATAATCTATTCCATTATTTTTTTTTTTACTGTTTCTCTTGTTACGCTTACCGGGACGCTACCCGGTACGCGAACCGGACGCTCCAAAAACACAAGATGGCGGACTCCCGTTACGCTGCCGGTTAGCTGCCCGGTTCGCGTACCGGGAAGCGCCTCTACCGCGAAAAATCGCAAATTTTTTTTTTGCCCCGCGGGGGACTTTAATATCCCCCTCATCAATCCTAGGGGGTCAGGAGGGGTTTACCTTGCCCCCTTTCCTTCATTTCCCCCTTCGTTTTTCACCACATCTTGTCTCTCGAACCTACCGAGAAAACAAGATGGCGGCCGCTCCGGACTGTTTACAATGTTGACAGCTACGCTGCCGGTTAGCTGCCCGGTTAGCTGCCCGGTGAGCTGCCCGGTTCGCGTACCGGGACGCGCCTCTACTGCGAAAAAATTAATTTTTTTATTTTTTGCCCCGCGGGGCACTTTAATATCCCCCTCATCAATCCTAGGGGGTCAGGAGGGGTCTACCTTGCCCCCTTTCCTTCATTCCCCCCTTCCTTTTTCACCACATCTTGTCTCTCGATCCTACCGAGAGACAAGATGGCGGCCGCTCCGGACTGTTTAGAATGTTGACAGACACCGGAGAGCCAATCAGCTTCGCTTCGCGAAGTTCCGTTACGCGTCAGGTACGCGAACCGGGGCGCTGCCCGGAGCGCGCTTACAGATATATATCTTTTTTTGAACGTTAATTTCTCAAAATCCACTGGAGCACATATCTTGAGACCTAGCAAAGGCACATCGGGCTAACAGTCCCTACAATTTTGCCAAGTTTAGTGCAAATCCATTCAGCCGTTCGGGCTAAAAGTGAGGCCAACCGCCCTATGGAAATTAACATGGGAAAAACACGTTTTGGGACCCCCCTTTTTTCTCAGCCCCCCCTTGACAAACCCCCCCAAATTTTCAGTGGCTGCTCAGAAACGAAATGTTCCATTTTCCTGAAAATTTCAGCCAATTCCGTCAACAAACGCCAAAGTTATTAGACATAGAATTTTCAAAAATCCCATAGAGAAAAAATCCTAACTATATATACCTACTGGCGACCGCCAGTAGGTAATGTTCAAGGTATGTAGGTGTGCAGTTAAGAATAGCAAATCCTTACCTCCCACTGTCCACCTTCCGATCATTTCTACCTCAATAAAGAAGAAACTATTTTCTGTCCTGTCGATAGTTGGGATTCGATTTTCCCTACTACAATCGCAATAGTGAGATAAAGAGACAGGATGTGTAGGGTGGTGGAAGAAACTGGCTGACGATGGTGTCATTTATTTTTATTACATTTAATGTTTATTGGTTTGCATTTCTATACATTTTGTATGCTTAACTGCAAATACACATTCCTTGGTGCTATATATATATATATCTTCAAGGTATGTAGGTGTGCAGTTAAGAATAGCAAATCCTTACCTCCCACTGTCCACCTTTCGATCATTCCTACCTCAATAAAGAAGAAACTATTTTCTGTCCTGTCGATAGTTGGGATTCGATTTTCCCTACTACAATCGCAATAGTGAGATAAAGAGACAGGATGTGTAGGGTGGTAGAAGAAACTGGCTGACGATGGAACCAAGAATAAGCAGTCATGATATTTGGTACACCTATCACTGTGCAGCATCAGTGTCACTCAATGAGAACAAATGTGGGCTCTACATTTGTTTACTGATTTAGTTACAAAATAAGGACTGGTATGTAGCCATTTGAGAAAGGTGCTGCTGCAAAGAAAGGTTGACAGTTCACCAATGAAAATAGATGCATCTGCAATGCCACCAATACTGCATAAGTATTAGAGTATAGAGGTGAGTGAATATGTCCTTCTGTAATATTTTTTAGGTCGGGTTTAGTCTGCTTTTTCCTAAGGGAGGACAAGCAGTACATGAAGTCCTCTTTATTTTAAGTTGAGAAAACAAACAGATAACGTTCTAGCCTCGATCATCATGAGTTTGAAGGTAGGGGTAAAAAAGCGCTCCGGCCACATCAGTGCTTTAAATTGGCAAGTACTTACAGATACCGAGCAGTAGAACTTTTCCAGGATTGAGGGAGAACCGGTACTCACTAGGGCATGTCAGATTTTGGGTGAAGTGGTCATGTCTGCATGGGCGGTGTTTCTACTCTACAGCTCACACTTTCATGACCATTTTCCTATGCGAAGCCTTCACCCTTAATGTTGGAATGTGGCAGGAAGGAAGGGACTCCATCCAAAGGGAGCCGCTTGAAGTGGCTTTCCTTTACTTCTTTGCCAATGCAGCTGTGAGTGCCCGCTACCCCAACAAACAAAGAGGACGGTCATTTCAGCTCACCCCACCGAGGAGCATAGAAGAGGACTGACCGTCTTTGTTCCCTGCTGCCCCACAGCAGCCAGATCGAGGACCCAGCTAGGAGGTCCATCACCAGGCAGCCAGCACCGGCTTCACGGTGGTTCCCTCCTTCAATCTAGCGCCAGACAAGACCCAGTGAGCTAGACTCAAGTTCCTGCTGCAATGTGAAGTGGGTTGCAACCTTTCTCAGAAGAATATATAAGTCATGTGAGTGAAAAACTCGCCAGGTGGCAACCCTAATTTATGTTGCCCTGAACCTTCCATTGCACACAAGGATTCCTCCAGATCAGGAGTGAGGACATGGCTTCAAGGGGATTTGAAAGTGGTCCAGTAAGGCGCCCTGTAATCATGTCCCTAAGAGATGGCTGCCACTCAATAGGAAGGCCAGCCATTACCCAAATTCGAGGTGAGGCGTGTAGGATAATGTGAACCAGTGGAAAAATAAGGGACATAAGAAAAGGAGCAAAACGATTTATAGAGGAGCCAGAAGATAATAAGCAGTGTAGTGAGATTAGAGAATGGCTCCCATTCTCCTCGTGTGGTAACTTGAAGATGAAGGCAGTATGAGATTCTCATCATGCATGCCAGTGAGTCACAAAATTGTTCAGACAACATGCACATCCAATCCTTGTCCTCTCAGCAAAGTGTACAGAATGATAGTTTCATATGTGCCAGTTTTAATTATGATTCTGTAGGTAGGTGTGTGAAGGTATGCATCTGATAAAATATTGACTTCAGATAGTAAAAAAAAGTCTATCATCTAGATCCCATTAAATATATGCCTCTAGCTCTACATCGTAGCCATGCCCTGTGGCCCTGCCCCCTCAGGCACAGCATAATTTGGTGAATACATGAACTCCCCCCCCCCCCCCCCCATTTGAGGCACTGGGCTACATTATGTGCAAGACAGGGATTTTGCTATTTTTACCCCAGCAGTACTGGGGTCCCGAGTGGTTAGGACTTGCATGTATTAGAAAACTCAATTGAACCCCAACCATGGCTATTTTTTTACTACTGAACCAGTGAGAAGGGGGTCAATTTCTCTTGTCCATTAGAGTCACCTGCACCCTGCAATGCCACTATTGGTGGTAGGCTTTTAACTTTGTTCAACTCCCTGTGTAAGAGATGTTCTTGCTCTGCAAACATTCAAGATGTATTTCTCTGTATGATTAATTACACAAATATTCATTTAAATGGTACCTACTATTGTTTTACTTAATTCTTTTATATCACTATTCATCCCAGTGTAGGATGTGAGGGTGCTTTACATCACACACAGAGGCACAATAAATAATGCAAGGGTGTAACTCAATACACAGGACACAGACATTGAGGGTTATAAGGTTTAGGAATCACATATCATCTATACTTGTAGAAATTATATGTTAAGAGTGAATGGTGAGGGGAAACACAAAGGGCCATATGTAGGTGATCCATTTTTACCGATTCTAAAATACTGAATTTTACCGATTCGGTATTTTAGAATCTGTAAATGGGATGTAGATAATAATTCGGTAAATTTTACCGAATCTGTAAAATTCAGTAATTACCGATTCGGTATTTACCGATTCGGTAATTCCAATTCATTCCTATGGGCCTGGAGGCCCATAGGAATGAATGGGAATTACTGATTCTGTAAATACCGAATCGGTAATAGGGGGAAGACTTACAAGGGTGGCAGGGTGGCACATTGACACCCTGTTGCACCCCTGACGAGTGCATGGGTGCACATGTGGCACACATACATGCTATGAGGGCATGTATGTCTGCCACATAGCACTCTTGGAAAAGCACAAATTTGCTTTTTCTAAGGTTTTCGATATTTACCACCAACTTTAAGTTGGTGGTAAATACTGAATCCTTAACTCAGAAATGCACTCACTTGAGTGCTCCCTACATTAAGGATGCGGTACTTTACCGAATCAGTATTTTAAGGAATCGGTAATTTACTGATTCCTTAAATTACCGATTCGGTAAATTACCGAATCCTTAAATTTAGCCCCTACATCTCAAATGCCCAATACCGGTCGGTAATGGACGAAATTCGGTAATTTCGGCCGTTACCGACCGGTATTGGGCCTCCTACATATGGCCCCTAGTCATGACATAAACCGTAATGCAGTGATTGTTGTTGCCTGTACTAACAAGGCTTCCCAAAGGATCCCTTCTTTGCAATCTTAAAATAATATCAGATTGAGAAAAAAAACAATAAGGATCTAAACCCATGACCTACAGCTAGCACGCAGCTCCTTGATGCTGGTAAATAATTCACTGTACTATATTAGAAGTTTTGCAACCTAAGAACTGGAAGCAACAAAATGATGTTAGTGTCAACAGCAATTGTTTCTGGGCAATAGTTTCTGAAGCCAATACCGGCCGTACCACAAAAAATAGTAGTGCAGGCCCTGCTGGTGTCGCGGCTCGAAGACTGTAATGTACTCACTCTACTTAGGCACTTCAAGAGGCAGGCTGGCAATACTGCAAAGAGTACAAAACGCTGCAGCCTGGGTGCTTCTTAGATTACCGAAATGGTCTTCCGTCAGCCACGGTTTGGCTGAACTTCACTGGCTTCCAGTTAAACACAGGATCTTATTTAAAGCGCTGTGTTTCACTCACAGGATATTGTATTGGAGGGGTCCCAGTTATCTCTTCCTCCTAATCAAGGCTTACACTCCTTCCAGAGCACTTAGATCTGGAGAAGCAGCGCTTGCAGCAATTCCCAGAGTACGTCAGTCACGACTGGGGGGGCAGCTTGTTTGGGCTGTGCACAGCCAAGCTATGGAATTCTGTGCCAATTAGCCTAAGACTTGAACAGTCTGAGGTAAGTTTCCGCAAAAATCTGAAAACCTGGCTCTGTAGACAGAGTTAGAAGCCCACCTGCCACTGACTTGCCAGGCCCTGATTTTGCTTAGCGTGGGGACACTCGCTTGGAGTAACCAAGCACCTTATAAATCTAAATTCATTAATTCATTCATTCAATTACCTATATAACAGAAATACAAATCTGTGAGCTGCATGTTACACGATGTACTTTGCAGCTGACACATTAACGGCCTATGACACTTTAAGAGGTAACTGTGAGTGGATAAAGCACAGAGCTCTCAAAGTACTGCTTTAACCACTTGAGTTATTTTACTACTTGTACAATCGCTTCAAAATTGCTGGGAACACAATGTTCTCCGCAGCAGGTGTCTTACACCAGTAAGATATTTTAAAACGCGACTTCTATGTGACCAATTAAGTAACCTAAAAACGGTTTACTGTCACATATCTTCTTGTTGCCAATTTGTTTGCAGCAGATATTTTAATAAATGTCAAAGTTGACTGTGAGGCTCTGCTTTTGAAGTCCCTCCCCTTTTGACCCCAACCCCTTTCCTCTGATACACCTTAACCTCAAACTATGGGTCATTGAGTATTTTTTTCCAATTTCTTCACTGTGCGTTGTCGTCCTACGTGCTATTGTTTTACACTTCGGGAATCATTGCTGATTGGATAACCGAATGCGAGTCCAATAATAATGCTGTAAAATTAAATGTGTCTGAAAATGAGAAACTTTGGACACCGTTTAACTAAAACAAAGGCAGGTGCGTCATCTCTGTATTAAGAACACAGGAGGCGCCTCTGGTGACCTGCGGCTACAGGAAGAGCAGTGTATTTTGTGGGAGCTGCTCCAGCCGGGGAATCTCGTTCTGCATTACCATGTAAGGAATTCTATACTGTTTAGCACTTCCTGAACCGCGGGGCCAAAGTGAAACACTGCCTGGTGTCTACATCCGCGCTCCGGGTCTTCTATGAGTACTGTTGTTCTGGCAGAGTTGTAAGTGCAGCTGTGAGCTTTGAGGGAGTGACCCTCCCTGTGACGGTCTCACGCAGGCCTCGGCGGTGGTTTAAAATGGATGTCACTGGAATGGCAGCAGGTATACTGCCACTTTAGATGGCGTGTTTTGAAAAGTCTGTCCTGGGGATTTAATGTAAATCTTCTGCATATTTCTGGAGCTGTGCGTTCATGGACAGCAAGGAAGGGCTTCTCCGTACTTGCACGAGGCCCTTTGCATTTGTTACGCCACTTCTTCCTGACGGGAGAGTGAGGCACCTGTCAAGTACATCAGGAAGAGAGGGGCCTCCAGGAACTTTGTAGGAAGCTGGTATTTTGATTAATCTAAGTTAGAAGAGGACTGAAATAGCGACAGGCATCCTGGAAAGTGACTGAGAGCAAGCATGGAACTCTATACGATTAGGCCTGACAGGGATTTCACATTGGCGACAGGTAGGATGTAAAAAAATACAGCCCGGGCAATTTGATAGATACGTTTTTACCCAAGACACTTAAGGAGCGCATGCCAAATTGTGGAGTTATTTTTTATGAACGTGACACGCGTTGTCGTAAACAAAGCATTCGTTTCACATTAGCTTCAATAAACCTGCAGCCACAGGCCAGCAATCCTGTGAGGAGGTGAAGTGATGCAACAGGCACGAATATGATGTGGCGGCGCCCAGCTTCCCCCCGGCTGTGGCGTGCTGTCTGTCTGCTTCACTCTCTCTGCTCCTGCATTGCCCTCACTGCCCCGCCTCGTTTCGCTCTATTTTCTAAAAATAAAAGTCCCTGGGGCCACCGCAGCGGGTTGACCTTGAGAGGTTATAAGGTTTTGCGTGTCTCTGCGAGCGCTGTCCCCACCCTCCGCCAGGAGCACCACTCAGACCTGTCTTCGCCCAGTGCCAAGGAGAGGTGGCGGCTGACAGGCCGGATTCAAAGATGATGTAGGTGGTCCTGTGTCAGAGCTTTCCAAAGTCCAGGCAAAGCTTCCAGGCATGACAGAATTGTATTTTCCATATCATATATAATATGTTTACCCAGTGCTTTTTGAACGTGAGAGAGGTCAAAACATAAATCAGGCAAATCAGTCGAGTGGCTGACTTTTCTCCCACCACCTTCCGACCTTGGAATGGGCAAACACCCCCTGTTCCCTTACATAAGTCCAGAACGTTCACACCCCAGCAGTATGTTATCTGACACGTGCTCTTTGCCCTTAGGCTTTCACGCACCTCCCCTCAACGCTCAGACAGGGTCCCTGTGCATACATACATCTTTATAAATCACGGTTGCGTCACCCACACTACCCCAGCTCGCTCTCCAAATCCTTGACCTCTGTGGTTGGATAAATGGGTATGCCTTCTCGCACTGTACATGACCCGCACTCTGGTAATACGTCATCTTTGAAGTTAGGTTGACTGGCGCTAGGCTGGTTCACAGCTGTACCGCTTCAGGCCCTGCTTCGGATCCAGGTCAGGGCCCGAGTTGCCATACCTGCTGCTGGGTGAAAAAAGCGGCTTAATTTACCGGATTACACCTGTACACAGCGGCTGGTGTGCCAATGTATGGTGAGTTAAAACTAGGGTGAAGCGGTCCTGGGTTGCTTGTGTTCTGGTTCAGGGAGGGCCTGGGTTGACAGTCCAGTCCTTGGCAATTTGAGTTGGACTGTTCCATTTGAACAGGGTCAATCAAGACTGACTTGAAAATGGCTGGGTCCAAACTGAGGTGACATGGCGTGCAAAATAACGACGGACTCGAGTAATTATCAGTGGCTGATACAGATTGAAACATGTTATCCATCCCTTTTTGTATACTTTAGTTAAAATACAATCATTCACGTAAACTGCCTTCCACGGGGGGGGGGGGGGAGGCTGCTTCTGTTACCTTAAAGCCACACTGCTTTTAAACCTTGTCTTCCTCGTATATTATCTGGCACTATTCTGGAAATCCACGGTAAAGTAATAAAAATCCCGCCCTCCTCTCTTTGGAGTTAAACGCAAAGAATCCCGCAAGAAGTGAAGGTCACACCCTCCATCCGTCAAGGTCACCAGGATGTATGTCATCACTCTGAGATGAAGAAAAACACGGGAAGTAATGAAAAGAGGGACGGGCAAGAGCACGTTCTGGATGCAGGAGCGCGCTGCATCACCTGAATTAATAATACCGCCCAATGATATGGATTGTAACCGAGCGGCCGTGCATCGCCATTGCTGTCCAACAGGCGCCTGGGCGCTCTCATGTCTGTGGGCAGAAGGGCTCGTGTCCTACATCAGAGCGTGCTTCCCGCAGCCAATGCACGGAGGCAGGACTCAGAGTGTGACATTGAGAGGGGAAGGCGAGCAGGGCCGGGTGGGCATCCCCCGCTCCCCTCCAGCAGCTGCTGCCACCTCCGCCCGCACCGTGACGCACGGAAGAGGAAGCTGCAGAGACTTGCAGCGGATCACGTACACACGGGAGGTAGAGGGGAGAGAGAGGGAGAGGGCCGAGGCGTCCCCTCTCCGGGGCTGTGGAGATGGGTATCATCGTCCCTGTCTCAGGGAAGGGTCAGGGGAGAGGGGGCGTCACTTCCCAATCACAGCGGAGGTCGTGGAGAAGGATATTCGGTGGGTGGGGGGTGGGGCATCACAGTCCCTATAAAAGCGGAGGTAGATGCCTCATCAGCATAGGAAGAGGATGCCCTGCCCCCTTCAAAGGAGAGTCCGAGGAAAGGAAGGGCACAGTCCCAGCCACAGAGGAATGAGTCACCGTCCTCGTCACAGAGGAGGCTGAGGAGAGCTGGAGGGGGCACAGTGCCTCTCGAGGGGAGTAAGGCAGATGTGGGTGGGAGGCGGGGCGCCTCTCTGTGTGAGAGCGAGAGAGGAAGTCCCCGAACGAGTACCACAGGAACGGTTGGAGGACACTCAACTTATCCTACCGGACAACAGGCAAAGTGTCCTAATTTGCTATTTCAACACAGGTGCAGGCCCAAAATGCTGGCATCATCCTTATCGCACCATTGGAAGCGAAAACACATTAACGAGTTCGAGGGAAAAAGTAACACTGGGAGAACCAGGTAGTTAAGTGGGTACCCCGCTGTTATCACCGCCAGTGACAGAAACATTTATTATTACTATCAGACTCCCCATTACCCGTGCCACGCGAAATACTAATGAGTCATAGGCCCTAGAGCGATCAATGAAATTGTCTCACTGGCTGCTGTTTGAGTATTAAAATGGAGCGATAATCGGGGTTCAGTGCCCTCCCCTGTCCTCTGAACCCCGGCGCCACTGCTCCTGCTGCACTAATGGAAGTTTCACCTCTGGCAGGTGGATCCGATTAACGAAGGTACTGAGGTTAGACAACGGCTTAAACCTGGATCACTGCTCTGGGCCCACTGCACTGGAGTCCATCATCACACCTGCACCATTCAAGACCCTCGCATGATGCTAGCGTTTCTGAATCCCCACCCTCCTGTATCTCTGCGTCACATCCTGCGCGGTGACACACTTGCTCCTCCGACAAGAATGTATTTTACGGGAAGTATAACTCTAGACGAAGGTACCATGCGCAGCATACAGCCTCCTTGTGCTGTGCTCTACTAATTGCACAACACATTACGCTCAATGACGCCGTAAGGCAAAAGGATGGGGCTAACAGACAGAATTTAAAGAGGGCCCCTGAGTTTCCCATATCTCACAGATAAATATAGGCCTTCCGTAGGGGACAGGGGCTCACTTGAGGATTTGAGGACACCCGCCTACACCACAGGGGTAGCACTAGCTGTACTTTACGCCCCTGATTACACCAACATATTGCATCGCAAGGAAAAAATCCCGCTCGGCCATTCTACATGTTTCTACATGAAGGAAGTCATGTGCCTGGTGAATGTCGGTGCTGTGCAACAGGGCCTCAAATCACAGCAGCATCTTGTATCTTGTAAACGGGATGCCAATTTTGCAGGACTGCATGCAATTCGTGTCCCCTCCGTTTGTCGAACACAGTCCCTCTGTGTGCTCCCTTAACTCTGCTAGTAAAGGAAATATGTTCTGTTAACAGTGAAAACGAAAGCCGTGGGTGACGTGACTGTGACTATACGTGTTCATAGAAAACCTGCATTGCAGCATATGGGGTCTGTGATCTGAAGCACCGATTACTCTCAGCACCTCAGCGCTCCCCGCTGCTCCAGCCGGGTCGTGTTGTTAGATGAGCTCCGGAGCCCATCCCTAGAAAGGCCAGGCCTGGGATCGCGCAGGTAACACCTAGCGTTCCTGGAATCCGGAAGAGAGTTTAATCCGTCAGCGCAACACAAGGCAATCCGCGGGTCAGAGAAAGCAGTGACTGGCCACTGAAGCACACATGCAGAGAGGACATTTCTGCTCTCGCGCGTCTCCAGGGATGGACGCACACGTACGCACACCTCTGCGCCAGTCAGACGCGCGTACATACACAAGTACAGACACACAACCACGCATACACATGTACACACATTAACACACACTGCGACGAAACCGTGCCAATGTGCTGAAGAATTGACTCAGGGAGCCACTCCAACGCGGGTTATATAGTAAATTGCGATCCAAACCAAATGGGCACCAGGGGCATAACGCAGGCCCCTCCAAGTGGGGGAGGGGGTACCCCTGGGGCGGGGGAGGGGGCTCGACTTCCTTAGGCCCCCTTTGGAGACAACGCCAATGACTATGTGTGAGAAATGGGAATCTCAGTGGCCCCTCACCACGTTCTGCAGGGGTGAGGTGTCGTTTTGCGTTACGCCACGGGGCAACATCTGGGCATACATCTGAAAGGGCGAGATTTTGATCGATACCTTATATCTATTGATCCAAACCTCGATCTGGTCGACTGAACCTTTATTGCCTGTCTTGGAAGGAAACAGTACACCTATCTGCAAATTAGTTCACCCAAGAAAGGACTCTACTCTCAAAGATCACGGACAACTTCTAGGTTTCAAAAGTTTATTGTAAAGATATAATGAGCTGCAAATACAAGCATCTCAGAATGAGATTCACGAGATACACAGGTCCAATTACATACATGTGCTCTCGAAAAGCCCTCAGACGAGCAACAGAAATCACTAACACAAGTTCTAAAAATAGCAAAGCTATCAGCATAGACGCATATCTCTCCTTCATTTAGGTTGGAGGAAAACAAACACAGGTTAGGCGTCCCTACCCTGTTCTAGATGGTATCCCTACTTAACCAAATCCCAACCTAACAAAGGTGTCAGCAATGAATGACCCCCAAGGGAAGTCACCCACTCTAAGTCTCTTGGTGAAAACCTAAAGTTCTCCAGTCATGACCCCTCACTGCCTACCCATCCGCTCTCTAAAGGGTCCTCAGGTCTCTGCTCTAACTCCACCCAGGGGTGCTGTCCCTAATACAAAACAGTCAACAACATTTGAGACGCCCCTTGCGAAACGCCTCTCACGTGGTGCAACTTCAGGCTTTTTCCATGATGCTTTGTATTGGGCCTCAGACGTTAGAGTTGACCTTGCTTCTCAGTCTCTTCTCCGGCCCGCTGATACCCCTTAAACATTCCAGAACCCTCCTCCATGTCTGGGCCGTCTACTGAACAGACCTCTATTCATTCACTTATAATTGGATCCCCCCTTTCCTGTTGCAGACAGATATCTGCCGCCAAGAACCCAACTCTCATAGACTTCTAAAAAGGCTTGCAACATTTCTCAGCCCAGACATGTACGTGTAAATCAATGCTAAAACATTTCAGGCCTACAATATTTCACATTATGATTATAGCATTCAATTTCTTCATTTAATTAAAGCATGTTAAAACTCTTATTCTATTATTTAGAAAACATTACTCTAAATCATGGCCCATTAATGCAATGACCAAAAACGTTAAACAATCTGTGTCGTGAAAAGAAACACCTTCCCTTTTAGCTCCAGCTCTGGCCCTGAGGCCTACCACGTTCTGCGTTTTACCACAGACCATCTTATGTGTTAACAGCTACACGACATAGATTCAAAATAATCACGTCTAATAAAATCATATAATGTCACACATTTCTGTATTAGTTCCACTTCTACTTAAATCTCTATATTAGCTATACATTTAGAATATAATTTCAAATACTATTAGCACTCATGGCATTTCTCATCATGACTTGTGCTTACTATAGGTAAGTGTGATGTACTCATACATTTATATCAGTTTGCGCTCTCTCAGTTCCCCCCTTTGATGACCTCTCGGGGTCATCACTAACATTTAAACTGCAGTTATTGCTGGCATTCTCTGTGCTTCCAGAGCTCTCAGGCTCCTGTACTGATTATCTTGTATGGCAGCCAATCTCTGCAACTGTTCTCTTTGGGCCCTTTCTGACCTTCTTGCTCTGTACCATTTGAATACCCTCACCAATCCCCACAATACTATCCCACAGATCAATATTATGATGATAGGCTTTAGGATATACCAAATAAAGCTTTTGCCTAAGGTGGAAAACCACCCTCCAACTGTACTCATTCCGTGGCCCACCTTTTCCCAGACATTTTCTCTACTCAAGTCTTCGATCTCTTTGTGTATATTAGTTATGTTCTTAATAACTTTCTCAAGGGGTTTTGAAAGGTCTGGAATGTAAGTGCAACATTCCTGAACCTTCAAAGCCTTACAGACTCCGCCCTCTTTTGCTAATAAGACATCTAATGCAAGCCGATTTTGAAGAACCATAGCCCTTATCGATTGCATCTCTCCTTCTACCAGCATTAAGGACTGAGCAGTGCTGGCAGACAACCTGTCGACAACTGTTGCCAGTCGTCTAATTTTAACATCATTAAGGATTATTCCCAAAAGAGGGAACATAGCTCCAAAGACATCTCCAACCATTTCTGCATCGCCTAAATCTCTCCTTCCCCTCGATGATGTCTGGCCCTCAATGATCAATAAGTCTTGTGCATGATATATTTTGGGGAAGACAATTGCCAAGTAACATGATCCATACCAGTTGTCAGGTAGTCTCACGTAAGCATTTCTTCCACATACAAAATACACATTTGGAATTACTTGCATTCCCTTCAGGAAATCCTTAGTGTAGTACTCTAAATTAAAAGCATGTTCACAGCCAACTTCACCCACGTATACATTTTCATAATACGTTTTGGCTCGGTGAAGACATAACTTTCCTTTCTGCGCTTTATCTAAAGCTATTGGACCACTACTACCCTTTCTCTTATGTGACTTCTCTTCCTCGGTCCAATCTAATTTCCCTTGTCCTGATTTTTTCAAAATCTTTTGTCTCCTGTAACGATCATCCACCTGCCCTATGAACTTTTTCTCGACTTCTGACACCTTGCATGTCAGATTATTTCTACGGGCATGTGAAGTATCTAAGGTAATCCAAGGAATGAAGAACTTGGCCAATCTGTCTTCACTCTTCCAGTAATCCCATTTATTCATCTGCTTATAATTCGGGACTTCTGGCAACACAGAATCATAATTGGAGAAATAGTATTCAAAACTATCTCTCTCATAAAATATACTAAGCAATAAGCTACATGTAATGCCATATGTCAGAGGGAGGTGATGATATCGAATTCCCTCATCTACAGACGCAGGCAACTGCATGCAGACGTAGCAATCCTTAACCTCCATGGCATCCACGTATTCATACAAAAGTTTAGCATAAGCATTTGACCTAAAGTCTCCTTGGGACTCGTCTACATGTAACCTGCGGGCTTCTGCAGCCAATAACGCTTTCTCTTGAGTGTTTTCCCTTTTCTCACCTGCAACAGTGGGTGTAAGTGTTACTACAGAATTCGCATCAGTTACCTTTACCTCTTCCTCATGTCCCTTTACATAAGAAATTGTTACCACTAAAGCTATTAATATTATCACTCCTACTATTAGTGTACCTATTATACATTTAGCTCTGCGGTTCGGGGTGCCGGCCTCCATTTCGTCAGACAATCTAGCTTTCCCTTTCTCTTTGCAAAAAAGTTCTTTTCCTCTCGTTCCTTTACAGTCTCTTTCAATCCTTTTTTTGTCTTTAGAATCCACACAGCTGGAGGCTGACAGCCTTTTTCGCAAAAAGTCCTTTCACAGTTCAAAAAGACAACCCTAGCCCTTCTCCATCCACTCAAGGGGTTCCCTAAAATTCTCTGCTTCCTGGGCGCTAGGTAATCTTCTTTTCTTCTGCTTGCTTTATTTACAAAGTCCTTTAACAATCGACTATTAGATTTGTGGTTGCAGCTTCAATAGCATAGTTCAATATTTCCATGCGAAGAGTATGCTCTTCATGTGCTGTTATCGTGGTACCAAAGTCGGGGAATTTCAATTCTGTAAGAAACATGTGTTTTAACTTGCTGAGGCGGGGAGGTCTGGGGAGCACGAATGTTAGTGACCCTTCTTGTTCGACACCGGGTACCAACAGTTGTATTTCCACGGTGATAATGGGCTCAGAACTGGACACCACCACCGCTCGGATCCTCCCTGTCTCCGGTTTCACAGACATTTGTCGCCAGATATGTCCACTCAGGTGTGGAGTATCTTCTGTTAGGCACACGCACTCTTCTTGACCTTCTTCGGTCTGATGCTTCAGCGCCCTGAGCACCTTCTTCTGGGTCTGAGTCTTCTGATATCGGAGGAAGGGTTGCTTCTGGAGTTGACCTCAGGCTAGAACTTCTTCTTTGCGGCCAATTTGCTTCTCCACGTGCCCTTCTACTCCTTCTCCTTCTGGTCTGTTCTCGCTCTCTTTCAGACCTGTCAGGGTCAGACTCGTACTCCCAGCTGTCTTCTCCTTCTGTAGCGTCTTCTGTTTCGCTGTTGTACTGACCGTCCTCAGCTTGGTCAGACTCGTTCCCTGCTTCCACTGGCACCTCTACAGCTTGGCTAGCCCCCTCTATGGCTTCTTGGTCCTCAGCTGGACGTCCATCCGAGAGAGGAGCTGGTTCCAGAGGTGCTGGAACCCTTTTCGTATGCGACGCGTGTATCCAGTTGGGCAGGCCTCCCACCTTTACAGCTGTACTTGTGATCAGAATGACCTGGTAGGGCCCACGCCAACGAATATCCAAGCAGCTTCTTCTCACATGTTTCTTCACCAGGACCCAGTCCCCCGGATACAGGTCATGGCAAGGGCCCTGGCACGCTGGAACCTCCGCAGCCTGCACCTGAAGGGACACAGAACGCATGGCGTCAGACAGCCCCTTACAATAGTCCAGGATCATATCATCTGTGATATTTAACAGTGCAGTAGCTGGAATAGATGGCAGTCTCATTGCTCTCCCCATTAACACCTCATGTGGTGACAACCCTGTTCTTCTGTCTGGGGTACTACGAAGGCTCATGAGTACCAATGGCAGGGCGTCAGGCCAACTCAGGGTCGTTGAGGAGCAAACTTTCGCTATTCTGGACTTGATCGTGCCATTAATTTGTTCCACAATTCCTGAGGCTTCTGGTCGGTAACTGCAATGGAGCTTTTGGTCGATATTCAGTGCAACACAAATCATCTTCACAAGCTCGCTGTTAAAATGTGTTCCCCTATCTGATTCCAAAAAGGCCGGCACCCCGAACCGAGGGATAAGTTCTCTAAGCAGTAACTTAGCCACTGTGAGGGTGTCGCACCTACGTGTAGGGTATGCCTCAACCCATCTGGAGAACACACAAACAACCACCAAGACATAGCGGAGGCGGTTGCATCTTGGCATTTCAATGAAATCTATCTGCATTCTGTTGAATGGACCTCCAGACCTTCCTATGTGACTTAGTGCAACTGGTGTTCTTTTCCCTACATTCAGCTGCTGGCAGGTCACACAACGCTGGCACACTGCTTCTGCTGCTATTCTAAACTTAGGATTGTACCAAGTCTGTCTAAACACTCTCAGCATAGCATCTCTCCCTAAGTGTACGGGACCATGTATGAGTCTAGCCATTGGACTCACCATCTCATTGGGCAACACTGCTCTGCCGTCTGCTGAGACCCAAAAATGAGTCTCACCCACTACACATCCTGCCTTTACCCATGTTTCCTTTTCTGAATCAGGAGCATTTTCTTGCATGGTTGACAATTCATCCCAAGTATCAACAGTTTCCAGTATCATGGCTAATTCAGTTCTCACATTTATTCCACCCACATCCACCTCTGTGAAAGAGTAACCTTGTTCTGCGCAATACCGCGCAACTTCATCAGCATATCTATTGCCTTTCGAAACAAAGTCCTCATTTTTGGTATGTGCGATGCACTTTACAACTGCGATACTTGCTGGACATTGCAATGCTTCTAACAACAAGCGCACAAACTCTCCATTGCGAATGGGAGAGCCTGAAGAAGTCATGAACCCTCTTTGAGACCATAACTGCCCGTAATCATGAACTACCCCAAACCCGTATTGGCTGTCGGTGTAGATGGTGACTCGAATTTGATTGCCTGCTAAGCAAGCACGTGTTAGGGCAATAATCTCGGCTACCTGAGCGGAGTGTACTCCTTCCAGGCACCCAGCTTCCACAACTCCTTCAATTGTACAAACAGCATAAGCTGCTCTCAACTGCCCAACTTCGTCTCTTACACATGAGCCATCGACAAAGAAAACTTCGTCTGGGTCGGTCAGTGGCTCATCTACGATGTCGGGTCTGGGTTTGGTGCATAGTTCAGTCACATCGAGACAGTCATGGTCTGAATATTCATCATCATCATCAATATCATTTGGAAGTGGCATTAAGGTAGCAGGGTTCAAAACAGAGCATCTCTTGAGGGTCACGTTCTCTGCAGCAAGAATAACTTGCTCATAGCGCGTGAGCCTGCTATTGGTCAGATGCTGTGTTTTGGTCCTGGTCATCAACAGTTCAACAGAATGTGGCACGCACACCTCTAACGGGTGCCCCATAACGATATTTTCACATCTCTCAATGCTGACACCCGTTGCAGCAACGGATTTGAGACATCCGGGCAACGCTGCGGCTACTGGGTCTAAAGTAGCCGAGAAATAAGCAACTGGTCTACGGGCATTCCCATGGATTTGGACCAACACAGACAACGCACAACCTTCTCTCTCACAACAGTAAAGAAAGAATTGTTTATTGTAATCAGGCATTCCCAATGCCGGAGCACGACACAGGTCCTCTCTCAGCTGTAAGAATGCCATCAAACAGTCTTTGTCCCATGGTACCGGATCACTCACCTCTTTGTGCGTCAGTTTTTGCAAGGGCTTTGCTTTCAGTGAAAAGTTCACGATCCACTGTCGGCAATAACCCACCATCCCTAGGAACATCCTGACCTCTCTCTGTGTCTGAGGCGCGTTCATTTTCATGATCGCCTCTATCCTGTCTGGTGACACTTTTCGTTTGCCTTTCTCAATTCTGTGTCCCAAGTACTGTACTTCTGTCAGGCAGTACTGCAATTTTCCCGGGGACACCTTGTGCCCATTGGCAGCTAGGTGATTTAACAAAGCAATGGAATCTTCCCTGCAAGCTTCTTCTGTTTCTGACGCCACAAGGAGGTCGTCTATGTACTGGACCAGAACTGACTTCTGGGGCAGCACTAGACTTTCAAGATTTTTCTTCAGAAGCTGGTTAAAGATCGATGGACTCTCTGTATACCCCTGAGGGATACGACACCATGTTAGGACGCGATTTTCCAGCTTAAATGCGAAAAGAAAATGGCTATCTTCGTCCAAAGGGATCGAAAAGAAAGCCTGACAAAGATCTATCACAGTGAACCACTCAGCTTGGAATGGAATCTGAAACAGTATCACTGATGGATTCGGTACCACTGGACAACATGAAACGACTATGTTATTAATCTTTCGAAGGTCCTGCACTATCCGAAATTTCCCATTTGGTTTCTGCAGACCCATAATCGGGGAGTTACATGGACTACCCACGATTTCTTTCAGTATTCCCTGTTTAATCATGGACTCGATCACGGGTTTTATGCCTGCAATCGTTTCTGGAGTCAATTTATACTGGGGCGTTCTTGGGAACTCAGCATGCGGTTTCACTACAATTTTCACTGGGTCCACCCCTTTGACCAATCCAATCTCTTCCCCAGTGAAATCCCATACCTCTGATGCCACTGTCTCTCTCAAATCCCAGGGAAGCTCGTCTACTGTCAAAGTAGGGTACAGCTCCACACATATTCTTGAGTTTGCAACTTTGAAATCTGCATCATCATCATTAGTCAATACCTCCACTCCCTGGGGTGTACAATATATAGTACAATTCAATTTGCACAACAGGTCTCTTCCTAGCAGACACACAGGGCTTGAATCGCAAACTACAAATTGGTGCTCATCGCTGTACTTCCCTATTTTCACCTGTACCGGTTCTGTCAATTGGCTGGTTATTCTCCTGTTTGCGACCCCTACCACCTGTATGGTCTCTCCAGACATGGGCAGGTCTGGAACTGCAGCTGATCTGATCGTGGATCTAGTGGCTCCTGTGTCCACCAGAAATGTCGTAGGGCACCCTGCTACTTCTGCTTCAACATAGGGTCCCCTCTGATCTACCTCTAAGGCTGCCCCAAGGGTGCAGTCTTCTCTTTCCACTCTCTGTCCGGTTAATGGGTCCACATAATAGCACTCTTCACCTTCCACAAACAGGGGCATTTGTCTATAGGTCTTACCCATACTCCCTACTCGAGGAGGTTGCGGGAACTGGGCTCGGGGAGGAGCCCCCCCCCCTTTGAGCACCTTTCCTTGGTATGGCGTCGCCCCTCTCATAGGTGCGCTCTGGACCTCTTCCTCCTCTATCTCTTGCTCTCCTATCTCTACATTGTAAGGGCACTCGCGTTTCCAATGCCCCAACTCGTTGCACTGGTGACACCTAGTCGTTTTCTTCAAGGTAGCTATGTCTACTCTGGGTCTGAAGGTAGTACTCTCCTCATTACCCTTGTTCTGACTGTACTGCTTCTTACCTCCTGTACCTGTCCCTTGCTGCTGTTGTTGCGGTCCCCCCTTTCCTGCTGCCTGCAATTGTACCACCATCAGCTTCTCTTTTAGTTTCTTAGCCTTGGAGTCTACCTCATCACAGCAGTACCTGGCATATCTCAGTATTTCATCTAGGGGTCTACTTTGCCAACAAATCGAGTGTTGCTGAATCATTAAACTAATATCCGGTCTCAGTCCCAGGACGAACTTGGACACGAATTGCCCTATGTCCTTTGGATCCATTACATCCAAGCCGCTATACTGTTTAAACGCCTTCAGCAATCTCTCGTAATATTCATGGACTGTCTCTTTGGGTTCCTGTCTCGTTCTGTCTATTCTGACCCAATCTATGTCTTGCATTGGCACTTTTTCTTTCAGCCAAGTCATCACTCTCTCGAATTTTGCCATCACGATCTCGGACGGCCCATTAGTCCTAGCATCTCTCTCTGGCTCCGTTGTGGGCCACTCAGCGCTAACCTTGCATGCTGTCCACAGATCTCCTGGTACTACAATGTCAAACAGCGTGTTCAGATCTATCCATAGGACTTTTGAGATCTTTACAAACCTCTCGACTTGCTTGTACCACTCCACGGGGCTCTCTCGTAACTTGGGGAAAGATGTGGTAAAAGCAGCTAAATCTCCCCTACTCCAAGGGACATGTACATAGCTCCCATTGGCAACTTCACGCAAAGGGTAAGCTTCTATTCCCTGCTGTCCTGGTGTTATACCAATCATGCTTCTTCTGCCGGTCCCTTTCTTGGACCACCTCTCTTCCCATTTATCTAGTGCCCTCCATGTCCTTATTCCAGTAATCAATTCCCTTATGTGTGTTTTCAGCCCAATCGTTCTCCTCTCATCTAGATCTCGATCTGAGTAATGTAGCCTGTGGTTACCCTGTAATGCTTTGGTTCTTGACAAGTCCACCATATATTTGCCTGCTAGTTCGACTAACTTCTCATGGACTGCTCTCGCCTTTCGTGTGATGTCCTTTGCCATATACAGTATTTCATCCTGTTCATACATTTCCATTCTTTCTAAAGGCAGGGTACCATCTACCATGTCATCCAGATCTGACCTTAAGCTGGAGACATCAAGTCTCTTGGCTTTTATCTCAGCTCGCAATATGTCTTTTGAAGGGGGCTCACTGGTCTCCCTACCATCCCAACTTCGAGCTCTGCGTTTGGGCTCAGGAGAATTAATGGGTGGCCTCCCTTGCTCCCATCTCTCCAGGTCCCATGCTCGGCCATCCAATCTTGGAAGGTGATGGAACACGGGCCTTTTATCCCTACTCTCTCTCTGCCCACTCTCGTCTTCTTCTCTCCTCTCACCGCACATCTCTCTGTTATTTTCCCTCTGGTCGCTACACTCCCTTTGCCTCGTATCGCTCAGTATCCGATACGATCCTTCCTGGTTCCCCATATTCCCTGGGCTGCGCTCATTTCTGTCATCACAGGGACTATGGTGCGACCTCTCACAACTCCCATTCTGTTCTCTGGTGCCAGGCACACAGTGTGGACACTTAAAGCTGTTCCTGTACTCTTGCGCTCTCCTCTCCCCTTCACTGAGTATTGGGCACGCCACCCCTTCACTCCCGGGGCCCCCGTTTTCCAGGTCTGTTCTACCTCCATTCCGGGCCCAATGGGTGACTCCCCTACTCCCTCTACAGTCCCACTCCGGGCTACTCTCCCCAGCCCCGCAGTGAGTTCGTGCTCTGCTGTCCTGACTTTCCCTTTCTGCTTCTGCAGCATTGATGCACTTTTGAGCCTTCACTGCCTCATCCCACTGCTTCATGTACTCATTTAGCTCTTGAAAGGATTTTCGTCCAGATCCCCTCAGATCCATTGGCCATCTAGGGCCCCCAGGATCTCCTCCTGGGTCCCCTGCTGTGTGCATCGGGGTGCTCCACTCTCTGGGTATCGGCATCTGACTTGGGGAATTAGTGGTATCGTTCCTCCTTGCCTGCTCTGCTCTTTCTCTGTCTTTCCGTTTCCGTTCTTCCCCTCTTGCTCTCTCTTGGTCATATATCGATATTATAGGACCTATGGTAACAGGTACCTGTAGTGCATCTGGCAATGGGTAGGATGTGGCGCTTTCCGTTTCCGGCGCTCTTTGTACCACAAACCTACCGACCACCTGTTGCACCTGACTAGGCTGGAGCAACTCTTTCTTTGGCTCAGGATCCCACTCTGAACTGGGAAGCAGTCTATGCTCTCCTGCATTGCCCCCCTTTTCTCCTTCAGTATTCTCGACCTCTCCCCCTGCTCTATTATACGGGGGTGGCCTGTCTGTCAGTAATCTGTTTATCAGGCTGTCCTCTGTTTCGCTCTCATCATCTTCTTCTAGGGGGCTTTTATTTACTGGCGCCTCTAACACTGGGTACAGTTTATTTATTTCCAAATTATGCACTCTCCATCTTTTAGCATCCGCATCCCACCTGGCATCCTGTACTGCCCTTACCGAGCGTTTCACCCTTTCTTGTCGTCTGTTCATATTCCTTTCATGCGCTGCCCTAAGCCATGCTTCAAGGGCTTCAAACTGGGTTGGTCTAGGCAAGGGTCTCTTTGAGGTCATGACTGATTTCAATCGATGTAACACCTCTAATCTGAACGTCCCGTACTTCGGGAACGTCAGTTCCTCATTTCCTTCAGTAATCTTACTCCACTCTGATATCCAAAGGATCGTATGCAACCCAACATTTACTGCCATATAACGAGCTGGCGTACCCTCCGGCGGGGCTTCTTCCCCTTCATACGATCCTCGCCTCTCTTTCTTAAACAGTGCTTTCAACCATTTAAAACACTTCATAATTATGCGCACAAAATCCAGCCTCGCTACTCTGTTTACTTCCTGATGACAATCCACCAATCCTGTCGCGGCTTTTTTTGCTTGGCCTATCACAGCGCGGTTTTTCTCCTGTCGGCCAATCACGTCGCGACCCTGTATGACGTGTTCGCTAGCTGGCCTATCACAGCGCGGTCTTTCTCCGGTCAGCCAATCACTGCGCGACACCACCTGACGTCTCTTTTCTCCGCTTCGCAGCAGCACCCCTCCTTTCTCAACTCGTCTCCCGGTTATGCATGCGTCCCATTCATACACTGAAAAATGACTACTTCCGACCAAGCGGTCACTTCTCTCGACTGTACGTCCACAGTCTATCTGTAATTGTCAACACAACTGACGAGACGTCTATCGTCTTTCTGATAGGTTACTTACACACACAGTAACTTCCGACCAGCGTCCGTTACTCACGCACTCACTCTTACGTTCCCCCTATCTCGGTCTCTCGGGTGATCAATGGTACCTCATGACCCCCTTCACACTAGTTGACAATTACTCTGGGTGTCCGATACACCCGAACCACTTAAGCTCTCCTTGAACTTAAGATTTCCACCGGTTGCGCGCGCTCACAACCTGTTCCACAGTCACTCTACAGACATTCAACTCCGCCAGACATTACAACATAGATACAATACAAAACACCGCAATCTAACACGCATAACCCTTTATACTCACTCTCTCTGATACTGCTGCTTTTTCTGTCTCACGTCATCCGGATCTTCATCTGCGGGCTGTTCTTCCGATCATCGATTTCTAGGGGCCTTGGGGTAAGCTAACCTGGCCTAGGTCACCGTCCTCAAGAAGGCAACCATCCTCTATAGCTACCAACTGAAAGGGCGAGATTTTGATCGATACCTTATATCTATTGATCCAAACCTCGATCTGGTCGACTGAACCTTTATTGCCTGTCTTGGAAGGAAACAGTACACCTATCTGCAAATTAGTTCACCCAAGAAAGGACTCTACTCTCAAAGATCACGGACAACTTCTAGGTTTCAAAAGTTTATTGTAAAGATATAATGAGCTGCAAATACAAGCATCTCAGAATGAGATTCACGAGATACACAGGTCCAATTACATACATGTGCTCTCGAAAAGCCCTCAGACGAGCAACAGAAATCACTAACACAAGTTCTAAAAATAGCAAAGCTATCAGCATAGACGCATATCTCTCCTTCATTTAGGTTGGAGGAAAACAAACACAGGTTAGGCGTCCCTACCCTGTTCTAGATGGTATCCCTACTTAACCAAATCCCAACCTAACAAAGGTGTCAGCAATGAATGACCCCCAAGGGAAGTCACCCACTCTAAGTCTCTTGGTGAAAACCTAAAGTTCTCCAGTCATGACCCCTCACTGCCTACCCATCCGCTCTCTAAAGGGTCCTCAGGTCTCTGCTCTAACTCCACCCAGGGGTGCTGTCCCTAATACAAAACAGTCAACAACATTTGAGACGCCCCTTGCGAAACGCCTCTCACGTGGTGCAACTTCAGGCTTTTTCCATGATGCTTTGTATTGGGCCTCAGACGTTAGAGTTGACCTTGCTTCTCAGTCTCTTCTCCGGCCCGCTGATACCCCTTAAACATTCCAGAACCCTCCTCCATGTCTGGGCCGTCTACTGAACAGACCTCTATTCATTCACTTATAATTGGATCCCCCCTTTCCTGTTGCAGACAGATATCTGCCGCCAAGAACCCAACTCTCATAGACTTCTAAAAAGGCTTGCAACATTTCTCAGCCCAGACATGTACGTGTAAATCAATGCTAAAACATTTCAGGCCTACAATATTTCACATTATGATTATAGCATTCAATTTCTTCATTTAATTAAAGCATGTTAAAACTCTTATTCTATTATTTAGAAAACATTACTCTAAATCATGGCCCATTAATGCAATGACCAAAAACGTTAAACAATCTGTGTCGTGAAAAGAAACACCTTCCCTTTTAGCTCCAGCTCTGGCCCTGAGGCCTACCACGTTCTGCGTTTTACCACAGACCATCTTATGTGTTAACAGCTACACGACATAGATTCAAAATAATCACGTCTAATAAAATCATATAATGTCACACATTTCTGTATTAGTTCCACTTCTACTTAAATCTCTATATTAGCTATACATTTAGAATATAATTTCAAATACTATTAGCACTCATGGCATTTCTCATCATGACTTGTGCTTACTATAGGTAAGTGTGATGTACTCATACATTTATATCAGTTTGCGCTCTCTCACATCCTTCAGCCAAGGTTTATTCTGATCAGGTGTCAAATAATATTAATCAAAGTTTTGACTAGTGCCCCTCATCACAGGCACAGACGGGCTAAGTATTCCTAAAGCCTGGGAGCGGATCTAGGGAAACGGGCATAGATCGTGCTTGCAGGTGCCAAATCAAGCTAAGTAGAGTAGAAACCCCCAACCAGACAAAAAAACAATTAATTTGTTCCACGCCAAAGGCGAAGTACGCGTATTTATTACTCTCAAGAGGAAACTAGCCAAACACCCCTAAGTCTGAATTTGTATCATTCACACCTATGAACTGTGTATAAACGATGGGCAGCACCAACATCCTGCATTTCCTCTCCTCTGTATGCTTTTTATATGTTACATTATGTCACGTCTTTGCTGCACAGAGATAACAGCTCTTCTCATCCGTTGAGTGCTTATGCACCAACGTTTCTCACAGCCTCTAGTTTTTTCATAAACTGCACTTCCTCTATGTAATTCGTTAGTCACCGCCTTCCCGTGGAGCATGCTTGGCACGTAACATCCCTCGCGTCCCCATGGATGCCGATCGTGAGCTGGGTGCACAGCAGTTGGTGAGATTATTTTCCCAGGAGGAGAAGAAGACAGCAGTCTCCAAATGCAGGGTCCCCACTCTGACCTCCACCCAGCGCTGCCTCCCGCGAGCCGCTTACCTTGAGCATCCCCTCCGCTGGTCAGAACCGCGATGGCTTTACCGGAGCCCGAAAGGTTCTCGAAAAACTTCTTGTCTGGCTGCGCCATGATCCTTCCGGGTCTTTCCCTTCTCAGGAGTAGTTATTAAAAAAAATACACTTATACAATATAGATTTGCCTCTGATACCCAGGGGGAAATAGGAGGTAGGCACTAAGCACTGCCCTCTGCCTGCAGGAGCGGCCCACGACTCAGGCAGCGGCAGCAGCAGCAGCACAGCGCGCAGTGCGGACCAGGATGCGCTACCGCCCCTCGCTCCCCTACTCGCTTCTTCCGAGCCCGCGCCCCCTCCCCTACTCTACTCCTGCTTTTCAGTGACAGCTCCCCGCAGGCCAACCAATCCTAGCCGGGTCACGTCTATCACTGTCGCGAACCGCCCACCTCTGTGAACGATTGGACTATCAACGAACCACAAGTGGCAGCGGATGTACAGTGGCCAATTGCAGAGGAAAGGGGGCGGGATATGCGTGTAGCCGGGATGCGAGGCTAGGCTGCAAGAGGTAAAGTGACGCTAGCTGCGGATTTTGTTGGTTGGTAACTAGACGACGGATAGAATTACATGGACTGGGTAGTTGAGCTTGAACTGCCTTGGATAGGAAGGAAGTCGGAGGTAGGGAAAGGAGTGAGGGTGAGAGTCAGACCGCTCCTAGTCCACCAATGCACTGTCGAACATATAAAGAAGGTCTGCAGGCTATTCTGCGCCTAAACTCCCCCTGCTTTCTGTTTGCGATTTTAAACGTTATTGTCTCTGCTATGAAATTAAGGAAGATGTACGCTAATTGACCATGATTGAGTTTAGCTCTTTGCATAAATAGGTTTTATGTTATAATAACACACTTTCTTTTTAACAGTACATAAATAGTCTTCCTGATAATTTACCCATGTTCCCCAGTTTTTGTCCGCCTTTGCCTTTTTTGGGAGACAACTTCATGTTTACATTTTTAATTGTCTATTGATGACTAAATTCTGTATGTTCTATGTACGTTTTTATGTGCTCTTATGGTCATTAATTGACAGAAGAAAGGATTTTGACCTCCTAATCCCAAACCATCCTTCTAAAATCTTAGTTTCCCTTCCATGTAACCTCTTACCCTTTCACAACCAGAGCTGCTATACCCATGCACCCACTGACGTCCCCACTTGCTCCCCTGTCACCTTCCCACAATCCGCCCCTGCTCTGCTCCCTAATCATAGCATTGTCTTCACTATACTGTGCTTACCAATCCCAATAACTTGAGAACTCCCCATAACAACAAATTGTCGTGTTGAGACCACCTCCTAGAAAACCCAGACCTGCTTAGCAGCAACAAAAGCAGCCAAGGAAAGACCTGCCCTGTTAAACTGGCCACTAGAATAAATAGAAATCCATAACCACACTCTCCTAATCTAAAAGTCAATTAAAGAGTCACGAAAGTAAGGGGGATAAAGAGATGCTTTATTTATTTATTTTTATTTATAAAGTTTTATATAGCGCAAACAAGATCCAGAAAGATATCAGAGCGCAAATGAAGGAGGGAAGGACATAAATCAAATATTGACAAAAGTAAGAGTACACAACAGGAATTCTCGCCTATATCCCAGACAAATAAACAACTTACTCATAGAACAAAAGAATCAAGGAGAATAGTACAATAAACGAGTAAGTAGCGTACTAAGAAAGGAGGAAAACAATGCGGAAAAAGGAGCATAGATTCAATATCGACATCAAGTAGGAATATACAACAGGAATACTCACCTGTTTCCCAGAACAAGTAATACACAGAGAGTAATAAGAAAAACAAGAATATAAAGGGCTGCAAAGGGGGACGTAGAATGCGGTAAAGAGGAGCAGCATCACATGAGGGTACAATGGTTGTAGGAACAGAAATCCTCATGGATGTGAGTACAATTGAAAACTAATAATGGGATGAGAGGAAGGGATGACACATTCTGACTAATCTGTTTCTGGTTGTGACAGTGGCCAGAGAGGCTGTCCCACACAAAGCACCCACCTAACAGTGGCGGCTCCTCCGTTAAGGCGAGCAGCGTCGCCCCAAAGGAAAAATAAAATTATAATAACAATGCTTTCATCATTTTTTTCACTATTTGCTCTTAAATGGTGCAGGGGCGGTGGAGCAGTGCTGCCGGACGAGCGGGAAAGGAGTGGTAGGCACTTTCCAAGTGGGCATGACTGTTTTGCCGGCCGCTTCAGGAAGGGCAAACAGTCATGAACACTTGGCTTCTTCTCCACTCGCTTTAATACACAACAAAGAGGACAGAGGAGAGCTGGCCACCAGGAAGGTAAGTGGAATTTTCTTTATTTTCCCCTCTTCTTTTCTTTTTTTTAACCCCCCCGCTTCTCCACTACTCCCTGGTAGTAGCCGCTACTGCCACCTAAATTGCTTATTGGCCCCTCTGTAACCCAGGCCACCAATGATGGCATGTAGTGCTGAGGACAGCGCCACTTGCCTGAAATGCCTGGGGGTAGACCAGTTTCTTAACTCCCCACGGGCACCCATCAGGCCTAAATGTGCATCAAGAAAAACATTTTACGGCTTTTAAGGGTAAAAGGTCACTTTAATAGAACAGGTCTGCTAACTAAACATAACATTACAAACTGATGTTAACCTCACTAATACAATATGACTTCCTTAACCCAAACCTCCCATTATAAAATCTATGTTTCCCCTGCATATCATCTCCTACCCCTTCACAACTCAAAGTTGTCATACTTCTCATGCACCCAGTAACGTCACCACTCAAAGTTCAAAGTTCAAAGCAAGCTTTATTCGATTTCATGTAAAATCATAAAAGCACATGTCATAGAAAAACATTTTTCAGTCTATTCAATCGAGGTACAGATAGTTAATTTACAATTAGATGTTTAGGTCAGTTTAAGTTAAAAATTTTCAAGATGAAGATAATTCTAAAAAGACAATATTAGATAAAAAAAACTTATGATAGTTAAAAAGCCTCACATTGTGTTCCGGAATTTGATCACTAATTTTAAAAAGCTGGTTACTGCAAGGATAACATGCTCCTCGTCTAATTTTTGCAGCTTGGTATAAGCTGCAAGACAGGTCCGTATCCCCCAGTTTTTAAGGATAGGTAATAAAAAGGCCCTTCGTGGTACATGATAAAATTTACAAAACAAAACACAATGTAAATTTGACTGATAGGAACAATCATCGCAGGGGCAAACAAGATTGTCCGTTGACCAGTTATTGGTTAAAGGAAAAGTAATTAAACGAAAAAAGGTACCTAGCCTGAAACGGGTAAGCAGCATGCGGGCATACGGGCTTGCTACAACAACAAGATACTTTTGGAGCCCCTCGTGGGCAGTGATTTGCTGATATCTAAGAGTAGTCAATTTCCTTTTTTCGACTTCCCACCTGACACCAACTAAATGGTCCGAGGCCATCTTTTTCAAGGAGCCTCTCAAAACCATCTCCAAGCTGGCGGGCCTCTCAAAAAAATGTGGATGTCCTATCTCATTAAACATACTTCTGGCTTAGGTGATCCATGTAATGTTAGAGGCCCCATCAAGAGATAGGCAGTCATTAATTAAGTCTCTGTTTAGGGCGGTCTCTTTGGTGACCCAAACCTTGTGCCAGAGAAGTAAGGGGGAGATCCTAATGGTATCTAAAAGGTAGGAAATACCTGCTTCTATATGTGTCATATACGTAGAAGACGTTTGCGGGAGTCCCAGTAGATAACAAATAAACTGGTTTTCACAGGTTTCTAAGACCTGTGCATTAGCGATCACCCAAACGCCCGCTCCGTATGATGCTACCGGCACACATTTAGCTTTGTAGATATAGATCAGCTCTTTTACTGGTTTTCCCCCTAATTTGGACGCAAAATTCTTAAGGCTCCCGTAGAACGGGTAAGGGCTAATTGTCTGGCGTGCACTGCTGTGTGCCAATTCCCCCTCCTATCAAAGTTCACACCTAGATAGGAGAACCTGTCCGTGGATTCAATTTTGCTGCCTTCAAGATAAATCGCGCATGGCATCCTCTTTGTCCCCTTCCCACAGGGCATTGTTTACTTTTTTGCAATATTAATTTTTAGTCCTCTGGCTCTCATAAAGCTAGCGAATTTCTCCATGGTTTTCTGAAGTCCTATTCTTGTACGCGACATTAGTGCCACGTCGTCCGCATATAGCAATATCGGTGTCGGGGTCCCACCAATAGTTGGATAGTCATGTTGCAAATCCCTAAGATGGTGTTCTACTGAATTTATATATAGGGTGAATAACAGGGGTGCCAAAATGCACCCCTGTCTTACACCTCTCTTTATAGGGAATTTATCCGAGCACTCCCCTTTCCGTCCGTTCCGTACCCTTGCCCCAGCTCCTCTGTAGAGTTCCTTTATAAAGAGAATGAGGTGGCTATCAACCCCCATGTCGCTCAACGTTCTCCACATAAACTCATGATCAACACAATCAAAAGCCGAACTTAAATCGATAAAAGTAATAAAAAGGTTCCCATTCTTTGCCTGAATATATTTTGCGTTCAGCAGGGCTAGGTTTAGACATTGCTCAACAGTCCCTTTACCTGGCCTAAAACCATACTGCACATTTGATATGATATGGTTCTCCTCCCCCCATGTTTGAATCCTATTCAGGATGATGCGACCTGCCACCTTCATCAAGCCGTCTAACAGGGAAATTGGGCGGTAGCATGTGGGATCGTTCCGAACGCCTTTTTTTAAAAATTGGCACCACGAATGCGTCAGTCCAGGAGGGTATGAAATGACATTCATTGGCTTTATTTAAAACATTATTTATCAGGGGTGCCCAGAGGTCCAGCTCCGCCTTATAGGTGTCAATCGGGACCCTATCCGGCCCGGGGCCTTTCCTGATGAACTAATCTTTATCGCTTTAGTGACCTCCTGACAACTAAAGGTTATAGGTAATGGAAAAGGACAAGGGTGGTTTCTGGCCGGGGGGCTGGCAGATCGTGTGTTATCGGACTGCTCTCCTTCATGTGGGATGACTTTGTCATACAGTTGTGAGAAATGAGTCACCCAGGTATCCCCGGGTATGGGGATGTCTATCATATCACCCGCTTTGTTGTGAAAGTAAGGTGCATTAATCACTTTCCAGAAGGCTACGTTGTCTCTTTTTTGGGAAGCTTCTTTTAAGGCCGCCCATGCCTCTTTCTTCAGAGTGGCTTTTCTCTCCTTAGTTGTATCCTTATAGGACTTTCTGGCTTGCCTAATTAATCCAGGGTTTCTTGGTTTAGCTTGTAATGCCTTTTTAAGGGTTAAAAGTGCCTTAGTACACTTACTTTCAAACCACCCTTGGTCATTACTAGCCTCAGCCCGAAATTCTCTAGTCAATAGGGTCTTTATAGTTTCTTGTATGTGTGAGAAAGAGGCCATTACCTTTTCTGGTTCCTCATCTAGTGCCAGACAGATAGAAATGTCCTCCATGCAAACCTTAACTAATTTTTCAAGGAAGCACAACGGCTCCACCTTATTCCATTTAATGGTATAACCATTTTTTGATGCCAAACTGATCTCTGTTGGATATAGAGTGGCAGTCCCTATACTGCAGATAGGTCTTTTCATTTTTAAAGCAAAGGATAGGGAATAATGGTCACTGATCGGGGAGGGACCGGTTTCCCACGATACAACCAGCCCCGCATGGGCAGCAGTAATTAATGTAAAATCAATTGTGGAACTGCACCCCCTTCCATTGAAGGTCGGCAGGAATGGTATGATCGGGCTACATGTCTCATTTATAAAGGACAAATTAAAATGAAAAAGAATATTATTAAGAGCATTACCAAGTTTCATATGGTTAAAATGGGTAGGGCAGTCTTCCCCATGCTCTGCTAGGCCGCACATGCCTATCGAGCGGTGGGGACATATCATACAGTTAACATCTCCCACCCATATCATGACCTTATCTCCTACTATCTGTTCGCTTAGAGTGATTATGCTCGAAAAGAGTTTACTAATCATTGCCTCTGTCATTATTGAGGGTATATTGTTATAAGAGTTCACTATGATCACGTTTTTTAAATGTCCCCAGCTGAGCAGACGTATCTGGTAAAAGTCTGTGGACAAAAACTTAAATACTTTCACACCCACAGTTGTGGACACGTATAAACATAAACCCACCCTGTTATGACCCTGAACACTGGCCACTGCTAGGGTATGAAAAGTTTGGAAGCCTAATATGTGTCTTTCTTCAATAGACCATGTTTCCTGAAGGCAAAAAATACTGTGTTCAGTAACAAGGTCAAGCCACTGTTTTTGTGTCACTTTACTTGATAGGCCAGCAATATTCCAGGAAAGGAGGGTGGATGTATTATCCTCAACTCCTTGGAGTCTTAGGGGGAACAAGGATACCTGCCGCCCCCCACTCAAACAGTACCAAACACAATAGGGCCTGTCCCTACAGACACTCTTATTTTTCAGTTAGAATACAGGATCTATATAGGTGTGTGCATAATCTTGTCACTACCCCGTTATGTCAAAGTTCTTTTTGTTCCTGCACAAGTGTCACTTTTTGTCCAAGTACACACAAGGTAACGTTAAAATTGCCAAACAACCATCACCCGTACCGCAAAAAATTGTGAAGAAAGAGAGTGAGCACCTCACGGTAGAACCGCCATATGGGGTTATCAGGCTAGCAATTACCAGTGTACCCACTTCTC
This sequence comes from Lissotriton helveticus, assembly GCF_964261635.1. Lineage (NCBI taxonomy): Eukaryota > Metazoa > Chordata > Amphibia > Caudata > Salamandridae > Lissotriton > Lissotriton helveticus. Next base: position 747,478,629 of record NC_136071.1, on the reverse strand, counting down.
ATCATCGGTTGCTCACTCTCATGAGAGTGGAAAGGAAAAGACAGAAAGATAGAAGAAAAGGACAAACAATATGTAATAATCCTTTTACTTCACACCAGACACACAAAATACTAAGTGTCCGTGCCTCAGCGTATAGCCAATAACAATCGCTGTTAAGTGTACACATTCACCATAAACCCCTGTGAGAAAAAGAAAGAGTAAATCTCACACATTAAAATTGCAGAACTCACTGGCCACTTCTGCTTTTATTCTGGGCTGTGAGCGCTCCAAACTAAAAAGGCTCACGTTGAACCAAGTTTCGTGTTAGTCTAGATCGCCAACATGTTTCGTTGCTGTATTTTGAGCAACTTCATCAGGGCAGTCAGGGGTTTGCCCCCTTTAAATTCCACTCATATCTGGTTATAACCTGTGATGGTTTAAAATTGACAACAAAATAAAATAAAGAAATTGTGAGTCCACAAGTCCTGACCTTGAATAGCCCTCCGGCCTGGTCGTAAATACAACACGAGTAAAAAGAGTCAGTAGGTGTGGCACTTAGATCGTATTCAGCATAATCACCTGAGGGTTGCATATCTAATGCATACCTGCTACCTCTCTCAGGCGGATATCCGTGTCGTCAAAATCACGTATCCTAGTGGAAAACCGCCAACGTCTAGGTTTTCTGTAAAAACATATACACACACATGTAGGTCAGGAAATCACAGCTGCAGCCCTCATTACGATATATTGCCATAGGCTGCTCAACGGCCCCTTCCAGTTTCTCTACTAACATATGGGTTGCTTTAAAAACATGCTTAGGTATGCTGCATATTACCATCTTTATATATCTCTCATCTCAAAGGGCCAACACAACGCGAAGAAATCCCTGCTGCACTAGTTGGTTACATGCACGCAGGATAGTGCCGAGTTAACACATTGGCCACAGTCCCCCGGTATACATTCTAGACACACGGCACACTTCCTGCCCGCACTAAGGGAAACTTATCTCTGCGCCACGAGTATCTGTCTCGGCATCCTCGGGAACGTAGAAGTCCCGAGGTTTAGTCCGTCTTACCCCTGCCGGTAACGCCCAGCTCCGTCACTCAGCCGCTGCTCACCGCGTCTGGGACTATGTCAGTTAATAAAGACACTGCTCCAACCTTGTAGTCCCGTGTCACGTGCAGTCCCTAGTCACGTGGTGTGGTGGATACATAGTGCGTGGGTAGTGTCTGTGGCGGCCATCTTAGAGTGGACCTTGTACCACTTGCCGACCGCATTATCAAAGCCAACATCATTTTAAATTATTGATTTTAATTTTATTATCACCAAAAAACGGGAAAAAACGGGTTGTCACATTCTTAGGCGATCCACATATCTTCCTCTTTTTTAAAACATGGAAGATACTGCACAATGAATTTAGTGGTGGGTAAAAAATTTGTCTTGAAAAGGCCTGTAGTTCGTGCCACTCAATATCACAAGCAAAAACAAATGTCCCCAGGGCACAGAGATTATACAATGTTATACTGCAGTTGTATGGTAATGAATGCCCACAAATCAAAAATCAAAGTCTATACAGACCAATAATTGGTAGGTTATAGATCTCAACACAGGTAGAAAGGGATAAACATAATGCGACCTCTAACCAATTCCACAGCACAGGTACAGGGGCGGACAGCGCCTAATAGTATGTTTCTATTGTGTATTAATGGGTGCATAGTGTGTAATAAAGGGGGTCAACGCCGACTAATCTTGTTCCATTCAATAGAGTCATTTAATCCCACCTGGTCAACTTGTTCCTGATAGATCCACGGGCCTCCTTGCGGGCCAGAATGCTCTCTGCATTGTGGCTATCACAGAGCACTCTTTCTAGTACCACCCAGTTTAGATCTTTGGGATCATGTCCTGCCTCGCTAAAATGTTGTACCAAGCGTGTGGTTAATTTCTTCGCCTTCAGGGTGCTTAAATGTTCCTGAATGCATACCTTCACCTTTCTGGACGTCAATCCAATGTAATGTAGTCCACAAATACAGGTTAATCTGTAAATTACATTGGCCGTGTTACAATTGCTGAACCTCGTAAGATGCCACACCCTTCCATTTCTCAAAACAACGGTCTTCGTTGTTTTTGTCAAACTGCATACTGAGCAATTAGTACACGGATGGTGTCCGGTTGGCAGCGAGTCAACATGCGGGACAGTGAGGGTCCTGGTGTGGACAAGTTTGTCCTTCAGATTGGTTGCTCTTTTGAAGGCAAAACGGGGAGGAGGCATCTTGCTCACACCTGTATCCAGGATGGTCCAATGCTTCCTCACGATCTGTCTCAACTTCGTCGACATAGGATCAAATGTGGTGACCACAGGTATACACTCCTGCTTGACTTTGGTGTTCCTCTCAAGCAGAGCGTCCCGGGGGCTGTTTAGAGCTCGTTTACGAGCTTGTTTCACAACTTTACTGGGATATGCCCTCGCTTGAAGTTTGCCGACCAGTTCCTTTGATTGTTCCATAAATGCTTCTGTGGTGGAACAATTGCGGCGGTAGCGCAAGAACTGCCCCACAGGGAGGCCCGGTGGATCTATCAGGAACAAGTTGACCAGGTGGGATTAAATTACTCTATTGAATGGAACAAGATTAGTCGGCGTTGACTCCCTTTATTACACACTATGCCCCCATTAATACACGATAGAAACATACTATTAGGCGCTGTCCGCCCCTGTACCTGTGCTGTGGAATTGGTTAGAGGTCGCATTATGTTTATCCCTTTCTACCTGTGTTGAGATCTATAACCTACCAATTATTGGTCTGTATAGACTTTGATTTTTGATTTGTGGGCATTCATTACCATACAACTGCAGTATAACATTGTATAATCTCTGTGCCCTGGGGACATTTGTTTTTGCTTGTGATATTGAGTGGCACGAACTACAGGCCTTTTCAAGACAAATTTTTTACCCACCACTAAATTCATTGTGCAGTATCTTCCATGTTTTAAAAAAGAGGAAGATATGTGGATCGCCTAAGAATGTGGCAACCCATTTTTTCCCGTTTTTTTGCGATAATAAAATTAAAATCAATAATTTAAAATGATGTTGGCTTTGATAATGCGGTCGGCAAGTGGTACAAGGTCCACTCTAAGATGGCCGCCACAGATACTACCCACGCACTATGTATCCACCACACCACGTGACTAGGGACTGCACGTGACACAGGACTACAGGGTTGGAGCAGTGTCTTTATTAACTGACATAGTCCCCGACGCGGTGAGCAGCGGCTGAGTGACGGAGCTGGGCGTTACCGGTGCTAGAGATCGCGGGTCACCCGACCAATAATTTCGCCACTTCCAGCTTCGGGCCCATATATTTCAAATTACCAGATACATTGATCGGATGACGTCACAATCTACTACCAATAATTGTGGGATTCCTTTCGATTATTTCTAGTGTACCCGACTTACCATCCACTGTTACGGGTACCTATGACCACAATGGATCAGGGAGCTAGCTGTGAAAGGAAAGGCAGCAAAATAATATACTCTTCAATAAATGACCTTCGCTTTTCATAAAATGACCACGGACAACTAGAAGTTTTATAAAGTTTATATAAAGTTCAAATCAGTGTGAAAATCCAACTTACATTGAGCAGATAGTCAGTAAGCAAAAACATTTGGATTCAAGAGAAATGCGACTGGGAACCTGCTAAGCTAGTAAACTAATCATACAAGAGTGGACATGGGTGATGAAGAATTAACTAGGTCAAGTATCATTTATACTTATGGAATGGGAAATCTTAGAAAACTAAACAGTTCGGTTAACGTGGAAAAATAGGAAATGCTATAACTTCAGAAAAATCTCTTCATTCAATTTAGTGAGAAATTTTGTAGAACACGTCAAACAAGTTATAAACTGTAAATAGGAAAAATGATTTTGTAAAAGGAAGGGTAACCTAGGAACATGCTATGAAATTCAAATGCAAATAATTTCATCAGAGGCAATGGTTGCGGAAAGCATGGAAAATTATCATATGCAAAGATATGTCTTTATTGAAGCAAAGACAGAAAATTAGAAAGGTGCAGTTTCAAGAGATTTAGAGCGATATTTACCTAGACTGGTGTGAAAAAACCAAACCCTGGCCACGGGTCAGTTAAGGACAGGAAACCCTCAAGGAAGGATACCCCTCAATGGACAGCAGGTGCAGAATGGACACCCAGGACAGGACAGGAAACCCTCAGATTAGGATCAGGACAGGACCACCAGGACACGACCAGCACCCGCAGTTTGGAAGCAACGCCTGCGCTCCACCCTCTCTGCAGCTATCAGTCAAGACCCCGATTGGGTCAGCGAACTCCCAGCAAAGTGCTCCGCCAGCACTTTTAAGGTTTAGTAAAACCTTAGTCTATGGTCAATTTCGGACAGAGTGCTCCGCAGCGCTCTGTATCTTCAGTCACCTATTGAGTGCGTTGGGTCAGTGACAGGTCAGCTATTCGGACAAGTTGGACGATTTCCCTAGGTGAACCTAGGCTAGATATACTGTTTTGGGACAGAGTACCACCCCCCAATGTTGCAAAGTGTCAGAATCCCCAAATTTCGATTGGTCCTAAGGTAGGATTTGGTTAACACACCAATCAGAACAGACTATTACAAGCCCTACTTAGCATCCTAGGGTGCCGCCTAGCAAGATTGGGGTTCCCACGAGAAGTCGCAGAGAATACAATGGAAAGAATATAATTTGATACAATAGAATACAATCATGATGCCTTGGCTGGGTGAAGGTGCACGTTCCCATGCTGGCTCTGGCATCAACCTTCTTTGGCTTGGTTTCAATGTCACCGCACCATCGAGTGATTCTGCGCAGAAATACCCTCCAAGATGGACTCCCCAGCCCCATCACCCCTCAGTGTCGAGGATACATGAAAAGTAAGCGAAAACAAATTAATACATAGAAATAAATGAATGTATTACATGTTATAAGTTCGTACTTTAGTTTCATCATTATAAAAATATACTATGCATTAGTGAATAAGTGCAACGAATAACATCACAGGAGCAGCAGCACAAAGCTTTAGCACGTTATTGCTATTACGCATGCGCACCTTTTCCCTCTCGAATTCTGACTGCGTCATGTCAGCTGACTATGCCTTACGCATGCGCAGAAACGAAAAGCCAAGCAGCGGTCATTTTAGGGACAAGGATTAATCGTATTAGTAGAACACATAGGCAAGCTTCGCTATGATACCTACGCTCATTAAAAATACATAAAATTAGTAAAACAAACAATTGAAGTTACGAGATTATAATAGATTTTCGAGGTTTTTGACTCGAGCAAGTCGCGATGCGAAATCTTGCTCTATCAATCCCCTCTTTGATGATATTGACTATTATCACAAAAAATGGAACCAGATGCCAACTTTCTTTCACACTTTGTACAACTCTATCTCTTCCAACATGCGATTCAGTTTTTCCTTCTCATTTTTGGTAGGGTGAGAATTCTTCACCCTTTTGTAAATCTGATTATTTATTTCTTCCAATTCAAGCTCATCCGCATTCCGTTTCACTCCTCTTGCATTCACTTGATACTTATTAGTATGTCTTCGGCATTTGCAACAGACGAATATGAAAAATAGGATAAGACCTATAATTCCAATTGGCATCAGTACTTTGAACAATAAGCTTCTACCTAAGTAAGCAAACCAGTGACCTACATTTGAGAGACCATCAACTAGTCTCTTCCAGGCACTGTCAACCTCGAGTGGTTTGAGTTCCCTTTCCAAATTTGTAATGTTCTGCACATATCTTTTGAGCTGCACGCTCTTGTCCGGAATGTAAGTGCAACAATGTTGCGCCTTCAACATCCGGCAGACTCCGCCCTCTTTTGCTAATAAGGTGTCAAGAGCAAGTCTGTCCTGCAAAACCATTGATCTGATCGCAACCATTTCGGTATTGACCAGCAGAAATCCATGAGCTGTATCAGTAGACAGCACATCCACTACTGTGGACAATTTGCAAATTCTGTGAGTGTTCAGAACCACTCCCACTCCAGGTATCAGTGCACTAAAAATACTACCCATTATTTCACCTACGCTTTCTCTTTTACTACGCACTAAGCCATTAGTGTTTTCATTGCTTCCAGCAATTTCATTCACATGGTATATTTTCGGGAAAACAATGCCAAAGTAGCAGCTTCCATACCAGTGATCCGGCAATTTGAAATAAGCCTTGTCTCCACATATATAATAAATTCCAGGAAACACAGGCTCTGACCCATTTTTGAATCCCCAACCTCCAATTACCTTGTAATTGTGCTCACATTGACTGGAACCAATAAAAATGTTATTATAATAATCAGTCTTCTCGCGGTGAAGACAGAGTTTCCCTTTCTTTTCGAAATCCAGCAACAGAGCAGGTCCCGCCCCGCCAGTTGAGGTGCTTTCCATGTTCTCAGCCCATTTAGGTGTTTTCTGCCTTTTGTCATTAGCCTTTCTTTGGAAACTCTCCCTTCTCTTCTCTGCCATGTTTAAAAATATTTTCTCTTGTTCATGCAATGAACAGGTCAAGTTGTCTCTATGTGCTTCAGCTATGTCTATATTGCCTATAGTCAAAAAGTAGTCTCCCATATAGCGTATTACGTCACTTTTGGTATGTACAGGATTCAGATTTCCACGAATGGGAAGTTCAGAAAAGATCACGTCATTGTTAGAGTAATAGTACTGTAACGGTCCTCTTTTGTAAAATAAGCTTGCTAAAATACTACAGGAAATTCCATATGTCAGGGGCAAGTGATGGTATGTCACGCCTTCAGCTACAGAGGTAGGTAGCTTCATGCAGACATAGCAATCCTCTATCTCCATAGTCTCTACATAATGTACTAACAAGTTTGCGAAAACATTTGAGTGTGTCTGATTCCTAACTCCGTGGTAGTGTAGTCCTTCCTCATCTGATGCATCTAAGTCTCGTTTTGTTTGTCTGAGTGCTTTCTCACGTCTTTCTACACTTCGTGTTGTCAGTTCTTCAGGGTCAGAAATCTGAGTAGGGGACATATTAGTATTTTTACTAACCATAAAGGGAATGAACACTGTTAGTCCTATCCAAACTAATATAACTATAACTATACTACATATACATACTTTGCAGCATGTTTTGCAACAACTGCAACTAGGCCTTCCTTTCGTTCTTGACTCAGACATTTTGGCTCAGAAGAAATTTCTCAACCCCTCTTTGTAAGTTTACACAGGTAGCTTACTCTGTGCAACCTCAGGTGAGCTCGTCTTCCTCTTCTTCAGAGTCCTCAGCAACCGGTTCTCCGTCACTTTCGTCAGTGATGTCAAGTTCCTCAAAAATTTCCAAGATTAAGTAGGTCCACTCCGGATCCTGATATTTTTCGTTTTGTCTTTTTATTCGCTCACTCCTTCTCTTGGAGCTATCTTCAGGTATTTCTGCAATTCGGGGACTTTTTCTTATATCTCCCAGTTTCTCTTGGACTGTTTTTATTCTTAATTTCAGTCTCTTAACATACCTTGGCTCAATGTGCTTCTTTTTCTTTAGTCTTTTGGCTGGCACTGCGATCTGACTTTCTTTTAACGTCCTTTTATTTTCACTTGTTTGTGGCACTTCAATTTCTGTTTCTTCCCTTCCTGTCTGACTAGTCCCAGGTCTTGTATCTATTTCTTCTGCCTGGTTACTAAGCTGGCCTGGTTCAGGTGAATTTTTGTTTTTGCTTTTGAATGTCTCTATTTCTGTGTCCTGAACACGTTCTTCTAATTCTAACTGATCCTGTTCAAGCACTTCGATCCCTTGATTTTCTTCTGCTCGAACTATTACACTTTTTCTAGTCTGTCCCTTTTCAATTTCAGGAGTTAGTGGAGGTGTGTCAATCACCTGATCTGTCCCTGTCTGACCTTCTTCTTCGTCCTCAGACTTGATGTGAATCTGAATGATCTGAGGGTCTTCGCCTGTGCCTTGCTCGACCTCACTATTCCACTCTCTGTCTTCTCTTATTCGATCTCTTGTTCTGAGTGGGTCTCCAGAGAGATCGACTATGGGTATCCAATCCTCTGGCCAGATTCCCGGCTGCTCGTCATCAGCTACTTCTGGACCAGCATCCGTTGGATGTTCAGCAGTACTGGTGCTTGGCCATGCGTCATCAGCTACCTCCGGGCCAACGTCTACGGGACCTTCTGCTGGGCTGGTGCTCGGTCGTCTGTCGTCAGCTACTTCAGGACCAACATCTGCAGACCCCTCAGCTGGACGACCTTCTGCTCCAGGCTCCTCGTCAGGTATCAACTTCTGGGTATGGCTGGCATGGATCCACTTGGGAACGCCGGCGCACTTTACAGCAGTCGTCGTTACCAGGATTACTTGCCGCTTTTTCCCCCACCTCGGTGCTAGGCAACTTGAACGAGTGTGCTTCTTTATTTTAACCCAGTCACCCGGAACCAATTTGTGAACTGGTGTTGTCGGGTTGGCGACGGCGTCTGCCCCAATCTGGCGAGAGATAGAACGCACTTGGTCACCCAGTTGCTTGCAGTATTCAAGTACCAAATCATCAGAAATGCTTAACAGTTTGTATCCTGGTACCCATGCTTGTCTCATCACTCTTCCCATCAAGATCTCATGGGGGCTCAGACCGTTCTCCGATCTGGAATGCTTCTGAGTCCCATCAGAACAAGAGGCAAGGCATTTATCCAGTTTAGGCCAGTAGAATCACATATTTTTGCCAATCTATTCTTGATGGTGCCATTTATTTGTTCTACCACTCCAGTAGCCTCTGGATGATATGCACAGTGCAGTTTGTGTGTGATCCCAAATGCTTTGCAGAGCTGAGCCAAGATTTCATTCTGGAAATGTCCGCCTCTATCTGAGTCAATAAAGACTGGAACCCCGAACCTCGGTACTAGCTCTCTCAGCAATAACTTGGCTACTGTTATGGCGTCGCATTGTGTGGCAGGGTAAGCTTCCACCCACTTTGAAAATAGGCAGACAATGACAAGGACATATCGTTTTCCCTCACAACGGGGCATGGTAATGAAATCTAATTGTATTCTCACAAAGGGACCCCCTGATCTCCCAATTTTCATCAGCTCAACTTCTGTTCTCTTGCCAGCGTTGAACTGTTGACATGGCAAGCACCTCTGGCAAAGGGACTCTGCTACCTTCCTGAACTTCTTGTTGTACCAAGTCTGTTGAAATACCAGAACCATGGCATCCCTACCAATGTGTGATCCTTCATGTATCAGTCTGGCCATTGGGGCAAGTAGTTGTCTGGGTGACACAGCCATACCATTCGGGCCCACAATGACACCATCCTCACGTCTCGGTCTACAACCTTCTTCCTTCCACTTCTCTTTCTCCTCCCAGGGCGTCACATGCTGCCATTCTCTCACTTCATCCCATGTAGGCACTTCTTCAAACATCCTAAGTTGGCAGCTGCTTCCAGTCCCACCCCGCTTCGGATTTATTCGCATCTGCTCCATGGCGCATTGTTTTGCCACTCGATCAGCAAAATCGTTTCCCAAAGATACAGGGTCAAGGCCTTTCTTATGAGCAATACACTTGACCACTGCCAATTCCTTTGGTAACTGGATTGCCTCTAAAAGGTCTTGAACCACTTTTCCATTTCGAATGGGGGTACCTGATGAAGTCAGGAATTCTCTTTGTAGCCATAACTGGCCAAAGTCATGCACCACCCCATAACAGTACTGGCTGTCAGTATACACTGTTATTCTTTTGTCTTTTCCCAATTTGCAAGCTCTAATCAGAGCGATCAATTCGGCTACTTGTGCAGACCTTACTCCAAATAAATAGGACGCTTCTTCAATTTTCGTTAACGCGACCACAGCATAGGCAGCACTTAGGCCCCCTAGTTCATGCCTCAGGCACGAACCGTCCACAAACCATTCCTCATCATGCACAGGCAAAGGAGTTTCTTTAATGTCTGGGCGAGGTTTAGTACTGAACTCTGTCAGATCAATACAGTCATGCTCATCATTTCCCTTATCTTCCATTACCATTGATTCAGGGAGTAGAGTGGCGGGGTTCAAAATATTGCATCTGGTGATGACAATGTTTGCAGCACCCATGAGAATCCTCTCATATTTAGTCAGCCGACTAGGGGTGAGATACTGAGTTTTTGTTCGGGTCAATAGAATCACCTCTGCATGTGGAACATACACAGTTACAGGATGTCCCATGATAATGGACTCACTTTGTTCTAAACTGGTGCATGTTGCAGCTACTGCTTTCAGACATCCAGGTAATCCAGCAGCCACTGGATCCAATGTGGCAGAGAAATATGCCACAGGCCTTCTGGTCGTGCCATGTTCCTGAGTCAGGACTGATAATGCACAATTGTCACGAGTGTCACAGAATAGGCCAAACTCTTTGGAGTAGTCAGGCATCCCTAGAGCAGGGGCTGTACACAGACAATTACGTAATTTTGTGAAAGCTGTTAAGCTCTCGTCATTCCATTCCACTGGGTCCTTCGCTCCTTTCTTTGTCATCTGAATCAGGGGCTTTGCAAGGACTGCGAATCCCACAATCCATTGCCTGCAGTAACCTACAACTCCGAGGAACATTCTGATTTCTTTCTGAGTACGGGGTAACTGCATATTTTGAATTATTCTGACTCTCTCTGAGGTAACTTTTCTGGTGCCTTTTTCTATCTGGTGTCCCAGATATTTCACTGATTTCGAACAGAACTGTAATTTTTCAGGGGCCACTTTATGTCCCTTTTTTCACTCAGGTGATTTAGTAGGGCAATGGTGTCAACCACGCAGTCCCTATGACTTTTGGACGCCACCAATAGGTCGTCAATGTACTGGACCAAAACGGACTTTCCAGGTAAGACTAAAGTTTCAAGACATTTTTTCAAGATCTGATTAAAGATAGAGGGGCTCTCTGTGTACCCCTGGGGGACCCTATTCCAGACATACACGTGACTGTTGAAAGCAAATGAGAAAATAAATTTGCTGTCTGGGTGCAATGGAATCGAAAAGAATGCATGACATAGGTCTATCACAGTGAACCATTCAGCATCCCAGGGAATCTGATACAGGATCACTGCTGGGTTTGGGACAATAGGGCAGCAAGGAACCACTATCTTGTTTACCTTTCTTAGGTCCTGAACTACTCTGTACTTGCCATTAGGCTTTTTGATGCCCATAATGGGTGAGTTGCATGGGCTACTCATTACTTCCTGTATGATATTTGCTTCTAGCAGTTTCTGTATTTCAATGGCAACACCTGCTCTTACCTCTGCACTCATTCTGTAAGGCTTGGTATTGGGGTATACTGCATTTTCTCTCATGGCTATTTGTATGGGGTCTACGTTCTTCATTAATCCTACATCCTTTCCTGTAAAGTCCCACACTTCTGGTTTCACTGTCTGTTGGAGTTCTTCAGGTAAGTCCTGTATAGTCAGCCGTTTTATTTCTGAGTCAGGTCTAATTAACATTAGCTTGTAGATGCCATCTTCGTCTGGAGTTTGAATTTCGACGCCTTTTGGTGTGCAAAAGATGGTACAATTCATTTTGCACAGCAAATCACGTCCCAGTAAGTTTACCGGACTGGTATCACAGACAACAAATCTGTGCATTTGTTTGAAATTTCCAATTGAGATCTCCATGGTCTCGGTAACAGGTGTACTAATCAGTTGATTAGATACACCCACTACTTGGATTGCTTCTCCCGAGAGGGGTAGGTTTGGAACGTCCACTGTTCTCACAGTAGAACGGGTAGCACCAGTGTCCAACAGAAAGGTGACATCATTTCCATCAACCTTTCCTTCAATGTATGGTCCCGACTGGTCCACCGGCAAGGAAGCGCCAAGTACGCACTCCTCGTCCTCCCCTCTCAGGCCCCGTCAGTACTGGTCGTCACAGAAGAAAGTGTTGTTCAACAAATACTGCGAAGTTGCTGCATTTCTATTTTCATTCCCTCCCCAGATTTCTACGTCATCACCCTGTGGTGATTTTCCCTTAAAAATAGGTTTTGGCGCTCTGGGCACTTGGATCGTTTTTACCTGCTGCTGGGTCTTTCTTTGTTTTTCATTCTGCGTCTGTGGAATTAAATCAGGTGTTTGGGCATTATCATCTTGTAAATAGGGACACTCGTCTCTCCAGTGTCCAATTTCCCCGCACTGATGGCAAGGAAATTTCTTCTTGGCTTCCTCTCTACTCATTTTCGCTCTGGGCTTTCCTCCACCCCCACCCCCAGTGCTTTGGTTCGGGGTAGTTTTGTTCATTTTGTTTAACGGTTTTTCCTGCTGTTCTGCGAGCTTTACTTGAGCCCACATAACCTTCTCCTTGAGAGCCTTTTTCTTTTCTGCCATCTCGTCTTCACAGTACTTTGCGTACCGTAGGACCTCATCTATCTTTTTAGTATGCCAACAGATTTTATTATCCTTTATCCATTGACAGATTTCAGGCCTTAAACCGTTTACAAACCTGTAAATGAAGTGTGTCATATCCTTCATCTCAATGTTATCTATACCACTGTATGTTTTGAACACCTGCAACAGCCTTTCATAAAAGGAATGCACTGTCTCGTCTCTTTCTTGCGTGGTTCTATCTATCTTGGTCCAATCAGTTTCCTTTGCGGGCACTTTTAGTTTCAGATGCTGAATTACCTGATCATATTTTCTCATTACTTCCTTCGATGGTTCTCCTGTTTTTTCATCTCTCGTGTATTCCTCACTAGGCCAAGCTATGGCTATTTTACACCCGGTCCATAGATCTACAGGGACCACTATGTCGAAGAACCCATCCAGGTCCTTCCACAGGCATTTTTGCACCTTTACGAATCTTTCTACCTGCCTATACCAATCCACGGGCTTTTCTCGTAATTTCGGGAAATCATTAGTAAAGGATACAATATCCTGTCTGGACCATGGAACGTGTACATATTTTCCACCTGGCACTTCGCGCATAGGGCATAACTGTTCTGGCTTGTCAGCTTCCTTTAGAACAAATTCGGGAGTTGCCTGCCTAGACCTGGCCTCATCCTTTTTCTTGACCCATCTGGCTTTCCATCTTTCCACATCTCCCCATTTTTGTAATACTGTCAATAGCTCTTTGACCTGTGCTTTCTTCCCGGAAACATTCAAGTTTTCCAAATCCTTGTCTGAGAAATCTGCCCTATATGGTTTCTGCAGAGGTTTCGATTTCGAGATATCTATTCCCATGCTAGCAGCAGTGTCTGTCAGTTTTTCATGAAGTACTCGAGTATTTCGGGTAAGACTCTTGCAGATAAACAGCATTTCGTCTTCGGAGTAGGTATTTAATCTGTCTAATCCTACGTTTCCTGCCATCAATTCCTCTATTTCTATTCTCAGCTTGTAGAGATCTAAAGGTTTCGGTGGGGACGCTTGTTTTTCAAATTCTTGACTCCATCTTTCGATTTCTTCAGGAGTCACCAATGTGACACTCTTAGTACCTGAGGTCGATTCCATTTGAATTTCCCTCGCATTAAAAGAATTATGTCTTTTCTGCTTCCTTTTTCCTGTATTTCTAACGGGCAGATCTAGCAGCGAGACCTCCGACTCGCACTCACTTGTCTGGTCATCTACAATTAAGGGTTCTGGTCTGGCCGGTGCAATGACAGGAGTAATTACTGGAGTTTTCGGAGTCCCTTGACGGTCCCCGTACAACGGAACCACTGGTCCGATAGTTACTGGGATCGTCAAGGCTTCAGGACTCGTATTTAGCTGTGACATTTTCTGTATTATATCAGCTCTCTGCTTTGCTAGTGCTTCTCGCTCTTTCTCTTCTAATAACCTGTCCAAGGATTTGTCATGTAACACCTGTGGGGTTAGAGTGGGAGCATAACTCGGGGCAGTGGGATGTGTCTCACTCGGTCCTCCGCCATAATTAGGTTTTTGGAACAAACTTCCTGTGCCTAGAATTCTCGGATCTTCCTCATCCTGTGGCTTCAATAACGGCATTCCTGAACCTAAAGACCTCACCTCACCTCCGTAGGGGGGACGAGAGCAAAAATCTCCTTCACGTGAATATCCCATCTCCCCACCAATTGGTCTCCTTGGGTAAATACTTCTGGTTTCTACGGGTCCTAGACTCTCAGTATAAGGAGGAATTGGATAATCCCCTCCTACACTTGCGAACCTGACCTCTTCCCTTTGTAGAGATCTCCTGGGAATATCCCCTGCACTTGAAGGTCGGTGTCCTTCATTATAAGGAGGCGGACTTCTCATGCATATGTCCTCTAATAATTCGTCATCTGATTCTCCGAGGGGCCCCCAGTGTTTGGATTTCTCTGTCCTTTCCCCCCCCCCAGGAGGATCTTCTGCTGGCATCATGGGAAACAGTCCCTCAACAATCATACTCTGCCTCCACTGTTTCATCTTTTGGGCTCGGGCTTCTTGCTTCAGTTTTGGATAAAATGTTGTCAATCCTTTATCCAATCGGGGCTTGTCCCTTTCAAAAGCCTCAATCTCCCATTCCTCTAGTGCTTCATACTGCGTTAACCTAGGTCTGGCATGCAAATCATTCATTCGGGTTATCAAATTAAATAGAATTCTGCTGTTAAATGTTCCGTCTAACGGAAACGCCAATACTCCGTCATCTTTTGTGTATTCCGCCCAATTTTCCAACCATACACAGGTATTGTACCCTTTTTTCGAACATCATGAAAGATGCGGGAGTATTCGGTGGCGGAATGACAACACCTTCTCTAGTTTTAATCTGCTTATCTTTCTTGAAATAATTCTTTACTTTATTTACAAGGGACAACTTTCGCTTGTTTCCGTACATAATGTCGTGCTTTATGCCTTTAAACTGATCTCTTTCAAATCCCAAATCTCTCGGATCGGGTCTAGTATGCGGTCTGTACGAGTGCCACATACGATTCCTACGCTTAACTTTGTTTACAAAATTTACTCCCAATCAGAATGCGTCTTGTAATTCCGTGCGACCAATGGGGTGCACGAGTTCAAAGAATTTCGACCAATGGGTGCGCGGCCCTTTCGTGAGACAGTTCTCACGCTTCGGTGCTCACCCCTCCTTTACAATTCTAGCTCCACTACCAGCCCGCTGCGTCTACCAATCCCAGCGCGGCACGGAGTGACGTCAGAGCGGCTTCGCGACTGACTCCCTCCTTCACAAGGTAACGGAAACTTTCTTTCTTTCTAAAGTGCTTAGTGCTTGGTTATTTTACAACAATTACACATTCGCCACCGTGCTCAAGTGTCTAAAATAGAAAGAAATGTTTCACTGCAAGTAAACTACTTCCATTTACTTTTCACTCACTACGGATAAGTCTTCTCTGCCTACCCTTCACTCTAGCATCGGAGAACCTGTTACTCCCCTAGACTCATCCACTTTTACCGGGATATATCCGAGACTAAGGTTTCCCCAGCGAACCCCTTTGCTTTCACCCAAGCTCCGATGAACCTGCTACTCTTCTGATGTGACCCTAAATAGAACCTCGTTACTAACATTTATTCAAACATGCATTCGGAAAAACCCTAGTTAGTGCTTCCAGTTCTGCCTAACCTGCACCAACTTTCCTTAGAGCAGGTGACCTCAACACGAATGGATTCTATTCACCACTCGCTATTCAATTCCCCGGGGATTCCTAACTACATATAACAATTACGAACGAATGGGTTAATACATATATCATTATAACAATAAGAAAAACAGTTTAAAACATTTCATAATTTTTCAAAGCAAACCTTTCAAGTGACTGATCAGATCTCCTGAAGTGCCTACTTTTGTAGCAGCATCAATATGCTAGCAGCTTCCGACTTAGCTAGACTAACTAGTCCTGCCTAACCTTTAACTATTCCCTAACCATCCTCTGCTACCAGAAAATTACTGCTAGAGATCGCGGGTCACCCGACCAATAATTTCGCCACTTCCGGCTTCGGGCCCATATATTTCAAATCACCAGATACATTGATCGGATGACGTCACAATCTACTACCAATAATTGTGGGATTCCGTTCGATTATTTCTAGTGTACCCGACTTACCATCCACCGTTACGGGTACCTATGACCACAATGGATCAGGGAGCTAGCTGTGAAAGGAAAGGCAGCAAAATAATATACTCTTCAATAAATGACCTTCGCTTTTCATAAAATGACCATGGACAACTAGAAGTTTTATAAAGTTTATATAAAGTTCAAATCAGTGTGAAAATCCAACTTACATTGAGCAGATAGTCAGTAAGCAAAAACATTTGGATTCAAGAGAAATGCGACTGGGAACCTGCTAAGCTAGTAAACTAATCATACAAGAGTGGACATGGGTGATGAAGAATTAACTAGGGCAAGTATCATTTATACTTATGGAATGGGAAATCTTAGAAAACTAAACAGTTCGGTTAACGTGGAAAAATAGGACATGCTATAACTTCAGAAAAATCTCTTCATTCAATTTAGTGAGAAATGTTGTAGAACACGTCAAACAAGTTATAAACTGTAAATAGGAAAAATGATTTTGTAAAAGGAAGGGTAACATAGGAACATGCTATGAAATTCAAATGCAAATAATTTCATCAGAGGCAATGGTTGCGGAAAGCATGGAAAATTATCATATGCAAAGATATGTCTTTATTGAAGCAAAGACAGAAAATTAGAAAGGTGCAGTTTCAAGAGATTTAGAGCGATATTTACCTAGACTGGTGTGAAAAAACCAAACCCTGGCCACGGGTCAGTTAAGGACAGGAAACCCACAAGGAAGGATACCCCTCAATGGACAGCAGGTGCAGAATGGACACCCAGGACAGGACAGGAAACCCTCAGATTAGGATCAGGACAGGACCACCAGGACACGACCAGCACCCGCAGTTTGGAAGCAACGCCTGCGCTCCACCCTCTCTGCAGCTATCAGTCAAGACCCCGATTGGGTCAGCGAACTCTCAGCAAAGTGCTCCGCCAGTACTTTTAAGGTTTAGTAAAACCTTAGTCTATGGTCAATTTCGGACAGAGTGCTCCGCAGCGCTCTGTATCTTCAGTCACCTATTGAGTGCGTTGGGTCAGTGACAGGTCAGCTATTCGGACAAGTCGGACGATTTCCCTAGGTGAACCTAGGCTAGATATACTGTTTTGGGACAGAGTACCACCCCCCAATGTTGCAAAGTGTCAGAATCCCCAAATTTCGATTGGTCCTAAGGTAGGATTTGGTTAACACACCAATCAGAACAGACTATTACAAGCCCTACTTAGCATCCTAGGGTGCCGCCTAGCAAGATTGGGGTTCCCACGAGAAGTCGCAGAGAATACAATGGAAAGAATACAATTTGATACAATAGAATACAATCATGATGCCTTGGCTGGGTGAAGGTGCACGTTCCCATGCTGGCTCTGGCATCAACCTTCTTTGGCTTGGTTTCAGTGTCACCGCACCATCGAGTGATTCTGCGCAGAAATACCCTCCAAGATGGACTCCCCAGCCCCATCACCCCTCAGTGTCGAGGATACATGAAAAGTAAGCGAAAACAAATTAATACATAGAAATAAATGAATGTATTACATGTTATAAGTTTGTACTTTAGTTTCATCATTATAAAAATATACTATGCATTAGTGAATAAGTGCAACGAATAACATCACAGGAGCAGCAGCACAAAGCTTTAGCACGTTATTGCTATTACGCATGCGCACCTTTTCCCTCTCGAATTCTGACTGCGTCATGTCAGCTGACTATGCCTTACGCATGCGCAGAAACGAAAAGCCAAGCAGCGGTCATTTTAGGGACAAGGATTAATCGTATTAGTAGAACACATAGGCAAGCTTCGCTATGATACCTACGCACATTAAAAATACATAAAATTAGTAAAACAAACAATTGAAGTTACGAGATTATAATAGATTTTCGAGGTTTTTGACTCGAGCAAGTCGCGATGCGAAATCTTGCCCTATCACCGGCAGGGGTAAGGCGGACTAAACCTCGGGACTTCGACGTTCCCGAGGGTGCAGAGACAGATACTCGTGGCGCAGAGATAAGTTTCCCTTAGTGCGGGCGGGAAGTGTGCCGTGTGTCTAGAATGTATACCGGGGGACTGTGGCCAATGTGTTAACTCGGCACTATCCTGCGTGCATGTAACCAACTAGTGCAGCAGGGATTTTTTCGCGTTGTGTTGGCCCATTGAGATGAGAGATATATAAAGATGGTAATATGCAGCATCCCCAAGCATGTTTTTAAAGCAACCCATATGTTAGTAGAGAAACTGGAAGGGGCCGTTGAGCAGCCTATGGCAATATATCGTAATGAGGGCTGCAGCTGTTATTTCCTGACCTACATGTGTGTGTATATGTTTTTACAGAAAACCTAGACTTTGGCGGTTTTCCACTAGAATACGTGATTTTGACGACACGGATATCCGCCTGAGAGAGGTAGCAGGTATGCAGTAGATATGCAACCCTCAGCTGATTATGCTGAATACGATCTAAGTGCCACACCTACTGACTCTTTTTACTCGTGTTGTATTTATGACCAGGCCGGAGGCCTATTCAAGGTCAGGACTTGTGGACTCACAATTTCTTTATTTTATTTTGTTGTCAATTTTAAACCATCACAGGTTATAACCAGATATGAGTGGAATTTAAAGGCGGCAAACCCCTAACTGCCCTGATGAAGTTGCTCAAAATACAGCAATGAAACATGTTGGCGATCTAGACTCACACGAAACTTGGTTCAACGTGAGCCTTTTTAGTTTGGAGCGCTCACAGCCCAGAATAAAAGCAGAAGTGGCCAGTGAGTTCTGCAATTTTAATGTGTGAGATTCACTCTTTCTTTTTCTCACAGGGGTTTATGGTGAATGTGTACACTTAACAGCGATTGTTATTGGCTATACGCTGGGGCACGGACACTTAGTATTTTGTGTGTCTGGTGTGAAGTAAAAGGATTATTACATAATGTTTGTCCTTTTCTTCTATCTTTCTGTCTTTTCCTTTCCACTCTCATGAGAGTGAGCAACCGATGATGCGAAGTGGGTACACTGGTAATTGCTAGCCTGATAACCCCATATGGCGGTTCTACCGTTAGGTGCTCACTCTCTTTCTTCACAATTGTTTGCGGTATGGGTGATGGTTGTTTGGCAATTTCAACGTTACCTTGTGTGTACTTGGACAAAGAGTGACACATGTGCAGGAACAAAAATAACTTTGACATAACGGGGTAGTGACAAGATTATGCACACACCTATATAGATCCTGCATTCTAACTGAAAAATAAGAGTGTCTGTAGGGACAGGCCCTATTGTGTTTGGTACTGTTTGAGTGGGGGGCGGCCTGTATCCTTGTTCCCCCTAAGACTCCAAGGAGTTGAGGATAATACATCCACCCTCCTTTCCTGGAATATTGCTGGCCTATCAAGTAAAGTGACACAAAAACAGTGGCTTGACCTTGTTACCGAACACAGTATTTTTTGCCTTCAGGAAACATGGTCTATTGAAGAAAGACACATATTAGGCTTCCAAACTTTTCATACCCCAGCAGTGGCCAGTGTTCAGGGTCATAACAGGGTGGGCTTATGTTTATACGTGTCCACAACTGGGGGTTATGTTATGTTATGTTATGTTAAATTAAATTTATTAAGCGCACGTACGCCCATAGGCTTCATGGCGCTGTGGAAAACTGGCACAACATAACATGTAACAGAAAAAAGAAAACGGGATTAACTAAGGGTAAGCTTGCTTGAAGAGCCAAGTTTTAAAAGCCTGTCTGAAGGCTAACAGATCTTCATGGAGCCTTAACGGCAATGGCAAAGAGTTCCACAGGGAGGGGGCCAAAAAATGGAAAGATCCACCTCCTTGGCGTTGTTTCCTGATTCGCGGCACCACTAACAGGTTCTTTTGACCTGAGCGGAGAGCGCGAGAGGGAGTGTAACTAACAAGCAGGCTGCTAATAAATCCGGGACCCTTACCTTGTAGAGCCCTGAAGATAATGCATCCTGCTTTAAAAGCTGCTCTCTGCGCTACTGGCAACCAGTGGAGACTGGCCAGTCCTGATCTAATGGACTGCCACTTAGGGATCTTGCAGATCAACCTGGCCGCTTGGTTTTGGACCAGTTGAAGTCTCTTGAGCTGCCCCGCTGGAAGACCCAAGTACAGACTGTTGGAATAGTCCAGACGGGACAACACAAGAGCGATAATGACCTGAATCAGAGCAGGGTGGGTTAAAAGGTGGGCGATCTTCTTAATCTTGCGAAGTTGAAAGAAACTTGCAGATACCACAGTCCCTACCTGATTTTTGAGCGATAGATCTTCATTAAAAGAAATTCCAAGGCTCTTAACTGTTTGGGACTTAGCCGGGGGGTCACCCATTTCTGGAGGCCAGAAATGTGGTCCCCAGTACAGTGCACTCTTCCCAGGCAAAATCAATTCAGTTTTGCCTGGGTTGAGTTTTAAGTGATTTAGGCCCATCCATCTCTGAATGTGAACCATGGTCTCCCGAAATTCGGTGACCGCGCCAGGTGTGTCTAAACAGAAGATCAATTGCAGATCATCTGCGTAGTTAAAAATTAAGGCTCTGAACTTTTTTAATGAGAATAGCAAGGGTCGTAAATACAAATTAAATAAAAGTGGGGACAGAGACGAGCCCTGAGGGACTCCACATTCATTTTTGATTTTAGGGGCTGTAAAGGTTCCTAATCTCACTGCCTGGGTGCGTTCCGAGATAAATGACTTCAGCCATCTAAGTGCCGAGCCTCTCAGGCCAGCCTGTTCGACACGGTCGACCAAGATAGTATGGTCGACCGTGTCGAATGCGGCCGACAGGTCAAGAAGTACCAGTGCTTGGGGAATGTCCTTGTCTGCATTGCATCTAAGTACATTCTGGACCGCCAGTGTCACCATCTCGGTTGAGTGCCCCGGTCGAAACCCAGCTTGATTAAGCTCCAGGTATCCAGTAGATTCAATGAAGTGAGAGAGACAACTAGCAACATGTGCCTCCAGGATTTTGGAAAGGAATGGCAACAAGGATATCGGACGATAGTTAGAAGGATCAAGAGGATCAAGACCGGGTTTTTTGATCAGGGGAATCAATAGAGCATGTTTGAACCCTGCGGGGACCTTTCCCTGGTCAAGAGAGTCGTTGAGCAAAGGGAGGATCCCATGAGGAATAGAGTGCCCAATCTCTGCGAAAATGTGGGGTGGGCAAATGTCATCGGGTGAACCAGACTTGACCCGTGCCAAGAGAGTGGAAAAGATTTTAGGGTCTATGGCAGGAAGGGTATCTAATGTAATAGGGTTATTAAAAATATCATCCAAAGGGGACGATTTAGGAGAGCTAGCAATGTTGCGTTTTATAGTTACAATCTTTTCTCTGAAAAATTCATTCAGAGAGTTACACAACTTCTGGGTAGGAACTATTGAGAGAGCTGTCCTGTCATCGTCACAGAGCTCATTGACTATATTAAAAACAACTTTAGTTTTGTTTGAAGAAGTTAAAATTTTTTGGGAGAAGTAGTTGGATTTATGTTGGAGCAAGATTTTTTGGTACTCCTTTCTTGCGGTACAGTACACTATCCTGGCTGTGAAAGTATTTAAGTTTTTGTCCACAGACTTTTACCAGATACTTCTGCTCAGCTGGGGACATTTAAAAAACGTGATCATAGTGAACTTTTATAACCATATACCCTCAATAATGACAGAGGCAACGATTAGTAAACTCTTTTCGAGCTTAATCACTCTAAGCGAACAGATAGTAGGAGATAAGGTCATGATATGGGTGGGAGATTTTAACTGTATGATATGTCCCCACCGCTCGACAGGCATGTGCGGCCTAGCAGAGCATGGGGAAGACTGCCCTACCCATTTTAACCATATGAAACTTGGTAATGCTCTTAATAATATTCTTTTTCATTTTAATTTGTCCTTTATAAATGAGACATATAGCCCGAGCATACCATTCCTGCCGACCTTCAATGGAAGGGGGTGCAGTTCCACAATTGATTTTACATTAATTACTGCTGCCCATGCGGGGCTGGTCGTATCGTGGGAAACCGGTCCCTCCCCGATCAGTGACCATTATCCCCTATCCTTTGCTTTAAAAATTAAAAGACCTATCTGCAGTATAGGGACAGGCCCTATTGTGTTTGGATGTATTATCCCTCTGATTTATGCCTTTGATCTCTAGGGGCAAGTCTACTCTGGCTCCAGTGGTCCCCAAAGGGGTCGTTTCGGGGCGGGGTACCCTAACAGTGTCAGGGATCATCGGTATATCAGATGTTGTTGTCAGCCTAATTTCCGGGCTACTAGTAGTAGCTTCCCTCACGGGGACAGCATGTGTCATCTTTGGGGCACCTCCCATCTCCCGAGACAGATTTCTCAATGTCTGATTTGGGGGCATGAAATTCCTGTCAATGGGTACAGATGGATTTCCCCACCTCAGTTGATTTAGGAAGTCAGTCTAGTTCATCCAAACCAGAGAAAACACTATACCGGTTGGACAAAGGGATTGACCAATGAGGAGTGTGCAGGCTATGTCGTGTCCTAGATCACCACTCACTCCCGTCACCTTTGTCCAATTCATCCCCCTGCTCCCAGACCATAGATCCACATTCACTGTGCTGTGCTCACTCACCCTGAGAACCCCGCGTAACAATGAATTGTCCTGTTGAAACCACCTGCCAGAAAAAAACAAAGGTG
The DNA here is from genome assembly GCF_964261635.1 of Lissotriton helveticus. Taxonomy (NCBI): domain Eukaryota; kingdom Metazoa; phylum Chordata; class Amphibia; order Caudata; family Salamandridae; genus Lissotriton; species Lissotriton helveticus. The sequence goes on along the minus strand of NC_136071.1, from coordinate 747,456,051 downwards.
TTTTCTTGACCCACCCCTGCCAGTAATTCAATCACTCAAACAATCAGGGAGTTTTAAGCGCGCTACTCACCCATGAGGGTCTCAAGGTGCTGGTGGGGGGTGGGGGAGAGTAGCTCAGTCGAAGAGCCAGGTCTTGAGGGTCCTCCTGAAGATGTGCAGGGTGGGGGCACGTCTTATGTCGATCGGAAACTGGTTCCAGGTCATGGCCGCGATGTAGTAGAAGGTTCTTCCTCCCGTTCTTGCTCTGCAGATGCACAGCGGTTCGGCGAGGGCGAGGTCGGCGGATCGGAGGTTCCTCTTGGATACGTGGAAGGAGATGCTATTGTTGAGATATTGGGGTTTGGTGTTGTGAAGGCATTTGTAGGTGTAGGTGAGTATCTTGAAGGTTACTCTCTTTTCAACAGGGAGCCAGTGGAGGTTAAGCAGGTGTTGGGTGATGTGTTCGGGTCGAGGGATGCAGAGGATGAGTCTGGCTCCGGTTTTCTGTATGGTCTGGAGTTTGCAGAGCAGAGACTTGTTGAACCCGGCATAGAGGGCGTTTCTGTAGTCCAGTCTGCTGGTTATGAGTGCGTGGGTGACGGTCTTCCTTGATTCGGGGGGATCAATTTGCCGGTCTTTCGGAGGATGTGGAGGGTGTTAAAGCAGGTGGAGGCGACAGCGTTGACCTGTCGGGTAATGGAGAGGGAGGAGTCAAGTACGATGCCGAGATTTTGGGTGTGGTCTGTGGGGGTCGGTGGGCTGCCGAGGTGTTGTCTAATGCAAAGGGGGAGGGTCTGAGGACCTCTGTCTTCTCTGAGTTGCTTCGGGCACCTGCTGCTCATCCAGGATGCAATGTCGTTAATACTTTCCTGGAAGTTGAGTGTGGTGGTGATGGGGCCCTTGGTGAGGGAGATGATGAGCTGGTTTTTTTGTCGGCACAGGATACTATGCTGAGTCCGTGCTGTCTGACGATGGCGGTGAGGGAGGCCATGTAGAAGTTGAAGAGCACGGGGCTGAGTGACGATCCTTGGAGTACTCTGCATTTGATTTCGGTGGGTTCGGAGAGGAAGGGTGACAGTCTGATTCTTTTGGTTCTGCCAGTGAGGAAGGAATGGAACCAGTTGAGAGCGGTTCCCTGTATGCAGGTGTCATGGAGTCTGGCAGTGAGTGTTTGGTGGGAGACGGTGTCGAAGGCTGCAGAGAGGTCGAGTAGGATCAGGGCTGCGGTGTGTCCTTGGTCGAGGAGGGTGCGGATGTCGTCTGTGGTGGCGAGTTGGACGGTCTCTGTGCTGTGGTTGCTGCGGAATCCGGATTGGGAGAGGTCGCAAATGGAGTTTTCTTCCATGAATTTCAATAGTTGGACGTTGACGGTCTTCTCGGTGACTTTGGCCGCGAAGGGGAGGAGGGTGATGGGTTGGTAGTTCTTGATGTCCATAAGATCTGCTGAAGGTTCAAGAAGTCCTGCTCGCTAAATTCAAACATACAGCTTTTCTCCCATTACCTGAGCTACCAATAAACGCAATTCCATCAAGTAGGGTTCCATGCCCATAAAAGATAGATGAATGCCTGGGTCCTGAGTGGATATATGGAGTACTTTTGCAGGGCACTAGATCGTTCGGTGAAGTGCAGTGATGAGAAGGACTGTGCTGTACGGTTGTTTCTTCTCTTCTTTCTTTACACCAATACTCTCCCTTCTGTTCAGCCTGAATGACTGGAGACTGTTGTTTGATGTCACGGAATGTTGGTGTGTGGGCTTGGTGAGAGTGGCAGTTTAAGATGAGAGGCTGAGCAGACACGGAGTCTGCTCCTGGTGGGGCTACACTACCATCTTACATCCTTCTCATTTACCATCCTACTATCGTCTTACTACATCTATAATTGAAAATTAATAAACAAACTACTTGGAACCTACAACTTGTCTTCATATTGATTTTCATATTACAACAGACTGCCTAGGGCTATAAAATGTATTTGCCAGGGAGCATGTTGAGCAATTGTTTTCCAGAGCTGTGCCAACACCTAGTGGATAGTAAGGTCACTGGCTCCAGGAAGCCTGTTAAGGAGCTGGACCTTTTTCCCCAGCATCAGAGCCCATAAGAAGGTAAGATACCTGGGAGTGACCCCAAGAAGGGTGATTCCGGTTCTCCCCAGCAGAGTGATAAAGGATGACTGTCCGTTTCTTCAAATGTCAACATGGTATTATTATTGGACAGAGCTGGAGCAAATGTAATTTCTCACAATACTTCTGTATGCAAGATGTTTTTTCGTACTTTTCCGGTTATTTATTTTATTTCCGAACAGAATTTTTTCTACTTCCAAAGCTTTCCTCACTCCTTTTTGAAAAATAGGAAAAAGGACTAGGGCCGTAGCTGAGCCACATATATTGCGTCTTCCCTTGGATAGTTTAACACATTTCTTAATGAGATGATTTATTCAAAGATGTCTTGGAATTCATTTTCTTCTCTTTTTCTTTTGTCTTCCAAAACCCAGGCCAACCAGCTTGTACTCCCATATGTTACGGTACTGATTGAGAAGTATATTTTTCAGATCCATGCCCTCTTATTGGTTCTACTCACATTTGGTAACTATCTTCAGAGTGGTTGTCTGACTTAGTCAGTGTTTTGCTGATATTATTTCTGCAACCAATACCTGGGCCCCAGTAACCTTTGGGGCTAAATTTGAAAGAATTGCAGAGAGGGTATCTAGGATATGATCAGAGTTACTTGTTGACTTTTCCAATAGTTTTATGATGGAAGACAAGATTCTTTCTAAGTGTAGAAGTGATTAAGAATATTGTAACTAGCCACCTGCATGCAGATCAGTTTCAGGACTAATGGATAATTCAGATATTGAAGCTGATTTCATATTCGTTTCTTTGACACATGATAAGAGTTACAAAAGTGAGTTTCACTGCTATACTTTCAACATCAGTATTTATATCAATGTCAATTTCAGGAAGAATAAAACCAGCAACAATCGAAATAATTGCACCATGGGTTCCCCTCTTTATCTTTTGTTTGCTTAATGCAGCATTCAACTCCATAATATATCATTTTTTTCTGCTTGGGGATTTCAAATCGATGTTCGATTCTATTTTAGAAAACAAAGTGGGAATAAATGCCCCCCAGATGGCAGCCTTTATTTCGAATGGGGTTTGATTATATATTTTTCATGATCTCATGCTGATTCATTTTTCAATCTAAGTTTTTGGGCTTTCATTTTAGCACAAGAGTTAGAGATCCAGATACCTTACACAAGTGAAAGACTGAATCCACTGCTCTTGTCGGATTATGCCTCCTGCCATGTTCAACAAGCAATCACCTTCATGCAGACTTGCCCACAGCACCAACCACTCCCTGCCACCTCTCATACAACCACCTTAGCTACATTATCTGAGAGCCTCCCCTCCCGGAAAAACCCAAACAGCAAATGTGGGTGTGCACCAACCTAAGTTGGAGCAGAAGGCCAGGTATGGGGTCGTGGAGCATGAGCCCTCATGGCCGTATCCACGGTGAACCACACAAGTAAAAAAAGGGTCTAAATGTATTGATCAGTCTTGCAAGTGGTTAGAGTAGGCATGTGGTCAGCAGGCAAATGAATAGTCAGGTATCCGAACGAAAATGTAGACAAAGCCAAATACAATACAAGCAGCACCCCTGGATTGATACAAAGGATAGTGGATTATATTTACTGTGATATACATGATTACAGGGGTATTAGAGTACATTCCTATACAAGTCTGGTATTTTTTATCTTCAAGAGGTACTGACAACCTTTGGTTTACCATTTATTCTTTAACAACTTGTGTGGCACCAGAAGAGGGAGGAACACTCGCGGGGTGGAAGGAGTTAATACCCTCACCACTACGTTGCTGGGCCCCAGTGCAATTCACGGGACCATTTCACTTATTTACACAAGCTACCCACCTAAGGAAATCGATATATAAGCGCTGATGAAGTTCCCGGCATGGGAATGAAACACGTTGGCTGGAGTATCTATGTGTGATGTTTTTATTACACGATTTGAAATAAAGAAATAATATTTTTGCATCGACAATTGACTACTGGACTTTGTGAGTTGCGCACCCCTATTGGACATTAAAACTAGTGTGGATGTTCTTCATCATTTTTACTCCACATTTTTGCCTATTCTTCAATACTTTCCTTTTTAAGTGTAGGACATTAAATAATTTTCATTCCAATATGCACAGACTGGGAAGAAGGAAATTATTAACAGACAAGATGGACGGTAAAGATTCAAATTATACTGACAAATAATACCAATAATTTAAACAAAGGTTGTGCATACATTTCGTAAACAGTGAAACATACATTTTAGCATTAATTTCACCATCTGTCTTATTAACTATTTTAGTTATCACACATGTCAAATTGCCCACTTCATAGAATTTTATGATTCAAATTAATGTCTATTTTCCATATTCCCAACTTCATTCAGATTTGAGACGCACAAACCTTGAAGTTAGGCAAAATGATGGGAATGGACCCCCTGCAGAATGTGATGGGATGCCTCAAGTCTCCCATATCTTACAGATATTCTTTGACCGTGAGCTGAATTAGGCCACACTTTAAGGGTTGGGGTCCCCTGCAGGGTCTACGCTAGGCCCTTGCTCACAAGCAAGGGATGGGCTGGCCTCTTTCCCTCGGTTTTAAGAGTAAAGTTGCTTCCTCCAGCAGTGTAGTGTCATTGCTGTGAGGCCCCAGGTGTTTGAACTTTCTCCCAGCAGCCAGAACAAAGACAGTGATAAATGCCGCCTTCAGGAGAAATGACAAATGTTCCCTGACCCACATACTTGACAAATACATGTTTGATGAGCTACGTTTGATGTACCTTCCTCCCCGCGGTCCTCCAAATCAGGCCCGGCTTAAGCGCTGGTGGCACCCGGTGCGACAATCATTTCTGGCGCCCCCCACACCCAATGACCGCCTTCTTGGATTCTCTCACTACCACCGGGCAAAAGTTCCCCTCATCTCGCCAATCATAAGTTACTACTAAAACCAGCGCCCCCTGAGGTCAGCGCCCCATCTACCAGGTTAGCGCCCAGTGTGGCCGCACCAGTTGCACTGCCCTAAAGCCGGCCCTGCTCCAAATAATCCTTAAGTACCTCTCCAAGTTTACGTCCCAGAGATCTTCCAATACCAATACCACAGTATTCACCCCACCCACCTTATGTGTCACAGTAGCATCCACTCTTCCCCTCTCAGCAACATATTGCCCTGTGTAGGATATTACTTATGTTTCTTCGATGCCTTTTGATAGCGTACTCCTGTGACAGGTAGAACTTTTTATGAAGGTAGGTGCAGCATTGAAGACATCTTTGTGCCTGTCAGTGGGTGCTCTTTCATGTAACCTGTACATAATGTAATAAAAGGAGCACTTTATACCTGCAGCATGTAAATGTTTAATATTACTAACGCAAAACTGCACGAGGTCTCTTACAAAGACAAATCCAAAATGTCATTTACAACTCATCATCTGTTTCTCCTTCAGCGATGAAATATATGGATCCTTCACTGGTAAAAATAGAACTGGATGAAAAAAATGGCGTCTAGTCCGAATCAGCCACATGCAAACATTCATGATGTTAGGTGTGTGATGATGCAAGAAGATCAGATGATGGACGGAATGCTGAACAAATCAAACATACACCCCCAGTCACCGCCAAACCGGTCCCAGGATGCTTGTTTTCGGTCCAGGGAGCACCTGGCCTGTTAGTTCGGGCTGGACTGTTCCCATGTGGAACAGAGTAAAGACTGATTTGCATATGGCTGGCTCCAAACTGGGGTGGCCAAATGAGCAAAAGAACTATCCGTCCATCATCTTGTAGGTGTTTGTTAGGTATGTGATGAGCAGCTGTGATGTGCTTGCCACCCCGTCCTTTTTCATCTTTCAAATATGACTCTGGCTTACTGTGTCGATCTGCATGCAGTGCTTGTTCGGGCTCTGGTAGGTACGGATGAGAGGAGGATGCATTAGGTGGCATTGGGAGGCAGGAGTTGCTGTCAAACAGCAATGGTGACAAAATGAATGATAAACTCCTACCTCATACTCCAGTTTTGTAGTAAGCTGAATCACTGTCTCGAAGCACTTTGTTAGTCCACATGCAAGCACTTTCATAGGCAGTTCCAAGACACCTTTTGGGCAAATGTAATGCTTTAATGCTTTACAAGTGATGTAAGCCAATAAAATACATTTAATAACTGTGGGGCGGGCGTCCTTACTCTGCAATAAGTAGTTACATTTTGGGGCAAGGAGATTCAAAGGGGCATAGGGCCAAGGAGGTAGTGAGTAAAGGAGATGTAAGGGGGATGAGAAGAGAGACAAGGGACACTGTGCATCAAGATGAGAATATAGTAGCTTCAGATAACAAGTACAAGCTGTTTAACCTGCCAAGTGTTTCACAGGTTACCAAATACGCTTTTGTCTAATCCCATTCTTTCCTTTTTGCCGCTCCTCTCGGGGAACATCCATGACAACGCGGTCAGAACACCGCGCTGCCATTACCACGCGTCTTTTACAATGCAAGTCGTTACCACGACTTGCGCTGGAGGGCGCTCTAGACTAAGGAATAGTAGATTTACTATTCCAACACCTTCCCTACTGTACGTAGGCTGGAGTTGGAATAGTAAATCTTACTATTCCTAAGTCCAGCACCCTACAGCGCAAGTCGTGGTAACAACTTGCTTTGTAAAAGAAGCGCTGAGATGTACCGCGATCTAAAAGAGCGCGTTGTAACATCATACAACCCTCTTCTCAGCCATTCTTGTTCTGTTTAGGCCACTTCTTTCTTTCTTTGTTAGGATTTTTTTCCATTTTACCTGGGAATTTTTCATACATTCATAGCATGGACATTCAACGAGTAGCTTGGGAGCTACTGGTAGCTCACAAGCAGGTTTCAAGTAACTCCCCAGAGTGAAGCTCAGCCCAGTACATTATTAAGAGAGTTAATGCACATTAAAGAAGACAGTACTACGCATCTCAAGAGCCTTAGAGTGCCAGCCAGCCAAACCAATAGCACACATTCTGATAAAATACCGCGTTCACTCCCTGACAATTTTTGGCCCTCGACCTTTTCTGAGACAGTGTCAGCCACTGAGTCTGCATGTAATTTGGGGGTTACTTTTGGGCCTAACTTGCAGATGGATATGCATGTAAATAAGATCACGGCTACGTGCATGATGCTGCTGCGCATGCTCCGCAAAGTTTTGCCCCTTTTACCTGAACAGTCTAGACCAGAAGTAGTGCGTGGGACCATCTTAAGTCGTTTAGACTATTGTAACGCTCTACTTCTGGAAGCCCCTAAAACGTTGCTTTGTAAATTGCAACGGGTGCAGAATATGGCGGCCGAGCTGGCTCCCTCTCGCCCTAATCACAACTCTTCCACCGCTGCTCTCCGGGACTTACATTGGTTGCCGGTCCATCTACGGGTTCAGTACAAAGCTGCCTGTCTGGTGTTCAAGGCTTTGCACGGACAGGGCCCGGTCCCATTGCAGAATATGTTTTCCTGGTATTCCTCCACGCGCTGCTTGCGCTCCTCTTCTGCGTGGCTGGTGGTGGTACCGAGATTCCAGAGAGTGAGGATGGGCGGACGCTCGTTTAGTGTCGCAGCGGCTAAACTCTGGAATTCTCTGCCACTCTCTTTACGAGGTCAAAAGGACCTTTTACCATTTAAAAAAGCGCTGAAGACCCACTTGTTCCCTAGGGCAGTGTAAGTTGTAGTCCTGTTGCTGATAGTGATCTCAAGCGCCAGGATGCCCTTGGGGTGACAGTGAAGCGCTATACAAATATACCAATAAATATAAATAAATATAAATACAAGCACACACCCTGTTGGACTATGAGGCATGCAACATGACCATCTGTATCCACTCTCAATCTAGCGAAGTCACAAGGAATTTGGACATATTGCAGGCCTCACTCTTTCAGTCACACCACATGTGTGAACATTTAGCCAGGTAAGAAGAGTGCCAGTAGTAACGAGATGTGGAGCCCGAGTGTTCAAGGACCACCAAAAGTCTACGGTGGTCCATCATACAAGGTACATCTCTGGAACAGGTGTGTCTTTCCTGGCATAATAGTGACCCTGGTATAATAATTGTCATTGTTGACATATTTGATCACTCTTGGTCTAGTTGTGCATACTGGCATATTGTGAGCATGAATGGCATGTGTTTGGCCAACCCTGGTGTTATAATGGTCACCACTGATGTATTGTGAGCATCCTGGCCATCATCATGTCTACGTCTGGTACATTGGTAAGCATTATTTGCATATTAGAAACATCCTTGGTGTTATCGCGAACATCTATGGCATGTGATTGAAAAACCTTTACTTTGAAGCAGGTGCTGTCTATTTGAAAAAGTTGTTCATATGAGCACTTGATAGAAATGACAATCTGGTTTTGGTGATTGAGTATTTATTAAAAATGAAAACTGGTATTTTGAAGGCAAAAATGATGTTTCTTTTGGAAAAATATTTTGGGAAATTGAGTTTATTTGCCTAAAATGGGAAAAGTGATTGATGGATAATATGTTTATTTATTTTCCGAAACTGATACGCTGATAAAAAATGGTTTTATTTCCTAAACATATTTAGAGCTCATAGCTGAATTGTAAATCAAGCTGATTTGGAAAGTCTTATTGCTGTGGTTATGCCCTTTGTGCAAGAGTGCGTGTGCTGCTTCTGCTGTTATTTGTTTCTTCTTGTGGTGGCCTATCATATTGATAACACATTTCTTGTAATTTCTGCTAGTAATCTCAACTGAAATGCTTGGGTGGTCACTAATGTATTGTTAACAAACGTGGTCACTATTGTTCAATGATAACATTTGTTAGTAGCTTGTGATGATTTCTCTGTAGCAGAAGTAGAGCTCAGTATAGAAAAGTTTGGAGACTTCTGATTTACAGCAATATAGGGTATTTGTGGGACCTCGTACAAAACTGCAAAATGCATCATAAATGGAAGTACCTTGGGCACATAACGCATGGGAGGTCTTATGACAGGAGTAAAGGGTGAGTTGTAGTTTTTGTGCCATCTATGCCCCTATTGTAGTCACACATAGAGTTCAAGGGGAGAATGGCATGCTGGAATGATGCAAGAGGTAAGAAGATTTCATGGCATTTGTTAGAAAATTAGGTTTTTGGTTGGCTGAGTATGCCCCCTGTCCAAGCAGAAGCCACAATCCTAGTCAGGATAAGTAAGATACACAACCTAAATGAACCTGTGCTCACATTCTGGTAGGGCACAGAGCAGTCAGGCTTAACCTAAGAGGCAATGTGTAAAGTATGTGTGCAACACTTAAATTGCAATTACACAGTGAAAACACCACAAAAATGACTCCACACCAGTTTAGAATAACAGTGAATATATATAACTGTGTAAAACAAGGCCGACATGACAAACTTCCAATAGGTAGAACTCGAGAAATGAAAGATAAAACCCCAAAACAGTGCTTAGAAGTCAATAGCACTAACAGGTTACTTGAGGTCTCATTATTCCAAGGTAAATTTAAAGTTCAGGCCTACCGCGATGGAAGGTAGGCCAGCTACAGGACTCATACGGGTCCCTCTGAAGAAATAACGTGAATAGAGAAAGCGTTGATGTCGAGAGCCTGATATGTCGTCAAGCTGTATTGATCTGCAGGCATGCGTTGTTGAGCAGTGCCGGCGGTGGAAATGCTGCCATCAATCAGCTGCTGTGTCGGCATCGAAGGGCAGTGAATCAGTGCCTATCAGCTCAAAGTCGCAGATGCCTCAACATCGTTGTAGAAAAAGGTACAAAAAACAATTTCTGAGGCCCAGGACTGGAGGGGGCACCTCAAGCAAGGGCAGATGGCAGTGTCCAGCAGGATGAGCATGTTTGAAAGCAGTTTTTGATGGCCCTGAGACTTCAATAACAGGAGGCAAGTCAGCAATCCTTTGAAAACTTGGGCAGCTTTTCACTACCAGGATATATAAAACTCAAAAGTGCATATCCTACCTTTTAAATAAATTTCACCTCTCCCAAAGTGCTGCCTAGGGCCTACCTTAGGGGTGGCTTATATTTAATAAAAGGGAAAGTTTGAGCCTGTCAAGTAGGTTTACTTGCCAGGTCTAAATGCCTGTTTAAAACTTCAAACACAACAAGATGATGGACGGAGTGCTGAAACTTTTCAACCACTCACCCCCAGTCTCAGATCTGGATTTAATCCATTGTTCTTTTCCTCACTATGCCACCCCGGTTTGGACCCAGCCATATGCAAATCAGTCTTGACCCTGCTCCTCATGGGAACTGTCCAGCCCGAACATGCAGGCCAGGTCCTCCCTGGAAGAGATAAAAGCATCCTGGGACCAGTTTCAGTGGTTTCACCCCTCATCAGTCAGGCTAGCTTGAATTTAGTGGGACCCACATCTGGGCATACCCCTGGCCTTAGGGTGAACATAGTAAACACAACAAGTTGATGAACGGAGTGCTGAAAGGAGGAGGGTCAAGACTGATTTCCATATGGCTGGGTCCATACTGGGGTGGTATAGTGAGCAAAAGAACAATGGATTAAACCCAGTTCTCTTGACTGGGGTGAGTGGCTGAAAATATTCAGCACTCTGTCTATCATCTTGTTGTGTTTACTAAGATTAAAACTGCACACACAGGATCTACAGTGGCAGGTCTGAGACATGTTTTAAGGGGCTACTGAGTGGGTCGCACAATCAGTGCTGCAGGCCCACTAATAGCATTTAATTTGCAGGTTGTGGGCACATATAGTGCACTTTACTCTGAACTTATACGTAATTTAAATATGCCAGATGTGGATAACCCAGTGTTACCATTTTTTGAGTACAGGGCATATGCACTTTAAGCACTGGTTAGCAGTGGTAAAGTGCCCAGAATCCTAATGCCAGCGAAAATGCCGCTGGCCGCGCGACGCGAAGGGGAGCTAAGCGAGACAGCATCTTAGTCCCACATTCCGCGCGACAAACGGTGCTGCCAGCTCGTGACCGCCCCCTTTCATGCTCGCCCTATGGGCGCGGGCCAGCAGGGGTGAGGGGCGGCCCTTAAGGGGTTTAAGTTTAGCGCGGCAGCGAGGCTCGGCCTTTCCTGCCGTCGCGTTCCTGGTTGCTCTGCGCTGTTACTGCAGCTCTGCGCTGAAACCCTGACGCCGTTTGCTGTCGCTCCTGCCATGCGGCCTGGACGCGTTGTCCTTTCACGCCGTGGGTCGTTTGCCGTTCTGTCCGTCGGGGTTTGTTAGGTGAGTCAGGGTTGAGTGTGCTTTGTTCCTTGCGGTACCTTCGGGGCTGTGGCTCCGCCAAGGCAGTAGGGGCTCAGTGAGTCCGACGGGAAGGAGCGGGCGAGGGGGACGGGGACAGAGCGGCGCGGGTCAGTATTGTGTTATGTATTTGCTCTTTGCTCCAACCGCCTTGTGGGTCTATGCGCGGGTGAGTAGTTGGCTTATCCGCTTGGGCGTGCGACCTCGGACCTGGGGACATGGGTTCGAGTTTCGGTCATGACGCTTACACTAAGCACCCTGTGACTCTGGGAATTACGTTAAAGTTGGTAATTGTGTTTTTCGTAAGTGTGGGAACTCGCTGCTCTGTGTGCAGTTAGGTTGAATAATTTTTACTAGGCGTGGCCTAGGAGCAAGCCAGCGCGAGTGTGGTAAGTCGCCTGCACTCCGCATGCGGATGGAAGATCCGTCAGAGTGACCGGTCGCTCACTTTTATATAGGAGATGGTCTCGATTGTCTCATCGCCGCCGAGCCTGCAGCAGCGCCCCCTTTCAGTTCCAGCAGACTGCGTTTTAGACCTGCCCAAGGATACATTTAGTAACATTAGCGATCACAATGGCCTTGGTAAAGCTGCTTTCTATTCTCGCGTGTATGTCAACCGGACTAAAGCGGGAACAATTTTATTTGCAGCTGCACCTCGCATGCCGAGGATCTGTTCTTGCCATTGATCGGTTGTGTGGCGCTTGGTGAGGGTGTTGATCATGCGGGGCGGGTGATGTCGATATTTGTGGCCAGGTAGAGTGGGGTTGCGGGGTCGGTGACCGGGCCGCGTGGCTGGGGGCATTGTTTGCAGGTATCTATTGTCTTTGCACTGGGTGTCGATCATGCGGGGTGTATCGTTTCGATGTTCTGTTCTTGCCATTGATCGGTTGTGTGGCGCTTGGTGAGGGTGTTGATCATGCGGGGCGGGTGATGTCGATATTTGTGGCCAGGTAGAGTGGGGTTGCGGGGTCGGTGACCGGGCCGCGTGGCTGTGGGACCCTACGAGTTGTGGTGCATGACTGCTATTGGGCTTGTGATGACTGTGCGAGGTTTGTGCCGGTTGTTGTGCTGCAGTGCCAGACTAGGGAATTTCTGTGCATTTTATTTGTGCCCCCCCCCCCCCCCCCCCCCCCCTTGGCCTTCGGCAGGATCCCACGTGGGTGCACGCCGTGTTTGCTTCCTCCGGGTCGAGTTGCGACCGACTTACAGTGGCAACGTGGGGTTGCCCCAGTGGCTCATTTGGTTAGGGCGTCGGGCCGCTTTGGAGGTGTGGGTTGTATTCCGCTAAATTTCCCGCACTCTCTCTCGGGGTGCGGGCAGGTCCGGGGAGCCACACGTGGTGGGCCTGTCTGGGGGGGGGGTATTGGTTTTCTGTGCAGCCTGACGCCGCTCCCCCGGCCATCGATACAAGGCAAAAAACGCTGAAAACAAAAATATAAATTTTCTACATTATTGTGAAAAATAGCTTCGTTTTGACACAGAGTCTCCTCAGACAAGCCTAATCACCCCACTGAGGGCATCTCTGGCCCCGAGGTAGAAAGGGTTTGATTATGCTCCGAGCCTGCTTCCCCCGGCCACCGCCATTGTCCCTTTGCTTGGGCTACCCTGGCGGGTCGCCCATTTTGTTTCAAGTGCACTGCGGCCTACTTGCTATTCACCTACGGTGCGAGCCGGCAGCTCCCTGGTCATACACCGGATTATGCATTCTGCTGGGCTTGATGTATTACCTCCACGCCGGCATTAGTAGGCGGGTTCCCCTCGTGTACGCTTGGCCATGCACTTTGTATATGGCGCATCTGATGGCCTCGACCCGGGCCCTGGGCTGGATGTGTTTCCGTCGTCCACTCGGGCCGGGTTGGGGATCGTGGTTTGTTGGGATTTGCTCTTCGAGCCCCTCGCTGCCACATGCGTGCCTGGGCGCAGTAACCTCGGTTGCTGTGCGGTGGTGTGGTGTTCCATTTCCATCGTGTGATTAGCGTGCTTTGTGGTGCACGGGCTTTCAGGCAGGGACACTTTTCGTGTAGAGGTGTGGATGTTCATTGGGGGAGATGTGAGGGATCAGCCAATTTTGCCGCATCGTCATTGAGCGCGTACTGTGTTCATGCTTTTGGCAGATATGCTGTCGTTCATTCCAGGTGTTTCATGCCATGCGATTGTGGGTGGTTTTTAGGGTGATGCTGTGTGGGAATTTTCTGCGTTCTTGTACGCTGTGTTGCTCGATGCTGACGAGGGTTCGAGGGGGCATATGGGCCCCAGAGTGGGGCGGCATTTGTGACGGGGGCTTGTTGAGATGGGGGCGTGCTGTCCTCATATACACTAGTTCTGCTGAGCGGATCGCCGGTCGTGGCGCCCATCTCGGGCATCTGCGGGCTAGGAGGCGTTTGGGCTCTGGGGTTTCTTGGCGTTTCTTGGTGCCACAAGGCCCAGATGTCTGTCGTGGCTTGCTAGAATTATGGGCTCGAATTTTTAGGTTTTATGGATTATTGGGTTTCTTGGCGCCTTATCGGTGCCTCAGGGCCCAGATGTCCGTTGTTGCTGTCTATGATTATTGGGCGCGATTATCTCTAGTGTCCTTGACTTGGATGCAGACCTTTGAGAGGCATTTATTAATCATGAGGGCCCAGATGTCCGTTGTTGCTGTCTATGATTATTGGGCGCGATTATCTCTAGTGTCCTTGACTTGGATGCAGACCTTTGAGAGGCATTTATTAATCATGATCTCATTACAGTATTGGCAGACTAATAGCCTTTATTTGTCAGGTTTTCTGTTTCTGATGAGACGGTTAGCGCGCCTACCCAAAAGTACAAGAGCGATATTGCTATTTAACCTTCGACAAAATACATCAGTACATTTATAATTTCAAGCACGATAGGAAGAGCGCAGAGAGGCAGTGCAACTATTGCCGATAGTCATCGGTCAACAGCAGTCACCTTGAGGATCAGCGCTCGGCGTCGCGTTTCCCTGCAGTGTAGGGCGGGAGAGGGTGGCACCCAACACACTTCACTTCCGTCCGATTCATAGGGTCTATACCCTCATATGGCAGTTTAATCTTTAGTATCGAACTGTTGGGGATCCCGCAGACTCCACACATTCATCTACACTCTGTACGGCTTGATTTATTAGAAACACCGACTATCAAAGGGCATCATTGCATCCAGTGATTTCGAAGGTTTCTAAATTTCGCGTGCACCTGCCATAATCTGCTTCACACCTAAAGCATAATTCTTAAGGTAGTTGGGAAAAGGCTGGCTTATGGCTTTCAATGGCGTCCAATGTGATGTTCAGGATCGTAGTAATGCATCCTACCGCGTCCTGTCACCTGGCATTAATAGTGGTGTAATGTTGCGGGGTAGCTAATGCTGTCTCCCAGATGCTGCCAAGTAGGTAAACAGTGCACGAACAGGACATCCCGGCAGGAAATACAGTACAATAGACAATAAATAACGAACACCGCTCTAATTAATTGCTTCTCAATTCCAAATCACATTAGCCACAGTTCTAATGTGTCATGACACATTAAGCAGACGGGAAGAATTTTCACACTTTGCCGCTTTCGCCACTGCCAAGTACTTTCTGTTGAGAATACGAGCTCCCTCGGCGAAGTCTGGTTGACCTCGCGGGCGATGATTCAATGATGCTCTAGTTTTGAGATTAGCCGGGTTACCGCTCAATGCAAACTGAACGGCTACTCTTTTCTTCAAGGGTGCCATCAATCGGATGTTGCTTCCGGCCCCTTCACATGACGGCTACAGTTTGCTGCCACTGGTGTGATCGTGTAAACACAGTGCTATGGCCTGTTATGATGTTGGCAAATGTTATTGTTGCACACGGTTTTATGTCTTTAAAGTTAACTGCTTCATTTATGGGACTTAGCATGAGTTGCCGATAAGATCCAAGTATGACCTGCACAATTGTAATAGTAATAGAGGTTTAATGATAAGATCCAAGTATGACCTGCACAATCGTAATAGTAATAGAGGTTCAATGACTGATTTTGCATCGGGTAAACTCTGGAAGTTGGTAAGTGACACTGGCCGTCATACCGTACATATATCGGGTTTCTACAGCTTTATACTATAGCTTAAAACTCCACTCCAATGCAGCCATGGTACTCTCTTACCAAGCGATGACCAGTGTTGCAGGTAGTTATCTACAATGGTGTGGGTAGGAGCATGTCATCAGCATAGCATGTGATAGAACTGGTCGAATAATATTATAGCTGGATGCTGGACATATGGCCCAGTCCACTAAGCGCTTTGTAGTGGTTACCTCGAAATATTTATTGGCAGTGTGGTATAGATGCAGAGGTATTCTTAGGGGAAGGGGCTAGATGGTAATATTATGCTCCTCAAAGAAGATTGCTGCGGCCTAAGCGAAGATGCTTGGGCACACATGCGAAGCTTAGGTGCACACGTGACTTTGAGGCATAAACAGGAGCGCAGCTTCCGTGGGTGCAGTGGCACAGAGGACACTTGAACTCTGACTATTGCTGTAGTTGATCATTGCTGCAATTTATCATTTTAACACCATCCCGGGGCCCATTTCCTTCTTTGAAATAGTGCATATGACACACTAACTGCACTATTAGGCGTGCACTCCGCACCCAAACCTAGCGATTCCCGCTCAAAGTAAACAAGGCAAAACGCAGCTATGATCATGCTGCACTCCGGGCAATGTTACTAAAAGCTACCAGCGTCTTGGCAACGCAGGACTACGCCAAATTGGATAGTTTTGGCCTTGCAGCTGACACGCAGGTATTCTAAGAGGAAACCCCGGTATCATTGTATTTAATAGTATTAAAGTACTTACGTTATAAACTTGGCTCAATTACCACAAAAGAGGTCATCACTTGATTTGTTTCATGGGCGGGCCTGTAAGAGTATCAGGAAATGACTCTTTAGGGTTTGTTGAAGGGGGTACACACGGCATTCCCAGTACAAGCGATAACAGTAGTACTTGCACACAGAAATTTCATTAACGGTAAGATGTTTTATGAAATGATAAAGTTAGCGATTGAATTGGGCACGTGTTAATGTGTGGTAAATACGTACTTCCGTATATTGGTTCATTCACCTTTAAGCACATGGACCCTTGCCATAGTGTGGGAATTCCACTGCGAAATACGACCGAAGGAGGGGAGTGCCAACGGGGAGGAATAAGTAGAAGTAGTAAGAAGGGTCATAATTGCGAACACCTTGCCTTACTGTAATGGGGCCAAACACATACCCGAACACTAGGAAACGAGTGCAATAATCAGCCCTAAATTACTGTACAGCCGATGCCAATACGTGCATTACACATATAATGGGATTGCTTTAGCACATAATTCCTACATCGAAAATATGTACAACAGCCTAGCTTGAGGTTAAAAGTGGAAGCTGGTTGTTCGCCTAGAAGAGTATTAGGAGTGCATTATGCGTGCTGCAGGGGCACAAGGCTTGTCACAGACAGAGGGAGGTCAAAAATTTTTCTAACGATTCGTTTAAAATGGGGGCAGCCACTGCTGCATATAGGGCTGGGCTGGGCAAGGAAGGTGTCAAGTGAGTGGGGAGGTGGCCATCCTCTTGCTACCAGCTGACTGTTGCGAGTGGGTGATGGGCCATTCGTAGGGTACCAGGAACAGTGGGCGTCATACAGGAAATGGGATCCGGCTTTAACATGGTCACGAATTTCATGGCTGGGTTCCCGGGTACGAGATGGGGCCAGCTGAGGCGCAGGATTGACCAATGTATAGCAGCACAGGGTGGGCCTCCCAACATCATCATCATCTACTTGGGCAGGAACGATCTGGTGACGATGGGGAGGAGAGCTTTGGTAGAGGCAATGCAGAGGGACACAATGACCAAAACGAACAAATTGGGTGCCACCGAGCTAATATGGTCGGAGATTGTTCCCCGTAGGGCCTGGAAGGGAGCGCGATCAGCTGTTGCCTTAGAGCAAGGCAGGAAGAGGGTCAACAGGGCCATGCAAGGATGCATGGAAAGGAGTGGCCTGGGGTTCATCAGGCATGCGTGATACAGGAAAGGACTGTGGGTCATTACGGAAAGGACGGGGTGCACTTGTCTGGGCTGGATGGACGTCTTTCCCCTAGACTTAGAAGAGTGCCTAACAGCAGCAGGGGCCAGTGATCTTGTGACAGGTACCAAATGCGGCAATGCGAGACACAGAAAGATACAAGTGATGAAAACAGTAACGGAAAGTTATAGGTGGTGGGGGGCTCTGTCATCGACGGGGGCCTCCTCCAGAGCTGTGGCGGAGTACAGGGCGATCTGGAAGCAGATGGACAGTAGGGGTACCTCTGCGGCAGAAGGATACGGTCAATACCTCTGCCTGGCACAGTAGGGGTGCCTGAGCCAAGAACCTGGAGCCGAGGGGGTTCCAGGAAACCGCGTCGGCGCCCCGTTAGTCCTTCGGGCGGTCGGGGGGCCTGAACCGACCGGGGGTGTGCCTCATCGCTCCGCCCTGACAGGGGGGGCGGGAGTGAACGAAAGAAAGGGATAATGGACTGCACCGTCAGAGCATCGACTCGCCGTGCAAGAATGGCTCATTAGGCATGCGGGGCAGCGAGGGGCTGCCGCATTGGATCGCCCGTAAGATGACCCACCTTATTTCCACTTGTTGTGCAAAATAAACCTGCACCACTGCTTTCCCACAAAATTGTCTCATGAGTTTCCTTGGTATGTAAGTGGTATGTGGCGCAGAGTGGAGGAAGCGCTGGGAGTGTGGGCACTATGCCGCTGGCCGCGCGACGCGAAGGGGAGCTAAGCGAGACAGCATCTTAGTCCCACATTCCGCGCGACAAACGGTGCTGCCAGCTCGTGACCGCCCCCTTTCATGCTCGCCCTATGGGCGCGGGCCAGCAGGGGTGAGGGGCGGCCCTTAAGGGGTTTAAGTTTAGCGCGGCAGCGAGGCTCGGCCTTTCCTGCCATCGCGTTCCTGGTTGCTCTGCGCTGTTCCCGCCCTGGCCCAAACCCAGCGGCAGAGCAGCAGGCATGTTTTGAACTGTTAACGGTCTGTTTTGTGTTGCAGGCGGAGTCACAGGGCGATCTGGAAGCAGATGGACAGTAGGGGTACCTCTGCGGCAGAAGGATACGGTCAATACCTCTGCCTGGCACAGTAGGGGTGCCTGAGCCAAGAACCTGGAGCCGAGGGGGTTCCAGGAAACCGCGTCGGCGCCCCGTTAGTCCTTCGGGCGGTCGGGGGGCCTGAACCGACCGGGGGTGTGCCTCATCGCTCCGCCCTGACAGGGGGGGCGGGAGTGAACGAAAGAAAGGGATAATGGACTGCACCGTCAGAGCATCGACTCGCCGTGCAAGAATGGCTCATTAGGCATGCGGGGCAGCGAGGGGCTGCCGCATTGGATCGCCCGTAAGATGACCCACCTTATTTCCACTTGTTGTGCAAAATAAACCTGCACCACTGCTTTCCCACAAAATTGTCTCATGAGTTTCCTTGGTATGTAAGTGGTATGTGGCGCAGAGTGGAGGAAGCGCTGGGAGTGTGGGCACTATGAAGTCAACAAAACAAGCCAGAAGGAAAAAGTCAGGAGAAACCACGCCAAGGATGCCAGGTCTAACAGCATTGTTTATATTCCATTTAATTGTGGGAAAGAATCGTGGCCATTGCCTGAGAGTAATCACTCCTTTTGACCCTGGAAGCTGACATATTTCTCACGCCCTCCCCCTAGAGCTATCAACAAAAATAAACATGAGCAAATCAACCTAAACCATGCCCACACAATCACTGGAGTCAAAAGTGTCAAAACAACAGAAACATCTGGCGAGATCTTACTCCCTTACTCCAGATTTCAAGCCTTCACATTGGCGAAGCATTGACGCTCATAACGATCAAATCCCTGAAATCTATTCCTGTGAATAAGATTGTGAAGCAGAGGGATGGCCACAAAGTGAAACTGAACCATGTAAAGGCGGAACTTAGAGCTGCCAACTAAAATGCGCTGAACATCCTTAACTTGAAGTGACTTCAGGACTGCATTCAGTGCTTTTTCGAAACTCCGTAATAAAAAAAAAAGTATATAAACCAAGGGTAGATAAACATTTTGCCCATGATAGAGCCTACAAACTGACAGGAGTGAATGAGTAATTACAAAATTATCCCAATTACAATACCCTTAAAGAGCAAAACACCGGGTTGACTAAAGGAGAAAGGGGGACCAGGGCTCATGTGTGTCCATTCACTGAAATAAATAAGGGACTACCTTGAGCAATGGTAGGAGATAAATGAGAATAAAACTGTCACGTTTTGAAATAGTGAAATATTGGAGTTTCTGAAGCGAGGTTAAACGTGAAAAGTGTCTACTTGAATCTGAAGATCAGCCTGGAGCTCATCCATTTTCCACAGCCCGATAAACCCAATTGAGGATTCTAGTTACATCTGCAATAATTTTGGGAATTTATTTTCTTCTATATTTAAGTTCACTCCCTAAGGACATCTGACAATATTGACTCTCGTCTTATTTTCCTGTTCCATCCCAATGGACAGGATTTTTACCAGATCCTTGACCTTACAGGGACCCTCTAGCAGAACAGTAAGTTTTAAAGCCGAGACAGCATGTGCTTTGTGTTGGCCCCTTTATAGTTTTTATTATGCAAAAATAATTTACGTGGTTCAAACACACTGGGCGTCACGTAGTTCATGTTGTTTTCAGTTTTTTGCACGTCTTCGCCCGATCACGCAGTTCTCCTCCAGAAAACTCGGAGCAGGAAGATCTTGTGACCTCTGGGAAACCGAAGTTCACCACACGCGGTGGAAATGTTCTCCCTGTAATTTATAGACACTGGATGGTTTGACTGTGTTTTTTTTCTTCTCTAAAATGCAATTTTAAGATTTTAATCCCAGTGGATTTCCAGTGCAGACAGTTTGGGGAACTTTAATGTTGTAATCTATGCCTGGTATTCCAAATGTTGTACTATCTTTTACATAGTTGGTATATTCCCTGCCTCCTTTCCCTTCACCCTTGCTACGTCCCTACCTTAGAATGTTAGAGTGAAGCTCACCTTAGAATGTTGGTGTGCCTCAGTTGCCAGCTGGGGCCTGAAGATCTGGTCTGAATAAACAGCTTCTCTTCATCTTCCTGTGTCAGCAGTTTATTCTAACATTTAACTATTCAGTTATGTTCATTTCTATGGTGCACTCAGTCATGCATATGCCCTGTTTCCTGAAATACATAACCCCACGGAAATGATAGCCATAGAGACTTCGATTGCAGTACAATGTAGCAAATTTTACTTCAGGATAACATGTTGAAGAGCAGGCTAACACAAATCGTACAACTTTAATGACGGAATGCAATGCACATTTTAAGACGGATATCAGACTTGAAGCTTGAATGTACATACATTTCACATTTACACGTCCCTTGGGGCTGGCAGGCCACAGGGACCCAGCCAACATGGATTACTAGGAAAGAAATAGAATATCAATGCAGCATTCACAGGAATGACCCATGCAGTCTTTATACGGCAAACACCAGGGTGCTGCTTAGCACATTGTACCTGCTGGGACACCCTGTGACGATTTGGTCACACCCCAAAAAACATCATGGGCACCACAGGTAGGGCTAGAAGCTAAGACCACCAACAAGTCAGTCTCTCCTCTCACCAGCCCCGTACCCACACGACGTCTCTGGCAAAGGGTTTTGATAATAAACTCAAGGGCACTGTAGCATTTGAGCACCATTCTTTGGTATTTTTTGGCCCAAATCCACCTAATGGGGTTTGGTGGACAAAGAGGGTCCACTGGGGGTGGCTCAGTCCTTTAAATTTGTTTATATTTGTCCACCCCCAGCTGCCAGTCTCACTGGGAAGCAAAAGATTCTGGGAAACACCACACAGGAGGGCGCAGTAGCCCAGCACATGCCAAATGAAACGGTCCACCACCCTGCATGGTGGTCCAATGATGCTACCTATTCCCTACTCGCGAGGTTTGATTTAAGATAGTCGGTTTATTGGGCAGATGTTTGAGGCGTAAATTGCACCAATTATGTTTCCATTTTCTGGATTGTTAGTTGTTCTTGGTTGTTCGAAGATCAGGGCAGGACACAGTGGCTTAGTTTAAGGGCAATGGTTATCAATTTACTCATAGTGCATGTGGGTTTGTCATTGATAGAATCCATCTGCTATGGGTCCTAAGGTTTTTTAGGGACGTTCGTAGCCTCCACATAGCATTCCTTCTTACATTTGTTTTCCAATCATCCTGCATTTCTCTTTAAGTTTATCCGAGGTCTCAGATGACATCCTTGAATGTTTATAATTTTTATGTCTGGCTGCTGCCAGTTTTTCCTGGTTAGCAGGAATTAATGTCCCCCCTAATGTCAGCCCACAACAGACACCACACAACATACATAATAAACCAGACAACATTCCAAAATTGGCTTTGTGTCAGCCTCTGGCATGGGTTTGGTGAGCCACCTTCTGGATTGACTTGATGGGCTGAATGACAAGCTTTGGATCCGTCCAAGTGACTATTTTAGAAATGGGTACATTAAGATTGATTCCTTGCTCAAGATTGTTTTACGTGGAACAATGTCATTGTAAAAGCAATTCAACTCACATGACCCTACCACCATACTACCCTCCTTCCACCGCTCCTGCCATCATCATGGAGCCTCTGGTGGATTGCGCGAAAGGCAAAGCAGAGACTAGTTTCTTGCGGTGTGATTTACATGTGTTATAATTGCACCACCAGTGACAGCAGAACACTCCCCCGCTCCATTCCCTCATACGCTGCTCCTGCTGATGCCACCTACCACTAGCCACCTGCTGCCACAATCAGAGAGCCCTTGCCTACTGGTGAAATGGTTGAACCTTTTCACCTATCCCATGCACAGTCATCTCAAAGAGCAGGACACACAGTTGATCACTATTCCAACATGACAGCAAGGCATGCAGGCTGGTACAATTTGCCTGGGGACCCTGATGGCTCATTTGACTCAAGGCAATCTTAGGTGCATGTCTGGCAGGCAAATCGGTTTGGTCGCCAAAGCTGTGTATCCACCATTGGATGGCTGCACACAGGATAAGAGGAAACCAATGGCAATTCCTGTTGGCCTGGCTTTAGCTTGCTAATGTATTTAAACACAGGCAAGCACAAATATATACTTGTGAATGCTCAAGTTGTCTGATTGAAGAAAGTAGCTGTGTCCCCTGCCATCCCAGTGGAGTGTCTGCTGGGCAACAACCTTGAAACGTCTGCCCGGGCAGAGGTGGAGAGAAGGACTCATGCAGCAATATCAGTGGGTGTGTGTCTCCACTAGAGCACACAAAGCCTTAGGGAAAGTCAAGGGATTGTGGAACCTGGAATAATGGCCCACAACCCAAGTGCCAAGAGGAGAGGTCGGACATCTGGCAAGGCAATCAACCAATCTCTTTACCTCCTCATGTTTCCATTGTTTAAGGTTTTGAAGAAAATTCTCCCTTTTTTCCATTTGACCTGCAGAAGACAGTGGTCACTTCCCTGATGCTTTCAAAATTAGAATACTGTAATGCTCTTTAATGTCGGAGCCCAACAGTGATTTGAGTAGGCTCCAGAGATTGAAAATGCAGCAGTCCGGTTTCTGAAAAAGATAAAAAAAATTCGAACCTGTCTCCAAATCTAGGCATGATCTACATTGGCTAACCATTAAAAAGAGAGTTTCCTTTAAAGCGGTCTGTATAGTGCATAAATTACTTTACCACAATGGCCCAGTCTTTCTCAGAAGCAAATTCTCGTGGTACATCCCAAACAGATCTCTGCGACCAGCCTCAGCTGAAAAAGTGTCTGTTCATTTCATCTTCAAAGGTAGAAGTTTCTCCTATGCTACCACTCGCTTCTGGAATCAAAAGCCAGATCACCTCAGAGATATATACTGCTATCTGGTTTTGGAAAGTCACTAAAAACCTGGCTTTTCAGCCTCGCCTTGTAGGTTTTTTATCTGCTAGTTTTATAGTTCACATTATAAGCAGCGCCAAGACTCCTTAGGGTGTACATTGCGCTATAAAAACTCAAATCAAAAGTCCCCAGGACCATAAGGAGTCTAACCCTCAGGGGGTGAGCCTGGTCTTTGAGCAGGAGGGTGCTTCCTTGAGAGATTTGCCTGACCTGGCACAACTCCAGGGTGAAGTTGGTACCTCCAGAGAGGACTTGAGCCTGGGGCAAAGGATGTGTCACACTATTGAGAACCTGAGACAGTTGGCTGTCAAACAGGAGGAAGGTAATATAAGTGGTACCCATAATGTTTACAGGGAGGAGGGAATCTTATACATTGAGGCAATGGACCCCAAACCAGGGGAGATCACGAGAGTGGTGGTCCCCCAGCAGTACAGTAAATTTCTCCTTAACCTGACCCATGACATCCCCTTAACTGGACATCTGGGTGAGACCAAGACCTGAGACAGGTTGGCCAACCATTTTTACTGGCCTCAGATGTCAGAAAAGGTAAAGGAGTTTTGTTACTCTTGTGTTACTTGCGAGGCCGGTGGCTAGGCAGGCAGCAAACCAAAGGTTCCTGCTATACCTCTACATGCCATGCAGTGGGGAGACACTTTGAGAGGGTAGGGATTGACATTATTGTTCCCCTAGACACCCCTACTGCCTCTGACAATAGGTTTATCTTGGTGGTATTGCCCCAGAAGCAATTCTTCTTAGAACTGTCACTGCCCCTGCAGTGGCTAGAGCCCTAACCTGTTCTTTTTTTAAAATAGGGTGGAATTCCCTGAGGAGACCATATTAGATAGAGGCAAAAGGGAGTAGGTTTCAGCCCATTTGAACTAATCTTTGAACAACCTGGAAGATGTCTTTTAGGTTTGGCGAGAGAAGGATGGGAGAGACCTCTTAAGGAGCCCAAACAAGACATATTGGACTATGTACTAGGCCTTAGCTCAAGAATGGCTGGATGCATGAAAAAAACAGGAATGTAGAGGCCAGCCAGGAACAGGTTGCCAAGCACCAACTTTATGTCTGCCTAGCTGAAAGCAATAAGGCATGAGTACTGAGTGACTTATAAGTTCACACCCCCCTACCACACATAAAGAAATAGTATTGTAGAAAGATTTAACAAGACTATGAAAGGCGCGATTATGGGTTTACCTGAGAAACTCAGAAGGAGATGGGATATTCTCCTGCCATGCCTACTGTTTGCATACAGGGAGGGTCTTCAGAAGGAAGCAGGTTCCAGACCATTTGAGCTGCTCTTTGAACACCCTGTAAGAGGTCCTTTAAATTTGGTGAGAGAAGGATGGGAGACACCTCCTAAGGAGCCCACACAAGACATACTGGACTATGTACTAGGCCTTCGCTCAAGAATGGCTGAATCCATGAAAAATACAAACAGGAATCTGGAGGCCAGCCAGGAGCAGGTTGCCAAGCACTATTATGACCAGACATCTTCCATGATTGAGTACCCGGCTAGACAACTGGTGTGGGTGTTAGAGCCTGTGTCACCCAGGGCCCTCCAAAATAAATGTACTGGGCCTTAACCCATCCTGGAAAAGAAGGGTGAAGTGACATACCTGGTGACTTTGGAAACCTCCAGGGACCCTCACAGGGGGATGCATGTGAACAGGCTCGAGCTTCCGCATGACAGAGCAGATATTACAATAAACATGGTAACAGATGGTGGAAAAGAGGAGGAAAGTGAACCTCTCCCAGACCTACTATCTACTATTGTTAAAGATGGGACAGTGGATGGGGTAATCCTCTCTACCACTTTTTTCCAGCAACAGCAAAAAGACTTCTACAACCTGGTCAATCAGTTTGCTTGTCTCTTTTCCTTGACCCCGGGTTTGACAACATGGTGCACCCATGATGTGGACACCAGTGACAGTTTTCCTGTCAAAAGCAAGATATACAGGTTGTCAGACTGGGTCAAAGATAGCATCGAGGCTGAGGTTGTGGGTCATTGAGCCCTGTTCAGTGGTGCGTGTGCCCAAGCCAAATCCCAAGGGTGGAAAGCCAGAAATGAGATGCTGTGTGGACTACCAGTCACCAAGACTGATGCTAACCAGATACCGAGAGCAGATGAGCTCTTATACAAGTTGAGGGCTGCAAAGTATCTGAGTACATTTGACCTGGCTTCAGTTTATTCTCAGATAGTTCTTACACATGGAGCAAATGAGAGGTCTCCCTTTTCAATTCCTGAAGGTGACTTTCAGTTTAAGGCGACAGATTGAAAAGGCACCTGCCACTTTCCATGGGTTGGTGAACAGAGTACTCTCAGGTTTTAAAGGCTTTAGTGCAGCAACTCTGCATGATATTGCTGTCTTTAGCTCCACCTGGGAGGATCACCTGTCCACCTCAAGGAAGTGCTTCAAGCCCTTCAATAGACAGGGCTGACTATCAAGGCAAGTAAGTTGCAGACGGGGCAATGGTATGTAGTGTACCTGGACCATCAAGTAGGTGGAGGTCAAGTACAATCTCAAATCCAGACTATTCTGGCCTAGGGAGCTACTAAGACACAGACACAAGTCAAAGCCTTTCTTGGCCTGACTGGCTACTATAGGAGATTTGTGAAAGGGTATGGTACCATTGTGGCACCCATAACAGAGCTAACCTCCAAGAAACAGCCATAGAGGTCATATGGATGGGCCAGTGTCAAAAGGTCTTTGACACCCTTAAAGAAGCTATGTGCTCAGCACCTGTCCTAAAGGCACCTGACTTTAGCAAGGAATTTGTTGTTTAAACTGATGCTTCAGAGCATGGGATTGGGGCATTGTTGTCAGACATAAATGACCTGGGTCAAGACCATCTAGTTGCCTGTAACAGCAAGCGACTCTTCCGTAGAGAGCAGCGTTGGAGTGCCACAGAGAGGGAACCCTTTGCTGTGGTTTGGTCCCTGAGACCTGTTTGGGACTCAGTTCAGAGTTCAAACTGACCACAGACCTCTCAGAAGGGTGATGTAGATGAGAGGAGAGAATCCAAAGTGTTGAGATGGTACATCTCTGTTAGACCTGTCTGGCCTTTTGCGTAGCCCCTCCTATTATTTATTTTGTCCCCTTTTTGCCCCTCATACCCTTTTTATCTTTTTGTGTCCACTAGATTTTTTATGGTGTTGACCTGGGGGATAGATGCTCTTTTGCCCCCATAGTCTTTTACCTCAGGCCAAAGTGCCTTTTCTGACTGGAATTCACTTAGATCTACAAGATGGTGGTTTTCAACTGTCACAACTGCCATCCCCTGGAAAGCCCCATAGGTTAACATAGAGCCTTCTAGAACCTTCTAGACCCTACTGGACCCTGGGTGGACAGGCTATATAAGGGCAGAGGTTAGGAAGCCATTTTGTGCAGTCTATTGAGCTTGAGGAGAGAGGCAGTGGTGTGGGGAGGTGGACGCGCAAGGAGTAGTTAGCTTATCAGTGGGGTAGGCAGCCTCTTCATGGAGACGTTCCCCCGTTCACCCCTGACCAAACCCTCTTGCTAAGTCTTGGTTGTCGGGAGGCATCGGTTGATTACTGATTGGCCCCGGTGGACCTTTCGGCTCCTGTTTAATGAGTCGCTGACTAAAGGAAGCTTTTTCCCCGCCCTCTCGCCCCTCGCCAGATCACCTTACCGACTAACCGGTAGGAGATCCGAGTGAATTGAGGTGCCCTGCGCTGTCCGAGGAGCCTCTGAAGTAGAGGTGTGTGACTTCCAAGGCAGTAACAGGTGTTGCGCATGAGCGAAGGAGCGCTTAACCTCGCGCAGGCTCCGTGGTGCCTTCATTGTGAGGGGTTGGAGTAGTGCTGGATGTTGTGCAGGCCAGGAAGTGAACCGGATTCTCGCGCAGCTGAGGCGTCGCCAGGTGGAGACACTACTTCCCCGAGCATGAGCAGTGGCGCCAACAACGAGGGTTCAACGTGAGCAGCGCGGGTGACTAGTATACCGGCAACCCCAGTCTGACCTCCCTTCGCCGCTTCCGCGAGTGCGCAGGTCCCGTTATCCGGGAGAAGATCAACTGGAGAACGAGCGTGGAAGGACTTTGCCCTCGCTTTCCGCCGAACAGCCCAAGTAAGGTGGAGGAAGGGGGGGAAAGGTTGTCGTGTGATTGGGGAAGCGGGTCCTGTCTCCAGAGACGCCTGTAGTCCTGCCGGCTGAGAAGTGCAGCTAGGAACGGCAGAAGTCAGTGAGAGGATGAGTGTCCCTGGTTAACCCGGTCGGCCGGTAGCGTGGCCGAGTGATCTAAACCGCCCCAGCTGTGTAAGACTGGTGGGCTCCCTCTGTGGTAGCAGAAGATTGCCCTGTGACTAGAGGTGGAGACCTTTGAGGGTGACGGTTTGAAAGGGTTTCAACTGACTAGAGCTTAAAGCTCCGAGATAACGGGGTCAGTGAATAAACTGTCTTCAGTAAAAGGTCTTCTAGGAGCTATTAAGAGAGGACAGCTCCTTCCTGGGGACAGAGTGGAAATCATCCTGCGCAAGGATTACAGAGCAGGATGTGTTCCTTCTTCAACTAACCTGGAGCGGGGTGGGAGTTAAAAATCAAAGGAATCAATTGTGAGAGTTCCTGGAAACACCTTTTGAATGCTAATGCTCTACTGAAGGAACTGTGTAGATTGGTCTCTTTTAACCCTTCCCATCTTTCATTAACTGTGTAGCTCTGTTAGAAAATGTGGGTGATGTAGAATTGAACTTTGGATGAAACTGACAATAGAAATATGAAATGAATTTGTAAGTGTTACCTGATATGCAAAGTGAGAAGAAATATAAGGAGAAATATTGGTGTAAAAAGAAAGAGAAAAACCAAACTATTTTTATAAAGCAATCCATATTTTTCCATAATTACCGGTGTAGTGTCATTTTTGAGTGGAATTGCATTGAGTTACTGCTGTGTGGTGTACAACCTTTACACATGTGCCTCTAATAATTGACTGTCTTACCCTAGGCCAGGCTACCCTAGGTGACCTGACAACTCTAGGTCCAACAATCTCCCTACAGGGTATGAACTTTACAGTGGAACATAGACCTGGGACTGACCATACCAATGCAGATGGCCTTTCCAGGTTCATCCATTTAGATGATGAGAACCACCATGATAAGGGTTAGTTGCTCATCACCTTTCATCTGGAGGGGGTCATGTTTTCCCCCACATTTTTGGACCGATGATGCTGGTTTTTAGACTCTGAGAGTGCACTGAAGCCTAGTAATCAGACATCAGTGTTAGTGTTCTAACCCGTCACAAATTGAGTGTCGAATTGGTTATCCCCAATTGGCAAGCACTGACTTACTTGACCAGGTATATTAAGTCCCTAGTATATAGTCTCCTGGGTACCAAGGGCATGTAATGAGAGGGGGAGCCAAAATCGTCCACTGCCATTTGCCTTGCACCTACCTGCATCGCGCCGTGAGGGAAACGGCCAGACCAGCGGGCGAATCCTGCCGTGAGGGAAACGGCTGACCGGGCTCAGGGACTACATCCCCCAGCTGCCCCGGCACACCTGCGACGCTCCCGCTGCACCTGCTGGCGCCATAAGACCGCGGAGCATCGAGCGGGACACTGGGGAGCCAAAATCGTCCACTGCCATTTGCCCTTGCACCTACCTGCATCGCGCCGTGAGGGAAACGGCCAGACTAGTGGGCGAATCCTGCCGTGAGGGAAACGGCTGACCGGGCTCAGGGACTACATCCCCCAGCTGCCCCAGCACACCCGTGACGCTCCCGCTGCGCCTGCTGGCGCCATAAGACCGCGGAACATCTCCCACGCCGCGGGACGTGCGCGGGCCGGCGCCAGGCTAAGCCCGGGCAAAGGGCGGGCAATCTGTGGCCATCAGGGGCCAGAAGATGCCGAGTCGGGCCACCCCCTTAACAACTTGATCCTGAGCCATGGGTAAGCGGAAACTACATACTTCCCAAGAGCAGGGGGGAGGCGAGGCGAAAGTCCCAAGGAAGTCCACTTCCATTATTTCATACCTTACGTCAGCGGTGGGGGTATTATCATCAGAAATTGAATCCGCCGAGAGAGAACTGGGGCTGGCATCAAATATTGAGCCTGGTGCTGTGCAGGAATCCCTAGATGCTGTTCGGAAAACTCACATTCCCCTGGAACCTAGTGTAATTATTAATCGCCCAAATGTGGCACACCTAGAAATACCTGTTAGACAAGAGGATAACGCACAGCAATCTACAAGTAAACCACCAAGATTGTCCCCGAACGTTAAAGGATGGTGCAACAAACCTAGCTCTGTACCATAGAAACTTCTTAAGAAAAAACATAAACGGGACAAGGTTACTAAAAATACTGCATCTAATGCAGTGTTAAACTCACCCAATATAACAGAGCATAATGTACGGGACATGATAGAAGAAATATTCTCTACCAGATTGGAGCAGGCGCTATCCAATATTGCCAAGGACATTATTGACACTATGAACACTTGCGTTTCTGATTTGCTAGGGAAATGAGAGCGAATTAACATGTTTTTAAGCCAGCAAGAGTGTACTGCTAGACAAGCCCCATTGTCTAACCAATTAACTAAGCCCCCAGGAGTATGTACAAAAGAAAATGTAGTACAAGATAATAGGCCATTGTTAGAAGTTTCCCAACTGATCAAAGCCCCACTTCTTAACTCTGGTATATCTAGGGACCGGGGAAATATTAACGAGGGTAGGGAACCATATTCTAGCTTAGCAAGTTATCCTGAGACCCCAAGTACCCCGGCCCCCTATGCTCAAAGGGGTATAGAAATTGGAGATCAGCCCGGAGGCAAGACTATACCTCAACCTAACATCAACCTTCCACCTGAAGCAGCACTGTTGGTGATTGTATTGGTTGGGGTTCCACCTCTAAAAGAGGGAGAGATGGAATCCCCCGAGGCCCTTATGGCCACCACAAAGAAATGGTGTGACCTTAATTGCTCAGGCAACAGTAATATCTCACCAAACATCATAATGGTAAGGCGTGTTGGTTGGCTTGGGAGATCTGCAAAGAGAACCAAAGGGGATTGCGTTATTGTCAATTTTAATAACCCTCTTATTGCACCGCGAATGTTATGGGATGGGTCGGACATGAAGAAAGAGGTTGGCAACATCAGGGAAGTCCCCCTGGGATTTTTCTACCCTAACCCAGGATGCCAATTAAAAGAAATAAAATCCTGCCCGCAGTATTCTAAGGGAGGACTAGGTTGGCAGTCCTGTAGCTCCTTTAACAGGGTCTCTTTAGTAACGGGGTGCAAGTCAGGACGTACCCCTTTAAATAAACCCCACAACAGCCAGGATATAAGGAGGGAGATACCCTTGTCTTAGAAAATAGATTTTCACCTTTATCGTGCCTAAATGAGAATGATTGACTAGGGTCATCTAACACAATCTCACCACAACAGCCAAATGAACTAGATCCTATTATAACGGTAGACTCTAATTTTAGGCTACTGAGCTGGAACATCGCTGGGCTAAGGTCAAAAAGGGAGGACCTCATTTGGCTTAAGTGTATTAAAGCCAATGATGTTATAGCATTGAAAGAGACATGGGACCTGCACAACAACTTTTGGGTGGATGGTTTCAAATCTTATTTCCAGCCAGCACGACCATCTCTGTTGGGGAGAGCCAAGGGAGGTCTGTTGTTCCTCCTTTCAGTGAATTTGAAAGGGGTAGTTAAGACTCTGGACTCTGTCTCCACTAATTGTCCAATAGTTGAGATTACCTCCAAGATCAATGAGAAAACCCTGTTAATAAATTTCTACAATTCAGGGGAGAGTGATTACTGTAATGAACACCTGTGTTTTTTAGATCAGTTTATTGTAAGCTATAAAGCTCAACAAACCACTTTAATCGATATTATCCTTTTGGGAGATTTTAATACCCATCTTTGTAATTTTAATTGTCAAATCAATGAAGCCTTTCTTTTGCGTCACCTCCACATTTTGAACATACCCAGAGGAAATAATATATGCAAGCAATGAAGTATTTGATACCTTTATACCACCTGCTGGCATTCCATCCATATCTAACTTACTGTTTATAGAGGCAGATGTGGAAAGAGCAATAAATGACACTGCTACTAACAAGGCCCCCTGCCCAGACGGTGTCCCTGCTGATTTATACAAGGGAAATGTTAAACTTTGGGCTACAATTTTAACGAATGTTTTTAACTCTACTGTTTCTCATGGTTTCCCTGCCTCATGGGCCCTCTCCATCATGATCCCTGTTTTTAAAAAAGGACAGCGAGGGGACCCGAGATGTTACAGACCCCTTTCCCTTATAGATTCCTCTGTTAAAATCCTTGGAAAAGTTATATTATTTAAAGTGTCTGAGTGGGTCACAGAAAAAAGTATCCTAGTAGAATCGCAATATGGTTTTAGGCCGGGCAGAAGCACTGTGGATCAGTGTCTTAACCTGTACCTATTAATTAATAAATATACAGTAGCTAGTAAGGGGGCTATTTTTTGGGGTTTCATGGACCTGTTCACACCCTTCGATCTAGTTAATAGATCAAAGCTGTGGACAATTTTATTGAACATGGGGATTGACCCCAGCTTGGTATTTTTTATGGCAGATCTTCACCGGGATTTATACACGACTGTCAGGATGACTCAAGATGGTACTTGCACAAGGCACTTTAAATCAGGGAGAGGGGTAAGGCAAGGGTGCATCCAGGCCCCTCTACTCTTTACATTATATATTAATGCACTAGAGAATACCCTGGAAACTACTACCTTGGACGTCCCGCGTACAGGAGGTAGTACCATCCCAATTCTCCTATACGCAGATGATGCCGTCCTACTAGCACACACCCCGATAGGTCTACAGAGGCTGCTGCACTCTTTTGGGGAATTTATGACCTCATTGGACCTGGTGGTTAATACTACCACGTCCCATGTTATGGCCATGGGCCCCCGAAGGAGTAAAGTAAAAGCCTTTTATTGTAGAGGGGTTGAGATCCAAGGAGTGAGGGCTTTTACATACCTAGGGGTCCTGTTTGATAACAGCTGTACATGGACGCCCCAGAGGTTAGCAAAAAAGAATGCCTTAGTGCGAGCGGGAACAGCCTTGTTAAATTTGACACAGCGCCTAGAGGGGAGACCATTTGAGGCAATTCTTGCAATTTATAAAGCGAAATGTCTTGACTAACACTATACGGTGCTGCAATCTGGGGATAACTGAACACTCAGACACAACTATGTCTAGTGCAGGAGTGCACTGTTCGAACTTGCTCAGGTGCGAAATTTCAACCACTCTTTTATATCATTTATCTTAATGCTAAAGTATTAATTTCAACATTCATTAATTTGTGTTAGACCATCATTATTCTGATGAACAACAGAAATAACCACAATAATTACAATTCATTGATTGTTTACTATACTGGTTTTCACAAAATGCATAGTTTTTTCAGCCTTCTTTCGCAAACATATTGACAATTGGTTTTCATTGAAAATATTATTCACTCATTCCTGACAAATGCCAAACTAATGCAAATACAAATAAGCGATTCCATCAGAACTTGCGGCGACTCCCAATGCATTTCGATGCTTAAGCATCTTCGTCAGGGGAAATGCTGTATAAGAAAAAGTAACAATGTATACATATTTCTGAAACATTGTAATCAAACCTCAATTGGTGCTCATGCACTACATAATAAGTGAACACACAACCTATTTATTCATGCAAATGCATTATATCACTTAATCCAAGCATGCCAGCTGTCCAAGCAATTGAATGGTAATTACTACTGTGGTATGCCCTATACATGCCACCAAGTTTAGTCTAGTGCACCCAACGTCTGTGTCATGTAGGCAAGTGAACTGTGTGAAACAATGTGAAAATAAAACGTACCCTCCACGCGGGCACTATGTCACCTTAACTCTAATTCCGCTAAAAAACGACAGTTCCTGGAAACAAAAGAAACTAACATAAATATGCCAGTACTTAATATCAAGTGCCTCTAATCACCCTGTGTAGAACCGCTACTTACTTCCTGCTGTCACAACGAAAACTCGAAACTTCTGGTTTACTGCTACTCCGCCTGAGGAACAAGAACAAACCTCACTACGTGCGTTGTTTCATGTCCTTTTTTTGAAAAAAGTCACAATCTGATATCGTAGTTGTACTAGCCCCATACACTACCTTAGTCTTCTTGCCGATTTGTGAACAATGTCTACATCGCCTGGTCCACTTCGTGAAGAACGCCGAGCATCGGCACAACTTGCCGGGACGTTATTTACTATCGCCCGACATCAACAACGGACTGGTGTCCCCGCCCCCTTTCTCGTAACCTCCATTCATTTTCGTGATACTTCACGATTCTCTGAAACGTGTAATTTAATTTAAAAATATGTTTAATAATATACATGCTTCTGATCATGTCCAACGTAGCATAGTGCAAGTCCATTTAAAAATAAACACGAACACCCACAGCATGTGAATAGAAAGAGTACTGAAGTTTTCGAATACGAAAACTTTATTGAGAAAACTGCATCACCAAAATACTCTATTCTCTCTGCTCATTATCTATGCAGTATATCAAGTATTCATGTGCACATGTCCTCATGGTGATTATAGTAAGATAACATAAACAATGTGTGTAACAATCTAGCAACGTGTAAAAAAGTGAAAAAAGTGTTAAAAAAGTGTCATATGTGCACAAGCGTTGGTGGCGCTTAACCAAAACTTGATCCTGTATTGACAACTCGCATATGACCACAGGAATACAAATCATGATTTATGCTTGGTATACTCATAAATAACATGCAAATTCAATTTTATCATTCAGCCCACCCGGTTTAACGGTATTAAGATGCCTCATCCAGAATGTCTCTCTTTGTGCTATTCGTACGTTGGGATCCACATGGGGCTCAACCAACACTTGCTCTGGTACAGTATATCTCAATTGAGGGATGGTGTGTTGCCTCTCTTTCCAATTTTGTGCCAAACTTGATTTCTCGTTCCCTAACCTTATGTTTGATTTATGCTCAGTGAGCCTGATCTTGATTTTCCTTGTGGTGCGGCCTACATACACTAGGCCACACGTGCACTTAATAGCATATATAACTGAGCTCGTATTGCAGTCAGAAGTGTGTCTGAGTTTAATCTGTTTGCCTGTATGTGGATGTGTAAATGTGTCTCCCACCAGTACATTTCCACAGTGTCCGCAGTTGAAACATTTACGCGTCCCTTTAGCCTTCTCCTGAATTGCCTTTGTTTTTTTATGTTTCAACAGCTCCTTAAGATTTTTGGATCTTGACAGTGCAAAAATCGGTGTGTCAACGAATACTGTTTTGAAATCTTCCTCCTGCTCGATTAACTCCCATCTCCGCAATATGCATTTCTTGATCTTAGGTGTGAGCGTAGATTGCTTCAAAACACACACTTCTCTCCTTGATGGTGTTTTCTGGACTTTTTTTAGTAGAACATCTCGTGTTTTTGATGCAACTTTCAGTTTTGCTTCAGCTAATACCTTATCTGGGTATCCTCTGCTGCTATATTGTTGCGCCATTTCTTCTATGTCCTCTGTGGCCTGTGCTTCGTCACTGCTAATCCTCTTAATTCTGATGAACTGCGAGAACGGCAAATGGTTCTTCAAGTTTTGGGAATGAAAGCTAGAGTAATGCAGAGCATTATTTCTGTCAGTCGGTTTCTTAAATAATTTGGTTGTGATTTTATTTCCCAACTTTGTTATGGTGATATCCAAAAAGTTTATGGTATTCTGATCAATGTGGTTAGTGAACTTGATCCTAGGGTGACGTCCATTCAAAATCTCAATGACCTCTTCCAACTGTGTTTTAGTCCCTTGCCAAACTATCAGAATGTCATCAACGTAAAGGACATACCGTTTTAGGTGTTCAGTCCAATTCGAGTTTTCCAAAATGTGAGAATGTTCAAACTTAGCCATAAAAATATTTGCGTACGCAGGCGCCCCCGTAAAACCCATGGAGGTTCCCGTTTTCTGAAGGTAGAAATTGGATTGCCAACAAAAATAACCATGATAGAGACAAAATTGTAAAATCTCCAGTAAAAAGATGTTCCGTGACTCTTCATACTCACTCCTTAGCAACATCCACTCCACTGCTTCTATACCCTCCCCATGGGGGATTGACGTATACAGTGCGGTCACGTCGATTGTAGCCAGCCATGTTTCACTCTCACTGGAGATCACTAAATTAGCAAGCTTGTTGAGACAATCCGTAGTGTCCTGTATGTATGATACCCACTGTTGCGCCAGTGGTTGCAAATAGTGATCAAGAAATCTTCCTATTGGCTCGTAGAGCGAACCGCATCCTGCCACAATAGGGCGGAAGGGGGGGTCTGGGGCATCTTTATGTAGCTTGGGTAACATGTAGATATGGGGTCTTTTTGGATATTCAGTGATTAGATATCTAAAAGTCTTTTCATTGATCCATCCTAGGTCCTTTGCTTTCTTGAGAATGTTCTGCAATGTAGTTTGAAACGTAACAGTGGGGTCTGTATCCAAAGCAATATAGGTGTCGGTGTCGTCCACATGGGATGAGACTTTTTGATTGTAGTAGGTAGTGTCCATAACCACAAGGGCGCCTCCCTTGTCTGCAGCTTGGAACGTTAAATCCTGGTTGTTGCTCAATTCCTTTAGAGTTATCGATTCTTTTTTCGTCAAGTTCATACTCCTAGGTTCATTCTTATGTATGTCTACCAAATCCTTCTTGACCAATAACTCGAATAAATCCAAAGTTTTATGTGATGTGGGGGGAATAAAAGTACTCCTTGGTTTAAACACCCTAACCGATGCATCGGTATCAGGCGCTTGGGATACATGGTGAAAAAACCATCTTAAACGGAGTTTCCTCATGAATTTATATAGAGCTATTTCCGTCTCTAATGGTTTGGTGTTGTACGTAGGTACGAAAGACATTCCTTTGTTAAGAACTTTCAGTTGACTGTCCGTGAGTTCCATACTTGAAATATTCACCACCAGGTCTCCTAGCGGTTTCTCCCCTTTGTCTTGGGCTTTTTTTGTTGTTGAGCCTTTTCCCCTTCTGACCCGTTTGTCTTGTTTAATTCGTCTTCTTGAGGAGGATGGTCGCTCCTCTGGCCTGCCTCTAAAAAAGGCTCCCTAGTGGTTCCAGTGGTGGATGCTCCATCTCCAGTCTTTGATGTGGTGCTTGTAGTTGATAATGGCGGTCTATTAGGAAGGGTATCCTGCTCAGTAGCCACACTTTCCTCTGAGGAGGCCTGTGGTTTCTTGAAAGGGCGTCTCTGGGCGTACACCTCTGCCCACGTATAAACTTCATCCAGTTTTTAGTCTATTGTATCTCTACGAAACTTTCTCAATTTCCTCTCATGTACCTCTTTTTCGTGTGCATCTATAGTTTCGTTGATGTCTTTGAGTGCTTGATCTAGCTCTTCCTTCGTCATCCGTGATTCCAGATTGGTCTTCAAGTCCTGAATTTCAGTAGCTAGTTCTTTAAGAATGTCCGACAGCTCCTCTATGATTAGAAGTATAAGATCGAGCGAACATTTATTTAAAATCGAATACCATTTGATCATGAATGGTTTATTAAATTTGAAAAGCATTGGTTTAAGGCGATCTTAGTCCTCGTGGGATCCGTTTGACCCGGTGGTACTGAATAAGCGTGGAGGCATGTAGCCTTTGATTCACCTCTTTTCTAAGAGTATATTGTAATTGCTTGAGAATCTTGCTGGTTGCGCCTGGAGCTGCTTGAAAAGCCCTGGTTTCTTTAATCAAGGAGTATATGCTGGTTGCATCTTCATCTGTGTAGCCTTTCACTTTAGCTTGGTTAGCCGTTAAGTGCGATATTTCCTCAAAATTCATGTTTGGGGTGCTGGTTACAGGTGGGGTTAATTAGTAATGAAACAACATGTGTGTGTAACCTGCACACCTTACTTTTGAACCTTTCTTCAATTTAAAAAATCGGTGCAGCCTTTTATTGTAGAGGGGTTGAGATCCAAGGAGTGAGGGCTTTTACATACCTAGGGGTCCTCTTTGATAACAGCTGTACATGGACGCCCCAGAGGTTAGCAAAAAAGAATGCCTTAGTGCGAGCGGTAACAGCCTTGTTAAATTTGACACAGCGCCTAGAGGGGAGACCATTTGAGGCAATTCTTGCAATTTATAAAGCAAAATGTCTTGCACTAACACTATACGGTGCTGCAATCTGGGGATAGCCACGATGGAAGATGTGCAAAGGGACGAAAATAAATTGTTTAGTTGTCTTTTATCTATCCCTCAAACTACCCCAACATTTGCTTTACATCAGGAGTTAGGAATGGGGTTTGTTGGAGATTTGATTAGTATGGCCCCCCTTATTTGCTGGTTGAAAACTTGGCTTAATCCAGAGCTAACATTAAACCGTCGTATTTTAAAAGACTGTATTAGTTTAGATAGGGGAGACGAAATACAGTGGCTCTCTTATGTAAAGGGAATATTTTCGAAACTAGGGCATCCAGAAGTCTATGAAAGCCTCGAAACCATCGTCAAAGGAGACATATTGTGGGTTAAAAAGCACTTTTTGTCCCTAAGGCTCCAGTAACGGGAGTCTAAGGAACTATTAAAGCCCACGGTGAGAGCCCATTTCCTACTAGTCACCTCCCCATCTATTGAACCATATTTAAAGGTAGTAACAAGACCATACCATCGCTGGTTGCTAACTAGATTTCGGGTCAATCAGATACACCTTTTATTGGGAACATATCAGGGATGGTCTGTACATGAAAAGGCAGCATTTTGTGACTGTGATAACTGTTCAATCCAAGATTCTATGCATTTTATGTTCTTTTGCAAACATTATTCTACAATCAGGAAAAAGTTCATTATCCCACTATTAAGAGGTCTGGGGTTCCATCAGGTTAAACCTGCTTTAATGTATTTGCAAATCCTAAACAATACATGGAACATTTTTAATATTGCTAGTTATCTTGTAGCAGCCATAAGAATTAAGAAACTAAGAGGCCTGAGTATAACCGAACCATGAATTTTATGGTACTTTCCGCACTTGTATATACATGAAATCTGTTAGCAATTACTATAAGGACTATCTCTGTTTTAATATTGTATTTAATGAATGTGATTTATATGTGTACTTTTATGATTTTAATTAATCGAATAAAGTGATTTGAACTGAACTGAACTGAGTGGTCACACAGGGCTGCAGCACTGATTGTGCCACCCTGTGTGTGACAAAGTGCAAAATAGCTCCCAGCCAGCCACTCCTGACTGGAAGGACAGTGTTTACACTGCCAGGTTGACTTTTCCACTCAAACAAGTGGCAAAGCCACCTCTTTCCTTAACAATATATGTATGTCTCCTCTAAGAAAGGCACAGAGAGCCCTAAGGCAGAAAGCTATATATTTATTAAAAAAAGAATAATTTTATTGATTGTTTTCATGGTATGGGTAACAAAACATCGACATTATTATTCAAGAGACAAAATAGAAGCACAAAGAGAAAAAAACCTTAAGCAGTGCTATATTGACATATTGTTATAGGAGGGTCAGTGCAAAAACAATATCCTGTCTAAGAGCACTACATCATAATCCCTTTGGATGTGATAGCAGGATGCAGTACCATGATATGAATAACAGTATACTAGACCATTTATCAATGTACCTGAGTTTCTATTTGTACAAGGTCAGACCCAGATAATGAAACCGCTGAGAACAGAGACATCTCTCTACTGTAAACATCCCAACAATTTGGGCGAAAGAACAAAGTGCTCTAATAACATGGTCATCAAGACTTAAATCTCGTCTCATTTTGCTTCAGTTAAAATACTTCTGTCAAAAACTGTTTTAAAGTGTATTAAAGCATCATAAATAATCCCAAATCTGCAGCCTTGATCCACTATATTTATTACCGGGCATTTAGCAACAGATGTTAGATTTTTGTCCAGTTTACTGATATAATCCCTAATCTGAAGATACTTATAAAACTTTTCCTTAGTCAGCCCGAATTTATCCTATCCAAAAAGGAGCACAGTTGGTTATTATCATAGAAATTCTTCAACTTCAAGATCCTGCAGGTCTCATACCACTTATGCATGCCATCTTGGAATATACCTGGCAAGGCAGGGGAGTCCCACAGAGGGGTCTAACGGTTCAGTTTGGTGATGTTAGCCTTTCCCCTGATCTGACGCCAAACCTGGAATGCCCCATCCACAGTTTTGAACTTGGTTGTTATATAACAGCTTCTCTCTAAATTCCTTGAAAAACAGCTCTTATCATCCGAGCCTAATGTAAGTTGATAGAGAGATGGTGTTGCAGCGGATCACTGACATAATATCGAATACACAAATATAGAATTACCATAATATCGGAGAAAAAATATAGAATGCAAAAATATCGAATTCCTATCTGCAAACAGGTAAGTACAAAAATATCGAATCAAAAATATTGTTTTAAAAAATATAGTTAGTCAAAATATCGAATATTTTTGAATGTCTTAAAATTAATTTAAAATTAATGAAATAATAAATATAATTAACTAAAACATACTTAAAAATACTTAAATAACCTTAAAATTATTAAATAATTAATTTAAGTTAGAAAAACATACAATATTATTTGTTAATACATATATACATATATATTAACATAATAATAATAATAAAAAATATACCATATTTTTATCGTAGGATAATGGGAGGGTAACGTTTACTATTACCACTCCAGTGAGTGCAACAGTAGGGAAAACGTTGGATAGCGTAGGGATACAAATTACTATTCCCACTCCAGTGAGTGCAACAGTAGGGAAAGCGTTGGATAGCATTGGGGTAAAAATTACTATTCCCACTCCAGTGAGTGCAACAGTAGGGAAAGCGTTGGATAGCGGGAGGGTAAAAATTACTATTCCCACTCCAGTGAGTGCAACAGTAGGGAAAGCGTTGGATAGCGGGAGGGTAAACATTACTATTCCCACTCCGGAGAGTGCAACAGTAGGGAAAGCGTTGG
Organism: Lissotriton helveticus; assembly: GCF_964261635.1. NCBI lineage: Eukaryota > Metazoa > Chordata > Amphibia > Caudata > Salamandridae > Lissotriton > Lissotriton helveticus. The sequence continues at coordinate 747,415,965 of NC_136071.1, read as the reverse complement.
ATAGCCGGAGGGTAAAAATTACTATTCCCACTCCAGAGAGTGCAACAGTAGGGAAAGCGTTGGATATGAATTAATTCAAAATGAATACCAATCAATAAATAAAAATATTTAATTACAATTACATTACTCCCCACCCTATTCCCCAATAAACCCACAACCCACTACAGAATTAAATTACGCAAACATTAAATAACATAAAATTCATTACTTAAAATAAATTACAAAAATAATATACACTTTTCACTTATATACTAACATACAAAACACTTAAAAACATTCAATATGTTTTAATACCTATATTATATACTTCGATATTTTGACTTTCTATATTTAAAAAAATCGATATTATATTACTTACCTTCAATTCGATATTTTTCACCACTATATTCTGTCCATTCGATATTTCGTCCATTCTATATGTTGACTTCGATATTTTGGTAATTCTATATTTTGAATTCGATATTTTGTCTTGTTACAGTCGCAGCAGGATTAATGTTATAGGTATTGCCAGTTATCAAGACCTCAAAGACCAATATTATAGTACAAAACTAGGTACTACCCATCCTCTTCGATATGTAGGGAGGATTTTGAATAGTGACGTCCTCCATGGCTTCCTAAACTGCCACAGGTAGCTGTAACATAAACCTTCCAGCTTAGTGAGCCAACTCCTATGATTCTCCAGTGGGATAGTTCTAAATAGATACAATACATTTGGGAGAACAATCATTTTTAATACGTTGCATCTCCCAATCAGTGTTAGTTGCAGGTTATTGATTTTATATAAATCTTGCTTAATTTTATAGAGTAGTGTTTTTAGATTTAATTTCACTATCTTCTCTAGAGTGGTTATAACAACCACTCCAAGGTAGGTTGCCTCTTCTACCCAACGTTGATCCCCAGAGTTTGAGCCTTCAGTGCTTATCACTTGGTTCTTAACCTCATTGGGATGATATCCTGCAATAGCTTCCTCTATGAAAGCCTTTAAAGCATTACGGGGGTCTTGTGTTTTAACCACAATGTAATTGGCATAACCCAGCACTTTATACTGAGTTTGAGTCCCGGAGACTGGTTGGATCCTGGTATTACTTTCCAATTGGCCGATTAACAGATCAATGTATAAGGTGCATAACAGGAGAGAGCAAGGACACCCCACACCCCTGCCTTGTTCCTCTAGTGATAGCAATCCGACCCAACCCCTTGCCCATGAACTGCACTCTGGCCTTGGGGGCTTGATACAGAGCCCTGATAAATAATAAAAAGCCCGGACTGAGTCCCTTTCACCTCAATACCTTCCAGAGGTAGCCCTAGGAGACCCGGTCGAAGGCTTTCTCTGCATCAAGTAACACCAGTCCCATAGTTGATTTAGTTACCTCAGCTATGTCCAGTAGTGCAGTTACCCTGTGGACATGATCAACAGCACTCCGTCCCGGAATAAACCCATGCTGGTGGGGAGAGACAAGCTTGCCAATGACCTTCCCTAGTCCACAGGCTGAGACTTTTGCGTAGACTTTAGCGGCTGCATTTATCAGTGAAATGGGTCTATATGACCCCGGATTTAGGGGGAGTTTACCCTTTTTATAAAATACTACAATGTTGGTGTCTTCTCATGAGGGCAGGATTGCCCTCTCTGTCTGGGCGGCAAAAAATGTGAGAGACAAGGCCTCTAAGAGCTTAGGGAGGACTATCCTGTAAAGTGCTAGAGGAATTGTATCTGGCCCAGCGGCCTTCCCACTTGCAAGGAGTCTACCGCCGCCACTAGCACTTCAAATGCAATTGGTTGTTCAAGGGAAGCCCTTTCCTCCTCATTTAATGAACTTCCCTAAACTGTATTATAAAAATTAAGATAGCAATATGGTTGAGGAGAGATATCCTCTGGACAAAACTGTGATTAATAGCTGCTGAAGACTTCGAGAATCTCTGTAGGGATTTCAGTCCACCTCCCTTGTTTATCGCGGATAGCCTCAACCCCTCTTTCTGTCTCCCTCTGCCTGGTGTGGTGTGTCAGCCACCTGCCAGTGCTCTCTCCATATTCATAGCAATCAGCCTTATAGCTTTGATATTTAGCCACCAGCACCTTGCAATATTGACCATAAATTCTAGCCTTAATTGCTGCGATTGTCTGCGTGATTTCTCCACAATCCCGCCTTGCAAAATTAGCTTAGCTGGGTCAGCTTCATACTTAGAATGACCATCATACTGTTCCTGTATAAAGATACAGTTTTGCGTTGTTTAGAAAAGTTCAAACTGAATGCCTTCCCTCTTATTCCTGCATTTAGGGAGTCCCATACCATTTTGGGGGCAGCAGTTTCCTGATTGATCAGAAAAAAAACCTTCAGCAATTTACACACATGCGGCAGATAATCTTCTTCATTCGAATGTCCAGATTCTAGACTGTATTTCGAAGCCTGCTATTGCCTAGTCTAGTACTAATTGATTGTGGTCTGACAACACGCTATGGAACCATTCGATTTCAATGTGTCCCAGAGGGAAGCTGAGACAAAGAAAAGCAGAGAAGCACCGGATTATTGTGATGATGTGAAAAAGAACATAAACCCTAGATCTGGTTTCTTAAGCACCCCCATACATCGATCAATGGCAGGAATCCTATATACGAGTGGTTTCCTACCAGAATATGAGGAGCGTCCCCCGGTTTTCCCTTCCACTTCATTATGCAGATTAAAGTCCCAGCAGCGGATAAGTGGAGCTGGCCCTGTTGATAGTTCTAAATTAAGTGTGTGAAAAACAGCTGGGTCGTCCAGATTAGGGCCATATATTGAAACAGTGTAACCCTCCCCATGCCAATGCGCAATGCGCAAATCCATGATGACCCTTCTCCCCATTTTATCTGTCTTGGCCTTAATTATTGTCCTGGCAGCCTGTTTAGCAATTATAGCTACCCCTCTCGCCGTAATCCCTTGCATCATACAGCTAAATAGTGAGTACCCCAGGTCTTCGAGTGTTTTCCTTCTCTCCCACAGGACGAGTTTCTTCTATGCACACAATATCAGACCTCATAGTCCTGAGCCCCAATGCAATGCTGCCCTTCCTGCCTCTGTCATTCAGGCCACATATATTTATTGTGCAAATGCATATTCTATCCTGCATCAGAGATTCCTACGATTTTGGTCTGGGTTGTATTAACCATAATATTTAACAAATTGAAGTCATTCAAACGATATTTATGGCCCATATCATACATGCATCCGACACACCCTTCCAAACACCCCCCTCCCCACTGTCTATCCAGCCCCCTCTCCCCCACTCAACCCCCCAAGCTACATTGAGACAATGTAGCTTGGGGATTGAGTGCCACCCTTGGCACATAGATGGAAGTGTATCCCCCCTCCTCCCCCCTCCCCCACACACAACAAGATCAGCTCCCGGTGTGAGCAAAGAGATAATAAAAACAGTTTTAATCAAAACCTAGGGAAAATCAGCACATTTCCTTGGGGAACATCCTTTACAACGCGGATGTTACCCCGCAGTACCGTTACAACACGTCTTGGAGGGCGCTCAAGGATAAGGAATAGTAGATTTACTATTTCAACACCTTCCCTACTGTACGTAGGCTGGTGTTGGAATAGTAAATTTAACTATTCCTAAGTCCGCACCCCTACAGCGCAAGTCGTGGTAGCGACTTGCGTTGTAAAAGACACGTTGTAACGGTACGCGTGGTAATACCACGCATTGTACGGTCATACATCCCATTTCCTTCCTCCCTGCCACGTGAGGATTCAAAGATTATCATGTAGTTTGGTTCAGCGAGAGAAAGAGAGAGATAGTTAAAATTCATTCATAACTATCCCCCCACCTAAAGTTGTAGGTCACATATTTCTTATTCTTAATCTTTTTTAATAATACAACTGAGATCAGGCTTCCTAGTTCACATTGCATAATTCATACAAGTTACTCTGGCTTCTTTTACATTTATAACAGAGAACCATACTACCCCAAATTTTCAAAAAACTTCTTAGCTTGAAAGATGGCAGTGGCTATATCAGCGGTCTCAGACTCCAGCGTCTTTCAACTGTGGTATGACAGAAGTTTGACCTCACCAAAAAAGTCCATCCATCCGCTGTCCGTTTTGCGTCAGGGAGTGCTCTTTCAAAGATTGCTTGACGAAACAGAAAAGTACAGAAAAATGCAAGGATAACCCTTGGCTCACTCCCATCTTCACCTTAGTGCCTCTGCTGCTTAAAAGGAAATTAAAGTGCCCTCTGTACTTCTAGATCCCAATTCCAGTTCGTGAATTTGGGGAAGGTATTCCTAAATAGGCCGACAATGAAATTCTGAACATCATCCTTTTCTGCGCGCCCAATCCCTAGAACCCTGAAATTGTTGCGCTTTAGACGATGGTCAAATTCTTCGAGCTTCCACTGGGTGTCAACAGGGCACGGCTCATGATCTGTTCCAGTTTTACTAATAACCAGCACATCAGATTCTAGACAGGTGACCCGGCTTTCCATTTCTGTCATTATGGCCGCAAACTCTGTGCAGCTTTTTGCTACTTTTTGAACTGCCACCTGCAATTCCTGGTTAGCTGCCTGCGCTCTGTGACTGTCTAGCCTGGTTTCCTTGTGATGAGACATGAGCCCTTGATATATAGCCTCGAGGGTTATTGGATCAGATTGTGCTACTCCCCCAGGCTGAGCATCAGAGATATTACCATCAGGCCTTGGCATTCCTGTATAGTCTCACTTTAGACCCAGCTTCTCTGCAACGCTTTCCAATGGGGTCATGTTTTTAATTGTCTGCCAGGAGTCTCTAATGTGATCATCCTTCCCTCCTTCACTTGACTCACTCTGGCAGCTCCCCAGGCTATCTGTCCGGCCACCTATCACCCACATCTGAGTCCTCACCAGACCAGTCTGACCGATCGGAGAGCGAAGAATACATAATGCACAGCATCAGTTTTGCCTGTGATGGAGCAAGATTTAGAAATATATTTATTTCAACTCGCAAAGTTAAACTTCCATAATATAAGTAATCATACTAACGTGATTGGAGTGAATATTATTAATCAATCTAGAGTAAATTGCAGAACATTACACGTGGGAAATTAATATATGTGCTCATATATGTGCTTTATGTTGCAAATGCATGTTTGTAAAAATAATAAGCTAAATCTTGTATATTGTTTTTGTCAGAATTAAATGCGGCTGTTTTATTAATGGCATGTGCTTATTTCTGTGTGCTTTTGTTTTGTCTTTTCGTCTCTTTGTTGCTCAAATCTGTTTGTTGCTTTATTTGCTCCAGCTAGGTAACATAACTTAATGGGTTAATAATTAGTAAAGGTGGATGGGTAACAGAAAAACTTTATTTCTTTCATTAATCGATGTTTTGTGTTTGTTTATACATTAGTTTTGTGAGTGGGCCTATTGAAAATGGCTGCCAGTACAGCAGTCTTCGAGACTTGACCAGAGTGAAACTTTCACACATGCGCAGAATATTCTGCTGAGCTGACAACGTTTAATGCAGAAGAAATCCTGGTCGAGTTGAATGTGTTCTTGGTGACTTTTCCAAGGACAGGACGTTGAATGGCCTGCCAAGATTAGGAAGTAAATGTTTCTCCCCTTCAAAATTATCGTTTTGAGGAAGCAAAGAGGATGGTAAAACTAAGAACAATAAGGGCAATGATGAAGCCCCGGACTTGGTCAGGAATGAGTGACCTAACAGTGGACTGACATGGCTCAGCCAATCAAAACTTTGGATTGACAGAAAAAACGTCCGATAAGGATACTTTAGTTAGTTAGAAAAGGTATAAAAACTGTCCCCATGGGAGGGAGGGGGCGCTTGCTGCTTGACTTTTTCCGAGACCTGTTGGGCGTGACGTGCTGACGGACTCTTTGGAGCACGTAAGGATCAATAGGGCTAAATGACTTTTACCTTTTTATTCCTTTAGGCAAAGTGAGTTTTAGACAGGGGAGCTAGGGTTTAGGTGATGAAAAACTGTTTTATTCTTCATTCAATCAAATGCTGCTAATTGATTTTGCTTTGAAACTGTCAGTTCAATTTACAATTCTTCAAATAATGCTGCTTCAATAAAAAGATTCTAATAAAATGCACTTTCCTTGAATAAATAGTTAATAAATAAGATTTTTGAAAAACAAGCTGGCCTTGTTATTTCAGTTGTCTTGTTACCATCAGCAGATCCATTTGCCTAGGTGGCTTAATTAGATGCAAAACTTTACAAAAACCATGGTGAAGTCAATATACTGCAGATGTATATAAATGTATATATAATTTGTGAATAGGTTTTATTAATTAGGTCACATGATTCAGTTGCTCAAAATATGTCACGTTAGTTTATGGGCCTTATGAGTGTTTTATGATTAATGGTGAGTATTGTGGAGTTTATTTATTTATTTATTTATTTTTTACAATTTTAGAGCGCACTATTACCCGGAGGTGTCCTGGCGCTAACAGATTAGACTGGTGTGTGTGGGTAAGGTGCTTTAATGAGTGAAGAGCCAAGTCTTCAGTGCTTTTCTGAAGGAAAACAGATTGGGCAATTGTCTAATGTAGAGGGGTAGCTTGTTCCAGGCTACTGCTGCGCCTAAGGAAAAGCTCCTGCCTCCCCATCTTGCTTTCTTGACTCTGGGGACTGATACCAATGCCTGTTGTCCAGATCTGAGGGATCTTGCCGGCTTGTACCAGAAAAATAGTTCCTTCATGCATCTAGGGCCCAGATCGTGCACTGCTTTAAAGACCACACAGAGCGCCTTGAAAGTAATTTGTTTCCGCACTGGCAACCAGTGAAGTTTTGCCAGGTCCTGCGCCACCGATGCGAACTTAGGTGTATCTGTTATCAGGCGTGTGGCTGCATTCTGTAGGATCTGGAGTTTATTTAGTACGCCGACTTGGGCGTTCAGCATAAGGCTGTTACAGTAATCTAGCCGAGATAGAATTAGACCGGTGACCACTGTTTTTCTATGCTCTTGCTCCAAAAATGGTACCACTTTCCTAATTGTTTTAAGGACAAAATGCGTGGATGAGACAAGAGCATTGATCTGAGGTTTAAAAGATAATGAGTCATCCACCAAAATGCCGAGATTTTTCACCTTAGTCACTGGGGCGGGCAGAGTTCCCATTTCTTCAGGCCACCATCTCGGGGACCAGAAGTTATCTTTGGAGCCAAAGAGTAGCACTTCTGTCTTTGAAGAGTTTAACTTAAGACAGTTTTGAGCCATCCAAACACCCACTTCTCGAATGCAGCCTTTGAACCTATCCGCAGTGCTATCTATTTCCCCCGGCAGCAGAGACACCACTATCTGCGTGTCATCCGCGTAAGCTGTAAGGTTGAAACTGAAGGTTCGAATTATCGGGGCTAGAGTGGAAACATAGACATTAAAAAGGGTCGGGCTCAAGGAGGAGTCCTGGGGCACTCCACAAGGAAGCGTAAAGGGGCGTGATTCAAAATCCCCCAGTGCCACCGTCTGAGTCCTGTTGGAGAGGAAGGCCTGCAGGGTCTTCAACGCCTTACCTTGAACTCCGCAGGTCCTCAACCGGTCCACCAACAACTTGTGATGGACCGTGTCAAAGGCCGCGGGAAGATCCAATAGGAAAGATTTTTTCAACTTTTTCACGGAAAAAAGTAGCCAGCTTCTCACACAGAAGAAGGCTGGGGGGTACCTCTATGGTCTTGGGGACTGCCAGAGAGGACACCGTTCGAAAGAGCTCCTTTGGGGCATTGCTGGCTTCTTTGACCTTCTTCGTAAAGAAAGCTCGTTTTGCTTGCTGGATCCTCTCTTTATACGCTCTTTGCTCGGTGTTCAGAATTTTTTTGTCTGACTCGCTAAAGGTTGTCCGCCAGATTTTTTCCTTTTTTTTACACACAATTTTATGGTCCCTGATCTCTTCGGAGAACCAGGGGGCGGAAGGATTAGACCGTGTGGGGAAAAAGGTTTTAGGGGGAGCCAGTTGTAAACACGCTGCCTCAAGCCATCTAGTGTAGGCCCGGATTGCTTGTTCCGTATTTCCTGAAAGCGGTCCAAGGTTGACTTTAATACACATTCCAGCTCATCTTGTTTTATGTCATTCCATTTCCTAATCTGTCGTGGAGCGAGTCTGGCTCTAGATGGTCTCCCAGGTGGGGCTAAAACAAAGTTAAAATAGACTGCTGAATGGTCTGACCAGGATATAGGCTGGACTGATAACACATTAAGGCTCGGGTGATTAGAGAAGATACCATCCAGGGTATGCCCTGCCTTATGGGTGGGACCACTGACCAATTGCCTCAAATCCACCCCCTGTAGCAGGTCAGTAAGGTCGCATGTGTCCGGGTCCGAGCCGCATTCTAGGTGAAAATTAAAATTGCCTAGTAAAGTGAACGTTTGGGCAGTGGCAACTGTTTCTATTATTTTACCCAGGGCTAAAAAAAAGGTGCTTTCGTCCCAGGAGGTCTATAGACTAAGCAGCCTCTGAAAGTTTGGTGGTCAGATAGGGTAAAATTAAAGAGAAGAGTCTCATCTGGACCTACGGGCCCCTGTTGGAAGGACCCTCTGAATGAGCAATGGTAAATAATAGCTAAACCACCACCTTTCTTTTTCTCTCTATTTTGGGTGTAGCAGACATAGTTCGGCGGGGTAGCATTCACTATGTCAGGGCCAGAGGCGGCATCGGTCCAGGACTCTGTGATAAACGCTATCATCACTCCAGCGTCCTGAATCAACTCCGCTATTTCTGTACTGTGTTTGACCAGGGATCTGGCATTAAGTAAAAGACACTTAGCCGAAGAATGACTTTTCCTGGCTGGCTTTTCCTTGTTGTCCCTGGGGGGCGCAATCGGATCCCAGCTTAGTCTTGGCAAGGTCTGTGAACAGTTAGAGCATATGCTAAGGGCCTTCCCTGTACTGACCCCCACTTCCAGAGTAGAGCAGCCTGCTGAGTTTGATCTGTACCTCCGAGCTCTAAGAGCCTCGCTAGTGTAGGTAAAACTCGAGGTCGAGTTGGTTTCGACCGGAGCAGAGGTCCTGGCCCTAGGCGCGGGTCCGGCGCGGACGGGCGCAGACGGGCTCGCCTTTGGCGAGCCTGCAGCGCGCCCGCTGCGCTCGTCCGCTGCGCTCCCTGTATAAGTGTACCATTTTATGCACGTGGGGGCAGGAGGGGCAGAGCACTAGTCTGCTCGCCCAGCTCCTCACCCAAGATGGCGGGACCCACGGAGGCTTTGGCTCCCGTTCGAGCCCCCCGAGAGCAATCTGTGCAAAGACGCTTTTTTAAAATCAACAGAAATAAGGAGTTTAAAAAGCAGGTAAAATCTTACAGCAGTATTCAAATAATCGCTACTGGTCCCGGCTTCCGCCTCAAGATCGTGCCTTCACACACACACACTATTCAATCAGTGAGGGTGCGAGTAAAATCAGGGTTTTTATGCACGTGGGGGCGGGAGGGGCAGAGCACTAGTCTGCTCGCCCAGCTCCTCACCCAAGATGGCGGGACCCACGGAGGCTTTGGCTCCGGTTCGAGCCCCCCAAGAGCAATCTGTGCAAAGACGCTTTTTTAAAATCAACAGAAATAAGGAGTTTAAAAAGCAGGTAAAATCTTACAGCAGTATTCAAATAATCGCTACTGGTTCCGGCTTCCGCCTCAAGACCGTGCCTTCACACACACACACTATTCAATCAGTGAGGGTGCGAGTAAAATCAGGGTTTTTATGCACGCGGGGGTGGGAGGGGCAGAGCCCTAGTCTGCTCGCCCAGCTCCTCACCCAAGATGGCGGGACCCATGGAGGCTTTGGCTCCGGTTCGAGCCCCCCGAGAGCAATCTGTGCAAAGACGCTTTTTTAAAATCAACAGAAATAAGGAGTTTAAAAAGCAGGTAAAATCTTGCAGCAGTATTCAAATAATCGCTACTGGTCCCGGCTTCCGCCTCAAGACCGTGCCTTCACACACACACACTATTCAATCAGTGTTGGGTAGCGTTGCTTATGACATATTTTCTATAGGGGCGCTGGATCAATTCTCTGGTAGCAGAGTTACGGTTGCTATGGTAACTGACATGCTACATGGTAATTACATAGGATCGATGTTTAACATATGTTGAGTTTGTTCACTTGTTACATGTAGTCGAAAGGTTTTTTCCTGCAGTGTGAAAAATCCTAGTTGTGCCGGCATATGAGTGGTGTGACAAGTGAAGTTGCACAGTGCATTTGATCTGTTTCAAATTAGTGGTATTGTTATCACTAGTGTTGTGGGCGTACAACACAAGTTTAGGGATTTTAGGTGTGCTAGGTAGAATGTATAGTGAGGATTGTTTATGAAATTGTAGTTTTCGAGTATAGGGACTTAGAGCCTGTTTTAAAACTCACTGCGAAAAGAGTAATAGAATTTATCCAAACTTGAGTGAAGGGTAAAGTAACGTCGTTTATTTTACTGACAAATGTGGTTTTCTATGGTTGGTTAAAGTCCTACCAAGATTTCATGTATGTTTGGTTAGGGGAACTTTCCGTATGAAAGGGCGTAAATGATTTTGTAATTTCCGTTCGAGTCAAACTTTGAATTGTTACTCTATGTGCATTCAGAGGGAGACGAGTTCGTCATTACCTGTTTGAAGGGTAGAGTAGCCAAACTTTATCAATAATTGAATATTCTGTGAGAATAGCGTCGTCTATTCCATGCAAAAGAATACTTGAATGATTGTAAAAGCTATCACTTTTATTTAGTGAAACAGATAAATGGTTTGTTTTTCTGTTGTTATTAATTGACATTCATTGAAAAAGTTTTGTTAAAATGGCGCCGTGAAAATATTTTGTGAAGGAGGGGTGAGTGCTAGGAGTGAGAAACGAGAAGCTGCAGCGGCTGTGTACGTCACAGGGTCCGCCCTGTGATTGGCTGACATACGTCAGAGCTAGTGCACTGATTGGCTCACGTGACTCTGACGAGCTGTTAGCTGATTGGCTTTTTCTGAAAGCAGCGATTCTATAGATTGAGCAAGGTGGTGACGTAGCTTAACCTGATTGGCTTGTTGGTGTGATTCGCGCACGGATTGGCTGGTTTTGCGGAACAACCAGGAAACATTTACGATCATTTTAAATTGAACAGATTTGATTTAAACGTGAGTTATTACTACAAAAAGGAAGAGAAAAAGCTTACAGGGCTTCAGAAATTGAAAAATTTATTTTCACCCGATAAGAAAATTGAAACGCGAGGTGGAAAATTACTTCATAAGTACAAAACACCTGCAGCTTATTTGGAAGGTGAATATGGTTATCATACTTGCCTTTGGTTTGACAATTGGATGGATTATACCAAAAATGATGGTGTTTTAGCTTGGCCGGAGGACGGCTCATTTAATGAGAATTTTAAAAAATTTAAGAGAAAAAATGACGGCTCTTGTGCCGAAGCCTAGACCAAGACAATTTGAGGCTTTAGTTGAATGGGAGGATGAGATGTTTGAACTTCAGCGGGAAAGCAGTGGTATAATAAGACCTCCAAAATCAAATTTTAAAAGAGAAACTCATGAGGATAGAATGCGTCGATGGAGACAGGCAGACATGTGTGATGTCTCTACCCAGTGAGAGTAATGGTTACTGAAATACCAGGTCAAAAGAATACCCAAAAGAAAAAAATAATATTGGAGAAAGTGATTTGGAAGATCCAGTTCTAGAAGAAATATACCTTACAAATAAAAGACAGACTCCTTTAAAACCAGCTTGTTCATGGTCTACTCCGATGGTTTCTACAGGAACCACACCAAGTGCACCTCCATTTAATGACGAATCACCCAGATTTTACCCGAATAATACAGAAACCCAAGAAAGATTAGAAACGAGAGCTAATTCTAGTATATATGGTGAAAGTAGAAATTTTCCTGAAACTCCAGTTTCAAGAAATGAGACTCCTTCCAGAAGTTTAATGGGTACTGGAAGAGACGAGGAAATTCCAAGTACTTCAGAATATTTACGATCAAAGGAAGAATTAATTCGGCAATTGACTAAAGGCATGGAAGCAGTAACAGTTCCAGTAACGATTGGTCCTGTTCAGCCTGTATTTGATCAGGGAGATATTAAACATCCAGGTTTGACAATTCCATTAAATGCAGAAATTCAGAAAGTGGCTGAAAATTTTCATTCGGAATTAACTGAAATACATCGAGAAAAAACAATGATGCCTGATTCAACTTTTAATCCAGGTTCATTATGCAGAACACCAATGGGTGCAGAGTGAGATACTGAATCTCCAGAGAAGAGTGTTGAGAAAACAGATTCAACCTCAAAGCTTGATGTCGCAAAACTTAAAGCAGATTTGGAGGAATTAATCATTGGCACAATTGGTCCTGACAGTTTAAAGCATTATCAAGATTATGAATTGTTATTCATTTGTAAAAGCATACAATGGAAAAGGAAAAAATAAATATGAACAGTTAGAGGAATTGGCTACAGAATTAGAAATTGACTTGAGTAAACAGAAACATTTGGGAAAACATTACAGATTAGACTTTACTGAAAAAGACATTGGAAATTTTAATGCGATGGGAAGAATTCTGCATATAAAAGATTTGATTGTGTACATAAAAAAATTGGGTGACTTGAGCAAATGGAGAGTGAAGTGGACTAAGAAAAGAGAGGAAGAAAGGAGAGAAAGGAGCATGTTGGCTAATCAGTACCCAATGAGAAAAATTGCAGGAGGTGGTTACGTGCATGTTCCTTGGACTAGACAGGACATTCTGTTGTTCACAAATGATTTTCCTCGACTGAGAGAGAAGCCAGTGGAATGGTATCGTCAGGTAGACAGGTTCATAAAAGTTTCTAAAGTTTTATGGATTGATTTGGATGGATCTTTGACATTGTTGTTCCATCAGATCTTTGGACAGAATGTAAAGTCTCTGTAAGTTGGCCAAAGGCAGAGCCTGCTCGAGATGAAGCAACAGGTGCTCCATCACCAATTGTTATGGATCTATATGATAAAGTAATTGTCTGGGTAAAAACAAAATTGCCTCATAAGAGGTAGATTGGGTTAACATTGACAGAACAAATCAGGAGCCAAAAGAGTCAGTGCATTCATTTTATGAAAGACTATTGTTGGTTTTTAAACAGTACAGTGGCTATGAAGAATTAAGTGAAAAGGACATGAGCCACTTTATATACAGATTTGTTTATGGCCTGAGACCTGAAATTGGTGATATGATCAGGAATGGTATTGTTGGATGGCAATCACTCTCAGTTGACGATATATTAAGAAAAGCAAAATACTTCAGTGATGAGATAGATGCCAAGCAAAAGAAGCTTAAGGAAAAGGCAATGTGGGCACAAGTGAAAGTTGCTGAACAGCAAATTGCAAATTTGGAAAATAAAAATGTAAATCTTAATCAGAATCAGGGTCAAGGAAAGTTTAAAGGCAATTTTAATAAGCCACAATTTAATGTTAATATTGAAGAACTAAAACAAAAGCTGCCTTGTTTTAATTGTGGCGAAATTGTAAAAATCCGCCCAGAAATTTTAAAAATGCATCATTAAATCCACAGATGCAGAATGATGTAAATCTGCAGCAACAGCTACAGCGACAATTAAACGAGCTGAATCTTCAGCAACAGCTACAGCGACAGTTAGCGAATCAGCAGTGTCAGATTCCACAACCTCCTCTTCCAAACTGTATGAGTGGTCAGAGATATAATTCGGAAACAGGATTCGGCGGAGGTGATCAGGTAATTAGACCACAAAGAGTGAATGTGCCAAATGTTTCTCGACAATTTTTAATGACAGAAAATGGTGGAAGTGATTCAGAGGATTACTTATGTCGGTGCCTGAGAGAGGGGGAAGAGTGTGTGCTTGGAGCCACTCTTGAGGTTGAACAGTCTGGTCCATTTGTAAATGGCAAAGTGAATGATGTAGAGATCACTTTTCTTGTGGACACTGGTGCTACCCGTTCTACTGTTAGATCAGTGGAAATAGAAAACCTGCCTCTCTCTGGTTATGTTATGTTATGTTATACATTGTTTTATATAGCGCACGGCTACTCAAAAAGAGTGTCCCGGTGCTTTTATTAAGAACCTAATCCAAGTAGTTGGCGTAGCTAATCAACAGATTAAAACAGATTTGACAGAGCTTGTAAAAGTAGAAATTGGCAAATTCAAAGACAAACACCGATTTGTGGTTTGTAACAGCAGTCCTGTAAACTTGCTAGGGAGAGACATTCTCTGCAAGACGAACTGCAAAATATAGTGCTCACCGGAGGGTATTGAGCTTCAAACATAAGAAGAAGATGGGCTTTACAGATTAACAATGTTAATGGTTGGAGCAGAGGAAAGTAAATTATTTCCTGTATTTGATAAAGACAATTTACCTGAAAAACTGAAAAAGACAGGCAAAGCTGAAATATGGGATTTGTCAGGAAGTGAGATGGGCTTGATGAAAAATGGTGACCCAGTTAAAATCACAGTGAAACAGGGAATAGAATTTCCAAACATTCCTCAGTACAAAATGAAAGCAGAAACAATTGAAGGTGTCATTCCTGTAATTGACAAATTCATAAAGCAAGGTGTTCTAAAGGAAATTGAAAGCAGTCCTTGTAATTCACCGATCATGGGGATCAAAAAGCCAAACGGAACGTACAGAATAGTTCAAGACCTGAGAAAGGTTAACCAAATAGTTGTTCCATGTTGCCCAGTTGTTCCAAATCCAGCAGTGATTCTTTACCAGATTCCGCATGATGCAGAATGGTATACAGTCATTGACCTCTGCAATGCGTTCTTTACTGTTCCATTGCATCCAGACAGCCAGCAAATCTTTGCGTTCAGATTCCAAGGTCGCACATTAGCATGGTGTTGTATTCCTCAAGGGTATACAGAGAGTCCATCTATCTTTAATCAGTTGTTAAAGAAATCATTGGAGAATCTAAATTTACCTGGAAAATCGACATTGGTTCAATACATTGATGACCTCCTTGTAGCAGCAAGAACACGAGATAACTGTGTCACAGATACAATCACTCTTTTGAATCATTTAGCAGATGAGGGACATAAAGTGTCACCAGCAAAATTGCAGTTTTGCAAACAAGAGGTAAAATACCTTGGTCACAGAATTGCAAAGGGAATTAGACAAGTGACAATTGAAAGAATAAAAATGATTCAGGGAATGCAACCTCCAAAAACACAGAGACAGGTTAGGATGTTTTTAGGAATGGTTGGTTATTGTCGTCAATGGATTAGTGGATTTTCAGTAATTGCGAAACCACTGCAGAGATTGACAAAATCAGATATAAAAGATCCAATTGTTCTGACAGAAATTGAGATGGAAGCTTTTGAAAATTTAAAAAGAAGCTTGTGTGAAGCTCCTGCTTTAGGTATGCCAGATTATGAAAAAGAATTTGAGCTGTACTGCAGTGAAAGGGAAGGATGTGCTTTGTCTGTTCTAATTCAGAGACATGGAAAACTGAGAAAGCCAATTGCATATTTTTCAGCAGTGCTTGATC
Source organism: Lissotriton helveticus (assembly GCF_964261635.1). Lineage (NCBI taxonomy): Eukaryota > Metazoa > Chordata > Amphibia > Caudata > Salamandridae > Lissotriton > Lissotriton helveticus. Next base: position 747,400,558 of record NC_136071.1, on the reverse strand, counting down.
CTGTTGCAAAAGCATTACCAGGCTGCTTGAAAGCAGTAGCTGCAACTAGTGTGAGCCTTGAGCAAAGTGAGGGAATCATTATGGGGTGTCCTGTAAAAGTCTATGTACCCCATTCTGTTGAAATTCTTCTTACTAGAAGCAAGACGCAACATTTAACAAGTAACAGGCTTACAAAGTACGAAAAAGATATTCTGGGATCAGATAATGTCTCAATAGCAAGGTGTGTGAATTTAAATCCTTCAACATTATTGCCTGATGGTACTGTAACTGAAATCAAGAATGAGTATGACATTGACCATGAGTGCTTGGATGTTTTGGAATATTGCACCAAGCCTAGGCAGGATATTAAAGATGTTCCTTTGCCTGTGTCAGATTTTGTTTATTTTGTTGATGGTTCTTGCTTGAGAACAGATGAGGGAGCAGCATATTCAGTCTGTACAGTGGTTACAGTGATTGAAGCATCATGTCTTGAAGGAATTTGTTCAGCTCAAGTAGCAGAATTGATTGCTTTGATTCGGGCATGTGAAAGAGCAAAAGATTTAAAAATTACGATAATAACTGACAGCCAATACGGATACGGAGTTGTGCATGATTATGGACAGCTCTGGTCTCAAAGAGGCTATTTAACCTCTGCAGGGAGTCCCATCAGGAATGCAAAAGTGATTAAAAGATTAATAGATGGCATTCAGTTACCAGAAAAGATTGCTGTTGTGAAATGTGCAGCACACAAAAAGGGAGATGATTTCATTACTAAAGGTAATGCCTATGCAGACGAGATAGCAAGGTACTGTGCGAAAAACAATTTTTCAATCAATCGGGAAAAGAATGATGATCATGTCTTGAGCTCACTAATGCTAACATCAGTAGTTGAAACATGGCAGGGAGTGAAAGATTTGCAAGATGAGGCAAGTGATGAGGAGAAAAACATATGGTTAAGAGCAGAATGTAGACAGCGAGAAGAGGATGGAATTTGGACTTACAAAGATGGCAGACCGGTATTACCAAATAGCATGATTGCTGACATGGCTAGGATGTACCATGGGGACATATTGGAAGAGATTCCATGATTAGGCTTTTTAGACAGACCTGGTTTAATCCAAAGTTCAGAACAATTGCAGAATCCCTTTGTCAAAGGTGCCTAACTTGCCAACAAATCAACCCAATCAGAAAAACAGTTGTAGGCATGGGAACCATAGGACGGGAGGGTGGTCCTTTTACTAGATTACAAATGGATTTTATTGACATTCCACCACGCAATAATTTACGCAACGTCCTTGTAATAGTGTATTTGTTTTCAAGATGGGTTGAAGCGTTTCCTACACGTCACAATGATTCAGTTACTGTTGCAAAATTGCTTTTGAGGGAGATCGTACCTAGGTACTGTTTTCCGGTGACTATGGAAAGTGATCGTGGAACACATTCTGAAAACAGACTATTGCAATTGATTTGTGAAGCTTTACACATAGAACAAAAGTTGCATTGTGCATACAGACCAGAAGCATCAGGTGTTGTTGAACAAATAAATGAAACTATTAAGAATAGACTTGGCAAAATGTGTTTAGCTACAGGTATGAAGTGGACTGATGCACTGCCACTTGTTCTGATGTCTTTGAGAAGTACCCCTGATAAAAAGACAGGATTAAGCCCACATGATATTCTCATGGGCAGGGTCATGAGACAAGCATTTATACCTGTGGGAAAGTTGATGACTATTAATGATAGCGTCATTTTGGAGTACTGCAGGAATTTATCTGATGTAGTGACTTCTGTGTTCCATCAGGTGGGAACTGAAGTGCAAACAAGAGAAAAACAGCAAGCACATGATCTGTTACCAGGTGACTGGGTTAGGACAAAAATTCATCGAAGAAGAAATTGTCTGGTACCCAGGTGGCAAAAAGCAAGACAAGTCATTCTAGTCACAACAAATGCAGTGAAGTGCAAGGGTCTGAAGAGGTGGATCCACGCTAGCCATACTATACGTGTACCTACACCTGAAAATTCTGACGAAGAAAGTGACACTACTGCAGATTTAGATTCTGAAGAAGAACCTGAGAAAAATCCAGATCCTGAAGCTCAACAGGAAAGTCGACATCTGGATGCAAATCAAGCATTGAATGAAAAAGATTTGGAAATAGTGACAATAGACTCTGAGAATGATGAAGATCTGCTAGAAAAAGAAGCAGAGGAAGAGTCTGATCAAGTTGTGATTCAAGACCAGAAGAGTATTGAAAAGCAGAAAAGAAGCTCTGAAAGCAGGAACAGAAAATCTGAAACTGCGAAGTTGAAGGTAATTGAAGAAGAAAATGAAGAATTACCAAGTACCAGCTATAAAGATAATGTTCCTAACAGAGTGAGGCTGCCGAGTAAAGAAGTACCTGAGTCAAGAATCCAAGTTTCTGACAGTGAAACTGATGACAGTGATGATGAAGAATCTCAAATAAGAAATTTCAGAAAAAGAGCTTGGAGAACAGAGTGTAATGTGACCGAGCCAAAGAAGAAATTACCGAGAAAAGGTGATAACTGGCCAAAAGAAAATGAAGGTCTGAAATACAGATTGATAAAGAAATCAAAAGAGCAGATTAATGAGATATCAAGTCAAAAGGATCCAGAAAAGAAAAGTGAAGCAGGAAAGAAAATAGAAGTTATTAGTAGTAGGGCAAAGAGCGTTGTTAATTATTCCACCTGTAGTGGAGGTTAACAGCAGTAGTCAGGAAGAGATAGATGGCAAGAGTGACAATGATTGAAGTAAGTTCTGTTAAAATTTAGGGTTCTCGTTTTTGGCATAAGGCTGAAGAAATTGTGTTAGATGACACAAGGTCGAAGAAATGTTGTTAGCTAAGAAACAAATTGTGACGCAAGGTCGAAGAAAGTGAGGGTTTACTCTTTAGTCTTAAAAAAAAAAAATTAAAAAGGGGGGTGTTAGAATTTAGAAAATTTAGACATTTTTAAATTTTTGATTTTTGTTTTTCCTTTGCAAAACAGTGAAAATGCCTTACGTTTTTGTAAATAACAGTTCAAGATGCTCCATCTTTAAGAGATGCTGTAAGATGTCTTTGATTTGTGTGGTCCTAATAATCTTGTTTTGGTTAGTTCTAGCTGTCATTTTCCCATTTGGAATTGACAAGGAAATGTTTTAGGCTAATATGACGAGCAAAGCTTCAGTTAAGCATGACAAACATAGTGCAACAGATAAAACTAACAGAGTTATTGATCATAGACCAGAGATTCATCAAGATAGATCTGTTGGTGATTTTTCTAGCAATACTTTTTCAAGACTCCTGGCTGAGTATGTAAAGGTCATGGAGGTCAAAGACTGTTATATATGTGTGAAACTGCCTGCTTCTGTTTCGGAGGGAGTTACCTATAATATGCTTCCTCTTACTTATGGCATAACCTGTAGTGTAATAGCTAGTTTATTTGATCAGACTGGTCGCTTGGAGTATTATTATTCTAATCATGACGAGATCTTTGCAAATCTGAAAATTGAGAAAAGCTTAAATAAGCACAAACAAGCTAAACAGATGAGGGAATTTTTCATTGTAACAAATGAACTCACCTATGAGTATGCTTTTAGAAACAATTTGACATGTAAACTGAGAGCAGAGGAAAAGTCTTTCCTGAATTTAGTTGAGGAGAGAAGGGCAATGTATAAAAGAAATGAGATGCTCAAACAGACTAAATCTAAATGTTGGCAGTTAGAGGACGAAAAGCTTAATGGTAAATCATTTGAGAATGTTGCTATACACATCGATAAACTAATTAGTGGTACATTTTGTATTAGGAGAGATAATACTTTGTTTGATAACTATTTTGTTGGTGCAAGCCATTGTGAGGACACTTATCAAATCATGGGGGGTTGGGGATTTAAAGATGGCAAGGATCCTATTTTTCCGGGAATATATTTTGTGTGTGGAGATAAAGCCTACTATAACCTCCCAGATCACTGGTATGGGACGTGTTTTGTTGGTCTTGTTTTTCCAAAAATATTTCATGTTGACAGGAATGCAGAAGGTTCATTTGAAATCAGCAATCATTTGAACAGATATAAAAGAGAAAGTTTCTCAGAAATTTTGGGAGACATTTTTGAAGCAGTAATACCTTTAGTGGGTATAACCCTGAATGCAGGTAGAATCAGAAAATTGTCCACAATTGTTGACAGGTTGTCAACTGACACAGCTAGTGGTTTCCAATTAGTGGATACTGAGCTTATTGCTATACGGTCCATGGTAATGCAGAATCGTTTTGCTTTAGACATCCTGCTAGCAAAAGAGGGAGGAGTCTGTGGCATTTTACATGTCCAACACTGCTATACCTATATCCCAGCTAAGAGTCAGGGTATTGAGATGTATATCAAAAATATCACTGAATTGCAATCAGAAATTGTTACCTTAGAAGAAGATGATTTTTCAGAACGTTTCTCCAAAAGATTTGCAGCATTCAAAACCTGGTTTCAAGAGATTGGTGGTTCAATTCTTGGCAAAATACTGACACCTTTATTAGTAATAATTTTTGTGATACTGTTGTTGAAGATAAGTTGCATGTTACACAAGTGAAAGAAATATTTGAGGGAAAAAAAGAGGATATATAAGACCAGAAAGGAACAGGAGAGAGAGATAGAACTTGGAGAGTTTCGTAGAACTCAATATGAAAGTTGCAGACAAACAGCTGAGACAAGTCTTTAGAAATACTAACACAGTGAAAACCAAGACATGTTTCTCTATGGGATAACATTTTGCTAAATTTTTGGGTGTGGTTTGGTGATTTTGAAATCACCAGATGAGGGAGTTGATGGAGCGAGATTTAGAAATATATTTATTTCAACTCGCAAAGTTAAACTTCCATAATATAAGTAATCATACTAACGTGATTGGAGTGAATATTATCGATCAATCTGGAGTAAATTGCAGAACATTACACGTGGGAAATTAATATATGTGCTCATATATGTGCTTTATGTTGCAAATGCATGTTTGTAAAAAGAATAAGCTAAATCTTGTCTATTGTTTTTGTCAGAATTAAATGTGGCTGTTTTATTAATGGCATGTGCTTATTTCTGTGTGCTTTTGTTTTGTCTTTTCGTCTCTTTGTTGCTCAAATCTGTTTGTTGCTTTATTTGCTCCTGCTAGGTAACATAACTTAATGGGTTAATAATTAGTAAAGGTGGGTGGGTAACAGAACGAACTTTATTTCTTTCATTAATCGATGTTTTGTGTTTGTTTATACATTAGTTTTGCGAGTGGGCCTAATGAAAATGGCTGCCAGTACTGCAGTCTTCGAGACTTGACCAGAGTGAAACTTTCACACATGCGCAGAATATTCTGCTGAGCTGACAACGTTTAATGCAGAAGAAATCCTGGTCGAGTTGAATGTGTTCTTTCTGACTTTTCCAAGGACAGGACGTTGAATGGCCTGCCAAGATTAGGAAGTAAATGTTTCTCCCCGTCAAAAGTATCGTTTTGAGGAAGCAAAGAGGATGGTAAAACTAAGAACAATAAGGGCAATGATGAAGCCCCGGACTTGGTCAGGAATGAGTGACCTAACAGTGGACTGACAGGGCTCAGCTAATCAAAACTTTGGATTGACAGAAAAAACGTCCGATAAGGATACTTTAGTTATTTAGAAAAGGTATAAAAACTGTCCCCATGGGAGGGAGGGGGCGCTTGCTGCTTGACTTCTTCCGAGACCTGTTGGGCGTGACGTGCTGACGGACTCTTTGGAGCACGTAAGGATCAATAGGGCTAAATGACTTTTACCTTTTTATTCCTTTAGGCAAAGTGAGTTTTAGACAGGGGAGCTAGGGTTTAGGTGATGAAAAACTGTTTTATTCTTCATTCAATCAAATGCTGCTAATTGATTTTGCTTTGAAACTGTCAGTTCAATTTACTATTCTTCAAATAATGCTGCTTCAATAAAAAGATTCTAATAAAATGCACTTTCCTTGAATAAATAGTTAATAAATAAGATTTTTGAAAAACAAGCTGGCCTTGTTATTTCAGTTGTCTTGTTACCATCAGCAGATCCATTTGCCTAGGTGGCTTAATTAGATACAAAACTTTACAAAAACCATGGTGAAGTCATTATACTGCAGATGTATATAAATGTATATATAATTTGTGAATAGGTTTTATTAATTAGGTCACATGATTCAGTTGCTCAAAATATGTCACGTTAGTTTATGGGCCTTATGAGTGTTTTATGATTAATGGTGAGTATTGTGGAGTTGGGTAGCGTTGCCTATGACATATTTTCTATAGGGGCGCTGGATCACCTGCTTGGCTGGCACAAGGGTACTTATCACCACCCCTTTATTATGTGTATTGGTTTTCTTATGGACGATAAGCCCTGTTGCTGGATTTGACTTTGCAGGACTGATGCTGCCGTGTGTCCTATGGGATCTCATGCTCCATCTGACCACGTACCGATGGGCTGCGCTTTTCCATCAACGGTCAGACATGCTTCTGAAGTGGCGTGGGCTACATCCACTCCTACCCTCGTGCTCAATTCCTCCACAGACAGCTCAGACAGTTATGGGGTTAAGGAAGCAGAGGAGGCAACTAGTGCATGGGTGCTTGCATTTGCCGTCTCTGCATTTGCCACAGCACTATGCTCCCAAATATTCTCTGCAGCATTTTGCAGCATTAGACACAAGGGCTTAACGAATTCCATGCTGTTAAGGCCCCCGCCAGATCCCTGGCTAAACTCCGTATTTTTTTAAAATGTGGATGCTTTTTTAACTACTACCAGACCTCCGATAGTCTTTCCCCCCTTCCCCAGGGGTAGCTCTCCACTGCCGTCGCTGAGGCCTCGCTTAGGCAAGGATTTACCTCTCCCTGCTGTGCTGGCATTGGAGGTTTGCGGTGTCGTTGCCCTCGCTGGTTTGGGGCCCATCCCTGAATACGCAAAAAAGAGACTCTTGAAGAGCCACCAAGTAGCTAAGCAGCCGCATCGCACAAGAAAAATGGCTCTGAGTTGTCATGCAGCCTGTAATAGCCTCAGGGGCCCCAACGCATACAACCCACCCTGAATAGGCACCATGGTAAACATCCTTCACAACGCGGTCAAAACACCGCGGTGCCATTACGACGCGTCTTTTACTACGCAAGTCGTTACCACGACTTGCGCTGGAGGGCGCTCTAGACTAAGGAATAGTAGATTTACTATTCCAACACCTTCCCTACTGTACGTAGGCTGGAGTTGGAATAGTAAATCTTACTATTCCTAAGTCCAGCAACCTACAGCGCAAGTCGTGGTAACGACTTGCGTTGTAAAAGATGCGTTGTGATGGACCGCGATCATTTTCATCGCGTTGTAACATCATACATCCGGCACCACGCAGCCAAGGAGCATGGTTGTTGTTGGTGGAGGAGTCACATCTGAGTCCTATCTCCCAGAAGCAGATCGGTAGGGGGAGTCCATTTGGATATCCTTGCATGGCCGCCATATTGCCTCCTGAGTTCAAGCTTCATATTTCTAAATAGGACATATACACTTAAATAAGTCCTTGCAGCAAAACCCCTCAAATTGTCATTTTGGTGTGGAAAATTTAGTAGCCCCACTGGCTAACACAGGGTTACCGGCTGGCACCCCAACCTGCCTACCTTCTGAATGGGACTACCTAACTGGGTATTGTAAAGCATCAAATTAATCGTGGCATTGAACCCGCCCTAATGTCCAGGTTACATTTAACATCACTATTAAAGTAAGGCTACTTTTAGAAAGTTACCCACTCGGGGCTCCAGTGGTCTGGGACCCTCACACGGGCTATGACCCATAGACAGCTTTTTACCTACTTGGGGAGTAGTGGGAACGAATGGCATGCTCGGTGCAAACACAACCCACAACAGGGTAAGGTGTTACCTCCCCTTCACAGGAAGCCACTCTTGGTGGTATCCCAAAAGGTAAGCTTCAAAGATGAGGCTGCCTTTGATGGGCAAATGGTGACAACACCCCCAAAGGGCTGGCATCTGTTACCATAGAATATCTGGAGATAGGGCCAGAGAGAGAAAAGCCACACCAAAACTGGTTTTCCCGTGGGCGTGTAGCCCCCAGGTAGATACACCTTTAGGGTGGGCTACTGAGCTAACATCTGAGGAAGGGTCCTGACATCTTGAGATGGGCCAGAATGGTACACTCTGGGATTGCCAGATGCCACACATTGCCAGAAAGTCATCACCAAGAAGGAGGACTTTGTGGACCAAGTCACACCACATCACCAGTGGACTGAGGAATCCCCATTGACTGCACCACAACCAGAGCATCCTTTTTTAAAATATATTTTTATTTTCATGCATGAACCGAAACAAAAGGAATACAGTTATGCGCAACATACGCCAATGTCCACAGAAATCCACAGGGAGTACACAGTAATGCTTACTCTGTTTTACACAAATTGTAAAGTACCCAGATATAATCTAAAACAAAATATGGCATTCAAGGCACGGCCAGTTGCCCTTTAAGACACCTGTACCAATCAAGTTGCCTGGCTTTGAGTAGGTCCTGGGCTGCTACTGTAGACACCAACCCATAATACTTCATCCAGCCCCATCATATCTTATAGAACTTATGAGCGCAACTCCTGCTATGGCAAGTGACCTTCACTTTTGTCATGTATAAGTCCATCTCCAACCTCCATTCATTAATGGTTGGTACATCTGTGACCCCCAAAACCTGGCCACATCCCTCTTTGCAACAACCAGTCCCAGGGTACTAAAGAGAAGATTAAAGCATGGAACATCCACATCATTTGGGATCCCCAATAAAACATATTTCGGGTCAAGTGGAAGAGGAACTTCCAATATGTCAGAGAGTTCCAAACCTAATTTTCTGTAATGTCTGTTCAAGAAAGGGCCAGTATACTGTGTCAACACAACCCCTATTGCCAGTCAATTATGTGTATGCCGGAGGTTAAGCTGTGGTGATTTACCTGGCACGAATCCCAATTGATCTCTGTAAATTAAAGGCATGATAACCTGCAGAAATCGTGAGGCCAAGATTGTGGCCAGGATTTTGACTTCAATGTTGAGCAGTGATATTGGGCAATGTAAATCGCACAGCTATTTGGTCTGGTGGCTTTCCTGAGAACTGGGTGCAATGCTCCCTGGTCCATCACTTCCCAAAACATGTTCAGCAAGTGAGGCCTAAGTAGTCTGGCATAACATTTGCAAAACTCAATACTTATGCCGTTGGGCCCCAAAGTTTTGCCTGGCCTCAATTTGGCGATGACTGCCTGCACTTTACTCAGTGTTAAATACCTTTCCAGGGTCTCCCATGCCTCCGTGTTCAGTAAAAGAGAGGGGACGGTTGCCAAGTACTTGGTGTTGTTGGACCTCTCCGCGGCCTTCGACACAGTCCATCATGGAATCTTGCTGGACCGTTTGAAGGCATGCGGAGTACAAGGAACTGCGTTTAACATCTTAAAAGCTTTCCTTTCCAACAGAGTTCAGACCGTGGCCTTAGGCGAATTTGAATCAAAACCCTTCGTCTTGCCTTGTGGGGTCCCTCAGGGCTCGTCCCTGAGCCCCACACTATTTAATATATATGTTAGTTCACTGGCTCCAGTAATTCGGGACATTGGTTTCGAGCTTACCTCGTACGCCGACGATACCCAGATTGTGGTGTCCTTGCTACCAGGAAAGGAAGAAGGAGTAGCCAAGAAATTTCAGGACTGTATGTTGGCGGTCGGAAACTGGATGGCGGGAAACTGTCTTAAATTAAATTCAGCCAAAACAGAAGTCATACTGTTTGGCTCAAATATCAACTTCTGGAGTCCAAATTGGTGGCCGGAGCGGATGGGCAATGCTCCCACCCCAGTGTCCAAAGTCAAAAACTTAGGGGTATTGATCGATGATCAACTTACTTTTCGTCCTCAAGTCAACGCCCTATCTTCTTCCATCGCCTTTCTGCTTAAATCCATCCGCAAGATACTGCCATTTATTCCAGTTACTGGCAGAAAAACAGTGGTTACCACTTTGGTCTTGGCGCGGTTGGATTACTGCAATAGTCTTTTTTTAGGGGCCCAGCAGGGCATTTTAAATAGATTGCAGGTGCTGCAGAATGCAGCCGCCCGGCTGATTCTGGGCATTTCAAAACATGCCCCTATGACCCAGGAGTTAGCCAAACTTCATTGGCTTCCAGTGCGAAAGCAGATTTTATTCAAGACACTGTGCCTGGTATTTAAGGCCTTGCGAGGATTAGGACCATCTTGCCTCCGGCACTATTTCTACTGGTATTGCCCGACCAGACTCCTTAGATCCACTGATGCAAGGTTGATTGCAGTTCCCCGCATTAAGAGAGCACGCTGGGGCGGCAGAGGGTTTGTGTTGGGTGCCACCAAGGCTTGGAATGCCCTGCCCCTTCCTCTCAGAAAGATGACTGATCTTATGGTCTTTAGAAAGGCTTTGAAGACCTGGCTATTCACTAACTAACTGCTGATTCGACTTTCCCTAGGAGTATTACTTAGCGCCAGGACACCTACGGGTAACAGAGCGCTGTACAAATGCCAAAAATAAAATAAAATAAATAAATAAATAAATAAAAGAGAGGGGACGGTAGCCAAGTACTGTGCAATACTGGCAGTATCATGGACGGGGCGGGCCCTGTAGAACTGATCGTAGTAGTGGGTGAACTCTTTAATAATTTGCGCGTCAGTGTCACAGGCTACTCCTTGATTTATTAGAGTTTGCACCCAGTGAGTCTCATGTGGAGCTTACCGGCCTTTTCCCATGTCTCATGCAAGCGATGCAGCGTGGCCATCATTTGCTTTATTGCCCTTTCCTTTGACAGATCCAGGTATTCAGTTTGCCTGGCTGTGATCTTCCTAAGATTAAGGCGTTCAGTCGTGGACCCCGGTGCCCCTTCCAATTGCAGGATCTGGGTCTCCAAATCCTCGAGTTCTGCTGCATTACTTCTTTTTTCTGTGCGATCAGGTTTTGGGCCCTGACCCGAGGCAGAGTCTTATATGCCTCCCACAATACAGTTGTAGATGAAACAGAGCCTCCATTTTCAGTGAAGTACAATTTAGTGTCCACCCGGAAGCCCAAGCACCCCGATCCCTTAAGTCCCATGCATTCAGATTCCACCCAGAGGATCCCCGGCCCCTAAATTGCCCCATTTTACCTGACAAGGGTGAGAGATCTGACAAGTTCCTTGCCAAACACTCTGCCTGTGCAAGCTCCCCTATCTCACTCAAGACTGGACAAACACATAGTCCAGTCTTTAGTAAGACCTGTGAGCCCCTGAGAAATATGAATACCCTCTAACCGAGTGATGCAGACACTGCCTCAAATAAGGCAAGCCCACCGATTTTGTGAATTGTGCCAATGCCATTGACTGTGGAGGGCACTTCAGGGGCCCAGAGTGGTGAAGGTCCTTGGAGTCATTAAAGGCTCCACTCATGACATGTAGTGTGGGAGTAGACTCAATGAGTAGATCTCTAACTTCAACTAGAGAGTCTTTGAACATCTTTTAATCCTGCATCAGGACCACTCTATTTACGTCTATGCGGCCATGCTATAAATGTTGGAATTGGACTGGAAGACGCTCTAGTAGCCATACAACCCTCCAAAGTATCCTTACTGGCCCCCACAGGCTTTCATCCTGTTGGATTTGTTCGCTTAAGCTGGGCTGGAGTAGTCAAACTAACTTATACAAACTTTTGAAAAGTTTACAAACTTGTTGTTGACCAATACTTGTTTGCGGTCAAAATTAAATGTGATACAGTCTTTTAATATATCATACCTCCGAAACCCTCCAGTCGATTTTGCTCATCAAAAATTCATAAAAAATATACTCTATTTTTATAAATTGGAGTTGTGGGTTATTTTGTCTTGTGTAGCTTTCTTAATTTCTTGGTCGGTTCTGTTAAATGTTTACAACTAATTCCTTTGTTTAAGCCTTGCTCTCGAAAGCCATAGCTACCCAGGGTAGAGCTTAAAGTTGTTCAAACGAGCCTGACTGGACTCAATAAAGGTGTTTGTGAGTGTCTTCCACCACAATGAAAGGTGGTTTTTACATTATTATCAAATGGAAAACCAGTATTTATATTTCCTATAAGGAAACTGTTGACTATAGCTGTCTGGTGATAGTATCCAGCCTTGCCCCACAGGAGGATTTTGACAATGAAAGAAGTGACAATTTCTGAAGGCAAACATGGGACCAGGGTTTCGGTGGCTAAGTTATGCCAGTAGAGAAATTATCTCTCTGGCTAGCTTTGCCTGGTTCTGAGCTTTCAGCACCAAACAGAATGCTTCCACAGAGTTAGACAGCAGCATACCTGATTTTATTGACCCTCATCGACTTCAGTGATGTGCCTTGCCCAGGTGGTAGAGTTTGAGGCTCAAGAAAATAACAAGTCTCAACATAAAAAGTTTGACTTGTAAGACCCACAAGGCTTACACAATTCTGACTCCTTCATGGTCAACCTGAAATCATAAATAGGTCCCGGTCAATTGCAACTTTTGAGGTTCAACACAACCTTTGACTTTAATTGGAGCTTTGCTTTTTATTGATGTTTTTACCTAAAACCTTTCAGATTCCATGTCTGTGGTTCCCCTAATCCATTTTTAATAATTTTGTGCAATTTAGTCGAGAAAGTGTTCTTGGTTTTTCTAAATTGGTTTTGGAATTTTATTGTATATTGGGTTCTTGGCTTTGCAATTGCTTGGTACCATGTGAAGTTAATATGCTTGCCCGCTGCTGGAGCCACTCCTGCCAAATGTGAAATAGAGTTGAATTTTCATTGGACTGTGTTGTGACCTAACCGGAGTACACATTACTAAAAGGGTTGGGGCACCTGCTCCCAAACTAACAACCCAGTTTTTGTTAGTGATACAATTGAAAGATGTGCCCCTGCCATAGCCAAATCAACCCTGCCATTGCCCATCCCATGCCCAGCTGCAAAAGGAGGAGGTTTTTGCGTGGGGATAGCTACCCCTCCATGTCAAAAATCCAAGCTGCAGAAACGGCAACCAAAAGACAGACCCGCCAGGATTTCGCGATTTCCTGTTTTCCCGCAAAATCGGCACTTTTGTAAAAATGCTGCAATTTTTACAAAAGTGCCCTCGAAATCAGCACTTTTGTAAAAATGCCGCAATTTTTACAAAAACCTTTAGAAAAACAAGTACCCACACTTCCTATTGTTTAATCTCAAATGATTTAAAGCAAGAAATGAACCAACTTTATCATGTTCATCTCGGCAATTACTTATGCCTTTTATTTGTTTTTTAAGAAAACATGATATTTTTAGAAAGAGAACAAGGAGTTCTCCACAAACATAGCCACACGTTTTAGTGAGTGACTTTTACAACAACATATGTGCAAACATTGAAAAACGAACAGTCAATACATTTCATTTCATGATATGACGTGAGTTTAAAACAAACTCATATCAAAAATACTAAAGTGCCAACAGATATTTTAAATCAATAAGGTTCAGTCCCCTTTGTCAACAACAGACTTTTTCAATAATTTTAGGATTAATCCTTTATGTCAAACTTGTAGGATTTAGTCCTTTTATGCCGACGCGTTTCAAGTGTGGGTATCCTGTGCCCACACTCTCATCAGGGCTGAGTGAATCTTTTTCCAATCCTTATCCTAGTGATAAAAAACATATGTGTGCTTATTAGAACCCCTTCCTTGGGTTTTCAATTTTTTAGAAATGGTAAAAAAACAAGGCGACTTACCTCTGAGTTGTAGAGGTAAAGGTCACACTTGAATCTTTAGAATTAAGCGGTGTGCGTGCTTCTAGAAATATAAAAATTGGTTCATGTTAAATGATTCTATCCAACATCATTAAATGCTGATAATCAGCCGTTATGCGAAGCCTAAGGCAGAGTGTTTACCTTTCTGGATGTCTCCTGAAGGGTCAATGTTGTTTTTTGTTTTCCGTCTATCTTAGTTACGGTTACACGGAACCCCTCTTCTCACTTGTTTCTGTAAAAACGAGTGACCGAAATGCCATTATAGTTTCTACATGTGTTTAAAGATTGCGCTTTGGGTAGCGAGCCACTGAGCCACTCACCGCGATTCCTCTCGCGCTTTAGGTGGTGTCTTTAATCCTTCTCCTAATTCAATGCTCGTGCAGTTTTCCTTATTCTGCAACATTAAAGGGGAAAAATTCAAGGGCGCTGTACTTAGATTTGTGATTCTAAATTGGTTTAAGCGTCCCGGAGATAGCCGCTTACCTATGTTTTGCTTGCGTCTCCTCTCGCAACAACCCTCAGTCTGAATCTTCAGTGTTGTGTGGACCGGCTGTTGCCTGTGTGGTTCTTAGAACTTTTTGGACCAATAGGAGGGGAGTGTTGCAAGAGCACCAGGAAGGTGCCTTCTGGGAGTTGTAGTGAATGAGATTACTCATAGTCTATTTAATTCACTCATTGAATTTAATCCTTTGTTGATGCTGTCAAACTTCATAATAAGGTATGCTTCCTTACGTAGCAGCGCTTGTTCGACATCAGGCGACCTATGTTTAGGGTCAATGCTTGATAACACAGTCCAAGTGAAATCGGACTCCTTGTGTTCAAGGGCCGCGAAATGGTCAACCATTGGGGCATTCGGGACTCTTTTCTTTAGTCGTGATCGGTGTTGTGTAATTCTGGCATTCACTTGTTGGCAGGTTTTTCCAATATATATTTTGTTGCACGCACACATTATTGCGTAAACTACGTTCTTGCTTTTACAGTTTGTATGCATCTCATGTCTCCATTTGATGCCACTGTGACAGAATTCATTTCCTTCTACGGTGCTACTACAGGAGGCACACATACGGCATTTGTGGTGTCCAGTTATTGGTTTTAATTTCCACTGTGATATAAGATCACTTTTAGGCTTGGCGACATAGCTGTCCGCCCGGATGATTTGTTGGCCAATACTTGGATTTTTTCTCATCGCGAAAATTGGTTTCTCCAGGGGGTTTTCCAAACCCTCCAGTAGGTGCCAATTTCGCAGTATTATTTGTCTGAATTTGTTGGTGTGGGCTCCATATGTGGTGACACAAACCAATTTATTCAGTTCCTTTTTTGGTTTTATTTGAAGGAGCTCTTCCCTAGGGGTATATCTCTCAGTTTCCGAAGCAATTTTTACAAAAGCGCCCACAGTGTGAATGCAGTGGCTTAGCCTGATGAACACTAAATACTTTTGGGCTGGGTGGACTGAAGGAATATGAAAGTGCATAAAACCCCACCAAATTGGTTATTGAATGGGGGAATGCTAAGCACCGTACTATGGAGGGAAAGTCTCAGATTTGTAAATAAGGATCCCGCTAAATGTGGTCGCTCAATAATACGTTGGGCCAAGAGGTAAATGCAACAGAGGAGTTGTATAAAAAAGTAAGGTAGAATGGCAGCTATGTGTAGATGTGGCACCCACTCCCAACCCGCTGAGGCAGCAGCACTCCTACAATCCAGTGGAAGTCCGCTCAGCTGGACTCAATAACGCTGCTCCAGCATATGCTCTATCTGATTGGATTTCTGCTGCCTATTGTATATGGACAGTGCAACCTGCTTAGACTGACGGGGGCTGGCACTGCAGTGCATAGTGCAGCAATATACACTGGCATGAGACTTGCAAGAGTCTGGTGTGTGCCTGCTGTTATTAGGAAGGTGATTTTGCCCAGTAACGAAAACAAAGTAGTTTTTTAGAATTGTATTGCGGCGCCGCTGCCTGCAAAATGAGGGGCGGGGCTGAGGACTTAAAGTGAACAGTCACGAATACCGAAAACAAAGTAGTAATTTCAGAATAGTGTAATGTTGGCAGGTGATTTTAGTGGAACGTAATAGGTCGGAGTGTGTGTGCATGGGGTGGGGGAGGAGGAGGTGTGGAATGGTGCCAAAACGGTTGTACAAGATGTTAATGATACACCTCTGGTTTCCTTGAAGCAGAGGGAAGCTACTCATCTATGCCATGCCCGGTTGTATGGCTAGTTCTGCACCACAAGAGGTACCTCGCTGTAGACGTTTAGGTGCTGTGCCTATATGAGTGCTTTCTCCTGTTACATGTGTGTGCACTGATTTATGTAGACACTGGGAATAGAGATCTCCATGAAGGGCAGGGAGGGTTCAGCTGACCCTTGACCGAAACATGCCCTTGCATCCCTTGGCCCCTTTGTTGCTGTAGTCCGCTCACGTTTGATGAATGGGGTTTGTAGTGAGCTGTGGGTCAGGGATGACCCCAGATTTGCAAGTTCTATACCCTATATTAGCCAAAAATGAGCTGCATAAGGAGTAACTGTTCTTTATCTTGCATCCCAAGCAAAACCTAGGAGTGACACTTGTAGGGGATGTTTTATTCCCTGGAAAAAGCAGGGTTTACAATGCATCTTGGGATCCTCAGTCAAACAGCACCAAGGCAGAGCCAGGGGCTTGATGCAGGCACAGGAGCGAACTTTGCCTGCAATAACTGTAAGAAACTGAGGAAGTGCGCTCTCCTTTGTCCACACGTAACAAACTTAGCTCAATCCTCTCTCTGGTTGATGTTGCAAAACCGCTTACAGCGTCAATTGTCAATTGTAAAGCACAACTACTCACCCGTTAGGGTCTCAACTTGCTGATTGGGTGGAGTGGATCTGCGGTTCAGTCGAAGAGCAAGGTCTTGAGATCCTTCCTGAATTGAGGCAGAGATGGTGATTGGCTGGGATGTAGAGTCAGGGAGTTCCAAGCCCTCGCAGCAAGGTAGCAGAAGGATCTTCCTCCAGCTGTGGTCTTGTGAACCCGTGGGGTGGGGGCCAGGGCCAGTTGGACAGAGCGGAAATGCCTGTTGGGTGTGTGGAAGGGAAGGCGGTGGTTAAGGAGCCTTCACCTGTGAACTGCTTACTCTGTTCCATATCCAGGTTGCCTATTAAAAGTGGAATACTCTGCTAAAACAGTTTCCATTGATTTAAGGCGGAAAATGAATGATTATGACTAAAATAAAGGGCCGCAAAAATGCCGCTAAATTTCCATATTTGTGCCGCTAAATTTGCTAATCCATGCCGCTATATCCTGGGGGGTCTGAAAAGACACCCCAGCCTTGGGGAGGGAGAAATCTCCTTCATGGAGAGCTGTGATGCCTTGTTGTGAAAGCCAGAGATTCCTGGAAACCACAAAGCTGATCCTCCTGCTTTTGACAAAGACCTTCACCATCGGGACATGGAATGTTAGAACCATGAACTAGAAAAGACAAGACAGCCCAAGTGGCAGTGGAGATGGAAAAATACAACCTTGCCCTGCTTGGCATCAGTGAGACCAAATGGACATAGGCCAGACAGAAAAGTCTGGCTCCAGGAGGAATGCTGCTGTCTTCTGGACACGAGGGAGAGAACACCCACACACTCAGGAAGTAGCACTGATGCCAACGCTAGCAGTTCATAATGCTCTGATTGGATGGGAAACACCCAAATCATCAGAGCGACGTTCCGAACAAAGAAAAAGAGGATCAACATGAATGGTGTCTAGTGTTATGCACCTAGAAATTAGAGCAAAGAAGATGAAACTGAACTATTTAACAACAGATTCCAGTCCTCCCTAGAGAAATGCCTTGAGAGAGACAACTCCATAGTGATGGGGGACCTCAATGCCAAGATTTGAAGCGACAACACTGGGTACGAAGAAGTCATGAGCAACCATGGCCTTGGGGACATGAACGGGAATGGAGAAAAGCTTGCAGATCTCTGTGCCCTAAACAATCTGGTGATAGGCAGTAGTGCATTCCCACATAAAAGAATACACAAGCAACATGGGTGTCACTAGATCATTCAACAGAGAATCAGATCAACCATGTAAGCATTGCCAAAAAGTTCCTGAGGTCCCTGCAGGATGTGAAAGTGATGAGAGGGGCAGATGTGGTGTCAAACCATCACCTTCTCATGGCCAGACTAAGGGCTCAAGCTGAAGAAAACATGGATGGAAACGTCAAATCAATGGCAGCTATATAACACCAACCTACTGAAAGAGGCCCAGAAATGGAGTGAACACTGTCACCCCAGTAACAAGTCCTGTAAGAACTTGAGAACATCAGTCACTGAGAGAATATCAAAGAAACAATTATATCAACCTGCCAGGAGGTACTGGGTCCCAAGAAGCACCGGCATGAAGAATGTATCTCCACCGATACTCTCCGCGAAAGAGAGAAAATAAAATAAAGCTGCAGTCAACACTAGCCGAACAAGCACAAAAAAAGTGAAAGCTCAAGGCAAATACACGAAGACCAACAAAGAAGCAAAGAGAAGATTAAGTGCATACAAGTGAAGATTAATCAATGATCATGCCACAGAAGCCTAGGAAGTAGCAAGCCATAGAAACATGAAAGATCTTCATGGCATAGCAAGGAATCTCTCCTGCAAATACAGCAAGCCAGATATTCCTGTTAAAGACAAAGCTGGGAAGACAATCATGGATAATGAAGGCCAATAACGAAGATGGGTGGAGCACTCTGAAGAACTGCTGAACCGGTCTGTGCTACAATCCCCACCAAACATACAGCCTGCTGACAAGGACTTGCCAATCGACTGCAGCAGACCAACCAAGGAAGAAATACGGCAAGCCATCAAACATCTGAGAAATGGGAAGGCAGGGGGACCTGAGATCATTTCATCAAAGGCACTGAAGGCAGCCATTGCAACATCAGTAGGCACGTATAGAAGGAGCTAGGAAGCGGATATGGTGCCTTCAGACTGGCAGGAGGGATATCCCAACATGATCCCCAAGAAAGGTGAGTAAATCTTCTATGTACCCCAGACAAAGAATTCAACAGTCATCTTGAACAGAATGAAGGAACAAGTCGCCGCTTAGTCGTGAGGACCAGCAAGGTGGCTTCTGCAAAGATAGATCCTGCACAGACCAGATTGCAACAATGCGCATCATCATTGAGGAGTTAATGGAATGGAACTCCTCCACATGTCAACTTCATTGACTATGAGAAGGCATCCAACGGTGTGAAACTCCCTGCCACTACCGTGTGACAGAAAAACACGTAAGAAGCATCGGGAACTCTTATGGGGGAATGATCTGAAAAATAGTCCAAGGAGGACAACTCACATAAGCCTTCCAAGTGAGGACCGGAGTCAGCCAGGGTTCTCTTCATGATGGCCATAGAATGGATCATGGAGTCATCCACAGCAAGGAAAAGAAATTTGAATCAGTGGACACCTTGGAAGGAGTACGACGACCTGGGCTTTGCAGACGACTTGGCCCTTCTCTCCCTAACCCATATGCATATGCAAGAGAAGACCAACAATGTGGCGGCCACATCAGCACAACTTGGTTTCAACATCCACAGAGGAAACACCAAGATCCTGAAGGCTAACACGGCCAGCACAACTGCAGTCACTCTTGTGGGCAATGCATTGGAAGAGGTTGAGGTCTTCACCTACCTGGACAGTGTCATAGACAAGTAGGGCGGCACTGACGCCAACCTTAAAGCAAGAAATGGCAAAGCAAGTGCTGCCTTCATTCAGCAAAAGAATATCTGGAGCTCCAAGGACCTAATACTGCAAACCAAGATCAGGCTTTTTAACTCCAATGTAAAATCAGTCCTTCTGTATGGAGCAGAAACTTGGAGAAAAACTGCAACCACCACCAACAAAGTTCAGAACCTCACCAACACACTGCCTGAGGAAAATACTCCTAATCTGCTGCCCATTTACCATCAGCAACAGCGACCTGTGGCAGCAGACTTTCCAACTCACTGCTCATGAAGCAATCATGAAAAGACACTGGTGCTGGATAGGTCACACCCTCTGCAAGATCGCATCAAACACCACCAGGCATGCCCTGACCTGCAACCATCAAGTGAAAAGGAAAGGAGGAGGAAGAAACACTTAGCATTGAGGCCTTGAGACTGACTGCTAGGGGATAGGTTACACCTGGAATCAGACCGAAAGAAAAGCCCAGGACAGAGATGGCTGGTGAGTATGAGTTGATGGCCTATACCACAGGAGTGGTAGTAGGCCTAAGTAAGTAAGTATATTCATGTCATTGATAGCCTAGCAATGGATCCAACTATCCTTTAAAGCAAATGAGTTAATGATGTCTACCAGTATCACTGCTTTTTCTACTGACATCGGACCTGAGAACTCCATATAGATTCTGTTGGTGTCTCAACGTTATTCCTGATAGACCCCTCACCAGCTCTAGAAAATGAACCAACAATTACTTCAAAGACTATGGATGCAGTTTACAGTTTGGCAGATGTGGAACATCGGCCAAACATTAGCAGATGTCCTCTCCACTCTTTTAAGAGCGTATCTCTAATAAAACACTCAGAATATCTGGGAATTTTCAGCGCATATCCCTCAACCATAAAACTCTAAAAAATCTGATATTACAGTACAAGGCACAGCACTAAAATGGACACAAAGATACATCACTATGAAAACAAAAATCCTATCACGACCTGCGTACCTTCCATCACAGTTGTCACAAAATGTAGGTGTCTCCCAAGTCATTTTAAATATTTACATTATCTCATCTCCTGTGGTTTAACTCCTTCAAAATAATGTATACAGCTATGCCAACAACACCCTGATTATTCCGTTTTCTTCTCATTACGTGGAGAGGCTGACTGCCACTCCTACCCCCTTTTTCTGGTTTTAGCCACCTGACCTGACGTTCCAGAGCATCCAGATGAAGGACGAAAAGGTAATGGTGTTTTCCTGTGATGTTTTCCATGTTTGGGGCTGTCAGGACCTGGTAGGACCTTGGGCCATAACAAATGCTTGAGCAGTCTACTCATATTCTTATCTAGTTTCATCTCTCTGTCGCTCCCTTCCTAACTTCAACTACATTCATTTCCACAGGGTTTCTGAATAGACACAATAACTTATGTTTATATTTTAAAACCGGAATACTTGGGGTTACAGCATCTCATCTCTTCCATAGTATTTTTATTTGGTCATGTCCAATACTGGAAGAACAATATTGACTCTCTATACCTGGTATTGGGAAACGTGGTTTTCCAGTAGGCTTCCCAGGTTGCTGTTGTAGAACATACTGTTGACAGAGCGGCCTGCAGTAAGCTGTATTGCACATCAGCTGATCGTTGATAACTACCTATAAATATCCCTAATAAAACACTCAGAATATCTGGGAATTTTCAACGCATATCCCTCATCCATAAAACTCTAAAAAATCTGATATTACAGTATAGGGCAAAGGACTAAAATGGACACAAACATACATCACTATGAAAACAAAAATCCTATCACGGCCTGCGTACCTTCCATCACAGTTCTCCCAAACTTAAGGTGTCTCCCAAGTCATTTTAAATATATACATTATCTCATCTCCTATGGTTTAACTCCTTTAAAATAATTTATACACTTATACTTTGGACAGTGGACCTGTAAAGAAACAAGAAAAGGGGCACCAGCCCTATGTTTTCACGAACCAAAGTATTTCTGACGCTTTGCGTGCTAATTCCAAATGCCCTCTGTCCTAAGGGCACCACCCCAAACATAGGGTGAATGTCAATTTTGCTTCCAGTTTGGAAAAGCACCGCCTGGTAAATCAATCCAATCAATGAGAGAGATAACTTACTCTCTTAATGTCCGTATATATATACGCTGAGTCTTGGTGTATGTTTCAATGCTTATTTAATATTCCTTTTTAGACAAAGCCAGCCAACGCGTTTCGTTCTGAGACAGAACTTCTTCAGGGCAAAAGTTGTATCGAACGCAGTCTAATCCAAAAACGATATCCTTTATATCCAACATTCTGAAACACACTCCATGTTAAGAGTGGTTTGCTCATTCCATAGGATTGTCCATCATATAAGCATTGTATGCGTGAACAAATGCTTACTCAATATTAATTCCTTCTATTATGGCATGAATCTTAGATTTCGATTCTGTAATATTTCAAGGTATGGATAAAATATTCAAAATCCAAAACGAAGATTATTTCCACGGTAGTAACCTAATCTGTTGGTCAAGTACGCCAACACCGCGACGTTCCAAAGGTACGAAAGCCCGCCGCTACTGCTAACCATAGTCTTTTTATTTGGTCATGTCCAATACTGGAAGAACAATATTGACTCTCTATACCTGGTATTGGGAAACATGGTATTCCAGTAGGCTTCCCAGGTTGCTGTTGTAGAACATACTGTTGACAGAGCGGCCTGCAGTAAGCTGTATTGCACATCAGCTGATCGTTGATAACTACCTATAAATATCCCATATAAAACACTCAGAATATCTGGGAATTTTCAGCGCATATCCCTCATCCATAAAACTCTAAAAAATCTGATATTACAGTATAGGGCAAAGGACTAAAATGGACACAAACATACATCACTATGAAAACAAAAATCCTATCACGACCTGCGTAGCTTCCATCACAGTTCTCACAAAATGTAGGTGTCTCCAAAGTCATTTTAAATATATACATTATCTTATCTCCTGTGGTTTAACTCCTTTAAAATAATGTATACAGCTATGCCAATAACACCCTGATTATTTCATTTTCTTCTCATTACGTGGAGAGTCTGAAATTGATTAGAATGAACAGAAAGCAATTTGGTGAAATTTGGACACTGTCTGACATCACGTAGACTGAACTTCTCAGACTTCAATTGACTACTATGCAAGTGTAATACATTCTGTGTCCATTCTTGTGATATATGACATATTTTGAAGAAAGTGTATCGCTGTTCATACTATTCTGACTAGTTTTATAATTGGAAAAGTACCAGTGTTTACTGGAAAAACCTTTGCAGCATCACTCATCTAGACCTTGTATGCTGCGTAGGCACAGCCATTGAAACTCCTATTCCTCTTTGTTTTCCTTTATTTCAATGTTTTTAAGCATTCGTATCTGGACTGCTAGAAAATTGTTGCCCAATGTTGGGATGCTTGATTTCAATAAAAAGCATCTGTTCACTCTTTAATTGGAGTAATGCCGATGAAATTGGTCTTTGTTTTGAACTGGAAACTGTTGGCTCTGTGATTGTCTTCTTTGTTGATAAGTGGAGAGTGTGCAGACGTTTAAGTCGATTGACATTGTTGAAAGTAATTTTATTTGTGACTATAACCTTGAATAACCATCAATGCCATCAACTGTAAATAACGTACATTTACTAAGCAGGAGTAGGCTCATCCCTCGTTTTCACAGCTACTAACGTGAGCACACTTTCATTAATGCTATAATAAATTACCTTCTAAGGCCAATACCGTCTGTCTTTTGGAACAAACCTAACTTGCTGCCTGTACAAATTCTGCACAGGCCCTTGCTCTTCCATTTAATTTTGAGTCTGCTCTTACTGGGACCGCTCCTCAGACCAGTCTCCTGCTCTAGACCTGGATACTGGAGCCTAACTATAAACCCTCTACCAGCCCACAGACTATACTAAGTGCTAAGCACGCTTCCCTTGGGCTATGCGATCTAGAAACCTTCCTGACTGCCACTCCCACACCCTTTTTCTGGTTTTACCCACCTGACCTGACCTTCCAGAGCGTCCAGATGAAGGGCGAAAAGGTAATGGTGTTTTCCTGTGATGTTTTCCATATTTGGGGCTGTCAGGGCCTGGTTGGACCTTGGACCATAACAAATGCTTGAGCAGTCTACTCATATTCTTATCTAGTTTCATCTCTCTGTCGCCCCCTTCCTAACTTCAACTACATTCATTTCCACAGGGTTTCTGAAGAGACCAACTAACTTATGTTTATATTTTAAAATCGGATACTTGGGGTTGCAGCATCTCCTCTCTTCCATAGTCTTTTTATTTGGTCATGTCCAATACTGGAAGAACAATATTTACTCTCTATACCTGGTATTGGGAAACATGGTATTGCAGTAGGCTTCCCAGGTTGCTGTTGTAGAACATACTGTTGACAGAGCGGCTTGCAGTAAGCTGTATTGCACATCAGCTGATAGTTGATAACTACCTATAATTAACTGCTCTTGCATGGTTGGGGTAGTAATGGTCATTCTCGCAGTTGAAACTCAAATGCATTTCAATGGAACCATACCACTCTTACCCACTGGCTTAAAGGGTTGAAGAGTTTCCAATGGGTTGACAACTCCTGATTGATCCACTAGAACATAGTGCCTGTTGTTGTGGATTTTGGTGACTTGTATTGCTGTTGCCTCCCATTAGGTTTCATCAAGCCACACCTAAGCTACTATTAGATGGCTAGACCGTTCTAATTTTTGAACCCGGATTTAGACTAGGCCACAAACGCACACCTTACTTATCATACATAATCACAGTGAAATCTTCTGTCTTAACCCCTCACCAGGACATGGTAAATATGAAAAGGTCTGTATGCTAAGCATATGTGAATGCAACTCTTTCTCACCAACATCTCACTTCTTCAGATCATTTCACATCAAGGATATCTTCTCAGCAATTCAGGCTGGACCACTGTTACTGGAGCAAGTACAAGGCTATTCTGGATATAGCTAGTTCCTGTCTGATGTGGCATGGTGGGAAATAATAACAAGCATTTGCAATGCAATAGGTCTCGCATTAGGAAAGTGTGAGCTATTGGTATTGTAAATGACACATTTTATTTAATATGTGTTGGCTTTGAAAATATATAAATTAATAGCATTGTTATTCACAAAGCCAATAGCTTACACTTTCCTAATGCGAGTCCTATTGGCTATGGCCATGCTTGTTGGTAGCAAGCAAGGATAGTGCTGTTGTGGTGCTGAGTGATGATGTGGTTGGGCTGAGTGATGTGGTGGTGCCCCTGAGTGATGTGGTGGTGCCCCTGAGTGATGTGGTGGTGCCCTGACTGATGTGGTGGTGTTCCTGAGTGATGTGGTGGTGTTCTTGAGTGATGTGGTGGTGTCCCTGAGTGATGTGGTGGTGTCCCTGAGTGATGTGGTGGTGTCCCGAGTGATGTGGTGGTGCCCCAGAGTGATGTGGTGGTGCCCCAGAGTGATGTGGTGGTGCCCCTGAGGGATGGAGGGTGGAGTTGGAGGGTGGAGTTGGAGGGTGGAGTTGGAGGGTTGAGTTGGAGTTGGAGGGTGGAGTTGGAGGGTGGAGTTGGAGTTGGAGGGTGGAGTTGGAGTTGGAGGACAGAGTTGGAGGAGGGTGGGGTTGGAGGGTGGAGTTGGAGGGTGGAGTTAGAGTTGGATGGTGGAGTTGGAGTTGGAGCTGGAGGGTGGAGTTGGAGGGTGGATTTGGAGTTGGAGGGTGGATTTGGAGTTGGAGGGTGGAGTGGGAGTTGGAGGGTGGAGTTGGAGGGTGGGGGGTAGAGTTGGAGGGTGGAGTTGGAGGGTGGAGTTGGAGGGTGGAGGGTGGAGTTGGAGGGCGGAGTTGGAGGGTGGATTTGGAGTTGGAGGGTGGATTTGGAGTTGGAGGGTGGAGTGGGAGTTGGAGGGTGGGGTTGGAGGGTGGAGGGTGGAGTTGGAGTTGGAGGGTGGAGTTGGAGGGTGGAGTTGTAGTTGGAGGGTGGAGTTGTAGTTGGAGGGTGGAGTTGGAGGGTGGGAGGTAGAGTTGGAGGGTGGAGTTGGAGGGTGGAGTTGGAGGGTGGAGGGTGTAGTTGGAGGGCGGAGTTGGAGTTGGAGGGTGGAGTTGGAGTTGGAGGGTGGAGTTGGGGGGTGGAGTTGGAGTTGGAGGGTGGAGTTGGAGTTGGAGGGTGTAGTTGGAGTTGGAGGGTGGAGTTAGAGGGTGGAGTTGGAGGGTGGAGTTAAAGGGTGGAGTTGGAGGGTGAAGTTGGAGTTGGAGGGTGGAGTTGGAGTTGGAGATTGGAGTTGGAGGGTGGAGTTGGAGGGTGGAGTTGGAGTTGGAGGGTGGAGTTGGAGTTGGAGGGTGGAGGTGGAGTTGGAGGGTGGAGTTGGAGGGTAGAGTTGGAGTTGGAGGGTGGAGTTGGAGTTGGAGGGTGGAGTTGGAGTTTGGAGGGTGGAGTTGGAGGGTGGAGTTTATTTTTTCAGTGAGAAGTGTGCATGTACCTTTAAAAGCGTCACAAAAGACCTACTGATATCCAGTGCACTTTAAACTAGCTGGGAGAAACAAGATGGTTAGAAATGAGGAGAGTCAGCTGGTAACGGTAAGGCAACCTTTCCAAAGTAGTGGCAAACAGATATATATTACAACAGTGAGCGGCAAGTGATTTACGTTTCTTTTATTTATGCAATGAAGTTCGGCATTTGAATCTATGTATGAACGGTACGGAAACACCCTATTGGTCAGGCATGGTCAACGCAGAACAGGGTGGAGTTGGAGTTGGAGGGTGGAGTTGGAGGGTGGTGTTGGAGTGTGGAGTTAGAGGGTGGAGTTGGATTTGGAGGGTTGGAGTTGAAGGGTGGAGTTGAAGTTGGATGGTGGAGTTGTAGTTGGAGGGTGGAGTTGGAGGGTGGAGTTGGAGGGTGGAGTTGGAGGGTGGAGTTGGAGTTGGAGGGTGGAGTTGGAGGGTGGAGTTGGAGGGTGGAGTTGGAGGGTGGAGTTGGAGGGTGGAGTTGGAGTTGGAGGGTGGAGTTGGAGTTGGAGGGTGGAGTTGGAGTTGGAGGGTGGAGTTAGAGTTGGAGGGTGGAGTTGGAGGGTGGAGTTGGAGGGTGGAGTTGGGGGGTGGAGTTGGAGGGAGGAGTTGGAGTTGGAGGGTGGAGTTGGAGGGTGGAGATGGAGTTGGAGGGTGGATTTGGAGTGGAGGGTGGAGTTGGAGGGTGGAGTTGGAGGGTGGAGTTGTGGGGTGGAGTTGGAGTTGGAGGGTGGAGTTGGAGGGTGGAGTTGGAGGGTGGAGTTGGAGGGTGGAGTTGGAGGGTGGAGTTGGAGTTGGAGGGTGGAGTTGGAGTTGGAGGGTGGAGTTGGAGGGTGGAGTTGGAGGGTGGAGTTGGAGGGTGGAGGGTGGAGTTGGAGGGTGGAGTTGGGGGGTGGAGTTGGATGGAGGAGTTGGAGGGTGGAGTTGGAGGGTGGAGATGGAGTTGGAGGGTGGAGTTGGAGGGTGGAGTTGGAGGGTGGAATTGGAGTTGGAGGGTGGAGTTTATTTCTTCGGTGAGAAGTGTGTATGTACCTTTAAAAGCGTCACGAAAGACCTACTGATATCCAGTGCACTTTAAATTAGCTGGGAGAAAGAAGAGGGTTAGAAATGAGGAGAGTCAGCTGGTAACGGTAAGGCAACCTTTCCAAAGTAGTGGCAAACAGATATATATTACAACAGTGAGCGGCAAGTGATTTACGTTTCTTTTATTTATGCAATGAAGTTCGGCATTTGAATCTATGTATGAACGGTACGGAAACACCCTATTGGTCAGGCATGGTCAACGCAGAACAGGGTGGAGTTGGAGTTGGAGGGTGGAGTTGGAGGGTGGTGTTGGAGTGTGGAGTTAGAGGGTGGAGTTGGATTTGGAGGGTTGGAGTTGAAGGGTGGAGTTGAAGTTGGATGGTGGAGTTGTAGTTGGAGGGTGGAGTTGGAGGGTGGAGTTGGGGGTGGAGTTGGAGGGTGGAGTTGGAGTTGGAGGGTGGAGTTGGAGGGTGGAGTTGGAGGGTGGAGTTGGAGGGTGAAGTTGGAGGGTGGAGTTGGAGTTGGAGGGTGGAGTTGGAGTTGGAGGGTGGAGTTGGAGTTGGAGGGTGGAGTTAGAGTTGGAGGGTGGAGTTGGAGGGTGGAGTTGGAGGGTGGAGTTGGGGGGTGGAGTTGGAGGGAGGAGTTGGAGTTGGAGGGTGGAGTTGGAGGGTGGAGATGGAGTTGGAGGGTGGATTTGGAGTGGAGGGTGGAGTTGGAGGGTGGAGTTGGAGGGTGGAGTTGGAGGGTGGAGTTGGAGTTGGAGGGTCGAGTTGGAGGGTGGAGTTGGAGGGTGGAGTTGGAGGGTGGAGTTGGAGGGTGGAGTTGGAGTTGGAGGGTGGAGTTGGAGTTGGAGGGTGGAGTTGGAGGGTGGAGTTGGAGGGTGGAGTTGGAGGGTGGAGGGTGGAGTTGGAGGGTGGAGTTGGGGGGTGGAGTTGGATGGAGGAGTTGGAGGGTGGAGTTGGAGGGTGGAGATGGAGTTGGAGGGTGGAGTTGGAGGGTGGAGTTGGAGGGTGGAATTGGAGTTGGAGGGTGGAGTTTATTTCTTCGGTGAGAAGTGTGTATGTACCTTTAAAAGCGTCACGAAAGACCTACTGATATCCAGTGCACTTTAAATTAGCTGGGAGAAAGAAGAGGGTTAGAAATGAGGAGAGTCAGCTGGTTACGGTAAGGCAACCTTATCAAGGTAGTGGCGAACAGATATATATTACAACAGTGAGCGGCAAGTGATTTACGTTTCTTTTATTTATGCAGTGAAGTTCGGCATTTGAATCTATGTATGAACGGTACGGAAACACCCTATTGGTCAGGCATGGTCAACGAAGAACACAGTGTTGATTTGTAATGCCTGTATAAACTATGATTAAAAACATTGTTTGTTGGTAATTTTTTAAGTCACTCGTGGTCAATGTCAAAAATCCCCTCGCTCTAATCTATGAAGCAAATTTTGTGGCGGCCATTTTAATCCCAGTCTATTCTATTACATGGGTTGTTAATTTTGCACAGCAAAACTCTCACGGGCGTGCTAATCTCGAGCTGGTTTGGGATGAGAATGCAAGCTCCAGACAAAAGTAAATAAAGGCTCACGAGAGCGAGGCCAGCAAGTTCGGGAGCGCATTCCTTTGAAGTCTGATGGGGGGGCGGGGGATTGGCTTCCTTTGAAATGCCAAAGTTTTAGAAAGGCACATCGCTAACAGTGTGATGGTGGAATGGGGACGGTTCCACATAAAACCAAGCACCCAGGAAGTTGTACGAGGCTGCAAGCACGTCTGTGTGGAATGAAAAGTGCAAACATCTGTAGAGCACTTCCGAGCTGAAGCAATAAGGGGGTTGAATGGAAACAGGCGGGACAAAGGCTTGTGATGGGGAGAGAGGGTGCTAACTGGGACGGGGTAAGAAAGAGGGGAATGGATGGGGGAAAAGGCAGGTAAAAAGATGGATGATGCGGAGGGCAGGGGAGAAGGGGCGGGTGAAACAATCTCTTGGCATTGCTGTGGTGGGGGTGGGTTGGGGAGCGGCAGCCTTTTGAAAAGTGCAAACATCTGTAGAGCACTTCGGAGCTGAAGCAATAAGGGGGTTGAATGGAAACAGGCGGGACAGAGGCTCGTGATGGGGAGAGAGGGTGCTAACTGGGATGGGGTAGGAAAGAGGGGAATGGACGGGGGAAAAGGCAGGTAAAAAAGATAGATGATGCGGAGGGCAGGCGCGAAGGGGCGGGTGAAACAAGCTCTCGGCATTGCTGTGGTGGGGGGGTGGGGGGGAGTGGCAGCCTTTGAAGTCTGATGCCGAGGCTCAGACAAAGGGTGATGTGCGAGCGGCTTCCTTCCAAGTTTGATGGGGGGGCGGGGGAACAAATGGCGAGTGCGCACCCGTCGCACATGCACTGGAAGTAATCTGCATTCTGCATTCCAAAGCCCTCTTGGTAGGATTTTCTGGTGCCCCTCTATATCTCTCGCCAGCAATGCGTAAGCGCATTGGCAGGCGAGACCTAAAAATCTATCCATCACATTACGCTACAGCAAATGGTCATAGTATTGACAGCTGAGCCATTGAGTGCAAGGTTTATTTTGCTTTTACTGAAGAATGGGTCAGCAGTAGGCATTTACCAGCAAAGGTACTTTCCAGGAAAAGGGTCATGTTTACATTGTCCCAGTATGTGTATGCCGGGGGAATGCTTGATCTGCCTGAGTCATTCTAAAGCTAGAACAAAACAAAGTGGGATTCTCTATAAAACACAATTTCTGCAATAAAATGACTAAACCTTGACAAGACAATAACTGCTAATCCTCTCCCAGTTTGCGTCCTCGAGCTTATTACTTCCACGACAATGGCTTTAATTGGCTAGTCGTTGAATGGGGCATCGGGTTACAATGTAACAGACACATGGAAGAGGAGCACAAATACGTCTTGGACTCCAGAAATTTTGTTGTAAGAATGCAGAATCAGCAGCAACGGACCATGGGAATTTTTTTCTTTGAAAAGTTTGGGAGCTGACAGCAAACAAAAAGTTCAAATGAAAACTGTGTTGTGGGCATCGCCTATCTAGGTATGAAAGGTGTCACTTGCTCACGTTGAAAATGACACCCACAAGTGTGTAACCAATAAGCAGTTTAGCGTAGGAGAACATAAGTCACTATTTTAAGACGGAGCTCATTTAAAGCACTACAATGCCTTTGGGCCGAGTTAGCGCTATATTAAACTTCCCAAAAAAGAAAGAAATGGCACAATGAGTTGTGCTCAGAAATAAAGTGAGGAGGGTCACAAGGGGAATATTTAACGACCACGACATCTCGAGCCCCTGCAAATACTTGAAAAAACACAAAGAGGTGCCTGGTCCAAAAAGCTATTTGTGTGTCGTGTCAAGACTAAACCCGAGAGTCCATCAAAACACATGTATGAAATAACACTGGGCTGGAAAATTCCATCAGCCCACCCAATGGCGGAATATCGTCATGTGGAATACAAGTCATAAATCCAGCTCTCGCCCTACGCACCTGGTCATGATGCGGAGATGGATTTTGAAACTGTTTTGTTAGGCCACAGTGTTTTTCAGATGGTACTGATGGAGTGCAGTGCTAGTGAAAAAACTAAAGTGAAAATGAAGTGGGGATAAAATTGGCTCAAAGGACAAAAAATAAATTTAATAAGTATTGTCCTAAGGTCAAAATAAAACAACGCCAAATAGTTTAAAATAATAACTATCTTGTGGCGCGGTGCAGTGACCTTAGGACAATACTTATTAAATTTATTTTTTGTCCTTTGAGCCAATTTTATCCCCACTTCATTTTCACTTTAGTTTTTTCACTAGCACTGCACTCCATCAGTACCATCTGAAAAACACTGTGGCCTAACAAAACAGTTTCAAAATCCATCTCCGCATCATGACCAGGTGCGTAGGGCGAGAGCTGGATATATGACTTGTATTCCACATGACGATATTCCGCCATTGGGTGGGCTGATGGAATTTTCCAGCCCAGTGTTATTTCATACATGTGTTTTGATGGACTCTCGGGTTTAGTTTTGACACGACACACAAATAGCTTTGTGGACCAGGCACCTCTTTGTGTTTTTTCAACAATGAGTTGTGCATCACCCAAAGCAAATTAAAATAACATATGCGCAGGAAGTCTGTGTTGGTGTGGAAAAGAGAAGCAGACTGGTCTCAGAGTATGTGAAGGCTAGCCGGTCGTCCAGTATCTGCATTTAGGTGTTTATGGACAGCCGCTCCTGCAAGTTCATAAGGCGCTTGAGCATCATCTCGAGATGTGTCTGCCCCATGTCTGAGGCGAGGTCTGGAGCTCTTGTACCTCAGCGGTGCCCGAGTTAGCAGGGACCCAGATCCACGGTGAATGTAGGAGGAAAACCACTTTCACTTTTACTTCACCATGAACGAATGGCAACAGCAGTCTCTTGCCCTGCTCCTCCTCATGTAATAGCAAATGTACAGCAACAGATGGCACACCTCTTCCCCAGGCATTTACGGCTGCGCAGGCACAGTGATGACGGGAGGGAAGAAAGAAGCAGATAAAGTACTGAGGGAGGGCGACGGTAACTTAGACAACGTGGACAAAGTGGAGGGGGGTGGGAGGAAAGGGAATAGGACAACGGGAGGGGCGGGAGCAAATTGAAACACGAAGGGTAGACATTAAACGGAAAAAAAAGAAAACACACCCTAATACAAACAGTTCGGTCTCATCAGTGTGCCTCGCTTTTTCAGTCAACAGCAACACACACGCAGGCTATTACTAGGGCTGCGGGGGCGGGTGGGGGAGCGGCAGCCTTTGAAGTCTGATGCCGAGGCTCAGACAAATGGTGGCGTGCGAGCAGCTTCCTTTCCAAGTTGATGGGGGGGGGAGCAAATGGCGAGCGCGCGCCCGTCGCACATGCACTGGCTATAATCCGCATTCCAAAGCCCTCTTGGTAGGATTTTCTGGTGCCCCTCTATATCTCCCGCCAGCAATGCGCAAGCGCATTGGCAGGCGAGACCTAAAAACTATTGACTGTATTTCAGCCCAGAATAATAACTAGTTGCTGACATTAATTCAAGTAATCTATCCATCACTTTTTGTTTTCTTCAGTGTGATATCAAAGTGTGACAGGTGTACTCAGTCATGGAACCTGTGCTCACAGTGTCATATGACTCAAGCTGCATCCTACTGATGAGTTCAGATAAGCCAAAACTGTTCTTGAGTTGCCCTGTTCTCATTCCGAGGAGACCTGTCTTGGCAGTTTGGACTGGTCTACTCCTTTGGAGGAGGATCAAGGGTGATTTACATATGATTGGTTACTATCTGAAGTGGCATGGCACAAAAAAGAAGGGCTGGATTACAAACCTAAGTAATTACCAGCGCCGAAAATGAATTCAAGCAATCCACCCATCACTATTTTGCTTTCTTCAAAGTGATCCCGTAAGTGCAACTGGTTTGCAGAGATTTGGGCCTGTGTTCAATGCACCATGGAATTCAAGCTGCAACCTACTGAGCCCAAAAATGCAGAAACTGGTTTTGGGTAACTTGTCATCCCATTCAGAAGGAAATTGGCTTGGCATTGTGTCTGGTCTGCTCCTATTAGAGCAGGACCATGGTTTATTTGCATATGGCTTGTTCATGTCTGAGGTGGCAGGAGGGCAAGAAACGATGCACCATAGCTAAGATTAATTCTAAGTAATGTCCCCATCACTTTTTTGATTTCTCAGTTCCATGTCTTAAGTGCTACAGGTTTGCCAAGACATATGCCATAGCACTCAAGGGGCATCCTACTGATGAGTCCCAAAAAGGCTAAAACTCTTCTTGAGTTGCTTGTGTTCCCGTTCATAGAAACCTCACATAGGCTGAATTACTACTACTGGAGCAGGACCAAGGCCAATTTGTTTATAGATGATTCCTGTTTAAGGTGGCATTGTGGGCAAAAAAATTATGGACTGAATATAGGCCCACAGTTCCCTCTGTGCAATGTCCTAGGCGCAACAGGTGTGTCCGGACCTGGGACCCATGCTCTCTGTCCCCTAAGGCTCAAGCTGCACCATACTGACGAGGCCCAAATAGGTTGAAACTGATCTTGGGCTGCTTGTGTTACCATTCAGAGGGGACAGCTGCTATTGGAGCAGTTGAGTAAAAAGCTGATTTCGGTATGTTTGGTTGATAACGGAAGTGGCAATGAAGAGATGTGGCCTAATGGCCAAAGCTGCCAACTTCGAACTGGGGAACCAGGTTTAAGTTTCTGACTCGGCTCAACCTCCTGTTATTCTAGGCAAATCGCTTAATTTTCCTGCGTTGAAAATGAATGAATCTGACCTTCTAAATGCAATTTGGTGCTCATATACAGTGCTCCGAGGACCTTGGGTCATGATTGTACTATAGAAAACTGCATAAAACTTGGTGGACACAAAAATGATGGCAGGCATTGCAGGTCAGTGTAATTACCAGCAGCTGAGATTAATTCAGGCATTCCATACCTACTCTTTTTTTCCCTAACTTCATGCTTAAGAACAGCCACAAGATTCCTGTAACATGATTGGAATACACGTCCAAACCTCAAGTACTACACCAAACATATTAATTATAGGCTAAACTACAAACCAAAATTGCTGACCACGCATAACAATCTCAGTAGCTTTTAAAACAGACTCTCAGAAATCTCCTTGACATCACATAAGCAGACTTAAAGCACCATACAAATGCAACTACAGTGAAGTGCAGTTTTTTTGACTGAAATAATTTTTGAAAAAAATACAAGATGCAATAATTCTCTTTAACGACCTATTTTTATTAATATACACAATACTCTCCAAACCAACTTCATCTTCTCCCATAACAAATAATCAACCCAACTCTCCAAAAACCTATCTCACAACACATATTGAGCCCCTCCAAAAAGCCAACAATCGCTCCCACGGAAACCCGAATAATTCTCCCAGTCTGAACAATAATGTCACCAAACTCTAAAACTGCCTCGCTGCCAGTTTCACTGTTCCCTAACAGATAGACTGTCTTTAGCTTCTACAAGGCAGGCTGGTATCCACATTTTATTAGCATTACACCTGCCAGCGTGCTTTCCTGCTGAACATTGGTGCACAATCATGGCCTTCATCAGAATCATCTTTGGGAAGGGTGGGATACTGGTCTGGGTGTTGCTGGTCTGGGTGATTCTGAAATGGAGATGGACAGCGACTGCCAGCTGGAGTAGTGCACTCCTGGATGGTTCCAATACAGTTGCTGACTCCTATTTTCTTTCGACCATCTGAAGGAATGCCATATGAACTTTTTCATTTTCACCCATTGCATCTAGTAGCTAGTGATTTTCACATGCCGCTGCCATTGACTCATTCCCTTGTACCTTTATCGCAGCAGGCTGTAGTGGCGTTAATGTGTGGAAAAAGGGAACGGAATAGTAGCCCCCTTCACAGTAAGCACATGTATAAAAAAAGTTAAAAAAATAAATCAAATTCAGCTTTATTCGGTTGTAAAATAATGCCATCATAAAAGCAATTAATATACACTATAATCATAATAAAAATATTACAAATGGGATAACAAGTATTCAAGTTAATTCATATAAAATTATGGCAGTAATTATGATCAAAATATCACACTTAAATTCATCAAATAAAATTCACAACATTTCATTAGCTCTAAAACGATAAACTTAAAAATTCCTCAGAACATTATGCTCTTCCTATAACTGACTGCTTTTTTTAAAAACATCGCAGTATTCCAAATCATATTAGCATTATCCATGGTTTGTAGTGCAATATACGCTGGTCAGCATTTTCTTATTCCCATAGATTTCAGCATTGGCAAAATCCAAACTTTCCTAATAAGAGCATAAATTCCACATAAGAAAATGACATGAATAGTGGATTGACTTGAGCAATTATCGTAAGGACAAGGGGCCTCATTTATGAAAAGTGACGCATCGCTGCGTGAAAACAGCGATGCGTCACTTTTCACGGCATCCTCCTTGCGACACCACTGATGCGTCATATTTACAGTATGACGCATCATGTCGTAAGGAGTTACAGATACGTCAGTATTTCTGACGTATCTGTAAGCGCAAAAGTCACGCATTGCTGGGGTGTGTCACAAAAGTGACGCAACTTCAGCAATGCGTCCTTTCACATGGGGAAAGCCCCATGTGAAAGGGCTTGCGTCAGTCTTACGCCTGCTGTGAGGCAGGCGCAAGATATTGACGCAACAGCGTCCTAAAAGTGACGCAGTGAAATCTTATAAATTTCACTGCGTCACTATTACGAGGCTTTTTGCGGGGGAATGCCCCCTCTGCATACATTATACCTGATGCAGGTATAATGTAGCGCAGGGGTTTACAAAGTGACGCATCTGCTTAGATGCGTCACTTTGTAAATAGTGCGCAACAGGAGGCATGTTTTACGCCACCGATGCGTCACAAAAAGTGACGCATCGGAAGCGCAAACCTGACGCAAGGCCTCATAAATGAGGCCCCTGGTATCATGGTTCGGCTCCAGTCATTCATATCAGGAAAGCTAATAAGTCTGGGGTCCATTCGAAGCCTAAATCTTGTTAATAGGAATCTATCGTATCCTTCTGGTACTATCACTAGATATGGCTGAATTTTAAAAACACTTAAAATCATTTGATTTCCCAGTACCGTGGGCTTTAATATTTCGGTCGTCAGCCGTGACATTTCCAACATCGCGAGACCTTCCTTTTTTATATCTTTCCTACGCACTGCTTGCATGGACTCGGGATCGGTAAAATACTTCAAATGGCCCAGGTTCTGTAAAAATGTATGAACATAATTGACGCAGGGAATCGATAAGACTTTTTCCATCTTTATTTATTTATTTATTTTTTACATTTTTAGAGCGCGCTGTTACCCGAAGGTGTCCTGGTGCTAGCTGATCGCTAGTGGGGGTGAGCAGGGACATTAGCGAGAGAAAAAACAGGTTTTGAGAGCTTTCCTGAACTTGAGTAGGTCGGGGGTCTGTCTTAGACTGGCCGGCAGCGCGTTCCAAGACTTGGCGGCGCCTAGGGATAGACTTCTTTAAAATATCCTTTAGAATATCCCTATTTAACTGTGTCTCTTCTTTTGTCCATACTCGGTGCCATAAAAGAACCGGCTCCAATTTAATAAAATCAGACACAAACGTTAAACCTAATTCGTCATGGCATACATAGGAAGAAGTTGTTCTAGGTACTGACAATATATATCTCAGAAAATTATTTTCCACAAACTGTAATGACTGAATATTTGAATTGCCCCACACCCCTGAACCATAAGTTGCAGTTGGAATACTTTTTGCCTGGTAGATCTGCACTGGAACCATCTGTGCCTGGATGGTTCTAGTGCAGTTGCTGACTCCTATTTTCTTTCGACCTTCCGAAGGAATGCCATATGAACTTTTTCATTTTCACCCATTCATCTAGTAGCTAGTGATTTTCCAATGCTGCTGCCTTGACTTATTCTCTTGAACCTTTATCGCAGCAGGCTGTAGTGGCGCTAATGTGTGGAAAAAGGGTACGGAATAGTAGTCCCCATCACAGTAAGCACATGTATTCATAAAATCACACTCAACTGCTTGTTCAGTAACCTCGCCCTTGCTACACTCCACCCTCATTTGTTCTCATAACAACATCTTCTATGCAACTTATTATGAGGTCCTGCAAATGTTGTTTCTAGGGTTAGAGTTATGTTATTTTCGTGTCTGGTAATGGTTAGGGTAACATAAGGGATGGTGTTAGGGAAATCTTGGTTTTTTGGGTTGGAGTAAGAGTTAGTGTGGTATTAGGCTAGGTTAAGAGTAAGGGATGGAGTTAGGGTTACATTAGGTCAAGGAGCTGGGTTATGGTTTGTGTAATAGAAGAAGTGAGTGATGGTGTAGGAGCTGGTATACAACAAGAGGGCGGAATGGGAGGAATGGAACAGGGGTATCATCGCAAAATGTCATAAAAGACATGGTTAATAGTAAAAAAGGACACTGTTAGGGTAAGGGAGAAGTACCAGTGTGGGGGTATAGTTATTGTGTGTTTTAAGACATTCATAAATGTAGAGGTGAACATTGAACTTTTTTACATTTACCTTTTTGTATTTTGCAAAGACATATATGTTAGTCATATTTCTAAAGTCTATTTTTTGTATTCTACTTTTTGTTACATAAAATAACCTTTTCACCGGAAGATGGCATTGAAAGGGGCAAGCGCCTGAGTGGTTTAGCTGTCCAACGATTTTGTACTCTCCAGTCCACAACCTTTAACCATTACACCCAGCTCATTGTATTGTTCCTCTGTCAGTAACAGCACCTACAACCAAAAAATGGACTAATACTAATATGATCATACAGTTCTTAGCATTATACTTGTTACAGACAAGACAGTTGATATAAAAATAATGGGACAGTGAAATGACCATAATTCCCAAGTAATGGTAATGGCTTTCACACAAAATAAAAATGTAGTGAAAAAAACTAAACTGTGTTGGAGTATTACTCACCATATTACTCTTCCTTTGTTCAATTAATTTTTTTCCTTTCCAGATATTTGAATTTGAATTTGACTCTACTCTTTTTAAGGGTCCACCTGTTCCACACATTAACCCTTGCACTCTTCCTCTGCCACTCTCCTTCTGGGGGCCGTACGTTGAACTGCCACTGGTCAGCACTCTCTCCAGGATCAATGTAGGTCTTTGTCCTGGTCATTTGTGCCCTCTAGAGTCCATCCGGTTATTGGCTCAGAATCCCCTCCATCCTACTGCTTCCGTCCCTCCCATGTCACTGCATGCCCGCCCGCTTCCTCTTCCTGTTGTCCTCCTCCTCTCAGAGCATAATTTCAAAGCACATTCACTACAGCTCCCCAGGGACTGTGAGGCATTTTTTATAATATACTTAGAACGTAAGTGACCCTAAGGTGTAGGAGCTCTTTACATGGATGCTAGTTATATTACACAAGGTCATATTAATTTTTGCGGACATTTGTATAGATCGCGAGCTTGACTGACTCAAAGGTAGTAAAGCGATTTACAAAAGTGGCAGTTACATTAAACAAGGTCAGGTTCATTTTTCTGTTTTTAGGTGCGCAGAGTTTAAGTGATGCCGAACAAGTTTATAAATTTTTTTCCTCTCTAACTGACAAATGGGTGCAGCGTTCATCCCTGCCACCTCCATTCATTTCGCTGCATGCCCACCCAGCTGCCTCTTCCTGGTGTCTTCCTCCTCCTCCTCTCAGAGCTCTAATTTCAAATCACATTAATGGCATCTCCCCAGTTGTTGTTCCTATGTCTAGTGCTCCTGTACCCAGGGGGCTAGGACAAAGGGCAGGCAGGGGGCTTGCTGGTAAACAGATGGAGTGAGCAGTGTTTTGAATTGAAAACTCGTGAGAAGGGCGCCTGGTGAATAGAGACTTGGGAGAGGAGGGATGTGACGTCACTGCCATTGGAAAGTACCTCACTGCTATTTTTCATTGGTTGTTCAATACTCTATGATGCAGTCGCACACAGAATGTTATAGTGCTGTTGACTTGCATCGAGGCACTTGTTTTTTTGTCTGCGCATTAAAAAGCCTTTGGAATGTGTCCATAAACATTTCCTGAAGCATGCATGAATTCCTGAATCAGACTGCATGACCCAGTGTGTAGCAAATGTATTGCTCGTCAATCCTTGACGGCACAGCACCCAGGATAATATGTTGCATGGTTAAACGCTTATAAGGTCCCAAATGTGACACCTATTGGCTATGTCAGTGCTTGTTTCTCTTTCTATTCCCTCACAGGTCGACTCCGTACCAGGTTCCTGGGGAGTAATGTTATAACTGGATAAAGATCAGTGTTCCTATGATACCCTGAAATAGTTGAGAGATGGAAGCTTGTTGGGTGCCATCTTTCTTTGTGCAAAGACCTTAACCCCTTCGCTGCAGCAGCTATTCTGCCGCAGCGCTAAGGGGAGGCGGGGCCGCGCGGCGGTCCCGTGCTCGTGACAGAACCGCTCCGTCACGGCCCTCGGGTGAGCTGTGCTTGTGACGGAACAGTTCCGTCACGGCCCCGCCCACTCTTCAGAACGCTCTGCGCAGGCGAGGAATTCGCCCGGCGCAGGCGCGGCGAGCGGGCCGTGACGGAACCGTTCCGTCACCAGCACAGCCCACCCGAGGCTTGTGACGGAACGGTTCCGTCACGAGCATGGGAGGGGTTAAAGAACTAAAACAAATAATAGTATAAATAAACCAAGGTGTACATTTTGTTTGAGGAGACCTGTTAATTGATTGCAAACAGTTTATTGTAACATTTGATTGTGTACATGGGTAATGGATTAACTCAGCAAATATTTGCTATGCTTCGTGAGTAATAGGGCGTACTAATTACATGTAAATTATGAAGTCGTTTGCAAGTATTGAAAATATAAATATATCCCTGCAGGCTGATATTCAGCAACCTAGTGAGTTGGCTTTCCAAAGGGGTTGTGAGTTTGGCACAGGGAACATTCACAAAGTCATGGAGGCACCTTTTTGCTGTGCCTTTTTTATTTTTTCAGTTCATCAGCTCCACAACTGGGCAAATCGGGTGAAAGTTTGCAAAAATTAAGTCATGTTTTAAAGACTGTTGCTTTTAAACTGCACACAGTAATAAAACTAGCAGAGACATGCTGTAGAAAACAGATGAAGTTCTATCAAGTTAAAGATATGATAAATATTGATTATATTTAAAATTAAGAAAGAGAAACATGACTTACCACATTCCCAAGTTGCAATGTAATTTTCTCCCCCAGGGCAGCATGTGTCGTTGGCTGTTTAGAGGGGAAAAAAGTCAATGATTTATATTACTGACCACATTAAGTACCAGACTCTGCTGATTACATAACACACCTGTCCCACATCACCAATCCCCTTATTTGTTCTTGTGGGAAATTTACCCTTTCTGCAGGGTCACCCCAGATATTTCACTTTTTGTTGGACTGTATATTTTTGCTGGCTGTAGAACTCTGTGCACTTTACCCCTGATAATCAGCGATAAAGTGCTTGTGCGCTCCCTTTCAACATGATGAAATTGGCATACATTTGGTTGTCGTGTTTGACTTACTTGTAGGTCCCTAGTATATGGTATAGAAGTTACCCAGAAACTGTAACTTATATGCTACTAGTGAACTCCAAAACCCATTATGCCATCCACTACAGTGATAGTGTAAACATGACTTCAGGCCTCTCATTTGTAGCCTGGCTGTTACAGCTTTTTACAGAAAATTCAACCTGCCAAATTAACCCCTTTGAGAAGTCAAACCTTTCTTTTAAATATTTATAAGTCACACCTATGTAGGCCTTATTGCCCATAAGGCAACGTGTGTGGTTTTTTAAAGAAGAACATGCCGAATGTAATGTTAAACATGTCCTTCCAGTAAAAGTGTGCAAAAAGCTTTTTTCATTGTAGCAAACTCCACTGTTCTATAGGAAAATACTGGGTAATGTTATTACATTTAATAATGCTAATTTCAGTTAGGAAATAGCTAGCAAAATAATAGAGCAACTGCTTTAATAGTTTCTTAAAAATCCAATTGTTTGTATAGGCAGAGTTTTGATAAATATTGAGGAAATGGTACTCTTAGAAAGTTACATTTTCCAGGCCTAACCCCTCTGGAGGCCTATTTACATTTGCTCTCCCACTTCTACCACCAGTAATTAGCATGTGACTGGATATGAAATGGCCTCCAAGGGTCACACATTAGGCTGACCTTAATGGGCAGAGATGACCCCTCTGAACCTGATAGAATATGCAGATGGGGCTGGGAGCATTCTTTTTTACATTAAAGTGTAAAATCCTGCTTGATTGTCAAATCATGTTCGACAGGTCTGCTGGGGCTTTACATTTAACATTTGGGGCACAGTTCTAAGAGGCCTCTCCTCTGACAGGCAAATAATAGCTGTCACCTGGGCAGGACCCTTAACTTGTCCCCCAAGAGAGGCAGGCTCCACTCACAAAGGGACACTTTTTGACATTACAATGTTAATTCCTGCTGGTGTGTCAAATCCTGCTTAACAGATCTGCTGAGGATTTACACATAACACTTGGGGCACACAACAAGGGGCCATAACAATACTTGTGTATCCACTGTCTGCTTGCTGAAAAACCATTATTTGTTCTATCAGACCTCAGTCTCTGGGTTTTTTGGGGTACTGTGACTTCCTCAAAAT
Organism: Lissotriton helveticus; assembly: GCF_964261635.1. NCBI lineage: Eukaryota > Metazoa > Chordata > Amphibia > Caudata > Salamandridae > Lissotriton > Lissotriton helveticus. Next base: position 747,359,498 of record NC_136071.1, on the reverse strand, counting down.
GGATTTTAGTGTTAGCTGTAGGAGGACACTAGGATTTCCAGAGTACACTCCACACGCACATCACAGCTCTCAACTCAAGTTGAGTGGGGCTGAAGACTTCCCTCATCTAGAAAATGCCCAAAGTGGGTAAGGATCACCCTGGGAACCTTTGCCCCATTGGTTAGGGCATGCCAGCAGTCATTCCTACCCACTAGCTTGTGCCATCCATAAATGTGGCATCTCCAGGCACCCACTTCAGAATCCTCCTGGACCTGAGGAAGATCAGAAGAGGATTGAACCTGCTATCTGCTCCCCGAACGAGCCCTAAAGAACTGGACTGCTCTCCCTTGTACCCAGGATTAAGAGTTGGGCTAAAGGGTCATAAGGCTGACTTCCTGTGAAACCTACAGGACACAACAAGTTACAAGAGGCCTTTTCCTGCAACTGCCCAGCTGACAAATGGCAACTGGACCTGGGCTGGACCCTGCTGTTTGACCTCTGCCTGACACCCTGTGAGTCTCTCAGTGCTGCCCATGACGACCCTGGGGCCTCTAAAAATGAACACCTGTGATGGATTGAGACTTAAAGGACTAAAGTCAGGAGGTAAAACCAGGATGAACCTGGTTGGTATATCCAACAAATGCTACATTGCGGTCAGCCTAGCCTCAAATTGAGCCTAGATCCCGGTCTACTGTGACCATGGATTTTCATTGCCACTTTATGCTTCTTCTTCTGTCTGCTTCTTGGTTTTTGGTTATTTTGGTGTTGGTGTTTATGAACTTTACTCTATTTTTCTAATTCACTTTAGGATTTTTATTGTGTTACATTTAGGGCTTATTACCGTTTTGGTACTACATAAATACTTTACACATTGCTCTAAGTTAAGCCTGTATGCTGTGTTCCATAGCTACCAGGGGGGTAAGCTCAGGTTAACTTGGCGCCGTTAGGTTTCACAAGGGTTGGGATTATTCCTTGAAGTAGGTATTCAACCAACCCAACTAATGATCCTAATTCTTACAGTTATCCTATCAATAGCTCTTCCTTGGACCTTACTGTTGTTCTACAAATAGTACTTTACTCCCCCGAGTAATACAGGTATTGTCTTTGCAACATTTCTTGACTATAACGCTGAAAGCAATGTTATGCACCACACTACAAACATATTCATGCAGCCTGAAAGCAATATTTTCTCCGTTGTCCAGAAACGCTCTTAGTCCGATAAGTGTGGATAGCAAACATGCTTGCCACCGGAAGTCCCCCACAAACAAAATTCTTATCATTACGCCTGCTGATGGAATTCCTGTGTTTATAGGGGTTTTTGATTGAGGCAGCTGATTGGGTAGACTCCCACATTAAGCAGACAGTGAGCAGTGGCTCCAAACAGAACTGAGATGCCGTGGGAACTGTTACACAAGTGTGCAGGTACATTTTTGCTGCCTCTTTTGCATTCTGTTTTCGACTTCACCAGCCTCGCAATTGTGAAAAACAAGTCAAAAAGCTCGTAAAGTTTCGAAGCACATGGCTTGTGAAACAATAATGGCAGATATACATGCTGTAAAAGAGGGGAAGTTATGCAAAGGTGAATTATTATTTTCATTTATAAGAATAAAATTGAGGGACAATAAACACGACGTAACATTTCCACAGTCTCCTACAGCGCCACGTGACAAGACCCCTCTGCTGGCCTCCCGCAGCAGACCCCCTGCAGTGGACTCCTGTGGCAGACCTTTCTAAAGCATCGGGCTATTGTGTTTGTATTTCCGTTATAACGAGGGCTTAGTGGATAGCATGTGTACTATATCGGAAGACTTTAAGGTTACTTTAAGGAGTATGTGCTTTACCAAACATGATGGGATATTGAGGACTCTTCGCACCCGTCGTACCCGACTAGAACAGGAGAGAAAGCTTCTGGAGGGTTTCCTGACTGCCACTAACCGGGAACTGGTGCAGGTACAACAAATAGACAAACTCACAAAGTATTCAGAGTTTGCAGACAGAGAGTCCAAATTTCAGGGAAAATAAACATGAGCCAGACCATATAGAGACAGAAAGCGGCATGGGAGATCACTGGCAGCTATGATCAGGTGCCCCTTGGCTGTTAATTCCATAACACACATTCTATATGATAAAGGCATAGGCTTGCAGACTATGCTTCAGAGGTTACATAAATTAAGTACATAATACTCCAAGCTCTATTGCTCTACAGGATCCTTGCCAGGTGCATCCATTGCTAAATATCTTGTGGATGCAACCATAGGTTGGATTAGTAATATGCAGCACCAGGTCCTGTCAATACCATTCAACATTGACAAAATGAGCAAATTGATAGGTTACCTTCTCACATATAAGACCCTCGTTCTGATAGACTCCACATGGAATTAAAAGTTTCCTAGCTAACGTAGGGGAAAGTTTGAATTCTGGTAAGGACACAGAGGCAAAGTTTAGGCTTTACTTTCCTCACTTCAATTTATCCAGCAGCATTTAACAAACAACATTTGTTTTAGACACTGGTTTAAAGTAAAACCTCTTAAAGGTTGAGAATGAGGACCAATCAGCCTGTTTGAGGATATCCTCCAGTTTAGCTCCCAAAGCAAACACTTTAGATACGATGGCACCTCTCACTGAGTGACCCCCAGAAAGTGAAATGTCAATACCTGTTTCTTGCATCCCCCGTCTGCCCCATCTGGCAACCATAGGGAAAGAAACCACCTCATGAGACTGGGTAAGAGCAATCAACAGTTGTCCCTTGCCGTGAGAACGTGATTCCCCCATGACGGTTTAATACAACTTGACCGTTTTAACCGCACACAATTTTAGTACATTATGGAATGAAGCATAGAACTAAATTCTTGGAATACATTTTGTACGCCTAGCAATGTGAAAGAAAACCAACTCCTGGGTGAATACTCTACCTGTATGTCCAAAGCACGAATGTCCGAAACTCTGCAACATGAAATTTGACATAGCAGCATTGCTAATTTTGCTGAAAATTGTTTTCTATACAGGTACTTGTTAGAAGGACAAAATTTAAAGAGGTTAAGAACTCTCTTCACATCCCACAATACTGAATACCTGTGCTTTGGGGGTAGCGACAGTCTAATACCCCTCAAATGTTTGCATGCCAAGGGAGGTTCTCCCACTGTATGGCTGTCCACTGGTAAATGACCTGCAGAGATCACAGATCGAAATGTAGTTAATGACCTGTATGCCAATCCTGTTGAGGCCTGATTCACCTGAAAATTTAGTACATGGACAACATCTGCCTTCAGTGGATCCACCTGGAACCGAAGACACCAACCCATCCATCTGGAATAGGCGGAACAATATCTCTTAGAATTGCTGTCTGCTCAGGCTCTGGCGAGTTGATCGGCAGCCTCTTGTGAACTGCCCAGGACTTTCCACCGTTACCGGTAATCCTCCAAGCCATAGGACACAGCGAGCCTGCGAAGACCAGAAGGTTGCCTTCGGGATCCCGGAGAAGATCCAGAAAGAGGCGTAGAAGGATTGGAAAATCCCCAAAAAGTTTCATCATCACTGGAAACCAGATTGAGACCTCCACGATGGGGTGGCCACTACCAGGTCCGCTCTCTGTCTGCGCACCTGCATGGCTAACCACATTAGCATTACAAATGGGGGAAATGCATATGCCATCTCCTTGCTCCAATTTTGGAGAAAAGCTACAGTGGCCACTGCATTGGGATTCGGCCACCAAATGCAATATCTGTCCAGCTGGAAGCCCAGATGAGACATGAAGAGATCCATGGAGTATTGACCCCACCTGTCCAGAATCTGGCAGAACACCCGGGTTTTTATTTACATAAGCTGTGATCTCTCCATTGATGGGAGTGCCAATCTGCCATCTGATTGGAAAAACCCAGAAGGTGTGCTGAGGACACAGATATCTGATTAGTTAGGCAATAATCCCATAATGTGCACACCAGATTAGATAGAGTTTTGGATTTCATCCCTACACAAATTGTTGACGTACCGACTGTAGTCACATTGTCCATTTTTAGCAGCACTGAACATTGGACCTTGTCCTTGGTCCAACACTTGTGAGCGAATGAGCCTGCCATTAACTCCAGACAGTTTATGCAGAGCTTGTTCGGTAATGGACCATTTTCCTCCTATAGTGAACTCTCTGCAACGCACTCCCCAGCCTGAGCCAGAGGCATCTGACTCTATCACCAGATCAGGTCGGGAGCTGAAAATTGCCTGACCGTTCCAGGCTTCCATATGGGTAATCCACCATTGCATCCACTCCCTCATCTTCCTCGGAAGCGCTAACTGCGCAATTTCCACGGAGCAATGCAGATAGCTTCTGATCAAGATCGACCAAATGTTGGGTAACTTTGTCACTATAATGATCTGCATAAATATTCTCTTGTCACCCATGCTTAATATTTCCAGGGACGTGAAACAGGGTTGCTCCCTATTTTGGATCCGGTTTACTTTAACCAGGGGTGGCTCCTCCACTTGGGTGGAGGAGTGTAGTCCCACTGCTTTCTCGCCATGCGAGAAGCAGAAACATAAAATGGAAATAACTACCATTTTATGTTTCTGCTTCCCGCATTGAGAGAAAGCAGAAGGGTATGGCTGCAGGCGGGCGGGTGGGCAGGGCTGCTCTGCGAGCAGGGCTAGGCAGGGGAGGAGTGGTGTGCCCACTCCTGAGTGCGCAAGACTGGTATGGTCAGCTCTCTGGGGCCGACCAAACCAGTCATGCGCACTCAGCCGTTCCACATGCAGGCTGCAATGCAGCCTACATGGAGAACATGGCTGGGCCATTATCCCCTGGCTGGGCGGCATCCTGACCAATCACAACACTACTTGCAGCGTTGTGATTGGCTTTGGGTGGGAGCCTTGCTGCCTGCTTCCTATTCCTGCCAGAGGCAGGAGAGCAGGAGAGGAGCAGAGACGACAAGGGCCCCGGCTGGCGGGAATGTCGTGCGACCCCCCCACCCTAAACAACCCCCGTCCGCCCACCCGCGAGTCTTGCCGGGCGCGACTGTCTTTAGCCTGAAACAAACTATGCACACATTACACGTGTCATGCATTAAAATATTCTTACTCAGTTGTGTTAATATTTCAGATTTTTCAGATTGTGTCAGATCAAGCTATATCAGGTATTTAGCTGTTTGTCTCTCTTGGCTTTCTTTCGGTGCTGTAGTACTTTTCACTCACTTTTCACCCTTCTGTTTCACAGTGTTTTTACCCTTCCGTACCTGCAGAAGTCTTTAAGTTTTGGATTTTCCAGTCCGCTCGCCATAGGTAACTTGCTACTCAGCATATACAGTTTTTTTAGGGAGCTCACAGTTTTTAAGTTCTTCTACACTTCATGCATATTTATGCATTTATTTGCACACTGGTGATGGGTAACGCTATCTCTCTCTTTGAACATAGGGTCATTTGGTTGCCCTTCATGTGTGTTGTCCTCAATTTTGGTAGCATTGTAAATGCTTTGATTTTGTAGAAACATGTATTTTTCGTCAAAACCATGAATATGTATTTATCTTTTTTCATTACAGTGGCCCCTGAGGAAGGGACTAGGAGTCCCGAAATGCATCAGGCTACCTTCAAATGTTTTTTGATTTGAAAACACTTGAAAGCCAGAATGTTATTTCACCACAGAATGGAATGATTTACGTTTGATATGTCATATTAACCATTGATGTATTAGTATATGGGTTGTTTTAATCCATATGTTGATTGTCTAATGACAAACAACCATTATATGACAATAACTTCGTGTTTGAAGCTTAATTTTTGCTAAACTATGTATATTATGAATTTACATTATTGAACTTGAATAGATTGTTTAAGTTGTTTAAACATCACTTGTAGTGTACGCAGTTATTCCAGTGAGCGTTCTCTTGATGTTGGTGATTAAAATATTCTCGCCACATTCTTATATCATTATAGGCGGATGATATGATGCTCTATTTTAAGAACCCTGGAGTGTGTTTAAACAACATTCCCAGAGAATACCTTAGATTTGGGGCATTGTACGGGATCACCATTAACAGGGATTAGTCACAAATGTTCCTGCTTATAGAAGGGGTGTGCCGTTTCATCCCTGAATTCCCACTGGAATGGTGTGACAGGTCGGTTAAATACCTGGGCATCTGGGTTAACCATGACATGGGTAAAGTAAAACTCGAAAACAATGGCCAGATGATACACAAAATTACTTACCCAATTACAGGCTGACTGTCCCTACCCCTATCACTAGCTGGTAGATTTGGGCTTATGAAAATGGTACTTCTCCCCATACTGCTATACATTTTCACAAATTGGCAAAGAAAGGGATGAGTACATGGTGGGATCTCTAGGACAACAATCAATGTATATCTTTGGACACCTTTACTAGGGGCATCCTGTGCACGCCATTAGATATATTTGTTTATAATGCATGGGGTACTGTAATCCCTGTTTAAACTCCAGTCATTCATTTCCTGATAATCGGCGACTTGTGTTACACCAAGTCACCGATTATAGTGAAAAACTCAGAATTCATCTATTATAAGGATATTAAATTTAACCCCCCACATCCTCCTCGGTGCTGGAGGGCCCCTGAGCTCCAGGGGCCCCCTCCGGCACTGTGCATGAGCAGCGGACCCTTGGCCTGAGAGCTCTTGACTGGGTTTGGACCGTGGCCGGCCCCCTCCATGTACTTTGCAGGGAGCCCACTCAAGTTTCATTACACCACTGATTACAGTCCAGTTCTGATGTCACAATGCCTGCTGCCAGCATCTCCAATCCATAGCCCAGCATTACCTATGTAACCAGCCAATAATCAAGCCTGGACTTGAAATTATGGACAGAAGAGGAATACGTGTTCTCCTGTACCCCTAGGCTTCCTTGTCTCCAAATGTCTACACCTATATGGTCATCCATCAAAGCCTGCAAGCACCTAGAGGCTGAGGTGAAGGCAGGGGAGGCCACAGACCATAATAGAAGCAGCTGTGTAGCAAGTGCAAAGGGAACGTTGCTTTTCTTTCTCCTGCTCTATTTTATTAGCTTACAATGTCATGCAGAGTGAATATGTTTCTTTTTTGCGCTCATTACATACAAAAAAGCTTGAATCTTGAATTCTGTATGTTTCTACACATTCTGAGATACTGCAGCTCTTTTTTTTTTTTAACTGCCTTGCACTGAGCGCTTTTTAATATCTGTTTTCAACAAACATCTAACAGGTTTTTGATGTGCTTAGTTTTGCACTAGAGGTTTTATTTTTATTTTTATCCTTCTTGTTAGCAAACATGTTCGCGCTTTCATATGAAAGAGCTACGCAACGCAAGGTTTTATGTACTTTGTGAGAAAATGGATGTGTGACCATGTATTATACAGGATAAAGTACCCCCTAGCATACACTATAAGGATATTGCAATGCACCTTGGAGTACCATAATCTTCTAATGGAACGCAGCCTTTGGCCTCTTTCCTCTATATGATTGTGGAACTCCTTGGGGACTTGCAATAGCCTTATATTGTACGGTAGGGGGTACTTTATCCCCTTTTTTGCAGGCCGAGAAAAGCGATGGAATCAATCACTCCTGACTTCCCTACATTGCCCATGACCTGTATAAACTCCTAACAGTCTATGAAACTGTTAATTTCTAGGCTGTATTATACAGCACTGGAGGAGTCTCTGAATCCGGAAGAGATCAGGTGTTCTTATTTTGAAGAAGAGATGGGCTATAAATACCAGAGAAACTGTGGACCTTTTGTTGAAAACAAATGAGCTTGGTAACACTAAGCTGCAGCCTTTGTATCACTCATTATAAAATGCTGCAGTGAGCATAGTACATGCCACATTCTTTATACATATGTGACCTAGATGGAGACTCTAGGTACTAGATGCGGGCAGCAGGAAGTGAGATTTCTACACTTTGCCTATTCTTGTTCTGGTGTTTACTCTTATTGAGAAGACGTTCTCACTGCACTAACCACAATGGTTGGCTACGACATATCTTGAGACATGATAGTTTCAATACTTAGGTGGCTGTATGAAATCCAGGTTGCTCACAGGAAGCACACGCTCCTTACATTACTACAGGCAAAGAGTCTGGGCCAGAAGGAGGTCGCCTAACTATAAGCAATTGATTGATGCACTGATATGTTGCAATGAACAAAACAACATTTATGATGAGCTAATGTCTGCCTCTTCCCGCCCAAAAGACATCTGAGGCACACTCAAGGTTTTTCTTAGTCAGGGACAACTTAAGTATTTTAGGGGCCCTGGGCCAGACTGAATTTCGGTCCCCTTGCTCAGAACAGCTCGGAATTTATCCATTTTCAGCTCTTTTGCACCCTTGGCCACTATTATCGGATCATTGGCAACTCTCTTTGTTGGCCAGCCTGCATCTGGGCCCAGAGCCGGACTGGCCGTAGAGGGCAACAGGCGTTTCCCCAGTGGGCTGCCAGGGTGGGGGCCGGTTTTGGGCCCCTGGGAGACGTTTTCGTTGCTGGGGGCCTGCAATATCAGCCTGGGTAACAAAATCGGGCAAAACTGCCCCTTGCTAACCGCTCGGCCGCACCCCCTCAGACCACCAGGGGGGCTGGCCGAGCTGCATGGCAGGGCTGGTTTCAGTTCCCATTCCGGCCCTGTCTGGGCCCAAACTTGGAACAAAGGGTCTCTCTGCCGGGCCAGCACCAGAGAAGCAGAAAAATGAGCAGCCTGAAAAGCCTGCAGCCTGAGGTGCAGCAGGCTAGTGCCTCACCTTTTGAGCCTGTGCACATGTAGGATGTTTTTTTGTTTACTACTCTCAGCCAGTGCTCTCCAAGGAACAGGGATTTAAGTCAGATGGCACTAGGCTGTGATTCCACCAGCCCAGCCGCAGCTCCACATGGATTGGGTAATCTTGGTGGTGACGTATAAGGGCACTCTGCACTAAACATTGACTTGTGGCCTCCTATCAGGCCCTACCTCGGTGCAGGTAGTTTCCAGCTAGACTACACCAGATTAGTGGCCCGACCAAGCTTCCTATCCTCAATGTGTGGTTAGCTAGCCTGTCAGCACTGATAGAGCGCGCGGGTCACCCGACCAATAATTTCGCCACTTCCGGCTTCGGGCCCATATATTTCAAATCACCATATACCTTGATCGGATGACCTCACGGTCTGCTATCAGATATTTGTGAGTTCCTTTCGTTATTCTTCAGTGTACCCGACTTACCATCCACCGACACGGGTACCTATGACCACAATGGATCAGGGAGCTAGCTGTAAAAGGAAAGGCAGCAAAATACAAAACCCAACAAATAACATTCAATAATCCTTGTAAAATGACCACGGACAACTGGAAGTTTTAAAGTCTTTATCTAATTTAGTAAAATCCAGAAATCATCAAATTCACAGTAATTAAGCAATCGATAATCAGAATAACAGAAAGTACATAGCTGAATAGCAAATAAGTCAGTGCAACCATTTATAAACTAATGGAACCAGGACACACTTAAATGAAGGATCCAGAACTAGAACGTTTGAGATGAATCACTAAAGATGGGATAGGCTTTGATTAGGACTAGTATTCTAGAATTATTTCAAGGGAATGAGACAGGAGTTCGGGACATTTATATCTATAGGAGAGTCTATGAAGAGAGACACGCTTATGCTTTAAGGCAAAAGTTCTTTAGACAGTTTAAGTAAGGAGGTTCTAGACCATATCAGGAAATGACAAACTGCAATGCAAAATATAATTTCTAACAGGTAGGGTAACATAGGAACACGTTATGAAATAAATTCAAATGACTTTATGATCCAATGGTTGCGACAAAGCATGGAAATTTAACATATGCAGAGGTATGTCTTTATTAAAGCAAAAGACAGAAATATAGAAAGGTGCAGTTTCAGGAGATTCAGAGTGATATTTACCTAGACTGGTGTGGAAACCAAACCCTGGCCACGGGTCAGTTAAGGACAGGAAACCCCTCAAGGAAGAATACCCCTCAATGGACAGCAGGTGCAGAAATGGACACACAGGACAGGACAGGAAGACCAGATTAGGATCAGGACAGGACCCTCAGGACAGGAACCCTCAGGACAGGACCGGCACCCGCAGTTCGGAAGCAACGCCTACGCTCCACCCTCTCTGCAGCTCTCGATCAAGACCCCGATTGGGTCAGCGAACTCCCAGCAAAGTGCTCCGCCAGCACTTTAAGGTTTAGTAAAACCTTAGTCTATGGTCAATTTCGGACAGAGTGCTCCGCAGCGCTCTGTATCTTCAGTCACCTATTGAGTGCGTTGGGTCAGTGACAGGTCAGCTAAACCAGACAAGTCGGACGACTTCCCTAGGTGAACCCAGGGTAGATATACTGTTTGGGACGGTGTACCACCCCCCAATGTTGCAAAGTGTCAGAATCCCTCAATTTGGATTGGTCCTAAGATAGGGTCTGGGTAACACACCAATCAGAATAGACTATTTGGAGGCCTAATTTACATCTCTGGGCACCGCCTAGCAAGATTGGGGTTCCCATGAGAAAGCCGCACAGAATACAATGAAGAGAATACATTTCGTTACAATAGAGCATAATCATGATGCTTCTGCTGGGTGAAGGTGTCCTTTCCCAGGGTGGCTCTGGCATCAACCTTCTTTGGCCTGAGTTCAATGCCATAGCAGCTTCTGGCGAGTCTGCGCAGAAATACCCTCCAAGATGGACTCCCCAGCCCAGCACCCCTCCGAGTCGAGGATACATGAAAAGTAAGCGAAAACAAATTAAAACATAGAAGTGACGGTATGAAAAACACATCATGGGTTGTGTACTTTAAACTTATCATTATAAAAATATACTATGCAGTTTAAATGTTAGCAACATATACACTGTCACAAGAGCATCACCACGTTATTCACGAAAGCTGTGTATTACGCATGCGCACCCTTTCCCACCAAACTTATAACTACGTCAGGTCACGTGAGTGTGACTGACGCATGCGCAGAAGAAATTTTCCAAGCGGCGGCCATGTTTTAGAGACATGGATTAGTTGTATTAGAAATACACGTACGCAAGCTTCCTCTACTTCATTCGAATATAAAAATAAAAGATTAGTAAGATGTACAAATTTTATTAATTGATTACACACGGGCGAGGTTCATGACTCGAGCAAGTCGCGATGCGAAGCTTGCTCTATCAATCCCCTCTTTGATGATATTTACTATCATCACAAAAATAATGGAACCAGATGCCAACTTCTCACACCTTATACAACTCTATCTCTTCCAACAAGCGATTCAGCTTCTCTTTCTCATTTTTGGTAGGGTGAGAATTTCTCACCCTTTGTATATCTGATTATTCATTTCCTCTAATTCAAGCTCATCCACACTTCGTTTCACTCCTCTGGCATTCACTTGATGCTTTCTGGTGTGCTTACGGCATTTGCAACAGACAAATATGAAAAATAGGATAAGACCTATAATTCCAATTGGCATCAGTACCTTGAACAATAAGCTTTTACCTAAACTAGCAAGCCAATGACCTACATTTGAGAGACCATCTACCAGTCTCTTCCAGGCACTGTCAACCTCGAGTGGTTTGAGTTCCTTTTCCAAATTAGTTATGTTTTTCACATATCTTTTGAGCTGCACACTTTTATCCGGAATATAAGTGCAACAATGTTGCGCCTTCAACATCCGGCAGACTCCGCCCTCTTTTGCTAATAAGGTGTCAAGAGCAAGTCTGTTCTGCAAAACCATTGATCTGATCGCAACCATTTCGGTATTGACCAGCAGAAATCCATGAGCTGTGTCCGTAGACAATACATCCACTATTCTGGACAATTTGCAAATTCTGTGAGTGTTCAGAACCACTCCCACTCCAGGTATCAGTGCACTGAAAATACTACCCATTATTTCACCTACGCTTTCTCTTTTACTACGCACTAAGCCATTAGTATTTTCACTGCTTCCAGCAACTTCATTCACATGGTATATTTTCGGGAAGACAATGCCAAAGTAGCAGCTTCCATACCAGTGATCCGGCAATTTGAAATAAGCCTTGTCTCCACATATATAATAAATTCCAGGAAACACAGGCTCTGACCCATTTTTGAAACCCCATCCTCCAATTACCTTGTAATTATGTTCACATTCACTGGAACCAATGAAAATGTTATTATAATAGCTAGTCTTCTCGCGGTGAAGACATAGCTTTCCTTTCTTTTCAAAATCCAGCAACAGAGCAGGTCCCGCCCCACCATTTGAGGTGCCTTCCATGTTCTCAGCCCATTTTGGCGTTTTCTGTCTTTCGTCATCTGCCTTTCTTTGTATTTTTATTCTCCTCTTCTCTGCCATGTTCAGGAACATCTTTTCCTGCTCACGCAAAGAACAGGTCAAGTTATCTCTGTGTGCGTCACCTATGTCGATATTACCTATAGTCAGAAAGTATTCGCCCATGTAGCGAGTAACGTCACTTTTAGTATGTACAGGATTCAAGTTCCCACGTATAGGAAGTTCAGAAAAGATCACGTCATTGTTAGAGTAATAGTACTGTAACGGTCCTCTTTTGTAAAATAAGCTTGCTAAAATGCTACAGGAAATTCCATATGTCAGGGGCAGGTGATGGTATGTCACGCCTTCAGCTACAGAGGTAGGTAGCTTCATGCAGACATAGCAATCTTCAATTTCCATAGTCTCTACATAGTGTATTAACAAGTTTGCGAAAACATTTAAATGTGTCTTATTCTTAACTCCATGATAATGTAGTCCTCCCTCATCTGATGCTTCTAGGTCTCGTTTTGTTTGTCTGAGTGCTCTCTCATGTCTTGCTACACTCTGTGTTGTCAGCTCCTCATTGTCAGTATTTACAATCTCAGTAGGGTCAACATTAGTGTTTTTGCTCACCGCAAAAGGAATGAACACTGTTAGTCCTATCCAAACTAATATCACTATAATTATACTACATACACATACCTTGCAGCATGTTTTGCAACAACTGCGACTAGGTCTACCATTCACGTTTGAATCAGACATTTTGGCTCAGAAGAAGTTTCTCGACCCCTCTTTGTGTCTTTACACCAGTAGCTTACTTTGTGCAAATTCACGGTGGCTCGTCTTCTTCTTCGGCAGAGTACTCAGCGACTGGTTCTCCGTCGCTTTCGTCAGTTATATCAAGATCTTCAAATTCTTCCAAAACGAGTGTCCATTCAGGAGACTTGTACTTTTTGTTTTGTCTTTTTATTCGATCACTCCTTCTTTTGGAAGTGTCTTCTGGTTGCTCTGCTATGCGAGAACTTCTCCTTTCTTCTGCACGTTTTTCTTCTACCGTTTTTATTCTCAGTCTCAATTTCTTTATGAATCCAGGCTCAATATGCTTTCTTTTCTTAAGTCTTTTAGTTGGCACTGAGACTTCGTTCTCTTCTCTTGCCCTTTTATTTTCATTAGTTTGTGGCAATTCTGCTTCTTCTTCCCTTCCTATCTCACTAGTTCCAGGACTTGCATCTATTTCTTCTGCCTGGTTACTAATCTGGCCTTGTTCAGGAGAATTTTGTGTTTGCTTTTCAAATGTCTCTGTTTCTGTTTCCTGAACACGTTGTTCTAATCCTATCTGATCCTGTTCGAGCACTTCGATCCCTTGATTTTCTTCCGCTTGAATCTCTTTACTAGGTCTAATCTGTTTGTTTTCGACTTCTGGAGTTTGGGGAGGTGTATCAATTATTTGCTCAGTCCCTGTCTGACCTTCTCCTTCCTCAGTTTTGATGTGAATCTCAATAGTCTGAGGTTCTTCGCCTGTGCCTTGCTTTTCCTCTCTATTCCACTCTCTACCTTTCCAAATTCGCTCTCTTGTTCTGATTGGGTCTTCGGTGAGGTCAATCAAGGGTATCCACTCATCTGGCCATATGCTTGGCAGCTCGTCATCAGCTACTTCTGGACCAACTTTTGGGAACCCTTCAGCAGGCTGGACTCTTGGTAGCTCGTCATCAACTACTCCTGGACCAACGTCTGCGGACCCCTCAGCTTGACTGGTACTGGGCTGTACGTCGTCAGTTACTTCTGGTCTTGCTTCTGCAGGCCCCTCTGCTGGACGGCCTTCTTCTCCAGGCTCCTCGTCTGGTAATACCTTCTGGGTGTGGCTGGCGTGGATCCAATGGGGAACACCTGCACACTTCACCGCTGTGGTCGTTACCAGGATCACTTGGCGCTTCTCTCCCCACCTTGGTTCCAGGCAGCTCGACCGAGTATGCTTCTTTATTTTGACCCAGTCCCCGGGAACCAGTTTGTGGAGAGGAGTCGTTGGATTGGCGACGGCGTCTTCTCCGATCTGGCGAGAGATATAACGCACTTGGGGCCAGATGTAGGTAATAATTTTTTTACCACCTCTTAAATACCGTTTCACACCGACTCGGTATTACCGAGTAGGAAAATGAGATGTAGGTAAAAATGCCGGTAACAAATACCGACTCGGAATCTGTCGGTAATCGGAATCGGTATTTACCGACTCGGAACATACCTACACGGTAAAATCCGAGACGGTAAAACCCAAACTGATCCACTGGTGCCAGGGCCCATAGGAATGAATGGCAACTCCCGACCCGGAAAATACCGAGTCGGTAAAAACCGACCCGGTATTTACCGTGTCGGTAATATCCGTCGAAGAATTTGAAACTGACAAACATGTGAGCCTGTGAACCAATCAGGTACTCCAACCACACCCAAATCCAAAGCCACAGGGGAACTAACCAATCAGATCCAAGCACCACACCGCAGTACCTGGGACAGGCCACGCCCATGCAGGTGCAGAAACCAACAGTCAGGAGAGCAGGAGGACAGAGTGTGGAGCAGCCTTTCCTGAGTCAAACAACACTGCAAGATGGAGAGCCAGGAGGCACAGAGAGATGCTGCAGAGCGCAAAAGGAAGCAGAAGTTCAGCCAGAAGGAACTGCAGGTGCTAATTTCCGAGATTGTGAGACATTATGGCAAAATTTTCGGAAAGCAAACTCTGCATGTTGCAGAATCAATCAAACGCAGCACCTGGTTGGACATACAAGGCAAGGTAAATGCCATTGGTGTCACCCACCGTGACCTTGAAGACCTAAAAAAACGGTGGTATGACATCCGCATTATCACCAAGAAAAAACTTGCTGCCCACCGCAAGGAAAGTGCTGCAACAGGGGGAGGAAGAAACAGAGCCCCCAGACTCACCGACATCGAGGAGATGGTGGCATCCACCCTTGAGAAGGAATGCATTCACGGCATCGGAGACGCAGACAGCTCAGCAAGAGGAGCAAAGAAACCAGGTAAGATGCTAGTACAGTATCATTTACACATTTACCTATTCCCCTCACAGGACAAATCAGACTCCACAACAGGTTTAACTAATGTCCTGCAATGCATCCTGGGAAATGTAGTCATGTGTAGATACCTCAGAGCAGTCAGCGTGCATTGCAGCAAGGGGAGCAATAGACAACTAGCATAGGCAAATGAGAGACAGGCAAAAGTGCAATAGAAGTGTATTTTATCTCATGACACAGGTGAACAACTTCACTGACACAATGTCCATGTCTGTCCACAGGAGAGTCAATGCGCAGCACAGCAGAGGTTAGAGAGAAGAGGAGGGAAGGAGCCGGACCGAGCACATCTCACGGAGGGAAGGACCAAGAGCAGGCAGCCCCGATACCTGAGGAGGCAACTGCAGAAAATCCACAATCCCCTCTCCTATTCGGTAGTCAGGACACAGGAGCGGCTGAACAATCACCCACCCCCACATCACCATCCCCAGTGCTGGGAAGAGTAAGGTGCCATGATGTGCCCCCTCGCAGAATACTGCAAACATCATCGGAGGAGGAGGTGGAGGGTGACACACAGGACAGAGGCAACACCGAGCAGCAGCCCAGTCCCAGAGTCACGCGGGCCAGTGTCCGAGGGCGACGGCCACGGGAGGTAGAGGATGTGCGGCAAGTTCAGGGTGTCTTCTGCGGACTGGAGGCCACCATGGTGAAAGTGCAGCGCCTGCAGGCAAAAGCGATGATGGGGGTTCAGAGGCAGGCACGCACAACAAATAAAAAACTGGAAGCAGTAGGCAAGGGCATAGGGGAAATGGCAGAAAGCATGCAATCTATGGCGTCAGGAATATCTGATATTACACAGTGCATGACTGTCCTGTGTGACAAATTGGACAGGGACCATTTAGAGAGACGCAAGGCCCGTGTGGATGTGCGACAGCAAACCAAGGCCCTGAACAGGTTTGCCACTGCTACCACTGTGCTGTGCAGACGGTCAGTGACGATGCAGGATGCCATAGTGCAGTGCTGCAACAATTTAACTGAAGGTATGGCCAGGATGACCTCTGCTATGGAGCTCGTGCTCACGAATCAGACTGGCACTGGAGGCGACACTTGTGCTGCCGAAAGCGAGGGGTCCACCAGCAGGAGTGGTGCAAGCACTCCTGTGCATGACTTACGGAGGAGTGGCAGGCGTCGGGGAAGTGTGACAGGCCAGAGTGAGAACATTGATTCACAGCCACAGCAGCCCCGCCCTGTGGCCCGTGGCCACAAACAATGACTTTGCCCTCCACCCGAGGCTGTAGTCACGGTGGTGTTAACCGTGACAACACACTCATGGAGTGTTTGAGATAGTGAGCCCAATGTGAGCTAGCAATGCTGTGGCGTAGTGAATATTAAACTACTTACACAAAGTTACATTCATGCCTGTGTCTCTTTACTCACTCAGAAATATTGTTGTGTAACCTCTTCCCGTCTCAGTCTCCCATCTGTAGCTGCTGCTGCCACTGTAGCTTGGGGCTCTGCCTCCTCTGGGTCGTCATCAATGTCCTCATGATATGTGAGCTCCACCTCTGTGCCTTGCTTGGTGGCGAGATTATGCAACATTGCACAGGTCGCTAATATTTTGCAGCAGATGATTGGGGTGTACTGCCGTGCACCTCCACTCTTGTGGAGGCAGCGAAACCTGCTCTTAAGGAGTCCAAATGTGCGCTAAACAACGTTTCGTGTGGATCTGTGAGCCACGTTGTATCGCCTTTCACTCCTGGTGGATGGGTTGAGGTAGGGAGTGAGCACAAAGTACCGCAGGGCATATGCACTGTCGCCTAGGGGGAGAAAGATAGACATTAATTGCAAGTACATGAGACGTAGATCTGATGTGAGTGTCAGGGTGTGTCAATGTGATTTACCTAGCAGGTATCCATTTCCAAATTCTCCGGCAAGTAGGCGTGTGTATATTCCACTATTCTGGAATATGTAAGAATCATGGGTACTTCCGGGGAACTTGGCTACGATGTCAGTGATGAGGTTCCCTGCATTACATATTACCTGGACGTTGATGGAGTGCGTCGATTTGCGATTCCTGTAAATGTGCTCTGTGGCTGCAGGTGGACAGAGTGGGACGTGGGTGCCATCGATGCAGCCTATCACGTGAGGGAAGTGTGCCAGTTGATAAAAGTCTGTCTTGGTTTTAGCTAATTCTGCCGGTGTAACAGGGAATGAAATATAATGCTCCATCCTCTGCATCATGGCGTCAAGAAACCTCCTGAAGAAGCGGGACAGGCAGCCCTGGGACACGCCACCCACTACAGCTATCACACTCTGGTAGCTCCCTGAGGCCAGCAGGTGTAAGCTACATAGCACCTGGACATGAGGTGGGATGGCATGGGCCCTGGGTGTTGGGTGGTCCAGGAGTGGGTGTAGGTCCCTGATCAATTGCTTGATGGTGTCTGGGTGTAGCCTGTACCTCTGCAGTATTTCAGGCTCTGTCAGTTGGAACAGTGTTATCCTCTGCCTGTACACTTGTTCCTCCCTTAGCCATTCTCTCTGTCCTGCTGCCTGTAGTCTCTGCCGTCTTGCTATGATGTAAAAAGCCGCCATCATGGGTCCTGAGGTGCATTTTGGGACTTTTTTTATCGCCCTCCCTTGGTTACCACCTGCTTTCAATCCATGGTAAATACCGACTAAAAAATACCGTTTTTCTGCAGATTCGGTATTTTTGGGCTTACCTACATCTCCAAGGCCAATTATTACCGTTTCTTATTTTCCGAGTCGGAAAATACGAACTCGGTATTTATGTATACGGTAGATTCCGACACGGTAATTTTACCGGGTCATTATTACCGAGTCGGTATGTTTCCGACTCGGGTTTTCAATAATCGGAAATTAATGGCCTCCTACATCTCATTTCCTGGATTCCGGTCGGTAACGGCCGATTTTACCGGTTTTCGGCCGTTACCGGCCGGTAAACGCCTACCTACATCTGGCCCTTGGTCACCTAATCTCTTGCAGTATTCAAGCACCAAATCATCAGTAATACTCAACAATTCGCTTCCTGGTACCCATGCTTGTCTCATCACTCTTCCCATCAGGATTTCATGAGGGCTCAGGCCTGTCTTCCGGTCTGGAATACTTCGGAGTCCCATCAGAACCAGAGGCAGGGCCTTCACCCAGGTCATGCCAGATGCATCACACAATTTCGCTAGTCTTGTTTTGATAGTCCCGTTTATTTGTTCCACTACTCCAGATGCCTCTGGACGATATGCACAGTGGAGTTTTTGCGAGATCCCAAATGCCTTACAGAGTTGGTCGATCACATCATTCTGAAAATGCCGGCCTTTATCTGATTCAATAGTGACTGGAACCCCGAATCTAGGTATCAGTTCTTTCAGTAAACACTTTGCTACTGTCAGTGCGTCGCTTTGGGGAGTAGGGTAAGCTTCCACCCACTTTGAAAATAGGCAGACAATGACAAGGACATAACGCTTCCCCTCACAACGTGGCATGGTGATGAAATCAACCTGTATTCTCACAAAGGGACCCCCTGACCTCCCAATTTTCCCTAGTTCCACCATTGTTCTCTTGCCTGGGTTCATCTTTTGACATGACAGGCACCTCTGGCAGAGGGACTCTGCTACTTTCCTGAATTTTTTGCTGTACCAAGTCTGTTGGAATACCAGAATCATGGCGTCCCTACCAATGTGTGATCCTTCATGTATCAGTCTAGCCATTGTGCCAAGCAAGTGTCTGGGTAACACAGGCATACCATTTGGGCCCAAGATGACACCATCCTCACGTCTTGGTCTACACCCTTCTTCCTTCCACTTCTCTCTCTCTTGCCAGGGTGCCGCCTGCTGCCATTCTCTCACTTCATCCCATGTAGGCACTTCTTCAAACACTCGAAGTTGGCAGCTGTTTCCGGGCCCCCCCGTTTTGGATTTATGATATATCGATCCCTGGCGCATAATTGTGCCACTCGATCAGCAAAATCATTTCCCAAAGATACAGGGTCAAAGTCCTTCTTATGGGCAACACACTTGACCACTGCCAATTCCTTTGGTAATTGGATTGCCTCTAAAAGGTCTTGAACAACTTTTCCATTTCGAATAGGGGTACCTGATGAAGTCAGGAACTCCCTCTGTAGCCATAATTGGCCAAAGTCATGCACAACTCCAAAACAGTACTGACTGTCAGTATACACTGTTAGGCGTACGTTTTTCCCAATTTTGCAAGCTTTTATCATAGCGATCAATTCGGCTACTTGTGCAGACTTTACTTCAAATAAATAACCTGCTTCTACAATTTTGGTTAAGGAGACTACCGCATAGGCAGCACTCAGGCCTCCTTGTTCATGTCTTAGGCATGAACCATCCACAAACAATTCCATGTCATGTTTAGGCAAAGGTGTTTCTTTAATGTCTGGGCGTGGTTTTGTGCAAAATTCTGTTAAATCAATGCAGTTATGCTCCTCCTCCTCCCCATTTTCCATATCCATTGAGTTGGGAAGCAGAGTGGCGGGGTTCAGAATGTTGCACCGGACAATGGTTATATTCGCAGCACCCACGAGAATCCTCTCGTATTTAGTCAGCCGACTAGGGGTGAGATACTGAGTTTTCGTTCTCGTTAGCAAAATTACCACTCCATGTGGAACATACACAGTTACAGGATGTCCCATGACAATGGATTCACTCTGCTCTAAACTTGTGCAAGTAGCAGCTACTGCTTTCAGACATCCTGGTAATCCAGCTGCCACTGGATCCAGGGTGGCAGAGAAATATGCCACTGGCCTTCTGGTTGTGCCATGTTCTTGGGTTAGGACTGACAACGCGCAATTATCGCGAGTGTCACAGAACAGGGCAAATTCCTTGGAATAGTCTGGCATTCCCAACGCAGGGGCTGTACACAGACAATCTCGCAATTTTGTGAAGGCTGTTAAGCTTTCATCATCCCATTCTACAATATCCGGTGTTCCTCTCTTGGTCATTTTTATCAAGGGCCTAGCTAGGACTGCAAATCCCACAATCCATTGCCTGCAGTATCCTATCACTCCAAGGAACATTCTGATTTCTTTCTGAGTACGGGGTAACTGCATCTTTTGAATTATTCTCACTCTTTCTGATGTTACTTTCCTGATGCCTTTCTCTATCTGGTGCCCCAGATATTTCACTGATTTTGCACAGAACTGTAATTTTTCAGGGGCCACTTTATGTCCCTTCTCACTCAGGTGATTCAGTAGGGCAATGGTGTCAATCACACAATCCTTATGACTTTTGGACGCCACCAAGAGGTCGTCAATGTATTGCACCAAGACAGAATTTCCAGGTAAGACCAAAGTTTCCAAGCATTTTTTCAAGATCTGATTAAAGATAGAGGGGCTCTCTGTGTACCCCTGGGGGACCCTGTTCCAGACATACACGTGACTGTTGAAGGCAAATGGGAAAAGAAATTTGCTGTCTGGATGCAAGGGAATGGAAAAGAATGCATGACATAGGTCTATCACAGTGAACCACTCAGCATCCCAGGGAATCTGGTACAGAATCACTGCTGGGTTCGGGACAATAGGGCAGCAAGGAACCACTATCTTGTTCACCTTTCTTAGGTCCTGAACTACTCTATACTTGCCACTAGGCTTTTTGATGCCCATAATCGGTGAGTTGCATGGGCTACTCATTACTTCCTGTATGATGTTTCCCTCTAGCAATTTCTGTATTTCCAGGGCAACACCTGCTCTGACTTCTGCATTCATTCTGTAGGGTTTAGTATTAGGGTATACTGCATTGTCCTTGATGGCTATCTGTATGGGGTCTACGTTTTTCATTAATCCTACATCTTTTCCGGTAAAGTCCCATACCTCTGGCTTCACTGTTTCTTGGAGTTCTTTGGGCAAATCCTGCATAGTCATTCGTTTAATTTCTGAGTCAGGTCTGATTAACATTAATTTATAAATGCCATCTTCATCTGGGGTCTGAATTTCAACACCCTTTGGTGTGCAAAAGATGGTACAGTTCATTTTGCACAGCAAATCACGTCCCAGTAGGTTCACTGGACTGGTGTCACAAACGACAAATCTATGCATTTCCAATTGAGATCTCCATGGGCTCGGTAACAGGAGTACTAATCAATTGATTAGATACACCCACTACTTGGATGGCTTCTCCCGAGAGGGGTAGGTTTGGAACGTCCACTGTTCTCACAGTAGAACGGGTAGCGCCAGTGTCCAACAGAAAAGTGACATCATTTCCGTCAACCTTTCCTTCAATGTATGGCCCCGACTGGTCTACCGGTAAGGAGGCGCCAAGTACGCACTCCTCGTCCTCCCCTCTCAGGCCCCGTCAGTACTGGTCATCACAAAGGAAGGTATCATTTAGTAAATACTGCGAAGTTGCTGTATTTCTGTTCTCATTGCTTTCCCAGACTTCTACGTCATCACCCTGCGTGGATTTTCCCTTAAATACTTGCTTTGGTGCTCGGGGCAACTGAATCGTTTTGACCTGTTGTGTCTTTCTTGGTCTTTCATTCTGCGTCTGTGGAGTTAAATCAGGTGTTTTGGAGTTATCATCCGGCAAATAGGGACACTCGTCTCGCCAGTGTCCAATTTCTCCGCACTGGTGGCAGGGAAATTTCTTCTTAGCCTCCTCCCTGCTCATTTTGGGCCGGGGCTTGCCTCCACCCCCACCCCCAGGACCTTGGTTCTGAGTAGTTTTGGCCATTTTATTCAATTGTTTTTCCTGCTGTTCTGCGAGCTTCACTTGAGCCCACATAACCTTCTCCTTGAGAGCCTTTTTCTTTTCTGCCATCTCGTCCTCACAGTACTTTGCGTACCGTAGGACCTCATCCATCTTTTTAGTATGCCAACAGATTTTGTTATCTTTTATCCACTGACAAATTTCGGGTCTTAAACCATTTACAAACCTGTAAATAAAATGTGTCATATCCTTCATCTCGATGTTATCTATTCCACTGTATGTTTTGAACACCTGCAACAGCCTTTCATAAAAGGAGTGCACTGTCTCGTCTCTTTCCTGCGTGGTTCTGTCTATCTTGGTCCAATCAGTTTCCTTTGCTGGCACTTTTAGTTTCAGATGCTGTATTACCTGCTCATATTTTCTCATTACTTCCTTTGATGGTTCCCCTGTTTTGTCATCTCTTGGGTATTCCTCACTAGGCCAAGCTATGGCTATTTTACACTCGGTCCACAGATCTACCGGGACCACAATGTCGAAAAACCCACCCAGGTCTTTCCACAGGCATTTTTGCACCTTTACGAACCTTTCCACCTGCCTGTACCAGTCAACTGGCTTTTCGCGCAATTTCGGGAAATCGTTAGTAAAGGACACAATATCCTGTCTGGACCATGGAACGTGCACATACTTTCCACCTGGTACTTCGCGCATAGGGCATAACTGTTCTGGTTTTTCAGCTTCTTTTAGCAAGAATTCGGGAGTTTCCTGCCTAGACCATGCCTCATCCTTTTTCTTGGCCCATCTGGCTTTCCACCTTTCCACATCTCCCCATTTCTCCAATACTGTCAATAGTTCTTTGACCTGTGCTTTTTTCCCCGACATATTCAAGTTTTCCAAATCTTTGTCTGAGAAATCTGCCCTGTATGGTTTTCGCAGCGGTTTCGATCTTGAAATATCTATTCCCATGCTAGCAGCCGTGTCTGTCAGTTTTTCATGAAGTACTCTGGTACTTCGGTGAGACTCTTGCAGATAAACAGCATTTCGTCTTCGGAGTAGGTATTTAATCTGTCTAATCCTACGTTTCCTGCCATCAATTCCTCTATTTCTATTCTCAGCTTGTAGAGATCTAAAGGTTTCGTTGGGGACGCTTGTTTTTCCAATTCTTGACTCCATCTTTCGATTTCTTCAGGAGTCACCAATGTGACACTCTTAGTACCTGAGGTCGATTCCATTTGAATTTCCCTCGCATTAAAAGTATTCTGTCCTTTCGGTATCCTTTTTCCCGTATTTCTAACGGGCAGATCTAGCAGCGAGACCTCCGACTCGCACTCACTTGTCTGGTCATCTACAATTAATGGTTCTGGTCTGGTCGGTGCAATGACGGGAGTAATTACTGGAGGTTTCGGACTCCCTTGACGGTCCCCGTACAACGGAACAACGGGTCCGATAGTTACTGGGATCGTTAAGGCTTCAGGACTTGCATTTAGCTGTGACATTTTCTGTATTATCTCAGCTCTCTGATTTCCTAATGCTTCTCGTTCCTTTTCTTCTAATAACCTGTCCAAAGTGTTTCCATGTAACACCTGCGGGGTTAGAATGGGAGCATAACTCGGGGCAGTGGGATGTGTCTCACTTGGTCCTCCGCCATAATTAGGTTTCTGAAACAGACTTCCTGTGCCTAGAATTCTCTGATCTTCCTCATCCCGGGACTGTAATCGTGGCATTCCTGAACCCAAGGACCTCACCTCACCTCCATAGGGGGGGCGAGAGCAAAAATCTCCTTCACGTGAATATCCCGTTTCCCCACCCACGTGTCTCCTGGGGTAAATACTTCTGGTTTCTACGGGTCCCAGATTCTCAGTATAAGGAGGAATTAGATAATCCCCTCCTACACTTGCGGACCTGACCTCCTCCCTTTGTAGGGGTCTCCGGGGAATATCTCCGGCACTCGAAGGTCGGTGTCCCTCATTATAAGGAGGCGGACTTCTCATGCATATGTCATCTAACAATTCGTCATCTGATTCTCCCAGGGGCCCCCAGTGTTTGGATTTCTCTGTCCTTTTCCCCCCCCCAGGAGGATCTTCTGCTGGCATCATGGGAAACAGTCCCTCAACAATCATGCTCTGTCTCCATTGTTTCATCTTTTTATCTCGGGTTTCTTGTTTCAGTTTTGGGTAATACTTTGTCAGCCCTTTGTCCATTCGGGGCTTTTCTCTTTGGAAAGCCTCAATCTCCCATTCCTCTAATGCCTCATACTGCGTTAGTCTCGGTCTGGGATGTAATTCATTCATTCGGGTTCTTAAATTAAATAGGATCCTACCATTAAAGGTACCTTCTAACGGAAAGGCCATTATTCCGTCGTCTTTTGTGTATTTCACCCAATTTTCTAACCACACACATGTATTGTACCCTCTGTCAAACATCATGAAAGAGGCGGGAGTATTTGGTGGTGGAATAACAATGCCCTCTCTAGTTTTAATCGGCTTGTCCTTTTTGAAGTAATTCTTTACCTTATTTACAAGGGACATTTTTCGCTTATTTCCGTACATAATATCGTATCTATTAGCCTTCCACTGATCCCTTTCAAAACCTAAGTTTCTTGGATCGGGTCTAGTCTCTGGAGTATACGAATGCCACATACGATTTCTACGCTTAACTTTGTTTACAAAATTACTTCCAATCAGAATGCGTCTTGCAATTCCGTGCGACCAATGGGGTGCACGAGTTCAAATATTTTCGGCCAATGGGTGCGCGGCCTTTTCACAAGACAGTTCTCACGCTTCGGCGCTTACCCCTCCATCACAATTCCAGCCCCGCTACCCGCCCGCTGTTTCTACCAATCCCAGCGCGGTACAGAGTGACGTCAGAGACGCTTCGCGACTGACTCCCTCCCTTCACAAGGTAACGGAAACTTTCTTTCTTTCTAAAGTGCTAGTGCTTGGTTATTTTACAACGAATACACATTCGCCACAGTGCTCAAGTGTCTAGACAGGAAAGAGTTGTTTTACTGCAAGTAAACTACTTCCATTTACTTTTCACATGCTGCGGGTAGATCTCTTCCGCCTACCCTTCACTCTAGCATTAGTGAACCTGTTACTTCCCTAGACCCATCCACTCTTTCCGGGATATATCCGAGTCTAAGGTTTCCCAGCGGACCCCTTTGCTTTCACTCAAGCTCCGATGAACCTGCTATTCTTCCGATGTGACCCTTACTAGGTTACGCCACTATTGGAATTTTGCCAATGAACCTCGTTACTAACCTTTATTCACACATGTATTCAGAAAAAGCCCTAGTTAGTGCTTCTGGTTTCTACCTAACCTGCACCTAACTTTCCTTGAGCCTGCGACCTCAAGGCAATGGATTCTATTCACCACTTGCCTATTCAATTCCCCGGGGAGTTCCGACAACACCTAACAAAACGTTTTACATACGCTTGGATTAATACATATAACAATATAAGAACAAGAATAACAATTTTCAAACAATTCATAAATTTCAAAAGCAGCGCATTCTCAAGAGAGTGATCAAGTCCCCCGAAATGGCCTCTCTTATAGCAGCAATACTGTTTAGCAGCTACCGGCTTGGCTAGCTTAACTAGTCCTACCTAACCTTTAACTATTCCCTAACCATAGCTCTGCTACCAGACAATACTGATAGAGCGCGCGGGTCACCCGACCAATAATTTCGCCACTTCCGGCTTCGGGCCCATATATTTCAAATCACCATATACCTTGATCGGATGACCTCACGGTCTGCTATCAGATATTTGTGAGTTCCTTTCGTTATTCTTCAGTGTACCCGACTTACCATCCACCGACACGGGTACCTATGACCACAATGGATCAGGGAGCTAGCTGTAAAAGGAAAGGCAGCAAAATACAAAACCCAACAAATAACATTCAATAATCCTTGTAAAATGACCACGGACAACTGGAAGTTTTAAAGTCTTTATCTAATTTAGTAAAATTCAGAAATCATCAAATTCACAGTAATTAAGCAATCGATAATCAGAATAACAGAAAGTACATAGCTGAATAGCAAATAAGTCAGTGCAACCATTTATAAACTAATGGAACCAGGACACACTTAAATGAAGGATCCAGAACTAGAACGTTTGAGATGAATCACTAAAGATGGGATAGGCTTTGATTAGGACTAGTATTCTAGAATTATTTCAAGGGAATGAGACAGGAGTTCGGGACATTTATATCTATAGGAGAGTCTATGAAGAGAGACACGCTTATGCTTTAAGGCAAAAGTTCTTTAGACAGTTTAAGTAAGGAGGTTCTAGACCATATCAGGAAATGACAAACTGCAATGCAAAATATAATTTCTAACAGGTAGGGTAGCATAGGAACACGTTATGAAATAAATTCAAATGACTTTATGATCCAATGGTTGCGACAAAGCATGGAAATTTAACATATGCAAAGGTATGTCTTTATTAAAGCAAAAGACAGAAATATAGAAAGGTGCAGTTTCAGGAGATTCAGAGTGATATTTACCTAGACTGGTGTGGAAACCAAACCCTGGCCACGGGTCAGTTAAGGACAGGAAACCCCTCAAGGAAGAATACCCCTCAATGGACAGCAGGTGCAGAAATGGACACCCAGGACAGGACAGGAAGACCAGATTAGGATCAGGACAGGACCCTCAGGACAGGAACCCTCAGGACAGGACCGGCACCCGCAGTTCGGAAGCAACGCCTGCGCTCCACCCTCTCTGCAGCTATCGATCAAGACCCCGATTGGGTCAGCGAACTCCCAGCAAAGTGCTCCGCCAGCACTTTAAGGTTTAGTAAAACCTTAGTCTATGGTCAATTTCGGACAGAGTGCTCCGCAGCGCTCTGTATCTTCAGTCACCTATTGAGTGCGTTGGGTCAGTGACAGGTCAGCTAAACCAGACAAGTCGGACGACTTCCCTAGGTGAACCCAGGGTAGATATACTGTTTGGGACGGTGTACCACCCCCCAATGTTGCAAAGTGTCAGAATCCCTCAATTTGGATTGGTCCTAAGATAGGGTCTGGGTAACACACCAATCAGAATAGACTATTTGGAGGCCTAATTTACATCTCTGGGCACCGCCTAGCAAGATTGGGGTTCCCATGAGAAAGCCGCACAGAATACAATGAAGAGAATACATTTCGTTACAATAGAGCATAACCATGATGCTTCTGCTGGGTGAAGGTGTCCTTTCCCAGGGTGGCTCTGGCATCAACCTTCTTTGGCCTGAGTTCAATGCCATAGCAGCTTCTGGCGAGTCTGCGCAGAAATACCCTCCAAGATGGACTCCCCAGCCCAGCACCCCTCCGAGTCGAGGATACATGAAAAGTAAGCGAAAACAAATTAAAACATAGAAGTGACGGTATGAAAAACACATCATGGGTTGTGTACTTTAAACTTATCATTATAAAAATATACTATGCAGTTTAAATGTTAGCAACATATACACTGTCACAAGAGCATCACCACGTTATTCACGAAAGCTGTGTATTACACATGCGCACCCTTTCCCACCAAACTTATAACTACGTCAGGTCACGTGAGTGTGACTGACGCATGCGCAGAAGAAATTTTCCAAGCGGCGGCCATGTTTTAGAGACATGCATTAGTTGTATTAGAAATACACGTACGCAAGCTTCCTCTACTTCGTTCGAATATAAAAATAAAAGATTAGTAAGACGTACAAATTTTATTAATTGATTACACACGGGCGAGGTTCATGACTCGAGCAAGTCGCGATGCGAAGCTTGCTCTATCAGCACCATTCGCGCATAGAGTGCTGATTTGCGCTTTTGTTGTTTTCACTACATGGGACTACGATTTGAGTAAGAGGGCAGTAGTCTATTATCACGCGGGTCTGCCTGCAACTATGCAAGGACCATGCAGTCACAAAGGCGGCAGTCAATGGCAATCTTTACTGCACAATGAGTGGCACATTCTGCATAAAGTCAAAGACCTGTTCAGTTTGGAGGACCCATGCACTTTGAAAGGTTAAAACGCCTACTGGATCTAACCAGAAACTAATAGTTATTTTCCTTTATCCCTCAGGTGCAGGCCATGCTGGCCGGACAGCCTGGCTGGCTCATAAAAAGGAATGCAAGTAAACAAACTGGTTATTTTAAAACTGGACTTTCTGGAACAGACCTTAAAACTGTATAGGAGGCTCCTGGAAAGGTGGGGCTCTGGGCCAGAGCACACTTTGCCCATGCCTTAAAACGTCTCTGCATGGAGTCTGAGCCTCTCTCTAGGGGTCGAAGGACACTGATGGAAGTTCATAGGGCCTGTGCACCCTTTACATTCATGGGCTAATCGGAAGGGACTTTTCATAATGCTGAATACATGTTCAATGGCAGTGTTAGATCCATACATCATTCTCCAATAACTGCGCTGCGGAACTGGACTTAACCTATAATTATGAGTAGAAATAAATGTGCTCGTTAAAAACAGATAGATGTAGGGTTTTGAGTCTAATGGAGATGCGCCATGTACCGTTTATTTTATAATAATGTGAAAATGATATGTCTAATGTCATGATGTTGGTCATAAAGACAAAAGAAAAAAAAACCTCCACAAGCGTGCAAATCTCACAGAAGGTTAAAAAAAGCAGTACGAACAATGGAATGCATGCCGCGGGAAACACATGTGCAAAACAACAGTTGATGAACAGAATGCAGAACAATGTCATACATTCACCCCAGTGCAGAGATCTGTACCTAAATCCATCGTTGTTTTGTACTCCACACCACCCAAGTTCAGACATGGCCATATGCAAATCAGCCTTGACCCTGTGCCTCATGGGAACAGTCCAGCCCGAACTGCCAAGCCATGTCTTTCCTGGACCGTAATCAAGCATCCTAGGACCGGTTTCTGGCTATCAGCCGTCTTCAGCCAGGATTGCTTGACTCCAGTGGTGTGCAGAGCATCAGACTCACGTCTGAGCATACCCTTCCCACTCGGGGAGACAAATGCAAAACAACAGTTGATGGACACAATGCAGAACAATGTCATACATTCACCTCAGTACAGAGATCTGGGCCTAAATCCATCGTTTTTTTGCACATTTGGTGATGCAGTGCGCGCAACAAAATTCGTTTTATTTATTTAAATGTTTACTTACCTGTTAAACTCAGTAATCCATACATTACTGCCCCCCATCCTGCCCCTCCCCCTGCCCACGTCACCGCCCTGCAGTAACTCCTACTGCCGACCGCTACTTATTCACAATATTCGAACCCTCCCACAGTGTCCGTCCCTAGTAACCGTACAGGTGCGACAATCTTTTTTGACATCCCTCATGAGCTCCACCTTAGATTCCCTTACTACCACCCAACAAAAGTGACCCTCTCTCACATACATTTCATTATTTTAAAACGCTGGTAATTGCTGGCTCTACTGATCCACTCAGCTATCCACATACATTTTTTGCAGCTGGCCTATTAATCCTCTGTGCTACTTTATGGCTAGCCAACACTACCACTCGACAAAACACGAATTTCTATCTCTTGCATGAACATTAATCACAAGAGCTATTTTGACATTTTTATTGCTGCCTGAAATCTGGACGCACAAGGTGCTCTACAGCAGGTGCTTTTAAATTGTAAGTTATTGCTAAGCACAGCGACCCCCCTGAGGTTAGTGCACCTCCCCTTCCAGATCAGTGCCCAGTGTGGCTGCACTGGTGGAACTGGCCTAAAGCCGGCACTGCTTGTGTCTCACAGCTCGAACTAAGCTTGTTTATTCTATGGCACTCAGCTAAACACCAATTATAAAAGAGAGCCTGTGCACACTCAGTCGATATAATGGGGCAGATAAATCCTCTGGATTTACAGATTGTTTTGTATGGCTCAAAAGATGTAGTTTAAGATAACATAAAAGTATAATTTATTGTGACATAAAACACGGGTGTTTTATGTTTTTTTCTGCATAAAAGAAAGGCACAGAGATGCTGCTGAAGCAGGATCTGATTTAAGAGGAATTCCAAGGGAAATAATGGCTGTGAAAGCCTTCTAGTAAGTCCGTAATGTTTTAGGCCTGAATAACAGTTTGTTGGGGTGCTTCAGTGTATACCGTTTTTGTTTCTCAGTTCCGTGGGTGTAAAGACCCCAATTAGAATAAGACAGTTGTAAAGAAATAGCATGTTTATCTTTAGCTGTTAAATGCACTTTGCTGGATGACTTTTTAATTATCAATCATTTTATATAGACAGCCTACTTCATAACAATTATTTTTTTCTCTCCTAGGAGCCAAGAAGCCTTATAAGATGTGTGAATGTCTATAAATACACAGAGACATGTTGCAGTTTTGCAATGATTTTGAAATAAATGTAAGATAATATTTACATTATGTAAGAAAAGTGCTCGGCATTGACATAGAAAACACACACACACGCTCGCTCTCTCTCTCAGGAGATATGGATTATTTTGTTTAAAAAAAAAAACATTGTTGCAGTTTTTATCTAGCACGAACACAACCCAAAGGTAACTTTACACAAACACACATTCATTTTTTTGACACTGGGAGATTAATTGATTTGCCCAGAATCACAGGATGTTGAGTCAATTTGATTGAATAAATAATTACTTATGAGTAAATCGCTGTATATATTTTAGGGTATTGCTCCAATTATAAGTCCGGATGGTTCAAAATGCTTGCTTGAGAATGCTTGAGAACGAAGCCTTAAAGACTTCTGTGCTAGACTGAATTCAGTACAACCTAAGCTCATCGTTGGCTTTTCAGTGTAGCGGGCCTCTTCTATGACTTACAGAAGTTGAGAAAACAAACTCATATCAGTTCTTCAGTGTACCTTTGGGCAGCATCTGTCGACTTCTGATTAGAGAAAGTCAAATGTAAATTGGGCTAGAAATATGAGAAGAATAAGTGAAAGAGTTGAACATATAAATAGACATACCATTTGGAAATGTACTATATGGTCAGGTTAGTGAGAGATAACGCTGTCTTTAAATGAAACCAGAATGGTAAGCATATAACTACGAAGTAAGGGAATATACATATATTTTTCATACATTTGAATACACAGTATAAACATATCAGAGCAGGAAAAAGTTTAGTCTTCTTAGTGCAGTAGAATCACAAGGGGAGCCTCCAGGCTTTTATAGTGACCAATTCCACACCAGGGCCTACATTAGGGGTTCTACCTGCCCTGGAGGCAACTGCTGGCCTCCTTGTGGGGGTCTCCAAAAATTCCTAGTCTTGAGAGGTGCATGCTGCTTCATTGTCTGACACCCGAGGATCACTTGACCTGCCCAGGGCTGAACATGGTCAGCGACTAGCTGCCGCCTCCCCCCCAATCCGGCACCCAACACCAAGGAACGTGGACACGAGACGTGTTTACTTTTTGGAAGGCGGGCGCTAGTCGCCCGGCCGTATTTATTAAAGTATGAAATTAAAAAAGGGTTTTAATTGCATAATCAACAATGAAATACAAAAATCAGCAGGACATTCAGTTATACAATCGTTATCAACAAGTTTGAGAGCCTGACCTTAACAAAACTCTAATACAAGTTGTTCCTAGCTTAACTAAACATCCTATCTTGATTTTTGTACATTTCTGGCCATATGGCAGGGTCACTACCGGTGTCAGGTCCTACAAGCTGCGCCTTCCCCTTAGAAGTGCGCATGCGCAGTGTTACCCCGGGAATTGCCCGGTCTACGCCCCAAACTCCATTTACCCACTAAAGGAGGGCCCTTACTCTGCGCCGGTGGCGTCATGAGTCCACGCGCGCGGGGTGGCTACCAGCCTAAGGAAAGCGTGAACTACTCCTACCCGCGCTCCTTTGCATATTACCTTGCCCCTGGAGTACTGGGAGTGGCCCGCAGGCCCCTCCCCCTGGGCGGGAACCTCCATAGGATGATGCCCGCCCCCTCAGACCTCAAATATGTGCTCACCGATAATGACCTTACCGCATGCCCCATACCTAATAAATACGACGACCTATGGAAAAAAGTCTAAAGGACAACTACACTGGCTAATAAATAACAGTATCCACGCATAGCTAAAGGGGAAAAAAGGCCTAACGACACATGGCATAAAATTACAATTCGGTTCACGCATGTTGCTCATAATCACAATATCTACGTATATCTACAAAGGGAAAAAAGGCCTAAAGACACATATCTTCAAATATAGTTCACTTCACACATCATTTTTCTACAAAGGGAAAAAAGTCCTGACAACAGATCACAAAATACAACAACAACCTACTCTCTCCCGCGGTCTATACCTATGAAACTTACCATTAGACCGGACATAACGCTGCTTAAACTTTGTACCAAGGGATGGTGGGTGGGAAACAAAGAAGCCCCGAACGCGGGGCACAACGTTCAGCGAGGGAGCGTCCAGGGACAAGGGAGTCTCCTGGGCGCTCCCTACCTCTTATTCCCGAGGGGCCGGGTGGCCCCTCCTCGCGCCGCCCCCCCCGACCCGGAACCAGTCCATTGATTCCGGGTCAGGAGGGGCGCCGGCCAATCGGCGGTGGGCCGCGCCCCCAGGGCACGCCCCCACCGTCGAAGGACCCGAGGGGAGAGGGGGTGAGGCGGTCGCCGCGCCGCCATGCGTGCGGGGGGGCCGAGGGCCCCCCCTTTTCACATGGTCAGCGACTAGCTGCCGCCTCCCCCCCAATCCGGCACCCAACACCAAGGAACGTGGACACGAGACGTGTTTACTTTTTGGAAGGCGGGCGCTAGTCGCCCGGCCGTATTTATTAAAGTATGAAATTAAAAAAGGGTTTTAATTGCATAATCAACAATGAAATACAAAAATCAGCAGGACATTCAGTTATACAATCGTTATCAACAAGTTTGAGAGCCTGACCTTAACAAAACTCTAATACAAGTTGTTCCTAGCTTAACTAAACATCCTATCTTGATTTTTGTACATTTCTGGCCATATGGCAGGGTCACTACCGGTGTCAGGTCCTACAAGCTGCGCCTTCCCCTTAGAAGTGCGCATGCGCAGTGTTACCCCGGGAATGGCCCGGTCTACGCCCCAAACTCCATTTACCCACTAAAGGAGGGCCCTTACTCTGCGCCGGTGGCGTCATGAGTCCACGCGCGCGGGGTGGCTACCAGCCTAAGGAAAGCGTGAACTACTCCTACCCGCGCTCCTTTGCATATTACCTTGCCCCTGGAGTACTGGGAGTGGCCCGCAGGCCCCTCCCCCTGGGCGGGAACCTCCATAGGATGATGCCCGCCCCCTCAGACCTCAAATATGTGCTCACCGATAATGACCTTACCGCCACAGGCCAGTATTGTTAACCGACGATCTGGCCTCCCCCTCTAGCCCCTATCTAAGGACACATCCTCCTACCCCAGCCCTCCAGCCAAGCCCAGATATTGTCAGCCCATAGGACATTACCCTCTTCTGTCAGATGAACCCCGTCTTTCAAGTAATACTTTTGACCCCAGATGCACCCATGAGGTATTGACTGTAACACGGGGGTTCGGAACAACCTATCCAGCCGTGTGTTGATCCTCTTTACCGAGTGATTCAACGCCCTGACTGAATCGCCCCCCCGCCACTGAAGTCGAGGTATTAGTTGTGACCATACTAGTGTGCACCCGGGGCAGGTCCTAGCTATCCAACCCGCTGTTGAGATAATCTCCTCAATCAAGATGCGCCTGCCCAGTGTTGCCAAATCGTTCTCCCCAAGGTGAAGTATCACCACTGACGGTGGAGCCCGCTGGCGTGCTAACAGCCCTTGGAAGAATCCCCTAAACTCGTGAAGACACAACCCTCCTCTGCCAAAGAACGTGATAGTCAACCCTAGTTGTGCCGCCCTTCCCTTCTTGACACCTGACAGGAAGACACATTCCGCTCGCTTCACATATGAATGACCAACAATCCAGACATTGTTCTTTGTTGTTTCCTGGTCGCCGCTCCGTGCCGATGAATATTGGCGGTGCCCGACGACAAATTCCTCCCCTGCGTAACAGGTCTGAGAAACTGTAAGAGAGCGGAAAAGAGACCAAGCGTGAGTGACAGGTAATCATAGCATGTCAATCCGAACATAACGTTTATAGCAGTCTGACGACCACCTCCCAATTGTCTTCACTCTTTCCACTGGGAGGCCCCCCGCCACCGCCTCAGTTGCTGCCCCAATCCTGAAGGAATGAGATCCAAAATCTCTAGGATCAAGACCCGCTTTTGTAACCCCTAATTCGAACACTCTCCTGAATTGATACCTGGTCAAGGGGCTCCCGTCGGCGTGACAGAGCAACGCCCTGCCTGCTGAACCGACCAATAATCCCATGAGTGCTTCCACGTGCCTCACCGGGCAGCACGGGTTGGCGGGGGCCCGTTGCAGAACTATGGTGTGACCCCTAGCTTCTTGATCGGTCTTTGATTTCTGGATAATCACCCACATGGTGTCACCCCTTATCGTCACCCCAGCCTTCTGCAAGCCACCTAGTATGTCAGCCTTAGATCCTGCCACAAGTTCACTAATTCTCAGTGCCCCATAAAATGCCAGGGAGAATGCCGCCCTAAAAAGAAGCACTTCCCACTCTGAGTTACAAACAATCTCCAGCGTGCCCAGTAAGGCTGTTAGCCGGGCCAACCCCATGGGCTTCCTCTTATCCTTCTGGTGTCCCTGAATACGGCGCCATCCCCTTAAAGCCTTGCGTATCATAAAGGTATTGGTGGGATCCCGGAAGCCCCTAGCTTGAGCGAAAAATGACACTGCTGCCCTATGTCTGGTTGCCGCTGCCACTGAGCGCCCCTCTTTGTGCATCCATTCTAAATAGGCTGCAAACCCATCCTCCTTCGCCCAAAGCACTTCCCACTGCGGCCCCAAGAAAGAACAATAAGACAGAAACGCCCCTTCGTACGCCGTCTTGGTCCTGGGGGCTAAGCTAGCGACCACGAGGTCTTGTAATCTGGGGCACCAATCTGCCAAAGTACCGCTGGGAAGTGTGCTGGCGAGGGGTCTGCTGTGGGGAGATGTTCCCTGAAAACCTGCATTTTGAAGCGGGAAAGGGAGTCAGCAGCATTGTTTAAAACACCAGGGACATGTTTGGCTCTAAAATTAGCATTCAGTTTAAGGCACCGCAGAACAATCTCTTTGATCAGACGAAGTATGAAAGGACACCGCGCCCCCTGCTGATTAATACATTCCACCACTGTCATGTTATCTGACCAAAACACCACTGATTGGTTACATAGGTGTTCGGGCCAAACCATCAGTGCCACCCATATTGGAAAAAGTTCCAGGAAGCCAATGTTGCTGAGCAAACCCCATGTGTTCCATTCTTCCGGCCATTGTTGAGCGACCCACCTATTCCCTAGGATGGCACCAAAGCCCACACTACCGGCCGCATCAGTCCATAGTCCCAACTCCGCTGATGTCGTGAGCGGGTCGGGCCAGACCACCCTACCGTTAAAATCCTCCAGGAATGCCATCCAAATAAGCATATCCTGGCGAATTTCAGACGATAGGCGCGTGCGGTGGTGTTTTTCCTTCAGCCCCTTCATTGCGTGCGCGATGGAGCGAGAGAAGGGGCGAGCCATTGGGATGATTCTTAGTGCGAAATTCAGTTGCCCTACCACCTCCTGTAATTGCTGCAAAGTGACCTTCTCCTTCCGGAGGCATAACTGTAGCGACGTCTTGAATTTGCACACCTTGTCCTTAGGTAGTCTAAAACATCTCTCCATTGAGTCAATCTCGATGCCCAGAAATTCCAAGCAGGTGGTCGGGCCCACCGTCTTCCCAGGCGCAAGCGGGACCCCAAAAGCCCGCATGAGCACGCAAAATTCCTGCAATGCTAGTGCGCACTCCTGAGAACCCGCTGTACCGAGGAAGAGGAAATCATCTAAGTAATGCATGACCCTTTGATGGCCCGTCACTTGTCTCATGGCCCATTCAAGAAATGAACTAAACATCTCAAAGTAGGCGCAAGAAATAGAACAACCCATAGGCATGCATTTGTCCATGTAGAACCTATCCCTAAAGGTGAAACCTAAAAGATGGTGGTCCGCCGGGTGGACTGGGAGGAGGCGGAAGGCGGACTCTATGTCTGATTTCGCCATCAGCGCCCCGGGTCCAGTGGCCTGTAATAAGGTCACAGCCTGATCAAAAGAGGCGTACTTAACACTACAGATACCTTCGTCAATGGCATCATTCAGTGAGGCCCCCTTTGGCGCTGATAGGTTATGAATCAATCTGAATTGCCCCTTCTCTTTCTTGGGGACAACTCCCAGTGGGGAACACACAAAATTGTGTACTGGCACTGCAGAAAAAGGGCCAGATATCCTGCCTAAGGAAAGCTCCTTGTCAATTTTGGCGGCCACAACAGCCGGATTGTGTGTGACTGATAATTGATTTCTACAGTGCGCACTGCCTGTGTATCCCCCGGCCGGGATCCTAAAACCTTTAGAAAAACCTTCCTGAAGTAGGGTGGCCGCTTTGTGGTCAGGGTATCTGTTCAACCATGGAATCATTGCCACCACATCCACTGGAGTGGGGGGGCGTGACCTGTCTGACTCATAGTGGCTTTCCCCTACCCCTCTGTCCCGTGTTACCTTGCTTGGACCTACAGGTAGATTCTGGATGAGAGGGGTGCCCACAGGAGGCACATGCATGCCTAAACTTACACGCGGCCCTTGTGCAGGTACGCTTATTAAAATCCCAGCACACCCCTTTCTTCTCTGGCCCACCTGCCCTAAATTTCCCAGGTACTTCACTCGTTTGGGGGGGCCGAAAGGGCTGCTGCGGTCTAGTGAACACCTTGCCCGCACCGAACTGAGGGGGAGGTGCAGTGTCAGAGAACTGTTTGTGCCAGGCCATGGAATCTACCGAGTCCCATGGTAATGATCTATTGAATTCCAATGCCTTCCTAAAATTTACATCATAACCCTTCCATGCTTCCCCAGAATACTGTTGACTCCACCCCACAATCCTGCTCGAGTAGCAAGCCAATGCAGCCTGCAGATCTGGAGGACGCTCAGCCTTAACTGCAGTGAAAACGGCCCATGCTTGCATCCAATTATTGAGATTTTCCTCAACCCTGAATCTAGTACACTGCGCCCTCCATTCACTTGGGAGCATCCACTCTTTCAGTGCTTTTGCCTGCTCCATTTCCCTATTATCCAATAATAAAGAATAAATGTACACGTATTTATCAGCCCAAATCATTTCTTTAACAGCTAAAGACACATGTTGAGCTAGATTTTCGCTCCTGGAAGGTACTACACCGTCCCCCAAGAGCGGCAATGCCACTTCCTTACCAAGTGCGGGCACCGGGGGCGGCTGCCCTTGTACTCCGTCCAGCTGGGGAACATTTGGACCTGCAAGGGGAGAAGAAATTGGCAATGCAACACTGTCGGCGATCGGTGCCGATCTGATTTTTTCTACGAACCTTGCCGCCTCTGCCGCATGGTCTGCAGAATTCGGGAAGGCTCCCCCTTTTTGGAGCCATGGCATCATGGCCGTTAACTGAGATAACAATTCGGGCGGCATTGAATCTACGTTACCCCCCGGGACAACAGGTACCACTGGGGTTATGCCCAGTGGTCCTGGCACAGCTGGCGGGGCGGGCGCCGGGTGTGGCCCGCCCGTACCCGGGGTTGTGGGCACCGGTGCGGGAGCAGACCCAGCGTCTACTGGTTGACCTGCCGGCACCGGCACCACAGGGGCAATGGGTGTAGGCACATGGGGCGGTGGGACCACCGCGGGCGGTGCGGCGGGTAACGGATCCACTGGGCCTGGGGCGGGGACCGCCTCCTTGGGTCTCTTGGACCTAGGTTTCCCTTGCGGGGTGACAAAATCCCCTCTTGGTACTGGTGCCACCCTCTTGCGGATCGGTCTCCCGGACGGGCCCGGTGCCTCGCCCTCCCCGTCCTCCAAGCGAGCTTCCCGCTCCTTAATTTGTCCTAGCTGTTGTTTAATGTCGCTCATCTCCCGCATCATAGCCCGCATCATAGCCTCCATGTTGGACCCCCTTTTTCCACCCCTTGGACCTGGCATGACGCTTACCCCAAAAACACCCGCTGCCTACTCAGTTCCCAACCGGTCAACTGTGTGTACCTTTCAGATGGAGGGTCACCAGGGGGCTTTCAGCACCATGCAACGGCGACCGCAACACTAGCGGCTTGTCCGCTTATGTAAGGGGGTGAGTAAACCTAATGTAGACTCACCCGGCGGCCACCTGGAGCAATGAATGCTAGCCCCCCGTACCCCTCTTACCGACCAGTCCCGTGCACTCGGCGGAGACACCGTCTGTGATCACGTCCCCCAATCAGGCTGCGCGTTTGCACTCCTTACGTCCTCCCTGACGAATGGATTGGACCAATAATGTCGCTAAAAGCCTGAAATGGAAAATAGCATTAATACCTTGTGGCAAAGCCTTTGAATTCAAACCCTACTTCCAGTGCTCCACCGTAGCACAGCTAATGATTGCACATTAATTCTTGAAACAACTGGTTAATAATACCTGGGAAGAACACCGTTAATTACCCCTAATACAGTGTATTGTCTTTCAATTAAACCCCACTTCTTGTACTCCACCCCAGTAAACAGTTGAATTTCACAAATTGTATTGTATTGCAATTCACAAGAAACATGCGGCACTGCCACAGGGTAACTCCTGAAATAAAATTGTCTTTGATACCTGGGAGAGCACCATTAATCCCACATAATACAATGCATTGCCTTTTTAAAATCACAACCAAACCTCTGGTATTCCCCCCCCAGCAAAACAGTTAACTGTCCCAATTTGTAAGAAATGTATCAGGGTCTCCCCTCCAAGTATTGCCCTGTTTAAGCCTGCTTCGCTTTCACTCGCGTGAATCAAACCCTTCAGTTAGCGCTCGACCAGCCCACCTGCTCCGCTCTAAATTGGCGGGAAACCTTGCTCGTGAACCGATCGCTGCCCAGTTAATCCCTGCCCCACACACAGCTCGCACTACCCGAAGGCGCGAATCAAGGCAACGCGCTGCTTCACTTTTCAATAAAATAGCATCAGGCAACACTTTAGTCTACCGTTCTTACAGATGAGTCGGCTTTCCCCGGCAACCGGCCGCTCACTAAACACACTGGCCGGCCGATGCGCCGTCGCTGGTACACCCGCCCTCGCACAATACCTCGATGAGCCTGGGGCGGCCCGCACCACTCTCCTCAGCCGCTCTTGCCTGCCCTACACCGGCGCCACGAGTTCTCCTCTCGCTGTCCCGACGTTGCTCCGCCGAGCCCCGAGTTCTCCTCTCGCTGTCCCGACGTTGCTCCGACGCGGCTCCTCCTGCCCGATAACGCTGGCTCCACGCGGCTCGTTTGCTCACAGCGCCGACACCAACCCTGCAAGAAAAAAGGGAAAATTTAAAAGAAACAAAGAAGCCCCGAACGCGGGGCACAACGTTCAGCGAGGGAGCGTCCAGGGACAAGGGAGTCTCCTGGGCGCTCCCTACCTCTTATTCCCGAGGGGCCGGGTGGCCCCTCCTCGCGCCCGCCCCCCCCGACCCGGAACCAGTCCATTGATTCCGGGTCAGGAGGGGCGCCGGCCAATCGGCGGTGGGCCGCGCCCCCAGGGCACGCCCCCACCGTCGAAGGACCCGAGGGGAGAGGGGGTGAGGCGGTCGCCGCGCCGCCATGCGTGCGGGGGGGCCGAGGGCCCCCCCTTTTCAGATGCCTTGAAGGCCTTGACTCCTGGTCGGCATGGTTACAAGTGAGATGGTGAACGCTAGTGAAGCATGGCCCCCTAATGCTCTGACTTGCCCAGGACCAAGATTTCTCACAAAGGATCCACCTTAGAGTTGAATGTGTCCCCACCCATATTTTTCGATTCACGTATTTTTCTATCCCCAAATGAATGTATATTATGTTTATTTAGTGAGATTTCAAAAACCGGACAATTTGAAAAATACTGTGCTACTATTTCACTATTATCACCTTATTAGTATGTCAGTGTAATTCATAACTGCAATAAATATATGAATATTTAAACAGTCCCAGATTTTCCAAGATGTCAAGTTTAGCAGGACAAATTTAAAAATGCTTTCAGTCATGCCTTGCCAATGAATCGACTAAAAGCTTCAACTGATGTGTACACTCTAAATTGCGCTCAGAAATGGATTTCTGGGGTCTCATTTTGTGTTTTCCAGATTCAGTTGAAGAAACCCAGCCTAGTTTCCGATCAACCCCTCTGCTTATGAGGTAGTCTACCTGTAGGACAGATTCAGCAAATGCAAGGGCACAGTATGGTGCAGTAATAATCAGAACGGCCAGTGTTTTTAAAGCATGCAGTAAAAGGCACGAGACGTCTGGAGGACTTCCCGCACTTGGAACCTTAAAATAAACTTCAAGGTCTCACGGCAAACAGAATAATTAAACTTTAATAAGAAATGATTTAGTCACGTTTGCAGAGAGATGGATTACCAGAGGCAGGGAACGAGAAAATGCTGTTTCACAGGTGGGGGCTTTGCAGACCCAGCGTCTGTTTGACAATACCCACTCTTTCATTGTTGAATAATTCACAAGAGAGAGGGTTCACGGGCTAATTTCATCTGGCTGTAGTTGGCGGAATAAAGAGAAGGCTTCTGCTGCCTCCTTTGTCAGCATCGACATACTGTCCTATTGTGAGCCCTTTCAACAGATTCCTGCTGAAGTAAACCAGGTGTGATGCCTTCTTAGAGTGTTTAGCGGTCCTGTCGTTCATTCTGGCACTGTCAAATGGCCCAGCTTGAAAGCACCAGCCAGTGGGCTGTTTTTTAGTCCCTTGACAGTTCACGGGACCAACAAAGATATGCTCCCATGCTGGCCCTTTCAAACTGGCCCACCTGGCATTGCCAGACTGTCTGGCAGGTCAGTCCAAAACTGCCTTCTTTGAATAACTTGTAGACAGATCTCAACACAGCTCTGAAGACCCCTATTTGGGGTTGCTCTTGCTCTCTACAAAATGGCATCTATCATAACAGTGTCTAACCATAGGAACCACGACCTATTTAAACCGGGATGTAATGTTTACAATTAGAAGGCGGTCTGTACCAAATGTGTCAGTATCTTATTCTCCTATACCTCGAGGGGTCCAGACTTTCCAGGTGGGGAGAGAAGGGGATGCAGCTTTATCTGCAAATGGCATCACATTCTGCGCTCACCACGCCGCTGAAGTGGTTGCCATCTTTACCTGAGTTGATCTTTCGAGCGTTTTGAACAAAATGTATCCCAAATGGACAAAAGAGACAACCATGTTCAAAGTTTAGAACAGACTTAAAGCAAACTAATGAGAGAATGAGGAAAGAAGCTATTACCCGACCAACCACTATTAATTTACATTCTAGAATGATGTTTTGATTTTCAGTGCTGTATGGTGTGAAGAAGTTTGTCAGATGTTTTAGGGACTGTGCTAGTGCTCTATACAATCCACATTTCAGTCACAAATCGAGGACACAAATCACCAGCTCTTCAACTTGTAATGTGTTTCACTGAAATATGGCATTGCCAAATGCATTTTTTTTTTAAATGTGTATGGTAGGTTATATGTGCCAACATCTCCACAGAATTGTAACTCTCCTTGCCTGTCTCCTATCTCTTCTTCACCCCCCCCTTTTTCCTGCCTTTTTCTGCCTGCCTCTCTCTCTTTTTCTCTAATGATTGTCATGTGGGGTTAGCTAAACAAACATGACATAATGATGTATAAACTGCGCTCGGTACAACCTATGCTAACCCTGTAACAGGATTGCTATTGTGTTCTTGTATAAAAAATAAATAAAGCATGTTGACATAAAAAAAAAGAAAAGAAAACTATTTTATTTCACTGAACATCTCTAACATGGTATGGACGGGAAACATGTTTGCATGCATTTTTCTCGCATACTTGTCCAGACATTAATTATTAAATGTTTTCGGTGTTGTATGAATGCTTATCCTGTCTTTCAAGATTTCACCAAGCTTGTATTACACACGGGGTGCCCTCCCTGTCATTAGATAGTGCACCTGCTGACACGCTGTTAAACTCTAAGGGTAGCTGTCAGGCCCCATAGCTGCAATGAAGACGGATAGTGGCGTGACTCAACAAAACGTGCACGTCCTTTTGACGCCTTCTGCGGCGACAGAGATAGCTTCCCGTTATCGCAGCCTTAGCACGAAAGGGATATTTGTTTCTTTTAGTGTTTTCAATAACGCAATATATAAAAGCATTTTAGAGTGCCTACACTCATTTGCTCAGTTTAGCCGTTTACCAATTGAACCTTAAAAGCTGCAGTCACTTATTTTATTTAGTTTTAGCCATTTATAATTCAGTACCATTTTCAATAATACTGAAAGGGTATTTTTTCAGATTTACGAAAATAAATGTTTGGTTTCTGTATATGTATGTACAGGCACAATCACTAACAGTGATATAACTGAAAGGTGACAACAACCAGTGTGGAGGAAAAGTGGATTCCATTATTGACAGCCCCTAGAGCACCTTCTCGGAGCAGAATGTAGCTTAAGAACTATTCTCATTTAGATATTTTAATTTCATTGGGCCGAAGTGCTTGCTGTAGACTGCCACACACTATTAGAACTAATTAAAATACAATCGAAGTCCAAGGGAGGGAGAGACAGTGGAAGAGCACAGACAGGCTCGTCTAGGTGTTTAGACACTGTTGGGTGCACATTAGCTCAACATTGAGAACGGGTTCTCTGTAGAGATTGCTTTATTACAAATAAAGTGGATCTATAATAGAGGAGCTTCGCCCTATTGGAACCAAATCATAAATGAATATTATGGCATATTTAATACGCTCGAAAATTTAGAAGTTATCACCTCATAACATCCATTAAGTAAGTAAGACAAATGAGAATAAATGATAGTAAGGAAAAAACGTTGTGAACATTTATTTTTGAAAATTGAAAAATATCTCTGAATCTTCATTTTAGTTGCACAGTCGTTGTTTAAAGTTCATATGAGGGTGCATTCACTCAATTTGTAGTGTCCCAAATACACCCAGTGATAATTCCAATATTCCTTAAGAGGATGTGATCCAAGGACTCAATATTTAATTTATAGTGCACACTTTCCTGTGAGTGAATCTTGTTGTTTGCGGTCGTTTTTAGGAATAGGAATCCCTCTTGTTAAAAGGTCGACACATTTGAGCCCATTTAAATCGGACCTTTTCAGGACAAGATACAAGTAAACACCTCAAAAGATATATATTCATAATAAGTATAATTTAACCTTTTCATGTTATACTACAACATTTCATTGCCTGGATCCATTAAAAAATTCATACCCACACAGGTAAGTGCAGCAACTGTCTGAACCTTTCACAGTGTAACCCATCTAAAAACCCAGCTATATTATAAAAATCTATTACATTCTAATTAAACCAATCTCATATACAGGTTGCCACTCACATGTATCATTTGTACTATCACCATAGAGTACATGTTCACCGAATGAATCAATCTGTGAGAAACCCTTAACACATTAGATCATTGTTGTAAACAAATACCATGACCTTGTAAGATCATTGTCACATACATGTCACAGCTCAAGTGCATCTATAAAGATCTCTCTCATACACACTTCACAACTCATGTGCATCTATAAGAAAGGCCCAATACAGCATTGCTCAAGAATATGTTAATAGTTTTACTTATAATGCTTAATTCTTTGAGTTTCT
Organism: Lissotriton helveticus; assembly: GCF_964261635.1. Taxonomy (NCBI): domain Eukaryota; kingdom Metazoa; phylum Chordata; class Amphibia; order Caudata; family Salamandridae; genus Lissotriton; species Lissotriton helveticus. The sequence goes on along the minus strand of NC_136071.1, from coordinate 747,316,007 downwards.
TAGCATGGTGCTGAGAGTCCTCAATTTTACTATGGGAAGAATCAATAGTAGTGTTGTGGCTACCATAGATAAATTGCTAGGGGTCCCGAAACAAAAAATTATTCAGAGGCGCAGGAGAAAGCTATATTGTTTTCTGGGACTGAAAGAGCAAACCTCGTTACTGAAACCGCCATAAATTGAAAAAAAGGCCAAATCAATTTCGAATCACTTAGCACAATGGACTCTGTTGCAGGCATGCACATCAATGCACCTCAGTTCTACAAAAAGTAAAACACGTGTGCTGAGCCATTGTGAAACGCTGATCTCCATGTGAACAGGACCATGTGCGGATTCCTCACTGGTTCAAAAGATGTGCCAAACACACCTGATGTTATTAAACAATGCAAAAGCCATAATTGAACAGGTCATATTAGCTGCTTTTTGGTACATGTACTGTACCTTAAGCCACCTTGTAGAGGCACTCAATTTTTTGTTTTATGTTCCAGCAGCAACTTCCCCGGAGTATATCATGTTTGTTTATGTGCACTTTTCAGTAATTTCTTTGGGTATCTTCTATCAGCCTGTTCCCGAAATTTACCACAATGTCAAAATACTCATCCCTATGAGTGCAGTTTCTGTGGATATGCATGAATTGTCCTTTGCAGAAGGAGCAAGGGTGTACGCTTGAAAATGTAATAGGGCATTTTTATCAGTAGGTGTTGAGTACAGACCATCTGCTCGAACTCCTTCATTACCTTGTTATTCATATATAAAGAAAATACGATTTAGTCTTGTCAAAGTTCGTTGTGAATCTTAGCTTAGACCATTCGAATGGTGATTGAGCCAAACATGAAACTCTTTTAAAATTTCTATGGTTCCTTGGCCTATGGTGATCTCATCCTCAATGTATCTATACCAGCGTTTTGTGTTACCTCTTTATGCATTATATTGATTATAGATCCATCTATCTATAAGACATTAACATATTCATAATTTCAGGAGCAAAGCTGCACGCCGTTGCTTCTCAATAGTATATGTTTGATTTGAATAAAAATAATTTTTTTGTTAAGCCAATGACTAGCTGAATAAGGAATGTGTAGGGACACAGAGGGGGGAGTCTCTCTCTTGGTCAAAATGTCCTCTATTATGCCTCTTCCTGCAAATGTTAGTAAAAGGCGACTCAATGTCAAAACGTACTAATATTTAAGAGTCCGAGTCAAAGGGACTGTTATCAATCTTTTGAATACAATTAATTCAGATTCGTACATATAGACTTTTTGTAGGAGGTTGGCTTTTTATATAGTGTACTAAAATGAAGTACACTGTGCAGAGAGTCCAGTGGATCCCTTACTGGTATACAGAGGCAAACGTAAATAATATTAACGCTCTTTTTGTGGAAGTGTGGGCGAGCAGTTAGGCTTATCAAAGGGTAGTACTAAGCATTTGTTGTACTCACAGAGGATATACACGAGACACACACCCAAGAATAATTCTGAGACCAATTTGTTAAAAACACGCCAATTTTTATATAATTTTCAGACAAAGAGCTTCATTCTAATGTAAGTACTTTTTAAGTTATGATTTTTCAAAGTACACAAAATAAATCACTGTTGTGCGCAATTACGCACAATAGAGGTCAATGGGACAAAATAGGAAAAAGCTTATAAAATCACACAGTGGCTTTTCAAGGTTCACCTTCTGGATATAGGTAGGTAGCAGGGCTAGGTCCAATGTTCCAGCAGCGAAAAATCGGGAGCGTCCTGGATTCGGCCAGAGCAGGCTGCTGAGGTTGTTGGTAGCCGGGGCGCTGCTAAGAAGGGGGCCACCTGATAATATGCTGATCAGAGATACTTAAAGGTAAGTCCAGCGGGTCCTATTCCTGAGCTGGTTGGAAAGGCCTCAGGACCATGGGAGCACAGCTGGTTCATCGTTACCCATGCAGGGAGGGATGGCAGCAGAGTAGATAGGGCAGACACGCATCGTCCATCAAAATTGTCTTCGCAGTCAGGGGCAGGCAGGTTGCAGGGACAATTTCGAAACAGCTGGGTCACTCACAGAGCGGTTCTCAGGGCGCTCAAATTCATTCGATGGGTGTCTGTATCCTGGGTAGTTGGAGTCCAGATTGTACTTTTTCTGTTTGGTCTTTTGTGTAGGGGGTTAAGTACCCCGGGTATAGACACAACACGGTTCCGGTAGGTCCTGCTGTCCTCTCACTTGGTGCGGGTCAGATCTGACCCTAAGGAGCTGATGTACCCCTTCTGGCTTGGGTGCTGCATTGGAGACGGCAGGGAGCAGCAGATTGGTAAATTGTACTATGCGGTTCGGTGCCTGCGGGCTGCAGTGAAGTGCTCCCTCTTAGTTGGTCAGACCACTATGCAGTTGGTTTTACACTCTCTGGTAAGCCTATGCACGAAGACTCAAGCAAGGCTAACAACAGAGTAGTCAAGTGAGACTGGACGTTTTCTCTGCACCTAGACACGCAGCCTGCATTGGCAGTGTGCATGATCTTGGTGAATGGTCCCTAGGGTGGCACAAATTATGCTGCAGCCCTAGTGGACCCTCTTCAGTCGCAATGCCATGGGTACCAGGGGTACCATTTAATAGAGACTTACAGGGTTGTCTGAAGTTGTGCCAGCTGTAGGTCAGTTTTAGGGAAAGAACACTGGTACTGGGAACCTGGTTAGCAGGGAACGAGTACTCTTCAGTCAAAGTTGCATCAAAAACCAGAAAAAAAGTGTGGAGGGGTGGAGGGGGACTACAACAAAAACCCACTTCCTGCACTTTTGTCTTGATGGCAAATGGTTTAAGGAAGAAAACAATGTATTCAGAAAATGAATCCAAGATGTAACCACGCCCTAAATGATTGGTTCCCTGAAGGGATTTGTGGTCCTTTTTCAGATTTTAGGCTCTACATAAATTACTGGAGTACTGGAGTATAAGACTCCTTCTTGTTAAGAAACTCAAATTCTTTTTGGCACAACCAGCCATTTTGTTCTTCTTTTTCTTCTGTGGATATAATTTGCTGTTCATGGGACCAGTTGTGATCTTCCGATAATGAGAAGCATTATTGAGTTGTCTTATTATCTCCTCATCATAAACCTCACAATCCATAATCACTACCCCCCACCTCGCCTTTATCATCAGTTTTGATTATAAAGGATGTTTCCTTGCAGGATATTGTAAGGCCTGCATTTAACTGTTAGTCTTATTAGGATGAAAATTTGTTTTTGTGTGTGTTTCTTCCTATATCGAGAATCTATCTCTTTTAAGGTAATGTCTTTGTAAGTCACAATCTGGGTAGAAATGTCTATGACAGAAAGACAGTAAGTGGATTTGTTTTTTAACCCTGTTTGACTGGGTAGTTCAAGGTTTTGTTGCTAAGAGAAGTGTATTTTTAATCTCACTTTTCTGAGAAATCTTCCTAAATCTTCTACTTCAACTTTGTCTCCACAGGATCACGCACAGGAGTGGGAACAAATAGGAGTGTTTGTTAATGATCATCATTTCCTCTGTAAATAAACAGTGTTTGGATATTTTGTGTATTGAAATGCTCTCTATGTTCACCATCTGAAAGTTTCCTGTTTCCTGCAAATATAGCCTGATTGCTCAGATCGACCTCTTCCATCTACTCCCCCATTTCCTCTTGTTGCTCCTCTGTCTAAACAAGTATTTGTAAATGTATTAGGGTTTTCCTTTGATTAAAAATCAGCTTTTTAATTATTGTAAGTTGTAGCTTGCTGAGTAGTTGTACAATATACGTTTCAGAAAGTCTGTTAAAGTGTTATGACTTGTTTATGTACAAAAGGCAATATATTATGCTGTTACTAGTGGTATAGTGTGGGTAATAGCAACATTTTGAAAAAAGAAATGAAAGAGGGAAATAATAGAATTACTCGATGTAATAGCAATAATATGTGTTTAGAGGAGTTCTGATTTTTTTTTGGAACCCGTTGCTGCATCACCTGCCCCACCATTCAAATACTACCTCTAGTGCCTGCAAGATCACTGTGTTTCTGACTGACTGTTTAGTAGTAAAATATAGCAATATTTGCTGTTTAGAAGATTTATGACTACTTTTGGCCCCAGTGCCACAGTACCTGCTGCACTTTTCATATTATGACCTATGTTAGAAGCGGCTGTCTCTAGTTGGCAGAGGTATACACTTCTGACAAATAGGGACACACCTTTTCCAGTCAGGGCAAGAGGATCACACACTTAGATAACCCCTGCTCACCCCCTTGGTAGCTTGGCAAAGCAGACAGGCTTATCTCAGAGGCAGTGCGTTAAGCATTTATGACCACATACAGTAATAAAGTGAATACACTACAAATGGACACGACACAGTAGTATTATAAAAATAAGTATTTTTATATAAGGCTTAGCACAAGACCAAATAACGACAAAAATATACCACAATCTTAATAAATACTCTTGGAAGGAAAAATAATAGTTCAAGCACGGTTTCTTCTTAGCACAAAGTCTTTAGTATCAAAAGCATCTTCTTCTCTAAAACACAGTTCTTGGCAACAATGTAACCCACACGGGAGTCACACGACGTCGAGGCAAAGTTAATCCAAAGGTTCGGCGTCGACCGCGAGGAGCGCTACGTCGAGCCCGGAGTCGTACAGACCCCAACAACACAGTACCTTGGAAAAGTGAAGCACTCGATGATCAGCGGCGTCGAGATGTCCGGCGTCGCGTCTTCGGCGTCGATCGGGCCTCGGAGTCGGGGCGATCTGCAGCGGTGTCGACCGAAGTCAGGCGGGAGCAGCGCTCACGGGATGAAGCAGGATACGGCGTCGTCGATGTCGATGTTGCAAGAGTGAGCAGCGCTCACGGCGTCGAGAGGGCTCGAAGTCGATGCGATCAGCAGCGGTGCAGACACGAGGTCACTTGGAGCTGGAGCCGAACTCACTACTCACTGGCGTTGTTGCTGGCGTCGATCGGGCCCGGCGGCCGGCGTCGAGGAAGCGGGACACTGGAGCCGTTACTCACGATGTCGAGCTGGATTCGGCGGCGTCCGTCGGCGTCGAGATTGCTGGATTCTTTCAGAGGTGCTGGATTCACAAGTTCCAGCAAATAGCACTTTAAGCAGATGAAGTCCTTTAGCCCTGTGACTTCAACAGGAGACTGGCACTCTTCCAGCCCTTGGAGATTTTCTTAGCAAAGATTGAGAGTACACACACAGTTCCTCTCTCCTGGTTCCTTGGCAAAAATAAAGAAGCAATGCAGGATTCCCCCAACAAACAGCACTCTGGCAGAAGGGGTAGGCAGTCCTTAGATCAGCAGGCTTCTTGTCCTTGGTTCAGGTTTCCTTGTCAGAAGTGATCTGCATTCTTGGTTCAGGGGTCCTTCTCTTATACCCCTTTTTGGCTTTGATCCCTTTGTCCATGCAGGGGAATTTCCCCCCATCTTGGGTTTGTTGTGGGTGTTGCCAAGCCGAAGCACCTGGCCTATTCACTGGGCAGGGCAGAGTCCTCAGCCGCCCAGCAGGAGCGGAGCCAGCATTGTCACTGGCAGGGGCAGGGCCATCAGCTGCCCGGCAGGAGGTGGGCCAGGAAAGTCCCAGGCAAGCACAGAGTCATCAGTCGCCTGGCAGGGGGGCGGAGCCAACATTGTATCAGGCAGGGCAGGCTATCAGGAGCTCCTCTTCCCCTACTCTCAATGCAAATGCCCCACTCATCCCACACTGACTCATTCAGACTCTCTGGAGCCACCCAGCTCCTGTCACACGCACACCAGAACCAGCAGAGACCGGTAGACAGTTAGACAAGAAAATAGCTACTTTCTAAAAGTGCTATTTTCAAACACAGAGTCCAAAAACCATCCACACAAATGGATGCGTTATTAAACCCTGAGTTCAGGGATACCAAACTCGACATTGCACCATGCTCCCCGAGCCCGCTAGGATTATAGCATTAATAATCCTGGCAGCCCATTCTAACTGATGGAGAGCAGGTTACCTTACAATAGTGAAAAATGACTATGGCTGTAATTCACTATTAGGACATGCCAACCTTGTCAGGCTTGTCCTACCTTATGCTTACAATGCACCCTGCCCGTGGGCCTACCATAGGGGTGACTAACATGAAGTTAAGGGAAGGTTTAGGGACTGGCAAGTAGGTGTACTTGCGCAGTCCTTGTGACAGTCAGACTGCACGTGGTCTAGCACTGGTAGACCTTCAGACATACTTTTACTAGGCCGCTCTTGTGGGTGGCACAACATGTGCTGCAAGCCCACTAGCAGCATTTGTATTTACAAGCCCTGGCACTCCTGGTGCACTCTACTAGGGACTGACAGTAAACCAAATAAGCCAAACATGGAAGTAAATCAGTACAGCAATTTCACATAGGGAGCACTTGCACTGTGGCACTGATCAGCAGTGGCACAGTGCCCAAAGCATATACCAGCAAAAACATCGTAAACAGAGGAGGCAAACAGAAAAAATGGAGGAGAGACTCATGCCAATGATGTCAGGTCTAACACGTGTCCCCTCCAGCTGAAATGTGGGGAGAACTACCCTTACCCTAGGGAGTCCTCATTACTAAGGCGGAAAAATCTGGACAGACCATCAGCATTGGCGTGATCTGTGCCAGGGCGGTGTTCCACCGTGAAGTCCATCCCCTGTAGGGAAATGGACCACCTCAACAGCTTTGGATTCTCACCCCTCATCTGCATCAACCATCTGAGGGGCCTGTGGTCTGTCTGAACCCGGAAGTGAGTCCCAAACAGGTAGGGTCTTAGCTTCTTCAGCGCCCAGACCACAGCAAATGCTTCTCTTTCTATCGCACTCCACCTCTGTTCCCTGGGAAGTAACCTCCTGCTGATGAAGGCTACAGGTAAGTCTCGGCCCTCTTCATTCACCTGAGCTAGAACAGCCCCCACGCCATGCTCTGAAGCGTCCGTCTGGACAACAAATTCTTTAGAAAAGTCGGGTGCCTGGAGTATGGGTGCTGTGCACATTGCAGTTTTCAGGGTGTCAAAGTCCGTCTGACAGGCGTCAGTCCAGTTCACAAGTCTTGGCTGCTTCCTGGAAGTCAGCGAAGTCAAGGGGTGCACAATGTTACCATAATCCTTGACAAACCTCCTGTAATAACCCGTGAGACCCAAGAAGGCTCTCACCTGAGTCTGGGTTTTGGGCGGTGCCCATGCCAGGATGGTATCAATCTTGGGTTGCAGGGGGGCCACCTTGCCGCTCCCTACTTGGTGCCCCAAGTACACCACTGAACCCTGCCCAATCTGGCACTTACTGGCTTTGATTGTGAGGCCTGCTCTGCGCAGGGCCAACAACACTTCCTGGAGGTGGCGCAAGTGTTCCTCCCAGCTGGCGCTGAACACTGCGATGTCGTCCAGGTAGGCGGCACTGAAATCCTCCAGTCCAGCCAAGACCTGGTTGACCAACCTCTGGAAGGTGGCAGGGGCATTCTTCATCCCAAAGGGCATAACCCGGAACTGGTAGTGCCCATCTGGTGTGGAGAATGCTGACCTCTCTTTTGCCCCATCAGTCAAGGCGATCTGCCAGTACCCAGACGTTATATCAAACGTACTGAGGTACCGGGCAGCCCCCAACCGATCTATGAGCTCATCAGCTCTGGGGATGGGGTGCGCGTCAGTCTTGGTGACTGAATTGAGTCCTCGGTAATCCACACAGAACCGAAGTTCCGGTGAAGCACCAGGCGCTGCAGCTTTTGGGACCAAGACCACTGGGCTGGCCCAAGGACTGCTAGAGGACTCAACCACCCCTAAGGCAAACATTTTGGAGACCTCCTCCTTGATGTATGCTCTGACCTTGTCAGTCACTCTGTAAGCCTTGTGCTTCACAGGAGTGCTGTCCCCGGTGTCCACATCATGGACACACCACTGAGTGACACCAGGAATCAAGGAAAACAGATCAGGGAATTGTCCCAACAATTGGCGACAATCCTGCTGCTGTTCAGGGGTCAGTGTGTCAGAGAGGACAACACCATCCACTGACCCATCTTGCTCTTTTGCAGACAGGAGGTCAGGAAGAGGCTCACTCTCCTCCTCCATTCCAGCATCTGTAGCTAGGAGCATGCCCACTTCGGACCTTTCTAAGTGGGGCTTCAAACGGTTGACATGCAGGACCCGCAAGGGGTTCCTGGGAGACTTTAAGTCCACCATGTAGGTGACATCGCTCTTTTTCTCCACAACCTCAAATGGTCCAGTCCACCGGTCCTTGAGCGCACAAGGTTCCACAGGGGACATGACCCAAACTTTCTGTCCAGGCTGAAGCTCTACCAGAGTGGCCTTCTGGTCGTACCACCGCTTCATCTCCTCCTGGCTGGCCTCCAGATTTGCCTGAGCAAGATCTCTGAAGCGCCTAGTCTGGTTCCTAAAGGCCAGCATGTAACTGTATACATCCTGGGGAGGTTTCCTGGGAGATTGCTCCCAGCCTTCTTTGACCAGACTCAAAGGTCCTCTTACCGGATGACCATACAAAAGCTCAAAGGGGCTGAACCCTAGAGACTTCTGTGGCACCTCACGGTAAGCAAACAACAGGCATGGCAAGAGGACGTCCCATTTACGCCTCATTGGTTCTTCAAGACCCATAATCATGCCTTTAAGGGTACGGTTGAATCTTTCAACCAACCCATTACCTTGAGGGTGGTAAGGAGTGGTGAACTTATAAGTTATGCAAAACAAAAGAAGGAGTATGCTCCGACGTGTCAGGTGGGGGTCGACCAAAAAAAGGAAGGAATAATCCTTTTTTAATAAACCCCTCACTCACCACCTAGTGGTGACATGCTTCATCATCGGGGTCCACCCTGGTGGCCTAGCGTCACCAGGGTGTGCTTCAACACCTGTAATACAGTGGAGCGGGTTTGTGAAGTGTAAGTGCAAAAAAGGGGGGATGTTAAAAATGTGCTGGTTTGTCTTTCAAAAGTGAGTTTTATTAAAAAGCAACTGGACAATATTAAAACAAAATGCGAGATACTGGAAGGGGGAAGTTACGACCTACGTATCTCTATATGTGTTGGTGGTGTTTTTAGGTCAACATGTTTCTACCTTATGGGATAGTTCCCGGTATTCTTCAGGACCAAAGGAGATGGACGGTATGAGCCTCCTAAAGGACTCACCCTATCCTAAATCCTTGTGAAACCTATGGCACAAATGTACCTAGGTAAAAATGCTCACAGAGTTGTGGAGCAAAAATTCGAAAAACAAAAACCTGTGGGGAAGGAGAAATGGATTGGCGTTAGGCGCAAAGCATAGTTACTAGCCTGTAACGTCGTGCAGATTCTTAGTGCAGTCATTCTGCATGCCACAGTGGTGATTTGGGACCTCAAGTTATTGATGAGCATTGTGATATATCGTGGGTGACCGCTTATTATTAAGGCCAGTAGGGGATATATCAATGTCTGTTAGGTGCGTGCTAAATCACATGCAGATTGTACCGTTTTATCTCTCAGGTTAAGGGAATAAAAGGAAAAATGAAAACATACTATGCTAACAGCGCGTGGCTATTATGACGCGCAATGTGGTTTCTCACGAGTCAATCACCGGTTGCTGGGGGTGACTCTAAGTGAAATGACAGACAAGACTGACAATACATGAATAACACAGAAGGAGACAAAAATATACAGGATGGCGGGGGTCAGGCTTACTATTTTCGTTTTTGTTTGGTGCTTCGTCGGGCAGGGGGTAGGTACATCACGCGGTACAACGTACTCTAAATAAAGAGGTGTTGTGTCCGTGATTAGAATCAAGAAGAATGAAAATATCGTGGTGGGGCGGTACACAATCCGCGCATGTGGATGTATACGCCGGTGTAATAGATCAATTACTTACAGTTATCTGGCGTGGAACATGGCCCGTTACCTACAGCTACCGTCCGCTGCTCGGCTGCAATTGCCGGGCGGGCTTCCGTGGTAGATAATGGGCGGCTGCTTCCGGGTGCGGTCACGTGGGTCCGCGTCACCGGTGGGGCGGGGTTGCAGTATGGCAAGCCGCCGGGGCCCTCGGTTGTCAAGGAGACGCAGTAAGCGTTAGAGATTAGATAGCAAATGTCGCTGCCTACACGGGGGGAGCAGCTGGCAAGGTGGGGGTTGATTATCACGTACAAATAGTAGATCGTGATGAGGGTAGATACAGATGATTAAACAACGGGAGTAAAGAAGGAGGTAAAAAACGGAGGTAAAAAAACGGAGGTAAAAAAAGGGAAGCAAAAAAGAGTGAGCTCACTCTTAGAGGATGGGTCTTAAATACAGACCGAGGGCTCTATGGTTGGTACCAAAGGACATTGTTATTAGGAATACGCTTAGTCCTGCGTGGGACTATTCGATGGCAAATGGGAGCTATGTACGACGGGATATTGGGGAGGGGTTTAACACGATGCCAGTGGGCACGGTCAAAGTGCTGGGCGGCCCAGAATGGTACATGGGGTATCTACAGAGAATCGGAACAGGATGCTCATTTCATCACAGAGGTCCACGGAATATTATCGTTTAACCCCTGTTTGTGGGTCGAAAGTCTGTAGATCCAGCGTTGCTCTTTCTCGAAGAGGCGCGATTGTATGTTAGGGCCTGGTTGCAATTGTTCTATGACTGTCCATTTCATGTCATTGGGGGTGTGATTGGCTGTGAGGAAATGGTCGGTCAGTTTAGTAATGTTTTTCTTGCAGCGTATTGTGCTTCTATGTTCACAAATCCGTTGTTTGACTTTGCGGGTCGTCATTCCAACGTAAGGCTTCCCGCAGGTACAGGTGATAAGATACACAACATTACTGCTGTTGCAATTCGTGTGGCTCCTTTGTTCCCAGATCCTGTCCGTTTCGAGGTTTAGCGTTTTGGTGTTTTCCGTAAGGGGGCAGACACTACAGTCGCCACACCGTGAGTGTCCTGTTACAGGTGGTAGCCCCCATAATTGTGTGAGCGTGGGGTTGTTGTTCTCGGTGGTCTTTTTTGGTCTGGTATTCACCAGACTGTCCTTCAGGCTTTGCGCCCGTCTGTAAGAGAAAAGTGGCTTATCCCAATTGAGGTTGCCGGAATTGACCATGGACCAGTGTTTGTTTATACTTCGACTGACTTGGTTTGAGATTGCATTGTAAGTGGTCACGCATGTCAATGGAGTAGCTGGTTGATTCCTCACGGTTTCTTCCAGGAGGGTATCCCTCTGTTGGTTCCTCGCTCTCTTTTGACATTTGTTAATAATCTGGGTTGGGTAGCCACGATTTCTCAGCTTGGTTGTTAGTTCTTCTGCCTGGCTCTTGTAGTCGGTCAATTTGCTGCAGTTTCTGCGTAGGCGCAGATATTGGCCGTAGGGTAGATTCTCCCTTAATGGCCGTGGGTGGAAGCTCTCGTACCTTAGCAGGTTGTTTTTTGCTGTTGGTTTGAAGTGGGTCTTTGTTGTGAGCGTATCATTCTCCCTTTGGATTTCTATGTCCAGGAAAACCATTTTCTCTTTATCCATGCTGTGGGTAAAATGTAAATGGGGATCACAGTTGTTAAGCCAAGTAATGAACGCCAGTAGAGACTCTTGTGGGCCTTGCCAAATGGTTAGAACATCGTCAATATATCTCCGCCAAAATTTGATGTTGTCAAAGTAGGGATTATTGGGTGTTAAGATATATTTCTGTTCGAAATCAAATACGTAGATCCCCGCTACGCTCGGCGCGAAGACACTGCCCATGGAAGTCCCCCCTGTCTGGAGGTATAGTGTTCCTTCGTGTTCGAAAAAGTTCCGTTTCAGGGCTAGTGTGGCACAGTTGATGATAAATTCTCTGGGTGTGCGGTGGTCCCAAAGGGTTTCTTCCAGTGTTTTTTTCAGTACCTCTATGGTTGCATCCTGGGGAATGTTAGTATAAAGGCTTTCAATGTCAAAGCTTACTAGGATGGTATCTTCCTCCAGTTTGATATTCTTTAGTAGTGTTAGTAAGTTCTTGGTGTCCCTTAGGTATGTGGGTGTCTTCTGTACGATGGTCTTGAGAAAGAAGTCACAAAACCTCGAAAGAGGTTCCAACAGTGAACCTATGCCGGAAACGATTGGTCTTCCCGGGGGGGGCATTTTGTTCTTGTGCATTTTGGGGACCACGTAGAAGTAAGGTACTTTGGCTTCTGTCTTGCTGAGGTAGTCAGCCTCCTGTTTGGAGATGTGGCCCGCTGCTTCAGCTGTCTCCACAAGTTCTATTATTTCTGCCCGCAGCTCTTCCGTGGGATCACTTTGGAGTGGTAGATAGTTCTTTATGTCGCCTAAGAGGCGTCTGCATTCCGTCTGGTAATCCGTTGTATTCATCAGTACCAGACCTCCCCCTTTGTCTGCTGGCTTTATCACTATTTTGTCATCCTGTTTGAGATCCATCACGGCTTTTTTCTCTGCCCTGGTATTGTTGTGATAGAGTGTGGTAACTGACATTTTCTCTATGTCGTTGAACACGGCCTGCTCGAAGGTGTTGATTTCGACAGGGGTGGTATGCGGAGGTGGTACAAAAGTAGATTTCATTCTAAGACCTGTTTCATTGATAGTGGCCTCTGTGTTTTCAGTCTGATTTTTTTCGAAAAAAGCTTTGAGCTTCAATTTCCTAAAGAATGCTGCCAGTTCACAGTGTAACTTGAATTTATCAAGTGCGGCTGTTGGTACGAATCCAAGTCCTTTATTCAGGACTTGTGTCTCTGTCACTGACAGTACTCTTGATGATAAGTTGGTAACTAATTCCTCGCATTGCTGGGGCCTGCCTTGTTGGTCCCCGTTTTGCTCCTGGTGTTGTTTCCTATTGTGTCCTCTTCCTCCCAATGAACGTTGTTGCCCCGTCTGTTGCGTCCTCTTCCGCGCCTGCCTCTGTTGGGAAAAGGAGGCCGGAATTGGTTGGGTGGAAAGGGGAACTGTTGGAATGGGGGTTGCCATCCATACATCGGGAACTGTTGTGGTGGTTGGTAGGGGTTCATGAAGGGAGGGTGGCTATATTGTGGCCATTGTTGGTGCCCTCTGTATGCTCCTCCTTGTCGTTGTCTTGGTGTACTACTGTTGGACCCTCCGCTGTTATTAGAGCTTTGAGAGGTGTTGCTTGAAGCATCTGAGTCTTGGTCGGGTATCGGAGTAGCTTTATAGTCCGGATCCGAGTACGGGTAAGCTTTGACAAATTTGAATTTTTTGAGGTCCTTTTGGAATTTTAGTACCTTCTGTTGGGTAAGGTTATCTCTGTATTCATTTATTTCTTTATTGAGATCGTCTAACTTTTTCTTATATCCCGTGATCGTGGCTTTGATTTGGCTCTCAGTCAATTGGATTTCTATTTGGATTTTCTCTGAGAGGCGTACTGCAGTTTTTAGTATCAAAATGATCCAATCATGGGTGCAGTGCCATGCTATTAGGGCCCAATCCTTCCTAAATTCAGGATCATCTAAGAAAATTCTCGGGGCGTTGGTAACCAGCAGGCCGTTTGGAGCAATGTTATTAGTTACGTATTCTTTTAATATGGTCCCGTGCAGTATAGTTCGTATACGGTTGCGTTTCATCTCCGTTAGTTTCTCCCATTCCGATGTCTGTGAGATAGTGTTACTGATATTTGCATCTGCAAATTCATTAAGATTGCTCATGATTGAGTCTATTTCTTCTGTAGAGAAAGATAAGCCTGGGTTTTCCGCCATGTTTGTATCGTGTCTCCTCAGCTGTGACACCAGTGCTGGCAGTGTCTATGCTCTCGCAGCTGTGCGCTGCCACGATATCGGGAAAACAAAGGAGAGAGCAAGGGATTGTGCCCACTCCGAGTGGACAGGAGATACTCCTGTTCCCCTGGACAATGATATGCAAAACAAAAGAATGAGTATGCTCCGACGTGTCAGGTGGGGGTCGACCAAAAAAAGGAAGGAATAATCCTTTTTTAATAAACCCCTCACTCACCACCTAGTGGTGACATGCTTCATCATCGGGGTCCACCCTGGTGGCCTAGCGTCACCAGGGTGTGCTTCAACACCTGTAATACAGTGGAGCGGGTTTGTGAAGTGTAAGTGCAAAAAAGGGGGGATGTTAAAAATGTCCTGGTTTGTCTTTCAAAAGTGAGTTTTATTAAAAAGCAACTGGACAATATTAAAACAAAATGCGAGATACTGGAAGGGGGAAGTTACGACCTACGTATCTCTATATGTGTTGGTGGTGTTTTTAGGTCAACATGTTTCTACCTTATGGGATAGTTCCCGGTATTCTTCAGGACCAAAGGAGATGGACGGTATGAGCCTCCTAAAGGACTCACCCTATCCTAAATCCTTGTGAAACCTATGGCACAAATGTACCTAGGTAAAAATGCTCACAGAGTTGTGGAGCAAAAATTAGAAAAACAAAAACCTGTGGGGAAGGAGAAATGGATTGGCGTTAGGCGCAAAGCATAGTTACTAGCCTGTAACGTCGTGCAGATTCTTAGTGCAGTCATTCTGCATGCCACAGTGGTGATTTGGGACCTCAAGTTATTGATGAGCATTGTGATATATCGTGGGTGACCGCTTATTATTAAGGCCAGTAGGGGATATATCAATGTCTGTTAGGTGCGTGCTAAATCACATGCAGATTGTACCGTTTTATCTCTCAGGTTAAGGGAATAAAAGGAAAGATGAAAACATACTATGCTAACAGCGCGTGGCTATTATGACGCGCAATGTGGTTTCTCACGAGTCAATCACCGGTTGCTGGGGGTGACTCTAAGTGAAATGACAGACAAGACTGACACTACATGAATAACACAGAAGGAGACAAAAATATACAGGATGGCGGGGGTCAGGCTTACTATTTTCGTTTTTGTTTGGTGCTTCGTCGGGCAGGGGGTAGGTACATCACGCGGTACAACGTACTCTAAATAAAGAGGTGTTGTGTCCGTGATTAGAATCAAGAAGAATGAAAATATCGTGGTGGGGCGGTACACAATCCGCGCATGTGGATGTACACGCCGGTGTAATAGATCAATTACTTACAGTTATCTGGCGTGGAACATGGCCCGTTACCTACAGCTACCGTCCGCTGCTCGGCTGCAATTGCCGGGCGGGCTTCCGTGGTAGATAATGGGCGGCTGCTTCCGGGTGCGGTCACGTGGGTCCGCGTCACCGGTGGGGCGGGGTTGCAGTATGGCAAGCCGCCGGGGCCCTCGGTTGTCAAGGAGACGCAGTAAGCGTTAGAGATTAGATAGCAAATGTCGCTGCCTACACGGGGGGAGCAGCTGGCAAGGTGGGGGTTGATTATCACGTACAAATAGTAGATCGTGATGAGGGTAGATACAGATGATTAAACAACGGGAGTAAAGAAGGAGGTAAAAAACGGAGGTAAAAAAACGGAGGTAAAAAAAGGGAAGCAAAAAAGAGTGAGCTCACTCTTAGAGGATGGGTCTTAAATACAGACCGAGGGCTCTATGGTTGGTACCAAAGGACATTGTTATTAGGAATACGCTTAGTCCTGCGTGGGACTATTCGATGGCAAATGGGAGCTATGTACGACGGGATATTGGGGAGGGGTTTAACACGATGCCAGTGGGCACGGTCAAAGTGCTGGGCGGCCCAGAATGGTACATGGGGTATCTACAGAGAATCGGAACAGGATGCTCATTTCATCACAGAGGTCCACGGAATATTATCGTTTAACCCCTGTTTGTGGGTCGAAAGTCTGTAGATCCAGCGTTGCTCTTTCTCGAAGAGGCGCGATTGTATGTTAGGGCCTGGTTGCAATTGTTCTATGACTGTCCATTTCATGTCATTGGGGGTGTGATTGGCTGTGAGGAAATGGTCGGTCAGTTTAGTAATGTTTTTCTTGCAGCGTATTGTGCTTCTATGTTCACAAATCCGTTGTTTGACTTTGCGGGTCGTCATTCCAACGTAAGGCTTCCCGCAGGTACAGGTGATAAGATACACAACATTACTGCTGTTGCAATTCGTGTGGCTCCTTTGTTCCCAGATCCTGTCCGTTTCGAGGTTTAGCGTTTTGGTGTTTTCCGTAAGGTGGCAGACACTACAGTCGCCACACCGTGAGTGTCCTGTTACAGGTGGTAGCCCCCATAATTGTGTGAGCGTGGGGTTGTTGTTCTCGGTGGTCTTTTTTGGTCTGGTATTCACCAGACTGTCCTTCAGGCTTTGCGCCCGTCTGTAAGAGAAAAGTGGCTTATCCCAATTGAGGTTGCCGGAATTGACCATGGACCAGTGTTTGTTTATACTTCGACTGACTTGGTTTGAGATTGCATTGTAAGTGGTCACGCATGTCAATGGAGTAGCTGGTTGATTCCTCACGGTTTCTTCCAGGAGGGTATCCCTCTGTTGGTTCCTCGCTCTCTTTTGACATTTGTTAATAATCTGGGTTGGGTAGCCACGATTTCTCAGCTTGGTTGTTAGTTCTTCTGCCTGGCTCTTGTAGTCGGTCAATTTGCTGCAGTTTCTGCGTAGGCGCAGATATTGGCCGTAGGGTAGATTCTCCCTTAATGGCCGTGGGTGGAAGCTCTCGTACCTTAGCAGGTTGTTTTTTGCTGTTGGTTTGAAGTGGGTCTTTGTTGTGAGCGTATCATTCTCCCTTTGGATTTCTATGTCCAGGAAAACCATTTTCTCTTTATCCATGCTGTGGGTAAAATGTAAATGGGGATCACAGTTGTTAAGCCAAGTAATGAACGCCAGTAGAGACTCTTGTGGGCCTTGCCAAATGGTTAGAACATCGTCAATATATCTCCGCCAAAATTTGATGTTGTCAAAGTAGGGATTATTGGGTGTTAAGATATATTTCTGTTCGAAATCAAATACGTAGATCCCCGCTACGCTCGGCGCGAAGACACTGCCCATGGAAGTCCCCCCTGTCTGGAGGTATAGTGTTCCTTCGTGTTCGAAAAAGTTCCGTTTCAGGGCTAGTGTGGCACAGTTGATGATAAATTCTCTGGGTGTGCGGTGGTCCCAAAGGGTTTCTTCCAGTGTTTTTTTCAGTACCTCTATGGTTGCATCCTGGGGAATGTTAGTATAAAGGCTTTCAATGTCAAAGCTTACTAGGATGGTATCTTCCTCCAGTTTGATATTCTTTAGTAGTGTTAGTAAGTTCTTGGTGTCCCTTAGGTATGTGGGTGTCTTCTGTACGATGGTCTTGAGAAAGAAGTCACAAAACCTCGAAAGAGGTTCCAACAGTGAACCTATGCCGGAAACGATTGGTCTTCCCGGGGGGGGCATTTTGTTCTTGTGCATTTTGGGGACCACGTAGAAGTAAGGTACTTTGGCTTCTGTCTTGCTGAGGTAGTCAGCCTCCTGTTTGGAGATGTGGCCCGCTGCTTCAGCTGTCTCCACAAGTTCTATTATTTCTGCCCGCAGCTCTTCCGTGGGATCACTTTGGAGTGGTAGATAGTTCTTTATGTCGCCTAAGAGGCGTCTGCATTCCGTCTGGTAATCCGTTGTATTCATCAGTACCAGACCTCCCCCTTTGTCTGCTGGCTTTATCACTATTTTGTCATCCTGTTTGAGATCCATCACGGCTTTTTTCTCTGCCCTGGTATTGTTGTGATAGAGTGTGGTAACTGACATTTTCTCTATGTCGTTGAACACGGCCTGCTCGAAGGTGTTGATTTCGACAGGGGTGGTATGCGGAGGTGGTACAAAAGTAGATTTCATTCTAAGACCTGTTTCATTGATAGTGGCCTCTGTGTTTTCATTCTGATTTTTTTCGAAAAAAGCTTTGAGCTTCAATTTCCTAAAGAATGCTGCCAGTTCACAGTGTAACTTGAATTTATCAAGTGCGGCTGTTGGTACGAATCCAAGTCCTTTATTCAGGACTTGTGTCTCTGTCACTGACAGTACTCTTGATGATAAGTTGGTAACTAATTCCTCGCATTGCTGGGGCCTGCCTTGTTGGTCCCCGTTTTGCTCCTGGTGTTGTTTCCTATTGTGTCCTCTTCCTCCCAATGAACGTTGTTGCCCCGTCTGTTGCGTCCTCTTCCGCGCCTGCCTCTGTTGGGAAAAGGAGGCCGGAATTGGTTGGGTGGAAAGGGGAACTGTTGGAATGGGGGTTGCCATCCATACATCGGGAACTGTTGTGGTGGTTGGTAGGGGTTCATGAAGGGAGGGTGGCTATATTGTGGCCATTGTTGGTGCCCTCTGTATGCTCCTCCTTGTCGTTGTCTTGGTGTACTACTGTTGGACCCTCCGCTGTTATTAGAGCTTTGAGAGGTGTTGCTTGAAGCATCTGAGTCTTGGTCGGGTATCGGAGTAGCTTTATAGTCCGGATCCGAGTACGGGTAAGCTTTGACAAATTTGAATTTTTTGAGGTCCTTTTGGAATTTTAGTACCTTCTGTTGGGTAAGGTTATCTCTGTATTCATTTATTTCTTTATTGAGATCGTCTAACTTTTTCTTATATCCCGTGATCGTGGCTTTGATTTGGCTCTCAGTCAATTGGATTTCTATTTGGATTTTCTCTGAGAGGCGTACTGCAGTTTTTAGTATCAAAATGATCCAATCATGGGTGCAGTGCCATGCTATTAGGGCCCAATCCTTCCTAAATTCAGGATCATCTAAGAAAATTCTCGGGGCGTTGGTAACCAGCAGGCCGTTTGGAGCAATGTTATTAGTTACGTATTCTTTTAATATGGTCCCGTGCAGTATAGTTCGTATACGGTTGCGTTTCATCTCCGTTAGTTTCTCCCATTCCGATGTCTGTGAGATAGTGTTACTGATATTTGCATCTGCAAATTCATTAAGATTGCTCATGATTGAGTCTATTTCTTCTGTAGAGAAAGATAAGCCTGGGTTTTCCGCCATGTTTGTATCGTGTCTCCTCAGCTGTGACACCAGTGCTGGCAGTGTCTATGCTCTCGCAGCTGTGCGCTGCCACGATATCGGGAAAACAAAGGAGAGAGCAAGGGATTGTGCCCACTCCGAGTGGACAGGAGATACTCCTGTTCCCCTGGACAATGATATGCAAAACAAAAGAAGGAGTATGCTCCGACGTGTCAGGTGGGGGTCGACCAAAAAAAGGAAGGAATAATTTTTTTAATAAACCCCTCACTCACCACCTAGTGGTGACATGCTTCATCATCGGGGTCCACCCTGGTGGCCTAGCGTCACCAGGGTGTGCTTCAACACCTGTAATACAGTGGAGCGGGTTTGTGAAGTGTAAGTGCAAAAAAGGGGGGATGTTAAAAATGTCCTGGTTTGTCTTTCAAAAGTGAGTTTTATTAAAAAGCAACTGGACAATATTAAAACAAAATGCGAGATACTGGAAGGGGGAAGTTACGACCTACGTATCTCTATATGTGTTGGTGGTGTTTTTAGGTCAACATGTTTCTACCTTATGGGATAGTTCCCGGTATTCTTCAGGACCAAAGGAGATGGACGGTATGAGCCTCCTAAAGGACTCACCCTATCCTAAATCCTTGTGAAACCTATGGCACAAATGTACCTAGGTAAAAATGCTCACAGAGTTGTGGAGCAAAAATTAGAAAAACAAAAACCTGTGGGGAAGGAGAAATGGATTGGCGTTAGGCGCAAAGCATAGTTACTAGCCTGTAACGTCGTGCAGATTCTTAGTGCAGTCATTCTGCATGCCACAGTGGTGATTTGGGACCTCAAGTTATTGATGAGCATTGTGATATATCGTGGGTGACCGCTTATTATTAAGGCCAGTAGGGGATATATCAATGTCTGTTAGGTGCGTGCTAAATCACATGCAGATTGTACCGTTTTATCTCTCAGGTTAAGGGAATAAAAGGAAAGATGAAAACATACTATGCTAACAGCGCGTGGCTATTATGACGCGCAATGTGGTTTCTCACGAGTCAATCACCGGTTGCTGGGGGTGACTCTAAGTGAAATGACAGACAAGACTGACACTACATGAATAACACAGAAGGAGACAAAAATATACAGGATGGCGGGGGTCAGGCTTACTATTTTCGTTTTTGTTTGGTGCTTCGTCGGGCAGGGGGTAGGTACATCACGCGGTACAACGTACTCTAAATAAAGAGGTGTTGTGTCCGTGATTAGAATCAAGAAGAATGAAAATATCGTGGTGGGGCGGTACACAATCCGCGCATGTGGATGTACACGCCGGTGTAATAGATCAATTACTTACAGTTATCTGGCGTGGAACATGGCCCGTTACCTACAGCTACCGTCCGCTGCTCGGCTGCAATTGCCGGGCGGGCTTCCGTGGTAGATAATGGGCGGCTGCTTCCGGGTGCGGTCACGTGGGTCCGCGTCACCGGTGGGGCGGGGTTGCAGTATGGCAAGCCGCCGGGGCCCTCGGTTGTCAAGGAGACGCAGTAAGCGTTAGAGATTAGATAGCAAATGTCGCTGCCTACACGGGGGGAGCAGCTGGCAAGGTGGGGGTTGATTATCACGTACAAATAGTAGATCGTGATGAGGGTAGATACAGATGATTAAACAACGGGAGTAAAGAAGGAGGTAAAAAACGGAGGTAAAAAAACGGAGGTAAAAAAAGGGAAGCAAAAAAGAGTGAGCTCACTCTTAGAGGATGGGTCTTAAATACAGACCGAGGGCTCTATGGTTGGTACCAAAGGACATTGTTATTAGGAATACGCTTAGTCCTGCGTGGGACTATTCGATGGCAAATGGGAGCTATGTACGACGGGATATTGGGGAGGGGTTTAACACGATGCCAGTGGGCACGGTCAAAGTGCTGGGCGGCCCAGAATGGTACATGGGGTATCTACAGAGAATCGGAACAGGATGCTCATTTCATCACAGAGGTCCACGGAATATTATCGTTTAACCCCTGTTTGTGGGTCGAAAGTCTGTAGATCCAGCGTTGCTCTTTCTCGAAGAGGCGCGATTGTATGTTAGGGCCTGGTTGCAATTGTTCTATGACTGTCCATTTCATGTCATTGGGGGTGTGATTGGCTGTGAGGAAATGGTCGGTCAGTTTAGTAATGTTTTTCTTGCAGCGTATTGTGCTTCTATGTTCACAAATCCGTTGTTTGACTTTGCGGGTCGTCATTCCAACGTAAGGCTTCCCGCAGGTACAGGTGATAAGATACACAACATTACTGCTGTTGCAATTCGTGTGGCTCCTTTGTTCCCAGATCCTGTCCGTTTCGAGGTTTAGCGTTTTGGTGTTTTCCGTAAGGTGGCAGACACTACAGTCGCCACACCGTGAGTGTCCTGTTACAGGTGGTAGCCCCCATAATTGTGTGAGCGTGGGGTTGTTGTTCTCGGTGGTCTTTTTTGGTCTGGTATTCACCAGACTGTCCTTCAGGCTTTGCGCCCGTCTGTAAGAGAAAAGTGGCTTATCCCAATTGAGGTTGCCGGAATTGACCATGGACCAGTGTTTGTTTATACTTCGACTGACTTGGTTTGAGATTGCATTGTAAGTGGTCACGCATGTCAATGGAGTAGCTGGTTGATTCCTCACGGTTTCTTCCAGGAGGGTATCCCTCTGTTGGTTCCTCGCTCTCTTTTGACATTTGTTAATAATCTGGGTTGGGTAGCCACGATTTCTCAGCTTGGTTGTTAGTTCTTCTGCCTGGCTCTTGTAGTCGGTCAATTTGCTGCAGTTTCTGCGTAGGCGCAGATATTGGCCGTAGGGTAGATTCTCCCTTAATGGCCGTGGGTGGAAGCTCTCGTACCTTAGCAGGTTGTTTTTTGCTGTTGGTTTGAAGTGGGTCTTTGTTGTGAGCGTATCATTCTCCCTTTGGATTTCTATGTCCAGGAAAACCATTTTCTCTTTATCCATGCTGTGGGTAAAATGTAAATGGGGATCACAGTTGTTAAGCCAAGTAATGAACGCCAGTAGAGACTCTTGTGGGCCTTGCCAAATGGTTAGAACATCGTCAATATATCTCCGCCAAAATTTGATGTTGTCAAAGTAGGGATTATTGGGTGTTAAGATATATTTCTGTTCGAAATCAAATACGTAGATCCCCGCTACGCTCGGCGCGAAGACACTGCCCATGGAAGTCCCCCCTGTCTGGAGGTATAGTGTTCCTTCGTGTTCGAAAAAGTTCCGTTTCAGGGCTAGTGTGGCACAGTTGATGATAAATTCTCTGGGTGTGCGGTGGTCCCAAAGGGTTTCTTCCAGTGTTTTTTTCAGTACCTCTATGGTTGCATCCTGGGGAATGTTAGTATAAAGGCTTTCAATGTCAAAGCTTACTAGGATGGTATCTTCCTCCAGTTTGATATTCTTTAGTAGTGTTAGTAAGTTCTTGGTGTCCCTTAGGTATGTGGGTGTCTTCTGTACGATGGTCTTGAGAAAGAAGTCACAAAACCTCGAAAGAGGTTCCAACAGTGAACCTATGCCGGAAACGATTGGTCTTCCCGGGGGGGGCATTTTGTTCTTGTGCATTTTGGGGACCACGTAGAAGTAAGGTACTTTGGCTTCTGTCTTGCTGAGGTAGTCAGCCTCCTGTTTGGAGATGTGGCCCGCTGCTTCAGCTGTCTCCACAAGTTCTATTATTTCTGCCCGCAGCTCTTCCGTGGGATCACTTTGGAGTGGTAGATAGTTCTTTATGTCGCCTAAGAGGCGTCTGCATTCCGTCTGGTAATCCGTTGTATTCATCAGTACCAGACCTCCCCCTTTGTCTGCTGGCTTTATCACTATTTTGTCATCCTGTTTGAGATCCATCACGGCTTTTTTCTCTGCCCTGGTATTGTTGTGATAGAGTGTGGTAACTGACATTTTCTCTATGTCGTTGAACACGGCCTGCTCGAAGGTGTTGATTTCGACAGGGGTGGTATGCGGAGGTGGTACAAAAGTAGATTTCATTCTAAGACCTGTTTCATTGATAGTGGCCTCTGTGTTTTCATTCTGATTTTTTTCGAAAAAAGCTTTGAGCTTCAATTTCCTAAAGAATGCTGCCAGTTCACAGTGTAACTTGAATTTATCAAGTGCGGCTGTTGGTACGAATCCAAGTCCTTTATTCAGGACTTGTGTCTCTGTCACTGACAGTACTCTTGATGATAAGTTGGTAACTAATTCCTCGCATTGCTGGGGCCTGCCTTGTTGGTCCCCGTTTTGCTCCTGGTGTTGTTTCCTATTGTGTCCTCTTCCTCCCAATGAACGTTGTTGCCCCGTCTGTTGCGTCCTCTTCCGCGCCTGCCTCTGTTGGGAAAAGGAGGCCGGAATTGGTTGGGTGGAAAGGGGAACTGTTGGAATGGGGGTTGCCATCCATACATCGGGAACTGTTGTGGTGGTTGGTAGGGGTTCATGAAGGGAGGGTGGCTATATTGTGGCCATTGTTGGTGCCCTCTGTATGCTCCTCCTTGTCGTTGTCTTGGTGTACTACTGTTGGACCCTCCGCTGTTATTAGAGCTTTGAGAGGTGTTGCTTGAAGCATCTGAGTCTTGGTCGGGTATCGGAGTAGCTTTATAGTCCGGATCCGAGTACGGGTAAGCTTTGACAAATTTGAATTTTTTGAGGTCCTTTTGGAATTTTAGTACCTTCTGTTGGGTAAGGTTATCTCTGTATTCATTTATTTCTTTATTGAGATCGTCTAACTTTTTCTTATATCCCGTGATCGTGGCTTTGATTTGGCTCTCAGTCAATTGGATTTCTATTTGGATTTTCTCTGAGAGGCGTACTGCAGTTTTTAGTATCAAAATGATCCAATCATGGGTGCAGTGCCATGCTATTAGGGCCCAATCCTTCCTAAATTCAGGATCATCTAAGAAAATTCTCGGGGCGTTGGTAACCAGCAGGCCGTTTGGAGCAATGTTATTAGTTACGTATTCTTTTAATATGGTCCCGTGCAGTATAGTTCGTATACGGTTGCGTTTCATCTCCGTTAGTTTCTCCCATTCCGATGTCTGTGAGATAGTGTTACTGATATTTGCATCTGCAAATTCATTAAGATTGCTCATGATTGAGTCTATTTCTTCTGTAGAGAAAGATAAGCCTGGGTTTTCCGCCATGTTTGTATCGTGTCTCCTCAGCTGTGACACCAGTGCTGGCAGTGTCTATGCTCTCGCAGCTGTGCGCTGCCACGATATCGGGAAAACAAAGGAGAGAGCAAGGGATTGTGCCCACTCCGAGTGGACAGGAGATACTCCTGTTCCCCTGGACAATGATATGCAAAACAAAAGAAGGAGTATGCTCCGACGTGTCAGGTGGGGGTCGACCAAAAAAAGGAAGGAATAATTTTTTTAATAAACCCCTCACTCACCACCTAGTGGTGACATGCTTCATCATCGGGGTCCACCCTGGTGGCCTAGCGTCACCAGGGTGTGCTTCAACACCTGTAATACAGTGGAGCGGGTTTGTGAAGTGTAAGTGCAAAAAAGGGGGGATGTTAAAAATGTCCTGGTTTGTCTTTCAAAAGTGAGTTTTATTAAAAAGCAACTGGACAATATTAAAACAAAATGCGAGATACTGGAAGGGGGAAGTTACGACCTACGTATCTCTATATGTGTTGGTGGTGTTTTTAGGTCAACATGTTTCTACCTTATGGGATAGTTCCCGGTATTCTTCAGGACCAAAGGAGATGGACGGTATGAGCCTCCTAAAGGACTCACCCTATCCTAAATCCTTGTGAAACCTATGGCACAAATGTACCTAGGTAAAAATGCTCACAGAGTTGTGGAGCAAAAATTAGAAAACAAAAACCTGTGGGGAAGGAGAAATGGATTGGCGTTAGGCGCAAAGCATAGTTACTAGCCTGTAACGTCGTGCAGATTCTTAGTGCAGTCATTCTGCATGCCACAGTGGTGATTTGGGACCTCAAGTTATTGATGAGCATTGTGATATATCGTGGGTGACCGCTTATTATTAAGGCCAGTAGGGGATATATCAATGTCTGTTAGGTGCGTGCTAAATCACATGCAGATTGTACCGTTTTATCTCTCAGGTTAAGGGAAAAAAAGGAAAGATGAAAACATACTATGCTAACAGCGCGTGGCTATTATGACGCGCAATGTGGTTTCTCACGAGTCAATCACCGGTTGCTGGGGGTGACTCTAAGTGAAATGACAGACAAGACTGACACTACATGAATAACACAGAAGGAGACAAAAATATACAGGATGGCGGGGGTCAGGCTTACTATTTTCGTTTTTGTTTGGTGCTTCGTCGGGCAGGGGGTAGGTACATCACGCGGTACAACGTACTCTAAATAAAGAGGTGTTGTGTCCGTGATTAGAATCAAGAAGAATGAAAATATCGTGGTGGGGCGGTACACAATCCGCGCATGTGGATGTACACGCCGGTGTAATAGATCAATTACTTACAGTTATCTGGCGTGGAACATGGCCCGTTACCTACAGCTACCGTCCGCTGCTCGGCTGCAATTGCCGGGCGGGCTTCCGTGGTAGATAATGGGCGGCTGCTTCCGGGTGCGGTCACGTGGGTCCGCGTCACCGGTGGGGCGGGGTTGCAGTATGGCAAGCCGCCGGGGCCCTCGGTTGTCAAGGAGACGCAGTAAGCGTTAGAGATTAGATAGCAAATGTCGCTGCCTACACGGGGGGAGCAGCTGGCAAGGTGGGGGTTGATTATCACGTACAAATAGTAGATCGTGATGAGGGTAGATACAGATGATTAAACAACGGGAGTAAAGAAGGAGGTAAAAAACGGAGGTAAAAAAACGGAGGTAAAAAAAGGGAAGCAAAAAAGAGTGAGCTCACTCTTAGAGGATGGGTCTTAAATACAGACCGAGGGCTCTATGGTTGGTACCAAAGGACATTGTTATTAGGAATACGCTTAGTCCTGCGTGGGACTATTCGATGGCAAATGGGAGCTATGTACGACGGGATATTGGGGAGGGGTTTAACACGATGCCAGTGGGCACGGTCAAAGTGCTGGGCGGCCCAGAATGGTACATGGGGTATCTACAGAGAATCGGAACAGGATGCTCATTTCATCACAGAGGTCCACGGAATATTATCGTTTAACCCCTGTTTGTGGGTCGAAAGTCTGTAGATCCAGCGTTGCTCTTTCTCGAAGAGGCGCGATTGTATGTTAGGGCCTGGTTGCAATTGTTCTATGACTGTCCATTTCATGTCATTGGGGGTGTGATTGGCTGTGAGGAAATGGTCGGTCAGTTTAGTAATGTTTTTCTTGCAGCGTATTGTGCTTCTATGTTCACAAATCCGTTGTTTGACTTTGCGGGTCGTCATTCCAACGTAAGGCTTCCCGCAGGTACAGGTGATAAGATACACAACATTACTGCTGTTGCAATTCGTGTGGCTCCTTTGTTCCCAGATCCTGTCCGTTTCGAGGTTTAGCGTTTTGGTGTTTTCCGTAAGGTGGCAGACACTACAGTCGCCACACCGTGAGTGTCCTGTTACAGGTGGTAGCCCCCATAATTGTGTGAGCGTGGGGTTGTTGTTCTCGGTGGTCTTTTTTGGTCTGGTATTCACCAGACTGTCCTTCAGGCTTTGCGCCCGTCTGTAAGAGAAAAGTGGCTTATCCCAATTGAGGTTGCCGGAATTGACCATGGACCAGTGTTTGTTTATACATCGACTGACTTGGTTTGAGATTGCATTGTAAGTGGTCACGCATGTCAATGGAGTAGCTGGTTGATTCCTCACGGTTTCTTCCAGGAGGGTATCCCTCTGTTGGTTCCTCGCTCTCTTTTGACATTTGTTAATAATCTGGGTTGGGTAGCCACGATTTCTCAGCTTGGTTGTTAGTTCTTCTGCCTGGCTCTTGTAGTCGGTCAATTTGCTGCAGTTTCTGCGTAGGCGCAGATATTGGCCGTAGGGTAGATTCTCCCTTAATGGCCGTGGGTGGAAGCTCTCGTACCTTAGCAGGTTGTTTTTTGCTGTTGGTTTGAAGTGGGTCTTTGTTGTGAGCGTATCATTCTCCCTTTGGATTTCTATGTCCAGGAAAACCATTTTCTCTTTATCCATGCTGTGGGTAAAATGTAAATGGGGATCACAGTTGTTAAGCCAAGTAATGAACGCCAGTAGAGACTCTTGTGGGCCTTGCCAAATGGTTAGAACATCGTCAATATATCTCCGCCAAAATTTGATGTTGTCAAAGTAGGGATTATTGGGTGTTAAGATATATTTCTGTTCGAAATCAAATACGTAGATCCCCGCTACGCTCGGCGCGAAGACACTGCCCATGGAAGTCCCCCCTGTCTGGAGGTATAGTGTTCCTTCGTGTTCGAAAAAGTTCCGTTTCAGGGCTAGTGTGGCACAGTTGATGATAAATTCTCTGGGTGTGCGGTGGTCTCAAAGGGTTTCTTCCAGTGTTTTTTTCAGTACCTCTATGGTTGCATCCTGGGGAATGTTAGTATAAAGGCTTTCAATGTCAAAGCTTACTAGGATGGTATCTTCCTCCAGTTTGATATTCTTTAGTAGTGTTAGTAAGTTCTTGGTGTCCCTTAGGTATGTGGGTGTCTTCTGTACGATGGTCTTGAGAAAGAAGTCACAAAACCTCGAAAGAGGTTCCAACAGTGAACCTATGCCGGAAACGATTGGTCTTCCCGGGGGGGGCATTTTGTTCTTGTGCATTTTGGGGACCACGTAGAAGTAAGGTACTTTGGCTTCTGTCTTGCTGAGGTAGTCAGCCTCCTGTTTGGAGATGTGGCCCGCTGCTTCAGCTGTCTCCACAAGTTCTATTATTTCTGCCCGCAGCTCTTCCGTGGGATCACTTTGGAGTGGTAGATAGTTCTTTATGTCGCCTAAGAGGCGTCTGCATTCCGTCTGGTAATCCGTTGTATTCATCAGTACCAGACCTCCCCCTTTGTCTGCTGGCTTTATCACTATTTTGTCATCCTGTTTGAGATCCATCACGGCTTTTTTCTCTGCCCTGGTATTGTTGTGATAGAGTGTGGTAACTGACATTTTCTCTATGTCGTTGAACACGGCCTGCTCGAAGGTGTTGATTTCGACAGGGGTGGTATGCGGAGGTGGTACAAAAGTAGATTTCAATCTAAGACCTGTTTCATTGATAGTGGCCTCTGTGTTTTCAGTCTGATTTTTTTCGAAAAAAGCTTTGAGCTTCAATTTCCTAAAGAATGCTGCCAGTTCACAGTGTAACTTGAATTTATCAAGTGCGGCTGTTGGTACGAATCCAAGTCCTTTATTCAGGACTTGTGTCTCTGTCACTGACAGTACTCTTGATGATAAGTTGGTAACTAATTCCTCGCATTGCTGGGGCCTGCCTTGTTGGTCCCCGTTTTGCTCCTGGTGTTGTTTCCTATTGTGTCCTCTTCCTCCCAATGAACGTTGTTGCCCCGTCTGTTGCGTCCTCTTCCGCGCCTGCCTCTGTTGGGAAAAGGAGGCCGGAATTGGTTGGGTGGAAAGGGGAACTGTTGGAATGGGGGTTGCCATCCATACATCGGGAACTGTTGTGGTGGTTGGTAGGGGTTCATGAAGGGAGGGTGGCTATATTGTGGCCATTGTTGGTGCCCTCTGTATGCTCCTCCTTGTCGTTGTCTTGGTGTACTACTGTTGGACCCTCCGCTGTTATTAGAGCTTTGAGAGGTGTTGCTTGAAGCATCTGAGTCTTGGTCGGGTATCGGAGTAGCTTTATAGTCCGGATCCGAGTACGGGTAAGCTTTGACAAATTTGAATTTTTTGAGGTCCTTTTGGAATTTTAGTACCTTCTGTTGGGTAAGGTTATCTCTGTATTCATTTATTTCTTTATTGAGATCGTCTAACTTTTTCTTATATCCCGTGATCGTGGCTTTGATTTGGCTCTCAGTCAATTGGATTTCTATTTGGATTTTCTCTGAGAGGCGTACTGCAGTTTTTAGTATCAAAATGATCCAATCATGGGTGCAGTGCCATGCTATTAGGGCCCAATCCTTCCTAAATTCAGGATCATCTAAGAAAATTCTCGGGGCGTTGGTAACCAGCAGGCCGTTTGGAGCAATGTTATTAGTTACGTATTCTTTTAATATGGTCCCGTGCAGTATAGTTCGTATACGGTTGCGTTTCATCTCCGTTAGTTTCTCCCATTCCGATGTCTGTGAGATAGTGTTACTGATATTTGCATCTGCAAATTCATTAAGATTGCTCATGATTGAGTCTATTTCTTCTGTAGAGAAAGATAAGCCTGGGTTTTCCGCCATGTTTGTATTGTGTCTCCTCAGCTGTGACACCAGTGCTGGCAGTGTCTATGCTCTCGCAGCTGTGCGCTGCCACGATATCGGGAAAACAAAGGAGAGAGCAAGGGATTGTGCCCACTCCGAGTGGACAGGAGATACTCCTGTTCCCCTGGACAATGATATGCAAAACAAAAGAAGGAGTATGCTCCGACGTGTCAGGTGGGGGTCGACCAAAAAAAGGAAGGAATAATCCTTTTTTAATAAACCCCTCACTCACCACCTAGTGGTGACATGCTTCATCATCGGGGTCCACCCTGGTGGCCTAGCGTCACCAGGGTGTGCTTCAACACCTGTAATACAGTGGAGCGGGTTTGTGAAGTGTAAGTGCAAAAAAGGGGGGATGTTAAAAATGTCCTGGTTTGTCTTTCAAAAGTGAGTTTTATTAAAAAGCAACTGGACAATATTAAAACAAAATGCGAGATACTGGAAGGGGGAAGTTACGACCTACGTATCTCTATATGTGTTGGTGGTGTTTTTAGGTCAACATGTTTCTACCTTATGGGATAGTTCCCGGTATTCTTCAGGACCAAAGGAGATGGACGGTATGAGCCTCCTAAAGGACTCACCCTATCCTAAATCCTTGTGAAACCTATGGCACAAATGTACCTAGGTAAAAATGCTCACAGAGTTGTGGAGCAAAAATTAGAAAAACAAAAACCTGTGGGGAAGGAGAAATGGATTGGCGTTAGGCGCAAAGCAAAGTTACTAGCCTGTAACGTCGTGCAGATTCTTAGTGCAGTCATTCTGCATGCCACAGTGGTGATTTGGGACCTCAAGTTATTGATGAGCATTGTGATATATCGTGGGTGACCGCTTATTATTAAGGCCAGTAGGGGATATATCAATGTCTGTTAGGTGCGTGCTAAATCACATGCAGATTGTACCGTTTTATCTCTCAGGTTAAGGGAATAAAAGGAAAGATGAAAACATACTATGCTAACAGCGCGTGGCTATTATGACGCGCAATGTGGTTTCTCACGAGTCAATCACCGGTTGCTGGGGGTGACTCTAAGTGAAATGACAGACAAGACTGACAATACATGAATAACACAGAAGGAGACAAAAATATACAGGATGGCGGGGGTCAGGCTTACTATTTTCGTTTTTGTTTGGTGCTTCGTCGGGCAGGGGGTAGGTACATCACGCGGTACAACGTACTCTAAATAAAGAGGTGTTGTGTCCGTGATTAGAATCAAGAAGAATGAAAATATCGTGGTGGGGCGGTACACAATCCGCGCGTGTGGATGTACACGCCGGTGTAATAGATCAATTACTTACAGTTATCTGGCGTGGAACATGGCCCGTTACCTACAGCTACCGTCCGCTGCTCGACTGCAATTGCCGGGCGGGCTTCCGTGGTAGATAATGGGCGGCTGCTTCCGGGTGCGGTCACGTGGGTCCGCGTCACCGGTGGGGCGGGGTTGCCGTATGGCAAGCCGCCGGGGCCCTCGGTTGTCAAGGAGACGCAGTAAGCGTTAGAGATTAGATAGCAAATGTCGCTGCCTACACGGGGGGAGCAGCTGGCAAGGTGGGGGTTGATTATCACGTACAAATAGTAGATCGTGATGAGGGTAGATACAGATGATTAAACAACGGGAGTAAAGAAGGAGGTAAAAAACGGAGGTAAAAAAACGGAGGTAAAAAAAGGGAAGCAAAAAAGAGTGAGCTCACTCTTAGAGGATGGGTCTTAAATACAGACCGAGGGCTCTATGGTTGGTACCAAAGGACATTGTTATTAGGAATACGCTTAGTCCTGCGTGGGACTATCCGATGGCAAATGGGAGCTATGTACGACGGGATATTGGGGAGGAGTTTAACACGATGCCAGTGGGCACGGTCAAAGTGCTGGGCGGCCCAGAATGGTACATGGGGTATCTACAGAGAATCGGAACAGGATGCTCATTTCATCACAGAGGTCCACGGAATATTATCGTTTAACCCCTGTTTGTGGGTCGAAAGTCTGTAGATCCAGCGTTGCTCTTTCTCGAAGAGGCGCGATTGTATGTTAGGGCCTGGTTGCAATTGTTCTATGACTGTCCATTTCATGTCATTGGGGGTGTGATTGGCTGTGAGGAAATGGTCGGTCAGTTTAGTAATGTTTTTCTTGCAGCGTATTGTGCTTCTATGTTCACAAATCCGTTGTTTGACTTTGCGGGTCGTCATTCCAACGTAAGGCTTCCAGCAGGTACAGGTGATAAGATACACAACATTACTGCTGTTGCAATTCGTGTGGCTCCTTTGTTCCCAGATCCTGTCCGTTTCGAGGTTTAGCGTTTTGGTGTTTTCCGTAAGGTGGCAGACACTACAGTCGCCACACCGTGAGTGTCCTGTTACAGGTGGTAGCCCCCATAATTGTGTGAGCGTGGGGTTGTTGTTCTCGGTGGTCTTTTTTGGTCTGGTATTCACCAGACTGTCCTTCAGGCTTTGCGCCCGTCTGTAAGAGAAAAGTGGCTTATCCCAATTGAGGTTGCCGGAATTGACCATGGACCAGTGTTTGTTTATACTTCGACTGACTTGGTTTGAGATTGCATTGTAAGTGGTCACGCATGTCAATGGAGTAGCTGGTTGATTCCTCACGGTTTCTTCCAGGAGGGTATCCCTCTGTTGGTTCCTCGCTCTCTTTTGACATTTGTTAATAATCTGGGTTGGGTAGCCACGATTTCTCAGCTTGGTTGTTAGTTCTTCTGCCTGGCTCTTGTAGTCGGTCAATTTGCTGCAGTTTCTGCGTAGGCGCAGATATTGGCCGTAGGGTAGATTCTCCCTTAATGGCCGTGGGTGGAAGCTCTCGTACCTTAGCAGGTTGTTTTTTGCTGTTGGTTTGAAGTGGGTCTTTGTTGTGAGCGTATCATTCTCCCTTTGGATTTCTATGTCCAGGAAAACCATTTTCTCTTTATCCATGCTGTGGGTAAAATGTAAATGGGGATCACAGTTGTTAAGCCAAGTAATGAACGCCAGTAGAGACTCTTGTGGGCATTGCCAAATGGTTAGAACATCGTCAATATATCTCCGCCAAAATTTGATGTTGTCAAAGTAGGGATTATTGGGTGTTAAGATATATTTCTGTTCGAAATCAAATACGTAGATCCCCGCTACGCTCGGCGCGAAGACACTGCCCATGGAAGTCCCCCCTGTCTGGAGGTATAGTGTTCCTTCGTGTTCGAAAAAGTTCCGTTTCAGGGCTAGTGTGGCACAGTTGATGATAAATTCTCTGGGTGTGCGGTGGTCCCAAAGGGTTTCTTCCAGTGTTTTTTTCAGTACCTCTATGGTTGCATCCTGGGGAATGTTAGTATAAAGGCTTTCAATGTCAAAGCTTACTAGGATGGTATCTTCCTCCAGTTTGATATTCTTTAGTAGTGTTAGTAAGTTCTTGGTGTCCCTTAGGTATGTGGGTGTCTTCTGTACGATGGTCTTGAGAAAGAAGTCACAAAACCTCGAAAGAGGTTCCAACAGTGAACCTATGCCGGAAACGATTGGTCTTCCCGGGGGGGGGCATTTTGTTCTTGTGCATTTTGGGGACCACGTAGAAGTAAGGTACTTTGGCTTCCAATGCAATCTCAAACCAAGTCAGTCGAAGTATAAACAAACACTGGTCCATGGTCAATTCCGGCAACCTCAATTGGGATAAGCCACTTTTCTCTTACAGACGGGCGCAAAGCCTGAAGGACAGTCTGGTGAATACCAGACCAAAAAAGACCACCGAGAACAACAACCCCACGCTCACACAATTATGGGGGCTACCACCTGTAACAGGACACTCACGGTGTGGCGACTGTAGTGTCTGCCACCTTACGGAAAACACCAAAACGCTAAACCTCGAAACGGACAGGATCTGGGAACAAAGGAGCCACACGAATTGCAACAGCAGTAATGTTGTGTATCTTATCACCTGTACCTGCGGGAAGCCTTACGTTGGAATGACGACCCGCAAAGTCAAACAACGGATTTGTGAACATAGAAGCACAATACGCTGCAAGAAAAACATTACTAAACTGACCGACCATTTCCTCACAGCCAATCACACCCCCAATGACATGAAATGGACAGTCATAGAACAATTGCAACCAGGCCCTAACATACAATCGCGCCTCTTCGAGAAAGAGCAACGCTGGATCTACAGACTTTCGACCCACAAACAGGGGTTAAACGATAATATTCCGTGGACCTCTGTGATGAAATGAGCATCCTGTTCCGATTCTCTGTAGATACCCCATGTACCATTCTGGGCCGCCCAGCACTTTGACCGTGCCCACTGGCATCGTGTTAAACCCCTCCCCAATATCCCGTCGTACATAGCTCCCATTTGCCATCGAATAGTCCCACGCAGGACTAAGCGTATTCCTAATAACAATGTCCTTTGGTACCAACCATAGAGCCCTCGGTCTGTATTTAAGACCCATCCTCTAAGAGTGAGCTCACTCTTTTTTGCTTCCCTTTTTTTACCTCCGTTTTTTTACCTCCGTTTTTTACCTCCTTCTTTACTCCCGTTGTTTAATCATCTGTATCTACCCTCATCACGATCTACTATTTGTACGTGATAATCAACCCCCACCTTGCCAGCTGCTCCCCCCGTGTAGGCAGCGACATTTGCTATCTAATCTCTAACGCTTACTGCGTCTCCTTGACAACCGAGGGCCCCGGCGGCTTGCCATACTGCAACCCCGCCCCACCGGTGACGCGGACCCACGTGACCGCACCCGGAAGCAGCCGCCCATTATCTACCACGGAAGCCCGCCCGGCAATTGCAGCCGAGCAGCGGACGGTAGCTGTAGGTAACGGGCCATGTTCCACGCCAGATAACTGTAAGTAATTGATCTATTACACCGGCGTGTACATCCACACGCGCGGATTGTGTACCGCCCCACCACGATATTTTCATTCTTCTTGATTCTAATCACGGACACAACACCTCTTTATTTAGAGTAC
Organism: Lissotriton helveticus; assembly: GCF_964261635.1. Lineage (NCBI taxonomy): Eukaryota > Metazoa > Chordata > Amphibia > Caudata > Salamandridae > Lissotriton > Lissotriton helveticus. Next base: position 747,282,145 of record NC_136071.1, on the reverse strand, counting down.
GTTGTACCGCGTGATGTACCTACCCCCTGCCCGACGAAGCACCAAACAAAAACGAAAATAGTAAGCCTGACCCCCGCCATCCTGTATATTTTTGTCTCCTTCTGTGTTATTCATGTATTGTCAGTCTTGCCTGTCATTTCACTTAGAGTCACCCCCAGCAACCGGTGATTGACTCGTGAGAAACCACATTGCGCGTCATAATAGCCACGCGCTGTTAGCATAGTATGTTTTCATTTTTCCTTTTATTCCCTTAACCTGAGAGATAAAACGGTACAATCTGCATGTGATTTAGCACGCACCTAACAGACATTGATATATCCCCTACTGGCCTTAATAATAAGCGGTCACCCACGATATATCACAATGCTCATCAATAACTTGAGGTCCCAAATCACCACTGTGGCATGCAGAATGACTGCACTAAGAATCTGCACGACGTTACAGGCTAGTAACTATGCTTTGCGCCTAACGCCAATCCATTTCTCCTTCCCCACAGGTTTTTGTTTTTCTAATTTTTGCTCCACAACTCTGTGAGCATTTTTACCTAGGTACATTTGTGCCATAGGTTTCACAAGGATTTAGGATAGGGTGAGTCCTTTAGGAGGCTCATACCGTCCATCTCCTTTGGTCCTGAAGAATACCGGGAACTATCCCATAAGGTAGAAACATGTTGACCTAAAAACACCACCAACACATATAGAGATACGTAGGTCGTAACTTCCCCCTTCCAGTATCTCACATTTTGTTTTAATATTGTCCAGTTGCTTTTTAATAAAACTCACTTTTGAAAGACAAACCAGGACATTTTTAACATCCCCCCTTTTTTGCACTTACACTTCACAAACCCGCTCCACTGTATTACAGGTGTTGAAGCACACCCTGGTGACGCTAGGCCACCAGGGTGGACCCCGATGATGAAGCATGTCACCACTAGGTGGTGAGTGAGGGGTTTATTAAAAAAGGATTATTCCTTCCTTTTTTTGGTCGACCCCCACCTGACACGTCGGAGCATACTCCTTCTTTTGTTTTGCATATCCTTGTCCAGGGGAACAGGAGTATCTCCTGTCCACTCGGAGTGGGCACAATCCCTTGCTCTCTCCTTTGTTTTCCCGATATCGTGGCAGCGCACAGCTGCGAGAGCATAGACACTGCCAGCACTGGTGTCACAGCTGAGGAGACACGATACAAACATGGCGGAAAACCCAGGCTTATCTTTCTCTACAGAAGAAATAGACTCAATCATGAGCAATCTTAATGAATTTGCAGATGCAAATATCAGTAACACTATCTCACAGACATCGGAATGGGAGAAACTAACGGAGATGAAACGCAACCGTATACGAACTATACTGCACGGGACCATATTAAAAGAATACGTAACTAATAACATTGCTCCAAACGGCCTGCTGGTTACCAACGCCCCGAGAATTTTCTTAGATGATCCTGAATTTAGGAAGGATTGGGCCCTAATAGCATGGCACTGCACCCATGATTGGATCATTTTGATACTAAAAACTGCAGTACGCCTCTCAGAGAAAATCCAAATAGAAATCCAATTGACTGAGAGCCAAATCAAAGCCACGATCACGGGATATAAGAAAAAGTTAGACGATCTCAATAAAGAAATAAATGAATACAGAGATAACCTTACCCAACAGAAGGTACTAAAATTCCAAAAGGACCTCAAAAAATTCAAATTTGTCAAAGCTTACCCGTACTCGGATCCGGACTATAAAGCTACTCCGATACCCGACCAAGACTCAGATGCTTCAAGCAACACCTCTCAAAGCTCTAATAACAGTGGAGGGTCCAACAGTAGTACACCAAGACAACGACAAGGAGGAGCATACAGAGGGCACCAACAATGGCCACAATATAGCCACCCTCCCTTCATGAACCCCTACCAACCACCACAACAGTTCCCGATGTATGGATGGCAACCCCCATTCCAACAGTTCCCCTTTCCACCCAACCAATTCCGGCCTCCTTTTCCCAACAGAGGCAGGCGCGGAAGAGGACGCAACAGACGGGGCAACAACGTTCATTGGGAGGAAGAGGACACAATAGGAAACAACACCAGGAGCAAAACGGGGACCAACAAGGCAGGCCCCAGCAATGCGAGGAATTAGTTACCAACTTATCATCAAGAGTACTGTCAGTGACAGAGACACAAGTCCTGAATAAAGGACTTGGATTCGTACCAACAGCCGCACTTGATAAATTCAAGTTACACTGTGAACTGGCAGCATTCTTTAGGAAATTGAAGCTCAAAGCTTTTTTCGAAAAAAATCAGACTGAAAACACAGAGGCCACTATCAATGAAACAGGTCTTAGAATGAAATCTACTTTTGTACCACCTCCGCATACCACCCCTGTCGAAATCAACACCTTCGAGCAGGCCGTGTTCAACGACATAGAGAAAATGTCAGTTACCACACTCTATCACAACAATACCAGGGCAGAGAAAAAAGCCGTGATGGATCTCAAACAGGATGACAAAATAGTGATAAAGCCAGCAGACAAAGGGGGAGGTCTGGTACTGATGAATACAACGGATTACCAGACGGAATGCAGACGCCTCTTAGGCGACATAAAGAACTATCTACCACTCCAAAGTGATCCCACGGAAGAGCTGCGGGCAGAAATAATAGAACTTGTGGAGACAGCTGAAGCAGCGGGCCACATCTCCAAACAGGAGGCTGACTACCTCAGCAAGACAGAAGCCAAAGTACCTTACTTCTACGTGGTCCCCAAAATGCACAAGAACAAAATGCCCCCCCCCCGGGAAGACCAATCGTTTCCGGCATAGGTTCACTGTTGGAACCTCTTTCGAGGTTTTGTGACTTCTTTCTCAAGACCATCGTACAGAAGACACCCACATACCTAAGGGACACCAAGAACTTACTAACACTACTAAAGAATATCAAACTGGAGGAAGATACCATCCTAGTAAGCTTTGACATTGAAAGCCTTTATACTAACATTCCCCAGGATGCAACCATAGAGGTACTGAAAAAAACACTGGAAGAAACCCTTTGGGACCACCGCACACCCAGAGAATTTATCATCAACTGTGCCACACTAGCCCTGAAACGGAACTTTTTCGAACACGAAGGAACACTATACCTCCAGACAGGGGGGACTTCCATGGGCAGTGTCTTCGCGCCGAGCGTAGCGGGGATCTACGTATTTGATTTCGAACAGAAATATATCTTAACACCCAATAATCCCTACTTTGACAACATCAAATTTTGGCGGAGATATATTGACGATGTTCTAACCATTTGGCAAGGCCCACAAGAGTCTCTACTGGCGTTCATTACTTGGCTTAACAACTGTGATCCCCATTTACATTTTACCCACAGCATGGATAAAGAGAAAATGGTTTTCCTGGACATAGAAATCCAAAGGGAGAATGATACGCTCACAACAAAGACCCACTTCAAACCAACAGCAAAAAACAACCTGCTAAGGTACGAGAGCTTCCACCCACGGCCATTAAGGGAGAATCTACCCTACGGCCAATATCTGCGCCTACGCAGAAACTGCAGCAAATTGACCGACTACAAGAGCCAGGCAGAAGAACTAACAACCAAGCTGAGAAATCGTGGCTACCCAACCCAGATTATTAACAAATGTCAAAAGAGAGCAAGGAACCAACAGAGGGATACCCTCCTGGAAGAAACCGTGAGGAATCAACCAGCTACTCCATTGACATGCGTGACCACTTACAATGCAATCTCAAACCAAGTCAGTCGAAGTATAAACAAACACTGGTTCATGGTCAATTCCGGCAACCTCAATTGGGATAAGCCACTTTTCTCTTACAGACGGGCGCAAAGCCTGAAGGACAGTCTGGTGAATACCAGACCAAAAAAGACCACCGAGAACAACAACCCCACGCTCACACAATTATGGGGGCTACCACCTGTAACAGGACACTCACGGTGTGGCGACTGTAGTGTCTGCCACCTTACGGAAAACACCAAAACGCTAAACCTCGAAACGGACAGGATCTGGGAACAAAGGAGCCACACGAATTGCAACAGCAGTAATGTTGTGTATCTTATCACCTGTACCTGCGGGAAGCCTTACGTTGGAATGACGACCCGCAAAGTCAAACAACGGATTTGTGAACATAGAAGCACAATACGCTGCAAGAAAAACATTACTAAACTGACCGACCATTTCCTCACAGCCAATCACACCCCCAATGACATGAAATGGACAGTCATAGAACAATTGCAACCAGGCCCTAACATACAATCGCGCCTCTTCGAGAAAGAGCAACGCTGGATCTACAGACTTTCGACCCACAAACAGGGGTTAAACGATAATATTCCGTGGACCTCTGTGATGAAATGAGCATCCTGTTCCGATTCTCTGTAGATACCCCATGTACCATTCTGGGCCGCCCAGCACTTTGACCGTGCCCACTGGCATCGTGTTAAACCCCTCCCCAATATCCCGTCGTACATAGCTCCCATTTGCCATCGAATAGTCCCACGCAGGACTAAGCGTATTCCTAATAACAATGTCCTTTGGTACCAACCATAGAGCCCTCGGTCTGTATTTAAGACCCATCCTCTAAGAGTGAGCTCACTCTTTTTTGCTTCCCTTTTTTTACCTCCGTTTTTTTACCTCCGTTTTTTACCTCCTTCTTTACTCCCGTTGTTTAATCATCTGTATCTACCCTCATCACGATCTACTATTTGTACGTGATAATCAACCCCCACCTTGCCAGCTGCTCCCCCCGTGTAGGCAGCGACATTTGCTATCTAATCTCTAACGCTTACTGCGTCTCCTTGACAACCGAGGGCCCCGGCGGCTTGCCATACTGCAACCCCGCCCCACCGGTGACGCGGACCCACGTGACCGCACCCGGAAGCAGCCGCCCATTATCTACCACGGAAGCCCGCCCGGCAATTGCAGCCGAGCAGCGGACGGTAGCTGTAGGTAACGGGCCATGTTCCACGCCAGATAACTGTAAGTAATTGATCTATTACACCGGCGTGTACATCCACACGCGCGGATTGTGTACCGCCCCACCACGATATTTTCATTCTTCTTGATTCTAATCACGGACACAACACCTCTTTATTTAGAGTACGTTGTACCGCGTGATGTACCTACCCCCTGCCCGACGAAGCACCAAACAAAAACGAAAATAGTAAGCCTGACCCCCGCCATCCTGTATATTTTTGTCTCCTTCTGTGTTATTCATGTATTGTCAGTCTTGCCTGTCATTTCACTTAGAGTCACCCCCAGCAACCGGTGATTGACTCGTGAGAAACCACATTGCGCGTCATAATAGCCACGCGCTGTTAGCATAGTATGTTTTCATTTTTCCTTTTATTCCCTTAACCTGAGAGATAAAACGGTACAATCTGCATGTGATTTAGCACGCACCTAACAGACATTGATATATCCCCTACTGGCCTTAATAATAAGCGGTCACCCACGATATATCACAATGCTCATCAATAACTTGAGGTCCCAAATCACCACTGTGGCATGCAGAATGACTGCACTAAGAATCTGCACGACGTTACAGGCTAGTAACTATGCTTTGCGCCTAACGCCAATCCATTTCTCCTTCCCCACAGGTTTTTGTTTTTCTAATTTTTGCTCCACAACTCTGTGAGCATTTTTACCTAGGTACATTTGTGCCATAGGTTTCACAAGGATTTAGGATAGGGTGAGTCCTTTAGGAGGCTCATACCGTCCATCTCCTTTGGTCCTGAAGAATACCGGGAACTATCCCATAAGGTAGAAACATGTTGACCTAAAAACACCACCAACACATATAGAGATACGTAGGTCGTAACTTCCCCCTTCCAGTATCTCACATTTTGTTTTAATATTGTCCAGTTGCTTTTTATTAAAACTCACTTTTGAAAGACAAACCAGGACATTTTTAACATCCCCCCTTTTTTGCACTTACACTTCACAAACCCGCTCCACTGTATTACAGGTGTTGAAGCACACCCTGGTGACGCTAGGCCACCAGGGTGGACCCCGATGATGAAGCATGTCACCACTAGGTGGTGAGTGAGGGGTTTATTAAAAAAGGATTATTCCTTCCTTTTTTTGGTCGACCCCCACCTGACACGTCGGAGCATACTCCTTCTTTTGTTTTGCATATCCTTGTCCAGGGGAACAGGAGTATCTCCTGTCCACTCGGAGTGGGCACAATCCCTTGCTCTCTCCTTTGTTTTCCCGATATCGTGGCAGCGCACAGCTGCGAGAGCATAGACACTGCCAGCACTGGTGTCACAGCTGAGGAGACACGATACAAACATGGCGGAAAACCCAGGCTTATCTTTCTCTACAGAAGAAATAGACTCAATCATGAGCAATCTTAATGAATTTGCAGATGCAAATATCAGTAACACTATCTCACAGACATCGGAATGGGAGAAACTAACGGAGATGAAACGCAACCGTATACGAACTATACTGCACGGGACCATATTAAAAGAATACGTAACTAATAACATTGCTCCAAACGGCCTGCTGGTTACCAACGCCCCGAGAATTTTCTTAGATGATCCTGAATTTAGGAAGGATTGGGCCCTAATAGCATGGCACTGCACCCATGATTGGATCATTTTGATACTAAAAACTGCAGTACGCCTCTCAGAGAAAATCCAAATAGAAATCCAATTGACTGAGAGCCAAATCAAAGCCACGATCACGGGATATAAGAAAAAGTTAGACGATCTCAATAAAGAAATAAATGAATACAGAGATAACCTTACCCAACAGAAGGTACTAAAATTCCAAAAGGACCTCAAAAAATTCAAATTTGTCAAAGCTTACCCGTACTCGGATCCGGACTATAAAGCTACTCCGATACCCGACCAAGACTCAGATGCTTCAAGCAACACCTCTCAAAGCTCTAATAACAGTGGAGGGTCCAACAGTAGTACACCAAGACAACGACAAGGAGGAGCATACAGAGGGCACCAACAATGGCCACAATATAGCCACCCTCCCTTCATGAACCCCTACCAACCACCACAACAGTTCCCGATGTATGGATGGCAACCCCCATTCCAACAGTTCCCCTTTCCACCCAACCAATTCCGGCCTCCTTTTCCCAACAGAGGCAGGCGCGGAAGAGGACGCAACAGACGGGGCAACAACGTTCATTGGGAGGAAGAGGACACAATAGGAAACAACACCAGGAGCAAAACGGGGACCAACAAGGCAGGCCCCAGCAATGCGAGGAATTAGTTACCAACTTATCATCAAGAGTACTGTCAGTGACAGAGACACAAGTCCTGAATAAAGGACTTGGATTCGTACCAACAGCCGCACTTGATAAATTCAAGTTACACTGTGAACTGGCAGCATTCTTTAGGAAATTGAAGCTCAAAGCTTTTTTCGAAAAAAATCAGACTGAAAACACAGAGGCCACTATCAATGAAACAGGTCTTAGAATGAAATCTACTTTTGTACCACCTCCGCATACCACCCCTGTCGAAATCAACACCTTCGAGCAGGCCGTGTTCAACGACATAGAGAAAATGTCAGTTACCACACTCTATCACAACAATACCAGGGCAGAGAAAAAAGCCGTGATGGATCTCAAACAGGATGACAAAATAGTGATAAAGCCAGCAGACAAAGGGGGAGGTCTGGTACTGATGAATACAACGGATTACCAGACGGAATGCAGACGCCTCTTAGGCGACATAAAGAACTATCTACCACTCCAAAGTGATCCCACGGAAGAGCTGCGGGCAGAAATAATAGAACTTGTGGAGACAGCTGAAGCAGCGGGCCACATCTCCAAACAGGAGGCTGACTACCTCAGCAAGACAGAAGCCAAAGTACCTTACTTCTACGTGGTCCCCAAAATGCACAAGAACAAAATGCCCCCCCCCGGGAAGACCAATCGTTTCCGGCATAGGTTCACTGTTGGAACCTCTTTCGAGGTTTTGTGACTTCTTTCTCAAGACCATCGTACAGAAGACACCCACATACCTAAGGGACACCAAGAACTTACTAACACTACTAAAGAATATCAAACTGGAGGAAGATACCATCCTAGTAAGCTTTGACATTGAAAGCCTTTATACTAACATTCCCCAGGATGCAACCATAGAGGTACTGAAAAAAACACTGGAAGAAACCCTTTGGGACCACCGCACACCCAGAGAATTTATCATCAACTGTGCCACACTAGCCCTGAAACGGAACTTTTTCGAACACGAAGGAACACTATACCTCCAGACAGGGGGGACTTCCATGGGCAGTGTCTTCGCGCCGAGCGTAGCGGGGATCTACGTATTTGATTTCGAACAGAAATATATCTTAACACCCAATAATCCCTACTTTGACAACATCAAATTTTGGCGGAGATATATTGACGATGTTCTAACCATTTGGCAAGGCCCACAAGAGTCTCTACTGGCGTTCATTACTTGGCTTAACAACTGTGATCCCCATTTACATTTTACCCACAGCATGGATAAAGAGAAAATGGTTTTCCTGGACATAGAAATCCAAAGGGAGAATGATACGCTCACAACAAAGACCCACTTCAAACCAACAGCAAAAAACAACCTGCTAAGGTACGAGAGCTTCCACCCACGGCCATTAAGGGAGAATCTACCCTACGGCCAATATCTGCGCCTACGCAGAAACTGCAGCAAATTGACCGACTACAAGAGCCAGGCAGAAGAACTAACAACCAAGCTGAGAAATCGTGGCTACCCAACCCAGATTATTAACAAATGTCAAAAGAGAGCAAGGAACCAACAGAGGGATACCCTCCTGGAAGAAACCGTGAGGAATCAACCAGCTACTCCATTGACATGCGTGACCACTTACAATGCAATCTCAAACCAAGTCAGTCGAAGTATAAACAAACACTGGTTCATGGTCAATTCCGGCAACCTCAATTGGGATAAGCCACTTTTCTCTTACAGACGGGCGCAAAGCCTGAAGGACAGTCTGGTGAATACCAGACCAAAAAAGACCACCGAGAACAACAACCCCACGCTCACACAATTATGGGGGCTACCACCTGTAACAGGACACTCACGGTGTGGCGACTGTAGTGTCTGCCACCTTACGGAAAACACCAAAACGCTAAACCTCGAAACGGACAGGATCTGGGAACAAAGGAGCCACACGAATTGCAACAGCAGTAATGTTGTGTATCTTATCACCTGTACCTGCGGGAAGCCTTACGTTGGAATGACGACCCGCAAAGTCAAACAACGGATTTGTGAACATAGAAGCACAATACGCTGCAAGAAAAACATTACTAAACTGACCGACCATTTCCTCACAGCCAATCACACCCCCAATGACATGAAATGGACAGTCATAGAACAATTGCAACCAGGCCCTAACATACAATCGCGCCTCTTCGAGAAAGAGCAACGCTGGATCTACAGACTTTCGACCCACAAACAGGGGTTAAACGATAATATTCCGTGGACCTCTGTGATGAAATGAGCATCCTGTTCCGATTCTCTGTAGATACCCCATGTACCATTCTGGGCCGCCCAGCACTTTGACCGTGCCCACTGGCATCGTGTTAAACCCCTCCCCAATATCCCGTCGTACATAGCTCCCATTTGCCATCGAATAGTCCCACGCAGGACTAAGCGTATTCCTAATAACAATGTCCTTTGGTACCAACCATAGAGCCCTCGGTCTGTATTTAAGACCCATCCTCTAAGAGTGAGCTCACTCTTTTTTGCTTCCCTTTTTTTACCTCCGTTTTTTTACCTCCGTTTTTTACCTCCTTCTTTACTCCCGTTGTTTAATCATCTGTATCTACCCTCATCACGATCTACTATTTGTACGTGATAATCAACCCCCACCTTGCCAGCTGCTCCCCCCGTGTAGGCAGCGACATTTGCTATCTAATCTCTAACGCTTACTGCGTCTCCTTGACAACCGAGGGCCCCGGCGGCTTGCCATACTGCAACCCCGCCCCACCGGTGACGCGGACCCACGTGACCGCACCCGGAAGCAGCCGCCCATTATCTACCACGGAAGCCCGCCCGGCAATTGCAGCCGAGCAGTGGACGGTAGCTGTAGGTAACGGGCCATGTTCCACGCCAGATAACTGTAAGTAATTGATCTATTACACCGGCGTGTACATCCACACGCGCGGATTGTGTACCGCCCCACCACGATATTTTCATTCTTCTTGATTCTAATCACGGACACAACACCTCTTTATTTAGAGTACGTTGTACCGCGTGATGTACCTACCCCCTGCCCGACGAAGCACCAAACAAAAACGAAAATAGTAAGCCTGACCCGCCATCCTGTATATTTTTGTCTCCTTCTGTGTTATTCATGTATTGTCAGTCTTGTCTGTCATTTCACTTAGAGTCACCCCCAGCAACCGGTGATTGACTCGTGAGAAACCACATTGCGCGTCATAATAGCCACGCGCTGTTAGCATAGTATGTTTTCATTTTTCCTTTTATTCCCTTAACCTGAGAGATAAAACGGTACAATCTGCATGTGATTTAGCACGCACCTAACAGACATTGATATATCCCCTACTGGCCTTAATAATAAGCGGTCACCCACGATATATCACAATGCTCATCAATAACTTGAGGTCCCAAATCACCACTGTGGCATGCAGAATGACTGCACTAAGAATCTGCACGACGTTACAGGCTAGTAACTATGCTTTGCGCCTAACGCCAATCCATTTCTCCTTCCCCACAGGTTTTTGTTTTTCTAATTTTTGCTCCACAACTCTGTGAGCATTTGTACCTAGGTACATTTGTGCCATAGGTTTCACAAGGATTTAGGATAGGGTGAGTCCTTTAGGAGGCTCATACCGTCCATCTCCTTTGGTCCTGAAGAATACCGGGAACTATCCCATAAGGTAGAAACATGTTGACCTAAAAACACCACCAACACATATAGAGATACGTAGGTCGTAACTTCCCCCTTCCAGTATCTCGCATTTTGTTTTAATATTGTCCAGTTGCTTTTTAATAAAACTCACTTTTGAAAGACAAACCAGGACATTGTTAACATCCCCCCTTTTTTGCACTTACACTTCACAAACCCGCTCCACTGTATTACAGGTGTTGAAGCACACCCTGGTGACGCTAGGCCACCAGGGTGGACCCCGATGATGAAGCATGTCACCACTAGGTGGTGAGTGAGGGGTTTATTAAAAAAGGATTATTCCTTCCTTTTTTTGGTCGACCCCCACCTGACACGTCGGAGCATACTCCTTCTTTTGTTTTGCATATCCTTGTCCAGGGGAACAGGAGTATCTCCTGTCCACTCGGAGTGGGCACAATCCCTTGCTCTCTCCTTTGTTTTCCCGAACTTATAAGTTACCCCACACTCCTTCCACAGAGACTTCATATAGTTGGAAATGAAGTTGGTGCCCCGGTCTGACACCACCTCTCTGGGGAACCCCATTCGGGAGAAAACACCCATCAGTGCCCGTCCCACCACGGGGGCAGTCACTGTTCTGAGAGGGATGGCTTCCGGGTACCGTGTGGCATGGTCCACCAAGACCAGGATGAACCTGTTGCCCAGGGCTGTCTTGGGGTCCAGTGGCCCAACAATGTCAATCCCCACCCGGTCAAAGGGGGTACTGACTACGGGAAAAGGTTGGAGGGGAGCCTTCTGCTTCCGCCCGCTTTTCCCACTTGCCTGGCAAGTTTGACAGGTTTTGCACAGGATGTCTACATCCCTTCTCATCTGAGGCCAAAAAAAAGGGTGACAAGCCTGTCATAGGTCTTGTCCTGCCCCAGATGTCCAGCTAACGGAACGTCATGAGCCAAACCCAGTAGGAAGGCTCTGAAGCGCTGGGGTACCACCAGCACACGGGCTGACCCAGGTTCAGCAGCCTTAGGCTCGCTATACAGGAGGTCGTTCTCCCAGTAAACAAAATGTGACCCTGACTGATCACCTGAGGTTTGGGCTGAGGCCTGCTGCCTCATACCCACAAGAGAAGGGCACACTTTCTGTTCTGCACAGAATTCTTCCCTGGAGGGACCACCATCCTGCTGCCAGTGGGTCAGCTCAGGCAGGTCTCCCAGTTCAGCAACTTGTTCACCTGTGGGTTCCAGGGCATACCCCTCAAGGTCTGCCTCCTCCTGGACCACGGGAACTACGGGGGACGGTTTCCCGCGCCCCCTGCCTCTTCTCTTCACAGCTGGGTCCTGGGCCATACTTTCAGGCTCCAGAACCCCATCAACACCCTTACTTGCTGTCATGGATCGAGTGGTTGCACACACCCACTCTGGCACACCCAACATTTTCAAATGTGTCTCCCTCTCCACCTTAACCCAAGGGGAGTCTTCTAAATCATTGCCCAGGAGACAATCAACAGGCATGGCGGGCCTCACAGCAACCTGAAGAGTACCTGAAACTCCCCCCCATTCAAAGGAAACTTGAGCTACCTCACACTCTCTCTGGGAGTTGTCAGCAGCTATCACAGGGTAGAATGCGTGGGGAACAACCTGCTCTCTGGACACCAAGTGACACTTGACAGCTGTCACACTCGCTCCGGTGTCTCTGAGAGCTTCCACTCTATGGCCATTAATGGTCACCCACTGCCTATATTTCTTAGTGTTACTAGGCAGAGGGGGTGGAGGGACCAATTCCATGTCTCCTAGAGAGACCAGGGACATCTCTGCGGGACCCTCCCCACCATGGGTAACCATCTCCTCCCCTCCCAGGGCTACACTCGCCAACTGACGGGGGGCGGCACGTGGTGGTGCACTGGGTGGTGCACTAGAGTTCTTCAAGGGACACTGAGGATCATAAAAACGGTGTCCCACCTGCTTACAAGCGAAGCAAGTCATGGGGCCCCTACGAACAGGTTTACCTGTCGGGGCCTCTGATTTCTTATCTGGGGGAGGCTGGGAACCCTTCCCTTGGTTCCCTTGGGGATTACTTTGGGGCCCTTTCTGGAACTCCTTCTGTTTACCCTTGTCCCCCCCACTCTTCTGCTGGGGACCCTGCCCACCTTTGGCTGAGTCTCCCACTGGACCCGTGTGGACCCTGGTACTGACCCAGCGGTCCGCCTCCTCAGCAAGTTTTCTAGGGTTAGATATCTTGCTATCAATAAGGTGCTGGCGCAGCTCTGGAAAACAGTTATTAGACAAGTGCTCCCAAGCAAACAAATCATAAAGAGCATCATAACTTTCCACTTTGCTGCCCTTTACCCAACCATCCATGGCTGTTCAAAAATATGACACATACTCCACCCACGTGGTACCAGGCAACTTCTTACATTCTCTAAAGGCCTGTCTGTACTTTTCTGGGGTTAGGCCATACCTTAACATTAAAGCATCTTTCATATGAGCATAAGACATCCTATCCTCAACAGGCATGTCTAACAGGGTATCTCTTCCCTCATTCACAAAGCGACCCCACAACCCCGCTCCCCAATCCTTCTCAGGGACCCGGTGGGCCAACAATGCTAACTCATATGCTTTAAACCATTGACCAATATCCTCATTCTTCTGAAAATCTTTGATCACATCTTTGGGAAAATAAAACCTACTTTCTGCAGGCACAGATGGGATGCTGCCACCAGAGGGATTCAATTCTAACTTTTTAGCTTGGAGCTCCAACTCCCTCAACTTGGTATCACGCTCAACAGCTAACTTCTCTCTTTCAAACTCTAACCTTTTGATCTCCAAATCAGCTTCTCTCCTGCCTCTTGCATTCTCTAACTCCAACTGCCCATTTATCTTAAGTTTTGCCATTTCCATGTTGTATGCTCGCTCCTTCGCCCTTTCTTCTGTTTCTTCAGGAGAAAGACCTTTGGAGGAAACACTGCTGCCAGGAGGGGATACAGGCCCATTCACGGGCACTTCCTCCTCCCCTTCCTCTGTCGGTACCACCACCGGATCAGAGGGATCTCTGACCTCTAACCAGGCCTGCAATGCTTTGAGAAATTCTGGTTTGTTTTTGCAGCCTGTGGTAGGAACTTTAAATTGCTTGCAAAAGGATTTCAGATCCTGTAACTTGTAATCCTTTATCTTGCTCCTATCAAACTCCTCCACAACAACAACAGGGGCAGTGACTCCGGCGTCACTCATGGTCAAAACTGGCAGTTTCAAAAATCAAGCTTCAGGAAATTGGAGAACAAAAATAGAATCCTACCAAAAACAGATTGTGGCTGCGCTATGGTCTGCTTTCACTATGTAGCGCACACTAATCACTGCACATGGGTCATAAATGCAAAGTTCAAATCCCACCGCTGACCCACCAATGTTAGAAGCGGCTGTCTCTAGTTGGCAGAGGTATACACTTCTGACAAATAGGGACACACCTTTTCCAGTCAGGGCAAGAGGATCACACACTTAGATAACCCCTGCTCACCCCCTTGGTAGATTGGCAAAGCAGACAGGCTTATCTCAGAGGCAGTGCGTTAAGCATTTATGACCACATACAGTAATAAAGTGAATACACTACAAATGGACACGACACAGTAGTATTATAAAAATAAGTATTTTTATATAAGGCTTAGCACAAGACCAAATAACGACAAAAATATACCACAATCTTAATAAATACTCTTGGAAGGAAAAATAATAGTTCAAGCACGGTTTCTTCTTTGCACAAAGTCTTTAGTATCAAAAGCAACTCTTCTTCTCTAAAACACAGTTCTTGGCAACAATGTAACCCACACGGGAGTCACACGACGTCGAGGCAAAGTTAATCCAAAGGTTCGGCGTCGACCGCGAGGAGAGCTACGTCGAGCCCGGAGTCGTACAGACCCCAACAACACAGTACCTTGGAAAAGTGAAGCACTCGATGATCAGCGGCGTCGAGATGTCCGGCGTCGCGTCTTCGGCGTCGATCGGGCCTCGGAGTCGGGGCGATCTGCAGCGGCGTCGACCGAAGTCAGGCGGGAGCAGCGCTCACGGGATGAAGCAGGATACGGCGTCGTCGATGTCGATGTTGCAAGAGTGAGCAGCGCTCACGGCGTCGAGAGGGCTCGAAGTCGATGCGATCAGCAGCGGTGCAGACACGAGGTCACTTGGAGCTGGAGCCGAACTCACTACTCACTGGCGTTGTTGCTGGCGTCGATCGGGCCCGGCGGCCGGCGTCGAGGAAGCGGGACACTGGAGCCGTTACTCACGATGTCGAGCTGGATTCGGCGGCGTCCGTCGGCGTCGAGATTGCTGGATTCTTTCAGAGGTGCTGGATTCACAAGTTCCAGCAAATAGCACTTTAAGCAGATGAAGTCCTATAGCCCTGTGACTTCAACAGGAGACTGGCACTCTTCCAGCCCTTGGAGATTTTCTTAGCAAAGATTGAGAGTACACACACAGTTCCTCTCTCCTGGTTCCTTGGCAAAAATAAAGAAGCAATGCAGGATTCCCCCAACAAACAGCACTCTGGCAGAAGGGGTAGGCAGTCCTTAGATCAGCAGGCTTCTTGTCTTTGGTTCAGGTTTCCTTGTCAGAAGTGATCTGCATTCTTGGTTCAGGGGTCCTTCTCTTATACCCCTTTTTGGCTTTGATCCCTTTGTCCATGCAGGGGAATTTCCCCCCATCTTGGGTTTGTTGTGGGTGTTGCCAGGCCGAAGCACCTGGCCTATTCACTGGGCAGGGCAGAGTCCTCAGCCGCCCAGCAGGAGCGGAGCCAGCATTGTCTCTGGCAGGGGCAGGGCCATCAGCTGCCCGGCAGGAGGTGGGCCAGGAAAGTCCCAGGCAAGCACAGAGCCATCAGTCGCCTGGCAGGGGGGCGGAGCCAACATTGTATCAGGCAGGGCAGGCTATCAGGAGCTCCTCTTCCCCTACTCTCAATGCAAATGCCCCACTCATCCCACACTGACTCATTCAGACTCTCTGGAGCCACCCAGCTCCTGTCACACGCACACCAGAACCAGCAGAGACCGGTAGACAGTTAGACAAGAAAATAGCTACTTTCTAAAAGTGCTATTTTCAAACACAGAGTCCAAAAACCATCCACACAAACGGATGCGTTATTAAACCCTGAGTTCAGGGATACCAAACTCGACATTGCACCATGCTCCCCGAGCCCGCTAGGATTATAGCATTAATAATCCTGGCATCCCATTCTAACTGATGGAGAGCAGGTTACCTTACAATAGTGAAAAACGACTATGGCTGTAATTCACTATTAGGACATGCCAACCTTGTCAGGCTTGTCCTACCTTATGCTTACAATGCACCCTGCCCGTGGGCCTACCATAGGGGTGACTAACATGAAGTTAAGGGAAGGTTTAGGGACTGGCAAGTAGGTGTACTTGCGCAGTCCTTGTGACAGTCAGACTGCACGTGGTCTAGCACTGGTAGACCTTCAGACATACTTTTACTAGGCCGCTCTTGTGGGTGGCACAACATGTGCTGCAAGCCCACTAGCAGCATTTGTATTTACAAGCCCTGGCACTCCTGGTGCACTCTACTAGGGACTGACAGTAAACCAAATAAGCCAAACATGGAAGTAAATCAATACAGCAATTTCACATAGGGAGCACTTGCACTGTGGCACTGATCAGCAGTGGCACAGTGCCCAAAGCATATACCAGCAAAAACATCGTAAACAGAGGAGGCAAACAGAAAAAATGGAGGAGAGACTCATGCCAATGATGTCAGGTCTAACAACCTAATTGCCTGCAAGGTAACTGCACTTGTGCCTGCCTGTTTAGTAGCAAAATATTGCAATATTTGATTGTCCGAGGGCTTCCTAGAGCTTTGGGCCCCAGTGTCACTGCACCTGCTGCACCAATTAAATCATGACCCTAGTGCCTGCAATGTAACTGCACTTGTGCCTGCTTATTTAGTAGTTAAATGTAGCAATATTTGGTGTTTAGAGTAGTTCTGACATCTGGGTTTAGTGGGGTCCTTAGAGCTTTTGTCCTCGATGCCACTACACCTACTACAGCATTCAAATCAAGCCCTTTTAATTGCAAGGTAACTGCAAATGTGACTGCCTGTTCAGTAGTCAAATATAGCAATAGTATGTGTTTAGAGGAGTTCTGACAACATTTGGGTATGTTGCTGCTGAAGCCTGCTGCACCATTCAAATTATGACCCTGTTGGTAACTGCACTTGTGGTTGCCTAATTAGGAATGAAATGCAGCAATATTAGTTGTTTAGTGGGGTGCCTGGTGCTTATCGGCCCAGTGCCACTGTACCTGCTGGACCAATCAAATAATCACCCTGTTGCCTGCAAGATTACTGCACTTTTGACTGCCTGTTTAGTTGTACAATATAGCAACATTTGGTGTTTAGTGGAGTTATGACAACATTTGGGCCTGTGCTGCTGCACCTGCTGCACCTTTTAAATCAAGACCCTTTCAACTGCAAGGTAACTGCAATTGTGACTGCCTGTTTAGTAGCAAAATATAGCATACTAGGGAGTACATCAGGATGGCTGGCAGATCGCCCCCGCCAGGCCGGCGGTAGCCACTGCAGGCCTGGCGGGGGCTATCCGCCCGCCATCCGTGACGGAATGACCCCCCGCCATATTAGTATGGCTGGGGGGTCCGCGGCGGATAAAAAGACCGTCCGCTGCTTTTCCGCCCCGGTCGCCTTGCGACTGGGCGGAAAAGGGTTTATATGGTGGCGGTGTCTATCAGACACCACCAGCCATATTAGGATGGGCATTTAGCAATGCCTTTCCGTGGCGGCAATTTCCGATGGGATGGCGGGCGGACAAAGTCCGCCCGTCATCCTAATGGAGGCCTAGGTGTTTAGAGGAGTTCTGACAACTTTTGGGCCCACTGCCACTGCACCTGCTGCCACCATTCAAATCATGACCCTGTTTTCTGCAAGTTAACTGCACGTGTGACTGCCTGTTTAGTAGTAAAAAGTAGGAGTACTAGGTGTTTAGTGGGGTGCCTAGAGCTTTTGGTCATGGTGCTGTTGCTGCACCGTTCAATTTATGACCCTGTTGTCTGCACTTGTGGCTGTCTGTTTAGTAGTAAAGTATAGCATGGCTCTTGTATATTAACTTTATTTTTAATGTGCAATGTTTATTACAACATTTAGAACTTGATCATATGACCAAATAGATTAAGTTGAAAAAAACTATCCGATAATGCCTACAAAGTGGCACATGCATCAAGCATTTTACAGATCGCAAATGGGCCGATTCGCAGAAATGCTATATCGGAAATGCTATTTCCGATACATTAAGCCCAAAGGCATTCGCAATTAAGGAAAGCGCCATTTTTTGCAATTTCCTTAATTGCATTTTCGCAATTTGGAATTGCAAATTACCATCAACTTTAAGTTGATGGTAGTTTGCAATTTCTTAGAAAAATACATAAAATTGCATTTTCTAAGTGCCACGTGGCGCACATGTTAATTTTGGGTGTGCAGCAGGGTGACCTTTTGGTTCCCTAGCACCCTTCAAATTGCATTCGCAATTTACGTGAACCTATCTGGTACTTGCAAATTGCGAATGACTTCCCAGTCATTCCTATGGGCCTATAGGCCCATAGGAATGAATTGAAAGGCATTCCTTAATAGCGAGTTGCAATTTGCGATTCGCTATTAAGAAATTTGTAGGAATCATAATCATTTTTGCGATTCCTACATGCATAAGGAATTGCGATTCCTAAATAGCGATTCCCTAAAAATCGCTATTTAGGAATTGCAATTCCATTCTTTGATGCATGTGCCCCAAAGAAAGGTACTGCAGTATGAATAGGAAATGCCATAAAATGTTCTAAGTCTAAAGCATCTGCTTTACACAACTAAGCGATAAAAAGCAAGCATTCCAGCATACTGTTAGAAGCTGTCTGCCTGTGAGTAGAGATCTTACCTTGACAGTGAATGGGGATTAAACAGTGTAAACTAATTTGTTGTTTGTACGTGCACAACCAAAATATCATGTGCTGATTATATATATATTCTGTGTTTCGGATGTGCTCCTGGGGTAGCATACTCCGGTCCGGTACGTTGTACAATACTTGAGACTGCGCACCCTGAAGTGGGATGCGTCCTCCTGGGCACAAATAAACCCCATCAGGGATTACCTGGCCAGTGTGAACCTTTCTGTATCCAGTTTGGTAGAAATAAAGAAGTCATTCCAAATTGTTTGCAATCATTCTGTAGTTTTTAATCCACAATACATCTAATTTCGAGTCCATGAATAACCTTGGTATTTGGATTATAACACAACTGTCACATTGGTGTTCCAATGCATTTCAGGTAATATACCCTTCATCAGGGAACAGATGATGTAATTTAATCAAAATAAAATACAACGAGGAGACTACTCTCGGTCAACTTCTTTAATATCTGTACATTGCTTCATGTGCAGTTCATGCTGACGTGATCATGAAAGAATACTCATGTTCAAACGGTGCTGTCGTAAAGTAAATAGCTACATCGTAGTGCTGGTAAAAGGTATGCTTGTGCTCAATGATGATATAGTGATGTTAATAGTTATATCAGATTATGTTTAAAACAAGAGTGCAGGGGGTGCTATGTGTTCCGCTATTGAGTCCTGATCCAGCGCTCTCACCAAAATATTTCACAAATGACACTATCTACTACCACAAAACTTACATTACAACACTAGGCCCATAACAACAATAGAGCGCTTGAATCATGAGGCGATAAGATCTAAATATAGTTGTTTAAACCATCTGCAATAATCAAGACCAGCTTGTCATTTTAGAAAGTTTATTTTAACACATCTAGAAAAACTTAGGTTTTGGTATTTTATTAAACAAGCATTAGAAAATGTCATAAAGAAAGATTTATTCAGTATTAATAAAAAGAACATAAATCAAGGATTATTATTCATTAGCAGGAATAAGTAAAATTAAGCATTTCCCAAAATCCTAACTATATCTCTGTCTCTACCCTCATCACCTAGTAATAAAGTAATTAATAAAAACTCCTGTCCTCACGTGTAAAGTCCATCAGCATAACATCGTCCTCCAGAATTTCTCGAGCGTAAGCCAACTATGTGTTCTCTGAACCTATTCTTATACCCTAATTTTAGCTGAGCTAACTATTTTTCACATTCCAGCAGACGAATTCTAGTTCTCCATTGGCTGAGCCACCTCGTACCACAGTAAACTGTGACACCTCCTTTTTACATGCCCGGGCAAATTCACTAGTCCATTGTTCATTTAGAAGTCTTGGCAGCTTCTCCTTAGGCTGCTACATTTTGTAGCGACAGCTTCCTTTTAACCTTGAGCTAGTCAGCTCTGAACTCCCGTGGCACGTTAGCAAATGTTAGCAAATTTCTCCAAAAAGTCATCCTTTTAGCAGTTCAATCCAAAACCTTTCAAAATAAAAGCTCAGAGGCCTTTACCATCCTTCTCAGAATTATTTTCACTTGAGCCATTTTCATCATTAGGCCTCTTTCAGAAAGCGTCAATTTTCTGCGCCACTGTCCCTGCGTCACTTTTAAAAGTGTACTAATTTTCCTGCAGCCATCTCTAAGCTTCATTTGTAAAACTATTATATAAACAAACACAAAGAATAATTAATGAAAGAAATACAGTTTGTTCTGTTGCCTCCCATCATTGCTAATAATTAACCCATTAGTCTAAATTACCTAGCAGTAAAGCACAAATAAAGCAGCATTTTATATTTACCAGTCTTCATGAATCCATAAAACCTTATGTGCACCTAGAATAGTAGAAATGACATCACATAGACAAGGGAAGCAAAATAAGCACATGCCATTATTTAAAAACAGCTGCTATTAGTTATGACATGACAATAGACAAGATTAATTTATTATTTTCCACATACATAAGAATGCAACATAATGCACATTTATGAGCACACATGTTAGTTTCCCGCGTGTTCTGTGAAAATGCAACTTTAAACTAGGTTGAATTATTATACACACAGCACAAATTGTTAGCATTATTAATTTATTTATGGAAGTGTGACTTCACGGGTTTAAACAGATTTCTGTTTTCTATCCCGCTCCATCAACTCCCTCATCTGGTGATTAACAAATCACCACACCACCACCCAATATTTTAGCAAAAATTTTATCTAAGATGAACACGATTCAATTTCACCTGTGTTAGTATTTCTAAAGATTTACCTCATCAGTTTATCTACAATTCTCACATTGAGTTTTAAGAAACCCCTCTAGTTCTATTTCTTTCTCTTGTGTAACATACAACTAAGCTTTAATAAAAGTGTTGCAAAAACTATAACTAATAAAATGTCAGTATCTTGCTTGTCATATTAACCTTAAACTTCTCTTTGTTAATTTCTAAAGGAACAATAACCTAAATTAACCAAAGCAGAATTATATTTTCATTAAGCTTGCAAATAAAAATAAAACAAAAATTTTAAAAATTTTACCTAAATTTTCTAAAAATTTCTAACACCCCCCTTTTTCAAAATTTTTTTTTTTTTTTCAAACCTTCTAACAGTTTTTCTTCGACCTAATGTCACAAATTAATTTTTCAGCTAACAGAATTTCTTCGACCTTGTGTCATCTAACAAGATTTCTTCAGCCTTATGCCAAAAACAGAAAACCTAAAAAATGTTAACAGGTATGTATTTCAATCATTGTCACTTTTATTTTCAATCTCTTTCTGACTGTGACTATTTACCTCCATTACAGGTATCACTTCTATTTTCTTTCCTGCCTTACTTTTCTTTATAGAATCTTTTTGACTTGATATCTCATCAATCTGCTCCTTTGATCTGTATCTCAATTTGAATTTTAGGCCTTCATTTTCTTCTAGCCATTTATCACTTTTTCTTACTAATTTCTTCTTTTGCTTGGTCACATTACATTCTGTTCTCCAAGCTCCTTTTCTGAATTTTCTTATCTGAAAATCTTCATCACTCTCATCAGTTTGAGTGTCAGAAATTTCAACTTCAGACTCAGGTACTTCTTTACTCGGCAGCTTCACTCCGTTAGGAACGTCATCTTTGTAGCTGGTACTTGGCAATTCATCTTCTTCATTTTCAATTACCTTCAACTTCCCAGTTTCAGAATTCCTGTTCCTGCTTTCAGAGCTACTCTTCTGCTTTTCAATACTCTCCTGGTCTTGAATCACAATCTGATCACATTCTTCTTCTGCTTCTTTTTCTGGCACATTTCCATCATTTTCTGAGTCTTCAGTCACAACTTTCAAGTCTTCTTCAATCAAGGCTTGTTTTCCATTCATGTTCTCTAGATGTCGACCAACTTGTCGATCTTCAAGATCTGGATTCTCTTCAGGCTCTTCTTCAGTATCTGAATCAACAGTTGTGACACTATCCCTCTTCAGTCTTTTGCACTTCTCTGCATTTGTTGTGACAAGACTGACTAGCCTCTTTTTCTGCCACCTTGGCACTAGAGAATTTCTTTTTAGACGAACCTTTTTCCTGATCCTTTTACCTGGTAACAGATCAAATACTTGCTCTTTTTCTCTTGTTTGTACTTCAGTTTCATCTTCATCAAACACAGAAATCATTTCATCTGATAAATTCCTGCAGTTCTCCAAATCGATGCTATCATTGATAGGTATCATTCTTTTCTCTGGTATGAATGTCTGTCTCATGACCTTGTCCATCATAATATCACGTGGACTTAAATCTGTCTTTTTATCAGTAGTGTCTCTCAGAAACATCAAAACAAGTGGAAGAATATCTGTCCACTTTGTACCTGCAGCTAGGCACATTTTTGCATCTCTGTCTTTTATAGTACGGTTTTCATGCTCCTCAACATCTGAAATTTCTGTTCTATCTGTACAATGGAGCAATCTGTTTTCAATATGTTTTCTGTTATCTGATAACTTTGCAACATTAATTTCATCATCATGTCGCATCTGAAATGTTTCAAACCATTTTGTAATCAAACAGTAAATCACAAAAATGTAGCACAGTTTATCATGCAGTGACATCTCACAGAAATCCATTTGTAATCTGGTCAATGAATCACTCTCCTGTAATTCTGTTCCCAATCTCACAATTGTTCTCTTAATTGTGTTCACTTGTTGGTATGTCAGACACCTCTGGTAAAGAAATTCTATAATGTTATGGTACATTCTGTCCATATCAGTAATTATGCTATTTAGTAAAACTATTCTACCATCTTTGTGTGACAAAATCTCATCCTCATCTCGCTGTCTAAAATCTGTTCTCAACCATGTGTTTCTCAACCATGTGTTATTCTCCTCATGAGTTGCATCATCTTGTAAGTCTTTGATTACCTGCCATGTTTCAACTACAGATGTTAGTATTAGTGAACTCAAAGCATGTTCATCATTCATTTTGTATGCTGCACATATCACGACAGCAAACCTTTCTGCCAATTGAATATCATCAATCAACCCTTTAATTAAATTTGCATTTCTGAAAAGTGAACCTGCAGAAGTCAATGTTTCAATCTGTTTATCAATTGTGTCCTTTACTTTGATGTCTTCACTTAAAAGACCATCATTTTCATTCCAATATTCTGGAAGTGCATTTAATCCTTTTGGACTGTTTTCCTGTTCTTTAATTAATCCTGTATCTGTTTTCTCTGTCTGTTCATTAACAAAAATTTGTAATGGCAATGAAGCCATGTCAATTTGCTGAACCATTACCTGTCGCTGTATTTTTAACTGTTCATTCAGCTCATTTATCTCAGTTTCTTTTTCATTTAAGCATAATTTTGACTCATCAGACTGTGTCAATTTAATTAAGTCAATGTCAGACTTCTCACTTACCAGAACTGAAGTCATCTCTGTATCTTGCTGATTTTTGATCCCTACCAGTTCAATCTCAAGTACAATAGAATAAACCTTTTCAGGTAATAGAACCTTTAAAATTGCGGAATTAATTTCATCCTTTCCCAGCACAGGGACTATCTCTGTTTCCATAATTTTCATGGACTCCTTTAAATCATTTGATGAATTTACATAATCAGGATTATTAATTCCAGATGTACTCGGCATTTCATCATGCTTTTCTGTTGCATCAATTTTAGTAAAATTCTGAACTGGCACTTTATCAATCTGATCTGACACTTTTGGCGTTACATTAACCTGTTCTGGGGATCTTCTTGAATTTCTGTTCTGATCCATATTTACAACATCAATTGTACACTGATCTATATTTTCTACTCTGACACCTTTATTATTTATTTTCGCTAATTTGGGAATCTTTAATTTGTTCTCGCATTTGGCAACAACCTTTTTCATTTTCTTATACAAGGAAGACATTTTATTTCTCTTTAATTAATTTGGTAAATGTACTCTCTAAATTTGCCTTGCAGCGTTTGTTGATCAATTAATTAATTAATTTAACACTATCAGGTGTAGAAAACCTTATAACTTGGTCAATTTAATATTTCTCTAATTTACCTGTATCACTAATTATATTTAACCTGTAAAGAAAATTATAAATTTGCAAAAACAGTAGCAACGCAAAAATTTTATTTATAATAATACCAACATATAATCATATGTGTTTTAAATGTACTTATTTTTCACTTACACACCTTCTGCAACATATACCTGTGGAAAAAGAAAACCTAATCTAATTGCCTTTTAATTTAAATATAATTTCTTGCTTGTAAATAACCTTTTACCCTTTAAACATTAATTATATATCATTATCGCATTTCGTTCTGTGACACAATGTTTTACTGTTTTCGCTATAACCTGTATTTAATTTACAATTTTAATGATAACTATTTATTATTTAACTTTTATTTAATAAACTCTAATCACCTTTGCTGTTATTGTCAATTAAACAGGATAATCTGCTATGATATTCAATACTTAAATAATTATGTCATCTTTCCAATGTTATGGTCAAATATAAAAACGAAATTCTGGGCACTACTAACACAGAAAATTAAAACTCTCGGTAAAAGTAAATAATGGGTATTAAATGCCTGGGCCAATCACTACTGTTGTTTTACGCTCAGCCAATCACAGTGTTTCTCTAGCAACACTCAACCTATTACAGTGCATCTATCACTGTGATGTGTACACTATTGCTGGTGTTTCCCCTCGCACTCCCACAACCTAAGCAGCCCTTTTCCACAAAATGCGATCTCAATGGCTGCAGCTTCAACGCTATGCCGCTGCTGCAGTCCCTCTCTCCCCTTGTGCGCTTGTCACACATCAGCTGTCACCCTAAAATAATAGCGCGGCAAGAGGGCAATTCAAAGCAGTAAAATTTATTTACTTTCTACCATTTACTCAATCTTTGAAGCAACCACGCGCTTCAGCCAATCATGAAGTTGATAGCGATGCACCAACCAATTATAGCACGGCCTTGCCGTGATTCGTCAGTCCTCTCCAGCCAATCAGAACGCTCCCTCGCTCCAATGCTCCAGACGCCTCAGTAAATCCCAAC
Source organism: Lissotriton helveticus (assembly GCF_964261635.1). Taxonomy (NCBI): domain Eukaryota; kingdom Metazoa; phylum Chordata; class Amphibia; order Caudata; family Salamandridae; genus Lissotriton; species Lissotriton helveticus. The sequence continues at coordinate 747,256,871 of NC_136071.1, read as the reverse complement.
ACTGTCCTACAATTACGTTCCAGACACTTTCATTAAACAACATACAATCAATGTGGCCTTAGCTTTCTCTCTCACCTCGCGCTGTCCCTCGCTATAATGTGTAATTTTAATTTAATGTACAATCGTTTTTATTTTATTTAGAGTGTAATTTTAATTTTGTGTGCACTCTCTCGACCACATCATCTATTATACGCTTCTCCTTTTAAATCATCAAAACATCGAGGAAAAGAGAAGTCAAAGCGGTGTCTTATTTCTACAGACACTTATAAACAGTTCCAGAGCCTTGCCCAATCAAAGCGGGGCTCACGAAGCCTCACCCAATAGAAACGCAGCTCACGGAGCCTTAACCAATAAGGTCGCGGCCCTTATATGACGCTGTGCGTCAATAGCCAATGGGTGCGCGACCTGGCAAGGCCTCAACCAATTACAGCTCAGCCCCCTCGCTAATGTTCCAACATCGAGAGAGGCGAACAGGCTAAAGAAATACAGCGCGTAATTATTTTTATATTGATTAGTTTGTAACACGCTTCGTTTTCACTTTAGCTGCAATACACCTTGTCTTAACAATAGCGGACCTTAAAGGAAACTAAAGCGGAGACATTAAATTCTATAAACTCGGTAAGCGAGCCACAACTAATCACAGCACAGCTCAGCTGTGACGCTACTGCTCTTCAACTAATCAGGATGGGTCCCTGCTATGACGCTGCGGGCACCCTGACCAATGGGAGCGCGGCGGCTGACGTAGGGAGCCGCTGCAGGCAGCTCTCTCTCCCACTCGCTCCTTAACGGCCCCCCTCCTTCACAAAATACTCGGAACAGCAAGAAATGTTCTATTTAAGCTACGACCATTAAACAATAAGCAAAACATAAGGTAGGCTCAAGATGAGCAAGCACAGTTAGGCGGTGTGTGAACTAAAAGAAAGTAAACTAAAGAAAGTACATCGATCAACAGTAAACCTGGGAATGAGATCGAGTCCAGGAAACTGCATTACTAATCAGATCACTAATTTTCTAATACAGCGCAATTTAAGAGAAAAAGAATGAAATTAATATACTTATAACAGTATTTTAAATGTAGATCGTATTTTATCCAATGGGAGCACTTGCTCTGACACTCCAGGGGTATAAACCAATCAGGGCGCTACTTAATGATGACGCTCCAGACAGTTCTACCAACCAGAGCGCGGCAGGGCTATGACGCATGCAGCAGCTGCAGCTGCAGGCTCTCCCCACACGCTCTCACTCGCAAAACCAGCCCCTCCCTTACAATTTTCGATCGGGGCACTTTTCTGATCGTTTTAAACTACGGAGAACGATTTATTATTATAATTAAAGTGTGGAATGTTTATAAAATTAATACTAATCGCTTTTTACTTATTTAAAATGTTTAACAACGTGGAATACTTTTAATTATAGCCTAATTAACACAGAACATTCTAAAATGCTCCTGAATGTTTTAAAATAGCACAGTTCACCTTTTTATACTTTTCAACTATGCTGAACACTTTTGAATCGAATTTATTAGTGTGCAGAGCCTTTAAATGTATTTAAACACTGCACAATATCATAAAAGTCTTAGAATGGTACAGACTTTATCCTGAACTTTCCTAAGTACCTTAGAATTACTTTTGGTACATTTTAGTCAATACATAAAACGAAACACATCTGTCTGCTTCTCTAATTAGGATAGTTTACATACATTCAAGTATCCACACTTCGGAATAGACGGCGCTATTCACACTAAGGATAATTTCCATTTGTCAGTAGAGCAACTCTTACCCTACCCTTCTAACACGTAAGAATATGAACTCATTTTCCTCTGAACGCACCGCGAAGTGACAGTATCTAAGAGTTCCACTTGAACATACCTTACAAAACAATCACGCACTTTCACACTGAAAATTCCCTAACTTCAGTCACACATGAAATCCGTACAGGACTCTCACCTGTTTATAGAAATCATGCACCGTTAGCAAAATAACACCGTTATCCGTACAGGGCTCTCACCTGTTTATAGATATAAAACATGTACCCGTACAGGACTCTCACCTGTTTATAGATAATCATGCACCGACATTACCCTGCCCTTCACTCAAGCTTGAATATAACTAATACTCTTATCACAGTGAGTTTTATGGAAGGCGCTTTGTCCCTATTCTCATGCTGCTCTAATTTCTTAGAAAACCCTCACTATTACAAGATTCACATCTAGCCCTAAAACTGTGTTGCACGGCGACAACACTGTATTGCACGGCGACAATACTTCTGGTACACGGCGATACCAACAGTGATACTCGGCGATATCACAGAAACAGATCAGATATTCTGCATGACTACCTTCTCATCACACAGTTTTTGTACCGGTACACACATAGCACAAAATTAAACAAACTCAACATGTGTTAAAACTTAATCCTATGAATTTACCAACATATATGTATCATGCATGTAACATGTATGTCAAAAACAACATATATAAACCGTCCAATGGCTACCAGAAATTGATCCAGCGCTCTCACCAAAATATTTCACAAATGACACTATCTACTACCACAAAACTTACATTACAACACTAGGCCCATAACAACAATAGAGCGCTTGAATCATGAGGCGATAAGATCTAAATATAGTTGTTTAAACCATCTGCAATAATCAAGACCAGCTTGTCATTTTAGAAAGTTTATTTTAACACATCTAGAAAAACTTAGGTTTTGGTATTTTATTAAACAAGCATTAGAAAATGTCATAAAGAAAGATTTATTCAGTATTAATAAAAAGAACATAAATCAAGGATTATTATTCATTAGTAGGAATAAGTAAAATTAAGCATTTCCCAAAATCCTAACTATATCTCTGTCTCTACCCTCATCACCTAGTAATAAAGTAATTTTTAAAACTCCTGTCCTCACGTGTAAAGTCCATCAGCGTAACATCGTCCTCCAGAATTTCTCGAGCGTAAGCCAACTATGTGTTCTCTGAACCTATTCTTATACCCTAATTTTAGCTGAGCTAACTATTTTTCACATTCCAGCAGACGAATTCTAGTTCTCCATTGGCTGAGCCACCTCGTACCACAGTAAACTGTGACACCTCCTTTTTACATGCCCGGGCAAATTCACTAGTCCATTGTTCATTTAGAAGTCTTGGCAGCTTCTCCTTAGGCTGCTACATTTTGTAGCGACAGCTTCCTTTTAACCTTGAGCTAGTCAGCTCTGAACTCCCGTGGCACGTTAGCAAACGTTAGCAAATTTCTCCAAAAAGTCATCCTTTTAGCAGTTCAATCCAAAACCTTTCAAAATAAAAGCTCAGAGGCCTTTACCATCCTTCTCAGAATTATTTTCACTTGAGCCATTTTCATCATTAGGCCTCTTTCAGAAAGCGTCAATTTTCTGCGCCACTGTCCCTGCGTCACTTTTAAAAGTGTACTAATTTTCCTGCAGCCATCTCTAAGCTTCATTTGTAAAACTATTATATAAACAAACACAAAGAATAATTAATGAAAGAAATACAGTTTGTTCTGTTGCCTCCCATCATTGCTAATAATTAACCCATTAGTCTAAATTACCTAGCAGTAAAGCACAAATAAAGCAGCATTTTATATTTACCAGTCTTCATGAATCCATAAAACCTTATGTGCACCTAGAATAGTAGAAATGACATCACATAGACAAGGGAAGCAAAATAAGCACATGCCATTATTTAAAAACAGCTGCTATTAGTTATGACATGACAATAGACAAGATTAATTTATTATTTTCCACATACATAAGAATGCAACATAATGCACATTTATGAGCACACATGTTAGTTTCCCGCGTGTTCTGTGAAAATGCAACTTTAAACTAGGTTGAATTATTATACACACAGCACAAATTGTTAGCATTATTAATTTATTTATGGAAGTGTGACTTCACGGGTTTAAACAGATTTCTGTTTTCTATCCCGCTCCATCAGTGCCAATACAAACTTCATTGCAGTCAGTAATATGAGATGCCTAAAAAAGTCAGGCCATGTTAATAAACGCTATGGCAGTTCGGGGTGTGTATTCACCGTGAGTTAAATGAGCCTAAAGGAGTACATTAACTGTTTTTACAAACACGCTTCCATGCCATTCAAATTACCAAGCTAGGTGGGTTATCGGGTGCATCCCCCTATACAAACGGATAAAAACAAACAAATGTGTTGTACACTCACGGGGCCAGTCGCTTGGTATGTGTTTAGCAGGTCCAGTGATCTGAAATGCCGCCGGTGTGTGTGTGCAGGTTAAATCGAGGTGCATTGTAACAAACGTAAATGTAGGACAGTTTTCTGTGAAGAAATACGGTAGTCATATTCTAATGGAGTGTGAACCTACTCGGTTATCGAGACATGAACCTCTTAGACGTGGGAGGATGAGTGTAATGACAACCAAATTGCGGGCGAAACATATGAAAGGCTCTCAAAAGAGTATAAATTACAACAAAATAACACAACAGTGAAGTGTATTGTATTTTATTAACTAGACAATTAATTAAAAGCATTACAGTAACTTCAGAGCATTGATTAAGGACATACTTAAAATTATTTAATTAATGTAATTTTGCACAACTAAAAAAGCACCTAACCTCAAGTATCAAAGTTTTCTCAAAAACCATATGTATTAAAATTATTTGTACAAGTTTTGATTTGATTGCCATAGTTTCAGTGAAGTGAAAAGAAGAAAAGGGAAAAGGCTGTGTAATAAAGTAAGCGCATGCCAGCGATGAAAAGAGTGTGAAAAGAGTAAACAGAATAAGTAGACTTATGTCCATATGTATTCGTGGGTTGGTAAACTACTGTGAAACAAATGTTCAATCAGTGACAGGTTAAAGATAACATAAATATTCCATGCGTTGGTTCATCCCGAATGGTTCCAGGGTATCCAATTGCTTAATTGAAGCATTTTCTCTTTGCTGTAGGTTCTTTTTGTTGTCACGACCCTCCACCTTAAAGATGACTTCCAGAATTAAGAATTTTAGTTGACAGATATTATGTTGATGTTCAAGGAAATGACTAGCCACAGCTGATTTCATGTTCTTGGTGCGTATGTTGGATTTATGTTCATTTATTTTGATTTTTATTTTACGTTCAGTTTCTCCGACATATGTTTGTCCACATGGGCATTTTAAAAGGTAAATGACATTCATGGTGTCAAATGTGGCTGTGACTGGTAACTTAATGTTGTTACCTTTGTGGGTATGTGTAATGGTTAGTTCAGGGACAATTGTTGCAGTTGTGGCATGGTGCTGTGCCTTTATAAAGAGTTTGGTCATCTTTTATAGGATGTTTAAATATTTCTCCAAGATTTCTACTTCCCTTATAAGCAGATATAGGGGGTTCCTTGAACAGGTTGTTGAACTCATGATCTTGCGTTAGGATGGGCCAATGTTGTTTGATAATACGTCGATATGCTTTACTCATCATGAGAAATTTAGAGACTACAACAATCCGGTTGCTTTCTTTTAGATTGGCTTTCATGCGTAGTTTGTTTTGATTTTTTCAGTGGCTACGAAGTTTAGCTTGTTCCACTATGGTTGTGGGATAACCTCTAGATACGAATCTTTGTTCCATCTCATCTATGCGCTTGGTGGCTGTTGTTGGGTTAAATACTATTCTCCTCACTCTGACTATTTGAGAATATGGTAAATGCTGTTTCAATGTGTCTTGCTGGAAGCTGCTGTAATGCAATGTGTTATTTCGATCTGTAGGCTTTCTATAGATATCTACCTCAAATCCATTATCAGTCTTGGTGATTTCCACATCCGAAAAAGTGATGCGATACTCTTGTACTTCAAATGTGAACTGGATTCTCTCATTAATGACGTTGAGGTTGTTAAGTGCATCAAGTAAATCTGCCTTCGAGCCGTTCCATACCATGAAAATGTCATCAATGTATCTTAGGTATAGTTTACTGTGTACATTCCATGGAAACGTGGTTAATATATTTTCTTCTTCAAATCTTTCCATAAAAAGATTTGCATACGCTGGCGCAGAGCAATTGCCCATGGAAGTTCCCAATAATTGGAGAAACCATTTTTCTTTCCATTTAAAATAACTTTGGAAAAGGGTGAAATGTAATAACTCCATCAAAAATATCTTTATGTCAGGATCGAGATCGGTGTGTAATAAAGTATATTCTATTGCTTCAATTCCCAGATGATGTGGTATCTAGGTATATAGTGCTTTAACATCCATGGTACATAATATAATTGGTTCATCTGTGTCAAACGTGATTTGCTGTAATTTTGGCAGGAAATCTTTTGTGTCTTACATGTAGGTTTTCATTTTCATCACACTTGGTTGAAGGTACCGATCCCAAAATTTTCCGCTGGGTTGATGTATGCTGCCTTAGGTGAACACTATTGGCCTGAACGGTGGGTGTGTTGGGTCCTCTTGGTTTTTTGGGTACCATGTAGATTGAGGGGCTTTTTGGGTTTTCCTGTATTAGAAATCTTTTAGTTCTGTCATTAATAGTGCCATTTTCCCAACCTGTGTTGATGATGGACTTCAACAATGTCATGAAGGTATCAGTGGGATTTATTTCCAACTTGGTGTAGGTGGTTTCATCTGAAACATGTCTGCCAACTTCACTTTCATAATGTGTGATGTTAATAATCACTATTGCTCCAACTGTATCTGCCTTCTGGCAGATGATGTTAGGGTTCTTAGCAGTTTTTCTAAGAATACCACATTTTGTTGTGTGAGGTTGCTCCTTTTGTTTCTTTTCAAGTAATTCAATTTGGTTAGATCATGTTTTACTAAGTTTTCAAATGAGTCACGGGTCTTGTGGCTGACTGTTGGCATGTATGAACTTCGGGGTGTGAACCCACGTAGTTGGTCTTCCTCTCCGGTGCGACGACTTTGAGGAACATTTTCAAATAAATGTCTGAGGCTTAATTTTCTCATCAGCTTGAATAAGCGGATTTCAAGTTCCAAATTATTTGTGTATGTCATGGGAACGAATGATGTTCCCTTCTGTAAGGTCCTTAGTTCCATTTCATCCAATGATTGGTCAGAAATATTGATAACTAAATTTAGCCCTCTGTCCTTCTTCGTGCTGGCGGTGGTGCTCCTGGTGTTTGGAGTTTCTCTTTTATTGGCCCCGCCGGGGGCTTCTTTGTCTGGTGGACCTGATTCTAAAAAAGGCACCCCAGACGTTTGTGGCTGCTCAATGGTTGATGTTGTAGGAAGTTTTTGTAATCTTGGTCTGTTGGATATATCACTGCCTGAAGTTGAAGTCTCAGATTGATGTGTGTATGGTTTATTTTGCCAGTGACTTGCATGTACTTCGGCCCAGCTGTAGACTTCACCCAGCTTGTAGTCCACTGTATCTCATTGAAATTTACGTATTATCCTCTTGTTTATTTCTTGTGAATGCTTGGTAAGCTGTTCATTAATGTCTTCTAGCAATTTAGACCAATCCTCTGTGGACATTGAATTGGTTAGTTCCGTAGTGACTAACACTATTTCTGTGGAAAGTTCCTCTAGTATACTTGATAGCTCCTCAATAAGTAAAAGAATTAAGTCCAATGAACATTTGTTCAAGATCGCACACCAGCAGTCTTATAATTTTTTCGCGTTTTTGCATAGAGAAGGTTTTAGTGCTATTCTAAGGCCTCGTGGTATGCGCTGTGCCCTGTGGTACTTGATAAGTGTACTTGCGTGTAATCGCTGATTGATCTCACATTTTGACAAGTAGAATAGTTGCGTTCACCAACGATGAAGCCTAACGCATCTACGCTCTAATATATTAGGAGACCACACAATCAACCACCCACCGTAACAAAGAACAGAACATAAAGCAACTACTCTACTTGTCCAAACGAGAGAACAAATGTCCATTGGACTTAATTCTTTTAATTCTCGAGGAGCTATCAAATATACTAGAGGAACTTTCCAAAGAAATAGTATTAGTCACTACGAAATGTATGTGGCATGAGAGTGTGATTACATCATTCTCTGTTAGAATTAGGTGATGTAATTGAATCAGAATGTGGGGGCTATGAGGAGTGAATTGGCAATAAGCAACTGTTGAATGAAGTGTCTATATTAAAAGTCTCATCTTACCTTACTACGTGTCTGTTGTCCTGCGTGAAGAACACCCATTGCAACCCTGAGCAGCCCTGGCAAAAATGCTTAACCCAGACACATTCCCTTTGCCTCCTTTGCCTCCTTTTCCAATGTTTCCCTTTCCTCCCATCATTCCACTCTTTTTCCTTCTCTCCTCTCTCTTCTTCCTCTTTGATCGCTTTCTCTCTACCTTGCCCCTCCTTCCATCCCTTACTGTCTCTCTTGAATCCTCCCGGTGGTGCTTACTGGAATTTACCACCAGGATTAGGGAGAAGTAACAGAGGCGCCAGGAGTGGCCATGGGCTTTCAAAGTTGGCCTCCAAGGGTTCCAGCCCACTGGGGAAATGTCCGGGGGAATAAAAGGCCTGCTCGGCCCTGGGTGTAATGGGACTTGGCAATGGTTGCACTGATCAGGCCAGCTTCGCCCACAGTGGCTGATCTTTCGTGGACAATTCTGCCTGAATAGTGCCCAAGCAGTGTCCGGGAAAACATAATGAAAAATGCATCGAAATTAGGATGTACTGCACCAAAGAGCACACACGATGTCTGTGCATTACTATGCCACTCTCTGGATGTCATGTCAAAGATGATAAAAATGTTCTGCCATTTCCATGCATGTCAGCCAATCCACATGGCTCCTTCACCTCAGGTGGATGCACTGGAAACATAGACGCAGTGAAGAAAACATGGAGCTCTTGCTTCTGTGTTGTGTTTTCCAGGTAGGAAGCTTGACATTAGGAGTCAGTGCATTCAACTTGGAGGAATGACTTCTAAGTGGCAGAGAAGACATACCAGTGCAATGGAACAGTCTCTTCTGCTGCATTATACACCTTTCTAACACTAACATTTAGATAATCAGTCAGTTTAAAACCAGTCTTTTGATGCAATCAGATATTAATTCTGTTATGATGAGAAAAGGAAGTCCTCATATGTCTCCGCCACCAAAATGTGCTGCTATAGAGTGGCTACTCCATTCGTCACGAATGCCAGTTACATCAACCGAAGGCTGAGGGTGGCTGATATATTGCACTTTTTTGCATCTTTTAGTATACTCTTGTAATCTAATTTGAAACAGATTTGCATGTTTCAATTCAGACCTAAAATCATTAATAATGCTCAAATACCTGGCATTATACTTTACTCAGCATTTAGATAACGCCAGGTAACGCACTGGCCTTTGGGGTGTTTTATCTGTACTGTTCAAAACCAGGACCAGTTGCCAACTGCAATTTACAACTCATGCAAGTGTTGCATGCAAAATAGTGTGCAGAAGTACCCTGACTCCAAAAAAATCCAAAACAAAGAAGAATAGCAACGAAATTTCTAAAGACTCACATCACTAGGGGCCAGATGTAGGTAATTCCTATTTACCGATTCATAAATACCGAATTTTACTGATTCGGTATTTATGAATCGGTAAATATGAAGGTGGGAGATGTAGGTAATTCTTAAATTTGAATTACCGAATCGGTAACATTCGGTATTTACCGATTCGGTAAATACCGAATCGGTATTGCCCATTGATTCCTATGGGCCTTGAGGCCCATAGGAATCAATGGGCAAAACCGATTCGGTATTTACCGAATTGGTAAATACCGAATTCTGCAAGGGTGCAGGGGGTGTCACTTTGACACCCTCTAGCACCCCAAATACAGGCATGTGTGCCATGTGGCACACAGACATGCCCTAAGGGCATGTCTGTGTGTCACATGGCACAGGTGTGCATGCACATCTGTGCATGCACACCTGAATTCGGTATTTTACCACCCAATAGGATTGGGTGGTAAAATACCGACTCTTAAGGGCCTGTGGCACTCTCAGGAGTGTCACCTACATGTGGAATTACCGAATCGGTAAAATTACTGATTCGGTATTTTACAGAATTGGTAAATTTACTGAATCGGTAAATTTACCGATTCTGTAAAATGCTGGCCCCCTACATGCCGAATCCTAAATACCGGTCGGTAACGGCCGAATTCGGCCGTTACCGACTGGTATTTCCTCTCCTACATCTGGCCCTAGGTCCTCTAAAGGTCATATATATAATAACTTCGAGCTGCGCCCTGATTGGCGCTTGAATTCAAAAGAACGTCCCCTAAAACAACATGACAAGACAATTGTTTGCCTAACTATATCAATATCTTCTCTCTAGTTCTATTAAAAAAAACTTTAAAAAATCTGCCCTGTACAATGTAAATTCATATGATACTTCTCTCATTCGTTGTGGTCAATCTATCATGGTGAACCTATTCATCCGGTGTTTCAAACATCAACACTGCATGGCTACGAAAAATCGAAACTTCCTTTAAGTCCAACAAACGAACCAACTAACAAGCTGCCAAAGAAATTCCTGGCGTTAACACTAAGGGAATGTCAAATAAATACACTTGATAGCTCACTGGTCAGCTGTAAAATCACGAGCCGATAAGTGCACTCAGTCCTCTTTCCACACGGGCCTTCACGTTTAAATGGAGAACAGGCTTGTAGCGTGAACATGCATGTCTGTGTGACCTTAGTTACTTAATAACGAACTACACTGTTTCTATGGGGAAACGAAGTGCAGGCGCGGGGGTATCTTCCCAAATTATAACTGACAGACGCAAAGTAGTCCATATGCCCCCCACCATTACTCAAAACATACGCTGCATTTGTGGGAGGACCAAGTCAAATCTAAACGGGCGGTTGTCGTGCACGAGCCTGACTCGAACCGCAAACAAAGACTCCGTGTGTTCTGTCAATTCTTAGGGGAATATCCCAAGAAGTTCACGAGTATCCTGCCATTTACAAATGGGCTCTTTCTATAGTTGCTGTGACCAACTACAATGTTATAAAGTGCATCCGAGGATAGAATATGTGATACTTAACATCTGGGTGGCTCGCATGCGTCAAACAAAGGAAGCTTACATTCTAAACAAATAACAATCAATATTTACAAACAATATATATACGATGTGATGAATTCACACACTCACCATATTGTATCTGTACATAACAATACAATACACTGTGGTTAGTCACACAAGATGATTAAAAACAGAGTAAACAAATACAAAAATCGACACAGCGCCTGTTTGCCGCCGCCGCATCGACCTCCAGTGCGTCCTTGTTAGATTTGGGGGTCTCTAGTTGGCACAGTAGGTACTTGTGACAAATAGGGACCCTTGCCTCTAGTCAGGGTAAGGGGGTACACTGCTAAAATAACCCCTGCTCACCCCCTTGGTAACTTGGCACGAGCAGACAGGCTAGTGTTTTAAGCATTTGTGAACACATACAGTAATCAAGTGACAACACTACAGATGGACACCACACCAGGTTTATATAAAAAATAAGTATTCTTTATATAGATTTAACACAAGACCACAAACGACAAAAATCCACAATACTGTACTTAAAATGGTAGAATTAGCTTAGTTCTCTTTAGATCTTAAAATGTGACACTTTGAGTCAATGTAGTTTAAGATGCGTAACGCTTCTACAGCGAAAGTGTTGCAGGGATGGTGATGCGGTAGTTCCTTGCACGCAAAGTTGGGATGCGTTGAAGATCCAGTGCAAAGAAACAAAGATGGCATCTTCTTCTTGATGCTGCATGCTCCTCCGATGTTGCGAGATGTCTCAACTCGATGCGGCAGCTGCAGCGGCGACACCCTTGTTCAGTGATGCGAAGACAGCGGCTTTGGCGGCGACACTCTTCTCCGACGATTCAAGATGCTTCCGCTCGATGCGACAGCTGCAGCCGCGACCCCCTTGTTCAGTGATGCAACAACAGCGGCTGCGATGCGGCACGCTTCTCCGTGGATGCAAGGTGATTCTGCGGTGCAATGCGACAGCTACAGCGGCGACACCTTGCTCAGTTATGCGATGGCAGCGGCTGCGACGGTGACACGCTTCTTTGTGATGCGGTGCAATGCGACAGCTACAGCGGCGACATCTCCGTGATGCGACGGCAGCCACTGCGACGGCAACACGCTTCTTCTTCGTAAGTCACACTTCCAGCTCCTTGCAACACGCAGTCCCTCAGAAGGCCCAAAGCAGCCGCAGGTACTTCTAAAGAACTCTTGGGGAGCTGGTGGTTGAAGTCTGTTGTCCCTGAGACTTCAGCAGGAGGCAAGCTCTTCTCGCAAGCCCTTGGACATCCTTCACAAGTTGAATAAAGCACACAAAGCATCTTTCTCCTTTCTTTGGCAGTCAGGCAACCACTGCAGGCCAATCCCCCAGGCAGCACTTCAGCTTAGGGATAGTCTCTCCTCAGTCTCTCTGGTTCCACTCCTCAGCAAAGATTTCTTCTTGTTTCTCAAAGTGATCTAAAGTTCTGGGGTTTGGGTCCCCTCTTTTATACACAGTTTCTCTTTGTTCTCTGAATGCAGAAAGGCCTTTGCCTAGTCCAAACCAGTTCTGGTCAGTCCTGGAGCACTCTGTTTACATGACTCCTTCTTGCCTTTGACAGTGTGGGCCAGGGACATCAGACACACCACGGGGGGTGGAGCCGGCATTGTGGAAGCCAGGCAGAGCCCTATTCAGGTCCCAGGTGCAACTCCTCCCACCCATCTACATACAGATCTTTCTATTCAGACCTGTGCTGACTCACCCTGTCTTCTGGAATCCCCCAGCCCCTGTCGCTCAAACTCCAGACAAGGAATAGTTAGACGAGAAAATACCTACTTTCTAAAAGTGGTATTTTCAAACACAGAATGTTAAAACCAACTTCACTAAAATGTATTTTATCATTCTGAGTTCATACTAAACACGAATTTCTAGTTCCCTGAGTCAGTTAGAATTATAGGATGTAATAATCAAACTGCCCATTCTGGCCTATGGGCAATAGGTAGCCTTGCAATAGTGAAAAATTAAAATGGTTTTAATTCACTAATAGGACATGCCTCACACATCAGGGCTTGTCCTACCTTATACTTACAATGTACCCTGCCCTTGGGCCTACCATAGGGGTGTCTGATATGAAGAAAAGGGAAGGTTTCGGGACTGGCAAGTGGGTGCACTTGCCCAGTCAACATGGCAGTACCAGACTGCACGCAGGCTCTGCAATGGCAGACCTGAGACACACTTTTATAGGATGATTCTGTGGGTGGCACAACCAGTGCTGCAAGCCCACTAGCAGCATTTGGTTTACAAGCCCGGGGCATACTCAGTGCACTGTACTAGGGTCTTAGAAGTAAACCAAACCAGCCAATCATGGAATCACTAATCCATACATCAATTTGCAATAGGGAGATCAAATGCTACTTTAGTACTGATCAGCAGTGGTAAAGTTCCCAGAGTCATAAAACAGCCAACAACAGGTCAGAAAAAATACAGGAGGAAGGCAAAAAGTTCAGGGATGGCCCTGCAAAAAGGGCCAAGTCCAATAGTCCTGATTTCCACACATCGTAACTTGTGTGCCATGTATCTCCGATGCAGTACACAAGACCAGAAATGTCTTGGAATCAATGCATCCCTTCCCCCTACAGTCCGGATGCGACTCAGCACTTCTCCGGCATGCAGCTAAACTGTTGCATTGCCTCCCCAAGGACTCAGGAACTGATGCATTGCTGTATTTTCTGATGCTTTCTTGCTATACGGCTGTTTTGCCTTGTGGATTTTGACGCATTTGATGTTCTTTATAAAGAAATCACACATCCATAGTTTTCTATGGACACATTTGCTTAAAACCTTTTAAAAATCATATTTTGAGTTATGTATGTGTTGTGTTAATTTGTAGTGCTCTCACTGTGTAACTGTGTGTTATATGCAAATGCTTTACACATTGCCTCTGGTATAAGCCTGGCTGCAAGTGCCAAGCTACCCAGGGGGTGAGCAGGGGTTATATTACGTTTGCAATCCCCTTATCCTGACTAGAAGAAAGGTTTCCTACTTGGACATGGTCCAAGCAACTGCCAACTAGAGACCCCCATTTCTAACAATGTGACTTTGTGAATTGGCCCAAAACATCTAAATTAGAAGTAAAATAGGAAAAGCCAGAGAAAAATCACATAAAATAAGTACAAATAGTAAGGACTTTACCCTCTGTGTACTTTTACTAATAGGGATTTGGATGTTTCAGCGCTGATTCATAAGCCGTGGGTGAGTACATAAAACAATGCTCCTCAAATTCTACTTCCGGCACTCATAAATGCTTTTGTAAATCCGCCCCATAAAGCCAATGTCTGGCACTGTGAACAGAAACTTCAACAGTTTGACTCAAATGCAAAGCAACTCAGATTCAGTTCACCTCCTGACTAGGTTCATTCCCCAAACAATCATTCCAGTCACAGCAAGGATCCGTATATACGCTCGCATCTAGCAAACACTTGCAATCACCCTTCACTCATCTGTTGCTACCTTTATATGCACAGCTTGCAAACTGTTCTAATCTATTCCTCATGGGGAGTTACAACACCAGAAATGGAGACAAAGAAATATCACATTTCCTAAAATGATATATGTTAAAGGGTTATACATGGGACAATAATGGCTTTAGGTGATAAGAAGCCCTTTTATGTGCAAAGCGCATTATGATCATGGTTGAACTAGGCATATTTATGCAGTTGATTATTCCACAAGTGGTGTTGAGCACAATGGTGGGACCACCCTGCAGAATGTGATGGGAGGCCTGAGTCTCCCATATCTCACAGAGTGGAGCTCCCTTGAAGGATTAGTGCCCCCCTTAAGGGCTGAGTCACCGCTGCACTGCAGAGGCTACAAGGGCCTGTGTTACACCTCTGTATTCTGCATACCTGGTAACCATTTGTAGTAGATAGTAGTAAATGTAATTTATAACTTGTCTGTGTCACAAAAGGAATAGATTCATGTCTGGGGTGGGTTTGCAGTTCAGGGTTCTATGTATGTTTGTGTGAAAGCTCAGTCCCAAATCTCAACATTATTACAAACTACTACACAGATCTTCCTATCTTGTTACTGTACATAGAAAATTATTGCATACTCACACATCCAGTTGGCTATGTGGCATGCACAGATCTGTTTTACTGATGGGGTCCATGACACAGTGTGGGCACAGAATGGACAATTTCACTAGCACTTGGGATATCAACTTATTTACATTACCATAAGCACAGATCGTCAGGTAGCTCTGTAATGGCACATGTAGGAAGCTGGGTTACTGGTAGAGGGGGCTTAAACCCTACTCAAGTAGAAACCACAATCCTTGTCAGGATGAAGTCATTAGCAAACTCCAAATTAACCTGGGTTCAACCCTTGGCACAAAGCATTCAAGCTTAACTTAGAGGCAATGGGTAAAGTATTTATGCAGCACTTCAAACAGTAATAAAGTGAAAACACAGCTCAAGAAAATTCCTACACCAATTTAGACAAATAGATTTGAATTGAATAAATAAATCAAGACCAAAATAACAAAAATCCAATCAGTATAAACAGAGATATGCCTGAGCTTTGTGGTTAGTGCTTCCCGTGAGCAGTCGATGTTGCGCAAAGGGTCGGGTTAAAAAAACTTTGAGTTGGTGGGCAGTGTGAGCGACAAGGGTTTGTCACCAATTGGCCTATTTACGGTCTTGAAGAGCCCAAAAACTTAAATTCAGCTCCATTGATACCACACCAAGGGTCCAGGACCTGAGGGGCAATACTTGGGAGTCAGGGACTGGCTCCGGCTGGATATGGGTGGTGGTTTAGGTGGTTGGGAGCCTGTTATGTGCCTGTGGCTCTGAACAGGAGGCCAGCAGGCTAGCCCTTGAAGTCACTCTGGAAGTCCTGGGTTCAGGTACAGGTCCAATCACTCTGTCTCAGGCAGGAGGGCGGCAATCCAGCAAGACAGTAGTCCAGCAAGACAGTAGTCCAGAAGGGCAGCAGTACAGCAGAAGGACAGTATTGTCAGCAGCACAAACGGCCTTGTTGCCTAGAAGAGTTTCCACAGGTCCAGACGTGTACTGAAGAGTTGGTGTTTGAGGCCCAATATGTATACCTGGTGCCTCCTTTGTGGGAGTAGCTTCTAGTGATTTCCCTTTGAAGTGCATAGGTTTCCTGCCTCCCCTACCTCTAGCTCCTGACTAACTACAGGGGGTATGCAATCCTTTGTGTGAAGGGACAGCACAGTCTATTCAGGTGTAAGTGGGGCTGTGCCTAATTTCTCCCTTCCATCCTGCCAGCAATGTCCCATCCAGGCACAACTAAGCTCTCTATTTTGTGTGGCTGTCTGAGAGAAATAAACAAAGTCCAGCTGCCAACTACACCCAGTCATGTTACACAGGCTCTAAATGGCTATGGTGGAAAAATGCCAAATTTCTAAAAGTGGCATATTCAAAAGTGTAATAAAAAATCTGACTTCACCATAAAAGAGGCTGTTTCATTACAATTCCAAAGACACCAAATATGAACTGTTTAGATTTTCCCATTTGGTAGTTAGGTAAAACGTATTAGATGTAATAAGGTAACTCCAATCTCATACTATCGGAGAGGTAGGCCTTGAAATAGTGTAAAATGAGTTTAAGAGTTTTCCACTATCAGGACATATAAAGCCTAAAGGTACATGTCCTGCTTTTTAAATACACTGCACCCTGCCCTCTCGGCTGTCTTGGGCCTAACCTAGGGGTGACTTAGTTATATGTGTTAAAAAGGAAGGTATGGGATGGGTAAAAGATTTATTTTGCCAGGTCGAAATGAGAGTTTAAAACTGCACACACAGGCTACAATGGCAGGCCGAGACATGTTTGAAAGGCCTACTTAAATGTTTGAAACAATCAGTAGCATTTGATTTGTAGACCCTGGGTACACATAGTACCACTTTACCTGCTGCTTATAAATATATAAAAATACCAATAGGGGATAAGCCAATGTAACTATGTTTTATATTGTATGAAGGTCTCTTTTTCTGTAAAGTCTTTATGGATTGTTTAATAACTTTTTAAATACTAGGTCTCATGAATGTTGTTTTATTAATATTTATGCATTGTATGTTGTCTTTTATGAATTTTATTTCGAAATAAAGACGTATTGACCTTGACCTTGGGTGCAGTGTTGAAGTACAGCCCAACTAGCCCCCCTGTTTAAGAGACCATTTTAACTAATTGATGAGCAAATGTATTTGAAAATTCCCTGTTCACACACATGCAGCAACTCCTCTGCAGGGGTATAACCCCAGGTTTTCTAACTCTCAGGGTGCCACTGCATAAAGGTTTGAACACTCTTTGCGTGTTAACGTGGTGAACCACAAACCCATGTCTAGAGTGGTTTTCCAGCTCATGTGTGAATGAGGAGCACCATAGAAGTTCATTAAAGGTTTTAGCCTCTCTTGGACTTGCTAGGCAACTCAAGATGACTCTGGGTTTGATGTGGAGCAGGGTGTAGGTGGCTGCTTAATCAATGTCCTAGAGGGGGAAGGCCCTGCCACTTTAATGCTCCATTATCATGCAGAGGAAAGAATACATAATTTGGCAGGTCTGTAACCAACTATAGGCGCTACAAGCAGCACTAGACTCTGCCTATTTACATCACAGACTTACCTTGTCACTCAGCATTGATGGTTCTGTTGGTGGATTCCCTGCACCGCCACAGGTGCACAAATGCGGAGCCCTGGTCTCCATTCCTATTCACATATCATCTCGATGGGAAGATGTCCTTACATTTGGAACATGAAAACATTCAATGTAAGATCCTTTCAGGTCTAACATTGCTGTTCATTTTGGAATTCATTATGACAAAAGGTAAGCTTTAAGACTGTGCTTAACAAAGCTAGCACCTGCCTGCCAGGAGATTGCAAAATAAATGGTGGTTCCTACCTTTTAGTTTCATGTACAAACTAAAAAGTGATGAATATCTGCTCTGAAATGTGGGTCTCATAGTGCATGCAGTACTCAGTAAGAACACTGGTTCATACAGTTGTGCAAGTGTTGAGCTGTTTGTATTTATAGTTCTAAGACAAGTTACATTAGTAAATTCAGTGCTTAATTTGAGCTGGTGGTTTCTGGTGCTCAGCACCGGCACTTAATTAGAAGTACAGGCACTTATGTTAGTCTGCCACATGGTACGGCTGTTTGTCTGATTTAGAAAAGAGCTCGACAACAGTTGTTTACTAATTCAACATACATTAAAAATGACTAATACCTGCCGCCCAAGCTGTTCTTATATCTTTGGGGACCTAGAAAAGTATGAATTGTCACACTTGTAGGAGTGTGATCCTTAGTAGATGGTTTGGTACTGTCATTGATAGCGCTAGCAGGGGCAATGGGTGGTGAAGGCTGCAGTGGCCTCATGATGAGGGGTATGGCTCTTCATTTTTAACAATTAAGCACTAAGCAAATATTTTTAAAAATCAAACACGTGTGGATAAAGTCTATGCACAAATAATTAGGTTTCCTATAAAGTGCCATATATAGCCCCACCTTGGATCTCATCATGTTTAATTTGCACTATTAAACAGTCTGCTAGTTGCTTCCTCGCTGGTGGTATGGCCTGCCAATGCCATTCTTCTCTAAATTATATTTTGAAACAAAGCCGCTTGCCCCAATAGCCTAATTTCTTCCCAGTTTCTCACCCCTAGTGAAACAGCTCCTTTGTAGCAATGCTTGAAGTCAGAATAATGCCACTTTTTAGAGTCGGCAATGAATAATCGTGTTTGGGGCACTGCTAGAAGATGTGCATCGGCCATATTACTTATGTACTGAGGTAAATAAGCATGTAGTGCTTCTGAAACAATTCGATGATCAATGACGCTTCACTGAAATGACCTAGCAGTCAGAAAAGCTTTATTCGGCTCAAATTGTCTGAATCATATAAACACAAAATATTACAATAAATGATTACAGTATTGATAAAAAAAATAGTCTCCTAAACCATAATTCAGACATTGTCAAGGCAGATGAAATAAAACATAAACCAAGAAAAATTAAATTATATACAGACGTCATGCATAAATACACCAATTAGATAATAACCATATAGGTAAAACTAAATTCTACTTGCACTGTTTACATTTATCCACGAAGCCCTACTGGTAACACCAATGAAGAAAAACATGGAATAAAAATGTACACATTTGCCCTTGTTAAGTTTTTGGGTTTCCTGATTCAGGTAAGGAAACTCTAATGTAGATTACTCTGTAGAGAAACAGGGCAACCCAATAGCATACTCTTACATCCCCTAATTCATAACATTTTTTTAAAGCCTCCTGATGATAAATATTTCTCCCTTATAAAAACAATGGTTTAAGAAAATCTTTCCTGGGGATCAGATAAAATTTACAGAAAAGCGCTATGTGCTGACTGAGTTGGACTATACCGATAGGTTACTGCACGGACATTTTCTAGTAATTTTGCCACAGCTCTCAATTAAATAATGAAAAATAAAAAAGTTTCTATATGACGTACTCAAAGTAATTCCATTTTCCTTTTACATAATAAATTGGGGATGTAAGACACTTGATATGAATTATTGGTCTGTACGTCTGGCTTTTGTAAAGTAGTAAAAGTAAATACAATATGTAAAAAAAATAGATTACGATCACAATAAATGAATCTTGAGAATGTCTGACTCATGAACCTATATTCTTCAACAAAAAAAGTGGAACTATGCGCAAGAAAATTGTGTGGAGCTGGCAATTTTGGTTGGTTTATGCTTTTCTTTCCCCTTGTACTGCCTTCTCCGTATGTTACCTTACAGGGGCCTTTTTCTGTTGAGTATGCTATGTATGTACTCCTACACCGTCTTATATCACAGCACAGTGATAGATGTTTGTGAATTAATTTTACGTACTCAGATGCATAGGATGAAGATGCGGCCTGTCATTTTTTGATCTTTTCAACAAAACTGCACAAGGTGCCATGTGCTCCTGTTCAGGAAAAAAAACTTCCCCGGCATCCTTGCAAAGATCTCCAGATACTTTCAGAACATTAGTTTGCTAATATTAAGGGTACCTCTAGATATTGGAAGTGGGTTACAGTGGTGGTCACCTCCTGAGAGGCTTCTCAGATCCCCTGCCATAATCTGTATTAACCTGTATTTGTACTTATTTCTTCAATGTGGGCCTTAATAAATCCTCAATATTTGCTGTATGTTGTGCTTGTCGAGCTATTGAATCTTAAAATGCCAGTTGGGTGTTCAAATGTCCAAACAAAATCCAAACAATATCCCTTGAGATTTATTATATAATATCTTAAAAACCTGACTCCATTTAATTATTTGGAGCAATGATGAACCCAAACTACAGGCTTTCTGTTTTTTGTGTTTGTTTTGAGATTAGTTGGGTATCTCTACCATATACAAAGTTGATTTGTGCCCATGTGAGAAGGTATGTATAGTGGTTTTTAGGTTTCACCTGCACCACACTTGCACTGTGCTTGTGAACTCTATTGTGCTGAATTTAAATCTTAAAAGGGACTTATATCCTGCCCTTACTTTTTATTAGTTTGTGTGCTTGCCACTTAGTTTCCCTCTGTTTCTATTAGCTGTCGCACACTATTTCCTGTTCCTCCAAGCGTGTTTGCTCTTATCAGTGTCCCAAGGCCCAAGTACTCCTTTTCATCTGCCAA
Organism: Lissotriton helveticus; assembly: GCF_964261635.1. NCBI lineage: Eukaryota > Metazoa > Chordata > Amphibia > Caudata > Salamandridae > Lissotriton > Lissotriton helveticus. The sequence goes on along the minus strand of NC_136071.1, from coordinate 747,236,295 downwards.
ACTTCTTTGTGACGATGCTCCCTTAGACGTGCTTATACAGGATGCTGGGCCAATGCCGAGACTCGAACCCGGCTCTGCAGCTCCAAGGTCAGCAGTTCTGGCTGGTACGACACATCTTCTGTTTTGCCCCTTCTCTTCTATTTACAGTATTCTTGTTCAGCAAACGCGTCTGGATCATTTCACCGCCACTCCTCTCAAACTACATTAATACGGTCCCCTCTCAGTTCACTGCTCATGTTCTGACTGCCCCCCTCGCATCTGCTGAGGTTGATACATATAAATCTTTTGTTGCAGTTTAAAGCTCTCCTACACCTTCATTTTTGTTTGAGTGCCACACAAAATTGTAAAATAAATATATAGATAAATACATATTAGTTCATTGTGTCTCGTTCTCCTTGGAGAGGGTACAGCCAGCCTCACTGCAGAAACCTCCCTCAGGACAGCCCCCCTTCCTTCAGCAATTGCAGCTGAGTCACTTCGTCGCCGCTCGTAGGAGGTACAGCCACCCAGAGGAGCAGGACTCAGGAGCTGTGCTGCGGGCACCGGTCATTGCAAGTGGTTCAACTTTGCTTTCATCTCCATAAACAGTTGCCAAGGCAGCCCCCAGGGCGTCCCTGTTGCACGGTGCAGCAGGTACAGTGGCACAGGAGTCAAACACTTCAGGAAACCCACTGAGCACCGATTATTGCTGTATGTTGCTACTAAGCAAGCAAGCAGTCACAAGCCCAGTTATCTTGCAGGCACTAGGACCATGATTTGGATTGTGCAGCAGGTGCAGTGGCATAGGGGCCAAAAGTCCAAGGCAACTAACTGAACATCGATCATTACTGTAGGTTGCTACTAAGCAAGCAGTCACAAGTGCAGTCACCTTGCAGGCACCAGGGCCATGATTTCAATGGTGCAACAGGTGTAGTGGCACAGGGCCCAAAAGCTCCAGCATGCTTGTCCGCTGCATGTGTTTTTGTTTCTTTATCCTCCGCCCTTAACCTAATCTCCCTGCATTATAATACCACCAGTTACAGCACAATATATTGCCTTTCTCAATAAACAAGTTATAACACTTTTATGGAGTTTCAGTAACTTATATTACACAACTGCTCACCAAGCTACAACTTACAACAAAAAACAACTTATTATTAATCACATAGGCAAAATCTATTGCCTTTACCAATGCTTTTTGATCATGTTGTATCTATGCCTCTGGAACCCTGTCAATACCTATTCACAGACATATTTATATATCTTTAATATGTGGTGTGAGAGGGCCTACTGATTGGCATTGCACCAACGTTCCAAGGTATTTCTTTCAGTATAGCAGTAGATGCTACATCATTTCTTCAGAGTGGGACCATACTAGCTAGTTTACATAGCAAATGTGAATAGAAGGGTTTCTCACACTTTACTTACAGTATTTATTTTGTGTCCAAATAGAGACACGTTTTCATAGGTGTAATGCTGAAGTATTGCCAGGAGCGGTGCAAGGTATCCATTCGTTTGACATATTTTTAAATGTGCCCGGGACAATATAAAGTTAGATAAAATGTGATACATTTGAAGGTGGATCTCCCACAGTGTCACCTGTTTGACTGTCCATCCAGTATTGTACTTGCTTTAGTCAAAATGTGCTACTACCCGAACATATTGTTTTGGTTTGGCAGTTGCACATGTTTTTGTGTTCCAGGTTAGGTGTAACATTGAAATTTAGCTTGTTAGAAGTCTATTTCATGGCATATGTGTGCCCCTCATTCATAAGAGCCTGCACCAGGCCTAGGGCATCATTTCTGGTAGTGTGTACTCCTGCTCTTGTTTTTCTTGTGGTGGACCTCTGCGTTAGCGTTTGTGGCAAATGCCACATTCTATTGCATCTTGGGGCCCGATTCACAGAACTAACTTAAGACAAAATCCTAAACTTACTATCATTTTGGTATTCACAGAAAGGCACTTACTCATTTTGGAATTCACAGAAGGCACTTACACATTTTGGTATTCACAGAAGGCACTTACTTATTGAAGAGTAAGTGCCTTCTGTGAATACCAAAGTGAGTAAGTGCCTTCCGTGAATAACAAAATGAGTAAGTGCCTTCTGTGAATAAAAAAAAGGAGTAAATGGTAGTAAGTTTAGGATTTTGTTTTAAGTTAGTTCTGTGAATCTGCCCTTGATCTTTTGATCTCTCTACCATGGGCTGGTACTTTCTTAAGTTGAGGTAAGGGAATAGCTTATCGGTGCCACAGCAAAGTGGAGCCAAGTTACCAAAAACGTAATGAAACGTCAATTTTTTGGGGAACATGAAGCACCCTGAAGATATTAGACAATTTAGTCCTGAGCATTGACAATCCTTGCACCAAGATATTTACGTGTTGGACATCCCTCAATTTGCAGCATTTCCCATTTCTTGTTCCTCTAATTCAGACTCTTAATACAAAACTGAATACCTATATTTCTTATTACGGGCAAACCACTCCCTGCATCTCAGATCCATTGCTTGCCAAAGGTAGTAGTACTTAAAAAAGGGATGGATGGTGATACACATAATTGGGGATTTTGCATAGCTTTCTGCCATCTCAAATTGCTTATTTCAGCCTCTATCATCTAAACGATGGTTCTTTTCTTTTATTCTGGTTTAATGGACCAGTCACCAAACTGCCACACTGTCTACTGGTTTCCTCGTCTCCTCAAATTTACCTTTTTTCCAATTTCCTTCAATAGTTCAGTGATATTTGAACAATTTTTGTTCGTTGTTCTGTTTGTTACCTTTTGCCTAATTTACTCGCCTTACATGTATTCTATAAATATTACACACATAAATAAATATTGAACTGTGAATTGCTTATGTGACTGTAACTCCAATTTACAAAGTCGTAAACAAAACAATAATTTCGCAGTCATAGGAAAACAAGACTAGAAGAAGACAGATGATTGGGGTTGGGGTTAGCGTGGGCAGTCATATTTATACAGTACTGAATATGCAGACGCGAGGAGTGTTTAATGGTATGTATTACCCTTGTGGGTAGTCGGGTAGAGAGAGACTATGAATCAAAAGAGGTGAAACCTAGAGTGCCTGATGATGCTCTTTGTAAACAGTACTTTGCTCTCAGTGGATCTGCATGCATCGTTTATGCCACTGCTGTTATTTCATATGTATTATTTATAAAACATAAAATTAAAGACGAGAAACTGTGAAGTACAGTGTTAATACTGGGATGTTTTTCACTGTGGCAGGGTATCAAATAGACTGTGAGAGTGAAGTTTAAGTTGTCTAGGATGTCACTCAGAACCCCAACATGAAAAGTACCTCTGTTAATCACATTTTACTAATCTATAATTCTGTTATACCAGCCCTCCAGCCCCCCCAAATCATATGGCCTGCTTCCAACATTTTTGTGGGGGCAAAGGAGTACTAAGAGAGACATATATAGCATAGAAAAAACCTGTCCTCCTGCCACACATGCCCATCACCCTTGACATATACCTCCCACCTCAAATAAAAAAAAAAGCTAGCCTCCTGCCACCCACCATCATCCGAAAATTACCACCCCACACAAATTCAAAAATAAATAAAAACCTGACCTCCTTCCACCGACCACACCAGCCACTGTGCAATACCTCCCCTCCCTGCTCAAATAGGTGCTCTCCACTCCCACACTGAGAGCAGTGGGACAGTGAAAGTGTTCTGACAGTGGTTTTTAGAGCAGGGCAGGTTCTAGGATTGTTGGGGCAGAGAGGGAATATGTGAGGCTCCTCTAATTACCACACCATACACCATGACATTTCAGGAAGTGTCATCAAATGACCATCGTAGACGCGACTTTGCAAGAAAAAGCTTTCCTGGTGGAGATATCAGTAAATAAAAAAATACAATAATATTTTTAAGATATATTAGGTGAAAATACATTATAGTCGTCACAGTGGGTGGAAATGTTTGGTTTAGTTCTCTCCACAACTTATATCGTTAATAAGATGTTAACATTTTTTTCTCCAGATTAGAGTATTACATATGAATGCAGGTATGTATGTATGTTTGTATGTATGTATGTATGTTATACAAATGGCATGTATATAGTGCAAACCTAGCTGAAAGGCAGTGCTGTAGAGGGCCAAAGACACAGCCAGCTTCTGAAAAGAGGTGTAAATGGTTTGTGGACTGTTACTGCATCATAATGTATTTTTCTTTAAAGAGTTAAGTACTCGCATATTCTTAAATTGGATCTGTGTTGGGACAATCCGGATGGGTTTGGGGATCTCGTTCCAGATCCTTGTGCATAAATGGGAAACAGGAATGGTATTTTGCCTTGTGTTTTTTCTTTTATTGCATTTACTCATATTCCATCTGAAGGTGTCCTTGCTGTGAGTGTGTGGAAAGCCACGAGAGATGGTGAGTTGCCATCCAAGTGCCTAGGGGTGCCAGTCAGGTGAATGGGTGTTTCTATAGCTTGAGTCTGGACTTAAGGCAGTGGAATGCTGTACAGGGTCAAAGATAAGTATAAAGACAATGAGTGATAGGAGAGGTAGCTCCTTTGTGGACTGTTCATGCATTATGACAGTTTTGTATATAATGCTCCTGGTTTTGAAGGTCGTGTGGGCTGGCCAGGAGAACCTGTAGAGTTCTATCAGCGTGGAAAGATCTGGTCAAATTTCGTCAGACTCTAATGAGGCGTGCTGCAGCATGTAGAATGCCCTTAAGGGGGACCAATGTGGATTAAAATTCCAAGATGTCTTCCCAGAAACCCAGCGCAAGATGAGATGTGTGGCAAGACAGTTTTTTAGCAAGAAAGACTTGAACACAAACTAAACAGTTAAAAATTGCTTGGCTTCTATTAAAGGCATCACTCAAGTCACTATAAAATACCCGAAACCACCATAGTAAAATCAATTATATGCTAAAAGGGTTTAATGGTGTGCATCCTAAGCTATGGCTATTAGATCCCCGTTAATGCCCTCTGCAGCGTTTAAAAGTTCTGATAGTAATTATTAGTATTTTCTTAGGTGATTCCAGAGTGCATTTCTTTTTGCAAATTAGCATGATGCAGATTCAATAATGTGAGAAACTGGGTTGTACGTTGAAGGGGGGATTAACCCCTACTCAAGTAGCAACAACAATACCTGTGGTGATGCCCAAATGTCTCAAAATTAACCTTTGCTTGACCCTATGGTGGCTTGGCACTAAAGCAGCCAGGCCTAAATTAGAAGCCATGTGTAACATATTTATGCAGCACTCAAACAGTAATAAAGTGAAAATACGGCACAAGAAAAATCCCACACTCCTTTAAAAAATACTGTACATTTAATAAATTATTTGACACTAAAAATGTCAAAAGTCCAATTATTAGAGCCATAGTTAGGAATCTTTAAGGTTTTAGTAAAAACTAGCACTAAAAGATCAAAGTGCCAACCACAGACATCTTGTCACGCAAGAACAGGTCAAAGTAAAAAAAAATTGCCCACCGTGATGGCGCGCAGGTCGAATGCAAAGAGTGGATTGGGCCCGTTCAGCGCTTACCAACTGAATTAGAAGAAATTCTCGAAAAAAAATTCTGAGAAGGTAAAGTTTAGTAGGGGAAGGCTGCAGTAGGTATCTGAGGCGGAAGCATCATCGTCGGAGAGCCACTGGACAAAGTTGCAGAGAATTCTACATTCAGACTTAATCACTCCTTTGGAAGTCAAAAATCTCCACCAGGATAAGGCAGGAAGCTGTAGCCAAAAAGAGGTCTAGGAGGCCGGATACCCCTTTGGCGAATGACCACTGAACAGGATTTGCTGCTGCAGAGAAGAGCGTAGTGTGAGCTACTGCAAAGTCAGGCTGACCGGCGATGCATCTTGGGCAAATCGACAAGCACGTTGGTCCCAGTCTTCCCTCAGTTCTCAGAGGAGTTTTTAGCCAACATTTTCTGAGTCCCAAGTTTTGGAGTTAGGCTATCTGTGCATCTTTAGCACCCCCACCAAGGATCCATGATTGGAGGGACACCACTTTGAGGTTAGGACTCACTCATGCTGGATCCAGGTGCAGGTTTAAGAATGTGGGAGCCTGTAATATCTCTGTGGCTCTGAACAGGAGGACAGCAAACTAGCCCTTGGAGTCACTGTGTTGTTTCTGCTTTCAGGTGAAAAAGTAAGGCTCAAGTAGAAGGGCAGGCCTCTGAGGGTTCAACAAAGGCTCCGGGCAGCAAAGCAGTCCTTCCAGGTGCATCAAAGTAGTCTTGTGGATCACATAGTAGGTCACAACAGCAGGCAGTTTTCTGAGAGTCCTTACACAGGTCCAGAAAGTGAACTGAAGAGCAGGCCTGAGGGTCCTAATTTTATAACTGGTACCTCCTTTGTAGTAGAAGATGTTTCTAGAGGTTTATCTTTGAAGTGTGTGGAATTTTCTGACTCTCCTGCCCTGGCTCTAAGCTGGCTGCAGGGACAATGCAGTGGTGACAAGCTTTTGTGTGAAGGCAGATTCTTTTACTTAACATTTAATTTACACTCCCTTGTATTATGGTATATCACTCTGTAAATTAAATTGCCAATCAAGTGTAAGCCAATTTTACCACGTTTTAGGGACTGAGCTCAAACACTTCAGCACTTGTTACCAGAGATTAAGTGCATAGAGTCCTAAGGCCAACGAAACAGAATTCAGCAAAAAAGTGGAGGGTAAAGGCAAAGCGTTTGGGGGTGGCCATGCAGAGAGGGCCACGTTCAGTAAATTCTCAGATTTGTTAAGATGCATCTCCTTTCACCTACATACAATGATTTCTTCCAATTTTGTCGCACAGCTGGAAAGCGCATGTGGAAATGCAATTAAATGATGCTGCTCACATAGCTTATTATCCAGACCATTTACTTGGGTCTAACAGTACTGGACTATGGCTGCAAGGCCATGGGGAAAGAAGCCAGGTCTCTAAGGTTGCCCTTGACCATTATTTTACTGTCATTGCTAATATGTTTATATCAAAAGCGGAACAAAAATTGGACGAAGGAAAATAGCTGGTAGTTTTCTCTGTTTTCTTCAGAAAGGAAACAACTCATTTACATATGAATTATGCTAACTACAAATATTTCAAGGAGCTGAAATTAATTCAAGCATTCTACCCTCCCCCTTTTGCAACTTAGTGAAACTTCTTAAGTGGAATGGGAAAGCCCAGATGTGTGCTCCATAGCTCACTGGGCCATAGTGGGCAGTCTGCACCTCACTGGGGTTGTCTATTTAGGCTGAAGCCAGTCTGGGGTTGCTTGTGTTTCTTTTTAGAGTAGACATTATACAACATGGCTGTACTGTTCCTTGCTGAACAGAACTGAGAATGATTTGAACAAGGTTGGTCCAGGGGTGGCTCCACCGTTTTGGCGTAGGAGCGTTGCCCCCACCCCCCGTAGGAGCAGTGCAGCACCAGGGAGGAGGGAGGAGTGGTAGGCACTGCCAAATGCTCATGACGGTTTGGTCGGCCATCTGGGGCCAGCCAAACCATCATGCGCACCTAGCTGTGTTGTACAGCTGGGTGGAGAACCCAACACAGGCTCCTATTCCATGTCTGAGCGCCAGACTGCTCAGATGAATCCCAATCGCATTCCCTGCTTATGAGCAGCATTGGGATTGGGGGCTGAGAGCCTGCACAGTGTGCAGCAGGCTCCTGACAAGGACATAAGGATCGGGAGCAAGGCGGCAGCCATTGGAGGAGGTAAGTGTAATTTTAATATTTATAATTCTTTTTTCTTTAGATCCCCACCCCACCACTTCAGAATACCAGCGTCCGCTGCTGGGTTGGTCCATTACAGTAGTAGAAAAGTGAATCAAAAATATGGACTGGAATTTCATCCAAGCACTGACCAGTGTATATATTAATTCGATCATTCATTCCTCTAATCACTTTTTGTTTTTCTCAATAGAGCAAAAGAGCAAATATCTCAACAGAACATCTTGGACTGTGACTAGATAGAACAAAATCTTCTTGGCTCGTTGTGCAAGTAAAATCTCTAAAACTGGAAGTGCGCAGCATATAATGACAAATGGTGTAGCACAGAGGTCTTCAAACTAGAAGACGGCCCCTCCCTGTAAGAGTCCCAAGTGTTCTCACTGCAGTGCGAGGCTCTAGACAAGAAAATATTATTCCCCAAGAGAACCGAGACAAACATCATGCTTAAAATAGTACTGCTTCTTAGTGAAAGAAAACTAACACACAGGCAATTATTAGCGCCATCAGTAATGCCATTATTCACTCTTGTCTTGACCGAAAATTGGTGTCAAAGTGCAAAGGGATGGAAGGTTACAAATAACCCTTAAATTCCCTTCCCCCATTTCTGATAAAGGATTACACTGTGGATGATTTTACAGCTTTGGGGACTCCAGTTGTAGTTAGCATTGTGGCAATCATGTATTTAATTGCATTTTTAAAAGAAGGGATCACTGAACTTAGCTGCAATGTCTGAATTACTTACTTTGTTCAATACTCCCAATTTAATGGAATAATTATGAGAAAATATACTGTCATTTTGGGGGACTCTGATTACCTTTTTTGTACAAGGGGAAGGGTGCAGCATTGAAACGTTTGAAGACTATTGGTATAGAGACTGTGATGTGAATAAAATAACTGAATACATCAGCATAACGGCCACATATACATTTTAAACTCCAAACAAGATTGAACTAATATGTGATAACATCATGGCAGAAATACATTCCTACACGTGATAACCTTTCTATGATATCTCAAAACACCCAAAATGTGATTGCGAGGGTGCCGCTCGCTTGGAGGAGTTAGTCTGTTTGTCACAACTCTGCTCGTGCTACTGGAGTAGCAGCTACCTGTTTCATCTCTGTGTTCCCTGCCGGTGTAAGGAGTTTTCAGCGCGAGGCCGCAGAGGAGGCGAGAGGCGCGGCCCCGGGACTGCGAGGAACAGCCTTCAACATCCTCAGCTGTGTCCTCTTCCCGGGTGAGCCGCGCCCCCTCCCAGTGCCCGCCCCCACCAAAGAGCTCTTTACTCCTCGCTGCCCCCGTTTCGCGGAGGCCGCTCGCTTGGAGGAGTTAGTCTGTTTGTCACAACTCTGCTCGTGCTACTGGAGTAGCAGCTACCTGTTTCATCTCTGTGTTCCCTGCCGGTGTAAGGAGTTTCCAGCGCGAGGCCGCAGAGGAGGCGAGAGGCGCGGCCCCGGGACTGCGAGGAACAGCCTTCAACATCCTCAGCTGTGTCCTCTTCCCGGGTGAGCCGCGCCCCCTCCCAGTGCCCGCCCCCACCGAAGAGCTCTTTACTCCTCGCGGCCCCCGCTTCGCGGGGCCACTCGCTTGGAGGAGTTAGTTTGTTTGTCACAACTCTGCTCGTGCTACTGGAGTAGCAGCTACCTGTTTCATCTCTGTGTTCCCTGCCGGTGTAAGGAGTTTCCAGCGCGAGGCCGCAGAGGAGGCGAGAGGCGCGGCCCCGGGACTGCGAGGAACAGCCTTCAACATCCTCAGCTGTGTCCTCTTCCCGGGTGAGCCGCGCCCCCTCCCAGTGCCCGCCCCCACCGAAGAGCCCTTTACTCCTCGCGGCCCCCGCTTCGCGGGTGCCGCTCGCTTGGAGGAGTTAGTCTGTTTGTCACAACTCTGCTCGTGCTACTGGAGTAGCAGCTACCTGTTTCATCTCTGTGTTCCCTGCCGGTGTAAGGAGTTTCCAGCGCGAGGCCGCAGAGGAGGCGAGAGGCGCGGCCCCGGGACTGCGAGGAACAGCCTTCAACATCCTCAGCTGTGTCCTCTTCCCGGGTGAGCCGCGCCCCCTCCCAGTGCCCACCCCCACCGAAGAGCTCTTTACTCCTCGCGGCCCCCGCTTCGCGGGAGCCGCTCGCTTGGAGGAGTTAGTCTGTTTGTCACAACTCTGCTCGTGCTACTGGAGTAGCAGCTACCTGTTTCATCTCTGTGTTCCCTGCCGGTGTAAGGAGTTTCCAGCGCGAGGCCGCAGAGGAGGCGAGAGGCGCGGCCCCGGGACTGCGAGGAACAGCCTTCAACATCCTCAGCTGTGTCCTCTTCCCGGGTGAGCCGCGCCCCCTCCCAGTGCCACGCCCCCCCTCTACCCGGGAGTACTTTAGCGAGAACAGTGACGCGCAACGCGGGACGCGCGCGGGGCCAAGCGCGGAGCTAAGCCCGGGCCAAGGGCGGGCCCGTTTAAGCCCGTTCAAGACCGGGTAAGACTGGACTGGGCCACCCCATTGACAATTTAATTTTGTGCCCCTATTACAATTACAATTTCTTTTTCTGGGTTTGTCGCTCTGCATTCTGATATCGTGTCCCCTGATTTTGTCATTATGTCACCCAGAATCACCAGAAATAGCAAACCTACACATACTGCCCAGGTCATAGGGCCAATAGATCAATTTATTGCTAAGGCGAATGATGCTATCAATCAAGGCGTCCTTCTATTAGAACGGAGGGTTTCGCAGGACCTAGCTGCAGCCAGGCGTTCCTCCTTGGGACTACTGGCCACAGCTATAACACCGCAACGCACCTTAGTTTCTGGTACACAACAAGAGACCCCAATGGTTCCCGGGACCGTGGACTTATCGGTGTCTATTGATCTATCTACAACACAATTAACGCAATCCTCTGTATCTCACCTTCCCCCCTCAATTGAGAGAACTCCGATTCTCTTTATAAACCCTCCAGATGAGGATTTTTCCTCTCCCACCATGAGGGGTCAGAGGGAAGGTGCTATTCCGAAAAAGAGGAAGGGCAAAAAAGGGAGTAAGAAATCTCTACAAAACAATATTGACACTCAGCAGGATTCTTTGTCACAATTTAATCTTAACTCTCCTACTTCAGCCCAACTTTTAACCCAATCTGCTTCTCTCCAACAGCTGACCACTACTACACCGTCAGGAATAATAAATCTTTCGTCTGACATGCATAATCCTACTTCGAGTGGCATAACACGCAGTAGGCTGGATCCCAACACACATGATACTCACACATTGGCCTCTATAGAGGCTATAATTAAACTTCATCTGAAACCGCTAGAGTTATCATTGATAAATATCGAAAAATCTATAGCTAAATTAACATCTGATTTAAAAGCTAAGATAAGCCTGATCCCTATGCCCTCACCTCCTGTGGCCCAAATACATAAACCAAAACAAAATAACGTAGGAGGAACAAACCCCCCACATATGTCTAAAGTCCCCAAAGTAGTGACTAACCCAGTGGCGGTACATCAAAAACCAGCTAGCACAGTTACTACAATCGTGCAGCATACAGCAGCTAATACTGCCACAAAAAAAGCCTGCTGCATCTTCCCTCTCTGTCTTACCCGTATCAGTGGCCCAACCCACCAATTTATTAGTCACTCCAACCACATTAAAGACAACAGCTCCTAAAAAGACTTCAGATCCCAAAAAGACTCCAGCCCATAAAAACGCAGCCTACAACACGAGACGCAATGGAGTGCGTCCTGCTTACCTTCCCCCAGAAGCCACACCGTATGTCATCATTATGACTGGGGTTCCAGAGCTGCACATTAACTCTGATGAACCTGGATGGTCCCTGAAAAACAAGGTATTCCATTGGTTGTCAATGAACCGGCCACTTCCGCCTTACGCCAACAATAGAGTAGTTTCAGTTCGCAGAGTTCCCTGGGTAGGGAAGGAGCCAAAACTGATCCCAGGAGATTGCATAATAATAAATTTTGAAGACCCCCAAACAGTCGAACTTATCTCCTCTTGGGGGCCTCAAACATCTCCCGAAGGAATCTCTACAAAAAGATTAGCCTTTTTCTATCCTCCAGCAACATCCCTACCGCCAGGCCCTGAGTGGAATTGGACTCAGGTAGGAAATTGGAATAATAAAACGAATCGGTCAAATTGGTTAGGACAAGGAGGTAGAGAAACTATGCCATTTCCTGATTGGAGGGGTGTTTCTACCTATAACAGGTTTGACTGTTTGGAGATGGTGGACTGACCATCACCAGTCTTGGGACTGGGCAATGGGAAGTTACCCCTCCTCGGCTCACCATCCCCGTTGCCATCAAGTTCTTTCCAACTAGTAAGTTTTTCTCAACCCCCAAGTCCATCGACCATAGTGTTGTCACCAACAACTACAACAGTTTTAGCTGATATAGAAGTTATAGGCTCCCACCACTATGATGAGAACCTGCTTTGCCCTATTGCTATCAGCACCTACCAAGATGTAACTCTGCTCACCTCAATTGATATTGATTCCTGTCTTTCTCAAAAAAAGCCATCACATACAGAAAGATCTATTCCCATTAATGAGTCTTCGTTCTTACAGCTAGAAACTATATTGTTTTGGAATGTGGCAGGTCTCCGAACCAAGATTTTACAGCCATCCTGGTTGGAATTTGTTACTACACACCAGATAATTTGTTTGCAAGAGACTTGGACAATCGACCCATTGCACATACAAGGCTATGTAACTTTTCACTCTCCGGCCTGTCCATCAACGCACGGCAGACCTACGGGGGGTCTGGTCATATACGTTTCAAACAACCTTGCAGTAAGAAAAATCTCCTTACTATCTACCACTCCGAATTATCAAATTCTCTTGGTCATTTTTAAAAATGGCACGTCATATAGCTTTATTAATTTTTATAATAATGTATCCCCGGTAGAATGTGCGAAAATTGTGTCTGCAATTACTTTGTCTATAAGTGAATACCGTGCTAAACATTTATCAACACTGTGTAATGTAATATGGGGAGGTGATTTTAATGTACAAGTGTGTCATAACTACAAGAAAACCGACTGTGGCCTTCTGGACGAAAATGACTGCCCGTTGACCCACTTTACCCACTCCCTGGTAGGAGACTCCCTTAACGATAGTTTAATGTCCCTAGAAATGACGTACGCTAATGAACTTGTAGACCCTCCAGTGGACTTTAAATCTACTTTTCACGGTAGGGGTTGTTTTAGTACCATAGATTTTATTTTGTGTTCTTATTCTTTGAAGGGTGCACTTTGCCAGTTCATTACAGGAACAGAAGTTGCAGGCGATCACTTCCCTAATAGCATTGTACTCAAGCTATCCATGAATATCCCTCCTACTATTAGGAAGAGCTTATTGACCCAAAAAGCATTAAGCATGGACAGAACTAACGGATATTCTGTGAAATGGTCAAAGGTAGATCCTCTAGTAACATCAAGTAAGATTATCACCAAGGCATCTCCTTGGATAAACACTTGCCTTAAGGAGGATTCTACCCCCGAGCAAATTATCTCCAGCTTTGGGGAAATCCTGAAAACCATCCAGAACGAGTTAGTCCGAACCCATAAATCAGGTAACCACCCGGACCCAAGATGGTTCGATACGGCATGTCGGAAAACCTTAACCGCCCTAAAGAAAGAACTCCATAACCCAACTAGAGATAAGGATAAAGTAGCTAAATTAAGGTTCGAATACAAGCAGGCCCAAATTAGATGCAAAAAAGACCATAAGAAAAAATTATGGGCTCAACTTCATGAGAGTTGTCATACTAAGGACAGTTCCCAGTTTTGGCAGGTAGTCAAATCTCCATTTTTGCTTGAGGCAAACACACACCAACATCTGGATGTAGCTGTGACCGCGGACGAGTGGGTGACTCACTTCTCTAAGATCTTTAGTGACTTACCCTCGGCTAGCGCGGCGCAGCACAACCAAACAACTGTGTCCTCAAACAAAGGGGTTTACCCAATTGATTTGCATTTTACCCAGGGGGAGGTCATAAGCGCACTACTCTCCTCAAAAACTGGAAAGGCGCCTGGCCCAGACGGCGTCCCGCTTGATATATTTGTCTCAAATATTGATTTATGGCCCCCAATTATAACCCAGCTAATAGTGGCAGTGTTGAGCACTGGCCTTTTGGATTCCTGGTCCACCTCCATACTCCTTCCAATTTTTAAAAAAGGCGAAAGAAATAACCCTGCCTGTTACAGGCCCATCTCCCTCCTGGATTCACTGGGTAAAGTCGTGGGCCGCCTAATTCTTGATCGCTTACAGGATTGGGCGGCAGAAAAGAACATCCTTACCGACCTCCAGTATGGATTCCGGGAGGGACTGGGCACTGTTGAACAGGCTTTAAACCTGACACTTTTAATAGGAAAGTATGTGGGAGTAAAACGGGGCAATCTATTTATGGTCTACGTCGACTTTAGTGCGGCGTTCGATTGCGTAATCCACGCCAAGCTATGGTCTATTCTGGAGGAGCTGGGAGTCGACCCTCCGCTCATTAAGTTATTGCGCGAGCTCTATTCTGAAGCCTCGGCCTGCGTAAGATTTGGTACGGGCGGAAAATTAACATCTTCCTTTCCAATATCTCGTGGAGTTAGACAGGGCTGTGTCCTGGCCCCCTTCCTGTTTAATTTATACACCAATGGTTTGGAAGCGGCCATGCTTGAAGGGAGTCAGGACCTACCTACTATTAACCATCGCCCTATTCCAGCACTACTCTACGCTGATGACTCAGTAATCTTCGCAAGGACCCTAGTACAGCTTCAGAAACAGTTGGATAAATACTGTAATTTTATGCTCTCACTTGGGTTAAAGGTGAATAAGACCAAGACCTTTGTCATGCAAACAGGGCCCAAGGTGAAAAGTTCAAAACATCTTTGTATTGAGCAATCCAAACTGGAACGTGTTCGGGAGTATCCCTATTTGGGTATCCTAATAGATGACCAGCTAACATGGAAAAGGGCATTGGTGACTAGAAAATTGCTCTACCAACGTGCTACTTCTGCCCTTGTTTCATTCTCCAGGAAAATGGGTAAACCAACCCCACCCGTTTTACTCAAAATACACCAAGCCAAGTGTCAGAGCATCGCCACATATGGAGCCGGTATATGGGGATATGTAAATACGACGGAACTCCAAAAAATTCAGAATGGCTTTGCTAAATACCTGTTGGCCCTCCCACAGAGTGCCCCCACATACGGATGTCATATTGAGCTTGGGATTGACTATTTAGCAGATTATATCAAATGCCAACCAATGCTCCTATGGCACCGTATCTGGACTAAGCCAGAATGCCATCTCACTCGTGCCTTGATTTTAGATTGCTTGGGGCTGATATCCTGGAAAAACATCCCATGGTTGGCGTATGTGGTCAACTTTCTGAAAGATCTGGATCTTATCCAATATGTCATTGACCCATCATCTATAAGCGAGTTAAGCAGAAAAACCCTTAAGCATCTATGTCTTAACCATCTTAGGGAACTTCGTCTGTCCGGCGAAGCTACCAAGCAAACTAACGTACATATTATGATGATTCAAGTGTCACCAGGTATACAGCCTTATCTCACATATCATTTATCCAACCACGAAAAATACCTATTAACCAGGTTCCGTTTTAATTTGTTTTTTCGATTGATCACTTTCCCAAATATGTTAAATTGGTCTCACGAATTGGAAAAATGCCCATGTGATAAGGTTTCGCACCAGACAACTATGCATGTAGTGTTCTTTTGTCATTTCTACGTCGAAATACGTAAACGCTGGGTACTCCCACTGCTGCGTCAGATGGGGTTGAGAGCCTGTCGCCCGGCGTTTCTAGCGTTGCAACATCTCGAATCACAATACGTGGCAAAGAATTTAGCCATATTCCTGAAATCAAGTTTATCAATTCGTAAAGCAATAAGAACTGAAGATCTACATTTCTGAAAAACTGTACCAACTATGTAGTTGAATTAATGTGTATTTTCTTTTTTTTACATATTTTAATCGTACTGTAATATTGTAATAACAATGTCTTTTTTCTAAAAATGTTGTGTCTAAAAATACGATGTACTTTTTATGATTAACAAAATGTTTAATCGAATAAAAGTTTTTGAATCGAATCGATTACTTTAATCACTTCCACACCAAATTAATGGTGCTGATCTTGAAGCTGTTATTACAGCCGTCGCAAGCCTAATGTCCATTTAAATTTATGAACATTCTTTTCCCTTTTCTAAAAACTAATCAGCTGTACTTGTTTAATTTTTCTCAAGGACAAGGTATTTTCTCCGTTGAATGGAAGAATGATACTATGAAATACATTTGAAAAAAAATAAAACATTATTAGCGCACAAGATCTCAACACATTTCAGCCAATTTCCCTTCTACCACTCGGCAAACCTTTGCAAACACAATTTTTTCAACATCTATCGCATATTGTCAAAGACAGTAATCTTGTGGATAACTTCCAAGCTGAATTCTGGTTAGGACACAGTATAGAAGTGTTGATCCTATGAGAGATTAGATGTTCTTCCACAATGTCAACAATGGTTGTGTTGAGGCACTGGTACTTTTAGAAATGTAAACAGCCTCCAATATTATGAATCCTTCTACCCGGAAAAAACTTGCCAAGTCAACAAACAGAATACATAATTTCTATTAGACATTCAGCAGATCACTAAATTAGCCCCTTTCATTACACACCTAAGCAATTGGCATGTAGGTTCCAGCAGGGGTCAATACTATACCCACTGCTTTTTATCTACCCTCCTAGGACTCACTTTCCTTATGTATGTACGCAGCACTGAAATCATATTTAGCCTGTCTAGTCCGAGTAAACATTGCTAAAGATCGAAAGACTTTGACCAACAGCTTGTTGTTGTTTTCTAAGTTCTGAAAGATAAATTCAATCAAAACTGAGGTGTTGCTAATGCACAAAGCATCTCCCTCCTAGCTGAAGGGCTGCTGGCCTGAATTTATGCAAGCTAATCCATCACCCCACTGGTCCAGAGTTGTGAGACCTAGGTGAAGATAGGGCCACTTTGCCAAGTGCATTACATATATTTTCTAACGCTGTGAGGCTTAGAGGGGCCTACTCCCTTGTGCCCATAGGCCATAGTCTAACACTGCGAGTCTTAGGGGAGGGTGGTCCTTTCCCCTTGGCATTATAGCCATGGGCTAGTGCTGCAAGGTCCAGGAGAGGAGATTCCGCTTCCTTGGGCCTTGCAGATATTACCCAGCACTGTGAGACCCAGAAAAGGGGCCCCTCCCTTTTGCTTCGTAGCAATGGTCTAGTGCTGTGAGACACATGTAGGGTGGACAATTTTCAATTATCACTTTACAGGGCACTGTGTGCTTTTGGAGACACATTGCATGGGAGACATGTTGTGTGTGCCGAGACATAAGGAGACGTTTGTTGGCGAACATGGTAACTATGAGTCACATAGCACATTCTCATTCTATACCCCTTGTCTAAAGCTGGCTATCCTAAAATATGACTCGGCTGGAGTTTGAGTTTATTTAGTGGGATTAATATTTATAAAATAAGGGGATGTGGCCAGACACCACGCAAGATGGCCGCTGGACTCCCAGGCTCCTGAGTGGCTCCGGCAGAGTTTTGAGAGTGCAGCTTCTCCGTGTGTCGCTTGCACTCCTCTTCCTCAGAATGTCATTTCGGAAGGTGGGTTCCACGTCTTGAGACTGTTTGCAACTTCATTTGGGAATGCGTGAGATTTATTTTCTTTTCATATTGTAAGATCCCTAAAAATGCTTCAGTCTCAGGAATTCTTCGCGATTTATATTGGCTAAGGATTGAGAACCGTATAAAGTTTAAAGCCTTGAGCTATATGTTTAGAATCAATTGTGGCAAAGTACCACAATATCTGAAGCTTATGGTCCAGAGTTATCTTCCTGCACGTACGCTTCGCTCAGCCTCACAGGCTAATTTTGTTGTGCCAAGGTTTAGACTGTCCCGGATGGGTGGCCGGTCGTTTTCTTATCTTGGCCCTTGTCTGTGGAACTCCCTCCCGAGTACACTCTGGAATGAAACCAAATATGTGAACTATCGCAAGGGCCTCAAGACCTGGCTATTTAATGTGCAAGGTCGTCTTTCCTTTCTTGACCTTTCAGGTGGCGCCGGGAAACCCTTGGGTAGCTGTGTGCCTAATAAGTATAAATTAACATAACATATTGGAACACACACATAATGTCAAGCCGCCATCTTTGGCTTCACATTCTCTGATGAAAATTTCAAGCATTGTCACTGGTACTCTGAGTATTCTGTGGAAATGCTTATATCTGCATATCAGATATGTCTTGCATAGCGCTCTAAACAGCCTAAGACCTACTATCTGGTTCTAACATCCCACAAAGGCACAATCATAATGTATTGGATTACTAATTTTGCAGTATCTCAGTGGGTGGACTATATTTATGGAAATGAGTTTCTTGCATGGCGCTATGTAATGCTTATGCTCTCTATCACTTATCTCCTCTCCTGACCTCACTATTCCTCTCATTATCCTAAATTGGTTGACACTTCTCTGTTACTTTATGAGCAGATCTTGGAAACAGAAGAAAGTTGATCAACCTCTCCTTTCCTCCAAAAAGCCTATTATTAGGAATAAATCTCATCAAAAAGGTCTTTGTTCCTTATAATATGTTGTTTGAAATTGGGTTTCTGGTTGGCAGAGGTATGCACCCGGTCCAAATAGGAACCACAATCCTAGCCAGGGTAAGTGTAGTATACACTAAAGGTTTACCTGTGCTCACCCTTTGATAGCTTGCCACAGAGCAGTCAGGCTAAACCAAAGGGGCACACCCACACAGTAATGCAGTATAAATACCACAAAGTACTCAACAACAGTTTAGAAACATAGCTAATATTTATCTAAATAAAGCAAGACCAAAACATCAAAATCCAACATACACAAGTCAAGATATGAATTTTGCAAGATTAAATCAAAATGCAATGCTTAGAAGTCAAAAGCTCCAATTGGGGCTATCTGGATGCACTTGACCGGGGCAATTCAAAATTCCAGTCCGACCGCGATGGAGCGCAGGCAGGATAGAGGAGTCACGCAGACCAGCTGACAATACCTTGGATATGTTGATGCTCTGGGATGATGCGTTAAAATACAGAGATGATGCGTTGCTGTCGCAGGGGATGTGTCAATTCTGAGGTCAGTTACAGTCATTGATGCGTCGATGTCAAGAGCGCTGTGCGTCGTTTCTTAGGTGTCAATGGCGAATCACTGGGCTTAAGGTGTTGGGTCGGCTAGAAGCCAAGCTGTGCCAGGAATGCTTCAAAGTCGGGACGGTGTGTCACAGGCATCTGTGATGCGATGTCCGAGACTCCTGCAGCAGCCTTGATTCAAAGGAACTGCATCAGCAAAGTTGGGGCTGCGTTATACATCAAGGTTGTTGCATTGTGCGCTTGGTGAGCGGCGTCCACGGCTTTGGTGCAGGCAGCAGCAATGCGTTGGTTTCAGAGGGAATGCTCCTGTTCCAAAAGATGCTTCTGTGTCGATGCACTGGTTTCTTAGGTTGCAGCATCAAACACTCTCTTCCAATAGGCCCAGGACTGGATCTGGCGCCCCTTGGCAGAGCAGGACTCACAACAGAGGAGCCCAGGTGCTGGTAGCAGGATGCAGGTGAAGTCTTTGATATCCCTGAGAACTCAGAAACAGGAGGCAAGACAAACAAGTCCTTAGAGAACCTTCAGAGATGCAGGATGTAGAGAGTCAAGCTCAGTCCTCTTACTTCCAGGCAAGAAGCAGCAGGCATCATGCCAACACAATAAAGCAAACAGGAAAGTGGCAGTCCCTACTTGCAGCACAACAACTCTTCTTCCTGGTAGAATATCCTTGGTTCAAGAAGTGTTCTGAGTATATGGTGTCAGAGGTCCAGTACTTACACCCGTTTTAGCCTTTGAAGTAGGGAGGCTTCAAAGAAAGTTCTTGTAGTGCAGGAGATACTTCAATTGCCATAGCTCCAGACACACTGCAGGGAGGTATGCAACTCTTTGTGTGGGGACAGGCACAGCCCTATTCAGGTTGAAATGTGATCTTCTCCCTCTCTCTCTAGCTCAGGAAGGCCCATCAGCCTGGTGATGGGTCATTAGGATATTCGGGGGCCCACCTCAGCTCCCTTTTTGGGTGACTGTTTAGCGGGAATGCACAAACCCAGCTGTCACCCAACACAGACGTATATTCCAGACTCAGGCAAAGGCACAGAATAGTTTAAGTTAGAAAATGCCAACTTTCTAAAAGTAGAAAAAACACAAGAAAGTGGAAGCAGTGCGTACACACCCACTTTGTATTTAAAGTCCTTGCTTACGAGAAGCAAGGCTGGCAGCAAAAGAGGCATAGTTACTGCTAGACTTGCTTCTCGTAAGCAACAATTATAAGTACAAAGTGTGTATTTATGCACCATTTGCAGGTTTTTTAAAAATATAAATAAAAGACATTGTCATTTACAATACCAATAGCTCAAACTCTCACACATGCGAGACCTACTGCACTGAAAATGCTTGATTTTTGTATTGCCTCTGAGACTTTTTGGTAAACTCCTCATGAAGTTTACCTTCATTCTGTCTAACTCCTTGACTCTACACAGTTTCTGTTTTACAATCCACATGCTTTCTCGTCTCGTGCACAACAAAAAGGGGAAAGCTGAGCTCAACACTCCTGCATACCTACTGGACCGGTCCAGACTGGCACCCAAGAGTGACAGACACTCCCAAGTACAATGCAGATGCAGCACCCAATCTGGCACTACAGTATAATTTTTAATTTACCAATTATATTTTTAGAATGGGGTGGGTTCAATTCTCTTCTCCATAATTGGATTTTTTCAAACCTAGAAGACAGAACATTTGAATGTCTGATAACTTGGGTCTCTGGGGAAGAAGGATTGTTTGCAATGCATTTAACTGTACTATATCATACTCATTCGCTTGCTTCCTTAAAGATTGATGATGATGATGTGCTGCTCATCACCCTGATGAATATTGTTCTTGTCTTGTGTTTGTCTTTGCCACACCTTTCCCCAAAATCCCCTTTCTCATCAAACCCCTAACCCTCTTCCTCCGGACTGTGGAATTTTTTGGGAAGTGTGTCTTAATATACATCAAATAGATCGCACATTTGGTGGGGTAGATGTGGTTAAATGCAACACCAACTCACTGCATGATCTTCTATTACCTGAGCAATAGCCCACACTAGCCCCACTTACCCAACAACGCATAAGGAAGAACATCATTCCTCAATGTCAACATCATCTTTCAGGCCTTTGTTATGCATAAATAAAACGCGTAACCTTGTCGCCTACAGATTTGTTATGTGTAAATAAAACACTTAACCTTGTTGATCACAGAGTGCCAACTTTGAGTACATTATCCCTGACTTACGGATTTCATAACTTTTGTTTTCAAATTCCATGCTCATCATTGCTCAGAATAATTTGCTATTGCTAGTTTGTGGTATAATATGTGGTATTCGTTTATCTGTCATGGTGGTAGTAGTCTGTCCTCAGTCTTTCTAAAGCTATAACATTAATGTATATGTATAACCTAATAACTCTCGGTTTTTCTTTCAATTATGTTACCTGTGATCCTTTTGATTTATTGTGCAGTTGGAGATCACCTAGGTGGGAGTGGGACCTCGCTGTGAGGCCTTCCCTTTTAGCGCACTATCATTACCATAAAGAAGGCACCTTGGGAAACCCTCCAGTAAGGTGTTGACAGAGGTAACAACCTCCAGCTATCACTTCTTCTATTCGGGTAAGGGAACTATGGGGTGAAGTGAACTACTTTACTCAGCATGTAACTAACTTGCACTGCAGATGAGATAACTTAGTTGTTTATCCATGTTTTTGTAGGCAATATAGGGAATGGCAGTATTCCCTCCTAACTGGCATACACTTTAAGAAATAGTAAAGACAGGATGCGCAAAAAGGCGTCAGTTCAAAGTTGAATTCAAACATCCCAAAAATCTTCAGACATAAAGTGGATTAGAAATTATTTTCCTTTTACTGACATATATATAATAAAATATAAAATCCACCCACTCCACCCACAACAGACCCACCCCTCTCCCACATTCTTTCCCCATCTCCAATGAATGTCCAAAATAAATATAAATCATGTCCAAATTTCCCAAAAATGCCCTGTCAAAACTCTCACCCTCACCACACACAACAGCTCCTTCCCACCAAAACAAAAAAATTAAAATTAGAGCTAGTAGAGGGCATTCTCTATGAGGGTTTCCAGATGTTGGATGTGGGGCTTGAGGCATGCCATCCTATGGCCCAAGTGCTTCAGCTCACGCAGCATGCGGCAAAGGTGGAGCAAGTCTGAAAGGGGGTTGAATGGGCCTGGGTACGGGCATGGGCGGCTCAAATCTGTCAGAAATGCTTGTGTGGCCTGGAGGCTGGAGGCACATGCAGTTGGCCAGTGGAACTGGGCCCAGGGGCACGTGCCAGGTCCTCCTCATACACCACCCACTGATAATGGACCCTGATGTCCTCCAGTCTCTGCCGTCAGAGCCAGGCAGCGATCTCCTGCCAAGTCGGTGGTGGTGAACCAGCAGGAGTAGCTATAGCAAGAAAGAAAAAATATAAAACAGACAAATTGTAAAGAATGCTCTGTGTGAACATTTTTTTTTTTCTAAATTAGATTGTGGCACAGTATAAGTACATTTGCTGGTCCCCTCGAACCATTTGAATTTTTGATGTGATTAGGAAAGTCAGACACAGGGATTTTAACAACACATGCCGAACATAAAAGCACTGACTGGCTGAAAGGTGGCATCATAAGATTTAAAAAAAACAGAGGGATTTATTTTTTCTTGGAAAGGATTTCCTAAAGAAAAGTAAACCACGCAGACACTTTAATGAGTAAGGCATCATCCACTATCGAGTACAAGTATTCTATCAGTGAGAAGTTGACCTGGCACATGATGTCCACTATTCTAGTGGGCACCTTGCACCAGTACAAACGACCTTTACAGAAAGCTATCCTAGGGGTAGCTGTGGAGAGCAGCCTTCAGGCTAAGTCTTGAAGGAATGTAAAGCAGCTTGTTTTACCTATAATCTCATGAATGACCAAATGAAAGGAGAACCACACCAAGGTTATATATAAAATATATGTATTTATTCTAAACACATCCCTCTGGTCTCTTTATGAGGATAGGGGCAAAAGTACATTCAATAAACTTAATTAGCACACAGTAAATTAGCACAATATACGTTGAGCCCTAGGGGCATACCAAACCATATTTTAAGAAAGTGGTATAAGAACCAGGGCTCGCATAGAGACATGACCTAGAGCCTGTAGAACCGCTGGGGACACCAGGAACCACCCAAGGTAGTGACACAGTGGACCCAAGGGGGACGGGTGCAGTGTCTAAACACAGCCGCAAATCACCATTAACTTCTATGGGGAAAGTCACGGTTTGAATTTTAAAGATAAAGGACACTTAGAAGAGGACTTGGAGCAAACCCCTTTCAGAACTAGGTAGTTATAGAGTCAATACTCACAGGAACACCGGAGTGCTTGAGTTACCTCACCCAGGGAAGCCGGGTGCATAGGTGACTTTTGGTGTCGGGTTTCGTCGTTGATTCCAATGGCGATATGCTGCAAAGTGCTGCTGGCGTCCAAGTGGAAAGTGTCCGGAGGGATCCAAGCCTGGATCAAGGATGAGAAGAACCTGAAAGCAGAGGGTCCAGAGTCTGGGTCACTTTCCAGTGACCAGGAAGATGATATGCTGATGCCCACCGATGTCGGGCGCTTGCAGGTGAAGAAGGTGACGCTTGACTCTTCAGCCAGGAGGACCAGGAGGTGTGGAGGACAACCAGTGGCTGGATTTGAGCTGTTCGATAAAGGATGTCGAGGGCTGCGATGTCGGTTTCTGGATTGGACTCAACAAGCCTTGGCAACAGCAACCCATGCAAAAAGCAGAGATTGGCTTCGGTGGAGTCCAGCAAGGTCTGAGGGACTCCGCGCTCAATGGGGAGTCAGAGCACATCTGGAGCAACCAGGGAAGACCAATGGAAAGTAGACTTACCTTTGAAGGTACCCACCAGTCGACAGACCAGGGATCGCAAAGGGGCCTCGAGCAGAGATGCTAGAAGCGGGCCCATGGCACACTGGTGGAGTGTAGGCCCACAATGTTCGATGCAGATGGTGTTCAGGGCTTAGATTACAATTAGCCCAATGCACAACTTTGGGAAAGCTCGGGAAGTCAATGCACTAGCAAATGTGCACTGTGTCCAGAAGTTCCAGTCCCACATCACTCGTGAGGGCTGCGGGTCCCAGCTTTGCTGGGATCTTGTGTCAGCCTCTGAGAAGTCTGGAAGTCCATGTCCTGAGTTCCAACTTCTTCGGCGTCTGGCGGGAGCCTCAGAAATGCAGACCGGCAAGATGCTTCTTTGGTGTCTGCTTGAGCAGGGGAGTCACTCCTTGAGCCCAAGGGAGATTCTTCAGTCCTCTAGTCGTTAGTAGTGTGTGGAAGTTCCAGGATTCAGCTTCAGAGTTTTGTCCAGGTATAATCTAAAGTCCTGTTGCCAGGGGTCCTTACTTATACTCAAGAAAGGGGTTGAACATGCTCTGGGGACCCACCTATGGGAGGGTCTCGGGAGAGGGGTGGTTAAACCCCTTTCCCTTTGTCCAGTTTTGCACCAGAGCAGGGGCTCAGTGCCCCTGGAACCGGTTTTAACTGGGGTATGCACAGGGACACCAAGTGTGCCCCCAACTCTGTCTGAAAAGCATTCTCTGATAGCACCTACCCAGCCCCAATACACTAAAGCCTGTCTGGGAGGTGGTTATACCTCCCTGTGACAGGAAACCTATTGTCCAGGCCTCCCCTGCCGGGGTTTCATCCAGCAGCAGGAGGTCAGACTCGTGTCTGTGGCATCCATTTTGTGATGCAAGGGCTCGTTTAAAATATTAGCGGGCAGACCAGTGTGTACATGTCTTCTCCCTCTAGAAGGGTAGAATTCTACCCCCACTGCCAGGGCTTGGGGGGCGGCAGGGGGTAGGATTCCAAAGTGTTTGACACCCAAGACACGACATGTTTCCATGCAGCCATTCCAAAGTTAGCATTTACCGCAAGGTTATAATGCACTTAAGAGTATATGGTCTGGCTGCATCACAGAACAGCTTCAGAGAATAGATTCTGAAAGCTGCAGAGGGGTCCTGCTCATGCATGGGCACCCTCTCACACAAAACAAAGCACTCTGCCTTCAGTATTGATAAGGCCTGCCATAGGAGTGCCTGATAGGTTTATATGTGTCAGTGATTAAAGGTAGATATAGGTAACCTATACCTTAGTAAGGTGTGCAGGCACCACCTTACCCAGGCTGCAGTAGCAGTCCTGTGGTGCCATTTTGGAAGGCTTCCCAGGGGTGGCATAATACATGCTGCAGCCCCTGGTAGGCCTCCTGGGTACCTATGTCCTTAGTACCTAAGGTACCATATACTATGGACTCACAAGGGTACCCCAGTAACCAATCTGGAGTGTACCTAAAGAATGTGAAATCATTTAAGAGCAGAAGCAGTCGGCTGGAGTCCTGGACAGCAGGGACTCAGCCAGACTAAAGTCGAGAAACAGTGAAACACCAGCAAAAAGTGGGGGTAACCATAGTAAGCAGATCCTACTCTTCTACGCTATCCTTGTTGTGCTAAATGACTGGAAGCATGCTAGCTAGTGAATTGGGTATACATTTGCTGCTCTCTGCTGTCTGCAACTTAGGCAGCTGCAATGGACAACCAATTATCTTTGATTCCAATGGCCCTGCTCCTCTCCAAATGCCTTTCAATTCCACCCTGACTCTAAAGAGGCAGATGATTAATATGCAACGCACGTCATATATAACATGCAGATAATAGCTATCCTGTGTGCCAGATGTAGGCAGTGGGAAAATAAATGAATGCACTGCAGTACTGGGAAAGGAAACGGATATATAGATTTTATTGGGCACGTTGCTCACAGCGTATCCCATCTGAAAAACACAAAATCACAGACACACAATCCCACCTTACTTACTGGCCTCACCCTCAAACACAAATTATTTAAATCATATTCATTAGTGTGTAAGTAAGGGAAACAAACTTGGCTTAGGGAATGATTTAGACTAGAGTTTGGCAGAGGGGGGACTCCGTCACAAATGTGAAATATATCCCATCCGCTGTATTACAATATGTAATACAGTGGACGAGGTATACGTTATGTTTGTGAAGGTGTATCTCCCTCCGCCAAACTCTAAAAATCAGGACCTTAGTCTGCTACAGCAGGGTAAGGTACAGGGAAAAGGCCGGGTATGACCGGTAAAGGTGTTGCTATAGAATAGTATGGGGGGTTCACTGATGATATAACTTAGGCTTAGTCAGTCACTGTAGTTGAAACTAAAAGTTATTGAATGTCAAATTTGAACAGGCGTAAATCCATTATTGAAGCAATACAAACCACTTCTACCGTAACATGTGGCCATACCATAAGTGTTTTGTTTCAACGTTTCTGGTAGGCTAGGACAGACTGAATAAATGAGCACGGTACTAGGAGGTGAGTGACTGAGTGGGCACTGGGAGGGAAGAGAGAGACACCTTGTTTATGTTTTGGGTTGCATACATTGAAAGCTTTGCAAATGCTACATTAACATAAGCAGACGCACATTGCAAAGCCAACACTGCGGTGCCGGATTGAACCATGCTGTGGTTGGGTGGGGTCATGGCCCATAGGTTGCGACTCTAGAAGTGCCATGGGCAGGGACATCATGGATGAATATTCATGAGTGGGTTCTTCTTCGATTAACAAATACAGTGAGTATACTAGTAATTGCCAATAACCAAGCAATGTGAGTTATCTTCGCCAGTCCCTGCCACCGCAGAGACTCCTCCTTCAGCTGCTGCTTGCACACTGGTTCTGCTGGCCCTGTCACTTGTGTTGTGTGCAACTAGTAAAAACATTACACTTTTTAGATGCCAAAGACACCTCCCCTTTTAACTTTTTAAAACAATATACAACAGCAACACATGACTACAGTTCAGCTCGCATTATCTCCACTTTCATCTAAAATACCACTTTGGGCATTGTGCTGGTTGACAATGATCGAAAAGCCAGTAGTCAAGCCAACGTAATGGAGAGGCAGAGATATGATAACTGTGAGTCATTTAAAGCACAATGAAGGGGTAGAATACATTGGTAAATAAAGGACAGATGGTTTTGTTTGACAAATGCAATGGGACCATCCTCACACTACTCTCCTGCCATGCTGCACTGTCATCAAAACTGTCTCATTTTTATTCCATTAATAGTGAATAATATATTATATTATTCACTATTAGTGTAATAGAAAGTGCAGCAGCAAGATCTGCAACTTCACTGGCATCTTAGATAAGAAACATAAAAAGGCTTAATGTATGTTGTGTGCATGCATGTGAATGAGAGTGAGTTTGGGCGAGAGAGCATGTATATGTGTGAGCATGTATGTTTGCATATGGGAACGTGGATGAGTGTGTGTGTGTGTCAAAATGAGTAGATATAGGCAAGTCAGAGTAAGAGTGAGTGAGAGAGTGTAAATGAGCGATCAGGGTGAGAGTGAGTGCAAGAGAGTTGGTGAAAATGTATTAGTGCTAGTCAGTGATAATGATAGAACGAGTGTGAATAAGTGAATGTAAGTGAGCATTTGTTGTTATGCTTGCATATCAGCTGTTGGACCTGGCATGCTTCTTAGCGAATAGAAGTACCCTAACAAAATGTGGGGACTGCAATACTGGAGGCAATACTTGCATGTGAGTTACCCTCTGCAAAATGCTAACACAGGCACTCTGTTGGTAAACTTTGGCCTGGAGCACCCAGGAAAAAATGCCAGTGCTGGCCTCCTGGAGGAAATTCTTGAAAAAGTTGGCACCTATGGCAAACTGCTTGTGATGGAATATTAGAGGAAATTCTTGACATATGGGAAGACAACTGTGGCAAGGTCATGGGGCCATCCATGACAAAATGTGGTCCTTGACATATTAGACATAACCTTTGACATATGGGAACTGCATAGTGCAAGAAATGCAATTATTAAAAATGTGTTTTTAGCGTTTTATATAGCGTGAACTAGACCCGAGACATCGGGTATCAGAGCACTTTACATGAGCATCAGGTTCTTTACAGATGGGCACATTCATTTTTTTTCATTTATCAAATTTTTTTGTTTGTTAGGCATGGGGAGATTAAGTGATTTGCCCAGAATCACAGGATTTTGAGCGCCATTGCCCAGACTCAAAACCGGTTCCCAAGTTTCGAAGTCAACTGCTCTAGCTGTAAGGCTACATCCTCTGAATTCAGAAAATTCTGGCACTAGCATATTGTATGTAATGTTTGGGTAGAAGGTGTCACCATGGCAAAATGCTGGTTCCAGCAATGGAGGTCATTTTTGACATAAGGGGGAACACATAAAACATTTAAAAAACATTATTGGGTGAACTCATGGGGACTGTCATATAATGTCACTTCCTGAGAAATTATTAAGGTCTAAGGGTAGATGATGTCACTTGCGCTACCCCAGGCATTTTGGTGAATTGACGTCCATGCTGCAAACTCTTCAATCTTCACAGTAGACTACCTAATTTGGGCCCAGATGTAGGTGGCCCAATACCGGTCGGGAAAGGCCGAATTACCGAATTTCGGCCATTACCGACCGGTATTTGGCATTTGGGATGTGGGGGACCAAAAAGCAACAGAATCGGTCATTTTACCGAATCGGGAAAGTTACCGAATCGGTAACGTTACCGAATCGGTAAATATACAGAATCTGTAAATTTACCAATTCGGTAAAGTTTCCGATTCGGAAACTTTACCGATTCGGTAAATTTACAGAATCGGTAAATTTACCGAATCGGTAAAGTTTCCGATTCGGTAATTTTACCGAATCAGTAATTAAGAAATGGAAAAAATGATTTTCGAGATGTAGGAACCCTCATAAATACCGAATTTACTTGAAATTCGGTATTTAAGAGTCGGTATTTACCATGGATTGAAATCAGGTGGTAACCAGGTGCATGCTATAAAAAAAGCCCCAAAATGCACCACATTTACCAGAATGGCGGCGTTCTATGTAATTGCGAGGCGGCTACGACTCCAGGCAGAAGGAGAGAGGGAGGGAGGAGCAGGTGTACAGGCAGAGGATCACTCTATTCCAGCTAACTGAGCCTGAAATCCTACAGAGGTACAGGCTGGCTCCCCAAACTATCCTGGACCTAATCAGGGATCTCCACGCACTGTTGGACCATCCAACCCCAAGGGCGCACGCCATCCCACCCCATGTGCAGGTGCTGTGCAGCCTACACCTGCTAGCATCTGGGAGTTACCAGAGTGTGGTTGCTGCAGTAGGGGGGGTGTCCCAGAGCTGTCTGTCCTGTTTCTTTAAAAAATTCCTTGACGCCATGTTGCAGAGAATGCACAACTACATCTGCTTCCCTGCAACGCATGCAGAACTGCTAAGGACAAAGACAGACTTTTATCAGATGGCGCATTTTCCAAACATCATTGGCTGCATAGATGGTACCCACATACCTATATGCCCACCTGCTGCCACAGAGTACATTTATCGGAACCGGAAGTCCACCCACACCATAAATGTACAGGTGATCTGTGATTCCAAGTACATGATCACTGACATAGTAGTAAATTCCCAGGGAGTACCCACAACTCCTACATCTTCCAAAACAGTGGGATCTACGCACGCCTGACAGCGGGGGAATTTAGTGAAGGATACTTGCTAGGTAACACACTGTGTGAAACTCCCATGACACGTATTGCAGGTGGATGTGTGTGTGTGCATGTGAGTAATGTTTTTTCTTCTTACAATTAGGGGACAGTGCATATGCCCTCCGGTCCTTCATCCTCACACCCTACCTCAACACTACAACACCAAGTCAGAGGAGGTACAACAGGGCACACAAGACAACCTGAAACATTGTGGAGCGCACCTTTGGGATGTGGAAGAGCAGGTTTCGCTGCCTCCATAAAAGTGGAGGGGCCCGCCAGTACACACCAATCACCTGCTGCAAGATGATTGCAGCCTGTGCAATGCTGCACAACCTTGCGGTCAAGAAGGGCACAGAAGTGGATATCTCTGATTATGAGGACCATGATGACGAGGAAGCAGTGCCTGAACCACACACTTATGGAGTTGCAACACCAACTGATGGCAGACACAGACAGGAAGAGGTCACACGCAACTTCTTTTAAGTAAGTGAAGAGACACAGACAGGTGGAGTATGCACCCAATGTAGTTTAATAGTGTAATGACTTTGTTTTCAAAAGCACAAATGTGCAACTAAAACAGTATTTAACTTGAATGATGACAGTCCTGGTTCACTTCACCATGAACTGTAAAAGTCATTTCCGTCCACGCTTCCCAGTGCCACTTGTATGTTGATCACCGTGCTCACTGTCTTGCTGTCCTGTGGCCTCAGCGCGGCGCCTGCTCTTCCTCGTCTCAGGGACAAAGTGGGCGCTTTCAATGCTGCTCCTGCTTGTGCTCTCCACACTTACAGGCACATCCAGAGCAGCTGTTTGTGCAGTCTGGGCATTTAATAGCGCCTCAAGAGCACTGGTCATCCTGCCCATGCCCCTGGTGACCTCATTGGTGTTTTGGGTCATGGCCTCCTGCATGTTACTGCTTCTCCTGCATAGCAGGGATGTGGCAGTGGCCAGGCAGTTAATTGCTTTATTTTGGCCAGGAGCACGCTTGCCTTGCCTCAAAATCAGTGTCTAGTTTGGTGCATAGCTGCTGCACCGATTGGCTCATTTCGCACACAGATTGGCTAATTTCGCGCATCCCTGCTGCCATCTCTTTGTTCACTCCTACCAGCTCATTGATGCCCTTCCCTATTTCTCCTATGTTATTGTTCAGGGACCTCATTTGGCGTTGGCATGCCTGGATGGCTTTTCCCTGCATCCTCTGGATTCTCACCATGCTCCCCTCAAGACCACGAAACGCACTTGGACCCTCCACATGTGCATCTGCTGGCCTTTCATGTACTCTGCGGCGTCTTGCACCTCTATGGCCCACCCCTGCACTTGAGTGCGTTGTACCAGAGCTGACATCTACAGGCAAGTTGTGTGTTTCCTCCCCCTCCATGTCAGCTGCTGATGACTCCATTTCTACAAGTGGGGCCACAACATGCCTCCTGCTTGGTGGTGATGCAGGTGTTGTATCATGCTGTGTAGCTGGCATTTCAGGTGATGACAGCAACAGAGGGGATTGAGATCTGCGAGGGGACGCATGCAACTCTGGAGCCATTTCTGAGTCTTGTGCAGTAGGTTGGCTACATGGTGCACCTGTGTCCTATGGTATGTCCTGGGTAGATGGACCTGGCTCCTGACTCTCCTCCCTCTCTGGTGGTGTGCCTTCAGTCTCCTGCGAACGCCTGCGAGACGTTTCACCTGTGGACATATGAGCGTACATTAGCTAAGCACTACTGTCTCACGGGGACTACTATTAAATATTTCTCACATTAGCTTTATTCTCTATGCAATCATTTGGCTGACTTCGTGGTTGGTGTGCTGTATGACATGTACTTGAATTTCCTGACTACATATACCATGATGCATTGCCCCTGTATAGTGCTAGCAGTACTGGACTGGGGTTCACTTGCCCACAAAGGTTACAGGTAAGGATGATGGTATGGGGGGAAATGCTGTGCATTTCACTTACCTTTTTCCCTTGCAGCTCTGGCTGAGCTGTCTACTTCTCCCAGTCCGCAGACGCTGTCTGGTTCAATTGTTGAGGCCACCATCTCCTCCAGGTCAGTAAGGGGGGGTGCTGGGTTCTTGCCTCCGCCAGTTTTTGATGCCTGCTTGTGATGTTCAGCCTTTTTCTTTTTTGTTTGGCTCCTAAGGTCGTAGAAGCGCTTTTTCAGGTCCTCTATGTCTCTGGTGGTCACCCCTACAGCATTTACTTTGTCCAGTATATCCAGCCAGAGTTTGCTTTTGGCAGATTCTGCCACAGTGAGGGACTGCCTGCCAAATCGTTTTTGGTGCACCTTCACCACCTCCTCAACAAGTACCTGCAGCTCCATGCTGCTGAATTTGAGTTTCCTCTTCCTCTCATGCTGCTCTTTTTCTTTGCTGCTTGCCATTTTTCACTTTTAAAAGAGCACAACCCCCTTTCTGCTGCTCAGGGACTCAGCTCTGCTCCAACTGCCTTTCCAGAAGCTTCTAATTAGTTGCAGCTGCCTGTGTAGCCACTTCCTGGTAGGGTGGGGGAGGGTGGTGGCACATGATTGGCTGCATACTTAAGTTTCACTTTTGTTTTTTTTCCGATTCGGTATTTACGGAATCGGTATTTACGGAATCGGTATTTCCTATTGATTCCTATGGGCCAAAAGCCCATAGGAATCAATAGGAAATACCGATTCAGTAAATACCGATTCGGTGAATACCGAATCGGTAAATACCGATTCGGAAATTTCCGATTGCCCGATTCCGAATTTTACAGAATCGGTATTTTTTACCGATTTTTTTATCTACATCCCATTTTCCAAATCTAAAATACCGAATCGGTAAAATTCGGTATTTTAGAATCGGTAAAATAGGATTACCTACAACTGGCCCCTAGTGTCTTAGTGTTACAGTACCAGTCCAGAGTATACAGTTAGGGAAGAGGGACAGCATAACCAAGGAGAAGAAAGTTTAAGCTACAGATTAGTACAGATGAAGAAGGAAGTATACTACAGAAAGAAGAAATATAGAAAAAAGGATGAGGGATGAGCATTTAAAATAGTCACAGTATAACAGAAAGGATGAAAATGTATCTAATATGGAGAGGTAAAAGTTAGAGAAATAAATAATATTTACCTAAACTTATTGGGGACAGCAGAGACTACTGCCGCAGCACTGGTGGTGGTGGTGGAACTTCCAACCGCCACAGCATTGGTGGTGGCACCCTCCTCAGCCTGACCCTCTGATGCCCTCTTCTTGCCTTTGGGTGCTGAAGTAATATAGAAGATCACAAAAATAGATTAGTGGTACAGTTAATCTCCTAGACACTATTTTGACAGGAAAAGTAAAGGCAGTAACAAAATGACACTATAATTTTCTAAAACAGATTGCTTATATTATTGAGTAGACCTATTCCTAATTTTATAAACCTTGCCTAAGCCCTATTTCGACTTTCCTAAACTTCATTTGGAAATAATTGATCTTTGCTTCACAAATCTAACCCCTTTAATGGGCCAACTCAGTCAGTTTCCTTTTTCAATACATAGATGCATATTTTACATACTTCATCACTGGAAGACTGTTTGGAACTGTACAAGCTACATAAAAAAAGACACAGACCACAGTATCACTATCTTAATGACAGGAGTAAAGCTTTTCCTCGTACTCGGTGCAACAGGTACAAGGCAGGCTCTGACCAGAAAAGCTGGTCAACCCCTTACCGCTTCACTCCTGGAAGCATTGGCTGCAAAATCTAAGAGCATATATGAGAAGGGAATCCCCCCTCTCACACTTAGAGAAACACCTTAGTGAGTGTAACACATAGCCTGGATTACACTCCTTTTTAACCTGCACTACACTCTATTTTAAAAAGGTCCCGAGGAAAGCCAGATTTAGTTTAAGGCACTGGCTGAAACATGTCGACCAGCTGATGGATGTAGGGGGTAGTAACTCACCTCCCTTAAACATCCCCAAGCCTTATTTTAACCGCTGACGGGGGCCCAGTTATTAAAATGTAATTTACCCTCGGGTGCTGGGACCCTCGCCAAGCCGTTTTAACTCACACTTCATTTTACACCTCACACTGCACTCTCAGTAAAATACCAGCTCCGCTGTAATCAGGCGTCGCAGCACACCTGGGACACATTAGGTGTCACTAGGTGGGCCCGATGTTGAAGCATGCCACCAACCAGGTTGGTGGGTGAGGGCTTCATGAACTCACCAACGAGGTGCCATGACAAATCTAATCAGAGTCCTAACAATATTGGTCATATTTAAGCTAGTCTCTTTTGATAACACATTTTCAGAACTTTGCCTTTAAAAACGACTTTACCATTAAAAAGGATTTTAATTTACAATTTTTGAGTGACCAAACATGACATTCCTACCTAATCCCAAACAAAAGTAATCACTTATTAAATGGACTATTGTAACTCAATGTTATCCTATGAGAGAGGTACGTGTCACAGCAGTGAAAATGAATTTAGGGGTTTTCAATACCACGCCATGTAAAACTTTAAAGTACATATCCAACGTTTCAAATACACTATTCCCTGCCCTATGAATGGTTCAGGGCCTACCTTAGGGTGGCTTATATGTATTAAAAATTGAGTTTTAGGCCTGGCAAAAGTTTTATTTTGCAAAATCGAATTGTCAGTTTAAAACTGCACACAGGCTGCAATGGTATGATAAGGCACATTCTGTGTTAGAATTATTTGCCAATGTTGTCATTTTAATGCACATTAATACTCTCTGAGCAAATATTTCACCTCATTAGTGCCAGCTTAATACCTGAATGAAGCAGACAAAAAAATGAAAGATAAGCAGATAATGTTTGCAACTCTACAATACTGCTCTTTCTCTCTCATCCCACATCCTTGTTCCACTGCTTCACTAATTTGTGTACTTAGTGTACAACTTAATGCTAAAAAGCAGGGCCGGACTGGCTACCGGGCAGTTGTGTGTGCTGCCGTGCTGGGGGCTAATTTAGTTGATGGGGACCTGCGTGTGCAAAACGAAATTCGTTTTGCTTTTTTATTTCAAATCGCACGCAGGTTCCCATCAACGAAATAGGCCCCCACCACAGAGAAATTAGCCCCTAGCTCGGCAGCACACACAACTGCCTGGTAGCCAGTCCGGCCCTGCTAAAAAGACCAAACACTAAGTAGTGGGTAAATATATAGACAGATGTCCTAAGTCCTCTTGGCCAATAGCGTTGGGTACAGAACTGACACGGATTGGTGTCACTACAACGCATGCTTTTACCACGCATGCCTTTACAACGCGGTTTTTACCACGCAGTCCATTACAACGCATAATGCTTTTAGGCGCTGGATAGTGAATTATTTAATTTACTATTCCAACTCCAGTCCCCGTGGATAGCAGGGAAGGTGTTGGATAGTATATTAAATACATTCCCTATCCTAGAGCGCCCCCCAGCGCATTGCGTTGTAATGGTTTGCGTGGTAAAAGTTGCGATGTAATGGTAGTGCGTTGTAAAAAATTCGTTGTAACCGTGCTACACCAACTGACACTGTCAACCATAGCAAAATCTAGTGGAGTCTCAACTTTCTAAGGCAAATCAGATGAAATCTGTGGTCTTATCCTATTTTTGCAGTTCAAAGTACAAACATGTTCCTCTACTTAATAACACAGCAAAGGTAGTGGTGGTTTCGACAATCGCACCTCGAATTCTACAGAGAGTTTTAAGTTTAAGTTACCGTAAGTTTAAGTTTAAGTTACCGTAAATATTTCTCAACAATTTATATTTTGTAATTTTGGTGCCCCTCATGGTAACACTACCACGGATGTTGGCTCAACGAAAACTCCATAAGTGCTTGTTATCAAATGCTTTTTAGATTGGTTGTACCTCGGCACTCAAATATTTTTTACCCAACGTTTGCCTTTTTGAGGGAAGTCTTTCAATCTTGACCCAATTAAGGTCTGGTTGGGGATCAATATTTTATTTACAAGGTAAATCTGCTGCTGATAGTTTTATGCAAAAGCCTTTATGCCACCTTTTGCAAATATAATACATATATAGATTTTATACATATTATTTCTTTTTGCATCCTCTCCGTCTCTCGTAGGTCTGAATATTTGCTCATCTAGGAAATCTTTACAACAGAATTACTTTCAGAAGTGACTTGACAAACGAGGTATCTATTAGTTACCTTCCACTTACTGTAGGGGTGAAATCTAGAGACTTGGTTAAAAATATAACATATATATACGTTTTAAACGCTATCTGTCTTGCACCCTTTTTCGTTCTTCGCAGGTCTGAGAACTCAATCAGCCTGAAAATCTCTACGAGAACAGATTGATGTTTATCGTAATGACATGACAAAAAAGGTATTCATTAGACGCCTTTTACTTACTGTAGGGGCAAAACTTAAGGGCTTTGAATATGTTTAACTTCAGAAGCTCCTTAGCACAATATCACTTTCCTGTGATACAATCTTGAATTTCGTTCTGTTCATTATTAACATCTCAGACACAGAAACGCTATTCTTATATCTCGAAATATTCACCTGGTAGTAGGTTTGGGTTCTGCTTTATTTTCACCAAGCTCTCTTTCTGCTAAGAAACTCACTTTATCTTAACCTATATGCCTGTTCACTGGTCATTGTCTTGCACAAAATGAGACAAGAGAACATCACTGAAGGATCACTCTCTCAGCATTAACAAGTGTGTCTTCGAATGCAATTCAATTTGAATAACATGAACCATATGGAATGGACCTAATGGGTGTTTATTTTGTCAATGTTTGGTTGCAGCCTTGATAAAGGTATGATTAAGTAACGAAACACGTGTCGGCTTTCAGCATCGGTTCTTCGTGATCAAAAGTGAAAAATCTTGAAAAATACTGATGTTCTTGAATATTTGCATGTCATATGAAGTGTTGTCAACAAAAACTTTATTGAGACTATTTGCATCTGACAACAAAACATTAAATCATAAAGACAATATATCGATCTGATGTTCTCTTTCTCCGATTGTTCGTATCCAAATATTTGTATTTGAAATAAGAGGAAATCATTGTTAAAGTCAGGACACCTTAATTGGGTCAAGATTGAAAGACTTACCCCAAAAAGGCAAACGTTGGTACAATCAATCTAAAAAGCGTGTTCCTGTACTTCTTCAACAACTCCAGAGTAAAATCATTGCCGCCTGTATTTTGTCAAGTATAGACTATTAAAACCTTCTTTGTGCGGGGCTCACAGATTTTGTTCTGTATCTGCTGCAGAGACTGGAGAATTTCGCAGTTTGTGTCACTTGTGGATTGAGGGAAAAACACAATTTTTTCGGAATGAACTGTGCTTGCATCCTCTGAATCAAAGGATTGTTTTTAAGGCCTTATGCAGAAGGTATTTTGTTGACTGGAGAAATATTCTCTTGCTTCCTGCTTTACTGTATACAAACTCTTTGTGAAGGCTACCCTCCTTTAGCTCCCTACTGTTTATTATTCCAATGTTCACGAGATGTTTGGTGGGAGGTACCTTTCTGTCCTGCGGCCTCAGCTGTGGAATTCTCTGCCTGTGGAGTTAAAAAACACACAGAACTCTCATCGTGCGTTTGGAAGGCAACGTAAAACTCCGTTTTTGTGTTAGTCACATTCAAACCTGTTTATTATTTTTTTTTTTTATCTGACATATGTTTCTTAGCCCAAAGATGCTCGTTGGGTGATTGATAGAATTGCAAGTTCCTAATTGCGGTTTATCAGCTAACTCTTTGTCATCAAAGACAACACGCCCCTGCGGCTTTGATTTAACAATCCAGTGCTTTACGGTGCTTTAAGGCCTTGTTTGCCTTAATTTAACAATTTGTGCTAAAAATATTACAGTGGTTTGTCGGTGGAAAAACCATATTGGAATCTAATTTTGCGATTACGTGGAGTCATATGATTGTTTTATAGGTGAGACCTGGCACACTTCACATTTTATTTCCCTTTTATGCTTCTCTAGATTTATTCAGGCAATTTCAAGGCAAACCGTGAGATTCCTGTGATTTCTTTTTCCTGAATAGTTCTTATAGTTAAGGATTTACAAAGTCTTTATAGAGAAAGAGGAAGCTAAACCTTTTAGCAATAAACTGATTAAGACATCAATGCCCTCCATGTCACAATGTGCTAATTTTCATTATGAGTTGAAATCCGATTTGCAGGCCCACTCTTTCAACATATGTCTCATCCCAGGGTTTTGACATCCAAAAAGATGTGTACAAAAGGTAATTACTTTGCGTTCGAAAGGTCATTTTTTATATTTGTGACGATTGCATGAGTATAAAGAGTGTACCGTTTTGAATTTAGATTATATTTTGATATTTGTGCTTAGTTATATAAAAAGGACACTTCTTAGTACTACACCAAGTTAGACTTCAGCACAAATTGCACACGCTTCCATTTTGCAGGTGCTCATAACGTCAGCTTTTAGCTTGTTTTAGCAACGGGTGGAAAAGCAGGAATATTTAGGAATAATGTGGACAGAAAAGAGAACAAAAATAGCCATGCAAGTTATTTTTCATTTGGCATTGATGTCAAATTTGAAATCCGAAAACTGAGAGAACAGGTGTTGCACCCTGCTCCGATACCTTCAGGTTTTACATTGAACTATACACTAGGTAACTCAAATTTCTCATATTATTATTTTTTAGGTTTATCAAACTGGAGGTTTAGACAGCTTTGAAATAGAGAAGTTCCTCTTTTGAATTCCATCTCTCCTTCCGAACTACTTACATTTTGTAGGAAGGTGGAGTTTTATATAGTGATGCTGGTTAGGCTACACTATGTAATACTCTCACAATACCCCAAAGATGGTCATTGGATTCACAATAATAAATTATTTGCTTAATCCTGGTACAGTGGCAAACAGCAGTCAGGCTTTACTACAGGAACATGTTAAGTATAAGTATGAGTAATTGACCTTACGCAAATGAAATCTGATTCCACTTTTTAAAAATAAAGCAGATTTTAATGTCAATTTAGACACCAAAACGAAGTGAATAAGTGTAACCAGAGTTATGGCAAAATTAAATCAATGAAAATGAATACTGCAAAAACGTTAGTATTACGGTCAATGGGAAAAAGCAATAGTGGCAATTGGTCACTAGCAGGTCAAGTTGCACGCAAACCAAGGAGGGCCATAGTGATGTGGATCCCAGGACCAAACAATAACAGTCAGTTTGATTATACCTGGCTCGAAAAGCCCAGGTGCAGAGTTGTTCAGGCTATCCTTGGTACTGAAGCGGGAGCTGGTTTTACCACTTACACAGTGATAGTGAGGAAACAGGTGCCAAAACAGACAGCGGGGCCACTGCTGGTGTCAGCTGAAGCCTTGCGGTAATCCCTAGAGTGACAGCATCGAGTAACAGTGGTGGTTGCTGGACTGGCCACCATTAAGCCTTGGTACGGTAAGATCAGCAAGAAGGTATTTCAACACCCTGAAGTCCGGGGGTAAAAGGTAGCTACCTGAAACTTGCTGGAGGTCAGGACTACATTAACCACAGTGCACTGGACCATCTACTTTTAGGCAATTCCTTGGCTAATGATTCTTTTCTTCCAGTACGTTATTTTTTCCTGCAGACTGCAGGGGACTACTGCCTCTAGTCTAAGGGAGTCTGGAGTTGTCTTTGGCTCTCAAAGTGACCCTTCTGTCTGGCGGAATTGGTCTTTCGTTGTGGACGAGTCGCAGACGGGGAGTTTCAGGATGGTTGCCATAGCTGTGGAGTATCACACCTTTGGTTTGTGCAGCTGGTGTTCATGTCACTTCTGTGTCCTCTGTATCAATTTGAATCAGAACCGAGGTTCTGGTACCAGAGATGTTCCTGAAATCCGAGATTTAGGGGAGTTAGTGGTGTGGTTGCAAGTAGCCAATGGGCTACTAGCCCCAGTAGCTAATACGCTCCGGAAGTGACCACATTCGTGGGTGTGTGCCACCTTTTCAACCCAGATCCTTCTATTCTGCCACTTTAAAAAATGGCAGAAAACTTCCTTAGCTGTATAGGCTAGGTAGCCCACTCTAGAAGTGTGGCTAGCCTTCTCTAGTTTACACCTCCTGACTACATCATTTTCGTGCCTGCCTGGGTGCAATGTGCCTGGGGCACGGGAGGGCTGTTTCCTCCTTTGGGAGGAAGTCTGGTTGCATATTACAGGTGGTGTAAGCTTTGAAGCTCACTGCCTTCACTAGTCATCCTGTCAGGGAGAGAGGTGCGACGTCCTTTCCATCTAGTCTATTGTTTCTGACTCCTGGGATAGTTCACACCTTCTGGCAGGGGTTCAGAATCTTGATTTGCAGTAGCAGCTGTGGTCTGGCAGCCATAACACTGAAAAGGCTGGGGAAACCAGGTGGGCAACCTCGGAGGTAGCCAACTGGGTGCATGCCACAACAACCTTGTCACAAGAGTTATGTCGGGGGTGATGAGACACGTTGTTTGATACCAAAAATAACATATTTCGTTGGTAACATAATGAAGCTCCCAACCTTGGGAGTGCCCGGTTGTCAACCCATGTTATCCTATGGACCCCATATCACTTTTAGTAGCCTTTATAGTGACATATAAGCTTGCACTTATATGCCCTCATCTTTAGTATTATGCACCCTGCCTCCTTGCTCAGGAGGCCTTCCTTAGGGGTGACTGGCATATATTAAAAATAGTGCATTGAACTTGCCACACATTGTGAGGGTAGAGTCGAGTTCGAGCAGTTTGCACTGTTCCTTCAGTCTGCAGTGGCAGAACTGCTGTCATCTGTTTACCTTGGTCACTCCCTTGAGACCGCTTTTACTCCCATGCCCTGGGTACCCCTGGTAACATTTAACAGGGGGTTAAAGTACTTGCCAAATGGGATCGCCAATTCACACGTATCAGTGGTAGAGAGAGAGCACTGGCACTGAGGCCTGGTAGGCAGGCTTCAATACACTGTTGAAAACCAGCATCTAGTAGTCCAAAAAGGGACAAAAGGTGGGGGGAGGGTACCTGCCAAAAGGCACGTATTTCTTACACATTCTCACACCAAATCTCCTTATAAACACAAATTAGAGCTTGGCATGGCCTGCAGAGGCCTCTGAGTGTGTGGATGGCAAGAATCTATCTGATGTATTTAAGCATTTTCACTTAACCTCAGGGGCCTGAGGCTTGTCTTCTGGCTGCATGCAAACAGATTTGGTGATTATGTAATCTTCATCTGCCTTTCATTCAATTTGAAGTTGTTTCCAT
This sequence comes from Lissotriton helveticus, assembly GCF_964261635.1. Taxonomy (NCBI): domain Eukaryota; kingdom Metazoa; phylum Chordata; class Amphibia; order Caudata; family Salamandridae; genus Lissotriton; species Lissotriton helveticus. The sequence goes on along the minus strand of NC_136071.1, from coordinate 747,195,730 downwards.
TTAGCCCATGCTTGTGTCACCATAACCGATACATGACAATTTGGCTCTCATTATAAGTGGCTTATTAATTATGATGGGCTCTGATCCAGTGGAATTATATGCTTAGCAGGACGACTGCAGATGAGTTGTATACCACTCTGAGATTTCATCTGACATAAGCAGGAACATTCTCAAATCTCCATGTGGAGTATTAGGGGAAAACCTGCAGGAATTAACAAGATAAATCTTAATCCATGCATGTTTTATAAAACAAAAAATGTCTAATGGCTATAAATCCTCCATAAGAAATTACCAGGAAACCCCACAATCTTAATTCTGAGGGTGGAATGTTACAGGGCTTTTTTTATTTTTATTTTTTAATTGTTTTTATTGACAACACAAGACAACTAGACATATGGAGAGCCAATATTTCACATAAAGAAATACATGAGAAAAAAAGTAAGAAAGGAAATTAATCACAACAAAAAATGACACATCTGTAGATCTAGTTACAGACTAAATTAAAAATAAACATATAAACACAGCGCAGAATAATACAACAATGTACCAAAATATATTTTGGCCATACATTTCTTAACAGCTCAGCATTCAATAAGCAATGGAATAAAAATAAATTAATGCTGGGTTTAATTTTAATTTGAGAAAAAAGTTCCCCATATTTTATCGATTTTTCTCATTGATCGACCTCCTTTTATTCTGGCTAAAGAAGACTCCATATCAAATATTTCGTTTACAAGTGACCACCATTCCATTATATGCGGTGGCTTTGAAGTTATCCATGCCCTAGCTATAACCAATCTAGCGCAGGAGACCAAGATAATTAATAGATCTCTGTATATTCCAATAGATGGTTGCATGCCCAAAAGTACCATTGTTGCTGATATTGGAGTAGAAATCACTTGTTTCTGATTAAAAATGTTCTCTATTCCAATCCAGAACTCAGATAGTACTGGGCATGAGAATAGCATGTGTTCAAGGTCTGCTGCCACCAGGGCACGTAGTACGGTCACTTGATATATTATTTCGGGACCATTTTGAGATTCGTTGCGTGGTGTAGTATAAGTGACATATTGTTTTATATAGCTGAAGCCTTAAGCTAGAGGATTGTACCAATGTGTTAATTTTGCTGAATGAAGTAGAAATATTATATGCGGTTATATTTACCCCCAATCTTGTTGACCATTTTGCAGCAAGTTTAGGGCAGTCATCAACTTTATATTGACTAAGACACTTATAGCCTATGCTAATCAGAGATTTAGTCTTTTCCGTATATAGACAAATCCATATACCTGAGTCAGATACTTCTCTCAGGTTAATTTTCGTATCAAAAAATCTCGTATTTGTATATTCTTAAACCGCATTTGTTTGGGCAACTTATAAAGAAGTTTAAGTGTTTCAAAATCTATAAGGCCCGCCGTACCATACAAATCCCCTAGCGTATTTATATCATGTTTAGCCCATATACATCCTGCTTTGTCACTGAAGATTCCGGGTACTCCTGGATTGCCCCAGAACGACAACTTGGAATGAAAAAAGGAAGTCTTACCAATAATCATAGTTAGATTCCATATACGCACTGCCCCCCTGGCAGTCTTAAACCTAACTCTTTTAAAATAATTCGGATCATTTACTCTTGCGAGAAATTGATTAGAGTCCCTTCCCAGCATAAATTGATGAAAACAAAATTGATATTTAGAGTTGAAAAGACTGCGGAGGCGACCCAAAAAAGTAGCAAAAAATTATAATCTTAAGTCTGGGAAATTAAGCCCCCCTTTATTAGGCGGGAGTTTCAAGAATGAAAGTGATCTTCGAGCTTTTTTGTACCCCCAAATAAAACTACTAAAAATCCCATCTAATTTTTTGAAAAATAAATTGCTAACACATAAAGAAATTGACCTAAATAAATACAGAAATTTTGGTAAGATCTTCATTTTAATGAGGTTGATTCGCCCTATCAAATTCAAAGGAATCTTATGCCATTTTTTTAGAAGGGCTGACACTTCTTTCAATAAGACATCATAGTTAAGCTCATTTATGTCTCCTATTTTAGATGAGATTTTCACTCCTAGGTAAGTGGCAGCTTGACCAAATACCAGAGACACAGACCAGTGGCTTATAACTCAATATAACCTGCGTTTTATTTAGGTTTAATTTATAACCAGAGATGGCTCCGAACTTGTTTGCTTCCTCCGTGATTCCCGATATGGCTTCTACCACATCCGTTGTGTACATCTCTAAATCATCAGCATATGCTGTGATTTTAAGGGTGTTTGTACCAAATTTAAAAGGATTAATACGAGATTGAGACTGAAGAGCATTTATGAATGGTTCCATCGAAAGAGCAAATAAAAGCAGTGATAGGGGACACCCTTGGCGAGTACCTCTTAGAATTGGAAAATTGGAAGACAGCATGCCGACATAGCTAATTTTTGCCTCAGGGTGATCATATAGAGCCTTACTCATGAATTGACCCTTAAAACCAAATTCCGCCATGACCGCCCAGAGATAATCCCACCCCACTCGGTCAAAAGCTTTTTCAGCGTCTAATAAGACCATTCCGAGTGGAGTGGGATTAGTTCCTGCTACATTAAATGCTGTTATCACCATGTTTACGTGTGCAGTTGTGTCCCTACCTACCACAAAACCGTGCAGTTGTATATTAACTAATTTTGGCATGAGTGGGGCAAGTCGCATAGCAAGTACTTTAGCAAATGCCTTTGCAGCTGCGTTAATCAATGAAACCGGTCTGTAAGACCCACATTCCATTGCTGGTTTATTCTTTAAAAAAAAAAAAAACAATCTTAGCGGTCTTCCATGAATTAGGAGCTGTCCCAGTTTCACTGATATGATTCATAATCAAACAGAGAAGAGGAAGTAGTTCATCCATACAAATGGTATACACTTCTATTGGGAGTGCATCCTCCCCTGCTGCTTTACCTGAAGGAAGAGAAGCAATAGCAAGTCTAAGCTCTGTGAGTGTTATCTTTTCCTCCAGTTGTTCCATACCTTCCAATTCTATATCCCTATCGATGGCCAAGTTCTTACGGATGTAGGTTTGTATGCTATCTTCAGTTGGGCAATTTTCAGGAGTATACAGTTTGCTATAATATATGACAAATTGCTCCAATATTTGCGCTGGCTGACTACATATAATATTATTAGGTCCCTTGATGGATTTGATTAACGTATTCGCTCTATCATCGGCAACTTTATACGCAAGAATTTTCCCTATTCTATCTCCATTTTCGTATTGTGACAATTTATATTTATGTAATTTGATACTACTTCTGTCTCTAAAGGATTTTTTAATCATGGACCGCAGACTTACTAATTTAAGTTCTAGTTGAGCGACATTTTCCGAGCTTTGTACCCCACGTTGAAGAGTTTCCGCCAAGTGCTTTTCAAGTGTCAAAATATTAGATGTCATAGCCAAGATCTCATTTTTTCGTTCTGTATTTTGTCTAAAAATAAACTGCTGGTCAAATCCTCTTATACTAGCCTTACAGGCATCCCGAACATATATAAGTGAGGCAGAATTAGTATTAATTTCTAAAAATTCTTTAATATGTTCTTTAAGTTGAGAAATAAATATTAAATCCACTAATAAGTATCTTGGGAATGAAAAAAGCCTAGGTTCCTTTATGCTTAGAATGTTATTAAACCGGAGAAGAATAGGGTTGTGATCCGATGTAAGAATGTTACAGGGCTTTGTAGATGACACTTGTAATCATAGCCTTAGAGGTGGACAGGTCCACTAATGGCCATCAGATAATTAAAGTGCGGAGTCTCTGGATTCCCAAACAATGTTAATAATATGCTGCTGAGGGGTGTGGCTATCAATGGTGCAGAGGCATCTGGGCCCAGGCCTAAGAAGGGCCATCTGTTCCCGAATTATGGATGTTTTAAAATTAATGGGACTAATGGGCCTATACTAAATATTTGCATTTAGGCCTATGGCACACTTGCTATACCACTGATATTGAGCACTTACTTTTTCACTTCTTCACCTGCGGCCTGCCTTCCTAGAACCACTCACCACCAACCACAGGAAGGAAATGACAGGGTGTTACCAGGTGGCAATCGTGTGGACAGAATGTCTTTTATCGTCCACTGACCTGTTATGCAGCTCTAGTAAGAAACTAGAGTGTTTAAATTTGTCAAGAATGAGCAACTCCCTTATGTGGAGAACTAAAAGAAATTCACTATGAAAATGTTGCATGAAATTTTCCTATATTTTAAGCATTCAAATGATTAATGAAAGCTCTCTGAAAATGTGGGCAATATGGCAAATGTCAAGCGCAATCAAATTACAGAGGTTCCTGAATGTCTGAGATAACATCTTTTCGAGATCCTACATGGTTATGTTTCATTTATAAAGATCCAACAAGTGCAAATAGACAATGCGCTAATGAACAAAATACTAACATCAGGCAATTATATAAAGTAATACAACGAAAGGTAAATTAAATCATTTAAATGATGCATTTAGTTGACAGATGTAACAGGCAAAAAAACATGTGAAGCCATACAGATAAAGTTCATGTGAATACGTTGAGTGACCAGTGGAAGCGTGGGGATGATGGTATATTTGAAACAAAGCAGTACCTGGCTGGTAATACTCCAAGAGACTCATATTCAGCAATGGGGTACTCATGGATAGCTAGTTTAAACAGATATTGCAGTCTCAAGGGGCTGTTCCGGGAGTGTCATTGTTCATTTAGCAGAAGCTAGACATAATAATTCGATGCTGAGATACATATGCCAGTGCTAGAATTACCCATAAGGCGCTGTGAGGGTGGTAAATAAAGGAGAGATTCCCTTAAACTGGACAAGGTAACACTTAAGCTAAAAAGTAAAAAACAATACCAAGATTCATGTGTATAAAAAGAATTCTTACAGTTTATTGATAATGCAAACAATTAAAAAAGTGGACAGTAAAGAGACCACTCACCACTTATTAAAACAAGAAAATGACAATAAAAGATACACTTAAATTTCAACATTGACCAGCAAAATTGAAACAAAAAGACAGAAAAAAGTAAGACATTGGATTCGTACAATACTGGGTGTATATTCGTACTCTATTTTTGACACCTAAATTATGTATTCTATAATGTAGTATATCAACAAAGATGTCCGAGTTGTGAATTATACTAAATGGTGCGTCGACGCGTTTCGGTGGTTTTCCACAATATTCTCCACCTTTGTCAAGACTACATATAATATCTGTCGTCGTGTAGGGGTCAATAAAATCACCCTTAGGGTTTGCTTTTTGGAAATTGATGGGTATCAATTGTTATCCAAATCCAAATGCGGTATATCAGAGAGATTTGCTAGCTTCATGCATCCATTTAATTACGTAAAGTCTGGCTAAGAGTAAAATCGTCCTGGTGTTGGGACATTAAACGTTGAATGTGGGCATTCCGAAATAATTAAGCCCCATAAAGCGTTCAGTCTTCTTTCCTTGAACTATTAAAACCCAGAGGCGCCTGTGTCATGTCCTTGCGGTGTGAGCTTATGGTTCTCAATTCAAGCGCAGAGGACTGCCTACTTCTCTGGTTGTGTAAGGCCCGTTTGGTTAAAATGCCAGGGGTGCTTTCATCATGTGTGTACGATGAAAAGGGGATATTTCCCTGATAAGAAGCGAGATACTGCCTTCTTCTCTGGTTTACCTGAAATGCTCCAAGAGACTCATATTCAGCAATGGGGTACTCATGGATAGCTAGTTTAAACAGAGATTGCAGTCTCAAGGGGCTGTTCCGGCAGTGTCATTGTTCATTTAGCAGAAGCTAGACATAATAATTCGATGCTGAGATACATATGCCAGTGCTAGAATTACCCATAAGGCGCTGTGAGGGTGGTCACATAACCCTTTTCTCCTTTGCAAGCCCACAGCCAATGAAGGTCCATCCAGCCACTCACTGCCACATACGAAAGGAGAAAGCTGAATAGCCAGCGATGACGTCAGAAAAGTCCCAGAGAAACAGTGCTAGCGTCTCCACATGATCCAGACCCCAAAAGATTCACTCGTCCCATGGTCATTCACCCTCTACATGGAACCACTGGGAATACTTCTAGTTAGTAAAAATATAAAGATTCATCAATACATAGACATCAAACAGCTCTGTTTGTGGGTCTCATCTGGCATCGATCATCTGTAAAACAGAATTTCCATGATTCAAGTTGGATGTCTGAAGCCTTTCTTACTGAACCCAGTTGGAAAGTAGTTTGTCTTCATTTTTAATAATAGCAGACAATACTGAGAGCTAAAATGCAGAAATACTGCAGGGATGGGCAGAAGAGAAAGGAGTTCTTAGTGATTTACAGTACGGTTTCGTAAGGGCCGGGGGACGATTGAACAGGGACTGAATTTACACATCCTATTAGAGAAATATACCAATGCAAGAAGTGAAAGGTTGTTTTTAACTTTTGTTGATTTAACGGCTGCATTAGATTGTGTCGTTCATGAAAAATGACTGATTTTAGAGGGACAGGGGGTAGATATTTCATTGATTGCCTTTTTAAGGCAACTTTACGCAAGGGCTAGGGTGCGTTATGGATAGGAGGGGGATTGTACAAAAAGTTTTAGTGTGAAGAAAGGTGACAGGCAAGGTTGTGTTCTCGCTCCTTTTTTATTTACATTGTATATAGATGACCTTGAGACCTGCCTGATTAAGGAGTGCATGGATCTACCACTAATAGCGAATCGCCCTATTCCTGCAGTCCTATATGCAGACGATGCGGTCCTCATGGCCCGCACGCCTCTCGGACTTCAAAGGATAGTCACTTCTTTTACTAATTTTATGTCCAACCTGGGTCTGACAATTAACTGTTCAAAAACCTTTGCAATGAACTGCGGCAATGGGTCTTCCAAAAAGAGCAATAGTATTTCTATCTACAGTAAGGCTATAGAGTGTACTAAAACGTTTTCTTATTAAGGGATTTTATTTGATCAAGTAGGCACTTGGACTAGGGCAGTCAGATGAAGAAGGCTTTTGTTCAGCAAATCACTGATGGCGCTATCCAATTTTAGCCAAAAACTAGGAAAATCCTCTCCAGGAGAATTACTCCATATTTATAAGGCGAAATGTGTTGCGATTGACACTTACGGAGCGGGTATTTGGGGCTTTGCTAACATAAAATTATTAAAGATGGCAAAAAACACATTCCTTAAATTTCTCTTATCAGTACCCGATAGTACATCTAACTTTAATTGCCATGCTGAACTTGGTCTGCCCTATTTGGAGGACGTGATTATGATCCAGCCAGTCCTTCTCTGGCATAGGGTGTGGACCACAGAGGAGACTGATTTTAATCGTCAAATCTTAAAAGATATTCTGGGGTTGGATGGTGTAAAACACATCAGATGGCTGGAATATGTGAAAAAAAATGTTAGGTTGTCTGGGACACCAAGAATACTATAAGGACCCATACACTATGTGTAATTTGTCTAGAAATGATCTGAAGCTTAGTTGTATGAGGTACCTGAGTGAATTGAGATCAATGTCCGAAATGAAGAAACCAATGGTCCAGTCACACCATCTTACCCTGGCCTTTGAAAAAATTCAACGATATGTTTTATCAGTTTCTAGCGATTATGAGAGGTTTTTGCTAATGCGCTTTAGATTGAACATTATTTATAGAGCGCTAAGTTTCCCTGAATGTAATGACTGGTCCAGAATTTTATGTAAATGCCCGTGTGATGACGTTTGTCCACAATCCTCCAGACACATCCTGTTTTTTCTGTAAATTTGACCTTATTTCCAGAAAAAGATGGATCATGCCAGTGCTAAAACAACAGGGATTGAGACAATGCCACCCATCATTTCTGGCTTTACAATATCTTGATAATGGATTTACCATCGACTCTATTACTGCTTTTAAAAAAAAAAATTACAACGGAAATCAATTGTGATATGACATTATGTATATCTTTTTTTTTTAAATGCTCAGGGACTGTTTTAATGCGATTTTTATGAATTGTGCTTTTATGCTTTACTTTGTATAGTAACCGAATAACGTTTTTTTAATGGAGAGCTAAAATGTATCACAACTGAGAAAGTATTTGGATTCACTCTTGATTGTCGGCAGTAAGAAGTCTCTTGTTCAGTGGCTTTTCATTTAAGACGCATTCCACAAAGTAGACTTGGACACCTTGACCCTACCTTTTCGTTCTCTGCAAAGTTAAGTCAGGACATCTATCTTATATCATACTGTGGAAGAGCTATTCAAGTCAATCCCACATGGTTAGAGACAACTTCCTGCTCTCTAATATTCCAGGCAACCACCTGGCACCAGCAAAGAGTGCCAACCATGAAACTTTGTGACTCATCTACATTCTTTATTAAAGGGAACGTACAAGATACATCCAGAACAACACATATATTCAAGTCCTCCTTGATAATAATAAACATATCTTTCGCTTACTTTACTCCACCTATTTTGAATGCACATTCACAGTTCTAGGCACTGTTAACAGCCGTCTCGGGTGGCCAATGTCACCAAGATAAAAATGGCTCTATCGGTTTTTGTAATTTTTCTTTAGCACTACAGCATATGCCATTAGCTGCCGAGTGTCAAATTGCTTATGTGTGACATTACCATGGTTTAAGTGTGCTTATGTGTGACGTTCCATGTTTTTATGTGTGTCACAATGAGTGAATTGAAATTAAAACCATGCTGAAAAACCCCGGTAAAGATAAATATTAGAAATTACCCCACTTGGTGCCAGATGAAGCTTTAAAAGTAGGTGCCACTTTTTTCACATGTACTTGCACTGAGGTAGTACTTCTCACTAGAGGCATACTGCCATTGCATTTAAAGTTATCTGCGTCTTCAGAGAGCAGGGACTACCATCAACCTCATAATACAGGCATACTGTCCGAGGTTTAACCATTACAGCTGTTAATCTTTTCTTGACCTCTTATCATCTCTCCTGGGTGCATACACTGTTAGCAGCTAAATACTGAGGGCTTTATTTCTGAGCCCATTGTCACTTTTACGCCTTCGGTGCGTCACGTTTTGGTGATGCACCGGCGGCAAAAAAAGTGTGCCATGTTGAGCCCTATTTACAAAGTGACACTTCTAGGCAGATGCGTGACTTTGAAATCCCCTGCGCCACATTATACCTGCACCAGATATAATTTATGCAGTTTGGGCGTCCCCCGCAAAAAGCCTCGTAGAAGTGGCACAATGAAATCTATAAGATTTCAGTGTACCACTTCTAGGATGTCATTGCGTCAATTTCTTACACCTGCCTCACAGTAGGCGTAAGATGGATGTGGGCTCTTTCACATGGGGCTTGCCCCATGTGAAGGGACACATTGCTGGAGTTGCGTCTGTTTTAATTTAGGTATGGTAACAAGGACCTCCTGCAAAAAGTAGATTCCTAGGACAGGGCAATATACAATTGTAAAGAAAAATCCCTAGTCAACTTAAAGTCTATACAGGTTAACAGACCATTGAAATCACATACATGATATAGGACTCAGAGTACATTCAAGATCATTTAAAACTTCATTTCTTTAATATAAATTTCATTTAAAAACATTTTGGAACACATTATAACCATCCTTTGGTTACATATATGAGTCGATCATTCTTTAAATACATAAATAATCGATAAGACATACTAACAGACAATATATATAAAGACAAAAACTACAACAAATAATTTGTGAACAGGTAGCTTGAGTGGCTATTCGGTTGATCTTCTCTACGCGCCTTTCGGCATGTAATACGCCTTCATCAGGAAAGCCACAAAACTTCCTAAATTAAAAATTAAAAATAAACTGCATTGAGTCCAACGACACGCAATAAAATAGGTTTTGACTATCACTACCTCTTAAAGACTGCCATCTTCCAAGTGTGAAAGGAGTAAACAAGTACAAATGGGTGAACCAAGAGAAGAAGCCGTCACCTAAAGTATTGAGATATTCATGCGAAGATAAGAATATAGTGTATGTTCTGAGAGGGAAATAAAAGTGGGGCACAAAGAGTGCGTGATTAGCATTCTATATTCTTAAACATAAAGTTTTATTGCAATTATCAAGATAGATAATTGGGCATATCACACCTTAACCCTTTATAGATGGTAGTAGAGACTATCTAAGTTTCTATAATTAAGAGCTTACCAGACACAATGGTCAAGTCCGGTCACAAATGAGATAATCTTATTAAAATTGAGTACAGCAAGGATGGGCAAATCTGAAAATTGGGAACAAGCTGGATGAATATCTAATAATGAAACAATATTATTTTTTATTTTAAAACGTTTCTTATAATTGGATGCAGTTGTTTTACCATGGGCTGAAAAAATCACTGTCTTTGCCAAAAAATTCATCATCATCACCATAGGGTCCCATAAATGTGAACTAGTGAAATCTAAATGGAAATAAGAAAAAGGAATTATGAAAAAGGGAGCCAATTCTTGTACTGGAATGCATAGTAATACATATGTTGATAGATACCTGAATATTAAGGTATGGGAGGAACCTCATTATCCAAATATGGGGTTTCCATCAGTAGCTTGCTTTCAGGACTTCGCCTCAAAGAAAGGTTCTGTTGTCATAAATGATTAAGGGGACCACAATTTTTTCTAAAATCAAATATAGAATAATAAATCAAATTAAAATCCAAGATACATTCGTGTAGTATCTATACTATGAACTCTTTATTAGAAACACTGTCTACAGGTTATATTGGACGAAAATAAACTGATGGTCGCAAAAGTTAAAATTCCTAAACTGTCTTGCCAAATAACTTTTGTTTGTAAAGGAAGCTGTGGACTATCTTACGCGGTGTGTACTCAAAGTGAGGATTCATCTTTAGAGCAGCAAGGTCGTAAGTAAAGGAGCCATTAACGCTGAATATTCAGTGTTTCTGTGTGGCGTAGAGTCTAGATTTTGCTGTTTGTAGGGATGGAAATGTGGATACGTAATTAAGATGGAAGATTGCACTGGGGAGGCGGAAACTTGCCTGATCCTCTAAAATACGTGTCGTGTCCACTGGCGGCCGTCCATTATGGATTAGCTCGGTAAACGGTGCATAATTATTTGGCTGTTTGAGGCTCGATCCGCGTATAGAGTTGACGTGACCATATGACACGTAATGTCTGATGCGTCAGGTAATCACTAGACCGCATATCACTACCAACTAATAGCACTATTAATGGCGTTGGGAGGACCCGGTCAAAACTTTACGTGCCCAGCTCACAGTATGATGGATAATAAAGTCTCAAAGGAAAGAGATGGCAGGCCGCATGGATGTTCAAAACAGATGATATAATTGAATTTTACCGATGCAACAGGTTGCCTTCGCTCAATAAATGTAAATATATACAAACAATACTACAGGACCCACGGACAGGAGAAAGTAGGAGATATTAAGTTGCCTTACACTATAAAAAAGTAAATAAGAAAATACAAATGAAATAAAATATTGGATAATGTAAGAAACTAATTTGAGTCAGGAATGACTTTAACTTCTGAGTTTGGTGCTATAGAATGAAATAGTGTTTGCACGTGTGGTTTATAGAGATCAAGCGCTACAGCTCAAACGTTGTAAAGATTATTAATGATGGGAATTGGATTTTATAACATTTTCCCAAGCTATTTCGTTGTGGAGTCCATGTTTATATGTTTCTAGAGAAAAAATCCAGAAGACTTCTCTTCTTTTACGGATTTCATTGTTGCTGATTTCATCTGTGGCTTCTATTTTTTCTAAAATACACAATTTAATATCATCAGCAGTGTGACCCTGTTCAAGGTAGTGTTTGACTAGGCGTGCTGTGGATTTTTCTGTATGAATGGCTGAGCGATGTTCAGTAATATGAGTGACAATCGAACGGGAAGTTTCGCCTACATAGCCCAAATTACATGGGCATAAAATCAGATAGATACAATTTTTTGTCTTACAGTTCCAAAGTTTTCTTACGTGAATGGTTAATCTATTGTGTACAAGGACATCGCCTTCTAGGACAGTATCGCATGACTTACAGGAAGAACCTTTAAAGGTACCTTTCACTGGTATAGTTCCATCAAGGGTTTTCTGGACAAAAGCAGGGCCTTTTGTAAATCGTGAATGGACAACAACGTCCTTAATGTTTCTATTGCGGCGATGGGCAAACAGAGGTTTTGCAAGTTTGTGTTCTTGGTTTGGGTCACTGTTAAGAATGTGCCAGTTGGAGTTAATAATTTGCCGAATGGCCTCATTCATAGGAGAGTGTTTGGTGACGCAGACTAGTTGTGACATTGAGGAGTGATTATTAGATTTAAGTAGATGATCTCTATCATAAAATCTAGCTCTCTGTATGACTCTCTAATAAGGCGATGGGGATAACCTCTGGCTATAAATTTGGCTTTCATTGCCACTGCTTGAATGTCAAAATCGGACAAATTCGTGCAATTGCTTCCAGCCGCGGTCGGTAATGGGTGTACCTGCAGGGCGGTGACGTGGGGAGGGGCAGGGTGGGGGGTAGTAATCTATGGATTATGGAGCTTTACAGGTAAGTAAACATTTAAATAAATAAAACAAATTTTGTTGCGCGCACCGCATCGCATCGCATTTGGGGATGCAGTGCACAAAACAAAATTTGTTTTAAATCTCCGTAATCCATAGATTACTACCCCCACCCTGCCCCTCCCCCTCACCACATCCCCGCTCTGCAGGTACACCCATTACCGACCGCGGCTGATTGCGTCACAATCGTAGGAATTGTCCGAATGGGATGCTCTTTTTTTGTGCTCGCTGGTGGTAGCTGTCAAAATATAAAAGTGTATTTCTGGCGGTGGGTTTGACATAGAGGTCAACCTCTAGTATTCCAGAATTATGTCGAATTAAGATATCTAAAAATTCCACTTGATGTTGATCAGTATGGGCTGTACATTTGAGATTAATATCACATAAATCAGCCAAACAAGGAATTCTTGTAGTTGTCAATCCAGATAAAGAAGATATCATCTATATATCTCGACCATTGTGTAACCTATTCGAAGAACGGGGCAATTTCATTATGAATGAATTTGGATTCAAAGAGGGTCATATAGATATTGGCTACAGTTGCGTCTGTTGTAAGACACACACCAGCGATAAGTGAGTTTTGCGCTGACAGATACATCCGTAATACGGACAAATTTGTCATTCCTTGCAACATGATGCATCACACAGTAAATATGATATATCCGTCATGTTTCAAGGCGGGCGCAGTGAAATCTGTTGCTTCGCTGTTTTCACGCAGCGATGCAACAGTTTTCATAAATAAGCCCCTGAGTTTCAGTGTTTTTCTCAGTGCGGTGACAAATGGCTTTTTACACCTTTCGCACAAAAAGAACAATGGCTACTGAGAGTAGAGCAACTCTCCAAATTGGTGACAAAATATTCCAGGGCAGGAATGCGGGAATGCTGAATGATTTACATTAGTCTAACCCATGGTATGTGGTACTTGGCAGGGCTGCATGCATTTTTTATTGGTTTTGTGAGTGTTAGCCAAACAGTGAGACTGCCACCTCATGCCTGCGAAGTCTGGTAAGACTAGAGGTATTCTGATGGGCAACGGGAAAATTACCCATCTCGTGTCCTTCTCCTACACTAAAGTGTATCATCAGCCTTCCCTTGTCTCTTTCATTTACTGCTTCCTCTCCACACTCCTAGCCCTGTGGATCTAAGCCCCAACAGCTGCTTGTCATGGTATCTCCTCATCTGTTTTCTGCATACCATACACCCAAGGATGTGGACAAATAAAAAAGAAAGTAAACTTCAAAGAACACACAGACGCTGGAAAGCAATTCCAATTCCAAGAGGTCATGTTTCTGGTTAAGAGCAATATGTATGCTTGAGCTTATCTTCATATGGTAACACCCATGAGACATTGTCCAAACAGAAGCAGTGTCAGAGTACGGCCTTTGTCATGTTTTTATTACTACATACATCATGAAGGGGTGTATATTTTTGTCATATTAGACAAGTAAATGGATTCACGTAAGAAATGTAAAACTGGACATACTACTTACCATTGCTGCAGCAAGTTTGACGTGCCGATATTTATCTCAAAACTCATAATTGCGATACGTGCAGTAACAGGAGTTGCTGCACATATCCCACTTAACTGGGCCACTCATAATGAGGGATTTACTGTGGCTCACGAACACAGGTATGACTATTTAAGATTTGCTCCTGTAGGATTGAGCCATAGTACAGTCAGATGGCTTTTAGATACTCACTGTCTTTTTACTACAGATCATCCCAAGAACATTGGAACTGTGGAACAATCACACACTTGCACAAAGATATTCAATGTGCAGGCTGTTGTTTCTTATAAAGGGTGTTTGCTGCCTGTCTTTTTCTTCTCTGCAAGGTTAACTAGCAACCAGGGTGCGCTGTGTTAATAGAAGGAATGCACTCCTAAATGAAAGGCAGAATTGTGTTCATAAAAGAATGAAACAGAATGCATTGTATTAACAGGAGAATCTATAGCATGTAATGCTATTCTTAAGCAGTGGCGGCTCGCATAGGGCGTGCTGCGGGGCCGTGACTCAGGGTGGGGGAATTAGTAAACTCGGACATACGACAGAACGGAGGAAAGTAATTATTATGTTCCTCTGTTCCGTCATATGTCCAGTTGTGGTCTAAGGCACTATGCTAAGATCACAGTCTACTCCGTAGATGTGGTTTGGATATCTCTGATAACTTATTTTGCTTTTAAATATAATCCGAAATATTGTACTATGTTGTTTAATAAGGCAGGGAAAACATTCCTGGTTTATCCGTTTTTAGTGTCAAATTCAACTATAAAAAGTCTTAACTGCATAAAACCTATTCAAATTCTAATATGTCATACTTGTGGGGGAGTTATATGCATGGTTTCTTTTTTGGCAAGCACATCGTAACATAATAAACTAATCGTGATTAAGAAGACTCTGTCTTTATTCAACCTATGGCATCCCTCTGAGTCCTTGAAAATGGATGTGGGTAAGGTGCACAGCTATTTGTAACTTTCCAATGTAAGTTTCAGTGTGAAGTGCAAACAGTAAGAAATGAGGTTGGGTGCGCCTACAGGTAACGTGTCCGTTCTGTCATGTTAGTCAATTAGTGATTTTTAGTGCACACATAGGTTGTGAGTGCATCCCTGATTGAGGGCACACCTTTGGTTCTTCAAAAAGACTCCCTGAAAATAAGTCTATATTTTCATTTATTTCATTTCACCAAATGTTCATCTGTATATTTCATGTCATATCATATACGAATTTTTAATAGATTTATTGCATTGTTCAATCCATAATATTCATAAGATGCTCCAATGCATTTCGGGCTCATCAGCCCTTTTTCCAGGAGCTGTGTACGGACATCAAGGATGTTGTTCAACCGCTCACAAAGTCTCCGCGACGAACATCAGACCTCCAAACTCCCCCTCAACTGTTTAGTCAACTGAATTCACAACCACTTTTTACACCTTTAATATTTCACTACGCACTAGACTTGAGACCCTGCACGCACCAATAAGGTGCAAATCGGACACCATATACTCGGATATGAAGCGTGAAAAATGTGTGACACCCTTTCTTCCTAAGAAAGAGCTAGTTTGCCACTAACCATGTGTCCTTCTTTTTAAAGAAACAACGAAACAGTACAAACGTATGTATGAAACGCATGTTCTAGAATTAACAGTGTTATAGATTATTTTATTGATTCAATTCGCACACCCCAAATAGGGGCTCATAGGAGTAGTAAATACAGGGCTGGTCCCTGTATGGTCCTGATGAAAAGCTTTGGGGAGCTTGAAACATGTCGACCGAACACTGATTTAATCCTCATTATAGGTTAAATTGCAGTGTCAGACCCCATTTTAATATACCAACCTAGGAGCTTAATAAACTTGTTGAGGCCCACTAGCACGGTATTTTTAATCACTCACACCCACTCCACCACTATCTCACTTACACCACACATAGTCTTTCACAACCAAGTGCTCCTACGTAATTCGCAAGTCGCAGCACGCCCCTTTTCGTAGAGAACTGGGATGGCCCCAATGATGAAGCATGTCACCGTGGGGAAACCCCGGTGAGTGAGGGGACACTAGAAAGAAATTTTTCTTTCTCATTGGTCTATTCTGACAAAATCTGATCAGTGACCATTACACAAGCTAGGTCTCTGAATCCAGTATATTGGGTTCCTACTGTTATGCACTAAAAATCACTCATCCCTCTGAGTCCTCCCACAAGTTATCAACTAGAATAAGGCAAGCACATTCCTACTTTTCAATCGAAACACTTTTTTTAAACCAGTAGTACAGGTGAATTGACAAACAGAAAGTAACCTCAAAAACACTACCATGATGAGAAAACGATACTGGGATTAAAAGTGAGTAAAAATGAAACGTTCTAGACAAAGGCAGGTACTTGAAAAAGTGCAAGGTTTATTTGTAGTGGGATGTTAAGGGGAAATAGAATGCATGGACAAGCAGGCAGAAGGAAAAAGTAGATCAGAAAAATAAATCATTTAGCTGGAATGCATGGAATAATTGGATTATATTAGGCAATATAGGACTACTAGAGTTAAACAAGCTTTGGCAACCCAATAAAGGGGGAATTAATGTGCTTACACATTCAAACACAGGCATGGAAAATTCCCTCAAACTATTTGTGCCATTTCTCTGTGCAACCTATCTCCTTCTGTGCCTCATATGTCTCCAAGCTTGTGGAACTGAAATAGGTCACTGTCACAGAGATACTGTACAAATAGTCTTTGGGCACATGCCTATGTTTACTTGTCTGAACACATTAAGGCCAGACTGTGGATTATTTTTGAGATGGTCGTTTGCTCACTGTTGTAAAACTAGGAAAAGCCAGACTTCATTTTGAGCATGTTAAGTTAGCCTGTCCGCCTTTGGCCCATAAACAGCATGTCATTATTGTTGTCGGGATTACATCTAGTGTCCATTTTAGCTTCCCTTCTAACTTAGCATCTTTTCAAGACGGTGCTTTGATTATGTTTTTCATAACGATTAGACATTGTCATTTACGCATTTACTTTTGGTAGACATTGTTCTATAGACTGCACCATTATTTCTGGTTACACACTTATTAGAGTGCAAAGTACTTGCTTTACTATGTGCTCATAGGAGACGACTCTCTTCTGGACTAAGCAAAATGTTTACTCTTCTTCTTGAGCAGAATGTGATAAGATTGGTGTTTTATTATTCTCGTTCTTTGCAGGACTCTTCAGACAATTGGCCAGAGAAAAAGACGGACTCACAGCTCTCTGAGGTCAGTATAAAAAAAGAAGATAAACTTCCACTACAAAAAGTGTAATGCAAAAAGAAGAAAGTGGCAGGAATTTCTGTGAAAATGCCACAAATACTCAGAACTCTTCTTCAGAACAAGACATGGGCTAGAACTCTTCTTGTCATCGCAACAGAAGTCACAATAGTTCACCAGACTTTTCGAGAGTTTCTGGTGGTGAGACAACTGATGAATATGTGCAAGTTGAAACTCCAGATCAGCAATTTAGCCTGCCAGATAGAATTTATGATTTGTACTTTCAAATTGAGGGTGAACTACAACGTACTAGTAAAGTAATATTCTGTCAGAATTTGATTGCTGAATATGACATACTTTTGGCTGAACTTGATTGGTCATGGAGTTTGTTAGTATTGTTGTTCAAGGGAAGGATGTTATCATACCTTTCTTTCCTGTTCTAGAGGACTTTAAAGCAGACTAAGGGGTGTGTGATCGAGTGATACCCAACTGGGACTGTAGGTTAGATTTAATAACAGTTGCTCATGAGGGATTAGCGTCAGTTTCTATATTACAGAAGTAATTCTGGTGGCAAGGTCTCTATCAGTAAATGAAAAAATGTGTACTATTCTGTGACATTTGTCAACACATTAAATGTTCCACAGTTGCATGCCCACCTCAGACACCACTCCATACGGATGGTGCATTTAAATATATATTAGTGACTGTTGATTCTTGATCTCTATGGGTGTGACCAAAGCGATTGGCTGACCTTGAACTGTTATTAAAGATTTGCAAGTCTTTATCGGTATGTATGCAATCACAGCAGTCCACTCGAACCAGGGGCCAGTATTTCCCTCTAAGGCATACTGGGATACTATAGGTACCACAGATGTTACTGGCCATTATCCCACCCCCTATCCTCCTGAGAGAAATTCGATAGTGGAACAGATGAACCGTGACTTAAAGCAGCCCTTAGCAGCCAGACTATTAGGTTCAGGTTGCAGTTGGATCCCTCACCTATTCGGTGTGCAGAGAGAGTCAAATATTCTTCCTAGGCGTTTGTTCCATATCCTGAGAACTCTTGCTTAGTGGTGGCAGCTTCGCCCCTTGGCATCAATGTGTCTTACAGGAAATACAGGACTTCTGAGATGAGCACTCTAATTTAAGTCTTAAACAATCTGCCACTGACATAGTGGAGGTGCAACCAGTGGTTCTGGCGGAATTCCTAATGCTGGGGATCTAGTCTGAGAGAAAATTGCAGATAAAAAAGAGTTGGCCTGTCCTACCGTGCACTGGTGCCTGTCCTTGCCATTTAAGGTACACAAACTGTGATTTTGCCACTGCTTGTTGGTTGTTAACAAAAATTACACGTTTCAGTTGATTTTATCAAACCACACCATGTGGCCATTCCTCAATAGTAGGTTATGAGGGTTTCTGGGAAGTTTCTTGTCACCTCTACCTACCCTGCAAGATATCCCTTTAGTTGCATTAAGTGGTCCTAATCCTAAAATTTCAATCACCCACACTGATTATAGAAACACAAAGTGTGTGGCTGATGTTAGTTTGCCATTTTCTACTGCTGCTCCCAGGGGAGCTTTAGGTTCATGGCGGCCCTGGGCAGGGAGTGTAGGTAGGGGCTCTGGGAGAGGGTGTCCGGGCGGGGCGGAGCCCACCGGAGCTTAGGAAGGTGGTACAGAGCCGGAGGCCACCGAATTCCTGCCAGGGGCCGCCACACAAATATGTATCCATCCTCAGAGGATTATTATATTATGGATATATATTTTCGTGGCGGCGCCTGGGGTTTGGCGGCCCTGTGCAGGTACACAGCTTGCACATGCCTAAGGCCGCCCCTGCTGCTCCTTGCAATTGATTTGTGTATTACCAACTGCCTTTAGAGGCTTCTACCTGCTCTCCTTCCCTTGATCAACTCAGACTTACTCTGTTTCTTTTGTCAACAATGATCATTTTTCTTCGGACTCTTCGCATTCCTCCATGGTGGTGTGTGTGGACTATTCCTTAGGCTGAAAAAGACTCACCTGACTCCTCCTTGGTCCTTTTGGGTGAATTTGTTACATACTTCTTTTCACTGTTAAATGGACACTATCTCCCTAATTGTATTGCTACAGAACTGGTAGATGAGATGCTCACTCCCCATTCTTCTTCACATAAGGTTCGAAGAGACTTGTTTTTGTGTCCATTACTGCATTGTATTCCTGATGAATGGGCTGTTATGACTGTTACTAATATGCTATTTGAATCATATACAGTATTTGAAAATGAAGATTTGTATTTGAACTCTGCAAATTATGGTGAAATGTTTTGTTATCATTATTACACCCATCTTTTTTTACACAGTTAGTACTCCACATGCTTTTTTTAATTATATACAGTACAAATACTATCTGACACCACCTATGGGTAGTTCCAATACATATTAAGTTCCCCTAGTTTTACAGTCATGTTCCTACAGACCCAGTTTTATATTTTTATAAGCTACATCTTCTCCAAGGAAGAAAATATGCTGGCACAAACAAAATTGATTTATTCTGATTCATTTTTTGCCCAGCCTACAGGCTACAGGGTTATGAATATTGGAAAAATAACATTTAGCTAAAGTCTGCTTGGGGAACGTGCATTTGACAGGTCCAGAGCACTGATGCTTTATTTAGAGCATGTCTAATTACCCGGCACATGATATTTTTAGGCAAAACAGTACAATAGACTACATAGCTTGTATTCGGCAATGTTAAGAATTAAAATACACCAAGCATTCCCTCTATTGCAAGGTCCAATAACTGATAACTGTTTGTAATTTTCACAGAAGACCAGCTTAAGGAAAATGGTGCAGAATGGAAAGTACAATTCCTCACTTTATGGTTCAGATGGGTGATTATTATGGCCAATTGATACCAATGGTTGTAATGCTAATTTCTTTTAACTCTTCCTAGGTGTTTAAAGCAAACAGGCCGGACCGTCAGTATAATAATACACAACACTCTGAGGTAGTCACTATGTATTTTATGGGTAAACTGTGCCATCAATGGTTAGAACACTCAATATTACGACAGTTAACATCACATCACTCCTTCCAGATAATATGGATTTCCAAGACTTCCTGTTGGTTCCCATATCTCCTCATTCTAAACATTTTATATATGTGAGTTACATTCAAATGTGGACAATTTTCTAACAGGAAGCTGCTGAATGTTGGAGACCAATTGATTGGACAAAGCTTTGGCTTTTGTCGATAATGAGATGACTATATTGTCAGCTCGTTTTTATTCATTGATTATTGTTTACTCTGCATTCAATATCATTCAAAATGACATATCTATGCTTCAACATGGCTAGAAACAGTTAAGAGTGATTAAACAATTTGAAGTTTTAAAATCATATCAAATGCCATGGGATTATT
The DNA here is from genome assembly GCF_964261635.1 of Lissotriton helveticus. Lineage (NCBI taxonomy): Eukaryota > Metazoa > Chordata > Amphibia > Caudata > Salamandridae > Lissotriton > Lissotriton helveticus. Next base: position 747,175,081 of record NC_136071.1, on the reverse strand, counting down.
TGAAAGCAGCTGAATTGTTTTGCTTTATAATTTGACACGCTTGGAAACAACGAGAGCTATAAAGGAAGCCATCTATACCATGAATAATATTGAACATGTAGAAAAAGGTTTTTTTCTGTTGCATGAAACACCATCTGCTATATGACTTATTCATGGGTTTTGTCTCTCCCAGGTTCCACATTTTATTTCACATCTTGTCTTAGGCATTTTCAAGTAGGCATATGAGGAGATAGAAGCACATTTATTTTACATGAAACTTGTTTTCTTCCTTTCATTATAGATGCATACATGAAAACATAGATGTATTTGTTAAAGTGAATGTGGAGTTAGTTTAGGTTGCTCCTTGGTTTGTAAAGAAATTACAGTTCATGGAGTTTGTAATGCATCAATGGCCTATTTAGTGTGTTATTTGAAAGGGATTCCTGTACAATTGATCAAAACGGAATTGTTGTTGCTTTCTAATGGAATTTATTTAATTTTGAATGATCAAGATTGTTGTGAGATGAATCCACGTGTCCCTTACGTGGTCACTGTTTCCAATATTGTAATTTGCTATATGTATATTTTTACATCCTTCCAGATGTATTGCTAGTGAAGCAACTTTGTGATGCAAGGTCCCAGTAGATCAAATAAGCTTTGATAAGTTGAGCATACTGAAAAGACAATGTTTCAAAAAGATGAGGCTCGTACATCTGCCTGAGAAACTTTTGATGTCCAAGTTGCACATTCTTTGTCGTAAGTACAATCACTTTTATGCACTCAATTGCCACAGCACTTCAGTAAGCAAATGCACCATATTTTTTATGTTGCTGACATGCCTGAAGTGACAATTTTTTCAGTAATTGGGCCTGGAGTTGTTTCTACATTCATGACTATACTTGGAGTTTTCTCTTTTTGCATTCCTTATTTTCAAGCATTTTCAGAGGCATTCTGAATGTGTCATTGCTCTTAGTTGCTGTATTGGATCTATTTTTGGTGCTCCAAAATGGATGTCCCACAACGAGGCCAAATGGAAATGGAACTACTATACATACTTCTGCATTGTGAGCTTATGATACAGTATTTTGGTGAGTCGCTATTACTGGACTTGAACAAGCACTGGTCTCTGTCCTTCCGGCCTGCCAACCCTTATGGTTTCAGAGAGTGCAGCCTGTGTTTGCTGTCAATTAAGTGTGCTCTACTTTTCTCTTGCTATGTAATTGTTGCAGTATACGGATATAAATCTGCTGGTGAGTTATATGTGGTTGCATTGGCTGTGTTGTCAAATGATGGTACTTCCTTTGCTGCAAGATGCATATTATGAGCCACTTTTGCCAATGCCAGATGCTCCTTTGACTTCAGGTTTCCTGGCATCTGGGCTCTCTTCTGTTGCTACACTCTGGTCACTGTCATCTTCACGTCTGCTGAATGGGCTGTTGATGACCCCCTTCGTTCTTTGGATCATGCTCTTCAGGCCTCTGTTGACATGATGCTTGCAGTTAAGGGTCCCCTTTTTGGCCCTAATGACACTCCTGATATGACTGTTGTGGACACTTTGGAGCCCCTGTTCTTCATTTTGGATGCCTCTTAGTTTAATTAATTAATGTTTTAAAAAAAGAATTTGGTAGTATACGTGGTTTGTTATTGCCATTTTTTATTTGGTTTGAGTCTGCTTATAATGTGTTGATATGAAATGTAAGGTTTTTATACACACCTAGGGGCCGATTCCGATTCGGGGAAAAACGCTCCGAATAGCCGTTCGGAGCGTGTTTCCCATACGAATCGTACCCTGCAACGTCCCCTGTATGTACGACGAAGTACGATTCGTACCAGGAGCCGTACGACTCTAATCTCTGTACGCTTCTCCCTCGGAACCCGCTGTACGCGACATCTGTACGGTTCGCGGCTGGTTTTTACGACCCAGCAAGTACGATACATGTCAGGTACGCACCGTATGACCTTTTTTCTACGGGAGCTGAAAACAGCCGTAAAAGCAGAGTTCGCACCGAAACAGGTACGGAACGCCCCCCCGGGTACGGTGCGTACCCCCCATGATCGCAGGGGTACGCACCATACCCCTGCGATCATGGGGTGTACGAGCCGTACCCCATGTCCGATGGGTGTACGAGCCGTACCCCATGTCCGATGGGTGTACGAGCCGTACCCCATGTACGATGGGTGTACGAGCCGTACCCCATGTACGATGGGTGTACGAGCCGTACCCCATGTACGATGGGTGTACGAGCCGTACCCCATGTACGATGGGTGTACGAGCCTTACCCCATGTACGATGGGTGTATGAGCCATACCCCATGTACGATGGGTGTACGAGCCATACCCCATGCACGATGGGTATACGAGCCGTACCCCTTGTACGATGGGTGTACAAGCCGTACCCCATATACGATGTACACCCATGGTACATGGGGCACGGCTCGTACACCCATCGTACATGGGGTCCGGCTCGTGCACCCCATGATCACAGGGGTACGGTGTGTACCCCTGCGATCATGGGGGGTACGGACCGTACGGTGTGTATGTGTTTGTGTGCTTTTCCGTGCGACTCGCCCTTACCTGACGTTGACTGTACGAATCGCGTCCTCATACCCCGGTCCGGATCGTACTCGTCGGGTCGTACAGCATGTGTACGAGTCGTACGGCATGTGTACGAGTCATACGGATCACGGTTTCAGCCTTGCAATACGTACGGATCGCGACGATTCGGACGGATTCACGAAATACGGATCGTACTACGCGACTCGGACGGATGGGTACGATTCGTACGGAGAGGGCTCCGGATACAAATCGTACGGACGTTTTTTTCCCGAATCGGAATCGACCCCTCAGTGTCTATATTGTGCAGTTTTACTAACCTAATACACAGTCCTACTTAATTCATAGGAACCATATAACATTATCCTTCGCAGAACTTGTGAAAGTGTCAGTTCATCCAAACAATGACTTTGCTCCCACACAAAGCAAGACAAGTCTGTTACAAACTCCCTTGTATTTACATCGCAAGGTCTGACAACGAATGTGCAAAATAAATATGTAGTCCGAGTTGAAGTATTTTCATTATGCTGGGTTATACCAGTTATGTCTTGGATTCATGGAAAGTCCCCCAATGTAGGGTTAAAGTCAGAGGTCAAACCTTTATATATCCTAAGAACAGACCACATAATCAGCGAAGTATTTGTCTCAGGTTATCACAAGAGGTCCTGCCAAACTGCTGCAGCATCCATTTCTATGCAGAGAGCCGATACAGAGAGTAGAGGAGAGGAGCTGAGCCCAGCTGGTGTGTTTTTCCTTCTTAGAGAACACTCTCTCCTAGCTGACGTCTGATAATCACAGGTTTTCCGCTGAGTACAGGTATGAGGTGTGCTACATCTCAAGAAACTCTAAAGGCAAGTTAGCTACTCCATGCTCTCATAATGTAGTGCATAGAAGTAGCCTTTAGAGTGATAGGCTGCTAGGAACATTTCAATCTTGTTAGAAATGTTCACATTATTCTCACTGCTAGTAACACACATTAGTACTATTCTATTTATATTCTGTGTGATTATTCCTCAGACTAAGCAGCAGTATGAGATTGTCGAAATGAAATCTTTTAAACATATATAGTGTATTTTCCTAGTACAGATTATGTGTGCACTATTCTAAAGAATGAAATTAAGTTTGAATTACCACTGTGTCTTTGATCCCTTTAAGGGACTGTTAGTAACCCAGAAATCACAGACAGCACACTGGTGGGTCTGTCAACTGGGGTTCTGAGGGGATTCAATATCTTGGACTTTCAGACCCCTTATGATCTTCTGATAGGCTTAGCAAGTGTTTAGGGGGTTTCTTTGAGGTGCCACATTTTTGGTTTGCTCAAGTCAGTAGCTGGGATTGACTCCTCATGCCGCCTTAACCAATGGCCCAGCAGTTCCAATGGGTAACTATACTCACTTTTTCAGCAGTTCCTGTTTGTCCTACTGCAAACAATCCCACAGTGCACCTTACTCCTAAAATCCTGAAATCCAAAATGGGGGAATTGTTGCTCACTTGTGCAGTGTCTTGGTTACCACACAGAGGTGTGTTTATTAAAAATATGCAGTCTCATTCCCTTTGTTGACTACAAACTGGTTCTGGGGAAGCTTCCCTCACATATGTAAGATTTTTTTATTTTTTTATTACAGAGTTTTATCCAGCAGCGGTCCGTGGAGGGAGTACCATGGGGTGGAAAGGCGGGGCGGGGAGGGGCAGGGTGGGGGGTAGTAACCACCGGAATATGGATGATCAGAGGGGTATATGGTCAAAATATCAATTCCAAAATATAGACTAACACAAATATCGACTCCAAAATATAGAATAGACAAAATATCGAATGGACAGAATATAGACATCAAAAATATTGTTTTTAAGGTAAGTAATGTAATATCGATTTTAAAAATATAGAAAGTCGAAATATTGAAGTACGTAATATAGGTTATTAAAAATATTGAATTTTTTATAATATCGATTTTTTTAAGTGTTTTATATATTAGTATATGTGTGAAAAGTGTATATTTTGTTGTAATTTATTTGAAGTAATCAATTTTATGGTATTTAATTTGTGCATAATTTAATTCTGTAGCGGGTTGTGGGTTTATAGGGGAATAGGGTGGGAAGTAATTTAATTATAATTAATTAACACCTTAAGAGCGTTGTAAATCCCTCCCCAGTGCTGCGCTGTCCATTGGAACTAGTGCTAAATGGACGTCCAACGGTCGCACGCAGCACTGGGGAGGTAGTGGCCGTGACGACCGTTGGCCGACGGCAGCAATTAAGGGGTTAAATATGTTAATTAATTTATTGGTATTTATTTTGAATACATTGTTAATTAATTTTTAATTGGTAATTAATTAATTCTTAATTGATAATTAATTTTTATTAATTGATAATTATGTGAATAATATTAATTTATTTACTGTAGCGGGTTGTGGGTTTATAGGGGAATAGGGTGGGAAGTAATTTAATTATAATTAATTAAATATGTAAATTTATTTATTGGTATTTATTTTGAATACATTGTTAATTAATTTTTAATTGGTAATTAATTAATTCTTAATTGATAATTAATTTTTATTAATTGATTAATTGATAATTATGTGAATAATATTAATTTCTTTTCTGTAGCGGGTTGTGGGTTTATAGGGGAATAGGGTGGGAAGAAATTTTATTATAATTAATTACACATGTTAATTTATTTATTGGTATTTATTTTGAATACATTGTTAATTAATTTTAATTGGTAATTAATTAATTCTTAATTGGTTATTATTTTTTTTAATTGATTAATTGATAATTATGTGAATTATATTAATTTATTTTCACTAGAGTGGGAATAGTAAAATTTACCCCTATGCTATCCAACGCTTTCCCTACTGTTGCACTCACTGGAGTGGGAATAGTAATTTTTACCCCTACGCTATCCAACGCTTTCCCTACTGTTGCACTCTCTGGAGTGGGAATAGTAATTTTTACCCTACGCTATCGAACGCTTTCCCTACTGTTGCACTCTTTGGAGTGGGAATAGTCATTTTTACCCCTACGCTATCCAACGCTTTCCGTACTGTTGCACTTCCAGGAGTGGGAATAGTAATTTTTACACTCCCGCTATCCTACGGTAATAATATTGTGTATTGTTTATTAATATATATATATGTTTTAACATATATGATTGTATGTTTTTTTTGTTATAAGTTAAATTAATTATTTAATAATTTTAAGGTCATTTAAGTATTTTAAGTATATTTTAGCTACTTATTTTTGATATTTTGTTAGTTTCACATTATTTTTAAGAAATTCGATATTTTTACAAAGTATATATTTTTAAACGATATTTTGGGTTCGATATTTTGGTACTTACCTGTTTGTAGATAGGAATTCGATATTTTGTCTGTTGATATTTTGGCATCTATATTTTGGGTAGTCTATATTTTGTCCCTCGATATTTAGTCAGTGATCCGATCAGAGGTAAGTAAACAATTAAATAAATAAAACAAATTTCGTAGCGCACGCTACATCGCATTTTGCGATGCAGAGCTCGCAACAAAATTTGTTTTATTTATTTAATTGTTTACTTACCTCCGATCATCCATATTCCGGTGTTTACTACCCTCCACCCTGCCCCTCCCCTACCTCCCTTTCCGCCCCACGGAACTCCCTCCACAGGCCGCTACTGGTTTTATATAGCACAAACTTGACCCTAATCGGGTATCAGAGCGCTTTACATAGCACCAGTTACATTACATGAGGACACATTCATGTTTGTTAGGCACGGGGAGATTTAGTGATTTGCCTAGAATTACAGGATGTTCAGCACCACTGCCGGGACTCGAACCCAGTACCCCAGTTTCACGGTCTTCTGCCCTAGCCATTAGGCCAACTCCTCTCCCCTAGCCGTTAGGCCAGTCCTCTCCATTGTACTTTTAAATATCAAGTATCTTACCTTGTGGGCATCAAGGTGAATTTAGGGTAACTTATTAATATTTAAAAGCAGGGTTTCCCACCTTTCAGAAAGAGTTATTTTGACAGGTTTGCAGCATGTATACATATGGTAGGCCTGAAGCCATGATTTACAGGCACATCCTGTGAATGGCACAATAGATGCTGCAGTCCACAGGTGGCATTTATCTTCCGTGCCCTGGGTGTATTTCTTACACCATATACTAGGGACTTGTAGGCAAGTTAAATATGCCATTCAGAGATAAGCTAATTTAACCATGTTTGAAGGGGGAGCACAGTCTTGTTACAAAAATTGGGGGTAAATTATGCCAAAACCACGGATTTCCTATAGAGACCTATTGGTTTTCCAAATGCTTGTTAATTTTTCTATTTATTCTGACAAATATTTACAGCGATCTTTGATTTTTCTTTACATTCTACATCTGATTGTCAATTAACATCAACATGAATGTGCTCTGGTGAAACAGATATAAAGCTAGTTGTTTTTGCGAAGATATTTGAGTGGAGATGAGCATAAATATGTGTATTCTAAGTAAGGTACATAATCCTGGATAGACTGTTATCCCATCTTGTGTGCTTGAGGAAAAATCGTGGATCAGATTATTTGCGTTGCACCTGTTCTGGCCAATTTTGGAATGGTGCAATGCAATTTTGCATAGACATCTGCACCAAATGACTACTGAAAAATGATATCTGTGTTATATGATGATAATGAAAAAACAATATTTTGCATTGGTCTGTCGTTGCAAATTTCAGTACTATATTGTCTGGCACGAGGGTACCATTTCCCAAAACCAGAACAAGACCCACAGATTAGTTACTTATGGGATTATTTTATATTTGATTTAAGCTTCTTGAGCATGACGTGTACTGCAGGATTTATCCAGCCTGTTGAAAAAATGATGCCTTTCACGTTATGAATCAAGCTGCTGACTATTTGTACATGAACCTTGAGGGCGATAACTCCACGGTTGCTAGGTGGAAAGCCTTTAAGCTGATTATCCATTACTGGGCGCAGCATGTTCAAAGTAACTAGAACATGGCTTTACTGAAGCACCTCAAAATAAAATAATAACATAAAGACATCTTTTCTTTGCTTTATTTTCAAGCTCCTTTTCGAAGCTAGCAATTGAAAACTAAGATCAAAGATAAGTGCGATGAAGTCACCGAATTTTGAAACTGACAGGCCACACCTCCAGACGCCATACATTATTTTCCCTTGCAGCACATTTGCGTGGGAAACGGTTGACACGTCATTTAAGATGAAATCTTAAAATATTCAGAATAAAACTGCTACAGTGTAGATATTTTGAGGGAAATTTTTGCCAGTTTGTATCTTTCACAATTCGTGCTCTCACCTGATCTGCATAGAGAAGAGGCTTAATTAGAACTGCAGCTGTTGCATATCGATTCTGGACCTACAATATTTGTTTGTGCAGAACATATTGGCATAAGAGATATTTATATAAACACAAAACGCGTTGCCAAGTATGCGTGATTACTGAACGAAAACCAAAATCATTACTTGATTAATTATGGATTAACTGCCACTCTTCTTTGATGTTATGTCACAGACCACTTATGCGTTTATTAGTATTTACAAACGTATACAGGTAAGAAACCCCAGGAAATCCAATCCTGCAACTGAATATGTGTATGCTATAGTCCCACCCTAAGGGCAGATTTTCTGTAGCCGCATTCCACCAATCCTGATTAGTGAGTTAGGGTTATCTTATCTCACTTTAAGGAATGCGGTTGAAAGGGCGAGATTTTGATCGATACCTTATATCTATTGATCCAAACCTCGATCTGGTCGACTGAACCTTTATTGCCTGTCTTGGAAGGAAACAGTACACCTATCTGCAAGTTAGTTCACCCAATAAAGGACTCTACTCTTAAAGATCACGGACAACTTCTAGGTTTCAAAAGTTTATTTTAAAGATATAATGAGCTGCAAATACAAGCATCTCAGAATGAGATTCACGAGATACACAGGTCCAATTACATACATGTGCTCTCGGAAAGCCCTCAGACGAGCAACAGAAATCACTAACACAAGTTCTAAAAATAGCAAAGCTATCAGCATAGACGCATATCTCTCCTTCATTTAGGTTGGAGGAAAACAAACACAGGTTAGGCGTCCCTACCCTGTTCTAGATGGTATCCCTACTTAACCAAATCCCAACCTAACAAAGGTGTCAGCAATGAATGACCCCCAAGGGAAGTCACCCACTCTAAGTCTCTTGGTGAAAACCTAAAGTTCTCCAGTCATGACCCCTCACTGCCTACCCATCCGCTCTCTAAAGGGTCCTCAGGTCTCTGCTCTAACTCCACCCAGGGGTGCTGTCCCTAATACAAAACAGTCAACAACATTTGAGACGCCCCTTGCGAAACGCCTCTCACGTGGTGCAACTTCAGGCTTTTTCCATGATGCTTTGTATTGGGCCTCAGACGTTAGAGTTGACCTTGCTTCTCAGTCTCTTCTCCGGCCCGCTGATACCCCTTAAACATTCCAGAACCCTCCTCCATGTCTGGGCCGTCTACTGAACAGACCTCTATTCATTCACTTATAATTGGATCCCCCCTTTCCTGTTGCAGGCAGATATCTGCCGCCAAGAACCCAACTCTCATAGACTTCTAAAAAAGGCTTGCAACATTTCTCAGCCCAGACATGTACGTGTAAATCAATGCTAAAACATTTCAGGCCTACAATATTTCACATTATGATTATAGCATTCAATTTCTTCATTTAATTAAAGCATGTTAAAACTCTTATTCTATTATTTAGAAAACATTACTCTAAATCATGGCCCATTAATGCAATGACCAAAAACGTTAAACCATCTGTGTCGTGAAAAGAAACACCTTCCCTTTTAGCTCCAGCTCTGGCCCTGAGGCCTACCACGTTCTGCGTTTTACCACAGACCATCTTATATGTTAACAGCTACACGACATAGATTCAAAATAATCTCGTCTAATAAAATCATATAATGTCACGCATTTCTGTATTAGTTCCACTTCTACTTAAATCTCTATATTAGCTATACATTTAGAATATAATTTCAGATACTATTAGCACTCATGGCATTTCTCTTCATGAATTATGCTCTCTATAGGTAAGTGTGATGTACTCATATATTTATATCAGTTTGCGCTCTCTCAGTTCCCCCCTTTGATGACCTCTCGGGGTCATCACTAACATTTAAACTGCAGTTATTGCTGGCATTCTCTGCGCTTCCAGAGCTCTCAGGCTCCTGTACTGATTATCTTGTATGGCAGCCAATCTCTGCAACTGTTCTCTTTGGGCCCTTTCTGACCTTCTTGCTCTGTACCATTTGAATACCCTCACCAATCCCCACAATATTATCCCACAGATCAATATTATGATGATAGGCTTTAGGATATACCAAATAAAGCTTTTGCCTAAGGTGGAAAACCACCCTCCAACTGTACTCATTCCGTGGCCCACCTTTTCCCAGACATTTTCTCTACTCAAGTCTTCGATCTCTTTGTGTATATTAGTTATGTTCTTAATAACTTTCTCAAGGGGTTTTGAAAGGTCTGGAATGTAAGTGCAACATTCCTGGACCTTCAAAGCCTTACAGACTCCGCCCTCTTTTGCTAATAAGACATCTAATGCAAGCCGATTTTGAAGAACCATAGCCCTTATCGATTGCATCTCTCCTTCTACCAGCATTAAGGACTGAGCAGTGCTGGCAGACAACCTGTCGACAACTGTTGCCAGTCGTCTAATTTTAACATCATTAAGGATTATTCCCAAAAGAGGGAACATAGCTCCAAAGACATCTCCAACCATTTCTGCATCGCCTAAATCCCTCCTTCCCCTCGATGATGTCTGGCCCTCAATGATCAATAAGTCTTGTGCATGATATATTTTGGGGAAGACAATTGCCAAGTAACATGATCCATACCAGTTGTCAGGTAGTCTCACGTAAGCATTTCTTCCACATACAAAATACACATTTGGAATCACTTGCATTCCCTTCAGGAAATCCTTAGTGTAGTACTCTAAATTAAAAGCATGTTCACAGTCAACTTCACCCACGTATACATTTTCATAATACGTTTTGGCTCGGTGAAGACATAACTTTCCTTTCTGCGCTTTATCTAAAGCTATTGGACCACTACTACCCTTTCTCTTATGTGACTTCTCTTCCTCGGTCCAATCTAATTTCCCTTGTCCTGATTTTTTCAAAATCTTTTGTCTCCTGTAACGATCATCCACCTGCCCTATGAACTTTTTCTCGACTTCGGACACCTTACATGTCAGGTTATTTCTACGGGCATGTGAAGTATCTAAGGTAATCCAAGGAATGAAGAATTTGGCCAATCTGTCTTCACTCTTCCAGTAATCCCATTTATTCATCTGCTTATAATTCGGGACTTCTGGCAACACAGAATCATAATTGGAGAAATAGTATTCAAAACTATCTCTCTCATAAAATATACTAAGCAATAAGCTACATGTAATGCCATATGTCAGAGGGAGGTGATGATATCGAATTCCTTCATCTACAGACGCAGGCAACTGCATGCAGACGTAGCAATCCTTAACCTCCATGGCATCCACGTATTCATACAAAAGTTTAGCATAAGCATTTGACCTAAAGTCTCCTTGGGACTCGTCTACATGTAACCTGCGGGCTTCTGCAGCCAATAACGCTTTCTCTTGAGTGTTTTCCCTTTTCTCACCTGCAACAGTGGGTGTAAGTGTTACTACAGAATTCGCATCAGTTACCTTTACCTCTTCCTCATGTCCCTTTACATAAGAAATTGCTACCACTAAAGCTATTAATATTATCACTCCTACTATTAGTGTACCTATTATACATTTAGCTCTGCGGTTCGGGGTGCCGGCCTCCATTTCGTCAGACAATCTAGCTTTTCCCTTTCTCTTTGCAAAAAAAAGTTCTTTTCCTCTCGTTCCTTTACAGTCTCTTTCAATCCTTTTTTGTCTTTAGAATCCACACAGCTGGAGGCTGACAGCCTTTTTTTGCAAAAAGTCCTTTCACAGTTCAAAAAGACAACCCTAGCCCTTCTCCATCCACTCAAGGGGTTCCCTAAAATTCTCTGCTTCCTGGGCGCTAGGTAATCTTCTTTTCTTCTGCTTGCTTTATTTACAAAGTCCTTTAACAATCGACTATTAGATTTGTGGTTGCAGCTTCAATAGCATAGTTCAATATTTCCATGCGAAGAGTATGCTCTTCATGTGCTGTTATCGTGGTACCAAAGTCGGGGAATTTCAATTCTGTAAGAAACATGTGTTTTAACTTGCTGAGGCGGGGAGGTCTGGGGAGCACGAATGTTAGTGACCCTTCTTGTTCGACACCGGGTACCAACAGTTGTATTTCCACGGTGATAATGGGCTCAGAACTGGACACCACCACCGCTCGGATCCTCCCTGTCTCCGGTTTCACAGACATTTGTCGCCAGATATGTCCACTCAGGTGTGGAGTATCTTCTGTTAGGCACACGCACTCTTCTTGACCTTCTTCGGTCTGGTGCTTCAGCGCCCTGAGCACCTTCTTCTGGGTCTGAGTCTTCTGATATCGGAGGAAGGGTTGCTTCTGGAGTTGACCTCAGGCTAGAACTTCTTCTTTGCGGCCAATTTGCTTCTCCACGTGCCCTTCTACTCCTTCTCCTTCTGGTCTGTTCTCGCTCTCTTTCAGACCTGTCAGGGTCAGACTCGTACTCCCAGCTGTCTTCTCCTTCTGTAGCGTCTTCTGTTTCGCTGTTGTACTGACCGTCCTCAGCTTGGTCAGACTCGTTCCCTGCTTCCACTGGCACCTCTACAGCTTGGCTAGCCCCCTCTATGGCTTCTTGGTCCTCAGCTGGACGTCCATCCGAGAGAGGAGCTGTTTCCAGAGGTGCTGGAACCCTTTTCGTATGCGACGCGTGTATCCAGTTGGGCAGGCCTCCCACCTTTACAGCTGTACTTGTGATCAGGATGACCTGGTAGGGCCCACGCCAACGAATATCCAAGCAGCTTCTTCTCACATGTTTCTTCACCAGGACCCAGTCCCCAGGATACAGGTCATGGCAAGGGCCCTGGCACGCTGGAACCTCTGCAGCCTGCACCTGAAGGGACACAGAACGCATGGCATCAGACAGCCCCTTACAATAGTCCAGGATCATATCATCTGTGATATTTAACAGTGCAGTAGCTGGAATAGATGGCAGTCTCATTGCTCTCCCCATTAACACCTCATGTGGTGACAACCCTGTTCTTCTGTCTGGGGTACTACGAAGGCTCATGAGTACCAATGGCAGGGCATCAGGCCAACTCAGGGTCGTTGAGGAGCAAACTTTCGCTATTCTGGACTTGATCGTGCCATTAATTTGTTCCACAATTCCTGAGGCTTCTGGTCGGTAACTGCAATGGAGCTTTTGGTCTATATTCAGTGCAACACAAATCATCTTCACAAGCTCGCTGTTAAAATGTGTTCCCCTATCTGATTCCAAAAAGGCCGGCACCCCAAAACGAGGGATAAGTTCTCTAAGCAGTAACTTAGCCACTGTGAGGGTGTCGCACCTACGTGTAGGGTATGCCTCAACCCACCTGGAGAACACACAAACAACCACCAGGACATAGCGGAGGCGGTTGCATCTTGGCATTTCAATGAAATCTATCTGCATTCTGTTGAATGGACCTCCAGACCTTCCTATGTGACTTAGTGCAACTGGTGTTCTTTTCCCTACATTCAGCTGCTGGCAGGTCACACAACGCTGGCACACTGCTTCTGCTGCTATTCTAAACTTAGGATTGTACCAAGTCTGTCTAAACACTCTCAGCATAGCATCTCTCCCTAAGTGTACGGGACCATGTATGAGTCTAGCCATTGGACTCACCATCTCATTGGGCAACACTGCTCTGCCGTCTGCTGAGACCCAAAAATGAGTCTCACCCATTACACATCCTGCCTTTTCCCATGTTTCCTTTTCTGAATCAGGAGCATTTTCTTGCATGGTTGACAGTTCATCCCAAGTATCAACAGTTTCCAGTATCATGGCTAATTCAGTTCTTACATTTATTCCACCCACATCCACCTCTGTGAAAGAGTAACCTTGTTCTGCGCAATACCGCGCAACTTCATCAGCATATCTATTGCCTTTCGAAACAAAGTCCTCATTTTTGGTATGTGCGATGCACTTTACAACTGCGATACTTGCTGGACATTGCAATGCTTCTAACAACAAGCGCACAAACTCTCCATTGCGAATGGGAGAGCCTGAAGAAGTCATGAACCCTCTTTGAGACCATAACTGCCCGTAATCATGAACTACCCCAAACCCGTATTGGCTGTCGGTGTAGATGGTGACTCGAATTTGATTGCCTGCTAAGCAAGCACGTGTTAGGGCAATAATCTCGGCTACCTGAGCGGAGTTTACTCCTTCCAGGCACCCTGCTTCCACAACTCCTTCAATTGTACAAACAGCATAAGCTGCTCTCAACTGCCCAACTTCGTCTCTTACACATGAGCCATCGACAAAGAAAACTTCGTCTGGGTCGGTCAGTGGCTCATCTACGATGTCGGGTCTGGGTTTGGTGCATAGTTCAGTCACATCGAGACAGTCATGGTCTGTATATTCATCATCATCATCAATATCATTTGGAAGTGGCATTAAGGTAGCAGGGTTCAAAACAGAGCATCTCTTGAGGGTCACGTTCTCTGCAGCAAGAATAACTTGCTCATAACGCGTGAGCCTGCTATTGGTCAGATGCTGTGTTTTGGTCCTGGTCATTAACAGTTCAACAGAATGTGGCACGCACACCTCTAACGGGTGCCCCATAACGATATTTTCACATCTTTCAATGCTGACACCCGTTGCGGCAACGGATTTGAGACATCCGGGCAACGCTGCGGCTACTGGATCTAAGGTAGCCGAAAAATAAGCAACTGGTCTACGGGCATTCCCATGGATTTGGACCAACACAGACAACGCACAACCTTCTCTCTCACAACAGTAAAGAAAGAATTGTTTATTGTAATCAGGCATTCCCAATGCCGGAGCACGACACAGGTCCTCTCTCAGCTGTAAGAATGCCATCAAACAGTCTTTGTCCCATGGTACCGGATCACTCACCTCTTTGTGCGTCAGTTTTTGCAAGGGCTTTGCTTTCAGTGAAAAGTTCACGATCCACTGTCGGCAATAACCCACCATCCCTAGGAACATCCTGACCTCTCTCTGTGTCTGAGGCGCGTTCATTTTCATGATCGCCTCTATCCTGTCTGGTGACACTTTTCGTTTGCCTTTCTCAATTCTGTGTCCCAAGTACTGTACTTCTGTCAGGCAGTACTGCAATTTTCCCGGGGACACCTTGTGCCCATTGGCAGCTAGGTGATTTAACAAAGCAATGGAATCTTCCCTGCAAGCTTCTTCTGTTTCTGACGCCACAAGGAGGTCGTCTATGTACTGGACCAGAACTGACTTCTGGGGCAGCACTAGACTTTCAAGATTTTTCTTCAGAAGCTGGTTAAAGATCGATGGACTCTCTGTATACCCCTGAGGGATACGACACCATGTTAGGACGCGATTTTCCAGCTTAAATGCGAAAAGAAAATGGCTATCTTCGTCCAAAGGGATCGAAAAGAAAGCCTGACAAAGATCTATCACAGTGAACCACTCAGCTTGGAATGGAATCTGAAACAGTATCACTGATGGATTCGGTACCACTGGACAACATGAAACGACTATGTTATTAATCTTTCGAAGGTCCTGCACTATCCGGAATTTCCCATTTGGTTTCTGCAGACCCATAATCGGGGAGTTACATGGACTACCCACGATTTCTTTCAGTATTCCCTGTTTAATCATGGACTCGATCACGGGTTTTATGCCTGCAATCGTTTCTGGAGTCAATTTATACTGGGGTGTTCTTGGGAACTCAGCATGCGGTTTCACTACAATTTTCACTGGGTCCACCCCTTTGACCAATCCAATCTCTTCCCCAGTGAAATCCCATACCTCTGATGCCACTGTCTCTCTCAAATCCCAGGGAAGCTCGTCTACTGTCAAAGTAGGGTACAGCTCCACACATATTCTTGAGTTTGCAACTTTGAAATCTGCATCATCATCATTAGTCAATACCTCCACTCCCTGGGGTGTACAATATATAGTACAATTCAATTTGCACAACAGGTCTCTTCCTAGCAGACACACAGGGCTTGAATCGCAAACCACAAATTGGTGCTCATCGCTGTACTTCCCTATTTTCACCTGTACCGGTTCTGTCAATTGGCTGGTTATTCTCCTGTTTGCGACCCCTACCACCTGTATGGTCTCTCCAGACATGGGCAGGTCTGGAACTGCAGCTGATCTGATCGTGGATCTAGTGGCTCCTGTGTCCACCAGAAATGTCGTAGGGCACCCTGCTACTTCTGCTTCCACATAGGGTCCCCTCTGATCTACCTCTAAGGCTGCCCCGAGGGTGCAGTCTTCTCTCTCCACTCTCTGTCCGGTTAATGGGTCCACATAATAGCATTCTTCACCTTCCACAAACAGGGGCATTTGTCTATAGGTCTTACCCATACTCCCTACTCGAGGAGGTTGCGGGAACTGGGCTCGGGGAGGAGCCCCCCCCCCTTTGAGCACCTTTCCTTGGTATGGCGTCGCCCCTCTCATAGGTGCGCTCTGGACCTCTTCCTCCTCTATCTCTTGCTCTCCGATCTCTACATTGTAAGGGCACTCGCGTTTCCAATGCCCCAACTCGTTGCACTGGTGGCACCTAGTCGTTTTCTTCAAGGTAGCTATGTCTACTCTGGGTCTAAAGGTAGTACTCTCCTCATTACCCTTGTTCTGACTGTACTGCTTCTTACCTCCTGTACCTGTCCCTTGCTGCTGTTGTTGCGGTCCCCCCTTTCCTGCTGTCTGCAATTGTACCACCATCAGCTTCTCTTTTAGTTTCTTAGCCTTGGAGTCTACCTCATCACAGCAGTACCTGGCATATCTCAGTATTTCATCTAGGGGTTTACTTTGCCAACAAATCGAGTGTTGCTGAATCATTAAACTAATATCCGGTCTCAGTCCCAGGACGAACTTGGACACGAATTGCCCTATGTCTTTTGGATCCATTACATCCAAGCCGCTATACTGTTTAAATGCCTTCAGCAATCTCTCGTAATATTCATGAACTGTCTCTTTGGGTTCCTGTCTTGTTCGATCTATTCTGACCCAATCTATGTCTTGCATTGGCACCTTCTCTTTCAGCCAAGTCATCACTCTCTCGAATTTTGCCATCACAATCTCAGACGGCCCATTAGTCCTAGCATCTCTCTCTGGCTCCGTTGTGGGCCACTCAGCGCTAACCTTGCATGCTGTCCACAGATCTCCTGGTACTACAATGTCAAACAGCGTGTTCAGATCTATCCATAGGACTTTTGAGATCTTTACAAACCTCTCGACTTGCTTGTACCACTCCACGGGGCTCTCTCGTAACTTGGGGAAAGATGTGGTAAAAGCAGCTAAATCTCCCCTACTCCAAGGGACATGTACATAGCTCCCATTGGCAACTTCACGCAAAGGGTATGCTTCTATTCCCTGCTGTCCTGGTGTTATACCAATCATGCTTCTTCTGCCGGTCCCTTTCTTGGACCACCTCTCTTCCCATTTATCTAGTGCCCTCCATGTCCTTATTCCAGTAATCAGTTCCCTTATGTGTGTTTTCAGCCCAATCGTTCTCCTCTCATCTAGATCCCGATCTGAGTAATGTAGCCTGTGGTTACCCTGTAATGCTTTGGTTCTTGACAAGTCCACCATATATTTGCCTGCTAGTTCGACTAACTTCTCATGGACTGCTCTCGCCTTTCGTGTGATGTCCTTTGCCATATACAGTATTTCATCCTGTTCATACATTTCCATTCTTTCCAAAGGCAGGGTACCATCTACCATGTCATCCAGATCTGACCTTAAGCTGGAGACATCAAGTCTCTTGGCTTTTATCTCAGCTCGCAATATGTCTTTTGAAGGGGGCTCACTGGTCTCCCTCCCATCCCAACTTCGAGCTCTGCGTTTGGGCTCAGGAGAATTAATGGGTGGCCTCCCTTGCTCCCATCTCTCCAGGTCCCATGCTCGGCCATCCGATCTTGGAAGGTGATGGAACACGGGCCTGTTATCCCTACTCTCTCTCTGCCCACTCTCGTCTTCTTCTCTCCTCCCACCGCACATCTCTCTATTATTTTCCCTCTGGTCGCTACACTCCCTTTGCCTCGTATCGCTCAGTATCCGATACGATCCTTCCTGGTTCCCCATATTCCCTGGGCTGCGCTCATTTCTGTCATCACAGGGACTATGGTGCGACCTCTCACAACTCCCATTCAGTTCTCTGGTGCCGGGCACACAGTGTGGACATTTAAAGCTGTTCCTGTACTCTTGCGCTCTCCTCTCCCCTTCACTGAGTATTGGGCACGCCACCCCTCCACTCCCGGGGCCCCCGTTTTCCAGGTCTGTTCTACCTCCATTCCGGGCCCAATGGGTGACTCCCCTACTCCCTCTACAGTCCCACTCCGGGCTACTCTCCCCAGCCCCGCAGTGAGTTCGTGCTCTGCTGTCCTGACTTTCCCTTTCTGCTTCTGCAGCATTGATGCACTTTTGAGCCTTCACTGCCTCATCCCACTGCTTCATGTACTCATTTAGCTCTTGAAAGGATCTTCGTCCAGATCCCCTCAGATCCATTGGCCATCTAGGGCCCCCAGGATCTCCTCCTGGGTCCCCTTCTGTGTGCATCGGGGTGCTCCACTCTCTGGGTATCGGCATCTGACTTGGGGAATTAGTGGTATCGTTCCTCCTTGCCTGCTCTGCTCTTTCTCTGTCTTTCCGTTTCCGTTCTTCCCCTTTTGCTCTCTCTTGGTCATATATCGATATTATAGGACCTATGGTAACAGGTACCTGTAGTGCATCTGGTAATGGGTAAGATGTGGCGCTTTCCGTTTCCGGCGCTCTTTGTACCACAAACCTACCGACTACCTGTTGCACCTGACTAGGCTGGAGCAACTCTTTCTTTGGCTCAGGATCCCACTCTGAACTGGGAAGCGGTCTATGCTCTCCTGCATTGCCCCCCTTTCCTCCTTCAGTATTCTCGACCTCTCCCCCTGCTCTATTATACGGGGGTGGCCTGTCTGTCAGTAATCTGTTTATCAGGCTGTCCTCTGTTTCGCTCTCATCATCTTCTTCTAGGGGGCTTTTATTTACTGGCGCCTCTAACACTGGGTACAGTTTATTTATTTCCAAATTATGCACTCTCCATCTTTTAGCATCCGCATCCCACCTGGCATCCTGCACTGCCCTTACCGAGCGTTTCACCCTTTCTTGTCGTCTGTTCATATTCCTTTCATGCGCTGCCCTAAGCCATGCTTCAAGGGCTTCAAACTGGGTTGGTCTAGGCAAGGGTCTCTTTGAGGTCATGATTGATTTCAATCGATGTAACACCTCTAATCTGAACGTCCCGTACTTCGGGAACGTCAGTTCCTCGTTTCCTTCAGTAATCTTACTCCACTCTGATATCCAAAGGATCGTATGCAACCCAACATTTACTGCCATATAACGAGCTGGCGTACCCTCCGGCGGGGCTTCTTCCCCTTCATACGATCCTCGCCTCTCTTTCTTAAACAGCGCTTTCAACCATTTAAAACACTTCATAATTATGCGCACAAAATTCAGCCTCGCTACTCTGTTTACTTCCTGATGACAATCCACCAATCCTGTCGCGGCTTTGCTAGCTGGCCTATCACAGCGCGGTCTTTCTCCGGTCAGCCAATCACTGCGCGACACCACCTGACGTCTCTTTTCTCCGCTTCGCAGCAGCACCCCTCCTTTCTCAACTCGTCTCCCGGTTATGCATGCGTCCCATTCATACACTGAAAAATGACTACTTCCGACCAAGCGGTCACTTCTCTCGACTGTACGTCCACAGTCTATCTGTAATTGTCAACACAACTGACGAGATGTCTATCGTCTTTCTGATAGGTTACTTACACACACAGTAACTTCCGACCAGCGTCCGTTACTCACGCACTCACTCTTACGTTCCCCCTATCTCGGTCTCTCGGGTGATCAATGGTACCTCATGACCCCCTTCACACTAGTTGACAATTACTCTGGGTGTCCGATACACCCGAACCACTTAAGCTCTCCTTGAACTTAAGATTTCCACCGGTTGCGCGCGCTCACAACCTGTTCCACAGTCACTCTACAGACATTCAACTCCGCCAGACATTACAACATAGATACAATACAAAAACACCGCAATCTAACACGCATAACCCTTTATACTCACTCTCGACCGATACTGCTGCTTTTTCTGTCTCACGTCATCCGGATCTTCATCTGCGGGCTGTTCTTCCGATCATCGATTTCTAGGGGCCTTGGGGTAAGCTAACCTGGCCTAGGTCACCGTCCTCAAGAAGGCAACCATCCTCTATAGCTACCAACTGAAAGGGCGAGATTTTGATCGATACCTTATATCTATTGATCCAAACCTCGATCTGGTCGACTGAACCTTTATTGCCTGTCTTGGAAGGAAACAGTACACCTATCTGCAAGTTAGTTCACCCAATAAAGGACTCTACTCTTAAAGATCACGGACAACTTCTAGGTTTCAAAAGTTTATTTTAAAGATATAATGAGCTGCAAATACAAGCATCTCAGAATGAGATTCACGAGATACACAGGTCCAATTACATACATGTGCTCTCGGAAAGCCCTCAGACGAGCAACAGAAATCACTAACACAAG
This sequence comes from Lissotriton helveticus, assembly GCF_964261635.1. NCBI lineage: Eukaryota > Metazoa > Chordata > Amphibia > Caudata > Salamandridae > Lissotriton > Lissotriton helveticus. The sequence continues at coordinate 747,154,861 of NC_136071.1, read as the reverse complement.
TTCTAAAAATAGCAAAGCTATCAGCATAGACGCATATCTCTCCTTCATTTAGGTTGGAGGAAAACAAACACAGGTTAGGCGTCCCTACCCTGTTCTAGATGGTATCCCTACTTAACCAAATCCCAACCTAACAAAGGTGTCAGCAATGAATGACCCCCAAGGGAAGTCACCCACTCTAAGTCTCTTGGTGAAAACCTAAAGTTCTCCAGTCATGACCCCTCACTGCCTACCCATCCGCTCTCTAAAGGGTCCTCAGGTCTCTGCTCTAACTCCACCCAGGGGTGCTGTCCCTAATACAAAACAGTCAACAACATTTGAGACGCCCCTTGCGAAACGCCTCTCACGTGGTGCAACTTCAGGCTTTTTCCATGATGCTTTGTATTGGGCCTCAGACGTTAGAGTTGACCTTGCTTCTCAGTCTCTTCTCCGGCCCGCTGATACCCCTTAAACATTCCAGAACCCTCCTCCATGTCTGGGCCGTCTACTGAACAGACCTCTATTCATTCACTTATAATTGGATCCCCCCTTTCCTGTTGCAGGCAGATATCTGCCGCCAAGAACCCAACTCTCATAGACTTCTAAAAAAGGCTTGCAACATTTCTCAGCCCAGACATGTACGTGTAAATCAATGCTAAAACATTTCAGGCCTACAATATTTCACATTATGATTATAGCATTCAATTTCTTCATTTAATTAAAGCATGTTAAAACTCTTATTCTATTATTTAGAAAACATTACTCTAAATCATGGCCCATTAATGCAATGACCAAAAACGTTAAACCATCTGTGTCGTGAAAAGAAACACCTTCCCTTTTAGCTCCAGCTCTGGCCCTGAGGCCTACCACGTTCTGCGTTTTACCACAGACCATCTTATATGTTAACAGCTACACGACATAGATTCAAAATAATCTCGTCTAATAAAATCATATAATGTCACGCATTTCTGTATTAGTTCCACTTCTACTTAAATCTCTATATTAGCTATACATTTAGAATATAATTTCAGATACTATTAGCACTCATGGCATTTCTCTTCATGAATTATGCTCTCTATAGGTAAGTGTGATGTACTCATATATTTATATCAGTTTGCGCTCTCTCACGGTTATTGGCTTAGACAATCAGAATGATTGTAATTATGTCACAGCCTGTATTTCACGTTTAGAGTAAGTGTCGAGCAGCAGATCAGACAGGGGTAACCTGTTAGTGAGAATAAGGGATCAGGGGGTGATAAATGTATTGCCCATATGCTGTTGGACGATAACTGCTGGTGGCCTTCCCTTCAGTATGAACCCTCACATTATGCCCGGGTCTATTGGACAATAAGGACAAAGCCATTCAAATCATGGACGGAGAATAGCAGGATTTTAAATTAATGTTTGCTTTGCTGCCTTTAAAATTCGCCATTTCTATTTAATTTCATAACATTAGTTGAGTTGTCACGTTGAGGGTTAACAGACACAAGCCAGGGCTAAGTTTTAAGGAAACAATTCAGTGATCAGATAAGATCACGTAATCATGTGAAAATACATACGTGTGCATTATCACCCAAGCAGAAGTTTATATTGATTGCTATGTGGCAATATGAGAAATACCCAACCATATTTGCCTGTGACAAGATGTGACAAGATGCCCATCATTCTCTTAGTTACAGATGGAATTACTAATATAATAATCCTTTATAGGAGTTCCTGCTGGTGTGCACATTCACTTTGCTACCCAAACGAACCTTTAAATGATTGAATTCTGCAATATAAATATGTGAAATCATAAAGTAAGACTCAAATCGTACCAAATAAAAGGGCCGATTATTCTTTTCAGGGTTGTCTGTTAACATTTCCGGTCCGTTTTAATCAGATACTCAAACTTTCTTCAAAGTCCGCCACTGATAACATGAAGCTAAACATCAATTTTTTAGGTTTTTAACTTAATTTGGACGTTTTCTAAATCACAAATTAGCTAAACAATTTAAGATACACTTTGGAAAAACCACAAATACAATTACTAGCAAATCCCAACCGTAATTTACCATAGGAAATGGACGACTATACTTCCTACATAACTGGGGAATATGACTAAGGAAATAAACTCTTAGCAGGAATACTCCATGAACAATATTTCAATTGTGCGCTTTCGTAAGCACCAATTAGCTAAACAATTTTAGATACGCCCAGAAAAACACTAATGTACTAGAAGCAAACACCAACCTTAACTTACCTACGGTAATGTGAAGAGTATACTTCAAAATGGCTACAGAAGGAGCGAAATGACTATAGAAACAACCACTTACCAGAAATTCTCCATGAACAACACCGTTTTCGTTTTCTTGCGCGGAAAAGCAAGGACTTTGCCCCTGACAATGAAGCTAACATAGATTTTCAACTTCTTGTAACCCTTACGGAATAGAATCATTGGCTCAGTGATTCGCAGTTTTTAAAATTAAGCATTATATTGCTACATGATCCTGCACAGATTATCAATTTCTTTGCAAGCTACTTTGGCGTACCACATGTACATCTTTCCTCTCCAGACAATCTACATTTAATTTAAATCAAACAACGAAAAGGGCCAGTGTGAGTTTGATGAGGTTAAACTTCACAGCCAATGTATCAGCCACTTTGAAACATGAAATAACATCTTAGGGGAATGCCACAATCATTTATTAAGACCCACTCGACGAGTAGTCTCTGAATCTAAACAATAAAGCTCCATTCAAGCACTGCTTGGAAATATGGCACATTAATTGGATGACTCTACATCCTCAGGAAGAAAAGATGAAAGATGTCTAATTTCTCAAAATCTTTACTTGTGCCCTTGATTTAAGGGCAGTGTTTTTTTTTTTTAATCCAAAAAGTATGCAGTGTGCCCAGCTAGGATAGAGGCCAAGCCTTGTACTGGTAGAAACACAAGATTTTCTGGTCAACAGCAGCAACTTAGTGTCTGCTGCTTAGGTAACTGCCGAGCCATGCATCACCCCATTACTTTACTGGATAAGGTACATGAAAAACAAAAAGGTAGTCCTGCATGATTGTAAATTTTAAAGAAGGTCTATTTAGAAGTGCTATGAAAGACCCTATTCAAATCGTCTGGTAAAGATATGGTTTAAAAAGCAATATTTATCAGCTTCATCAAAATAGACGGAGAACAGTAGTTCGCAATTAAGGGTAGTAATCAGGCAGGCCGTTATCTCAATCACTTTTTCTTTTTCTGACATGCTCTCGCTACAATGAATTTCTCTTGATACAGTATAGCAAAAAAATCTGTAGAAAATTGGGTTACTTATTGTAAATAAATAGGGCTTTTTGGGGCATATTACCAACAACTAGCGATAATTTTTGTCTCTAACTTGTTTAGAGACAAAAATTATCGCCGCACATCGGCGATTTTTATCGCAGATAAACCTTGCTATTAGCAAGGTTTATCGCAAATGCGATAAAAAACGGCCGCAATGCATGAATATCGCTGAAAAGTCAGCGATATTCATGCATTATCGAGCAAATGCTCTTAGCCATGTTATCCACCTCCCATTGGATAACATGGTGAAGAACTGCTCAGGGCAGGTGTTAGCTTTTGGAGATATTCGCGCTTAGCGCGAATATCTCCAAAAGCTGGTAATAGGAGATAGCGATGTTAGCGACTGTTTCCAGTCGCTAACATCTTGGCACGCCCACTTTGCATGTCATTAGTGATAAATATCACTGACATGCAAAGCGGGGCCCAAGATGGTCGCTATCTCCTATTAGCTGTCACTAACTGGTGTTAGCGACAGCTTGGTAATAGGGAGATAATTTTATCTCCGCTTTCTTGGCTTTTAAAGCCAAAAAAGCGGAGATAAACCCCCTTGATAATATGCCCCTTTGTCCCCTCACTTTTTTCCCCCTGTGGACTACTAGATGTCGTTTTTTGACTCTGACAGTGCACTGAAGCCTGCTAACCAGGCTCCAGTACCAGTGCCAGTGCTTTCTCCCTAAAACTGATGTGTGTAAATTGGCAACCCCAATTGACAAGGACTTTTTTGTTTTGGTAATCAAATTTATTTGCATTTGAAAAACCAAACATACCAAGGACAGCATATGATTGCGCAATAAATCAAAGTCCATCTTCGGCAGACAACAAAAATCTCAGACATAGTTTAGTATCTTCGAGCAAACCACTCCACCGGAGAAGCAATGTAACAAGGTAGGAGAGAAATCAAGCACACATCTCAAGACAGTTGGTTTAGCCATTTTCCCCATTCCCTAGGAAATTTCTCAGGACATCTCCGGGCCTCAAAGAGGAGTTCCTCCTGGGCTGCGCACTAATCCACCCCCTTCTCCACTTTCGTATGGTAGGAGGTTTGGCTTGAGCCCAGGCCGCTGCGATGTCTCGCTTAGCCACCGCCACCGCTGTGCCTGGAAAGTGTTTGTCAGCTCTAGAGCTGTCCAGTCCATCAAATACTCCAAGATGAAGGCATAGAGGATCATGAGGAACCTGCCGCCCCAGAATTTGTATAAGTTCAGACTTCACACATGATCAAAATGGAGCAAGACCAGGGCATAACCTGACAATGTGGTAGAAATCTTCCGGAGCTTGGCCACAGCTTGTGCAATCTGGGGAGGGGCGCAGTTCCACCATGTGTAGGCACGCAGAAGTGAGATAAGCCATGTGGAGGTAGTAGAGCTGGATGAGATGTAGTTTAGAGGAAGTTGTCAAGTTTTTGGGAGCCATAAGGGCATCGCAGCAATCTGCCTCTTCTAGAGGGCCCAGCCATCCTTCCCAGTGGGTTCGCAGCGAGTCTAGGGTGGTGGGACCATTGTTCATGAGGGAGCGATATATCCGTGACACCCCTCCTCTGGCTAAATTAACCATCATGACCTGGACTTCAAGTGGGCTGATCTCCTGCCTGGTGGAATATGCATATTAAGGGTATGGTGGAGTTGTAGATACTTGTCAAATTGGGTAGTGTGAAGGGAGTGATGCTGTTGCAGATCGGGGAAGGCCCTGACATGGTCTCCCACCCAGACGTCCCCAAGGAATGAGATCCTGACCCGATTCCACTGCCTGAAACCCACAAGGGTCGATGTTTCATGTAGCCATGTACCGTGCCACAGAGGGGTATGTTGGGTAATTCTCTTGACCCATCTCGTGTAGCACAGGGCAGAGCGCCAGGCCACTAGATTTTTTATTTATTTAATGCATTTTTATAAAGCGCGAACTTTACCCGAAGGTGTCAGAGCACTGTACAATAGAACCCGTTACGTTACATGAGAGAACTGTTGCAGGAATAGAGCAAACAAAAATAGCATGAACAGACTGTATAAGCAAAAGTACGAATAAATATGACACATTTTACAATGACTAAAGAACTTCCTGGCGAACAGTAGCAGGCCATAGAATCAAAACAACGCAGGCAAAAGGAACACAATTTCAAACACAGCAAGCACAGCATGTGTAAGCAAAAATATAAACATATGTGACACATTTACAATGACTAAAGAACTTCCTGGCAGGGTCTGAGAAGAAGCGAATTAGTTCTGAAAGTGTCTTTGGAATAAAAGAGATTTGAGGTCCGCTCTGAAAATCTGGATACAGGTGATGGCACGGAGCGAAGGAGGAAGCGAGTTCCAGGTTCTCACCGCATTACCTGAGAACGATTGCGCCAACAGTTTTTCTCTTTTGAAGGAGGGGGGTTCAAGAAGGAACTTTTCCGCAATCCGAGAAGGTCTTAAGCCTCCAAACAGTTTGAGTTTATTGGCCAGATAGCGAGGGGAGGAAGAGTGCAAAGCTTTGTGGGTGATGCACGCTGTTTTGTAGATAGCTCTAGCCTCAATGGGAAGCCATCGGAGAGAAGACAGGATAGGAGTGATGTGGTCACTTCGTTTGGACCCTGATATGAAGTGAGCTGCTGAATGGAGTACGGATTTGAGGGGGAAAAGGTGAGATTTGGGAAGGCCAGTCAGAAGAGAATTACATTAGTCAAGTCTAGAGAGAACTAGCGATTGGACCGGGAAGAACCGACGAATCCCCCATAAAAGTCGCAGTTGATAACGTGCGCTCTTGGCCATGGAGTTGATGTGTGAGATGAGGTTGAGTCTTTTGTCAAGTATAACACCTAAGGATTTAGCGCAATCCACAATGATGGGTTTACTGTTGAGTAGATTTGATTGATCCATCCAGGCTTGAACAGGAGGCGGAGAGAGAGAGCTAGATATGAGGAGGAATTCCGTTTTGGAGGAATTGAGAATGAGTTGGTGAACTAGAATCCAGTTGTGAATAGTGTTGAGAGTAGAGCTGAGTAGTGAGAGATCATGAGGGGAAGACACTTTGAGGTAGATTTGGGTGTCATCCGCATAGAGATGGTAGAGGATTCCAGATTTGCTTAGAAGGTTCCCTAATGGTTCCAGATAGAGATTAAACAGAGTGGGAGCAAGGATAGAACCTTGAGGGACGCCTTGACCAACCACCAGTGGAGACAAGAGACTATTTGCAATCTTTATCATTTGGGATCTGTATGTGAGGAAAGAGGCAAACCATTTGAGTACAGTGCCTTCCACGCCCATTCTCTGTTGAAGAGTGTTAAGGAGGGTGTTGTGATTAACAGTGTCAAAAGCTGCAGAGCGGTCAAGAAGAATCAGAAGGCACGATTCCCCTGAATCTAGAATATGCAGCGCATCATCGATCACTTGCAGCAGGGTTGTTTCAGTGCTGCAGTTTTGAATAAAGCCCGACTGGAACATGTCGAGGAGATTATTGTCCATAATGTGTTCGGACAGTTGTTTTGCAACACATTTTTCTGTGATCTTTGAAAGAAAAGGGAGGTTGGTGATGGGGCGGAAGTTATTCAGGTCATTTGCATCTGCAGAGGGTTTTTTTAGAAGGGGGGTAACCTGTCCTGTTTTGAGGACACTTGGGAGGGATCCTTGACTGATGAAGAGATTGACTAGCCTGGTCCAGTAGGAGAGAGTGTTAGTATAGAAATCAATTGCGATGCCACTGGGAATGGGGTCAGAGGAATGGTTGGAAGGTTTGGTTTCGCGGATGCATTTGAGGAGATCAACCTCTGAGATGGCGGCAAAGTTCTGCCAAGTGACTAGGGATTTTCGCTCCTCGATGGGGGTGGGGTGGGAGACCTGTTCCACCAGAGATTTTACCTTTTGATCGAAGAATATAGCGAACTCAGTTGCTTTCTTTGATGCATCCTCTGGTTTGATGGTTTGGGGAGAACAATTTGGATTTTTGATGAGGTCGATACGTTTTTTGGGTCTGTTTTTAGCTGAATCGAGGAGGGATCTGAAGTGTGATGTTTTTTCCTGGAAGATGTGTTTGTGGTATATGGATCTTGCTGAACGTAAAAGAGAGAGGTTGGGGGTGGATGGAGATTGTCTCCAGTGCTTCTCTAAGATTCTAAGGTTTTTCCTTTCGTCATAGAGAGCTTTGTTGAACCAAGGAGCTGATGGGGTGGGTCTTTTCCTTTTGCTTTGGAGTGGAGCAACCTTGTCCATTTCGACTGCGAGTATTGAGAGGCAAAGGGAAGTGAGATCGTTGACATCCGTATTGGGGTCTAGACTAGGAAGAGATTGCATAGCAGAATCACATAGAGTCTCAAGATCAATGATTTTTGTGTTGCGGAACCACGTAGAGGCTCTTTTGGGTTGGCCGAGAGTTAAAGTGTGAGAGAGGTGAAAACAGAAGGGACTGAGGAAATGGTCAGACCAGTCCACATGGATGGGTGAAGCAGTGGTAATCTGGTCTGATTTGGAAATCACAAGGTCCGCTCTAGTGATAGGAGGGATTGCTTGTGGAACGGGAACCCCATATAAGTATGCTTGGATTTGTGGGAAGTCCATAGTGCGGAGTTTAATCCGGTAGGCCTCCATTGAACCAGTCATGGACGACTATAAGTTTGGTGGCCAAATAGTAGAGATGAAGATTCGTCATGCCCATGCCCCCGTCAAAGGGGAGAATCTGGAAATGAGCCAAGGCTATACGTGGACTCCCCCCCCCCCATCCCCCCCCCCCCCAAGAACCTGGTAATTACTCCATCAAAGTGTCGGAACCAAATACCTGGAAGGTGAAAGGTGGTGTTTTGAAGAATGTATAGGAAGCAGGGGAGGATCATCATTTTAAAGAGCGCCTCTCTTCCAAGGGGTTTGAGGGGAAGGGACTGCCAACGCTTAAAGTCACTTTTGGCTTTCGTAACCAGGGGAGTAATGTTAAGGGCCCATTCCAGCTCTAGGAGTCACCCAGATCCCTAGGTACTTAAACAATTGTCTCCGTAAGGGGATAGTAGATTGCCAGTCAAATGAAGCCCTCGAGGGATGGAGGGGGATCAAAGTTGACTTTGTCAGTTTGAGTTGCAGACCCGAAACGTTCTCGAAGGCCTCAAGCACCTCCAGACAGGGTGGGCCGGAGCTCTCCGGGTCAGCTAAGAAAAGAAGGATGTCGTCCACGTATAATGCAATTTTATCCACCTGGTGGGGGTCCCAGGACCACCCTCGGATTTGGGGGTCATTACTTATGAGGCAGGCCAGGGGCTCCATCGTGAACGCGAATAAGAGTGGCGAGAGAGGGCATCCCTGACGCGTGCCTTTGCGGATTGGAAATACCTCCGAGAAGGAGCCGTTGGTCAGAACTCGGAGTTGGAGTACAGGACACGGATGAGGCGTCTGAAATGGGGGCCGAAACCTATCGTGGTGAGAACGTCCTCCAAGTAGCTCCAGTCAACCGTGTCAAAGGATTTTTCAAAATCAATGAGTAGCAGGGTAAGGTACGGTGTGAGGAGATGGCGGTTGGTCCGGGCAAGTTGGAGACGTTGTATGCAGTGCCAAGTGCAATGCGCCGACATGCAGCCACATTAGTCTGGGTGACGTCATTTCCGCTTCCCATGAAGGACCGAGAGAACGCCAAGGACGAGAGACAACAGGAGACAAAAGCGCTTCAAAACGGAGACGAAAAAAAGAAAAAACAAAGGTAGCGCAAGCTCTTAAAGAAGCACGAGCTCAAGAAGGACAGAGCTTCTCCGCTGCCTCCTCCTTGCCGACTGTATCAGGCCTTCGACCCACAGAAAGAAGGGAGATATAGAAACGGAGGAAGCCCGGCATAAAACAGTGGAATAGGCGCCTTGTAGCATCATTTCTTGATACTTGAGTACACTTTCTCATGAATATGAATGTACAGCTATGTTAACAGAAAAGACACACACTAAAACTAATTTATTACCATTATAGGTATATAAGACATCCTATCAAAAAGTATGGCCCTGAAGAAGACCTTTAAAACTATGAAGTGTCTGGTCCCACATATATAAGGTCGAAACGCTTCTATAGTGAATAGATAGAGGCTTGGAGCAAGCTAAGAGAAAGAAAAACTGACCCCATCTGGGCATCCGAGTGGAAACCTTTACGTTCCCCCACAACATCTTGTAGAACTAAATCTCCAACCCTAGACAGGACCTTGAGATTAGGATACCCTGTTTAGGTCCCAGGAAATGTCATTAAGAAATATAGGACTAAAAAAGAAAACTTAATATGTATCAAAAGACTGGCAGTGAATTGTAAATGTTTAGTGAGTCTTGTTAAATACTGTGTAACAATACACTTTTTTGTTCAATCACTTGTGGTGTGTGTTCCAATGCAATAATGTTGTATATGTTGTGTATATAAGTGTATTTGTATATAATTGTTTTCATACGCTGAAAAGAAAGAAATATTTGTGGTGTAAAAACGCCAAACAAAAAAAAGGTTTGAAGTAAAATGACAAAGAATTTGTTGCCCAAAGTCAATAAAAAGGACTGTTTGAGGCAAAATTAGAATAGTGTGATCTATGGTATTCAGAGGTATTTGTGTTTATGAATGCAACTCTACAGCAAGCGCGTCCTTATTCTCTGTATCTTGTAAGAACCACGTGTTCAGTTGCCGACCGTCCGCATCCCACCAGTGGTGCCTCCCAGCCAGAGGGAAATGGCAGAGTGGTCTGAGATTCCATGGGGGAGAATAAAGACGTTAGAGACCCATTGACAGTCAGTGGTGGGCAAGAGGATCAAATCGATTCGGCAGTGGGTATGGTGGGCCCCTGAAGTGTGAGTGTATTGTTTCCGCGGGGGTTCCAGATGCTCAAGGCGTCACACAGACCAAGGGTAGCTGACCAATCTGACAGCTGCTTAGAGCCGGTTAGGCGAGACGAAGATGGGTCACCTGTTGTGTCAAGTGACGGTTGGATAACTGCATTATTGTCTGACCCTGTGGCAGGGAGGAGATTACCTCTGTAAGGTGACGGAGAGTGGAGGGAAGTGTGGTAGGAGGGATGTAGGTTGATAATAGGTTCAGGACCTTGCCTTCAAGCTAACCGGAAACAGCCACGAAGCAACCCTACACGTCGGTCGACACGCGTACAGGGGAGACCTCTCCAGGTAAGTATGGCCACCCCCCGGGAGCCCCGCACGAAGCCGGAGTGCCACACTCTATTGAATCCGTATCTTCCGAGAAAGGAGCAGTGGGTTCCCAGGAGATGAGTCTCTTGAAGGAGGAGCACACCAGGCACGTGGCCGTGGGCGTACTTGAAGATCGCTGTGCGTTTGATGTGGTCCAACAGACCATTCACATTCCACGACAGAACATGGAGGGGTCTACCGTGAGCATGCATCTGGGTAGTAGCCAATGTGGGGACATGGAGGACCAAAGGAGTTTGGATCCCTCGGGGAAGTGGTGCATCACGGCTAGGATAGAAAGGTGAGGCATGTGCAAGGTGATGTGCCCCCTGCCGGAGGCGATTGAGTGTGTAAGTGGCTGGCTGTAAGACAGTGGCTCAAACTAAGCCAAGTCGGCTGCCACCTGTGCAGGGGTGAAGGGAAGGCCCCTCCGTATCAGTACAGCCACCCCCCGGGAGCCCTGCATGAAACCGAATGCCATACCCTGTCAAACCCGTATCTTGTTAAAAATGGGCAGTGGGATCCCCTGAGGTGAGTCTCTTGGAGGAAGAGTACATCAGGAGCATGGCGTTGGGCGTATTTGAGGGCTGCAGCACGTTTCAGATGATCCAGCAAGCCATTCATACTCCATGACAGAACATGGAGTGGTCTACTGCTGGTGGGCATCTAGATAGTGTGCAAAGTGAAGGCAGGGAGGACCAGAGGGGCCTTTCTATACTGGGCGGCGAAGCATCTCGGCCAGGATAGAAAGCTGTGGCATGTGCAAGGTGATATGTTGTCTGTCAAAGGCAGTGTTGTGTGAGGCTGGTAGACTGCTGTTAACAAGGACGGATTGATCGAATATACGCAGAGATTTTTTTAATACTGGTGTTTGGGTTTTTATGCATGTAGATGTGGAAACGGCAATTATAACATTAAGATAAGGGAAGGATAAAGTTGAGCTTTCCTCTATTTCAGCCGAAGAGGGATTTGTGATCACCCATTAAGGTCAGTTCTATTGGGGCGCACATGCCCAAGGAGTAATTCCCCGCAGAGTAAATTGTGGAACATATTGTGACAGGTCTCATTGTCACATATCTGCGGAGATATCGCCTGTCAAGTCCGTGCTCATTTGGTCATGAAAATTAGATATTCGGAGGAATGTTGCATCGTTACATAGTGCCCATGCCGAAACTACAATTTTAAAGTGCCGGGATGTGTTTTAATGTAAAGCCTGAAGAAAGTGGTTGGACCTGCTGGTACCACGGAAACGCGTCGCTTCTTGGTCTTGTCTGAATATAACTTCTGTGCATACCAATTGATGTTGTTTTTTACAATAATATAATGACAATATTTGGATGTTGAATGGATCATCAATGTTGACCTATACAGTTGATTTGCACTTTGTCTTATAGTTTGTTATATATTGTGGAATAATTTATGATGAAATTGTGATTTTAATTTTTAGAGTTGATTAACTCTTTTTAAATTATTTTCAACGTATTGCATTTACTTAATGAATAAAGCATTCATATATTTTATTTGTTGGCAACTGTTATTGTTTTTGCGTGATGGGTTGTGTAAGTGATGAGTGATTTATTGAGAACGCTATTGTTGTTTCCCAAAGGGAATTGTTTTCAGACCTAGTGTCAATTTGGTGTCCTGTCTATTTGGAGAGTAGGACTCCACTCTCCTTTTTTATAAGACTGTCGTCAAAAACACATAGAACAAAGGCACAAACAAAGCCAAGGCAAAAACAATTCGGAGGACAACGGCCCTCTACCCCCAACCCCCCCTTCACCCCCCCACCCTATACTTCCAAACCTGAAGCATCTGTCGCCCTGAAAAGGTAAGTTAACAATAACAAATAGCTAAGCTAAAACGTTCAGCAGGGGAATTCATGGCAATGATGGACCCCTCCATATTGACAAATGTGATAGTGTCATTAACTGCCTTTTGACTGAAAATATCACAAGAGTTCAGCCTTAGTTCCGGCTGCATGGGCCTCTGCAAATCAGAATATTGCCTCCTCACCGGATCCCTGGAGCACAGGGCTTCTGGACAGGTCGGAGTCTTACAAGGCGGGGCGCAATGCCCCGGGTGGGCATGGGCCATGGCTCAGGTCACTCAACGAACTCGCTTGGCTGTTGTTGTTGAGGGCCGGAGGGGCTTCGGAAGCGAACAACACCTGGAATCCTAGGCCTGGCAATCGTGCCGGTCCCCCCCGATCGCCCCACCTGCGGGACCGGGTGTGCCTCAGCTGTGGCTTGGGATCAGATGAACGTGTTTGCGGAGGATCAGACAAAATGGGAGGGAAGCAGATCGGATCTGCAGTGGTCGCTCATCAGTGAGCCAAGTCCAGACGGCCTGTGGATTGTCAAAAAAGTATTGTCTTGCCCTGAAAGATGACCCTGAGATGAGCCGGGAAGAGAAGACCATATTGCAGTCCCAGAGTGCGGAGTTTTTGTTTGACATCTGCGTACGTGCGATGCTGGGCCTGCACCTCTCTCATATAGTCTGGGAAGAGCATGATAGTGTTGTTTTGGTATTTCAGGTGACCCTGGGCCCAGGCCTTTCTAAGGATAGCGTCTCTGTCCCGGATGTTGAGGATTCTAATGATGATGAGATGGGATGGGGCCCCGGGAAGAGGATGGGGCTCCAGAGAGCTATGAGCGCACTCGATTGCAAACCACACAGAGAGAGCATCTTTGGGTATCCATGACTCCAACCAAGTCTCCACAAAGGTGTCCGACCTGCCCTGCTCAACTCCATCGGGAAAACCTATGAGGAGTAGTTTGTTGTGCCGCAAGCGGTTTTCCGCATCTTCTGCTCGACGGTGTGGCTCAGAGGTTTGATTTTGCAGGCGGGCCACTTGGGTTTTCAACTGCCCCAGCTCATCCTCAGCCACGGAGAGACGTGACTCTGCCGTCGAAATCCTCGCCATGGCGTTGCGAAGGTCCTGGCGGATAATAGCCATGTCCACTCGGACCTCGATGATCTTGCTCTCCACCGAAGCCTGGGAGGTGCCGATAGCTTGCAGGATGGTCGAAAGGTCATCCCCGGCAAGGGAGGAACTTCCAGAAGCCCCCTCCATTGGGTTCCACTTGGCGGTGGTGTATTGGTCCCTTTTGGTTTGAGTTTGTGGAGCTGGTGTCTTTGGGGCCCAGTCTCTACGCATCTCAGCCGTAAGCATGGGAACTTGGTTGTCCAGTCAGCTGGGGGGCAAAAGCTTCCAGAGCAGATGGTCCCAGGCGGGAGAGGCCCAGCAACCAAGCTATCAATACTCAGGCCCGGTCACTGCACCTACCCCCGCGCAAGCCCAAAAAACGCCAAGGTACCGGCCAAAGCAGGTCTTAACACCTCGCTCCCCACTGCCCGAAGTGGCGGCCGATCCAAGAAGAACAAACGCTCTCCCAGCCCGAAGAGGGCGTTGTCGGGACAAGGGAAGGAGGGGAGATGGTGGAGAGAGTCCAGATCTTGGGCCCACACCTCTCGGCACACACGTCCGACTCCGCCTCCCTCCGCAGGTCCTCGACAAGGTGTAGTCGTAACCCAGATCTGCACTCCTGGGTCGGAAGCGCTGGGTCAGGTGACTGGAGCCAACAGGGCCCGCCCCGGACTCTCCAGGGGAAGCGCTGGGGCGATGAGCTGGCAGAGGGGGCCTGGCATTGGCAAATCCATGCCGCTTGATGGGTGCAGCCGAGACTGACCCTTCCGCCCCTGATGGTAAGAGCGCTACTGGGGTAGGAGCCACAGAGTCGGCCACACGGGCCAGCCGGCAGAAGCCGAATGTGACATCAGGGGCGCTGCAGGGCTGGGGTCAAGGGCAAGGAGCGATGGAGGGGGCCTGTGCCAGGACCCCAAGCCGCTCGACAAATTCAGCCGAATCCACCCTCAACCAATGGCTCTCTGCACCAGGTAGTTACAGCACCAAGGCCAAGGACAGGGAGCTGTGGAGGGGATCCACACCCAGGACCCCATGCCACTCAATAAATCTGGCTGGTTCCACCTGCCAATGAGTGAGCCACCACCCCTGGCACGCCGCCCCAGTCTTTTCCGCAAAGCCAAGACCTGTGAAGCCCCAGGTAGCAGAGGGGCAAGCGCTTGACCGCTGGCTCAATGGGCAACAAAGGTATGCGAAGGGCCAGGAGGGAGCAAAGGCATGGCACGTAGGTACAGTAGGCCGGAATGGGCCAGGTCCCAATGGAAGGTCGGGGCAAAGCAGGTGGCACAGCAGGGTGCGGTGACTCGGGTTTAAATTGGGGGGGAGGGAGGCCCAGGTCTAGAAACCTCCCCAAGCACCCCTGCCACAGATGGAACGCACTCACCCACCTCCACTCGGCAGGGATCCAGCACAGGGCATGAAGCAGGATACCGGCCGAATGCTGCACAGGCCGACTCAGCAGCGCCACCAAAGGATGAAAGGTTCCGGGGCTGCAGCAGCAAAGGCGGAGATCAGGAGCACAGATCCAATGATCACACCATCAGCTGGGAAGAGGCCCAATACCCCCAGGCCTCGGGAGCATCGGGGAGGGTCCGGGCAAGCCTCTCTCTCCAGGTCTCAAGAGTGGCCGATCCTGACCCCGCCTCCAGAAATTGCCAAGCAGTATCCTCTCGTCAGGATGGTAGGCGGAAAGCCGGACCGGAATCAAGCCCAGGCCCAGAGCAGAAAAAGGGGTGGTAGATCTTTGGGCCACCGCCACTCCATCATCTGGCCTTGTGAGAGCGCTTCTGCAGTCACCCGCAGGCCTGGCCAGGGAGGACGGAGATGCAGCCAGGCAGGGGGAGGGAGGCCGTCTCCGCGATCAGAGCACAAAACACCCCGGCCCCAATGGTGATCAGGGCATTCAACTCTCAGTCCAACCGCACCAGAGGGCCTCCGACAACAAGTTGGGGAAATCGGAACCAGAGAGCATGGTTAGAGCAGCAAGACACGAGAACCGGGTGCCACCTTTTTGGGTGCCAGTCGGTCGGAGCTCAGGGCGGATTATCTCCATAGCAGGTAGCTCTGCGAGTTGTTTCTTCAAGCACGGTACTCACCATCACAGCGGGCACAGCAGGGACCCAGTATGGGCCTGTAGGGGTACTGATGGCGGCACTGATGACGGAGGGGTCCAAAGCACCCTTACAGTGGGACCACCATCTTGACACGTTGGCCACGCCCCCGATTGACAAGGACTTTAACCTTCTTATAAGTCCCTATCACATGGTACCAGTGGTACCCGGGGCATGGATGGTAAAGGGGTTCCCATGTCTTGCAGCACTAGTTGTGCCACCTTGAATGGATGGAGAAGAGCTTGCCGGTGGCAGAGGCAGGCTCCATCCACTTGTACGCTGTGAATAATCTGGCGCTGATTTCAGAGCATTTTTGGTAATGCCATTCACTGCTGTTTTAATGGTACAGTGTTAGCGATTACTGCTAGCATTTTTAAATTTCACTTTGTTCGAATTATTAAATTTAAAATCACACTATTGACTGCACTCTACTGGGGCTGATTTGAAAGTCCGGGGGGTCACTTACCTGCTGCACTCCCGCCCTGGTCCGCCGCGTCCATTGTGGGCGATTGATGTGGAGGGCGAGGTGGAGCCCTGCACTTCTGGGCACACTGCAGACAGGTCAGCGCTCTAGTTGCGCTGGTGCGCCCTCTATTTAGTGTGGTGAGGAACGCAGCCACATTGTGGAGAAGAGCTTGCCGGTGGCAGAGACAGGCTCCATCCGCTTGTACGCTGTGAATAATCTGGCGCTGATTTCAGAGCGTTTTTGGTAATGCCATTCACTGCTGTTTTAATGGTACGGTGTTAGCGATTACTGCTAGCATTTTTAAATTTCACTTTGTTCGAATTATTAAATTTAAAATCACACTATTGACTGCACTCTACTGGGGCTGATTTGAAAGTCCGGGGGGTCACTTACCTGCTGCACTCCCGCCCTGGTCCGCCGCGTCCATTGTGGGCGATTGATGCGGAGGGTGAGGAGGAGCCCAGCACTTCCTGGCACACTGCAGACAGGTCAGCGCTCTAGTTGCGCTGGTGCGCCCTCTATTTAGTGTGGTGAGGAACGCGGCCACATTGTGGAGAAGAGCTTGCCGGTGGCAGAGGCAGGCTCCATCCGCTTGTACGCTGTGAATAATCTGGCGCTGATTTCAGAGTGTTTTTGGTAATGCCATTCACTGTTGTTTAATGGTACGGTGTTAGCGATTACTGCTAGCATTTTTAAATTTCACTTTGTTCGAATTATTAAATTTAAAATCACACTATTGACTGCACTCTACTGGGGCTGATTTGAAAGTCCGGGGGGTCACTTACCTGCTGCACTCCCGCCCCGGTCCGCCGCGTCCATTGTGGGCGATTGATGCGGAGGGTGAGGAGGAGCCCAGCACTTCCGGGCACACTGCAGACAGGTCAGCGCTCTCGTTGCGCTGGTGCGCCTCTATTTAGTGTGGTGAGGAACGCGGCCACATTGTGGAGAAGAGCTTGCCGGTGGCAGAGGCAGGCTCCATCCGCTTGTACGCTGTGAATAATCTGGCGCTGATTTCAGAGCATTTTTGGTAATGCCATTCACTGCTGTTTTAATGATACGGTGTTAGCGATTACTGCTAGCATTTTTAAATTTCACTTTGTTCGAATTATTAAATTTAAAATCACACTATTGACTGCACTCTACTGGGGCTGATTTGAAAGTCCGGGGGGTCACTTACCTGCTGCACTCCCGCCCCGGTCCGACGCGTCCATTGTGGGCGATTGATGCGGAGGGTGAGGAGGAGCCCAGCACTTCCGGGCACACTGCAGACAGGTCAGCGCTCTAGTTACCCCTCCCTACTCCCTATTTAATGCAGATAGGACAGCGGCCCGCAGCGGGCGCGCCGATGGTGCGCCAAAGGCAAGCCCGTCTGCGCCCGTCCGCGGCCGTACGGGGCCCGGGGCGAAAACCCCTGTCCAAATCAAGCAAGATCGCATTCACTACGGGAGAGATGATTTATTATAGCTCTGTCCACCGGAAGTTAAGGTATGTAGACACTCCATGGAGGCATTGCACCTAAGCAGGTGCATGTACTGTACCTTTGAGGGAAGTGGACTGCCTGAAAGCGAGATAGGCTGTAAGACGCTCTAGTGTTGCCTACTGAACTGCAGATCCCTAAGTCGGCATAGTGTCCAGATTTGGGAACTATTGACAGACGATAGGCTTGACGTACTATTCTTGACAGAGACATGGTTGGGCTCTAACTCAGACCCAGACAGAGTTGAGGCCCTCCCCCAGGGCTACAATATAGCTAGGATTGATAGAGCAAAGGGAAGGGGAGTCGGGATCGCAGTCATTACCAAATCACCCTATGAATGTAACTTAGAACCGTTAGCGGTGAAAAACTGCGAGGCAGGTCTCTTCGGGCTGAAGATAGGCCCCAAATTCTCCATCACTGGGATCCTTATCTACCGTCCTCCTGGAGGCCTGGGCGATTTTAGCACGAGTCTCCAAGAAGGGATTGCCCATCTGGCGATTAGGCGGAGCAGGCTTCTGGTACTGGGAGATTTGAATCTTCATTTGGAGGACCCTATGCCTAAGGAGGCGGCAGAGTTGAGACAGGATCTGCAGACTATGCAGCTGGCACTTAACTCATGCGCCCCCACACACAAGTTGGGACATCTGTTAGATCCTGTGTTTGCCAGCTGGGATGGGGTGGTGGTGGACACGCCGATACCAGTCCCATGGTCAGATCATTTCTTGATACCACTCAGCATTAACATAGCCTCTGAACAATCGCAGAAAGAGGGTAATAAGAACTATCCCTGTAGGAAATGGAAGAACTTCTCGCAGGACTCCTTTAGTAGGGTGTTGATGGCAGGTGGTTCTCCAGGAGGGACTGATACTGAGAGTGCCAATGCTAACCTGGATGAGTGCATTTGCAAGGCTCTTAATAAGGTTGCTCCCCTACGGATGATGAGACCGGACAATAGAGCTAGGAAATCCGCTCCTTGGTTCACCCCTGCCTTGCAGACAGTTAAGACGGACTGCAAGAGATTAGAAAGGAGTTGGAGGAAAAGTATGGGCAGTCAGGAAAAGGAATTGTATAAAGAAGCCCACAGGAAATATCAAGTGCTATTAAGAGGAGCTAAGGCGTCTCACTATAAAAACAGAATAGAGGACGCTGCGAACTCCGCTAAGGAACTCTTCAGAATCTTTACAGAGATATCTACGGTAGCCGGCTCGAATGTGCCTGGCAACAATTCAGTGACCGAATGCAACAGAGTAGCGGAGTTTTTTGCGCAGAAGGTTAGGAACATCTATGCCTCGTTTCCTAACTGTCCTGAGAGCGGCCTGGTCTTCGAGGAAGTGATGGGAGGCAGGAATGTGGGATTGAAACTTGAAAAGTTTACAGTCCCCCTTCCAGAAACACTGAGAAATATCTGCCTCAGTATTAAATCTGGGTCCCCACGAGACCCAGCTCCACCTAAGGTGCTAGAAGGCAGCCTGGCGATTCTGGAGCCTTATATTAGGCATGTTCTAGAGACTTCGTTTGAATCCCAGACTTTGCCAAGGGCCTGGAAGAGAGCGGTAGTCCTTCCGATGAGGAAAAAACCTAACATCAGTCATGACGTTCTAGAAAACCTTAGACCCATCTCACTTCTGGCGTATGTAGCTAAAGTAGCAGAGAAGGTGGTAAACATCCAGCTGTGGGCATACCTGGAGGGAGCCAATCTCCTGCACCCCTCTCAATCGGGTTTTCGGGCGGGGTATTCCATGGAAACGGCCCTGTTAAGAGCCACGGAAACCATCAGGCAAGGAGTGGACGCCGGCCACACCATGCACTGATTATGCTCGACCTCAGTGCTGCGTTCAACACTGTTTAATAGAAAAATGCGCCTTGAGGAATTATTTCATATCAGTACTCATTTTACATCAAGTCATATATATGTACATTGATTGAAAGGAACATAAGAAACGTGGTATCTTTTGTTAGGCTTTATATCATACCTGGAACAAATATATTTCATCAATTATTACAAAAATTCATACAAAGACTAGGCAACACAAAAAACACTACCATATTCAGTACATTTTCAGTAGTGCATTACACCGTTGGTACAGTATGTATTAGGCATATATATACATAAAGTGCTACTGAGACATCAGTCAGCTTAGTCCATCAGTTCATTTAACAAATCCTGTTGCTGGTGATTGTAAACCAAAACGGTGTATAGGCGCATTTTTCTATTAAACTTATGTTACCCAGTTCCTTGGGGATTATTCAGTTGCCCTCTTCTAGTGAGCGTTCAACACTGTGGCACATTCCACCTTGCTGCAGTGTCTGAACAAGGGAGGTGTGTCAGGCCCCGCTCTGGGCTGGCTGAAATCCTTCCTGATGGGCCGGAGCTTTCAGGTCCAGCGGGGATCCCTTCAGTCCAAAGAGGTGGCTCTAGAGCAGGGGGTGCCACAGGGATCTGCCCTGAGTCCCACTCTGTTTAACCTGTATATGGCCCCCCTGGCGGAGGTGGTACAGGCTTATGGAGTGGAGTTAGTTTCTTATGCTGCCGACACTCAGTTGTTGATATCACTATCCCAGTCTCCCTCGGCCGAGGCCTCCAACTTTAGGGCATGCATGGAGGCGCTCGCCTCCTGGATGAATAAGAACTGCCTAAAGTTAAATGGGGGCAAGACCGAGGTGCTGGTGGTAGGTGGGAACACACTCAACTGGTCGGATGACTGGTGGCCCGTATGGCTTGGCACCACACCCATTCCTTGCAAGGAGGCTAAGAATTTAGGGATCTGGGTGGATTCCACCCTCTCTTATGAAGTTCATTTTCGGCGGCTTGTTGGGAAATGCTTTGGTATCTTAAAAACCCTAAATAAAACCCTGGATCTGCTTCCACTAGGGGCCAGACAGACTATTGTATTTCTATCTAGGACCCTAATTCGGTATTCCTAATTCATGCCCTTATATGGCTATAATACATAATATCCTTATAAAGGCATAAGAATCATATCCATATTTAGTCGTAGCCCATGCAGTCCACATTAAGCAAGGCTACTTCCCCGGACTCCTAGAAAGTACGAGTTCTCTAAACAAAACAAACCTCCAGCAACCTGGGAAATCCCCATGGCTTTTGTTTTGATTCGTCCTAGAACTCCTGTGAGCACTGTAAGAACGGCCAGTTCTTAGTGACATATTTATTGACGTCTTATGTCCAACCTTACGTCAAACCCGGCACCTTTCAGGTATAAATCTACCAACGTTGCCTTAAGCAAACACACGGTGGTGGTTTTGGAGCAGAGCGGCTATCTACTTGCCCGAGAGCCCAGCTGATGCGAGAGCCCACGGACGCCGCCCCTCCCTTTTGACGCACTGAGAGAGACACTGTCTTTTCTCCTGCCGAGAAATCCAGCTCAGGTGTTTCCAGATACCCTCGCGGGTTACTGGGATATCGAGTCCTGAGAGAGAGATACCAGACCTCCTGCTTTCTATTACCCAGGTACGGAGCTGACTAAACCCTTAACGAGAATTCTTGATTCAGATTCTTGGCAAAACCAACTTAACTTAAACTGCTACTTACTCCTTCCCACGTATTAGGCTTAGGTCAGGTACACCGGGGTAGGCGTATTTAGAAGCACCAGTTGAGTACGTTAGTCAATTTATATATGTAGGTATATATTTTAGCCATTTTAAAGTATCATATGGCTAAGAAACCATATCAATGCTTTTACAGTATTATTTCATAATACTCCTTTTACTGTACGCACTTTACTTTACTATAAGTATTGCAATTGTGGCAATTCATTTCTCTTGCATGAGAAAGAAGACTGCTCAATAAAATAACACCTTTTATTGAAAACGCCCGTCTCTCTATTCTCTGCACTCTGGTGAAACTAAGTACGCACGATTGACTGAGTGAAATAGCTGTCTATTTTTTTCACACGACTCTAGAGATACACTCTTATTCTGAGGGAGCAAAGTTGTCATGTTATATGGTTGTCAGAATCTAATCCCTTCTTGTCTATCCAGGGAAGTTAAACTCCTCCTTGTTTATTCGAGAAAGTTTCTAGTGACCTCTGAGCTAGCTGGCAAAACTAATTAAGTCTAATATAGTCAGTAGAGACCTAGATTACCACAGTCCTACGTCTAAACTGCTGTTTATATTATTCCAATGCGCAGAGCCTATTGGGAATATAGGAACTACACTACATGGTGCCCAACGTTTGGTAAGGCGATAAATCTAACGCAAGACGTTAGAGTAACTCAGTCGTTCTTTTTCACACAGACCCTTTTCCCGTAAGAACTCCAATAGACGTCTGGGGTGGGTAAAAGGTTAAAATCCGACAGAACTTAGTAGGAAGAGATTCCTATGTATAGTTTTTGGTTTAGTCAACATTGAAGGATGCAGTGTTCCAAAATATTGTGCACCTAATCTTTGTTTCCTTGGAAACCCGCTCTGCAAACTTTCATTAAAACTATGTCAACTAACGGCAACAGCAACAAAACCGGTGAAGCTGCAGTAGATGCGAATCAACGGGGTTTCGATGTTACAGGGTTTAATGAAAATGAACCGGGTTCAATTATCATCCCGGCAAATATAACAAAAACTATAACACTTAAACTTATAGAAAATGGACTGGCATCACGAGGTGGTACAGTCATATTCGTGGTAGAAGCCCATGAATATCGGCAGACAGAGGTATTCTATTCATGGATAAACTTTCCAGCAGCAAACGCTGTGACACACGAATTCCACTATTACAAAATAGAGGAACCTCCGGATGAATACACTCCTTTCGAGGATGTTGAAATCCCATTAAATTACCAAGAGCACCTACTCTGGTTTAAAGGCGCCCTAAAACATCAAAATCACATCACCAGGCTCGGTCCACTAGGTAGACCAGGAGCAACGTGGCCGGTTCTAGCCAGCAACACACCACACCCAGACATTGATAAAATGTCAAGTGAAGAACTCTTAGTTCAAATAAAAGAATTAACAAAGGCATATAGAGAGTTAATTCAATTGCCAACGGAGGATATAACTTACCTCCAGAAATTGAAAGAAACAGATGTAGCAGAACAACCATTTGAACTTGCCAGAATCATAGAAAAATCCTGTGAAGAACTAGGAAGAGATAGTTTGGGTGGGAAACCAGTAAAACCCCAACTAACTGAAAATCCTGAAAAAACCCTTATTAAAAATAATCTAAACACTCCAAAAAAGAGTTGGGATGGTAATAAACAATCCACTCCCAAAGAAAAAAGATTCCAGTCCAGAGGAAGGTCTCCTCAACGGAGAGAAAGATCTCCAGACCGAGGAAACAAGTCTCCTCAGAGGGAGCCCTCTGAGAAAGGATACAACCTTAGAAATAGGGATAATTTGATACACGTCCCTCTCGATCTTTTCAGACTTCCTCGCAGAAATCGGAAAGAAGAGGACGATTTGAACACAGGGAAGAGCACGTCAAGTCCAAAGACAAGGAACCTGCTCATCAAAGTAAAAAATTACAATTTCCAAGAAAGAAGGTAGCCAGTATTAAAATAATTAAACATGCCGAGGATACTGAGGACACAACTGAAAAACGGAGAGTGGGCCCAGACAATGCTAGACAGCGCAGCAGAAGTGACAATACCTCGCAAGATCCTGATGAATCTTCTGGAGACAGTGGACACGAATGAATACATTCAAGTGGAAACTGCAGATACCAGAGTTAGCAAACCTCATAAAATATACGAAATAACATTACGTATAGAGGGAGATAAGACCAGGAAAGTAAGGGGTCTCTTTTGGGATAACCTTTCGAAAGGCTATGACATCCTTTTAGCCGAGAAAGACTGGCCACCAGAGTTTGTCAGGGAGTGCCCTCATGGCGAAGAAATGATTATGCCTGCCTTCTCAAATCATATTCCAATTCATAAAAAATATACACTTGCAAGAAAATGGGCAGTGGCCCAAGCTCCTGCATTATATAAAAATCATGTAGGATGGGATGAGGACTCTCCTCCTCACAAAATCCAGTTAAAATGTCAACCCACTGCACAAAGGCATTACCCAATTAAACAAGATGCTAAAAAACAATTCAGGGAGATCTTAGATCAACTTGAATACCAGGGGGTGATTGAAACATGCACCTCACAAATGAACAATCCTTTGTTTCCTGTGTCCAAACCAGACGATTCATATTGTCTAGTATTGGACTACAGACACCTTAACTCATGTTGCAAAACGTTTGCAGTGCAAAATTCACACAGTGCAGCACTAATGAATAACATCGTGCGCAAAAAATACAAAACGACATTAGACATCTCTAATGGATTCTTTTGCCAAAACATTGCACCTGAAAGCAGGTATTTGACCGCTTTCTCAATAATGGGGTCACAAAAAAATTGCTGTCGACTCCCACAGGAATTCAAGAATCGCCCAGGATTATTCTCAGCAAGGGTACCAGAGTTACTACAAATATATGATGATGAGGCATTATCTTATGTCGATGACATCTATCTCACAGATGATGACCTGGATACTCACTTGAAAAGAGTGAACTCCATAATACTTGGGTTCGCAGCTGAGGGTTACAAATTCAACTTTAAAAAGTCAAGAATTGCCCATCTAACTGTCCTATTTCTAGGATATGAATTATCAAGTGAAGGCAAAAGCCTAGCAGACAACTTCTTAGAGAAGTGTGCTGTACTCCAAGCACCTAAAACGCTGAAGAACTTACAATCAATACTAGGTTTCCTGAATTTCGGAAGAACATACATTCTAAATTATGCGGAGAGGGTAAAACCTCTTTATGAATTAATAAAACCTGATTTCAAACCAATCAATTGGACTCAGAAACACACAGAAATTTTAAGATCATTGCAAACAGACATGTTAGCTAAAACAAAATTGCAAACTCGCGAAAACATACGCAACCTTGTAATCCGAGTCATCCCAGGAAGATGCGGATTCACGTACCTGATCTCTAATGAGGGAGAAATGGTACCAATAGCTTACAAATCACACTTCTACACACAAGCGGAAATGAAATTCAGTTCTACTGAAAAAATTCTAACTGCGGTTCAGACTGCTGTAGCAAAAGAAAGAGCCCAAGCACAAGGTAAACGAATAATAATCGTAACACCAGTACCTGCCCTAGAAGCAGTGACAAAAGCTAGCATTCCAAATGCTAAAGCACTACATCCGAGATGGATACAATGGGTTAATTCTCTTGCTGCAACAGACGTAGTATATGAATTTGATCCAAATTAAAAAACACAAGAATTTCTCCAATATGAATATGAATGTCCTCTGCCAACCGAAATCCTGCCTCTAGAACATTTTGGCTGTATAATATATACAGACGGATCAGCACAACCCGCAGTTGGGGGTAAACAAGCTTACAGTGCTGTGTGCGCGATTGTTAAAGGTCGTTGGCACAAAGGAAAATTTAGACCACTGGTCACTAAAACGCAATCTCTAGGAGATTGTACAGCTCAGCGAGCTGAACTAATAGCATTTAAGATAGCGCTTGAAAATACCGATTGCGAATTCCTGGGTTCAAAACGGTTTCAAAGATGCAAAAGGTGCCACAATCACGCATAAAACGCTTTGGGAACAGGTAGTTCTTTTACAGAAAGAACTACAAAAGACTCACGTGATACATACACTGAGTCATCAACGTGATGGCGTTCACGTTGCGGGGAATTAATTGGCTGATGAAGCCGCGAAGGCAGCTTTGCAAACGGCTTCCGTAGCTGCTATCACCCGGTCAAAAACAAAAATAGACAGCGATATAATGCAAGCTGTCAGTGCTTCAGTAAAAAATGAAAGAAAAACACTCCCGAAAGGGTTTCCACTAAAGTACTCATACATAACTGATGCGAATAATGTTTCTTTTGCTCGAATCCCTGGAGTGGGGGATAGGGCAATTCCAAACATGGAACACAGGTTAGGACTAATTACAGCGGCACACGAAGGGCTGGCTTCTGCACATGCTGGTGTTTCCGCCACAATATCATTATTAAAACAGAGATATTGGTGGCCGGGCATGAGAATACAAACTAAGAACTATGTTCTAGAATGCGAAATATGCCAAAGAATGAAAGTATCAACAGTGAAACGACCAGCACAGACGCCCCCTTCTAATCTCAGATAAACCATTAGCTTGTGTTTACGAGGTGGTACAGTCGTATTCGTGGTAGAGGCCCATGAATATCGGCAGACAGAGGTATTCTATTCATGGATAAACTTTTCAGCAGCAAACGCTGTAACACACAAATTCCACTATTACAAAATAGAGGAACCTCCGGATGAATACACTCCTTTCGAGGATGTTGAAATCCCATTAAATTACCAAGAGCACCTGCTCTGGTTTCAAGGCGCCCTAAAACATCAAAATCACATCACCAGGCTCGGTCCACTAGGTAGACCAGGAGCAACGTGGCCGGTGCTAGCCAGCTACACACCACACCCAGACATTGATAAAATGTCAAGTGAAGAACTCTTAGTTAAATAAAATAAAAGAATTAACAAAGGCATATAGAGAGTTAGTTCAATTGGCAACGGAGGATATAACTTACCTCCAGAAATTGAAAGAAACAGATATAGCAGAACAACCATTTGAACTTGCCAGAATCATAGAAAAATCCTATGAAGAACTAGGAAGAGATCGTTTGGGTGGGAAAGCAGTAAAACCCCAACTAACTGAAAATCCTGAAAAAACCTTTATTAAAAATAATCTAAACACTCCAAAGAAGAGTTGGGATGGTAATAAACAATCCACTTCCAAAGAAAAAAGATTCCAGCCCAGAGGAAGGTCCCCTCAACGGAGAGAGACCACTTTGGTCCCTTACAAAGGGATGGCAACTATAAATATATCATGGTCACAGTGGATTCCTGCACGAGATTCATTTGGATGTGGCCCCAGCGCTCGGCTGACGCCAGAACTGTTATAAAAGATTTGCGAGTCTATATCGGCACATACGCAATTGGCATGCTACATTCTGACCAGGGTCCTGCGTTTAGCTCTAGGACTTACAAGGAGGCCATGACCAGCATGGGCATTGCATTGCGGTACTCTTGTCCCTTCCATCCTGAGGGAAAGGCGGTAGTTGAAAGAAAAAACCGGGACATAAAGCAATCTATAACGGCGAGGGTATTAGGTTCGGGTGATGGGCGGGTCCAACATTTAACAAGTGTCCAACGTAGTCTTAATATTCTGCCAAGAAATTCTCTAAAAGGTTTCAGTCAGTATGAACTATTGTTCGGTACTAGAATGCATATTCAGGACCTTGATAGTCAGACTTCAGTGGTAGAAAAAAAATGCTTTGATATCAAAGACCTTTTGGCTGTTTTACAGGGCTTGAATGAAACAAGAAAAGGCCTGAGCAACATAAAGTTAAAACAGCAGCCAACAGCCACTGAAGATAAACCACCTGTCCCAGCAAGACCTGTCTGGATTCCAAAGATTGGGGATCTGGTCAGAGAGAAGATCGCGGTGAAGAAGGAATTTGGGCCTTCTTACAGAAAAGCAGTACCTGTCTTAGCTGTCAGCGGAACAAGATCAGTTGTACTATGCCCCTTGCTGGTAAAAAGGAGAACCGAGTTGTATCCATCGACCTGGTAAAACCACAATCATGTGGCCAATAATAAGTAGTAGGCCCAGTGGACTCCCAAGAAATAGCAGAGTACCGAAATTTGCTACAATACAAGAGGTTCAAACTGAGAGACTAATCACATTCGATAAACCTGCAGTGAATAATAAAGGACTATGCAACAAAGTCATGGAACTTATGCCTCTTGAAACCCAAATTGCAACAGTTTGTCAAGAAACACCAGTCTACAACGATGTAGCCTCAGACTATGCTAATGAAACAAAGAAAAATCTAAAAGCAAATGAAAATTCGGAAGCAATTCCAACAATTGACAGAACTGCATCTGGCTACTTCATCAATTTCGATGACTTTTCTGAAGATCCAAGCGAGCCTGAAGAAATGCCAGCAACAAAAACTTTCAAAGACAAAGTAACTGAACTCTTTCATCAACTCAAATAAACCTATCTGATTTCTACATGGATTGAATTTTGGTTTGTGTTAGGTGTACTTTTCCTCCTGCTTTGGCTCATCATGGTTCTTTGTTTGGGAAAATTCATTGAAGGAAAATACAGTACAATGGACACAGCAAGTCAGAACATCAACTTGGTCCTAAAGCCACACAAGTCATCTCACATCGAGAAAAGAGAACTATCATCAGTGAATGTCACAGCCAATCCAATAGCCGGTGGGGTAGCATGGGACAAAACGGATTATGAAATCTATGGCCCGATTGAGCTCTTGAAATATCCACATCAGTTCAAGGTTTCATTAAGTGACATTGTAAAACCAAGTACTTTCTCTGATGATTGGGACTTTGAAAGTATTAATGATATGATGTCAGATTTAGTTATGTCAGCAAAATTTACAGAACATGATTACTTACAGGGCTCATCAAATTATGAAGAAATGTATTGTTATAATCACTTTGGGCATCACTATTTGCATAAATCTGCCCAACCTAGAAATGTTTTTAATTATAATCAATGGGAACATTGTGCAACTCCACCTAAAAGCAGCTCGAAAACATTTTATGAGAAATTCCCATACTTCTCAGGGTTTAACACAAGTGATGCAGAAACGTTTTATTTTAAAATGTTAAATAAGACAGGAATGAAAACAATGCTGACAAATACTAAATTGATCTATTCTGAAACATTTTATGAAAAAATGATTACATTTGGTTTTGATTTCTGGAAAAACAACATTGAAACAAAAACCATCTGGGGTACAAAAGAATGGCAGGTCCAAGGATTAGAAGCATTATTTAGAGCCTGCATGATCCCAGAACAAATAATATTCTTGAATGACACCGTTCAACAGACTACCTGTCTTGGCCTAGCCAAAATTAAGGACTTAAACAAACCGTCTATTCCAAAGCCCATACCTGATAGCAATAGCACTACAGACATGGAGGTAGACGTATCCCATATTTTATACCAAAACAGAACACATCCTGATTGGAAAAAATGGTTGATCTGGCCCACAGACACAAATAACTGTCAAGATAGATTCATGAACAAAATACAGGGGTTAAAAATGACCAGGCCAGACCCTAGATACTCCCAGAGACAAAATCCAGGGATAGTTACAACACACAGTGTAGGGAAACTATGCCTTGAATGGCTACAAAAATCCACACTGGCAGAAATTAAGCAACACTTGACTTTACTTAAAGACGGTGCTGACTTGCGTGATTTCATAATGGGACCACGCAAACAGCGTCAAAAACGTTTCATAGCGGCCGGTATATACGCTGCGTACAACGAAGCTTGGAAAGTAATGCAAATTGAAACAGCAGAGAAAATACGGGAAATTGATCGTATTAATTTGGAAAAATCACTTTCTGTTGTGGACAATGGGTTAATGACTCTGTCCTCCAGAATATATTCACTGGACAGTATTGTATCATCTGGTATTGATATCATAGAGCAAGACTTACTAACGTTACAACACGGTCAGTCCCAATTACGTTCTATTGTACAGCTTGGCTGGACGTTGCAAAATCTGCGTTCAGGCTACGTGCCATGGCGTTTAATCAACACAACGTCATTATTCTCTATCTTTAACCTTACTGATAAACAAATCAGTTTGGCACAAAAAGGAGCAGACTATACGATTCTGAGCATTGAAAAACTTGAGAGATTACCATTGACAATGCCAGAAAGATCTGTCATTGAATGGATAATACACGGAATAATTACAATTCCGATAACAACTTTCCAATTTAAATACTGCCAAGAGTATATACCAGCGGGCCAGTATGAAAGGTTGCGTAAAGGGTACATCAAGTCATCATGGAAATTACCTTATACACACACATGTTACAGTGAAAAGAAAAAGAATGTATTTCTTAGTGGTAACAATTGTAAGAGATCACTGAGCGGTACACTTCTTTGTCAAGGCATTAACCTGCATGGGGCCTCCGAGGGGTCTTCAAATAACCTTTCATGTCACCTGCATGGCACTCCTACAACACAGATAGAGCCATTTTTTAGACGGCTTTCTAACGGGAGCTATATTCTAATAGTGGACCACAGCTGTTGTGGCATGGTGCCAGGGAAAGCCTATCTCGTCAGCGTTAGTTCCATGGTCACTTGCTGTATCCAAGTATTGTATCCAAACAACACTCCAGATACGGAGGCGACAATTTGGCCTTCTTTGAATATCTCTTCTATTCGAATTGATACTTTAAGCAGAATGAAGTCTATTCTTTTACAGACAACTGTGCCTTTAACGTCATCAAAAGAAACGTATGATCTGCAAGTTGCAAGGACAACGGCAGAGATACATATCTTTTTATCAACAAATTGCCCCGTGCATTTCGCAGAAATGCTACGCCAAATCCTAAATATGTCAGATACCAGTGGCATCGCACATGTATTTAAGACAATTTTTTCGGGACTGTTAACACCCTTCGAAACAGTTCTGGGCATTTTCCCCAATTTTGTCCATTACGTCTTTGGCGGCCTACCACTACTTTTGGGACTCGTAGCAGGAATTTTATTTTTGATCCTTCTGCTCCGATATGGCAAGCCAAGTCGCAGACAAGACTCCAGCAACGATGGAAGAAACGATCCTAGCTATACGCTATCGGGACCGCATAACTAAAGTCCTTGGATTAGCCCGGCTAAGAGATCTGAATATGACCTGGTTTCTTTCATTCAGACCTGTCTGGCAGAATTGCATCTCACCTGTGCTTCAATGTATGCTATGTGGAGAAGAATGCGTGTTGGACGTCTGTCTTACACTACCATCAGCAGTACCAATGGATACAGATACTTTGCTAGGTCCTGTAACGGCTCATGCATCGTGTTGTCCCCAGCGGCTACCCATTCTGATGACGGCATTCGTTGAGACTTCACCACTACGAGTATGTGGCAGTGAAGTACGAGATGAGAGCAGCATCACCCAGGTACAACCTTCTGTGAGCATTGCTGATCCTGACATCGATGACAGCAATCATTCTCACGACTGCACTGTAACAGCATTTTCAAACTTGGTCGAACTTTCACCTGATGCTGTAGACCAAATTTTTGCGAGTCTGTCTGCAATGATGTTCTCCCCTGAACAGAAAGAATAACTTTTAAGCAACAAGCACACAGCGTTCCCTGAACTCTGAATTCGGCCTTCAGCTTTGATAAACAAAAGCTACTGAAAATATTTGGAACTATTTTTTCTCCTGAAAGCAAAATTATTTTTTTTCCCTTCCAAAATATTTACCCTTTTTTCTGGCACATGTACTCTGCTTAAAGTAGAACTATTCTTAGAGAACTGAGCTTCTATTTTTGGAACTCTAGAGACAATATATTACCTCAGCCTCTAGCACAGTACAGAATCTGTATAAATATGTGATGGAATGGTCTCGACCTTCTTTTCTGTATTCAGAGCCATTTCATGTGTAAATTTTCAAAATTCATTCAGCTGATATATATATATGCATTTTTAACTGAATGATAACACTGCTTAAATAGCGTACAGTACCAATAATCATTTTTGTGTATTTACCATATACCATTTCGAATGCAAAATATGTATTTTGGGGTGGGTTGGAAAACACATGCACATTTAGATGTTTACTATTGTTTAGTTTTAGTAATGATGGACATTAGATCGTGGAGTGGGTATTGTATTTCTATCTAGGACCCTAATTCGATATTCCTAATGTATGCCCTTATATGGCTATAATACATAATATCCTTATAAAGGCATAAGAATCATATCCATATTTAGTCGTAGCCCATGCAGTCCACATTAAGCAAGGCTACTTCCCCGGACACCTAGAAAGTACAACGAGTTCTCTAAACAAAACAAACCTCAAGCAACCTGGGAAATCCCCATGGCTTTTGTTTTGATTCGTCCTAGAACTCCTGTGAGCACTGTAAGAAAGGCCAGTTCTTAGTGACATATTTATTGACGTCTTATGTCCAACCTTACGTCAAACCCGGCACCTTTCAGGTATAAATATACCAACGTTGCCTTAAGCAAACACACGGTGGTGGTTTTGGAGCAGAGCGGCTATCTACTTGCCCGAGAGCCCAGCTGATGCAAGAGCCCACGGACGCCGCCCCTCCCTTTTGACGCACTGAGAGAGACGCTGTCTTTTCTCCTGCCGAGAAATCCAGCTCCGGTGTTTCCAGATACCCTCGCGGGTTACTGGGATATCGAGTCCTGAGAGAGAGATACCAGACCTCCTGCTTTCTATTACCCAGGTACGGAGCTGACTAAACCCTTAAAGAGAATTCTTGATTCAGATTCTTGGCAAAAACAACTTAACTTAAACTGCTACTTACTTACTCCTTCCCACGTATTAGGCTTAGGTCAGGTACACCGGGGTAGGCGTATTTAGAAGCACCAGTTGAGTACGTTAGTCAATGTATATATGTATGTATATATTTTATCCATTTTAAAGTATCATATGGCTAAGAAACCATATCAATGCTTTTACAGTATTATTTCATAATACTCCTTTTACTGTACGCACTTTACTTTACTATAAGTATTGCAATTGTGGCAATTCATTTCTCTTGCATGAGAAAGAAGACTGCTCAATAAAATAACACCTTTTATTGAAAAGCCCATCTCTCTATTCTCTGCACTCTGGTGAAACTAAGTACGCACGATTGACTTTGTGAAATAGCTGTCTATTGTTTTCACACGACTCTAGAGATACACTCTTATTCTGAGGGAGCAAAGTTGTCATGTTATATGGTTGTCAGAAGCTAATCCCTTCTTGTCTATCCAGGGAAGTTAAACTCCTCCTTGTTTATTCAAGAAAGTTTCTAGTGACCTCTGAGCTAGATGGCAAAACTAATTAAGTCTAATATAGTCAATAGAGACCTAGATGACCTCAGTCCTACGTCTAAACTGCTGTTTATATTATTCCAATGTGCAGAGCCTATTGGGAATATAGGAACTACACTACAAGACAATGACTCAAGCGCTCATTACGTCCCGTCTGGATTACGGGAACGTATTATACTTGGGTGCGACTGAAAAGAATCTTGGCCGCCTACAAGTTCTACAAAACGCGGCAGCCAGGCTGGTAATGAGGTTACCCAGAAGAGTGGCATCTAAGCCCATCTTGGCAGCCCTCCACTGGCTTCCCATTAAAAAAAGGATCCTGTTAAAATCCCTCCTCATATGCCATCGCATCCTCTGGCACAGGGCTCCCTCCTATCTAGGAGACCTGGTCATCAGGTATGTGCCAGGTAGAGCGCTGAGATCAGTAGGAGCTGGACTGCTAGCAATCCCCAGGTTTCAGAAAGCCAGGATGGGCGGCCATTCTTTCAGATTCCTAGCCGCTCAGAGCTGGAATAAACTCCCAACATGCCTCAGGCTGGAAAGATCTGA
This sequence comes from Lissotriton helveticus, assembly GCF_964261635.1. Taxonomy (NCBI): domain Eukaryota; kingdom Metazoa; phylum Chordata; class Amphibia; order Caudata; family Salamandridae; genus Lissotriton; species Lissotriton helveticus. Next base: position 747,122,079 of record NC_136071.1, on the reverse strand, counting down.
GTCCAGGTTTAGGAGTCTTCTCAAAACTCATGTATTCACTTCTTAGGGATAAGCAGGAATTGGGGGTGGGTCTCTGACTTCTGGTAGGTTCTTTTCTCCACAGCACGGGGACACACCGGGATGGTGTTACCAGGCGCTCTATAAGCTCCTTTATTATTATCATTATTTATTATTAATGACCCAAATAAACTACTAACAGCGAGCCTACCATTGCAGACTGCAGGAACAGTGTAAACTGATGCATTTTGACTTTGCCATCAGCATGTGTGGCAAAGTCAATGCACTGCTTCTAATATATGTCAGTCACCCTTAAAGAAGGCACCCTGAACCCAGGAGAAAGGGTACATAACTATATCACGGGTGTGAGCATGTAACTGCAAGCTTATATGTCTTTTAGTGGCTTTTTCCATTAAAGTACATTATAAGTGATAAGCAGTCCATAAGATAACATGGGTCTGCACCCCGGCAATCCCGAGGTCTCTATCTCCATTATGATATCACTTAAATATGTCAACTTTGGTATCAAACAATGTGCATTCTCACCCCTGACATGAATCTCATGTTAAGGACGGTGTGGCATGCACCCAGGTGCCTACCTTGGAGGTTGCCTGCCTGGTTGTTGCAGCTTCTATGTGCTCTGACTGGCAGCTCGCACGTGCTGCTGCCAAGACAAGATTCTGAGCTCCTGTCAAGCAGTGTGGACACTCCCAGGAGTTAGGAACAAATGACTGAGCAGGAAGGTGGTCACATGTCCTCTCTCTCATGATGGGTAGTGAAGTGGCACATTAATGCAGGGAACTTCAAAGGCTACACCACTTCTGATATGCATCCAACCTGTCTCCCAGATAAGTAACCAGCCCTTTCCCTTCCCCAGGCACATTTGCACTCGAGCAGGTGGAAAAATCAGGTAGTCAGGAGAAGCACACACCCAGAAGACTAGCCACACCTCTAGGGTGATCTGCCTGGTCTGTATACCTAAGGAAGACTTCTGCCATTTTTAAAAGTGGTAGAAATAGTTTCACTTTCACAGCGTGCCCATTTAATCAGTTCCGCTTTCCATCTCCTGCTGCTAGGCCCCTCCTTCGATTTCCAGTGTGTGGTGATTTCACGTTTTTCTAGCAGCAGCCCCATATCTACGAATTTACTTGTTACCTTTGTCTTGGAGGTTTGGGGGAGCCAATGCAATGTACATGTGGCTATATCAAAATCTATCTGGCGATCTGTAACTGAATTTAATAATTCTCCTATTTCAGTCCAATAATTCCCCAGCTGCGGGCAGTCCCATAACATATGTTTGAGCTCCACTGCTTCCTTTGTGCATCTGGGGCATGTAGCACTATCAACCTTGAAGTATTTTTTAATCTTAGCAGGTGTAAGATATGCCCTGTGCAATATGAATAAGTGCACCAGCTGGAATCGTGCATTTCTAGTGCATTTCCAGGCCCTGTGCATGATATGCCCCCAAGCTAACTCTGGGATGGGCTTCCCGATACTTATCTCCCATTTCAATCGTAATGTGTCTAGTGGAGCCAATCCCTCATTCAGTATTCACCGATATAGGCATGTAACTGCTTTAAATGTGCCTGCTGCCATCACGACATATTGACATGCCATAGTGGTTTTGGGTTCTACCTCCTTCCAATGTTTCTGAAGTGCTTGCACCAGGGCAGCATGTACAAGGAATCCCACTCTAGGGAGGTCGTACTGTTCCTATAAGGCCTGGTATGTTAATAATTCGCCGCCCTCGTACAAATCTCCCAGCACCTGCACCCCTGATTGCTCCCATTAAAGCAAGGACGTCCAGTCTCCACCATGGGGCAATGCTGTAGTCATCCCCAATGGTATTTTGGAGGCGTATGGATGCGTCACTCCTGCTCTACGCTGACTCAGATTTCAACATAACCTTAATGTTTTCTCTTCCAGGGGTAGATCTCTAAGGGCAAGCCTTTGTTGTAATATTATAAAAGATATTACGTGTCTCTGTATTCCTTTACCTCTCATGTCCTCCGGGCCCCTAAATTCTAATGCAACTGCTTGCGTAAGAACCTGTAATTGGGCTGCTATATAATAAAGCTCCAGGTCAGGAACCGCTAGACCTCCCTCCGCTTTTGGTCTCATCATCGTTTTTAGCGCCACTCTTCGCCTTCCAGTCCCCCATAGGAATCCTACTATCATAGTATTAAGCAACCTAAACATGGAGCTCGGTATCCATATGGGTAAAGTCCGAAAAAAATATAGCAGCCGCGGCAGTGCTACCATCTTTAGTAAGGCGGCTCTGCCCATCACTGACAAAGGAAGTGTACTCCAAAATGCCATACTACCTTTAAGTGCTCGTATACTTCTACCAATATTCTCTTCCAAAATAGCACTGGCTTCATGGTAAATATGTGTACCAAGGTATTCTAGACAGGTAGGTTCCCAGCGTATATTCCGCGTTATGGTAGTTACTGCTCTTCCGGGTTTCACGGGAAACAAGCATGTCTTAGTCTAATTCGCTCTCAGCCCGGATATGTCACCGAACTCCGAGAGCAATTCTGCCACTCCTTCCAGTGCTCCCTCGGCATTAGCCAAGAACATCAGTAAATTATCCGCATATAACGAGATATATTGCTGTTGGCCTCGGAAAGGCGAACGCTTATATCTTTGTCCCAGCCTGGCATATGCTGCCAGAGGTTCAATGGCTAATACGAATAGTAACGGGGAGAGTGGGCAACCCTGTCTCGTCCCACGGGATACTTGATACCGGGGAGAGATTACCACCCCAACCTTCACTCTTGCCACTGCCGAGGTATACAACACTTTCGTCCATCCTATGAATTGCACTCCCAACCCAAAACAGCCCATTGTTTTATACAGATAGGGCCATTCTAAGCTATCAAAAGCCTTCTCTATGTCCACGGAGAGTACCGTGGCCAATAGGCAGTCAAGGCGGTCCTTGTCTAGAACCCGTAGCAATCTCCGTATATTTGTAGCTGTATTTCGAGTTGGGATAAACCCAGCTTGATCCCCGTGAACCAATCTGGTCATATACTGAAGCAAGCGCGACGCCAAGATCCGACTTAAAATCTTATAGTCAGTTGACATCATTGACAATGGGCGATAAGCCGCCGTGTCTGTGCTAGCTCTCCCTGGCTTTAATAATGGAACAATGAGTGCCTCCCGCATGGTCATAGGGAGTGGGCCAAGGCAGCGCGCTTCTCTATAGACCTCCAGTAGCCTCGGGCAAACAAATCTAAGTAATGCGAGTAAAATTCTATTAGTAACCCATCTACTCCCGGTGTTTTATTATGAGCCATGTGTTTAACCGCGCATCTAATTTCTTCAATTGTAATATCCTGACCCAATTGCTTCCCTTGCTCCTCCTTTAAACGTGGGAGGGGTATGTTCGTTAAGAAGGATTCGATATCTTCATCCCCGGTGTCCAGCGTACTCTCATATAAGGTTTCATAATACTCTAAGAACCGTGCGTTAATCTCTCTCTGAGTATATATTGGACGCCCGTTCCGCGCCGTCAACGCCAAGATCGGGGTGCCTCGTGGGGAGGAATTGGCCAACAGGGTCCCCACTTTGTCTCTCTCCGCGTGTGCCTTTGCAACATATTTCTTATAGTGGTAGCACCAGAGTATTTCTATTTATGCAGCTACTGCTTCTTGGCATCCACTACCTCCTTTCGGTTCTCCGGGTGCTCGGGTCTAGCTCGTTCAGCTGTTCTCAACCTGCATTTTGCTCTTTCCACATCCTGTAGCAATACTTTCCTCACTGCTACATACTTATTAATACACAACCTTCTCACTAGAACCTTGAAGGCATCCCATTCCATTGCTCTAGTTGAAGCTGTTCCTGCATTTTCATTAAAATAATTCACTATCCCTTCTCCAACTTCTTTTTTAAAGACCGGGTCATCTAATGTTTTGGGACGAAACCTCCAAGTAGGGATTTCCGACTTTTCTAATGTCCAATGCATAGTAATCAACAACAGGTTGTGGTCGGACAGTGTTCTAGTGAGATACTCAGAGTGAATTATGGATCGCATTATGGATACTGAACATAATATTGCATCAAGTCGAACATGGAGTTGAAGTAATGCCGAGAAATAGGAATAATCCCAATCTTGCGGGTGATGGATTCTCCACGCATCTACAAAATTCCATCTGGTTTGCCAATCATGTCTATGATTGAATAACCTATGGACTGGGGAGTCCGGTAAGGGAGGATGTGATCTATCTTGAATGACATCTGTTATCGAGTTAAAATCCCCTCCCATCAATAGTGGGCCAGTAAAATAATGTGTCAGTGTGCCAGATATGTGGTCCAAGAATCACGCCTGATCTACAGTTGGGGCAAAGATACTACACAGTGCTATGTCTCTCCCATATAAACTTCCCTTGACTGCTACAAATCTCCCTTCCGGATCTATGGTTTGTTTGGTTAACTGGAAGGGGACCCCAGCTCTAATCCAAATCATTGTCCCTCTTGCAAATGCAGAGTAAGATGTACAAAATACCTGCCCTCTCCATCTTCGTTGCAAGGCTTGATCCTCTGATCTATTGAGGTGCGTTTCTTGGAGCACTGCAATATGTACCCCTCTCCTGACCAAATAAGCGTGGACCTTATGGCGCCATGTCATTGTATTTAGTCCCCTTACATTCCAAGTAATACATCATAGTTCAGGTATTGTTCCCATTGTAGTAAATCATATTTTTTGACCCTTCCTCTAAGTGTGGTCCCAAATTCCCAACTGTTCCTTCGTCCCCCTCTTCCCCCCACCTCCCCAAGAACAGGTTCTAGAACAAAAATGCTAGTACCCATCCAAACTATCCTGAGAACTAATTCACTCCCATGTCCACTAGTAGTCAATGTGGGTGTGCCTCATGGGCTATGGGGGGGCCTAGAGCCAACGGGTGACCACTCAAGCACAATGGTTACTTCCGCTTCGATCCCCCAATTGTACACTGTTCCTCTGGCATACCAATTTTACCCCTCTCAAATGGCTAAGGTACTGCATAATGTTCGAGCGTCCTACCGTTGATCTACTACCCAATTTACCCCTTGCTCTGTATTATATCAACGTTCTCCTGCTTGGATAGACCCAGATTCCACGCCCCCCCATAGCAGTTCCCAAAGCAGTCCTCCAAACCTCGTTCATCAGCTGTGGCCGGGGTGACCTGTGACATCAGTGGGCTTCCTGTTTCTGAAGCCTCAGTGTCAGATTGAGCCTTGTCTCTCTCCGAATCAGAATTCCCAGGCAATTGCAACAACTGTTTCCCCGACAAAACAGTCACTGCCTTCAGCGCCGCCTGTCTCTCCATTTCTGTCTGGGATGGTGATGGTTTCTGCATACCCTGTCAGCGACATCTAATGCACTGTGATTTGTGTCGAAGAGGTTCCCCAGAGGACTCTCAGAGGCGTTGCGCTGTTAGCCCTGTTCCAGATCGATAGGCTTCCAACCAAGTCCATGCTTTTTCCAGGCTATCGTGAAAGTCGGTGCTACCATCTAGCATTATTTTCAATCTGGCTGGGAATAACAATGAATATTGGAGGCCCTCCTTTCTCAGCTCTTTCTGAACTGCTTGCAAAGATGCACAGCGGTGCTGAATCGCCAGGGTATAATCCAGGAAGATAGTCACTTTACCATTCACAACTTGATATGGGCCTTCTGTTCGTGCTTTTTGGAGTAATAAGTCCTATCCTTATAATGCAGCTGCCTTGCTACTACCGGAGGGGGGGGACATCCCAGCGGTGGAGGTCTCGCAGGTACTCTGGGTGCTCTTTCTAAGGTGTAGAAGGGTGATAGTCCCTCAGGGGCCACTGCGGTCTTCAGCCAGTTCTCAAGATAGTGCACCATGTCTGTTCCCTCCACTTTTTCGGGCAGGCCAACTATGCGAATGCTATTGCGCCGATTTCTGCTTTCCGCGTCCTCAGCACGTTTCTCTAATGACTGTATTCGATCCAAGGCATCCGTCATTTCATTTTCCAGTGAACTTTGAGCTGGTGCCACTTCTTGTAATGTCGCCTCCACCTGTTTTACTCTGAGAGCTTGGTGTAGGAGGCCCAGCCCTGTTGCCACCTGTGCAGTATCTTGTTGTAAGGCCGTGCGTGATTCAGCGATTGCCGCCAGTATCCGATCGAATTGTTGCTGCATCATGGGGTCCTGCGGTGTCTCAAGTTTGTCCAACAGGTCTTGTTCTGGCGCTTCGCTGTCTGGAGTTTGGGGTGCGCCACCTTGTTTCCCTTTCAATTTCCCCATGGTTTGGCTCCCTGGACCGTTTACAATTATTTGAATTATTGCCACCCAGCTCAGAATCCAGGGACCATTCAACGGCAGAGAACACCTCGATTGTGCCTAGGGCTCAAGCCTGTCTGTGGTATCTGCCTCATGGTTGCTGTCCTGTCAATCGCTTCTAGCAGTTACATTCATCAGCAATTCTCACATTTATACACAGCCCGCCAGCTCACCTCTGCCTAGAATAGTTTTGTTTGCAATGGACCGCACCTCATAAGGATGGAGTGTCGCAGCCCCCAGCTTAGTCTTGTGGCCTATAGTCGTAGTTCTGCTCCGTTCAGAACAAAACGAACAGTGGTCCTCGCCTCATGTTCATGCACAGCAGCAGTAAGGAAGGGATTATAGATGTGCTCACTTCGGGAGCCGTGCCAATGATTTTCCCGCTTCAGCGGACTTTACCAAGGCAGAGGTCATTTTTACTGCATAGCGATCACCCAGTACCAGACACCAGTGGCGATCAACATCCAGGGAGCTATTCACCTTGCCCTGGTGAGCGTCGCCAAACCCAGACACAGTCTCTGCTCCAGTCCCACCGGTGGCTGCCTGGGAGTTGTGCTCAGTTCCATATAGAGACTCCGGTTCCTAGGGGGACAGAAATGGTGCGGAATGATTCCCAAATAAACATTAAGGCTGGCACCGACAGTCAGTCACTCTGAGCGATAAGCAGCCCTACCGGGGTATGTGGGATCCGCGGGGGTCTGCTCCCCTTATTATTTTTTTTTTGTTGAATTCCTCTCGCTCAGGGTCCGCTTTCTCCGATCGCGAGCGCTCCCCGCCCCCGCTTCAGGTCGCAGGCCGTGACCGCCCGCCCCATAGGGCCTCGTCCTCCACCGCAGCCGGGGGCCCGGGTTAAATCACACCCCACTCACCGCAGCTGGTTTGGGGGCACCGCAGCCCCTTCGAAATCAGTCGGGACCAGACGTTCTGCCGCGCCTTCCACTGTCTGCTCAGCGTAGCCTTAGGCTTCTGGAGCTCCAGTACCTCGTAATCTGACACAAACTGCACTACTCAGCAATCAGCTCCTGCTGGATGTTTCCGTGGTGCGGGGTGTTTCAGCATTCACCGTCTTTGCTCCCAGGTGCATTTTCTCGCATGAAATGCGCATGCGCGGGCGGCCGCGCATGCGCATTTCGATGGGAGAAGTCGGCGCAAAATAGAAGAGGGAGCCCCGGGACGCCGCAGACCAGGTAAGCCTTTTATGTACTTTTATTGTACTCGTTACTTAAAATTATGTATGTAGAAGAGGGCGGGAGGGAGGTGGGTGGCGCGTAGTGGGGCTACGCGAAGCGCGTGAGCGTGCGTAGCATCATGTCCACTTCACGTAGCTTTGCGTAGCCCCACTACGCATACTATGCCCAGGGTTACTCATACTGACGGTTTGGGGAACAGGCATGGGAAGAGTTTGGAATAGGTACAGGAGTTTCGGCAGTATTGACATCTAAACTTCTTTGAGACAACCAAGCCATGACATGGGAGCGATCTCCAGCGTCTCAGGACTTCCAGGACAGAGCGCTGGTACTCTGGCCAATTGGCTTCGGAACATGAGGTCAGTGTAGAGGTCACATTTAGGCCTAGGTACCGGATTGAGTGGGTCACCCATTGGAACGGGGTGTATGATTGCAATTCAAGGACTTCCTGTGGTGAGAGTGATAGGTTCAGCACCTGTGATTTAGCCGTGTTACTCTTGAAGTCCAATATCTGTTTGTAGGTGTGGTGAAGCGAGACTAGTGCGGGTAGAGATTCCCTAGGGGTGGTCAGGGTAAGTAGAAGGTCATCTGCAAATAGCACAACCATATGTTCGGCACGGCCAAGAGGGATATCTTTGATAGTGGGTGACTGGTTATAAGCTATCGTCAAGGGCTCTACTCCTAGGGCGAATAGAAGGAGGGAAGTGGGCAGCCTTGCCGGGTACCTCTACAAATGTGTACGGGGAGAGAGAAGCCCATTAACCCAGATCTGAGCAGTGGGGGCAATGTAGTGTGCCATTATCCGGGAGACCATCATTGGGCCCAGCCAGATCTTTTGAAAGACTGCTCACAGGAAAGCCCAATCCACTCTATCGAAAGCTTTCTCAGCATCTAGAGAGAGTAGACACTCCATGATGTCCTGCCGCTGGACTTTCTCTACCAAGTGTGCTATTTGACGGATGGTATCCAACTCCTGATGCAGGTGTATAAACCCGACCTGGTCGGTGTCTATCAGGCTGGGTAGGTTTGGCTCCAGTCGGTTTGCCAAGATCTTGGTGTAGATCTTGGCATCTGTGTTGAGGAGGGAGATGGGGAAGTAAGATGTGCAGAGCGAGAGATCCTTCCCTGGCTTCAGTATAAGAGCTATATCAGCCAAGGTCATTGTGGGTGTAAGGCTAGTGCCGTCAGAGAAGAAATTAAAAATATTGAGGAGGTGGTCCTGTATTTGAGGTAGGAACATGCGGTAGAAGGAGACAATAAGCCCATCTGGGCCTGGGGATTTCCCCACTGTTAGGTTCTTCAATGCCCGGTCTACTTCAGCCAGAGTGATTAGGGCCTCCAAGCTTTGTGCATGGGTAGTGTGAAATGGCTCCCAAAAGCATGAGATGAGGAAGTGGCCAACTTCTCCCTGGGATGTATCGCACTCGCTAAATACGGTAGAGTAGAATGAGTGGAATGCGCATCGTTTGTCATTTTCGGAGGTGGCCAAGTGCCTTCTTCGTTCTTGACCTTGGAGAAGTGGGCATGGGTGATTCTGGTGCAGAGCCAATGGGCCAGGAGTAAGCCCACCTTGTCCACCCCTTCATAATATTTTTGTTTCAGTAACACCCTCAGCTGACCATGGAGTAGGGCCAGACGCTTCTTATGCCGTCGTGAGGGTGTAGTGTGATCCAGCCATTTCAAGGCCTCAATTTCCTTGGTCAGACCGGTTTCAACCAGCCAGGCTTCCCGGGTGCCGATGATTACGATTGAAGAGATGGTGCCATGGATGGTTGCCTGGAAGGCATTACACAGGGTGTGGCCTACAGTGTCAGGTAAAGCATTTGCCGCCAAAGTAGACTTGGATCTCTCGCCAGATCTCCTCGACATTGACCAGGTTGCGTAAGATGTAGGTAGGGAGAGATCCACCAGTGGGGTGTGAGGCGGATCGCCAGTTGGTGCCTCTCAGGGTCATCTCGGGGTAGGCATGGTCTGAGATAGAGATATCTAATATACATGCCAACTCTTGGGACCGAATGAGTGAGTGTGAAAGAAATAACTAGTCTATGTGAGAGTACCAGCAGTGGACATGGGAGTAAAAGGCATAGTCTTGTGCATCCAGCGATTTATATTGCCAGGTGTCCACCAAGCCCAAGGTTGTGATATCTCTTTTCAATGCCGCAGACATCGCCCCCGCTTTCTGGAAGGAGGCTGCACTGCAATCTAGCTCAGAGTCCCAGACCAAGTTGAAGTCCCCCCTGATGAGCAGATGTCTGTCCTCCTGTGTAACTAGTTCATTGAGGAGGTTTCTAAGATTCGTGTCCTGTAACTGGTTGGGGGCGAAGATGCTAATGAAGGTAAAGGGGGGTTGATTTTAAGGTAGCATCCTTCCCTATCTCGTGTCACCTGAGCCCCTTGTAGGCAGAATCCCGCTTTGCAAAGTGTAGGAACACCGGCTGCCTTGGATGAAGAGGGCACCCAATACTGAGTTGAGTATTTGGGATGGGCCATGAGATGTGTATCTGAGTGTAGAAGGTTCATTTCTTGTAAGAAAATAATATCCGGGTCTTGTAATAGAAGATAGCTCCATATCTGGCGTCGCTTGTTGGGGGCGTTGAGGCCTTTCACATTAAGTGAGAGGAATCTAAAGTGTGTCATGTTTGTTCATGTAGAGAGCAGTGAAGGCCAATGCGCCAGCCCCGTTCAGCCAGCCAATAGTGAGGTACGTGTTCCATGGAGAGACCCACTGGTCAAGGGTGTAAGATTGGGTGGTGGGTAGTGAAGTAGTCGGTAAAGAGTGTCCAGCTGCGTGTACGGTAGTATGCTCCCCTTGGAAAGACAGAGTGGTAAGAGGGAGCTACAGTGTCCTCCACCCCCAGGGTCCCCAGGGAAAAGAAGGGAGGAGAGGCGAACAATGAACCAACAGTAAGAGTACACAGTAAGGCCAACAGAGACACAGAGTTCCATTCAAGTCCTGGAATGGCCCGTTAGTCAGGATCAGGGTCATTCTGAGGAAGTCATTCCCCATAGGGACAAGTTGAATGGGGGGGCGGGGGAGGATTTGAGTATGCTGTGGTCTCCAGACCTGGCAGCCAGCCATCGACGAGGTGGGAGGGGAATCCTCCCAGGGACCCAGTTAAGTGGCCTGGAGCTTGTGTCTGGGGGCAGCACTGTAGACCACTCTGGGCATATAGAGTCCCTTGGAAAGACATGCAGGGGGGTTGGGCTGGCCTCGTGAGAGGCCACCGCGATATGAAGGAGCTGTTGAGCATCTCATAGGGGCCAGAGAAATCTGCACTTGCCTTCCCAGGTGAAGATCAAGGCAAAAGGGTGGCCTCAATGATATTTGATGTTGAGGTCTCCCAGTTGAGTTTGAAATCTCTGCAGTGCTGGAGAGTCACAGGGGAGAGGTCCTGGAAAATTTGGGTGTGTTGTACGTTATAGATCAACTCCGTCTCGTCCCTGGCAGCCCATAGGATAGCCTCTTTTTCAGTGAAGAAGTGTACCTGGGTGAAGATGTCTGGAGTTAAATATGGGCTGCCCCATTGGGTTGCGACTCAGTGGGCTCTGTCCAGGGCCGGTGGAGAGGTGTCGTCATTGCCTCTGTTTGTCTGGAGGAGATCCGCCGGAAATACCATGATGTCTGTGCCCCTAGGAATCCCCCTGATGAGGAGGTTGTTCCTCCTGCTCCTGTTTTCCAGGTCTTCTTGCTATAGTTGGTGTTTTATATGATGCTCCTCTAGGGTTGGCAACCCTCGCCATAGGTTCTCCTGGTCCTCCGCAAGGGAGTCTAATGTACATTCTAGATTGTCAAACCTGCCCCCGAATTCTAAAACATCTCACCTGAGTTTGTGGAGGCAGGCTTTGAATTCGGACCTGAGGGAGCCTATCTCTTCTTTTATTTCTTGTAGGAAGTTGTTCATGAAAGCCTGCGTGAGAGGGCTCATCGCGGGTTGCCCAGGGGTCGATGTTAGCAGGGTCTTCAGAGGCACCGAGGTTGAGAAGGTTCATTTGTGCCACATGTTGGGGACTATAGTGTCTCTGGAAGTAGCAGATGGCACCTCTTTGTAAGCTTTAGTGAAAGGCATGGTCCATATGGAAATCTGCCTCATGGAGCCTCTTGATGAGAGCCATGCAATTGAGGATGGAGGCTGGGGTGGTTACTGCTGTTTCGTCTGCAGTCAAGGCCCGAGGGCCAAGGGATTGCGATGGGTTGAGGACCCAAGGGGTGCCGTCCAGCCAGGATAACTGAAGGGCTCCCACCTCCTCGTCAAGAACACTGGGTCAGGCGCGCAGAAGAGCAATCAGCAAAGGGGTTTCAGCACCATCCAGAAGGCCAAAGTGGGGGCAAGTCAGGCACAAGGACCCAGAAAAAGTTCCAGGCCAAGGCCATGCACTGAATCGATGCACTGCAGGGTGACCATGGGGAGTAGTAAGGCGGGGGGCCCAGGGCCGCTCAGGAGATGGCAGGAGGAGGGTGCTCCCACGGCGGGCTCTCTGGTGGGTAGATGAGGGACCCAGAGAGGGTAAATCCTCTGCAGGGGCACAAGGCGTGGGGGCAGGGGAAGTACACCCTGTGCCCTACAGCGCAGTTGATTAGCCCCATCCTGCTCTGTGAGTCCCATACCGCCGCTTGGTTCATGGAGGTCAGGCTTCTCACCTCAATTATAGCAGGCCCCAGGAGTAGTGGAGGGGCATCCCCGCCATATATACTGAGGGGTTTGAGTCGGGCCTTCGGAAAGTCTCTTGTGGCCGCACAGCGCCTTCATGCAATCAGGCTTTCTTTGTCTCCCCAAGGTCAGAAGGGCCATCCTGCACTTCGGCTGCCCCTGTGAAGAGCTCAGAGAAGGAGGAGGGTCCAAGAGCATTAAAACACACAAGATGATGGACGGAATGTTGCACAATGGCAAAACATTCACCCCCAGTCACAGATCTGTGTTTAATCCATCATTATTTTTCTCACCAAGCCACCCCAGTTCAGACATGGCCATATGCAAATCATTCTTGACCCTGTGCCTCATGGGAACAGTCCAGCCTGAACTGCCAAGCCATGTCTTTCCTGGACCAGAATCAAGCATCCCTGAACCTGTTTCTGGCTATCAGCCGTCTTCAGCCAGGATAGCTTGACTCCAGTGGCCTAGTGAGCACAGGACCCACGTCTGGGCATACCCTTCCCACATAGGGTGAACAGCAAAACACACAAGATGATGGACGGAATGTTGCACAACGGCAAAACATTCGCCCCCAGACACAGATCTGGGTTTAATCCATCGTTATTATGCTCACCAACCCACCCCAGATCAGACATGGCCATATTCAAATCAGTCTTGACCCTGTGCCTCATGAGAACAGTCCAGCCCGAACTGCCAAGCCATGTTTTTCCTGGACCGTAATTAAGCATCCTAGGACTGGTTTCTGGCTATCAGTCGTCTTCAGCCAGGATAGCTTGACTCCAGTGACCTAGTAAGCACGGGACCCACCTCTGGGCATACCCTTCCCACATAGGGTGAACAGCAAAACACACAAGATGATTGACGGAATGTTGCACAATGGCAAAACATTCACCCCCAGTCACAGATCTGGGTTTAATCCATCGTTATTTTGCTCACCAAGCCACCCCAGTTCAGACATGGCCATATGCAAAATCAGACTTGACCCTGTGCCTCGTGGGAACAGTCCAGCCTGAACTGCCAAGCCATGTCTTTCCTGGACCGGAATCAAGCATCCTAGGACCGATTTCTGGCTATCAGCCGTCTTCAGCCAGGATAGCTTGATTCCAGTGGCCTAGTGAGCACGGGACCCACATCTGGGCATACCCTTCCCACATAGGGTGAACAGCAAATCACACAAGATGATGGACGGAATGTTGCAAGAGCAATACCTCGCCATGGATGTGGACCACCACTAGGCCTGGGCAGGCCTTCTCCCAGAGCTCAGAGGGAGGCGGCAAGGGGCCCGGGGCTGACCTCCCAGGTTGTGGCTCAGCTCCAGGCACCCCGCAGAGTCCAGGGGGGAAGCGTTTATAGTCCAGTCGTACTGCCAGCAGGGTCCTCCACTGTACCCAAGAGCAGGGTAGGCCGCCTGTCAGAGGGTGGTGATAAGGAGAACTGGGCACAGACAGGCATCAGGTGTCCCGTGAGGCGCACAGGGTGGAACAGGTTTCAGCTCAGGGCTCCCGGGGGGCACAGAGCCACTGCCGAGCTGCCCTCAAAATGACATGTCTGGCCGCCCTCGATCATCGCATGTTGGTCCTCCGGCCCACTTCTCCATTTCAGAAGGCCCCCGACATCTGCAGAGTGCATCTGGTAGCAGCAGGTGGGCTAGGGGGAATTCGGGGTGTCACTCCTGGGTCCCGATGCCATAGGATGGATATAGGCCAGCTGCGGGAGAGCGGAGATACCACAAGGCACATCCTACTCCATTGGCAGCCCAGCCACGCCCCCCATTCTGCCAAGATTTTAACATAAATTGTACCGATTCTTTCCTCGTCAAGTACTGCTGATCATAATTATAGGACAGGTCTTTACCTAATGTCCTTAACTCACTCTTTGAAATTTCAATTTGTAAGTTCTGTGGACCCAGCCTTACCTTTATATCCCTACAAACTATCACCACATTTTTCCGTACACTTTTTGCCCATTTCAGCTCACTTTGCAAGATTTCATTTTTACCCCACTGGGAGACCATTTGGGCCAGTATGTTCCATGACTGTGCCTGTTTCCATTCTTACCACATGAATCATGGTGGATCTGGGTAGGGACAATTAGCTCTTTAAACAATTCCCCTCCTCAATTTCCCACCTGCTTTTGCCTCTAATATAAAGCAACTTGGTTCGCTATTGAAATTGCGGGGTATCAGAGCTGCATAGGCTTTTAAAACGGGTCTATATGACATTTCTCCAAAATCCTTATTGAAGTTTTTCAAACCACTCCCTAAGGCCAAAGCCTGGCCTTCAGGGCTTCCATATGGGTATTCCATTTCAGGGACCTCTCAAACTAGACTCCCAAGTACTTGTATGCATTAACTAATTGTAGCTTAGCTTGGCCTAAATATAATATAAACTTAATTTCTTTCGTTCCAACGCAAAGGACTCGGGTTTTATCCATATTTACCACTCATATTTTATGGCTACAATATTCCCTAAACACATACCACTTCCTTTGCAGACCTATCTCTGTTTGATCTAAAATTACAAGATTAGCTGCATACAGAAGACATACTATGTCCTTTGATACGGCTAAGGAGCATCGCCCCACTGCCTTTCAGCAAGCATTCATGCGTACTTTGCATGTTCTCAACCCACGTTGGATTACAGCCTGGGTGGAGAACATGCCCAATCCCCATCTGAGTGCCGAACCACCGCGCTCAGATCAATCGCAACGCTGCGTTGCAGCATTGTGATTGGCCCAGGGGAGCGTGGGTGCTTACCAATCACAACATTGCATTGCAGCGTTGTGATTGAATTAGGGAAGCCTATCCAGCTTCCTGTTCCAACAAAAGCTAGGAAGAGGATGGAAGAGAGGAGCAGAACAGCCGGCCAGCTGGAGGGCAGGCAGTTGATTTAAAAAAAATGTTATTTTCTCCCCACAACCCATTACCGCCCCACTGCTGATTCACGGGAGCAGCCGTTATTGTGCTATGTGTTTACCATTTACTCTGGGGCATACAGCCTGATTCATGTAGGCAATAGCGCTCGCAAAAGGGCCAGATTCTGAGAATCTGGCCCTTTGCGAGTGCGATTTTTGCATTTGGTATTCATGATACCAAATGCAAAAATCGCTATTTAAGAATTCGCATATTTGCGAGGAATGGCATTTAAGGAATCTCTAATAGAGATTCCTCAAATGCTATTCATGAAACATCAAGAAATAGCGATTTTGAACTTTTGGGGCCGCTATTTACCGAGAGGTCAGACCTGTCGGTAAATAGCAAAAACTCAGAAAAATGCTTTTAAAAGCATTTTTCTAAGTTGCATGTTGCACACACACATGTCCTTTGGACATGTGTGTGCGCAACACCTGTTCAAATGTGCATTTTAGGGGTGCTACAGGGCGTCCTTTGGACACCCCTGGCACCCTTAAAATCGCTATCTTATTTGCGAGTAGCAAATTGCTACTCGCAAATGAGGGATACTCCCCATTCATTCCTATGGGCCTCTTGGCCCATAGGAATGAATGGGGAGTATTTGCGAGTAGCAAATTGCTACTCGCAAATAAAGAACATGTAGGAATCGCTATTTTATTAGCAATTCCTACATGAATGCCGTTTTGCGTGTCCTCAATAGCGAGTCGCTATGATTCGCTATTAGGGACACGCAAAACGGCATGTACATGAATCAGGCTGTAAAACCTTTGGCGATCACCAATACAGAGGGCAGATCAGCTACAAATAAATAAAAGAGCAAGGGGGCTAATACACCCGCCTCAACGCATTATTAATTTGTATTTTCTGTGTCAAGGTTCCCTCAGTATCCATAATGACCTGAGCCCAATTACTCTTATGCAACTCCTGAATTAGCTTCAGAAGGCCTTTTGAGATGTCATATTTTATTAAAGCTTCCCACAGGCCATTTCTGTCTACCACATCAAAGGCTGCATGGAAATCTACAAAACAGCAGAATAGATTCCCCCATCTGCTCGACAGATTTCCATGCAATGGACAGTTATTTTATGGTAAAATAATTGCACTGCCCTAGTTTAGCATGAGTTATGTGCTGATCATGTAATTGGCCACAATACCGCAAAAATGCCATACTTGATAACACAGCATTTCCTTGTGTAAAGCTTAACCGCCAAAATGGAGGAACTGTAAAAAGCGTAATGGCACATATTAGCCATAAGAATATCAAGTGATATTTGAGAGCATCGTTTTATGTACCTCTGCTGGATATTTTCTATTAAGACAGTTAAATAGAGGAAGTTGAACAGAAAAAAAGTCCCTAAGCGGAAGCGGACAAGTCCTAGGTCTGATCTCCAGAGCTCACAAAGTACATACATAAGTATATACTAAAGTAAATACAAGAGGTCTCAAATGCTTGACCTAAAAACGAGCTCACATAAAAACAACATTGAATTGCTTAAACTACGCATTCCTAATAAATGAGATAAAAAATTGTTTAGTGTATTTTAAATAAAATGTCACATGGACAAAGACGGGCATTAAAATTAGTCTGATAATACTGAGGAAAGCAAAGGAAATGGGGTCCAGATGTAGGTAAATCTAATTTACCGACTCATAAATACCGAATTTTACCGATTCGGTATTTATGAATCGGTAAATTAGAAGGAGGCAGATATAGGTAATTTCTAATTCACAATTACCGAATCTGTAAGATTCGGTATTTACCGATTCGGTAAATACCGAATCGGTATTTCCCATTGATTCCTATGGGCTTTGAAGCCCGTAGGAATCAATGGGAAATACCGAATCGGTAAATACCAAATCCTGGCAGGGGGAACGGGGTGTCACTTTGACACCCTGTAGCACCTCAAGTGCAGGCTTGTGTGCCATGTGGCACACATACATGCCCTAAGGGTATGTCTGTGTGTCACATGGCATAGGCGTTCATGCACAGATGTGCATGTACACCTGAAATCGGTATTTTACCACCCAATAGGATTGGGTGGTAAATACCGACTCCTAAAGGGCCTGTGGCACTCTTTGAAGTGCCACCTACATCTTGATTTACAGAATCGGTAATTTTACCGATTCGGTACTTTACAGATTCTGTATATTTACCGAATCGGTAAATTTACCGATTCTGTAAATCAGATGCCCCCTACATGCCAAATCCAGAATACCGGTCGGTAACAGCCGAAATCGTCCGTTACCAACCGGTAAATGGCGACCTACATCTGGCCCTAAATGATTGTATCAGCCCTGAAACGGTACAGTAAAGATCTTTACCAGCCACTCTAATCGCCCAATGCACCTTTGCCATTCAGGTGTAAATGAGCTTTGACTGAGATTTTCTTGCATTACTTCATACGCTTTTGTGAATGATGTCCATTTAACAACAGCTAACTTTACAGCCTTTTTGCCAGTCTTCACGCTAGAACAGGGATTGTCAAAGAGGTGGGGCAGTCTAATCTCTTGAAAAGTTATTTTTACGTATGCTAGCCATGAGATCCTGAGACCTTTAACACATGCTATTAAATAATAAATAATCTCTATATTCAGCGCTGTTTAGTCTGCCCTATGGTTAGACACAAGAGTAGGGGACTAACTCTGATACAAGACTCTACATAACTCATCACCAGTTCTTTGTGACATATGAAATGTGGACTAGATAGTGGGACTTACAAAGCCTTTTTGCAAAAACTGTTTTCTTCCATCTGAATGGCAGCACAATTAGTAATAATACATATATCGACCCCATACATTGCCAAAGGAACACATTGTGTTCTATAGATCTGTATTAATGGCAGGAGAGCACTCTCCTCAGGTGGCTGTGGGAGATTAATTAGGGAACCAACAGCTCTAGAGAGCTTTAATATATGTTTTCTAATATTTTGCATCCACAAGACCTAGGAATCAAAAGTGATCCCACAATATGAAAAATGGTTTGTTTTTTCAAGGCAGTCATTGGCAACTGTGAGAGTGGGAAGATAGATTTGGGGACGCTGAAAACCACTTAACTTGCCAGCCGTGAGGGGAACGGCAGTTCTTGAGAGGCTCCAGTGGGGGCCAGGGGACAAGTTTTCCGCCCTAAAGTGCCGTGAGGGAAACAGCCGGAGTTCCCAACCGGGGACTCCAACTCCCAGCATCCTCCACCAAGGCGCCATCTACTGGCATCATCAAGAGGTGACCAACACCTCTTCAAATCGGCCTGCACCTCCCGCTCCGCGGGACGCTGACAACCACGTACCTTGCCAGCCGTGAGGGGAACGGCAGTTCTTGAGAGGCTCCAGTGGGGGCCAGGGGACAAGTTTTCCACCCTAAAGTGCCGTGAGGGAAACAGCCGGAGTTCCCAACCGGGGACTCTAAATCTCAGCATCCTCCACCAAGGCGCCATCTACTGGCATCATCAAGAGGCGACCAACACCTCTTAAAATCCGCCTGCCTCTCCCGCTCCGCGGGACGCACGCGGGCCCATCCTTGCCCGTCATCGCCCGGAAGAGGCTGGGCTGGGCCACCTTCTTTTTATTTTGGAGCAGGGACAATATTCAAATGGACTGAGGTATTGTTGATTCTTCACTGTCATTTATTCTACATCCTAAACCCGGGACCATTTAACATTGTTTGTTGTTTTCAAAATTGATCTAATCCTCCCTGTACAAGATGATCCAGCCAAATCCTCCTAAACGTAATCAAGGGAAGCGAGCTTGTGCACTTAAGCCCCCCAAAGTCCAAGCTAACTCCTCTGCCACAAAATCTGTTACCGCCATAGATCTAATGCTTCAGAAAGCAATTGGTGCAGTAAACACAGAAATAGCGAATACTGAACGCCGATTATCTATAACACCAGATCTATCATTACTGGTACCCACTACCCCCCCCCCATTGAGACAGCCCTAGACGATATTCCAACTCCTAGTGAGGCTTTTTCCTCTCTAGTTAGTACCTCTAACCTGACTCAACATCCTAATGATATACGGAGAGAAACCAATGTTATAGGTCAAACTACTGGGAGGAAAAAAAGAACAGGATGTAAGGGTGAGACTAGATATAGAAAGGCCAAAGAGAAGCAGACAACAAGCTCCAGTCAGCCAAGTAGTAACCGCCTCCAACTACTACACCCCTATTTCTTTCATCTAACCCCTCCTACCCACCCTGGATAGATACATTACTATCTGATTTAGTTATCCAGTGTAGGGCAATTATAAAAGAGGAGGTGGCTCCAATACTCAGATTCATTACAGATTTTACCGCAATACATCACTGCCCTCTTCCTACACCAATTCCACAAACTATCTCTATTACTGAAAGCGATCAAAATCGTCCAGCATTGTTATGCCCCGGGGCTGGGCAAGGGAATGCTGACAAAAGTTCTAACCCCACTGTGACCAAACCATCATCAAAAACACCATCGCAGAACAACAACCCCAGTACCACCCACATTACTACTACCCGCTCTCAACAAGCTCCACGAAGACTCAATCAACAAACAGATACACATCCCTCCAATCATAGTGCTCATAGTGTTCACCCAAGGACTCATGAGCCAATTGGTGTTCACGCAGTTGGATTGCCCAACCAAAGGAATCATCCTAGTTTTAGTAATGATCCATTCCTTGGAACCCTCCTGATGATAGATCTTCCCCCTATGTAATTGTACTAACAGGCATCCCCGAACTTACAAATACTTCTAGGGAGACACAGTTGGATCTCCGTAACAAAGTTCTATCCTGGCTGGCTAAGCATAAACATTTTCCATATGAGCTGGCCAATGAAATCCTGATGGTAAGGAGAGTTTCCTGGGTAGGCCCTACAGAAAAAAATATCAATGGCGATTGCGTGATTATTAACTTTAATGATCGCCAACTCACACAAAGAGTCCTTACCCAGCTGGTACCTCTCCGGGGAAATTCTACATCTATAACTGCATTTAATCTTGGATCTTTTTATCCCCCTATTAATAGGTTAGGTGAAACTAGCCCCACTAGAGCGCTAACGCTAGGTGCAATACGATTCCAACATCCGCCCTTAGGGCATTACCAAGACTTGATTTCTTTCCGCATTACCCTCAATAATCGATTTGCTCCTCTAGAGGATGTAGATTGACTGGAAGACCAAGTTCCACCTATCTCTAACTCTGCTCAAGTATCATCTAGGGCTACTATACATAGACCAAGTAACCCCAACCTAGACACTTTACGATCTGTTTATCCCGGGGCCCCTCCCACACCATCATGCCCTTCCCTTAAGAGTTTTGCCAATGGTTCCCCATCGTCTCTCTGCCATCCCCCATCCTGTTCAAATATGGCCATCTCTTCCCTTTACAAAGGTCGAGATAACCCCCATAACCATCTGCAGTCTCACAACCCTTCAATAAGCATCCAACAGACTAGCAGTAGCTCGACAGACTCACTCACGACCAAACTTAAATCCTGTCATGGAATGTGGCGGCATTCCAAAAAAGCTAATTTGCCCAGAATAGAACAAATTTATCAACCAATACGACATCTGCCTACTTCAAGAGACATGGGCAAGGCAAGAGTTAACCAAGCAGGGTTTCACCCGGTCAACAATCTAGCTCTTATTGGCTCTAGAGGGAGACCATTCGGGGGCCTAACCATCTTTATCGCGTCCCACTTGGGCTGTGTAGTCTCCCAAATTACCACCCCCACAATAGACTTACAATGCCTATCATTACTGTTCCCTAACGGCACGCACTGGCGACGGCAGGACCAGGGTAGAGCTCCAAATTAAGCTCCCCACTTCTGGGCCGTTACTCCGCCACACTTATCCTGACACGGCCATAATTTCGAGTGGAGCAAAAGATAATCCTCCTCCGCCCGCCAGCCGACTTTGGAGCCGCTCGCTGCTCCGGAACTACCTCAGCCCCACCTGGCAGTCCACGACCGCGCTGGACATCGCAGACCCGGAGTGCACAAACACGCGAGGCCGAGGCCTCTGCTTGCATACTGGGCCTAACGACGCTGACTCCAAGCTGCACTGCGGGGGCGCCTGGCAAGTGAAGGTAGCAACCGGGAAGCTGCTTCCAAAGATCCGGAGAGAGACATTGGGGTGCTACCGCGAACACAGGCGCCCCACCAACACCGCCCCTGCCCGAGCCCGGCGTGAAGTCAGGAGCCTGGGGGTGCTTCGGAGGCCTGGCGCGCCAAGCGGACTGGCGTGATCGTCGGCGCCTGATGTGGAGCGCCTGAGGGGCCGGAGCTACTCGGGCGCCCGAGCTGAGACCTGGAACCACTGAACAGCCACGAAAACGCTCCAGCAACATGCAATGAACCATGCCACACGCCACGCCACCGCCGAAGACCAGCATGGGGGTGTGGGAGCCTGATGGCCCCACGCCGCGAGGGAGCTCCGGCACTCTGAGATGCGCTGCACGGTAGGGTGAGTCACCACCAGAGACCTACACTGGGGTGAGAGCCCGATTACCCCCCAGGAGTAGTTGTGACCCGACGGACTTGGCAAAACAGGCGGCGCGGCGCACACATGGTGACGCAGTTGGGAGACTAGGCCTGGCACCGGATTCACACAACAAGTATCGCTAGACCCCTGATCACTGGGGGTCGGGAGGAGCCACACACCCCCCGGTGAACCGCGTCCCGGCCATTATAAGGCCCTGACGCGGGAAACCCCCTCCGCTAAGCGCCGGGGGGGATCCCCCTGGACGGGCAGACCGGCGAGCCCCATTGCAGAAGAGGGCGACTGAGGAGTGCGGGGGAGATAGAGGTCAGCGACTACCCCCTTACGTCAAGGGGACTATCTACCCCTGACCAACTGCGAGCTCTGAGGCGCCCATTGCACCGGGTATTACCGACGAGCCGCGGCAACATCACGCCGCCACGTGGAGAAGCGGCAACGCTAGTTACGTGCCCTGCCTACCCTTGATTACTCGGCTACAAACACTACCCGCTGTACCAACAGGAGGCGATTGTGAGGGAGGGCTGACGGCGCCCAAACAGAGAGCCCGGCGTTCTCTGTCCACCTGCTCGGGTGGTTGAGTCCTAGCGCTCCGACAGCCTGACTGACGGACCGAGACACTCCCCACCGGGGCTCGCCCTCTAGGACGCGCCAGACGCTATCGCACATCACCTTGCCCATGTCTGGAGGAGTGAAGACTCGTACTGGCACGGGAGGCACATCCACGAAGGGAAAGCTTGTCAAGACCCTGCCCAAAATGGATGCAGATCAGGTGACGTCGAGACTGGATAATGTACTGGCTGTCATGGAGCGCCTGGAGGAGTCCCTCCAACAAACACGCACCTCACTACAGACTAAAATTGACTGTGTTGCGATTGATCTAAATCACCTTAAGGCCGACCACAAAAATCTGGCAGACCGCAACAAAACGCTGGAGGGCGCTGTGGCGGACCTGGGGCCCAGGGTGAGCCAGATGGACAAACACGTACAAGACCTCCTGAACAGGGTCGAATTTTTGGAAGATCGTGCTGAGGATGCGGAAGGAAGGGCACGAAGAAATAACATCAGACTGGTGGGTGTACCAGAGAAATGGGAAGGAACGGATCCCACGCAACATGTGGAGGACTGGCTGAGAGCTCTGCTGCCCGAAGGTACCCTGTCGCCCTATTTCGTGGTGGAGCGCGCTCATCGTGTACCCACTAGACCAATCCCAGACCGTTGCTCCTACGCATCCTTAACTACAGGGACCGAGATGCGGTCCTCCGCGAAACCTGGAAACTCGGAGAGGTCCAGATTGATAACACCAAGATAATGTTCTTCCCCGACTACCCTGTCCAGGTACAACGCCAGAGACACTCCTTCCTAGCAGTGAAGCGGAGGCTACGACAGGCGGGACTCAGGTACTCACTCCTATTTCCCGCCAAATTGAGGGTGGTGGCACAAGACAAGACACACTGTTTTACTAGCCCCGAGGAGGTCGAGACTTGGCTTGATAGAGGAGTGGACAGGGCGCCCCGCCGGGCGCAGGGCACTATCACAATGGAGCGCTTACGAGGGTCACAGCGGCGTCGCCGACGTAAATCGTCTACACCCGATCGATCACAGGGGGGGACGACCCACTCCCCTCCGGCGGACCTGGTACTACTGGAGCAGCAGGAAGCACTCCGCAAAGTCACAGAAATCAGTGGCTCTCCGGCACCGTCCCCTGCCTTGAATGCTAGCCCAAATGCGTTCCCCAGCGACGACAAGGCTATCTATGGAATACCGGATTCACAGTTATCCGCAGATCTACCAGACGTCACCCCACGGACAGCGGATCTACTCAACTGATAAAGAGATGAATGGCCCCATTTGCACGACGCAGAGGTGGTATCACCATGCCTGTAGTATCCCTACTTGCCTTGGCATGAACGGGGCGCAACGAGGACTGACACTGGAGCCCTTTGCTTCTAAAGGCCAATAACGACGAGACGCAGTGAGTAATACTCTCAGACTTTGTACAATATTGCTGTAAAATGCCAGAGATATTCTTCCCATGCCCCCGCCGGCTGAACCTTGACTGCTTGTGGCTTGACCCGTCTGGGGACACTGGCCCCGACACGATCTCTCACATAGCCCCTTGCTTTGGCCGATTGTTTTCCAGTGTACCTGGGCGGTACCATCCCCGTACACACCTGCTAACAATGGCCTCTTCACTACGGCCCAGGTTGGGAAGACACCCTTTCTTAGCGAACATTGCTGACTCGTTTCCTTGTGCCTAATGCTTAACACCCCCTAGTATTGCAGAGTTTAATTGACTCATTTGAGAGTTTGGACGGAGGCATGTTCAGCGACCGACCTCTTGGTATTTACTATTGTTCACATCTTTTTACGTTTTCTTTGTATACGATGCTGGTGACTATCTTCTCCTTTTCGCTTTCCTCTGAAGTGTGTGCATGGGGCTGTGTACGAGCGGGAATGACTGGTGGGGATTGTGGTGGGTGCCTGCTCTGCGAGGTGGTCGGACTGGGGGTGGGGGGTGGATGACTGGAGAAAGACACGGAGACACAGGTATACAATGACTGTGATTAAATTCTGTACCTGGAATGTGCGTGGAATGCATACACCTTCACGCCGCTACCAGGTCTACTCATATCTTAGGCGGCACCGGGTGCAGGTTGCGTTGTTGCAAGAGACCCATTTAACCGCTCCTGAAGCGCTCACACTGCGCCGTAGGTGGAGGGGGCAGCTGTATGCCACGGGCTTTTCCGCTTTTGCGAGTGGCACATTAATTTGGATTCGCCCCGGGGTCCCCTTTGCACTCACTCATAGCAACATAGATGTGGAGGGGAGATATGTAGTACTTCAGGGTAAATTAGATGGACAGCAGGTGGTGATAGCTTCTGTTTACGCTCCCAACACTGACCAGGCGAGTTTCCTCTCACGATTGTCATCGGTTCTAGCGCCGTGGCCGGGTATTCCGCTTCTACTTGGAGGCGACTACAACTGTGTGTTGGATGTCGCACTAGATCGATCGATCCCCCCCTTGGCCAGTGCCCCGGTGAGCGGAGCGTCAAGGGCGCTACAGGACTGGGCGGCACAGTTGGACCTCCATGATGTTTGGCGCACTCGCAACCCAAACACAAGGGTCTATTCCTTCTATTCAGATGCCCATACGCTGCACATTAGGCTCGACAGATTCCTGCTATCGAGCGACTTACTACCCCATGTCATGGATACAGACTACCTGGGGCGTACTCACTCGGATCACAACCCTCACACCCTGGACTTTGCCTGGGAACGCCCACACCCACCGATCCCCACATGGAGACTCCAACCGGAAGTCTTATTGGATGCCCCATACAGAGAGGCGCTCTCGAGCTGCATTTTGCAGTATTTTGAGGACAATAGCGACACAGCATCCACCCCACAAGTTGAGTGGGACGCGTTTAAGGTGGTCATGCGGGGTCGCTGCCTGGGCATGCAGGCAGGAATGCGGCACCAGGTGGAGAGGGAATTGGAGCGAGTGGAGTCCACCTTACTGACTGGTGAAGAGGAGGCGGTTGAGGGGGATGATACACAACTGGTGACAGCTCGAGAACAGCACGTTCAACTTATGGATAGGTTGAAGAACCTAAATTACGCTGCGCACTCTGCCCGCACACACCACCTCGGAGACAAACCAGGTAAACTTTTGTCTTGGCTAATAAGACGGGATGCTCAAACGACGCCCGTTATGTCCATCCGGGATGCTCGGGGCAACACTGTCTACACACAAAGGGCGATTCACGCTGCCTTCACAAACCATTCTGAAAATCTCTACCGCTCCCGCCTGCCGGTTACTGAAGGTGATATCGCAGAATATTTATCGACGCTTCCTCTCCCGGCGGCTACCAATGCGCAACAGGAGGATCTGGGCACGCCGTTAACGGCGGAAGAGCTCAGAACGGTCATATATTCCCTCTCCAACGGCAACACCCCAGGGCCAGACGGATTGCCGGCGGAGTTCTATAAGGCATACTCTACCATCCTAATACCCGAGCTCTTACGGGTGTATGGGGCGGCCTTCGAGGACGCTACACTCCCGCCTACCCTGAATGAGGCAAATGCAATATCACTCTTGAAGCCAGGCAGAGACGGACTCATCATGCGATCATACAGACCACTCGCTCTTCTCAACACAGATTATAAGATCCTAGCGTCCACGCTAGCCCAGAGGCTAGCGCCCCTAGTTCCTACACTGGTACATCCAGACCAAAACGGATTTGTGCCAACACGTAGCACGTCTTATAACATCAGACGCCTCTTCCATGTGCAGAGCCTAGCTACGGCCCGCTGGCCTCGTTTGGGATGCGTGGTTCTCGATCTTGAGAAAGCGTTTGATTCTGTGGAGTGGCCCTACCTGCTGCAGGTGCTGGAGAAGTTCGACCTGGGAGATCACTACCTTCAAATGGTGGAGCTTCTATACCAGGACCCAGTGGTGCGGGTTAGAGCGGGTGCGCTTCTCTCGGACCCAGTCCGAGTTCGACGAGGCACCAGGCAAGGGTGTCCCCTCTCTCCCTTAATCTTTGCTTTAGCAATGGAACCCCTGGCAGCGCAGCTCCGTATTTCAGGCACGGAATGGGGCATCCCTCTGGCTGATGGGACGCACTCAGTGTCGCTATACGCGGATGACCTCCTGATCTATATCAGAGACCTGACTTGTTTCCCACGCGTGCTCACAGATATATTCAGGGCATTCGGTGAAATGTCAGGCCTCCGTGTTAATTGGGCGAAGTCTGGAGTGTATTCTTTTGCAGCGGAGACCCCGGAGTGCGATATAGAGGTGATGGGAGAACGGCTCCTTTGGTATCAGTCTGTTTTTCGCTACCTAGGGATACAAATTTATCGTGATACTGCCGACTTGCTGGAGGGTAACCTCACAAGAACGATTTCGTCGCTTACAGCTCAGGTGAACTTTTGTAACTCTCTCCCGTTGAATGTCCCGAGCCGAATCACGCTTACAAAAATGGTGGTACTGCCTAGATTGCTGTATTTTTACATGAATCTACCGGTATATGTCCCACCTCATATCTTCCGGGAACTTGAAACACTGACCAGACGTCTGATCTGGAGCACAGGGAGGCCCAGAGTCGCGTTGAAGACGCTATGCGCCGCAACGGAATCTGGGGGGCTAGCTGTTCCTAATCAGGAGCTCTATTACGTGGCTGCGCAGCTGCAATGGGTTGCCTACTGGTTGAGCGGGCAGAACTTGAGCGATACAGCCTCGGACAGCACGGTCATGTCTGTTGCGCAGATACATGCACTGTTTCAGCCGCTAGCTAAGATTCGCTGCCCAGTTCAACTACACCTCGCGGTGGCGCGGAAATGCTTCGTGAGAAGCCTAAAACTCACGGGCTCGATCACGCCATACGCCCCTAATCTGCCACTGTTAGGGACACCCTGGAAGAGAGGCGCACTTACGGAGACTGCGCTAGGCAGCTGGTCGGCTGTTGATTTAGAAAGCTTGGGTGATTTGTTTGTAGAGGGCGCTTTGCTTGCTTTCGCGACGTTGGCAGCCAACACCGGACTACCTGCTGGGCAGTTCCTGATACACGCGACACTCATATACAAACTGACACAAACTTGGGGTGACCTGACGGAGGAACCACCGACACACCTGCTGATCCAGTATCTACATGTGATGGATAATGGCTCCCACATAGTTCACTGGCTTGCCCAAGCGCTACACACACATACGCAATTTTCATCGCAGCGACTGCGAGACAAATGGACAGTCGATAGAGGTCATGACTGGACCGATAAGGAATGGGCGATGGTGCTAGCTGGGGTGAGGAATGTTCCACGCAACTCTCGTTTTAAGATAATACAGTATTACATTGTGCACCGCGCGTATTTAACTCCAGATAAAATTAATCGCTACTTTGGTCTTGACTCATCGGCGTGCCCCAGGTGGGGACTTGTGGATGCGCAACTGTTAAATATACTCTGGACGTGCCCTCCACTGCATGGTTATTGGACCTCAGTGACTGCCACTCTCGCAGCAGCGACAGGAGGTGACTTGCCCCACACGTGGGAAGCTTGTCTGTTGGGCGTCTTTAAGCGAACAAAGCAGACGAAGGTTCAGGCGAGGTTCTGGGATCTGGGGCTAATAACAGCGAAGCGCCTCATCACCAAGAGATGGAAAAGTAGTGCATCTCCGCAGGCGACACACTGGCGCACCTCATTTGACAATTGGGCGAGGGCGGAGAGTGTTGCACTGCGCAGGGAGGAGACGACGGGTCTCCGAATGTACCCCATAGCACACAACTGGGATATTGTCTAAGTGGCCTACCACCAGGAGTGCCTACAAAGGGGTATTGTTTAGATGCATGTCACATACTGGGCATTATACCGGCTGTTCCCCCCTCCCCCCCTCCTTGCCTCGCCCCCCCACCTCGTCCCGCAGCATGAGTGACTAGCCGCGTCACGCGGCCCCTGTCACTGGCGCGGTACCGCACGCGACTGCCGCCTGCCTGCCCTGTGAGCCACACACGTACATACACATATATCGTTCGATACCACCAGCCCCTTATATATTTTTTTCTGTTCCTAGCATTTATTCTTGTGTTGTTCTTTACAGTTTGACCTCTCATGAAGTGGAAGGTCTGAATGTACACTACATTGTTGGAGCACGTGTTTAGCCTTCCACTGGGGGCACAACATGGTGAGTGTCCTGCTCTGCACACTTCACTGTTGCGCATTGGACAGGTCACTGTATGTTCTTTGTAATATGATAGCGATCAACATCTCTGCTAAACCACTCTAAATAATCTACCTTTTCTTTAGTTCATTGTTGCTGTGTCCATTAAAGTGAGTGTACAACTGTTGCGAAACGAAACATTTCTTCTGAACAGTGGCTTAGGCGACTATCTGAGTGTGCATTCAAACAGTATGACTGTGACAGTAACGCGAATATTCCACCACACAGCAACGAAATATGGACATAGTGTCAATTGGCGAACAGGTTGATATCTTAGTTTTAGTTGCACAGTTACTTATAATAAAAAGAAAAATACTAGACCTATGACTTACCCGACATATGATTCAGTTGATAACGAATAAGCTTAATGATATTACGCCGCCGGACCCCAGGGTTGTCGGCTACACGACTGTGGTTCAACACCGAAAACATTGATGAGTACCAACAAATGTTTGCGGCCGGCCATTGAGGTTGTAGGCCCTGTGCTGTGTATTTCTATAAGTGTACAATAAAGGTCTTTCAAAAACAAAAAAAACAAAAAAAATGTACTGTTCCCTAATGCTTTTACCCTGATCCTTGTTAATGTCTATTCCCGCCCTAGTAGACTAGGGAGCGAATCGCCCACAGTGGCAGCTCTGGATGATTTTATATACTCCCTAGCGGGAAAGGGTTC
Source organism: Lissotriton helveticus (assembly GCF_964261635.1). NCBI lineage: Eukaryota > Metazoa > Chordata > Amphibia > Caudata > Salamandridae > Lissotriton > Lissotriton helveticus. Next base: position 747,093,184 of record NC_136071.1, on the reverse strand, counting down.
GCTGATTGTGGCTGGCGATTTCAATTGTCAGTTCGAACCATTACCTGGTATTATTGAGAGTATCTCTAGAGAGGAGGATGACCAGTGGTCGATCCCAGATCTTTAAATTCCACCGATTAAGGCATGGACAGTAAGAGCTTGCAATGGCCGTGCACAGTCAGACCTACTTGGGTGCCCTACTTACAATCGCCCCGGGCAAATCTCTCGCATCGAGTACGTTTTGGTCGAGAAAAGAGCCTGGCCCTTTGTAGAAGACTTTGCGGTTTCTGTTTGTCATGAACGTGACCACAATGCCCTAACGCTTCTCTTTAGGCTCCCACTACCTAATTCTAGTAGCCATTACAATGAAGCAATTTCCAATCCTCCCTTACTTAATAATGACAGGAGACGTTTAAAATGACCAATAATTAGTAAATCCCCGGAAAAAATGAGATTTACTTATAATGCTATCTCTAAAGCACTCTCAGACCTCACCCTTTCCCTTGCTGAGAACCAAGAAAGGAGGACGATTTCTATCATCCAGGTACACACGACCCTGGTGACTACTTTAGCTGACCTTTTTAATCCTGTGGTATCTAACTCAAGAAAGCTACAGAAGGCCTTAACATGGTTTAACTCCAAATATAAGGGGGGTAAATCTGCACTTCTGGAGTCTTTAAAAAGTGGCGATAGGACACGGGTGGCCTCCAGGAGAATTAATTACAAAGCTGCGATAAGGGATGCAAAACAATCTTGGAAATCAGAAAAATGGAAAAGTATTAAAGAAGCCTTAAACAAAAGGGATATGAGGGACTTCTGGGCAATAGTTAGATCAGATACTAAATGGGGCCTAGTGGCAGATGACCCTAATATAGCACCGGACCAGTGGATAGACCACTACCAGAACCTCTATGCCCCTCTAACTTTTTCTAACCAGGATCCCTATGACCCAAAGGAGAGTATTACTCCTATAACTTTCACTGAGGTGGAATTAGCCATAAATAAGCTCCCCTCGGGCAAAACCCCAGGTCTAGATAAAATTCCTGGGGACCTCTATAAGGACCAACCTGAAATATGGATCCCTTATTTTCTGTTATTATTTAATGCTATAATTAACGGCGCAACCATTCCTGAGACTTGGGCTGGCGCCGAAATAATCCCAATCTTCAAAAAGGGCTCCCCACTCCTCCCAGTTAATTACCGCCCAATAAATGTCAGCCAAAAACTCTTTTCCCGTATCATCTTGGATAGGGTACAGGTATGGATTGAGGACCAACATATACTCAGTCCATATCAGGCTGGCTTTAGGGAAAAAACTTCCACGGTGGACCAACTTTTATGATTATTACTTCTTTATTGGAAAACCGTGAGGGTAGAGGGTGGCAGCCTCTACCTAATTTTTGTAGACCTCAAGGCCGTGTTTGATTTGGTACCTCGTCAGACTCTTTGGGCGGTACTTACAGAAATGGGGTTTCCCCCTTACCTTCTCGGGGTCGTACAGAGATTGCATCTAGATAATTTTGCTCAAGTTAGGAGTGGCAAAATGGGTAATTTGACGTCTAGGTTTCCCGTTAGTAGAGGAGTCAGGCAGGGGTGCGTTCTGGCGCCCACGCTTTTCTCCCTCTACGCAAATGGCCTGGTCTCCCATTTAAGGGGACCCAAAGACATTGATGCCCCCAAACTTAACAACGAACAGGTGGTGGCGTTAATGTTTGCGGATGACACACTCTTGCTGTCAAAGTCCCCGATGGGAATCCAACGTGCTCTGGACAGCTTCTCAGAATTCTGTCAGTTGAGAGGTTTGGAAATTAACACACAAAAGACCAAATACATGATTTGCAACCCTCCTAACTCCTCTCGTCCGACCCCCCGCTTAAATGGTGTTACTCTAGACAGGGTAACCGTTTTTGAATATCTAGAGGTTACCCTAATGGATAACATGGATTGGCGTCCTCAACTAGCTAAGGCAAAATTACGCCTTACTCAGCTATGTGGCGGTATCCTTAAAACCCACAAGGCCTCTACTATAAACTGTATTTTCCCCATTATGGAAATTTATAGAGCCCAAGCTCGGGGTGCAATTTTATATGGGGCCATTCTAAGATTAAGGACATCACCACAGCCGAAAACTCATTTTTTAGATCCCGATTGGCTCTCCCAGTCAGCACTCCTTTAATCCCTCTTAGAATGGATCTCGGCATCAGACCTGTACAAGATGAAGTTGCGCTGAGGCCACTACTTTACTGCCGTAGGCTGTGGACAATGCCGGAGCTGGCATCCCAGCTCTCTGACTTAATCCAGAACAAACTGTTTCTAACTTGTCATGTACTGATTTGGTTAACCTGTATAGGACAAACAGACTGGCTGCAACATTTAACAGCGGGGCGGGCAGACTGACTTCAGAATTCTTTGATATTAAAGTAGAGTACAAATTCGAGGACTTTTTGGACTACATTGAACCATGGGCAGCAAGGAAACTTTACGTCCAATTTAGACTTGGTACTCTTCCTCTCAGGGCTGTGACTGCCAAATGGTCCCTTAATGCTCCATCTGAATGCCCAACCTCGGTGCTCCAACTGAAAATGAAATCCATGTTCTGTTTTTTTGCCCAACATACAAATGTATCAGGAAACGTTGGCTTGTACAAGCATGCCGTAATTTAGGCTTTGTACATTACAAGAACGCCTATAGAGTAATGAAATCTGATACCTCTGGCCCATTAGTTTTTTCGGTATCACATTTCTGGCATGCTGTGTGGCGGAGGCGATGGACCCACATCAAGTCTACCAACGCCCCCAGCCACAAAACTGATAGCCTTGTATAGCCTCTTGCCTAATCCTACTTTTAACCTAATAGCTATCCTTTTAAACTTTTTTACTTGTTTTTAAATTGTTTTTAAAAAACTCTGTGATTCATGTAATGAGTTGCTATATCATATGTGTAATTACAAAATGTTTTTTAACAAAAGTTGTTATATGTTCTATCTTTTATGGTGATTTCCGAAATAAAGATTAATTTGACCTGACCAGATTTGGTTCAGGCCACAAGCCATTGTAGCATCCTGCTACTAATAACCACAAACACTATAGGTATCTTTATGGAGCTTTATTCTGGTGCTTCCAACCTGTCTCCTGTCCCTACTCTAACTAACTTCCCTTCCCCAATCTCCTCCTCTTCCTGTCCACCCCCTACACTCCACCCACAACCACTAGCCTGCTAACTTCACAACATCTCCCCCCTTTGTAGCAAAACAAATAAACGCACTGACTTCTTAGTCCATTTCTTCAATATGTCTTTTTGGTGGATGTATGTCACGGTGAGGTCGTGGTGATCTTGTTCTCAGAGTAGTGTCACTCTGTGTTTCAGTTATTGGACCAGTGTTCTCACACCTGACTGAAGGTGGATCTTCCGAACCGGGAGTGTCCATTTCACTTAGGGGAATTTCAGTGGTATCGCGTGGCACTTTCTTGAAATGCGAGATATTTCTCGTGATTCGTCTCTGCTCTGATTCAGCAGTCACCATAGTTCCTTTCCTTTTCGTGACCAATAATGGTTCATCCTTGAACAGGCAGTCGGTCTTCTTCTGCTGTTCTTGCTTGACAAGTACTCGGTCTCCGTCATGTAGCGAGAGGGACCTCGCTCTTCTCCTGCGATCTGCATATAGCTTCATTTTGTCCTTTCTGCACTGGTCTGTTGTTATCATTTCTTGATGATCTTGAAGGGGCGTCAATGATGGTCTTAAGGCCCCTTCCCACGTTGGGATACGATTCCTCATGGGACGCCCCAGCATGAGGGTTGCTGGGCATTTCCCCGTGGTTGCATGGGGAGTCGTCCGGTAAGCTCGGAGGACCTCGTTAAGGGCGACTTGTAGATCTTTTCCTTCCGTTGTCGCATGTTGAAAAGTCTTCTTGAGCGTGGCCATGAACCTTTCAATTGTCCCATTAGCCTGTGGCCAGAGGGGTGTAATTTTACGATGATGGAAATCTAGGTGTTTCGCAAATGCTGCAAATTCTTTTCCACTAAAAGGGGGTCCGTTGTCCGTTTTTACCTTTGAAGGAACTCCCCAGGCCGCAAAGACTTCGTCCAGTACCTTGAGCGTGCTTGCAGCATTTGTAGACGGCACAAAGCGTGCAATGGGGTATCGAGAGTGTTCATCAATGATGGCCAGCACGTATTTGCCCGATGCCAGGGGTCCATAAAAGTCAATAGCAATTTCTTGCCACACTCCAGGTGGTAGGGGAGTCATAGTCAGTGGTGCTGGAGGGTCACTCTTACTTGTAAGTTGACAAAGATGACAGTCCTTCAAGGCAGCTTCGACCATTTGGTCAAGATACGGAAACCACACTCGCTCTCTCAATGCGCGTTTGGTAGACACAATACCCCGATGTCCTTCATGGGCAAGGGCAACCACACCTTGTCTCAGTTGAGTGGGAATCCCGATTCTCTGGTCTCGCAGTATTATGCCATCAGTGGTGGCTGACAGTTCACTGCACACATGTCGAAAAGCCTGCATCTCTTGTTTAAGGACAGGATCAGCCTCTTCATCCTAAGAAATATGCCTCCACCTGTTGTGTTGAATCCTGCGCAGGACTTTCTGCAGGATGATGTCTTGTACTGTGCTTTCTCTGATGGTGTCCATAGGGATAGCTGGAGGAAGAGCCTGATCGGTCACAAAATGTATGTACTCTTCCGCAATGGACGATGTAGAGACTGATGATGTGGCCGGGTGTCTAGACATATAGTCAGCCGGGTTTTCTGACTTTCCTGGCTTGTGGATGATGGTGAATGTGTACTCCTGTAGTCGTAGGCCCCACCTTTCGATTCTTGGGGGCATCTTGGATCGTGGGTTTCCGTAAATGGTAACAAGAGCCTGGTGATCTGTAATCAAAGTGAAATGTTTTCCATATATGAAGACATGAAAATGTTCACATGCCCACACTACGGCAAGACTTTCTTTTTCAGGCTGCGAGTATGCCCGCTCCGGGTCAGTCAAACTACGAGTCGCATATGCCATTATTCGACGTGGATCCGAGTCGTTGTCGTACTGTGCCAAGATGGCACCAAGACCAACGGGGCTGGCATCTACAGTAATTTCAGTTTTCCTGTTTGGGTTGAAATAAGACAGGTGATCTGCAGAGGCTACCGCCTTCTTGATGTCCTTGAATGATTTCTCACATTGGGGAGTCCATTCAAATGGCTGGCCTTGTTTGGTCAGTAGGCGAAGGGGATGGCTGATTGTTGCGTAGTCCCTGATATAGCGAGCGCAGTAACTGGCCATACCGAGAAATGACCTGAGCTCACTGACATCTTGGGGGCTCTTGGTGTTGTTCAGAGTCCCAATCTTATCAGGGTCAGGTTTCATGCCAGCGCCTGAGAAGATATGACCAAAGAATTTTAGTGTATCCTGATGAAACTCGCACTTCTCTTTGTTGAGAGTCAGGTTTGCTTCTAGTAGTGCGTGGCAAACACGATTGAGTGCGATATCATGTTCTCGCAGATCTGAACCATAGACAAGGATGTCGTCGCTATAATTGAAGGCATTGGGAATGTTCTGAATGACCTGCCGAATGGCTTCCTGAAATATTTCAGCTGCAGAGGAAACCCCAAAACTTAGTCTCTTATATCTGAACAACCCCAGGTGGGTTGCAAACGTGGTGATGTATCTCGACTTTGCCTCCAATTCTAACTGGTGGTACCCCTTATTTAAATCCAATTTGGAAAATATTTTCGCTCCATTTAGAGCCGAGATCATGTCACTCAAGTGTGGCCCTGGGTGTCGCTCTCTTTCGATTGCAGTGTTGGGCAGGCGCATGTCCACACAGAGTCTGACTTTGTTGGCCGTGCCCTTCTTGGGAACAATAACTACTGGGGACACCCATGGTGTTGGACCCTCAGTGCGCTCGATGATATCAGCAGCTAGCAAGTCCTGGAGTTCTTCTTCTACAGCGGTTTGGAGATGAAAGGGTACCAGTCGAGGGTGTTGAGCGACAGGTCTGATTTGTTCATTAATGTGTAATCGTACTTGGCAATTCTTTAGCTTGCCTAGCCCTTGAAAGAGTCTGGGAAACTGGCGGGTCACATCTCGATTTCCGCTGACCTTGAAAAGTATTTCCACAAGATGAAGGCGTTCAGCTGTCGGGAGGCTCAGCAGACAGTCCGCTTCCGGGCCCTTAATGACATGGATTACTGCTGGGATGGTGACCTCCGTTCCCACCTGGACCGACGTGATTCTCGGCTGGAGTGTGACGACCCAGAAGACTGTTCAGCTTGGTCTTGGACAGCTCGGGCATGGTGTCTTCGGGAACCAGATCGGGACGGTCTCGGGGTACTTCTTCGTGAGTCAGGCTGAGCTGCCTTTGTGGCACCACTTCGTCTCTCCTTGTTATATTCCCCACACATCACTTCAAAGTGGTTCGTTCGACCACACTTCCGGCATCTTTGGCCCATGGCAGGACAGCTGTCTACATGGGGGTAATCATACCCACAACGGTAGCACTTCCTCACGTTCTCTGATCTCCTTTCCTTCTTCCACGGTTCTCGCCGCTGGTGTCCTGATCGCTCTCGACGTGATGACGGACGCGCCCTCCAGTGTTTGTCACTCGAGCGTCTTCGACTTTCATTCTTGGCATGCACACGTCGCACTTGTTCGCGACTTCCTTTGTGTCCTGTTTCGATGTCTGCCGCATACTCTTCTGCTTGGTCAAATATTCGTGTCATCTCTTCTATATCGTCAAGGCTATGTTCTTTTCTCAATAACCGTCTCCTCAGTTGGTCGGAGTGGCACCCATCGATTATTTGAGACTGGATTGCAGCATCCGTTGAGAAATTATCAAATGCACAATGCTTGGCTAGTCTCCTCAGGCGCATCATGAAAGCGCTCATTGGTTCCTCCTTCCCTTGACGAGCCGAGTGAAACGCATGGCGTTCATAGTCGACGTTCTTTTTGTGAAGGAATCTCTTATTTAATGCATCACGCACTTTGTCATAGGTGTCCGCCTCTGTGGCAGGAAGGTATTTGATTATTTTGACTATCTCCCGCCCCGCCAAGTTGCGCAGGGCAATCAATTTCTTTTTATCCTCAGTCACCTCTGATCCTTCGATATAATCTTCGAATTCTTCGAACCATTCTTGCCATTTGGGACCCATGGTTCCTCCAGTGGTCACTTTGAGGGGTTCGGGCGCTCGCAGGTGTGACCCACCCGGAACCTTAGGCTTGGCATCTGGCGGATTTCTGTCGTCATCGGACATCGCTGCGGTGTTTGTTTATGTCTTTGTCACACTCACTTGGTCTCACCAATGCTTGTTTATTTTCAGGTATCAATGCTTATTACTTTGCCAATGTTTGTTTATTTTCAGATGCCAATGCTTGTTTCTTTGCCAGTGCTTGTTTATTTTCAGGTACCAATGCTTGTTTCTTTGCCAATGCTTGTTTTATTTTCAGGTGTCAATGCTTGTTTCTTGGCCAATGCTTGTTTATTTTCTAATGCCTGACTTCAAAATGGCCGCTCTATGAGACTAAAGGGTCTGTCCTGACGAGTGCCTGACTTTAAGATGGCCGCCGCATCAACAGGCACACAAGGCACACGAGGTTCTCTCTCTTCACTTCAGGACTCACCGAAGGGCAGCTCACGGACGCAGCACACGCTTGGGTCCTCTTCCCTCCAGTTGTGGCCACAGTCAGGTAAGGTCGGGGTGAGCTCCCACCTTGTTCTTTACTTCCCGCTCTGCTTCGCCGGTAACACGCCGAAAGCCACGCATCGGGCGTGAGGTTTTCAAACCTCCGAACGCCCACAGGCTCCAGGTCAGGCGCGTTCAGTCGCGCTCGGTCGCAAACTCTCGGGGACAGCGTCCCTCGACCCAACGCACCTCTTTTGTTCTTTGGGGGCACTGGACAGGGTCGGAGTGGGCTCCCGACTCCTGTTTCGTCCAAGATATCAGGCACCACGCATCCGGCGGGACTCGCGCTTCTGGCGCGAAGTGCTCTCTGGCATAGCGCGTTGCAGCGCTCGCTGTTATGAATCACTCAGGACTCCCCAATGATCTCTGGGGTCGGGATCACTCACTGCCGACTTCCTCTTCTCGGCGCCCACTTCATTCAGCAGCGGAGCTCATTTCTCGACGCTGCAGGGACAGGGTGGCTTCACGAGGTGTTGTGGCTTGTGGGCTTTTATTCTATCCCACCCTCGTCGCCAGCTGTAGCATCCTGCTACTAATAACCACAAACACTATAGGTATCTTTATGGAGCTTTATTCTGGTGCTTCCAACCTGTCTCCTGTCCCTACTCTAACTAACTTCCCTTCCCCAATCTCCTCCTCTTCCTGTCCACCCCCTACACTCCACCCACAACCACTAGCCTGCTAACTTCACAACAGCCATTATAAATGATTTTGAAAAGTTGGTAAGTAAATCTAAATTGGTCATAAATTGTGAGAAGGAATTCACTAATGAACGCAAAGCTCTTGGCCTACGAGCCATCAACATCACGTCATCAACATATAGCAGTGCAGGGATAGGGCTTCATCAACTCTAGGTACATCTGGGGTTAATGTGCATAAATATGGACTAAAGCTGTTAATGCAAAGTACAAATACAAGAGCGGCTAAAACACACCACGGGAAATGTCATACTTACTAGAAAGTTTGCCAGTCATCACATATCTAATCCAGGCTGACATATTCTCATGTCAGGTCTCTAAAAAGTGAACAAAAGCCTAATCCATTCCCATAATCACTAGGGTCCTCCAAAGCTTAGACTGATTTTAAAAAAATCAAATGACCAAGACAATTCCAAAAAAGCTAAATAAAGTGGGGACAGTTATGCGATTGCGTACTTGCCTATATTAAGACTTAGGTTTAAACCATGCTCTAATGTGACCACATTTTTCCTAAACCCATATTGACAACTGTGCAATATATTTTTTTCTATGGCCCAGCCACAAAACGTATTAATGTAAATAACTCTCCCTAATATTTGAACTGTGGTATCAATAAGAGAGATCGGGCAATAACTGCTGGGATCTATACATGATTACCTTTCTTAAATATCAGTACAATAATTGATATGGACCATGAGCTAGGTGGGGGAGTGGGTGCAAGACTATTAAAAATATTAGTCAGAAGGGGTGCCCAGCGATCATTGTTACATTTTATTAAATCTATAGGGACTCCATCTGGCCTGGGGGCCTTTTCACTGGCACTATGTCGAATAGACTCCACAACTTCAGATAACAAAAGCATTAAACCGTGTAGCAAAATTAGGTGTGTGCTGATTAGAGGAACAATTAGTTTAGTAATCTCTAGAAAAATGTGCCACTCAAACTGCACTAGAAATATAACAATTAATCATGGCACAATTAAGAATTCAGGTGGAGGTTACCGTTGACTAAAAAGACTTGAAGTCTTTCCTATGTGCCGCTTGTTCTAGTTTTTCCCATGTCTGAGTAATAACCTCAGTCCGTCTTTTTGTTACAATGGCTCTGTACATTTTACGCATAGCTCTAACTTTAATAGGATCTCTGGGTTCAGCAGTTAAAGCCCTACGAAGCTGGCAACTGGCTATCTAGCAATGTCTGTAGAACCATCCAAGTGTAACACTATAATTCCTGATTGGTTTTAGGAGTGTGTTTTGAATACTGGTACAAAGAGCCTCAAACAAGCACACAACCAGATCCCTCACATCCTCCTCCCCCAGGCAGCGTTAAAACACCTCCCTGTTACCTCTTAATAGGGATTCAAGAAATTGAAGAGTGTTGAAAGTCTCCATACCAACCTAAAGCTGTCAGTGGATGCTTGAGGGCTGTTAATGACATCTTCCACTTTTTTCTGCCTTTACTAAAGGTAGCAAAATACTACTTCTGTGGGGTTGGGATCGCTAAACAATTTGAGGCAATTACACTACCATCCTTTAGAAAATGAGTTAAGCCTCTGGAAATAAAAATATAATCAATTATCGAGGTACTGCCTCTTCCCCTGTAAGTGGGACGTGATGTATCTCTAGCTCTCCCTATTTCTGTAACATTACAAAGAACAGGAGCAGCTACACAATTCCGAGCTCCTTCCCTCTGTGATCTACACTCCCCAAATTACACTCCAGGGCTCCCACCATCAAACAACACCCTAATTTCTCGTTGAACTCTACCGCCAGAATCTTACGTACCTCATGCCCCTTTGTGTGATTCTTTGACTTGATTAAATTAAGTAACTTAAACAAAATTGTGAAACTTGGGGCATATTACCAAGGCAGGCGAAATGAAATTATCGCTGCTTTTGCGGCCGTTTTCGATAATTTCATTGCCCTATTAGTAAGCTGTTGCTAACATCAGTTAGCGACAGCTTTTAGGTGATAGCGAGCGGTTTGGGGCCCGCTTTGCATGTCAGTGATATTTATCGCTAATGACATGCAAAGTGGGTGTACCCAACCTGTTAGCGACTGAAAGCAGTCGCTAACATCGCTATCGCCTATTATCAACGCAGGCGTAGCGATTAAAAAATTTGAGCTAAGAGCGAATATCGATGAAAACATAGCTTATTTAGCGATAAAAATTGCTAGTTGTTGATAATATGCCCCTTAGTGTTTGGAATATTAAAAAAATCTTTATTGTAAAATGTAATCAAATAAAAACAGACACTGAAGCTCCCCTTAATTAATATGCCTTGAAAGTCCTTTCTCGTGGTTTTCAAAGCCTGAGGTTTCTCATTCAGGGATAAATTGATCTAAATTGATAAACCCTCCGAAGGGCGCCCATGCCGAGAAGGTGAAGTTGACACACCAAAACATTAGTAACCATCACAGTTCAGTTGCGCAGAGTTCTAAGTCTCCTGAAAAAGTAAAATATCTTAGTCTCTATAAATAATTGCCACTCAGGTAGGGGCACAAAAGCCAGCTATACTCCAACTCAAAATCCTTAAATTAAGGAGACACACATTGTTTCCATTGTGGGCACTACACAGTAGTGAGAAGAGGTAAGTTGCTCAGATTGCTCGATGGCTGGCTCCTGTTCTACATTCTAGTCTAGAGGGAGTCAACCGTTGTCAGCCAGGACTGTCAGATTTGCAAATGTATTCCTGCCCTCCAAAATTAATGGGTAGTTCTGTAGCTGTGAGCTTATCAGAGGTTTATAAAAGAAGCCCAGATGCAAGACAACAATTCCTGTGTAGAGAAACTCTCCTCCTGCTAGCAGTCTCAGGAGGTTCTTCACACAAGCCGGATGTTGAATGTTGACCACTATACAGTCCCCTGCAACATTTTTATTTGAGGGCTCTATCTGACCCACTCTGCGAACCATTAAAATCCTGTTGCAGTCCATCATTTCAAAGTTGTACATGCATATCCAATGGATTACTTTATCACAAAGTTGATCCCAGGATTCAGGTTGATTAAGTCTTAGGGGGGGGGGCTCCAGCCAGCGCCCAAAGCTCACTTAAGAGCTTCCTTGCCTCCTGTTGACTGCAGGACTTTCTGGGACTTTGAGTCCTGCCCCCCTCCTGACAAACATCCGGTGCCGCAGGGTATGCAAGGGATTTTGAAAGAGCCCAATCTGCACTCTGAACAGCTTCCCCGCCTCCAGGTGACAGCAAGGCTTACAGTGGCTTTGAGTCCTGGCCCCCTAGTGACAAGCAAAAGTTGTATAAAAGTGTCATGAAAATGTATGGAATTTAGCATTATGTGCTTTAACACATCAGATAATGGAGTGCTGGTCCATTGAAACTGCAAATTGCACTTAGAATATTTTTGATGCTTGCTTGCTTGTTTTGCTTAAGACGTGTTAAATATGTAGGAGCTTTTCTTAGTGTCTGTTTTCTTTCATATATTTTACTTGACCTTTTTTGTGCCTGGTTTCATAGGGCACTAGGATTTCATTCAATGCCAGACCATTCTATTTTACTAGATTTGGCTTTTATTATTTACAAACCAATCAGTGCTTGAGTTGTTCAAGCTTCATCATGCTCTTTTTACAGCAGTTATAGGGGGACTGGCACTCCACGGAGCAAAGAGACTTTCGTTAACTGATTGTGTCAATGTGTGCCATCAAAGTTTTGCACAGAAAAGGTGATCAATGCTGCCATTTGTACCATTTTCAATAATATTTTTCTATAAATGTTAATACAGTAAGTCCAAAGAAGGAGGATTCCTGACACAATACATGAATCAAAACACATAGAGCTGATAAAATATTTACACCCCCATCAGACTTAACATGTTAAAATGTTTCCCTCCAAAACAATTGCTTAAATACAAACCCAACAAGTTCAAAATCCTTTCTCTCCACCTCCCAGCCCTTATAAAGGTGGTGCTTCAATTTAACCCTTATGCATTATACATCCTAAAGTTCTAAGCATCATGAAACAAGCATTTGCAATGCAACGGTTTCGCCTTTAGAAAAGTTAGAGCTATTGGCATTGTAAATGACAACATTTGTATTTATGTGTTGGTTTTGAAAACAGGTAAATAAATGGCATTGTCATTTACATTGCCAATAGCTTAATCTCTCGCAAACGTGAGACCTATTGTACCCTACGGACGAGCTCAGCAGACAGCAATTACTACCACACACACACCCAGAGCCACACACACAGACACACCCAGAGCCACACACACACACCCAGAGCCACACACACACACCCAGAGCCACACACACACACACACACCTGCGCCGCTTAATTTTTTGCGACAAGGCGGGATTATAAACACTAAAGTTGTATTTCAGAAATTAGCACAGATGTCTTCTGCTTATGTCAATACACAGAATTTTGCAGAAGGCCTCTAAGTTTACACAAGCCCGTGGGCTGCTGGTGTAATAAGCTGTCTCGGTCCACCTAATAATGACTTCATGTAAGCAATGAGCCCAGGTGGGTTGTTGGTTCCTGACCTCTTGCCTTCATCTCCTATTTTTTAAAGTAAAAGTGGCAATGAACTTTCTGACGTGGGTCAGCGGAAAAATGACAGCAGGCTTTCAAACGAGGAGCTTTATTTGAACTCCCTGACAGTGACAGATGACTGCAATAATCCGATTTCACCATATGCCATAACAAGGTGTATAGTTAACTCACCACTTAACACGTGAAAATTGATACTTCTGAAAAAGAATAAAGTGCGACTCTGTTAAGTTCCTTCCCATGGCTATCTGTCGTCTCCCACCGTTCCCCCATCCCCTCCGCAATTTCCTCTTCGTCTTCACAAACAGATCAGCCGATTTAGATAGACTTTGCGACTTTACTCTGTGGACACGAACGCAAACAGATTCCTAAGTGTTTTGGGGAATTTTGTGTCTGGGCTGGTGAAGTGCCCAGGGCCGCTCGGTGAAATGAGCTTTCACCCCGGGAAGGTAGTCAGCGTGCCCGGTCATGCCATTTCTCTGCAGTTTTTTGGGAACCCGATTGTCTTTTGCAACCTGCCCTTTTGACTGGCTGGCACCTCGCCTGTGTGGGGTTGAGCTCACAAGGCCTTCTCTTTGAGGGGCTTTGGTAAACCTTCCTGTCAGGCCGTCGTGTCGTATAGGCCTCATCACCACAGAGGGGAGCGGAGTCGAGGGTGGGCAATATTCCTTTCAACTCCTCTCACAAGCGCCAACACAGAGGAGGCCTTTGTCTGCCGGAGCATATTTCATTAAATAAAATGCGGGCTACGGAGCAGCCTGTCAAGCAAATTTACAAACGTGACTGAATTCAACTTGACGTGTTTACGTCACCTTTTCAAAATGGAGGCTCCAGAAGTGGTAGTTTAGCAGTTGTATTTACTTCATTCAATATGTGGCCATCTGTATTAAAATGCTCATTTCGAGCTAGACACTTCTGCAGATGATATCACCTTCAAAATCAGCAATTCTGTAAAGACAACAATGTGCTCTGGGCATTGAGCGCTCGGTTTAGATACCACATTTCTCTTCATGGTTGGTCATATGTGTAAATTGGCGCGTTCATGCCCGGTGAACTGCTGCACGCGGGGCGGATGTCAAATATGTGCAAAGAAGCTGCACTTAGCATACACAAACCGCAAAAGCGAATCAGAGTCGCAGAAATAAAGATGAAAGAGGTTCTAGAATGAGCAAGTTATTAGTTTATGTTTTTTTGCCTGGAGGGACAGGGTGACATTGTAGCCACGGATTCTAGTGTCTAAAACACCTGGATTTATTGCTCATCAAACGATTGAAATTATATGGATCTCTGTCCGTCTCCATTGTTTTCATGCTGCTGCTGGCATGCTGTGATTGAATGATTCACGTTTGTGCAGACTAGAAGCCTCTTCCACTCAATGTGCCTCATTGTCAAGTTTTTTTGTTATTTCCCAACATAGTTCTGCGCACCTAGCAAGGTTCATGTTAGGTGATAATTATTCTCTCTTTTATTACGGCTGTTCGATCGGTGAATGTCAAGCACATGAATAAGAAAGACTTTGCATGTTTTTAGACAGGTTTTCACGCGTGTTATCAGAGCCGGGTATTGACTGTAAGTGTATTCCGTGGCCATGAAAGGAGTCGCATTAAAAGCACAAGAAGGGAAGGCCTTCTCTGTTTGGCTGAAGAACTGGCAGGGGGAGGGCACGATGGGAGCCATAGCACAGTGCTCTGTTTGTGCACCTCCAGGCCTGATTAGCGGCAAGCTACTTCATGGGCGAGGTTTAGTGCAGACTTTGTGCCATTCCGCTCTCTGCCAACCTCCAGGGACTGCCCGCAACAATGGGCTGTCAATTAGTGCATATTGTGAAGGCGGGACACAGCGGGAGGGGGGGGCGGGAACGGACAGCGGGGGGGGCAGGAAGGCAAGAAAATTAAACAAAGCACTCACCTGGACTTCTTCCGGCGGCGGTAATATAGTCACTGATAATTAAAGCAGATACAGTTCTAGGCGAGAGATAGATAAAAGGAAGCCCTTTTGGGCTTCAAATTCGGGAGTCTACCGCCTCCCGGAAACGAGTTGTCGACTGAAAGCACAGCGCGCCCTGTAGGGTTTCGGGGGCGTGTTTTTCGTGGTCTCCCCTTCCCATTGGCTGGAAGGTAAAATTCCAGCCAATGGGAAGAGGAGAGGGCGGGACTTAAAAAAAGACACGGAAACGCCCCCGAATCGCGTTCCGATGGGGAAATAGTGACTGACAGCCAATCTCTTCCAATGGCTAGCCTCCATTTATGGAGCTAGCCAATGGAAGACAGAGGTGGGACGAAGTCCCATACTGTAGGACATAAGATTTCGCCCTGGGCGAAGCACTGCTTCGCAGTGCTACGGCCAGGCCGAAACCTAAAAAGAGCCAGTACAAAATACATCACCCTGGACTTCTAATGACATGTAAAACTGACCCTTCGTTGTTTCAGGGAATCGCGACGAAAGAGGATTAAGGAAACGAGAAGCAGCACGACCCGCGAAAACGTCTTGACGAGGTACTCGCTTGCTTTCTGTCCTGTTTCATGTAAACCGCTCGTACTTTTGAAACAAATGTATCAGGAAAGGATATGATATATTTATTCCTTTCCCAGCAGTTTTTTTGCATGAATGCTGCGATGACGAATTATTAAAAACAAAGTGATTGCAAAGAATGAAAATAGAGGGAATCCGACGTGCGTGATCCTGTAGTACATGAGGTATGCATTTCTGTTTTTTTGTAAACCAAATACACTTTGAAAGCAAAAGTATCAAGAAAGGGACTAATAGATGTATTCCTCCCCCAGTAGACTGGTAACGAACGCAGTGACGGCAACGTCGTAGCAGCAAAGCAAAAATCTCTCTTTTTTTGAACGGAAAATCTTCTTTGAGGTATGTATGCGTTCCCTTTGAATTTTAAAAGCCAGTAATGTGAGACACTGCCAGAAATGGGTTTTAAATGAAACCACCCCATTTCTTAAAACAATGTTCTCTTTTCGTTGAAACTAAACACAGTGGTCAAAACCTCTAAGGGAAACTGTGACAAAAAAAAATCGGGAAAGCCTGAATTCATCCTGTGATTATATCTATAAAGAAGGCACAGCTGCACTTTTTTCAGGTACAATAATAAGCTGAATATAGAGGTAGTGGAAATGTATTTAAAAGAAGGAAGCTCCCCAACTTGTAAATGTTTTCTATTTTTATACATCTTTTACAGAAAATCAGAAAAGCCCTGATGAGAATCTAGGTAGTGATTTCCCTTGAT
The DNA here is from genome assembly GCF_964261635.1 of Lissotriton helveticus. Classification (NCBI taxonomy): domain Eukaryota; kingdom Metazoa; phylum Chordata; class Amphibia; order Caudata; family Salamandridae; genus Lissotriton; species Lissotriton helveticus. The sequence continues at coordinate 747,077,088 of NC_136071.1, read as the reverse complement.
TCGAAACCCGTCGGCACAACAAAGGAGCGCAAAAGGACAAGGAATTGAGATCTTGTTTTCAAACAGTTTGAATTAACTTCTGCTATTGATGGAACATGTCATTAATGTTTTGTTGCTACTATGGATTATAAGTATTTCGTTTTAAAATTAGGATATTGATCCACTAATTGCAATTCATCTAAGTCATGAGTACTTGTTCTTTTTGTGTAAAATTGTGTACTGTAATGTAGTATGTTAAGTATGTCTCAGTGAATATGTGGACCCAAAATGGTTTGTTGTAAATAGTTTTTGTTATTGATTTGCATACATATTGTACAGAAGAGTGGATTATTTTTTCCTTGTCATACGAAAATAATTTAATGAAAATACAAAAAATTTAAAACAAAAGGTATAAATAAAATACCGGTGCAAACAAAAAAGTTGTGTTTGGCCATGAAGCAAAAATCGTAAAAGCTTAGAAAGAAAGTGTGGTTTAGGCAATTTTGTTGTTTTTGATTGTTATATGACCCTGCCTAAATCCACATCCCTTAGGGCCTAACTCCTCAATTGTTCAGCTTGTACAGGGATGGCACATCTCAAAACTACAGCACAACATCCATCAAATCTTTAGCATAATGCTTGCTATCAACAAAAGGGAAAGAAGGGGGGCCTAATAAATATAGATCTGAGAAGCTGTGTTAAACCTTCTAGAATAGTAAATGTAGCACCTGGCTCCTGCCTTGCTTACCCACTACATGTCTACCACCCATACAAAATATATTTGAAAATCATTTCCACATTTCTCTTCCTTTGCACTGTGCTTGTGATGGAAGAGTCAAGCTGCAAATCTGGTACAAAATTGAAGTCACTCCTGATTAAGCCTCACCCTGCAAATAACCTAATTACTACCCGAACGTCAATACCTGCTTCAGATTATGAGTTACTGGGCCATAATAGGAGGCAAAGTTAACTTTATGATTATTTATCGGTACATGGAGTATAGCTCAGTAACCCTCACCATCTATCATAATCTGTCGGTACCTCCCTTGCAGCTCTTTTGTAACCAAAATTGATACTTCCCTTTGAGTGGAGTTAGCAGAAGAGAAAAAGCAGTCCCAGTGTCTAAGAAATTGTACCTTGTCGGTCTCTTTACCTCTTATCCAATGAGTCTCTAGCAATATCATTATGTTGAACTTGAGTTGCATACACCAAACAAAAATAATTCCCTCTTTAACAATGAGGCAATTGATCATCAAGCCAGGCATCCTAGGATTCCATAATGTACCACCGTAATTTAACTTCTCACTCCATCTTAAAGGGGGCATTACCCTTAGCCCCACTAGTACCTCATATGTGTCTTATTTCTCATCACGTTTGGTTCAACCCGCCAAGTTTCCTTCCTTGGCCTCCCTTTCCCACGTTGCCTCTTGCTCACCCCTCCAATCTCACTTGGCTCACCTACCCTACCACTTTGAATGTCCCAAAACCAACATAAAGCCCCTAGAACACCTAGCCCCAAAAGCTAGGTCCTCCTTTTCCCTCCATATAGTCGGTGCACTGGTTAGGCACCTGGGGCTCCTTCTACTTCTGAACCCCTCTCACACAAAAAATATCCTACCCCCTTCTACAAGCTAACATGTATCCGCCTCATTTCCCAGCAGAGAAAGGAACTTTCTTGCCTCTTGCACGTTGGAAAGAAATCTGAAATCTCCCAGCCCATAAAACTGTCTACTTGTTTGATCGGATTACTTGAGCTTGTACCACTTTGGCCTTAAAAGCATCAATCGTCTGTTTAAACTTCCACCATCAATGAGAGGTTTCAAATGACATATCAGGGAAAATAACTTGGATGGTGCAATCCATCTCTACATTTATAGTTTGACATGGCATAGCTTTTCACTGGATTTTTTTCTGAATACCGAAGGCGTAAGAGTGCACCAATATTTTGTGTGGCTTTCTCCTTTATATCGGCACCATTCCTGAGGGTACACTATGGGATCTAGCTACAGATACATCTGATAAAGGCTATTTCAGCACATAAGAAGAAATCAAATTCGAAACAGTCATTGCCATTTCCAATTCCCTTTCCCATCTCTCCAGGATTCGAACCAAATGCAGGTTAGACCTGTGAGATCGATTCTTCTAGTCCTCAATCTTCTTGCTCAAATTTCACATCTCATTCTGCATATGCTGAATCATCTGATTCTGATTAGTGAGCACATACTCCATATTAGATACTCTCTGCTCCATCTCTGTCTGGAGGGCATTCATAGCCATAATTTTAGTCTCTATTGCCTCCAAGTTTTCTTCCAATTTGTTAACTATGGAAATGTGTGCTTCTTCGACTTCCTTTAAGAGGAGATAAAACATGGAGAGAATTGTGTATACCGTCCCTCCCAGGTCTGGCACAGTAACATTTGGTGCAATAGGTAGACCATGTTCTACAGACTTCCCTCCAACATCCTTACTTGCTGTCCGGTGGTCTCCAAACAGCTTTATAAAGTCTGAATGAGATTCCCAGCCCCATTGCCACCTTCTCTCCTGGAGCTGGAATGGGCGTCAAATCGTCGCAGGGGAGAGGGATTTCCCATCTCTCATATTGCCCTATGTTTTCTTTCCTGAGGTGGAGTCATGTACCCCTTTCTCTGTACATGCCGCCGTTGGAGATTGTGCCCCTCAGCACTTCCCCTCCTCAAGCCTCTATCATTTGAGATATTGTGCTCCACTTGGGGGTTCTTTCTGATTAGGTTCAGCTGAAGATAAAGGGGAGTAAAAAGGGGGAAGGTGTCTCCTACGGGCCACGCTAGGCTCTCTTCTCTGATCATATATTCCTTATAATTGTAATTGTAATTGTAAGGCTACTTATATAGCGCGAACTGTCATCCTACGCGTATCCTGGCGCTTAGATTAAAAAATAACTGACATGCAAATGGGGCAAAGCATCAGAAAAAGAGGAGTCAGTCCTTGGGAAAGAGCCAGGTTTCAGGACCTTTCTGAACTCAGTCAGAGAGTCAATTTGTCTGATACTCTGTGGTAGTTCTTTCCATAGATGTGCAATGTGGACAATATAGGCTTCTTTCTATACCCCAATGCCAGACACAGATTTTTCAATTTCTGCAACTCTTAAACACCCTGAGAGGTGCAAGAGAGGTATCAACAAGGAGCTGGATCCTGCATGATCAGCAGCATGCGAGGAGGCAGTATTCAGTGCCTGAGTTGGAAGCTGAGAACCCGGACAGGCAGCGGGAAAGGAGAGGTGAAGAGGAGAGGAGGAGCGGATTGATACAGCTTCAGGACAGAAGGAGGACGGCGGGCTTTAGCTCTGCCGCTGATCTATACAGGTAGAATTGGCCGAATCGGTAGCCTAGTCAAAGGGAGGGATGACGTGGCAAAGCTTGTGGCAGGCTATGGAACCCCAGCAGGCTGAAAAGGTGGTGGAGAAGCAATAGTTGGTGATTCGAGAGTGAGTTCTCTCCTGCGTACATAGAGGGCAGCGGGCTACAATAGATGGTGGGTCCTGGCTTCATTCTTGGCCTTGTGGTCTCTTGGCGGCTGTATGTTCTCATTTGCTCAAGTCTAGCAAAATACTGTTGGATACAGTCCGGCATGGTGCTTTTCATTCCACAGGTCCCTTCAAGGTGTCTCTTTTTCTTTGAGAAGCCGGCCCGCTCATAAGGATTTCATTGCCCTGTGGAAAAGTAAATTTTGCCATGTTCTGTGTCCCTACGTGTTCCCCATCCTATGTTGTATGTGCATGATTAATATGCATATGTATTCCCCATCTTCGATTAAAGACGCAATTACAGTTGTGTCCATCTCTAGTATGCCAGTTCCCGGTTTTCGTGAATACAACGAATATTAGGCCTATGTAAAGCTACGTTGCCACGTTTCACAGTGTGCACGTTATTTCATTGAAGAGTCCCCGTTTCTAGGCCTCAAAAGGGCCCGGACTTAGATTCAGCTCCTGTCTCCTGAACCCTCTTCGAGGAGCGATACAGCCCCCACCTGTATCCCTGACCCTTCACTTACTTCCTGCCTCACAGTGCCCGGCTCGGCCTGGCTCTGCCTGCCAGTCTGCCAAGAGTATGTTATGATTCTAGTTATCAGTCCAGCCCTCCTTCTCTGCATTCCTACGCTACTGAATCGCATCAATAGTTTCCGTCATGGTCTAGCCTTTACGTCTCCATGTAAGAGAAATACTGTATTAATGGTCATTTAATATTCCTCAACACGCACTACATGTAGAATAATGCATGCACCCGTCTTAGAATCTGTTAGCCTTTGCCCCGATAACTTTTGGATTCTATCAACATGTTCTCTAAAACATCAGATACTAGATAGTGTTTAGGTACATGTCGCTCTGACTTTCCAGACTTCAGTCTCTGCTTCTAGCGCAGAAGTCATAGCCCCCAGCTTCTCCTTAGTAACACGTCATCGCCAGTTTGCGTGCACCACTAGGTTAGAGGTCCCGGCTCCTTGGGTAGCCCCCTCCATGTTTTCGCCCCATTTATGACATATTCTGTTACGTTTACATCACATGTCTATGTATACGCCTCCTGTTACACCTACTTTCACCCTTATCTTTCGCGACTGTTGCTAACCCCACCCACCGTCACACCTACTGTACGTACTGTAATGCAATTGTTTTAGTATATATGCTTGTGCACGGTTATTAAAAGCTGCTAGCCATTCCAGATCTTGCCCATGCAGGTTGTCCTGTTCCTGTCCTTTATGCTGTATTAAACCTGCAAACTCCTACTACCTCGAATCTTGACTCTTATTTATTGAGCTATCTGTTATTGTTATCAAAAATAGAGGTATTATTTATTTATTTACCACATAATGGTGCCCGAATAGGGACTTGCCCTTTCCCCACGCGCCGGAGAAGCCACGCAGGCCCCCTGATCCTCTGCAGCCGTGACGGAACCATACCGTGCACGTGCAGATATTTCTGCTTCAAGTATCCCTCAGGCCCACGGAGGAGACGGAGGTTGCGGTCCAGCATCCAGACGAGGCGGTGGAGGAACGCGGCGAGTCCCGACCAGAGCCCAAGCCAAGAGTCCAAGGTCCGAGGTATCCGGAGGCCCACCCGTAACAGAAGTCCGAAGTTCGTCCGTCCGGCGTCGTAGCAGTCCAGTCCAGTCCGAGGCCTTCCGTTCTTGCTGCCCGGTGAGTACCGTTGCTGGGGTAGTATCTAGACAGGGTCAATTGCATTGTCTCTGGTCCGTGGGTTTGGGGTACACAGATCCAACACGAAGTGTCCACTTAGGTGGATGCGGGTCCTGACGTGTCTCTTTATGAGACCGGTAAGTTTTCGTACTGTTTTAGCAGTGCATCTAGTTTCTGTTCTAGTCCGTTCTGTTCTCGAGAAATTCTGTATTTTGTTTTCAGTATTCCAGGTAGTATTTTGTCAGAACTGTTATTTTAAATGTCATTCATGTATTTCAATGTCGTGGTATGAAAGTGGTGTAATTATCGTGTTCATTGTGTATTGTATTGTGTCTAGACCACAGTTCAGTCATGCCTTTGTTTTCCAAACTACGTCATTTAAAAACTAGAAAAGGTTTGTTAGAAGAAGCAGTTCCTGTCCCGCCTAGGGACAGTCCAGGTCATTTTATGTATCAAAAGCATGGCATAAGTGCCATATTATATCTAGATTTATGGGTGGAGTACACCAAAGAGTTAGAAGAAAAGTATAGATGGCCCGTATCAGGTACGTGGGATGCCGAGTGCATCATGCGAGTAGAAGAAGCATTATGGAAAAAGAAAGCCAGACAGTCACAGAAAGATGCCATCGAGTTATGGCGTAAAGAATCTCATAAAAGAACCGAAAAAGAAATCAGAAAGTCAGAATTAAGTAGAGAATCCACAGAAAGAGCCCAAGAAAGGGAATTAATCGAGATAGGTGAACGAGTTAAAGCCGAACAGTCAGACAGACAGAGGAATGCCCTCATTAAGGGTATGTACCCTCTTCTTGTCGAGGGCTTGCCAAAAGCGACCCCGGAGGCATCCAGTAATTTTCCGCCACCCTTAGTTCCGACCAAGCTACGTCACAAACCGACCGCAGCTGATATTTTCATCTCGTCCTATTTGGACGACACAGTCCCAGAATATGCAAATCCTGTTCCGCCAGCTCCTGTAAATAATGTAATTCCTGCTCCTCCTGACACCGGGGCACCTTTTGCAGTACCTGCTACGGTACCCCCGGTCCAGCCCGTAGTACAACTTCCCGCCACATCAGTCACTTTGCCAGCACGAAGAGTATCAGTCGACGATTCTAGTATAGGGGCCGCAGGAGGAGGTCCTCCTGGTACCCCGCCGCCAAGTAGGCGTTTAGGAGCAGTCGAGTTACATGAACGTGCGTTACAGCGTACGCCCAAATTTAAGTCCGTTGCAGAAATCAGACGAGTTCTTACTGAATGCTGTTATGATCCAGTTCCAGGCGAGGAAGGTATGGTTCTATATTCCGTGCGTATAAGACAGGTGTCCGAGTATTTGGTCACCCTACCGAATATGAAAGAAGATCTAGACAGAATGTATCGTTTCATTCGTACGGGACAAGATCCAGAAAGTATTGCTGAAGTAATGTCTCACAGGAAATCCGAGATCCAGTTCATGTTATTAAAGTTTCTGATCAATTGTTTAATACGGGAACAAGATACCCCGACTAAAGATCCGACCGAAATGAGAGTTCTGACAAGGTGGAGTGATAATATAGCCGAGGGTAAGCACAAGACACTCAATAGTATAGAGCATATGTACAAGAAAATTCGTAAAGAAATAATAAAGATACACGAACAACGCATAGAAGCTCCAGGAAGCGAGAAAGAAAATGACTCTTCTCCTGAAGAGGTCGAGGACGAGAATACTGCCAGAATAGCGTATGTAGGTAAATCTAGATTTCCAGACCGACATTTACGCCTAGAACACAAGAAAGTCTTTCATCGCCCAGCACCAGAACAAGGCTCTCTAGAACAAGTGTTTCAAGCTACCGATCACATTTTGAAATCACGAATCGGTTATAGTGAGTTGAGTACTATGCATGAACAAGAACTAGCCCGATCAGCAGTCCGATGGACTACTGATTCTACCACTTTTCCAGACGAAATAGTGGCACAAATGTTCCTGAAATTGCCCCCAGCCAAGCAGCGACTGGTGGGTATGTATATGATCCAGCACCTCATCACATTGTATGAGGGTCAACATTCTGATCCAGGTCCGTTACATGATGTCCTGAATGAGTTACTCCAGTATAGATGGAAAGGTTTAGGTACCGATTTAATTAGTGTCATTCTAGAACAGCGCCACAAATATAGTACGTTTTTGAACCCGCATTTTGTTCATGTCTCACCTCCAGAAAGTAAACCGTCTTACATAGATAGACAGCATCCGCTACGCGAAGTACACCCAGTTAGGACAGCGGGTGGTGAAATGCAACGAGTATTTGTTTACACCCCAGTTACCAAGATGGAACTCTTAGAGATGAAGAAATTAATTCCCTGTCACGACAAAGATCCAGCAGGGTTCCACCGAGAATTAAAAGACATGCTCCGTATGGGAGAATACACGTATCCAGATATTATTAAAATGTTAAAAGTCCTGTTGCCCGCAGGGGTATACGAAAAACTCAAGGAAAAAGATTGGGAGGTGGGAGAGAAAAAGATCGATTGGACAGCTCTAGAAGCTGAAGATAAGATACGAGTACCAGGTACCGGTCTTGGAGACAAATGTAAAGAATTACCTGAACTGTTAATACAAGTTTTGCCTAGATTATTAGCCACTAAAAAGGAAGACTGGGATGCAATCTCCGCCTGTAAACAGAAACAAGATGAAGACACTAGTGATTTTTATTCCAGATTTGAGAAATGCTTTATCATAAACAGTGGTTTGAAGACGAGTAGCGAGTCATACCCTCATCTTTTTGTTACTAAATTAGTCGAGAATTCAAGTCCACAAGTTAAGAATCGAGTTTTGAAAGTCGAAAGTACATGGCAAGCTAGTACCCCGTCACAGATGTTACAGATGCTCCAGTATCACCAGAATAGAATCAGAGAAGAGCAAGAACACGAGAAAAGACGTATGAAAGATACGAAAATGAAAGTACTAGTTGCACAATCTGTTCCACAAGACAGTCAGAAGAGGGGTCCGCATCAAGCCAGTCATCCTGCAGCTCCCGTTAAAGGGACATGTAATTATTGTAAACAGCCAGGTCATTTTATAAACGAGTGTGCAGTTCTGAAACACAATATAGCCACCGGTAGAACTAAAGAAAGACCACATCCGCCTAGACAAGAACAAATTTCACAGACTTCTCAGCCACAGAATGCACAACAGACAGTTCCAGCATCGCAGCCTATTGCTGCAACACAGCATGTTACACAGCAGATGTACCAGTATGCTCAGACAGAGTATCCAGAGTATCAAGCGTACTCATGAAACAGCCTAGAGGGGGAGGTAGGCTTGCCTCTCATCGAGATTCCTGTAGATCAAGAAGGTCCCTATGTTCATAGTCAAGTATTAGGGAAAGACAGAAAGTTTCTGATCGATACAGGGGCAAGTAGGACTACCATAAGTCACGACGAGGTTCCAGGGGCTCCGCTCTCAGGCTCTAAAAATGTTTCCCTTGGATTTTCAGGAAAGCCTATTGTAAACGAGATTTCAAAGCCAGTTACCCTAGAAGTAGGTCCATTGTCCCGAACTACTGATCTATTGCTTACGAAGTCATGTCCAGAAAATTTGTTAGGCATTAAAACACTGAAAGAATTAGGTGCAGTTATTTGCTGTTCCCCAGAGGGAATACGTTTGTTTTTACGTGACTTCAAGGGTCACTATGTATTACGAGATTTTGATCCGAGACTGTCTAATGTTCCGCAGCATCTATGGGCGCAAGGTCCAACTGATGTTGGCTTCATGCAAATCACACCCCATCGTGTGACTCTCAAGCAAGGTATAGTCCTGCCACGAATCAGACAGTATAGATTGCCACCTGAGGCTGTAGCAGCCTTATCCAAAATTATTGACGAGCTTATGGCTCAAGGAGTAGTTGTAGAAACTGACTCCAATGTATGTAATTCTCCGATCATTCCAGTCATGAAACGTACTGATCCAAATGCACCCCCAGTATATCGATTAGTAATTGACCTTCGAGAACTCAATAAATGTATTATTCCCCAGTATCCAGTTGTTCCAGACATCTCATCCCTATTGACAGCCATTGATTCTGAGGCAATATTCTTTACCGTAATCGACCTCAAGAACGCATTCTTCAGTGTCCCCATTCATCCAGATAGCCAGTACCTTTTCGGTTTTTGTTTAAATGGAAGGAGCTATAAATTCACACGAGCTCCTCAAGGTTTCACAGAAAGTCCTAGCATCTACAGTCAAGCACTCAAGAGACAACTAGACAACATTCACATGCCAACTGACACTGCCCTGCTCCAGTATGTCGATGATCTACTGATCACAGCCCGTTCTGAACGTGCTTGCGAGCGAGCATCACTTACAGTCTTGTATTTCCTTGCCGAGATGGGGCACAAGGTGTCCCCTTCAAAGCTTCAATTCTGTGTACAGCAAGTGATCTACTTAGGCCACTTACTGTCCAAGTGGGGTAGGCAGTTGACACCCGATCATATCCAGTTAATAGCGAGTCTTCCGCAGCCCAAGACACAGAAGGAGGTACGTGCTTTTATTGGCCTTACTTCCTATTGCAGACAATGGATTCCTCAGTATGCATTTCTAGCCAAGCCACTGATACAGTTAACGACACAGGAGGCAGCCGTATCGACTGTTCTCCCTTGGACATCTGAACATACACTTAGTTTCAATGAGTTAAAGAAAGCTTTATGCCAAGCTCCTGTTCTAGCCACACCGAACTACAGTAAGCCTTTTACACTTTTTGTCACAGAACGTGATGGTACAGCATTATCTGTTCTCACACAAGATCAAGCAGGACAGTACAAGGCCTGTGCTTATTTTTCGAGCACATTAGATCCAATAGCCCAGGCTCTGCCAGCGTGCCTCAAGTCAGTTGCAGCCACAGCACTAGCTATCCGACAAAGTGATTCCATAGTATTAGGACATTCCTTGACAGTACAAGTTCCACACTCTGTGGAAGTTCTTTTAAACCGAACACAGACTCAGCACTTGACAATTGCACGTTTGACAGGTTATGAACTAACACTATTCCAGCCACACATAGAAATCAGACGCTGCAATGTTCTAAATCCTGCTACACTGTTACCGTCAGTTATTTCAAACCCTGCCACACATGACTGTGTGGAAGTTGTTAACACTATGACTAAGCCAAGACAAGATCTGACAGATATTCCATTACCAGATCCTGACCTGACACTTTATGTGGATGGTTCATGTATGAGAACAAGTACAGGAGAACTAGTAGCCGCGTATGCAGTGACTACTGACACTGAAGTTATTGAAACACACCGTATTGACACCCTGTCTGCTCAAGCAGCAGAGCTAGTTGCTCGCATACACGCCAAGAACCTGAAAGTTAATATTTACACAGATTCACGTTACGCATTCGGAGTTGTACACGACTTCGGAGTGCTCTGGCAGGAGAGAGGTTTCATGACTTCTCATGGAACCAAGATTCAGCATGGTCTCCTTATTCAAGCTCTGTTAGATGCCATACATTTACCGACATCTATTGCTATCATGAAATGCAAAGCACATACTAAAGTGACAGACATTATTTCTCAAGGTAATGATCTAGCAGATCGAACAGCCAAGCTTACAGCACAGACACCAGACATACCAGTTAACAAGACACCGACATCCACTCTAGAACAGACTACTTGTATGACAGTTAAGGACCCTACTCAAGATGTCATAGATATCCAGTTACATGCTACCCCCGAGGAAATCAAGAAATGGTCCGAACAAGGAGGGGTCCAGACAGATCAGGGATGGTTGACGAAGGGCAGAGCCACATGGTTTCTCCCCGACTCAATGGTTCAAGTCATTATCAATACCGCACATAGTCCAGCACACTTAGGAGAAAAAGCCATGTTAGACAGTATCCAGAACATTTGGTTTAACAAGCATTTACGAGCTGCAGCTAAGCAGAAAGTCCGGACCTGTATGATATGTTGCCAGTTCAATCCAGGTAAAAGTGTCCCGGTGGAACAAGGTGGATTCCAGCCCCCTGACCACCCTTTTGAAGTCCTCCAGATGGATTATATTCAGATGGAGCGATGTCGAGGTTTCAAGTATGTCCTTGTAGTTGTATGCGCTTTGTCCAGGTGGACAGAAGCATATCCAGTCCCAGATTACACAGCCGCGACCACTGCCAAGCAGTTGGTTCGTGAATATTTCCCCCGCTATGGACTCCCTAGGGTCGTGTATTCTGATAACGGCCAGCCATTCTCATCTGAACTGATGAAGCACGTTTCCCTGTTGTTAGGGTACCAGTGGAAGTTCCATTGTGTACGCCATCCAGAAGCAGCCGGTCTCGTAGAGAGACATAATCAAACCTTGAAAATCCGCATTGCCAAGATCTGTCAAGAGAAAGGTGTAGACTGGTTAGTTGCTCTGCCAGTCGCCTTATTTTATATGCGCATGGTCGCACATTCCAGATCAGGTCTGTCCCCGTATGAGGTCGTATTCGGCCGCCCCCCAAATATGTGGGGTACACCTAGACCCCGAAGTATTACAGATGTTTCCAGTAATATGCTGACAGATTACCTAGCTTGCTTGATGTCTGCCCTACACTCTTGTCGTTCACAGGTTGCCGCCGCATTTCCAGACAATACCGAGGTGAAACCGCATGAAATCGTTCCTGGAAGCTTGGTTCTCGTCAGGAATTTTGATCGTTCAAGTCCGCTGGAGCCTCGCTGGAAGGAGCCGAAGTTGGTCCTCTTAACCACCCGTACTGCCGTCAAGTTGGAAGGCAGAAAGGGGTGGGTCCATCTGTCTCACGTCAAGAAATTTCACGGACCCCGACTACAAACTGTTTCCAAGAACTTTTCCAAGGATTGTCAAGATTTTAAGGACTGCTGAGATACTATTCTTAAGGACTGTCCCGCAAATGACATTGATACCAAGCCTCCCCTGTTAGAGGAAACTCCGCAGCAGGAGTATAAAAAGAAGCTCCGGTCTAGTAAAATAAGTCAGCCAGTTTAATTGTCTAAGTCCTCCCCTAGGTGAAACGGTTAGACAGGTATCTGACATGTATGAAATAGACCCCCATAGTGAGAGAGTTAGTCAAAACTCAATCCGATGTATCGTTTTTCTAAGTTTCATATTATTTTTCAGCTTAATGGTTACCTGCACGAGTTATGCATTTCATTTATGTTTTCCAATTTCTCATGTAAATAAGTCTTCTAATGCTACAGTAGAGCACACGTTTAGTGATCTGCCTCCTCATGAACTATCTTATCGCCTTGCTATGCGCAATAATTCATTTATCCGCATGCTACATTATTCACACCAGACCAGCAATGCCACTAATTGTTGGGTGTGTGGTCGACTCCCCCCTTTCCAGACACCGAAGGGAGTTCTGCCACTTTTCCTTATCCATTTTCACATAACGGTTCATGTGGAGCATGGTCCACGTTAACATCATCCTCAACTGATATGTCCTTTCTGAACAGCACATGTTTTCCAGACAAGCAAGGTCTTCCCCACAGAACCGGGTTAGATCTAGAAAATGAAGTTTATAATTTGGGTAATTATTCTTCGAATTTTATGGTCCTGAATGTTCAGTCTGATCCTATTCCAGACTTACCTGCTATTTCAGTACTACCAGTCAAAGGCGAATTATGTGTCAGAAATAATGGTTCCGTACATGTAGGACATAGTGATTGTACTACTATCGTCAAGTATAGTGACAGTGGGAAATCTATTTTCAAGGCTTCACGTCATTCTTATTTTGTTTGTGGTCAGACCGCATATGTTCGTCTGCCCCTCGATTGGGAGGGAACCTGTTACATTGCCTTCCTACTGCCACCTGTTTTTCTAGCACCATCTGATTATCATAGAAATACACATCTAGTACACATTAGACATAGAAGGGAGATCGAGTCCCCAATTGTCGATTATACTGAAACTGCTCTAGAACAGTATACAGATTTCAATAGAGGTTTCTTTTTCTTTATAGGACCTGTCCAGAATAGTAAGTTAATCCGTAGATTGACCAGAACCCTCGAAGCAGTAGTGAATGAGACTGCCTCTGCTCTAGGGAACTTAACCGAAGAGCAATCTGCTATGAGATTTGTTGTGCTCCAGAATCGTCTCGTTCTTGACGTCATACTGGCCGATAGAGGAGGAGCATGTAGAGTCATCGGATCTAGTTGCTGCATTTTCATTCCTAATAACGCGCCGTCTGTTTATTCAGCTATAACCAGACTTCATAAAATTGCCCATCAGTTACACCAGAATCCAGGCACCTGGACATGGTCCGGTTGGTTCTGGAGTATAATTTCTGCCTGGGGATGGAAAGTATTGTCATTTCTAGGTATTGCAGTAGCGATCATATTCAGTTGCTGCCTCTGTATACAATGTGGCCCTGCGATTTGCGGCATTTGTGCTACCTCTTGTATTCCTAGTCCCAAGTCCCGTCCTAAATCCCGTTCCAAGAAAATTCGAGACGAGCAAATGATACTATATGAAATGATAGATGGTATCATGAATATTGATGTTTCCTGATGGAAACGTAGTGACAAGGAGGGAATGTGGAAAAGTAAATTTTGCCATGTTCTGTGTCCCTACGTGTTCCCCATCCTATGTTGTATGTGCATGATTAATATGCATATGTATTCCCCATCTTCGATTAAAGACGCAATTACAGTTGTGTCCATCTCTAGTATGCCAGTTCCCGGTTTTCGTGAATACAACGAATATTAGGCCTATGTAAAGCTACGTTGCCACGTTTCACAGTGTGCACGTTATTTCATTGAAAAGTCCCCGTTTCTAGGCCTCAAAAGGGCCCGGACTTAGATTCAGCTCCTGTCTCCTGAACCCTCTTCGAGGAGCGATACAGCCCCCACCTGTATCCCTGACCCTTCACTTACTTCCTGCCTCACAGTGCCCGGCTCGGCCTGGCTCTGCCTGCCAGTCTGCCAAGAGTATGTTATGATTCTAGTTATCAGTCCAGCCCTCCTTCTCTGCATTCCTACGCTACTGAATCGCATCAATAGTTTCCGTCATGGTCTAGCCTTTACGTCTCCATGTAAGAGAAATACTGTATTAATGGTCATTTAATATTCCTCAACACGCACTACATGTAGAATAATGCATGCACCCGTCTTAGAATCTGTTAGCCTTTGCCCCGATAACTTTTGGATTCTATCAACATGTTCTCTAAAACATCAGATACTAGATAGTGTTTAGGTACATGTCGCTCTGACTTTCCAGACTTCAGTCTCTGCTTCTAGCGCAGAAGTCATAGCCCCCAGCTTCTCCTTAGTAACACGTCATCGCCAGTTTGCGTGCACCACTAGGTTAGAGGTCCCGGCTCCTTGGGTAGCCCCCTCCATGTTTTCGCCCCATTTATGACATATTCTGTTACGTTTACATCACATGTCTATGTATACGCCTCCTGTTACACCTACTTTCACCCTTATCTTTCGCGACTGTTGCTAACCCCACCCACCGTCACACCTACTGTACGTACTGTAATGCAATTGTTTTAGTATATATGCTTGTGCACGGTTATTAAAAGCTGCTAGCCATTCCAGATCTTGCCCATGCAGGTTGTCCTGTTCCTGTCCTTTATGCTGTATTAAACCTGCAAACTCCTACTACCTCGAATCTTGACTCTTATTTATTGAGCTATCTGTTATTGTTATCAAAAATAGAGGTATTATTTATTTATTTACCACAGCCCCCTGAGTTTTAGTGACTGCTTAATGGTATCATACAATACAGACTCCCCCTCTTTGCTGTGCTTGTGCACTTACTACACTCCCCTACAGCATGCGAATACGTTAAAAACTACTTGGATATGGAACACTGACTGAATAATTAATACTAGTCACAACCTATCCATTCATTTAGTACTACATTAACTTGGTACCACAAAATTAGCCTCCACCACAATTATCAAAATCACTTTTCATTTATTAAATTTCTCATTTTTTCATTTTTAACGATTCATTTTTTCACAATATTTCATTTCAAATTGATAAAAACAACAACAGAGGTTGCCCAAGAAAAGAATTGTGCAAAGAAGTGATCAAGAGTGTGAAACAAGTAAACAGAAAAGAAAACCAAAATAGTAAACCAGAAGGATTATTCACATAATTTAAAGAACACTCGGACATGCAATTTTCCGTATTTAGGACCCTAGCCAAACCCTTTTGGAGCTTATTAATCAGGACAATTATGTCTCAAGATTTTGCACTATATAAACTTTTTTAGTTGGTCCAGGGTTGAATGAGGATACCGTCGACGTTTCGACTCGTCTTATGCCCAACCGGTTATTTGAACCTGGGGCTTGCGAGTCTTCATCAGGACTGGAAAACAAAATAGAGGCAACCAAGGGATAATAATAACCCCATTAGGGATGAGAAAACGAAAGGAGGTGGTCCATAGTTCCAACTTCCCATATAGTCTTCTTAATATCGGATCTCAGGAGGGCACAGTGCTTCATGTGTACATCCTGGTATATAATTACCTTGGTGTTATAATCTCTAATCCAAGGGAATCCTGTTCATAATTCCAGGAAACTTAAAACTATGAATTCTGCGCATATAATGTCAATATGCCTTACTCGATTGTACACCTACTCATGGAGTCAGGTAGCTTGTTTTGAATTTAGCGATCCGAATATGCAGCCAAGCCTCGCTGTGTTCAAGGACGCCGCTGTGAAAAAATGAGAAATTTAATAAATGAAAAGTGATTTTGATAATTGTGGTGGAGGCTAATTTTGTGGTACCAAGTTAATGTAGTACTAAATGAACGGATAGGTTGTGGCTGTTCTTCATGCAGAATATTATGACTACAATTGATTAAATCAATCAGTACAATTGATAGGTCTAGGACCATTGTCTTTTCTATATTACGATATACCCAGGTCCATGCCTTAGGGGTTACCCCATTTCTCTTAATGGAATAAGTAATACTGACTGTGCCTCTGATTGTACCTCTGATTGTTTACAGCATATTGTATATAGCATACAGTTTGGTCATTGCTGGTATAATATGATCTAATCTGGAGACTGGAGACTCTTTTTTCTGTGAACTCTTAACCACTGCACACGACTAGAAGGTGGAAAAAAGTAAAACGTTATGTTGCAGTAGGGGGCAGGTTGTGGCAGCTTATAGGATCCCGGGTGAGGCTACACATCAGAAGAATGAGAAGTGCAAGAAGGTCTGCTTCCCGTTATAGGAACTAATTTCAGCCTTCGTGTCAGCGGAAATGGTTGAGACATGGACTTCGCTGAAGGCATGTTAAAACGGAAGACTTCCATGAAGGAAGAGAAACCTTCTCAATGTCTCTAACAAAGCTAAGTCAATCAGGTGAGTTAGACCCCCTTTCTTTAATGAATTACACAATTAGTCATTTAAGGCCTCTGCAGATCCAGAAGAGATACTAAGAAGAGAAAATGGCAGGAAACTAGCAATGGCAGAGACAAAATGCGAGGGCGATCTGAAAGGAGTCTTGAAAAGCACAGAAGCTCGCCCCCTGCAATTTGCATCATGTGGCACAAGCACCTGCACAAATATATATTAAACATGAGTCCTTTTCTAAGGATGACTGCAAATCATCTTTCTAATGCACATATCACTGACCTGTGTGCATCCCACATAC
The DNA here is from genome assembly GCF_964261635.1 of Lissotriton helveticus. Taxonomy (NCBI): domain Eukaryota; kingdom Metazoa; phylum Chordata; class Amphibia; order Caudata; family Salamandridae; genus Lissotriton; species Lissotriton helveticus. Next base: position 747,060,338 of record NC_136071.1, on the reverse strand, counting down.
CCACAATGTGCATATAGCCATGAATATGTGGCCTGTATTAGTTGGCTGGAGTTTCATCTGCATTTCTGCCGAAGCTCTGTAGCCCCCATTGGGAGACACTTCTGAAAATGGCCGATTATGATGGTGGACGGACCTGAGTCCGTCCGCCACCATAGAGTAGGAGGGAACCTCCGCATTGCCTGCGGAGTTCCCTCCTGTGCAATTAGGATGTGACCGCCACCCTGGCGGTCACATCCTCAATCTTTAACCCCTTAATTGCTGCGCACGTTCAACGGCCGACGGCACCACTACCTCCGTAGTGCTGCCGTCGGCCGTTGAACGTTCGAACCTCACCTGCACTATGGAACGTCCAGCACTGGAGCTGGACGTTCCATAGCTTCTATGAGGTTAACATTGCGGCGGGTGCAGCTTCAAGCTGCACCTGCCGCTATGTTAAAAATGCATGCACGGCATTTGCGTGCACAAAGCAGCAGGCACCGTGCGGTGCCTGCCGCTTTGTCCACGCAAATGCAGGGGGGTAGGTACCCCCCATGTGCACCGCCCGCCCCCTGCCTTCACCCAGGGGGCCCGCAACGGGCCCCCGAAGTGAAGCTCCGTATGCTTTTCCACGGCGGAAAAGTCGCCGTGGAAAAGCATACTTTGTACTCCACCCTAATATGGATGGCGGTGTCTGATAGACACCGCCAGCCATGTTAATGCTTTTCAGCCGCGGTCGGAAGGCGACCGCGGCGAAAAAGCGGAGGACAGATTGTAAGACCCACAAGCCATCCTAATTTGGCGGTGGGTCTTTCAAGACTCCGCGGCGGATTTCCCGCATCCTCCGGGCCGGCGGTGGCTTCCGCCGGCCCGGTGGATGCGGGAAATCCGCCATCGTAATAGGCCCCCTAATGTGGAGTTTCTCTTACAATCAAAACAATCTCCAAGAAAAAGCCACTAGAGAAGTCCTGTTGATTTGATATACCAAGAAGATGATCCTTGGTGCTGCCTTGAAAGTGAATAGCTGCCTTGGTCTGAGGAGAAACATAAATCCAAGCCAGCTAAGACCTGTGTGAAGGATAACTGAAGGAATTGAATTCACTGTCCTCCTGATGCTTCTTGTCTTGCCTGTTTTCATGTCAGCTCATTTCACTGTTCCAAGCCTCCTAAAAGTACATGACACTATAGCTCCGATTCAGAAATCAGCGACAGCTTTGATCTATGAAATATGGTTTTTGAGAGACTGAGATGTTGATCATATGGTAAAACCCTAATTTTAAATGACTGCTTGCTCTTTCCTGTCCTATGGTGGCCACCACCATCAGACAATTTTTACATATTGTTATAAATGCCCATTATTATATTAGGTTACATTGCACAAGAGCTCATAGAGATTTTAGAGGATGTGGGCCTGAAACTCAGAACTAATAAATGACACATCAACCAATGCTCTTCTCCCATACATGCGCTAATGAAGTAATACGTACTCAGATGAAAATCTGGGAAGCAGTCAGAACCCCTTTTAGAGGGCCATGGGGCAAGCAGAAGCTGCTGGCCCCCACCTTGAGGGTTAATATAAAAGACAGAATTTATATATAATATAGCACACCACAAATATTACATAGTCTTCTCAAGGTAGGCCTACTAGCTTTTCCCAGGTCAGCTTCCTATTCAAGGTCCATTGTTAGTTCCCCAATTACATGAAGTGACATCCAAGCTGGGCCCTGCTAGTGAGTTCGAGTCTTAGAAGTTCCCCAATGGCTTGGAGAAAGTCCAAATGACCCTGCACCATAGATGTAAGTCAGATCAAGGTCCCCCAAGGCCCTGTGACCCATTATTCAGTCTTACCCACTCTCACCTGAGTGTCGGAGTTCCAAGGTCACATCTGCGGCCCCGTAATAAGCAGATGAGCAAAAATCTGAATCCTGTGGTCACAGCGGTGGGCTTCCATGGTGATCTACCAATCACACAGAAGTCTTCCTGAATCTGGTGGCAGGTCCTCTGTGCTCCCTATTCAGGTAGTTGACTTGTTGCTCTTTTTTCACGGGCTATAGCCTGCTCCTTCTTCACAGCTGTATGGTGCCTCAGGGAAATGGCCCATTCTCTTCACCCTGGCCCCTCTCCAGGCACTCTGGGGGTTGTGAACAGTGGCACACAGGGCAACGAGTGCTTCAGGCCACAACATTGCACTATGCAGCAGCCATCCATTTGTCACAGCAATGCAACAGGTTGACACCCCTCAATCTTCTCCCTGGCCCCTGCCTGACATAAAGAGGTCACGACCAGTACCAGTAACGGTACTTCAATTGAGTGGACCAGTAGACCACACTCCCATGGTACATGTTAACGGGCCTGGCCATGCTATTGATTACTCATTAAAAACAGTATGCTGCCAACACTGTGCTCGGGCTACTTAGCCCTTGGTAAGGACTGTAATCCTTCACCACTATGAGGATAGCACATTGTGCCCCCCGCCTGGTCTACCAAGACCACAAGCCATGAGACAAGCCTAGGTTATGGCTCACATGCATGATCTGTGTCCCCCCAAGACCACAATTTGTTACCAAGGATCCAGATGTCACTGCAGCTGTAAAACATTCGGGGTAGGGGTAGGGTAGGGTTAGACGTCTATTACCATGTGAGGTATTATTCAATTCAAACAGTAGCGTTTTTAGGCCTTGATAAGAAGTTCGAAAGCACACTAGTACTGCAACATTACAATTGTCCTGCCATTCACAACTGCTCGTTTTTCTTTACCCTGGTAAAAATAATACCCATTTTAAATCTACAAACGCTGTCCACAGTTCTGTTGAATGAATTGCATGTCATCTTTATTTCATAGGCAAACACTCTTAAGCTAAACATATTAGTTTCACAAACTAATCCACAAGACCACAGTCCCATTAATGTTCTATGCTTTATGCATAAACATGCAGAAGGAAAACCTGCAACCTCTAGAGAGTCTTATAAAAAAAGAGACAAGGAAGTTATTGTCTAGACGCAACTGTTTTTGAAACTGCTATATTTGTTCACAAGAAAATAAATATCCATTGGAACCTCAACACGTATATAGGTTTGTAAGGCTAATGTTTAAATAAATATTCAAGGACCAACTTTGATGAGCCTGGAGAGAATGCCGACCACCAGATAAATTGCTGCTAAAAGTAAATGGCAGTATCTCAAAGCAATGAAATGTGCAAGTGAAAGCACACATCAAACATTTTTTCTGGGATAAAATAAAAAAGTAAATTAATTATTGTACATTGGTTTGCTCAATTGCACACAACCTCATATTATGAAACCATCATTAAGCATTTACAACCTGTGCTCACTGCGTATGAAACTTTAAATAATATATGAACTGAAATTCATCAAGCATAAAGTAGTGGACACTGAACACATTCTGGTGGAATTGAATGTGTTTGCTGCTATAACAATAGTTTCCAGCTATTATAGTGGACTTTACAAATGTAGCTCCTGAATTACAAGCATAGGCATGGATGATATCCAAGAAGAAACACATGATGGTTCTAAACACTGATTCAAAATGCAGAGCATTGTACTTCTAAACGAAGAAAATACTAAAATGGGTGACTATAGATAAATAAATCATCGGTCTCCTGCGGTCAAGCATTCGCAGGTTACAGCTCCCCGCATCTCTTTTACCATCTTGTAAATATTTATAGAGGATGTTAATGAGAACCAATGTAAACTTATCATTTTAAAACTCCCAATGAGTACATTTCAGTTTGCTTTTATTTGATCGCATCTCATTGAACAAAAACAAAATGTTCGATATGCCTTGCAATTGAAATAATTCTGAGAAAAAAGCACAATGGGGATATTCACAAAGAGGTGGCGGTGAGAGGTGTTAGCCTCCTTGGCTTAACGCCTCTCACCGCCACTTCTGAAACGCCAGGCTGCACCCTATTCACAAGAATGTGGTGCAGACTGGCGTTTTCCCCATTGACTGCCCTAAATCTCACAACTTAACGCCACAACAGGCACCCTTGCACCAGAGCGCAAGGGTGTCTGCGAGCAGGGAGGTTTGTAAATGCACAGTAAAGTGTTCCTTCCTGTACATTAACAAACCGAAAATACCAGTTTGCTTTTTTCAGGTGTGCTGCTCTGGAAAAGGCAAAAACTAGGAGAAATAAAGGTTTTCTCCTTGTTTAGCCACATTGTGAGAAGTTGGCCTGATAGGTGATGTTTCCAATTCTGGAACCACCTGTTATCAGACCAAACAATCCCTTATGGTGTCTGGTTGTAAGTCAACCTTATTAGACAAGCTATCCTAGGGGTAGCATGGACTAAGCAGCCTAAAGGCTTAACTTAAGAGGTCGTGTTAAGCGAGCTGTTTTACCACATACAATCCTGTAATATCAAATGAAAGGACACCACACAAGTATATATTATAAAAATATATGTGTTTATTACTAAAAACAATCCCCAGTACTCTTTATGAATAAGGGGGCACAAGCGTTAAATCAAAAGCACAGTATAACATACAAAGTTGCACAAATATGGATGAGGGTGAGGGGCCACTCAGACCATATACTAAACAAGTGGTATAAGAGATACCAATCGAGCAGTGGTTAGGCCTAGGGCCTAGGGAATCGCTGGGAGCAGTCGGGACAAGCAATGCTGAAGTCAGGAAAGGCCCACGGGATTCGGGTGCAGTGCGGAAAGCGCACGCATGCACCAATGTTAACCAATGGTGCGTAAAAGTTGTAAAGTTAAAGTTTAAGGACACTTCCGCTGAACCTAGAGGAACAAAACTTAAGACACAGACCCTAGGGATGTGTACCAGTGTGGGAACACCGGCGGAGCAAAGTTACCTCACCCACAGGAAGCGGGTGCACAGGGTCGAAGTTGAGTCGGGTTTCGTCACGCAGGCTCTTGGTGCTTGAAGCTGAAAGGGCTGCAGGCGGTGTGAAAGAGAAGTGTCCGGTGGAGTCCAAGGGTGGACTCAAGTCGAAAAGTACCTGAAAGCAGAGGGGACAGAGTCTGGGTCACTCAGCAGTGACCAGGGTGGAACCAGGACGGAACCAGGCAATGTCGGGCGCAATCAGGTGGTCGTCGAGGAGCTTCTCTCCGCTGTCACGTGGGCTCTGGGGCATCTGCGACGTCCAGGAGCGGGTCACGATCTGTCCCACGAGGGTTCTCACCGTCAGCGCAGTCGGCTTCAAGTTTGGAGCAAACAACACTTGGCAAGAGCAATCCACGCGGAACCGGGAGATTGCTTCTCACTCGAACCAGGAGGGTCAGAGTGGGGGCTCCTTTTCAGGGGAGCGGGTGCAAGTCTGGAGCAACCAGAATCGCATGTCGATTTTCAAGTTTCGTCGGCACAGGGGCCACTAGCCGGCTGGCAAGTGACCGGGCCAACGCGTTGAGCCAAAAGTAGCAGAAGGGCCCCACGCAGCACTCGGTGAGTGTAGAGGGGTGAGCTTCGGTGCAAGAGTGGCTCAGGGTTGGGGCTTCTAAAACCCCGGTGTACAGCTTCGAGGGTCACTCGTGGGCTGCACGGTCAGCGTCTCGTGGTCTTTCCAAGATGGCGTGCCCCACGCTTCCGGTCGCCTCCACGGGTCTCAGCTCTGCAGGGACTGTGGATCGGGCTGTTGGAGGGCAGGCAAGCTTGATCTCGTCGATCTCTGTCGCTCGAGTTCCGGCGGGAACTGCGACAAAGCAGACGTCGATGGCTGGATGGTGCCTGTTTGCACAGGGTGGTCACTCCTTGACCACAAGGGAGATTCTTCGGGATTCTACGTCGAGTAGGATGTCGAAGGGTCCAGAATTTCGCCCCAAGCAGTGTCTGGTTTCTTTCAAACCTCCCTGTTACAATCCACTATCTCCTGTCTGGGGGGGGTGTAACACCTCCCTGCGACAGGAAACCCTTTGTCCAGGCCCCATTTGGCTGAGTTTCGGTCAGCTTCAGGGGGTCAGACTCGTGTCTGTGGCAGAGGCATCCATTTTGTGGATCCAAGGTCCTTTTAGAAATTAACCGCATTTAAGCAAAGTAACATGTCTTCTCCCTCTAGAGGGGTGGAATGCTATCCCCGTCGCCAGAACTGGCGAGGGGATAGTATTCCAAAGCGTATGACACCTTACACGACATGTTTTGATAAAGCCAAACCAAAGTTGCTATATAACCGCGAGGATTATAATGCACTTAAGAGTATATGGTATGGCATTATCCTGAAACAGCTTAGGGAGTTGTTCCCGAGGGCTGCAGACAGGCTCAGCTCATGCTAGAGCTCCATCTCACATTAAACCAAGCACTCTGCCTCCAGGATTGATGAGGCCTTCTATAGGAGTGGCTCACAGGTTTATATGTGTCAAGATATAGGTTTCGATATAGGTATACTATATCTAAGCAAGGGGTGATTACACCACCTTACCCCAGCTGAGTGATCAGCCAGTTGTGTCAATTTAAGAACCAGCCAGGGGTGGCAAAAGATATGTTGCAGCCCCTGGTAGGCATTGATGGCTCCTATGCCCTGGGCACCTATAGTGCATTATACAGGGGCTGACAAGGAGTCCATTTCCAATTGTGGTATGTACCTAGGGTACATGGAATCCATCTTACAGAGAGAGCAGATGGCCTGGGGCCCTGATTAGCAGGGAACCAGGCCAACTAAGTCAAAAACCAGCTAAACACAAGGCAAAAAAATCTGGGGTAACCATAGTCAGGTAGCCACCTTCCTACACACATTAAGACCTGATTTTTCTAGGTCTTAAATTGGCGCTGCCACCTATTATCGTCGCCCTTGATAATAGGCAGCAGCGTCAAACTCAGTGGGTGTTGCGGTGGTAGGCCCACCGCAACACCCACTGTATGCCCCCTTTCACGCTAAGTTTAGCGTTAAAGGAGCCCAATTCTCAAGGCAGCGTTAAGCCACTTAACGAGGCTTTAAGCCAAGTTAAGTGCGTTAACGCTGCTTTGAGAATAGGGTTCTTGCCCTATCGCCACAGTAACGTAAAAAAAATGTGACGTTCCCATGGCGATAGGGGCTTGAGAATATGCAACAACAACGAAAAGACCTAGTCCTTTAGGCAATTTTTCTTCTAGACCTATGAACACACATGGATTTGTCAAATGATCATTCCAGCTACACCTCTCACTCTAGAGATTATTGCTGTGTTCCAGTCTATTGCCATGATAAAAAATAGCCATTCTCTGATCAATACGTTACAAACCAGCACAGGACATACATTCACTAGAAGGACAACATTTCAAAAAAAGTGTGAAATAGCTAGAAGTCACCTCACGGGCGCACCACCAATGGGACCCCTGGTTGGTACTCACCAGGATGGCCCTGTTCTCATCATAGGTGACAACTAGCTTAACGTAAACGTGTCCGAGACCCAAAGAAAAAGAGACAGTGAATGGTGCAGTGTACAAAAGACTTATATGTGACAAGGACTAACAACATTCAACATATAACGAGCAAACAACTGTGCAAACAAGATACAAAAAACTTTTTATTTGCATTCTCTTGTTGCAAACAGTAAACACATATACATAAAAAGGAGAGCTGCGAATACTACCTATCGATTCTCACTCTGCTTACAGCCGACATGTTTCATTGCCTTGGTCTTTATCAGGCGATTTCTTCAGGGCAAACTGTATTGAGCTGCCACTGCCAAAGACACTGTGCTTTAAGTGCTGTAAATCAAGATAGAAACGTACGTATGAGGGACTACCTATCATGCCATTGTGTAGTGACTACTGCTAAGATCTTGAATATTATACAGAAATGGATAATAATTACCTAGTTGGCCGGTTTTTCTTTCATACCTTTCAATAGAAACCACTTTCTAGTGTCAACCACAACTCCCAGGAGGTGAGTGTGGTCTTTTCTCCCTTCAATATTTTATCTAGGAAAAGGAAGAACGTCAACAGGACAGCGATTAAAAACCGATCTATCTAATCTCACCACATTCGTCGTGTATACCCCCACCGAATCTGGACGATTTGCGGCTTTTACCAGTGGAGAATACTCGCTCGGCGTCTTCTCAGCACCGGAACGCCGAGCGAGTGATGTTCGCTCTATTTACTTTCCAGACGTCGGCAGTGGCCGGCTCTGATTGGTCGATAGAGTCACATGGCTAATGTGGCTTCGTTAAAATTATTGCCGCAGTGTTTACATTACATCGTTTACAGCGATCCTTTCATTTCTCCCCATAAAGTATCTCAACTCAGGGAGCGTTTCCAAACCACAACTGGACGGCAATATATTAATATTCCAAGAGCCGATTTTACCCTGGTCTCATATGCCTAAACGGGTCAGGTGGCTGGGGCGGCCATATTGGAACGGTCTCGCTGAAGTGAAAGCTAGTGTTGTGTGGCCCTGGCGCCTACTGATTTTAATAGAGCCATTTTCGAAACATTCTCATGGGTCTATTAGATACACACCCGATGTCCCCTGTGACAGCTAGTTCAACGGGGGCTGCACTTGTAGTTTTATATGGGTATCAGCTACAGCGGTCTCCTCGTATATTTAGATCTTAAGGTAGACAGTGATATAATATATTTACAATGTAATAATAATCATCATGTAATAATAATCACCCCCTTTGATGTGGTCTCTCGAAGTACCTTGTTAAATTTGCAAATCAGTGTGACTCATTATCACGATAAAACATGATCACTACAGTTATGTGGTTTACAGGTTCAAGGTACATACCTAAGGTGACTCGGCAATTGGTATAGGAGGTGTTAATTTTTAAAATTGAATTATACATACTCTACGTTATGCGTTTGGGTACGGTGCATTAGATTACTGAGGTTCCCTGGTTCAAGGTACAGACTTACGGCGACTCGGCAGTCGGTGTAGGAGGTATTAATTATTAAAATTGAGTTATACACACATTCCGATATGCGTTTACATCCCGTGCAGAAGATTGCTGAGCCATGGAACATTTATGCAGGTTATTCATCGTAACTTATTCCATTCAAGGAGTTCATTTAATCCTCTCTGACGCCTGGGAACGTCCATCAAAAGCCAACCTCTGGCTAAAGACCCTCCCTCAGAATTGAAGGAAATAATCACACTACTTGTCGGGACCGCGAAAGAAAAGAAATGGATCAGTGCGAAGGAGGCGGAGTTCCTCATTAATACCACCCCGAGGACTCCGGCCTTCTACATCCTCCCGAAAATACATAAGCCTGCCAGGCCTCCCCCTGGCAGGCCCATTGTCCCCAGTATCCAGTCCATATTGGAACCTTTGTCTCAATTCGCAGATAACTACCTTCGCGAATCGGTGATAACCCAAAAATCTTATGTCAAGGACACCACAGACATTCTCAATGTCCTTGACTCTATGGCGTTCGACCCTGACACTGAATATATCGTGACCATCGATATCGAGTCCCTTTACTCCTGTATCCCCCAGGAAGCTGCACTTGTGGCAATCGCAAGAGCACTAAGAAAACAGGAATGGTTCTACGACGCACCACAGAGTTTCATCCTACAATGCGTCGAACTGGCGCTCACAAGAAACTTTTTCTGTTATAAAAATGATCTTTTTCTCAAAGCAACGGGGACATCGATGGGTGCCACGATGGCACCGAGCGTGGCATGCATCTATGTTGGACAGTTTGAGGAGCACGTCATCGAATCCGATAACAATCCCTTTAAAGATCATTTGCGCCTATGGAGGCGCTACATCGATGACGTGCTCCTCATATGGTCAGGAGAGGAAGACTCGCTCCTACAGTTTCTTAACTGGTTAAATACGCAGGACATGAGCCTACGGTTCACGTGGAAATATCACCACACAAGCGCCGTCTATCTGGATCTGGATATTGAAGCCTTTGAAGGAAAATTTGCTACCAGTGTGCATCAAAAACCAACTGATAGAAATTCACTACTGACTTACCAATCATACCATCCGAGGGCCCTCAGGGACAATCTCCCAGTGGGCCAATTCATGCGATATAGGCGGAACTGTTCTTCCACTGAAGTTTACAAAGAACAAGCTGAGGACCTAAGTATAAGGTTAAAAGATCGTGACTACCCACGCAAAGTAATCCGCCAGGCTAATAAGAGGGCCTTGAATACTCCTCGCGCAGCCCTTTTGGAGTCCCAAAGAAAAGAGAAGACAGAGTGTTTACCTGTGGTCATGACCTATGACCCGATGGCAACGAGAATTCGCCAGGCCATCAGAAAACATTGGTCCATCTTATCTACATCAGACTATAAGATGCCTCCACCCCGTTTCGCCTTCCGAAGGGCCAATAACCTGAAGGACAAACTGGTCCATACCAGGATGATGGAGAAAACTGAATCAGAAACAACCACCGTACCGAACGGACATTTCCCATGTGGGAATTGTTCGGTGTGTCATCTTACGAACAAAAGTACTACAGTTGTGTTACAATCGGGCAAAGTATGGACATTGAATCATTTCAGTAATTGTAATACTACTAATGTAGTGTATAGGCTGAGATGCGAATGTGGCCTTGAGTATATCGGACTCACGACGCAGAAGATTAAACTCCGCATTCAAGAGCATATGAGTACAATACGACAAGGGAAACTGACGACTAAGTTGGTGCAACACTGCCACCGCAATAAACATTCTTTCAGCTGGGTGGTTTTGGAAAGAGTGGTAGGGGAGCCACAATCTATGGAAAGACGGCTGATGACAAAAGAAGCGCGCTGGATATACCAGGAACGAAGCGAACAGAGAGGATTAAATGAACTCCTTGAATGGAATAAGTTACAATGAATAACCTGCATAAATGTTTCATGGCTCAGCAATCTTCTGCACGGGATGTAAACGCATATCGGAATGTGTGTATAACTCAATTTTAATAATTAATACCTCCTACACCGACTGCCGAGTCGCCGTAAGTCTGTACCTTGAACCAGGGAACCTCAGTAATCTAATGCACCGTACCCAAACGCATAACGTAGAGTATGTATAATTCAATTTTAAAAATTAACACCTCCTATACCAATTGCCGAGTCACCTTAGGTATGTACCTTGAACCTGTAAACCACATAACTGTAGTGATCATGTTTTATCGTGATAATGAGTCACACTGATTTGCAAATTTAACAAGGTACTTCGAGAGACCACATCAAAGGGGGTGATTATTATTACATGATGATTATTATTACATTGTAAATATATGATATCACTGTCTACCTTAAGATCTAAATATACGCGGAGACCGTTTTAGCTGATACCCATATAAAACTACAAGTGCAGCCCCCGTTAACTAGCTGTCTCAGGGGACATCGGGTGTGTATCTAATAGACCCATGAGAATGTTTCGAAAATGGCTCTATTAAAATCAGTAGGCGCCAGGGCCACACAACACGAGCTTTCACTTCAGCGAGACCGTTCCAATATGGCCGCCCCAGCCACCTGACCCGTTTAGGCATATGAGACAAGGGTAAAATCGGCACTTGGAATATTAATATATTGCCGTCCAGTTGTGGTTTGGAAATGCTCCCTGAGTTGAGATACTTTATGGGGAGAAATGAAAGGATCGCTGTAAACGATGTAATGTAAACACTGCGGCAATAATTTTAACGAAGCCACATTAGCCATGTGACTCTATCGACCAATCAGAGCCGGCCACTGCCGACGTCTGGAAAGTAAATAGAGTGAACACCACTCGCTCGGCGTTCCGGTGTTGAGAAGACGCCGAGCGAGTATTCTCCACTGGTAAAAGCCGCAAATCGTCCAAATTCGGTGGGGGTATACACGACGAATGTGGTGAGATTAGATAGATCGGTTTTTAATCGCTGTCCTGTTGACGTTCTTCCTTTTCCTAGATAAAATATTGAAGGGAGAAAAGACCACACTCACCTCCTGGGAGTTGTGGTTGACACTAGAAAGTGGTTTCTCTTGAAAGGTATGAAAGAAAAACCGGCCAACTAGGTAATTATTATCCATTTCTGTATAATATTCAAGATCTGAGCAGTAGTCACTACACAATGGCATGATAGGTAGTCCCTCATACGTACGTTTCTATCTTGATTTACAGCACTTAAAGCACAGTGTCTTTGGCAGTGGCAGCTCAATACAGTTTGCCCTGAAGAAATTGCCTGATAAAGACCAAGGCAATGAAACATGTCGGCTGTAAGCAGAGTGCGAATCGATAGGTAGTATTCGCATCTCTCCTTTTTATGTATATGTGTTTACTGTTTGCAACAAGAGAATGCGAATAAAAGTTTTTTTGTATCTTGTTTGCACAGTTGTTTGCTCGTTATATGTTGAATGTTGTTAGTCCTTGTCACATATAAGTCTTTTGTACACTCCACCATTCACTGTCTCTTTTTCTTTCGGTCTCGGACACGTTTACGTTAAGCTAGTTGTCACCGATGATGAGAACAGGGCCATCCTGGTGAGTACCAACTAGGGGTCCCATTGGTGGTGCGCCCGTGAGGTGACTTCTAGCTATTTCACACTTTTTTTGAAATGTTGTCCTTCTAGTGAATGTATGTCCTGTGCTGGTTTGTAACGTATTGATCAGAGAATGGCTATTTTTTATCATGGCAATAGACTGGAACACAGCAATAATCTCTAGAGTGAGAGGTGTAGCTGGAATGATCATTTGACAAATCCATGTGTGTTCATAGGTCTAGAAGAAAAATTGCCTAAAGGACTAGGGGCCCGATGTAGGTAAAACGCATTTACCGATTTTAAAATACCGATCCGTACCGAATCGGTATTTCAAAATCGGAAAATGATATGTAGGAAAAAATAGTCGGAAAAATACCGAATCGGTAGCATTCGGTATCGAGAGTCGATACGTACCGAATCGCCAACTACCGATTCGGTATAGGCCGGGTCGGACAAGTCCGAATCGGAAAAAAAAAAATGCGGAACCAACCGATTCGGTAAACGCCGAATCGGAATAATAAATACGCCCCATGGGCCGAAAGACCAATAGGAAGGCATTATACATTCCGAATCGGTATTTACCGAATACATTCGGAAAATACCGAATCGGAAAATACCGATTCGGAGAATGCCGTTTTGCCGAGCAGGTTGAGTGACACTGAAGACATCAGCCAATGAGCTGTAAGCACCCTCCCCCACAGGGTGTGGCAACCCAGGCAGGTGCAACTCATCAGAACTTTCTGGAAAGCTGCCTGAGCTGAGCAAACACAGAGAGAGCAGCATTGTGAGCAGGATCCCTGAGAGACATGGACACCAGCACAGAGAGCCAGAAGGCAGGGCGTAAGCGCAATCCTAAATTCAGCACCATGGAGCTACAAACTTTGGTGGAGGAGGTGGTGAGGGTGCACACCCAGCTATATGGCAGGCAGTCCCTGACTGTCCCGGAGAGCACCAAGAGGAGGCTGTGGATCGACATCGGGGAGAAAGTGAATGCAGTTGGTGTCCCCCACAGGAGCCTAGACGACCTCAAGAAGAGGTTTTATGACATCCGTGGCGTGACCAAGCGCAAACTGGCCGACCTGCACAAGCAGGCTGGACTCACTGGAGGAGGAACAAACCGTGCGCCACCCCTCACTCAGCTGGAGGAACTAGTGGCGACGACCATCGAGAGGGCCAGTGTCGTGGGCATTGGGGACCTGGATAGCTCATCCCGAGCTACAGCTACAGGTAAGAAGCATGCACAACTTGACACACCATACCAGACACCTCCCCTACAGACCCAATGCACAGCCAAACCCCAGGCCAGTACAGCTAGCAACAGACATGAGCAATGCATTGTGCTAAATGTACTCAGCAAAAGTTACCAAAAATGCCACAGCAGAAGCATGAGATAAATAACTGTAATACAGCATCAACGTGTTTGTAATGAGATGTGCAATGCTTTAATAGTTGTGACTGGAACACATTAGCACCCACTTGACAAATGCTTCTTTGTACCTAGGGGCACCATCAGGCGGGGGAGCAGCATCAGCTCCAGCACCAGCTCCAGCACCAACAGCCAGTGCGGCAGTGGCAAGCACCAGTGCAGCAGCACAGGAGGAGGAGGACAACAGCTGTGCCCTGGCAAATGAGGAGGACACAGGACATTCCCTCACAACTCCACACTCCCCCCGACTGTCTCAGTCTCAGTCGCCCTCATTGGTATTCTCCCCTGAAAACACACCACCACACAGCCACCCTGCACCTGCCACTTCCCCGGCCCGGAGGAGAATAGTAGCTCCATTAGTCATCATGGAGGGGGCAGCGGCTCAGGCTCCTGCACAAGACCCCGTGACACCAGCGACACCAGAGCACACACAGCAGGGCAGCAGAATACCACGTAGGCCACGTGCTACCAGCAGCCCAATACCAGCACCGGGAGGCAGCGTCTTCGCTGGGCTGGAGACCAGCATGGTCACAATCCAGAGGATGCAGGCGAAATCCATCCTGGCCTGCCATCGCCAGTTGCGCCTGCACAACCTGCAGATGGGGGAGATGACACAAGGCTTCAAGACCTTCGTTGACAGCAACAAAGAAATAGCGACATCAATTGGCCGAATGACCACTGCCATCACCCAGCTCTGCAACAGGTTGGATGACCATGAGCTGAGTCGTCGCAGGGATGCACGAGTCACCAACAGGTCACTCAACCGCCTTGCGGCTGCGACTGCCCAGCTATGTCAACGTGGGGCAAACATGGAGGCCAGCCTCACACAGAACATGTCCGAGGTCACTAGGGGCATGGGCCGTATAACAACAGCCATGGAGACACTACTCATCTCCAACACCGTAGTGAATCCCGTCCTGGGCGAGGCTGGGGACAGCAGCAGCCGCAGCAGCCCGGCCAGCGCTGCGTCAGAGCCGCGCCGGAGCAGCAGGCGCTCAGCTGAGGCTGCAGGGCATTCTGAAGGGGGTGAGGTTCATCCCAGTGGGCCTGCTAAGCGCAGCAAAAAATAGGACAGCCACTGCGGGTGAGGCAACCCGGACATTGGACATTCCTACCCCTTGTTGTTTAACTTTTCTTTTGTTGCACATCAGTGCAGTAACGTTGATGCAACATTATTAAATTTAATTTCTGAACACATACATTGACCTGTTTGTGCATCTGTACTCACTCAGAAATAGTTGTCTGTGATCTCCTGACGCCTGTATCTGCCGTCAGATGGTGCAGAGACTCCAGCAGGTAGTGGTAGTGGGACAGCATTGTCATCGTCAGGGTCCTCGTAGTCGGATAACTCTACCTCAGTGCCTTTCCTGACTGCAAGGTTGTGCAACATTGCACAGACAGCAATAATCTTGCAGCAGGTGATGGGGGTATATTGCCTTGCACCTCCGCTCTTGTGCAGACATCTGAACCTGCTCTTCCAGATGCCAAAGGTCCTTTCCACTACGTTCCTCGTGCTTTTGTGGGCACGGTTGTACCTCCTTTGGCTGGGTGTTCAGGGGTTGAGGTAAGGTGTGAGAATGAACGAGCGTAGGGCATATGCACTGTCGCCTAGAAGGAGAAGGGGTAACATTACTCACATGCATACATGTGTTTCACACTGCAATTTTGGTTATGGGGGTCTGACACTGTGTCTTACCTAGGAGGTATCCTTCGCCAAATTCCCCTGCATCAGCCGTGCATAAATTCCGCTACTCTGGAAGATATAGGAGTCATGGGTACTCCCCGGAAACTTTGCAACCAGGTCAGTGATCACACACTTGGCATTGCATATGACTTGCACATTTATGGTGTGCCGTGACTTCCGATTGCGGTATACGTATTCGGTGTCAGCAGGGGGGCAAATCGGTATGTGTGTGCCATCTATGCAGCCAATGATGTGGGGGAATCTTGCCATCTGATAGAATTCAGCTTTTGTCTGTGCCAGTTCTGCATGGGTGGAAGGGAAGGAAATGTAGTGGGCCATCCTCTGGATCATGGCATCAAGGAACTTGTGGAAGAACCTTGACAGGCTGCTCTGGGTCACCCCTCCTGCCACAGCAACTACACTTTGATAGCTGCCAGACGCCAGCAGGTGTAGGCAGCATAGCACCTGCACCTGCACAGGGATTGCATGTGCCCTTGGGGTGGGGTGCTGCAAGAGGGGTTGGAGGTCCCTGATGAGGTCTCTGATGGTGTCTGCCTCCAGCCTGTACCTCTGTAGGATCTCTGGATCTGTCAGCATGCACAGGGTCACCCTCTGCCTGTACACCTGCTCCTCTCTCTGCCATTCCCTCTCTCCTTCCTGCTGTAGCCGTAGCCGTCTTGCTATGACATAGAAAGCTGCCATGTTGCAAGTAGAACTGCATTTTGGGTCCTTTTTTATGAGTTGCACCTGGTTACCACCTGATTCCAATCCATGGTAATTTCCGACTCTGAAATACCGATTTTGGAGCAAAATCGGTATTTCTGTGCTTACCTACATCTCACTCTTAGGGTTTTCGCATGGAATCGGATTTTCACCGATTCGGAATATTTACCAAATCGGCGATTTTACCGATTCGGAAAGTCACCGAGTCGGTCGGATTCCGATTCGGAAAAAAGTAGGAATCGGTAAAAATCTCCGATTAGGTAATCTACCGAATCGGAGAATTTCTCCGATTCCTACTTTTTTCCGATTCGGAATCCGACCGACTCGGTGACTTTCCGATTCGGTAAAATCGCCGATTTCGCAGGATTTCGGCCTCCTACATCCCGTTCTCTCTATTCCGATCGGTAACGGCCGAAAATACCGATTTTCGGCCGTTACCGACCGACCTACATCGGGCCCTAGGTCTTTTCGTTGTTGTTGCTTTACTGAGTGGAGGGCGACCTAGTTCTTTACTTCCCTCTTGACTCCTAGTTTTTGGACGCTTGAGAATATGCCCCAATATGTTGCTAGTTGAATCACATGTAAAAAAAAAAGCCCCAATATGTTCCTAGTTGAATCACATGTAAAAAAAAATCCACCTTGGTTTCTGTTTGAATAGCTATTCACCTTTCTTCATTCAAAAGTGACTTATCAAAGCCATGCTTTTCAGACATTACATCAGACGGAACGTGTTGAGCTGTTTCGTGTGAACTAAAACATTTACGGGAGAGAGGAATTTTGAAATAATAATAAGAACATTTATGAAAAATGTTACGTGAAAAGCGCTTATTTTCTTTCACTTATAATGTAAGAGAGGCATAATAGTTAAAAATTGAGCATAATTAGATTATGCTTGTGGATTTAATTCAGAATAATGAATCATTTGCCATAATGATCTTGTATGTATTATTTATTGTGAACATTTAACTGAAACATGTTTTATTTTCCTAGAAAAAGATGCTTTACAAAATACTATGAGGTCCTCAAAACCTTGCTTGACTGATTTTCTTTTCTTAAAAATGTAGGCCTCCGAAGAGATGTATTTTGTCCTTCACGAGTTCTAAAATGCTGTGTTAGTTTGTTTAGCTGTGCATAAAGTAATCGCTAGGAATTTCCTTCTTGAATTAAATATTATTCTTTTGTGAATGAAGTTGTCGACAAAACTTCTACAAACGGATGACTTCATTAGAATTAACAATCGATTGCCTGCAGGAACTTTGACAAGGTCGAATGGTCAGACTTTAGGAGACTGGACATTTAAACATTTTGGGTATAAATATTTGTACAAAAAATAATTATGTAGTAGCCTTTCTATTAGAGGAGAGCCTTGCTGCTGTTTTCTTGTGCTACTCTGGCTGGCTGCTGTCTTTGCTTAACCTGACTGAGACTGTCCTAATTACCTATGCAATTTATTGGCTTGCGATGTTGCTCTAAGCTATACCTTTTTGGCCCAGAGGTTACCTTTTCTTCTTATTGCATGTTGTGCAATAATTCTAAGTATGGGCAAATTTTGCGGATCTGCGGTCCGCAAATTCGTGCGAAATCGCAAACAAATCCGTGAGTTCGCCGATTTTCCTGCGAACTTGAGGATTTTTTTGTGATTTGCACTTGAGTACTTTCTACTGGCTAATCCAGTAAGTGCTACCTCGTTGGGTAAATGTATAGTGCTTTTCTACACTACAGCTGCGTAAAGTGCCAGAAGAGTTGTCTCCAGTGACCATGTGTGTGTTACTGCCATCACTGCGCAGGGATCCCTTGAGTGAGCTGGCCATCTAAAAAAAAAAATAATCCGCCCGCGAGCGAATTTGCGAATGTTCGGCAATTTCGCGAGATTCGCGGATCGTGAAATTGCCGAAAATCCGCAAACTTCGCGAGCGGAACGGATTTTTGTTCCATGCTTAAATAATTCTCTAGGTTCGTATGAAATAAAATTGCATACTGATAACCGCAATGAATTATTTTTCTTTTGTCTCTGTCTCTCTCCACTCATTGCCTGTTATTGATTTTGTGATGAATTTATTATAAACAGCTATCTCTTATTTGACAAGATGTCAGCAATGACATCATAAATGGCATCATTGATTTCATCACTGGTGACATTACATATCACCTCACCTTACCATTGACATCATTGATGACTGTGATGGACTAGGCAGTGCGGCTGTATGAACAATAAACATAGACGTAATTCAAAACATTTCACTAGATCTATGGATGGTTATGAAACAAAAAATTTTTATTTTCTTATACTTGACTCAAAATACATGAAATGCAAAGTCTGCCTTGCAGACTGCTGCTGGAGTAGGTGGAAAATGACACAGACATAAAAGCCTGCGTTGGTCGAGTCTGGAACCACAGAGGTGGCAGGTGCAAGGCTGGAACAATGGCAAGCCCCTCCACACAACCCCAGCTACATAATGTTTTTTTTTTTTTCTTTCTAAAATTCTTTTTATTGAATAGAGCAATAGGTAACCGAAGGTACAAAACATGTTTCACTTAAAATTTCAATATCAATACATTTCCAATACATTTCTAAAATATCAGACAAGAGATAAAAAGATAAA
The DNA here is from genome assembly GCF_964261635.1 of Lissotriton helveticus. Lineage (NCBI taxonomy): Eukaryota > Metazoa > Chordata > Amphibia > Caudata > Salamandridae > Lissotriton > Lissotriton helveticus. The sequence goes on along the minus strand of NC_136071.1, from coordinate 747,041,564 downwards.
AGGGAGCGAGATTCATCGAGATAGAAAACACAGCCAAAGACATTATTAAACTTTTCAGGACATTATGTAGAAAATTTGCAATTTATAAAGTGCGTCTGCAAGAAGTGCAAAACTGCAATAAAGTGCTGCTGCAAAGTGCAAAAAGTCAGTAAAGTGCAATCTTGAAAGTGCTTAGTGCAAGCTAGTGTAAGAAAAAAAGTGCTAATAAAGTGCAAATGTCCTAAAAAAAGCCATTACAATCATAGATGAAAAGGCTGTTAATAGTGAAAAAACTTATATCGTCTACTCTCGATTTTCTTCACGAATCATCCTCCCTTCAATTGTTCTAGATTCCCAAAATATTTCCAATTCCTTACTAATCTCCCAATGGCTCCTACTCTGCCAGCGTAAGCCTTTTAAAAAAAACAGGTTCTCCTCATTTTATTAAACCATTTTAAGTGTGATGGGATCTCCCTGGATTTCCAGTTTTGAAGTATTAGAGAACGATAGATATCTAGATTTAGATATAAATATAAATACTTCTTCAGCTTTATTGAGCCCACTCCTCTCCTTACATATACCGAACAGGGCTACTTCTGCTACTGGCAGAAAAGATTTCCCAATGGCCTGTTCGATATCAACAAATATCCCCTTCCAGAAAGATTCTAACTGCGGGCAAGCGAAGAAAATATGGTGCCATCCTCCCTGACCACTAGCCATGCATCTGAAACATTTATTCTCAACTTGAGGGTGCATCTTCTCCAGAGCCTCCAGTGTATAATACGCTAACCAGCGAGATAAAAAGGACATCCTCTTATAATTGGCTGCACGTAGAGATTTATTTCCCAACTGACATAGGGCCTCCCAATCCTTCGAGGAAAAATTGCATTGAGTTGAGAGACTTATTTTCTCAAGATGTCTGTCTACTAGTAAATTTTGTCCAGGGCAATGAAGCATCTTGTACCAATATCCTATACCTTTATTCTTTCCTCCGTACAGGGCTGTTAGTATAGCATTAGGAAAATTAAGCAGGCCACCTATCTCATTTCTGATAAAGTAGACGATCTGCATATATTCAAAAAAGGTCAGACGCATGGGACTATTTGTACTAGCAACTACCTCCTGCCAACTAATTACCCTGATTTGGACTACCAGATGTCTCAACTCACGGAGCCCGCAAAAATCCCAATTTTTAATATGATTCAAACTTACAGGGAGGCCTATTTGAGTACATTCAATTAAACTTAAATAATGAGAGCCATCGGTACCATGTTTTTTAAAAAGGAGCGACAGTCTTGAGGCATATTCTCTTAGCGTCTTGTATCTTGACCTCTTTGGGAGCTTTGCCATTTTAAAAAAAACTGGAATTTGAGAACCTGCCTCTTGTAACATCTTTGTAAGAAAAAAAGTATCTCTTGTCTGATTAATCCTCAATAATCCTGCCAATATATCAAAAATGCAGCTTCATAATAGGTCCTTAAATGGGGTAGAGCTAAACCTCCTTGATCAACTGAAAGTTGTAACACTGGCAGTTTAACTCTCGAAGCTTTATTGCCCCAAATAAAACCTCCCAGCATTGTTTCCAACTCTTTAAAGAAACCTAAATTAATTTTAATGGGCACATTGCTGAACAAAAATATAAGCAAGGGCAGCACTGACATTTTAATCAATGATACCCTGCCTATAACTGATAATGGAAGCAGAAGCCATTGATCTAGGGGGTTCCGAATTTTGTTGCTCATTCTAGTGTAATTCATGGAAAAAAGCTTATCATATTCGCAAGTAAAGAAAATGCTCAGGTATTTAATTGGGTCACTTCTTGCAGCTTGGGTCTGCAAATAAATAGGGAGAAAATGTAGATCAGTGTTTAAAGCAAGGACCTCAGTTTTTTTGGGATTTATTTTATATCCCCCTATCTTTTCATAGTCCTTGAACTCTCTCATTAAGTTTTCAATGTTTTCTTTTTTAGGTATTAAATAAAGTATAATGTCATCGGCAAACAACTTTAATTTAGACATACCGATGATAGGGGGCTGAATGGCCACATTGTCCCTGATCTTTACCACTAAAGGCTCAATAAAGAAATTAAAGAGCAACGGGTACAACGGCCAGCCCTGCCTTGTACCCCGATTTACCTTGATCTTCCCAGGCTGTTTTGCATTGATTATTACATGAGCCGATGCTCCCTCATAGATGTTATAAAGCATCTTAATAATTGAGGCCGGGAATCCAAATTGACCGAGAGAGTAAAACAATGCTGCCCAGTTGACCAAGTCAAACGCCTTTTCTGCGTCGGTCATTAAAATACAGGCTGGAGTCGAATTTGTATTAAAATAGACCAATACCTGAATTAAGAACTCGGTATTTGCTGCCATATAACGTCCTGCAATAAACCCAGTCTGATCTTGGTGGATAACCTCCTGGGCTGCGAGCACAAATCTTTCCGCCCATATTTTCATGAGGATTTTATAATCCGAATTTAATAAGCTAATTGGCCTATATGAATTGACGTCGTTTTGATTTTTTGTCTTTTTTAACAAAACATGTGATTGTAGATTCCTTAAACTCAACGGGGACATGCCCACCTAATCTAATATAATTATATAACTTTTTCAAGGGAGTTATTAGTTCTTTAGAAAAAACCTTATAAAATTCAATTGGGTATCCGTCCTGACCGGAAGCCTTTGCCCCTGATGTTGCCTTTATACATTCTTGTATTTCAGAGGTATTTATTTCAAGACTGATTTGGTTAACCCGATTTTCGGTGATTTTGGGGATTTCTATATTTGTAAAGTAATCCTGGATCATTACTTCCTCTACCTGGTATTCCATAGAGTAGATATTTTCAAAATGATCCAGGAAAATCCTAGAGATCTTATCGCTATCCACCTCCTCCAGTCCACTCTGAGGGTCTCAGATTTTCACTATCATTGATGACTCCTGCCTCTTTCTCGTAGAGTTAGCCAGTAATTTTCCCACCAACTGACTGTCTTTGTAGACCTTTTGCTGGAAGGCTTTCAAACTATTTATCTCTTCCACAATAAAAAAATCCCGTAGAAGAGTTTTAGCCTGCTCTAATTGACTCGAATTTTGTTGGAGCTGGAAAGCATATTCCCTCTCTACGGCTGACTGAAGCTTAGATATTTTAAGCTTTCTTTCGTTCGCCTGTGCACTGGTATACACGATGATCTGGGCGCGTGCTGCTGCTTTAAATCCACCCCAAACTGAGAAGGGTTCAGCTGTATTATCATTCATTTCAAAGAATTGTGTAATCCATTCTCTGAATTCTGAAACCCAGTCCAGGTTTTGTAGCAGGGTGCGATCCAGGTGCCACCTGGGATGCTCCCCATCCACCCCTCCAAGTACTAGCTCTAGTTCTATTCTGCCGTGGTCAGAGAACGGATTGCATCCAATCAGAGTTCTTGAGATCTGAAAAGATCTAGATATTAAAAAGAAATCTATTTTGGATGCAGTCCGAAACCGGTGGGAATAACATGTAAAAGATTCTCCTTCAACATTCCTACAACGCCATGGATCCCTTAATTGATACTCCTGTAAGAGTGCTTCAAAATTTTGTTTTAGGTTTTAGCTGTTTCTTTTTCTTATTAGAAGTGTTCCTTAACAAATCTTGAATATAATTAAAATCCCCTCCTAGAACTATCTGTCCTGGGACTCCCCTTAAAACTTCATAAATTTCTGTCAACCCGGAAATATCATCAAGGATGGGGCCATAGCAGTTCACAAAGTTTATAATTTTATCTTGCAATTTTGCTACTACCCATAGCCACCTACCCGTGGCATCTCTTTGAACCTCTTAAAATTCCCAGGCCAGATCCCTTGAGAAATAAATAGCAACCCCTCTCTGGGCCACCCGTGCTGATGAAAAAAAGACATTAGAAAAGTATCTCGGAATAAACAGCTTCGGGCTATTAGACTTCAAATGAGTCTCCTGAAAAAAGACCACCTGGGTTCTAAGAGATATTACCCATTTCTTAAGAGCCCCTTACTTCTGTTTATTTAACATTCCATTTGCATTAATTGACAGGATGTTACATGTATTAAATTTCATCTAAAAAAAGTATTTTCCTTGTTAAGTACCTAATAAAAAATATTGAAAAAATGCTATGCCTATTGCACCTATTCCTTTTTACTGCATTTACCCCCCCTCCCCCACCCTACCCAGGAATGTGGAAACTCCCCTCCCTGCCACGCTGACCACATTCCTCCCGCTTCTTCTATTCTGGGTGTCCTTTTGTTACACCCTAAGTGACCCGTAGATCTGGTGCCGCACCATACTACTATTATTCACGATTAACGCTAGACAAAAAGGAGAACCAAAGTGAAAAGAAAGAAGGAAAACAACTCAGGAAGAGTAAAACATTTCAAAACCAAAGATTAGATTTTCGCCCTTTTCAGGCCCTGGCTCCTGAGGAGATCTCCTTAAGAAGAGATTGTGCCTCTTCTACGTCAGTAAACAAGTAAAATTTTCCCTTAACCAGGACCTTCAACTTTGACTGCTGCGCAATCAAGGCTTGGGCGCCATTTGCTTTAAATAGATGTAGAATTTTTACAACTTCTTTTCTTCTTTTTGCAGCTACTGCAGTCATGTCCGAAAAGATCCTACATTTTGTTATTTCTGATACTGCAAACTGACGTTGTTGAAAGGCTCTAGAAAGAATCCTCTCCTTAATCCTATAATCAGCTAAATTCATTAGAATAGTTATTGGAAATGTTGAATTTGGAAAGCGCTGAGCCAGGACCCGATGAGCCCTTGTTATAGTCAAGTCCCCCTCAAATTCAGGTAGAACTGTATGCTGAATAAAAGAATTGACCCACTGAATAGTATCAGAGCCTTCTATTCCTTCCGGAACCCCTACAATCCTTAGATTTGATCTTCTGGAGTGATTTTCAAGCTCCTTGAGCTTGTTTTCAAGAAAGTTTTTCGTCTTGGTTGCCTCCCTTGCTTCCCCCGAGACCAGGTTAATTTGATCTTCAAGGGCAGAGATCCTAGCTCTGCCTCCTGTAGTCTATTCGGGAGCGCCAGCATTGATTCCTCAAATTTATCCATTCTTAAATGTAAGGCAGCTATCTCCACTTGCTGGCTATGTTTTATTTCTCGGATCTCATCAAGAATTAGATTCAGCATTTCTCGAATGTCTAGCTGATATCTCACCTCTGATCCCGGAAGGCTATCTTTTCCTGCCAAAAGATTTACGTTAGTACTCATAATACTCTCATTAGGGCCCGGCTGTACTTCTTCACCCTCTGCTCGTGCTGCCCCAGATACTCCGCTTTGTATGTCCGGAAATGGAGAAGAGTCTTGAGCACAGTCCCCCTCATCCATCACCTCTTTTGTGGAGATTAGGGGGGATTGCGGAATATGTAGGAGGAGAGGTTCAGGTGCCTGGTCATAGCAATGAGTCTTTGACATAAGGTTGAAGGCTTTGTAAAGTGGGTTACCATTAAATAACGACATGTAAGAAAGTTATGATTTGCATGGCTGGTGTGGGAGTTAAAGGATTTTGGTCCAAAGCATGACTTAAAAATGTCAGTGTTTTTTCACATCCTCTGCCATGTGTACATGTTCCCTACCTCCAGACACGTTACCCAATTAGGTGCCAAAGTTCCTACTACACACATCCTTTACCCTGTGCACAGTCCATCACGGAGAGGCCTCTCCCTCCAGAACCCCAAGGCCCATTATGTGATCAAAACCCTGCTTTCACAGCCTTTGCTCTGTGAACAGGTCTTCACAGAGAGGCCACTCCTCCTAAACGCCAAAGGAATATTAGGTGGCCGAACACCTACTATGGTCAGCCTTTGGCCACATCACACTGCTTTTCAGGGAGAGGCCACTCCATCTAGACACCCAAGCTCATTACGTCACCAAGCCCCTACGACACAAAGATGTTGCCCTGTGCACAACTTTCACAGAGAGCCCATTTCCTACAGACTATCAAACCCTTTTAAGTCTCTATCATTTGGACAGCCCTTGATGGAGAGGCCACACCCTCCACACATGCAACCCCATTAGGAGGCCAAGCATTTTGCAAATTCATGCTCTTATTAGCAGTGGTTCCTATGGCATATTACTTTTTTACTACTTAATAAATATATCAGGCTCAATAGCAATTCAATCATTAGAGGGAGGGTGGCAGAAAAAAGAGAGAGACACACAACTATACCAGTTAAAGATATTTTCTTATATTTCAATTCGACAATGAACAATGCTTATAATTTAGTTGCGACATACATATATTATACAAAGTGCAATGTGTCCCAAGTGATATGGTGAGCGAAACAAAAACGTGTACAATTAAGTGAACTATACAAGTTTCAGCTGTGACTATTTACAAAACAGGAAACTAGACTCTGAACAAATTGTTTCAACTAATGGTTATCCAGCTACTATACAATTATAGGAACTGTGTTGGTCTGGTTCGTTTCCTAGTGCGTCGACGGCGTTTATATGCCATAGGAACCATTGTTTTTCTATATAAACGCACTGCCCTGGTTCCGTTGTGAGTAGGGTTTCCCTTGTTTTCTTTTTTCGCTTATTAGCAGTGGAGCATCTATGGCAAAGTTGCACTAGATGTAGCTCACTAAATAACTTTCAGTGTTAGAAGTGTATAGCAAAATGTCACACTCATTGAATGATGTCATCAGTGATGTCATCAATAATGAAATTTGAAATATCATCAATTATGCCATCAATGATTTAATTGAAGATATCATGAGGGATGTAATATGTGAGGCCATAACCAGTGCATGTTGGGGGCTCAAACTATTGTTAGCTCAGTAAACTATAAATGGTGAATTTGTGCAGGTTTTGAGCTTAACCTGATATTTTTAACCTTAGTTATTTTCAGTGAATTTCTCAGGGTTTTTTTTAACATAAAGATAATATTAATAGACTGAACTATAACATCACTTTAGCCTTTGTTTTTTTCAGTTAACGTCTTATGTTTTATTTAACATACACTTTTGCCAAGTTCTAATCCTTTTCAAGAAACTTCAGAAGACATGGCTGTTTAATCCTTAATCATTTTAAGAACAGAACTGTGAACTGTTTCTGGTGGCTTCAGCACTGACAAATCCCCTTGGGGAAGATTTGTGTGCCTAACAAAAAAAAAAAAATTTACATATGTAAGTAAAATCTTACTACCCTACCTAACTATAAGATCACTTCAACATTTGTGCTTTTTCAGTGAATTTCTAGAGGTTTTTTTTTGAGGGAAAGTATGATCTTACTGTCGTACCTAACTATAACATCACTGGCTTGTGACAGACTGGCCTTGCACCGAACCACACTGGAATGGCCAACCCGCCCCCCCCCATCATGCAAAGCTATCCAATGAGAGGATACATCACAATTTAAAGGTGTATACTTTTAAATATGACAGGCCAACCTGTTTTATCAAGGGACTCCGCTTTTCATACTTTTTGTGGTTTCAACTTCCTGACAGTTTGTGGTAGAACAGGTGTGAAGGCCATGTGTGATCCCAGAAAGCTATCTATTTTTGAAAAGAAGACAACATTCTGAATTCAACAAGTTATCATTTGTGTAGATACCGCTAGGTTTTTCCAAATTAAAAAGAAAATTACAATAAATAGAAAATTATACCCATTTGTGACAACATTTTCATCTGTAACTTCTTATCACAATCGCTGATTTACAAAAGCAATGTACTGTTACTTTCGGCAGAATCTTCTGGAATTGCCAATGCATAGGGTTTGTAGATTTACCAAACACACTCACTTCCCAGAGCCAATAACTAAGCTGTATCTTACAGTGATTTTTCAGTGTTTACCAACTATGAAGCAATTCCTATGGCCCTGTGTTATGTCATCAGTGATGTCCCTGACCATGTCATGAGTGATGTAATATGTGATGTCATCACCAGTGCATTGCGGGTGCGCGAGTTATAGTTAGCTCAAGTAACTATAACTGGCGAATTTCTCTGGTTTTATATAAGTCAAATGTACAACTAGCTATAACGTCCCTGAAATCTATGTTTTTTCTAGTGAATGTCAAAGGTTTTTTAAATGCTAATTCTAACTATAACTTCTGTAAAACCTTTGGTTTCTTCATTTATAGAATAACCGCACTCCTTGACCCTGTCTATGTAATTAAAAAGTTTGGATAACACACATCCCATTGTGCACTTATTCTGTTTCTTTTGGATAACTCTATGGAAGATGGTGGCTCCCCATACTGCATCAGCTGGAGTGTGTACCAAATGTTTTCAACGATGGGATTGCTAATAATATATATATATAGTTTTCTGTCTCCCTGTTTACCTTCCCATGCAACGTTTATGTGCAGGCTTCTTTGAAAGTGAAATTGTCTCTAAATAATATCTGTTGAGACAGTGTTGTGTACTACATACTGACTACCCAGGTCTCAACTGGGTTTACGGATATCCCCCTGTGATTTGTTCCTATGTTTAGTGGAATAGAGCATTGCACAGTGGAGTATAGGGGCATAGAGTGGAGTAGAGGTTTAAGTACTCTTTTGACACAGAGTGTAGTCAAGTTCTGTAGAGCGGAATTGCATACATTTTTTTTTTATTCATACCATTTCATCTTGTAGGTGAAAGAACAGGATATAGCAAATACAAATCATTATCATACAATATATCAATATTAGTATAGATATATTCATGTAAAAAACCAGGGGAGCAAAAAAGACTTCAAGTATTTACAGGGATTTAGTGGGGAATAACTGGCATAGATTAAAACACACATTTTTATATATATATACTATGAGCCTATGTTTATGATTGCCCATCCCTCCACGCTTTCAGCGGTGTCCAAATTTTACGTCCAAATTCGCGTATTTTCTTCCCCTTATGTACATACAGTGTGGATTCAATATTGTGAATACCAAGGAGCCTGGTCAACCACATCTGAAAGGAGGGGGCATTTGAGTCTTTGCAGGCTGCTGACAAAAGAATGCGTAACACGGCAACAGCCAAAAAGATGAAGGCTTCCGTCTCCCTGTTGAGACCCAGCTTACTTTCACTCCCAAGGATCATAATCGTTGGGGATAGACTGATCTTCGAGCCTAGCAGCCCCTCCAAAAATCTCTCAATCTGACCTTTAATAATATTGAGTTTTTCACAATAAAAAAGCATATGCAATAAATCCGCCGGCCCTGACATCTTAGATTTTAGCATACAGTTTGTTATCTGTATTTATAAGCGAAATTGGCCTATAAGACCCTGGACTTTCCTTCGGCTTCCCTTTTTTATGGAAAACCACTATGTTGGTGTACTTCCACGTTTCAGGTATTTTTCCAGTACACATTATACCATTGAACAGGTCCAATAGCATTGGAGCTACCTCCCTTGATAGACATTTATATACCTCTAGTGGTATGCTATCAGGCCCCGCTGCTTTGCCGACCGCTAGATCTGAAAGCGCCTCACGCACTTCCTCGATCGTCATATCGCTCTCTAGTTTTTCCCTCTCAGGCTCAGCCAATTTGGGTCCTCCATCCGGATACCTTTCATGCAGCTCCTCATCCACTTCCTCTTCCTTATACAAGGTTTGATAAAAATTTGCAAATACCCCAAGAATCTCCTGAGGTTCAGACAACACAAGCCCATTCTCCTTGATAGTAGTTATTATATTCTTTGTATTATCCTGTCTGATCCTCAATGCCAGCGCCTTGCCCGCCTGTTCCCCTGTTTCATACATCTTCCCTCTGTATGTCCAATATTCTACCGCCGCTTTTTCCGCCAGCTGTTTATGTATTTCCGCTTTTGCAGAACAGATTCTAGTTTGATTTTCCTTTCCTTCCTTCCCTTGTGTTATATCCTGACAGTGTTGTTCTTTTGCTCTTGCTAAATTCGCTTGGAGCCTATCCTTTTCTACCTGTAGCTTTTTTCTAGCTTGGGCGGTATAGCTTTTTGTCTCCCCCCTTAATGCGGCTTTGAACAAATCCCATACAGAATTTCTGGATGCGCTGTACCGGTTGGCTTCGAAGAATTCCCGAGCTCATTTACTCAGATGTTCGATAAATAGGGTGTCTGCCAACAGTTTTCTATTAAATGTCCAGACCCTTTGTTTCCTAGCTGGCCCTAAACCATCATAGCTTATTGCCAGCGGACAATGGTCCTGAAAGCACCTTAGGGAGCTTCCTGATATTAACTTTAGTTATTTCCGTAGATTAAATTAGAAAATAATCCCGTTTTGTGTACTTCTGGTACGGGCATGAGAAATAGGTAAACCTGGGGTCGTCGGGTACCTTTATTCCCATTACATCCACCAACCCATGTGACTGCATCAGAGAGCACAGCGCCCTAAACACCCTAGGCTTACGGCCTGTATACATTTTTTTGTTAACCAGGTCCGCTGATATATTCAGATCCCCACATACCAAGATGGGGGCAGGCCAGGTGGCCAGTTCCCTTTCCAATTTTTCAAAAACTTCGGGATCGTCTTGTTTAGAGCCGTATATCCCACATATTGTCACACCACACTCCATCTCCACCAAAGCCCATCTACCCAACACATCCGCCTTAGTTAGTTCGTTTGCCCCGCCGCACCGTTTTACCCAGAATAGCCACCCCCCTTACTGTTGATGTTTGCGATGAGCATGCGAGAATATCAAAACCGCCCAACCTAAGAAGCTGTTTTTTAGCCCATGGTAGATGTGTTTCCTGTAGGCACAGGATATCAATAGGTTCTGTTTTTACAAACTCGGACAGTCCGGCCCTCTTTCTCCAATTGTTCAGCCCTCCTATATTAATTGAATAGATACTAAGGCGTGACATTATTGAATATAAGCCTTTCCTTTGCTTTTATTACCAACATCAGGATGGGGAGAACACTCCTAACAAAAATACCATATCTTGTATTAAAAGATTGATCAACCATTGTACCAAAAATCCCATTTTTCTGCTTTTTCCCCCCCACGTTACCACCCCCACAAACACCCATTCCCCCTGACCCCTACCCTGAACCCCCCCTGGGCCCCTCCCTACCCTTCCCCCCTTCTCCCTCCCATGTGAAGCGCTCAGACCTTAGTCTGTGCTTGTGATGTGCGAGTGCAGCAGCGGTGAGATAGGTGCTTTAAACATTTACATCAGGACATTAAATGTCAACATACTTCCCCCCAGCAAAAAAAAGAAACATACAATAACCTGATTATCTAAATATAGGTACAGTAAGAGAGAAAATACCATATAGAGCTTAACCGTTCTGAACAAACACAGTGCCTCAAGCCACCCTTCTTAATACCTACTATCCAGAGATGTCAAGAGCCCAGAATCCTAAATAAAGCTAATTGAGTTTACTAGCTACCAAGAGAGTCCAGGAATTCCTTTGCCTTTACTTCAGATGAAAAATATTGGGTCCGGCCCTCTTTCACCACCTTGAGCTGCGCTGGATTAACAAGGTATATTTGCAGATGTTTGTCCTGAAACGGTTTGATCAATTGTCTCAGCCTCCAGCGCCTCTCGACAGTCGCGTGGCAGAAATCTGGCCTGACAAAAAACGAGACTCCCTCGATAGACCTTCTTGCCTCCGGTCGGGCCTTTTCCCATATGAGTTGCCAGAGGATAAAATTACCCAAGAATATTAGGACTGCCCTTGGTTTATCGCTGTTTCTTGCCCCCGGACGGACCCTGAACTGAGTGCGATGTGCTCTCTGAATTTCTGCCGACCAGTTCCATTGGGACAGCTCTGGGAATGCAGTGTTAAAAAGAATAATCATGTAGGCCCTAGCATCCGACCCCTCGGCACCTTCTGGTATCCCGAGCACCCGTAAATTATTTTGTCTCATCCTGTTTTCCATCTCCTCCAGTTTCCACTGGATGTCAGTGACTTGGGTGCTTTGAGACTCCACTTTGGTAATAGCTGCGGCTGCATTGGATTCGGTCGCAACAATCCTTTCCTCTAGTTTCGTAACTCTATCTCCTACATTAACATATGCTTTCGACAGCTTTCTTACGACGCCTTGCATCTTGCGCATTGCCGCTTGAGACTTTCGATTGTCCTGGCGTGCTTCCTCCCTGTGCGTGAGGATCATCTGGTAGATGATATCTAAGAGCGGGGGGTGAGTTAGCGGGGCTTCTGCATTCGGGGTCCCCTGCAGTGGCGTGGACGATGAATGGTCCCATGTTTGATCCCGCATAGGCTGGTCCGGGAGATTCCCTTGAGCATTTGGTCTTTTGGCTGTAGTAGGAGGACTCTGCTCTATATCACTGTCGGACTCACGGTCACTTCCCCCCTGAGATAGGCTCCTATCGTCATCCGACCATTCAGCTTCCTTGGAAAGGGAGTAAAAGCACTCGCTGCCGTCCTTCTCCTTATACTTTTCCTTGTCTTTACCGTCCATTAGGGTCATTAGAGCGGAATTGCATAAAGTGGAGTAGAGCGAATTAGAGTGGAGTAAAGTGGAGCAGTGTATTGTGGAGTGTTGTACAGCGCCGTAGAGTGGAGTAAAGTGGCATTCAGTGAAGTGAAGTGGAGTCCAGTGGAGTGGCGTATTGTACAGTGGAGTAGTGTGTTGTAGATTAGAATAGCATGGAGTGGAGTAGAGAGAAAGTGGTGTAGCATAAGGTGGAGTAAAGTGTTGTAGAATGGAGTGGTGTGTGGTACAGTGGAGTGGACTGGTGTGTTGTAGAGTGTAGAAAATGTTGCAGAGTGGAGTAGAGTGCCACAGAGAAGATTACAGTCTTGTACAGTGGATCACGTGGAGTAGAGTAGTGTGCTGCAGAGTATGGTAGAGTGAAACGGGATAGACTGGTATGGAGCTGAGTGGCATAGAGTAGCGTGCAGTGGAGTGGCGTAGGCTGAATTAGTGGAATACAGTGGAATATACTGGATTAGTGGCTCATAGAGTAGAGTATAGTAAACTGGGGTAGAGTGGCATAGAGGGAGTTGTGTAGAGTGTCGCAGAGTGGAGTAGAGTGTCATAAAGTGGAAAAAATAGTAAAGTAGAGTGCTGCACACTGGCATTGTCAGGAGTACATTGTTGAACAGTATAATGATACGAGTGGAATATAGTGTGGTAGACTAGAGGATAGTAGACTGGGATTGAGTGGAGTATAGTGTTGTTGAGTAGAGTATAGTGGAATGGTGTGGGGTGGAGTAGTGTAGAGTGGAGTGGCATAGAGTGATGTGGCATAGAGTGGGGTGTCGTGGAGTGCAATGGTTTACAGTGGAATGACAAAGAGTGGAGTGGCGTAGAGTAGAGTGGGATAAAGTGGAATAGCGTAGAGTAGAGTGGCATGCAGTGGAGTGGAGTGGCCTTAACTAGAGTGGCGCAGAGTGAAGTGGTGTAAAATGGAATACCATACAGTTGAGTACTGTAGAGTGAAGTAGGGTAGAGTTCAGTGGCGTACAGTGGCATAGCACATAGTGGTATGAAGTACAGGGGCGTCGCTTAGAGTGGGGTGGCATAGAGTGGAGTGGTGTAGAATGGAGTGGAGTGGGGTAAAGTGAAGTTGCATACAGTGGAATAAAGCACGGTGGATTGAGTTACAGAGGATTGGCTTAGACTGGAGTGGCATACAGTGGTATAGCTCACAGTAGAGTAGTACACATGAAAATAGTATACAATGGAAAAGGCGTAGAGTGGAGTGACATACAGTAGAGTGGCATGCACTGGAGTGGTGTAGGTTGGAGTGGGATAGACTAGAACAGCTTTCAGTGGAGTGGCGTAGAGTGCGTTGGTGTACAGTGGAGTGGTGTAGAGTGGAGTGGGGAATGGTGCAGTAGCATATTGTGGAATAGCATGAAAGGAGTGGCTTACAGTGGTGTGAGGTACAGTGTAGTGGCATGAAATCAAAAAGCTAAGAGATGCTTTGCGTCAAGTGTAGTCGCGCACTGTGGAATAGTGTATAGTGGAAGGCTGTTGAGTGAAGTGGGGTACAGTGGAGTGGTGTGGAGTGGAGTGACGTACAGTGGAGTGGTGTAGAGTGAAATAGCGTAGAGTGGATTGTTGTAGAGTGGAGTGATGTAGGTTGTAGTGGGGTATAGTAGTACAATAGTGTACAGTGGAGTGGCAAAGAATAGCATGGTGTAGCGTGGAGTGGCATAGAGTGGAACAGCGTAAGAGTGTTGTAGAGTGGAGTGATGTAGAGTGGAATGGCATAAAGTGGAAACGTGTACAGTGAAGTGGGGAAAAGTAGAATAATGCAAAGTGGAGTGTCTTGAAGCAACAAAGCAACGTGGAGGGTTGTAGCGTATAGTGGAGTGGCATACAGTGGAGTGATATACTGTGGAGTGGTATACAGTGGAATAGAGTTTAGTGGGGTGGTGTACAGTGTGGCGGCTGAGTTTCAATACTGATCAGAAGAAGTACATTAGCCCTCATTTGAGAGACGAATATTGTTCAAGTCCTGATGAAGGTGATACACCAATAAGTTCATGCCACCGAAACGTGTCGATGCTTTTTGTGTTTAATATGTTAAATCCAAGGAACCTTTTGATGTCTAATACGATCATGAATGATTAGACTGATGTTTGTCAATATATGGATTCCTTTTGGAGTAACTCTATTACGAAGATCTGAATTGTTCACATGTTGTCTGTCTCTCTGTGATTGTTTTTTATTGTTTGAATCATATTATTTTACACATTCCATAAATGTTATTTTTTTAAACTGTATTTTATTGAAGCCTAATGCTTGAAAAATATATCCCTTTTCTATATTGAGTAAAGTTCCTTATACTTGTGTGGATTATATGAAACTACTGCAACAACAGATATCACTAAGTTTACATGACTTATAACTGAACAATTACCCTACTTGCCTGTAGTACCCAAAAGGACTATCTGCACACTATAATGTATGATCCTGACAATTTCATAAAAATCAATTCAGAGGTTTTCACGCTCCATCTGATACAAAGTTCTATCAAAAATGCATTGGTGGAAAACCACGTTTTGGGACCTCTCTTTTATCTTTGCACCACCTTAACCTTCACCACGAAACTCTCTATCCTCCGCCAATGTAGAAAAAGCTATAGATCTGAAACTGTTTGTGGAGATTCGTCAAACGGGGGAAAAGTTATTAGCAAGCAAAATTCAAAGGAATTCCTAAACAGTGTGGCTACTGCCACTCTGATATATATAATTATATATATATGTATTGTGGAATTGAATTTTGGAAACCCAGCAGAATACAGTCCTTGCTGAAAGGAAGTGGAAGTGCTGTATAGGGCCAAAGGCAAAGTTACAGATGTGAAGTGGTTGGAGTGGTAGCCAGATTCTACGAGTGAAAGTGGACTGTTACTTATGGGATGATTACGATATCAGTGTGAAATCCTGCTCCCAACAGTCGGCATCTCCTCCATCGTGTCGGAACCCTTCCGACCGGCTTGGTCAGTTTACATTCTGACTGACTGTTAGACTTGGCATCTTTTGGCCTGTTTCCCCTGAGTTTTTGCTTTCTGACCTCCCGCTTTTGATTCTGTTTTTGCTGGTGTAATGATCCTGCGCATTTTCCTCACTGGGGTCCAGTGGTAAAGTGCAAGTGCTCCTGTATAAAATGTGTTATGGATTGGTGTTTCCATGATTGGCATATTTGATTTATGTGTCAGTCCCTAGTAAAGTACACTGCTTGTGCCAGGGCCTATAAATTAATTGCTGTTGGTGGTCTGCAGCACTGGATTGTGATACCCCCGCAAACAGCCCGTAAAGTGTAACTCTGACTGCCATCGCAGAGCCTGTTCGCAGCCTGGGGCAGCCGTGTCGACTTAGCATGTGCACACACTTGCAAATACCTAAACCTTCCCTTTTCTACATGTGAGTCGCCCCTAAGGTAGGCCCAAGGTACCCCCATGGGCAGGGTGCATTGTATGTAAAAGGTAGGGCATGCCCTGGTGTGTGTGGCATGTCCTGATAGTGGATTACAGCCTACTTCGTTTTTCACTATTGTAAGGCTACCTGTTCCCCATAGGCCAGAATGGGCAGTTTGATCATTACATCCTATGATCCTAACTGACTCAGGGAGCATGGTAGAAAATCGAGTTTAGTTTGCCTGAACTCAGAATGATAAAATACATCTTTTAGTGAAGTTGGTTTTAACATTCTGGGTTTGAAAATACCACTTTTAGAAAGTAGGTCTTTTCTGTCCTAACCATCCAGCCTTCCTTTGCTAGCATGTGAATTGTCTGTCTGGTTTGTGAGTGACAGGAGCTGGGGGAGACAGGGTGAGTCAGCGGGGCTGAATAGGCACATCTACACCTAGATGGGTGGGAGGAGCATCGTCAAGGTCTGAATAGGGCTGAGCTCACCTTCCACAATGCTGGCTCCACCTCCTGTGGTGCGTCTGAGGACCCTGGCCCACACTGACAAAGGAAGAAGATGCACCCTGGCAGAATGCACTCCGAATTGGTTTGAACTAGGTAAAGGCCATCTGCCTTCAGAGGACAAAGGATTTGCTGGTATAAATATTGGGGCCCAGACCCCAGAGTTTTAGAACTCGCTTGAATCAAGGAACCTGCCAAGAAGAAGAGCTGTAAGAGCTGCCAGGAGCGGAACTGCCCCTTGCTGTGTTCTTGCTTTGTTGGGTTGGCCTGCCAAGGCTTCTGCCTTGGGCAGTGAAAGGTCTGGACTGAACTTTCTCTACTTGTGCTGAGTATCTCCAAGGGCTTGAGGTAGAGCTTGCCCCCTCTTCACGAAGTCTCAGGAACATCAACGACTTCAAGCCCAATGCCGTCTACGCCGCTACTGCCGCCACCGTGTCCTGAAGGCACAGCAGAGAGCACCACCGCAACGCCGCACTGCGACCCTGGTCTCACTGATGACACCTGCTGATGCCACCACTGAACCGCTGCTCGCACCGCGACCTATGGGCACTGCACTCCGCACCGCCTCGCTTCACGACAATGCCTTGGTATCCCCGACGACGACGCTCCACGCCAGACTCAACGCCACTGCTTGCACCGTGGTTCGGGGGCACTGCTCATAAAGTTATAAAACGCACCACCCTCATTCCACACTGCAGCCTTGGCCTACCGACACCGGTGCCATCGACTCCAGTTGTCGGCCGACAACAGCGCTTCAAGCGACAGCGACGCCGCTGCTGCACTGTGACCTGCCAGCACCGTGACGAGCACCGTATTCATCTTACATCGCGACCCTGGTCTCACTGATGACGCCATCTGATGCTGCCACCGAGCTGCTGCTCGCACCGGGACCTGAGGGCACCGCAGGCCGCACCGCTGCACTTTGCACCGCAGCACCCGACACCTTCCAACGCCAGCGCTCCTGATTCCATCAGAGAGGAGACCGTCCAGCAACGGGCGTGACAACGAGAGGTCATCAACGACCTGCATCACTGAAACGTACTGTTGGCGGGTCTTCCGGACACCGCAGCTGACCCGCGACGCCGCGTTCAGCCAGAACGGTTTGGACTTGCTTGTTCACAACACTGTGATAGCCCGGATGGAGCTATCGACATCAAGGAACTGTGTTTTCAAGACATCTTGCAACGCAACTATTTTAAAAGTACTGTACTGTGGAATTGTTATCGTAATTGGTCTTGGTTGAGTATATAAAAATATTGGATATTTTTCTAAACTTGTGTGGTGTCCGCTTGTAGTGCTCACACTGTATCACTGTTGGTTATGTGCAAATGCTTTACACACTGCCTCTGAGATAAGCCTGACTGCTCGTGCAAAGCTACCGAGGGGGTGAGCAGGGGTTATTTTAGGAGTGTAACTCCCTTATCTTGACTAGAGTGGTGGTCTGGCCTGGCTTTGGTGCAAACCTTAGCCAACCCAAAATCCCATTTCTAACACTGATCGATTATGATGTTCATGGTTGAAACATAAACCGGTCTGTTGTTCCGAATCGGTTCCGACTGGCTCTCGGAGTATTCGTGTCGGTCGGAACTGCATTGTGCACCTCTAGGGACAGCATTTCTGAATGACTGATTATGAAGTTGATTTCCAACAGCCTTTCCGAGTCAGCCTGTTGACACGAAAAGGTTGTTGGGAAGCGACTTAGGGGGCCCCTACCAAGGCCCCCATGCCACTGCGGTTTACTTTCGGTGTTTGAGGGGGTACCAAGGGACCCCCCTGTGAAACCCTGCACTGTGCGGCAGGCACAATGGGGTTCAGGGTTTTACATCCCCCTATTTCCCTATAGGAGCCTGTGTTGTCAGGCGGAACACAAGCTCTTAAAGGGAACAATGGGAGTCCAACTGAACAATGTTTGGTCACATCGTAATCGGTCAGGCGGAACTGCTGACCGCGAGCCAGTCGGTCATGATTCCGAGACAGTTCGTCCAGAAAGTATTAGCCCAACATCATAATCAGCCCCTTAGTCGTGATTTAGTGTTCTTTCAAGAGTTATGTAATCAACTATTTTCTAAGCTGAAGCAGGTTCGGGGCTGCATCCTGATGGATGCAGGGAACTGATTCCAGGTTCTGGCTGAATGGGCAGAGGAAACCTGCTACCTTGTTTTTGCATTCTTCATCTACAGTATGGAGTGGCCCTGGCTGCTAGTGTGTTAAGAGCTACCAAAGGTATTGAGCTTGTCTTAAGTGTAAAAGGACAGATTTAGACAGCTTGATCTTTTGATAGTAATGCATAATAATAAAAAAAGGGGCTTTTGGCCAGCCTCATTCAGGGATTGCATTGTGCAAAGGTCATTTAGGTTTTGCCCACAGATACCATACACAAAAAAGGGAAAAGGGTTCAGGCATCTTCAGTATTTTCTTTTCTTTTCAATGTTATTCACATCTTTTGATAGTGAATGAGGGACCTATTATGATGTTGGTCGTAAGGCCTCCGACCCCAGGTCGGAGGCCTTACGACCGACATCTTTGGTGTCAATTCCGTCTGGCTGATTTTGATTCAGCTGTCCGGAATGTAATCCGCCCTGTCATTCCAGCGGGCTTCCGGTGGGCTCAAGGAGCCTGTTGGCCAGTAAAACTGGCCCATAATCCAAATGGACGGCGTTTTTCGCCATCCAGAATACGATGCACAGTTTCCGTCATGGTTTCAATGCTGTCCTTTCTGACATGGAAACCCTGTCGGAATGCGTGTTTGGGGGCCCCTAGCAGGACCCCCTTTCCTTTGCGGCCTCCGATTGGTGGGCGAGTAAATCCCTGCACTCTGTGGCAGGCACCTTGAGGTGCCTGTCACTGGTTGCAGGGATTAACACCACACCACATTTCCCGACGGGAGCATGTACTACGTCTGGTTTACGGCACTAACACATGCTCACATAGGGAAATGTTGGACTGCGACCGCACCATGTGCAGTCGCATCATAATGAGGAGGTCAAGGACCGCCAACCGGAGGACGGTCCGTCCCGTTTCCGAGACAGTGGCGGGCATATGCAAGTCTGCCTGACATCCTTATAGGCCCCTTTGTGTCTGGAATCTCAGGAATTACAGTGTGAAAGAGTCAGGAATTGTGAGTTGTGGCATTTTGCCTGTATATGTCCGAAAGGCAATGTAATCCATAATGTATATACAATGCAGTCTGATATAAATATGATTGCATAGGTATAAAGGAGCCACACATATCCCTTGTGCGTGTTTTGAAGTGACTTCAGTGTTTTTTTGCGGTATTTTACTAAACAGTTTTGCTCTCTAATCTTAGGTATGCAGTTCAGAGAATGTTTTGAGGACCCAATTCCCAGCCTTCCACCCGCCTCTAGTGAACAGACCTCCAGGTTGTGCCATGAGGCAGAACAGCTGTTTTCTCTCAAAATTCTTTGGTAGTTATAGGAGGAGTAAGGGCTGTTTAGCCACTTGTGTCCAACCTGGTAGACCCATAAAGGAAGAGTTACACTTTTGCATTTATTGTGTCGAATCTTAAACCCCTGGTATACTGTCACTGTCAGTTCGCAGTTTGGATAGAAAGGTATTCAATATTTGCTCTCAATTACACACAACAGCATGAGATGGATGGAGTTAAAAAAAGTTATTATTTCATTAGTAGAAGTAGACCCCCTTTCAGAGTGTTGTTTACACGCTCTTGCAAAATCCATTCAAACATGCTGGTTTTAGAATAAGGCTGCAAAATAGCTTTACTGTCCTCAAGGATGCAGTGCCTCAGTCCAGAGGAAAACTATCCTAATGTTGGATCCTGGTTCTAGACCAGGCCCAGTGAATCACCCAGGTGCAAAGTCCCACAACCAGGACACAAGCAGGGATGCCCTGACACGCGTGGCTTCTCGTATCAGCAGCCTTTAGGCCAGGAAGGAGCCATGGGAAACGCCTTTTCCTCTCAAGCTTTCTGTTCGGCTTCAAAAACCTCACTTCACGAACAATCAGTAATTCCCTCCGTTTCAATTGTATTTTTCCCTCGAGAAATTCAAATGAAGTCCTCCTCCTGGACACTCACACTTTGTTTGTACTGATAAGTGGTATATTGCAGCAAAGTGACACTCGGCCTCATCTCAAGATGTCTTTGACTTTCTTACACTCTGTACCTATGTAAGATATGAAGAACTATTTTTTCTGCGGTAATGTTTGATGTTTTTGCGTAATTTCACCAATCCTACCTATTTATATAAAGCTCAATGCAAAATGAATTGTTTTATACACTTAATTAAAAAAAAATGTTTATTACCACCCAACGACGCCTCTTTTATCAACGTAAAGATTGATTTCAAACCTACAAGAATTCAGATTTCTGCCTTGCATGTAACATACAGATCTTTGTAGTTGGTGCATGACACACTAAGCTATTTTACAACCATCCTAATTGAAGACCTACATCTTACAAGCAATGGTCCAAGCACGTTAAACTTCTAAACCAATTCTTATATTCAATCCTGTGCTGAGAGATTAATCCCAGATCTCTCAAGTAGGTGCATTACCCACTCCAAACTCTTTTATCAATATCATACTCAGAGACCTATTGAATAGATATATGTAGCACATGCTTTAAGTCCATAAGCTAGTATAACAAGTCATCCATGTATAAGCGATAAAGTAGGCCAGAACAGTTTTTCTAGCATTTCCCCTTTGGCCATAATTTCTTAGTAAGGAGTCCTTGTCAAAATAATGCACATGTACAGGTAGAACACAGGCTGACTTTTATTGACTCTGCTCTCACTCAAGACACAGCTCTTCATCCTGACCTTTGCACCCGGGACTGAGTCCCGGATGATGTCACCCTTTTGCTGTCATCCCCCATATTTCCAAAACTGCCAAGACACATTTATTTCCATGATGAATATTAATAAAGAATAATACAGAAGACAGAGCCTGTAGCTGTGAAATATAATCCATTTTGCCCATGACAGTCAGTGATTTTTGGACACCGAATTTACAAATTTTATTCAGATTCCTAAATATGCAAAAATCATGCCTACGTTTACATTGAAAAGGTGCTTTTGATTTGCTTACGAGTTTAGTGCCACTGCCATACGACAACACTGCATGGAATGTGGCAGGCGCCTAGTATGCATAGCATTTTCTTGATATTCCAAGCTTCATACATCTCCGCCAAGAGGTGGCAAAGATGACGGGGGTGGCAATAACGTTTATATTTGATAATAACATTGCACCCTTTGAGAAATCTACATGAAATGTGTCTGAAAGTCAACAAGTTAAGCTTATTACTAGTTTGGGGGGCACAGTTAAAGGTAGGGTAAATAAAAACATCTTAATTTACTAATAACCTCTCAGGATAGGGGGTTGTTCAACTGGATGGTTGGACCTGAATTGGATCTCCTTCCTCTATTCCTGTGCAATGCTTTGGCATGTTTGGCAACCTAGACAAATTTGAAATTAGAATTATCAGTTCCCAAAATGAATTAGTCTGTGAGATTATGGGCATGCGTGTATTTTGTCAACTCTGAAAGGATCAAGACTAATGGGATACCACTTTCTGTATTCATCATTGGAAGAGTTCTATACCACAGGCACCTGCTCATAGCGTTATGAGTACACGAATTTTGGATGGCTAATATTGTGATGGCAGACAGTTATGAGTGACAAGCTAGTTATGATTGAACATCTTTTGGGTGACCAGAACTGTTGTGAACACCATGGATGTTCCTGTTTATGACTCTCATATCTTTATCCTCTGCCTGTTTTCAGAGTTTTTTCATGTCTTTTTAGAAACTGTGAAGCTCTTAGACACACACAGAAATAATGGAATTATGTCTACATACTATCTAGGCTGACATATTTTAATGTTTTCAGTTATGGACGCAGCCATAACATCATGGATTCTCAGTGTATAAATTGTCACGTTTGTCTTTTTTAACTATAGGACCATATCATAATTATGTGAATCGAGATGACACATTTATCAACATGGTTTTTTAGTCTTGTTGATACTTTAGTGTCTGCAACTGAAGTTATGTTTTATAAATATAAATATAACTTTGGCGATCCGATACTATAAAAACCCAGGTATCTGATTACTTCGTGATACGACCATCAAGCCAGAGATCATGCTGGTTTGCAGTGCCAGCCAGCCCCAGTCGGACCCCCACTGGGAGCAATACAAAGAAGTGGATATCAGCCTCCTACTGTTTCTCATTTCCCAGAGAATGCTGTGATTGAGAACACAGGTATGCTGTGTGATCCATCTTAAAAGATTCGAAATACAGGCTCGGTGTTTATTGCTTCTGCTACAATTTAGCATGCCAGCTAAAAATAGCTCTAGGGTGTTAGGATGTTAAGCACTTTGCTTCTCTCAGCAGCGAGGTCCAACAGGGCTTATCCAATAAAGACGCAGCATCTCAGTATCTAGATTCCACTTATATCCTGTCCAGTTGGGTGATATCCTGCTCCTCCAATACTCTGCTTGAAAGTGTGCTTCTTCCCCGACAGGATGTGCTTCCTCCTCCAGTGTCTCCGCCATTTTGATGAGTTTGCATTTTTCTGAATTCTGGACTACTTCTCCTTTTCAATAGGGTGGGTGGCACTGTCTCACAATTGGATCAACTTGTGGTTTGATAGAAATGATTTAAGGCTGTTCACTGCATGGTCGTTCAGATTATTCCAGTGGAGGTTGAATTCTCCGAGAAAGCTTTGGGCCACTTGAGGGTCATCGTTGGATGTGATGACTTCCATGATTTGTTCAATGAACAGCAGATTGTCTCCAGGGGGGTAGTAGAATGTGTGTAGTTTGCAAATGAGACTGTTGTTGCTAGCGATGTTGATGCAGAGATATTCACATGCATACAGGGTGACCGTTTCTGGCTGATACACAGAGGGTGTGTTACGGTAGATGCAGGCTATTCCACCACCAGGTTTCTTGGATCTATCTATTCGAATTATGCCATGACTAAGGAGGATTAGCACATCTAAATAGGAGGAAATGAGCTGTTTAGCCAAGTTTCCATGAGTATAACAATATCAAGCTCATTTGTGAGGATGAGTTCATAGATATCAGGTGCATGTTTATTAGCCGATCTGCAGTTGAGGAGTACACATTTCAGTTGGCTATTGGTATGGACAGTGGCAGCTAGAGAGATGTTAATGCACTTGAGGTTATTGTCATTTATAGCTTTGTGATTGTGGCTGGGTTCTCTGTAAGGGTTAGCCTGAATGGTGTGGATTTTACCCTGATAGGCCTTGTTAGAATCTTTCGAGTGGGACTAAGAGAGGAGGAGGTCATGGATGTCATTGTCAGCTAGATCAGCATTCAGTCACCTAGGTCGAGTGGAGGTGTTGGGAAGGGTAAATGTTTTGAGCTAAGACGATAGGTGTGAAGGTCATGGGAGAGATACATACCTGGTTGAGAGCTGGTCCGATTCATCGAGGCACTTTTGGGTCTATGAGTGAGCAGTAGCTCTTTGGTGATGGATGTAAGTTTCTGGAGTTTATCATTGAGATGGAACAGGCTAAGTGAAATCTCATCAAGGTGTGCATCCCAAGCAATGAGGTGACAGGTAGTTATGGGTTGGGGCGTGAGATCCAGTAGTGGGGAGAGGACACAGGAGAGGCCCGGTTGAGAAGAAAAAGACATTATTGGGGCCATAGGGTGTTTGTGGGTCAGGCCGGTCTTGCAGAGGGCCTAATTGTGTGGAGATGGGGGCAGGGGGAGGCAGAAAGGTAGGGGCATTATGGGCTGAGCAGAAGACATGGGCGGCAAGAGTAAATCAAGTAAGGGGTACGGATTCAGAAGAGGAGAGCTTCCGGGCATAAGATGGTACTTTGGGAGTACCTGAGGGAACCTCGCTGGAGGTCAATGGACGGGAGAAAAAGCGAATGGGTCATGGGTTGGCAAATCACAGATTGATTCTTAAGCCCAGCCAGAGATGAGAACTCTGGAGTGGATAGGTCAGGAGAGGAGGTGGGAGGCAATCGCTGGTGATGGGGAGTGGGCTGATTTTAGTTGGAGTACAGAGGGACGTTGGGTGGGGAGTGAGAATGTCATCAAGGTAGATAGGGTGAATAGGGAAGGGATGTAGATTCTTGTTATTCACCTTCCTACTTGAGGATAGGGAAGTTCTCATCCATTTTTACTAGATTGTCATTCGTGAATTCCATTAGAATGTTACCATTGTTGTTATATGGTGACATTTGACCTGCCAAAGGTGGAAGGAGAGACAGATAATCTGAGACCATGAGTTTTTTTCCTGGTGTTGGTGATTCAAAACATGGAATATAAGACATTCCTCCTTTGTGCACATTTTTTTGTGTAGAAGATGAGGTCATTGGTTAATGTACCCTTGCTAGAGCAGAAATGTGGGTCTGAGATAAATGTTCCAGGTGGGTTTTGAGGAGCTGGTGTTTGAGTATTTTTGATGAATTTTTGGATAGAATAGATGGGCATTTATTGGTGAAGGCATTCGAGACCTGTGGGTTCTAGTTTTGTATCCATTGTTTGATGGGAGAGGGGACCGCCATGGAATGAATAGATCCATCTAAGAGAAAGGGTAACTGCTTTCAGGGTGGGGGGGGGGTTCTAGAACACTCTCCAAGATCACAGGGTGGAGGAAAGTGTAGTAATTGTGGAGGTCATGGATCACATGTGAAGTCCCCGATTCATAACCCGGGTAGATGGAGGATCGATCTGGTAGCCCAAGTCATAAAGTGGTCTTGATCCAGCGCCCCTATAGAAAATATGTCATAGCAACGCTACCCAACTCCACCATTCTCACCATTAATCATAAAACTCTCACAAGGCCCATAAACTAACGTGACATATTTTTGAGCAACTGAATCATGTGACCTAATTAATAAAACCTATTCACAAAATATATACATTTATATACAACTGCAGTATAATGATTTTACCATGGTTTTTGTAAAGCTTTGCATTTAATTAAGTCACTTAGGCAAATGGATCTTCTGATGGTAACAAGACTATGAAATAACAAGTCCAGCTTGTCTTTTCAAAAATCTCATTTATTAACTATTTATCCAAGGAAAGTGCATTTTATTAGAATCTTTTATTAAAGCAGCATTATTTGAAGAATAGCAAATTGTACCGACAGTTCCAAGCAAAATCAATTAGCATGATTTAATGTAGAATAAACAGTTTTCCATCACCTAAGCCCTAACTTCCCTGTCTAAAACTCACTTCACCTAAAGGAATAAAAGTAAAAGTCATTAACCCTATTGATCCTTACGTGCTCCAAAGAGTACGTCAGCACGTAACGCCTAACAGGAATCCGGGAGAAGAAGAGCCCCCTCCCTCCCATGGGGACAGTTTTTATACCTTTTCTGACTAACTAAAGTATCTTTATCGCATATTTTTTCTGTCAATCCAAACTTTCCATTGGCTGAGCCATGTCAGTCCACTATTAGGTCATACTTTTATGACCAAGTCCGGGGCCTCATCATAGCCCTTATTGTTCTTAGTTTCACAATCCTCTTTGCTTCCTCCAAAGGATACTTTTTCCCGGGGAGAAACTTTCACTTCCTAATCTTGGCAAGCCATACAGCATCCTGTCCTTGACAATGACTCCAAGAACACATTCAACTCGACCACGTTTGTTTCTACATTAAAAGTTGTTTGTTCAGCGAAAGAGCTTCTTTCGTCTGCGCAAGTGTGAAAACTTCACTCTGGTCAAGTTTCATGAACTGTGGCACTGCCAGCCATTTTCTTTAGGCCCATTCGTAAAACTAATGCATAAACAAACACAAAACATCGATTAATGAAAGAAATAGAGTTTGTTCTGTTACCCACCCACCTTTGCTAATTATTAACCCATTAATAAATGTTACCTAGCAGAAGCAAATAAAGCAACAAACAGATCTGTGCAACATAAAGACGAAAAGACAAAACATGAGCACACAGAAATAAGCACATGCCATTAATAAAACAGCCGCATTTAATTCTGACAAAACAATAGACAGGATTAGTTTATTATTTTTCACAAACAAGCATTTGCAAACATAGAGCACATATATGAGCACATATATTAGTTTCCCGCGTGTCATGATCTGCAATTTAATCTAGGTTGGTTAGTAATATTCACTCCATAAACATTATTATTATTATTTGATTATGGAAGTTTAACTTTGCGTGTTGTAATAAAAATATTTCTAAAACTCGCTCCATCAACTCCCTCATCTGGTGATTTTAAAATCACCAAACCACACCCAAAAATTTAGCAACATTTTATCCCATTGAAGAACATGTTTTGATTTTCACTGTTAGTATTTCTAAAGTCTTGTCTCAGCTGTTTGTCTGCAACTCTCGTATTGAGTTCTACGAAACTCTTCCAGTTCTATTTCTCTCTCCTGCTCCTTTCTAAGCTTGTATATTCTCTTCTTTTCTCTCAAATATTTCTTTCTCTTGTGTAACATGCAACTGATCTTCAACAACAGTATCACAAAGACTATAACTAATAAAGGTGTCAGTATTTTGCCAAGAATTGAACCACTGATCTCTTGAAACCAGGTTTTGATTGCTGCAAATCTTTTGGTTAAACGTTCCGAAAAATCGTCCTCTTCTAAGGGTACAATTTCTGATTGCAACTCAGTAATATTTTCGATATACATCTCAATACCCTGACTCTTGTCAGGGATATAGGTGCAGCAGTGTTGGACATGCAAATGCCACAAACTCCTCCCTCTTTTGCTAGCAAAATGTCTAAAGCAAGAGGATTCTGCATTACCATGGATCGTATAGCAATGAGCTCAGTATCCACTAATTGGAAACCACTAGCTGTGTCAGTTGACAACCTATCAACAATCGTGGACAATTTTCTGATTCTACCTGCATTCAGGGTTATACCCACTAAAGGTAGCACTGCTTCGAAGATGTCTCCCAAAATTTCTGAGAAACTTTCTCTTTTGAATCTGTTCAGATGATTGCTGATTTCAAATGAACCTTCTGCATTTCTGTCAACATGGAACATTTTTGGAAAAACTAATCCAACAAAACACGTCCCATACCAGTGATCTGGGAGGCTATAGTAAGCTTTGTCTCCACATACAAAATAAATTCCAGGAAAAATTGGATCCTTGCCACCTTTGAATCCCCAACCCCACTTGATTACTTGATTAGATAAGTGTCCTCACAATGACTTGCACCCACAAAATAGTTATCAAACAATGTGTTGTCTCTCCTAATACAACATTTACCACTAATTGGTTTGTCTATGTGTATAGCAACATTCTCAAATGATTTGTCATTAAGTTTTTTGTCCTCTATCTGCCAGAATTTTGATTTGGTCTGTTTGAGCATCTCATTTCCTCATTTCTTTTATAAATTGCTCTTCTTTCCTCAACTAGATTCAGGAAAGATTTTTCCTCAGTTCTCAATTTACATGTCAACTTGTTTCTAAAAGCATACTCGTAGGTAAGTTAATTTGTCACGATGAAAAATTCCCTCATCTGTTTGGCTTGTTTGTGCTTATTTAAGCTTTTCTCAATTTTCAGGTTTGCAAAGATCTCGTCATGGTTAGAATAGTAATATTCCAAACGACCAGTCTGATAAAATAAGCTAGCTATTACACTGCAGGTTATGCCATAAGTAAGAGGAAGCATATTATAGGTAACTCCCTCCGAACCAGAAGCAGGCAATTTCACACATATGTAACAATCTTTGACTTCCATGACCTTTACATATTCAGCCAGGAGTCTTGAAAAAGTATTACTAGAAAAATCACCAACAGATCTATCTTGGTGAATCTCTGGTCTATGATCAATAACTCTGTTAGTTTTGCCTGTTGCACTATGTTTGTCTTGTTTAACTGAAGCTTTACTCGTCATGTTAGCCTTATACATTTCCTTGTCAATTCTAAAAGGGAAAATGACAGCTAAAACTAACAAAAGCAGGATTTTTAGGACCACACAAATCAAAGACATTTTACAGCATCTCTTAAAAATGGAGCATCTTGAATTGCTATTAGTAAAAGTGTAAGGCATTTTCACTCTTCTAACAAAGCCTTGCAAAGAACAAAATTTAAAAAGTTAAAAATGTCTAATTTTCTAATATTACTTTCTAATACCCCCCTTTTTTTTTTTTAGAAAAAACCCACCTACTAACAGCTTTTCTTCGACCTTGCGTCTCACAACAATGAGTTTTTCTTTGTTGTTTTTTTTTCCAGCTAACACAATTTCTTCGACCTTGTGTCACCTAACACAATTTCTTCAGCCTTATGCCAAAAATGAAAACCTAAAATTTTAACAGAGGATACTTCAATCGTTGTCACTATTGTCATCTATCTCTTCCTGACTACTACTATTGACTTCCACCACAGGTGGTATAATAATGTAAGTCCATTTAGGGGACTTGTACTTCTGATTTGGTTTCACAACTCTTTTTGCCCTACTACTAATGACTTCTATTTTCTTTCCTGTTTCACTTTTCTTTTCAGGATCTTTTTGACTTGATATTTTATTAACTTGCTCCTTTGATCTGTGTACCAATTTGAATTTCAGGCCTTAATTTTCTTTTGGCCAGTAATCACCTTTTCTTGATAATTTCTTTTTCGGCTCAGTCACATTACACTCTTCTCTCCAAGCTCTTTTTCTGAATTTTCTTATATCAGATTCTTCATCACTCTCTTCAGATTCTGTATCTGATACTTGAAATTTGTACTTAGGACTTTCTTTACTCGGCAGCTTCACTCCGTTCTTTATAGCTGGTACTTGGTAATTCGTCTTCTTCTTCTTCTTCAATTACCTCTAACTTCCCAGTTTCAGATTTCCTGTTCCTGCTTTCAGAGCTACTCTTCTGCTTTTCAATACTCTCCTGATCATGGATTACTTCTTGTTCAGACTCTTTTTCTGTTCCTTTTTCTAGCAGATCTTCATCATTGTCAGAGTCTACAATCACAATTTCCAAATCTTTTTCATTCAATGCTTCATTCGCAGTTCAACTTTCCAGATGTCGACCTTCCTGTCGAGCTTCAGGATCTGGATTTTTCTCAGGTTCTTCTTCAGAATCTGAATCAGCAGTGGTGTCACTTTCTTCGTCAGAATTTTCAGGTGGAGGTACACGAATCGTGTGGCTTGGGTGAATCCACCTCTTCAAACCTTTGCACTTCACTGCATTAGTTGTGACTAGAATGACTTGCCTTGCTTTCTGCCACCTGGGTACCGGACAGTTTCTTCTTCGATGAACTTTTGTCCTTACCCAGTCACCTGGTAACAGATCATGTGCTTGCTCTTTTTCTCTTGTTTGAACTTCGGTTCCCACCTGATGGAACACAGAAGTCACGACATCAGAAAGGTTCCTGCAATACTCTAAAATGACACTATCATTTATACCCATCAGCTTTCCTACCGGTATAAATGCTTGTCTCATGACTCTGCCCATGACAATATCGTGTGGGCTTAGACCTGTCTTTTTATCAGATGTACTTCGCAGAGACATCAAAACAAGTGGAAGTGCATCAGTCTACTTCATACCTGTAGCTAGACACATTTTGCTAATCCTATTTTTAATAGTTCCATTTACTTGCTCAACAACACCTGATGCTTCTGGTTTGTATGCACAATGAAGTTTCTGTTCTATGTTTAAAGCTTCACAAACCAATTGTAACAGTTTGTTTTCAAAATGTCTTCCACGATCACTTTCCACAGTCACCGGAAAACCGTACCTAGGTATAATTTCTCTTAAAAGCAATTTTGCAACAGTGACTGAATCATTGTGTCGTGTAGGAAACGCTTCAACCCACCTTGAAAACAAACAGATTATTACGAGGACATAACGCATCTTGTTGTGTGGTGGCATGTCAATGAAATCCATTTGTAACCTGGTGAAAGGACCACCCTCCCGTCCTATGGTTCCCATGCTCACAACTCTTTTTCTGTTTGGGTTCATTTGTTGGCAAATTAAGCACCTCTGGCAAAGAGACTCTGCAATAATTCTGAATTTTGGAATGAACCAAGTTTGCCTGAAAAGCCTAATCATGGAATCCCTTCCAATGTGTCCCTGACCATGATACATCCTGGCCATGTCAGCAATCATGCTATTTGGTAAAACTGGTCTGCCATCTTTGTAAGTCCAAATTCCATCCTCATCTCGCTGTCTACATTCTGCTTTTAACCATGTGTTTTTCTCCTCATCACTTGCCTCGTCTTGTAAATCCTTTACTCCTTGCCATGTTTCAACTACTGATGTTAGCATGAGTGAGCTCAAGACATGTTCTTCATCCTTTTCCCGATTAATTGAACAATTGTTTTTCGCACAGTACCTCGCTATCTCGTCTGCATAGGCATTTCATTTAGTAATAAAGTCTTCGCCTTTTTTGTGAGCTGCACATTTCACGACAGCAATCTTTTCTGGTAACTGAATGCCATCGATCAATCTCTTGATCAATTTTGCCTTTCTGATGGGAGTCCCTGCAGAATTTAAATAACCCCTTTGTGACCAAAGCTGACCATAATCATGGACAACTCCGTATCCGTATTGGCTGTCAGTCACTATGGTGATTTTTAAATCTTTTGCTCTTTCACAAGCACGAATCAAAGCAATCAATTCTGCTACTTGAGCTGAACGAATTCCTTCGAGACATGATGCTTCAATCACAGTAGCTACAATACAGACCGAATATGCTGCTCTCAGAAAACCCTCATCTGTTCTCAGACAAGAACCATCAACAAAATAAACAAAATCTGACACAGACAAAGGAACATCTTTAATGTCCTGCCTAGGCTTGGTACAATATTCCAAAACATCCAAGCACTCATGGTCAACATCATTTTCATTTCTGATTTCTGTTACAGTACCATCAGGCAATAATGTGGAAGGATTTAAATTCACACATCTTGCTATTGAGACATTATCTGATACCAGAATAATCTTCTCGTATTTGGTAAGCCTGTTACTTGTTAAATGCTGCGTTTTGCTTCTGCGTTTTGCTTCTGGTAAGGAGAATTTCAATAGAATGGGGTACATAAACTTTTATAGGAAATCCCATTATTATTCCCTCACTTTGCTCAAGGCTCACACTTGTTGCAGCTACTGCTTTTAAGCAGCCTGGTAATGCTTTTGCAAAAAGTACTGCTGAGAAGTATGCTATAGGCTTTCTCAGTTTTCCGTGTCTCTGAATTAGAACAGACAATGCACACCCTTCTTTTTCACTGCAGTACAGTTCAAAATCTTTTTCGTAATCTGGCATGCCTAAAGCTGGAGCTTCACATAAGCTTCTTTTTAGTTTCTCA
Organism: Lissotriton helveticus; assembly: GCF_964261635.1. Lineage (NCBI taxonomy): Eukaryota > Metazoa > Chordata > Amphibia > Caudata > Salamandridae > Lissotriton > Lissotriton helveticus. Next base: position 747,010,071 of record NC_136071.1, on the reverse strand, counting down.
AAAGCTTCCATCTCAATTTCTGTAAGAACAATTGGATCTTTTATATCCGATTTTGTTAGTCTCTGCAGTGGTTTTGTAATTACTGAAAATCCACTAATCCATTGGTGACAATAGCCAACCATTCCTAGAAACATTCTGACCTGTCTGTGTGTTTTTGAAGGTTGCATTCCCTGAATCATTTTTATTCTCTCAATTGTCACTTGTCTGATTCCCTTTGCAATTCTGTGACCAAGGTATTTTACCCCTTGTTTGCAAAACTGTAATTTTGCAGGTGACACTTTATGTCCTTCATCAGATAGATGATTTAAAAGAGTAATTGTATCTGTGACACAGTTATCTCGTGTTTTGGCCACTACAAGGAGGTCATCAATGTACTGAACCAATGTCGATTTTCCTGGTAAATTTAGATTCTCCAATGATTTCTTTAGTAACTGATTAAAGATAGATGGACTCTCTCTATACCCTTGAGGGATACGACACCATGCTAATGTGCAACCTTGAAACCTGAACGCAAACATTTGCTGGCTGTCTGGATGCAATGGAACAATAAAGAACGCATTGCAAAGGTCAATGACAGTATACCATTCTGCATCATGCGGAATTTGGTAAAGAATCACTGCTGGGTTTGGAAAAACTGGACAACATGGAACAACTATTTGATTAACCTTTCTCAGGTCCTGAACTATTCTGTACGTTCCGTTTGGCTTTTTGATCCCCATAATCGGTGAATTACAAGGACTGCTTTCAATCTCTTTTAGAACACCTTGCTTTATGAATTTGTCAATTACAGGAATGACACCTTCAATTGTCTCTGCTTTCATTTTGTACTGAGTAATGTTTGGAAATTCTATTCCCTGTTTCACTGTGATTTTAACTGGATCAACATGTTTCATTAAGCCCATCTCACTTCCTGTCAAATCCCAAATTTCAGCTTTGACTGTCTTTTTCAGTTCTTCAGGTAAATTATTTTTATCAAATGCAGGAAATAATTTGCTTTCCTCTGCTTCGACCATTAACATTGTCAATTTGTACAGCCCATCTTCTTCTAATGTCTGCAGCTCAATACCCTCCGGTGAGCAATATATTTTGCAGTTCATCTTGCATAGGATGTCTCTTCCTAGCAAGTTCACAGGACTGCTGTTGCAAACTACAAATCTGTGTTTATCTTTAAATTTGCCAATTTCTACTTTTACAGGCTCTGTCAAATCTGTTTTAATTTGTTTATTAGCTACACCAACTACTTGGATGCTTTCACCAAAGAGAGGCAGGTTTTCTATTTCCACTGATCTAACAGTAGAACGGGTAGCACCAGTGTCCACAAGAAAAGTGATTTCTACATCATTCACTTTGCCATTTACAAATGGACCAGACTGGTCAACCTCAAGAGTGGCTCCAAGCACACACTCTTCCCCCTCCCTCAGGCACCGTCATAAGTAATCCTCAGAATCACTTCCACCATTTTCTGTCATTAAAAATTGTTGAGAAACATTTGGCACATTCACTCTTTGCGGTCTGATTACCTGATCACCTCCGCTGAATCCTGTTTCTGAATTATACCTCTGACCATTCACACAGTTTGGAAGAGGACGTTGTGGAATCTGACTCTGCTGATTCGCTAACTGTCGCTGTAGCTGTTGCTGCAGATTCAACTCATTTAATTGACGCTGTAGCTGTTGCTTCAGATTTACATCATTCTGCATCTGTGGATTTAATGATGCATTTTTAAAATTTCTGGGTGGATTTTTACACTCGCGCTTCCAGTGTCCAATTTCGCCACAATTAAAACAAGGTAGCTTTTGTTTTAGCTCTTCAATATTAACATTAAATTTCGGTTTATTAAAATTACCCTTAAATTTTCCTTGCCCCTGATTCTGACTAACATTTACATTTTTGTTTTCCAAATTTGCAATCTGCTGTTCAGCTACTTTCACTTGTGCCCACATTGCCTTCTCCTTTAGCCTTTTCTGCTTGGCGTCTATCTCGTCACTGCAGTATTTTGCTTTTCTCAGTATATCATCAACTGAGAGTGATTGCCATCCGACAATCCCATTCCTGATCATTTCACCAATCTCAGGTCTCAGGCCATAAACAAATCTGTATATAAAGTGGCTCTTGTCCTTTTCACTTAATTTTTCATAGCCACTGTACTGTTTAAAAACCAACAGTAGTCTCTCATAGAATGAATGTACTGATTCTTTTGGCTCCTGATTTGTTCTGTCTATTTTAACCCAATCAACTTCTTTCGGGGGAATTTTGTTTTTCAACCAGTAAATTACTTTATCATACAGTCCCATTACTTCTGATGATGGAGCACCTGTTACTGAATCTCGAGCAGGTTCTACTTTTGGCCAACTTACAGCAATTTTACATTCTGTCCAAAGATCTGATGGGACAACAATGTCAAAGAATCCATCTAGATCAATCCACAGAACTTTCGAAACCTTTATGAATCTGTCCACCTCTCGATACCATTCCACCGGCTTTTCTCTTAACCGTGGAAAATCATTTGTGAACAACAAAATGTCCTGTCTCGACCAAGGTACATGCACATAACCACCTCCTGCTATTTCTCTAATTGGGTACTGATTAGTCACCATGCCCCTTTCTCTCCTTTCTTCCTCTCTTTTCTTCGTCCACTTCACTCTCCATTTACTTAAATCACCCAATTTTTTAATGTACACAATCAAATCTTTTATATGCACAATTCTTCCCATAGTATTAAAATTCTCAATGTCTCTTTCAGAAAATTCCAATCTGTAATGTTTTCCCAAATTTTTCTGTTTGCTCAAATCAATTTCTAATTCAACAGCCAATTCTTCCAACTGTTCGTATTTATTTTTCGTTTTCCATTGTACGCTTTACAAATGAATAACAATTCATCATCTTGATAATGCTTTAAACTGTCAGGACCAATTGTGCCAATGATTAATTCCTCCAAATCTGCTTTAAGTCTCGCAACATCAAGTTTTGGGGTTGAATCTGTTTTCTCAACACTCTTTTCTGGGGATTCAGTATCTGACTCTGCACCCATTGGTGTTCTGCATAATGAACCTGGATTAAAAGTTAAATCAGGCATTGTTTTTTCTCGATGAATTTCAGTTAAATCTGAATAAAATTTTTCAGCCACTTCCTGAATTTCTGCATTTAATGGAATAGTTAAAGCTGAATGTCCCATTTCTCTTTGGCCAAAAACTGGGTGAACTGGACCAATCGTTATAGGAACTGTTACTGCTTCCATACTTTTAGTTAATTGCTCTACTAAATCTTCTTTTGATCTGAAGTATTCTGAGGTATCTGGTATTTCATTACTTCTTTCTAATCTTAATGGATTTCTTTAAATCTCATTTCTCAGAACTGGAGTTTCAGGAAAATTTCTACTTTCAGCAAATGCACTAGAATTAGTTCTCGTTTCTACTCTTTCAGGAGTTGTAAGAGATTCAGAATTATTCGGGTAAAATCTGGGTGATCCCTCATTAAGTGGAGGTGCACTTGGAGTGGTTCCTGTAGAAACCGAAACCATCGGGGTAGACCATGTACAAGCTGGTTTAAAAGGAGTCTGTTTCTGATGATTAGTAACAAAAATTTCTTCTAAAACTGGATCTTCTATTTCACTATCTTCAATATTATTTTTCTTTTGGGTATTCTATTGACCTGGTATTTCAGTAACCATTACTCTCACCGGATATAAACCATCACACATATCTGCCTGTCTCCATCGACGCATTCTATCTTCATGAGTTTCTCTATGAGCATTTGATTTTGGACCTCTTGTTATACCTCTCGTTGCTTCTCGTTGAAGTTCAAACATCTCATCCTCCAATTCAACTAAAGCTTCAAATTGTGTAGGTCTAGGCTTCGGCACAAGAGCCATCATTTTTTCTCCTAGATTTTTCAAAACCCTCATATTAAATGAACCATCTTCTGGCCAAGCTAAAACACCATCATCCTTGGTATAATCCATCCAATTGTCAAACCAAAGGCAAGTATGATAACCATATTCACCTTCCATATAGGCTGCAGGTGTTTTGTACTTATGAAGTAATTTTCCACCTCGCGTTTCAATTTTCTTATCGGGTGAAAATATATTTTTTAATTTCTGAAGCCATGTAAGCTTTTTCTCTTCCTTTTTGTAGTAATAACTCATGTTTAAATAAAATCCGTTTAATTTAAAATGATCGTAAATGTTTCCTGGTTGTTCCGCAAGACCAGCCAATCCGTGCGCGAAACAAGCCAATCAGGTTAAGCTACGTCACCACCTTACTCAACCAATAGAATTGCTGCTTTCAGGATGAACCAATCAGCTAACAGCTCGTCAGAGTCACGTGTGCCAATCAGTGCGCTAGCTGTGACGTAGGCTAGCCAATCACAGCGTGGACCCTGTGACATACACAGCCGCTGCAGCTTCTCGTCTCTCGCTCTAAGAGCTCACCCCCCCTTCACAAAATATTTTCACAGCACCATTTTAAGAAAGACTTTTCAATGAATTTCAATAAATAACAACAGAAAAACAAACCATTTGTCTGTTTCGCTAAAATAAAGTGATAGCTTTTACAGTCATTCAAGTATCCTTTTGCGTGAAATAGACGACGCTATTCTCACAGAATATTCAATCGTTGATAAAGTAAACTTTACTCTACCCTTCTGACAGGTAATAACAAACTCATTTCCCTCTGAATGCACATAAAGTAGCAATTCAAAGTTTAACTCGAACAGAATTACAAAATCATTTACACACTTTCAAACGGAAAGTTTCCCTAACCATACATGAAATCCTGGCAGGACTTTAACCAACCATAGAAATCCACATTTGCCAGTAAAATAAACTATGTCACTTTACCCTTCACTCAAGTTTGGATAAATTCTACTACTCTTTTGGCAGTGAGTTTTAAAACAGGCTCTAAGTCCCTATACTCGAAAGCTACGATTTCATAGACAATCCTCACTATACACTCTACCTAGCACCCCTAAAATCCCTAAACTTGTGTTGTACGTCCACAACACTAGTGATAACAATACCACTGTTTTGAAACAGAACAAATGCACTGTTTAACTTCACTTGTTATGTTATGTTATGTATGTATTTTTGTAAAGTGCGCGAATCACCGGGGGGGCATCTCGGCGCTGTATACTGCTGGGGAACCCGTCCTGGCTTTCCTTGTGGGATGGTTCCTGCTGGGAATCCCCAAGGTGGAGCCAAGCATCCCCAGTATTGGGGGGGCCGTTGTGGAGATTAGGCAAGCTGATGCCCAGAGTTGCCGAGTGGGACCCCTGGTTAGAGTGGGCACCGAGGCGAGAATTATCGAGTCCGCTGACTCTGGTCCGAGACCCTGCCGCGTCAGGAATCGAACCCTGGTCCCGGCCGACTTCTGCTCCCGGGTCAGCCGCCTCTAACCAGTGAGCCACACCACTCCACTTGTCACATCACTCAGATGCGTGCCGGCACAATTAGGATTTTTTCACACTGCAGGAAAAAACCTTTCGACAACATATAACAACTTTGACAAACTTAACATGTTTTAGTCATGGATCCTATGTAATTACCATGTAACATGTTGGTTACCATAGCAACCGGACTCTGCTACCAGAGATTTGATCCAGCGCCCCTATAGAAAATATGTCATAGCAACGCTACCCAACTCCACAATACTCACCATTAATCATAAAACTCTCACAAGGCCCATAAACTAACGTGACATATTTTTGAGCAACTGAATCATGTGACCTAATTAATAAAACATATTCACAAAATATATACATTTATATACAACTGCAGTATAATGATTTTACCATGGTTTTTGTAAAGCTTTGCATTTAATTAAGTCACTTAGGCAAATGGATCTGCTGATGGTAACAAGACTATGAAATAACAAGTCCAGCTTGTCTTTTCAAATATCTCATTTATTAACTATTTATTCAAGGAAAGTGCATTTTATTAGAATCTTTTATTAAAGCAGCATTATTTGAAGAATAGCAAATTGAACCGACAGTTCCAAGCAAAATCAATTAGCATGATTTAATGTAGAATAAACAGTTTTCCATCACCTAAGCCCTAACTTCCCTGTCTAAAACTCACTTCACCTAAAGGAATAAAAGTAAAAGTCATTAACCCTATTGATCCTTACGTGCTCCAAAGAGTACGTCAGCACGTAACGCCTAACAGGAATCCGGGAGAAGAAGAGCCCCCTCCCTCCCATGGGGACAGTTTTTATACCTTTTCTGACTAACTAAAGTATCTTTATCGCATATTTTTTCTGTCAATCCAAACTTTCCAATGGCTGAGCCATGTCAGTCCACTATTAGATCATACTTTTCTGACCAAGTCTGGGGCCTCATCATAGCCCTTATTGTTCTTAGTTTCACTCACCTCTTTGCTTCCTCCAAATGATACTTTTTCCCGGGGAGAAACTTTCACTTCCTAATCTTGGCAAGCCATACAGGATCCTGTCCTTGACAATGACTCCAAGAACACATTCAACTCGACCACGTTTGTTTCTACATTAAACGTTGTTTGTTCAGCGAAAAAGCTTCTTTTGTCTGCGCAAGTGTGAAAACTTCACTCTGGTCAAGTTTCATGAACTGTGGCACTGCCAGCCATTTTCTTTAGGCCCATTCGTAAAACTAATGCATAAACAAACACAAAACATCGATTAATGAAAGAAATAGAGTTTGTTCTGTTACCCACCCACCTTTGCTAATTATTAACCCATTAATAAATGTTACCTAGCAGAAGCAAATAAAGCAACAAACAGATCTGTGCAACATAAAGACGAAAAGACAAAACATGAGCACACAGAAATAAGCACATGCTATTAATAAAACAGCCGCATTTAATTCTGACAAAACAATAGACAGGATTAGTTTATTATTTTTCACAAACAAGCATTTGCAAACATAGAGCACATATATGAGCACATATATTAGTTTCCCGCGTGTCATGATCTGCAATTTAATCTAGGTTGGTTAGTAATATTCACTCCATACACGTTAATATTATTATTTGATTATGGAAGTTTAACTTTGCGAGATGTAATAAAAATATTTCTAAAACTCGCTCCATCAGTCTAGAGGAAGAAGGCGAAGGCCAGCCAGGCTCTCTTCAACTCCACTACTCCCCAACTTGTGCTACGCTGACACCAGTGATTAGAAGCCTAGCAAGCTGGCGGCAGCGGTCGATTGGCAGGAGGTTACCAGCTGACATAGGTAGCAAGTCATCGATGATGGCAGACCATTGCGAGGGTCAACGCATGCTAAAGCCAAATTGCTGCAACTGTTGATGTGAGGAGAGACAAGAGGAGCCAGACTTTCAAGAGCTCCACCGCTCCCCTGCTCGAGCCACGCTGAGTCCAGCAGATAAGCAGACGGAGGCTGACAATTTCTGAGAGTTGAATAGTTGGAGAGAACAGAGAATCCCCCTCAACGGCCGCCCTTCATGTGGGTCAACGCAGGCTGCACAACAGAGGCGAGCGGGGAAATGGAGGCACTCACCGGTTCCTTGTTTCACCCAGTCTGTGACCCAGCTGCTAGTGAGACTGTCTTTTCCAGCTAGTTGCGGTTGCAGCTGAGAGACTAGAGCAGCCTGACTCCCAAGAGCTCCACCACTCCCCTGCTCAAGCCAAGCTGAAGTCCAGCTGGTAGGCAGGCGGGGGCGGTCAAGTTGGAGTAGTCGAACAGCAAACTTTCAACTAAAGCTCACAGTCCATTAGGTGTACTAGAAAGCAGGACGGGATTGTCTGCATAAAGCAGAGCAGACACAAGAACAGAATAGATTTTTGGCAAATCTTTTCCAGAGCTTTTAAAAAAAGAACTTAATCCATTTATATACAATACATATAGAATAGGAACAATGACAAAACCTTTTTGAACACCCCGCTCCAGCACCAAAGAGTCTGAGCTGTCTCCAGCTGGACCAAACCCAACCAACATGCTGACCCCCAGTGCAGTGCCCTCCAAAAGACAACCACATCTTGGTCTAAACCTAACTTTGACAAAATACTCAAAAGTTTGCTCCAGTTAACTCTATCGAGGGCAGTACACAAATCCATGTCCCCATTTTACTGTTGTATATTTATTGATGATCAAATCTAAATGAAAGCTTTGTAGAATGGTGCCAAGTCATTCTCTGAAACCATACTCGATAGCAGAGATAACAAAACCCTGCACAGCACAGTTCTCAATCCTGCTCAGGATGAAGCACCTGATGATTTTATCTGCAGGTTCTAAAAGTGAAATTGGGCTACAGCAGTATAGATCCTGCCTGGAACACTGTTTAAATATGAGGACAATGACAGCAGTATGCCATGAACTGGGAAACCTCCTAGTAGAGGCGCAGATAATAACATTGGTAATATTCGGTGACCACAGCTCTGGGTCCTTGTAAAGCTCCAGAGAGAAACCATCAAGACCAGGAGCTTTTTAGGTCTCGCCTGCCGATGCGCTTGCGCATTCGAGCTGGAGAGAGATATAGGGGCTTTTCCAGAGTTTAACCAAAGTGGCGATTTGATGCAGTGCACGTGCGCTTTTAGGTCAATGCGCAAGCGGAATGAGTTAAAATGCACGTGCACAGCATCAAATCGTCACCCATCTGTTCCCCAGCTTGGTGCCTCCAGCAGCTCTTCAAAGGGATCCGCTCCGCCCCTTGCTGCATCAAAGCCACCAGCCTCCCTCCCAAAGCTTCCCCCAGCGGGCGCTCTTCTCCTCCCCTAATTATTCACGGCCGTACTTTGACTCATCCATGGAAATGTACCTCGCTTCTTCCCTTGTGCGTGAAATCCTCTCTACCACGGGGTTGCCTATGTTATATCTTTGTTATTTTTAGCGTCAGGCTTAATTTCAGCAGGAGTCTGCCAGTACACACATAGGCAAACTGAATTAAAAGATGACATTGCCTGCTTCCTGCAATGCTTTACTTGCCATAACAACAGCTGCGTACAAACCACCACGTCTTTCAGTAACAATAATGCACAACACAAGCTTTGCCAGTACGCACGTGGCCAAACGAAATTAAAACCAGAAATGCCTACTTCCTGCAATATTTTACTTGCCATAACAAAAGCTGCGCCCAAACCACCACGTCTTTCAGTAACTTTGATTTCAGCAGCAGTCTGCCAGTTCTCAGATGGGCAAACTTATTTAAAACCTGATGGCTTACAACTTTATTTCTGTTCTAAACAATGCATAGGTCACTGCAGGTAAAAAATAGTATTTATACAGTGCCTCCACGGTCCAAAGTTGCACCCCAGTTTCCACTCTCAGCAGCGCAATGGTTCATGGGAATATAGCTCGCTTCTTCCCTTGCGCGTGAAATCCTCTCCACCACTGGGTTGCCTGTGCTTCACCACTGTTATTTTTAGTGTCAGCGGTCCTCACCTGTGGCCTGCGTTTAACCCTTACTTCAATCCAGGGACTTAACACATGCCCATGCAAGGGGCTTAATTTTAGCAGGAGTCTGCCGGTATATACATGGGTAAACTGAATTTAAACCTAATGGTTTACAACTTTATTTCTGGTCTAAACAATGCCCCCGCCCCCTGCTTCACACTGCAAAGGAATGCGCCCCCCGCCCCCGGGTACATCAGTGTATTTCAGCCTCCCTCCCAAAGCTTCCCCCAGCGTGCGCTCTTCTCCTCCCCTAATTATTCACGGCCGGCCGGCCGTACTTTCACTCATCAATGGAAATGTACCTCGCTTCTTCCCTTGTGCGTGAACTCCTCTCTACCACGGGGTTGCCTATGTTATATCTTTGTTATTTTTAGTGTCAGGCTTAATTTCAGCAGGAGTCTGCCAGTACACACATAGGCAAACTGTATTAAAAGATGACATTGCCTGCTTCCTGCAATGCTTTACTTGCCATAACAACAGCTGCGTACAAACCACCACGTCTTTCAGTAACAATAATGCACAACACAAGCTTTGCCAGTACCCACGTGGCCAAACGAAATTAAAACCTGAAATGCCTACTTCCTGCAATATTTCACTTGCCATAACAAAAGCTGCGCCCAAACCACCACGTCTTTCAGTAACTTTGATTTCAGCAGCAGTCTGCCAGTTCTCAGATGGGCAAACTTATTTAAAACCTGATGGCTTACAACTTTATTTCTGTTCTAAACAATGCATAGGTCACTGCAGGTAAAAAATAGTATTTATACAGTGCCTCTACGGTCCAATGTTGCACCCCAGTTTCCACTCTCGGCAGCGCAATGGTTCATGGGAATATAGCTCGCTTCTTCCCTTGTGCGTGAAATCCTCTCCACCACCGGGTTGCCTGTGCTTCACCACTGTTATTTTTAGTGTCAGCAGTCCTCACCTGTGGCCTGCGTTTAACCCTTACTTCAATCCAGGGACTTAACGTATGTACATGGGCAAACTGAATTTAAACCTAATGGTTTGCAACTTTATTTCTGGTCTAAACAATGCCCCCGCCCCCTGCTTCACACTGCAAAGGAATGCGCCCCCCGCCCTCGGGTACATCAGTGTATTTCAGCCTCCCTCCCAAAGCTTCCCCCAGCATGCGCTCTTCTCCTCCCCTAATTATTCACGGCCGGCCGGCCGTATTTTCACTCATCCATGGAAATGTACCTCGCTTCTTCCCTTGTGCGTGAACTCCTCTCTACCACGGGGTTGCCTATGTTATATCTTTGTTATTTTTAGTGTCAGGCTTAATTTCAGCAGGAGTCTGCCAGTACACACATAGGCAAACTGAATTAAAAGATGACATTGCCTGCTTCCTGCAATGCTTTACTTGCCATAACAACAGCTGCGTACAAACCACCACGTCTTTCAGTAACAATAATGCACAACACAAGCTTTGCCAGTACCCATGTGGCCAAACGAAATTAAAACCTGAAATGCCTACTTCCTGCAATATTTTACTTGCCATAACAAAAGCTGCGCCCAAACCACCATGTATTTCAGTAACTTTGATTTCACGTGGCCAAACGAAATTAAAACCTGAAATGCCTACTTCCTGCAATATTTGACTTGCCATAACAAAAGCTGCGCCCAAACCACCACGTCTTTCAGTAACTTTGATTTCAGCAGCAGTCTGCCAGTTCTCAGATGGGCAAACTTATTTAAAATCTGATGGCTTACAACTTTATTTCTGTTCTAAACAATGCATAGGTCACTGCAGGTAAAAAATAGTATTTATACAGTGCCTCTACGGTCCAATGTTGCACCCCAGTTTCCACTCTCTGCAGCGCAATGGTTCATGGGAATATAGCCCGCTTCTTCCCTTGCGCGTGAAATCCTCTCCACCACCACAGCATCACTCAGCACCACCACAGCATCATTATGCGTCACTCAGGACCATCACAGCATCAATGTGTGCAACAATTCAACAACTGGTTCTAATATTTTCTCTCAATGTTTCAAGCTTTATTACAAATGTCACACAAAGATGTTAATATTTCACTTCTGTTCTTAAATTTTCGTCACAATAAAATACCCTGAACAAAATCTTCACAAAACTTATTTACAAAAGTTTAAGCTATTGCCATTATAAATTACAATCACTTTTATTTAAGTATTAATTATTTAAAAAAAATAAAAGCCTATGTTATTTGTAATATCAATACATCTAAGTCACGTAAATACAAAACATGTTGCATTACAAATGCTATAGGTGTCACATTTGCGTAAGTTATAACTATTGGCATTGTAAATGACAAAGCTACTAATTTAGCTATTTTAAAAAACAACACATAAATAAAATAAAATTAATTTCTAAGACCAGTAGCTCAAACCTACCTAATGCGAGACCTATTGCATTTCCAATGCTTGTTTTGAGGGGGAATCACCTGAAGCACCTCCTGAAATCCAAACCTTGGACAGGATTTCTAATCTTTTCATGCTACATAAAGCCCTGTTGAAAGTGAAAGGGCAGGAATGCGCCATATCTATGAAGATATGGTGCATTCCTGCCGTCTGAATGCTCTGATGAACAGTCTGCTTAGCGTCAACACAGGCACCCTTGTGCCATGGTGCCATGTTTACAGGCAGGGTTGTTTTTGCTCACCTGCTGTTTTATACTTGTTGAAGGCGTTTTGGACTGCGAGCATCAAGGACTCGCTCTTCCTATTTGAGGCTGCTGTTTTATCTTTGTCTTAGCCTTCACCTCTCGCGGAACCCGCTTCGCGGGTCCCGCTTCGCCTGCATCTACCGGAGATAGCGCTTTGAAAACTCCAGCGCTTCAGCTTCTGAGGTGGTGGGGAAAGCAGGGCTGCGAGCGAGGGGAGGCGCAGGACTTCCAGTCCCAGGAGCGCCTTACCCTCGGCATATCCAACAGCTGACCCGCTCTCCCTGCTGGCTCCTCCCACACCTCAGCGCAGCTAAAGGCTGCTCGTCTCCCGCCTTGGCTGATTGCTCACCTGCTGTTTTATACTTGTTGAAGGCGTTTTGGACTGCGAGCATCAAGGACTCGCTCTTCCTATTTGAGGCTGCTGTTTTATCTTTGTCTTAGCCTTCACCTCTCGCGGAACCCGCTTCGCGGGTCCCGCTTCGCCTGCATCTACCGGAGATAGCGCTTTGAAAACTCCAGCGCTTCAGCTTCTGAGGTGGTGGGGAAAGCAGGGCTGCGAGCGAGGGGAGGCGCAGGACTTCCAGTCCCAGGAGCGCCTTACCCTCGGCATATCCAACAGCTGACCCGCTCTCCCTGCTGGCTCCTCCCACACCTCAGCGCAGCTAAAGGCTGCTCGTCTCCCGCCTTGGCTGATTGCTCACCTGCTGTTTTATACTTGTTGAAGGCGTTTTGGACTGCGAGCATCAAGGACTCGCTCTTCCTATTTGAGGCTGCTGTTTTATCTTTGTCTTAGCCTTCACCTCTCGCGGAACCCGCTTCGCGGGTCCCGCTTCGCCTGCATCTACCGGAGATAGCGCTTTGAAAACTCCAGCGCTTCAGCTTCTGAGGTGGTGGGGAAAGCAGGGCTGCGAGCGAGGGGAGGCGCAGGACTTCCAGTCCCAGGAGCGCCTTACCCTCGGCATATCCAACAGCTGACCCGCTCTCCCTGCTGGCTCCTCCCACACCTCAGCGCAGCTAAAGGCTGCTCGTCTCCCGCCTTGGCTGATTGCTCACCTGCTGTTTTATACTTGTTGAAGGCGTTTTGGACTGCGAGCATCAAGGACTCGCTCTTCCTATTTGAGGCTGCTGTTTTATCTTTGTCTTAGCCTTCACCTCTCGCGGAACCCGCTTCGCGGGTCCCGCTTCGCCTGCATCTACCGGAGATAGCGCTTTGAAAACTCCAGCGCTTCAGCTTCTGAGGTGGTGGGGAAAGCAGGGCTGCGAGCGAGGGGAGGCGCAGGACTTCCAGTCCCAGGAGCGCCTTACCCTCGGCATATCCAACAGCTGACCCGCTCTCCCTGCTGGCTCCTCCCACACCTCAGCGCAGCTAAAGGCTGCTCGTCTCCCGCCTTGGCTGATTGCTCACCTGCTGTTTTATACTTGTTGAAGGCGTTTTGGACTGCGAGCATCAAGGACTCGCTCTTCCTATTTGAGGCTGCTGTTTTATCTTTGTCTTAGCCTTCACCTCTCGCGGAACCCGCTTCGCGGGTCCCGCTTCGCCTGCATCTACCGGAGATAGCGCTTTGAAAACTCCAGCGCTTCAGCTTCTGAGGTGGTGGGGAAAGCAGGGCTGCGAGCGAGGGGAGGCGCAGGACTTCCAGTCCCAGGAGCGCCTTACCCTCGGCATATCCAACAGCTGACCCGCTCTCCCTGCTGGCTCCTCCCACACCTCAGCGCAGCTATATATCCTGCAATTGGTACCGCAACGCGGGAGCGCGCGGGAGCGCGCCGGGAGAAGCCCGGGACAAGGGCGGGACCGTCTGAGGCCGTCAGAGGCTGCAGTAGGCTGGGCTGGGCTCTCTCCCTTTGATTTCATTTTTGTTATTTTCTTATTTGGTATTTTCTCTGGTAGACTATTATTGCTTTACATCACTGTACCGGTCTTATGACGGCTAAAAAATTACGTTCTGGTCGTGTCCTAGTAGGGAAATCTGGGTCTAAAACTAAATCTAATCCCTTACGCAATAAAATTACATCAGCCATGCAATTAAAAGGCCAGTGTCAGCTTTTTAATTTGTGGGACAAAGGGAAAGAGAAGTCACCTGATGTGCAAACCCCGAGGGAGGGTTCTGAACACAATATTCTGGAAGCCGTTAAGACGATTATTAATATCTCATCCTGCCCGAGTTTGCTACCTAGTCAATCTTTGTTATTACCGCTTAGCCCCGAAATATTAAGTGGTTCAGGCTTGTTGTCAAATGGATTTCAACCAGGCCTAATTTCTGCTCATGAGTTGGTGGGTGGTAAGGTTTTGATTCCAGATAGGATTATTTCCCCCCATGAGTCTCCAGTGGAAGTTTCTAATGCCATAGTAACAACTGGCCCTTTGCCTTCTTTATCTGTTAATTTGCCGCTCCCTGACAATGATTTTACATTACCTGACATCAATTTAACAGCCCACAAGAATCGGTTGCTATCACTTCAGGGGAAAGCTAGGGCAATTTTAAATTCTAATGAAGTTATAACCATCTCAAGTACGGGTCCTTTAAGTAGTACCCCCTCTAACAAATTAGATTTTTCACCGACTCAATTAAACTTCTCTTCTTGTTCTGGTCCGATTCTGAACAATGTAGTGGAGGATTCTCCAAATGTTGATGGGAGGTTATTATCCAAAACTTTGTTTTCTTTGGAATCCATACTTTCTTCGATTTTGGGTCTACTGGAAAAATTTGTTGGAGGTTCTGAATGTATTTTTGATACGGTAAATCAAATTTTAAAAGTGCTTCTGCAAAAGAAGAATGGTCCGGAGTCTGATTGCCCTCATTTGTTTACTAACTTGATGGAGCTCCCTAAGAAGAGTCCCTCAAGTGATCAATTAGACCTGGACCCTGTCTGTCCTGTTCTCCTCATGGACAGCCAAAAAACTTTGAATTCAGTAGCATTTTCTGCTGATCCTAAGATCCGCAAAGCGGCTTCGGCCGGTTTTAATTGTATAACTTCTACTAGTGATAAACTTGAGGTATTATCCTCGTCCCCTGTCGTCCATAAAATTGATACTCCCTCTCTTTTTCCAATATTTTCCGTTCAGTCTAAAAATGAGGAGATCTGTATGGAAAATATAAATACTGGTATAGTTAATGAATCGATCCCCTTAAAACATAAAAAGAGTAAAATAAAGAAGAGAAAACCAATTCGAAGAATCTCTAAAAAAAGACAGAGAAAACTCCTATTTGATAAAAGGGCGGAATCTAGTTTAGAACAATCCCCTAAGGTTGTCCAGTCGCCTGTTCCCGTAGAAGCGATGATTGCCTCCCCGAAAGGGGAGTTCGCCTCTACGGGTCTAGGTCCTATTAGTTCTACGAATCCTTTTTGCCTCAGGGTTACCTCACCCGTAGTTAATCCCTCCCTTTCCTGTCTTAATCCATCCGCAATGCCTTTTCAAGAGGTTCCTAAGGTCACTTCCTCTGTTGCTAATTCTTGTCGCCCCTCTCTTAACCCTTTAGCACGACCTCCTTCAGAGGTACCCCCAACTGTAGTTAGTCCTATTAAAGAAAAAATAACTGTAGATACTTTTTTTCTGGATTTTTTGCCTTTGTTTGATACTGATTTAATTTTAAATAGATCAGCCCTACTTAGTTGTTTCAAAGAGATTGTAGGTTTAAAATTAATTCAAACGTCTGATTTGGACGTAGTACTGCTCCTTAACTCTGTGTTGGGGAGATCTACAAGGGTGAAATTTTATTCAAAAATAGTGTCAAACCTAATTCTACAGTGGGCTGCAGAACTGCAAATTAGAGGAATAGATGTTATTCCATATTTTGGGGAAAAATGTAATTCTCAGGTACTCCCCAATTTGTCATCTTATCCCCATTTGGGTTTGAAGCAGACGGAGTGGTCTAGTTCTGGGACAGAGGATTTAAAAATATGTGTGTCCAGGAATGAAAGGCAAGTGTTGTATAAAAATCCCCCCTTGAAACAAATGTTGAAGGATGATCAATCTAAATGGAGTTGGCTACCGGGAGTCTTAGCAAGTAGGGCTTCTTCTGGCCTTAAACCGCATTTAGATTTTTAACAAAGAGTTGAAGATCATTTCGTGGAACACAGCAGGCTTTAAAGATCACAAGGAGAAACTAGCCTTTTTGTATTCACACAAGGTGGATATAATTTGCTTACAAGAAACATGGGTGGAAGGGAGGATAGCGTTGGAAAAGGATTTTTTCGTTTTGGAAAAGTGTGCAACCTCCTCTAGAAGAGGTCACGCAAAAGGAGGAATAGCATGTTTGTTAACAAATAGAATAAAATGGAATTATTCTCATTATCTCGATCCAGGGAATTTGTTCCAAGCAATTACCTTAAAAGATGTTTTTGAGGATTGCCCCAATAGATCGTTGGTAATAATAAACATCTATATCCCCCCAAATCGCTGCTATAATGATGGTCTCAAGACGTTATTTTCCTTTTTAAATGCTACGTTGGATGTTGTTTCGCCTCCTTTTGTGTTATTGTTTGGGGATTTGAATTGTAGTATATCCAATTGCGGGCTAGCTCTTTTCAGAAACAAAATTAGGGAAGAAGCTCTAAATATCCCATTGGCCCAGTTCCCTGTCAAAGTCAAAACTAATAAAAGAGGTAAACTAGTATTAGAAGGTCTACATAAAGCTGACTGTTTAATAGTAAATGGGAGGCTTCCTTCTGATACCCCGGCAGCTTGTACGCATAAATCACATAAGGGAAACTCAATCATTGATTATGTCATGGCTGATTATGCTCTATTCTCTAAGTTGAAAAATATGAAAGTCATTGAGTCTAATCTTAGTGACCATAATGCGTTGTTGCTTATAGTCTCCGTTAGTCTGCCGAAAGTGGACTCTTGGAGAATGGAGAGGGATCTGGTGAATTTTAACTCCACCTCTGGGAAATGTTTCTGGAATTTTCGTTGTTTTGAAAATTTGCTGCCCCTTTTGAATCAAACTGTTAAAAGCTTATCTCTCTGGGAAGGGAGAGAGCTGTTAGGATTTGCTACTTTTCTAAATTTGGTAATTACAATAGCGAAGAAAAAACCTGGGGTGAAAAAATTGCTTGCGGTCCCTCCTTCTTTGCGGGCTTTAAATAAAGAAATTAATAAGGTAATAAGGGGGCAATATTTATTATTTACTCAAGAAGCCAAGCATAAATTGTCCATTTTAAAAAGAAGGAGAGCTAGGCTTAAGGCCCGTCTAAAACGTGATAAGGAAGACTCTCTCTGGATACAACTGAGAGAAGCCTCTTATAATGGTCAAGTAAAAATGTTTTGGTCTTTAATCGGCAAGGGCTGTGGGACTAGAGCCAGTGCCACTCCGATTGCCATCGAGGAACGGATTTGGGTCCAATACATTGAGAAACTGTACAGTAATAATAATGTGCAAGTACAAAGGGTGGAACTCAATGATGGTTCATGCGTATTTGATTGTCCCTCTGAAAAGGAAATTGAATTTGCTATCATGAACATGCGTTCCTCGGGCGCGATGGGGCCAGATAAAGTTCCCATCTCAGTACTGAAACAACAGAGTGTACTCTGGAGCAAGATTCTATTTCCAGTTTTTAAGTTCTGTTTTCTTAGCGGAACAGTCCCCCCCTCCTGGAAAGGAAGTATCATTGTCCCCTTATATAAAAAAGGGGCGAGAGATCTTCCCCAAAATTATCGTCAAATCGCTTTGCTTGACGCCATAGGTAAAGTTTTCGCAAAATGTATTCTCACTTTAATGAATCAATGGGTAACTGAATTTAATATTTTACCTATTGAACAAACAGGTTTTAGACAGAATCATGGAACTCTTGACAACCTGTCAGCTTTACAAGTCATCACAGAAAAATATGTTAAAGTTGGTGGTGGGCAGGTTTATGGGGCTTTCATCGACTTTTCCACCGCTTTTGATAAGGTGGATAGGATATTACTGTGGAGAAAGCTATCTGATTTGGGTATGCCTTCATATCTCATTAAGTTAATTCGTGCACTCTATTCAGATACTTGGTGCAGAGTTCTATTGGGAGGTGAACGCGATCTATCCAAATTAATTTTTACCTCTAATGGATTAAAGCAAGGATGCCTTTTGGCCCCCTTGCTATTCTCCCTTTATACTGTTGATTTACCTGTCGCCCTTTCATCGTGTGCTGGTATTGCCCCTTCCTTGGGGGGGGTTCCAATTGCATGCCTCATGTATGCAGATGACATCCTGATTTTGGACCTTACCCCGAAGGGCTTAAATAATCGCTTGCAGGCACTGTCTGAATACGCCGAAAACCATTACCTATTGATAAATACGGCAAAAAGCAAAGTGATGTGTTTC
Organism: Lissotriton helveticus; assembly: GCF_964261635.1. NCBI lineage: Eukaryota > Metazoa > Chordata > Amphibia > Caudata > Salamandridae > Lissotriton > Lissotriton helveticus. The sequence continues at coordinate 746,991,750 of NC_136071.1, read as the reverse complement.
TCCGGCAGGAAGAAACCTAAATTTCTTAATTTTCCTTGGTGTGTGGGGGAGGAAAAATTGGAAATTGTGAAATCATATACCTTCCTTGGTAAAATTGTCACAACTAACCTCAGTGACAAAGCCCATATAGATAACAACTCCCGAAAGGCTATTTCACAGGGAAAGAGTTTAATAGCCTTGTATAAAGCTACAGGTAGAAGGCATTTCTCAATTCTCTTAGATGTATTTAGAGCAAAAGTCCCTGCCTCCCTGTTATATGGCTTAGAGTTAATAGAGCAAAATCAATGGAGTTTCTTATCTTCCACGGAAGGAAAAATCTTGCGTAGTTTACTATCTGTTAGTTCTGCAAGTTCGACTGCTGCTATGAGACAGGAACTTGGCCTTCGTAGCAGCTGGGCTCAAGGTTTGGCTGGCTCCATTCGTTGGGTTGTAGGCTTAGTAAAAAGTGAGTCTAATACCCTGAGATTTCTTATAAAAAATGAATTGCTAGGCAATCTAAATGAACATTCTTTGATTGTAAAAAATTTTAGATTTGCTGTGGCTCAATTGAAATTGGATGAAGAAACTTTATTTTCTTTATCCTCTTATCAATTAAAATCTCTATTGAGGATTTCTTCATGGGAATTGGGGTTTTGTCATGACAGAAATTCCCGTATGTTAAAAAAAGGTTGTACTCCTGTTATTGATTCATGCATCTTGCGGAAAGCACAACCTTATATGTACTGGAATATCCCTCATGGCGTTCGTCGCTTAATGTACTTAATGAGACAAAACCTGCTTCCGTTGAAAATTCTTTATGCTAGATGGTATGGTCACTCTCCACTCTGTGATCTTTGTCAGAAGCATGTTCAGGACTTAAATCATGTAATTTTTGTTTGTCCAGTCCTGATGTCTTATAGGCGCAGATGGTTACGTTCAATTTGCTTACAACTTAATATTCTTTCTGCACAGTCATTCCAGATGGCCTTGATTAATCCTCCTAATGAAATGTTTTGTTTTAAACTGTATGGCTTCTTTAAATGTTTCTTGGATTTTTATTAATATGTTATTTTTTTTTTACCTGTGTTTGGTGTTATATGGACATTGTATGCATTTTTTCTTTTCTGTATGTATATTTGGTTTTATGTGGACCTCGAAAGAGTTCCTTTATCATAATAAATAAAAACTTGAAACTTGAACTTGTGCATGAAGGGACATCTTGCACGAAAACAATACTCTGAGGTTTTTTCCTCGTTCTAAGCGTGCTGCAAAATGCATCACACTTAGAAGAGGAAACAGCAAAGATATATCTCTTTGTTGTGCCTCCCCAGGGAAGGCATAGCATGTTGACATTTTCCCAGGGATATCAGTGTTGGTAAGTCTGGGAATGTGCCAAAATCCATGGGTGGATACTTGGGAACCCCCACGATCAACCTATGGATCACCTTGCCAGGCAGAGTATTTCAAAGCAGTGACTTGTGCTACTTTGCATCACTCCATATTTACCAAGTAACGCAGGGCCACGCCTGGTAATCTCTTTTGGAATGGCAAATCTGACTTAGGGATTGTGTTGCCCTTGCGACACTCTGTGGGACTCAAGGGCAACGCAATCCATTAATAAATCTGGCTCCTGATTTTTAAAGGAAATGTGGGAAAGAAATCAGGAGGGTCATTATCAGAGGCATCTGCAAAGGAATACATGTACTTAAAATGCACAACCCGCTTTCCAGCAGATGTGGCTTTTTGATAATTCCCAGAAAACTTTTGCATCTTTTGCTAAGGTTGCCTCCAACAGGTGGTCCAATAGAGCATTTCTTTTTCAGCGTTTACTAGATCTAATATTAGTTTAGTACTAAACTCAACCATTAAGGGGGAAACAAGATCATAATCAATGTTCATGCCTATTCTGCCTCCAACAAAGTCTGCAGATTCGTATTGCTAAATAATTCAATAGCATTAGCTAAACCTGGTGATGTCAAATACATATGGAGTTGTTCATGCTGGTGCCTAATTTGGCATGAAAGTCCCCCACAATAAAAATATTTAATCCACCTTACTCAAGGAAGATCCTATCTCTTAGGCACTGTATTGGGTTTCCAGGGCTACAGCCTATGGAGAGGCAGGATTGCTAAGGGAGGAAGCCTCTGGAAGATGGGACGTACACTTAGACCTCCTTTTGCATTTGGCTGCAGGTCTACCAGGATACTTTCTTGTGAGACCTGGAGGCCACTGGGCAGATATCCGATTCTCACAGATGGATTCTACATATGCTCCACTAAGCACCGGACCAGGCTACTAATAGATATTGCCATGGGTAACAGAGAAATGCGTGTTACCTATATCCAGACATCTCTCTGACAGGTCAATTTCTTTACTGATTACTCTGAGTGTATGCGCTAAAAAGTGTCTAAGATTTAACTGTGCAGCTTCATTTCATCCTGGGAACTGGGGGCTTTCCACTTATTCGTCCCTTTGATTGTCATTCAAAAAATGCTTGCTTGCTCGTGGTTAATCCTTCCTCCTTGTACCTCCTTTTCATGTTTGGTTTCCTTCCACAGAGCACCGCCCAATTACTGTTAACATATCACTACTGTGTTTATGTGTACATTTGGGAGGCTATTTTTTTCGTGATTCCTGCTTGTGTCACTGTTTGCCATCTTCGGTGGTTCAGCTTCAGTGCCCGCCACTTAATCTCCCCGTCCCATTTAAATACTGCGATGAAATGTCAGACGATTTGGATGCTGTTTTGAAGGGCATTTTTATAGAGCGCCAACTCAACTGACCCAGAGGTATTGAAGCGCTTTACAAAAGCAGCAGTTACATTAATAGGGTCAAGTTATTTTTTTGTTTTAAGTGCGCAGTGATTAAGTGATGCAGACGCTGTCCCCTGTTTATTCATTATTTACCCTCTACCTGACAAATAGGAGCAGAATTAATCCCTCCCACCTCCTCCTATGTCACTGTACGCCAGCCCCTCTGCCTTCTATTGTCCACCTCCTCTCAGAGCTCTGATTTCAAAATACATTCACTGCTGGTCCCCAGGGACTGTGAGACAAGTTTTATTATATAATGTTAACTCGATCGACCCGAATATGTTGGAGCACTTTCATGAGCGCTACTTACATTACCCAAGATCAGAATAAGTTTTTGGGGCATTATTGTAGAGTACAAACTCGACTAAGCCAAAGATATTGGAGTGCCTTACAAAAGCGTCAGTTACATTACCCAAGGTCAGGTTCATTTTTTATTTTTAGGTGCGTGGAGATTAAGTGAAGAAAATGCCGTCCCTGTTTATTCATTATTTCCCCTCTACATGACACAGGGAGCATTTTGTTGTTGTTGATATGTCGAGTGTTCCTATACCGAGGGGGCTGGTTACAGAGGCTGTTCAATATTCTAGTTATGCAGTCACACAAAGAATGTTATAGAGCTGTTGACTTTCATCACTGCACTTGTCTTTCCATCTGTGCATTAAACAACCTTGGAATGTGTCCATAAATTCATTTGTGAGGCAATCATGTATACCTTAGTAAGACTGCACGACCCAGTGTGTAGTAATTGTATAACTGTTCAATCCCTGGCGGAACAGCTTCCAGGATAATATGTTTCATAGTAAACACATAGGGTCCCAAAGGTAAGACCTATTGGCTATGCCAATGATTGTTTAGACATTTATTTGCCTTCTTGGATATTGTAGTTACAAGATGTATTATCACACGCTCAAAAAACTCATCTTATTGAGTCTCACTGTGTTGTCCAACAGTGGCAGCCACAATATCATGCTTTAGATCAAAACCTGCATAGGCATTACACGAAGAGTACCTAAATATCTAGCATCTTATTTTATCACTGTTTCTCAGTGTCCTCACACTCTATCCTCCCAGCATCATTGCTGATCACCACCCCTTCTCAGTGACATCACCCCTTTCATGTATTGTTCTATCATGTATATGCTGATGGTGCCCACTTTCCTCCCAAAAACTCAACTTCAAACTGAAATTTCTCATTGGCTTGCAGCCTAAGGATTTGGATGCCCCCCTGCTCACCTATAGTAACGCAGCAAAAACATAGTTTTTTCTATGTCATCTCTTCTAAAAGCCTGTCCATCTCTTTTGTTTTTCTCCAAATATGAATGTCAGCACTGGAAAACTGGACTGCCTCCCCAGAGGTACATAGACAACTCTTTAAAGACTCCAAGAAAGCAGTCTCTCAGTGTCCTGTCATTATACATGCAAGTCATCTTGACTTACAGAAGTCCCCAAAACACTCTTGCCCTTTCCTTCTGGGGTGCATTCTCTAACATACTTTAAACTACTCACTACCTAAGTCAATTCCTGTCTTCACCATTCCAATAGGAAGCAACCATCTTGTTGTATAGCGCCTCATTCACCCGAATGGTCCCGTTGTCCTCCTTTTACCCGACACTCATCTAAAAATGTGACCCAATATAAACTTCACTCTGTTTATTATCTTAATTTGCTCACACACTAGTTCTAGATCGTAAGACAATGAACACCATATCACCTTCACCGACCACCCCATGAACTTCGACTCACAACAGTGCCAGGGGTAATGGTGGTAACAACATGAATAACTTGACTTCCATTGACATCACAGTGTTGAGGCCTTGTCTTAACCTTACTGCTCAGCAGCCTTACTGAGAGGCTAAGGAAGTGATAAAAACTGGAAAATACAGAGAGAGGTCAGAACTGTTAGAGTCATGTTACTTTCTGTTCTGGTGTCTGCCCCGTTGGCCCCTTAGATTAGGCTAGTAAGAGATTGCTAAAGCACGCCAATGGTAGCATGGCTGCCTCTGGTGACCCTAAATGATGCCCTAGAGAAACCCATTCTATTCTTGAATTTTTGGTCATTGGAATTACTTGGGGCCTTACCTTGTAACTTTCGGAACATACAGTAGCAGTTCAATGGACTGACACATAGTGGGATGTGAGGAATCTAAATCACAAGTGTCTTGCTTCTAGTGATCAAATGAGTTGGAAATGGTTTGGCACTAGTAGTCTTAAGGGAGCAGTGGTAAAGCATTGACATCTCCTAAACCTGGAAAATAAAGTCAGCTGACCGCAATCTATTTCTCGTGTCCCACAACACTTAAGTAACTTTATATTAGGCACACATCCCGACCCATGCCTCAAAATATGTACATCATGTAAGTATCCTTTAAATTTACTAAACAGTATTCCATTCCCCGTGAACAATATTAAACCCCAATCCTACCAGCTAATAGCGGACTGCACCTACACCCCAACCGACAAATGTCCTTTAGCCAGTTGTGGCTGGTTGGGAACAGGGGTGGCAGGGATTGAATTTTTTTAAAATAAAAAAGCACTTACCTTTAAAATGGCCTTAGTCTCTCCATTGCTTTGCCGCTCTCCTTGGTGAGGTCTGCACCGGGAAGCACCCAGGCTTCCCATAGTCAATCACAATGCTGCCATGCAGCAATGTGATTGGCTCCGCATAGCCAATCACAACGCCGCATATTAACGCTGTGATTGGTCTGAGCACTGTATTTTGGCCCTCAGATGGGAACAGGGAGCCTGTGCAAGTTCCTGACCAGGTTTTGCATTAAGGCCTGGTGGGATAGATGCAAAGTGCGCATGACGGTTTGGCCTACTTGAGACAGCGGGCCAAGCAATCATGCACACTTGGAGTGTTCAAACCACTCCTCCCCTGTGACTCCAGCATGGCCCACCCTAACCCAGCCCTGTAGTAAAGAAAAATAAAATGAAAATAACAAGGTTAGTATCATTTTATTTTAAAAAAATTCTGCTCTGCGAGCAGTGAAGCGACGCTCCTCCGTCTTAGCAGAGGAGCTGCCTTGCCTTTATCACTCTTTTTTCTGTTATCATGTAATGCTCCTCTAGTAGGTTTACAATCTTCATAATTTACAAGATTAAATAATATAGTAAATACAAAGAGAACCTTTAACCTCCATAATATTATGAATAACCTTTAGATGGCCAAGAATGTGCTCTGCACATTCTTGGCCATCTAACACATACTTAACTGTGCGCTAAAATATCACCTCCGGCTTTTAAATTAAATTTCAGCACTCTTGTTAATCTCTCTGTGTGCCTTGGAGCTCGGCCATTAGCTTGACTTTTCTTTAGTGCCAAATACTAGCAGCCATTTTTAGAAACAAGTGACACAGTGCCAGATATATGCAACGCTGGTTGCAAAATACTGGTCGCAAATTGTGACTGGTATTTTTGTGACCAGTTGGAATACTGCAAACCGACCTATGAGTTAATGAGTGGTCCACAAAATTCAGAATTGTAGTGGGTCACAATTGAAACTACTTGATTCATGAGGCAAGTTGCAAATTGAGAATCACTATTATTGGTGGCCGAGACAAGGATGATGGCCTACTGCGATCATCAGACCTCCATGTGTGTGGTCACTTTTTACATTAAAAAAAAAATCTTGGTCTTTATCCTTAAAAGAAAAAACAAGCTATAAACTATTTAGGGTTTGACAGGGGATAGTGGTTCCAGGACCACTGCCTACTCCCCAATAATAGTTAATTGTACATTCCCAAAGGGTAAGGTGTTCCAAGGCGACCATTTACCTTTTGAAACAGCTTACAACCCCATGTTGCGGAAACAGGCAAATTTCAATGTCTTGCAGATGGATTTCGGTTGCAAGATATTGATGCATACCACAATGAATTACTAATTAAAAGTAAAACCCTAAATACACTGATTCCAAATAGTGATTTGTTATGCCCATTTCAACCCATAATGCGATTCAGTAATCTGTTACTAAATCGTAAGCTTAGTTTAAAAACTTCCAAAAAAGGATATGATTTAGTGAATCACAGGGTTTGAGACTGCCAAATGGTTTCCTACATCTTAGCGTGGTTCTGTTTTTAAATTATTTGATTTCAGTTTTCATTCACTAATTATGACATTCAACAGAAAACGTACAACCAAGTCTTTATGAATCATACAGAGAGGCAATACTGTAAAGTATACAGAAGGCCACTGCTAAGTTAACACAGTTATAATGCTGTGGAACAGGGAGGCATAACATGTAGGTTCCAATTTATGTAAGCTTTGTTATGGAGAAGAGAGAGGGCATGGGGAACAAAAAGAGAACAGAAGTAGCAATTTCGGAGTGTTTCAAGTAACATTAATGTTTTGCACTGCAGAAGGAGCTGTAGAACAGTTGAGGTGCGGGGATCAGGAAAGTTGGAACATTTACTGTCACTGAGACTGTGATTATCAGGGGGCGGCCAAGTAGTCCTTGGAATCACTCTGGTGGTCCTTGGTTCAATACACAGGTCCAGTCCTTCTGACTCAGGCAGCATGGCAACAGGTCAGGAGAGATGCAGTACTTCTTGCTGAGCAGCACATGAGACCTTCTGAGTCTTCCACAAGCCTAGAGATGTACTGAAGAGTTGGATCTCAGGGTCCAATATTTATAATTAGTGCCAACTTTGAAGTAGAAGTAGGGTTTGGAGGTTTGCACCCCCAGAGTTGTTTGCCATTTCTTTCCTCCCTGTCCCAAATTGTCTGGGGGCACCGTAGACTGGTGTGAAACCGTTCGTCTGAGTGTGCTGAGGCAGAGGCTTTGTGATGTGCAAGTGTGGTATGTGACAGTTCCTCCCTCAATGAAGTCAGAGATTGCCCATACTGCCAACACGTATTCCCCCTTTGTCTCACTGTCTGTGAACAAGACACAAAGGCAAGCTGCCAGCTACACCTAATCATATGATCCAGGATACAGGATGCAGGCTAGGGTAGGAAAAGAAAATGGCAACTTTCTAAAAGTGGCATTTTCAGAACTGTGACTTAAAACCTGACTTCACCTTTACAGAGGGGTTTAAATTACATTTCTTTAAACACCAAAGTCAACCTCCTATCCTGCCCCCAATTTAAAGTTATCACTTATTAAAAGTAGGTAGGCAACCTAATGTGATCCTATGGGAGATATAGGACTCACATTAGTAAAGTGTGAATTTAGGGTTTTTTACTATCAGGACATGTAAAGGTAAAAAGTACATTTCCAACATTTTAAATACATTGCACCCTTCTCTCTGGGCTGTATAGAGCCTACCCAGTAGTGACGCATATGTTTTTAAAAGGAAGCTTTAGGTCTTGCAAAGGTTTATTTTGCCAGGTTGAAATACTAGCTTAAAACTGTCCACTCAGGCTGCAATGGCAGGCCTGAGACATGTTTACAGGGCTACTTGGGTGGGTGGTCAAACGTTGCTGCAGGCCCACTAGTACTATTTAATTGACAGAACCTGGTTACATGTAGTACCACTTAATTAGGGACTTACAAGTAAATTAAATGTGCAAGTTGGGTGGAAACCAATTTCACCATGTTTAAAGGAGAGAGCACAAGCACTTTAGCACTGGTTAGCAGTGGTAAACTGCACATAATCATAAGACCAACAAAATCAAAATCAGCAAAATCGGAAGTAAGGCAAAAAGTTTAGGGGAAAGACTACCCTATATCTGACAGGTCTAACAATCGCGTACAATATCATCTGAATATATTTGTTTTAATGAGATAATATTAATTGAAGAAAAACAGCTTTTCCTTATAACTCTATGGTTTAAATACATGCTTTTTTCTATGTAGAAAAATCAAAAACATTTTATTTATGAAGTGCTGATAATTAAAGAATTCAGGTACCAAAACAAAAACTCTTTTATAATCATTAAACAATACCATAATATATTTTTGTGTTCTTCATGTTTATTTCAGGCTGTCACCCATAGCACAATAACAATAGACTGTACGCTACTCCACTATAATCTATTCCATTGTACTACACTCCACTATACTACACTCCATTATATGCTATTCCACTGCATGTCACTCCAGTCTATCAATCAATCAATCAATCAATCATGGGCATTTGTATAGCGTGCTACTCAACCGGAAGGGTCTATGGCACTCCACTACACGCCACTCCACTGTATGCTGTTTTCACTGTATGCCACTCACTCCACGCCAATCCACTTACCACTATTTCATTGTATGTCACTTTACTGTACACTACTGCACTGTATGCCACTCCGGTTTACAACACTCCACTCCACCCCACTCCACTCTACCTTATTGTATTGTACTCCACTCTACTCTATGCTACTAGACTCTATGCTATTCCACTGTATGCCACTCCATTTTACAACGCTTTGCTTTACGGCAGACCACTGCATGCAATTACACTGCACACCCCTACTCTCTACCTCACTACGCTCTATGCCACTCCACTGTATGCCATGCGATTCTATGTCAATCTACTGTACGCTATTCCACACTTTGCCACTCCACTCTACACCACTCCACTCTACCCCACTCCACTGTATGCTATTTCACTGTACGCAACTTCACTCTAAATCACTCCACTGTACACTATTCCACTGTATGCCACTCTACTGTATCCCACTCCAGTCTATGCCACTCCACTCCACACCACTCTATACCCCACTATTACACTGTATGCCACTACACTTTATGCCACTTCACTGTCCGCCATTCAATTCCATGCCAGTCTCGTGTACGCATTCCACAATACGCCACTCCATTCTACACCACTCCACTCTACCCCACTCCACTGTATGTTATTCCACTGTACGCCACTCCATTCTACACCACACCACGGTACCCTTCTCAACTCTATGCCAAACTGCTATACGCTATTGCACTCTTGGTTGCAAACGTAGTCTAGGCCACTACACATCACAATATTCTACTGTGTACCACTCCACTCTTCCCAACACCCCTCTATGCCACTCCACTGTACCTCACTGCATTGTACACTACTACATTGTACGCTGCTCCACTGTACAATACTACACTGTATGCCACTCCACTCTGTGCTAAACCTATGTACATTATTTCACTGTATGGCACTCCACTGTTCACTAATATACTCTATCCCACCCCAGTGTACTCCACTCCCCACTATTCCACTCTACTAGACTCCACTCTATGCCACTCACTCTACGCTACACCACCGCATGCCACTCCATTATATGCCACTCCAATTTACGCCATTCCACTGTTTGCCCCTCCACTCTTCGTCAATCCACTGCATGCTATTTCACTATATGGTTGTATGTAACTATACTGCATGCCACTCTGGTTTACGCTACTCCATGCTATTCCACTCTACTACCCTGCACTGGTGCTACTGCACTGAACGCTACTCCACCCTACACTATTCCACTCTACTACACTACACTCTACCTACACCACACTACTCTGTGTTATTCCACTCTATGCCACTTCACTCTCGAACTCCGCTCCACCAGTGGAGTTTGCAGAGTTTTGCCAACTCCGCGCTCAGCTAGAGACGCAGAGTTTGGGCAAAAAATCAGACTCCACTGCGTAGCAAAGTTTGCCCCTGCGGCGCCCATCCAAGGGGTGAGGAGAAAGGGACCCGCACTTACCTGGTCTGGAGGAGGGCAACCTGAGCATGGCGGAGAACGCCGGACCAGGTAAGTGCTCACTGCTCATCGTAGAGTGGAGCGGAGTTCCACAGAGATTTTAGGCAACTCCGCGGAACTCTGCATTGTGGCACTACGACTACTCCGCCCACCCTTGGCCATTACACTGTATACCACACCACTGCACACTAATCCCCTGTATGCCACTCCATTCTATGTCAATCAACTGTACATTATTTCACTGTATGACACTCCTCCATACACTACTAAACTTCACACCACTCAAATTTGTGCCACTCCACTCCATGCTATTCCACTCTACTACTCTACACTCTACGCCACTCCACTCTATGCTATTCCACTGCATGTCACTTTACTCTAGACATCTACACTTTAAGCTACTCTACACTATTCTACTGTATGCCACTCCAATGTCCGCCAATCCACTGTATGCCATGTCTTTATATGGCAACCCAAGAGTTATACAGTTGTCAGATGCCTTAATGAATCTAGATATGGAGCAATTAGTGAAGCAAACCACACACGAGGCAGGGCACACACTTGATGGGATCTTAACGTCCAACAAGTGTTTCCGGACACCTGAGATTCTTCTAGTTCCTTGGTCCAACCACAAGGCAATAATATTTACACTAGAGGTAGGAAAAAACGATAAGACACCGGCGTTTTGCCGCAATCAGTCCACATACCTTGAGAAAAGAAACCTGTGCACACACAAAAATACACAATTATAATAAATTCTTTGGTCTTAATTTCGCAACAAAACTGAAGGAAAGTTGGTGAATGCAGCAATATTGTTTATTGCGCCAGCCGACACGTGTTTCATTGGAGTGGAATACACCCCAAATCTTCAGGGCCAAATTCAAATGGCACAAAAGAATAATCCCCCACGACTGGTGATAATTCCAACCCAGTCTGGGTGCAAGGATCTTCAAATCAGGTGCTCCAGTAGAGTGTCAAACAACTTTTTTTATTGGGTCCTGGGAATAATTTCGTACTCTTGGTGTCAGGGACTGCAAGGGCAGTATAGCGAGGGGCGGCCGAAATGGAGCTGTCCTCCGGAATGCCTCAATGGGCGAAAAATGGCCGGCCCGTCCTTGAAAGTCGTGCTGGTTTTGCACGTAAGTAAGTTGTTGCTGCTTTCGGGTCTGATTCAGACCCGAAAGCAGCAACAACTTACTTACGTGCAAAACCGGCACGACTTTCAAGGACGGGCCGGCCATTTTTCGCCCATTGAGGCATTCCGGAGGACAGCTCCATTTCGGCCGCCCCTCGCTATACTGCCCTTGCAGTCCCTGACACCAAGAGTACGAAATTATTCCCAGGACCCAATAAAAAAAGTTGTTTGACACTCTACTGGAGCACCTGATTTGAAGATCCTTGCACCCAGACTGGGTTGGAATTATCACCAGTCGTGGGGGATTATTCTTTTGTGCCATTTGAATTTGGCCCTGAAGATTTGGGGTGTATTCCACTCCAATGAAACACGTGTCGGCTGGCGCAATAAACAATATTGCTGCATTCACCAACTTTCCTTCAGTTTTGTTGCGAAATTAAGACCAAAGAATTTATTATAATTGTGTATTTTTGTGTGTGCACAGGTTTCTTTTCTCACTAAATTACATGTAGGTGCTTTGCACATTACATTCCAAGGGGTTGTACAGGTCACCCCTGTTCCTAGTAGCACCACTCCAATATAATTATCATTTAGACCACACCAATAATCCGGTGGTGCGCAAAAATCTCCCTTCAGCTAAGTACCTGGACCACTGTTCGGAACCAGTCCACATACCTTGACTGGTCCAAAGTTGATGTTTCAAAACACAAAAATCAGCTAAGTCAATCTATCCCAGTCCTGGACAGAGACTGTATTACTGCTACTCACCAAATTTCAAACTGGATACTTTCAGCCACGGAAACAACAGTCCCTTATAAAAACAAACCATCTAGGAGAAAGACGCCATCCCAACCTTGGTTCTCGCATTTACTAAAAAATAAAAACAGAACTGCAGAAAGCTTGAGAAAAGATGGAGATCAGCTTACGAACAAGGACCAAAAGAGGAATATAAAACCTCTTTAGCCACTTACAAAAAATTAATATTGACCGAGAAAAGCAAATATTTCACGCAAAACATAGAAGAAGCAAAAAATTCTAGCAAAGAACTTTTTCTACAGTTAGAAAATTAACCAGCATAAATACCTCTATGCCCACGGAAATGAGCGCAGACTTCTGTAACATACTGGGTCAGTTGTTTGTAGACAAAGTATCTGCAGTTTATGAATCCTTCAGGAGGTCAGAAGCGGTCACACACAAGCAGATTAAATCACAGTCACAAGAGGAAAGTCTACCCTGTCCACATGGCCACAGCTTTCACTTTCAGCCCCCGTCGATTGAACAGATCCTCCAGGTGGTTGGATCAACAAAATCTGGCGGTACATCCGATCCCTGCCCGCCAAAGGTGATGCACCTCTTCGATGACCTTCTGAGCGAGCAACTTTGCCTACTTTTTGCCAATATAATCAAATCTAATCAATTTCCTACACCCTGGAAAACTGCTTCAGTACTACCCCTTCTCAAAAAATCCAATCTAGATCCCCAAGAACCAGGAAATTACAGACCGATTGCAAGAATTCCATTTGCCTCGAAAGTACTAGAGAAGCTTCTGAATAGACAGCTTTCTCAGTTTCTTACCGAAGCAAATATACTAGATTACTCGCAATTCGGCTTCCGGGAAGGGCACGGAACAGAGACTGCATTATTGATGGCAACCGAGGAGCTTAGGAGTGTTCTGGATGCCGGGGGGAAGGCCGCCTTGATTTTGTTAGATCTATCGGCGGCCTTCGACAAACCACGACACTCTCCTCGTCCAGCCTATGGAGGCTGAAGTGCACAGGACAGCTCAGGCTCTGCTACCATCTTTCCTATCCAACAGGACCTTTACAGTGGAACTGGGAGAAGCCAAATCTAAAGCCTTCAGGTCCCCTTGTGGGGTGCCCCAGGGGTCGTCACTGAGCCCCACCCTTTTCAATCTTTATGTGGCACCCCTGGCGGCTATAATAAGGAATTGTGGATTTCTCCCAGTTTCATACGCAGATGACACTCAAATAGTGGTCTCCATCTCTAACAATACCCGAGAGACAGCAACTAGATTCAAATACTGTATGGAACAGATCACTGGCTGGATGCAGATTAACTGCCTCAAGCTAAACGGAGATAAAAGTGAAGTGATGCTGTTGGGTTCTGATTTGCAATCATGGTCCCAGGACTGGTGGCCAGATAATTTAGGTCAATGTCCATATCCAGTACACAAGGTAAAACATTTAGGCATACTCCTCGATAATAAACTGTCCTATGAAGCACAGACTAATAAGCTATCATCCTTAATCTGGTTTATCCTGAAGATGATCAGGAAACTTTTACCCTTCATTCCTCTGACATCCTGCAAAATAGTAGTCACAATGCTGGCTTTATCGAGACTAGATTATGGTAATGCGCTTTATGCGGGGATCCAGACCCAACACCTCACAAAACTCCAACGCCTACAAAATGCAGCAGCACGGTTGGTGCTAAATACACCCAAACATGAGCCCATAGCCCACGGATTGAGAGCTCTGCCTTGGCTACCCATGAAAAACAGAAGAAAATGTAAATCCTTATGTCTGGCCTATAAAGCCCTCCAAGGGGTAGGCTCACTTTTTCTAAAAACCCACCTGGTAAGGTACCAGCCTAATAGGTCCTTGAGATCCAGTAATCTAAAACTGATCCAGGTCCCAAGATATAAACAACTCAGATGGGGAGGGAGAAGCTTCTTGTTGTACGCAGCAAAGGCCTGGAACCAGCTTCCATTTTCAATTAAGAATAGCCCCTCACTACTCTCCTTTCGGAAAGAGATAAAAACATGGTTATTCAGCCTGGGCTACTCGTGCTCATGTTGTGCAGTTTCGGTCATGTACTCTGATTAGCGCCAAGACGCCCATGGGCATTCGTTGCGTTTTACAAATCCACAAATCAAATCAATCAAATCAAATCAAATCATTGTACGGTAGTGCACTGTACGCCACTCCAGTTCACAGCACTCCACTCCACTCCACCCCACTCCACTGTACTCTATCGTATTGTACGCCACTCCATGCCACTAGACTCTATGCTATTCCATTATATGCCACTCTACTTCACACCAATCCAGTGGATGCCAATTCAGTATACACTATGCCAGTGTATGTCACTCCACTCTACGGCACCACACTCTATGCCACTCCACTATGCAAGCATCCACGATATGCCATTCCACTCTATGCCACTCCACTCTACCCTCTTTTGCTCTATGCCACTCTACTCTATGCAACTCCACTCTACGCTATTCCACTGTGTGACACTCCATTCTATGACACTCCACTCTATGCCACTTAAATTCCACTGTACACCACTACCTTGTACCTTACTCCATCTATGCCACTACACTCTACACCTTTACACTGTACCTAACTCCACTGTGCACCATTTGATTCTAAGCGACTATATTGCATGCTATTCTGTACAATTCCACTCCACTCTACATCACTCCACTCTATCCCACGCCACTGTATGCTATTCCACTGTACGCCACTACACTCTACCTCACTCAACTGTACATCATTCTACTCTACACAACTTCACTCTACATTATTTCACTGTATGGCACTCCACTGTACACTGCTACACTTGACACCACTCCAGATTACATCACTCGACGATTTTCCAATCTACCACCCTCCACTCTAAGCCACTCTATGATATGCCACTCCACTTTTTACACTATTTCACTGTATGCCATGCCACTCTACGCCAATTCAATGTATACCATGTCACTGTATGGCACTCCAGTGTATGCTACAACACTGTACGCAACTCCAGTTCACAACGCTCCACTCATCCCCATTCACTCTGCGCTATTGTATTGTCCTCCACTCCACCCCACTAAATTCTACACTTTTCCACTGTATGCCACTCCAATTTCCACCAATCCAGTGAATGCCACTCCACTTTAGGCAATACCAATGTAGGCCATCACACTCTTCGGCACTCAATGGCACTTCCCTTTTTGCCACTCTACTGTACACTATTCCACTGTACAGCACTCCACTCAATGCCACTCCACTCTATTCAACTCTATGCCATGTCACTCCACTGCACACCACTACAGTCAACACTATTCTACTCTACATCACTACATTCTACACTACTCCATTGTATACCACTCCACTCTACACCACTTAACGGTACGTTGTTCCACTTTATGGCAATCTACTCTACGGCACTCCTCTATATGCCACTGTACTCCACACTATTACACTGCACACCACTACACTCTACTCCACTACAGTCTACCACACTCCACTCTGATATTCTACTCTATACTACTGCACTCTGTGCCACTCCTCTCTTCACCACTCCATTGTTTTGCACTTCATTCCATACTACTCCATTGTACAATATTCTACTGTATGCCACTCCACTCTAAGCAATTTGATTCTGCGCTATTCCACTGTATAGAAGTCAACAATTATGAGAGGGATACCCTTCTAACAAAAAGGGACAGGGTTCAGAATACAATAATAAAAACAATCCCTTTTGTGAGAACACTTATTAGTCCATCACTCTATTGGTCTTATTGTGGGGAAACATTCATACAACTCTCACCATACCATTATCTATACACTGAATCCCAATTGATGCAAAAATGTCTTCCTTTATTACCCGAAATCAATAAAAATTCAGTTCTCCAAAACATATTTTGCACAACAATACAGAAAAAGCCACAATTTAATTTCTAAATTATTTTAAAACTTTAAACATAATTAGTATATCATCACAATATATTAAAAACAATATCCTATCTAGTTGTGTTTAGGTAGAACGAGTTTCTCAGTCTTTATAAGTTATACAAATCTTTGTTCTTCACTGATGCAAAGAGGAAACATTACTAATGCTGGTTGCTCTCTAATCTTGCTAAACAAATAAAAATTAAACCCGGGTGGCGAACTCTGCTCCGCCAGCGGAGTTTTGCCAACTCCACGCTACGTTGGTAAAGCGGGGTTCAGGCAAAAATGGTGACTCTGTGGCGTGGCGGAGTTAGCCCCTACGTCCACGCCCAGTCAAAATAGGAAATGATCACTTACTTGCTCTGGCGTCTCCGGACTGCCCTCCTCCTCGGCGTGGTCTCTCCTCCTCGCCATCCTCACGTCCTCGCCGGTCGCAAACCCCTACTTTGTACATCTTGGGAGGACTGCATTGTGCAGCACACATAGAAGATGCAAAACATTATTTTATTTTTTATTGTTTATGTGCAGGATGGGACACTTCACAACAGGAGGGCCTCCATGACCTCGAGGTATCTTCTCGGCCCGAAGTGCCAGTCTTCTACCAGTGCAGTTGTGGAGTTCTATGGTAGTAGTGAGTTGCATCGACACAAGGGTCGATCCTCACCACTGCAGTTTTGGTACTGGCAGATGCCGGAGACGACTAGAGCCTCTAGTCTGAAGGGATGTTCTTGGCACTTACGTGACAGTTGAAAGCTCTCCGGGGTTACTTGAAGGCCTTGCAGAGTTTCTGGAAGAACAGCAGGCCCTAGGGTGGAACCGGTGACAGGTAGCGAGGGTTTTGCTGAATTTTTTCCTGCAGCGGCTCAATTCCTGGTCCGTCATCGGTAGTCTTCTTTCCAGTGGTGGTTGGTGATATTTGAAAGTGGTGAGGCCTAAAATTATTGTCATACTGCACTTTGGTGAGCGAGCGTAACATTTTGTAAAAAGAGTGGACAAATGGTGCATTTCCCAGCAATTTTCTAATCAAGGTTCTGCGAGAGCTGTAAACATTCTGTACTTTTCACTGCCTTCATGACCCCTTAAACCAAGGCAGCAGAGACCGAGCAGGGTTTACTTCCTTGAAAAGACAGAGCCAAACCATTGGCATGCATGCTCATTAGTAATACTCCCTGTAGAAGTAGACGTGGGGCCTAGAAGCCTGAAGGGCCCACTGAACCCTGATTATGTCTGTAGATCACAGTTCAAACAGTTGCCAGGAGACTCGTTTACTTCCTTGCACTGGGCACAAAACGCCACTGGCTAGGCCATTGTCACCGACAGCAGGAATTAGCCCACATTAGTTATAAACAACAGAAAAGCCTTGCTTTGCTGAGTTATCTCTGATTAAGTGCATAACCAGAGAATACAGAAGCAGGTAGCTTTAGGGAGAGAACCTTGCAGACAACTCTGGTGGAGACAAAACCTTCAGAGGTGAATTGTGATTAAGGCTCACAGAAAGCAACAAGCGAATGACTTTTACAAATGCTGCTTTTGCTAGAATGCAGTGTGTTTTTCAATAGGAGTCCAATTACTTGTTTTACTGAATACGCCTATAGATTACCATACCGGTCTTTACATCCAACATGTTCAGTCAGACCTTGAATCTCCTTTTGATAAATCATCAGGGTAATCTAACTGAAACAACTGTAGACTACAACTCCCAGAATGCACCGACTGGATAAATGAAAGTCCACTTCAAAGCTATCAAAGGGTAGGGGGAAATTGATCAATGCAGAAACTGTGCCATACAAATAGGGGAGCAGTGTGACAAAGCTGTGGGCCTTGCTCGGTAATATCAAGCCAATTTAAAAATAATAAACTATTATAATTTGTCCAGTTCCCTTTCTATGTGATAGAGACTAGGGCTATGAAGAGAACATCGCGCCTAAAGTTTTTTTTACCAGTTACACCGCCGCTGGCAAAGGACACAGAGCCGTCCCGGTTTATTACTGGGGTTTCTTGTGTTGGGGGCCCACGGGACAAGCGCTTGGAAGAACCCCTGCCTAGAAGCTCCATCCTCCAGCAGCACTCGTAGCACAGGGTCCAGACCTGCTCCTCTGAGATGAGCGCCTGGCAGCGGGCCAGCATGGCGTTAGCATATTTCAAAACTGCGCCTTATTCCTTCATGAAAGTCTCCATTTTGCCAGCGGCTTGTCTGTCCAAACCAGGGGCCTCGGCCATGGTCACGGGAGGGAGGGAAGGGGGGGCGCGGGAGTTCATGGGTAGAGAAAAACAAAAAATAAATAAAACCTACCTTCCAGCCGGCACCGCCTCCGCCTCCGCTCCAGGCCGGTGTGATGGTGCAGCCGGTTCCACGTGTTCCTGCTGCTTTCCTGCAGGAATGGGAAGCAATGGCAGCGTTGTGATTGGTGAGGCGCAGCGGAGAGCGCCCCAGCCAGGCCATTTTCTCTATGTAGGTTGCATGCAGCAGCCTACATAGAACAAAAGGGAGAGTGCGCATAACCGGGTAGGTCGCTCCTGGTGCCGACCAAACAGTCGGTACCCACAACAGTGGGAAAACCACTCCCCTCCTGCCCTCGGGCAGAACCGTCCACCTGCCCGCCCACAACCAGAAACCTCTGCTTTCTCGCAGTGTGAGAAGCAGAAACATAAAACAGTCATTTTACTATTTTATGTCTCTGCTTTTCGCACTGCGAGAAAGCAGTGGGGTGACACCCCACACACCTATGGGGAGCCACCACTGCTTCTGTCTTCTTTTGGTCCATCTGATCTGAGTGCCAGGTCTGGTGAGTCACCTAAATACTAAATATAAGAGTGGGCAAAGCTTCGCTCTGTACTTAACTACCTCAGTTCTTCGCAGAGCAGCACTTGCGCGCTGGTTCACGCTCGACCTAAAAGCAGGCAACAAGTAGTGGCTAACCATGCAAAAGAGTCACTTTCTCACAACCCTCCTTTAAATTTAACTGTTGGTTGTTATATCCATTCCATCCCATGTACCTTTATATCCCCGTGTATTTATCTATATTATATAATGCACCCACATCTAGATAATATGAACATTTTACATCAAACTTTGGCCTATGTAACCTTTTAACTCCCTCGAACTGTAGGTACCTTATCCCCTATACTGCTGAGCAACAATGGCTACTGTTGATCTGCAATGGCTACCATACAAGCAATGAACAGTACTGCTATGATGTCACCACATCGAAAAATAGTTACTTTACATGTGGAAAATAAAGAGATCTTTATGTCACAAAGTTTAAAATGAAGTAATTACCTATCAAAACACAGCTTTATACAGAGCCATTGCATGTCTTTTATCCTTTCTTGTCCGTCCAACGTATTTCTATTAATTGAAAGGAACTGAATTTTCTGCAGTGTTAGAGGCAGATCGCGCATGTTCGTAAGTGCAATTGACAAAGGGTTTTAGTAATGAAAATTGCGAGAGAAAAAAAAGTTTGTATGTCAGTTTCAAGCGAATTTGGCTGTACCGAGAAACCTGTTGGAAAAGTAACCAGTTGGTAATTGAATTCATGCATTTTAGGAAAGAAGGAAAAGATGCAGAGAATATCAATTTACATGCAAATGTCAATAAAATATTTAATAGAGTGTTAGTTCCAAGAAGCACGCGGCTGCTTTGTCGCAGAACAGTGTGGCATTCAAGCATGAAGAATCCGGCTGTGAAGGAAAACAATGTACTATTCAAGCGAGAGAGGAATTTGAAAACACGCTGTCATGCGCTCTGCTTTGTAGTTTCCAGTTTCTATAATAGTGTGCACAGTGCAGTAAGAAAATAACATGTACATGTATCACCAAAATGACGTGCCTAGGTCTTTACATTTCGAGTAAAATACAATTTGAATAAGTTTGCTACTTTATGGTAATTCACCAAATGTGATGTAAGTTACACTTTTGCAGTAAATTCACATTTCGATTTTCTGAACAGCTAAAAAGTAGTAAACTTACTGAAAAGCACAAATTATTCAAGTGTATAGCCCCCGGTGCCCTCAGTTTGGTGTAAATGTATGTGTTACACTTTTGGAGTAAATTTGCACTGCGATTTTGTGAATAGCCAAAAAGCAGTAACCTTTTATAAGTGCGCATTTCTCTAAAGTGTTAGTTACCTTTGTGAATCAGGCCCATGGTTTTACCCTTTAATTCCCCTCAGGGACTCTGAATAGGAAGGTACAAATTATTTACTAGGTTTTCAATTCACACTTTTAGGTGCAATGTAGCAGTACAATTTAGGCCAAGGGCATCCTGTCCATGATAACAGTCTGCTAAATTTGAACAGCCATTAAAACTGTAGAACGGAATTTTGTTTAGTGTGTCCCTTGGTTGCAGAGAAAGAGTGCTCATTCTATTTAAGGCAGAGGACTTTCTTTTCTGTTAAGTCAGACATCCTCTCACCTAAAAATGCAAAACTTAATGGTCTGAAATTCTAGAAATTTTAGTATTAGATTCCTATCATAACAGCTGCAATATGAATGCCTTCTTTAATATTTCTCCAAAATCGTACGGATTGCGAGCGAGGTCTTAGAAAAGATGGGGCAGATATAAAAAGTCATTTTGTGATTGCCAACCCTGTAGCTCACAAAATCAGAGGGTTTGCAACCACAAATTGACTAGTTCCCTATGAAGTTGTTTTTAACGCACCACTGGTTCCTTAAGGAACATGTGCTGCTTAAAATAACAAAAGGTTTCGTGTTTCAGAAATGCAAACACAGGGATTTCGGTCGATTGCTCCTTGCAGGCACCAATCCCTGTATTTGTAGCCAATTATATGGGTTTGCCTATAGCAAATAGCCCAAATAATATTCATTATACAGGTCATTCTACATGCCCCTGCAACTAGGGATTATGCAATACAATGCAATTCAGGGTCATTAAAGTTAGTTGAACATTCACTGAAACAAAACCAGAGAAATTCGGCTGTTATAGTCAGTTGAGCTAACTATAACTCGAGCCCCCGCAGTGCACTGCTGATGACATAACATATTACATCATTCATGACATGGTCAGTGACATCCCTGATGACATCTAAAATGACATCACTGATGACATCATCCAGTGACTGTGTGTTTCTGTAAAGTTTGAATATGTTTTATATATATATATATATGGCAAGGTGGATTGAAGTATGAGTGGGTGTATGAGTGTCTGAATAGATGATTTAGTAGGTTCGTGACTGACTGTATAAGTGAGTGATTAAACGTGTCTTACTGGATGCATGGTTTAGTGAGTAAACTGTATACATGTCTGTATCTGTCTGTCAGTTGGTGTGTAAGTGGCTGCATGGGTTGGTGAGTAGCTACATGAGTGTCTATATGGGTTATTGATTGGCTGTCTGAATATCTGTATGGGTGCCTGAGTGTCTGTGTGGGTGGATGAGGTGTGTGTTACTCTGTGCATAGATGTGAGTGGGTAATTCACTGGGGGTATGGGTTCAAGAGTGCATCTGTGAAGGGATTTATGGGTGGGTGACTGTGTATAGGAGTGTGTTGGTGAGTGTTTGGATGTCTCAGTGGCATATGTGTGAGTATCTACATATGTGAAAGGAAGTATATGTGAGTGTTGGAGTATATAAATCACTATATGTGAGAGTGATTGATAGTGAGAGTGGCTGTATGAATGAATGTGTGCTTGTATCAGTGATTGTATAAGAGAGTATGTATGTGTAAGTATCTGTATGAATAAGTGAGGTGGTGTGTGTATAACTGTATAGGTGAGTAAATAAGAGTGTGAATGATTCTTTGCATGATTGACTAGGTGTGTGAGTAACTCTATGGATGAGTGGCGATGGGTGAGTGTCTGTTTAGGTGTATTAGTGCAAATTATATTGTTGTATTGATGAGTGACTGCATGTATGAGTGACTGTATGGGTGAATGAGTGGATGTGTGTGTAGACCTAGGAATCAGTGACTGGGTATGTACTAACTGGTATTAGTGTGTGTATGGTTTTGAAAATGGTAGTCTGTATTTTAGAGTGGGTGTATCAAAGGTTATATTAGGGTATGAGGAGGTGCATCAGATTATCATGTGGATGATGTCATCACTGATGTCATTTGAGATGTCATCAGTAACGTCATCAGTGATGTCAACGATAACCATGTCATGAATGATGTAATATGTGACATCATCAGCAGTGCATTGCGGGGGGGCAAGTTATAGTTAGCTCAGCAACAGAGGTTCAGAAAGAGGCAAGAGGGGTGCAAAAAGAGGAGAGAGAAGTGCAGAAAGAAGCAAAAGAGGTGCTCAAAGAGGCAAGAGGGATGCAGAAAGAGGCAAGAGAAGTGCAGAAAGAAGCAACAGAGGTGCAGCAGGAGGCACAGGGGTGTAGAAAGAAGGAAGAGAAGTGCAGAAAGAAGCAACAGATGTGCTGTAAGAGGCACAAAGGGTGCAGAAAGAGGCAAGAGAAGTGCAGAAAGAAGTAATAGAGGTACAAAAAGAGGCAAAAATGGTGCAGAAAGAGGGAAGAGAAGTGTAGAAAGAGGCAAGAGAGTTGCACAAATTGGGAAGAGGGGTGCAGAAAGAGGCAGGAGGGGTACAGAAAGAAGCAACAGAGTTGCCAAAAGAGGCAAGAGAGTTGCAGAAAGAAGCAGGAGAAGTGCAGAAGGAGGCAAGAGAATTACTGAAAGAAACAACAGAATTTTATAAAGAAGCAAGAGAAGTGCAGAAAGAGGCAAGTGAGGTTCAGAAAGAAGCATGAGCCGTGCAGAAAGAACCAACAGAGGTGCAAAAAGAGGCAAGAGGGGTGCAGAAAGAGGCAGGAGAGGTGCATGAAGAGTCAAGAGAGGTACAGAAAGAGGCAGGAGGGGTGCAGAAAAAGAAATGTGCAGAAAGATGCAACCAACTAAAATCCAGAAAGAGACAAGAGAGGTGCAGAAGGAACCTAGAGTGGCTTGCACACCATTAGTGCCAATTTAACACCCACATTTAGCAATAAGTAACAGGTGACCATTCTAGGTTTGCAAAGGGCTTCCACCATGCTGTACCACTTGTTGCTGCTTTTTTTGTAATGTTTAAGCCGTTTGAGCAAGAAACAAGGCTTTTTTTGTTCAAATCTGCAGATTAGGGAGCAGATGATGAATTATGTGGCTAATGCAGAAAATGTATAATTATGCGAAAGTCGGTACAGCCAAACAGTCACACAATTCCAGTGACCCTGCTCATACCTCTGACTAGGTCCCCAAGTGCTCCTCAGTGATTCCATCTTTTTTTGTCCCACTGAGTTCATAGTTGAGCTTCAATGGAAACGATGAAGACTAAACCTGAGGTTACCACTCCACAACACAGGCTACCATACCACATAATCACTCTCTATAACACATAATCCCACTCTACATCATTCCTATACACTATATACCACATACTTTCTATCCACATAATTTCACTGCACAATATACCACGTAATTCCACTACACACAAAGTACACCCACTCCACTACAAAATACATTAGTACATTTATTTTTACATTTACAACGCTAATAGTTCTTCTAACTCTCGCAAATACAAAACCTATTACATTGTAAACACTTCTTTAACTAGTAGTCGCATTTGCAGAGTGGTGGAGAAAGGGTGCTGGGCCTCCGACCAGCGCTCAGGAATTCCATTGCGTAGTGTTTACAGGAGGTACCAGAAGGGTTTCTTGGCCCCCAAAGTCATTCAGGAGTTAAGTGGACTTCATCCCCCATCTGGTAGTCTGCCAGGAGGCGCGTTTACAGAGTGGTGGTGAAAGGAGGAGTGGCCTCCAAAGACATCTTAGCAATCCTACTGCGTGGGACTTACTGGAGGTAACAAGGGGGGTACTTGGCCCCCAAGGACATCTTTGGGGGCCAACTACCCCCCCTATTACCTCCAGTAAGTACCACACAGCAGGATTGCTAAGTTCTTATAACAGGCCATGCCCCCTTTGCCCACCACTCTGCAAACGTGCTCCATGGCTCATTCTGTGGCCCTCGTGGAGCTGCATTTGCTCCCTGTGAAACAAAGAATTAAGTTTAAATTGCCTAGTCTTTAAAGCCTTGCATGGAAGGGGTCCTACCTCACTTCAATGCAGATTTGAGTGGTACGTCCCTGTTCGAACTTTGCATTCATCTGGGGCTAAACTGATAAAAATCCCCTGATTTAAAAAAGTCAGAGCAGGGGGTAGATCATTTGGGATCGCTGCTGCAAAGCTCTGGAACTCTTTACCTTTTGAGCTGAGACAAATCAGTGATCTCCTGCCATTCAGAAGGAATCTTAAAACATGGTTATTTCCTAAGACTTAGGGGTTAGCTATAGTAAGGTCCTGCGGAGGTTGCCAGACTGAGCTATGAGCGCCAAGATGCCTGTCAGGTGATAGTGCGCTTTAGAAATGCAATAAATAAATAAATAAAATAAATAAATGGCACGCTCTTCGATGGGGCTTGAAGTCCACTTCACTACTGGGGGTCTTAGGGGCCAACCAGCCTACCTCTTACCTCCATTAAGCACCACACAGTGGGATTGCTGAGAGGTGGACACAGCCAACACCCCCTTTCTCCACCACTCTGCAAACATGCCTCCTGGTGCGTTCTAAGTTGCGGGATTAAGTCCCCTTTCCTCCTGAGGGTCCCTAGGGTCCAATTAGCCCTCCTATCAGCTCCAGCAAGCCCCAAACAGCTGGATTGCTGAGTGGTCTGAGGGCACACCACCTTTTTACACTATTCTGAAAACGTGCCTCCTGGCGCACTGCTGCTCGGGGGATGAAGTCCACTTGTGTCCTGAGGTCCTCAGGACACAAGAGGACCTCATCGCCCCACCAGCAGTGCACCAATAGGTGCATTTACAGAGTGGTGTAAAAAGGGATGTGGCCTTGGACCACCTCTCTGCAATCCAGTTGTGTGGCACTTACTGGAGGTACCTGGTGGACTAGTTGGCCCCCGGGGACTTTCAGTATTCAAGGGGACTTAATTCCCCAACTTGGAACGTGCCGGTGGCAGAGTCATGCAGGCAGGGGTTGGGGTCTCTGGCGTGCTGCGGGTTTCTTTTTTCTAGATTTGTAATTGTATGGGAGGGGGGCTACGTGGCCCTCCTTCCCTGGACCACTTTTGGCCCCGGGGACTCCATCCCCCAGGGCCTGGCCTGCCTTCTTTTTTAATATATTTTTTGGGAGGGGGTTCACGTGGCTCCCATCCCTGGCCACTTCTGACCTCGGAGAACCCATCCCCTGGGTCCGGCCCTTAGCGTTGGGGACCGCAGTGGAGCTCCAATGCCCCTATGTTCCCAGCCGGCTTCCAGCCTCCTGTGGGAGTTGGCATTCCGGCTCCCTTGTGCAAATGCAATCTGCTTCGCTTTTTGGAAGCAAAAGCAGGTTTACTGCTCTCGCTTCCAAAAAGCGAAGCAGTGTTGGCTATGACAGGGCAGGAGCCATGCTCCCACACTGCCATAGCAAACAGCAATGTCCCGTGGTGGGCACCCCGGGATATTGCAGGAGCCGGCCCTGGGGGGTGTCTGTTACATATTTGATGCCCCACACTAATTATTAGTTATAACCCCGGGGAGGTGGTGGCTTGGGGGGCCCATGAGGCCCCCACAACCACTTTGAATAAAGCCACGGGGAGGTGGCGGTCCCCGGGGCTGTGGGGGGCCGCATGTCCCATGCATAAATTATAAAGCCCCGGGAAGGAGGTGGCCCACACAGGCTCCCACACCATAATTTAGAATTGCCCCGGGACATTTTGCACCTGGGGGCTTTTCAACAAAAGAAGTGCTGGAGCCCCCGCTTCATTTAAAAAAAAAAAATGTTAGTCGGATTGGCGCACCCAGCGAGAATTCAGCAAAAGCATTTTGGGACCCCCCACCTGATGAATCACCCCAAAACTTTAAAGACAGAAGCTGACCGGAGCGCCCCATTAGTTTTGAAAATTTCGCAAAGATTTGTCAAACTGGGCCAAAGATATTGGCAAATCAAAAAAAGCTTTTCCTATGGAAACTAGGTCCTAATTACAACTACCTACTGGCGACCACCAGTAGGTAATATATATATATATATATATATATATATGTATATATTGCAGAGTGGCGGTAGCTGCTCTCAGTATAGTTATGGTTACCAGAGTTAGGAATTCCTTCAATTTTTTTTGCATTCATTTCACAAATCCCCACAACACGTTGCAGATCTATTCTTCCTTCTACATTGGCAGAAGATGCAAAGTTTTGCAGTGATTCCACCAATTCATTTACCATAGACTTTTGTATAGAATGTAGCGTGAAGATGGCTGAATGCATTTACATTACATTTAGCAGAATTAGACATTATGGTGTGCAAATGATCCTTTTGAGTACTACAGTTAAGTAGGGTAACAAAATGTTAAGTTAGAAAAGTGATTAAAGTGGTAATAGGTGGGGATAAATATTTATAAGTTTCTATATATTTAAAAGAAATCTACAGAGTACTGCTGTACCAAACATAAATTACAATTTTAAAAAAGTTTAAAAACTAAACATACACTGTACTACCCAAAGTTTTACAAATCTAGTGCACTACAGTGGATTTCCCATTTTTAACATATTTAAATCTTCACTAAATAGTCCTTGGCAGAGGTCTTCAAACTTTTGTAGGTTGGGCCCCCCAGCTGAATTTTTTTAAATGTCGGGCCCCCCACCACCTGACAGAAATTTCGGGAATCTGGTACACTACATATTCGCCCGCCACCCACATATTCCGGCCATATCAGGCAAATAATGTTCAACACAGTAAGAGTGTTTAGTGGGTGTGGTTAAATGACAGAGGCTTATTACACCAGCTCAAAACACAATGGCATAGATTGATTATAACACCACCAACATTAAAGTGATGGCTGTGCCTGTTTTTTGTACAGAGACGGTCAATCTGTGGATGGATTTTCGTGACAGCCATCCTCAGGTTGTGCTCCACATCCAGCCTTGAATGGTACTAAGGCATAGATGCATCAAGCGAAATTGCGAGCGATTGCGACTGCAAATTCCACTTCTCCAATGCATCAAGTTGAAAAGCAACCTTTTGTGAATTTGCAAAACAAAGAATCGCTAAACCCGTCCAAACCCCCAGTGCGGTTCCTTAAAAGCAATTCGCCACATAATCTGCAAATTTGATAGCGAATTCGCAGTCAAATAGTGAATTCGCAAACAAATTGCTATCCACATGCATCAGCAATCGCAAAGAGCGAAAACACCATAACTTGCAATATACGAGTCGCAATTTAAGGAGAAGCCAAACCAGGTGGTAACCATGAAGTCAAATTGGCAAAAAAAAAATGAGTTGGTAATAACAAACAGGTATTGGCTAAATCAAACACACTTAAGGAGACTCATTAGGAGCATGTGGAAAGTCACAATGGCAGGTCTATACATCGTGGCAAGGCGGCTGAGGCTCCAGGCTGCAGCCCAGAACAGATGCAGGAATCATGAACGCATCTTCCACGTGCGGATTACACTACTGGGACAGACTAAAGAGGAGATCTACTCCAAATACAGGCTCAACGGGGCAATGAATAAGAAGCTCATCAGAGACCTTGACCCCCTGATGCAGCACCCAACACGGAGGACCAATGCCTTGCCCACTCATGTCCAGGTACTGTGCTGCCTGCACCTCCTGGCCTCCGGCAGCTTCCAGGGGATAGTCGCAGTTGCACGGGGTAAATCCCAGAGTACACTTTCACGCTGCCTACAGAGTTTCCTGGACGCCATGCTGAGCGGATACATCACTACATCACCTTCCCAACAACCCAACAGGACTTAATGCAAACTAAACTGGACTTCTATCATACCGCCCATTTCCCCCATGTAATTGGCTGCATCGACTGCACCCACATACACATCTGTCCACTCACAGAGACCGAATACATGTACCGGAACCGCAAGTCATATCACTATCTCAACATTCAGGTGGTCTGCAATGCGAAGACTATCATTACAGAAATTGTGGCACAATACCCAGGGAGCACGCATGATTCGTTTATCTTCCGGCACAGCGGCATACACACCCGCCTGGTCAGGGGTGATTTTGGCGAGAGACATCTCCTAGGTAAGTACACTTGCCAACATACAGTATGTTAAGACCATACTGCTGCGCATAGCAGGCACTTACCCTCTGCTCCTCTCTTCAGGTGACAGTGCCTACGCCCTCCGTGAATACCTCCTCACCCCATACCTCAACCCAGCAACACCACCGGAACAGAGGTACAATGGTGTGCATATACACACCAGAAATGTGATTGATCGAACATTTGGCATATTAAAGAGTAGATTCCGCATCCTCCACAAGACTGGCGGGGCCCTCAAAAACCGGCCCGAGATCTGCTGCCGCATCGTGGCCGTGTGCGCCATGCTTTACAATATTGCCACCAAGCAGAGGCTACCTGTTGAGCTGTCTGGTAGTGAGTCGGAGGGGGACAACCTGCCACCTGCACATGTGCATCATGCACACGGGGAGAATCCTGCTGAAGGTCACAGGCGCTGTGTGCATATCACACAGAACTATTTCTAGTGCATCCATACCCCTCACACAACACTGCATTCATGCAAGAAACATCAAAGATTGACATGAGGATGATTTGTTGTCAAAATAAAGCTTGTGTTTATTTCACACAGTCTCAATATGCTTCCATCAGCAACAAATAAGGGTACAGCTTTTAAACATCCAAGGTCATGTAACCTGAGTTGGTGTGCATGGTTGCCTCACCACGGCACAGCCTGAAATGTAATGGAACTAGCACCTCCTGCCACGCGCACCCTGTCGCCTCTCACCCTCCACGTTAGGATGGTTCTGTCGGGATGCAGTGTTGGGCCAGGCACTGCACCTCCTGTCTGTTTGCACCGGCACAGACAGGCTGCTGAGGCTAGATGCCTCTTCGCTGGCATCATCCTCCCCCCCTTGCATTGCTATGGTCTGCCGCAAGTTGGTGCTCCACAATGTTGGTGACCTGCTCCAGGGCCCTTGCTAGGTCAGCACAGTATTGGACCATCTGGATTTGCATGGCCAATTATCTTCGAGAGAGCTGGGATGTTACGTTCCCGATCAGGTGATTTGAACTGGTGTAGGTTGACAGCCGTGTGAGCAGCTGCCAGTGGCGTCTGCGGGTGACGTCCTGCTGCGCTATCATCAGCTGGTTGCTCTCCTTCACCGCCATGGTCAGTTCCTGCACACTCTCTGTGAGAAGACTGATGTTGCGTGCTGATTTGTAGAGCTGCACCTGCATTGCTGCCATGTGCTGCGCCTGTTTGCGGTGCACACGCAACATCTGTGCCTCAATGCCCAGGCCCAAGTTGTGTGCGTGTTGCTCCATGGCTGCTGTGGTGGGCACGGAGCGCTGCTGCCTTGACCTGCTGCTGGCGTGGGCCCGCACACTTGCAGTGATTTGTGTCTGCCTCCTGGGTGGTGGTGGGGTCTGCTCCACTTTCTTTTGTGCCGAGACGTGGTGTTGTGCTCTGCCTGTAGCTGCAGGGGTGGCCCTGGGTGTCGGTGCAGGTGCAGGCTGCCTCTCCCCCTCCATCTCTACAGGTGTCTCCGCGATGTGGAGGATGTCACTGTCGGACCTGTCAGTATCCGCAGCACCTGTGATGTGAATGAGTGCATGATTTCTGGTATGATTAAGGCAACTGGGATGTTGCAACATGCATGCAGGCTCGCTATTGGTTAATGTCTGCATTCCCAGGCTGGTTTTAGGGGTCTGTGCATCTTTACTAATCTGGCTGTGTTTGGCTATAAAGGCACCTTTACACACTACAGGTTCCACAATGCATTTGGGCGCTTGGGAGGAGCAGGGACTAGAATACTGTGCTCACAAATATGGATAGCACTGGGGGCATGGGCATTGTTAGGGTACGGGGTCACAGTAGCATGCTTCTTACCTTGAATTTGTGTGTGTGTTGCGGGAGGTGTCCAGTTGAGTAACGCCCATGCAGACTTCAGGGTGTATGGTGTCCTCCACTAGGTCCTCCATGGGGGTGTTTTCTGGGACTGTGGAGTGTCCCACTCCCCTAGCCATTCTCTTCCCCAGTCTCTCAGCTATTCGCTCCTTGGCACGGCCTCTGAGGTCGTACCACATCTTTTTTAAATCATCGATGCTCCGGTGGGTGACTCCCACCGCGTTCACCTTTGCCTTGATGCACACCCAGATGCGGCTCTTGGTTGCCTCGGGCACCTTCCGGGACAGCTTCCCGAACAGTTGGTCGTGGTCCCTGCTCACTCCTTCGATCAGGTACTCCAGTTCTTTCTCACTAAACTTGATTTTGCGCTTGCAGGCTTTTTCACTTGGTCCTGCAGCTTCCTGGGACATTGTGGTTTGATTTCCACTCCTGTATGGGCACTGCAGGGTGTGGCTCCTGGAGCTCAGTGCTCTGCCTCCTCCTGTATCCAGCTCTGTGCTCTGAATGATGCATGGAGCAGGCTACTTCCTGTTAGTGATGTCATCATTGGGCTCCAAATGCGGCGTCATGTTTTTTGCGATCTCGCAATGTGCGAGATCGCTATTTGCGAGATCGGTAATTGCGAATTTGCAATTAGGCTGATGGAAACAGCTGATTTTGCGATTTTGGAGGGATTTCTGCGGATCACATTTGGCGATTGCGGGCGGGTGCGAATCGCAAATATTTTGCGATTTTGATGTTGCATCCCATTCTGCGAATTCTTAATAGCGATTCATTATTTGTCGCTATTTAGGATTTGCAGAATGGATGCTTGATGAATCTATAGGTTAGTCGCTCATGGACAGACCTGCCTGCTAACGAGGATTGCTCTTCAACTCGGACGTTTGTTGCACGTTATCCCTGCTTGCTCCCTGAGGCGTCCCAGCTGGTGTGAGCGCGTTCTGCAGTCGGCGGAAAATCAACTCGCTCCCAGTCTGGTACCGCCCAGGTTGAGGACTTTGCCGTGTGTATAGCGAGAGGAACCTACCGGGGGACAGCGAGGCCCAGCATTCTCCATTCTGCACAGCTGGTGCCCCTTCCCCCGGCGGCCATGCCCATTGTCTCCAGCCCTGATAACCTTTCGCGACACCCGCTTTGCGGGTGCCGCTCATGGACTGACCTGCCTGCTAACGAGGATTGCTGTTCAACTCGGGCGTTTGTTGCACGTTATGCCTGCTTGCTCCCTGAGGCGTCCCAGCTGGTGTGAGCGCGTTCCGCAGTCGGCGGAAAATCAACTCGCTCCCAGTCTGGTACCGCCCAGGTTGAGGACTTTGCCGTGTGTATAGCGAGAGGAACCTACCGAGGGACTGCGAGGCCCAGCATTCTCCATTCTGCACAGCTGGTGCCTCTTCCCCCGGCGGCCACGCCCCCTGCCTGCCTTCACGTTTTTTTATCGGCGTAGCTCTACCGCGACGCGGGAAGTGCGCGGGACGGAGCTCGGGGCGAAGTCCGGGCAAAGAGCGGGCCGTTTGAGGCCGTTCGAGGACCGGAGAGCCCGGACCGGGCTAACCCACTAACTATTTCACCTGAACCATTCAACTTGGAAATCATTGTCTTATTATTGGCCTCCACAACCATATCTGCGGATTGACTTATCACGAACAATGGTATCAACCAGGGGAAATAAGGGTAAAAACAAGACTAATGGGTGTGGGGACAAACTGCTAGGCCCAATGGATGACTTCATCACCAAGGCTAACCTGTTTATTGACCAAAGTATTACTCTGATAGAAGGTAGGGTGTCACTAGACTTGGAACATGCTAGGAGATCCTCTATGGGTCACTTAGCGAAGGCAAGATCTCCCGAAATAGATGATAACCCAGGAGAAGGGAGCCGCTATGAGGGTAGACCTAGCCTACCAAACACTGTCGACCTCTCGGTCTCCTAGCTTTCAGACGCCCAGATATCAGTAGACCAATCTATTCTAGACCTGGAAAGGACCCCAGACCTCCCTGTTCAAACCACCCCTGATGAAATAAGACTAGCTAGAGGGAGGAGGGAGGGTGCAGTAAGTAAGAGAAAAACTGTCCAAAAAACTGGCCAAAATACCACTAATACTACTGAGATTGCTGATACCCCCATTGGAGACACACCTACCAGGGTTCATCCCGCATCTCCTAGGCCAGAAAGCATATTAGTTACGGCAATAGTAAATCAACCAGTGCATGACTCATTTAGTCTAAGCTCCTCAGAACCCACAGTTCTCATACCACGTAGTAACGATACAATGCCTAGTAACAATGCACAGTTCTTAGATACCATCAAAGACACGGTGAAATCTTTATTCACCCCAGTAGAGGTAAGACTAGCGAGGATAGAGAATCAGATAGCTCACCTAGTACAGCTTGTAAAACCGGCACAAGTACCGGCGGAACAAAAAAAGGGGGGAAACAAGAACAGTAAGCAGTTATTGCCCAACCAAATAAATATGCAAGACAATCGCCCTATATTGCCAAATACAACAACTAAACCAGGCCCTGAAAAGATAAATAAAACCAGACCAAAACTACCTACTAATACCACAATAACCACTACACAAAGTAATCCCTTGCCGTCACCAGTGGTAATTCCCAAAACACCGGTTTTGAAGACACCAGCCCCTAAAAAATCTGCACCAAAAACAATGGCATTTAAATCACCAGTAGCCAAAACTCCGGTTCCCAAACCATACCAACAAAAGAATCCGACTACAACAGTAAATAGAACCGGACGTAGAGGACTGCCCGAAGGGAGACTTCCCGTTGAGATGCCCCCAGAAGCTTCTCCTTTCGTGGTGGTAATGACTGGAGTTCCAGAATTAGCGGACCACAATCTGGAACCCACTTCGTCATTACAAAATAAAGCTCAGCATTGGCTAAACAATAATCGTCCAATCCCACCATCCTGGCCATCAAGGATTTTAGCGGTTCGTAGATCAACCTGGGTGGGAAACGGTAGAAAGACTATCCCGGGAGATTGTATTATCATTACATTCGAGGACTCCAGAGTCGTAGATTATATTTGCTCATGGGAGCCCTCGGGTGGAAATGCGGGTATAAGCACCAAACCACTCTCCTTCTTTTATCCAGTAAGACAACAAAATGACCTCTATAACAATTATGAAACGCCCTGGGAACTCACAACTTCACGCCACTTTGATTATGGCAATATAAGACAACCAGTGATCCCGCGTTGCCAAAACTATGAGAACCCCTGGCAAACAGTAGGACCACGCTATAGGCGAAGGGGGTGGGATGATCAAGGTCCATACCCGTTAAGAATAACCTACAACGAACAACCACGCTGGGACACTTGGTATAATATCCCAACAAGGAATAGATTTAGTGGCCTTGAAATGGTCGATTGACCACTAGAGGCGACTGGACAAATTATTCCTACCTCACCTAAAGCAGTAAACTTATCATCCTCCCCAGAACTAGGCTCAGTAGTAGAAAATTTAGATACACCTCCTCTTTCCACTTTCTTTTGGAATGTGGCGGGTCTCCGCCCTAAAATTGAAGATGGGACGGCCCAGCACTTCCTGGAGCAGGGGAAAATAATCTGTCTACAGGAGACGTGGTTCACAGTGGAACTTCATCTCCCAGGTTATAAAACGTATTTTATCCCAGCCCTCACTTGTAATGCGGGCAGACCAAAAGGGGGGATTACCATATATGTAGCTAACACCCTGAATCTCAAAGTAACATCAGTTGATTCTAACCCACATTACCAAATACTATGCCTTACCTTTAAGAACAAGGATTCAATCCTTCTAATAAATCTCTATAATAATTTGGAAGATGGACAATTTTTGGCCCTCCTAACAAATATACATGAGAAAATAACCCAGTTCTATCAAACTAGGTTAGGCAAAGGGGTAATCCATCTTCTTTGGGGAGGGGATTTTAACATACACCCATGCCCAAGAGGAAATACCATTCAATGTGGTATAACGGACGAGCTAGACTCCCCTTTGATTCATTTTGAACACACCAAAATAGGGGATGCCATGAACAATATATTATCAGAGCTAGATCTAGAAATTGCTAATACCATAAGTGCAGATACAGACTGTCTGCAGCCAACTTACGTTGGCAGAGGATTCCAAACAACAGTTGATTATATCCTCCTTTCTCCCGGATTGGCATGCAGACTTAAAACTTTTGAGGTCAGACATAATACACTAAGTGATCATTCCGCCTTAAAAACTGACTAGCAGATAAATCAGGTCAAAACGATAACCACAATTATAGAAAAAACGCTTGCCCAAAACCGGTTGGAGCTGGGAAAACAAAACGGTTATACACTAAAATGGGAAAAGGTAAATCCAACAGAAATTACCGGTAAGCTGGTAAAAATGGCATATTCAAATATAGTTAAATGCTTAGACCTACAAGAAACAGATGAGACTGTTCTAAGTAATTTTATTCAAATACTGGAGAAAACAAAGTGTCTCCTTACCTCTAACCTTAAAACCCAAAATACGACTGTTAGAGGATGGTTTAATCATAGCTGTACAGCGGCCCTTACAAACTTAAAACTAGCCCTAAAAAGTATCCCCAGAGATCAGACCCAGATCCAACTTTATAGAAAACAATACAATAGGGCACGTAAATCAAGAATAGAAGAACTTAAGCAAAAACTCTGGAATGATCTCCATATCAGTGCTCTTTCTAGAAATAGCGAGACATTTTGGCGTACCCTTTGATCACCCTACCTTGCAGACGATAAAAGTCCAAAAATAGAAGGGGCCATCGAGGAAGACATCTGGGTGGCTCACTTTTCAAAAATCTTTAAAAATCCAATAACATCAGGTAGGGCTGAAAACATATTGACGAAGGTTGAATACCCAATTTCCCTACAGTTTGATATCTCTGAGCTAATAGTTGCATTGGGTGCTAGTAAGAATGGGAAGGCACCGGGCCCAGATGGGGTACCGGGCCCAGATGGGGTTCCGGTGGACCTCTTCAAACATAATTTAGATCTGTGGGCCCCTATCCTCACCAGAGTATGTAGTGCAGCAGCAAAAGTGGGCCTGATAGAATCCTGGTCGAGGTCTATCATGGTCCCAATTTTTAAGAAAGGGGACCGCCAGGATCCTACATGCTATCGCCCCATCTCACTGCTGGACTCTCTGGGTAAAGTTGCTGGCAGGGTAATCCTCCAGAGACTCCAGCAGTGGGCTGAGGCGAAAGGCATAATTTCCGATCTCCAGTTTGGATTTCGAGAAGGCTTCGGCACAGTGGAGCAAGCTCTTAATCTTAGCCTCTTAATTAGCAAATACACCCAAGCAAAAAAGGGCAAGGTCTTCATGGTTTATGTGGACCTGTCCGCAGCATTTGACTGGTCTCAGGTGCAAAACTCTGGATAATCTTGAGGGAAATGGGAGTGGATGCTGTTCTCCTAGATTTTCTGAGAGAACTATATTCAGCAGCGACCGCTAGAGTGCATTTTGGCCTAAAGGGGGAGCTGACGGAGCCGTTTGGGGTGGAGCGTGGAGTCAGACAGGGTTGTGTCCTGGCCCCCTTCTTATTTTCTCTGTACACCAACGGTCTCGAGGAGGAGATGTTGAGGGGGGCACAGGACCTCCCACAGGTAAAAAAGCGCCTGATTCCTGCTCTGCTCTACGCAGACGACGACGTCATCCTGGCACGCACCCCGCGTGAACTGCAAAAGTCCCTGAATAGATATACAGACTACATGACCAAACTGGATTTGCACGTGAACGTTAAAAAAACGTTTGTCATGATAGCAGGGAGTAAGAAAAAACTATTTAGGAGTATCCACCTAAATAACCAAAAACTTGACATAGCTGATAAATATCCGTATTTGGGCATTATGATCGATAGTAAACAGAATTGGCGGGCAGCTGTGGATGCAAGGTGTCACCAATTCAAAAGAGCCCCAGCGGCGTTGATCAGTTTCTCACAGAGATTAGGGAAAAGGGCTCCAGTAGAGTTATTAAAAATTTACAGCGTAAAGTGTCAGTCAATTGCATTATATGGGGCCGGCCTCTGGGGCCATGTTGACACAGCTACTTTGCAGGTTGTAGAAAACTCTTTCCTTAGGTTCCTCCTAGCAATACCAAGTTCAACTTCCATATACGCAATCCATGTGGAACTTGGTGTCTCTTATATAGAGGACCTTATAAAGATTCAGCCGCTATTGTTGTGGAGGCGTATTTGGACCTCCGAAAAAAACCTACTCACACAGTCAATTGTAGCAGAGTTGATGACACTTGATAGAGTAGATAACATTCCATGGCTCCGGTATGTTAGAAACTTTCTTAAAGATCTAGGAAAGGAGAATTATTATCTACAACCTGAAAACATTATCGACATATCGAAGAAAACACTGAAACAACTGGCATTAAGTCACCTAGAGTCATTGAGGTTGGCCGCTGAGTTCCAAAAACCCTCGGTCCTCCATGCTAACATGGTTCAGGCTTCAGAAAGCATTCAGCCTTATCTAACACTAGAAATTAGTTCTTACGAGAAAATGTTGCTGACCAGATTTAGGCTAGACCTCTTCTTCAGGCTTGTAGCCTTTTATGCAGGAAACAGGTGGGAAAAAACTCTTCCAGTTTATCCGTGTGATGAGAATTCAAAACAGACCAATTTACATACCATATTGTTTTGTAAATTTTACACCCCACATCGGAAAATATGGTTATTGCCACTGTTGAGGCAATGGGGTTTGAGACAATGCCGTCCCGCAATGTTCCGCCTACAAATGTTGGAATCTGAGTCTGCCTGTTACCATGTTGTGAACTTTCTGAAAAGTGTCATGGGGCATAGAAAAAACCTGTAAATATCACAGCTTGATTCTGGCCCTAGAAACCATAATGAACTAATCTTTTCTTGTCTTTAAAATGAAAAAACAAAAATGCATTGACTTACTCTGCACCAAATATTTGTATGAATGTGTAGATTTTATATTTTTTTAGACTGTATTTTAAAAAAATGTGCTTTTATGGTTTGCCAACATGTTAAACTGAATAAAGGAATTTATATATATATAGGTTAGTCTTTAATACCGCAAGCGCCGAGAACCAAATCTCTCATAAATAGGAAGAGATAAAAGGCAAGAGAGTTTTGATAGCAGTTGTGCTGTGGGTACAGATTACGTGAGCACTCTTGCTTTACTTTCTGAAAATAAAATGTCTTTGCTCTCTTGTGTTGTTCTTTTGTCTGGTAATAAGTGGCTGCCAAAGAGTGAATTGGTGATTCCCATTTGGATATGAGTTTTTGTAATAATGTAAAAATTAAAATCTCTTTGAACAGGAGAGGGTGCCGTGCTCCAGGTTTTTGTTGTCTATATTTGGGCACACAGAGTTTCTTTCTCCTTTGCTCTGTTCCCACAGGCCTTGCCGAAACCCCCAGAGATGTTTCTTTACACTACAGAAGTATGGGCACGTCATGCCCCATTGCAATTTTCTTTAAATTACCTTGCTCTCTATAGGTGTGCCAAGGTTTCAGATTGCTATGTGTGACATTTTCATAATTTAACTGTAATTATGAGTGACATTTCAATGACTATGAGTGACACTTTCTCACGAGCAAACTCAAGCAGTGAAGATGAGGGAAACATAAAAATCTGGAATTGCGCCCATTGAGAAACATGACTGTGCCAGCAAAAGCACACTGTCATAGCATACCAAGTCAGTGTAACAGTAGATCATGATTTACACTCTCTTCCTGCACTGGGGCAATGGAGGTCTGCCCTGTGTCACTTTAACACAGTGAGTAATTGAATGTGTTGTAATGTGACACACTTTACACTTGGCACCCACGGCCTGATCGTGCGCTGCCAAGAAGGCATTTGCTAATTAAAACAAACACACTCGGTGACAAGTGCACTGCACAATACACTGAGACTGAATACATCAAATTACTTAAGTTAGGCCTTAACAAGAAACATTTCAATATTTCTGCCAGGTGACTCGGTGTGACCAGGCTGCTCATCTCACTTTAATTAACTGCATGATGTATTCTGGGAGCTGCAGTGCAGACCGGGTCCAGATTAGTTGTTCCAACTGAGGACAAAACTTTGCTGATTTGTAAAAGAAAAGTCCATGGCTGGCACGTGTGTGAGAGCGAGGAAGGGCGGAGGTCTGGAGTGCCACAGGCCCTTCCTAAATAGATTTGATTTAAAAAAATCTGCTGAACACAGGAGTGCTAGATTTTGCTGGTCACCTTACTAAGGTGGGCAGACATTCGCTACAAGCTTCCCACCCCTCTCCCCACATCAATTTTACTGGATGCATCCTATTCCATCGAGAAAAAAATAACATGTGTACAGAAACAGAAAAATATAGCAGTTTCTGCTCACAATACCTTGCAAAACCGGGGTACTGAGAAGACATTTGCAAGCCTCCCAGATAAGAAGCACGCCTCTGTTCCTGACAGGCCTTGTTGAACCCCCCAGGGAGGTTTCTTTAAATTTCTAAAGTATGAGCATGTCGTGCCCCAGTGCAAGATAGTTAAAACTAACATCGTGTGCCTTCGATTTCCCTCTCTCCTCAACCCCACCCCAGCCTCCTCCCCCCATCCAACTCTGCCCTGACTTACAAAAACATCGAAAAAACGTTTGCATCAAAAGAATATTTTCACACACGCTGCAAATAAACTGGTGGTTTAAATCTTCCGACAGCAGCAGGAGAACTCCAGTAGATCAGCAGAAGAATTCTTCCAGGCGAGGAAGCAAAATGCAACTCTCAGACCAAGATAACCTTGACAGGACAGCAACCTAAGGAAGCAAAAGACAGCAAACGGGAGGAGAGAAGAAATGCCACACTACTAGAAAAAGTTAAAGAATTCAGTAACTTTATGCTCCTGGTTTCGCGGCACTTCCTGCCATCTGTAATGCTGTCCCCTTCATTGGTGTAACATGATCAGTGATTACCTTACTGTAATGGTGTAGGGTGTGGGACCAGGCCTTGTGCTGATCGCTAGCGCAGGGGTGGAGGCGCGCAACGGACACCAGTCAGCCTTACACCCAATGCTAGTCGGAAGTCACATGCCCGAGCGCACGCCTTCCATTTATTGGTTCCCCGCAGGCCACGCCTGGCCTGCGGATGAGTGGATGCGTGTGTGCAACAGCTAGAGTGCTAACAGCACTACATCCCTATCCAACTTTACAAACTTTGATTTTGTTCTGGCAAATGTTCCAAAATTGGGTGATCAGTCTATCATAGTCTCAATATGAAGCGCTGTACTTGCGTGTCCCTTGTTGACGACTTCAGGGGCTCAGCTGACAGGCATAGTCCTTTAGCTTCTGACTCGGGGGTGGATTGGGCCGTAGGTTGTATCGCTGGGGTTGGTTTCGACCATGTTCTCGGTGGTGTGGGGTAAGCATGGGCGGATTTTGCGAATTGGCAATCCG
Source organism: Lissotriton helveticus (assembly GCF_964261635.1). Taxonomy (NCBI): domain Eukaryota; kingdom Metazoa; phylum Chordata; class Amphibia; order Caudata; family Salamandridae; genus Lissotriton; species Lissotriton helveticus. Next base: position 746,952,249 of record NC_136071.1, on the reverse strand, counting down.
CGAAATTGCGTATTTACGGATTCGCAATCCGCAAAATCCGCGAACTCTCGCGAATTTGCGGATTTTTTTTTTGTGTTCGCAAGGATTTCTGCCAGTTCGCGAGGATTTTGTACCAGTTCGCAAACGCGAACTTACTTTTCGGGTAGCAACGGTCGCGAACATGTTGTTTCTACATCTGGTTCATCACAGCACCCTCTGTTTCACCACTGCCACCCTCTGTTTCACCACTGCCACCCTCTGGCTCACCCATGCCACCCTCTGGCTCACCCATGCCACCCTCTAGTTCATCACTGTAGATTATGGGTGGAAAAGCACACCTGCCCTGCCTCAACTGACATAAATGAATTAGGGGCTGATTAATGTGTTACTGAATTTGAACTTCCTGGCTGGAACCTGCTTCCTTATCTGTAATTGCTTTCTCTGAGCCTGCTGTGAGGGTCAGAGCAGGGTCATAGAATAGTTGCAAGTAGGCAACTGAACTCTGGAGGGGCCCCTCAGGAAGCACTACAGGGAATGGTTACTAATGAAAAGATTGAACTTTTGCACCTGCTGAGTGCTTTCAGTTTTGCAAAAATCCAAATATCCAGCAGCATCCACAAAAAGTAATCCTTCCAGGTCAAGATCCCTGGCACCTGCTTCCTTATCTGTAATTGCTTTTTGTTGCAGTGTAATTTTTTTAACAGGACCTTTGTTGTATACTTGTAGCTATTCTCTGAGCCTGCTGTGAGGGTCAGAGCAGGGTCATAGAATAGTTGCAAGTAGGCAACTGAACTCTGGAGGGGCCCCTCAGGAAGCACTACAGGGAATGGTTACTAATGATGAGTTTGAACTTTTGCACCTGCTGAGTGCTTCCAGGTCAAGATCCAAATCAAAGTGACCAGCACATGAAGAAAGCACTGAGAGGAGCCTGCTGGACAGGAACAGGAAGTTGGAGACTGTGGGGCACTTCCTTCCTCCCACCCTCCCAAAATGGACTCCTTGCAAAAAAAAGTGCAGGCAAATGTCAACCTGAGGAGTTATTCTAATAAAAATCATAATTTTCAAGGTTTATGCTGCCTGCTGGTGGATATCTTGTGCGAAATTGCAAATTTAGCAATCTCGCAATTGCGAGATTGTCGCTGCCCGCCGCATCTATGTTTTCGCGAGTGTTTACTCCCGCGAAATTGTATAGTATTCTAGTTGGCAAGTGCGACCAAGCAAAAAAATCCGCTTTGCACGGATTTACGAATTTTCGGTAAGTTCTCGAGAGTTCGCGGATTGCGAATTTACTAAAAATCCACAAAATCCGCGAGCGGAACGGATTTTGCGCCCATGCTTAGTGTGGGATGCTCCTGGTAGGGGTTTGCATTGTTGATGGTCCACTCTCTGGCTCCGGCATTACTTCTTGTGTCCCTGCTGGCGAGTTGTTTTCATCCTCTTGCGTTGGAGCCCCGGGCGATGCCCCAGTGTTGTCCAACGATTCCGAGTTGTTGGCCAGCCCAGGGGATACCACTTTGAACCACGAGGTGTTCCTCGACACTTCTTCTCCTTCCTTGCGCGCGGTCACCATAGTTCCTTTTGTGGCTGTCACAATCCACGGTCCCGGTTCGTAGGGCGTCTGGAACTTCCCTCCAGGGTGTCTGTTCCGTATGACCACTTGGTCTCCCCGGCACAGCCGTCGTGGTGTTGCTCTTCGACGCTGACTTGCTTGCTGATTGTTCTGTCGCCTCCGCTCCTGGGTCTCATCTGTGTCATTCGGGGTCGGTACCATCCCCGGGGTAGTGGGGAGGAGATCTCTGCGTTGTCCTTGGAACATGAGGGCCCACGGGCTTCTCTGGGTGGTGCAATGAGGGGTCCCTCTATATTCCCGTAGGAAGTCATGTGTTCTCTGTTCAGGATCTGCTTGCTCTACCATCGCTATCCGGAATGTCTTGTTTAGAGTTCGCATAAATCTTTCGGCCTCCCCATTTGCTTGCGGCCATTGGGGTGTTATGCGCCGGTGTGTGATGCCTCTAGCCTTCAGGAAAGTTGCGAACTCTGCTCCCTGGAACGGTGGTCCATTGTCGCTTTTTAGTTCTTCCGGGTATCCAAACATGGAGAATAATTTTTCGAATGCTGGCCCCACGTGTGTGAAGGCAGTGGAGTCGATTCTTTTAACGAACGGGTATTTCGAGTATGAATCAATAGCCACTAGTGTGTGTCCTTCTCCCGGAAAACTTCCGAAGTCCACACTTATTTTGGTCCACGGTGTGGTGCAGGCCTCCTCCGTGATGATCGGGGCCGGCCTCTCCGGATCACCCGTCATTTGACATGACAGGCAGTTCTTCACATATTCTTCCACTATAGTTTCCAGCTCGGGAAACCACACCTTCTCCCGCATGCGGGCCTTCATTTTCGTGGTGCCTTGGTGGCCGCCATGGGCGAGCTGCGTAGCTCGATGCCTAAGGTGTCGTGGTACCACCAGTCGTGTTCCCCTTAGTAGCACGCCATCGTCGGTGGCACTGAGTTCATGACGGACATGCCAGCTTTGTGAGGGCCTCCTTGTCCGCTGCCGTCCAGGTGTTGGGGGGTGTAGGTAATTGGCCCAGGTTCCTTCCTGGATGGCTTGTAGCGATCTCACGTACGGGTTGTCATCAGCGGCCGCTTCTTTGATTTCACTGATGGTCATGCACAGGGGGCAGGATGTGAGTGCCACCCATCGGGCGTACTCTTCGCAGTCATCATCGGTGGAGGTCGGCTCCTGAGGTAGTGGATGGCGTGATAGATAGTCCGCCGGGTTCTTGGCTCCTGGCCGATACACCACCTCCATTCCATACGATTGCAGCTGGATCACCCATCTTTCAATGCGTGGTGGTGGATGCGGGGCTGTGCCCTTGAAGAGGTGTACTAGGGGTTGGTGATCTGTGACCATAACGAATGGGTGGCCCTGTAGGTAAAGGTGAAAATGGCTGCAGGCCCACTTGATCGCCAGGGCTTCCCGCTCGATTTGGGCATACCTGGTCTCAGTGGGGGTCAAGGCCTTGCTAGCGAACGCTAGTGCTGTCCATTGTCCGGGCTCGTGTTCCTGGGTCAGGACTGCCCCCAGGCCTACCGGGCTGGCGTCGACAATGACCTCGGTGCGTTTCCCAGGATCAAAGTAGGACAGTGTGGCGTTTTCTAGGAGGGCATCCTTGATGCTCTGGAATGCTTCATTTTCCTTAGTGCCCCACTGCCAAACGACGTCCGTTTTGGTGAGGGCTCGTAGGGGTTTGCTTTTCGTGGCTAGACCCGGTATGAATCGGCCACAGTATGTGGCCATCCCAAGGAAACTTCTCACCTCCGTTGGTGACTTGGGCGCTGGAGCGTCTTTGATGGACTTGGATTTCCTCGGGTCGACCTGAATTCCTTCCTGGTAAATATGTAGCCAAATAATTCAATAGATGACTGAAAGAATTGACATTTGTCTTAGTGGAGTGTCGCTCCTTATGTGCTTAGTCTCTTCAGGACATTCCGCAGATGTTTGTAATGGTCAGATGCGGTGGATGAGTGTATTAGGATGTCATCGCTGACGTTGATAACTCCTGGCAGCCCCGATAGGAGCTCTCTGATGGTGTTTTGGAACACCTCAGCTGCTGACGATATGCCGAAGTTGAGGCGTTTGTAGCGCCTGAGGCCGAGATGAGTGCTGAATGTGGTGATGAATCGGCTCTCCTCCGCAAGGGGTAGTTGATGGTATCCAGCATTAAGATCAATTTTGGAGAACCATTTTGATCCATTCACGTCGGCCACTATGTCGTCCATTGTGGGCGTCAGGTGTCTCTCTCTCCGGATGGCGTTGTTCGGTAATCGCATGTCGATGCACAAACGGATTTTGCCCGGCTGTTTAGGCTTTTCGACAATGACCATGGGTGAGACCCATGGGGTAGGTCCCGTCACTTTTTCAATGACCCCAAGATTCTCTAGTTTCTCAAGTTCTTTCTCCACCAGGGGTCGGAGGTGGAAGGGTATCCGGTGGTGGCGCAAAGCTGTGGGGGAGATCGATTTGTCAATGTGGAGCTTGATGGGGTCACATTTTATGCACCCTAATCCCTTGAACAATTCAGGGAACCGCTCTAGCAATTCTCCACTTGGTGAGCTCGGATCCGGTTGGCGAAGGCTATCAATTTCAGATCCTCTGCCGTATGGCTACTCAGTAGGGTGTCAGCTTCCCGGTTGATGATGTGGATTGTTGCCGTTACTTCCTCCTCATCTGCTCGGATGGGTATCCCGATCTTCCCCTTGAGAAATAGGGGTGTGTCCGCGCCATAGGCGAAGATTCTCGTTTTGGACAGTAAGACCTCGGGGCGGGGACGCGGCTTGTTGAATTGTTGCAGTCCCATCACATTCACGGTGGCCCCCGTGTCGATTATCGCCTTCACTTCGCTTTGTCCCATTTGTACCACGCAGGTTGGCTGTGGTCGTCGCCGCTGCTTGAGTTCCCGGGCGAAAGAGACGACGAATGCCTCTTCGTCTTCCGAATCTGAATCATCATAGACCGTGGGCAGGTGTTTCTCTGACTTCTCCGGGGCCGGGTCGGCTAGTGACAGTTGGCGGACTGCTTTAGTGGGTGTCCATGATTTCTTGGGGTTTCTAGTCTGGTTCTTCCTGCGGCAGACTGATGCGAAGTGGTTCCCACAGGTCTGTCCCTGAGCCGGGCAATCCTTGGCCGTGTGTGGTTCATGGCCGCAGTATCCACAGCGGGCCTGAGGTGACTTCCTTCGATATCCTTTCTGTGCCTGACCACGTGTCCTAGGCCGCACAGCGTCCGCGCGTTCTATCTTGATGTTCTCCGTCTTGATCGGGGTTTTGTGTAGGGCCTGTTCCATGGCCGTCGCTCTGACGTCCGAGAGCTCGTGGGATCTAGCCAGGATGAGGATGTCTTCCAAGGAGATTCCGGGCTTACGAAGGATTTGGCCTCTCAATGTCTGATCCCGGCATCCCTGGATCAATTGCCTCCTTATGGCTCTGGGCTGGTCCTCGTCAGTGGAACTGGCCAGCTCCCTGACCCGCGTGTGGAATTGATCCATAGTCTCTCCGTTTCGTTGACGTGCCTGTCCCAACTTGAATACCTCGAAGTCCACGTTCAATTGGGGATCAAAGTGTCCGTTGAGAGCGGCAACTGCGGCAGCATAGCTGGCCGCCGCACCCGTGTTAGGGAGGTGTTTGAAAAGTCTGAATATCTCATCCCCTGCGTAGTGGAGTAGTAAGGATCTTTTTACTGCGTCATCCGTCTCTCGTGTGACTACAAAGTAGTTCTCTAGTCTTTCTAGCCAAATCTTCCAGCGAGGTGAGGCCGTGGACGGGTCAATTGCTTCGCTGAATGGCGGCAGAACCCCGGCTGCGGCGTTCTGGAAGGGGATATTAATGACAGGCGCTGCCCCATCTCCATCCCCCATGGCGGCGACTCCCAATTAGGGCGGTGATAACTTCTGGTCTAGTCAGTCCCCTCAGGAATTCGCAGCAGCACGTGTACCTGTGCAGGGATCCGCACCATCCGCTCTCCTCGTGCCGCGGCTTCCTCCTGCGCCACGTGCGCCGTGTCTGGCCAGGCGCGGGATGTTCAGGATTGCTCCAGACGAACTTCCAGGTTTCCAGGGCGTTGGCAGTTGTTCCTCCAGGCGTCGGCACACTCCCCCGGGTCACAGCAAGCCAAAAACACGGTGCACGCGAGATGCGTGAGGGTTTGCAGGGCGTTTTCCCGCTTCCCACGCGAAATGCGTGAGGTTCGGCAAGGCGTCGGTGCCGCGGACCATGCGAGATGCGTGAGGTTCGGCAAGGCGTCGCAAAACACCAAACCGGGGCACCGCAGGAACCAGCAGACGGCTCGCACCCTCACCGGAGGGCAGCCAGAGGAGGGAGGTCGCGCCCCAGCAGGCAGGCAGGGCAGTGGCAGGGAGGAGCGCTCCGGCAGCAGCAGGCTCACTGGTAGGAGCCGGGACATGCGCGGTCGGCGCCGCGGAAGAGGAGCGGACCGCTCCGTCGGGTGCAGGTGCACGGGCGTGGGTTGGGCCCCCTCCGCTCGCCGCCAGTGTAATGTGTAGGGTGTGGGACCAGGCCTTGTGCTGATCGCTAGCGCAGGGGTGGAGGCGCGCAACGGACACCAGTCAGCCTTACACCCAATGCTAGTCGGAAGTGACGTGCCCGAGCGCACGCCTTCCATTTATTGGTTCCCCGCAGGCCACGCCTGGCCTGCGGATGAGTGGATGCGTGCGTGCAACAGCTAGAGTGATAACAGCACTACACTTACTAAGTGCTGATTGGCTGCTGTGCAGAAGTTAGCCAATCCAAATTCCCCATTTGAAATGGGGATGAAATGCAGGAAGTAAACGTACTTTCGAGTTGACGTGGTACATTTGAAAACAAAGGTGAGGTTTCAGTTTGAAGCACGCGCCCCCCCCTGACATGACGGCATGCCCCCCCAGGGGGTGTGACCCACAGATTGAAGAAGTCTGGTCTATGAAGTATTGCGGTAATACCTACAAATTATGGCTCTACTTAAACTTTTGTTTTTTTAAACGTGCAGTTATCCCTAAAGTGCTGTAAAAATATATAGAAAATGATAAATACATTTCTCTACCTATTAACACTTTAATAAAGAGCTAAATGTAGGGAACAACTTTAAAACCTATTACTTATCTATATGTAAGACCGAAATACAGAACGCAGTAAAACACAGACAAAATGTGCTGAATATGTATGATAAACACAGTCATTAGCCAATCACATACTGTCTTACCATGCACATGTTCCATGGTTTCTGCAAAATTACCACGGTACACTGCGAGCCAATATATAACTAAGTATTAAAAAAAATATTTAACTTTAACACTACTTACACTATTCACACACCCTACCAAAAATTACCATTTACACTAAATAATCTATTTTCTTGCCACATTACATCTACATCTGTTAACACACTTTCACAATTTGCTTGATTCAATTACCACACTCCACTATGCACCACTCCACTCTAAGCCACTCCACTCTTAACCATTACACTGCACGCTATTACACTCTATGCCTTACCATTTTATGGTACTCCAGTGTACGCTAATACACTGTACGACCTTCCACTCGATGCTACTCCACTCAACGCTATGTCACTATATGCAACGCCACTATATGACACTACACTTTGTGTTATTAAACTCTATGTCACTCCACTTCAGTGTACACCACTGCACTGTACACTATTCCTTGGTATGCCACTGCGCTTAATGCTACTCCACTGTACGCCACTCCACTATATGCCTATCCACTGTATAACAATCACTGAATGCTTGTACACTGCACTTTATTCCATTCTATGACACTACACTCTATGCCAATACACTTTTCACCAATCCACTCTACCATACTACATTCTGCTCTATTCCACTGAGAACTCCTCTCTATGCCACTCTACTCTACACTATTCCACTATGTGCTACTCCACTCTGTCACTACACAGTATGGCAGTAACACTGAATGTTATTCCATTCTTCACCTCTCCACTGTGCAAATCTCCATTGTATATCACTCCTCTCTTTGCCACACAATCCTTGCCTCTACACTGTACAACAGTCCACTCTGTGCCACTCCACAATAAGCTATTACACTTACACCACTACAGCCTACCCCACTCCACTCTATGGTATCCACTCTACAACACTTCCCTCCATGCCATTCCACTGTATGCCACTCCATTGTACACCACCACAGTCTCTGCTATTCCACTATACACCATACACTGTACTTCACTCCACGCCATTCTAGTCTATGCTATTCCACTGTACCCTACCTCACTGTGTGCTATTACACTCAACGCCTCTCCACTCTGCACCACTGCACTCTACCCCACTCCATTGTATGCTATCCCACCATATGCCACTCCAGTATATGCCACACCTCTCTATGCTATTCCAATGTATGCAACTACACTGTATATAACTCTACTCTGCAACACTCTACTTTACACCACTCCCCTCTATGCCACTCCACTGTGCAACACTCTACTCTATGCCATCCCACTGTATGACAATCCAATCTAACATACTCTGTACATCACTGTACTGTATACTGTTTCACTATATGCTGCTCAACTGTACGACACTTCAACTGTACAACACTCCAATCTATGCCACTCCATTGTATGCTACTACACTCTATGCAACTCCACTGTATGACACTCCACTATATGTCACTCCACTCTACGCAACTCTAATATGCGCTATTCCACTCTACACCACTCCACTCTACTCCATTCCACTCTATGCCAGTCTATGCCATTCTAATCTATGCCACTCCAGTCTACACAACTGCACTGTATGCAACCTCACTATACAATGATGACACTCAGCTGCTTTTTGCCTTGGAGGGTCTGCCTGCCTCTATCGCAGGTTCTCTAACCCTCTGAATGCATGCTGTCTTTGATTGCATGGAGAGCAGCCAACTTAAATGCAATGCACAAAAGGCTGAAATGATCTCTTTGGGGTCACATGTGTCCAACTGGTGAGAAGACCTTTGACCCCCTGCGTTGGCATCACCACCACTTTTTCCCTATTTGTTTAAAACTTAGGGGTGAAGTTGGATAATGCCATCTCTATGAGGGCTCAGATCTCTGTGGTGTAGGCCAATGCTTTGCACTGCTCCTATTTCTCCCCCAGATTTTGTTCAAAGCCTTAGTGATGGTTCACAGGTCAGTGTTTCTTTAAAGCACTGGTTATTTGAAGGAGAGATCCACTCAGTATATTCCCTTCAGATCGTTGCTCTCTGCTTCTGCTTCACTTTTGGTTAACCCTTGCTTTAAGTGGGTCCAAAGGGGCTGCAAAGCATTTTCTTTCCTGGCTGCTAAGGCGTGCGGAGTGAGCTTCCTTGAGAATTACACTGGAACTCTTCTGAGCTCACTTTCTGAAAAGAAACTTACATACATTTTTTTCTCTGGGGCGAAGTAAGCTCTTAGCTGTGGGGTTGCGTACCTGGACTATGCCTGTTAGCACTGGGACACTCTTCTGAATAGCTGTGCGCTCCACGCATCCCACCAACAAAATACACCACTCCACTCTATGACAGTCCATTGTACTCTATTGCACAGTACATCACTCCATTCTATGCCACTCCACTGTACATCTCTTCACTCTACGCCAATCCACTCTACCCTACTACACTCTAACCTTTTCCACTGTGTGACAGTTAAATTTACACCACTCTACTGTACACTATCCCACTGTATGCCACTCTACTCTATGTCACTACATTTGTACAGCACTAACACTCAACGTTATTGCACTCTACACCACTCCACTGTACGTTACTCACTGTATGCCACTCCACTCTATGCTACTCCACTGTATGCCACTACGCTCTCTGCTATTCCACTGTGCGCCACTCCACTTTACAACACTCCACTCCACAGTGCACTATTACACTGTATGCCACTCTACAGTACTCCACTCCACTCTACTCCATTACACTCTATGCCACTCCACTCAATGCCACTCCAGTCTACAACAGTGCGCTGTACACCAATCCACTATACAACACTCCACTCTATAACAATCCACTGCACCCTATTACACTGTACATCACTCCATTCTGTGCCACTCCGCTCTATGCCACTCCACTCTAAGCCAATCCACTCTAACCTATTACACTGTACCATATTCCACTATATAACACTCAAATCTACACCAGTCTACTGTACACTATTCCACTATATGCCACTCCACTCTACATCTCTGCATTGTACAACACTAGCACTCATCGTTATTACACTCTACACTACTCCTCTGTACACTACTCCACTGTATGCCACTTCAATCTACTCCACTCCATGCCATTACACTCTATGCTATTCCACTTTATGCCACTCCACTCTACAACACTCCACTCTACAGGACACTGTTACACTGTACTTCACTACAGTCTACCCCTCTACACTCTACCCCGTTCAACTCTACAACACGCCACTCTATGGTGTTCCACTCTACAACACTCCACTCTCCGCCACTACACTGTATGCCACTCCACTCTATGCCACTCCAGTTTACACTATTCCACTGTATGCCACTACTTTGTACCTCACTCTACTCTACGCCACTCTACTGTAGGCTACTCCACTATATGCTCCTCCACTCTACACTATTCCACTCTACGCCACAACACTCATTGCCACACAATGCCAGTCTACTCTACCATCTTCTTCTACACTGTACAACACTCCACTCTACAACAGTTTACTTCACTGTGTGCCACTCCACTGTCTTCCACTCTACCACGCTCTGTAACACTCCACTCTACAGCACGCCACTGTATGACTGTACACTCCACACCACTGTCCCCTACTCTACTCTAAGACCCTACACTCCATGACACTTCACTCTAAAACCCTCTACAACAATTTACTCCACTCTACTCCACTCTACTTCACTCTACTGTATACCGCTTCACTCTACTCCAGACAACAACACTCCACACTACAACACTCCACCCCACTCTATGCCACTCCACTGTACTGTATGACATGCTACTCCACTGTATGCCACTCCACTGTAGAACACTTTTCTCAACTGTATGCCCCTCCATTCTATGACTCTACTCTACAACACTCCACTATACAAGAATATGCTGTGCAATACTTTTCTCCACTCTACTCTACGACACTCCTCTTGATGAAACTCCGCTCTACACTACTCTATGCCACTGTACGACACTCTACTCCACTCTAATCTACGACCTTCACTCTACTCCGTTGTGATCCACTGTGTGACACTGTACAACACTCCACTCTACAACACTCCTCTCAACGGCACTCCACTCTACAACTCTGTACTCCACTCTATTGCATTGTAAGACAATGTAATCAACGACCCCCAACGAGACGACACTCCACTCAATAACATTCCACTCTATGTTTCAAACACATTTTTAATTTAAAGAAAACATTGTAATAAAAAAAGTTTTAGGCTAAGTGATAGGAAAACTTTATTCATGTTCTCTATACAAAAGCAACTTAAACTACATTAACATTCGAAATTCTCCAGTCATAGTTATAACGTACCCTTAAAATTTTAGCCCCAGTGAGAACATGATATAACTCATGCTCCTCTGTATACAGTGTTATCAACTTACTAGCCACACTACATCAACTATGCTGCTGCCAAGCACAGTGTTCTTATAAATGATGCTCTTTTAGATGTCAACAGTCTTGATATGAATGTAAAGCGATACCAAAGGGGATGATGGATGGAGTGCTTGAGCAAATCAAACACTCACCCCCAGTCAACTGATCTGGGTTTAATCCGTCATCTTTCTTTAGCTCACTCCACCACCCCAGTTCAGACATGGCAATATGCAAATCAGTCTGACCCTGTGCTTCATGGGAACAGTCCAGCCCGAACTGCCAAGCCATGTCTTCCCTGGACCGGAAACAAGCCTCCTGGGACCGATTTCGGATTCATAATCCTCATCAGTCAGGCTATCTTGAATCCAATGGCAGAGTGAGCAAGGGACCCACGTCTGGGCATACCCTGCCAACTTAGGGTGAACAAAGCGATACCAAAGGGGATGAAGGACGGAGCGCTTGAGCAAATCAAACACTCACCCCCAGTCAACTGATCTGCGTTTAATCCATCATCATTCTTTAGTTCACTCCACCACCCCAGAACAATGATTATTTTGGAGCACACAGATACCCATAAAGTCCGAGTACGTGTTAATCATGAAAACATAAAGCGAATCCTCCTTAGGAATAAGTAGTGGGGCTTTTGTCAATTCTTTTCTTTATTTCCATCAAATTCCACTCTCTTAGCCAAAGCGTTTCGCCGTGGTTGGATTAACCTGCGGCTTCGTCAGGGCTTACGCTTTTCTTCTGTGTGTGATATCTCGCAGGAGTCCTTGTCTCCAATGTATAATATCCTCAAACTGAGATTCAGTTTATTGGTACTTCAAAATATTTGTAATGTTCCGTTCTGCTGACCAATAGGTGTTCAAAATTATCTTCGTTTCACTTTTTGATATGCCCAAAGATTCTTGCCCGGTTTGTTTGTAATATGGCAGTATCCAAAAGTTAGCTCCTTAGAGTGTTAGTAAACTGCCTCGAAAACGGTCTGTATTTACCTATTCTCCGATAGTGTAATCCTCCAGTCGCGTCTCGCCCGTGTGCAGGCACACTCCACCACCCCAGTTCAGACATGGCCATATGCAAATCAGTCTGACCCTGTGCCTCATGGGAACAGTCCAGCCCGAACTGCCAAGCCATGTCTTCCCTGGACCGGAAACAAGCATCCTGGGACCGCTTTTGGATTCATAATCCTCATCAGCCATTCTATCTTGAATCCAGTGATATCGCTTTGTTCGCCCTAAGTTGGCAGGGTATGCCCAGACGTGGGTCCCTTGCTCACTCTACCACTGGATTGTGTCTGAACTGGGGTGGTGGAGTGAGATAAAGAATGATGATGGATTAAAACCAGATCAGTTGACTGGGGGGTGAGTGTTTGATTTTCTCAAGCGCTCCGTCCATCATCCCCTTTGGTATTGCTTTGTTCGCCCTAAGTTGGCAGGGTATGCCCAGACGTGGGTCCCTTGCTCACTCTACCACTGGATTTAAGATAGCCTGGCTGATGAGGATTATGAATCCGAAACCGGTCCCAGGATGCTTGTTTCCCGTCCCGGGAAGACATGGCTTGGCAGTTCGGGCTGGACTGTTCCCATGAGGCACAGGGTCAGATTGATTTGCATATGGCCATGTCTGAACTGGTGTGTCAGTCAGTCAAAATTAACTTTATTTGGTTTGTCATAACCATAAAGCATGTAAAACACATTTCATTTCATACAAAGGTAAAAGAGAAACATTTTCCATTTTAACAAATACTGTTAAAATTTCTTATCTGGCGGCGCACCTTTAGTCGTTTCCGGCTTTCGTAAGTAAGTTTTCTACTATTATCATGAATTTTACCCCCCCGACATATTAAAATGTATGATGTGGCGCCCATCCAACTTGTCACCGCATGTCTACAAGTGCGAATGTTTAAATCGATGAAGGGTGTTTTTAGCAAGTTCCTTCTTTCTGCTTTTACTATTTCGCAGACACACAGTAAGTGGCTTAAAGTTTCTATAGGGTACCCACATAAACGACATGCCTTTTTTTGATGGTTACTTTTCCAGGAGGGGGCTAAGTCCTTCGAGCAATAATCACCAAATCTATATGCCATGAACTTTCTTTTGAGTGACAGTCGGAAATGGGCTGCTAGATAGGGTTTAGGTTTTAAGCTTATATACGAATTTCTTATAACCCAAGCATGGCGGCATTTTGCTAATCTCCTTTTGTCTTCTACTAAGGATAATGCTTTTGCCCTGTTGTTGCAGACTTTATTGAATGACGCCCTTTCCAACTTGCTTTTCCATACTTCCTCAATCTCCAGTTCTTCCAGGGCAATCCGCAAATGATCACCCCACGTGTTTGGATTTCTTTGATCGTGTTGTAGTTTTATTTCTGTCCAACATAAGTTGTCCAAAGTTCCCAATTCCGCTGTTCTAAGTTTCCTGCATAATTTTACCAAGGTTGCTTTCCTTTGAAATTCTTGATTCTGGAGTCCAAATTCCAAACGTATCTGTGCCGGCAAGGAACCTTTAAAGAGATTAAATACTGTTTTATAGACCTTGATCTGTAATTTGTTTAAGATGTTAATTTCTTGGCCATGCCAAGTTTCCAATCCATAGGACAAGTTTGGGAGCAATTGCGCTGCCATGATTTTTAGGAGGTGCCCATGTGAAGGGCATTGCAATTTCTTGTGCAACTGTTTGTAGGCAAATATTAGTGAATTGGCTTTTGCTGTGATCTCCTTTTTCTGGTCTATCCGAGATAGATTTCGTGTCATTTTGATGCCCAAGTATTTATAAACCCCTATTTCCTCTATTTGTGTGTTATTTGCATACCATTTGTATTTCCCTTGCTCACTCTACCACTGGATTGTGTCTGAACTGGGGTGGTGGAGTGAGCTAAAGAATGATGATGGATTAACTCCAGATCAGTTGACTGGGGGTGAGTGTTTGATTTGCTCAAGCGCTCCATCCATCATCCCCTTTGGTTTCGCTTTGTTTGCCCTAAGTTGGTAGGGTATGCCCAGACGTGGGTCCCTTGCTCACTCTACCACTGGATTCAAGATATCCTGGCTGATGAGGATTATGAATCCGAAACCGGTCCCAGGATGCTTGTTTCCAGTCCAGGGAAGACATGGCTTGGCAGTTCGGGCTGGACTGTTCCTATGAGGCACAGGGTCAGACTGATTTGCATATGGCCATGTCTGAACTGGGGTGGTGGAGTGAGCTAAAGAATGGTGATGGATTAAATCCAGATCAGTTGACTGGGGGTGAGTGTTTGATTTGCTCAAACGCTCCGCCCATCATCCCCTTTGGTATCACTTTGTTCGCCCTAATTTGGCAGGGTATGCGAAGACGTTGGTCCCTTGCTCACTCTACCACAGGATTCAAGATAGCCTGGCTGATGAGGATTATGAATCCAAAACCGGTCCCAGGATGCTTGCTTCCGGTCCAGGGAAGACATGGCTTGGCAGTTCGGGCTGGACTGTTCCCATGAGGTACAGGGTCAGACTGATTTCCATATGGCCATGTCTGAACTGGGGTGGTGGAGTGAGCTAAAGAATGGTGATGGATTAAACCCAGATCAGTTGACTGGGAGTGAGTGTTTGATTTGCTCATACGCTCCTTCCATCATTCCCTTTGGTATCGCTTTGTTCGCCCTAAGTTAGCAGGGTATGCCCAGACGTGGGTCCCTTGCTCACTCTACCACTGGAGTCAATATAGCCTGGCTGATGAGGATTATGAATCCGAAACCGGTCCCAGGATGCTTGTTTCCGGTCCAGGGAACACATGGCTGGGCAGTTCGGGCTGGGCTGTTCCCATGAGGCACAGGGTCAGACTGATTTCCATATGGCCATGTCTGAACTGGGGTGGTGGAGTGAGCTAAAGAATGGTGATGGATTAAACCCAGATCAGTTGACTGGGGGTGAGTGTTTGATTTGCTCAAACGCTCCGTCCATCATCCCTTTTGGTATCGCTTTGTTATGAATGCAATCATTTAACATGCTATAAGTTATATAATATGAAAAGGAGGGAGCTGTGCATGAGGAAGGCACGAGCTATAGTTCATGTGGTATGGCTAGCGAGCTGACAACACTGGGAGATAGAATTATTAATAGTTTATGCAATGCAGCAAGACAACTTTTTGCGCTGCTTGAAAAGTAAAAGAGAGGAATCCACCATATTTACTAATATATGGCGCATTCCTTCAATGTCTCTCCACAGTGCACAATCTGCTATCTAGTGCTAACAATGCCATGGTGCAAGGGTGCCTGCTTTTTATGCATGATTGTTTTTGTGAAGGAAGGGGCACCTTCCGACAAAAAAACAAATCTCTGAGGCTTTTTCTTCTTTCTAAGTGTGCTGCAGAATTTAGCACACTGAGAAAGGGGAAACAAGGAAAAATCAACATATTTCTCCTTGTTTCGCCTACCCTAGGAAGGGGTAGCATTTTGACTCATTTCCAGGTCTATCACTCATGAAAAAGTGCCAAAATCCACGGGTGGATGCATGGGAATGAATGAAAGTGTTCCTTACTGTAATTTAGCCTTAACCTTTGCTTAAAACGTTGGTGCTGTTTCAGAAATCTGCATGGAACTTTCCCAAATCCGTTCATCCACTTCGCATCCATCATGAAATTAAACGTTTTGTACCAATACGTGAAACAGGGACCATGAAAAAATGGAATGGTCTAAAAATATTTATTTCCCATGTTAATTCCCTCTGAAAAGTTTTCTTTCTTTAACCGCTTCCCTGCGGGGCAAATTACGCTGCAGTGCGAGGGGTCACGGGGCTGGGCTAGGCGCTCCCGTTCTCAGGACGGCTCCCGGTCGTCATAAATCACGGTGGGCGTCTGCTCATGATGGCCGGGAGCCATCCGTACTCCGCCCACTGATTACTTCCCTCGCACAGGCGGGGAATAAATACCACCTGAGCTGAGCGGCAACGGTTGGCCGGCTCCTGGCCGTCATGAGCACACGCCTTCTGTGACTCATGACGGCCAGGAGCTGTCATGAGCACCCAAGGAGTTAATACAGAAAAAATGGCTGAATGCAATTACACAAATTTGGCAAAATGTTCAAACTTTACTGAAAAAGCATGCTTTTTGTTATTTGGTCTAAATCCAGGCAGCTTATGAAAATTATTTGTTATCAGTTATATTGTATAGGTACTTCCCTTGGTTGTGTATGGAGTCATATGTGTAGTGCATTAATGTTCCTGTCTTGGTTGCTTTTCTATTTAACCCCTTTGCAGCAGCACGAATTCCGCCGCGTCGCGATGGGGGGCGGGGTTGGGCGTCGCGCTGCTGTAGTCATAAATTATGGTGGGCGTGTGCTCATGACGGCTGGGAGCCGAAAGAACTCCGCCCACTGATTAATTCCCCCGCCCAGGCGGGGAATTAACAGCGGATGGGCGGAGCGGCAGTGTTATCACAGCTCCTGGTCGTCATGAGCACATGCCTATCGTGACTCATTACGGCCAGGAGCCGCCATGAGGACAGAAAAGGTTAAAATTGCTATTTGCACTTTTTGAAGGTCAACCAGAGGCAATATTTCAGGTTTGTTTTCTCAAGTTATGAACCAGAGCTGTGTTTTGTCTGGAGAGTGTTGGGCTTTTTGTTTATTCTCTCGGTAGCACATAGCCTAGACTTTCCTCCTAATCGGAATCTTAACGGTAGCATAACAAAACTTGAGGGGCCCCCCAACAAAATACATAGAGCCCCCCCGACCTAGGAGTTCCCAAGCCAGAGGCCTGACGCCCATGCAGAGTGCTGGGTGAGTTTCCCCTGGAGCTCAGGGACCCCCTTCACCATTGGGACTGTGGGGCTAATGTTATGCCACTGAATCTTAATGGTCATCATCAACCTCCCAGGAGGGACCTCGAATTGGGAGTGTGCAAGAACGGTTGCCATCCCAAACTGGTACATTATGTTGACATACGCATCCGTTTTGATGCTTATGGTCTTCAACAGTGAAGATCAATAGTTACTCCACTAGTTTTTTTGCAGTGTGGTTTTCTGGGTCCACAATCTTCACCTCAAATTAATGTATCAAATCTTGCAATGTTTCACAAGTGTAATAAACCACAACTAATATGAGTGGGTTGTGAGAGAATACAGTTATAGTAAATGTCATCTCAACACCGTTGGCTTATTGTGGAGTCTATATCCTTCTCATATGAAAAGGTTATTTTGCCATCGTATTTCATAATTTTCAAAACTAATAATGAGGATAGTACCTTTATGTGTAACAGAATCATCTAGTAATATTATCTCTAATTAAAAATATTATGACAGCAATTTTTATAATAATGTTTCAAATGTATTACTACGATTAAAGGAATAGCCGTATTATTATTGTTTATTACTATTCTTCTTATTATTATTATTAGTTGTAGTAGTGATATTGTCATAAGAATAAGAATAATCATGATAATGATACTACTACTACGACTACTACTACTACTACTACTACTACTAATAATAATAATAATAATAACAATAATATTATTAATAATAATAATAATATTTCTAACGCGTTCATGCCACACGAATGTGACATTTACCCTTTGGACAATTATTTTTGCCCTCTGGAGCAAAAGTCAATCAAGATTGCCGAGGTCAATGTTTGTAAATATGATATAAGAAGTATGACAATGCACTTTACTCCTACATTTAGGGCTAAGACGCGGTGCAACATGGACATAGATCTGCTGTTCAGCAAATATCGGCAGTCAGATCAGATGGAGTATGAACACCTTCACCAATCCGTACCTTGCAGGAACATGCATTTCATCCATATTTCAGCTATTTTGTTCTGATTGTCTACTGTTTTTGAGAACGTTTGTCTTAGCGATAATAAACGAAGCTACCCCGTGGTATGGAGTTATTAAACTTATTCCAAAACCGTGATTTTACGCCTGAAATCTGTTAGCACGTAGATGGAGCATGGGTCTACTCGCACGTCCATTGTCGTCAGTTTGCACAGTGAGTGCTTCGGTAAGTGCTTTTCCCTGAAGTTGTGCTTACTCATAACATTGCTGACTCGTCTTTCTAAAAAAGGCAAGAAGTGAAAGGTTATGATCTGACCTCTTGGCTTCTCGGAGTCAGATTGCATGCAAAGTCCAAACGAAGCCTCTCAGGGGATCCTACTGTAAGTGTGAACGTTCTGCTCAGGAAAGCAGGTGTGAACAAAGTCAACTTCGAGTACAACTACAAAAATACTTCTGTGAGGAGATAACAAGTTAGGGTAGTACCCCAGTGTAGCCAATTAGAAAGGAAGGCTAGAGGGAACATGTTTGTCTTTTGCAGGCTTCCTCTTGAATACGAAAGCGGGGTTGACGTGTGTTTAGCTTGACATCATTTCTGAGTACATTTAGCATTAAATATTCCTGGGACTTTAATCTAGCAGTGTAACGAGCTGTATCCCGCCACACTACACAATAATAGTGCCCCTTATGTAGTGACTAAGGGCGCAATACCAAAAGTTTCTACTTTTTTTTTTACCACAAGTGAATCATAAACACATCATTAAATTAAACCGAAAACAGGGTTAAGACACAACTTCACACAGAAAACGACATCTGAGTAGGTCGCTGAATAAACTGTCATTCTAACACCACGGCATGTGCCCACCGGGTCACTTTAATTGTTAGTGAAGTGAATATATAAACACATCTTTAGTGCCTGGTGTATCTAAATCATGCACCAAACGCTGCCTTGCTTGAACGGATGCGGAAATTAAGACATGCCACCATCAAGCAGGACATACAAACAAGATATACAATATAGCATGTGGAAATAAACTATATTTTTGGTTGTTTATTATTAAAACTAGGTTAATGTTATGTTTTGTTAACCATACTTATAAAGCGCATGGCTGCCCCAGCAACAGGGTGTCCCAGCGCTGAGAAAGACAGGTGGCTATCGAGAAGGATATAACTAAAGGTTAGAAAAAAACAGGTTTTAATCAGTTTCCTAAATGCCCAGTGATCTAAGGCCTGATTTAGAGTTCGGAGCATAGGGTACTCCACCACAAACATGACGGATATCCCATCCACCGTATCCCAGCCACTGTATCACAAGTGTCATAGGATAAAAGGAGGGACACTGGAATTATACATTTGCATAGAAGCAGCCTATTTTGCATAATGATGGATTTGCCACATTAGAAACATAATCCATCAACTGCTGTATAATTTGCAGATTTTAACAAAAAAAATTGTTTCCAGTTCAAATGGTTCAAAAGTTACTAAAAACGCTGTGCTGTGTGCTGCCGCACAGTGGAAGGCCATTTGAGAAGGCAGAATGGTCACCTTTCTGTTGCTTATTTCTATACTTGTAGGTTAAACTACAACTGATGAGGTACAACCTATGCTTGTACAGTGTTAATAAGCTTACAAATTACAATAGTGAACAAATACTATTACAAAATGTGCCTCTTTATGCTGCATAATTTGCCCTTTCTTGCCACATACTTTAGTCACTCCTGCCTCCTGCAGTTGAACTCAGTGGCCCTAAATGTACTGCACTTGTAATATGGCGGGTGGGATATCCATCACATTGTCCGAACTCTAACTCAGGTTCTCAGTGTCCAGTAATCTAAAGTCTGTTGCTTTGGTTGTTTTTTATCAGCATTTGTCTCCTCTATGCTGTATACTTTCGCACGTATGTGCACTACCTGCCCAGCGTATTTGCATCACACCTGTGACAAGCAATGAGCCCAAATATTCTATGGCGGTTAGTGTTGGCACCAGGTTGTAAGGGCTCTAGAAACTTTGGACCCAGCAGTACTTTATATAAAGAGCTCAAGGGTTAGACCAGAACCTTTGACATTGTTTTGTGACTGGGCCTTTCTAAGGGCAAATATATTGCCAATTTCCTGCTTTCAGTGAGTCACGGTGTCAAAGAGTGATCGAAATATCGAAATGGAACAGGTAGAGGTCAAGGACACAGACAAGGTATCAATGTCAAGTCATTTTTCTCGATTGTTAGACCATTGGCAGTCAAGCACTTTAAAATGCAAGCAAAGCAGAATATTTTTTTCACTTGTTGAAAATTTTTATTTTTGGCATGCAGACAAAATATCGGAAAAAAATGTTGTGTGGACTAAATATCGTGCCAAGAATATCGAGGACAAAACTATTGTGAATGTAAGTTTCTGTAGGTAAGCAAAGTTTTACTATATGTAACTCCACATATATGTACCTTGGCGATATATATATCTCCAAGGTAAGTAGTTGTGGAGTTAAGAATAGTAAACCTATACTTACCTATTTGCACTTACCTTCTGGATATTTTAGTCCTCAATATTTTTGACACCATATTCTATCAACACGATATTTGTGTTTTGGATATTCTGCCAGTGATCCGTATTTTTAAATCGATCAAGCAAGCATACTTTCCTTTTGTTTTAAAATGTTGTAACTTTGAGTCATTCATGAATTCAGCCTTAATAGGTGGGAAATATGCTTTTGATTTATGATGGGTAAACTAACTTCTAAATGCACTTTTCACAATACCATGTGGGTTAATTTTATAGTTTATTATTGTTTTTGTGTAGTGCTCACATAGTTATGACATATCTTCAGGGCACTAACAAAACATTACTGGCATCTTTCAAAAAACAAGTGAAATTGTTATTGATGAACAAATGCCTGGTCTAGCTCACAGAACCTCTTCTCCTCAGCATTGACAATTCACACTGGCTGCACTTGCGATCTGTCTCTCGGCACTATATTTGTTATGTTTCTTTCTGTTTGACTAGAGGTAGTTCTTTACACCGCCTTCGTACCAATACTTCCTGTACTGTTATTTTCACTATTATTATTGTCTGCTTTTCTTGTTTTCTCTCACCCTATTTCATGTTTAAAGCGCTCAGATACCCACTTGGGTCATGTTCGCGCTATATAAAACTCTAAATAAATAAATACATTTAAAACAAACAGCACCATTTGTATCTCCACCCAGGATTGAAATGAAAGAAGCAACTATAACGTGCTCTAGAGAGGCCAATATGATAAAGGACAATGCCTGGAAAGACTGTTGCAACCTTGAGAAATTCTACAAGTCAAGCCCAGGAAGCAATGTCACTACCAACGTAAAGGTCAATAAAACTCCCACACAAAACAATACCAACGTCTCTCTGCATTTGCCCATTACGTTCCCAGGGCTTACATAGGGAGCAACAACAACGAAAAATGGTGCAAAAAATGCGCAGGAGCTTGCTACCTCCCCAAACAATAAAAAGCTGGACTTTATCCCCCACTATGCCTCAAGGGGTAACCACGATATTCTTAATAGAAGCGTTCTGTTAAAACTATTTAAAGCACTCCCTTCTTTGAGCCATATCAACTCCAGGGACATTGAAAGTATAGAGTTCCATCAGAATCTGCATTCCGAGGAATCCCAAAAATCAACCACCGCCACGTTTACTGACCCCCTCCTAATTGAGCAAATCTGGCAGTGGAGGGCCCCCTTCGAAAAATGGGGCATTGAGTTAAAAAAGATCTACCCCTGTGTTATCCCAGCCCACTATACATGCCTTTACACCCAGCAGGTCTGTTAAATGGCGCTAAAGGCCCAGATAACCACAGCCCTCTTTCAGGCATAGATTCCAAGGCCAGGACAATTACAATTACGTTTGTTCACCCAGAAGCCAGTCAGTCTATGAGACCTCTGCACTTAAACATGCCTAGAGCCTCCCAAGCCGGAGCATGAAAAAACCTACATGTTGCCACTAACTCACTCAAAGGCTATAAATTCTGCTCCTGGAACGTGTTTGGCCTCAGCGTGAAACTAAAAGACCCTGACTTCATGGAGTTCATTACACAACACAATATGCTCCTCTTCCAGGTAACATGGCTAACAAAATCTACTCCCCTAATAGGCTACAAGGAATTTCAGAACCCGGCTACAAAGGGGACTAACCAAGGGAGAGCAAAAGGAGGCCTTTTCACCTTTATCTCGATTGATATTTCCGGACTTGCTTCCGCCATAGTCCTTAATTCCCCCTGGTTGCAATGCGACAAACTTGACGCCCCATCTTTCACCAGCCAATTGATCCTGAACATCTACATACACCCAGCGCCCAAACAAAAACGGGCACGTTTTGACCACTTAATAGCCTCACTGTCCACATTAAAACTTGTCTATCCCAACACCAACATCATACTGTTAGGGGACTTTAATATGACCTTACTGCAAGACACAAAAGGCACTAGGGGGCACACTCAGGCCAAAACTCAACGTGACACTTTTGGCAAGCAACGCGTAGTTCACTTGTATGATCTTTCAATGTGAATGCTCAATGGTCACAGCCCGACAGATAATCCGGCAGCATACACAAGGGTCACTCAAAAGTCAGCTTCAATCATCGATTATTCTTTCACAGACGACAACCTCGTTCAACATATTGCAAACTTTCAAATCTTGGATAGAGCAGAGCCACCAACCACAATCCTTCACGTGCTTAAGAAAAAACAAAAACCCAATTCTTATTAACGCAATGTCGCAACAACTCCATTGCCATAACCTTAAACGCCTCACCTGGAAAAAGGTCAACATAAGCGAGTTTATGGATTCATGTATCAGCATCTTGAAGAAATCCAAAACCGAACCATCTAGCATCCAGGCCCGGGAGTCATTTACCAGAGAGCTAAATCAAAAGTGTTCTAAACCAAAAATTGGCAGAAAAGCAGGAAAACCATTGGGGGCAGCATGGTTCACCAAAAGTCTCAGATTTCAAAAACAACAATTGAATAATTATTTACGACAACTAAGAATTCAGGGCTCATCACCCATCCTAGACCAACTGCTCCTAATTTCCAAAGCAAGAAAAAACTTTAAAAGAGGTATTAAGGCATCTAAGAAAGCATTCCATTAACATCTTTGGGCAAAACTCTTTTACTCTTGTAAACAAAGAGACTCCAAGCTCTTCTGGGAAATTATCAATCAGTTAACCAACGGCAGGAACCGACACCACAACTCGGACATCATGGAGGAAACATGGAGAGCCCATATTGAATTACTATATAATGAAACTTCACCTTCATCGTTGATTGCGGCTTCCAATAATGTAGCTATTGCCAGAGACCAAGAAAACAACAACTCCCCCCGATTTAGACCTTCCTCCGCAGATCCTTAAAGAACAAGTCTTAAAAACAATAAAAAATCTAAGATCTGGGGGTGCCCCTGGGCCCAACGGCCTCCCAAACGCCTTGTTTTGGCACAATCCACCATTTCGGGCGAATAAACTAACTCCTCTTTTTTCGGACATCCTAGCCTCTAACACGATCCCTGACTCCTGGAGGGAAAGTATTTTAAGCCCCAATATATAAATCTGGCTCTCATTTCAATCCTTCAAATTACAGATTTATCGCGTTAATTGATTTGGAGGCTAAAATATACGCTTCAAACCTTCTGGCAGACCTAGAGGACTGGGCGGCGCGAATAAACCTGATTCCTCATACGCAAACCAGATTCAGGGCCGAGATGGGCACTCTGACAAACATTTCTTCTGTAACCCTCCTGGCTAACCAAGCCCTCGTAAAATCAAGGCCACTTTATGCATGTTTCTAAGTTGCTGGAGGCCACAATCAACCTGTACTCTCAAACATGGGTCCAGATCAGGAAAGGAGTTGGGTGCAGCATTACTAAGAAGATCCAAACACTCAACAGGTTAAAACAAGGGTGTGTGCTGGCACCCTGCCTCTTCAACATTTACACTGCTGACCTGGACGAGCACCTTCGGTCAATTCAATCTGACCCTCCGAAACTTGACACAATACCCATCCCCAGCCTTCAATATGCGGATGACATCGTTTTACTAGCGCAAACGCCAGTTGGATTGAAACGATTAATTACCAAACTTGGAGCTTATACCACCTCAGTCCAACTAACCATCAATCACCAAAAAACGAAGGTGATTTGCTTTAACAAACACCATAAAGCCGACCGCACATTCACTTGGGCCTTGGACAAGCGACCTTTGACCGAGGTGAACTCATACAAATACCTAGGCTTCCAAATTGATCGCAAACTTACCTATAAGACACATCTGCACCAAGGTCGCACAAAATCTCAACAGCTGCAGTTTGCCTTCAGCATCTTAAAAAATAAGCTTGCAGGCGGCGCCACAGGTCACCTATTAAAGGTCATAGCAGCAAAATTCTTGCCCTCTATCTCATACGGCACAGAAATCTTGAACTGCAAGGATGCCACAGGCCTGAACTTAGCACAATCAATTATTTTTAAGAAACTGTTTGCAATTCCCCGCCATATTCCGTAAGCTCAAATCCGACTAGAATATGGCCTAAGAAATCAGATCCCCGATAGACAAGGCGCATTAGTCAAGTACTACTGGAGGATGCGGGACGCAGAAGAGAACACACTCGCCCACTATTGTTGGGTAAAAATTGAAAAGCAAGCCAGAATAAAAAGTTCTATCTTCGAAGCTTTGAAGGCTTCGCTCTTGGTATTGAAGTTAGAATAGCCCTGGCTTACTGCCTCTACCTACCCCGGCTTCAAATCTGTGGTTAATAAAGCCTTAAAACGGAATTCGTTATCATTAGATAAAACAGTCCTAGCAACAAAAAAAAAATACGCCTGGTCCGTGATACAGACATACCAGAGGATGCAACTCCAACCTTATTTGCTAGACCATTTCCCGCATCAGAAAAAACATTTTTTCACGCTACTAAGGCTTGGGTCTTATCCATCAAAGGACCTAACCCCTAAATGGAAATATGCATGGCAATCAAAGGAATATCGCCTGTGCAGAGCTTGGGACAAGTCTTTATTGCATCTAATATGAATCTGTCCCGCTCTAATAGAAACACGCAAAATGGGCCTTCGGGAGGTTTTCAGGAAGGAACAAATAAGAACTTGCAGAGCAGCAGTGATTCATTGTCTTAGGGGCTCATCTACCCCACAGTCCTGCATAGCCATAAACTTTTTTAAAAATGCGGCAAAAGAACTGGCCAATGCTAACCAACTCAAGCAGTGCTAGAACATTTGGCTTTGAAATCCCTTGACAGCCTTGTTTATGTGTTAATTCGTCTTAAAATATTGACTTTTCATACCTTTTTTAATAATACCAACAATGTATACTTCTGCATGTTTTACCTATGGTGGTTTTCCCACCCTTTTATGATTTTTTTAATGAAATCAAATAAAAGTATATTTGACTGACTGACTGACATTTAAAATAAAATGCGGGGATGTCAGATATTTGTGATCGTTTTGTTTACATATGAAACCATATATTGCAAATCATATATTTAAAAGTATATGTTACACACATTGCAAAGTTTGTACCTCAGCTATGACTGCAAAGAAGGCTGTGAGAAAGCTATGGCTGCCCTTCCTAAATTGAAGTAATATTGTCACGCACCGTCTATTTTAATTATTCCCCGCCTAGTTCTTTAGAACTTGTTCCCTCGGTTAGATTAGCTCTCTGTGAAGCAACAGCATTCTTAAGGCCTGATTAGGAGAGGCCGGTAAACAGGCAAAACAGTTTGCACCTAGAAATTACAGATAATACAAGGACTGTTAATTTCACGGTGTGGAAAACCCTTCAAATTACAAGTGTCAGTGCCTAAAATGGTGACCCACCATAGGATTTCCGCATAAATTCCTTCCAGCGTGTTTTTCTTACATTTCTGACAATTTTCCCCCAATTATAATTTGACAGTTATAACCTGGTTAAATGCGCACAAGGAGAATATTGGGCGTGCTGTTTCCCATACAACTGCTCACCGGCAGCATTGGGAATTACAAGAGGTCACCTCCAGCATCAGGAATTAATGGACACTCCTGATGAGATTTTAGGCGGCGAAAGGGGTTTGTAATCTCTTTAACGTTTCAATGCTTTCTAATCACGTTTAACGCGTTCCTTCCACGTGTCCTGCTGAAATGGAACACAGAGAAGCCGGCAGACTGGAAGTAAACCAAGTCACACCGGAACAGCGTCAGTATCACAGGCACCGAGTTTAAGGTGAACACGGATGCCTATCTGCCAGACCCACTTGAAGGCATGGGCAAGTGCCAGGGCCCCAGTCTTTCATGGGGCCCTCTGATACAGCCAACGCTGTTCTGAAGAGACTCTTTCCCTGACACCCTTGAATATTTCTTAAACAGATTGTTTTAATTACTGATATCCTTTAATTTGGGCGATGTGTGAGAGTCTATTAGGGGCATTTTGCAGATAAATATTATGTTTATGTTTCATGCAACACCCATAAAAAAGTTTACTTTAGATCATAACAGGACATCACATGTGAGAAATGGGAGGGTGTCACATAGATTATGTGCAGTAATATTACTGAGCTGATGCTGTATTACAATATTGAAAAAACACATTTAGAATTAGACGATCAATTTAAAGATGTTCAGATTAGGGGGCCCCAAAATATGTTTGGTCTTGGGCCCCCAACATCCTTAAGATGCCCCTGCTACCTGTAGCATCAAAAGATCCTGCCCAGGGGAGGGATTCGATTTTCAGTTTTTCATTACAGAGCTTTCACAAAAAGACAAGAGCTCAGAGTGCAAATCTGACTGTAATAAAAAGAAAAATAAGAGTTACAAAACAAATAAGTACACCATGAATCATTTTATGACTATATGACAAGGAGCACATGAGGACAATACAAAAGTGTTTTCCGCAGCA
Organism: Lissotriton helveticus; assembly: GCF_964261635.1. Lineage (NCBI taxonomy): Eukaryota > Metazoa > Chordata > Amphibia > Caudata > Salamandridae > Lissotriton > Lissotriton helveticus. The sequence goes on along the minus strand of NC_136071.1, from coordinate 746,925,505 downwards.
GGTTACACATTAACCTGCTCTAATAAAAAACAGACTGCTGCATAGCCTTCCTGTAATTAAGTTAAAAAGTGCAGTACCTTTCAATGAATTGGCATCTAGACTTTTAAAATACACTTTACAATATAAAAAAAAGAGTTTGGATTGATTTACAGCCGCTAAACATGCACGATGAAGGAGATGTTAGCTTAGGCGAGGGACAAACAACTGCAAGACATATTCTATGACAAAGACATGTGTGTGCAGCTCTGGGAGTGAAGTGAAGATAGGAAGTAGAGCTTTCGACCATCAAGGCTGTTTGCTTTCAACTTTGAGGGACCACAATTGTGTAATTATAGTAATAGATTATAGTGGAGGTCATAATGTACGTTAATAGAGGAAAATATGTTTTCAAGCAAATTAGGTATTACTGCTCCTTTTTTAGGAGATGAGATTAGAGGAGATCAGAAAACCTAATACTCTTAAAATGGGTTTCACCACAATGTAATTGCTAATCTGCCGAACCAGCCTCTCTCAAATAAACACAGCAAGAGCAATGAATTGCTGGGAATGTCAGAATGCCCTGGCAGAATGGGCCCTGTTTTTCAAGGAGACCCTACTATGTATTTGTTGTATCTCTGTATTGACTCATTTATGTATTTTATAGTGTATATTTCTTGCGGAACGCTTGCTGTTCCCTGGTAACTTGCTTCTCGTGAGGTAGGGGGATTCTGGAATATTATGGAGAGCAGTTGACAGAGGGAACAGCTGGCAGACCATCGAGGGCATTTGTATGTTGCTAATAAACATACTTAATTCTACAAGCGTGGGTCCTGTCTTTGTAAAACTGGCAAGGAGGATGGGATGAGACCTTACCAAGGACCTCAACGCTGTTTGCTAAGGGTATTTGCGTGTGAAAATACGGCCCTTGATCATAGAACTGTCACTCAAGGTATGTGCGAGCGTCTTTATGTTCTCAAAATTGAAGGGATCCTACCATTTCAATCTCAACTGCCAAACTTGCGCTAGCACTCGGTACTGCTCAAGCTCTTCTCCATGTTTGCATAGAGTGCGCTGGCTCCGATGTGACGTTACGTGGATCTTGTAACGTGCCACCCACTGATAAGAACCAGCTTAGGTTATTCCTTGGTCTCATTGAGTATTACTCCAAGTTTGTTGATCATTTTGCAGACAAAGTACAGGAGTTAAGGAATCTCATGAAAAAATTTGTGAAATTTGTGTGGACTAATGAATGTCAGCTCACTTTTGATGCTATAAAGAGGTGTATTGCGAGTGCTGTTATCTTAAAACCTTTCAATCCTGACGATGAGACCATAGTTTCTACTTTTTTTTTTTTTACCGATTACCGATACCAGTAATCATGGTCTTGATGCTGTTTTAATACAGGTGCATGAAGGCAAAGAAAGGGTTGTAGGCTTTGTCTCTCGAATTTTGAATGGTGCTGAACACACTTATTCCACTGTAGAGAAAGAAGCCCTTGCTTGTTGGAGGGGTGTTCAGCATTTTAGAATTTTTGTATGGGGCACTAAGTTTATTCTGCGCACGGATCACAAGCAATTAGTGGATTTGTTTTCCACGAGAGGTGCAGGTAGAGCTACACCTAGGAGAGCCAAGTGGCTTTACTGTTTACAAGAGTTCACCTTTGATGTGAAGTATGTTCCTGGTGTGAAAAATGTCAATGCTGACTGTTTATCCAGGTTACCATTGGAGTGCTTGCAGTCTGATGATGAGGATGAGTGGCTGGTAGCTGAAGTTAAAGATGTTTGTGGCGCCATTTCTGAGGAAGAGTGGAAATCCGCTATCAAAAAGGATGATACTATCTAAATTCTCATTGAGCCTCTGGGTCAAAGTCAGGGGTGGAAGTTGCATCAAAATTTAGAGCCTTTCAAACGTATTTGGTCTGAGTTTGCGGTTGTGAATGACATTGTAAGAAGAGGATGTGGTTTAGTTTTACATTTTGTGTTAAGAGAAAGACTCTTATGAAGGTCATGGTGGCATGTCGGCCATGAAAAGGCATATCAGAGAAGATTTCTGGTGGCCAGGCATGGACACTCAGATTGAAAGGTTTGTTCGTAACTGTATTGCGTGTGCAGTAATCGACAAGTCCCATTCTGCCCAGGAAACTACTATTGATCCTTTACTGCTGCCCAAGGTTCCCTGAGAAAAACTCACCATTGACATTTGTGGGACATTTGAGAATCTTGGTTCTAATGACAGGTTGACAATTGTTATGGTTGACTATTTTTCTAAGTGGCCTAAGATGGCATTTGTAAAGGAAGTTAAATCCAATATCATTATATCCTTCTGTGAAGACATTTTTGAAAGGGAAGGGTGTCCTGCTGAAATTGTCTCTGACAATGGTCCCCAATTCATTTCTGGGTATTTTGAGAAATTCCTGTCCAGTTTGGGTATCAACATACCAGAACCCCTGTTTACCATCCCAGGAGAAACGGTTTAGTCGAGAGATTTAATGTATTGTTGTGGAGTATATTCAGCTTGCTTGTAAAAGCAATTTGTGTTGTAAGCAACAAGTCAAGGACATGTCATGGAGTTATAGAACCACTCCACATTCCATCACTAATGAGACTCCTTTTAATTTACTTTAAAAGAAGGATACCTGGGGGGGCGTGGCCAAGATGGCAACCGGGATGGACGTTGAGGAGTGAGAATCCCGGCCTGAATCCCCTACCCTGACTGTCTAATAGCCTTTACCCCATACAAGCATCCCACAAAACGTGAGCGCTTGACCCCCGGGACACCGACAGCCGAACCCCGCTGTTTCCTGGGTCGAAGTGGTCCCGCAGCTGCCCTGGGAGAGCCTTCCATCGCGACGAGGTCCGGCCCGCCATTTTGCTGGACGAGCGGAGCGGTGGGCGCTGGAAGCGGCTGTGAGCCCCGTATGCGGGTAGCGCAGGCCCCGGTGTAGCGGCCGCATGGAAGGTGACAGCGGAGCCGTGAGGAGAGGTCCGACTCCCGCGACTCCCCAACCGCCGAAGGAAGTGACCGCGAGTGGCTTGCCGCACAAATCGAGACCCCGGCTTCTGGGCCTAGAACCCAGATCGGCTCCGGAGCGGAAACTTCCCCTGAGGCTGGGGAATCCTGTCGGCCTGTACGAGGCGGCGGTCCGAGCAGTGGCGCAAGGTGAGCAGCGATTGCCCGGTTAGTGTGGGCTGGACTGCACCGAGGGCCGCGCCGAGTCGCCTGCTGAGTGGCACCTGAGCCCCCGGCTTGCAGGCCCGGTGGTGGAGCCACGGGGGGCACGTCAAAGACTGCTGTTGTGAACTCAGCGCTGGCAGCGCGATACCCCAGTGCCCCCTCCTCATAGTGACCACGACCTGGTGATAACGCCCGGGTGCGGGCTTGGAGGAGCTGCCCTGGGTTACGTGGCCCGTTGCAGGACCTTGGTGCCCGCGAAGTTGCTTGGAGGAGAGGTGCGTGGGAGGAGCCGGCTGGGTGACTGGGGGCACAGGAGTGGGGCACCACTTACCGTTGCACTGTGGACATCGGCACTGGGCACCAACGCGGAGCACCAAGAGAACCAACCCACATCGATTCTGACATTTAGGTCCGGCGCAGCGGTGAGACATCTCAGCTCTGCCCCCCCACGGCGGGGAAGGATCTGAGGCCCCCGTGAGCTACCCCCCGGGGCATCATGGCCACAGGGCAACGCAGAGCGGGGCGCACGATCCCGGACATGTTGGGGAAGAGCGCCCTCAAGGGAGAGAAAAGCCCATTGCCCTCGGTGCTGCCGAAGGTCACCACAGGACCGGACGACGAGGGTGCCCCCATCACCAAGTCCTTCTTGGAGACTCTCTTCAACACCCTGAGGGAAGACTTCCAGACGTTGAAGCAGGATGTAGCGGGGGAAGTCAGGGAGATGCGGAGAGACGTGGATGGCCTGGGGGAGCGAGTGGCTGCGTTGGAGGAGGTCGACCTGTCCAGAGGTGAGGAGGTAGAGCAACTACAGCAGGAAGTGGTGTGCCACAAGGAGCAGCAGGTAGATCTCCAGGCTCATTCTGAAGACCTTGAAAATCGGTCTCGAAGAAATAACATACGGGTCCGGGGCGTGCCACCTAAAACAGAAGGGTCACTCTTCCTGCAGGGCCTCTTCAGGGATGTTTTGGACGAGGGAGAGGACTTCGACGTGCGCATTGACAGGGCGCACAGGGTGGGGCTGGCGAGACGCGCGTCGGCCCCCCCACCGGACATCCTAGCATTCCTCTCAGACTACCAGCTGAAGGAACGCATCTTGCTGGCGGCCCGTAGGAAACAGCCCCTCCAGTACCAGGGCCACTCGGTGGCATTGTTCCAGGATCTTTCGGCCATAACTCTGCAGAAGAGGAAGAATTTTAGACCGGTCACCGCCTTCCTGCGGGACAAAGGGATTCCGTACTCGTGGGGCCACCCATTCCGGATAATCTTTAAATGGAACGGGGCCTTACACCAGCTCCGCTCCTTACAGGACACATGTGCGATTTTGGGGATCACCCTTGACGACAACTCCGAGGGGGACGGTGCCAGGAAGCAGTCCTCACCCAGGTCTCCATCACGAACTTTGGACGACGGTTGGCAGCGAGTAAAGAACCGAAGGGGGCCCAAGTGGTCCCTGAGACCGGATCCTCAACTGATGGCGCAGGAGCAAGCGGCGGCCATCCAGGAAGTATCCAAGGACACGGCGACGGCGGACTGATCCAGTGGGACGCGTAAGGTGCCCAGGGCACCGGTCTTGGCCGCAACTATGTATGGGGGTTCATTTGCCTCAGGTTGAGCGGGTCGGGGGTATGGGGGGGCCAATGGGGTCGCCATCGACACTCCACAGGAAGAAGACTCTGTGGGCCTGAACTGTGTTTGGATAGGCCCAGGACTATGATAAAAAGTTGGGGTTCCAGTTGATGTTGGGAATGGGGGAGGGAGGGTGGAAGGGGGTGATGGGAAGGGGACCACGGTGGAGCGAGGGGTTGGTCCGGGGGGGGGGGGTTGGGGGACGATGTAAAACCTAAGGTTGGGGACAATCGATATTTGCCCGGCGGTATTGCCTCTGTAACCCACGAATTATTAATCAATGAAGAGGCGGGCGCTGGAGACTGGAAAGCAGGAAACAAGGTTTATTCTCTCCGGAGGAGAACACAACAAAACAGACAGCAGGTATCGTCATGAGGTGCTCTAACTCCCCTCTGAGGCCTGGCCCCTTATATACAGGTTTCATGGCTTTTATTACAGTTTACATATTCATGGCAATGCTTTGATGTACGGAAAGACATTCCCGGGATCTCCCCTTCGGGCCCGTTCCCACACACATTTACAGTAGAAGTCCCCACCCCGGTCACAACAGGTGATGATTATCGCACAGCTGGATATTCCGTCGATTCATGGAATGTGGGGTTCGATCGGATCTCATGGGGAGGGGGCTTTGATCAACTCGGGGGTCTTTTGATGAGGGAAGCTTTCTGCTGTACGGGGAGGGGCAAGGAATAGTATCGGCAGAGCTGGGTGTCGGCCTGGGAACGAGGAAGACAAACGGGCACACGGGGAAAAGGGGGTTTGCATCAAAGGGCCGGGGATCATGAAAGGAATGAAGGGAGGTGTTGCGCTGGGAACAGGATGGGGTTCTGAGGCAGAGCTGCGCTGAAGAGGGGTTTATGACTCAAGGCGGGTACGAGCAAGGGGGGTTGGTCAGCGTGCAGGCTTGGTGAGGGCGGAGGGCTATGTCGGGGGCCAGTGGCATGCAAAAAGGGCTGTTCTGTTCAAGGCACCTAAAATGGCGGGGCGCGCACGACAAAAAGTGTGGCATCAGGGGGAAAGGCAAGATGGCGCAGATAATGTTTACCAAACCGTACTAATTTTCCACAGTCCTCCCTTTAACATATTCAAGACATCTTGCTGGTTCATTTTCTATTCGGGTCTATTATGGTGGGCATAAGGAAAGCAGTAGGAACCCAGATGAAGGAGTCGTAAACATTTAAGATCTCTAGTTTTAGGAGGCGGGCCTATTGATAAACTTTGATAAACTTGTTTGCAGGAAAGTCATAGAAATGTAATACAAAAATGATTCTGTAGCGAGCAGTGAGTACATTGCATACAGGTTATTATATACGGGCTCCACATATATTTGGCTAGAGCATAATCAATACAATGGTGGCTGGGAAAGAAACGAGACGTAGCAGAAACGATGATTGAGGGTGTCAATGTTCGAAGTTAATGAGTTCTCAGTACTGTTTGTCGTCCTTTGTTGGCGCTGTGGAGCACCGGCGGTGGAGCTATGGGTCCAGCTCTATTCTAGGTCCCGTGTTGCAGGGCACGACCTTTTCCTCGCGCTTCTGGTCAAAAAGGTCTTTTTCGCCCTGTGTCTTTCGGAGTCGATAGTCAAGAAAGTTCAGGTGGAAGAAGAGTGTACAAATAGTCCATAGGGTAGGTCGGAGGAAAAAGGGGGATGGAGCGAAGGCCAGACCGAGGACAGACTAGGGGAACGGAAAATTTCAGGTTGGCGGGCTCATGACCGAATTTAGGGAGCGGGGACCTTTCGACACACATTTGAACATTAGGCAGGGGCATCAGGTTAGCCCTTTCCTCTCACTTTGTCGGAAATAGTGCCTTGTCCTGCAGCTCCTTTCCGTCGCGGTCTCGCCTCGGCCAACGTCGCAGGTGTTCCAAGATCTGTAGTCAGGCCACGTGCTCCCACATCCGGTTCTTCTTTCCTCCGACAGTCGTACCCTTAAATGAGTTCGAAAAGACAGTCTTTAGAGAATTGGTAGAGGAAGGTAAACACATAAGTCTATTTCTCTTCCAGCTCCAGGCACGAAATGAAGACGTCCGTTAAATTAAGGTTCACAAGTGACATATAAATGGCCGGTGATGGGCCTATTGGATTTACTATGACTTTCCTTTACAACTATTTATTACAGTTTCGACAGTTCATCTGATGGAGACCCACCTTCGTAATACAAGCCTGACAAAGCTATACCGTTCTCTAGGGGTTTATATTTAAAAAGGGTGTTGTGAGCTATCAACATGGTACTAATGGGTATCTCGCTGAGGGACGAACATAGGCTAAACATTTTTCATTTTATCAATGCATCCTGCCTTTTAACTAAACATTTTCGCTTTCCACAAGATTCATTGCAATGATTTTCTTCGTTTCGGTCTAATCTTTAACTTTGTAAACCATCATTCTGGTTCTTATGCAGTCTCTCACGGCCTGATTACCAAATTAGAACAGACAGGGGTCTCATGGGAAAATAGCTAGGGACATGGAAAACTGCGATGGGGGGGGGGCATCACCTTACTTTTGGGTTATAAGGGTACTATCGGCAGAAGGCCACAGTTCAGTTGGTGAGCGTTCAGTGGCATTTCTCGAATTCCAAACTCTGAAATTTGCCTATCAAAAAATCACTTCTAGGAACCACAGCTGGCCTGCGTTAGTCGCAAGTCGGCTCATCTTTTACAATCGGGGGTGGGGGATAGTTAAAAAACTCTTATCTGGGGCAACTGAACACAATACTGGGTGCGTCCTGGGAAGATGGGAAGGTTTCGATTACCTTTATGGTTTGGGGATTGTGACAAGTCGGAACGGGGAAGGTCGCGTCATCTGAGACGTTTTATTTCATCATAGGGGCCGCTGACCTGTAGTTCCCTTATTACGGGTCAGATTAGGGAACCTCAGTCGTCTTACCTGTCCTTTCCTTTATGGCCAAATCTCGGTTTCATCGAAATAATTTTTTGGAAAGGAGAGGTGGTGACACAGCGTTAGGGTGATTGCATTAAAGACAAGTTTTGAGCAAATACTGGCGGTATTTGAAGCCAATTGGGTGGTGTGCTAGGGGCGGCGGTTTGCCAATTTAGGTGCTAGTCGTTCGGAAGAGTGAGAGTGTGGAGGAGAGAGAGAGAGAGAGAGAGAGAGAGAGAGAGAGAGAGAGAGAGAGAGAGAGAGAGAGAGAGAGAGAGATGTGTAACAATAGGCTAGATAGTACACGTGCAACATAGGGAGCGGCCGTGTATTTAAGATAGATTATTCAGCGCATTACTCGATACAAGACATCGCAGGTCTGTGTTAGTATTTTGTAAGCATGCGGTTCAGGACGGGCGAGCATTAGGTCGGGTACGGGGGACATGCGTTGAGAAAGAGGAAGAGGGGGCACCATCGTGTCGCCCTCCTTGCATTCTTGGTCCTTTGACCAGTTGAGTCAGCGCTTCAGTCATACACAAACGTTCTCTCATAGTTTCATTTACACGCGACATGTGTCCATTCACGCATCATGGATTAAGGGTGATCATTTTTCATCGAGTCATACTATTTGTTGGTTTGTCTGTTACATTAGTAGTTCGTGGGTGTGCTTAGGTGCCACCTTGCGGCGCTAGTCTGCTTCGTGTATCAGACATGGCAAGGCTTCAGATCTTCGCCACACCTCGGCTGTGATCTCTGATGTACCCTGCAGAGGGAGGGAAAAGAGGGGAAGGGAGGGGGGACAACATTCGCGCATATCAAATACATGGATTCAAGGGTCCTTTACTTACCTCATACCCGTCTTATCTCCTCGGGATAGAATCCCTGAGGTTGTGGATTCTGGAGCCAGGGGGGGTGTGTGGGGGCAGTGTGTCCTTATGGGCTGTGAGTAGGAAAACGTTAGAGAATCAGAAGTACTTAGCGCGAAGTTTCTAGTTGGCAGGTGTATTTAACTATCGGGGTCCTTAAATCTCTTTCAATGCTGTGACGTTCTGAGGTTCTTCAGTTCTTTGGTCCGCTCTGTACCTTGTAACATTTACATCGTTTTATTTTACCCTACCTTTACATTCCATCATTTATACCGTTTCGTTTTACCCATCCTCAGAAGTCGAGGTCTTTCTCCACGCGAGAGTTCATGAGTCAGTCGCGTACCTTGAAGGCAGAGTATCGAGTCGTAGATCCGATCCTTCCTCCGGGGCTGGGCAACCATCTTCTAATAACCTTAAAGAGAGAGCAGAGTAGGGTGCACAGAAAAGAACTCTCCCGCCGATCCCATATTTCAAATAAAGCATGTAATACCCGTTCATAGTTTCGAAAACCTTTATTTTTGCAAAATCATCTCAGTACGTAGTTTATGAGGGTGCGGTCGTGTTTGGCCGGACACGGAAATGGCTAAAGTGCGTACAGTGGGGGGTTGTTTTGCAGCAATAAAAACATTAGAAAGGCTTATTCACTCATTTGTAGGAAATTAAAACGTCTATCAATTGACTGGGGGAATCGGGGGCATCTATTTCCTGATTTAGAAGCATAGTCATACTAGTTGAAATCAGATTTCCTATATGCATACCGTGTGTGTGCGCCATAAGCGAGGTTATACATCAGCTATATAAAAATATAATACATCGTACATTTGTAATCAACATTTTTTTTTTCTTTTTTTTTTTAACGGGATCCTTTTACATGTTCGTCGAGTGAGCTCTCCTTCTTTCTCGTCAAGTGTACAAAGGATCATATACATGTCCCAGAACCTCAAGTTTTTTGTTTAGCAAAAAGAAACACCACGAGGTGTTCGTTCGTTCCTATTGATACCGGCGCCATTTTGGGCGGGGCCGGGTTAGTCCGGAAGTAGCATCAGGGAAAATGTTTCCTACAACCGGCAGTTGGACCAGAGTCCTTTTCGGCAGTTCAAGAATTCATGCTAACCGAAGGGGTGGCAATGTCATGTTTATTTCGCTGGTGATCAAAGGCTGTTGTCCCTTACCGGAAGCCTGCAGGAGCCGAGGGCTCCGCCGGGGACCTTTGTAGACTCTTCAAGGCTGCGGAGATGTTGTCGGAGGTGGGGGGGGGCTCGTGCCCCGGTGGGCAAGCGCCCGAGTTACATTGCTGGTCAAAGTTACTCTAGCGGTCGAGGCCCGCCTTCCAGCGGACCCAGACGCCATTTTGAGGCCCTGCAGCGGTCCCCTCTCGTCGAGTCTGCAAGAGTGGAAGAGACCTTTCTGAGGACAAATAGGGGATGGAACTCTGTGTTGTGGAAGCGGGACGTTCGGCTGGGGTGCGGCTGTGATGCCCCCACCTGGGGGGGGCGAGGGAGACTCGTTTGCGCCGTCTCCTTCTCCCGGTGCACTCCATGCTGCTCTTTTTCATCGGCCTGCACGAAGGTCTCTCCACATCCGGTGCTCCCCAAGTCTCGTGCTTAGTGCTGTGGGAGTATGGCCACCTGCGGCGCACATTCGGTGCTGCACAAGTATCGGTGCAGCCATTGCATATTCAGTGCTCCGAAAATATGGGCACCATTGCACGTTCGGTGCTGCGCAAGTACTGGGGCACCACCGCCTGGCTGGGGGAGTTCGGCGCTGGGCCGGGGGCTGGGAGACCTCCTATCCATGGAGGTGGGAGAGGCTCGTCCGCGTCGCCTCTCCCTCCCAGCCCAATTTGGATAAATTGTTGTGGAGGTACGTGCAGGACATCCCGCCGTCCAGAGCTGCTGCGGCTGTCACGGAGGGGAAAAGAAAGAGGTGTCTCGTTCTTCTCTGGACCGGGCTTCCTTAGGTTATCGGCTGCAGCCGGACTCAGTTGGCCCCGGTCTCTGGCCATTGGTGGCCGGACCGGGAGGACATGTGGCGGGACTGCCTGCAACTATCCAGGGCCGTTGCGGCTGGGCCGGGGAGGCAGGTGGCGGGACTACCTGCAGCTACCCAGGGCCGCTGTGGCCGGACTCCGCTAGCCCCTGCCTCTCCTCCGGCTCCCCCATACGTTAAGATTTCCTGACCAAGTGTTGGCAGCAGGGCCCGCCTTATATGGGTTGCCGCCGGTTGGGCGTAGCCGTAACCCTGCCCTACATTGGAAGGTTCCAGAATAGGGGGGGGGCGAATGTTCTGTTGACTTTCATTTTCTACAGTTTACCGTTCTTGTTTCTAGCGTTATTGTTTCTTGCTTGTTATGTTAAAAAAATAAAAGTTCGTGTTCATCAGTGGCTTACTGATTTCGTTTCCCATTCCTTTCTTTCCAGGTTGTTTCAAGCTAAATTTCTGTTAACAGAGTTTATGTAACACGAAAGCACGTGTAGAGGGATGACGCAGATTCATACATTACGTACACACAAACTCAGACGGGGAGACAGTAAAAGTATGACATACAAGATCCAAAGACAAGTATAAAAAACAGTTATTGGCCATAATTATCTTTTTCCGTCTGTTAATTTAGGGCTAGGCTGGGTTCCCGTCTTTACATTGTCCGACCTAGGAAAACTCGAACATGTCGCTGAAATTGTTCTGGCGAAATCTGTGCCATCGGGCATAATCGAACGTGGTGGTTCTATCTGGTCTGTCCATGTGAGTCTGATTCTTCTTTGTCTCGCACCTTTTCCCTTTCTGTCGGCCTGTTACTCCTGTCGGCCCTCTGCCCCTACTCACGCTCAGTAGAGTCGGGCATTGGGCTTTCCAGTGTCCGACATATCTACAAAAAGCACATTGGTCTGGCCCTAAGTCTGGCCGTCCTGTGCGTAGTGTCGGGAGATAACCTTTGGGTCCTGGTGTCCAGGGGTTGTCCTGTTGATATGTTCCTCTACCTGCTCTGTCCTCGTCTTTTTTCTGTCGTTGCATTGCCTCTTTTCACCACATACCGAGACTGTCGAGCATAATAGGCGGTGTCTTATTATTACGGAGGGCTATTTCTAACGTTTCTATTTTATCAAGGTCGAAGGATCCTACCAGTGGCCACTGTTTGTCTTGACTTTCTTTGGTATACCTGTGCCACAATTTATTATAGGCTATGGTAACTAATCCATAGTTTATGAACATGTCCTTATTAGGGGTACCTTCCAGCGGAGCTAGATGATCCACCTCTAATAAACGGTCCGGGCTGAACCAATTATCAATCAGTGGGGAGAAGACAGACATGACGGCTCGCAATCGAGGGACAAAAAGTCAGCACTGCCTATCTTATCACTGTGTGCAAAGACTAGACAGAATATTTCTATTCTACGTTGTTTGCAGGCAGTGAATACCTCATGAACCAATAACAAAGAATAACCAATAACAAAGAACAACCAATAATAAAGAACAACCAATAATAAAGAACAATCAATAATAAAGAACAATCAATAATAAAGAACAATCAATAATAAAGAACAATCAATAATAAAGAAGAACCAATAATAAATAACTAGAATAAAATCAATGGGGAGAGTAAGCAGGGGCGCAAAAGTCTGCGTCCTCTACCCTTTCACTATCCGTAAAGAGGAATCTGTTATTTCCTGTTTGCAGACAGAGAATCTCCAGAAGACAATCCGTGAACAGTAGTTCGGGGTCAAAGAACCCAGTTAATCAGTGTGGGAGAGGGAATCTCCTGAAAACCGTTAATAAATAATAGAATCAGTGGGGGAGAAAAATAGGCACGACGGCTGCGTTACCTATCCTTCACTGTTTGCAAAAGGGAAAGAGTCTACTGTTTCTCCGTGTGCAGACAGTGAATCTCCAAATAAGTGAAATAACGAGCAATACTAGTATTTCCTAAGCATGGGCGTAAAATCCGCTCCGCTCGCGGATTTTTCGGATTTTCGGCAAATTCGCAATCCGCGAACGCTCGCGAATCTGTCGAAAATCCGTGAATCCGCTCGCGGCGGATTTTTTGCTTGGTTGCGGCGCGCGGCGTGGTGCGCGGCGTTCACTTTCCGTCATTTTAGCGTTTGCCGAGTTGTTTTTCTTTGCGAGTGACGCGCCATTTTAGATCTTGCTGCGTGTTCCCGCGGGAGTTTGTCGCCCGCGAATACGTACTCGCGGCTTGCCACCTTGCACAGCACACCTCGCGAGAGTTCGCAATTGCGAACACGTAGTTGCGGCGGAAAGGAACAATCTCGCACTTGCGAAATAGAGATTTTGCAATTTCGCACAAGAAAATCACCAGCAAACAGGATAAACCTTCAGAAAATTATGATTTTTATCAGAATCACTCCTCAGGTTGACATTTGCATGGCCTTTTTTTTTTGCAAGGAGTCCATTTTGGGGGGGGGAGGAAGGAAGTGCCCCACAGTCTCCAACTTCCTGTTCCTGTCCAGCAGGCTCCTCCCAGTGCTTTGTCCATCTCCTGGTCACTTTCATTTGGATCTGGAGCTGGAAGGATTACTTTTTGTGGGTGCTGCTGGATATTTGGATTTGAGGCCTTTTTGACTGTCTTTGGATCACTTTTGGATTAGAAATCAACTTTCACAAGTACGTTTGTTTGGGGCATTACAGTTGCTGCAAGTACAATTTTGGAACTTTTTCAGAAAATTAAATAAATTATATTGTGGGTAGCCACAGTATCCAGTAGGACCAGGGTTGGTTATGGGTGCATGATACAACTGTTTTGTTGAATTTAAACACCATTGAGGCCATGGATGGGCTGGGGTTGTGCAGATTTTATTGTTTTTTGTCGTTTTTTTGGGCCTGCTGGTGTGGCCCTTTGCCCAGGGGTGGTGAGTGTTGCATGGGCCTAGTCTTTCTGTGGGGTGTCTTCTTGAATTTAAACACCATTGAGGCCATGGATGGGCTGGGATTGTGCTTATTTTATTGTTTTTTGTCGTTTTTGGGGGGCTGCTGGTGTGGCCTTTTGCTTGCCCAGGGGTGGTGGTGGTGCATGGACTGAGTGTGCCTGTGGTGTGGTCTCACTCTCTTTGATGTAAACATCATGGATGGCATTGGATTGTGGTGATTTCTGGCTGTTTTTCTGTTTTTTGGGGGTGTACTGTTGATGTGGACTGGCCATGTGGGTGGTGGTGGTGGCCATCTTGAGTGCTGGCTGGTACAGGCAACATGTGCTTGGGGTGTAAGGGGGCCATTTTGAGGAGAGGCAGTGTCTGAGGCCTGCACTTATTTTGCCTACCTTTCATCCCTTATGCCCAGGGGTAGTGAGTGTTGCATGGGCCTAGTCTTTCTGTGGGGTGTCTTCTTGAATTTAAACACCATTGAGGCCATGGATGGGCTGGGATTGTGCTTATTTTATTGTTTTTTGTCGTTTTTGGGGGGCTGCTGGTGTGGCCTTTTGCTTGCCCAGGGGTGGTGGTGGTGCATGGACTGAGTGTGCCTGTGGTGTGGTCTCACTCTCTTTGATGTAAACATCATGGATGGCATTGGATTGTGGTGATTTCTGGCTGTTTTTCTGTTTTTTGGGGGTGTACTGTTGATGTGGACTGGCCATGTGGGTGGTGGTGGTGGCCATCTTGAGTGCTGGCTGGTACAGGCAACATGTGCTTGGGGTGTAAGGGGGCCATTTTGAGGAGAGGCAGTGTCTGAGGCCTGCACTTATTTTGCCTACTTTTCATCCCTTATGCCCAGGGGTAGTGAGTGTTGCATGGGCCTAGTCTTTCTGTGGGGTGTCTTCTTGAATTTAAACACCATTGAGGCCATGGATGGGCTGGGATTGTGCTTATTTTATTGTTTTTTGTCGTTTTTGGGGGGCTGCTGGTGTGGCCTTTTGCTTGCCCAGGGGTGGTGGTGGTGCATGGACTGAGTGTGCCTGTGGTGTGGTCTCACTCTCTTTGATGTAAACATCATGGATGGCATTGGATTGTGGTGATTTCTGGCTGTTTTTCTGTTTTTTGGGGGTGTACTGTTGATGTGGACTGGCCATGTGGGTGGTGGTGGTGGCCATCTTGAGTGCTGGCTGGTACAGGCAACATGTGCTTGGGGTGTAAGGGGGCCATTTTGAGGAGAGGCAGTGTCTGAGGCCTGCACTTATTTTGCCTACTTTTCATCCCTTATGCCCAGGGGTAGTGAGTGTTGCATGGGCCTAGTGTTTCTGAGGGGTGTCTTCTTGAACTTAAACACCATTGAGGCCATGGATGGGCTGGGATTGTGCAGATTTTATTGTTTTTTGTCGTTTTTTTGGGCCTGCTGGTGTGGCCCTTTGCCCAGGGGTGGTGAGTGTTGCATGGGCCTAGTCTTTCTGTGGGGTGTCTTCTTGAATTTAAACACCATTGAGGCCATGGATGGGCTGGGATTGTGCAGATTTTATTGGTTTTTGTCGTTTTTTTGGGCCTGCTGGTGTGGCCCTTTGCCCAGGGGTGGTGAGTGTTGCATGGGCCTAGTCTTTCTGTGGGGTATCTTCTTGAATTTAAACATAATTGAGGCCATGGATGGGCTGGGATTGTGCTTATTTTATTGTTTTTTGTCGTTTTTGGGGGGCTGCTGGTGTGGCCTTTTGCTTGCCCAGGGGTGGTGGTGGTGCATGGACTGAGTGTGCCTGTGGTGTGGTCTCACTCTCTTTGATGTAAACATCATGGATGGCATTGGATTGTGGTGATTTCTGGCTGTTTTTCTGTTTTTTGGGGGTGTACTGTTGATGTGGACTGGCCATGTGGGTGGTGGTGGTGGCCATCTTGAGTGCTGGCTGGTACAGGCAACATGTGCTTGGGGTGTAAGGGGGCCATTTTGAGGAGAGGCAGTGTCTGAGGCCTGCACTTATTTTGCCTACTTTTCATCCCTTATGCCCAGGGGTAGTGAGTGTTGCATACTTGCATGTCCCTAGTCTTTCTGTGGGGTGTCTTCAATGTAAACATCATGGATGGCATGGGATTGTGCTCATTTTTCTGTGTTTTGTCGATTTTTTGGGGTGTATAACTGAACTGATGTTCCTCTGTCTTCCATTGCTTTTAGGTGCACAAGAAGACTCAATAGAACCACCAGTGCCAGGAAGAAGTCCTGCAGCGGTGTGTGCAGCATAACGTCACGCGACGTCACGTCTGGACATAGAACCCTCTGCAACTCGTGCAACTGCTGCCTGCTGACCTGCTCTGAAGAAGATGGCCCCAAAAAAAGTAACCCGTAGCTCCTCTAGCAAGAAAGGTGCCAGTAAGGAGCAGAAGAAGCAAGTTACCAAGGACACTGGTGTGCCGCCCGCCCCTTTTTTTGGGAGTAAAAAAAAAAGTATGCCTGCAGCAGCTGCAGCGGGATCTGCTGGGGACCAAGCTGGCAGCAGCACCCCCGCTCCATTGGGCTCAGTGCCACCACCACCACCACGCCAACTTAAGTCCAAGCCCTTGAGTGCTGCAGAGGCAGCCAGTATACTTCTTCAATCACCATCGACCAGTGATGTTGGCTCATCGCAAGAAAGCAGCAGCAATGTCCCTCAATCAACACAGGTTGTTGTAGCTCATCTGACGAGTGTTGAACAACCACAGCCGCAACAACAATCACATGTGCAAGTACAAGCCCAAGTACATGTGGAAGGAGAGGCAGCGCAAGGAGATGCGCAAGCAGAGGTGCATGGAGGGTCACAACAAGTGCCCACAATAGTTGTTCCTCCCGAAGTAGGGGCACATCAGGAAATCGACAATCAAGGCGAGGTATCATTTGAGGAAGCCACTCCTCCTGATGATCCTTCATTGTCTTCCACACCCCTAGCAAGGAAGAGATCAAGGGTGGTGTCTACATCCTCTTCAAGCACACCTCCTTCTGATGATACGGATCAAACTTGGGAACAAACAAAGGTAGTTAAGCGTAAAAGGAAGCTCGTCCAAAGTCTCAGAGTTATGGAGTGTGATGAGTCTCAACAAGAAGTGGCGGATACTGCTGCTGATGAAGACTCTGCCAACGACGAC
The DNA here is from genome assembly GCF_964261635.1 of Lissotriton helveticus. NCBI lineage: Eukaryota > Metazoa > Chordata > Amphibia > Caudata > Salamandridae > Lissotriton > Lissotriton helveticus. The sequence continues at coordinate 746,908,991 of NC_136071.1, read as the reverse complement.
CCAGTCATCATAAAGGTCACTGCAGCCCCAGCGGGCATGCAGCAAACAGACATTTTGACCCTAGCCCGAAGAGCTGCTGAGCGTGATGATGATGTTGTCGATGAGGAGGCAGTGGAAACACCACAATCATTGGAGTTAAGTAGTACACCAACTCGTCCCGCTTCCATATTTCTTTCTGGCAAGAAGAGACCTCCGTCAACCTCGACCTTAATTAGTGGCGGTGAAAGTGCAAAACGTACAAAAGTTGGGCAATCCACATCCTCCACTTCATCTGGCATTAGCTTCATGACCACCACCACCAGTATCGCCGCCTCCTCCATGTCCCACAGACACTTCAAGTCCCCAGTTTGGGACTTCTTTACTGTTTGTCCAAAAAATCCAAAGTTTGCCATTTGTACCCTTTGTAAGCTTGCAGTTAGTCGTGGTAAGTCAGGTACCAACTATGGTACCGGCGGCCAGAGAGGTCATCTTGAGAGAAAGCACACTGTCAAATGGTTTGCGCACCTAGATGCGATCAAGAAAGGCCAAATTGAAGGAAACGTTGATGTTTCATCTGATGATGACGAGCAGGAAGAAGACGTGTCAAACACTTCCCTTACACCCAGTACCCCTGTCAGCAGCACACCCAATGTGAGGCACACTAAGAGTGTTGGAGCGAGTGAGACACCAACGCACAAAAGTTCACCAGCGAGCAAAATTGGGTCAACGAAGTCATTATCAGCCCGTAAATGCTTGGTCCAGGGCAACATTAGAACAATGCTTACTTCAGACGTGCCATATGAACGCAACCACCCACTGACGCGTCTGTATAACACTAAGCTGGCTAAAATGCAAGCTGTGGACCTTCTACCTTTTTCTTTTGTAGAAGCGGTAGGTTTTCTTGAATTAGTGGCAACGCTCTGCCCTAAATGGAAGGTTCCGAGCCGGTTCTATTTTGCCAGAGTTGCGGTTCCAGCACTACATGAAGATGTGCTGCAGGCGATTGGGGCAGCTTTGCAGAATAGTGCTGTTCACACAATACATCTGACAACAGACATGTGGACCAGTGGCCCAGGCGATGATTACATGTGCATCACTGCACACTGGGTCTCTTTTTCAGGTGTTAAAGCAAAGCTAAATGCAGCTGTTGACCCGGACCAAGTTTTCAAAGCTGCTCGGAAACATGCAACACTAGCCATGTTTGGCTTGGATAAAAGTCACACAGCAGAAAACCTTTTGGAAGAGTTTAACAAAAAGGTCTTGACAATGCTATCCCCCCTAAAACGCAAGATTGGTTATGTTTCCACGGATAATGGCGCCAATGTAGTTAAGGCCATGTTCATGGGTGACCATGTTAGAGTGCCGTGTTTGGCGCACTGTATCAACCTGGTAGTTCAAAAATTCTTGAGTGATAAACAGAGTCCAGCGTTCGAGGTAATGGCCACCTGCCGCAAAATGTGCAACCATTTCAGCCATTCTTTTAAGGCCCGGAAGCATCTGCGGAGACTGCTACTTCAACGTAGAATGCCAGTGAAAGCACTCATCCAGGAGGTGGCAACACGTTGGAACTCAGCCTTCTACATGCTTGAGCGTCTGTATGAGCAGTATACGGTACTCGATCACTATTTCTTCACAGAGGCTACATCTCAGAAGGAGGACCTGCGGATGAGTGCGGCGCAATGGGACATAGTTAAAAGCCTGACAGACATGCTTCGTCCTTTTGAGTTCTTCACGCGTGCAGTCAGCCAGGAGGACTTTAATTTGGGAAAAGCTATCCCATTGTTGTGCATGCTGGAGCACCAACTGATGGCGGTGTCTTCTGAGTTTGAAAAAGATGAAAAAAAAAAAAACATTTCATTTTGTCTGAGAAATTATTACATCGCCTACGTGGTGATGAACGTCTTCAAAAGATCAAGTCAGATCAGCATTACATTTGTGCTACTATTCTGGATCCACGCTACAAAAAGGCGCTGGCAGGCGAAGCATTCTTTCCTTTTGCTGATGCAGATGTTCAAAAGTACAAACATTGGTTAGCCTGGTCAGCCAAGAGGTTTGAAAAAGAACGGCAGGTTATTGAAGGAGAAGCCAGTACATCAGCATCAGCATCAGCAGGCCATCCCCAGTCACAAGAATCCACTTCTGAATCTGCACCGGTGGCTGGGGCACAAGTGACCTCTCAGCCGTTAAAGACACCGGCAACTGGATCATCTGCACCACACACAACAAAAACAGTGGCTGTTGTAGAGGATTGGCTAAGTTTGCTTGGGTATGGTTCTCGAAAAAATGTCACAGCCACAGCAAAAAGTAAGCAAAGTGGAGGAACCGTTGATGACCTTGAGTCGATGGTGCAGGACTATATGAATGACTCAACAGTGGTCTTTCTTAATGATGAGCCATTGCAGTATTGGCATGGCAAAAAACAATTGTGGCCACAGCTCTACAACCTGGCTATAAACTATTTGTCTTGCCCACTCGCAAGTGTGTCTTCTGAACGTGTTTTCAGTGCTGCTGGTGGCATTGTAACTCCCAAACGGAGCCGCCTCTCGCCCAAAAATGTGGAGCGGCTGACAATGATCAAGATGAATCAGCACCTCATACCACCAGATTACAAAGTACGAGAAAGCACGCCGCATGAAGACGAGGAGGACAGCAACGTAGATGAGGGGATTTTTTCTCTGTTCGGTGCCACTGACCTCATCCAGCCTGAATTCGCAGAGTATGATGACGAAATCTTGTTCTTATTCCCTGACACCGAGCCCTGAAAATGAGACAATCAATCAAGAACTTTCTTTTTCGTCCTTATTCACTTTTATTCCTGTGTGCTTTGTGTCTCTCTTTCTTTGTTTTGCACAGTTAATTTAATTCAAACTTTAATCACCTAATCCCAAAAACAAGACCATCATCAGAACTGTCTTCACTTGTTTGCTTATTGATTTGAAGGTGCCGCAGTCTACATTCCTCAGGTTCACAAGTTCTGAAGAACATGCTCCTCTATCCTCCTCCTCCAGACTGCGATTTCCCTCCAAGCAGAGTGCTGGATTACGCCCAATGAAGAAAGACTCAGCACTTGTGGGGGTGTTGTACTTCTTTGCGGGTGAGTTGACGGATTTGGGCCCATTGCTGTGAAGCTCTAATAATGGACAAAAGTGTTTTGGACCAAATATGAGGTGGAAATTTCTTGCCGTTTTTGCTGACTTGCTTGCCTTTGAGGTGCTCTTTGGCGGGGTTCCGGGGGTTTGTGGGTAATTTTTGGTGTCTGTCGAAGCACTGCTGCGACAGTCTAATCTTGATTGCATTTGCTTTTCAGGAAATCCGTGGTGGAAAACAGGAGTTATGATGATTGATGATGATGACCTAGCTGAACAGCGCCGCATTTGGAACGAAGGCCGAGAGATATTGTAAGTATGAGATTTAGCTTTTTCGCTGTTTGGGGTTGTTGTCGGGTGGTTTTTTGCGGGTGGGTTGGCGGCTCTTGCCTGGGGCATTCCTGGGAAGGTCTAATACCGGATAGAAGTGTTTTGGACAAAATCCATAAGGAACAGCCTTTTTTTGCTATTTCTTCTGACATCTTGCTCAATGTAGCGTTTTGGGGGGCTTCCTGCTGTTCGTGGGTGGGTTGCGGCCGGGGTCTCTGTCGAAGCACTGCTGCGACAGTCTAATCTTGATTGCATTTGCTTTTCAGGAAATCCGTGGTGGAAAACAGGAGTTATGATGATTGATGATGATGACCTAGCTGAACAGCGCCGCATTTGGAACGAAGGCCGAGAGATATTGTAAGTATGAGATTTAGCTTTTTCGCTGTTTGGGGGTGTTGTCGGGTGGTTTTTTGCGGGTGGGTTGGCGGCTCTTGCCTGGGGCATTCCTGGGAAGGTCTAATACCGGATAGAAGTGTTTTGGACAAAATCCATAAGGAACAGCCTTTTTTTTGCTATTTCTTCTGACATCTTGCTCAATGTAGCGTTTTGGGGGGCTTCCTGCTGTTCGTGGGTGGGTTGCGGCCGGGGTCTCTGTCGAAGCACTGCTGCGACAGTCTAATCTTGATTGCATTTGCTTTTCAGGAAATCCGTGGTGGAAAACAGGAGTTATGATGATTGATGATGATGACCTAGCTGAACAGCGCCGCATTTGGAACGAAGGCCGAGAGATATTGTAAGTATGAGATTTAGCTTTTTCGCTGTTTGGGGGTGTTGTCGGGTGGTTTTTTGCGGGTGGGTTGGCGGCTCTTGCCTGGGGCATTCCTGGGAAGGTCTAATACCGGATAGAAGTGTTTTGGACAAAATCCATAAGGAACAGCCTTTTTTTTGCTATTTCTTCTGACATCTTGCTCAATGTAGCGTTTTGGGGGGCTTCCTGCTGTTCGTGGGTGGGTTGCGGCCGGGGTCTCTGTCGAAGCACTGCTGCGACAGTCTAATCTTGATTGCATTTGCTTTTCAGGAAATCCGTGGTGGAAAACAGGAGTTATGATGATTGATGATGATGATGACCTAGCTGCACAGCGCCGCGTTTGGACCGAAGGCCGAGAGACATTGTAAGTATGAGATTTAGCTTTTTCGCTGTTTGGGGGTGTTGTCGGGTGTTTTTTTGCGGGTGGGTTGGCGGGTCTTGCCTGGGGCATTCCTGGGAAGGTCTAATACCGTCTAGAAGTTTGTTGGACAAAATCCATAAGGAAACACCAGTTTTGGCACTTTTTGTAAGTTAGGGTTCGTTAGGGTTAGCCCTAGCAGCAGGATTGCATGTGTTTCGGGGGGTTCTATTGCAACGCGGTTCTGTTGTTGTAGAGCACTGTTGGAGCGATGCTGGCTATGGATACTTTTGCTTGCTTGCAAGTGGTTTGAATACAATCAACGGTCTGTATTTGGGCCTACTGTTACTTTCAAAGTACGTTTTGTAACCATTTTTCTGCTAGGCATCGTTTTTGGAGATATGATTGGGGTTCTTCTACATTTTTGCGACTGGCTTTAGTAAGGGTCTTGGTGGGAGCATTGCTGGGAAGGTCAAATTTTGTTCTAAAACACAGTAGTACACCTACCTTGAGGGGAAAGATCCGCTATAATATTTTGGCCATACTTATTGATCCTTAAAAAGGTGACTCACACAGAGCACGCAATTTCAAAAATATTGTACTGTCTATTAGGGAAATCAAAGTGTGACTTTTTGCACCACACAGCGTACATACCTTTTATTTATTTATCAGTGGTATTGTAATAGCACTTCCTGTTTTCCGTTCAATAATTATAGGCCGGGTTTCAGTCGACATCCGCCAGGCAGGCAGTGGACAGGGTGTCTTCTGTCAGTGGTCACCACATTGATGGACGTAGCGTCAGCTGGAATGGAGGAGTGCCGCCAATAAGAGGAATTGTTTGCTGCATGCAACTTACTTACCAAATTCAACAGGACAACTCCAACAACATACGCAATACAGATACAGTATCCATTGTTGTCTTTTATTCTATGAGTGTGACTGCATGTGCTTACCTTTAGTTTGTAACCAAAGATTGTCTGTATCTTCAATTATTGTTTGTCCATGCTCTGCTTTTTTTTTCTTCTCTCAACAAAACCTACCCAAAAAGAAACCCCCATTCCCATCCATTTTACAAACCCTAACCCTCTTCCCCCGGGCTGTGTTGTTTTGCTTGATGTCTGACTAAAATGACATCAATAATTCCACACACTTGCTGGGGAGGATAAGGTCATAGCAGCAACAGGCTGGTGAAGGAATACGAGGATATCTTCTAGACTTACTCAGCTTCAGTACTATATCTTCTAGTAGTAGTAGCCAATGTCAAATAAATTCAACGCAAGTACTAGTTATACTTGCAAGCAAATACTTTACCATTTGTTAGGCTACATTATGGCACTGTTCTAGTGTACTGTCACCTGCTATTTTCTCGATCGTACCGTAACCGTTGTAATGCTACAGTAAGGAGGACAAACAAGGTTTCGTTTTCTTTTTTTCCATAGGCATGCAACTGCCACTGTGTCACACCACTAGTACCACCGCAATGAGGAAATGTCACCCGCCCAGGATTGACAACGTTAATCCCCATTTCACCTGGAGCCAGCCCTGGGCCTAGCCCTAATTTCTAACACAAATTACAGGTAAGATAAGCGTTTGGTGGGAGGTAGTATAATGGAGTATTATTTCGGAGTAGACAAGAGATTGACGGTTGTACTACTAAAGTCCTACGACTGTTCAGGAAAACAAAGTTACTGTTACACCCCCGCCCCCCACCCACCAGACTGAAAAGCAGTAAAAAACAGGTATGGTCAGATAAAGTTTAAAAATATATTTATTTAGCCCTAACAAAATAATCTCCCTCACCCACCCTAACCCCAACGATTGTCTTTGAAACGTCCCAAAACGATCCCAACTCCCAAATCCCACCCCCCAAAAGTCTATAAAAAAAGGGCAAGGGACACTCCACTACTGGAGGGTGCTGGTGCTGGTGCATGATGCGGCATGGGCATCATACTCCTTGCGGAGGGTGGCAAGCTCGGAGCGGAGGCCCTTAACCAAGTTCTTATACTTTAGGACCTCCTGCTCCAGGTTGGACATGCAGACTCGTAGGCGGCGTTGGCGGTCCTTGCAGCTCCTGTGGGGGGCAGCTGGTATTACGGTTGCTTGGCGGTGGCGGTCGTCTTTCTTAGCCCGGCTCGGTCCCGCTGGCTTAGTCACGGAGGAGGATGCAGTGGTCACAGTCGAGGATGTCGTTGTTGCCCCACTCGACTGCGTGTCCTCCTCCTCCTCCAGGGCCACCAGCCGCCGATATTCGGCGACTGTGGCCTCCAGCCTCCGTTGCCGGGCCAATCTAGCCTGCTCCCTCCTTGTTGTTGATTTGGAAGGAGCAACTATATGAAGAAAGAAAGACATAGTCTGTAACCAATGCTCCTTATTAATAACACAAAGTGATTGAGCCGAAAGTTGGGTCACAGAGTACAAGTAGCAAATTGAAAGCACAGTACATAACTATTGAGGACAGTATCTATGTAACCTCCCACTTCTGCATCCTTGCTCTAACATTAGTGGTAGTTTAATGAACAAATTCTAGACCACTATGGACTTCCATTACAGTCGACTATGACAGTACACCAGTCTTATTCTTCTTCTTCTCTCTTGTTTAGGGAAATGGGTACGTTATCTTATGCAAGCCGGCAGAATGACATGGACAGCACAGTGAACTTGCACCCGAGAAAAAAAGTTGCACACCATGATGAGTGAGACAGACTTGCGTTACTGTACCGGTCCAGTACATGCAGGTGGTGAAGCTATTACTTTTCTATTACGGGTGGCACTGAGAATACTCTGTTACAAGGGCTACTGCTTAATTAATTTACCTTTCACCCTACAGTGCAAATGAGTACTAGAAAAGGAAAATGAAGAAGCTAACTAATTTGATTATCTATCACTTCACATGGGACGTATTTAATGACAGATGAGATGACTTTAGGTGCTTTGCTTAATATTGAGTGAACAGTGATACACCCACACATGAATGACGTACTACAAGTAAACTAAAGTTATTGAGAGAGGTACGGAGTGTCCACCGTAATAACCAGATATATGCTGTGAATGCAAACGCAATACAAAGTACTGCTACTATTCATGGTAGTATTGGACACATTTACAATTTCTTTTCCTTGCCTTCCCTGCACTGGAACGGACGTGCGGTGCGGTGGTACATGCTCTTCAAGGTAACACTTACTTCACCTGGCGACCATCTACTCTCTCTAGATACACATGTGCTATCTAAGAGTCAGAGAATACCATGCTCCAGGCATCCATTCAGTCAAAGTATACGCACACATACAGTTTCTGTTTCACCCACCCAGGCTGCTGTCCTTCCACCCATCCTTGCTTCATCATTGACCCAGCCATGCACCATACCATATTCTTTCCTTCCCAGCCACCTCGGGGGCCAAGCAAACACATATCGTTCTTCTTTGCCAGCCATCATACAAGTTCGCGTCCCACTTACTTACACCCTTCTTTCGCTTTTCGTTCATCCCATCCATCACGTTCGTCTAAGAACTTATTGGGATTCTTCTCACCAAAAACTTCACAGCTAAGTCGAAGTACATTTCGAGGAGGCTACTACCTGGTTGATTTGTAATTGTAATACACCCGTGCAGAAAGCACACTATGCAGTCTTCAATCTCAATAAGTAAGGAATATATAGCTTACCTGTTTCCGCCACCACCGTTTGATCCCCCACAGGAACGTCCGCCGGCTCTTGTACCGCCTCCTCCCCAGAGGCCTCCGAGTCCTGGTCCAACACAGCCACCTCCGCGCTGGCCCCGTCACCAGATGTTACACCTACAAAGTACATTTAAGAATGTTAGAATACACCACTCACTACTATATAATATTTGGTCTAGGAGAAATGTTAAAAAAACAGAATACAATGTAATAATTTGTGACTGTCTACTCCATAGTAAAAATGTCCCATTTTCCAGGGAAGGCTGTTGTCTTGCTGCACTTTTATGCACAACTGATGAATGCTTGCTTTTGATTTTTAACACGCACCACTTTTTCTCCTAACAGACAGAAGCTTGACTCCTGAGTCCTAAGAACACGACCAGGATCAAGTTCAAACCAGGTGAGAGTTCGGCTCGACCACAAGAAATGTGTCCAATTAATCGTCAGCACTAACCACTTTTCCGTTTTCAGTTAAATAGTTTTATGACAAAGTAGATTTTAATAAATGTGTTTACTTTTAATAAAGCTTTTAAACTTAAATAGACTCTGTGGTTTTTGTTCCTCTAGACTAGAGTGGATGAGCTAAAGGTTTTGGAATTTTTGCAAGCATGAGTGCCTCTGACACTTCTTGACTGTGCTGTGACTCCGTACTACTCTCTTGTCCTGCGTACGATAATCTAGAGATCATTGGGGATCTATAATCGGTGACTTCGGGAGCTGAATGACTCTGCCACACTATCTAGTCAGTAAGGAGACAGTGCATAGAGGTATTGCTGAATATAATGGGAGTCCAATGGAATTGCCAAATGTCCAATCTTAGTTAGCTACACAGACAGACTAATAAGAATAGTCTAGTAATACCACAGGGAGTCATATTCGAGGCAGGATAAGAATTTATATCCAGTCTACAAGAAGATCAAAGACGATTTAGAAAAAATCGAATGAGGAACGCTAGGAAAAAATAGGTACTGTTTATTAAAATGTAAACTTACTGGGGCCAGCAAAGGAGCCCTCGCCTGCCCGATCCTGGCCTGCATCCTCAGCACCCTCCTCCTGTGTCCTCTTGCCCTTCGGGGGAGCTGATGTACAACATGAAAGAAAGAAAAACCAGAAATTATGGATGAGATTTTTCAACCAAATCAAACATTTCAAAAGAACAATAACAACATATTTTGGAAAAATAGCAAATAGATAGACAACTATTCCACGGGATCTATCTCATGTGGTATACTACGTTATTCGTATTGCCTGATTTGCGGAACGTTGACTTAGAAAGTTCCTATGTAACTCAACAAACAGACTACTAAAGAGGTTTGCCTAGGCCTGGCACTGCAGGCAGCAGTGCGCAACACGTGACAGACAAAGTCCATCCTGCTTGCAGATCAGTGAAAACTCAAACTATCAATCCACCCGCCACCACCGCCACTATTTCTTCTTATAGCCATGTGTCTAAAGGAAGGACTGGACTTCAGTCTGTTGGGGCTGATTTAGAAGTCCCTTGCGGAAGTTGCGGCTCATTTTCCTCCATTGTTGCGTGCCTTTTCTGACGCAGCGGTAGAACAAAAGACTCGCCATGGTGTTGGTGCGGCGTATATATTAAAAAAAAACACATATGGGCATATGGGCGATGCATCACGTTGTAAAGCCCTGCGCCATCAGGGGGCGTTCCGGCGCAAGGGAGGGCGTACCTGCGCAGGAACGAATCCTAAAAGTGGCTGAGGGAAATCTACAAGATGTCAATCAGTCACTTTTAGGACAATGATGCATGACTCAAACCCTGCGCGCTTGAAGCCGACGTACGGCTTGATGCAGCATTGGGGAGATAGGGTACCCCAGAGCATTGCTGGAGCTGCGCCATCGTTGGCATGCAACTCCAGCAATGCGCTGCCTTTACGGCACAGATGCGTAAGGCTTCTGTGACGTTTTGGGCCAATGGGTGGTGGTGGCATGGCACACAATTACTGCCGCATCCCTGCTACTTTGCAGGGATGCGCCGGTAATTGAAAATATGACCCTTACTGTCTAGCATTACGCAGTTCTTTTCTTTACACTACACTCATACATAATTTCTCAGGCCAATGAAATGCTTCTGAACACAACATACAAAACAAAGAAGCATAGTAGCAAGCAAGGCTACTGAGAAGGAGAGCAGTGCACCTGAAATGCATAGAAGATTTTGAAATATAATTTACCTCAATGTAATCGGCAGCATTATTGCCCTTGGTAAAGAACAAAGATTTGCAAATAACAGAGCAGGATAAAACAGAGTAGTAAATGTACTACTACTACTACTCACCAAGCCCGGGGACCTCTACGCCGAGCGCGTCCAGCAAGTCCCGCTCCCGGTCCATGACATCGGTCCAGCGGTGGGTGGCCTGGTTATATGTGCGCCGGACCCCAGAGATCTTGTACATGGCCCGGCACACCTTCTCCCACCGCTTGCGACGCTCCCGGATGCCATAGCCGGTCGCGATCTTGCCGCCTCCCAGGATCGTCTTGGGGAGGCGGCGCTGGACGTGGAAGATCAGTGCCGCCACTTCCTCCGCGCTGAAGATCTCCCTCGGGACCACTTGCTCCCCCCTTAAACGCCCGCACGGGAGCCGGGCACGGGGTGCGGGACCCTTCCCCTTCTCAGGGTGCTTCCCGGCTCCCTTTACCATGGTCTGGGCAGAAATAGAGTTAAATGATAAACAAGAAATAGAATAGTGAAGAAGAAAAGAAAAGAGTTTAAAAAAGTAGTTTAAAAGTAACTAAAAGCTGCAGAAAACACAAAAATATAGAGCTAGAAAAATAGAGGGATAGATAATAAGTAAAATTAGATCAAAAAAACTTCAAACAAGCAAAGGATGGCAGAGATTGAGAGAGGATAGAGAAAGCATGCCCAGAACCATAGCAATGAATGAGAAACAAGATGGCCGCGCCCGTTCACGACCGCGTGGGTAAGTTCGCGCAAGATTTTCCTTGCGAGTACGCGCGAAATTGTACTAGCGAGCAGCACACTTTGCGAGATTACACATAGCGGGCGGAAACGGAATTACGTCACGCCAACAAGATGGCCGCGCCCGTGTACGACCGATAGGGTAACTTGGCAAACGTATAGCTAGAAGCGCCTCGCGAACACGCGCAAGATCACGCGAACATACACGTCGCAAAAAAAACAATATTGTATTCGCACGTATTCGCGGCTTCCGAAATCGATCTCGCACGGATTCGCGCCCCAAAAAACGCGCGAAATTGCTGAAAAAAACGATTTTAGCTAAACTGAAAGCAATGAGCAGGTGCAAAAGTTCAAACTTAACATTAGTAACATTCAAGGTAGTGCTTCCTGATGGGCCCCTCCAGAGTTTGCAACTATTCTATGACCCTGCTATGACCCAAACAGCAGGCTCATAGAATAGCTACAAGTAGACCATAAAGGTCCTGTGAAAAAAAAATTTCACTGCAACAAAAAGCAAATTACAGATAAGGAAGGAAGCAGGTGCCAGCCAGACTGGAACTTTCAAAATTACTGACACATTAATGAAACACAAATTAATTGATGGCAGTTGAAGAAGGGCAGGTGTGCTTGCTTTTTTCAACCACCATAATCTACAGTGATAAATAAACCTAATGGGTGGCAGTGAGGATGTACCAGAGGGTGGCATGGGTGTCCCAGAGGGTGGCAGTGGTGAAACAGAGGGTGCTGTGAACCTGTGATGATAAACCAGACGTAGAAACAACATAGTCGCGGCCGTTGCGAGCCGAAAAGTAAGTTCGCAATTGCGAACTTGTCCCAAAATCGGCGCGAACGCGCGCCAACACAAAAAACGGGAAAATCCGCAAATCCGCTAGAGTTCGCGGATCTTCGCGGATTGCGAATCCGTAAATCCGCAAGTTCGCGTACGCTAGATCCGCCCATGCTTAGTATTTCCTAAACAATCAAGCAATTATTTCGCAACTCGTCGTGTTTACACGACCTTACCCGGACCATATGGACAGTTTCTTGTCTTCCGAATCCAGCGCCCGTTCGTCCTCTTTTTCTCGTATTTCTCACGGCACTCCTAATGGTTCCCAGTCAGGACCGTAGATCACTCGAGAGAGGTCTGTTCGGAGCTAGTGAAGTTCGGATGATCGGCTGCCAGACGAGGGTCTATTGGGCAAGAGCTCTCCCGATCGTTGCAGTCGTTCACTCTGTCGTCGGGACCTCTCCCACTGGATCCACGAGTCGCTGATGGGCCCCACGCTTGGGACGCCAATTGTAAAACCTAAGGTTGGGGACAATCGATATTTGCCCGGCGGTATTGCCTCTGTAACCCACGAATTATTAATCAATGAAGAGGCGGGCGCTGGAGACTGGAAAGCAGGAAACAAGGTTTATTCTCTCCGGAGGAGAACACAACAAAACAGACAGCAGGTATCGTCATGAGGTGCTCTAACTCCCCTCTGAGGCCTGGCCCCTTATATACAGGTTTCATGGCTTTTATTACAGTTTACATATTCATGGCAATGCTTTGATGTACGGAAAGACATTCCCGGGATCTCCCCTTCGGGCCCGTTCCCACACACATTTACAGTAGAAGTCCCCACCCCGGTCACAACAGGTGATGATTATCGCACAGCTGGATATTCCGTCGATTCATGGAATGTGGGGTTCGATCGGATCTCATGGGGAGGGGGCTTTGATCAACTCGGGGGTCTTTTGATGAGGGAAGCTTTCTGCTGTACGGGGAGGGGCAAGGAATAGTATCGGCAGAGCTGGGTGTCGGCCTGGGAACGAGGAAGACAAACGGGCACACGGGGAAAAGGGGGTTTGCATCAAAGGGCCGGGGATCATGAAAGGAATGAAGGGAGGTGTTGCGCTGGGAACAGGATGGGGTTCTGAGGCAGAGCTGCGCTGAAGAGGGGTTTATGACTCAAGGCGGGTACGAGCAAGGGGGGTTGGTCAGCGTGCAGGCTTGGTGAGGGCGGAGGGCTATGTCGGGGGCCAGTGGCATGCAAAAAGGGCTGTTCTGTTCAAGGCACCTAAAATGGCGGGGCGCGCACGACAAAAAGTGTGGCATCAGGGGGAAAGGCAAGATGGCGCAGATAATGTTTACCAAACCGTACTAATTTTCCACAACGAGGGGAGGTTCGCGGGGGGGGCTTTTGGGGTAGAGGATGTGGGGTGGGACGGGGGGAGGGACTCAGTGTGCCGGGGGGTTCTGTGGGACTGCAACGCTTCTTGGCTCGATGTCAGCTCCATCGTGGGAATGTGCTTCTACTGCTTGGGATAGGTGTGAGTCTCTCGGATGGAGTCTAACTTAAAGGTACTAACCCTTAATGTGAAGGGCTTGAACAACCCGATTAAACGCCGGGCTGTGCTATCCTACTTAGAGAATTCAGGGGCGGACATCTGTCTGTTGCAAGAAACCCATCTCTTACCCAAAGACTGGCATAGGATGCGCTCCCGCGCCTTCCCCCAGCAGTTTTCTCCTCACTTCCAATGAAAAAAGCGGGGGTGGCTATTTTGGTCTCTAAGCGTTTCTGCGGCAGCGTAGGCGACAGGATGGGGGAGATTAAGGGTAGGCTGCTGGCACACACCTTCCTAGTGGGGGGCCAACGCTACACGATTGTCTCCCTTTACGCCCTGAACTCAGGGCAGGAAGCCTTTCTAAAACAAGCCATTTCCGAGTCACTTCAATCCCCTGCCTCTCTCCTCCTCATTGGGGGAGACCTCAATTTAGTGATGGACAAGAATGTAGACAGGTCGGGCCATCGATACAGGGACACGGGCGCCATGACTGCAACCGGTAAAGAGTGGTTACATGAGAGAGGCCTAGTAGATCTGTGGAGGGCTATCCATCCCAACGCATCACACTTCACATTTTCCTGGACAATCCAGACTTCCCGCCGGGCAATGACCCTCGTGCATTCCCGCAGTGGCGCGGCATCAGCCGCCTCTCCGCTGGCCACTTCTTCGATCTGCAGGGTTTCCTTACCCTACCGGATATCACCCGGGGGTATGATGTTGTCGCCCCCATCTATTTCAGTACTTCCAGCTTAGACACTGGCTCACACATCCAGACGTGGTCACCCTGGTTGGCAGGCCCATGATGACCTTTGAGAAGTGGCTTGTGACAAAGGAGACGGACAGACATCTTATCACTGAGATTTATAAAATGCTTACGCCCTCCGCCCCTTCGGGCAAGACGGCAGGTCAAAAGCGGTGGGAGACAGAACTAGGGAGGGCCTTGTCACCTAAGGAATGGAGCTTTGTATACTGTAGAGCCTCACATACCACTCGAAACACCACAGGTAGAGAGGCGGCGACAAAGTTAGCTATATACTGGCACCTTACCCCAGTCCGACTCCACAAAGGTAATCCCACGCGCATCGCGCTATGCTGGAGGGGATGCGGAGAAAGCAGCACCTTAACTCACCTTCTAGGGGAGTGCCGAGAAGTCCAGGATTACTGGAAGGCAGTCCTAGATGATATTGATCTTACCTTTGATACTGAAATCCCTAGATTCCCAGCTTATACCATCCTTGGCTTACCTAATGCACTCACTTTCCCCCTAAAATCTCCCAGAGGCCGCCAGATGAGGATCGCTATGCAAGCCGCTACACAACACATTTTGTCCCTCTGGGGTTCCAACACCAGGCCCACTCATACGGGTTGGTTGCACAAAATATGGTTCACCTTGGGAATGGAACGTATCCACGCCACGCTTACGCACTCCACGGCCGCCTACCAGAAGGTTTGGCTCCCACTGCTTTCCCTTCTATCCAAAGAATTCAACGAGGTCACATGCCCTAAATACCTTCGCATATTATGACTCACAGCTACCACACCTGACCCCTAGAACCCAGCTGGATGACTGCACTATCTGCTATCTGATTGTAGCTATGTTTGTTTCCCTGGTTTGGCACACTGAGTGGGGTGGGAAACGGGAGGGGGGTGGGGGTTCGGGTGGCAGTTTTGGTTCTGGTTTTCATTTATGCAATCTCATCGCCTCGCTATAAGGGACATCTGCAACTCGAGCACCGACTCTTTGCCATGTCCAATACACTCGGCCATCTATTTGCTTTACGGACTCTATGTACCTATCTGCCTTAGTGGCCTCTTCTGCCTGTTGTGCCTCTTTCATGCTGTAATGTTTCTCGCTGCTTTTGAAAACGATAAAAACAAATTTAACACTAAAAGAAGGATACCTTGCACTGTTGCAGTTCCCGCTTGGATGAACAGGGCTGGTAAGCGTACTGTTGATCATAAAAGTATGCAAGACAGGGTGAAGAAATACCAAAATTCGTATGGTCAGAAGCACAACAGGAAGATTCTAAGACCTAGTCGTTCCTTTCAAGGCTGGCATGTTTGTGAGAGTTCTTCTTGGTGACAAAGCTAAAAAGGGTGCTTCTAAGTGGTCTTGTCCAAAGAAAGTTGTATTTGTGAAAGTTAATTGTGTGAAATGGGCAGATGTCAAATGGTGGAATACCAGAAAGGTTTCAATTTGTAATGCCAGTGAGCAAAAGGAATGGTTGAAGCTCCACAATCCTGGGAGTTCTCAAGAGAGTTGTCATTATGATTCCAATGTTGGTCAAGAAATTCCGCTTGATGAAATTGTAATTGACTTTGCTGTGCCGGGTCAATGTACCCGTACCAATGTTGATTCCAATGTCAAGATGGGGGGATTCCTGATTGTGATTGCTCTTCTCATGTCTGAGTTAAACCAAAGCATCTTGATGATTTTGTATGTTCTTAAAGTTCTTTTTTGTTGTTGTTAAGGGGGGAGATGTGTTGTATCACTGTATTGACTCATTTATGTATTTCATAGTGTACATTCCTTGTGGAATTCTTGCTGTCCCTGGTAACTTGCTTCTCGTGAGGTAGGGGATTCTGGAATTGTATGGAGAACAGTTGACCGAGGGAGCAGCAGCAGGCCATCAAGGGCCGTTGTATGTTGCTAATAAACATACTTAATTCTACCAGCGTGGGTCCTGTCTTTGCAAAACTATTATGGTGCTCAGCTAAAATACCTGTACCACATTTATGTAAAGCCTTGAAGGGCAGTAATTTAATTCACCAGGTGTTGAGGGCCTCACACTGAGGACATAAATAACATGACCCCTCTCTGTAAGGAATGGTGGGGAAAAGTTTGAGTTTCCATTTGCTTGCTCTTTACTTCCTGTGGCTTCAGGGGAGCCGCGGGAGGTAATAAGAATGCCCAATGGAGAAAGCACATGTTGTGGACCCTAGAGACACCCCAGCTCACACTATCACTGTCCCTGAAAACACCGCCCATATTAACAGAGATAAGATGGCACTCTCAGTATGGTCGGTGAACATCCTCACATGACCCACTCTGTTATAGAGATTAGGCATGAAAAGCCTAGCCTCCTCCACATCCGAGACAGATGATTCTATGCTTGCAAACATGCTTGCTGGCTGAAGTCACGAATCATGCTCAACATTATAAAAAAAACTAACATGATCGGTCATTTTGGGCGCAGCTATGCAGCAAACATCGAGAGGATTGAGAGGAACATGAAAGTAATTGCACAGCTGAAGGCACGCAAGAAATATCTTGGAAAACCAGGAAAGAATTGCATATCTTTCTGGAATAAAGAAATTGAAACTTCACAAGGTACCAGAAGGTATAGAAGGTAGTAACATAAATAACTTTGTAACTTTCCTCTCCTAAGGAAGGATGTTATAAATGGGGGTCTCTAGTTGGTAGTAGTATACACCCTGTCCAAGTAGGAACCCTTATTCTAGACAGGGTAAGGAAGTTACACACCCAAGAGAGCTCCTGCTCAACCCCTTGGTAGCTTAGCATAAGCAGTCAGGCTTATCTCAGAGGCAATGTGTAAAGAATTTGTACAAAGCACACACAGTAACACAGTGACAACACTTCAAATGGACACCACACCCATTTATAAAAATAACCTATCTTTATCTAAACCAAACAATACAAAAACTACAAAGATACAACACACAAATCAAGATATCACTTTTTGGAAGAATTGCTGAAAAAATATAGATCTTAGAAGACAATAGCTCCAACAAGGGCTGTCTTGACATCATGACAGGTACTTATCCACAGTGCGGCAGCGACCACAAGAAGCGCAGGCCACCTATGGATTCACACAGACTAGAGTGAATGCACAAACAGCCCAACTGTCAGCATAAACCGGACGTGGATTTCACAGCAGGCAGAGGAAACAGGATGGTAAAGCAAGAAAATGCTCACTTTCTGAAAGTGGCATTTTCAAACACACACAAAAAGATGTGTTTTTAAATTCTGAATTCAGGGAACCCAAACTCCAAATCTCCATCTCTTTCCAATTGAAAGTTAAACTTGTAAGGTGCTACAAGGCAGCTCCAATAATACCCTTTGGGAGAGACAGTCCTTGCAATAGTGTAGAAAAGAAATTGGCAGTATTTCCCTATCAGGACCTGTAAAACACATCAGTACATGTCATACCTTTCACATACACTGCGCCCTGCCCATGGTGCTCCCTTTGGCCTACCTTAAGGGTACCTTGCATGTATTAAAAGGGAAGGTTTGGGCCTGGCAAGTGGGTGCACTTGCCAGGTCGACATGGCAGTTGAAAACTGCCCTCACAGGCACTACAATGGCAGGTTAGAGTTAAGGTTACAGGGCTACTCATGTGGGTGGCGCAATCAGTGCTGCAGGCTTACTAGTAGTCGTTCAAAAAGTCTGTTAGATCCCAATGTTCATTAATCGTTTATTCCATCAGTTCTTCATCAGATTTCTTCATCCAACTTGTGACAAAATACCAGCCAACACGTGTTTCGTCTGATCAGTATATGACATACAGACTTCTTCAGGGCTGTAATTAATACAGTAGCCAAAGTTACAAAAAATAGTACTAAACTCAAAATTCACAACACAGAACACCGAATCCGTGTGCTCAAGAAAGGTAAACCAAAGTAGTACCCGTCACCAAGAATAAAGCTTGAAATACCCAAGTGTATTCATAGATATCTAGTACCCAAGTCTGAGTACATTTCACCCTATATTAAAGTATCCAAGAGAAAGTAACATTACCAATTTCGATCCCAATGTAACCGGATCGATTAGTTATAGGTAAACTAAAATACCAGATAGGACCCAGACACCAACTACACCAGCAGATTGGTCGTCATGCTAGTAATACTAAATCCTCAGTAACTCACCATTACTCCTAATGCAAATGATTGTAGTACGTAATCTTCACGGTACAATCAAACTCTTCAATCCAATCCAAACGAAATATCAGTCTGTAAATAAAGCTAGTGTCACTAAGTATACACTTCCATTTTGTATAATTGTTCATCAGTAATTATTTGTACCGCTCGCTCATAAAGCTAAGGCTTATTCACACACAGATATCTTCCTGCACGCTTGCCGTGTGCTCCAAGTTAGCCAACATGTTGCATAAATATCGGTTGCTGATATATATACAGTTCTCTCAGTACCTGAATTTTTATCATAAAGTTTCTGGCTCTACTTACATTTAGTAAACAGTCTACAATTGACTAGATATACATTTATATCATTTTCCTATAAATAAATACCTTAATACGTAAGTAGAATCACCTTCCAATTATATCTTCTTAGTTTGCTTCCTTTCAGAGTTGCAAAACCGGCATAGTAAAAGACAGACCCTCGCAAATGTTCCACAATATCTCGCTATCCTCGTATCAATGGGCTGAAATCAGTTTAATAAAGTACATTAGCGTACGCCCTTATGTCATGAATATACAGCATATACTCTGTCTACGGTCTGCAGCTGACTTAATATATATTTTATATCAGTAACCAATAAATACCTAGTCTTTTAGTCGAATCTCATTCCAATTAATGGCTTCCAAGCATTCTTACAAAAAGATTTCTGACACGAGGCTATCAGAGTAAAGTGGTTGAGAATGCAGTAACTAGAGTCAAGAAACTTAAGAGGTCAACAACCCTTAAGGATAAGTCTACCGAGCTTAAAGAAGATAAGATTCGCTTAGTTACAAATTATGGTACTGATAGTGCCCAACTGTATAAAATCTTAAACAAACACTGGCATCTATTACAGATGGATAAAGACCTAATACCATTTATAGGAGACAAACCTGGACTTACTTTTAGAAGGGGTCGTACTCTCTCTAATTTTGTCAGTCCTAGCTACCCTTTGAAGAACACTGTTCCCGATTGGCTCACTGGGAGATCCACAGGCTTCCACAAATGTGGAAGATGTAGCTCCTGCAGGTGGGCGGTAAATAAGATCAGGACTTTCAACTATAACAATACAGGAGAGCATCAGATTAACATGTTTATTAACTGCGACACTACTTTTGTTGTTTATGTTATAGTTTGTTCCTGTCAACAGATTTACGTTGGTAGCACCATCAGAAAATTGAAAGATAGAATGGTTGAGCATTTTAGAGCATTGAAAACAGGGGATACTCGTTATCCCATAGCCTCCCACATCGTTAGGAACTTTCATGAAAAAGAGAAACATGTGTTTAAGTACCATGGAATAGATCACATCAAACGTGATGTTAGAGGTGGGAATAGGCAATTACAGCTAAGACGCAGAGAGGTAATGTGGTTATTAAAACTTAAGGTAGTTGAACGCGGTCTGAACATCGACCACGAATTTGAATACTACTTAGGGCAAGAATGACCTATGTAAGTTGAGCATAGTATATGGCTCTACTCTGATAGAGTTTAAATGGTGTACTGTATTAACTTTACCTAAGAGCAAGACTACCATATCTATTGTAACTGTAACTTTTAAATGGTGTACTGTATAAGATCTGAATGTAATATGCAACTCTACTTTAGAGTATGACTACCATATCTATTGTAACTGTAACTCCTACCCTGTCCTCCTTTCATTTTCTTTCTAACTCCTGGATGTACGCAATGATCCTCTGCTAAACTAGAGCAGAAAGATAATACCACCGGGACCCTTTTGACTGACATACACTGCCAGATGCAGGTCGATTGGACTTTAATAAGGTCGATTAATGAGAATTGAAGGCTTTTTCATTGTAGTCTTGTAATATTGTGATGTGATGGGACATATACCTTAGAATTGTTATCATTGGAAATACACGAAGGCTTATAACCACTGGTATATACGATCAGTAATATTTACAGTAATGGGGTGTAATATTCATGAAAGTGAATAGTGCAGGGAGTTGCGCTTGGAATTAATAATACTTAATATCCTTTTTTTATATAGTGCGGAAATAACGGTTCATTTTGAGACTACAATATGGACAAACTGAGTGTTATAATATCTCATAGTATTGTGATTACGTATCCGTAATCACCACTTAAAGATGGCGCCTGTTTATCTGATCAGATACTACTAATTTATGATGGGGCGCGTGTAAAACGCGATCGCCCTTGGATGACTTAGGAGCCGATATGCAGTAAATAATGTGATAGAGCGCAGCCTCCAGCAGTATAGTAAAACTAGGATTTGTAATACTCTATAGGTTTGTATTTATATATTTGGATACACCACTTAAAGATGGCGCCCGCGGTTTTGACTATATATTGCCACTCCAAGATGGCGCGCGTGCCGAACGCGACCGTCTATGGATGACTGAGGAGCTGATACGCGGTGAGTAGAAGGATAGAACTAACGCTGGGCATGAGATGTGTATTTGATAGAAGGGCGCAGGCTAATGTACCTTATTAAATTGATTACAGCCCCCTGATTGAGGATCGCGAGAACTTTTGGAATACTTACGAGAGTTTTTGACCTCTGACTATAAACGAAGCATGCTTGGAAGCCATTAATTGGAATGAGATTCGACTAAAAGACTAGGTATTTATTGGTTACTGATATAAAATATATATTAAGTCAGCTGCAGACCGTAGACAGAGTATATGCTGTATATTCATGACATAAGGGCGTACGCTAATGTACTTTATTAAACTGATTTCAGCCCATTGATACGAGGATAGCGAGATATTGTGGAACATTTGCGAGGGTCTGTCTTTTACTATGCCGGTTTTGCAACTCTGAAAGGAAGCAAACTAAGAAGATATAATTGGAAGGTGATTCTACTTACGTATTAAGGTATTTATTTATAGGAAAATGATATAAATGTATATCTAGTCAATTGTAGACTGTTTACTAAATGTAAGTAGAGCCAGAAACTTTATGATAAAAATTCAGGTACTGAGAGAACTGTATATATATCAGCAACCGATATTTATGCAACATGTTGGCTAACTTGGAGCACACGGCAAGCGTGCAGGAAGATATCTGTGTGTGAATAAGCCTTAGCTTTATGAGCGAGCGGTACAAATAATTACTGATGAACAATTAGACAAAATGGAAGTGTATACTTAGTGACACTAGCTTTATTTACAGACTGATATTTCGTTTGGATTGGATTGAAGAGTTTGATTGTACCGTGAAGATTACGTACTACAATCATTTGCATTAGGAGTAATGGTGAGTTACTGAGGATTTAGTATTACTAGCATGACGACCAATCTGCTGGTGTAGTTGGTGTCTGGGTCCTATCTGGTATTTTAGTTTACCTATAACTAATCGATCCGGTTACATTGGGATCGAAATTGGTAATGTTACTTTCTCTTGGATACTTTAATATAGGGTGAAATGTACTCAGACTTGGGTACTAGATATCTATGAATACACTTGGGTATTTCAAGCTTTATTCTTGGTGACGGGTACTACTTTGGTTTACCTTTCTTGAGCACACGGATTCGGTGTTCTGTGTTGTGAATTTTGAGTTTAGTACTATTTTTTGTAACTTTGGCTACTGTATTAATTACAGCCCTGAAGAAGTCTGTATGTCATATACTGATCAGACGAAACACGTGTTGGCTGGTATTTTGTCACAAGTTGGATGAAGAAATCTGATGAAGAACTGATGGAATAAACGATTTATGAACATTGGGATCTAACAGACTTTTTGAACGAGTGCTTGGTGGATAACTGCTAATGTTTAGTCATTTATGACAATTATTGAGTAGTGGTAACCTACTCTCTCCACTTAGAGCACCAATCGGACTTGTACCTGTGTTTACTTGCTTTCACACGCTGTGCGCTCCATATTAACTGTTACCATTATAGTAAAAGTAATTTATGGTTAGGGAGCAGCCGTATAAGCTAAGATGAACAGAGATAAGGAAGCTGAACAACTATTTGATAAACTAGTGGCAGGAGGTACAATAGGAGCTGCCATGGGACCACCTAAAGAGACAAGAAAAGAAGGCCTGAGAGCCAAGTTTGTGAAACTTGAATCCCTCAAACGCACTGAACTTAATAAATGGTGGGATGCCGCTACCTTAAAACAATATTTGAAGCTTAACAGAATTCCACGAGGCCTCAGGTCCCAGATTATACCTACTTACGAGGATCTGGAGCCTGATCTTTATGTTACGTGGGAGAAGGAACTTAACACTAGTTCCAGAAATTTAATTAACATTCTCATTGAAAATGCAGAGAGAAAAATAGCTAAGTTACTAGTAGAGATACAAAAAGTAGAGGATGAAATTAAAGTAATGAATCTTCCCGAGGCAACAATTAAAAATTACACTGTTTTGGATGAAAAATTAAATGACTTACAGAATGACATCAAGCAAAGGAAAGCAAGAAAAATAAAACGCGACGAAAAGGACTATCGGTCAGGTCGTGTTTACACCTTTGCAAGGAAATTTGACTATCTCATTACTAAATCTAATACTGAGAAACAAAAGAGTGGCACCTCATCACCCAATGATAGTGACCCCGGTACTAGTAATATCTCTAGTAGTGAATCTGAAGATAACTCTGAGACCGCTTCCATTCAATCACTGGAGAACAATTTTTTAGTAGAGGTGCACAGGTTGCGCCGTGGAAACAGGGACTCAGAGAGGAATCGGGTGGCAAATGTAAAAAAAACAGGAGAGGTGGCAGAGGCGGTAGGAGGACAGGGAGGAAGGGTAGGCATGCGAACGAGATCTTGGAAACCCTAATTGAAGATGATGCTAATGATGTAAATAATATTGAAATTGTTAATCTGTCATCTACTGAGTTATCTGAGAATATGATCAGTTTACTTACAAAAGGAATGGGCTTTTGCCCTATGACTATGTCTGATTGGTACTCGATCAAAATTGATGTGTTTAAGTTTGTTAGGAGGTTGAAATTGAAAAAACATTTTGCTAATGTACCAGATAAACCCAGATATGCAAAAATAAAACCCGCAAGTGAAATTACAATTCAAGAACTTAAAGAAACGCAACTTTTGTTGTCCCTTACTGAGAGAGAGGAAGATCCAGTGACACTACTTAAGTTATTGGATGATTTGGGGATAGATAGGTTCTTGAGTGAAGACAGTGGGTTAAAGGAACGATCAAAATGGACACCACAGGTGGCATCTGGTAGTACAATCGAAGCCTTCTCCAAAGCAGTGAATCAAGACATAGACAGAATTACTGATGCCAAATGTTCAACCAGGACAAAGAAGTACATTGATAATTTGTCGCCTGGGGAGAGATTGGCACTAAAAGAACTTAAGAATAATCCTGACATCACCATACGTAGAGCGGATAAAGGTGGGAATATAGTAATTTTGAACACTATAGATTACAAAGAAGAAGTATACTCTCAATTGAATGATACGGTGTACTATGAAAAACTGGATAGCAATCGTGCCTGTCTAAGGTTATTAATGATCATTTGAAAATATGGTATGATGAAACCCTTATTGATCGTAATGAATTTTTGTATTTGCAAGTCACTACACCACGGGCACCATGCATGTACACGCTGCCAAAAATTCATAAATCTATGGTTAAACCACCAGGCAGGCCAATAATTTCTGGTATTGGGGGACCGACGGAACGCCTTTCCCAATATATTGACACCTTTTTACAGCTATATGTCAAAAACTTACCCTCATTTATTGAGGATTCAAAGCATGTACTTAATTTGATGAATGATCTGGTATGGGATGACAGGATGACACTGGTTACCCTCGATGTGGTATCTCTGTATACCAACATCGACCATGAATTAGGTATCCACGCAATTGACTTCTTCTTAAGCAATAGAAGTGCTGAATACTATGATCATAATCAGATGATTTTGAAGATGACAAGATTAGTGCTCCAAAACAATGTGTTCCTTTTTGATGGAAATTGGTACAGACAGCGCCTTGGTACCGCGATGGGTTCTAGATTTGCTCCGTCCTTTGCGAACCTCTTTATGGGGTTCTTTGAGGCGGAGAGAATCTGGGGCCCATCCGGTAAAAAATGGATACAACATATCCACTATTGGGGGCGATACATAGACGATTGCCTCTTAATTTGGACAGGCTCAGTTGATGAACTCAAAGGTTTCTTTGACTACCTAAATGACAATGTACTGAACCTGTCTTTTACTACCCATTACGACAAAAGTAGCATCAACTTCTTAGATATTGAATTGTTTATCAAAGATGGGAGAATTTGCAGTCGCATGTTTCGCAAACCTACTAGCTGCAATGCAGTTCTGCATGCTCAAAGTTGTCATCCAGTTAGTCAAGTTAATGCGATACCTTATGGTGAGATGGTAAGGGCGAGACGAAACTGTTCGATGGATAATGACTTTGAGCTAAACCTTAATGATCTTACAAAAAGATTTCTGACACGAGGCTATCAGAGTAAAGTGGTTGAGAATGCAGTAACTAGAGTCAAGAAACTTAAGAGGTCAACAACCCTTAAGGATAAGTCTACCGAGCTTAAAGAAGATAAGATTCGCTTAGTTACAAATTATGGTACGGATAGTGCCCAACTGTATAAAATCTTAAACAAACACTGGCATCTATTACAGATGGATAAAGACCTAATACCATTTATAGGAGACAAACCTGGACTTACTTTTAGAAGGGGTCGTACTCTCTCTAATTTTGTCAGTCCTAGCTACCCTTTGAAGAACACTGTTCCCGATTGGCTCACTGGGAGATCCACAGGCTTCCACAAATGTGGAAGATGTAGCTCCTGCAGGTGGGCGGTAAATAAGATCAGGACTTTCAACTATAACAATACAGGAGAGCATCAGATTAACATGTTTATTAACTGCGACACTACTTTTGTTGTTTATGTTATAGTTTGTTCCTGTCAACAGATTTACGTTGGTAGCACCATCAGAAAATTGAAAGATAGAATGGTTGAGCATTTTAGAGCATTGAAAACAGGGGATACTCGTTATCCCATAGCCTCCCACATCGTTAGGAACTTTCATGAAAAAGAGAAACATGTGTTTAAGTACCATGGAATAGATCACATCAAACGTGATGTTAGAGGTGGGAATAGGCAATTACAGCTAAGACGCAGAGAGGTAATGTGGTTATTAAAACTTAAGGCAGTTGAACGCGGTCTGAACATCGACCACGAATTTGAATACTACTTAGGGCAAGAATGACCTATGTAAGTTGAGCATAGTATATGGCTCTACTCTGATAGAGTTTAAATGGTGTACTGTATTAACTTTACCTAAGAGCAAGACTACCATATCTATTGTAACTGTAACTTTTAAATGGTGTACTGTATAAGATCTGAATGTAATATGCAACTCTACTTTAGAGTATGACTACCATATCTATTGTAACTGTAACTCCTACCCTGTCCTCCTTTCATTTTCTTTCTAACTCCTGGATGTACGCAATGATCCTCTGCTAAACTAGAGCAGAAAGATAATACCACCGGGACCCTTTTGACTGACATACACTGCCAGATGCAGGTCGATTGGACTTTAATAAGGTCGATTAATGAGAATTGAAGGCTTTTTCATTGTAGTCTTGTAATATTGTGATGTGATGGGACATATACCTTAGAATTGTTATCATTGGAAATACACGAAGGCTTATAACCACTGGTATATACGATCAGTAATATTTACAGTAATGGGGTGTAATATTCATGAAAGTGAATAGTGCAGGGAGTTGCGCTTGGAATTAATAATACTTAATATCCTTTTTTTATATAGTGCGGAAATAACGGTTCATTTTGAGACTACGATATGGACAAACTGAGTGTTATAATATCTCATAGTATTGTGATTACGTATCCGTAATCACCACTTAAAGATGGCGCCTGTTTATCTGATCAGATACTACTAATTTATGATGGGGCGCGTGTAAAACGCGATCGCCCTTGGATGACTTAGGAGCCGATATGCAGTAAATAATGTGATAGAGCGCAGCCTCCAGCAGTATAGTAAAACTAGGATTTGTAATACTCTATAGGTTTGTATTTATATATTTGGATACACCACTTAAAGATGGCGCCCGCGGTTTTGACTATATATTGCCACTCCAAGATGGCGCGCGTGCCGAACGCGACCGTCTATGGATGACTGAGGAGCTGATACGCGGTGAGTAGAAGGATAGAACTAACGCTGGGCATGAGATGTGTATTTGATAGAAGGGCGCAGGCTAATGTACCTTATTAAATTGATTACAGCCCCCTGATTGAGGATCGCGAGAACTTTTGGAATACTTACGAGAGTTTTTGACCTCTGACTATAAACGAAGCATGCTTGGAAGCCATTAATTGGAATGAGATTCGACTAAAAG
Source organism: Lissotriton helveticus (assembly GCF_964261635.1). Taxonomy (NCBI): domain Eukaryota; kingdom Metazoa; phylum Chordata; class Amphibia; order Caudata; family Salamandridae; genus Lissotriton; species Lissotriton helveticus. The sequence continues at coordinate 746,882,274 of NC_136071.1, read as the reverse complement.
ACTAGGTATTTATTGGTTACTGATATAAAATATATATTAAGTCAGCTGCAGACCGTAGACAGAGTATATGCTGTATATTCATGACATAAGGGCGTACGCTAATGTACTTTATTAAACTGATTTCAGCCCATTGATACGAGGATAGCGAGATATTGTGGAACATTTGCGAGGGTCTGTCTTTTACTATGCCGGTTTTGCAACTCTGAAAGGAAGCAAACTAAGAAGATATAATTGGAAGGTGATTCTACTTACGTATTAAGGTATTTATTTATAGGAAAATGATATAAATGTATATCTAGTCAATTGTAGACTGTTTACTAAATGTAAGTAGAGTCAGAAACTTTATGATAAAAATTCAGGTACTGAGAGAACTGTATATATATCAGCAACCGATATTTATGCAACATGTTGGCTAACTTGGAGCACACGGCAAGCGTGCAGGAAGATATCTGTGTGTGAATAAGCCTTAGCTTTATGAGCGAGCGGTACAAATAATTACTGATGAACAATTAGACAAAATGGAAGTGTATACTTAGTGACACTAGCTTTATTTACAGACTGATATTTCGTTTGGATTGGATTGAAGAGTTTGATTGTACCGTGAAGATTACGTACTACAATCATTTGCATTAGGAGTAATGGTGAGTTACTGAGGATTTAGTATTACTAGCATGACGACCAATCTGCTGGTGTAGTTGGTGTCTGGGTCCTATCTGGTATTTTAGTTTACCTATAACTAATCGATCCGGTTACATTGGGATCGAAATTGGTAATGTTACTTTCTCTTGGATACTTTAATATAGGGTGAAATGTACTCAGACTTGGGTACTAGATATCTATGAATACACTTGGGTATTTCAAGCTTTATTCTTGGTGACGGGTACTACTTTGGTTTACCTTTCTTGAGCACACGGATTCGGTGTTCTGTGTTGTGAATTTTGAGTTTAGTACTATTTTTTGTAACTTTGGCTACTGTATTAATTACAGCCCTGAAGAAGTCTGTATGTCATATACTGATCAGACGAAACACGTGTTGGCTGGTATTTTGTCACAAGTTGGATGAAGAAATCTGATGAAGAACTGATGGAATAAACGATTTATGAACATTGGGATCTAACAGACTTTTTGAACGAGTGCTTGGTGGATAACTGCTAATGTTTAGTCATTTATGACAATTATTGAGTAGTGGTAACCTACTCTCTCCACTTAGAGCACCAATCGGACTTGTACCTGTGTTTACTTGCTTTCACACGCTGTGCGCTCCATATTAACTGTTACCATTATAGTAAAAGGCTTACTAGTAGCATTTGATTTAAAAGCCCTGGGCCCACACAGTGCACTTTACTAGGGACTTGTCAGTGAATCAAATGCCAATCATGGATAACCAAGTACAATCACAACTTACATAGGGAGCAATTGCACTTTAACACTGAACAGCAGTGGTAAAGTACCCATAGTTCATAAATCAGCCAAAATGAAGTTCAGCATGCAGTCAAAAATACAGGAGGAAGAAGAAAAAAGACAGGGGAACCAAGCCAAGGATGCCAGGTCTAACAAAGGAGAAATGGATCAAGCAGTTTGTGTATACAGATTGTGCTTGCATTTCAAAAGAAACCGCTATTCTCCTAAGGTATTTACCAAAAACTGAAATATTGCAATCTGAAACTGATTCATCTGGACAATGGTTATTGCCAAAGTTAAGCAGAATAGGGAAATATTTGTCATTATTAGTTACTATGGTCCAGGTCTGGATGACAGGGGTCTTATAGACAATGTAGTCATGCATCAATTGTGATTTTCTGGGCCAATAATAATAGGGGGAGATTTTGATACTTCATAAACACTAGTTAAGTTAGATCAACTTTTAGGCATACCATTAATACCCTAAGGCTATATACACAACATAATCCTGACCCTTGGGCTATGTGGTGTGTGGAGGGAACGCGCTTGAGATAAAAGAAACCATTCAAAAAAGATGGCCATTTATCAAGATTATGTTATTTCTTTGTGGATAAACTTCTAATAAACACATAGCTGGAATTATAAATAACCCAACATATATCTCTGACCATGACGTGGTTAAACTCACAATTAAAACTCCCTCACACAAAGTTAGAAGATGGATAAGGGATTGACTTTGAGAGAGTCAGAAACGAGTATAAAGCTTTGCTTAGAGGGTGAATTACAATGTTCTCTAAAAAGATGACTAGAGCTGACAGGGAAGCCAAGTAATATAGAGAATATGACCAAAGCCTTCCAGGGAAAACACAGAATTGTGAGAACCCAGGCAGAAGTGAGGGAGAAAAAGGAATCTGACTAATCTTCAACTTGAATATAGGATGACACTAAAAGTAACATTTGTAAGAAGAAGGCGGGCAGTAATATGAGACACTTTCAGTATTGGGAGAAAAGTGGTGCCTCTTTGGCTTAGAAAGCTAGAGCTGAAATTAGCAGAAATAATTCAGATGAAATAATCAATCTCCAGACAAGAAAAGTGACTCCAGTCCTCAAGCTATAGAGAAAATATTTAGAAAATACTATCAAAGTATTTATCAGGAAGAATTCATTACAAACTCAATAGCACTACAGAACTGGTTTAAAGATCTAAGACTGAGAGATAATTAAAGACCAAATGGACGAGTTGTATCATCCTATAGCTGATGAGGAAGTAATGCAGGCTCTGGGAGAACAAAAAAAAAAAATTCAAATCAGCAGGACCAGACGATATTCTAGGGGGCACTGTAAATGACTATTTATTGGGCTGTCCAAATCAAAGCTGTCACTGGGTCATACTTCCACACCCTGAAGATGCTGAGGAAGGTTTTCAAATTGCACAAAATCAACACCAGGAAAACACAAGCCCTGGTCACTAGCAAGCTGTTCTACAGGAACAACGTCTATGCCGGGATCAACAAAAAATATACCAAAAGGCTGAAGACTATTCAGAGCTCGATGACTAGAATCACTTTGAATCTCCCATGCTGCACTCACATCTGACCACACCTGATGGAGTTCCAATGACTGCATGTTGAACTTGGCCCTTTTTGCAGGGCCATCCCTAAACCTTTTGCCTTTCTCCTATCCTTTTTTCCGACACGGTGTTGGTTGTTTTAGGACTCCCGGCACTTTAGCACTACTGTTCAGTGTAAAGTGCATGTGCTCTCCGTGATAAATATGGTACGATTGGTCTACACTTGTTTGGCCTATTTAATTTACCTGTCAGTCCCTTGTGAAGTGGTATCTCACATACACAGGGCTGGTAAATTAAATGCTACTTGTGGGCTAGCAGCGCTGGTTGTGCCACCCACCAAAGTAGCTTTGCAAGCCTGTCTCAGGCCTCTGCCATTGCAGGGCCTGGGTGCGCAGTGTTACTGCCGCTGTGACGTGACACCTAAAGTGTGTGCCCGGTCTCTGATGCCCCTTTTATTCTATGTCAGTCACCCCTAAGGTAGGCCCCAGCTAGCCCTATGGGCAGGGTGCATTGTAGGTAAAAGGCAGGACATGTACCTTAAGTGTGTGACAAGTCCTGGTAGTGACAAATAGCCATTTTGGTTTCTCACTACCGTGAGACTGCCCTTCCATAGGAATACATTGGGGATTCCCTGTTAAGTGTTTCAGTGGTATTTCTGATATGAGAAGTGCAGCATGGTCAAGTTGGTATATTCGGAATCGTGATAATAAATGCTACGCAATGGGGTGCGCAGATTTATTATACCTATTTTAGAAATGCCACTTTTAGAAGTTGGCATTTCTGTGTGCTAGGTGTCTGCCTCCCTGATGTGGATTGCATGTCTGGTTTTGGAGTGCCAGGGGCGGGTGAGGTGTGTGTAGCTCCAGGAGGGGCAGGGTAGGTCAGTGCCAGGCTGAATAGGGCATCTGCATTTAGAGTAGTCCCCTGACCCTGAATAGGTTGGGCCTGCCTTGGTGAAGGCTGGCTCCGCCCCCCATGGTGGACTGATGACCGAGCCCCCACCTGACAATAGGAGAGAGGAGCCCGGTACACAGAGTGCTCCAAAACCCCCCAGAACCAGTTCAGGCTGGTTCACCTAAGCCCTGTGCCAGGGCAGACAAAGAAGAAATGCTATATAAATATTGGGGCTGTGACTCCATAAAGGGATGATTACTTGTCCCTGTTTTGGGAGGCCGACGGACTGCTAGGCAAGGTGTAATCGCTGTGGGACCCAGCTGCATCTTCCTGTGGGTCCCTACGTGCTGGCCTGTCTGTGCCCAGCTCTGCCCCTCTACATGTTGGGGTTAGCGCCATATGAGCACTATATTTCTGCCCTAGGACAAGAGGAGAGTACTGGGGCTGTGCAGCGCTGCGCTGAGCTGCACATCATGGAGAGGGAATCCCCGGCATAGGGATTCCCCCAAGTTGCTGCAAGGAGCGGGAGCCCACCCCGCTATTATGCGTATTTACTTAGTGGGAGCCTACCCTGTGTTTTGCGGATCAGCGGGAGCCCACCCTGCTGTTTATGCCTCTGGCGGGGGCCGCATTTGTGGTTGTCAAAAGGGGGGAGCCTACCCCGCTTTTATGCGTATTTTAATTAGTGGGAGCCCACACCGCTTCCACGCATATTTTATGGCGGGTGCCCAACCTGCACTGTGGCGCTGAAAAGGATTCACCACCCCAGACAGATCTGAAACGGGGAGCCGCCGCAACGAGCTTAAGTCAGGAAAATGGCCGCCTGACTGTTGGCAGGGCCAGGAAGTGGAAGTGACCGGCTGGCTGGGGGCTGCCAATTGCAGCGTGGCCGGAGAGAAAGTCAGGCAACGCGTTGCCTGAAGTGAGGTGGGGCTCCCGTATCAGCGAGGGAAACCCCACATTCACAGAAGAGACGGGAGCCTTGTGGGCCCCCTCTCGTGGAAAAGATCGGTAGAGTCCTTGGGAGCGTGGCCGCTCGAGGCACATTATCAATGCCTTCCTCCCTGCTGTCGGAAGACTGGAGGAGTCCCACAGAGAGCCCTGTTGAGTGGGGCTGCGCCTTGGCTTTGTCCTGAGTGCCTTTTGCACCAGAGGAGTCCCCGCGAGGGGGGGCTTGCCCAGTAGTGTTGGTGCCGGTAGCTTTGGGTTAATTTCCAACAGCTGCCCCACCAGACAGCATGCTGCTGCAACGGTGGGGCCATTTTCTTTCAGAGTACCGGTGGGGACCCAGGAGGCACAGTGGTGCCAGGCCCAATTTCACAGCTGCACCGTGAGTGAGAGCGGGCAGCTGCAAACCGGGGGCATTTTAGTTTTCCTGATAAGACAGGGGTGAGTTGCACCCCACACCCCAGTGCATTTACACACTTTGGTTTTGCTTCCAAGGCAGCCAGGGGGACATTTGGAAGGCTCCACTAGGAGCCCTGATATTTTGGGACAAAGGGCATTGGAGCCCACAGAAGGCCAGTTGGCCTGGGCTTAACTCTACAGTTGGTTGGGCGCACTGTGGTGCCCTGTTTAGGCTTATGATGCCTATTGCGTAATGTGGTTATGTTGGTGATTTATTGCCCAATGTGATTTATGTGAGGCCCATGACACAAGGTGCTTATGCCTAATCTAATGTGATTTATGTGATGCCTTTGACAAATGTGATTTATGCACCATGAATATTGCCTAATGTGTTTGGGCTGGTGAGGCCTGTTGCATAATGTGTTTATGCTTGTGATGCCTAATGTCATGCTTTGATGTTTTAGGATGATGCATATTGCGTAATGTGTTTATGCTAATGAGGTTTGAGCCTAATGTGTGTTTTATGCCTACTGTAATGCAGACATAATGTGTTTATGTTGCTAGATAAAATGCTGAAGTCATTATTGTACCAGTAGTTACTGGTTGTGTTTTACATTTGCTATTTGTGCTTTGTGACGGTTCTGACAGTGGCTCGATTGGCACTGTCCTGTATATAGTCCCCTGTGAATATTGCCTAGTGCCAGTTGGCACAGTGTAGATTGTGTGTTTATGACCCTAATGTGTTTATGATAATACAAAGGCTATTTTTGATATAACCTTGTGTGGAGTTTCTTTTGTGGTGTGCCTAGTGTGTTGCTGCTGTGTGTGTGTGTTGCGCAAACGCTTTACACATTGGCTTTGGGATAAGCCTGACTGCTCGTGCTAAGCTACCAAGGTGGATGAGCAGGAGTTATCTTCAGCGTGTAACTCCTTTGCCCTGACTAGAGTGGTGGTTTCTGCCTGGCTTAGGCTGAAGCCTATTTCTAACACTGCCCATTCACAAACAAGCACACTTCGAACTCCTCACCCACACTTTCAATATACTATCTAACCCTGGCCCAGCATCCCTCAACAATTGCATATGTTTTCATGAACCTTGCAGGCAGCTCAGCTCATCCAGACTCCTACTTGCACAAATTCCACGCATGCGAAAAACCATATCCGGTGGTTGAGCCTGCATCACTCCTAAAGTGTGAACAACCCCTTGCTACACATAAAAGTCTCCTCCTCACTTTTTGAATTCTACAAGAAGTTGAAGACCTTGCTTTTCAAGTAGTCCCACTAGACTCTAGGTGTGCCTAAACTCACACCTGCTCAGTGCCAAATACCCTCTGGAGTTATAGTGTGCTCCACAATTCTTCATAACATTGGTATAGTTCAAGTCTTGAAGATGATTTTTAGCTTGAACCTTTTAAAATGAAACCACTTATCAACATTCTGGAATGATGCAACAATGGTCTCATTCTTAATCCAAACAAAGACCCAAAAAGATGTGAATCCTACAAACCTATCTCACTACTCAATAGTGATTACCAGATATTAATTAGCATCCTTGATAAAAGATTACACAGAATAGAAGGGCACTTAATCCATGAGGATCAAAAGGGATTTATCCTAGGAAGACATATTCAGGAACTGACATTAATAGGATCCATTGACCTTTAAGATCATTCACAGACACCACTAGCAATAATCACACTTGATGCAGCCAAAGCCTTCGACAGAGTGAACTGGCCATACTTATGGGCAACCCAAAGTCATTTGGCATTCAAAAAGGCTTTGATAGAACAAATTTAGACTCTATACAAAGTCCCTGCAGCAAGAATTGTAATCAATGGAAATCACTTGCAGAACATCAATGTCAAGATCGGAACGCACAAGCCTTCTGTTACCACTTCTTTTTAACTTACATATTGAGCCCCCTCGCTCACACAATAAGTCTGCATTAGAATATATCCCAATTTATATGTGAGAAATTCAGTAACACATTATTTTTTTCTGCAGATGACCTAATAGTCTATGCTACTGACAGAGAGAGTTCATTACTATAGTCAATGAGATAACTAAGATGTTTGGAGAGATCTCTGGGTATAAGGGGAATAATGAATAGTCAGATATTATTAAATTGAATCTGGACAGTGACAACTGCTGAATATAACAAGAAATATTGTATGTAAGCATCACCTTATCCCAGGAAGTGACTAGAATCTCAAACACGAATTGTGATGAAGCGGCAAAATAGAGGGGTAAATGTCTTAAATTATGGGAAACCCATGCCAATATATGGGGGATACATTTAGTAAAAATGCACATTCTATCAAAGATAGCATATCTTTTTAACTGAAACCTTCATGTTTCGATAACAAAGAAATAGATAAGCTGCAGATTGAAATAAATAACTTTATATGGCTCTCCAACGGGGCTAAGTTATCTTGGAAAAACCTAAGCAGGATACTTACAATGGGAGGGTTTAGTCTTCCCGACCTTCACCTATATTGTTGGGCATTTCATTTAAAGTCTTTTAAGTCACTAATCACCTGTCCAGATGACTCAAAAGTGGAACAAATATCACAAGAAACATTAGCGAGGCTACGTGGATCCAATTTTTCACATACATTTAGCGCATTGAATTAAAATAAAAAAATACGATTCAAGGTGTTACACTCAGCAGCAAGACTCTAGTATGTGAATAAGAAAATATTGAGAACTCCATACTATGGCCACTCGAACCAATTTGGGACTCCCAAGGAATCCCAGCACATATGAACCCCTATTTAGGATCTACCATAGGGAAGGGTGGAATAGGAAAATGGGGCCAATTCATAGAGGATGGGAGTGTGTTCACAGAGGGACTAAGAGGTCTTAAAATATGATAGGATGTCTACTATAAGTTTCATGTTCCTCTCAGCAAAAATGAACACAAGTTTTCCACTGGAAATTAAAGAGACACTCCAAAATCCCCAACTTAGAAGAAAGGAAGTTGCATTTCTGTTTCCTGGCCTCCAGGAGGAAGATGACAACAAAAAGATGAGGTGCTATAGAATATGGGATGTAGATTTGCCTGTAAAGGGAATCTAGTATGTGGAGAGGACGTAGCTTAATTGTTAGGGCGGTGGGCTTCAAATGTGGGGAACTGGGTTTGAGTCTCAACAATGATGCTCAATATCCTGTGATTCTGGGCAAATCACTTAATCTCCCCGTGCATAACATAAGTTAATGTGTCCTCATGTAACGCAACTGGTGCTCATGTAAAGCATTCTTATACCTAATGTCAGGTCAAGTTCGCGCTATATAAAACTTCGAGAAAAAGAAAGTATCTTTATAAACACTTTACAAAACTGTCAAATCTGAGTCACTTGGGAGAAACCATTTGTTCACCCTTCACAGAATTTACTGGACCCTCCAAAAAATCACTGAGAAATGTATTCAAGTACAAACTAATTGCATTCTTCGGCTTGTGAGTAGCCCTGAATTAAAGGAATGCTGAAAATACATAGGTAAGAGCCTGACTGCTATCTTTGGAATATAAATATTGAGGTAATCCCAACACAAATTATTCTTGGTATTACTGATGAGGTTGAGTTTTTTTTAAGTAGGAGTGAAAAAAGATTTTTGCTTTACTTGATACTTATTGCCAGACTGATCATTTATAAGAATTGGATCTTACCACCCGTCCCAAACATGCAAGAATGGTTAACTATGGTTTGATATATCTCTGACTTTGATAAGAAATGTAAGGATAGCAATAGACCAATAAAATGGCTACAAATGGATCAATGGCAGAACCAGGAACAAGCCAGATGATTATACCACAGTGTACTCTCATCCCATTTATATGATCTTACGTGAGTCATGGCCTCTGGAGATCCAAGACAGGGCATACGACCATTGGAGAAAGCAAGAAATTAACATGTCTTGAGCAGTTAATGTATGAGGTACCTTATAGTAAATGATGACAGAAAATCATTTTTTTTAAATAACAGATCCTGGTGAAGGCCTCTATGTTTGAAACCTTTCAGTAAGTCGTATTTTCTTCAGTAGGACAAGCCAGCAGGCTGAGGCTGGCCAGTGATTCAATGTTGGTTACTAAGGCTTTGGAGGTGACCCCTGTCTTTGTTGGTTCTCCATGCAGAAAGTTGGCAAACAGTTTCTGAATCCCAGCTTTTACATTTGGGCAGCAGAAGTACACTCTGTACACCAGACAATCGCTCCTGGGCCTCAGGAAGAGCACTTGGGGTCAGGAGTCACTGCAACAGAAGCCACCAGCAGGATCCAGAGCAGGTCCAGTAGAAACTGGTCAGCTGGGCTCTTTCAGGAAAGTTGGCTTCTTGCAGCATTTGTATCCCAGTAGCCTATCAAGCGATGAGCCAATGGACCCTTGAAGTCAATGTCTTTGTCCTGGGTACAAGTGGGAGCAGACCCTGCCCTTAGGGTTTTCATCACAGGTCTCAACAGAAGGTGGAGTTCTTCTGTCTTCCACCAGTCCAGCAGTGTTCAGAAGAATGTGCCCACTTGTGCTACATTTATGCCTGGCACTAGCCTGTGGGCGGGGGTGACTCCTGATCAATAGAGAAAAAGGTGTCACGTGTAATCCTGTGTGCCTTACTGCAAACAATACCAGAGCCCCTCTTTTTTTTGGAGCCAAGATGGCAAAACACTTTTCCCCTGTGTAGAGCTCCTGTACACACCCTAGATATATGGCCAGGGAAATGAGCAAACCCTTCCCTGTTGTTATTCAAACCTTTCCCTGGAGGTAGCTCATCTTCCACTGGAATTGGTGCCTGGCTGGCTAGAAGGACACTAGACAGGGCAGGCTAAGGTATGAGCTACATGTTCCTGCGACAGGGCAGGCCCCTTTGAAGACAGTTAAGTTCTTTGACACTGCCCAGATGGTCATCCTTTCAGAGGAAAAGGAGATCTTTGCACACCCAAGCACTTTGTCTCAGGTCTGGAAAAAACTTCACACCTAATCAAGGAGCGATTCATCTCCTGGGTGACACTTGGAAACTCAGGCAAATGCTTGGGACCATAGAACATCAGCATGTAGGGACTGAGCCTCTATACCAACTCAGTATCTATGAGCCCGAGTCCGACTAGCTATAGTGCCTCACTTGCCCTTATAACCTTTCCAGAGAGACAAGTGACTTGGCACCCTAGAACACAACACTCTCAACCCTCTCCGAGATTGCGGTAACAGGACACACCCTTTCACTCTCTCACTCCTAAGCCTCCACAATAAGATAAGAAAGAGACAGACTGAAGTTTACATTTAAACTATTGTTCTCTAAAATGCAATAATTAGAAAACAAATATATATCAATAATATCATCAGCATGGTTAATAAACCCTATACCATGAAAAGCCTTGTCATGTTATCTGATCGATTTGCCTTACCCCTCCCGTACTACTGAAGCAAATTGGTTATATAGTATAGATCTCTGGGTTTAGTGGCGGTACCTATACCTTAGCATACATAGGTGGGTGTTCTACATTCTAGCTGATGCTGCACCATCATCTCAGGACCTTCCCTTTGTGTGTGTATTTCATAAAACCCCTGTCGTCAGTTATGTGACAAGATATGTGTATTTAAAAACAGCAGCTGCATTCCTTTCTTATGTCTAGGTGCTAGTGTCTGAGCAGAGAGAATAACAAGTGGCCATATTGTTTGACCTTGCCTAGGCTGTTCAGACTAAATCCCAGGAAAAGAATAACATACAAAAACATGTGCTGTTTCCATGTGAAAATAGAAGGAAGCACAAAGAAAAGCATGATATTTAGTAACATTTGCAAATCCAAAGTAGCCTACAACTTGCAAGATTAGGCTAACATAGGGAATCAATCAATCAATCAGTACTTGTAAAGCGTGCTACTTACCCGTGAGTGTCTCAAGGCGCTTTGGGGAGGGGCGGTGCTGCTACTGCTCGAAGAGCCAGGTCTTGAGGAGTCTTCTGAAGGCGAGTAGGTCTTGGGTCTGCCGTATGTGGGTAGGGAGGGTGTTCCAGGTCTTGGCCGCGAGGTAGGAGAAGGATCTGCCGCCGGAGGTCGTTCATTGGATGCGGGGGACAGCGGCGAGGCTGGCGGAGCGGAGCTCGCTGATGGGGGTGTAGAAGCTGAGTCTGCTGTTCCGGTAGGCTGGTGCGGCGTTGTGGAGTGCTTTGTGTGCGTGTGTAAGGAGCTTGAAGGTGATCCTCTTGTCGATGGGGAGCCAGTGTAGGTCTCTCAGGTGGGGGGTGATGTGGCTGCGGCAGGGGACGTTGACGATCAGTCGGGCGGAGGCGTTTTGGATGCGTTGTAGTCGTCGTAGGTGTTTGGCTGGGATTCCTGCGTAGAGTGCATTGCCGTAGTCCAGTCTTGTGCTGACGAGGGTCTGTGTCACCGTTCTTCTTGTTTCGGACCGGATCCACTTGTAGATCCTGCGGAGCATGCGGAGGGTGTGGAAGCAGGAGGAGGAGACGGGGTTGACCTGCTTAGACATGGAGAGGGAGGAGTCGAGGATGAATCCTAGGTTGCGTGCATGGTCAGTGGGTGTTGGTGCTGTTCCCAGTGTGGTCAGCCACCAGGAGTCATCCCAGGCTGAGGGGGTGGGTCCGAGGATGAGGACCTCCGTCTTGTCCGAGTTCAGCTTCAGACGCCTGCTCCTCATCCAGTCGGCGACGGCCTTCATTCCCTCGTGGAGGTTGGTTTTGGCTGTGTGTGGGTCCTTGGTGAGAAAGAGGATGAGCTGGGTGTCATCGGCGTGGGAGATGTTGAGGTTGTGATAGCGGGCCACTTGTGCGAGGGGGGCCATCTAGACGTTGAACAGCGTCGGGCTGAAATATGAGCCCTGTGGGACGCTGCAGATGATGTCGGTGGCTTCGGATCGATAGGGTGGGAGGCGGACGCTCTGGGTTCTGCCGAGAGGAAGGACGTGGTCCAGTCAAGGGCCTTCTCTTGGATTCCGGCTTCTAGGAGGCGTGTCTTTAGAGTGCGATGGCAGACCGTGTCGAAGGCGGCTAACAGGTCCAGGAGGATGAGGGCTGATGTTTCACCATTGTCTAGTTGGCGCCTGATGTCGTCTGATTAGGGCTGTCTCGGTGCTGTGGTTTCGTCTGAATCCTGACTGGGACGGGTCCAAGATGTTGTTGTCTTCCAGGTGGCGGGCCAATTGCATGTTGACGATTTTCTCTATGACCTTTGCCGGGAAAGGGAGCAGGGAGATGGGCCGGAAGTTCTTGAGGTCCTTGGGGGGAAAACAACAATGGGCCATGTAAAAACACACATGACACAAGAATGCATTGGTTTGAGCAAAACACAACTGTATAGCGAATATGCTACTCCAATAAGATGCAGACCATATACCAAGGCCTGAAAATGGGGGCGTGGCTAAGCACGCAATTGCGGAGGTCGCCCTAGGGTAGACCTCCGTGTTCAGCTCCCCTTCCCTGAGCCGATTCTCCGCCAAAATTCATCGCAGCCGCCCGAAACTGCGGGCGGACCTCCCCGGGACACTTTCCGGCATTCTGGCCGACTTTGTACTGGAGGCTCCGACGCGGTCGGCACCGGCCTGTCCTACGGCCCTCCTGCGGGACCTGCTACCTCCCGGACGGCGGGGACATTCAGGGAGGGCGTGGCTCGGGCCCACTCCACAGGCCCCGGCCGGCGATCCCCGCCCCAACAACTGCAGCCCCCTGGCCGACTGCCGTGAGCGGAGAACACCCTCTGGTGGCCCCCAACTCACCTCGCCCTGTTGCTGGGCGCCCGCGGGGGGCCCGGATCGGGGGAGAAGCGGACACACAGCTCCCACATCTCGGCCACCGCGCACCTGGTACTCCGTGCGTGGCGCGGGCTCGCCTGGCCGCCTGGCGGTGCGCCCGGAGCGGGAACGACACAGAGGACACCACTGGCGGGACGCTGGTGGGATGGCGGACCCGGCTGGCGGGACTCCCTCCGAGGATGCTGCAATGAAACCGGTGCCACCCGGTGAGCCCCTCCCGCGCCTGCCTATATAGCGGGACCTGCACAGGAACGCCGCCTGGGGCTTGCGCCGTGCACCCGCTGCTTGTGAAGGAGCTGCCCGGCCCCTCCTCTGGACTGCCACACCGCATGCTGCGGCGGCCGAGCCGCCTTCCTGTGAAGGAGGCCCACAACAGCACGCTCCGCGCCGGACCTGCCTGCGGGCACCCCGCGGGGATAGCGGCTGCCTGAAAGACAGGGGGGGCACGCGAGGGGCCGTGGCCTGGGCCTGGACTTGGCGGCCGGACCAATATTACCCCCTACCCATAGAACTCGGACCCTGTGGACCCACACGCCGCCCTGGTCCCCTGGTCCCCCGCTGCGCCTGGGACGGTGCGGTGGGGCTGCGTTGGGAGGAGGCGAGGGCCCGCCTGACGGACCTCCCCCCGACATAACGGCGACGGCCCCGGCCGGAGGAGCGGCTGCTGGCTGACAGACCCCCCGCTTGGCGGTGGAGTGATCCCGGAGGTGCTGCTGGAGTGATCCAGGTGGGGGAGTTGCTGGCCGGGCGATCTTGCCCATGTCCGGAGGGGTGCGGACACGCTGCTTAACAAAATGGCCGCCGACCAAGTGACTGCGAGGCTGGACAGCGTGTTGGCAGCCATGGAGCGCATGGAACAGTCGCTCCAACAGACCAGAACTTCCTTGGAGTCCAAAATAGACAGTGTCGCCGTGGACCTGACCCACCTACGGGATGACCACCGGAAACTGTCCGATCGGACCAAGACTCTGGAGGGTGCGGTGAAGGAGATCCAACCCAAGGTCACCCAGACGGATAAGCAGGTGCAAGATCTCCTGAACAGGGTGGAGTTCCTGGAGGACTGGGCCGAGGATGCGGAAGGGAGGGCGAGACGCAACAACATCAGACTCGTGGGGGTCCTGGAAAAATGGGAAGGAAACCATCCTGCCCAGTATGTTGAAGACTGGCTCAGGAACCTGTTACCCGAAGGCACGCTATCGCCCTACTTCGTAGTGGAACGGGCGCACCGAGTGCCGACGAGGCCTCACACCACCGGCACTAATCCAAGGCCGCTGCTCTTCAAGATACTAAATTATAGGGACCGAGACACGGTGCTGCGAGAAACTAGACGCCTCGGCGAAATTCGAATCGATAATGCAACAATAATATTCTTCCCGGACTACACTGTTCAAGTGCAACGTCAAAGACACAACTTCATGGAGGTGAAGCGACGGCTCCGCACCGCAGGCCTTAAATATTCCTTGCTCTACCCTGCGAAACTGAGGGTGGTGGCAGGAGACAAGACCTACTTCTTCAACACCCCCGAGGAGGTCAGTGAGTGGCTGGACGAGGGCACGGACACGGCACCTAGAAAGACGCAGGGCGATGAGGCGAGGCCGCGCTCACGAGGGCCGCGGCGCCGCCGCAGAAACAGAGCACAGCAAACCCAACGCCCGGAGGCGGCGGCACGGCACTCTCCCCTGATGGACCAAATGCTTCAGGAACAACAAGATGCACTCTGGAGAGTCTCCCAGTTGAGTGCTTCGCCATCCCAGGAAACGGCCCTGGGGGACGGCCAACAGACGGTCCCTAGCGATGATGATGAAGCTATTTATGGGATTCCGAACTCTCAGATCTCGGTGGACCTACCGGACATCACTCCGCAAACTGCAGATCTGTTTCATTGACTCCGTACGAGTCATCTGTGAGGCACCCGCTGTGGCGGGGGGGATGGCGGCAGGAACCGACTGGACGCTGAGGCGCGGCTGATGCCCGATGCTGCCGGGGAAACCCCCTCCCCCCCCTGCCTGCCAACTGGACAGTGGACAACCGGAACAGTGAGTACTGCCCCGATGGTGCGGATGAAAGCAGGGTGTGGTGGTGGTGGGGTTGTCTTTTGGCCCGTGCTCCTCCTATACCGCCTCTGACCGCGGGCCACGGTCAATGGGGGGTCATTCTTGCCAGGGGCCCGGGAAACGCACTGCACCTCCTTATACCCCTCCCCTGCCACGACCGGCTGGAGCGGGGCCCCCCAGGAGACAAATGGCGCCACATTCCGGAACACTGCCATTGGCTGCCTGTTACCTATCTCATATGGCTCAGGGAAGGATCTAGATCTCCCTCCTTGACTGATCACCTGGACTGCCAGACTGTGCTTAGCGGACGATACCCCCTAGACTTGAAAGGTTGTCCCTCTCGATCGAGAGTATGGACGGTGGCCCGTTTCGCCACTGCCCTTTTGGTATTTTAGTGGGATTCACCCACAGTTGGTTATTGTTGTTCTTTGTTTTTCCCCTCCTTAATGTCTTCCTGAACGTTGCTGAGTGTGCTGGGGGGGTGATTGTGGGAGAGCTGGAAAAGGGGATGCAATGGACCTCCGTTGGGCTGCTGCTCGTGGCTATGGTGGGGGGGAGTTCACACTGCTAGAATGGCTGCGCTAACGATATGCACCTGGAATATTAGAGGCATGCACACACCAGCGCGTCGTTATTAAATATATTCCTATTTGAAAAGGCATCGGGTGCACATTGCACTCCTGCAGGAAACGCACTTGAACGGGCGGAGGTGGCCGCACTGCGCCGCAGATGGAGGGGGCAACTGTATGCCACGGGGTACTCCTCGTTTGCCCGTGGGACGCTACTGTGGATGAAACAGGGCACCCCTTTCAAAATGACAGATGTCCTCACAGACCCGGAGGGGAGGTACGTGTTGGTGAAAGGCCGCTTGGATGGGCAGCCAGTGGTCCTGGCGTCCGTTTACTTTCCAAACACGGACCAGGGAGGCTTTTTAGCGAGCATTTCTGAGAAGCTGGCGCCCTGGCATGGTGTCCCTTGGATACTGGGGGGGGGATTACAACACAGTGCTGGATCCCATGCTGGACCGCTCGGCCCCACCGCGGCCGGATGCAACATCTCTAGGAGCCACGAGAGCACTCACACAGTGGGCGGCACAGTGGGATTTAAAGGATGCATGGCGCGCTCACAACCCTAACACCAAAATATACTCTTATTACTCAGGGGCGCACGCGCTGCATGTCCGACTCGACAGGTACATGGTGTCATCAGAACTGCTGCCACACATCACAGATTCTCAATACCTTTGCCGAACACACTGGGATCATAATCCACACACGCTGCAAATGGCTTGGGAGCGCCCACATCTGCCCATCCCCACATGGCGTTTCCAACCTGCCCTACTGCTGGATGCCCCCTTTCGGGACTCCCTACAGGCTTGCGTAGCACAATACTTCATAGACAACTCCGGCACAGCGTCCTCCCCACAGGTCGAATGAGACGCCTTCAAGGTAGTGGTGCAGGGACAGAGTCTGGGCACACAGGGGAACATGCAGAAAACACTAGAAGCCGACCTGCGCAGGGTGGAGGTGGACCTGCTCCGTCGGGAGCAGGAAGCGGTGGCAGGAATGGGCGACCAATTAAACGTGGCCCGAGCGGAACACACGACATTGCTGGAATGACTGAGACACATTAACTATGCGGCTCACTCGGCGCGCGTACACCAACACAGTGACAAGCCTGGGAGGCTGCTGGCCTGGCTAGTCAGGCAAGAGAACCGCTCGGAGCCGGTGTCCGCCATCCGCACGGCTGAGGGAGAAGTAGTGTACACACAGAGTAAAATACACCAAGCCTTTGTGCGTCACTACCAGGCCCTATACAGGTCACAGCTGAGGGTCTCATCGGTGTCCATAATCGATTACCTCGCAAATATACAACTGCCTTCCCTTACGGACGCGCAGCAGGGGGGCCTAGGGGCACCGTTCACTCAGGAGGAAATGCGCGAGGCCATTTTCGCACTTTCCAATGGTAAATCCCCTGGTCCGGATGGCTTACCTGCCGAATATTTCAAGGCATGTTCAGACACACTGATTCCGGAGTTGCTCAAGGTTTATAACGCCGCGATCGAGGACTCGGCGCTCCCGGACACGCTTAATGAAGCCAACCTGGTCTCACTTTTGAAACCCGGCAGGGAAGGAACATGCATGGGGTCCTACAGGCCGTTAGCCATGTTGAACACGGACTATAAAATGTTCACCTCCTTACTGGCCCAACGCTTAACTTCAGAGGTCTCCAGTCTAGTCCATGATGACCAGAATGGCTTTATGCCGGCAAGGAGCACCTCCCGTAACATACGCCGACTCTTCCGAGTTCAGGAGGCCACCGCGTTGCATTGGCCGAGATCGGGGTGCCTAGTTTTAGACCTTGAGAAGGCCTTTGACTGCATAGAGTGGCCCTATCTGGGGGCGGTGCTGGCCAGATTTGGCGTGGGCGATGCCTACGCGGATATGGTCGGACTACTTTACCAGCGGCCCAGTGTGCGTGTGCGGACGGGAAGGCTGCTCTCGGAGGCGGTGCGGGTGCGTAGAGGCACCCGACAGGGCTGCCCCCTGTCACCCCTCCTCTTCTCTCTGGCCATTGAGCCCCTGGCGGCGCTGCTGCGGGACAGGGGAGCAGGATGGGGGATCCCGCTAGCTGACGGGGTACATATAGTTTCGCTCTATGCGGACGACCTGCTGCTATATGTACGGGACCTTACCGCAGTACCGGACGGACTGTCGGACATTTTCCGGACATTCGAAGAAGTATCGGGTCTTAAGGTCAACTGGACAAAGTCCGGAGTGTATTCGTTCAGTCCGGACCTGCGGGAGTGTGATGTGCACCTCGGAGGTGCTCGACTCACGTGGTATCCTACCACCTTTAAGTACCTCGGGATGTACATATACAGGGACACGCAAACGATACTAGAGGGCAACCTGGTGCGCGCTATCTCCTCGTTGCGAGCCCAGATGGCCTTCTGGAAGACTCTGCCACTGAATGTGCCCAGCAGGATTGCACTATCCAAGATGATAGCTTTGCCTAGGCTGCTATATCATTTCGCAAACCTCCCACTGTATGTCCCCGCAAAGATCTTCCGCGACCTGGAATCAATGATCCGTAGCCTGATCTGGAACACCGGGCGCCCCCGCGTGGCCCTAGCGAAACTGTACTCCCCGACTGCTGAAGGAGGGCTGGCAGTTCCTAACATGGAGCTGTACTACCTGGCCGCGCAGTTGCAATGGGTGACTCATTGGCTTAGCGGCTCGCACCTAGACGACACGGCCACCGCTGCCTACCAATGGACCCACACGCAGGTATGCGCCTTGTTTCATCCCCTGACCAAGGGACCCCGCCCTCTACCCCTGCACAGGGCCATGACCCGTAAATGCTTCATCCGTAGCCTAAAACTGACCCAGGGAGTCAGACCGTATGCCTCTGCGCTCCCCCTGCTGGGCACCCCCCGGAGGGGTGGAACGGTGACGCCACGCATCCTGGAGAGCTGGACTGAGGCTGGGGTGGAGACCATGGGCGACCTCTACGCGGATGGAACCGTGCTCCCATTTGCGGAACTGTCGGAGGGCACGGGCCTGCCAGCGGGGCAATTCCTGCTCCACGCGTCTATACTGCGAACATACACCGAGTCCTGGGGGGATGTTCATGAAGAGCCGCCGATACACCACCTAATGCAATACCAACACATCATAGGCAACGGCTCCCACATCATTCACTGGCTGGCGCAGGCCCTCCTTATGCACACGCAAAGATCTACACAACCGATTCGGGACAAATGGGCGGCCCACCGAGGGAGGGATTGGACGGATAAGGAATGGAACCTGAT
The DNA here is from genome assembly GCF_964261635.1 of Lissotriton helveticus. Lineage (NCBI taxonomy): Eukaryota > Metazoa > Chordata > Amphibia > Caudata > Salamandridae > Lissotriton > Lissotriton helveticus. The sequence goes on along the minus strand of NC_136071.1, from coordinate 746,863,441 downwards.
ACTGGCTGGCCCCGTGAATATCCCACGCAACTCCCGCTTCCGGACGATTCAATTATACATACTGCACCAGGCATATCTATCACCGGACAGAATCAACAGGTACTTCATGGTCAACACTGCCACCTGTCCCAGATGCGACCTGCTAGGCGCTGACATCCTACACATGCTCTGGCACTGCCCCTCTCTAGCCACATACTGGGGGGAGGTGACATCTCTCCTGACACATAGTACGGGCCCGGGGCTGCCACACACATGGGAGGCTTGCATTCTCGGGCTATACAAAAGAACCAAACTCAATAAGACACAAGCTAGGTTCTGGGACCTAGGCCTTATCACAGCCAAGCGGCTGCTCACCAGACACTGGAAATGAAGAGACCCGCCAATCCCCAAATACTGGTATGCATCCTTTACCACCTGGGCTAGAGCAGAGGGCACGGCACTACGCCGGGAGGAGATAGCGGGCTTAAGGCAGTTCCCGATAGCACAGCTCTGGGATGACATCCTGAGTTCCCTCCAGGGGGAGGGCACGGCCAGAGGGCTCACTTAGAGACCGCCACAATTGGGATAGCACTGTTGGGGTATCCGTGGCGAAGACAAGGGCGCAGGTTGCAGCCCCCCCCCTCATGACACTCGCCGGGTGGCCAGCCTCCCCCCAGACGCCCCAGGTAGCGGCTGCACCACACATCCGACAAGCTAGCTGTGGACCCGGACGACCGCCCACACGGGGGACCACTAATCCATGACATATTGAAGTATCCTCCTAGACCCTTTTTCGTGACATCGCTCCCACAGGAACACTCTCCCCTACCACTTCCCCTCCCACACGCACACCTATGTTCATTGTTTCGGACTCTTGTCTCCCAGACATAGCCCTGTCTTCCTCACACGCCACATCCGGAAGGCTCACCTGGATACATGTCCGGCCACGGGACTGGACGCAGGTGGCGTCTCCCCAATATGCAGCGTGGCTATACCATTTGCCCGTTTGGCACATCACACACTTCATTGACAGCCCATGGGGCCCTACCGCTCTGAACGGCTGTCGTACACCACGACAAAGACAGACTGAACACGTGCACCACTAACCCCTATCCCATTGACACACCTCCATGGTCTGATGTTACAACCCATGGGTTTCAGTGTTGTAGATACCGGAGAGATGCGCGATGGAGCAGCCAAAGATTGGGACACACCGATGAGATCTATTTTGTTTGCAGAGTTAAAATGTTTACTTATAAAAAAACGATAAAACAAGACGTCATTTGAAAGCATAACTGAATGTTGAGCACACGTGGCATGGAAGTTGTAATTAAAAGCTCACTCACTGAAGTTACCTTCGAAGGGACTGAACACCCTCCTCCATGCTCCTTTATTCTCTCGTAATACCGCAATGATGCAGCCGGCCCACGGGGTTGTAGGCTTGGCTATATGTACTGCTCTTTTGACTACTAATAAACGTCTTTAAAAAAATAAAAAAAAACAAGGCCTGAAAATACATCCCTTAAACAAGATAATAATGGATAAAGCCAGACATTGCACCACAATAGTTTGAAAGATTAATGCAGTTCATTTTCATTCAATAACTTTATTCGGTTATTATACATAGATAACCATAAAAGTACAATAAAATCACATCCAGTTAAAAAAGGAAGATAAAAACCATCCATTTTCAGTACAATAGGTTCATTACAATTCATACAGGTATTGATTTCCGTGATATAAAAACATTTTTAAAAAAATGCCGAGACAGATGCAACAGTAAATATATTACCTAGCTTCTGGATAGCTAAAAAGGCAGGACGACACTGTCTAAAATCCATATACTTTAATATGGGCAATATCCATCTTTTCCTAGGGATTGTGTACAGTTTGCAAAAAAACAAAATATGCATATCAGATTGATTGGACAAATCATCGCATGGGCATTTAATAAGTTGCCTTGACCAATCATTTTTAATGGGAAAACTTAGTAGCCTAAATAGGATATTAAGTCTAAAACGTATTAGTAAAAACCTTTCAAAGTCTCTCATCAGTAGGGTGGTATATGGTTGGATATCATTCGTGATCATTATTAGCTGATGGGAAACGACCACATTTTTTGTAATTTCAACCTTATTCCTAAGATCCACTAGGTAAGCCATACAACGTTTTTTCAGTTCTTTCCTGGGGATCTGGTACATCAGTGAAGGTTCTTCATAATAATCTTGGTGACCTATTTGTATAAGGAACGTCTTTATGTAATGTAGCCATTTCATCTTATGTGCGTTATCGAGACTTACTGCATCCCTCAAAATGAAGCAGTTAAAAGAACACTCCTCGGTGGTCCATACCCTATGCCACAAAAGAACCGGTTGTACCTGGATGACGTCTTCTAGGAATGGAAGTCCGAGTTCAGCGTGGCAAATATGAGTGGACACACTATCCGGAACAGATAAGAGATATCTCAAAAAACTGTTTTCAGCCACCTGCAGTGATTTCACATTAGCATGTCCCCAGATACCCGCACCGTATATAGCAATTGCAACACAGGTTGCATTATAGATACATAACAGTTCTCTGATCGGTTTTCTCCCCATTTTTCTACTAAAAGTTATCAGGGCCATTATAGACTTGGAGAACAGCAATCTACTTGTTTTTACTGCAGTGTTCCATAGACCAGATTGATCAAACAGAATGCCCAAATATGGAAAAGTTTGAGTAAAATCCAAAGGTTTAGAATCAATGTACATTGTTTTCTTTATTTTATCTGCCCCATAACCACAATTCATACAGAAGGTTTTAGTACAATTGATTTTCAAATCCAATTTGGCCATAAAATTTGTAAAAGACGTTACCATTTATTGCATGGCCCGTGGAGTCCTAGCCATCAATACCGCGTCATCTGCATATAATAATGCGAGTATTGATCGATTTGATGCCAATGGCATATCCCGACATTCCTGGAGTAACGTTCTTTCTAGTTCATTAATATTGATGGTAAATAAAAAAGGGGCAAGGACACTCCTCTAGCTATACTAAATGTCTTGGTGCACTCGCCATTCTTACCAAATCTTATAGATGCCCTAGCCCCTTTATAAAGATTCCTAAGGAATAGAATAATATTTTCCTCAACCCCCAAACGTTCCAGAATCAACCATAGCTTGCTATGGGTAACACAATCAAAGGTGGATGATATATCCACAAAAGTTAAAAATATCCGACGGCCTTTGCTTTAGTATATTTCTCTAAAAGGATATACAGGTTAGGACCCTGGTTAACAGTGCCAAGGCCTTTCCTGAAGCTGTATTGGAGGTCGTTAATTATTGTATGCTCGTCAGGCCATATTTGTAACCTATTTAAAATCACTCTGCCAAGGATCTTAATGGTTGAGTCTAATAAAGATGTAGGGCGATAGCACGCGCAACTAGTTCTATCGCCCTTTTTGAAAATGGGTATAATAATAGACTCAAACCATGTCGATACCAGTCCATCAGAACAAGAAGCGTTAAAGAGTTGTGTGAGGAGCGGGGCCCATAAAGCCATGTTATTCTTGAAGAGGTCAACCGGAACCCCATCAGGGTCCGGCGCCTTTCCTCCCAAACTGGCTTTGATACCCGAGATCACTTCCTCAAGAGTGATACTCAAATTCAGTTTATTATTATAAGGCACAGTCACTCCCTCCTCTACATACTCACTAGACGTTCGCTCTGACGAAGTTGGTACACTATACAAGATTTCAAAGAACCTGACCCATTCAGTTTCGGCGATGGCTAGCTCTATCCTCGCCTTAGAGTTAACATTAAAAAACGGGGCGTTTACTGCCTTCCAGAAGGCTGCCACATCTCGGCTTTGAGAGGCCTCACACAGTGAGTCCCATGCTTCCCTTTTCAAAACATCCTTTCTCTTTCTTAAGACTACCTTTTATGCCTTACGCAGATCCCTAATTAAAATCCGGTCCTTATCGGGTTCATTTAAGGCATGCTTAAGGTTGGAATAAGCCTTAGTACAGGCTGTGTCAAGCCAGCTTGATGATTTTCCTTTAGGGTTTTTTACTTCTACCCACAGGCTAGCCTTAATTTGTGAGGTAATTATCTTAAAGTTTTTAATTATTTCGGAATTTTCAGTTGTCTCATCCAAACAAACATTAAAACTAGATTCACATTTCTTAATTAAATGGCATAGGAAATCTTCGGGAACTACCTTTGACCATTTTAGTGAGTACCCATTTTGACTTTTTAAGGCGATGTTACCCATATTCTGCCCGTGTATGCGATCACGCTCTTGATCAAAATGAGGATTTAAGACTTCAAAACTTATATGAAAATGGTCACTTAGAGGATTATCTAACGTTTTAAAATTTAGAACATTCTCTCTGTAGCCAGAAGATATCATTATAAAGTCAATTGTTGAAAACACTCCTCTATCATTAAATGTGGGAGAGAATGGGATCTCGGGTTGACACATTCTGTTAGCAAATCCCAAATCACATGAAAAAATAATGTCATTCAGAAAATCCCCGCAAACAGTGTGATCAAAATGCATTAGATTAGTTTCCCTATCCAGCATCAAACCACAAGTCCCCTGTTCTCCTTTCTTACATGGTGGACAGTTAAAATCACCACCCCAGACGACTACAGTCTCTCTGGCTTTCCCACCTCGCAAACAGTTAATGTCTGTTTTTAAAGTTTTCAGGGTTACTTCAATGTCATTCAAGGGAACATTATTATAAAAATTCACAATAATCAAACACAGCATTTTGTTAATATGTATCCTAACCATATGGTAAAATCAAATATTCCGTGGTATCTCTCTGTTTTCATATTTGAAAAAGTTAGATACATAAGTGCAAAGCCCTCCTTTGGCTCTGCCATGTACAGAGCCTATTGCTGGTGTGAATATAGTTTTAAAACCGCTCAAATGATGCGCTTCTACTGCCCAGGTCTCTTGTAGACTAACTATATCACATTCATTTATAAGCTTTACCCAGATATGATTACTTGACTTAGATCTTAAGCCTGCAATATTCCAAAACATAATAGACCAGATACTCTTATTCAACTTATTTTTCTCATTTTGTGCAATCCCTGCACCATCATCTGCTGTATGAATGTGTCTATTTGGAATATTCATTCCAATGTCTTCATTTATTTTTTCGCCTATTTTTCCAGGGTTCAGTGGCTCGATACTTGCCCAAGGGACCTCTAGTAAAGAAATTGCTCTCACTGTAGTGTCATCGGCCACTGGGATCTCATTTATTGAGTTCTCCACAGATTTAACAGTGACCTTCACTATACACGGTCAATCTACCCCCTCAAGCCCAGAAAAAAATTCAAAACGATTAGCTGTTGGAATATTGAACTGGTTTTCAAACAGAGTCGTGGGACCTTCTCGTCGCCTATCAGGGGGAATAAGACCTAACGGGGCAGGGAAAAAAGAAGGATAAAAGTAACTTAGATCAAAAGTATAAATGCCACCCAGTCCTCTTTGGTAGTAAAAACCGCCTATGTACTCGATCACACGACTGTCCCTAAAGTTAACAATAATACAGTCCCCATCTAAGTCCTTTCTTCAGTGACCCACCCAACTCACTCTACGAACTTTTAGGATTTCTCCATGTAAATCCGGTTGGAGGGGTCTGTTTTTATTTAACCTAGAAGGTTACCTTATTTCTTAGTTCATGGTAGGTTTCTGTTTTATCATACCCTAACTCCGGGACCCCAGATAGAACAACTACATAAGGCTAGGAGTCCGGAGGAAGATCTATTCTCAGGGAACTACCTTTTTCTTTATCCGTGTGTGCTGTTTTCCTTAACTTGCGTCATATTCTTACCAATCTTTTCTACTTCCCCTGTTCCATTTCCAACCCCCATCCCATTGCCCTCTAGTCACCCCCTCTTCCGGGGACCATTGAACTACCTGCTAATATTATATCACCTTGTTTCTCGCCATTTAACGGCTGAGGTGATTTATTTGTAATTGTAATCGGAATCTCGCTGGGTCTGCTTGTTAGTTCATCCATAGTTATAATTTCTGTTACTGGTTGAATTAATCGAGTCTCCACTAGTTTTTCAATAACGCAGAATTAGCTTGAGTTGCTTGTTCAAGTAACCCCAACTTCTCGCTAATCCTTTTGGATCTCTCCATCAGAGGAAGCATAAGTGATTTAACCAGTTGTTCGATTTTCCCATACAAGCCCTCTGCGCTTTGCACCATAATCATAGATGGATTTGCCGCTTTAACAGGGGGAGCCTTTGGTGAAAGAATAGTAATCTGGGCTGGTGACATATTAGTGACACCCGATGTCGATTTTACCGAAGCCTTAGATATTTTTGAAACTTTTGTCTTCCTTGTGCAACCACCCTTTTGTATGCCCCCTCCACGTTTCCTCTTTACAAAAGGTCCTATAACCACAGGTTGTTTTGGTAGTTGGGAATTAATATTAAGTATAGATGTCGACCTAGTAGAAAGGCATGGCCCGAGAACATTCAATATGTTATCTATAGGTGAATCACTAAATACTGCAGTAGCACTAATTTCTTGAATTACTGACTGATCTGATTGCTCCTGCAGATATTGGCTATTTCCGTCCACCAGATTAATATCGAGGTGCAAATTGGGAATAATCGCTTGGTTTGGGGAAGGGGCTGATTCTAAACCCCTCAGCGAGGATCGTCTCAAGTACATAGGTTCTAGGGACAGGCGGCGTTCAGTCAAAGCGACTTCGTGCTCCTGGACCGAAGTGGCCCTAGTTATGAACTGGTCCAGGGTCCCGGTAACGCCTCCTCCCGTCCCTCCATTTACAGCCTTTCTACCTTTCCCTGTTCTTAAAGCCATTACCCTAATAGACTATGCTATGCAGTTAAAAAGACACCACCAAATGCACAAAGAGTACTCTAACCCTACAGGGTTCGTGAGCATATTGGGTTATGGCCACGTTATACAAGCACAGAACACACTTCTTTGGCCTCGTTAGAAGTCATGATGAAATTCAAGAGGTTCTGTTACAGTAGGATTTATGGACGATAGAAAGGTCAACTATACCTAAAAGTAGCTATCCTTCATCACATCCCAGCCAGGAATCTCTGTTCAGCATCCTTGAGCCTGATCCCTCAAAGACCATTCAGTTTCTGATACACAATGAAACCTGTTGCCTGGTAGTGCAAGGCCGTAAACTTTCAGAGGAAGTGGATAGCAAACTCAAGGCAGACATGAAGCTTCTGATGTGGGAAACTCCGTAAAAGGGATTTTTCAGTAGCCTTTTTCACTTAGTATTTCAAAGAGATCAGATTGATGGTCGACATCTATTTACTGTTTACACTTTGGGGCACTGGGAATGATACCATGATAGAAAGAAAAAAAGAAAGTTTTTACAAGAAGATGCTCAGTGCTGACAAAAAACGTAAATATATGAATTATTAATTATGGCAGCCTCAGGGATTGGACTCTGAAACAATATGAGCACAGTGTGTGTCTGCCATCATTGATTCCGGATTCTTGTTAGATCTATGAGGCAAAGAAACCACAAGTCAGAGAAATAAGCAGTTAGTGGATGTACCTTATCATAATGGCTCAAATGCAGTTTCTTAGCCAAGGTCGTGCACAGCGTGCATTGGGCAACCTTGGCAGGTTGGGAGCAGGGCATGGTAGGTAAAGGTCTATAGCTAAGTCTAATTGGCTGTAAGAACAAATTAGTAGGAAAGCCCACTCAATTTTCTCATACAGATGTGACCTATATTAAACGTATTCAAAAACACATGATTGAAAATATATATATCTCATTTTATTTATATGAACTCGTATTCAAAAATTGGATATTTGTTATATTTATAAACAATCATTATTATTTCATTATTACAAAAACCATGATGAAAGGGCAGTACAAACAAAACTGGACAGAGATGGATGGAGGCAAGGCGGTAGTAGGGACTACGCACGTTTCGGCGTTATCGCCTTCATCAGGTCACCGTCTTATTGTACTGAGAAGAAACTCATATGACGGTCCAATAGTAATGTGTCTGATAAGACGAACGGCTCTCGGCATGAGGAATGTAATCAGTAATCCAGGTTGAAAATTATTAATAAATCTGGTGTGGAAAAAATGCCGTAGTGATAATTTAGTGATGAAAAGGTTCACCAAAGCTGACTAGGATATAGTAGTATCTGAGCTGTTAAAGGCCGGCCAGTATTCGTTTTGTAAAAATTGAAGAGCCAGGAGGAAACTGGTGCAAAATCCACATCTACAAATCCTGGGCTACTGATTTTAAAGCTGAGCCAAGTTGATTAGATCGATCCGCATCAAGCGAAATAGGCTGCCATAGGAGCGATACTATGAAAGGGTTATCCTAAAGATGCAAACATGCCGTAGTAGTCAGGGAGTCCGTATATGCCGACCGTCCATAGGGTAAAGGTAGACTAGCAGGGCATGGCCACAAAAACTGCTGCACACGGCCAAAGATAATGCACAGCAGAGTTGGAAAATAAGTAAATCGTAAAATAAAGTTTTTAAATTCAATGAAAAAAAGACATTTAAAAAGTGAGATATTTTTGGGGTTCAAACTTGTCAAACTACTGAAATCCACCAGTGATGGTTAGCAATGCACAGTGTGTCTGGGTGGGTGGATAAATGTAAGAATAATTCAGTAGGTGGACTGATGAATGATTACAAGGACAACCAAATTATTATGTGACTGGGTGCATGGATTAACAAATTGCAGTGAGGGCAAAATAGATTGGATAGGTGCATTTACAAGTAGATGAAGCCGTGAGTTCATGGTGTTGTGAATGGTTTAATGGATGTATTGGTAAATTAGCGCTCAGATTAATGATTGAGTGACTGAGAAATGAAATCAAACCAGAGTAGAGAGAATCCATGTCTGTTCATCCTCCTCACCATTTTGGCTGTCTGTTCAACATCCTTTGTTGGGTTGCTCTTTATTTCGACCTTAATCTAGATCAATTTCTTATTTTTGTCAGAAGGAGCCGTATGTTTACCAAAAGAAGGTGGCTTCAAGACATGGGATTTTCGAAATCTCTGCAACCAACTTGCAGGCAGGAGAGTCCCTTAGCATTAGTGGCCAAAATGTACATGGACACCCTGACATAATAGTGGCTAGGACTCTAAATTGTTCCAGGTCCTGCTGTACAATTCCAGGATCTTTCAAAAGAGCAATATTAACTTGACTGCTGAAAAGTACTCCCTAGATCCAACCTTGCACAAGGACTTTCGGCACTTTGCTTTGTAGTGCTTCCTTGGGCAAACTCTAGAGGAAGCTGTCTTCTATGGATTCAGGAGGTACTATTCCCCAAGATTAGCTCATAACTGAAAAAAGTCATGCTTTTATCCAAGAGAGGGAACAAAGGCAGCCTTTATGGGAGAGTGTGATAAGCTGCTAGCTAATGCAGACCAGGGAAGACTGTTGCTACTGATCAAGCTTGATCTGCTGATGGCCTTTGACACTGTCAGGAACTATCTACTGGAGCAGTTTTTGACAGTGGTGAGATCCTTGGATTTGATACTATGGTGGCTTGCTTGTTTCTTGAAGGTTGCAGCTTGTAAAGTTTGGAACTTTCCTTTTATTGCCACAAAATGATGATTGTGGTATTCCTCAGGGGTCTATGCTCTATCTCTCATTATTAGTCACAGTTGGTCCTTCTGATACCGGATTCACGTTGGGCTCAAATTGAACAATGGGCATACAGAGGTCATGCACTTAAGAACCTTTGATCACCTCTTACTCACAGTCCTCTTTCACCCACCTTATTAGATGTGCCTTCTAAACAATGTGTTTATCCTCTGGTACGTTATTACATCAACAGTGGTCAAGTACTACTCGTTCAAACTACACCAAAACCATAGAGCACTCCACTTTCTCTACTACGCTATCTACATTGATGTTCTCTGTTGGCAAAGCTGAGTTCTCTACCCTGAAGTGCAATTGTTCTTGTTTAAAGTGCTATAAATAATGGTTTATTTTTTTACAACAATAATCATGTTCTATAATTGCACTATGGTTTTTAAATTTCAAATTTTATAGTTGGATAAACAAACCTCGTAGTCTCCAGATGCAAATAAAAATCCATGAACTTGATTGTCTGTGCCTTAAATTCAAATTTACTCACACCAGGGTTCACAGTGCATGCTTGTCAACTAAATGTTTCTCTAACCTTTTGTTATCACTGTTTAATCATGTAAACGTCTCATATATATTTGAAATTTGTTTTTTAATTCCAATGTTGCTTTTCGTTTGTCTCTCTTCTTGTTGTATATATAGCACAAAAATGCATGGTACAATGGCATCTGTACCATAACTGGCGAGCTCCCATACTGGTGCACCCTCCTTGATACATCTGTGAACGCCATGTTTGTTCTTTCTCAATATACTATCAGGGTTTTCTATCCAACTTGTGACTCTGGATAGCATTCAGTCAGTCATGGACCACAACATTATCTAAGCTTTAGTCTCTCAATACTGCATTCTTCTAGGTGATCCTTTGCTATGCATGGTATACCTTGAGTCATCCAGCCAACTCTGGAATTTTTATTCTTGCTAAATTTGAAACACACAGGATCAAAAACAGGGCTACTAATTGGGTTTTTGGTTGAGGGGTCTTGGAAGACCAATTCAGGCAACAGCCACAATCCTTGTCAGGGTGAACCATAAAAATCACTAAATTAACCTGTGCTTAACGCTCTGGAAACTTGCCAAACACACAGTTACACTAAACTTAGAGGCAATGTGTAAAGCATTTATGCTGCAAACAAACAGTAATAAAGACCAAAGAGTTCTGTTTGAGTTGGAGGAGGATGCAAGGAAGAGGCTGAGCATCAGTCAATGCTTTAGCGCAAAGCACCAATCAAGCATCACGGATAGTCATTGATGCAGATTTGTGCTAGTGGTCATCATGGGCTGTCATTGCTGTAGTGCAAAGTGCAGGACTCGCTTTGCCAGTCATCACTGGTGGTTACTGTTGCGTGAAGAGCAGGTCTCACTGGAACTTTGCTTTGGCGGTGATCACGGATGGCAGAGACTTGGTGCGAATGCAGTGGCATAGCTAGACCTTTGGCTGTCAGTGGCGGTCCCTCAGTTTGCCACCCTGTGGCAGCCGCAGTGAAGAGTGGGGAAGAGGGTGCTGGTGACTGAAACCCTGAGATGACAGGTAAGAGAGAAGGAAGGCCACCGCCTCCAAAATTCCTGCCATCTGGGGCAACCACCCCCATGCCCCCACTTGCAAAGCCAATGCACAATCGGGCCCGTTCACAAGGAGGAGTGCAGTCAGATGCCAGCTAAGGGTCCAGAACATGTGGAGGCACCTCTTGGAGATCAGGGACTCAGTCCAGCAGAGGCTAGCAGGGCGCAGGCAGGTCCAGTTCCAGCAGGACAGCTGGGCAGTTGCAGGTGGTTCTCTGAAACTTTTGTGTCCATGTAGCTCACGCAGGAGGTCAGCGACCTGACCCTTGGAGTCACTCTGGTTAGCCCGGGATGAAGACAAGCAGGTCTAATCTACCTTCTTAGACTGCAAGACAGTCCTTTAAGCAGCAGGGCAGTCTTCTGGCAGCAGGGCAGTCCTTTTTCTGTAACTTCCACAGATCCTGCAGTGTTCTGATGAGTGACTCTAGAGTTCCAATATTTATACCTGATGCCAGCATTTGTGTGGGAGAACATCCTCTCCTACATCACATATGGTTTTTGAAGGTTTTTCCCCTTTCCTTTTCAAGGCCCAGTGCTGTCTAGGGGTAACAAAAGACAGTGCATGCCTGGTGTCAGATTCCTTTGTGGATGCAGGAAGCAAAATCCTTTGAAGTGTAAGCGGGGCTGGGCATGGCCCCTCCTCACTCTCCCCAGATGGCCTATCCTGCAACAGCCGAGCAGTCTAGAAGCAATATGAAAACCCCAATAGCAGAGCTATTCACAGTCATGAGACCCAGGACACTGGCAGAAAGCAATCATGGTAGTGCCAAGAACATGGCTACTTTTTAAAAGTGGCAATTTCAGATTTACAAATTAGAATCTGACTTTTCCATTAAAGATGATTTCAAATTACAATTCATTTCAGTGTAAACAGCACATCTATATCTGCTCTTATTTAATGTAATAAGGTAACACAGTGTTATTCAATGGGAGAAATGGGCTTTGCAACAGAGAAAAAACAACATTAGGAGATGTAAAACTAAATACCCATGTCCTACTTTTTAAATACAGTGCACCTTGCCCTATGAACCTTTTGGACTCACCTTAGGGGTGACTAATAATATTAAAAAGGGAGGTTTAGGCCTGTAAAAGATTTATTTTGCTGGGTAGAAATTGCAGTTCAAAAGTGCTCTACAGTCTGCAGTGGCAGGACTAAGAAATGTTTTAAAAATCAACTTTAGTGGATGGCTCAATGAGTGCTACAGCCCCACTAGTAGCAGTTAATGTATACGCTGTGGGTAACTGTAGTACCATATACTAGGGACTTACAAGTAAATTAAATGTGCAAATTAGGCATAAGGCAATTTTACCATGTTTCAAGAAGAGGGCACAAGCCTGTTGCTACTGATTAGTAGAGAAAAAGTCCTAATGCCAACAAAAATGGGTTCAGCAGCAGAAGGCACAAATCTGGGGTGGTGACACTGCAAAAAAGTGGCAGGTCCAACAGGACTCCTTCCACTTCCTTAGGAAAATCACGTGTGACTGGAAATCACTGAAAGAGCACTGAATGTTTGGAAGAACTCCAACCAGGCCATGGAAACATCAGAGGTTGTCTCATTATCCTGTGAAGTCAAGTACCTGAAGAACTTGTGCTTTCTTCGGACAATGCACTTATTTGTTCATTCTACTGTGTGCACCACCTATGGTAACTTGCAATGCACAGAAACACAGAGCAATTCTGCTTCATAATTTCGGAGCTGTGTTTTCTGCAGTACCTCCACTAAAATGAGTATTCAAATGAATCATGCCTTGCAGCCAGCACAAGGTCTTCAAAAACTGCCTCATTGCACCATTGTTTGCCTGTACACAGTCACAGGCCCTGATCATGATATGACTTTAACATTTCTACTGCAAATCTGGGGCAGGCAAAGAGCCTAAAAGTCATGAGTAATGTAGGCAACTGGATAATGGGGGTCAAGGGTATGCATCACTTTTCCATCACCATTTCTCTCTGTTTAGATCATAATAGCTCTGTACGCTGGACCAAAATCAACGGAAAAGCATTAATTAACTGTCCAGACTATTCCTGTACCAGCCCTACAATCACTGGCTGGAGACCCCACACTCATATGCAAATCTCAACTAAATACTAGAAATATAGCTTTAAATATCGATAAACTTGGCATTCGTTTCTTTGAGAACTTTCTTGTCTCTGGCTGTACTTTTTCCAAAACATCACACTGCGGGGGATATTCTCAGTCACCTTCAATGTGTTTCCGAGCTACATGATCAGTAGCTCCATAACATGTGTTGGTCTTCAGATGTGGCTCTGGTCTGGGCTCCCTTTCATACTGCAGGTTGTCATCCTGCTTAACACCAGTAAAAGGCAGATGTTAAATCCCTGCTGCTAACGCGCCTTATCGCCTGTTTTTGGATTGCATCGCAGATCTGGCTGGTCATTGAGAATATCACAAAGTGGTATTTTTGTGTGTTTTTGCATGGGAACGCCTACTCTGCATATCATCAGCGTTAGTTGTCGCTCTCATCCGTGGCAATTTTTTTTGCAGCAGCTATCGCTGGAAAAACTGGTTGCACCAGCTTGAGAATAGGGCGATAAACCTATCGCCACTTTTGCGACGCTAAAGTGCAGATAAATCGGCGATAAGTCCTTGAGAATATGCCCCTCTGTTGCATGTATTCTGGCCATTACACAAACAATTTTTGGAATGTGCCTTCTCTCAAAAGTCTGGAGGGCGAAAAATAGTCAGCCAGCATTCTCTATACATGATTTTATATATTTTGATTATGAAGCTCTTATTGTACTAGCATTTGCTGTTTATGATAAAATGCTCTAAGACGAAGCAGCATGATGCTGAGTAACATATAAGGTTATCCAAGTTCACAATAGTTCGAAGCCTTTTCCATTTTCAGCTCTAATGTTCTTCTCTGTTCTAGGCTTGTGCACACTACTTCTTACAAATAGCTGTTAACTGTTTTAATCCCTGTATAGCAAGGGTCAGGCCATCAAACGAATCTAGCCTGCTTCTAGACACTACTAAGCACTATCCCTATATACCAGCACTATATTTGATGTCAGTAATGCAAAAAATAAATACACTTTCTATAACATTTAACCAACCATTATTAATGAAAATGGAGGGTAAGCTACAACTCTGAACAACATAAACACCTCAAAACAACCCAAAGAGTAAATTTGCAACCTGTGCTCCAGCTAAGTGCAGGGCTTTGTAGGAAGGAATATCAAGGTAGTGGATAATACTAAACCAGTAGAAACAGCAAAGGGGTGTGTTTACTTAAGGTGTATATTTTCACAGACACTGGAAAACAATTCTCATTCACACCACCTAGAATCAAAAGCTACATCCCATGTATGAGCCTTAAAAAATCTATACACCTACTCAGGAAAGAGACATTTCCAAGCCCTTTTGGAAATGTATTGTATAACGATTCCACCTACTTTGACATATGCCTTGGAATACTTTCCAGAAAAACTGCACTTTTTGCGTAAATGGGAAGGGAAATTTCTGTGGAAAATAACAAATACTAGTCAGGCCACTCCCGTTCAGGCTCTTCACCTAGAACTATCTTTGACGAGTGCATACACAATCGCCCTGGCCAATATAATCAGGTGGGCATATTATATAATACATGCAGAAAAAGAAACAGTAAGAGCCTTATTAAAACTTGAAATTCTTGAGAGTGGAGTTGGAAAAAATACATTTAACAAAAATCTTGCAGTAGCTCTAGCACATTTTAAGTGCACAATTTCACTCTTATCAACTTGGTTGCGGGCTCATTTGAAAATTAAAAAAAATATATGACCCCTCATCTTAGCTATGATCTCGACTTAGCCCACTGCTCACAGTTATCCCATTTTAGGTCTTACTTCTTCTTCTCTTAAGTGTATGATCTACCAGAAGTACTTGAAATGTACTCTCATGCATAGCATGCAACGAAGCATTATTTTGCTACGTTTAGGGATCCTGCCTTTTAATTCCTATACTAAACATTGGGAAAACCTTACTGGCAAAGCAGGAGTTTAGAATCTCTGTAATGGTGGGAAACAAAAACTAGCTCACATGATACATATATGTCCAAACAGAGAGGAAACTGGTGGCTCAACATTGTTTTTTAAATTCTATACATTCAATGAATAACATCCTTACAGGGAAGGAAATGATGGCTATTATAAATTCCCCACCAAACAAATTTGTATGTAACAATGTATATCATTTTTGTTAATCCTTTTCACCATTTTACTAGCAATTGAAGAACTCTAGTAAATCAAGAACTATTAATGCTTATTCTAGGAAAATGTATTTATGATGAAGGTGTTGATGGTTCTTATTAATTTTCCGCTAAATTAATTTGGAACAATCTATATAAATGTTTTAAAATTACCACTGCAGCAGCATGAAATGAAATTAGGGTAACTAAGCAAATTTACTAAAGTTTGTTTTAAAATTTTATTGTTGACCTCAGTAGAGGTCTAAATCAATCAACCCCTTCAGTCATGAGTCACGGTGGGCGGGTGTGCGCAGGATGGCTAAGGGCCGTCCGAACCCCGCCCACAAATGGAATGTCTTGCACCGCGGGGGAATTCGCGCCGCAGCCAAGGTGTTAATAAAAATTTATATGCAAAGATCAAAAATAGCCTATTTCATACTCCCAGTGCTAACCAGAGTAGCTTCCTACAGCACAGGGTCTCTTCAGTGGGACCCCATGCATTTTTAGCCTTTAACACTTCACTTATCCAGTTTCTAGAAATGTCTATGACAACACACACTATTAGGACAACAGTGCAATATCGCTTCTTAGACAACCAACTGACTTCTTCATAGTCTCTCCAGGGTGGCTTCTTATCCCAAATGTCTTCTAGGAATACAAACTCGCCCTGAAAAGCCCTGAGCACTGTGACCTAAATCTATTAGCAGAAGAGCCTATGTATGGAGGAACATCCCTGCCCTATTCTGAATATGCAACAGTTCATGTCTGCTGTGATTTCCCTATTTTTAACACAAATGGCAAGTTTTACATTCCAGTTTTCCCCTCCTTGAACTGGAAATGTAGTCTTCCTCACGGACATTCTAGTTGTGGCCTAGATTGAGGAGATGTTCAATTGGTTTCTTCAGCATGTAGTCTAAAGGGGGGGATATCCCCTGGCCGCTTTACCCAGGTCATTGCTGGGCAGACCATAATATCGATTTTTGGCATCAGTAGCTTCACTCGAGGTCATGGTATTTGTCTCCTCATGAAAACTGAATCTGGCGACTTGTGGCATATGAGGCCACTTCGTGCATATTTTACTTTTACACATGTTGATGATCACAAACCATATGAGCACTGTTTTTGCTATAAGGATTTGAATTGACAAAAAACAGACAATTTCCCATTCAGTGTACTTGAAAATAGTAGATGGTACAGAAAATACATGGATGAGATGGGAGTTAAATGGCAAGTGTGGGTGGCTGCAACTTGTATTTACATCACCCACATATATGACAAAAATATATGGGTGCCAAGAGCAGCATTGTTCTTTGGTTGGGCTGCAATTTAAAGGCACTGCAATAAAAATGACAAAGAAAAGTGCCTTTGCCGTGTAGGAAAATCTATTTTATATATTTCTTCACACTTTTCAGCCTGCATCCTGAACTATGTTTTGGAAAAATCCCACAGGGTTGTGTATGCATTGCATTTTTAAATTTAAAAGAATCGCCTTCATTTATGCCAAATATTGTCTGCCGGCTCCATCATCTCAAACCAAACCTTTCTGTAATAACTTGGTTCACTGAAGCATAAAAAAGACCATGAGTATTACCACCATTGCCAGTTCATAAATTGAAGGTTTAGTACCACCATCTATATCAGTTATGTAATGGTTAAGCAATTAGACATCCATTGCCCTATTGATGCCTAAAAATACGTCTTTATATTTAGCCTCCATTTTCCCTCTCCAGTTTTAAAAGTCTTAATGCTCTACAAGGTTTTATATACCCTCAAATAGTCCTACTAACGGCTGAATCAGCTTTCCTCAAAAAGATGTTGGAAATTAATACAGGAATAGATCAGATCAGGTTAAAACTTTGGCAACATCTTACGTTTAACAATATTATACAACCATCAAACATTATAGAAGCCTATGTCAGTTTCTCATTTTGTTAATAGACCACTGAAGCAGTGGCATATAATTGGCCTCAACAATGTCACAAATGTCTGGAGTCGGGCTCTCCGAGGAAGCGGATGGGAGGGAGGGAGCTGGACACAGCCTCAGACGTACACATGAATAGCTGTGTACTGTTCCCACATCAAGTGTAGCATACTCAACTGTAATGAGTCTGGGGACAGGATAGTAAGGACAGGGCCTCTGTGCACTACAAAGACATCTCTTTGAAGTCTCCTCCACTTCAAAGACACACCTAGGTATAAGTACTGGACCTCAGACACCACCACAGTACATTGCTGTCTTGCCAAGTGGAGCCACTCCAGTCCTGGATCCTTGGAAGTGAGACCCTAGGTGCTTCTTCAGCCAACCCACACATTTGAATAGGAACGGCGCATCTTCGCTGTTGCGTGGAACGGTCACCTGTGCATCTTTGTCATTGGGTTGATTAGAACCAGTGCATCTTCGCCTTTGCGTGGAGCAGACCAAGTGAATTGCTTTCAGAAACAGTGCATCCGCCTCAGAATCGTCACATCTTCTGATACAGGTAGCAGAATTGGCGCATCGCCTTCTTATTATGGTGAAACCGACACATCCCCATCTACTGTGGGGTCGACTTTGACGCATCGCTTTGGCTGCACCCTGCATCTTTATCGAAGCAACCAGGATCAAGGTACTTTTGTTTAGTGCGCGCTCCGTAACGGTCATTCTGAACTTTTGACTTTGTCTTGTTCCAGTGTGACCAGATATCCAAACTAGGCGCTTATTGCTTCTAAGCACTATTTTACAGTTTATTCTTTAAAAAATCATATCTCACATTGTACTTATTGCATTTTTGTTGTTTTGGTCTTGTTTTATTTATTAAATTAAGAACTATTTGCATAATCAGGTGTGGAATCTTTTTGTGTGGTGTATTCACTGTTTTACTGTTTGAAGTGTTCACAAATTCTCTTAAGTTAAGCCTTGCTTTTCTGTGCCAGGCTATCTGATAGCCTGTGCCAGGCTATCAGAGGGTGAGCACAGGTTAATTTAGGGTGTGTTTGTGACTTGCCCTGACTAGGATTGTGGTTCCTTCTTGGACAGTGTGTATACCTCTGCCAACAGAAACCCAATTTCTTACACAGGCCCTAAGTCCAAAACCATAATCTTTGAACTGGACGACCTGCTTGGTTTGTTCTTTTCAATGGCATGTGATGTTTCATGCTTTTTTGCTCCGAAAATTTCAAAAATTCATATCTCTGGTTCTCTATTTCTAAATTGGGTAGGGAATTATATTGTGCTGTGTGAATTATTTTCAAATTGTTTTCACTGCTTCAACTTAAAAATGCTTTTCTCCAAGGAATTACCTACTGCTTGTACCATTGCTACAGTTCTGGAGCTGCCATTCTGTAATAACTGTGTTTTGGCCAAACCAGATTAATGTTTTTTAAGTCAGTTGGGGTTCACCCCTCTCAAATTAATAATCCAATTTCAGACCCAGATCAAATGCCCTCTGCCTAAACAACTGTAGTACACATGTAGTATTTTGAAAAACATTTAAGTCTCTGTAATTCAGCGAAGCACAATATATAAAATTATTTATCCTCGAACGTCTCCCATGACTTTATCAGTTTTAAGGCTCTGGTGATACCTTTCGAATGACAAATGTACCTATTACTCTGTGTAATGCCAAAAACCTCCAACACTCACTTGCTGGAAGATTAAACTTGTCTTCACAACTGTCTAAGATGATCTATCCACTGCTAACATCTGATCCAAAGGGATGATTGTTAGACCTGGCATCTTTTGGCATGCTTCCCCTGTCTTTTTGCTTTCTGACCTCCAGGTTTTGACTCTGGTTTTGCTGATTTAATGTTTCAGCGTACTTTCTCACTGCTGTTCAGTGTTAAAGTGCAAGTGCTTCTCTTGCAAATTGGATTATGGATTGGTGTTTCCATGATTGGCATATTTGATTTACTGGTACGTCCTTAGTAAAGAGCACTGAGAGTGCCAGGGTCTGTGAATCAAATGTTACTAGTGGGCCTGCAGCACTGATTGTGCCACCCAAACGAGCAGCCTTTCAAAGGGTTCTTAGACCTGCCAGTGCAGTATCTGTGGGCAGTTTTTACTGCCATTAAGACTTGGCAAGTGCACCCACTTGCCAAGCCCTAGCCTTCCCTTTTATTACATGTGAGTCACTCCTAAGGTAGACCCAAGGTACCCCTATTGGCAGGGTGCGGTGTATTTGAAAGGTAGGGCTTGTACAGGTGTCATGACAGTGAAATACAGTATATTTTGTTTTTCACTTTTGAAAGGCTATCTGTCCCATAGGATAGAATGAGAAGTACTGGGTATCATTTTACGAGTATATCTTTCCATTGGGAGAAGTTAGAGAAATGGAGTTTAGTATGCCTGAACTCAGAATGTAGAAATACATCTTTTAGTAAGGATGATTTTTATGTTCTGAGTTTGAAAATATCACATTTAGAAAGTAGGTTGTTTTTGCTTAGCCATCCTGTGTGCCTCTGCTGGGTGAGGATTGACTGTCTAGCTTTGGAGTGACAAGGGCTGGAGATGTGCATTCTCATCAGACAGCCCCGGGGGCTCGAGGTGTGTCCTGCCTTTCCTGGATGATCAGGCTGGGCCGAATAGACCTGGGCCGCATTTAGAGTAGAGGGAGATTTCCTCGCACCTTAATGGGCCTGGTCTCCCTTCGACAATGCTGTCTCCACCTCCTGCCAGGAAGCTGGGCCAGAGAAGACCAAACTGGTTTGGACTGAGCACAGACACTCTCTGCCCAAGAGAACAAAGAGAAACTGAGTATAAATATTGGGGACCAGAACTCAGAACATTAGAACTCACTTGGATCAAGGAACCTGCCAAGAAGAAGAGCTGGAAGAACTGCAAGGAGGAGCACTGCCCCTTTGCTGTGTTGTTGCTTTGCTGGGTTAGCGCTACTTCTGCCTTGGGTAGTGAAAGGACTGGATGGAATTTTCTTCATGTGTCGCTGTGTATTTCCAAGGGCTTGAAAAAGAGCTTGCCTACTGTTCATGAATTCTCAGGGACAGCAAAGACTTCAGTTACCTCTGGGTACCGCCTCTGGAACCGTGGGTTTCAGCTGCCACAGAGGGGAAAGCACCCGACACAGACACCGCTGCTGGCTCAGTGTCCTGAAGCCATTGCAAAAGTCACCGCAACCCTGGTCTCACCGATGATGATGATGACTGTCACCAAACTGCTGCTTGCATCGCCACCTGTGGGCACCGCACTCCACACCGCCTCATTTCACTCCACTGCCCTGGTCTCACCAACGATGTTGCTGCACGCTGACTTCGACACCCGCGACTGCACCGCTCATAAGTCACATGACGCACACCGCAGGTCGCACATCCCAGTCTGGGCTGGCCAGCGCCTATCAACCGGCACTGGCGTGGATTATGTGGAGTGCCAGGAGAGCCTGCAGTCAGCTGAGGGGGACGACTTGACTCCAGAGTTGGAACTCCCTACCATAGCATAGATCAGTGTATCTTCTCAAGGCCTGCCCCCAGAGGAGCTGGCTTGCACTGACGTGGTCGGCTGGAACCAAAGGTACTGTTTATGAGTCTGCTAACACTAACACCGGTCCGCACCGACACGGTTGATCGGAATTGTGGGATTCTGTTGTTTTCAGCACCACAGTAGCCTCGGACGGAGCTACCAGCTTGAAGGAAAAGCATTATAAAGCTATTCTTGCAACATGCCTATTTTTGATTACTGTATGTTGGCCTTTATCATTTTAGTCTTGTTGGCACAGATGAATATTGGTTATTTTTCTAAAGCTGGTATGTTGTCCTTTTGCAATCTTTTCACTGTATTACTGTTGGTTATGTGCAAATGCTTTACACAATGCCCCTGAGATAAGCCTGACTGCTCGTGTCAAGTTACACAGGGGGTGATCAGGGGTTATTTCAGTAGTGTATGTCCCTTATCCAGACTCGAAGGGAGGGTCTCTATTTGGACAAAGGTGCAAACCCTTGCCAACTAGAGACCCCCACTTTTAACAATGATGTATGCCAAAACCCAGTTCTTCCATCTCTTTATATTACTTTTCAAATTCATGTACAGAGGATCCATAACGAATATGTTGCTCTTGTTCTTCATTTCAATATCAGGAAATCTTTGCAGAACATGAAGCTGATCAAACATTAGTACCGATAAGTTAATGCTGCTAGGAAATGTGAAGCATGAGTGATCAGCACCTTCTTGTTTCACTATCTTAACTAGCAAAACAGCTCAGCCACAACTTGCAAATATCAAAGCTATCTTTTCCTACCAAGGAATATTCCGGGCTTTGAAATGATGGCTTCAGTCACCGTAACGTCTACTTGGGTAATAGGCAGACAATCTACTAAAAGGCAAAACTCCTGTTTTGCTGATGTTCTGTGCTAATAGTGTCGTCTGGAAGGTTCATTATTAGGAAAATGCTGTGTATGTCTATAAATTAACAAAATAATGCAACCAGGGATGCGGAGCAGATAACACAATCTGGCTATTCACATCAAGGGATCATTTGGAGTTCTCAGGACACCCCCGCGCCGCACAACCACCAGCTGTGTGTGTGCCCCTCGCTGCTGCTCGCAGCCTCGTTGCGCCGTCTGCCTGCCTCCCTTGCTTCCTGCCTCACTGTTCCTTCTTCCCCAGCAGTTCCGCCGTATTCTCGCCATTGGTGTTGTATTTTTGTGCCTGATTGTTAAATAGTTGTTGTTTTCCCCTTGTGCCTGCCCGTCCCGCTCCCCGTTTACCGCCGCCGTTCACGTGGCCACGCCCCCTTTTGTTCCGTGTCCTCCCCGCTCCCGCCTCCCAGCTGCTCCTCCCTCCCACTTAGCCTTAAATGGCGACCGCATGGACGCGCAGCGGGCGCCCCGATTGTGCGCCGAAGGCGCGCCGAAGGCAAGCCCGTCTGCGCCTGTCCGCGCCTGGACCGCGCCCAGCGCCAGGACCCCTGACCCCCACCGATGCAAGACGACCCGACAGACCTACGACGACGCCGCCCTCACGCACTCAATACCGGCCGGAACCCCGCCTGCTACCGGGCCGCACCGAAACGCATCCACAGAGCCTTCACCTGCAAAACCTGCGAGTTCACCTGCCTCCGAACCTGCACCACACCCGTCAAGCCAAGCACCAGCAAGACCCACCTCAAGTGCATCATGCTCAACACCCGCTCCATCCACAGACACGCCGTCGAACTCTGGAACCTGCTCGACACAACATCACCAGACGTCGCCTTCCTGACGGAAACCTGGATGACCGCCTCCTCAGCTCCCGACATCGCCATCGCCATCTCGGATCATCAGGAGGGACCGCGTCAACCAGACCGGAGGAGGCATCGCCATCGTCCACAAGAACACCATCCGTATCACGACCGACGCCAACGACTCCTTCGCCGCCGCCGAACACCTCCACTTCCAGATTCACACCGACCCAAGGACGACCCTCAGAGGCACCCTCATCTACAGACCCCCGGGACCACACACACAAATCAGCGAAGACATCACGGACTTCATCAGCCCGCACGCCCTCTCCTCCGCCGACTACATCCTCCTAGGGGACCTCAACTTCCACCTGGAGAACAACAAGGACCGCAACACCGCCGCCCTGCTGGACAACCTCACCAACCTCGGACTCAAGCAACTGGTCAACACCCCCACCCACTATGCCGGCCACACGCTTGACCCCGTCTTCTCATCCAGCAAGCACATCACCTTCAGCCACTCCACCGGACTCCACTGGACCGACCACAGCTGCGTCCACTTCAGCTTCAAAAGAACCACAACCCACCACCACCCGCAACAGGTTCCTCGCAGGAGCTGGAGCAAGATCACCACCGACCAGTTCACCACCTCCCTCAGCCAGAACCCAACCGCCAGCACAACGGACCCCAACGAAGCAGCCCGCAACTTCACGAAGTGGCTGACCACCTGCGCCGATGACCTCGCACCACTGAAGAACCCTCCCAGCAGACCCAGAAGCAAGAAGGCCTCCTGGTTCACCGACAAACTCAAGGAATCCAAGAAGACCTGCCGCACCCTCGAGAAAACCTGGCTCCTCGACCGGACCACTGACAACATGACCGCCCTGAAACACGCCACCCGCAAGCACCACCAGCTCATCCGCACCACCAAGAAGAAATCACTGAAGGAATGACTGGACAACAACGCCCACGACAGCAAGGAACTCTTCAGCATCGTCAAGGAGTTCTCCAACCCCAGCACCGGCGACAACGACATCACTCCCTCACAAGATCTCTGCGACTCTCTCACCTCGTTCTTCCACCGCAAGATCACTGACATCCACAACAGTTTCGGCGCACCATCCACGCACCCAACCGTCGAACCAACGCCCCCCACCACCACCCTCCGCACCTGGACCACGGTGACCACCGAAGACACAGCCCGCACGATGAACACTATCCGCTCCGGATCTCCAACCGACCCCTGCCCCCACCACGTCTTCAACAAGGCTGACTCCACCATCGCACCCCAACTCCGGAACATCATCAACACCTCCTTCAACACCGCCACCTTCCCGGAGAACTGGAAGCATGCCGAGCTCAGCGCCCTACTGAAGAAACCAACGGCGGACCACACTGACCTCAAGAGCTTCCGCCCTATCTCGCTCCTCCCTTTTCCTGCCAAAGTCATCGAGAAGATCGTCAACAGACAGCTTGCCGCCTTCCTCGAGACGAACGGATCCCTCGACCCCTCGCAGTCTGGTTTCAGAGCCAACCACAGCACCGAGACCGCCCTCATCGCAGCCACCGACGACATCCGATCCCTGCTCGACAACGGGGAAACAGCGGCACTCATCCTCCTGGACCTCTCTGCAGCGTTCGACACTGTCTGCCACCGCACCCTAGTTCAACGCCTCAGCAACATCGGCATCCAAGAGAAGGCACTGGAGTGGATCATCTCATTCCTCGCCGGAAGAACGCAGAGAGTCCGCCTCCCCCGTTTCGATCCGAGGCCACCGAAGTCATCTGCGGCGTACCGCAAGGATCTTCACTCAGCCCCACCCTCTTCAACGTCTACATGAGACCTCTTGCAGCCATCGCACGCCAACACAACCTCAACATCATCTCCTACGCCGACGACACCCAGCTGATCCTCTCCCTCACCAGAGACCCCGACACCGCCAGAATCAGCCTACACGAAGGGATGAAAGACGTCGTCGAGTGGATGAAGAACAGCCGCCTTAAACTGAACTCAGACAAGATGGAAGTCCTCATCCTGGGACCATCGCCCTCCGCCTGGGACGACTCCTGGTGGCCCCCAGCCCTGGGCACCACTCCCAAGCAAACAGACCACGCACGCAACCTGGGCTTCATCCTGGACTCCTCCCTCTAGATGACCAGACAAGTCAACGCCGTCTCCTCATCATGCTTTCACACCCTACGCATGCTTCGCAAGATCTTCAGATGGATCCCGACCGAAACCAGGAAGACGGTCACCCAGGCCGTCGTCACCAGCCGACTGGACTACGGAAACACCCTCTACGCCGGAACCACAGCTAAGCTACAGAAAAGACTCCAACGAATCCAGAACGCCTCCGCCCGACTCATCCTGGACATCCCCCGATGCAGCCACATCTCCGGTCACCTGAGGGACCTGCACTGGCTCCTCGTCAACAAGAGGATCACGTTCAGGCTCCTCACCCACGCACACAAGTCTCTCCACGACCTGGGCCCCAAGTACCTCAACGACCACTTAACCTTCTACACGCCCACCCGCCAGCTACGGTCTACCAGCCTCGCCCTCGCCGCCGTACCACGCATCCGAAGAGCCACTGCCGGAGGCAGATCCTTCTCCTACCTGGCGGCCAAGACATGGAACTCCCTCCCCATCCACCTTCGGCTGACCCAGGCCCATCTCGCCTTCAGGAGACAACTCAAGACCTGGCTGTTCGAACAGTAGCGGACTCCTTCCCCCAAGCGCCTTGAGACCCTTCCGGGTGAGTAGCGCGCTATACAAGTGTTATGATTGATTGATTGAGTTATTGGCATGGCTTTATTTTCTTTAGAGTCACAATAAGCAATGTCCTAGTCCTCGAGAACTGTACCACTTAGAAGAGAGAAAGCTGACATGGCTGTTTAGGGCCCTTGAAAATTACGAAATCCACAGAAGTTACTTTATCAGTGGTAACTCTCTCAAGACAGTCTTGATATGATGTGGGATACACCTATATCAGAGGAACAAGAGCGCTGATCTGCAATGTTTGACATAGTCTGACAAAAACATGCTCATTGTTACCGAAATCATAAACTCGTCCTTCTACAGTACCTCTGAGATTTTACACATATTTGCATTGAGGGCGTTCAGCTCTCGTACCATCTGTGCTTATTACTTCATGTGTAATTACTATGCATAATATAGCTACATTACCAACAAGCATTTACAATGCAATAGGTCTCGCATTAGGAAAGTTTGAGCTATTGGTCTTGTAAATGACAATTTTTTTTATTTATGTGTTGTTTTTGAAAATAGCTACATTAATAGCTTTGTCATTTACAATGCCAATAGTTATAACTTTCGCAAATGTGACACCTATAGCATTTGTATTGCAACATGTTTTGTATTTACGTGACATAGATGTATTGATATTACAAAATAACAATGGCTTTTAATTTTTTTTAAATAATTAATACTTAAATAAAAGTGATTGTAATTTATAATGGCAATAGCTTAAACTTTTATAAATAACTTTTGTGAAGATTATGATCAGTGTATTTTATTGTGACGAAAATCCAAGAACAGAAGTGAAATATTAACATCTTTTTGTGACATTTGTAATAAAGCTTGAAACATTGAGAGAACATATTTGAACCAGTGATGCTGTGGTGGTGCTGAGTGATGCTGTGGTTGCGCTGAGTGATGCTGTGGTTGCACTGAGTGATGCTGTGGTTGCACTGAGTGATGCTGTGGTTGCACTGAGTGATGCTGTGGTTGCACTGAGTGATGCTGTGGTTGTGCTGAGTGATGCTGTGGTTGCGCTGAGTGGTGCTGTGGTGGTGCTGAGTGGTGCTGTGGTGGTGCTGAGTGGTGCTGTGGTGGTGCTGAGTGATAATGTGGTGCTGCTGAATGATAATGTGGTGGTGCTGAGTGGTGCTGCTGAATGATGCTGTGGTGGTGCTGAGTGAAAATGTGGTGGTGCTGAGTGATAATGTGGTGGTGCTGAGTGGTGCTGCTGAGTGATGTTGTGGTGGTGCTGAGTGGTGGTGCTGAGTGGTGGTGCTGTGGTGGTGATAATGTGGTGGTGCTGAGTGATAATGTGGTGGTGCTGAGTGATAATGTGGTGGTGCTGAGTGGTGCTGAGAGATAATGTGGTGGTGCTGAATGATGCTGGGGTAGCGCAGAGTGATGATGTGGTGATGCAGAGGGCAGAAAGGCACAAAAAACGAGTCTAACAGTGTGCAGAAGGGCAGAAAAACAAGGGACAAGGGCCTTAATTGATATTCTGTTTGAAAAAAATATTATGGACTTCTAAGTCTTCGCTTATTTATTGGATTTAGGATGTGATATATTTACTTTTAGGTCATATAGTTAGTTACATATGAGACTATGCCCATAACATGGAAGAGTTGGCATCCACACTCATTGAGTTTAACAACTTCAAGTGCAACTCATGCTGCCTTATGGGTTTGCCTGAGGTTGGGCACCACATCCTTACTATCCATGAGATGGTGGGGGGGGGAATAGTTGTATATCTTTTATTGTAATGATTTTAATTAATTAAACAGTTAATAAATAAACTGAAATACTATGAAATGCACCACTTCACAAAATTCTAAAATTAAACTGGCAGGCCCAAAACCCATCCTCTTGTCCGGGATTTTGAATGCATAACTTATTCTACGAGTTCCACTAGAGGAGGTGTCTCCAACGAGTAGTGAGTTGTACTTCTGACTCCCATCAATTGATCCAATTCTAAAAATTATGCATGGTAAAAACATCCAGTAGTTTTAGTAAAGAGTGTTCTTGAAATTATACACTTGAAATTACACGCTATCCTGACAACGGCTGTAAAGTGCACCACTTGTTTTAAATGTGCTCCACGCAAGCTCTTTCTGATACACAGGCAACAACACAGTGTTTGCAAAGTATCTCCTTTCTCACATTAAAAGTTGACAGGTATGCTGAGCACTTGCTGTTAAGAACATGGAGTAATTGATGGGGTACCTTATTCAGCTTGACCCAGAGCCTATAGCTGTTGCAGTATGCATCCCCAGTGGCACGGATGCACCCGCCTTCCTTCAACTCAATGCTGCCCCGGGACAGTTTCTTCTGGTTTTGCTTGCAGTCGGATGGAGTCGCAAAGACCGGCAGTAAGATGCCCCTGCTCGCCGAGGAAGAAGAGGGCGAGGAGGAATCCTTGCAGATCTTGTAGTGGACCTCGGAGGGCACATAGCACAGAGCCTTGGGCAGGGGCTGCCCCCCTCAGAAGCAGGTGAGCAGTCCTGGAGGAAGCGGATCCTGACCAGCAGAAGGTGTGGGGAGTCATGCTCGATCTGGCTAACGGTTCGCTAGCTGTTAGAAAGTTCCTGATGCAGGCTCCTTACTGTGCTGGAGATCTGGGAGCCTCCGGTCAGACTCCTTCAGTGCACCAGGGGGCTTCCTGGATCACTGCAGTCCTGCGAGTCTCACTTCAGCCTCCCCATCTGTGCCTCAGGGTAGATGGTGGAAATGACATGGTCCAGGTCAGTTCAAAGGGAGCGACAGACTTAGCTGGCAGCACCTTGCGCCCCTTATCCCATATATCAGAGGGCATATAAGGAAATTGTCCTCAAATAAACTTAGACTGAAAAGACGCAGCCCACACTGTGGAATCCTCCCCACTGGCGACAGCTGGGAGGAGCTTACGAAACCATTTGTACTTCCTGGTTAACAAAACAAAAGTAGGACTATCCTCACTATGCCTGGGAGCATGTAAATATAGGGACCACCTTCGAGCGGGGATTATCAAAGAGCTTTTGGCAAACAGAGAAGGGGGCGTCAACATTGAAATGGACTGTTGTTTGTATCGTGAGTATTGCACAATTTAGGTAAACGGTTGAAGCTGCTGCGGACATCATGCAAAGGGCAACCTCATGCATTAGCATGTAAATAAAAAAAAAAAGAGAAACTAAAGTTGGGTGAGTTGCGTGCAGCGAGATGCGCGACCCCCTCATTTACCATATCAATACAAATTTTAAAAAGCATTGTCATAGCCAATAGCTAGGCAACAGGGAAAACGGACAACGGAAGGATTGGGGGGCTGAAGAAGGCACCATGGTCAACGGGAGGAGAGAGGGCAGAGGGGGGGTAAAGAAGGCACGGGCAATGGGAGGGAGGGAGGGAGGGTGAGCGGTAAAGAAGGCACAGACAATGACACCACAGACTGAATGTATGCAAAGCACATCGTGCCTGCAGTAAGAGAAACTCGATAAAGAAAATAGTGGTTACAGACTAATAACACGTACCGTGTAACAACTGAAGTAAAAGGGCCAGTCACCATGGGAGATTACAAATGAAGACAAGGCTGTACTAAGGAAGGACTAACAACCCTATTTATGAATCAGAAGCCAGCATTTAGGAAGGACAATGACACAAGCCAATGGTAAATATGGGCAGAGAGTGGGCGGGGCTTCTATTCCCTACTCCACTACAATAAGTCTTGCAGAGCAGTGCATGCACGCTGACTCTAGGCTCGACCTAAAAAGAAGAAAAACAGACCCCTCGCACAATTTCAGTGGCGTATCAAGCTCTGGGGCTCCAGGGGCTCCTGTGCCACTGGCAGGTCCCTGGCCTGAGATCTCCAGACTGGGTCTAGAGCATGGGGGGGCTTGCATATTCTTTGCGAGGGGGGGGCTCAAGTTTTGTTACACCACTCCACAGTTTACTGCCCTAAAAACAAAATGCAGCACCCTGTTTGTTATTCAAGCATGTTGTAGGTTATATAAGCAGGTCCACTGTAATTATGTGAGTCTGTGGCTTGCAGTGTTTTACACATAATTATGGATTGGCCGCATTTGCAACATAATCCATTATCGTGTGACCAATCTGTAGATTTGATGAAAAAAATGTTTGTAGTTTGAATAGTTTAAAAGCTACTTAAAACGCACAGCAACTGTTGTTGAACAGTGGAAGGCCCTTCGCCAAGGTTGACTGGTTCCCTTTCAGTTGCTTATTGCTGTGTTTGCTGTTAAACCAGTAATAATGAGGTGAACACTGGGCCCGTTCGGTGATAACATGAGTAAAAATAACAAAGTAATGAAGTAATACTTTCAGAAATGTGCTGCATTGCGCTGTGTAATTCCAGTGGCCCTGGTTACAAGGTGCCAAGGTCATATATACATTTCACAATAAAAGATAATAAAACAGAGCAACACATCATTACAAAAAAGTGTATAAGCTCTACTATTAGCTGCTAGCGGTGCACATTTGATACTCGCCAGTCAACCTATAAGCCGACATAAAGATATCTCATTTGTCAAAACAATGAGTTTAATTGCCATGCTTTACTATTCTCCCATGAGTCTCCATGTTGACTTATATAACAACCAGCCCACCATCTACATTAGATACATATATGTGGACGCCGTCTGACCAGATCTGTTACTTAACTGTACCTTTTCTATGCATTTGAATCATCCGATAGGAAGACTTCCGGGCCACTTGGCCAGTGTAATTAATGACGCAAACACATCCGCTGACAGATGAGTCACTTCCACGATGATTTGGCGCGTGGGCTGATTCTCCCAGACAGCAACGGTTGTGGATTTGCATTTATGTCAGCCAATTTCTGAGCAACAACCATCATTAACACAAACGCACTCGGTACTTTCTCTGCCCGTTGCTTCAGATAGAAAATTCGTCATGTAGGAACGTCCGCCTCAGGGCTTTTTTCTTTCTTTTTAAATACGTTTCCGGTACTTAATTGAGCATTCGTCACTGCCAGGCTCTTTCGCAAGCTATGCACAAATGTAAGTTGTATTATTTCATGTTGCACTTTATAGAAGGAACACACATTGGCAAATGTTAACAAGGTATTACCCGTGAAAGGAAACCCGGGGACCTACCTGTGGGCTTTATGTCTGCAGTCCGGATTAGAACGGAAGCCAGGCAACTTGTTTTGGGACGGGGGCGGGGCCGCAAACAGGAAGCGGATGGGAGCCCCGCGCTTCTGTAGTCAGCCGGAAGATTTGCCTGTGAACTAGCGGAGCTCCCGTGGTCGTGGAGAGCCCCGCCTGTTGTCAAGACTGACCCGCAGGCTGCCGAGGGAGACAGGGACACACGAAAAGACCCCGGTAAGTGTGGGGGGAGGGGGTGCGCGCGCGTATGTGTGTGTGCGTGTGTCTGCGTGTGTGTGTCTGTCTGCGTGTGTCTGTCTGTCTATGTGTGCGCGCCCCTGTATGTGTGTGCATGCAGAGGGGTGGGGGCTGGCTGTGTCTGTGCCATTAATGCATGAGAGCAGAGCGACGCGAAAGTAGGGGCTGGGAGTTCATCTGCGCAGGCGCGGCTCAGACGCGCGCTCCCGCGGTCAAAACTGAGACTGCAAAAGCGCGCGTCTGAGTCGTGTCCACTCTCCTGAATACGGGCCACATTAGGTCTGTAGCAGACTCTCAATGCTCACGCATTGAGAGTAGTCTGCTCGACCTAAAAAGGAGTGTATAGCCCGTTTTTTATAACCAATTTTCGAAGAATCGAATCCTGAGTTGTAATTGCAAAGGCCATTATTTTTCACTGTGTCAACTTGTTTTATTCATATCCTGTTTGTAACAAGTCTGATTATTGCACAGAATGGCCTTTTTAGGTTTCTCCTGAGCAGCGCTTACACTGTGCTTGTGAAATTTATTGTTTTAAATATATATTTCAAGGGACTCCCATCCCACCTTCACTTCCTATTTGTCCTTGTGTGTGTCACTTTGGTGGAACTTTTTTCAAGTGTCTCAAATCACTTGACAAAACAAAATCAAAACAAGAGCCCTTGCTTTAAAGTTACAGCGCTACCGAGTGCCATGGAGACCTTGTGATCCCAGTTCTGCGTGCTGGCATGCGAAGCTTGGATCTCAACAGCAATTACCAGTACCCCCGGGGCAACACGCAGTTACCAGTACCCCCGGGGCAACACGCATTCACCAGTTCCCCCAGGGCCGAAGCAGGCACCCACTGTAGATTGAGAAGCACATGCTTTAAGTAGCTTGCCCAGCTACGTGCTGTGCATGGCCAGGTAGTTATTTTATATATGTGGGGACTTTACCTTCTAAACTTTTGTATGCTCCTTCTGTGATTGCATATGATGTTTCAACAACAATCTACATTGAGGCATAACCGTGGGAGTGGGGACTGGATAACAGCACCTTACTTAAGTTTTAAAGTCCTGCCAACAGTAAGCCAGAAAAAATGACCAAGGGATATACATCAGTTTGGAAATGTTTAAATATTACAATCTCGTCAAATCATGGTTACTCAGTTTTGCCAGGGCGCTGCAATTTTGTGGCGATGGAAGGATCAAATTATGTGCCAGGGTGGACAAAAGTATGGTCAGGAGCATTTTCTTTTATGTGTAAATGGCTCGGGTAGTTACAAATTAATTGTCCTGGGCTTTTCCACGATACGACACAGAATAAATTCAGTGATGTAGAAAGAAAGGATGTTGGAACCAGGCGAGGCATACAGAATCCTGTTTTGAGCATCTAAGATTAAGAGGGATGACTAGCTGCTCTTATATTATCATGGTGATGGCACAGTCCTTAAATCTGGCAGATATGATTAGCTTTTCCTGGACTGCATGAAAAATATGTGCTCTGGTCTAATCTCTAGTCTGAGGTGGGCATTTTTACTTCTGTGGTTTGATCTCACCGGCATAGATCTTTTTAATACAATACATGATAATTTAGTGTAACACTTACATTGATCGTATTCCCACGCACATCCACAGCCTTTCATGTGCACAGCCACAAATAAACAAATTTCATAATGAAGTTGATAAAGTGTGCGGTCTTGTGCATGCAGGGCCCAGTGGAGAGTTTGAGGCTTGCCTTGAGAACAGCACAATATATTGCCTTTCTCAGTACACAAGACATGACACTTTAAGGGAGTTTCAGTAACTTATATTGCACAGCTACTCACAAAACTACAAATTACTACAACAAGTATTATTAGTCACATAGGTGAAACCTAATGCATTTTCCAATGTTTTTTAATAAAGAGTGTGCTGATGTCGGTTTCACTATCCCACATTTGAATAACTTACTCCTTCTTTCTAATGACTACAAAAGTTTAAATTATTCTTTGGAAAATTATCTACAACGTGTCAGCCTTTTTAATAATTCGTAGTTCAACCTCAGTATTGTTACATAGAAAATACGTTTTGTGTTTATTAATCGAGTTTATTATACACTGCGTTTCCCATACTGGGCCCTTGAGTGTCCATGTGAAATGAGCTACGTGACATAGCAAGTGCCATTCTGGTTCACACAGTAGAATATCCTGGTCAAAGTGGAAAGGTGACCTACGTGATCCTTTGAATGCAAAGACGTGCCCTGTCCTTGTGCACTGGAGTCCCCCTTTAGAAACTTGCCTGTGACATAGACCTTTGGGCTCATACTTCATGGAACAGCTGGGGCCAACATGTGTAATAAAAATAGGCATTCTCCAGTCTGGAATCTGGAGGCCTCACTACGTGCAAGAGGGACACGAGGCGAACGGATTTAATGTAATGAACTTGCTAAAGTATTTCAGAAGTGCAATAAAAACGCTGTGAATGTTGACCTTTACAGTTCAGTTGCGTTACATCTATTTCAAAGAAGTATGACAATTTGCCATTAGGCAATTAAGACTAACATGACGAGCCCAGCTGAGAACTCAATTGAAATCATTTTTAGAAGTTATTAAAACAACGAGTTGAACCGTTTCAGACCGATGCACAGGCAGGAATCTTTCACAAATGTGGGGCATATTCACAAGGAGCTATCGTCGAATTAATGTCACTTTATCGCAGCCAAAGTCATGATAAATTTACCTCCCCATTCACAAGCTGGTGTTAACAACCCACAGCACCATTTTACCCATGATAGCAACTGCAAAATAAATCGCCACAGAGGACCCCCGCAACTATTGCTAATGAGATGCAGAGTAGGTGTTCCCGTACAAAAAACAGCGACAACACGACACCTCAACATTCACAACGACCAGCCAGATCGGCGATAAGAACGCAAAACATGCGTTAAGGCGCGTTAGCAGCTGGAAATTCACACCTGCTCTGACCTGGTGTAAAGTCAGACGGCAGCCTGCACCACAAAAGGGAGCCCAGCCCAGAGCCACACCTAACGAACAACAGATGCCATGGAGCCACTCATCATGCAACCCGGACACCCAAGAGGGCCACAACATCCACTGCCACCACCCCAGGACCCCAATCCCCAATCCCTACCCGGAACACCCCCCCCCCCCCCTCAGACCTTCACAGAGGCAGTGCAGACAAAGACATCGGCCTCCCAGGAAATGTACCTACCTCACAGACCCAACATCTGACAATGTCACTGTCCACTACAGGCTGAAAGGCACAACCATCCTACGCATCCTGACCATCATCGCCTAAAAGGCCTATGGCACCAACACAGTGGACAACCAACATTCCACCCCACATCAAGCTGCTGGGGATGTACGATGTAACAATGCGTGTTATTACAACGCGTGCTGTTACATCGCAGTTGTTACAACGACTGCATGTTACAACGCTATACCTTTACAACGCAAGTTTTTACATCGACTTGCGCTAGGTGGCGTGCTAACATTAAAAAAGTGTAATTTACTATTCCAACTCCAGTCCACTTATCAGTAGGGAAGGTGTTGGGATAGTAAACTACACTATTTTTAATGTTAACACGCCATCTAGCGCAAGTCGATGTAAAGACTTGTGTTGTAAAGGCATAGCATTGTTACATGCGGTCGTTGTAACGACCGCGATGTAACAGCACTGCGGTGTACTGACCGCGTTGTAAAGAATGTTTCCCGCCCGCTGGCTGTGCTGCACATGCTGGCCCCTGGCACACCCCAATCAACACCCGCCAGAGCTGGAGGAGTCTCACAGCCAGCCACATCCAAATCCCCCACACCTGTCCTGGACATCGCCATCACCCTGGGACCACAGTCCCCATACGTTCAACACAATGCGCAGGATCCGCTGGAGCCCAAGCAAGGACTATACGCCATAACCGGATGCACGCACATGTTGGGGGCAATCTACAGCACACATGTCCTACCTGTGCCCCCTGGTGACACAGCACACAATAACCGCAACAGGAAGCACACATCACACATCAATGTGCAGCCAACATTGGAACACCGTGGGACCTCCACCAATGTCGCCTCCAAATACACAGCCAGCGTGCATGATTCCTTCATCCTCCGACAGTCCATCAGCAATCAGCTTTCCCAGGATGGCACCAAGGAAAATGCACAGCTCTTTGGCAAGTTCCAAATTAGCACCCCACTCACCTCAACTCCACAACCATGCAATCCACAACTCTGGCAATGCACACATCACAAAATCACAACCAATATGCACAACAACATGCCCACCCACCAGACATGACAGAATAACTTACAATGGTACCCTGGGCAAGCCGTGAACATGAGCCATCAATGGCATGGCACCTCAGCCACACAATAGCCGAATGTCGGGAGAGGTGCCAACCAGGCATGTGTGAAGGATGCAGTAGAACCAGGATTGGGAAAGTACACAATGCCAAGAGTGGCGACGATGTGCTGGACAGACCACAGTATGCAGAACACACCCATATCCATGGCGACATACACCTCTGGTGTATGGAGTGCAGTGGACTGTGGATGCAACCATGTCACCGCAGCCAGTGGTGGTCTTGCCAGGCCAGCGTAGGGGTGTGAATAAAAATCACGTAGCCCTGGGTGTGGTCCTCTTCCGGAAAGCCCAACGTCTCTGCCAGGTCTCTGCCGCCACTATGCTGGGTCCGTCCTGGTGAGCGGAGTTGCCTGCAATCCTGTGCGCCTGCCATATCTCGGCCCGCTGGACCACAAACCCGTCAGGCCCGCCCCTGAGCAGCTGGGCCAGACTGATCACCTGCCAACACCGGTGTGTGTCAAGGAGGGCCCACCACGTACCTGTGAAAGCTCCAAGCCCGAGGCCTGTGACCCTGCCAGCCTCTCAGACCATCGCTGGCCCCTCCGACGCTGACCCACATTACTCCATCCTTATTCACATACTACACCGGCGTCCTCTTCGGCCCAGTAGGTCCCTTATGTAAAACTGCGTCCTGGGTCCTGAATGGCAGTGACCCCAAATCAGAGCCAGCGGCCACAGCACCAGACCCCCGATCAGTGAGGCATCGTTCCATATGGGCATCTTGCGACACTTGGTGCCACAAACCCTGTTCAATGTCAGCTGGCGACACTTGGTGCCACAAACCCTGTTCAACGCCAGTCGGCAACACGTGGATGAGGGACCAGGACTACCCTGCGGGTCTGTAGGTCACACATCCAGCACCTAGTCGTGAATCACGAATGGCAGAGGCCACACCAATGGTCGCACGGAGAGGAGTAAGAGGAAGATGCGCCTCAGTCCAGATGAAAGCTTGGTCACAGTCACGGAGGTGACTGAACACGTGGTGCCACTGAACCTGAACTATGCAGGCCGGTGGGGTCACCAACCTATGCCGGCAAGACTCAGTGAATGGCCTGTGCTGACTGCTGCCTCAGGCCTACACTGCTCTCGGCCTAGGCTGCGCGGAAGTAGGTCACAGATTTGGAACTGAACATCGATTATGCAAAGGCAGATTACATATCATTGCATGCAAGGAGAGGTGTAAGAGAGCGATGCATTGCATCTTAGTGGAAACAAAGGATCACAGCTGACCACTGCCTCCCGCCTGCACTGTGGTCTAGTAGGTCACACATTTGGGACCGAGTCTTGATTTAGCAATGGCGGAGTACATATCAGTGTATCGGCATCATCGATCACTCGTGCATTGACCACTGGTTCCCACTAAAATATTCAGATGCTGCTCCTCCCCTCTACCTTCCTGCCTGTTTTTAGCCTCATTAGGTACCTCCTCCTGGTCTTGATCTGAATTTTTTTTTGTGTTTGCTAGGAACTTTCTAGTACTCATTCTCCCTTGATATAGCGAGAGTGAATGGTTTCATCCCTTGCCATCTCGGTTCTCCTCGGTTTACGTTCACCATGGCTACCAACACCAGCAGCCCGACTGAAGGATCGCTCTCTAAAGTTGGCGTCAGTCCCTTTAAGATCACCTATCCACCTAACCCCACTAAGAATGCATCAAAAAAACTCAAACACAGCTTGATAAAAAAAAACGGAAACACTTATATCTGATACATACTTCAGTATTACAATGGCAACACCATGTCTGACCTAATCTTCTTCATGAATAAGAGAGCCCAATGGAGGAAATCTTTCATTTCATTTTTCTAGTGCAAACAGATAAGGAAAACACCCCATGGATTTAGTCTTTCTATTACTATCTATAACAATGGGATCGTTCTCATTGAAGCTTCAGATCGAAACCTAGAGCAGTTCGCCAAACTCTTTTTGAAGATGAAAAGCTTTGTAGCTAACTATTCAACCCCAGGGCCACTAGCTACAACACTAACCACCTCAAGTTCACTCCAAATCCCTCCTCTGATTCACATCCCTCCTCTCCCAGCACCCTTCCCTTGCCCCTGCCGGCTTCAGAACTGTTCGAATCACATGTTTCTCAACCACTAACCCTCACCTCTTCCAACCCCTTTATCAATACTCCCTGGCACACCTCTAACACTCAGTGCCCAATCCTCTCCTTGGGAATCTCCCATTATCGCCTCTGACCCCCCTAACACTCATCGGCACCCTACCCACTCTGCAGTTCTCCATACTCAATCAACCTCCAGGTCTATGCATCCTGGAACACCGCTCATATTCAGGGACCTACCTTCTCCCAGGGTATACCCCATTACCGCCTCTGACCCCTCTAACACAGTTAGTCACCCTCCCCAGATCTCCACACTCAATTTCCTTCCCTTTCCCAATACCCAGATGTGCTGGCATGCTTGGACGATATCTCCCTGCACCTTCACTCCCTCGAACTCCACGGTTTGAAAGCCCTCTCACTCCAATATCTCCCCTTGTTAGGCCCCCTCCACTCTAGTCCGAACCGGCTCAGAGCCCCTGCCAACGCCACTGACAAAGCTCCCCACAACCATCCCCTGTCACCTACCATCTCCAATTCTGTTCCAATACCTAACGCAGCCTCTCGTCCAAGAAGCACGTCCTGTCTCACACCCAATGAAACCGACAGCCTTCTCAAGTCTTATTCGTCCAAATCGGACTTCAACACGAGTCCAAAGGGAATAATTCAAACCATTCACTCTAACCCTAACAGCGAACCCTACCACAATCTCAGAGTCATAAATAGCGATAAATTGAAGAGAGTGAACATCACTGAGACTCCTCCCCCCATACAGCCGGCTCCACTCAAATGCATACTACTCAATTGTAAGTCTGCCAGCAAACACACCTCGGAGATCTTCAACCTCATTCAACAGAAGGAGATAGATATCATTATCCTAACAGAAACCTGTCTCCCTCCTTCGTCCACTCCAATTTTTGACCTCTTGGTGCCTCCACCCACGACATAATTCGTCTTGACAGAGTTAAGAAGCTGGGTGGAGGCCTAGTTTGTATACATTGGAGTACGCTTGCAGTTTCCCTTTCAGAGTCATCTTTGCCAGTGACTTGCAAATACCTTTGTCTCAACATCTCTAGTAACAATCAGCTGGTTTGCAATCTACACACATTCTATCACCCCCCAGGCGACAATCTCCCCTTCTTTTGAACAATTAATAGAAATCATCTCTGGCAATGTGGACTCAGTCCAGTTCCACATCTACCTTGGGAACTTTAACCTTCACTGGTCTAACATTAATGATCAAGCAGTCTCATGCCTCAATTCCTTCTTGCATGACACTAATTGATTCAACATTGTGACCAGACCACTTACATTAAAGGGGAAACTTTAGACCTAATCATCTCCAAAGTGCATACCATCTCATTGGATTCCATCATACCATGTGATTGGTGGGACCATCACATCTTTTCCTTCCATATCAACTCTGAGGTTAATCAGTGTAGGGCACAAAAAACCAAACCAAAGATTTGTAAAAGGGACTTCAGAGATATCAATACAGCTGACCGAGCAACCCGCTGTAATCGGGCCCTCTCTCCCCAATTGGAAATACATGAAGTCCATGCTCTCACGGACTTCTACAACTCTTCTATTTCCAAAATCATGGAATCTTTGGCCCCCTACAACAAAAAAATACACCTGCAAAAATTTCTAAACCTTGGTTCAATGGCAACCTAAATTCGGAAGTTCGCAATCTAAGGGCCTTAGAACATTCCTGGAGAATCATCCATCTGCGGACCATCTAAAAAACCTTAGAGCAGCAAGAAGTGTGTATAACAAACAAATCAAGTCAGCTAAGGCGGAGTATTTCAGGTCCCAACTTAGCCAAGCGGCAAATCGACCCAAGAACCTGTTTGAATTGGTTAAACTACAATCGGTGGTAGCCCCTAACCGATCAGCCTCGGAAGTCAGACCTCCTGCATCTGATGATCTAGCTGCCTTTTTCACTGAGAAAACAAGACTTATTAACATTGATCTGGAAGCCAGGAGGGCTCTATTGCGACCTAATGGACCTGCACTCCCACTGGCCGTACTAGAGAAGTCAGCACCAGGTAGCTGGGGTATCAAGAACAACGCTTCCTGGGACACCTTTACCCCCCTCAATGAAAATGATATCAAACAGGTCCTTCGGAGTATCAACCCATCTAATCACTTCAGTGACCCCTTACCACCTACCATCTTCAAAGTAATTAAGGATGTAATCTCCCCCTTCTGGACAAAGATCGTCAATGCGTCTCTTTCACAAGGCAGGATCCCAGAATGCCTAAAAGAAGCTCAGGTAACACCTATATTAAAAAAAAACACAGCTGATAGTACAGATCTTAACAACGTCCGACCTATCTTTAGCATACCCACTCTAGCCACTCCTGGAAAAATGCGTCCAGTCACAACAATGTGCGCACATCGAAAATTTCCATCTCCTGGACCAACACCAATACGGCTTCTGTAGTGGGCACAGCAATGAATCGGCTCTCACCTACGTGATGGATGACATCCTAATAATGCTTGATCGAAATTAATCCTTCCTCCTTATCCTACTTGACCTTTCCCCCGCATTCGACACCGTCAATCACGACAACCTCTTATTCATTCTGGAGCATAGGATGGGCCTTTCTTGTCAGGTACTGCATTGGTTCTTGTCCTTTTTGCAGCACAGAACCCAAAGAGTTTAAGCGAACCACACACTGTCCCAGCCATCCCCAGTCAGCATGGGGGTTCCCCAAGGGTCCTCCTTATTTCCCATTCTCTTCATTTTGTTCCTGGAACCATTAGCTAATGTTCTAAAATCTTTGGACATTCGCTCCATATGTATACAGACAACACCCAACTCTATCTCCTCCCCGGATGACATCACTCACTCAACTCTACCCTACTAACCACCCAGAACTGGTTAACTGTAAACCACTTCTTGCTAAACACCTCCAAAACAGAATTCCTCCTCATTTCTCCCCCGAAACATACTCCTAACATCGACCTATGGATCAACCAACTCACAGCCTTCAACTGCTCCCCCCGCATTATTGACTCAGCTAAATCTTTAGGAATTACCCTGGACAAGCATCTGAATTTGAAGACTCACATTAGCAATGTGTGCAAGGGAGCTAACCATTTTCTGAGAAAACTTAGGAGTCTCAAACCTTTCCTACCTCAAGCAGATTTCAAGCAAGTGGTCCAAGCGCTTGTTCTGCCGAGACTTGACTATGGCAGGGCTACACTAATTGGCCTCCCCAAATACTCCTTGGCCCCCCTAAAGGCTTCTCTGAACGCTGCGGCCAGATTGATTATGGGCTCCAAGCGAAATGCACACATCTCCCCGGTTTTAAAACCGCTAAACTGGGTACCCTACGAAGCTAGAATTCAACTGAAGATTGCCTGGCTATCACACAAAGCCCTCCACTTCAAAACCCCCATCTACCTTGCACAAAAACTAGAACTATCCGGGGGGGGGGGTAGATTGTCAAGGAGTGCTAATTCCCTCCTCTTGAAACCACATGCCTTCCGCAAAAAGAGAACATGCCAACGAGCCTTCACTGTTGCCGCTCCTAAAATTTAGAACACTCTTCCACTGGAAATTCAGAGTATCTCTTCCAAGGTTGCTTTCAAACAGGAAGCAAAAAAATTCCTCATGAACAAGTTCTTACCTTAACATGAGGGGCAATTCGGACATACTATAGTATTGGTTAATATTCTGGTATATGATCATTATTTTTGGTTTGGTTATTATTCCTGTACAGGATTATTGAATTTTGCTCCCCTTAAGTCATTATGCTCCATCGTGTAGCACATTCTAAGTTCACCCAGGTGTATATATGATCTTTTAGATGTTCAACATTTGATTCAATGCCTTTTAGACTCCCCATTTGACTCTTGTTTCGATTATTGTTTTGGGTACTGGTTATTATTCCTGTATATGATTATTGTACGTACTCCCCTTATCTCTCTATGCTCCATCGCATAGCCCATTCCTACTCGTGCACTTAGGTTATATTGAGCTGTTATATTTGTACTAGGTGATTCAATGCCCATTAGATTCCTCATGTTAGACTTATGTTCTGATTTGTTACCTTTGCCTCAAATCGTAAAGCGCTCTGATATCCTTCGGGATCAAGTTTGCGCTGTATAAAACTTTATAAATAAATAAAATAAATGAATCGAAAACTGCATCCCCTCTCAGCCCTGGTGCTACTAGGTTTGATCCCCGACATGCATGGACACTCACTGGTTGTACATTGGTGGTGTCTGAGTCTATGGACTAGGGGCTAGTTTTTATCCTCATGTAGCTGATACCGAATCGGTGGTGGAAACGAGGTTTGCACTTTCCACCCCACTATTTGCTGCTTGCGGATAAAATCAAACCTTCCGCATCATGCCCTGGAGGACACCTTCCATTGTCTCCCGCAACCCTCCCCAACATACACCTCGGACATTGATGAGGACCCGCTCAGGTCTCATGGCCCATCTGACTGCACCGCAAGTCACCGTTCCGTAGCTGGGTACCTTTGCCGGCCGCAGTACATCCGGGGCCACTAACTCTGTGCAGGTCCGGGCCAAGACCCCTTCTTTTGAGATATTGGATGGCCCCTGACGCATTGGCCATAGGGTCATCAACGCCATTTTTCTGGGGTCTTACCCTGTGTGCAGCCTGCGGGCTGAAATGCGTCCCACCAGGGCTCACACACCAAAGCGAGTCCAGACGGGCCCGGACATCGCATCAC
This sequence comes from Lissotriton helveticus, assembly GCF_964261635.1. NCBI lineage: Eukaryota > Metazoa > Chordata > Amphibia > Caudata > Salamandridae > Lissotriton > Lissotriton helveticus. The sequence continues at coordinate 746,821,723 of NC_136071.1, read as the reverse complement.
CGCAGGAGGCACACACCACCACCGCAAGGACCACCTCCAACCGCCATCTGCCAGAGTCAAAACAGTGGTCCTGACAGACTTACGGAGTTGTTCATACCTGTCGTGGATGCCATCATTGGCATGATACCCTCATCAGCATTCCAGGTGCCAGTGACTCAGTGCACCACAGGCCTTTATTTGTTGCTGATTGGGTTTTGTGCTGTTGAGCGGTTGCACAGCTATGTCACCTCCAACAGTGTGGGGGACCTGAGACATTGATGGGGAAGATGATGCAGGTCTAACACACCCCACTGCATCTGCATCAGGAATATATCGAAGGGACACAATCCAAGACTTTTTCTTCACATGAGCGCTCTCATCTCTAGTGTCCGAAACCCAGTGCTCCACAACTCACGGACACTTCTTTTTGCAGGTTGGCTGTCCTCTGGACTTTCTCCGGCGCACTCCATGTTGCTCAGCAGTTGACTCTGTTATGCATGTGTTTCCTGTTTCCGTTGCACTGATGTCCAATGTTCAAGTGATTGCCAGCACCAGACATTCCGTGTGGAATGGCTTACACTCACCCCACACACATTCAGCACAGGCATCACTGTACATCAGGCCCTGCCAATAAAGGGCCCTGGTGCATGTGGCCGTAGCCAGTTCGACATGATATATGCTTCTGTCCCTGTGGTCTTGTTGTATGCATGAGGGCCCTGGGCCTACAACATTACATTGTGCTGTGTACATCGGATGCAGACATGTCATCGCAGGCAGCAGGTTGGAACTTGGACATGTAGCTTTGTCGTCACCACTCAATTCGTAAGGGGAGTGGCCAGGGCTGTCGTATGCAGAGCCAACATGGGTGTGTGACTGCTATTTGAGCGCCCCTGGTCGTGGTTCTGTACTGTGAATGTGAATCTGCATGTGTCTCCATGGCAGTGTGGGTCTCCTTGGTGGGGTGTGGGTGGGCCCTTAAGGGTGATAGACACATATGTATGTGTTCTAGTTTGTATTCCATGGGTTCGGCCCCCACCAACACCTGTTGGGCCACCTCCTTTTGGCGTACTGACACATGGGAATAGGGTTGCCATGTGTGGGTGGGTGAAGTGTCGTAAGCCAGCTGTGCTTGCTGGAGCTTCCTGCTGTGTGGTCCGTTGCAGGTTCAGTGTTCTCCTCTGAGTAGCTTGGCTGGTTGGGTCCTGGTGGGGGGTTGCATGGGATATCCATGGGCTGTTGTATGGCATCGGTGTGAACGGTGTGGTGGTCCTCTTCGGCATCACAGATGTGTTGTATTCTATGCTCTGCTGAAGGTGTTGTGTGCCCCGCTGCAATGTGAAAGGGAGATGCATGTTGACATTGTGTTGACATGTATATTGGCGCATTGTGCTGGTTTGCATGCAGACTGTATGGCAATGTACATTGTGACTGTTTGGGGGTGCTGGATTCTTCTGCGGGACAGTGTACATTTGGACTACATGACGTATGTGAGTTGTACGCGTACATTTCCATTTCACAGTTTCCGGCTCCGTCAGATGTAGTAGGCATGTTTCTGTGCATGTGCGGAGCCAGTTGTGTCCTCTGTTCTGCAGTGTCGGCTATGTGCACTGTACCACATTGTCGTCAATGTGGGCTTGCTGTTCTTGTTAAGTGTGTGTGCTGAAGTGTGCCAAGGGGATCTAAGACACACATGATCCTAGGTAATTGTGGGTGTGCAGTGTGCTACACCTCGTTGTGTATGTATGCCATTGTGCCCATCTCCCCTGTCCCCCAGTCCCTGTTCGTTGTACTCCCTGTTGATGTTGTATCAGGTCTTCTCAAGCTGTGTCCATACTCCCTACTCCTTGCACCGTCTCCACACTGACGACTGTGGCCTGGGTTTCCTCCAGCTCCTCCTGTGGTGCTGGACTGCCACCTCCTGTCGCCGTTGCTGCCTTCCTGTTGGCAGCGGTTTGTGCCTGGTTTAGGTTGTCACGTCATGCCGGCGCCTATTGGCCTCCTCAATTGGCCTCCTCAGCACTCCGACTGCATTCCAGGTGGTCTGCTAGTGGGTCAGTTGCTGGTTGTGTTCTTTCACCTCCGTGACGCTGGTCTTGTTTTCCTGCGGTCTGCACCTCGTCTGCCTCTCCCTCGTCTCCTTGGCCTTCCGCGACCCTGTTGCTCCTTGCTCCTAGTCTGTGGGGGTTGTGGGGTTCGAGTTGGCCTCTGCGCTGGGTCAGGGTACATCCATGTTGCTACGTTGCTTGTTTCTGGTGTGTTTTTTCTGTGGTTTTTATGGTGCATTGTCCCGCCAGACGAGTGGGATTTGCAGGCCTGTGACTGGTTTTCGCTACTTTCTGTACCGCGGTTGGCCTCATCGCATGTTTTTAGCGTTCGCGGATCCCATTTTTGCTGCCCGGTGATGATTTTCACATGGACATTTGACGCATTATCTGGTGTCTATCGCATGCTGACACCGCGTTGTGAATTCTACGTTGACACGGGGTTTTTTTCCCGCAATAGGTTTCGATGTTGAAAGTTGCGTTACGCTACTCTTGCAGTAGTTATCACACGTTCTTGTGAATATACCACTGTTTCTGACACGTGCCCACGCGATTCATGCTACTTTGTTGATTTTCCCAAAAAGATCAGTGTCTGTAGTGAAAGAAAATATTGATAGAGGGAGTGAGGATAAAAAATAAGAAGAGACGGAAGATCAGTTTGTGTAACGACTCCGATATTAGATGATCTTCAATGGCCTTGAAAAACTTTGAGTATGAGTAAATATATAAAATATAATACTTATTTGTGTGAAACAACAGTATAAACCTAATGATTTCAAAGCATATGCAAAGACAACAGAGCCACGTTTAATTAGTTGTATGCAGAGGCGTAGCTAGAGCTTGTGGCGCCCGGGGCTATCCCTTAGATTGCTGGGGGGGTGAGGGGGATGCTGGGGAAAAAGGACCTAGAGACACATAGTATCGCCGCTAATAGTTACCTCGATCATGCAAGTTACATGCACATACATGACACAATCCAAGGCTATACAGTTGAATACACCAGTGCCCGGCCGCACTAAGGAGAACACACAGACTGCCACCCTCCAGGATTTCAGGAAGGGCCTAAAAAATTAGTAAATCCCTTTAACGTCCCTCATCAGCAGCACCGCCCCCACCCCCCAGCGCCTAGATACCCTCAGGTGATAAGTAGCACCATGCAAATCCTGTTTGTTTGATTGACACCCAATTTCCACACATCGTATGTGCGCTATATTCGTTTTATCTGTAAATCTACTTTATCATACCATATTTCACCCATATGCTGCATTAAACTGTCATTTTGGGAAACTATGGCAAAGTCAAAGATAACATGATGAGTGTCACCACAAACGTAGAAGAGTGACTAGAAACAAGCATTATAAGGGCGGGAAGTGTTCAGCTGCACAGTTACACAATTGTTTTACTGTATGATCAGTATGCAAGGTTACTAGGTGAGTGCCCTTCGTTTTCAACTGCTTCAACATTTTATTTTTATTTATTTATTTTTAAAGTTTTATATAGTGCTAGCTCGATCCATAGTTATCAGAGCGCTTTACATACACACAGTACACAGCAGGAGGACATTACATTACATAGTAGGCCGACAGTAAGGAAGCAAGCCACAGGCACAAATACAACATGGGAATAAATATCCAGTGCAGCGGAGGGGAAGAGAGCAAAAAGAAAGGGCGAGAAAGACATTGTCCGCTCACCGACTATCCTTGAAAGTCCAGGGAGAGGGGAGACAACTTGAAAAAAGAAGACTAGGTTAGGTGACGTTGGTCATGAAAGTATTTGTTTAGGAGATGGAGTTTTTCATTGTGTGTGTATATATATATATATATATATATATTCACCGAAAAAACCATAGGTTTTACACCAGTTATAGTTAGCTGGAAGTTTTACTCGCATAAAACCATTGAAATTCCCACGTTATAGTTAGTTGGACTCACTATAACTTGCGCGTGCAATGCACTGCTGATGACTTCACATATTACATCACTCATGACATGGTCAGTGACATCACTCATGACATCACTGATGACACCATCCAGTGAATGTGTGTCTTTCTGAAAAATAAATATTAGTGAGTAATGTTTAAATATTTAAATATATGTATTAGTGTTTCACTTTGTGTATAAGTGGCTGCATGGGTTGGTGAGTAGGTACATGTGTATGTATATAGGTTATTAGATGTTTTTCTTAGTATCAGTATGAGTGTTTGTATGGTTTGCTGGAGGTATTACTTAGCACATAGATGCATGAATGACTGACTCTCTCTTTGTATGTGTTTTGAAGACAGCATATGTGCAGGACTGTATGGGTGGATGACTGTGTATATGTGTGTGTCACTGAGTGAATGAGTGTCTCACTAGTTTCTTTATCAGTAACTACATATGTTTTAATCTAGTGTATGTGAATATTGATGTATATAAGTGAGTATATCTGAGAGTAAGAGATTGTAAGAGTTCCTATTTAAATTAGTATGTGTTTCTATAAGTGATTGTTTAAGAGAGTAAGTATGTGTAAGTTTCCTTAGAAGTAAAGTGGTAGTGTGTGTATAGCTGTATATGCAAATAAATGGATGTTCAATAGTTTATTTGCATGTGTGAGTATGTGTGTGAGTAACTTTTGGATGACTGTCGGTGTGTAACAAGATGTATAGGTGTATCACTACATATGATGAGTGAGTATATATATGAGTGACTATATAGAACTGTTGGTGAATGAGTGGATGTGTATATAGATGGTGGAATTATTGAATTGGTTGTTGTAACTGGTATGGGTATCTCCATTTTTTTGAAAATTTTAGTTTCTATTTTTGAATATGCATTTCAAGGGTTACATTACAGTGAAAAGAGGTCTGTCACTCTGTCACAAGGATGGTGTCATCAGTGATGTCATGAGTGATGTCACTGACCATGTCATGAGTGATGTAATATGTGACGTCATCAGCAGTGCATTGCACGCGCAAGTTATAGTGAGTCCAACTAACTATAACGTGGGAATTTCAATGGTTTTATGCGAGTAAAACTTCCAGCTAACTATAACTGGTGTAAAACCTATGTTTTTTTCGGTGAATTTCATAGGTTTTTTAAATGCTACTTCCTAACTATAACGTGTGTAAAACCTATGGTTTTTTCAGTGAATTTCATAGGTTTTGTAAATGCTACTTCCTAACTATACCGTGTGTAAAACCTATGGTTTTTTCAGTGAATTTCATTAGTTTTTAAAATGCTAATTCAGAAATATCTTGTGTATACAACCTATACTTTTGTCAATAAAGTTCTGGCAATATTTTTTTCGGAAACAAGCCGTTTTCTTCACTGTTCAAGTTGCATAGAGACTCCTTGTAAAGCGATACAGAATTAGAAAGTCTGTACCTTGCCTTTTTTTCAACGCATTAAAATTTGTCTGTAAATAAAAATAGCCTTTCTAAACTTTCGTGCACGACCCGGTGTGCGCACTCTCGGCAACAGTTCTCAATAAAATGGATAGCGCATTTCCAGGCTTTCGCCTATATATTTCGTGAAAACTTTGCAATCTGAACTTATTGAATTTCTTCATAGACCCATCAAAGAACTTATAATACGTCAAAGAGACTAAACCTAGGCTTCTTTTTTATTATTATGAAAATTTTCATTAAATGGAGCCGAATGTCTTTTTAAACTTTTGTGCGTGACCGAATGTACACACCTTGGTATTTAAAAAAAAATATATAAAAGGTTTTATACTTTAACAATTGTATGCTTGAATCGAGCTCAGAAGATATATTAAATCCGGATGTGTTTGGATTTACTCCTTTTCACGTTTTGAAACTTCGCTGAATTAGACCTCTACTTCCAAATGGCGTACGTGACCAGATACTATCACCGCGTACACGTCCTGAGACGCGCATGTGAAGTCATGTGACTTGAAAACAACACTTCCAATTGGTTCTTAGTAGTTTCTATTCTGCAATTTACACGGAGCACTCCACCCACTTCTCTCACTATCTTTTCTACTCTCAAAAGAGAACAACGTTCAACACCCTTCGGAAGACTTTGCTGAAATGGCTGCCGCCCCGCATTCATCTTCCGAATCTGAAGGAAATGAGCGACTACCTTTAAAAAGAAAAAAGGAATCTTTTATTTGGCAATTTTTCACTTATCCTGAAGAACAAAAGAAAGTAAATGCGCCAAAAGTTACCTGCACGATATGCAATTCGGTTCTCTCAAGAGGAAATCCAGGAAAAAAATATTCCTTTTCCATACATACCATGGTGCGGCATGTCAAACAAGTGCACCCTGTGGAATTTGCACAGGCATCGACTAGAGCCCTGGCCACGCTATTACCATCAGAGGTGGCCAGCACATCTTCTGGTGGACGACCTGTATCTCCATCGAGTGCTGTGATGGACTTGTGACCATATCTTGCAAAGGTGCACATGAAATGCAACGAGTGTGGAGAAATTCTTCTGTACGGAGAGCAGAGCCTCATTCTTACTAAACTAAAAATTGAGAGTCATAAATGCCCCGAGAAAAGATACATTTCTTCATTTCATTTTGATCCTGTGTCACACATGAAAATGTTGTTGCAAGTTTAAAAAATCAAAAACTGCATGACACTGTTCCTGTCAAGGTAGCATAGCTGGCGGCCTAGGGGTGGAGGACCGTTGTGCAAATACCCCGGGGAGGACTCTGGATATGCTTGGTCCCTGAGATTCTTCGATGTCACTGCCTTCCACAAATGGCATAAGTCCTGGATGTTCGGTGCCATACTTGAGGGTTTGACCTAAAGACACGTCTTGCGGTGCCCTGGTCCAAAATCAAAAACAACATAACACTTGTTTTAAAAAAAAAAAAAAAAAAAAGTTCTTTTCAGAACTAACTCATTTTACCAAAAAGAGCTCCAGGAGCATATTATAAAGGGGGTTTATCTCCGCTTTTTTGGCTTTCGTTCGTGCGCGACCGTGTGCGCGCACCCGCCTATATATTTCGTGAAAACTTTGCAATTGCAACTCATTAAATTTCTTCATAGACCCATCAAAGAACTTATACTACGTCAAAGACACTAAACCCAGGCTTCTTTTTTATTATTATGAACATTTTCATTAAATGGAGCCGAATGTCTTTTTAAACTTTCGTGCGTGACCGAATGTACACACCTTGGTATTTTAAAAAAAATATATAAAAGGTTTTATACTTTAACAATTGTATGCTTGAATCGAGCTCAGAAGATATATTAAATCCGGATGTGTTTGGATTTACTCCTTTTCACGTTTTGAAACTTCGCTGAATTAGACCGCTACTTCCAAATGGCGTACGTGACCAGATACTATCACCGCGTACACGTCCTGAGACGCGCATGTGAAGTCATGTGACTTGAAAACAACACTTCCAATTGGTTCTTAGTAGTTTCTATTCTGCAATTTACACGGAGCACTCCACCCACTTCTCTCACTATCTTTTCTACTCTCAAAAGAGAACAACGTTCAACATCTTTCGAAAGACTTTCTTTTCACGCGATAATGTGAAATACTGAGATTGTTACAGGATTTTCTATCAGATATGTGTTCCCATTTCTGTTGAAGCACTAACACCGTGGAAAATTCCACCGATAGCAGTGATATTTTTAACACCGAGCACCGGCGATATTTATCACTTAGAAGCCTTCCTATTATGAAGGTTTATCTCCTAAGTCTCTGATTCTCAAACTGTGCAACGCGGCTCCCCTGTGTGCCGTAATAAGGTGCTAGGGGCGCCGCGCACATTCTAGTGTGACTAACCATCCATAAATTCCACGGACATCTCTACCCTGTTATCTGCAATTGTGAACATCAAAAGGAGCTGCGCTACGCCCCTGTAAGAGGCCTCACTCCCACTGCTGCAACGGCTTGGCAGTCCTCCAGATGCACGAGAAGTTCTGTGTCGGTCTCAATACCACTTACGAAATGAAAATAGGCACTGAAGAATATTTATGCTGTAGCAGGAGGAGTACTACATGCTTGCAGAATGCATTCTATTACCTATAAAAAAGTGAAACACCCACGCTACAATCATATAGAATACTTCCTCTAAAGAAGCCTGTGAATAACTTTAAAACATCAGGTTAACCTTTTTTTACTCTCTCATCATTGTTAAAGATAAGTATTTACAATACTATATTAAACAATGCCATGGTTGTTGCTTTTTAATTTTAAAAATCTTGCAATCTTTCACAAACCCAATACTCATGGCTTCTTTTTCGTGACAAAAATATTGCAATATTACATACCTACATAGAATAACAGAAAAAACAGAAAACTACAAAGGCCAAACAGTCTACTAAACGCGGATTTGTAACCTATGGGGCAGATTTATGTTAACTACTTCATACCCAGATATGCACCAGTTAATGTGCACCACAGTATGCTAGTGCTCCGTTACCCATAGTGTGCCACATTTGAAATGTGGCGCACCATGGTACAAAAACACCATACATGCGTAACACATCTGTGCTGAAAAAGTAATACATTGCTAGAGTTGCATCGCAACTGTGATGCAGCTCCAGCAAGGCTCACCAATGCACTATATTCACAATGCTGCGTCAATACCTACGCCTGCTTCAAGCACATGCACAGTTTTGAAACAGCATGGGCCTGAAAGTCACTGAGTGAAATATCATACATTACAGTCAGCAACTTTCAAGACGCATTCCTTCAGAGGAACACTTACAGTTTATTAGAGGTAGATCGTCCGACTCCACCGGAGGACACCCCTAATAAAAAAGACATATATATAAAATGCGGACTAGCCGCTGTATCGTGCTAGTAAACTTTAACTTAAAAATCGTTAGAAAAAACAAAAGGAATCGAGCAAAATCAGTAGGCCACTGATAGGATCTCTTTTTGACCTCGCTAAAATAGAAACATTAGGAACAACCCCTCATGAGAAATATGAAACTAGTGAGAGAAACCGAGCTCGACACCATGATGGCTGCAAGATAGCTCGGCTCCGCCGCCCACCCCGCCCAAAATAACGACAAACCCTATGCAAATATTATAAATAAATACAACACACCAGCAAAGTAACAGGGTAAAACGTTTTATTAAATAACTATTTACATGGCAGCCTGCTGCAACATGAAAACAACACTTCCAATTGGTTCTTACTAGTTACTATTCTGGAATTTACACGCAGCACTCCACCCACTTCTCTCACTATCTTTTCTACTCTCAAGAGAGAACAACGTCCTACATTTTTCGGAAGACTTTGGTGAAATGGCTACCGTATCTCATTCATCTTCCGAATCTGAACAAAATGATCGACTACCTTTAAGAAGAAAAAAAGAATCTTTCATCTGGCAATTTTTCACTTATCCTGAAGATCAAAAGAAAGTAAATGCACCAAAAGTAACCTGCACGATATGTGACTCGTTTCTCTCAAGAGGAAATCCAACAAAAAAATATTCCTTTTCCATACATACCATGGTGCGGCATGTCAAACAAGTGCACCCTGTGCAATTTGCAGAGGCATCGACAAAAGCCCTGGCCACGCTATTACCATTAGAGGTGGCCAGCACATTTTCTGATCGACGACCTGTATATCCATTGAGTGCAGAGATGGACTTGAGATATTTAACTATATATGGTCTATAACCTATGGTTTTTTCAGTGAATTTTCTAGGTTTTGTAAATGCTAATTCCTAACTATATATGGTCTATAACCTATGGTTTTTTCAGTGAATTTGCTCCGCCGCCCACCCCGCCCAAAATAACGACAAACCCTATGCAAATATTATAAATATACACAACACACCAACAAAGTAACAGGGTAAAACGTTTCATTAAATAACTATTTACATGGCAGCCTGCTGCAACATCGATCCAAATACATGACACTGTTCCTGTCAAGGTAGCATAGCTGGCGGCCTAGGGGTGGAGGACCTTTGTGCAAATACCCCGGGGAGTACTCTGGATATGCTTGGTCCCTGAGATGCTTCGATGTCACTACCTTCCACAAATGGCATAAGTCCTGGATGTTGGGTGCCATAGTTGAGGGTTTGACCTAAAGACACGTCCTGCGGACCCTGGTCCAACCATCACATATACCTCCGCCAGGAGACGGCGTGGGGTGCACTGGAAGGGAAAGGCGGCGCGAACGAGCCTCCCCCACCTCCCCAGGTGGAGGTTTCTCAGCTACACCCCTAAAGACACGTCCTGCGGTGCCCTGGTCCAACCATCACATATACCTGTGCCAGGAGATGGTGTGGGGTGCACTGGAAGAGAGAGGCGGCGCGAACGAGCCTCCCCCACCTCCCCAGGTGGAGGTTTCTCAGCTACACCCCAGCGCTTCACTGATCTCCTTGTCCTCAGTCAAGCATCAATAGTAAGATTTTCATAGGTGAGTGTAGGTTCATAGTTTGCCATCCACAGACTAAAAGCCTGGAGTGGGATTAAAAAAACCATAACTAGGTAAGAAGGAACGCAGAGGCTGTAGGAAGGACTCTGCATATGCTTGGTCCCTGAGATGCTTCGATGTCACTACCTTCCACAAATGGCATAAGTCCTGGATGTTGGGTGCCATAGTTGAGGGTTTGACCTAAAGACACGTCCTGCGGTGCCCTGGTCCAACCATCACATATACCTGCGCCAGGAGACGGCGTAGGGTGCACTGGAAGGGAGAGGCGGCGCGAACGAGCCTCCCCCACCTCCCCAGCTGGAGGTTTCTCAGCTGCACCCCAGCACTTCACTCGACATAGGCGGCCGGCTCCCGGGGTCTGGCGGAACTTTTAATCTTTTGGTGACTCTTCCATTCTGGACCTTGTCCCACAATCCGTTTGACCTGAAGACACGTCCTGCGGTGCCCTGGTCCAACCATCACATATACCTGCGCCAGGAGATGGCGTGGGGTGCACTGGAAGGGAGAGGCGGCGCGAACGAGCCTCCCCCACCTCCCAGGGTGGAGGTTTCTCAGCTACATCCCAGCGCTTCACTCGACAAGATGAGTTGCGCCCGCTCCTGCGGCACATTGCCTCGCTCGGCCAGCTGAATTACGCCTGCTCTTGCTATTACAGCGTCTCACCCGCCATCCGGCTGAATTGCACCCACTCTTGCGGTACAGCGACAGGCGGCTGCCACGGAGCTCAGGAAATGGCGGTCGGCTCCACAGACTTGGGCCTGGCCTGCAAGGATGGCTCTGGACAACCCTGGAACTCGGACGCTTGACTGCTACGGCATGGGCCCCATTCCCAAAAGCGTCTCATCAGCCTTGAAGATTCTACAAGAGTCACCGGGGCCCCCGACTCCCGCAGAGTTCCGGTAGGGAGCTTCTGCCATGATTGCTCGCAGAATGGCCATGACGTAGCCACGGGGTGCTCTCATGCTGACGCCAGCTTCAGTCTGAAACTTCCAGAAACACTGTAGACTACCAATTCAATCAGTTCTGGTGGAGCCCCAACGACGTATCGCGTTGTTGCATAATGCGTCATATGACACGCCGCGTTAGCTTCCCGGAAGCAATCCGGGGCGCGGCGCGGAGCGCGTAACGTAAGCATAACAGGTCATGTGACTTGTTAATAAAACTTTTCATTGGTTTAGAAATACTTTTTGTCCCAAATGATGAAAACCCCTCCTTGTTTCCTCTTGGCTCCTGCCCCCTCCCCAAGTCTTGCTCGGCCAGCTGAGTTTCGCCCACTCTTGCGGCCTACGACATGGATACGCCGGGGCGTTATGGATCAGTATGAGCAAATATACACTTGGGGATTCACAAGCAACAACAAGCCTTTGTATTTGGGGCTCTAAATCAACAACAGTGACAGAGAACAGAAGGGGCTACGTTTAAACGTAACATCATCTCCCCAGAGGTACATCACCTTACACACACATGCACTCTGATCTCCTTGGCCTCAGTCAAGCATCAATAGTATGATTTTCATAGGTGAGTCTAGGTTCATGGATTTCCATCCACAGACTAAAAGCCTGGAGTGGGAGTGAAAAAACCATAACTAAGTAAGAAGGAAGGCAGAAACAGAATCTTCCTCTGCAACATCCGGCTCTGCATCGCTACTTACTTATAAATGCAGAAAAAACTCAATTAACACAAGGGCTCTTTTCAGAGCCACCTTATATCAAAGCACTCAAACTTCTGATTTATCTCCATTTTCACACTCTTGTAAATAGGTGTGCGCGCCCGAGTGTGCGCACCACGCAACTTTTTTCAACAAAAAAAATATATATTTTCGCCTTTAAGGACCTTACTGCACACCCTGAGAAAACCTACGCAGCAAAACAATCTCTACCTTCTCCCCTTTCCATGTTCCAACGCTTTGAAATGAACAATATATTTACTCGCAGTGACAAAATGGCGGTCAACACTTCCTGATTTCCTTCGAATCGAACGTTAACAGACGTCACGCAGCAAAAAAAAAAATCCGCTCGCGCGCAGCCGCTTGAGTGCGCGCACTCGTGCACGCGTATAGATATATAATTGACTTTAACTTTAATTTTCTCAGCAACTACTGAACGGATTTACACCATTCCAAAAAAAGCGTAATCTGCGAGCCGGACTCTACAGTTTTGCCAAATTTCTTATAAATCCATTCAGCCGTTCGACCTGTAGCCGTGTCTAAACGTCCTATGGAAAATAACATGGAGAAAACACGTTTTGGGACCCCCCTTTTATCTCAGCCCCCACTTCACCAATCGCCCCCAAACTTTCAGGGAAGGAGCTCAGCGGACCGAGCCATCTTCTTTGAGAACTTCGCAAAGATTCATCCACCAGGGCCAAAGTTAATCCAAATAGAATGTTGAGGATTTCCTATGGAAACTAGGTCCTAACTATAACTACCTACTGGCGACCGCCAGTAGGTAAGACACACACACACACACACAAATATCTCAGAAATAAAAGTCAAAGCCTGTAGGCTCATAGCTGCCGAGGTTTCAGATTGCTGTGTGTGACATTTTCATAATTTCCGTGTAATTATGAGTGACATTTCAACAACTATGAGTGACACATTCTCATGAGCATAATCAAGCAATAAAGACGAGGGAAACCTATCAATATCTGAAATTACGCCGATCTGAGCAACGAGAAACTCTAAGAAGATCTTACAACTGCTGCAAAGTGCCAGAAATGGAAGGGCACTAGGATGTGAGAGAGGCCCCAGCGTGGAGCCTGAGCCTGCCTCACTGAAGCTGAACTCAACTTTGGGCAGACGGCAGACAGTGACTGTAATGCAGAGCTCAGGTGTACCTTTGCTTACAGTAGCAGGGCAGAATGATGACATCCCCGAAAAGTAGATTAATAGGTAAAATATGAGCGACAACATGACACTGCAGCATTATTATCATTCAGAAGCTAAGGGGGGGAGTGGCTATCAAACAAACATGGCATACACAAAGTAGGGAGGCTCTCCCTCTGCGCCCTTAATATTTGACCACATCTGCCCTGTAGAGACACACAAAGAACTGAAAAGACGCAGCATATAACTGCGAAGGATATTGAAAACACAAACTGGCAAGTTTTGAACCATAGTGCACCTATGGAGGCTTGGAAACCACAGGCCCCCCTGATTGGAGCTGGACACGAGCTGATGAGCCTGGAGCTGTGCAGATGCTGTGAGGGGAATGTGAAGAATGGGACCTGAGGGGGGACTGGCGGCTCTTCATGAAGAGACCACGTGGCCTGCTTCGATCATGACCTGCTCTTAGCACGACGGAAGGTAACATATGGTAGGTAAGCTGCGGCGAAGCCGGGGACACGCAAATTAGAGCTGTACCCTCTGCAGGAGTCAATTAAGTACTGGGGGAAGTGGGCTGGCATAGGTAACTTTCAATTGGGTTACCCAGTGGGTAGTGGCCTGAACTGCATGGTGCAATAGTCCAGCGGTGTGATGTAGTGAGAGGTGCTGGAGTGACCTCATATGCATATTGGAATATTTAGGACACACCGTGCTGGGTCCTTCATGGGCCTAACCAATCAAATTCTGCTTTGGACATGAACAGAGGAATTGGGTTGGCAGTGGCAGTGACTGGCAGCCTACACCTCATCAGTCTAAAGGGTGCCACTTGACATTATCTAATCATGGGCCTCCACCTATACCCCAGTACAACAGTGGTGCACTAGCACACATATACTACACCTCTACAGCTGCGACATGGGTCAGGTCAGTTGACACAATGACATGCGAGGAGAGGACCGTCACCGAAGGCAGCCGATCTCTTCTGTTAAAGAACGTTTATTATGCGATTGTGCAGACTGTGTAGACAGACTAGTGACGGCAGTGCAATTATGCAGAGTTCAACGGCTGGAACTCACTTTACAGGATGAATGATGATGCGCTCAATTTGGAAGAATAACTTAGTTAGTTGACTGAGACTTACTGTCAGTCATCGACCTCCCGGCCTGATAGATGGTACGAGACAGCCGCAACGTCACCCGGGCAGCACGGCCTCAGTCCAGAATTAAACTCAACATGAGTCTGACTCAACCAGCAGTGGCATTCAATTTAGCTCTAGGTTGCACTGGACTGCAGTAGGTAAGACGGCGGCTGCTGCGGTGATCCAAATTATTAGGCCGCACAGGGCCCCAGCCGGGCCTCCTAGTACAACGCATTGCGAGCACCAAAGGAGGCCCTCTCCTGGCCGAGCTGGGTGCCAAATATAAACTGTGCCGTGGCAGGGCCTGCCTATAGGTGCGTGTGTGTCCAGCTCAGCTGTCATCCTCAGTACCAATCTATTGAGCGAACGACGAGCATGACACTTGCGCCGCCCGCCATTAACATTAACATTGCGGCGCTGCGCACAACAGAAGACAGTGAGTCAGCACAAGTACGCCTACGAAGGGGAGGGGCCGGGGCTCGTCGGCTGGAGGATATCTGAGCTGAGAGAGCTCATTGGAGTCTTGCCCCCCTCTGACCTTGATGACCCGGGCGCACACGCACCACACCACCACCACTATGTAAGGTGGTGGTATGCGGCTGCCTTTATAATTTATTTTGGGACTGGGGACACTGTCTGACACTACTGTCAAGTGTTAGACAGTGAATGTCCCCAAATAAATTATAAATTATAAAGCCGCCGCAACGCTACAGCCCCCATAATAGTGCCGCCTGGGGCGGTCCGCCCCCCTCGCCCTCCCCTAGCTACGCCAGTGGTTGTATGGACATACAGAGCCATATTTATCAATGTATCGCCCTGAGATGCTTGATAATTTTGAGTAATGGAACACAGCATAAATAGTTTTGCTGCGTTACTCTGACCCAGGGAGGTGTTCCGTGGCTGGTGCGTGGGTGTTTCCATGCAATGCCCGTGGATTTCGACACATTGCCGGATTCACCATAAGTGTTAAACCTGGGAATGCGCCAAAAGGTTACGCCTCCCCAGGAAAAGCGTAACAAGGAGAAATATCTCTATTTTTCCTTGTTTCTTCCTCTTTCTATGTTTGCTGTATTGTGCAGTACACATAGAAAAATGAATATGCCTTCCAGGATTGTTTTTGTGCAGGAATGTGAACCTTCCTGCACAAAAATAATCCTGCATGCAAAGCAGGCACTCTTTCACCATGCTATAAGGGTGCCTGCGGTGGAACTAAACAGACCACTGTGCGCAACACATGGGGAAGGACAGGAATGTGCCATATTGCCTTAAATACAGTGCATTCCTGCCCTTTCCCTATCAAGCAGTGCAGTGCAGCAAGATGACTTTCTGCGCTGCATGACTTCTTCATAAATGAGCCCCCTTGTGTTAATTTTTTCTTGAAAAAACCTTTCATTTTGCTCTTGTTCATGTTAATCCAAACTTCATGGAGGAAACATCTAGAACAAGGCATGCAATTTTGTTTACAGATCTAATAAAACATTCTGTCTGCATTCTTTCGTCCATTCTGCACAGTTGACTGTGTAGAATGCCACACAGCCAGAGTATTGCACCATTGATTTTCTGAATTCTGATTCAATTGAGCCCTATAACAATGTGCTTGTTTAATTGATAACTGCTTGATAATACCCAGTGGTGACGGTATTTAATCCTGCATGACTTCTTATTCTACAGAGTTTAGCTCCTATTACTGAACTGATTACCAACTTGGAAATCTATACAGAATGGATGAGTGAAAGTGGCTTGTATAAACTCACAATTACGAACTGTTAGTTCATATTGTGGCAGAATGTAATCCTTGATTAAACATAAATTACTAAAGAAGTGGAGTGTGATACTTGCAAAACATATGTTGGCTGATTTTTGGAAAGTTGTTGTCTGTTTAAAATGGAACCATTGCTTTACTTTTGGAATAATCTTTGATAATTTAGCAAATGTGTACTTCATTTATGGTGACAAATTAATTGAAAAGTTCATGGACAAATCCGATGCAACAATTGAAGTTTTTTTGATTCTTATATGTTGTACTATGTTGCTAAATGTAATGTAAAATATAATACAATCTTGAACCTTAATTCCCTTATAAGAGTAATGTTAGATCTGGAATCCTTGGCATGGTTCTCCCAAAACCTTTTGTCTTTCATCCTCCTATTTTGTTGACTTTGTTTTTACTGGATTTAGCACTCTGTGCGTGTTATCACTGCTAACTACTGATAAAGTGCTTGTGCTCTCCTTAAAACATGATGGAATTCGCGTTATCCAATTGGCATAGTAATTTCCTAAATAAACCGTAAACTAAAATAAACATTTTGCCTGATCACAACCGTCCTTTTTAATACATATACAAAATACAAAAGATAGGTTTGACGTAATTGGGGAGGGGGACTAGCCATTATTTATAAAGACAAACTCCCACTCACCCTTGTTAAGAATTCTGATCAAGCCTCTTTTTAATACATGGTAGCTGAACTTAAAGTTCAGGGGGTCCCTAATATTCGGCTACACAACATTTACCATCCCCCTGGTGACCCCTTGTGCTTTGTGGAGGAATTGTCTGACCTACTTTCTCAAGCCTCGATTTCCAACTCCAAAAACATCTTCCTCGGTGACTTCAACATTCACTGGAATAATAAAGCTGATCCCTCGGTTAGCATTCTCAATGACATCCTTGACGTTACAGACTTGATTCAACTTTGCTATTCACCTACACATTCCAAAGGGGCTACTCTTGACACCATCATTACTAGCAAAGATCTGGCTTCCCTTTTGCAAATTGTCCCTATTTACTGGTCGAACCATCACCTCATCCTCTTCATGATCAGCAGCGCTGCTCCTCCCCCTTCCTCCAAAAACATCAAACATAAGAAATTAACAGAAATCTTCACCTTATTCCTTAGGGCGATCTGGAGAATAAAATCAAAGCAAAACTCCAACTTCCTCCTCCCTCACTAAATACTAATAATCTTACTGAACACAACAACAAAGCCATCACTGAGGTCCTTGACCAAATTGCCCCGGCCAAAATAAAATCATTAAAAAACATCCCCCCCAAATCCTGGTTTAATGCTGATCTCAACAATGAGAGACGCGCGCTTAGGATGACCAAACGCATATGGAGACAACATCCCACCCCCCCAAATCTTGCCCTCCTCCGAACTGCTAGGACTAATTATAAAAAACACATCCTCAATGAAAAGGCCTCCTTCTTCCACGCTCAGATAGACCGAGCTAAGAATAGACCTAGGGAACTATTCAGCATTATCAAAAATCAAACAGCTTCTGCCCCTCCCATATTGACTGCCTCTATCGAAAGATTTGAGGAAATTGCAAACTTCTTTTCTGAGAAAATTGCCAAGATTGATCTTTCCTTTGCTTCAACCTCCACCACAGAGCTCATCACCCATCTATGTCCTCCCACCCAAGTTTCCTCTGACTCCATTGCCCTCTTCTGACTCTGTCCCTCTCCTGCACCCCGTTGCCCCCCGGAACATCTCCCCCCCAGCCTAAAAATAATGCATCTTGGCTTTATTTTAACCCAGTTACCGAGCGAGAAGTCCTCAAAATCATCACTAAGCTTAAACCTTCATCTCACACATTTGACCCGCTGCCTGCCAACCTCGTTCAAGATTTAAAGCACATCATTGTGCCTTATTGGACTATCATCATCAACTCCTCCTTGGCCACTGGCTGTGCCCCTGTTTCCCTCCAGCTTGGCCAAATCTCTCCCATCCTCAAAAATGCCACTGCTGACCCTAAAGACCTAAACAATTTACGGCATATCTCGAATCTTCCCCTTCTATCCAAGGCCCTCGAAAAATGCACCTTGCTACAACTGGACAAACACATTGACTCATTTAACCTTTTGGGCACACTACAGTCAGGCTTCCATAAAGGCTGTAGTACTAATACTGCGATGCTCAACATTGTTGATGATATCCAATACTCGCTCGACAAAGGGGAGGCACCCCTTCTCATCCTTTTCGACCTCTCTGCTGCTTTTGATACTGTCAACCACTCTACCTTACTCAACACCCTCAACGATCGGTTCAGCTTCAATGGTCCTGTTCTCGAATGGTTCACCTCCTTTCAGTACAAAACCCAACAAATTAAAATCTGCAATTGCCTCTCTAAACCTATGTCCGTTTCCTTGGGTGTTCCCCAGGGTTCTATTCTCTCTCCTTCTCTATTTAACCTCTTTATGGAGCCCCTCAGCCTCATTCTAAAGCAAGCAGGTATCAACTATCTCCTCTATGCGGACGATCCCCAACTTTACTATAATATCAAATCCCATGCAGACATTCTGCACCTCAATGATACCCTGCCTAAGATTCAACAATGGTTTCATCTTAACCACCTGAAACTCAACCCAAAAAAAACGGAAGTCATTCTCTTTGCCCCAAAACACAACCAGCTCCCCATTCAACATTGGATCTCTGATCTTAAAGCTCTCAACTGCTCCTTGTTCACCTCCAGCTCAGTGAAATCTCTCAGAAGAAGCCTCAACTAAAACATCAGCCTTTCTCCCCACATAAAAAACGCAGCTAAAGGCGCGCTCTTCTCCCTACATCACCTTAAGCAACTCAAACCCTTTATTCCTGTTGATGACTTCAAATCTGTTGTTCAATCACTAGTACTCTCCAGATTGGACTATGGCAACGCCTTACTCTCAGGGAACACCTAAAATCCACCTTGCCCCAATCAAGTCAGTCCTCAACCTCGCGGCCAGGCTTATTTCTGATTGCAAGAGATTCGATCACATCCCCCATCCTCAAAGATCTCCAGTGGCTTCGCATCGAAGGCAGATCCATCTACAAGAATGCATGCATTACGCATAAAGCCTTGCATCTTCAAACCCCTCTGTATCTCTCACAAAAACTTCACAAAGCGGGCTGCTCCATAGAATTGAGGTGCACCAATACCATCATACTGGTACCTCCCTTGGTTAAAAACGAAATCCATCCAATCACGCTCTTTCTCCAGTTATGCGCCTATTATCTGGAACTCACTCCCCAAAGAGTTACGTTGCAACCCCTCATACGTTAGCTTCAAAAACGATCTCAAGCGACACTTTCTCTACAAATACTGGGGTCCTTAATCTGGCTACCTTACAGGGTCCCACTACATGCCCAGGATGGTGCGATGTTTCACAACACATTATACCCGACTTACTACCCCCTCCTATCTCCCTCATATATACTCCCACCCTCCTTCTACTAAATCTCATATAATCACTGCCTACTCCTACATACTATCTCCACTCCCTTCTCCGTCCTCGGTCTCACCCTACCTCCAAACTTTCCCCCCTCCACCCATGGCCACCCACGCTTACACATCTATCCAAATCCTGTTATGGACTATATGTACCGTTTATTTTTTTGTTTATGTATTCTTTGTTCTTCACATTTTGCTCATATTTTTTCATGTTCTTCCTTTTTGTACAAATGGAATTTTGTAACTTTTGTCCACTTCTAACCCCTGTAAAATGCTCTGATACCCCTGGGTCTAGCCAGCGCTATATAAAACTGTTAAATAATTAATGAATAAATAAATAACTGTCACCCTTATGGTATGCCCTGGACAGCCCAAAGGACAGGGTGCAGTGTATTAAAAAAGTAAGATGTGTACCTGTGTACCTGTATGTTTTTCACTACGGCAAGGCCTACCTCTCCCATAGAATGACATCTGAGGTACCTTATTATATTTATTAGGTGATAATTTCCAATTTGGAGCAGGTAACCAGTTCATGTTTGTTGTCTTTGGAATTGTAATAAAAAATGCTCACTCATGGTGAAGGCAGATTTTAAATAACATTTTTGAAAATGCCACTTTTAGTAAGCTAGGGGCGAACAAAGCAAACACAATGAGATGATGGACAGAGCGCTGAAACTTTTCAGACACTCACCCCCAGTCACATAATAGGGTTGAATCCATCATCGTTCTTTAGCTTTAGAAGGGAGACAGGATATGGTAGAAGGGAGACAGGATATGGTATCCCTGATTAATGAAGCCCTTGTAAGGAAAATAACCTCATCCCTGAGAAGTGCAGACAGAAGTTTACAGACAGCCAAAAACTGGACCAGCAGTCCTGGGTGGATTTTGTGGATTCCTTTGCTCGGGACTTGATTGTTGGGTGAAGGGCAGTAAAGTGAAGGCTTTCTAAGGGCTGTATAACTTCATTGCAAGAGAGCACATGTTCAGTCTTTGTTTTGAAGATCTGCACCAACACCTTATTGATAGTAGGCTCACTGTCCGAGTGAACTTGCTCAGGAGGGTGACCACTGGCTCAGCACCAAGGTCCACAAGAAGGTATTTGGGGAGGATCACAAGAAGAGTGGGCAGGGTCCCCACCGGAAGAAGGAGAGAGGGACAAGGAGGTCTCTAAAGGTCTCCAAACTAGTTCTAAGGGTCAGACCTCCCAATCCCTACATGAGTAGAAAAAGAAGTGGTTTCCTGATAATAAATCCTCAGGGAAGGCTCCCACTAAGTGCTACGAGTGCCAACAATTTGGGCACTATAAGGGGGATCCAAGTGTCCTGAGGGGGCACACACCCCCCACTGTTGGGCAGACACCAGGTAGGACTAGCCAGTGTAGCACTTGGGGAGGAGATTGCCCCATATAGCATAGAGGGTAGTGTAGATGTTACCTTAGTGCCCATAGGTGACAAATAGTGCAAAGTGTTAGAACAGAAAAATCATGCTTACGCATTATTTCACGTATGTTATCATTCGCAGCGCTATTTTCTATTCCGTTACCTGTTTGGGTTATAATCGAAACTTATCCTTCGTCATTTATGAGAAGAGGCCTCAGTTAGGTTTCATTTCCCGAGGCCGAAATTCACCTCATTATTGAATACACTGTTCTTAATAGCACATACCTGTCCCTTTAGATAGAGGCCTTCTCCCACTTGTCCAGTGGCGGGCACGGGCAGAGTGGCCTTGAATAGTAGATAGTGTGTGCCTGGCCTCAGAACTGAAACTGAATTTTTTGTATTTCACTGTTTTGAGGCATCTGCTTGGAAATTCCATTGTGGGCGTGCCTTCATTGATTCTGAAATGTACATAATGTATCTTTATGCTTGCTGACGTCAGTCCCTCTGCAGCACTCCTAAGAAACTGAGTGTATCTGAATAAATAGATATTGGTTTGTATTCTCTATGGTCTGACTGACTCGTCATTTGGTATGGAAGGCTGAGAGGTGGTCGTGAGTGACCCGGCTAACCCTCATCGGGTCACTTCCTTCAAAAGGACTCAAATGCCTAATTATTATTAAAATACTGGCAGGGGGTCACCATTAATGGGCACAGAATGGAGGCTTTGAGAGACACTGGAGCTAGCATGACAAACGTCACATGTCATCTAGTGACCTCAGAGCAGGTAGTCCCTAATGCATTCAACCAAGCTAATGTAGCTGACAACCATGAAAGTCTCAATCCAGTGGCTCTGGTTCCCTTTGAGGGGGAAGAATCTCAGGTTCTTTGAGGATAGCTGTGAGTCCATCCATGCCTATTGATAGTATACTTGGAAATGACTTAGCGCACACAATCTGGAAAGAGGCAGAGTTCAGGTCACACCTGGAAATGCTAGGGTTGCGTGAGTGGGTGTGCCTAACCACACAGTCCTTGGCCACCCAAGAGGGTGGTCTGGAGGACCTAGAGCAGTGATACTCAAAGTACAGCCCGTGTGACATTAGTGGCCCGCCTGACCTTCATGTGCGGCCCCTTGGTGAGCATCAGTGGTGGGCTGCTGTTTACTTAAGAGAAGACTACATTTTCAAACATATGGTAAATGAATGGACAAGCGTTTATTTACAAGATAACTGAAGTAAAATAACAGAAGCAAAAAAAAGGTAACTTTCGGAACACATTCATTTTTAAGACATCTTGCAGCAAACATGTTTAAAATGAGAAAGGGCCATATGTATGTAACTTGGAAATACTGATTCCTAAATACCGAATTTTACCGATTCGGTATTTAAAAATCGGTATTTCCGATGTACGTACAAATTCAGTAAATTCTACCGATTAGGTAAAATTCGGAAAATTGTTACCAATTCCACAATACCGATCGGTATATCCGAATCGGTAGATACCGAATCGGCAAATATTACCGAATCGGTAAATACCGAATCGGAAATTTAAAAAAAACAGCAATTGAGGATTCAGCCAATCCTGTGCATCCACCACTCCTCCCAACCAGGAAGTGGCCACTCCCAGGCAGGTGCACTCAATCAGAACCTTCTGGAGAGGCTGGGAGTGCAGAGGAGAGGAACAGAGCCACTGGGTGAACTTTTCCAGCAAAACGTGCAGAATGGCCAGCCAGGACACAGAAAGAGAAGGAGGTGAGGAAACTGAAATTCAGCCAAAAGGAACTGAAGGTCCTTGTGGAGGAGGTAGTAAAACAGCATACCAAGCTGTTTGGGAAGCAGTCCCTGCAAGTGGCTGAATCGGAAAAAAGAAAAATCTGGCTAGGAATCCAGGCACAGGTAAATGCCATAGGAGTGACCTCCTGGGACATTGAAGTGCTCAAGAAACGGTGGTATGACATCAGGAGCATCACCAAAAAGAAGACATCAGATCTATAAAAACAAGCGAGCCAGACAGGAGAAGGAAGGAACAGGGCACCTGCCCTGACTTAACTTGAGCAGCCTGTGGAGTCCATGATAGAGCCAGAAAGTAAGTGTCTGTGTAATCGGGGATGCAGACAGCTCTGCCAGAGCTTCTACCAAACAAGATAAGAAGCATGCACAGCATTGTGCACCCCCTTCCCTATCCCAAATCCCCAATTAGGCTGTGTGAATCCCACTCCAGTACAGGTTTTTGTTAAGACCAGCAATGCATTATGGGAGATGTAGTCAGTGAAACCCCTATCATCACAGTAATCGCACCGAACAACAAGGCATGCGACACACATCAGCGATAAGCAGGCAGAGGACAATGATTAGTGTGGCAGAAATGAATATTTAATATTGCAATGCAGGGCTGCAGGACCACTGAGCTAATGTACAATTTCTGTTCACAGGCGAGACATCGCGCAGGACTGCTCAGGACTGCTCAGGACGGCTCAGGACAAGGAAGAAAGGGCACCCGGAAGGACAGAACAGAGAAGGCCAGTACAAGTGCAGGGCACACCACACCACCACAGCCAGCCTCGCCACCACTGCCAGCGTCACCACCACTGCCAGCATCACCACTACTGCTAGCCTCACCAGCAGCAACACAACCTGCAGTGGTTAGACCCAGGAGGCATGCTGTTGCCACACTCCAGGAGATGGAGTCGTCCGCAGAAGACACGAGGGGGGGACATTAACTGTGCCACTGGATGGCAGTAATGCTGGTTTACTGCCCGCCTCTGAGGGAGCACACACAGGTGCCAGACGCCGCAGGGCTCGGGAGAGCAGTCTACCTCTACAGGGTGAGGGTCATGGTGTCTACGCAGGGCTGGAGACAAACATGGTAAAGGTGCAGCGCCTACAAGGCAAGGCAATTCAGTCGGTACAGTGACAAATGAAGCACCTTAATAACAACATGGTGAGCATTGAGAAGGGCATTAGCTTAATGACTGAGGGCATGAAGGCATGAAGGAGATGGCTGCGGGCATGCGGGACATGTCCCAGTCAGTGATGCTGCTGGGCAGCAAAATGGATGAAGACAGGGTAACACGGCACAGGGAGAGGCAGAAAATGGAACACCATAAAAGGGCAGTGAACCGCCTAGCAACTGCCACTTCTCTGCTCTACAGGCGCTCCGTGGCCATGCAGGAGGGGCTGGCGCACTGCAGCTGTGAGGTCTCTAGGGGGCTGGTAAAGGTGACCACTGCACTTGAAGTGCTGCTGACGACTCAGTCTGCCACTACTGGTGCTGTGGAAGTTGGGGACAGCGAGGAGACGACCAGTCGGAGCAGCATTACCCCCCCTGTAACAGACACCCGGAGGAGCAGCAGACGGCATGGGGCTGGCACTGGATCCACAGCCAGTGATGACAGTCAGCTGATGGCATCCAGCACTGTTGTGTATGGCCGCAGACGCAGATGCAGCCCACACTTTCAGAACTGAATTGGGTGAAGTAACCGAAGACTTCCTTCTAGGGATGTCACAAATTGGACTGCCAAGTTTGGCCGTTTGTGTTGTGGAGTAGTGCCCAGATATTAAAACTATGTCAGTTACATACATCAACTGGATGTGTCTCCTTACCTACTTAAAAACAGTTGCGTGTGATCTCTGACCATCTTTGTCTCCCATCTGTTGCTGGCGCCACTCCTGCTGCGTTGGGATCTGGCTGTGCAAATTCATCATCATTGTCCCCAAAATCAGTTAATTCAACTTCTGTACCTTTCTTTGTGGCAAGGTTGTGCAGCATAGCACAGTTTACAATGATTTTGCAGCAGATGATGGGTGTGTACTGACGTGCGCCTCCGCTTTTGTGGAGACACCGGAACCTACTTTTCAATAGTCCAAAGGTCACTCCACAACGTTGCGGGTTGATTTGTGCCACATTGTATTGTCTCTCATTCGGCGTTGATGGGTTTAGGTAGGGAGTGAGGATAAATGACCGCACGGCATATGCGCTATCGCCTAGATGAGAAAGAGTGCCATTAGTTACATACACCAACACATATTCATCTGCAGTAACTATCAGGGTGTGTCAAAGTGATTTACCTAGCATGTATCCGTCTCCAAATTCTCCCGTAGCCAGGCATGTGTAGTTTCCACTGTTCTGGAAGATGTATTAGTCATGGGTGCTCCCAGGAAATATGGCCACGATGTCGGTGATTATGTTGGCAGCATCGCAGATTACCTGCACATTTATGGAGTGGGTGGACTTTCTGTTCCTGTAGATTTACTCAGTGGCTGCAGGTGGGAAGATTGGAATGTGTATGCCATCAATACACCCTGTGACATGCGGGAACTGTAAAACACACAAGATGATGGACGGAATGTTGCACAATGGCAAAACATTCACCCCCAGTCACAAATCTGGTTTTAATCCTTCGTTATTTTGCTCACCAAGCCACCCCAGTTCAGACACAGACATATACAAATCAGTCTTGACCCTGTGCCTCATGGGAACAGTCCAACCCGAACTGCCAAGCCATGTCTTCCCTGGACCGGAATCAATCATCCTAGGACCGGTTTCTGGCTATCAGCCTTCATCAGCCAGGATAGCTTGACTCCAGTGGCCTAGTGAGCACGGGACCCACGTCTGGGCATACTCTTACCACATAGGGTGAACAGCAAAACACACAAGATGATGGACGGAATGTTGCACAATGGAAAAACATTCACCCCAGTCACAGATCTGGGTTTAATCCATCGTTATTTTGTTCACCAAGCCACCCCAGTACAGACATGGCCATATGCAAATCAGTCTTGACCCTGTGCCACATGGGAACAGTCCAGACCGAACTGCCAAGCCATCTCTTCCCTGGACCGGAATCAAGCATCCTAGGACCGGTTTCTGGATATCAGCCTTCATCAGCCAGCGTAGCTTGACTCCAGTGGCCTAGTGAGCACAGGATGCACGTCTGGGAATACCCTTCCCACATAGGGTGAATAGCAAAACACACAAGATGATGGATGGAATGTTGCCACAATGGCAAAACATTCACCGCCAGTCACAGATCTGGGTTTAAACCATCGGTATTTTGTTCACCAAGCCACCCCAGTTCAGACATGCCCATATGCAAATCAGTCTTGACCCTGTGCCTCATGGAACATTCCAGACCGAACTGCCAAGCCATCTCTTCCCTGGACCAGAATCAAGTATCCTAGGTCCGGTTTCTGGATATCAGCCTTCATCAGCCAGGATAGCTTGCTCCAGTGGCCTAGTGAGCACACCCTTCTGTATGCCAACTCTATGTGGAATGCCCAGACGTGGGTCCCGTGCTCACTACGCCACTGGAGTCAAGTTATCCTGGCTAAAACTAAAAAGGCAAGCTATATGCACTTCACAAAAAGGAAATTAGAGAAGTGCCCGGTGCTGGTTCTCAGTTCCCTGTTTCCCTCACAGGGAATAATTATAGAAGTTCATGAGCTGACAAAAACAAATATCGAGAATCAAAAGGTCCATATAATGTTTTTTATTGTTGTTCTTTTCAAATGCTTGACAAAGTTCTTTCTTCAATTGTTGTGCCATTAATATCCAAGCTTCCAAGTACTTGATCAAAATTCTTAAAATCAAATTCAAACACAACCAGCCAACACGTGTTTCGCAAAGAAGATTCGCAACTTCAGGGCTGTTAATTAAAGAATATGTAGCATTTAGATCCGTGGTTACAACATCGCATACTGATTAATTCACATTCTTTATCATTTGTATTATTTGTAATTATCTTTTTAAAAAGCCCAAACTTTTCTAAATTATTGAAAACACAAAATTAAAATTAAATCACCAAAAGTTACTTTGAGTTGCATGAAATGACAAAGAAAAAGAAAGCACAATGAGAATATTGGTCATTCATAATTGTCGAATTTTACATAAATGGTTAAGGACAAAGAGAACATGAGGGAAGCTTCATCTTCTAGTGCACAATTTAAATTTTCTGGTAAGCAAAAATTACCAAGCTTATACATCAATTCAGTTCTACAATCAGAAAATTTCTACAAAGAAAACAAACTGTCACACATTTGTTGATGGGATATTTTCAAACAATCCTATATTTCACAGATCTGTCATACGTTTATAAATCACATCTTATATTATACTATAAATAGACCTCACATTGAGATCTCAGATTAAAAATTAAAACCTATTTGACATCACATTTCAACTGAAAGTTCATACCTATGTTAATGATAAATAGTATCATATACCTTCATTATGTGTACTTGTGCATCTTGTCCATAGTGATTTCCAATTCCACTCTTCTGTTAGATTGTGGGTATATCAATCAAGGTTCTGGAAATTTCCTCTAATATCTATAAATAAAATGTATGGTATTGAGACTCTATTCATATTGACTATTGTCCTTAGACCAAACTAATTCTAACCATATATGCTGCAAAGGAGCAACTGATTTGAGGACAACCAGTCTGCTATTACCTGAGGCACAAAAGGACCTTCATTACTGATTCATCCATTATTCCCCATAGTTAAAGAGGAACGCCCCGCTTCTAAACTATATCAGGGTTGCGTATTTGAAACTTGCCATCCCCATCCATCTCTGCATGGGTTATATCGCACTCCGATCAATGCACAAACAAATACCAACAACAGTTACAATCCCATCAATTTATAATAATTTGTGTACCAAGCCCCAGCTAAATGCGCTGAGGCTTTATCGTACGTAACAACTGCTCTCACCACCAATGTCAACAAAATACAGACATAAATTATTATTCAAAGGTAAATTGCTGTATAAGATAGCGGCATAATCTATAGCGTCTGATGCACAACGCTTAGCTTAAACCGACTGAAGCCCTTCACAAAAGAGTCCTGGCAATCGCTAAATGATGCCACGAGTGTCGTCCTTATATACCATAAGATTTAGGACCAATCTCAACGTTACAAACGAATTAGACAATAAGGTTTAAAATTCATTTTCACAAAGCTATTGGTTGAAAAAGTGTACCATAAATGTGCTAAAAGTTCACTCAAAAAGCTCCATCCTCACCCTAGAACCAGGTAAGTCTTTCACAGATATATAACCATCAATCTAAAACTAACAAAAACTAACTACATTCAAAAAATCATTATTTCTTAAAGAAATTAATATTTTCTGAAACAGCCCAAAATATGAGATCAGGGTTGGGATTCGAATGCCCACCCTCATACCCAAGCCCCACTACATTAGTGCTATCCATATCTCCTGAGTCACTCAGCTTGTTCTGTATTCATACTAGTATCCTTATCAGGGGAAAGTTAAATTCTACTTAAATTTGAGTCACCACCTTAAATATAGCGGGCAGAAGAGAAACGTGCAAACTCTAACTAACAATATTAAATCATAAAATCATTAATTTCCTGAAGAAAATTATATTTTCGGAAAGAGTCTAAAATATAAGATACATGATCAGGGTTGGGATTCGAACTCCCACTCTTATACTCAAGCCTCACAGCATTAGCTCATGATGATATCAATGTCTCGTGAGTCACTCAGCCTTATTCTGTATGCATACTTGTATCCTTATCAGGGGAAAGGCACATTCTACTTAAATTTGAGTCGTCATCTTAAATATGACAAGCAGCAGAGACAAGAAACATCTGAGCTAATGGTCATACTTGATAATACATTTTTTGAACCAATATAAAGTAACAGCTATTGATATTGCAAAAACCAAAATTGAATGAACACAGATTAAGCAACTAATTCAATTCATGTAAACTGTTATACTGTTGTGATCAAGACTCAAACCCTATAGCAAGGGAGAAGTTTATGATGCTATGAACCATAGCGCTACCTGAGGGGGCGCCAGAGTGCGCACGGCAGGATGGCTGTGCTTTAGTGCAGCTCTTCCGGCCGTTTCATAATCCAATCAATATCCGGCATCCAGACGTGGCAGATCTCTACATTAAAAGAGGCATGGCGCCAGTAAAGAGCCCTGGAACAGATTTGCAATGATTGTGTCCCGTGTAATGAGTTGTGAGACAGGATTTTGCTAATAAAAGGTGAGGCCGTGAAATCAAATTGGTGGCTGCAGATCGCTGCTGAGAGCCAGGTTCGCCCCCGCTGGCAGTTGGAGCCCTTGAGCCACTGGGCGTAGCAGGGTGTGTCCAGGAGCTACCGCACGGCTGATGGTGAAAAGCGGTAAAGACGTTGGAGCGGTCACCGATCGGCAGTCCGAAGTGGAGATGCCTGCTGCCGGTAAGCATTCCTGACCGCGTAGATACTGCTGAACCGGAGCGAAACTGGGCCACTGATCGGCCGTTGGCATAACGCTTTGGATGGCAGCGAGAGGAATAGAAACCACAGAAGCGGACTAGATCTGACCCCGCAGTGAACACAGCGAGTTACACTTTGTTGGCGGCGGCCGGGGAGCAGGGCCCCTGGATTGTGCTACTCCCGCCCGTATGTTGGGATCTGAAACAGGGATCCCTCCTACAGCCTAGATGCAAATTGGTGGCCTGTGCTAGGCATATGCTCCACCCCCTGAAACTTTGGCTGTGGAAGCCTCTGTGTTACTGCTCTTAAAGACTGTCTACCATTACAGTGAGGTGGCCCACCGAAGGGGAATCTCGCACTGGCCTGGTACATGCAGGGGGACGCAGGCTAACCACGTGATAGTGTACAGGATTCTTTGGCAACTATCGAGCCCGAGGGGGGGATGGCCTGCTACTCATGCAGTTGCAGCGTGAATGAATAATTGCGCACTTGGATGCCGGCAAGCTACCTTGGAGCTCACCTGCCCTGATGTTAAGCCATACGATACTGTGAAGAGTGTGGTGGCTACCCGTGTAGGACTAAACATACACTGAGGACCCTGAGCTGCGGTGTTATTTTCAAAAGTATCCTTCAAGTACTAGTGCAGATTATGTGGCCTGTTGCACTGTGAGGGGACGACACGCTGGACTGGGTGGAGGTGAGTGGCGACTGCCATTCCTACCGGTGTGCAGATCCAAATGGGCAATCAGACAAGACGCAATCCCTCCTTACATTTGAAATGCACAAGACGGGCAGATTGCAGCATAAACAGACCTCGGATTCAGAAGCGGAAGCTCCCTCAGATACTGCCCTGACTCTGGAATCCACACTCCTGGTGATGCAGCACAGCCTGCAGTCGATCGATGGTAAGATCAATTAGTTAAATCTACGCATGGATCATATGGCAGCAAAGTTCGACAAGCACGGCATTAGGCTGGGTGAAGTTGACCAACGAGTTTCCACGGTTGAGGATGATCTGCACACTGTCTCTGATAAAACCCTGAACATGGAAAATGTGCTTGCAGTCATTCAAGTGAAGAATGGGGACTTGTAGGTGAGGTCCGGGAGAAATAGCCTAAGGATCAAGGGGCTGTCAGAGTCGACCTGGGTCAGGAAAATGAAGATATATGTGGAGGGGATGCTCAAAGAGATTTTTGGTATGGATAATCAGTCCCCTATGCTGATAGGGACACTGGTGGCACACCCAAATCCCAGAGCCCCACCGCCACCGCCACTCATCATCGCACGGTTGTTAAACTACAGAGATCAGGACACGATCCTCCGCCTGGCCCGCAAAAAAGGTCAGATCATATATCAGGGGAATGCATTGGCATCCATTCAGACTTCACCGCTGCAGTCCAGGAGGCAAGAAGGGAGTTTATTCCAGCAAAAAAGCTGTCGCAGGCAGGGGAAATCCCATATGCCATGTTCTACCCATCACGTCTGAGGATTGGCCCCGATGGTGCTTCCAGGATCTTTAATAATCCAAGGACCGCCATGGAACATGCGAAACTATTGATAAAGTGCCACAGTTAAACTACTACTGATCCAGATGAAGAAGAACAGTGAGACTCAATCTGTAACTGTAAATTATGTAGCTGGGGTTTGAATGTTGCGGCCTGCCCATTCTGTTGGTTGCGAAGGGGCTGGATGTTCTTAGGAATGGAACAATTGTCATAAGACCCATAATGCACAAGGGAGGCCTCACCCCAGGTCCGTGTCTCGCTGTTATATGGGAATGTCGCGTGAGGCCAAAAAGATCAAAGACTTAGGAGCTTTGAACACTGAATGGGCTGCCATGTCGATCAATAGACAAATTTGGCTACCTCCCCTGCTAATCCGGAGGCTGTTTGAACTCTTGTGTCCACTAATGGGTGTATCCTGACATTTAATCTGGGTTATTTGGGTATTGGGATGTTTATTTGTATTAGACTGGGATGTCTTTGGCAAGTTGGGGCTGCTGAAGTGGGTGAGGGGTTGGGAAGCGGGGGAATCTGGCAGTTACGGAACGATGTGTACTTTTTAATGCTTTCGTCCCATCAATGTAACTCATGTAGTGGAATTTTTCAAGTGTATTGGCTAACGCTGGTCCGGGTGGTACCAATAAGCTAATAACATGGAATGTGCGCGTGCTCAATAACCCCAAAAAGATCCGTAATGTGCTAGCTTTCTTAGATAGGCAGGATGTGCAGGTTGCGTTTCTTTAAGAGACACATCTCACTAAACACACTGAGCTAAGTGTAGGGGCCCGATGGGCTGTGGTGTGTGCAGCAGCATCGTTCTCCTCCTATTCTAGAGGTGTTATGATTCTGGTTAAGAAGGGTACTTCATTCACTCTAATCAAGTCTGAGGCGGATGAGCAAGGGAGGGTGCTTCTGGTTAGGCAAATTAGAAGACACAACAGTGCTGTTTGTAAACACGTATGGGCCCAACATGATGATCCAGCTTTATTCAATGATGTTTGGAGGCTTATCTCACCCTTTCTGCCCTCTGTTGTAATATGGGATGGAGATTTGAATATTAGTTTGGACCACTCCACTGATGTGGCGGGTGTGGTAAACAGGCTGCACAGTTGCTGGCTGAACTGATAGAGGCTGAGGGGCTCATGGATATGTAGAGGACTCGAAAGCCGGGTGGGAGAGAGGGCACATTTGTAACCACAATGCATGGCTCTTGGTCTAGGTTGGACTACTGGTTGGTCACTAAGGAGATGGCCCCCTGGACCGTCTTTATGAAGCACTTAGCTCAAACGATCTCTGACCACTCTTCTGTACTTCAGGAGCTGAAGGTGCCGGCCTGTGTTAGGTCCCCATTTAAATTGCGGCTACAGCCATACTCCTTACTAGACCCAGTGTTGCGGGACAGAATTGGTGCTATCACTAACTATTTCTTGGAGAATGAGGGCTCAGTAGACAGTGCAGGTGCACTTTGGGAAGCCTTCAAAGTTACTATAAAGGAGGAATGCATTTGAGCTCAGGCGGGTGTATTAAAAGATCTTCAGAACTGGATTCGGGGCCTAGCTGATAAGATTAGTGCACTGGAGTGTGAATATGAGCTGAACCCCTCACCTATAACTCTGGCCCCAATGAGAGTGTTGGTATCTGAACACAAGCAAACAGTGGAACAGGAGGTGCTACATAGATCCAGGGGATGCAAAGTGTGCTACTATGGGAAGGGAGATAGACCCAGTCGATCTTTGGCACATAAACTGATTCTGCCTAAGAGACAGAAGCAAATTGTTGAGCTGATGGATGATGACTCTGTTGCCCGTCACTCCACTCCAGAGATTAGTAAGGTATTTATTTAAATTTTTTACAAACTATACGGGATTAGACAGTCAGCCACTGATGATGAAGTCAAGGGATACCAAGATGACATTGCACTAGGGTGGCTGTCCAATGGTCAGCGTGAGGATTTGACCCAACGTGAGGATTTGACCCAACCCTTTGATGTGGACGAAGTCAAGAAAGCGATAACGGCCCTGCCTACTTGAGGCGGTGGGTCTTGATGGTTTACCTAGTGAATTTTGCAAGGCATACTTTGAGGTTCTGGCTCCACAATTACTGAAGGTCTTTGCCGAGGCAAAAGATACTAGTATATTGCCCCCCACCCTCAGGAAGGCTTTACTTGTTACACTCCTAAAGCCAGGTAAGGCCACAAGCTAGACCACTGTCTCTCATAAATATAGGTACCAAAATTCTAGCAAAAATTGTTGACTGGAGACAACAGCCCCTGATTCCCAATCTGATCGTCCCTGATCCGTTGGGATTTGTCCCCAAGCGTTCAACCGTACATAATCTCTGGACCATTTTGCTGTGTTACACCACTTATACCCCGAGATCCCAGCTGTGGCGGTGCTGCTGAACGTGGCGAAAGCTGTTGGTTCAGTACAATGGAGATACATGTTTGTTGTCCTGCAAAGAATGGGAATGCTGCCATTTTTTCTGAAGTGGGTACGTCGATTGTATGCAAGCCAAGTTGCCAGGTTGCGAGTCAATAGTTGGGTGTCTGAAACATTCTCAATATGTAGGGGCACAAGGAAGGGCTGCCGTCTCTCTCCCATGGTTTTCTCTTTGGAGCTAGAACCGCTTGCATGCAAGATACATCAAAAACATGCTGAGGCCGTTCTGGGGTTTATGCAGCACTCGCTGGCTATCTCACTTTACGTGGACTATATGTTGTTAAATGTTCGTGAGCCAGCTACACTTCTGGCATCTCTACTACGTGAATATGTTTTGTTTGAGAGCCATTCAGAGTTAGGGATAAAATGGGCAAAGTCTACGATCTTTCCATTAACAGAACAAAAGGGGGAGAGTCGAGATCATACCGCATCCTCTGGATGGGGTAGGACAAGATCACAAAGGAACAGGGACAGTACCAAACATTAAATTTGGTGACTAACCTGTCAGACAGGGTGTTAACCTATCAAGAATTGGAAGTCCTAAACAAAGGATTAAGTTTTGCACCTAAACATAGATCCAATGACCTGACAACTAAAGTTGATTTATTTTGATTTACCAGGAAATTGAAATTGGAAAAAGTATTTTGCTAATAAACGACCAGTGAGGAAGCATTTGTCTATTTGAAAGGACACCAGTACTCTGTCAATATAACAACTTTCAGACATTCAGGTACTACTTAGCATTACCGAAGATACAGGTTGTGATATTGTGGATGTTGCACGTGATTTAGAAATTGTTTTGTATTGTACTCTTAACAGTGGCTTAAAGGACAAATCTAAATTTATCCCAGTTGTACAAAATGACAATGTTAGTGATGTATTTCAAAATTTGGTTCTGCAAGATATTGAGAAAAATAAGATCTCTTATTTTCATGACAACCTGAATAAAGGTGAAAGAGAAGAACTGAATGGTTAGGAATCTGATAAATCAATAATTATTCGACAAGTGGACAAAGGAGGCAATGTTGTTCTAATTAATTTTTGTGAGCATCAGACAGAAGCAATGAGACAACTCAATGATATATCTAACTATAAAAAAGTAGATCCATTCGTTTTGGGTACATCAACTTGGAATTGAATTACAAGCATAAGCACTATAGGATATAGGTTTGATAGATACTGATGAATTCAACTATCTCAGTATTTCCTCACCAGTTACCACTATTATATACTTTTTACCAAAAAATCATAAAGCAGGCAGAACACCCCAGGGACAACCTAGTATAGCAGACATTGGATTTTACACAGAAAATGTTTCTACATTTGTGGATACCTATATAGCTCCCTTTGTAAGTATGCTAACATCCTTTAACCCCTTCCCTGCTGATAACGAGTCCAGCTCGTCATGAGCCCCTCCCTCGGGGGAAGCGCTGGCGCTCCCCCCGATGGTGTCCGATCGTGGCCGCAGGTATGGGGATGGCAGCAGAAGAGCTTCCGCTACCCCCGCCCCCCCATGGGAATCCCGTGACGTCAGCGCCCACAGCGCACGCTGACATCATCAGGGAGTCCCCGGCGCTTCCTGAGCGTCGAGGACAAAGGTTCGTGTTTGCGTGTCTGGGGGGGGGTTTGGGGCCGCAAGGAGGCATCAGTGGAGAGGAAAGAGATTTTCCTCTCCCCTGATGTCTCTTTGCAGGGCATTTCTGCCTTCAGCGTCGCAATTGTGCGGCGGAAATGCCCCCACTAGCACCGGGGATTTAAATTTAGATTGTAGGAAGCGACCCCTTGGGCAAGGGTCGCTTCCAGGTGGGGTGTAATTATGTCCTTGATTTTCTGCCCCCAAATCGGCCCATTTTCTCTGCCGTTTTGCCCCCAGGGGGGAGCAGAAAATTGCCACTAGCACCAGGGATTTCATTGTAGAAATGTAGGAAGTGACCCCTTGGGCAAGGGTCACTTCCAGGTGGGGCTAAATTTTGATTGACATTTTCTGCCCCCCCTGGGGGGCAAATCGGCCCGTTTTTTCACCCGTTTTGCCCCCAGGGGGGGCAGAAAATGCCACTAGGCACCAGGGATTGTTTTCATTGCAATGGAAGTGACCCCTTGATTGTGACCGTCTTTTTAAGATTCGGCCTGTCCTTGATCACTTTGTTGATCGTTTTTCTGAGATCAATGCTCCTGGCAAAGAAATAGCAGTGGATGAGTCTTTGGTATTGTTCAAGGGCCGCTTGGTTTTTAGGCAATACATTCCTAGTAAGAGGGCACGCTATGGAATTAAACTGTATATGCTGTGTGACAGTGGGACTGGATATGTCTGTAATTTCAGGGTGTACAGCGGTAAGGAGTCCAGCATTAACCATCCTGGTTGTCCTTCCACTTTTGGAGTGACTGTGAAAATTGTGTGGGAACTAGGTAGAGGATTATTTAACAAAGGCCATCATTTATAAGTAGATAACTTCTACACTGGTGTGCGGTTGTTCAAGGAATTGGCCATGGTGGGCACTGTTGCTTGTGGCACAATGCGCTGTAACCGTGAAGGTTTCCCAAAAGAACTTGTTTGCAAAAGGCTTGTGCGGGGACAGTCTAGTGCATTGCGATGTGAAGAGCTTCTAGCTGTGAAGTTTTCAGACAAGAGAGATGTGTACATGCTGACTACCATCCATGATGAAAGCACTGCACCTGTGCCTGTTTGGGGTCAGGGTGCTGAAGTGCGCAAACCTGTGTGCATTTTAGACTATAATGGGCACATGGGTGGTGTTGACAGAGTAGATCAGAGGTTGGAACCTTATGTAGCTCTTCGAAAGTCTTACATTTGGTATAAGAAGTTGGCTATCCATCTTTTCTACTTGGCAACCTTTAATGCTTTTGTTGTGTTCCAGAATTCTTGTCCTGAGTCAAAGATGCCTTTTGGTAAGTTTCAGGAGTCCATAATAGGCAGCCTTGTTCTAGTGGAACAGACAAGTGTTCCTAGAGTTGGAGTGGTGGAGGATGTGGCTAGACTGAAAGATCGCCACTTTCCTGAATACATTCCTCCCACATCCTCAAAAGACTTTCCCACTAGAAGATGTAGAGTCTGTTGGCGAAGAGGCGTGCGGAGGGAGACTCGTATGTACTGCCCCAACTGGGTTGTGTGTGTCAGCTTGTTTTAAATCGTACCACACGCATAAGAAGATTTGGGAGTTTCCATGAGCGATAAAGTGAACTGCCTGGTCTGTATTCTGTAATATTTTTTTGTCTGTTTCAAGGTTGGCATTAGTGCAATGTATTTAGTTTTAGAAATTGTGTTAGCAGATTTGTGGGTATTTGCAATTGATTTGTGTTATTTAAAAACAAATTCTAAATGCGATGGCGGTGTGTGCAGGCTGGCGCTTGGCTGGTGGGCTGCGTGGACTGGTGCTTGGCTGGTGGTGTGCGTGGACTGGAGCTTCGGCTGGCGGAGTGTATGGATTGGTGCTTGGCTGGCGGTGTGCGTGGACTGGTGTTTGGATGGCAGTGTGTGTGCAGTGGCACTTGGCTGGCGGGCTGCGTGGACTGGCGCTTGGGTGGCTTGGCTGGTGGTGTGCGTGGACTGGTGCTTGGCTGGTGGTGTGCATTGACTGGCACTTGACTGGCGGTGTGCGTAGACTGGTGCTTGGCTGGCAGAGTGCAAGGATTGGTGGTTGGCTGGCGGTGTGTGTGGATTGGTGCTTGGCTGGGGGGGTGTGCTGGGGGGGTGTGTGGACTGGTGCTTGGATGGCGGTGAGGGTGGACTGGCGCTCGGCTGGCGGTGTGTGAGTATTTACTTTCTGTTGGTCACTACATACACTGCTAGCTTAGTGCCACTCCATGCAGTCCATCACTTTGTGTAGTTGCTGTGTCAGGAAAGTGGGCGTGTGAAAGTGTTGGGCCCTTGAATGGCGCTGTCTGCTGATGTGAATGTTGTAATGTGATGGGCCCGTGGCTGGCGGTGTGAATGTTTTTTATGTGTCACACGTATGAAAGGTGTATGAATGGCCTGTAAAGAGGTTGGTGCCTTGACGTGGCTTTACAGCTCACGAACTGTGAGTCAATGGTTCAGTTTTTTGTCTTTTGAAGTATTAACAGTGCATTTCATTTTTGTGAAATAACTTGCTAATACAATTGTATATACTGAATCATCACTCACCCTCGTGCCAAATCCAACCAGTATGTGTGTGTGCTTGCGGATTAGATGGCTGTGCATTAATGTTTGATTTTTTTCTCTTTCTGAAGCAGGGTGTACCTTGTCCTTTTTTGTGAATGTTGTAATTTTTTGCTTTTGCTCCCGGATGGTGTTAATGGTCTGGTGTGTATCAGGTGTGAAAGGTGCGTGAATGGCCTGTAAAACGGTTGGTGCCTTGTCGTGGCTTTACAGCTCACGAGTTGTGAGTCACTGGTTCGATTTTTATGCATTTATTTATTGACAGAGCATTTCATTTCTGTGAAATATCTTGCTAATATAATTTTATGTCACTTTTGAGTAACTCTGTTAAGGTGGACATTACAGCTATACATAACTTACTAAATGAAGATATTATTGGTAAACCATGGGAGTATATGGTGATGTCTCTTGTGAATTCTAAGTTATTTTTTTATCCACAATGTCCTGTAAACTTGAAAATGTCTGTCACAATTTCCATGCAATACTGTCCCCAAAAATATTACGCTGTAGAACTGAAAACATAAGTAAGTCAATACAATTTGGTTTTGAAAGGGAGGTCACCTGGTTTTTTGGTCCTGTGCTCGGCGGCTATCTAGGGAAACCTATCAAACCCATACACTTCTGAAGACTAGACACCCAGAGGCTTCTAGCAACTATGGCTTGCGTGGATCCCCCAACATTCTCTTACCCAGAATCCCTTGCTAACCATCAATTTAAGCCGAATTTTTTTTTCCACACATTTTTGTGTGGGAAAGCGTGACATCACTGGGCTCACACAATTTTCCTCCCACCCAGCGTTCCCCGAGGACTCCCGATAAAAATGGTACCTCACTTGCGTGGGTGGCTCAAGGACCCGCAACAGGCAAGGGCCCAAAACCTAATGAGGCGACATTAAAATTACTTATCACAAACCAACCTGGTTTTGCAAGGGGGTTCCCATGAGTTTTTGGCCCGGGGCTCGGTGGCCATGTAGGGAAATCTACCTATCCCACACATTGCTGGAAAGTAGACACCCAGAGGAGTCCAGCGAGGTATGGCTTGCGTGGGTGCTTCATCATTCTCCTACCCAGAATCCACTGCAAACCTCAAATTTTGCAAACAAATTCGCTTTTTTCTCACATTTATATATGTGGTAAAGCTGTGGAATCTGCGTGGATCCTCAAATTTCCTCCCACCCAGCATTCCCCCAGGTCTCCCGATAAAAATGGTACCTCACTTGCGTGGGTAGGCATAGTGGCTGCAACTGGAAAAGGCCCAAATCGTACAGTGGAGACTTAAAAAATACCTACAGCAAAACTACCTTATTTTTTGGGGGGGGCACCTGAGTTTTTTGCCCCTGGCTCGGCGGCCATCTTGGAAAACTACCAAACCCAAACAGTTCTGAAAACTAGACACCCGGGGGAGACCAGCGAGGTATGGCATGCATGGGTCCCCCAACGTTTTCCTACTCAGAATTCCCTGCAAACCCTAAAATTAGGTAAAAAAACCACTTTTCCATACATTTTTGCATGGGATCTCCGTGCTGGCACAAATGTACTACCACCCAGCGTTCCCCTTGTTCTCCGGAGTAAAATTATGCCTCACTTGCGTGGGTGTCCAAAGCAGAACTGGCTAAAAATTTATTTTTAAAAAATCGTAGCATTTAGAATTCTCGGTGCTTCCTTGTAAATACCACAGTTTTGGGGTCATCCTAGTCAAAGGCCTTTGGCCCACCCACACAAGTGAGGTATCATTTTACTCGGGAGAACAAGGGGAACGCTGGGTGGTAGGACATTTGTGCCGGCACGGAGATCCCACGCAAAAATGTATGGAAAAGTGTTTTTTTACCTAATTTTAAGGTTTGGAGTGAGTTCTGGGTAGGAAAACGTTGGGGGACCCAAGCATGCCATACCTCGCTGGACTCCGCCGGGTGTCTAGTTTTCAGAACTGTTTCGGTTTGGTAGTTTCCCAAGATGGCCGCCGAGCCAGGGGCAAAAAACTCAGGTGCCCCCCCACAAAATAAGGTCGTTTTGCTGTAGGTCATTTTTAAGTCTCCACCGTACGATTTGGGCCTTTTCCAGTTGCAGCCACTATGTCTACCCACGCAAGTGAGGTACCATTTTTATCGGGAGACCTGGGGGAACGCTGGGTAGGAGGATATTTGAGGATCCACGCAGATTCCACAACTTTACACACAGAAATGTGAGAAGAAAGCGATTTTTTTACGAAATTTGAGGTTTGCAGTGCATTCTGGGTAGGAGAATGATGAGGGACCCACGCAAGCCATACCTCGCTGGACTCCCCGAGTCTCCTGTTTCCAGAAATGTATGGGTTAGGTAGGTTTCCCTACATGGCCGCCGAACCCCGGGCCAAAAACTCATGGGAACCCCCTTGCAAAACCAGGTTGGTTTGCGATTGGTAATTTTGATGTCGCCTCATTAGGTTTTGAGCCCTTGCCTGTTGCGGGTCCTTGAGCCACCCATGCAAGTGAGGTACCATTTTTATCGGGAGACCTGGGGGAACGCTGGGTCAGTGGAAATTTGTTGATCCACTCAGATTCCTGAACTTTCCACCACAGAAATGTGAGGGTAATGCATTTTTTGTCAATTTTGTAGATTTGCAAGGGATTCTGGGTAACAGAACCTGGTTGGAGGCAGTCGAGTCACCCCATCCTGAATTTCCCTGGGTGTCTAGTTTTCAAAAATTTATAGGTTTGCGAGGTTTCCCTAGGTGCCGGCAGAGCTACGGTTTAAAAACGACAGGTAGGCACTTTGCCAAAAAAGGGCCATTTTAAACTGCGAAATTGAGGTGTGACCATGTGGCGTTTTGCGCTGTTTCCTGACGCAGGCAGTAGGCAGACCCACGCAAGTGAGCTACCATTTTTCTCAGAAGACTTTGAGGAAAGCGGGGTGGGAGGAAATTTGTTGATCCACGCAGATTCCAGAACTTTCCACCACAGAAATGTGAGGAAAATGCATTTTTTTAAAAATTCTTTTTAGCTTTGCAAGGGATTCTGGGTAACAGAACCTTGTGGGAGGTAGTCGAGTCACCCCATCCTGAATTCCCCTGGGTGTCTAGTTTTCAAACATGTATAGGTTTGCTAGGTTTCCCTAGGTGCCGGCAGAGCTAGGGTTCAAATACGACAGGTAGGCACTTTGCCAAAAAAGCCCATTTTCACTGCGAAATTGAGGTGCGACCACGTTGCGTTTTGCGCCGTTTCCTGACGCAGGCACTCGGCAGACCCATGCAAGTGAGGTACCATTTTTCTCAGACGACTTTGGGGAACGCGGGGTGGGAGGAAATTTGTTGATCCACGCAGATTCCAGAACTTTCCAACCACAGAAATGTGAGGAAAATGCAATTTTTGTTGTCAATTTTTTAGCTTTGCAAGGGATTCTGGGTAACAGAACCTGGTTGGAGGCAGTCGAGTCACCCCATCCTGAATTCCCTGGGTGTCTAGTTTTCAAAAATGTATAGGTTTGCTAGGTTTTCCTAGGTGCCGGCAGAGCTAGGGTTAAAAAACGACAGGTAGGCACTTTGCCCAAAAAAGCCCATTTTTCACTGCAAAATTGAGGTGCGACCACGTTGCGTTTTGCGCCGTTTCCTGACACAGGCACTCGGCAGACCCATGCAAGTGAGGTACCATTTTTCTCAGAAGACTTTGGGGAACGCGGGGTGGGAGGAAATTTGTTGATCCTTGCAGATTCCAGAACATTCCACCACAGAAATGTGAGCAAAATGCGTTTTTTTGTGTCAATTGTTTAGCTTTGCAAGGGATTCTGGGTAACAGAACCTGGTGGGAGGCAGTCGAGTAACCTCATCCTAAATTCCCCTGGGTGTCTAGTTTTCAAACATGTATAGGTTTGCTAGGTTTCCCTAGGTGCCGGCAGAGCTAAGGTTCAAATACGACAGTTTGGCACTTTGCCAAAAAAGGCCAATTTTTCACTGCGAAATTGAGGTGCGACCACGTTGTGTTTTGCGCCGTTTCCTGATGCAGGCACTAGGTAGACCCACGCAAGTGAAGTACCATTTTCTCAGAAGACTTTGGGGAACGCGGGGTGAGAGGAAATTTGTTGATCCACGCAGATTCCAGAACTTTCCACCACAGAAATGTGAGGAAAATGCGTTTTTTTTGTCAATTTTGTAGCTTTCCAAGGGATTCTGGGTAACAGAACCTGGTCGGAGGCAGTCGAGTCACCCAATCCTGAATTCCCCTGGGTGTCTAGTTTTCAAACATGTATAGGTTTGCTAGGTTTCCCTAGGTGCCGGCAGAGCTAGGGTTCAAATACGACAGGTAGGCACTTT
The DNA here is from genome assembly GCF_964261635.1 of Lissotriton helveticus. Taxonomy (NCBI): domain Eukaryota; kingdom Metazoa; phylum Chordata; class Amphibia; order Caudata; family Salamandridae; genus Lissotriton; species Lissotriton helveticus. The sequence goes on along the minus strand of NC_136071.1, from coordinate 746,780,189 downwards.
GCCAAAAAAAGCCCATTTTTCACTGCAAAATTGAGTTGCGACCACGTTGCGTTTTGCGCCGTTTCCTGACGCAGGCACTCGGCAGACCCATGCAAGTGCGGTACCATTTTTCTCAGAAGACTTTGGGGAACGCGGGGTGGGAGGAAATTTGTTGATCCACGCAGATTCCAGAACTTTCCACCACAGAAATGTGAGCAAAATGCGTTTTTTTGTGTCAATTTTTTAGATTTGCAAGGGATTCTGGGTAACAGAACCTGGTGGGAGGCAGTCGAGTCACCCCATCCTGAAATCCCCTGGGTGTCTAGTTTTAAAAAATGTATAGGTTTGCTAGGTTTCCCTAGGTGCCGGCAGAGCTAGGGTTAAAAAACGACAGGTAGCACTTTGCCAAAAAAGGGCCATTTTTCACTGCGAAATTGAGGTGCGACCACATTGCGTTTTGCGCTGCTTCCTGACGCAGGCACTAGGCAGACCCACGCAAGTGAGGTACCATTTTTCTCAGAAGACTTTGGGCAACGCGGGGTGGGAGGAAATTTGTTGATCCACGCAGATTCCAGAACTTTCCACCACAGAAATGTGAGGAAAATGCAATTTTTGTTGTCAATTTTTTAGCTTTGCAAGGGATTCTGGGTAACAGAACCTGGTGGGAGGCAGTCGAGTAACCTCATCCTAAATTCCCCTGGGTGTCTAGTTTTCAAAAATGTATAGGTTTGCTAGGTTTCCCTAGGTGCCGACAGAGCTAGGGTTCAAATACGACAGTTAGGCACTTTGCCAAAAAGACGCATTTTTCATTGCGAAATTGAGGTGCGACCATGTTACGTTTTGAGCCGTTTCCTGCCGCAGGCACTAGGCAGACCCACGCAAGTGAGGTACCATTTTTCTCAGAAGACTTTGGAGAACGCAGGGTGGGAGGAAATTTGTTGATCCACGCAGATTCTAGAACTTTCCACCACAGAAATGTGAGGAAAATGCATTTTTTTTGTAAATATTTTAGATTTGCAAGGGATTCTGGGTAACAGAACCTGGTCGGAGGCAGTCGAGTCACCTAATCCTGAATTCCCCTGGGTGTCTAGTTTTCAAACATGTATAGGTTTGCTAGGTTTCCCTAGGTGCCGGCAGAGCTAGGGTTCAAATACGACAGGTAGGCACTTTGCCAAAAAAAGCCCATTTTTCACTGCAATATTGAGGTGCGACCACGTTGCGTTTTGCGCCGTTTCCTGACGCAGGCACTCGGCAGACCCATGGAAGTGAGGTACCATTTTTCTCAGAAGACTTTGGGGAACGCGGGGTGGGAGGAAATTTGTTGATCCACGCAGATTCCAGAACTTTCCACCACAGAAATGTGAGCAAAATGCGTTTTTTTGTGTCAATTGTTTAGATTTGCAAGGGATTCTGGGTAACAGAACCTGGTGGGAGGCAGTCGAGTCACCCCATCCTGAAATCCCCTGGGTGTCTAGTTTTAAAAAATGTATAGGTTTGCTAGGTTTCCCTAGGTGCCGGCAGAGCTAGGGTTAAAAAACGACAGGTAGCACTTTGCCAAAAAAGGCCCATTTTTCACTGCGAAATTGAGGTGCGACCACTTTGCGTTTTGCGCTGCTTCCTGACGCAGGCCCTAGGCAGACCCACGCAAGTGAGGTACCATTTTTCTCAGAAGACTTTGGGAAACGCGGGGTGGGAGGAAATTTGTTGATCCACGCAGATTCCAGAACTTTCCACCACAGAAATGTGAGGAAAATGCAATATTTGTTGTCAATTTTTTAGCTTTGCAAGGGATTCTGGGTAACAGAACCTGGTTGGAGGCAGTCGAGTGACACCATCCTGAATTCCCTGGGTGTCTAGTTTTCAAAAATGTATAGGTTTGCTAGGTTTCCCTAGGTGCCGACAGAGCTAGGGTTCAAATACGAAAGTTAGGCACTTTGCAAAAAAGGCGCATTTTTCATTGCGAAATTGAGGTGCGACCATGTTACGTTTTGAGCCGTTTCCTGCCGCAGGCACTAGGCAGACCCACGCAAGTGAGGTACCATTTTTCTCAGAAGACTTTGGAGAACGCGGGGTGGGAGGAAATTTGTTGATCCACGCAGATTCTAGAACTTTCCACCACAGAAATGTGAGGAAAATGCATTTTTTTTGTAAATATTTTAGATTTGCAAGGGATTCTGGGTAACAGAACCTGGTGTGAGGCAGTCGAGTAACACCATCCTGAATTCCCCTGGGTGTCTAGTTTTCAAACATGTATAGGTTTGCTAGGTTTCCCTAGGTGCCGGCAGAGCTAGGGTTCAAATATGACAGGTAGGCACTTTGCCAAAAAAAGCCTATTTTTCACTGCGAAATTGAGGTGCGACCACGTTGCGTTTTACGCCGTTTCCTGATGCAGGCACTCTGCAGACCCATGCAAGTGAGGTACCATTTTTCTCAGAAGACTTTGGGGAATGCGGGGTGGGAGGAAATTTGTTGATCCACGCAGATTCCAGAACTTTCCACCACAGAAATGTGAGCAAAATGTGTTTTTTTGTGTCAATTTTTTAGCTTGGCAAGGGATTCTGGGTAACAGAACCTGGTGTGAGGCAGTCGAGTCACCCCATCCTGAAATCCCCTGGGTGTCTAGTTTTAAAAAATGTATAGGTTTGCTAGGTTTCCCTAGGTGCCGGCAGAGCTAGGGTTAAAAAACGACAGGTAGCACTTTGCCAAAAAAGGCCAATTTTTCACTGCGAAATTGAGGTGCGACCACGTTGCATTTTGCGCTGCTTCCTGACGCAGGCACTAGGCAGACCCACGCAAGTGAGGTACCATTTTTCTCAGAAGACTTTGGGCAACGCGGGGTGGGAGGAAATTTGTTGATCCACGCAGATTCCAGAACTTTCCACCACAGAAATGTGAGGAAAATGCAATTTTTGTTGTCAATTTTTTAGCTTTGCAAGGGATTCTGGGTAACAGAACCTGGTTGGAGGCAGTCGAGTCACACCATCCTGAATTCCCTGGGTGTCTAGTTTTCAAAAATGTATAGGTTTGCTAGGTTTCCCTAGGTGCCGACAGAGCTAGGGTTCAAATACGACAGTTAGGCACTTTGCCAATAAGGCGAATTTTTCATTGCGAAATTGAGGTGCGACCATGTTACGTTTTGAGCCGTTTCCTGCCGCAGGCACTAGGCAGACCCACGCAAGTGAGGTACTATTTTTCTCAGAAGACTTTGGAAACGCGGGGTGGGAGGAAATGTGTTGATCCACGCAGATTCTAGAACTTTCCACCACAGAAATGTGAGGAAAATGCATTTTTTTTGTAAATATTTTAGGTTTGCAGGGGATTCTGGGTAACAGAACCTGGTGTGAGGCAGTCGAGTAACACCATCCTGAATTCCCCTGGGTGTCTAGTTTTCAAACATGTATAGGTTTGCTAGGTTTCCCTAGGTGCCGGCAGAGCTAGGGTTCAAATATGACAGGTAGGCACTTTGCCAAAAAAAGCCTATTTTTCACTGCGAAATTGAGTTGCGACCACGTTGCGTTTTGCGCCGTTTCCTGATGCAGGCACTCGGCAGACCCATGCAAGTGAGGTACCATTTTTCTCAGAAGACTTTGGGGAACGCAGGGTGGGAGGAAATTTGTTGATCCACGCAGATTTCAGAATTTTCCACCACAGAAATGTGAGCAAAATGTGTTTTTTGTGTCAATTTGTTAGCTTTGCAAGGGATTCTGGGTAACAGAACCTGGTGGGAGGCAGTCGAGTCACCCCATCCTAAATTCCCCTGGGTGTCTAGTTTTCAAAAATATATAGGTTTGCTAGGTTTCCCTAGGTGCCGGCAGAGCTAGGGTTAAAAAACGACAGGTAGCACTTTGCCAAAAAAGGCCAATTTTTCACTGCGAAATTGAGGTGCGGCCACGTTGCGTTTTGCGCTGCTTCCTTACGCAGGCACGAGGCAGACCCACGCAAGTGAGGTACCATTTTTCTCAGAAGACTTTGGGCAACGCGGGGTGGGAGGAAATTTGTTGATCCACGCAGATTCCAGAACTTTCCACCACAGAAAAGTGAGGAAAATGCAATTTTTGTTGTCAATTTTTTAGCTTTGCAAGGGATTCTGGGTAACAGAACCTGGTTGGAGGCAGTCGAGTCACCCCATCCTGAATTCCCTGGGTGTCTAGTTTTCAAAAATGTATAGGTTTGTTAGGTTTCCCTAGGTGCTGACAGAGCTAGGGTTCAAATACGACAGGTAGGCACTTTGCCAAAAAGGCGCATTTGTCACTGCGAAATTGAGGTGAGACCATGTTACGTTTTGCGCCGTTTCCTGCCGCAGGCACTAGGCAGACCCACGCAAGTGAGGTACCATTTTTCTCAGAAGACTTTGGAGAACGCGGGGTGGGAGGAAATTTGTTGATCCACGCAGATTCTAGAACTTTCCACCACAGAAATGTGAGGAAAATTCCTTTTTTTTTGTAAATATTTTAGCTTTGCAAGGGATTCTGGGTAACAGAACCTGGTGGGAGGCAGTCGAGTAACACCATCCTGAATTCCCCTGGGTGTCTAGTTTTCAAACATGTATAGGTTTGCTAGGTTTCCCTAGGTGCCGGCAGAGCTAAGGTTCAAATACGACAGTTCGGCACTTTGCCAAAAAAGGCCCATTTTTCACTGCGAAATTGAGGTGCGACCACGTTGCGTTTTGCGCCGTTTCCTGATGCAGGCACTAAGTAGACCCACACAAGTGAGGTACCATTTTCTCAGAAGACTTTGGGGAACGCGGGGTGAGAGGAAATTTGTTGATCCACGCAGATTCCAGAACTTGCAACCACAGAAATGTGAGGAAAATGAGTTTATTTGTAAATTTTTTAGCTTTTCAAGGGATTCTGGGTAACAGAACCTGGTGGGTGGCAGTCGAGTCACCCCATCCTGAATTCCCCTGGGTGTCTAGCTTTCAAAAATGTATAGGTTTGCTAGGTTTTCCTTGGTGCCGGCAGAGCTAGGGTTAAAAAACGACAGGTAGGCACTTTGCCAAAAAAGGCCCATTTTTCACTGCGAAATTGAGGTGCGACCACGTTGCGTTTTGCGCTGTTTCCTGACGCAGGCACTAGGCAGACCCATGTAAGTGAGGTACCATTTTTCTCAGAAGACTTTGGGCAACGCGGGGTGGGAGGAAATTTATTGATCCACGCAGATTCCAGAACTTTCCACCACAGAAATGTGAGGAAAATGCGTTTTTTTGTCAATTTTTTAGCTTTCCAAGGGATTCTGGGTAACAGAACCTGGTCGGAAGCAGTTGATTCACCCCATCCTGAATTTCCCTGGGTGTCTACTTTTCAAAAATGTAAAGGTTTGCTAGGTTTCCCTAGGTGCCGGCAGGGCTAGGGTTAAAAAACGACAGGTAGGCACTTTGCCAAAAAAGGCCAATTTTTCACTGCGAAATTGAGGTGCGACCACGTTGCGTTTTGCGCCGTTTCCTGACGCAGGCACTAGGTAAACCCACACAAGTGAGGTACCATTTTTCTCAGAAGACTTTGGGGAACGCGGGGTGGGAGGAAATTTGTTGATCCACGCAGATTCCAGAACTTTCCACCACAGAAATGTGAGGAAAATGCGTTTTTTTGTTCAATTGTTTAGATTTGCAAGGGATTCTGGGTAACAGAACCTGGTTGGAGGCAGTCGAGTCACCCCATCCTGAATTCCCTGGGTGTCTAGTTTTCAAAAATGTATAGGTTTGCTAGGTTTTCCTAGGTGCCGGCAGAGCTAGGGTTAAAAACGACAGGTAGGCACTTTGCCAAAAAAAGCCCATTTTTCACTGCGAAATTGAGGTGCGACCACGTTGCGTTTTGCGCCGTTTCCTGATGCAGGCACTCGGCAGACCCATGCAAGTGAGGTACCATTTTTCTCTGAAGACTTTGGGGAACGCGGGGTGGGAGGAAATTTGTTGATCCACGCAGATTCCAGAACTTTCCACCACAGAAATGTGAGCAAAATGCGTTTTTTTGTGTCAATTGTTTAGCTTTGCAAGGAATTCTGGGTAACAGAACCTGGTGGGAGGCAGTCGAGTCACCCCATCCTAAATTCCCCTGGGTGTTTTGTTTTCAAACATGTATAGGTTTGCTAGGTTTCCCTAGGTGCCGGCAGAGCTAGGGTTCAAATACGACAGGTAGGCACTTTGCCAAAAAAGGCCAATTTTTCACTGCGAAATTGAGGTGCGACCACGTTGTGTTTTGCGCCGTTTCCTGATGCAGGCACTAGGTAGACCCACGCAAGTGAAGTACCATTTTCTAAGAAGACTTTGGGGAACGCGGGGTGAGAGGAAATTTGTTTTTCCACGCAGATTCCAGAACTTTCCACCACAGAAATGTGAGGGAAATGTGTTTTTTTTGTAAATTTTGTAGCTTTCCAAGGGATTCTGGGTAACAGAACCTGGTCGGAGGCAGTCGAGTCACCCAATCCTGAATTCCCCTGGGTGTCTAGTTTTCAAACATGTATAGGTTTGCTAGGTTTCCCTAGGTGCCGGCAGAGCTAGGGTTCAAATACGACAGGTAGGCACTTTGCCAAAAAAAGCCCATTTTTCACTGCAAAATTGAGGTGCGACCACGTTGCGTTTTGCGCCATTTCCTGACGCAGGCACTCGGCAGACCCATGCAAGTGAGGTACCATTTTTCTCAGAAGACTTTGGGGAACGCGGGGTGGGAGGAAATTTGTTGATCCACGCAGATTCCATTACATTCCACCACAGAAATGTGAGCAAAATGCGTTTTTTTGTGTCAATTTTTTAGATTTGCAAGGGATTCTGGGTAACAGAACCTGGTGGGAGGCAGTCGAGTCACCCCATCCTGAAATCCCCTGGGTGTCTAGTTTTAAAAAATGTATAGGTTTGCTAGGTTTCCCTAGGTGCCGGCAGAGCTAGGGTTAAAAAACGACAGGTAGCACTTTGCCAAAAAAGGCCCATTTTTCACTGCGAAATTGAGGTGCGACCACGTTGCGTTTTGCGCTGCTTCCTGACGCAGGCACTAGGCAGACCCACGCAAGTGAGGTACCATTTTTCTCAGAAGACTTTGGGCAACGCGGGGTGGGAGGAAATTTGTTGGTCCACGCAGATTCCAGAACTTTCCACCACAGAAATGTGAGGAAAATGCAATTTTTGTTGTCAATTTTTTAGCTTTGCAAGGGATTCTGGGTAACAGAACCTGGTTGGAGGCAGTCGAGTCACACCATCCTGAATTCCCTGGGTGTCTAGTTTTCAAAAATGTATAGGTTTGCTAGGTTTCCCTAGGTGCCGACAGAGCTAGGGTTCAAATACGACAGGTAGGCACTTTGCCAAAAAGGCGCATTTTTCATTGCGAAATTGAGGTGCGACCATGTTAGGTTTTGAGCCGTTTCCTGCCGCAGGCACTAGGCAGACCCACGCAAGTGAGGTACCATTTTTCTCAGAAGACTTTGGAGAACGCGGGGTGGGAGGAAATTTGTTGATCCACGCAGATTCTAGAACTTTCACCACAGAAATGTGAGGAAAATGCATTTGTTTTGTAAATATTTTAGCTTTGCAAGGGATTCTGGGTAACAGAACCTGGTGTGAGGCAGTCGAGTAACACCATCCTGAATTCCCCTGGGTGTCTAGTTTTCAAACATGTATAGGTTTGCTAGGTTTCCCTAGGTGCCGGCAGAGCTAGAGTTCAAATATGACAGGTAGGCACTTTGCCAAAAAAAGCCTATTTTTCAATGCGAAATTGAGGTGCGACCACGTTGCGTTTTGCGCCGTTTCCTGATGCAGGCACTCGGCAGACCCATGCAAGTGAGGTACCATTTTTCTCAGAAGACTTTGGGGAACGTGGGGTGGGAGGAAATTTGTTGATCCACGCAGATTCCAGAACTTTCCACCACAGAAATGTGAGCAAAATGTGTTTTTTTGTGTCAATTTTTTAGCTTTGCAAGGGATTCTGGGTAACAGAACCTGGTGCGAGGCAGTCGAGTCACCCCATCCTGAATTCCCCTGGGTGTCTAGTTTTCAAAAATATATAGGTTTGCTAGGTTTACCTAGGTGCCGGCAGAGCTAGGGTTAAAAAACGACAGGTAGCACTTTGCCAAAAAAGGCAAATTTTTCACTGCGAAATTGAGGTGCGGCCACGTTGCGTTTTGCGCTGCTTCCTTACGCAGGCACTAGGCAGACCCACGCAAGTGAGGTACCATTTTTCTCAGAAGACTTTGGGCAACGCGGGGTGGGAGGAAATTTGTTGATCCACGCAGATTCCAGAACTTTCCACCACAGAAATGTGAGGAAAATGCAATTTTTGTTGTCAATTTTTTAGCTTTGCAAGGGATTCTGGGTAACAGAACCTGGTTGGAGGCAGTCGAGTCACCCCATCCTGAATTCCCTGGGTGTCTAGTTTTAAAAAATGTATAGGTTTGCTAGGTTTCCCTAGGTGCCGACAGAGCTAGGGTTCAAATACGACAGGTAGGCACTTTGCCAAAAAGGCGCATTTTTCACTGCGAAATTGAGGTGAGACCATGTTACGTTTTGCGCCGTTTCCTGCCGCAGGCACTAGGCAGACCCATGCAAGTGAGGTACCATTTTTCTCAGAAGACCTTGGAGAACGCGGGGTGGGAGGAAATTTGTTGATCCACGCAGATTCTAGAACTTTCCACCACAGAAATGTGAGGAAAATTCCTTTTTTTTGTAAATATTTTAGCTTTGCAAGGGATTCTGGGTAACAGAACCTGGTGGGAGGCAGTCGAGTAACACCATCCTGAATTCCCCTGGGTGTCTAGTTCTCAAACATGTATAGGTTTGCTAGGTTTCCCTAGGTGCCGGCAGAGCTAAGGTTCAAATACGACAGTTCGGCACTTTGCCAAAAAAGGCCCATTTTTCACTGCGAAATTGAGGTGCGACCAAGTTGCGTTTTGCGCCGTTACCTGATGCAGGCACTAAGTAGACCCACGCAAGTGAGGTACCATTTTCTCAGAAGACTTTGGGGAACGCGGGGTGAGAGGAAATTTGTTGATCCACGCAGATTCCAGAACTTTCAACCACAGAAATGTGAGGAAAATGAGTTTATTTGTCAATTTTTTAGCTTTGCAAGGGATTCTGGGTAACAGAACCTGGTGGGTGGCAGTCGAGTCACCCCATCCTGAATTCCCCTGGGTGTCTAGTTTTCAAAAATGTATAGGTTTGCTAGGTTTTCCTTGGTGCCGGCAGAGCTAGGGTTAAAAAACGACAGGTAGGCACTTTGCCAAAAAAGGCCCATTTTTCACTGCGAAATTGAGGTGCGACCACGTTGCGTTTTGCGCTGTTTCCTGATGCAGGCACTAGGCAGACCCATGTAAGTGAGGTACCATTTTTCTCGAAAGACTTTGGGCAACGCGGGGTGGGAGGAAATTTATTGATCCACGCAGATTCCAGAACTTTCCACCACAGAAATGTGAGGAAAATGCGTTTTTTTGTCAATTTTTTAGCTTTCCAAGGGATTCTGGGTAACAGAACCTGGTGGGAGGCAGTCGAGTAACACCATTCTGAATTCCCCTGGCTGTCTAGTTTTCAAACATGTATAGGTTTGCTAGGTTTCCCTAGGTGCCGGCAGAGCTAAGGTTCAAATACGACAGTTCGGCACTTTGCCAAAAAAGGCCCATTTTTCACTGCGAAATAGAGGTGCGACCACATTGCGTTTTGCGCCGTTTCCTGATGCAGGCACTAAGTAGACCCACGCAAGTGAGGTACCATTTTCTCAGAAGACTTTGGGGAACGCGGGGTGAGAGGAAATTTGTTGATCCACGCAGATTCCAGAACTTTCAACCACAGAAATGTGAGGAAAATGAGTTTATTTGTCAATTTTTTAGCTTTGCAAGGGATTCTGGGTAACAGAACCTGGTGGGTGGCAGTCGAGTCACCCCATCCTGAATTCCCCTGGGTGTCTAGTTTTCAAAAATGTATAGGTTTGCTAGGTTTTCCTTGGTGCCGGCAGAGCTAGGGTTAAAAAACGACAGGTAGGCACTTTGCCAAAAAAGGCCCATTTTTCACTGCGAAATTGAGGTGCGACCACGTTGCGTTTTGCGCTGTTTCCTGACGCAGGCACTAGGCAGACCCATGTAAGTGAGGTACCATTTTTCTCAGAAGACGTTGGGCAACGCGGGGTGGGAGGAAATTTGTTGATCCACGCAGATTCCAGAACTTTCCACCACAGAAATGTGAGGAAAATGCGTTTTTTTGTTCAATTGTTTAGGTTTGCAAGGGATTCTGGGTAACAGAACCTTGTGGGAGGTAGTCGAGTCACCCCATCCTGAATTTCCCTGGGTGTCTAGTTTTCAAACATGTATAGGTTTGCTAGGTTTCCCTAGGTGCCGGCAGAGCTAGGGTTCAAATACGACAGGTAGGCACTTTGCCAAAAAAGCCCATTTTTCACTGCGAAATTGAGGTGCGACCACGTTGCGTTTTGCGCCGTTTCCTGATGCAGGCACTCGGCAGACCCATGCAAGTGAGGTACCATTTTTCTCAGACGACTTTGGGGAACGCGGGGTGGGAGGAAATTTGTTGATCCACGCAGATTCCAGAACTTTCCAACCACAGAAATGTGAGGAAAATGCAATTTTTGTTGTCAATTGTTTAGCTTTGCAAGGGATTCTGGGTAACAGAACCTGGTGGGAGGCAGTCGAGTCACCCCATCCTAAATTCCCCTGGGTGTCTAATTTTCAAACATGTATAGGTTTGCTAGGTTTCCCTAGGTGCCGGCAGAGCTAAGGTTCAAATACGACAGTTCGGCACTTTGCCAAAAAAGGCCAATTTTTCACTGCGAAATTGAGGTGCGACCAAGTTGCGTTTTGCGCCGTTACCTGATGCAGGCACTAAGTAGACCCACGCAAGTGAGGTACCATTTTCTCAGAAGACTTTGGGGAACGCGGGGTGAGAGGAAATTTGTTGATCCACGCAGATTCCAGAACTTTCAACCACAGAAATGTGAGGAAAATGAGTTTATTTGTCAATTTTTTAGCTTTGCAAGGGATTCTGGGTAACAGAACCTGGTGGGTGGCAGTCGAGTCACCCCATCCTGAATTCCCCTGGGTGTCTAGTTTTCAAAAATGTATAGGTTTGCTAGGTTTTCCTTGGTGCCGGCAGAGCTAGGGTTAAAAAACGACAGGTAGGCACTTTGCCAAAAAAGGCCCATTTTTCACTGCGAAATTGAGGTGCGACCACGTTGCGTTTTGCGCTGTTTCCTGATGCAGGCACTAGGCAGACCCATGTAAGTGAGGTACCATTTTTCTCGAAAGACTTTGGGCAACGCGGGGTGGGAGGACATTTATTGATCCACGCAGATTCCAGAACTTTCCACCACAGAAATGTGAGGAAAATTCGTTTTTTTGTCAATTTTTTAGCTTTCCAAGGGATTCTGGGTAACAGAACCTGGTGGGAGGCAGTCGAGTAACACCATTCTGAATTCCCCTGGCTGTCTAGTTTTCAAACATGTATAGGTTTGCTAGGTTTCCCTAGGTGCCGGCAGAGCTAAGGTTCAAATACGACAGTTCGGCACTTTGCCAAAAAAGGCCCATTTTTCACTGCGAAATAGAGGTGCGACCACATTGCGTTTTGCGCCGTTTCCTGATGCAGGCACTAAGTAGACCCACGCAAGTGAGGTACCATTTTCTCAGAAGACTTTGGGGAACGCGGGGTGAGAGGAAATTTGTTGATCCACGCAGATTCCAGAACTTTCAACCACAGAAATGTGAGGAAAATGAGTTTATTTGTCAATTTTTTAGCTTTGCAAGGGATTCTGGGTAACAGAACCTGGTGGGTGGCAGTCGAGTCACCCCATCCTGAATTCCCCTGGGTGTCTAGTTTTCAAAAATGTATAGGTTTGCTAGGTTTTCCTTGGTGCCGGCAGAGCTAGGGTTAAAAAACGACAGGTAGGCACTTTGCCAAAAAAGGCCCATTTTTCACTGCGAAATTGAGGTGCGACCACGTTGCGTTTTGCGCTGTTTCCTGACGCAGGCACTAGGCAGACCCATGTAAGTGAGGTACCATTTTTCTCAGAAGACGTTGGGCAACGCGGGGTGGGAGGAAATTTGTTGATCCACGCAGATTCCAGAACTTTCCACCACAGAAATGTGAGGAAAATGCGTTTTTTTGTTCAATTGTTTAGGTTTGCAAGGGATTCTGGGTAACAGAACCTTGTGGGAGGTAGTCGAGTCACCCCATCCTGAATTTCCCTGGGTGTCTAGTTTTCAAACATGTATAGGTTTGCTAGGTTTCCCTAGGTGCCGGCAGAGCTAGGGTTCAAATACGACAGGTAGGCACTTTGCCAAAAAAGCCCATTTTTCACTGCGAAATTGAGGTGCGACCACGTTGCGTTTTGCGCCGTTTCCTGATGCAGGCACTCGGCAGACCCATGCAAGTGAGGTACCATTTTTCTCAGACGACTTTGGGGAACGCGGGGTGGGAGGAAATTTGTTGATCCACGCAGATTCCAGAACTTTCCAACCACAGAAATGTGAGGAAAATACAATTTTTGTTGTCAATTGTTTAGCTTTGCAAGGGATTCTGGGTAACAGAACCTGGTGGGAGGCAGTCGAGTCACCCCATCCTAAATTCCCCTGGGTGTCTAGTTTTCAAACATGTATAGGTTTGCTAGGTTTCCCTAGGTGCCGGCAGAGCTAAGGTTCAAATACGACAGTTCGGCACTTTGCCAAAAAAGGCCAATTTTTCACTGCGAAATTGAGGTGCGACCACGTTGTGTTTTGCGCCGTTTCCTGATGCAGGCACTAGGTAGACCCACGCAAGTGAAGTACCATTTTCTCAGAAGACTTTGGGGAACGCGGGGTGAGAGGAAATTTGTTTTTCCACGCAGATTCCAGAACTTTCCACCACAGAAATGTGAGGAAAATGCGTTTTTTTTGTCAATTTTGTAGCTTTCCAAGGGATTCTGGGTAACAGAACCTGGTCGGAGGCAGTCGAGTCACCCAATCCTGAATTCCCCTGGATGTCTAGTTTTCAAACATGTATAGGTTTGCTAGGTTTCCCTAGGTGCCGGCAGAGCTAGGGTTCAAATACGACAGGTAGGCACTTTGCCAAAAAAAGCCCATTTTTCACTGCAAAATTGAGGTGCGACCACGTTGCGTTTTGCGCCGTTTCCTGACGCAGGCACTCGGCAGACCCATGCAAGTGAGGTACCATTTTTCTCAGAAGACTTTGGGGAACGTGGGGTGGGAGGAAATTTGTTGATCCACGCAGATTCCAGAACTTTCCACCACAGAAATGTGAGCAAAAATGCGTTTTTTTGTGTAAATTGTTTAGATTTGCAAGGGATTCTGGGTAACAGAACCTGGTGGGAGGCAGTCGAGTCACCCCATCCTGAAATCCCCTGGGTGTCTAGTTTTAAAAAATGTATAGGTTTGCTAGGTTTCCCTAGGTGCCGGCAGAGCTAGGGTTAAAAAACGACAGGTAGCACTTTGCCAAAAAAGGCCCATTTTTCACTGCGAAATTGAGGTGCGACCACTTTGCGTTTTGCGCTGCTTCCTGACGCAGGCACTAGGCAGACCCACGCAAGTGAGGTACCATTTTTCTCAGAAGACTTTGGGCAACGCGGGGTGGGAGGAAATTTGTTGATCCACGCAGATTCCAGAACTTTCCACCACAGAAATGTGAGGAAAATGCAATTTTTGTTGTCAATTTTTTAGCTTTGCAAGGGATTCTGGGTAACAGAACCTGGTTGGAGGCAGTCAAGTCACACCATCCTGAATTCCCTGGGTGTCTAGTTTTCAAAAATGTATAGGTTTGCTAGGTTTCCCTAGGTGCCGACAGAGCTAGGAATCAAATATGACAGGTAGGCACTTTGCCAAAAAGGCGCATTTTTCATTTCGAAATTGAGGTGCGACCATGTTACGTTTTGAGCCGTTTCCTGCCGCAGGCACTAGGCAGACCCACGCAAGTGAGGTACCATTTTTCTCAGAAGACTTTGGAGAACGCGGGGTGGGAGGAAATTTGTTGATCCACGCAGATTCTAGAACTTTCCACCACAGAAATGTGAGGAAAATTCCTTTTTTTGGTAAATATTTTAGCTTTGCAAGGGATTCTGGGTAACAGAACCTGGTGGGAGGCAGTCGAGTAACACCATCCTGAATTCCCCTGGGTGTCTAGTTTTCAAACATGTATAGGTTTGCTAGGTTTTCCTAGGTGCCGGCAGAGCTAAGGTTCAAATACGACAGTTCGGCACTTTGCCAAAAAAGGCCCATTTTTCACTGCGAAATTGAGGTGCGACCACGTTGCGTTTTGCGCCGTTTCCTGATGCAGGCACTAAGTAGACCCACGCAAGTGAGGTACCATTTTCTCAGAAGACTTTGGGGAACGCGGGGTGAGAGGAAATTTGTTGATCCACGCAGATTCCAGAACTTGCAACCACAGAAATGTGAGGAAAATGAGTTTATTTGTAAATTTTTTAGCTTTGCAAGGGATTCTGGGTAACAGAACCTGGTGGGTGGCAGTCGAGTCACCCCATCCTGAATTCCCCTGGGTGTCTAGCTTTCAAAAATGTATAGGTTTGCTAGGTTTTCCTTGGTGCCGGCAGAGCTAGGGTTAAAAAACGACAGGTAGGCACTTTGCCAAAAAAGGCCCATTTTTCACTGCGAAATTGAGGTGCGACCACGTTGCGTTTTGCGCTGTTTCCTGACGCAGGCACTAGGCAGACCCATGTAAGTGAGGTACCATTTTTCTCAGAAGACTTTGGGCAACGCGGGGTGGGAGGAAATTTATTGATCCACGCAGATTCCAGAACTTTCCACCACAGAAATGTGAGGAAAATGCGTTTTTTTGTCAATTTTTTAGCTTTCCAAGGGATTCTGGGTAACAGAACCTGGTCGGAGGCAGTCGAGTCACCCAATCCTGAATTCCCCTGGGTGTCTAGTTTTCAAACATGTATAGGTTTGCTAGGTTTCCCTAGGTGCCGGCAGAGCTAGGGTTCAAATACGACAGGTAGGCACTTTGCCAAAAAAAGCCCATTTTTCACTGCAAAATTGAGGTGCGACCACGTTGCGTTTTGCGCCATTTCCTGACGCAGGCACTCGGCAGACCCATGCAAGTGAGGTACCATTTTTCTCAGAAGACTTTGGGGAACGCGGGGTGGGAGGAAATTTGTTGATCCACGCAGATTCCAGAACATTCCACCACAGAAATGTGAGCAAAATGCGTTTTTTTGTGTCAATTTTTTAGATTTGCAAGGGATTCTGGGTAACAGAACCTGGTGGGAGGCAGTCGAGTCACCCCATCCTGAAATCCCCTGGGTGTCTAGTTTTAAAAAATGTATAGGTTTGCTAGGTTTCCCTAGGTGCCGGCAGAGCTAGGGTTAAAAAACGACAGGTAGCACTTTGCCAAAAAAGGCCCATTTTTCACTGCGAAATTGAGGTGCGACCACGTTGCGTTTTGCGCTGCTTCCTGACGCAGGCACTAGGCAGACCCACGCAAGTGAGGTACCATTTTTCTCAGAAGACTTTGGGCAACGCGGGGTGGGAGGAAATTTGTTGGTCCACGCAGATTCCAGAACTTTCCACCACAGAAATGTGAGGAAAATGCAATTTTTGTTGTCAATTTTTTAGCTTTGCAAGGGATTCTGGGTAACAGAACCTGGTTGGAGGCAGTCGAGTCACCCCATCCTGAATTCCCTGGGTGTCTAGTTTTCAAAAATGTATAGGTTTGCTAGGTTTTCCTAGGTGCCGGCAGAGCTAGGGTTAAAAACGACAGGTAGGCACTTTGCCAAAAAAAGCCCATTTTTCACTGCGAAATTGAGGTGCGACCACGTTGCGTTTTGCGCCGTTTCCTGATGCAGGCACTCTGCAGACCCATGCAAGTGAGGTACCATTTTTCTCTGAAGACTTTGGGGAACGCGGGGTGGGAGGAAATTTGTTGATCCACGCAGATTCCAGAACTTTCCACCACAGAAATGTGAGCAAAATGCGTTTTTTTGTGTCAATTGTTTAGCTTTGCAAGGGATTCTGGGTAACAGAACCTGGTGGGAGGCAGTCGAGTCACCCCATCCTAAATTCCCCTGGGTGTTTTGTTTTCAAACATG
Source organism: Lissotriton helveticus (assembly GCF_964261635.1). NCBI lineage: Eukaryota > Metazoa > Chordata > Amphibia > Caudata > Salamandridae > Lissotriton > Lissotriton helveticus. The sequence goes on along the minus strand of NC_136071.1, from coordinate 746,764,194 downwards.
TATAGGTTTGCTAGGTTTCCCTAGGTGCCGGCAGAGCTAGGGTTCAAATACGACAGGTAGGCACTTTGCCAAAAAAAGCCCATTTTTCACTGCAAAATTGAAGTGCGACCACGTTGCGTTTTGCGCCGTTTCCTGACGCAGGCACTCGGCAGACCCATGCAAGTGAGGTACCATTTTTCTCAGAAGACTTTGGGGAACGCGGGGTGGGAGGAAATTTGTTGATCCACGCAGATTCCAGAACTTTCCACCACAGAAATGTGAGGAAAATGCAATTTTTGTTGTAATTTTTTAGCTTTGCAAGGGATTCTGGGTAACAGAACCTAGTTGGAGGCAGTCGAGTCACACCATCCTGAATTCCCTGGGTGTCTAGTTTTCAAAAATGTATAGGTTTGCTAGGTTTCCCTAGGTGCCGACAGAGCTAGGGTTCAAATACGACAGGTAGGCACTTTGCCAAAAAGGCGCATTTTTCATTGCGAAATTGAGGTGCGACCATGTTACGTTTTGAGCCGTTTCCTGCCGCAGGCACTAGGCAGACCCACGCAAGTGAGGTACCATTTTTCTCAGAAGACTTTGGAGAACGCGTGGTGGGAGGACATTTGTTGATCCACGCAGATTCTAGAACTTTCCACCACAGAAATGTGAGGAAAATGCATTTTTTTTGTAAATATTTTAGCTTTGCAAGGGATTCTGGGTAACAGAACCTGGTGTGAGGCAGTCGAGTAACACCATCCTGAATTCCCCTGGGTGTCTAGTTTTCAAACATGTATAGTTTTGCTAGGTTTCCCTAGGTGCCGGCAGAGCTAGGGTTCAAATATGACAGGTAGGCACTTTGCCAAAAAAAGCCAATTTTTCACTGCGAAATTGAGGTGCGACCACGTTGTGTTTTGCGCCGTTTCCTGATGCAGGCACTAGGTAGACCCACGCAAGTGAAGTACCATTTTCTAAGAAGACTTTGGGGAACGCGGGGTGAGAGGAAATTTGTTTTTCCACGCAGATTCCAGAACTTTCCACCACAGAAATGTGAGGAAAATGTGTTTTTTTTGTCAATTTTGTAGCTTTCCAAGGGATTCTGGGTAACAGAACCTGGTCGGAGGCAGTCGAGTCACCCAATCCTGAATTCCCCTGGGTGTCTAGTTTTCAAACATGTATAGGTTTGCTAGGTTTCCCTAGGTGCCGGCAGAGCTAGGGTTCAAATACGACAGGTAGGCACTTTGCCAAAAAAAGCCCATTTTTCACTGCAAAATTGAGGTGCGACCACGTTGCGTTTTGCGCCATTTCCTGACGCAGGCACTCGGCAGACCCATGCAAGTGAGGTACCATTTTTCTCAGAAGACTTTGGGGAACGCGGGGTGGGAGGAAATTTGTTGATCCACGCAGATTCCAGAACATTCCACCACAGAAATGTGAGCAAAATGCGTTTTTTTGTGTCAATTTTTTAGATTTGCAAGGGATTCTGGGTAACAGAACCTGGTGGGAGGCAGTCGAGTCACCCCATCCTGAAATCCCCTGGGTGTCTAGTTTTAAAAAATGTATAGGTTTGCTAGGTTTCCCTAGGTGCCGGCAGAGCTAGGGTTAAAAAACGACAGGTAGCACTTTGCCAAAAAAGGCCCATTTTTCACTGCGAAATTGAGGTGCGACCACGTTGCGTTTTGCGCTGCTTCCTGACGCAGGCACTAGGCAGACCCACGCAAGTGAGGTACCATTTTTCTCAGAAGACTTTGGGCAACGCGGGGTGGGAGGAAATTTGTTGGTCCACGCAGATTCCAGAACTTTCCACCACAGAAATGTGAGGAAAATGCAATTTTTGTTGTCAATTTTTTAGCTTTGCAAGGGATTCTGGGTAACAGAACCTGGTTGGAGGCAGTCGAGTCACACCATCCTGAATTCCCTGGGTGTCTAGTTTTCAAAAATGTATAGGTTTGCTAGGTTTCCCTAGGTGCCGACAGAGCTAGGGTTCAAATACGACAGGTAGGCACTTTGCCAAAAAGGCGCATTTTTCATTGCGAAATTGAGGTGCGACCATGTTAGGTTTTGAGCCGTTTCCTGCCGCAGGCACTAGGCAGACCCACGCAAGTGAGGTACCATTTTTCTCAGAAGACTTTGGAGAACGCGGGGTGGGAGGAAATTTGTTGATCCACGCAGATTCTAGAACTTTGCACCACAGAAATGTGAGGAAAATGCATTTGTTTTGTAAATATTTTAGCTTTGCAAGGGATTCTGGGTAACAGAACCTGGTGTGAGGCAGTCGAGTAACACCATCCTGAATTCCCCTGGGTGTCTAGTTTTAAAACATGTATAGGTTTGCTAGGTTTCCCTAGGTGCCGGCAGAGCTAGAGTTCAAATATGACAGGTAGGCACTTTGCCAAAAAAAGCCTATTTTTCAATGCGAAATTGAGGTGCGACCACGTTGCGTTTTGTGCCGTTTCCTGATGCAGGCACTCGGCAGACCCATGCAAGTGAGGTACCATTTTTCTCAGAAGACTTTGGGGAACGTGGGGCGGGAGGAAATTTGTTGATCCACGCAGATTCCAGAACTTTCCACCACAGAAATGTGAGCAAAATGTGTTTTTTTGTGTCAATTTTTTAGCTTTGCAAGGGATTCTGGGTAACAGAACCTGGTGCGAGGCAGTCGAGTCACCCCATCCTGAATTCCCCTGGGTGTCTAGTTTTCAAAAATATATAGGTTTGCTAGGTTTACCTAGGTGCCGGCAGAGCTAGGGTTAAAAAACGACAGGTAGCACTTTGCCAAAAAAGGCAAATTTTTCACTGCGAAATTGAGGTGCGGCCACGTTGCGTTTTGCGCTGCTTCCTTACGCAGGCACTAGGCAGACCCACGCAAGTGAGGTACCATTTTTCTCAGAAGACTTTGGGCAACGCGGGGTGGGAGGAAATTTGTTGATCCACGCAGATTCCAGAACTTTCCACCACAGAAATGTGAGGAAAATGCAATTTTTGTTGTCAATTTTTTAGCTTTGCAAGGGATTCTGGGTAACAGAACCTGGTTGGAGGCAGTCGAGTCACCCCATCCTGAATTCCCTGGGTGTCTAGTTTTAAAAAATGTATAGGTTTGCTAGGTTTCCCTAGGTGCCGACAGAGCTAGGGTTCAAATACGACAGGTAGGCACTTTGCCAAAAAGGCGCATTTTTCACTGCGAAATTGAGGTGAGACCATGTTACGTTTTGCGCCGTTTCCTGCCGCAGGCACTAGGCAGACCCACGCAAGTGAGGTACCATTTTTCTCAGAAGACCTTGGAGAACGCGGGGTGGGAGGAAATTTGTTGATCCACGCAGATTCTAGAACTTTCCACCACAGAAATGTGAGGAAAATTCCTTTTTTTTGTAAATATTTTAGCTTTGCAAGGGATTCTGGGTAACAGAACCTGGTGGGAGGCAGTCGAGTAACACCATCCTGAATTCCCCTGGGTGTCTAGTTTTCAAACATGTATAGGTTTGCTAGGTTTCCCTAGGTGCCGGCAGAGCTAAGGTTCAAATACGACAGTTCGGCACTTTGCCAAAAAAGGCCCATTTTTCACTGCGAAATTGAGGTGCGACCAAGTTGCGTTTTGCGCCGTTACCTGATGCAGGCACTAAGTAGACCCACGCAAGTGAGGTACCATTTTCTCAGAAGACTTTGGGGAACGCGGGGTGAGAGGAAATTTGTTGATCCACGCAGATTCCAGAACTTTCAACCACAGAAATGTGAGGAAAATGAGTTTATTTGTCAATTTTTTAGCTTTGCAAGGGATTCTGGGTAACAGAACCTGGTGGGTGGCAGTCGAGTCACCCCATCCTGAATTCCCCTGGGTGTCTAGTTTTCAAAAATGTATAGGTTTGCTAGGTTTTCCTTGGTGCCGGCAGAGCTAGGGTTAAAAAACGACAGGTAGGCACTTTGCCAAAAAAGGCCCATTTTTCACTGCGAAATTGAGGTGCGACCACGTTGCGTTTTGCGCTGTTTCCTGATGCAGGCACTAGGCAGACCCATGTAAGTGAGGTACCATTTTTCTCGAAAGACTTTGGGCAACGCGGGGTGGGAGGAAATTTATTGATCCACGCAGATTCCAGAACTTTCCACCACAGAAATGTGAGGAAAATGCGTTTTTTTGTCAATTTTTTAGCTTTCCAAGGGATTCTGGGTAACAGAACCTGGTGGGAGGCAGTCGAGTAACACCATTCTGAATTCCCCTGGCTGTCTAGTTTTCAAACATGTATAGGTTTGCTAGGTTTCCCTAGGTGCCGGCAGAGCTAAGGTTCAAATACGACAGTTCGGCACTTTGCCAAAAAAGGCCCATTTTTCACTGCGAAATAGAGGTGCGACCACATTGCGTTTTGCGCCGTTTCCTGACGCAGGCACTAAGTAGACCCACGCAAGTGAGGTACCATTTTCTCAGAAGACTTTGGGGAACGCGGGGTGAGAGGAAATTTGTTGATCCACGCAGATTCCAGAACTTTCAACCACAGAAATGTGAGGAAAATGAGTTTATTTGTCAATTTTTTAGCTTTGCAAGGGATTCTGGGTAACAGAACCTGGTGGGTGGCAGTCGAGTCACCCCATCCTGAATTCCCCTGGGTGTCTAGTTTTCAAAAATGTATAGGTTTGCTAGGTTTTCCTTGGTGCCGGCAGAGCTAGGGTTAAAAAACGACAGGTAGGCACTTTGCCAAAAAAGGCCCATTTTTCACTGCGAAATTGAGGTGCGACCACGTTGCGTTTTGCGCTGTTTCCTGACGCAGGCACTAGGCAGACCCATGTAAGTGAGGTACCATTTTTCTCAGAAGACGTTGGGCAACGCGGGGTGGGAGGAAATTTGTTGATCCACGCAGATTCCAGAACTTTCCACCACAGAAATGTGAGGAAAATGCGTTTTTTTGTTCAATTGTTTAGGTTTGCAAGGGATTCTGGGTAACAGAACCTTGTGGGAGGTAGTCGAGTCACCCCATCCTGAATTTCCCTGGGTGTCTAGTTTTCAAACATGTATAGGTTTGCTAGGTTTCCCTAGGTGCCGGCAGAGCTAGGGTTCAAATACGACAGGTAGGCACTTTGCCAAAAAAGCCCATTTTTCACTGCGAAATTGAGGTGCGACCACGTTGCGTTTTGCGCCGTTTCCTGATGCAGGCACTCGGCAGACCCATGCAAGTGAGGTACCATTTTTCTCAGACGACTTTGGGGAACGCGGGGTGGGAGGAAATTTGTTGATCCACGCAGATTCCAGAACTTTCCAACCACAGAAATGTGAGGAAAATGCAATTTTTGTTGTCAATTGTTTAGCTTTGCAAGGGATTCTGGGTAACAGAACCTGGTGGGAGGCAGTCGAGTCACCCCATCCTAAATTCCCCTGGGTGTCTAGTTTTCAAACATGTATAGGTTTGCTAGGTTTCCCTAGGTGCCGGCAGAGCTAAGGTTCAAATACGACAGTTCGGCACTTTGCCAAAAAAGGCCAATTTTTCACTGCGAAATTGAGGTGCGACCACGTTGTGTTTTGCGCCGTTTCCTGATGCAGGCACTAGGTAGACCCACGCAAGTGAAGTACCATTTTCTCAGAAGACTTTGGGGAACGCGGGGTGAGAGGAAATTTGTTTTTCCACGCAGATTCCAGAACTTTCCACCACAGAAATGTGAGGAAAATGCGGTTTTTTGGCAATTTTGTAGCTTTCCAAGGGATTCTGGGTAACAGAACCTGGTCGGAGGCAGTCGAGTCACCCAATCCTGAATTCCCCTGGATGTCTAGTTTTCAAACATGTATAGGTTTGCTAGGTTTCCCTAGGTGCCGGCAGAGCTAGGGTTCAAATACGACAGGTAGGCACTTTGCCAAAAAAAGCCCATTTTTCACTGCAAAATTGAGGTGCGACCACGTTGCGTTTTGCGCCGTTTCCTGACGCAGGCACTCGGCAGACCCATGCAAGTGAGGTACCATTTTTCTCAGAAGACTTTGGGGAACGTGGGGTGGGAGGAAATTTGTTGATTCACGCAGATTCCAGAACTTTCCACCACAGAAATGTGAGCAAAATGCGTTTTTTTGTGTAAATTGTTTAGATTTGCAAGGGATTCTGGGTAACAGAACCTGGTCGGAGGCAGTCGAGTCACCCCATCCTGAAATCCCCTGGGTGTCTAGTTTTAAAAAATGTATAGGTTTGCTAGGTTTCCCTAGGTGCCGGCAGAGCTAGGGTTAAAAAACGACAGGTAGCACTTTGCCAAAAAAGGCCCATTTTTCACTGCGAAATTGAGGTGCGACCACTTTGCGTTTTGCGCTGCTTCCTGACGCAGGCACTAGGCAGACCCACGCAAGTGAGGTACCATTTTTCTCAGAAGACTTTGGGCAACGCGGGGTGGGAGGAAATTTGTTGATCCACGCAGATTCCAGAACTTTCCACCACAGAAATGTGAGGAAAATGCAATTTTTGTTGTCAATTTTTTAGCTTTGCAAGGGATTCTGGGTAACAGAACCTGGTTGGAGGCAGTCAAGTCACACCATCCTGAATTCCCTGGGTGTCTAGTTTTCAAAAATGTATAGGTTTGCTAGGTTTCCCTAGGTGCCGACAGAGCTAGGAATCAAATATGACAGGTAGGCACTTTGCCAAAAAGGCGCATTTTTCATTTCGAAATTGAGGTGCGACCATGTTACGTTTTGAGCCGTTTCCTGCCGCAGGCACTAGGCAGACCCACGCAAGTGAGGTACCATTTTTCTCAGAAGACTTTGGAGAACGCGGGGTGGGAGGAAATTTGTTGATCCACGCAGATTCTAGAACTTTCCACCACAGAAATGTGAGGAAAATTCCTTTTTTTGGTAAATATTTTAGCTTTGCAAGGGATTCTGGGTAACAGAACCTGGTGTGCGGCAGTCGAGTAACACCATCCTGAATTCCCCTGGGTGTCTAGTTTTCAAACATGTATAGGTTTGCTAGGTTTCCCTAGGTACCGGCAGAGCTAGGGTTCAAATATGACAGGTAGGCACTTTGCCAAAAAAAGCCTATTTTTCACTGCGAAATTGAGGTGCGACCACGTTGCGTTTTGCGCCGTTTCCTGACGCAGGCACTCGGCAGACCCATGCAAGTGAGGTACCATTTTTCTCAGAAGACTTTGGGGAACGCGGGGTGGGAGGAAATTTGTTGATCCACGCAGATTCCAGAACTTTCCACCACAGAAATGAGAGCAAAATGCGTTTTTTTGTGTCAATTGTTTAGCTTTGCAAGGGATTCTGGGTAACAGAACCTGGTGGGAGGCAGTCGAGTCACCCCATCCTAAATTCCCCTGGGTGTCTAGTTTTCAAACATGTATAGGTTTGCTAGGTTTCCCTAGGTGCCGGCAGAGCTAAGGTTCAAATACGACAGTTCGGCACTTTGCCAAAAAAGGCCAATTTTTCACTGCGAAATTGAGGTGCGACCACGTTGTGTTTTGTGCCGTTTCCTGATGCAGGCACTAGGTAGACCCACGCAAGTGAAGTACCATTTTCTCAGAAGACTTTGGGGAACGCGGGGTGAGAGGAAATTTGTTTTTCCAAGCAGATTCCAGAACTTTCCACCACAGAAATGTGAGGAAAATGCGTTTTTTTTGTCAATTTTGTAGCTTTCCAAGGGATTCTGGGTAACAGAACCTGGTCGGAGGCAGTCGAGTCACCCAATCCTGAATTCCCCTGGGTGTCTAGTTTTCAAACATGTATAGGTTTGCTAGATTTCCCTAGGTGCCGGCAGAGCTAGGGTTCAAATACGACAGGTCGGCACTTTGCCAAAAAAAGCCAATTTTTCACTGCAAAATTGAGGTGCGACCACGTTGCGTTTTGCGCCGTTTCCTGATGCATGCACTCGGCAGACCCATGCAAGTGAGGTACCATTTTTCTCAGAAGACTTTGGGGAACGCGGGGTGGGAGGAAATTTGTTGATCCACGCAGATTCCAGAACTTTCCACCACAGAAATGTGAGCAAAATGCATTTTTTTGTGTCCATTTTTTAGAGTTGCAAGGGATTCTGGGTAACAGAACCTGGTGGGAGGCAGTCGAGTCACCCCATCCTGAAATCCCCTGGGTGTCTAGTTTTAAAAAATGTATAGGTTTGCTAGGTTTCCCTAGGTGCCGGCAGAGCTAGGGTTAAAAAACGACAGGTAGCACTTTGCTAAAAAAGGCCCATTTTTCACTGCGAAATTGAGGTGCGACCACGTTGCATTTTGCGCTGCTTCCTGACGCAGGCACTAGGCAGACCCACGCAAGTGAGGTACCATTTTTCTCAGAAGACTTTGGGCAACGCGGGGTGGGAGGAAATTTGTTGGTCCACGCAGATTCCAGAACTTTCCACCACAGAAATGTGAGGAAAATGCAATTTTTGTTGTCAATTTTTTAGCTTTGCAAGGGATTCTGGGTAACAGAACCTGGTTGGAGGCAGTCGAGTCACACCATCCTGAATTCCCTGGGTGTCTAGTTTTCAAAAATGTATAGGTTTGCTAGGTTTCCCTAGGTGCCGGCAGAGCTAGGGTTCAAATATGACAGGTAGGCAGTTTGCCAAAAAAAGCCTATTTTTCACTGCGAAATTGAGGTGCGACCACGTTGCGTTTTGCGCCGTTTCCTGACGCAGGCACTCGGCAGACCCATGCAACTGAGGTACCATTTTTCTCAGAAGACTTTGGGGAACGTGGGGCGGGAGGAAATTTGTTGATCCACGCAGATTCCAGAACTTTCCACCACAGAAATGTGAGCAAAATGTGTTTTTTTGTGTCAATTTTTTAGCTTTGCAAGGGATTCTGGGTAACAGAACCTGGTGCGAGGCAGTCGAGTCACCCCATCCTGAATTCCCCTGGGTGTCTAGTTTTCAAAAATATATAGGTTTGCTAGGTTTACCTAGGTGCCGGCAGAGCTAGGGTTAAAAAACGACAGGTAGCACTTTGCCAAAAAAGGCAAATTTTTCACTGCGAAATTGAGGTGCGGCCACGTTGCGTTTTGCGCTGCTTCCTTACGCAGGCACTAGGCAGACCCACGCAAGTGAGGTACCATTTTTCTCAGAAGACTTTGGGCAACGCGGGGTGGGAGGAAATTTGTTGATCCACGCAGATTCCAGAACTTTCCACCACAGAAATGTGAGGAAAATGCAATTTTTGTTGTCAATTTTTTAGCTTTGCAAGGGATTCTGGGTAACAGAACCTGGTTGGAGGCAGTCGAGTCACCCCATCCTGAATTCCCTGGGTGTCTAGTTTTAAAAAATGTATAGGTTTGCTAGGTTTCCCTAGGTGCCGACAGAGCTAGGGTTCAAATACGACAGGTAGGCACTTTGCCAAAAAGGCGCATTTTTCACTGCGAAATTGAGGTGAGACCATGTTACGTTTTGCGCCGTTTCCTGCCGCAGGCACTAGGCAGACCCACGCAAGTGAGGTACCATTTTTCTCAGAAGACCTTGGAGAACGCGGGGTGGGAGGAAATTTGTTGATCCACGCAGATTCTAGAACTTTCCACCACAGAAATGTGAGGAAAATTCCTTTTTTTTGTAAATATTTTAGCTTTGCAAGGGATTCTGGGTAACAGAACCTGGTGGGAGGCAGTCGAGTAACACCATCCTGAATTCCCCTGGGTGTCTAGTTTTCAAACATGTATAGGTTTGCTAGGTTTCCCTAGGTGCCGGCAGAGCTAAGGTTCAAATACGACAGTTCGGCACTTTGCCAAAAAAGGCCCATTTTTCACTGCGAAATTGAGGTGCGACCAAGTTGCGTTTTGCGCCGTTACCTGATGCAGGCACTAAGTAGACCCACGCAAGTGAGGTACCATTTTCTCAGAAGACTTTGGGGAACGCGGGGTGAGAGGAAATTTGTTGATCCACGCAGATTCCAGAACTTTCAACCACAGAAATGTGAGGAAAATGAGTTTATTTGTCAATTTTTTAGCTTTGCAAGGGATTCTGGGTAACAGAACCTGGTGGGTGGCAGTCGAGTCACCCCATCCTGAATTCCCCTGGGTGTCTAGTTTTCAAAAATGTATAGGTTTGCTAGGTTTTCCTTGGTGCCGGCAGAGCTAGGGTTAAAAAACGACAGGTAGGCACTTTGCCAAAAAAGGCCAATTTTTCACTACGAAATTGAGGTGCGACCACGTTGCGTTTTGCGCTGTTTCCTGATGCAGGCACTAGGCAGACCCATGTAAGTGAGGTACCATTTTTCTCGAAAGACTTTGGGCAATTTATTGGCAATTGGGAGGAAATTTATTGATCCACGCAGATTCCAGAACTTTCCACCACAGAAATGTGAGGAAAATGCGTTTTTTTGTCAATTGTTTAGCTTTCCAAGGGATTCTGGGTAACAGAACCTGGTGGGAGGCAGTCGAGTAACACCATTCTGAATTCCCCTGGCTGTCTAGTTTTCAAACATGTATAGGTTTGCTAGGTTTCCCTAGGTGCCGGCAGAGCTAAGGTTCAAATACGACAGTTCGGCACTTTGCCAAAAAAGGCCCATTTTTCACTGCGAAATAGAGGTGCGACCACATTGCGTTTTGCGCCGTTTCCTGACGCAGGCACTAAGTAGACCCACGCAAGTGAGGTACCATTTTCTCAGAAGACTTTGGGGAACGCGGGGTGAGAGGAAATTTGTTGATCCACGCAGATTCCAGAACTTTCAACCACAGAAATGTGAGGAAAATGAGTTTATTTGTCAATTTTTTAGCTTTGCAAGGGATTCTGGGTAACAGAACCTGGTGGGTGGCAGTCGAGTCACCCCATCCTGAATTCCCCTGGGTGTCTAGTTTTCAAAAATGTATAGGTTTGCTAGGTTTTCCTTGGTGCCGGCAGAGCTAGGGTTAAAAAACGACAGGTAGGCACTTTGCCAAAAAAGGCCCATTTTTCACTGCGAAATTGAGGTGCGACCACGTTGCGTTTTGCGCTGTTTCCTGACGCAGGCACTAGGCAGACCCATGTAAGTGAGGTACCATTTTTCTCAGAAGACGTTGGGCAACGCGGGGTGGGAGGAAATTTGTTGATCCACGCAGATTCCAGAACTTTCCACCACAGAAATGTGAGGAAAATGCGTTTTTTTGTTCAATTGTTTAGGTTTGCAAGGGATTCTGGGTAACAGAACCTTGTGGGAGGTAGTCGAGTCACCCCATCCTGAATTTCCCTGGGTGTCTAGTTTTCAAATATGTATAGGTTTGCTAGGTTTCCCTAGGTGCCGGCAGAGCTAGGGTTCAAATACGACAGGTAGGCACTTTGCCAAAAAAGCCCATTTTTCACTGCGAAATTGAGGTGCGACCACGTTGCGTTTTGCGCCGTTTCCTGATGCAGGCACTCGGCAGACCCATGCAAGTGAGGTACCATTTTTCTCAGACGACTTTGGGGAACGCGGGGTGGGAGGAAATTTGTTGATCCACGCAGATTCCAGAACTTTCCAACCACAGAAATGTGAGGAAAATGCAATTTTTGTTGTCAATTGTTTAGCTTTGCAAGGGATTCTGGGTAACAGAACCTGGTGGGAGGCAGTCGAGTCACCCCATCCTAAATTCCCCTGGGTGTCTAGTTTTCAAACATGTATAGGTTTGCTAGGTTTCCCTAGGTGCCGGCAGAGCTAAGGTTCAAATACGACAGTTCGGCACTTTGCCAAAAAAGGCCAATTTTTCACTGCGAAATTGAGGTGCGACCACGTTGTGTTTTGCGCCGTTTCCTGATGCAGGCACTAGGTAGACCCACGCAAGTGAAGTACCATTTTCTCAGAAGACTTTGGGGAACGCGGGGTGAGAGGAAATTTGTTTTTCCACGCAGATTCCAGAACTTTCCACCACAGAAATGTGAGGAAAATGCGGTTTTTTGGCAATTTTGTAGCTTTCCAAGGGATTCTGGGTAACAGAACCTGGTCGGAGGCAGTCGAGTCACCCAATCCTGAATTCCCCTGGATGTCTAGTTTTCAAACATGTATAGGTTTGCTAGGTTTCCCTAGGTGCCGGCAGAGCTAGGGTTCAAATACGACAGGTAGGCACTTTGCCAAAAAAAGCCCATTTTTCACTGCAAAATTGAGGTGCGACCACGTTGCGTTTTGCGCCGTTTCCTGACGCAGGCACTCGGCAGACCCATGCAAGTGAGGTACCATTTTTCTCAGAAGACTTTGGGGAACGTGGGGTGGGAGGAAATTTGTTGATCCACGCAGATTCCAGAACTTTCCACCACAGAAATGTGAGCAAAATGCGTTTTTTTGTGTAAATTGTTTAGATTTGCAAGGGATTCTGGGTAACAGAACCTGGTGGGAGGCAGTCGAGTCACCCCATCCTGAAATCCCCTGGGTGTCTAGTTTTAAAAAATGTATAGGTTTGCTAGGTTTCCCTAGGTGCCGGCAGAGCTAGGGTTAAAAAACGACAGGTAGCACTTTGCCAAAAAAGGCCCATTTTTCACTGCGAAATTGAGGTGCGACCACTTTGCGTTTTGCGCTGCTTCCTGACGCAGGCACTAGGCAGACCCACGCAAGTGAGGTACCATTTTTCTCAGAAGACTTTGGGCAACGCGGGGTGGGAGGAAATTTGTTGATCCACGCAGATTCCAGAACTTTCCACCACAGAAATGTGAGGAAAATGCAATTTTTGTTGTAAATTTTTTAGCTTTGCAAGGGATTCTGGGTAACAGAACCTGGTTGGAGGCAGTCAAGTCACACCATCCTGAATTCCCTGGGTGTCTAGTTTTCAAAAATGTATAGGTTTGCTAGGTTTCCCTAGGTGCCGACAGAGCTAGGAATCAAATATGACAGGTAGGCACTTTGCCAAAAAGGTGCATTTTTCATTTCGAAATTGAGGTGCGACCATGTTACGTTTTGAGCCGTTTCCTGCCGCAGGCACTAGGCAGACCCACGCAAGTGAGGTACCATTTTTCTCAGAAGACTTTGGAGAACGCGGGGTGGGAGGAAATTTGTTGATCCACGCAGATTCTAGAACTTTCCACCACAGAAATGTGAGGAAAATTCCTTTTTTTGGTAAATATTTTAGCTTTGCAAGGGATTCTGGGTAACAGAACCTGGTGTGCGGCAGTCGAGTAACACCATCCTGAATTCCCCTGGGTGTCTAGTTTTCAAACATGTATAGGTTTGCTAGGTTTCCCTAGGTACCGGCAGAGCTAGGGTTCAAATATGACAGGTAGGCACTTTGCCAAAAAAAGCCTATTTTTCACTGCGAAATTGAGGTGCGACCACGTTGCGTTTTGCGCCGTTTCCTGACGCAGGCACTCGGCAGACCCATGCAAGTGAGGTACCATTTTTCTCAGAAGACTTTGGGGAACGCGGGGTGGGAGGAAATTTGTTGATCCACGCAGATTCCAGAACTTTCCACCACAGAAATGAGAGCAAAATGCGTTTTTTTGTGTCAATTGTTTAGCTTTGCAAGGGATTCTGGGTAACAGAACCTGGTGGGAGGCAGTCGAGTCACCCCATCCTAAATTCCCCTGGGTGTCTAGTTTTCAAACATGTATAGGTTTGCTAGGTTTCCCTAGGTGCCGGCAGAGCTAAGGTTCAAATACGACAGTTCGGCACTTTGCCAAAAAAGGCCAATTTTTCACTGCGAAATTGAGGTGCGACCACGTTGTGTTTTGTGCCGTTTCCTGATGCAGGCACTAGGTAGACCCACGCAAGTGAAGTACCATTTTCTCAGAAGACTTTGGGGAACGCGGGGTGAGAGGAAATTTGTTTTTCCAAGCAGATTCCAGAACTTTCCACCACAGAAATGTGAGGAAAATGCGTTTTTTTTGTCAATTTTGTAGCTTTCCAAGGGATTCTGGGTAACAGAACCTGGTCGGAGGCAGTCGAGTCACCCAATCCTGAATTCCCCTGGGTGTCTAGTTTTCAAACATGTATAGGTTTGCTAGATTTCCCTAGGTGCCGGCAGAGCTAGGGTTCAAATACGACAGGTCGGCACTTTGCCAAAAAAAGCCAATTTTTCACTGCAAAATTGAGGTGCGACCACGTTGCGTTTTGCGCCGTTTCCTGATGCATGCACTCGGCAGACCCATGCAAGTGAGGTACCATTTTTCTCAGAAGACTTTGGGGAACGCGGAGTGGGAGGAAATTTGTTGATCCACGCAGATTCCAGAACTTTCCACCACAGAAATGTGAGCAAAATGCATTTTTTTGTGTCCATTTTTTAGAGTTGCAAGGGATTCTGGGTAACAGAACCTGGTGGGAGGCAGTCGAGTCACCCCATCCTGAAATCCCCTGGGTGTCTAGTTTTAAAAAATGTATAGGTTTGCTAGGTTTCCCTAGGTGCCGGCAGAGCTAGGGTTAAAAAATGACAGGTAGCACTTTGCTAAAAAAGGCCCATTTTTCACTGCGAAATTGAGGTGCGACCACGTTGCATTTTGCGCTGCTTCCTGACGCAGGCACTAGGCAGACCCACGCAAGTGAGGTACCATTTTTCTCAGAAGACTTTGGGCAACGCGGGGTGGGAGGAAATTTGTTGGTCCACGCAGATTCCAGAACTTTCCACCACAGAAATGTGAGGAAAATGCAATTTTTGTTGTCAATTTTTTAGCTTTGCAAGGGATTCTGGGTAACAGAACCTGGTTGGAGGCAGTCGAGTCACACCATCCTGAATTCCCTGGGTGTCTAGTTTTCAAAAATGTATAGGTTTGCTAGGTTTCCCTAGGTGCCGGCAGAGCTAGGGTTCAAATATGACAGGTAGGCAGTTTGCCAAAAAAAGCCTATTTTTCACTGCGAAATTGAGGTGCGACCACGTTGCGTTTTGCGCCGTTTCCTGACGCAGGCACTCGGCAGACCCATGCAAGTGAGGTACCATTTTTCTCAGAAGACTTTGGGGAACGCGGGGTGGGAGGAAATTTGTTGATCCACGCAGATTCCAGAACTTTCCACCACAGAAATGTGAGCAAAATGTGTTTTTTTGTGTCAATTTTTTAGCTTTGCAAGGGATTCTGGGTAACAGAACCTGGTGGGAGGCAGTCGAGTCACCCCATCCTGAATTCCCCTGCGTGTCTAGTTTTCAAAAATATATAGGTTTGCTAGGTTTCCCTAGGTGCCGGCAGAGCTAGGGTTAAAAAACGACAGGTAGCACTTTGCCAAAAAAGGCCAATTTTTCACTGCGAAATTGAGGTGCGGCCACGTTGCGTTTTGCGCTGCTTCCTTACGCAGGCACTAGGCAGACCCACGCAAGTGAGGTACCATTTTTCTCAGAAGACTTTGGGCAACGCGGGGTGGGAGGAAATTTGTTGATCCACACAGATTCCAGAACTTTCCACCACAGAAATGTGAGGAAAATGCAATTTTTGTTGTCAATTTTTTAGCTTTGCAAGGGATTCTGGGTAACAGAACCTGGTTGGAGGCAGTCGAGTCACCCCATCCTGAATTCCCTGGGTGTCTAGTTTTCAAAAATGTATAGGTTTGCTAGGTTTCCCTAGGTGCCGACAGAGCTAGGGTTCAAATACGACAGGTAGGCACTTTGCCAAAAAGGCGCATTTTTCACTGCGAAATTGAGGTGAGACCATGTTACGTTTTGCGCCGTTTCCTGCCGCAGGCACTAGGCAGACCCACGCAAGTGAGGTACCATTTTTCTCAGAAGACTTTGGAGAACGCGGGGTGGGAGGAAATTTGTTGATCCACGCAGATTCTAGAACTTTCCACCACAGAAATGTGAGGAAAATTCCTTTTTTTTGTAAATATTTTAGCTTTGCAAGGGATTCTGGGTAACAGAACCTGGTGGGAGGCAGTCGAGTAACACCATCCTGAATTCCCCTGGGTGTCTAGTTTTCAAACATGTATAGGTTTGCTAGGTTTCCCTAGGTGCCGGCAGAGCTAAGGTTCAAATACGACAGGTAGGCACTTTGCCAAAAAAGGCCCATTTTTCACTGCGAAATTGAGGTGCGACCACGTTGCGTTTTGCGCTGTTTCCTGATGCAGGCACTAGGCAGACCCATGTAAGTGAGGTACCATTTTTCTCAGAAGACTTTGGGCAACGCGGGGTGGGAGGAAATTTATTGATCCACGCAGATTCCAGAACTTTCCACCACAGAAATGTGAGGAAAATTCCTTTTTTTTGTAAATATTTTAGCTTTGCAAGGGATTCTGGGTAACAGAACCTGGTGGGAGGCAGTCGAGTAACACCATCCTGAATTCCCCTGGGTGTCTAGTTTTCAAACATGTATAGGTTTGCTAGGTTTCCCTAGGTGCCGGCAGAGCTAAGGTTCAAATACGACAGTTCGGCACTTTGCCAAAAAAGGCCCATTTTTCACTGCGAAATTGAGGTGCGACCAAGTTGCGTTTTGCGCCGTTACCTGATGCAGGCACTAAGTAGACCCACGCAAGTGAGGTACCATTTTCTCAGAAGACTTTGGGGAACGCGGGGTGAGAGGAAATTTGTTGATCCACGCAGATTCCAGAACTTTCAACCACAGAAATGTGAGGAAAATGAGTTTATTTGTCAATTTTTTAGCTTTGCAAGGGATTCTGGGTAACAGAACCTGGTGGGTGGCAGTCGAGTCACCCCATCCTGAATTCCCCTGGGTGTCTAGTTTTCAAAAATGTATAGGTTTGCTAGGTTTTCCTTGGTGCCGGCAGAGCTAGGGTTAAAAAACGACAGGTAGGCACTTTGCCAAAAAAGGCCCATTTTTCACTGCGAAATTGAGGTGCGACCACGTTGCGTTTTGCGCTGTTTCCTGATGCAGGCACTAGGCAGACCCATGTAAGTGAGGTACCATTTTTCTCGAAAGACTTTGGGCAACGCGGGGTGGGAGGAAATTTATTGATCCACGCAGATTCCAGAACTTTCCACCACAGAAATGTGAGGAAAATGCGTTTTTTTGTCAATTTTTTAGCTTTCCAAGGGATTCTGGGTAACAGAACCTGGTGGGAGGCAGTCGAGTAACACCATTCTGAATTCCCCTGGCTGTCTAGTTTTCAAACATGTATAGGTTTGCTAGGTTTCCCTAGGTGCCGGCAGAGCTAAGGTTCAAATACGACAGTTCGGCACTTTGCCAAAAAAGGCCCATTTTTCACTGCGAAATAGAGGTGCGACCACATTGCGTTTTGCGCCGTTTCCTGATGCAGGCACTAAGTAGACCCACGCAAGTGAGGTACCATTTTCTCAGAAGACTTTGGGGAACGCGGGGTGAGAGGAAATTTGTTGATCCACGCAGATTCCAGAACTTTCAACCACAGAAATGTGAGGAAAATGAGTTTATTTGTCAATTTTTTAGCTTTGCAAGGGATTCTGGGTAACAGAACCTGGTGGGTGGCAGTCGAGTCACCCCATCCTGAATTCCCCTGGGTGTCTAGTTTTCAAAAATGTATAGGTTTGCTAGGTTTTCCTTGGTGCCGGCAGAGCTAGGGTTAAAAAACGACAGGTAGGCACTTTGCCAAAAAAGGCCCATTTTTCACTGCGAAATTGAGGTGCGAACACGTTGCGTTTTGCGCTGTTTCCTGACGCAGGCACTAGGCAGACCCATGTAAGTGAGGTACCATTTTTCTCAGAAGACGTTGGGCAACGCGGGGTGGGAGGAAATTTGTTGATCCACGCAGATTCCAGAACTTTCCACCACAGAAATGTGAGGAAAATGCGTTTTTTTGTTCAATTGTTTAGGTTTGCAAGGGATTCTGGGTAACAGAACCTTGTGGGAGGTAGTCGAGTCACCCCATCCTGAATTTCCCTGGTTGTCTAGTTTTCAAACATGTATAGGTTTGCTAGGTTTCCCTAGGTGCCGGCAGAGCTAGGGTTCAAATACGACAGGTAGGCACTTTGCCAAAAAAGCCCATTTTTCACTGCGAAATTGAGGTACGACCACGTTGCGTTTTGCGCCGTTTCCTGATGCAGGCACTCGGCAGACCCATGCAAGTGAGGTACCATTTTTCTCAGACGACTTTGGGGAACGCGGGGTGGGAGGAAATTTGTTGATCCACGCAGATTCCAGAACTTTCCAACCACAGAAATGTGAGGAAAATGCAATTTTTGTTGTCAATTGTTTAGCTTTGCAAGGGATTCTGGGTAACAGAACCTGGTGGGAGGCAGTCGAGTCACCCCATCCTAAATTCCCCTGGGTGTCTAGTTTTCAAACATGTATAGGTTTGCTAGGTTTCCCTAGGTGCCGGCAGAGCTAAGGTTCAAATACGACAGTTCGGCACTTTGCCAAAAAAGGCCAATTTTTCACTGCGAAATTGAGGTGCGACCACGTTGTGTTTTGCGCCGTTTCCTGATGCAGGCACTAGGTAGACCCACGCAAGTGAAGTACCATTTTCTCAGAAGACTTTGGGGAACGCGGGGTGAGAGGAAATTTGTTTTTCCACGCAGATTCCAGAACTTTCCACCACAGAAATGTGAGGAAAATGCGGTTTTTTTGTCAATTTTGTAGCTTTCCAAGGGATTCTGGGTAACAGAACCTGGTCGGAGGCAGTCGAGTCACCCAATCCTGAATTCCCCTGGATGTCTAGTTTTCAAACATGTATAGGTTTGCTAGGTTTCCCTAGGTGCCGGCAGAGCTAGGGTTCAAATACGACAGGTAGGCACTTTGCCAAAAAAAGCCAATTTTTCACAGCAAAATTGAGGTGCGACCACGTTGCGTTTTGCGCCGTTTCCTGACGCAGGCACTCGGCAGACCCATGCAAGTGAGGTACCATTTTTCTCAGAAGACTTTGGGGAACGTGGGGTGGGAGGAAATTTGTTGATCCACGCAGATTCCAGAACTTTCCACCACAGAAATGTGAGCAAAATGCGTTTTTTTGTGTAAATTGTTTTGATTTGCAAGGGATTCTGGGTAACAGAACCTGGTGGGAGGCAGTCGAGTCACCCCATCCTGAAATCCCCTGGGTGTCTAGTTTTAAAAAATGTATAGGTTTGCTAGGTTTCCCTAGGTGCCGGCAGAGCTAGGGTTAAAAAACGACAGGTAGCACTTTGCCAAAAAAGGCCCATTTTTCACTGCGAAATTGAGGTGCGACCACTTTGCGTTTTGCGCTGCTTCCTGACGCAGGCACTAGGCAGACCCACGCAAGTGAGGTACCATTTTTCTCAGAAGACTTTGGGCAACGCGGGGTGGGAGGAAATTTGTTGATCCACGCAGATTCCAGAACTTTCCACCACAGAAATGTGAGGAAAATGCAATTTTTGTTGTCAATTTTTTAGCTTTGCAAGGGATTCTGGGTAACAGAACCTGGTTGGAGGCAGTCAAGTCACACCATCCTGAATTCCCTGGGTGTCTAGTTTTCAAAAATGTATAGGTTTGCTAGGTTTCCCTAGGTGCCGACAGAGCTAGGAATCAAATATGACAGGTAGGCACTTTGCCAAAAAGGCGCATTTTTCATTTCGAAATTGAGGTGCGACCATGTTACGTTTTGAGCCGTTTCCTGCCGCAGGCACTAGGCAGACCCACGCAAGTGAGGTACCATTTTTCTCAGAAGACTTTGGAGAACGCGGGGTGGGAGGAAATTTGTTGATCCACGCAGATTCTAGAACTTTCCACCACAGAAATGTGAGGAAAATTCCTTTTTTTGGTAAATATTTTAGCTTTGCAAGGGATTCTGGGTAACAGAACCTGGTGTGCGGCAGTCGAGTAACACCATCCTGAATTCCCCTGGGTGTCTAGTTTTCAAACATGTATAGATTTGCTAGGTTTCCCTAGGTACCGGCAGAGCTAGGGTTCAAATATGACAGGTAGGCACTTTGCCAAAAAAAGCCTATTTTTCACTGCGAAATTGAGGTGCGACCACGTTGCGTTTTGCGCCGTTTCCTGACGCAGGCACTCGGCAGACCCATGCAAGTGAGGTACCATTTTTCTCAGAAGACTTTGGGGAACGCGGGGTGGGAGGAAATTTGTTGATCCACGCAGATTCCAGAACTTTCCACCACAGAAATGAGAGCAAAATGCGTTTTTTTGTGTCAATTGTTTAGCTTTGCAAGGGATTCTGGGTAACAGAACCTGGTGGGAGGCAGTCGAGTCACCCCATCCTAAATTCCCCTGGGTGTCTAGTTTTCAAACATGTATAGGTTTGCTAGGTTTCCCTAGGTGCCGGCAGAGCTAAGGTTCAAATACGACAGTTCGGCACTTTGCCAAAAAAGGCCAATTTTTCACTGCGAAATTGAGGTGCGACCACGTTGTGTTTTGTGCCGTTTCCTGATGCAGGCACTAGGTAGACCCACGCAAGTGAAGTACCATTTTCTCAGAAGACTTTGGGGAACGCGGGGTGAGAGGAAATTTGTTTTTCCAAGCAGATTCCAGAACTTTCCACCACAGAAATGTGAGGAAATGCGTTTTTTTTGTCAATTTTGTAGCTTTCCAAGGGATTCTGGGTAACAGAACCTGGTCGGAGGCAGTCGAGTCACCCAATCCTGAATTCCCCTGGGTGTCTAGTTTTCAAACATGTATAGGTTTGCTAGATTTCCCTAGGTGCCGGCAGAGCTAGGGTTCAAATACGACAGGTCGGCACTTTGCCAAAAAAAGCCAATTTTTCACTGCAAAATTGAGGTGCGACCACGTTGCGTTTTGCGCCGTTTCCTGATGCATGCACTCGGCAGACCCATGCAAGTGAGGTACCATTTTTCTCAGAAGACTTTGGGGAACGCGGGGTGGGAGGAAATTTGTTGATCCACGCAGATTCCAGAACTTTCCACCACAGAAATGTGAGCAAAATGCATTTTTTTGTGTCCATTTTTTAGAGTTGCAAGGGATTCTGGGTAACAGAACCTGGTGGGAGGCAGTCGAGTCACCCCATCCTGAAATCCCCTGGGTGTCTAGTTTTAAAAAATGTATAGGTTTGCTAGGTTTCCCTAGGTGCCGGCAGAGCTAGGGTTAAAAAACGACAGGTAGCACTTTGCTAAAAAAGGCCCATTTTTCACTGCGAAATTGAGGTGCGACCACGTTGCATTTTGCGCTGCTTCCTGACGCAGGCACTAGGCAGACCCACGCAAGTGAGGTACCATTTTTCTCAGAAGACTTTGGGCAACGCGGGGTGGGAGGAAATTTGTTGGTCCACGCAGATTCCAGAACTTTCCACCACAGAAATGTGAGGAAAATGCAATTTTTGTTGTCAATTTTTTAGCTTTGCAAGGGATTCTGGGTAACAGAACCTGGTTGGAGGCAGTCGAGTCACACCATCCTGAATTCCCTGGGTGTCTAGTTTTCAAAAATGTATAGGTTTGCTAGGTTTCCCTAGGTGCCGGCAGAGCTAGGGTTCAAATATGACAGGTAGGCAGTTTGCCAAAAAAAGCCTATTTTTCACTGCGAAATTGAGGTGCGACCACGTTGCGTTTTGCGCCGTTTCCTGACGCAGGCACTCGGCAGACCCATGCAAGTGAGGTACCATTTTTCTCAGAAGACTTTGGGGAACGCGGGGTGGGAGGAAATTTGTTGATCCACGCAGATTCCAGAACTTTCCACCACAGAAATGTGAGCAAAATGTGTTTTTTTGTGTCAATTTTTTAGCTTTGCAAGGGATTCTGGGTAACAGAACCTGGTGGGAGGCAGTCGAGTCAAACCATCCTGAATTCCCCTGCGTGTCTAGTTTTCAAAAATATATAGGTTTGCTAGGTTTCCCTAGGTGCCGGCAGAGCTAGGGTTAAAAAACGACAGGTAGCACTTTGCCAAAAAAGGCCAATTTTTCACTGCGAAATTGAGGTGCGGCCACGTTGCGTTTTGCGCTGCTTCCTTACGCAGGCACTAGGCAGACCCACGCAAGTGAGGTACCATTTTTCTCAGAAGACTTTGGGCAACGCGGGGTGGGAGGAAATTTGTTGATCCACGCAGATTCCAGAACTTTCCACCACAGAAATGTGAGGAAAATGCAATTTTTGTTGTCAATGTTTTAGCTTTGCAAGGGATTCTGGGTAACAGAACCTGGTTGGAGGCAGTCGAGTCACCCCATCCTGAATTCCCTGGGTGTCTAGTTTTCAAAAATGTATAGGTTTGCTAGGTTTCCCTAGGTGCCGACAGAGCTAGGGTTCAAATACGACAGGTAGGCACTTTGCCAAAAAGGCGCATTTTTCACTGCGAAATTGAGGTGAGACCATGTTACGTTTTGCGCCGTTTCCTGCCGCAGGCACTAGGCAGACCCACGCAAGTGAGGTACCATTTTTCTCAGAAGACTTTGGAGAACGCGGGGTGGGAGGAAATTTGTTGATCCACGCAGATTCTAGAACTTTCCACCACAGAAATGTGAGGAAAATTCCTTTTTTTTGTAAATATTTTAGCTTTGCAAGGGATTCTGGGTAACAGAACCTGGTGGGAGGCAGTCGAGTAACACCATCCTGAATTCCCCTGGGTGTCTAGTTTTCAAACATGTATAGGTTTGCTAGGTTTCCCTAGGTGCCGGCAGAGCTAAGGTTCAAATACGACAGGTAGGCACTTTGCCAAAAAAGGCCCATTTTTCACTGCGAAATTGAGGTGCGACCACGTTGCGTTTTGCGCTGTTTCCTGACGCAGGCACTAGGCAGACCCATGTAAGTGAGGTACCATTTTTCTCAGAAGACTTTGGGCAACGCGGGGTGGGAGGAAATTTATTGATCCACGCAGATTCCAGAACTTTCCACCACAGAAATGTGAGGAAAATGCGTTTTTTTGTCAATTTTTTAGCTTTCCAAGGGATTCTGGGTAACAGAACCTGGTCGGAAGCAGTTGATTCACCCCATCCTGAATTTCCCTGGGTGTCTACTTTTCAAAAATGTATAGGTTTGCTAGGTTTCCCTAGGTGCCGGCAGGGCTAGGGTTAAAAAACGACAGGTAGGCACTTTGCCAAAAAAGGCCAATTTTTCACTGCGAAATTGAGGTGCGACCACGTTGCGTTTTGCGCCGTTTCCTGATGCAGGCACTGGCAAACCCACACAAGTGAGGTACCATTTTTCTCAGAAGACTTTGGGGAACGCGGGGTGGGAGAAAATTTGGTGATCCACGCAGATTCCAGAACTTTCCACCACAGAAATGTGAGGAAAATGCGTTTTTTTGTTCAATTGTTTAGCTTTGCAAGGGATTCTGGGTAACAGATACTGGTGATAGGCAGTCGAGTCACCCCATCCTGAATTTCCCTAGGTGTCTAGTTTTCAAAAATGTATAGGTTTGCTAGGTTTCCCTAGGTGCCGGCAGAGCTGGAGTTAAAAAACGACAGGTAGGCACTTTGCCAAAAAAGGCCCATTTTTCACTGCGAAATTGAGGTGCGACCACGTTGTGTTTTGCGCCATTTCTTGATGCAGGGACTAGGCAGACCAACGCAAGTGAGGTGCCATTTTTCTCAGAAGACTTTGGGGAATGCGGGGTGGGTGGAAATTTGTTGATCCACGCAGATTCCAGAACTTTCCACCACAGAAATGTGAGGAAAATGCGTTTTGTTTTGTCAATTTGTAAACTTTGCAAGGGATTCTGGGTAACAGAACCTGGAGGGAGGCAGTCAAGTCACCCCATCCTGAATTCCCCTGGGTGTCTAGTTTTCAAAAATGTATAGGTTTTCTAGGTTTCCTTAAGTGACAGCTGAGCTAGAGTTAAAAAACTACAGCTAGTCACTTTGCCAAAACATGGTCATTTTTCCCTGTGAAATTGAGGTGTGACCATGTTGCATTTTGTGCCGTTTCCTGTCGCAGGCACTAGGCCGACCCACACAAGTGGGGTACCATTTTTCTCAGAAGACTTCGGGAAATGCAGGATGGAAGGAAATTTGTGGATCCACGCAGATTCCAGACTTTCCACAACAGAAATGTGGGGAAAATGTGTTTTTTTTAACACTTTTTTAGGTTTGTAAGGAATTCTGGGTAACAGAACCTGGTGGGAGGCAGTCAAGTCACCTCATCATGGATTTCCCAGGGTGTCTACTTTTCCAAAAAGTATAGGTTTTCTAGATTTCCCTGGGTGCCGGCAGAGCTAGGGTGCAAAAACTACAGCTAGGTACTTTGCCAAAAAAGGGTCAATTTTTAACTGCGAAATTGAGGTATGACCACATTGCATTTTGTCCCGGTTCCTGTCGCAGGCACAAGGCCGACCCACACAAGTGAGGTACCGTTTTTAACGGGAGACTTAGGGTAATTCATATTTGTAAATCAACTGTTATTACCTATTGAGTTTTCACGCATTTCTCCCTTCAAATTGAAAGACATTGTGCAAAAAAAAATAATTTTGAAAAATGACCAATAATTTTCATGCTAGTATGAGTATTCCCAATTTTGAAAATGTGGTAATATATACTGTTTCTAAACTCTATAATTTGTACCCAATTCAGAAATACATAGGTGTCTTTCATACCGATTTTTCCATGTATACATTTTCCCAGAATAATTGCTCTATACCCGGTACATAATAAAATACCATTGCAAGTTGCTGCTCAGTTTTTGGCTCTGGGTTCGTCGGGTTTTTGGCGAAACTACAAGTCCTGTATATCCCCACAACCAGGACGGTCTAACGGATGTAACGGTATATTGCTTTCAAAGAGCTGTCAAAATTACAAGAAGTTACAGGTGAAAACGTTGAGACAAAAGGCTGTTTTTTTCAACTAATTTTCAATTTTTCCAATATTTAACTGTTAGTTTCTGTAAAAAAACCTTCATGGATTTAGACAAATGACCCCTTTCTGAATTCAGGATTTTGTCTACTTTTCTAAAATGTATATCTTACCAGGATCCATTATTTATTTTGAACTCATTTCTACCATTAACTGGAAGGAGGTTGAAAGCACTAAAAATAGCAAGACTAGGCAATGTCCCAGAAACATGCCAAAACTGTGTGAAAAATGTTGGTTCTCTGACAAAAGACTGTCATTCCCTAAAAGCTGAGAAAATGTTGATTCCAGCCCCAGAAACCCTTTTTTGATTACATTCGCAGCGAAAAAACAGAGGCTTTCATTTGCAACCCATTTTCCCATTTTTCTGAAAAAAACAAACATTTTACTGTATTTTGCTTAATTTCTGGGACCCCTCCAAGGGAATCCACAAACCCTGGGCACCTTTAGAATCCACATTATGTTGGAAGAAAAGGACGCAAATTTGGCGTGGATACCTTATGTGGTCAAAAAGTTACAGGGGCCTAAGTGCGCACTACCCCAAATCACCCAAAAAAGGCTTAGCACAGGAGGGGAAAAGGCCTAGCAGTGAAGGGGTTAACAAGGACTCAAGATTTCGTAAGACAAATTTCTGACATCACATGGGACTCTGAGTACCTTCTAGTCACGATGGATGTCAAGAGTCTGTACACGAATATATAACATGTGAATTGGGATAAAAAGCTATAAAATCTTTTTTATTTACTAGGTCCAAGAGTTACTATTCTTACTCTCTCATGATCTTGTGAAATTTGTGCTTAAAATCTATTTCTCTTTCCACCAGGATACCTTGTAATATCAAGTGAAGGGTACGGTGATGGGTTCCAGGTTTGCTCCCTCATATGCAAAGTTTTTCATGGGCTTGTATAAGAGGGAGAATGCCTGGAAAAGCTTGCATGAAAGTTCAGACAAAGTGATCTTTTGGGGTTGTTATGTCGACTACGTGTTTATAATATGGCATGGCACTATCCAAGAGGTTACTAAATACCATGAGTATTTGAATTGTTTTTTTTTAATTTATTTTTTATAAGGATTTGATTGCATTTGTAAGGCAATACACAGCTGAAATGAGCCTACAACCCTTAGGCCGGCAGCAAAAATAAATCGAGGATTTGTCTAATACACAGCTTAATGGCCGACAACCCGGGGGACCGGCAGCGAACTTAATCCGTCAATAAGACATTATAAAGAATACAATAACAGTGCCCTACACAGCGATAAATAATAGACAAACCAAAGGCAACATTTTGCCACAATCATTACCATAATGAAGAAAACTTTGTACCCTGAACTCCCCCCTCAAAACTCTTCTCTGCCCTCATCTGCCCAATATACAACATCCAATTTTAACACGGTGTGACCAGGTGTGTGCAATGGATGTACAATATATTCATTCTGTATAAAATTTTGTACTGCTCGAGTACAGAAGGTGCTCTATGCAAAAAATGTGTGGCACTTACACCTACCAACCTGCGTGGCATGTCTCCCTTCAAAACATATGGAGTAACCTATTTCCGACAGATATTAGTCTGCACCTCCCGCCTCTAGCCACGCTACATATGGCCCCCATATATCCTCTGGACGAGTTCTTGCGGGCATCAGTTCCCAATATCGAGACAGTTGGTCCTTGCAGTATGAGAGTGTGTGTAGTCAGCCCTTAACTGTGGGTGGGTTGACTTTTTTCCAATGAATTGCCACCTGCCGCTTAGCTAATAAAAATAGCATAGATGCTAATCTGCAGTTCGTCTTCGGGAGCCCCTGGACATGACTCAATAGCACAACCATAGGCATGAGTTCTATTTGTGTGCCTATGATGTCACCAATGTGTCTACCCACTTCCACCCAGTATTGAGCTATCGGGTTACAGGACCATGCCAGGTGCAGGAAAGTAGCCTCTTGATGTCTACATCTCCAGCATAACGGGTCTGTTAGAAGGCTCATCCTGTGTAATTGCACCGGCGTGCGATATGTCCTATGTAAGAAATTAAAGTGTATTAACCATAGCCTGTAATTCGGTGATAAATGCTCTAACTAGGAGCAGCAGTACGTCCACTGTTCCTCTGAGATTTGTATACCTATGTCTGTTTCCCACTCTACCCTAGAGGCGTAGTGTGCGATAGGGGAGGACTTTTCTGTTTCATTATATATACGCGTGATCAATTTCTTTGAAGATGGATTAGAAAGAACATTTTCCAATGCCAGGAGGACTGGCGGCTCCTGAGGGAATGAGGTATAGCACGCTCTACATGCTGCTCTAAGCTGGTAGAATAATAATGCGCCTGAAGCTGTGGGTGTCTGCTCTTTGCCCATATTTGCTAATGTTAAAAAATTGGCATCTGGAAATAGGTCTCTACCCGTCGACAACCCGTGCGCCTCTGCCCATCTAGTGGTGGCCTTATCTGTTAGCGGAGACAATAGTGGATTCCCGCCCAATGGCATTGACGGAGCATAGAGTTCTTTAATTCCTGCTCGTTTCGCTATCCTAGACCATGCCCATCTTGTTACCTCTACTGTGTCAACTTCCTGCTGAGGACGCTTATAGGCCTGGTAGACCGCTGCATTCAAAGGGACTGGCGCAGCTCTGTCCATCTCTATCGCCACATGCGGTTGGAAAGGTGTTGGATGATGCCAAAAGAGCAGAAATTGCGCCTGAGCGCTAAAAGCATAGAGCTCAAAATCAGGGGCGGCCAGACCACCCTGCACGAATGGCAACGTGAGTAAGCTCCAGGCAACACGGGGTTGTCTACCAGCCCACACCAGTGTAAGCACAGCAGTCTTCAGTCGATGGAAAAAGTGCGTATTGAGTGGCAATGGTATATTAACAAATAAATATAATAATTTCAGTAGCAGCACCATTTTGATGATTGCTATCCGACCTAGCAGAGACAGGGGAAGCCCCCTCCATCTATGAACCTTTGTTTCAATCCAGTCCATGACTCACCCATAGTTCCATAGTTTGCCAGCCACAAGTCCTGCATGGATCTGCTAATGATAATGCCCAGATATCGCGTCTCCGATTCCACCCACCCTATAGGGTAATCTGTTGCGAAAGGTACCGTCTCATCAGTGAGCGCCAAGATCGTAGATTTGGACCAATTGATCTGGATCCCCGTTAGACCGCCATATCGGATGAGTTCCCTCATTATGGCATTGAAATTGTCCTTAGGGTTGATCATATATATAGTCATGTCGTCGGCGTACATGGAAATTAAAAGACCCCTAGAAGTAAACCCTATGCTTCTATGCGTATGATGCTGACGGAGTCGTGCTGCCAGGGGCTCTGTGGCAATGGTGAAGAGTAAGGGCGACAGAGGGCAGCCCTGTCTCGTGCCACGTGTAATGTCGAACGGGTCCGATACCTGTCCATTGACTCACACCCTTGCCACCGATTTGGTGTATAAGAGGTGAATCTGCTGAATAAACATTGGACTATAGCCCATTCGAGCCAGCAGTTTGAATAAGAATGTCCATTCCAGGGAATCAAATGCTTTGATCGCGTCTAATAGAGCCGCTATGCTTGAACATGAGGAGCTAAGTAGTGTAATACCCCGAACAAAGTGCGCAGATTGTGTGATGTTGACCTCCCTGGTATAAAACCAGATTGATCCGGGAGCGCTATCTGAGGTTGCATTGGTTGTAACCTATTGGCCAATAATTTCGCATATATCTTAGTGTCCAGATTAATGAGTGATAAGGGTCTGTAGGAGTCGGGAGAGGCAGGATCCTTGTCCGGTTTAAGGAGAGTTAAAATTAGAGCTTCCCTCATGGTGGGGGGGTAGCTCGTCCGATTTCATCGTTTCCTGATAAACGTGCAGTAAATGAGGAGCCAAAATGTCAGTGTATTCTTTGTAAAATGCCGCCGTAAGACCGTCCGCCCCCGGGGCTTGGTCTGCTGGCATACTGCCGACTACCTGCCGTATGTTCTCAACCGTGATAGGCATGTTCATATAGACCCTAGCTCCATCATTGAACCAGGCTAGTGCCACCGTGTCTAGATAGGTTGAAATATCTGTCTCCGACGGACGCACACGGGACGTGTATAGTGACTGACAGTGGCTAGATATAGTGGCTAATAGTTCGCGCGGGGTCCTTACCACCTCGCCATCATCTAATTTTAGTTCGGTAATGTAATCTGCACCTCCAGGCATACGTAATAGGCCAGCCAGCGTCTTTCCAGCTCTGTCACCCTCACCATATCTACGCGCGTGCGCGTATTTGTGTAAATAGTGTAACTCTCTTTCCGCCTCTGCTTGAAATTCAGTCAATATTGACCTAATTTTTCTCGTGGTGGCCGCGGATGGACAAGCTTGAAAATCTTGCTCCGGGTTCCCTATATCTTTCTCCAACGTGGTTAGTGTGTGTCTGAGGTCCCTCATTGCACCAGTTTTCAACGCAATGCAGTTTCCTCTAATG
This sequence comes from Lissotriton helveticus, assembly GCF_964261635.1. Taxonomy (NCBI): domain Eukaryota; kingdom Metazoa; phylum Chordata; class Amphibia; order Caudata; family Salamandridae; genus Lissotriton; species Lissotriton helveticus. The sequence continues at coordinate 746,735,355 of NC_136071.1, read as the reverse complement.
ACCTCCTTAAAAGCTTCCCAAAGCGTCCCGGGCGAGTCCACCGACCCTTCATTGAGTGTAAAAAATCTTCTATCTTTTCCCTCAGACCTTGAAGACCTGATCTAATAATGCGGTGGACGGAAAGCGCCAGGCGAAGGGCCGAATGTATTGCTCTGGAATACGCAGCTTCAAAACAGTAGGTGCGTGGTCCGATAAGGTGCGTGGATAATGCGCCGCAGCAGACACCCAAGCATGGACGTCCTTTGATACAAGCCAGTAATCTATCCTAGACCATGAACTCCTATGGTGCGTGATACAAGTGCCCTCTTTAACTGTGGGATGTAGTGCCCTCCATGAGTCTACTAAATGAAGGTCTTGCATAATGTCAGACAATGACTGTGCAGCCCTGGGGTGTTGATCGCGGGTCGTACCCTCCCTATCTAGTATGTGCGATAAAGCTACATTAAAGTCTCCTCTCCATAAGATAGCTTGTGGCTGTAGAGTTAACATCTTATGAGTGAGTGTTTGGAAAAAAAACGGGTCGTCTGAATTCGGGCCATAGACATTTACTAACAACACTATCAATCATTGTGTGATGTGTCCTCCATTGTAGACCCCTGCGAATTAGAACGGCCACCCCTCTGGAGTATGTCGAGTAGCCTGATGTCTGTATCTCCCCCCATCTGGTGCTCCGAAGGGTGCCTACTGATGCTGCGGGGAGATGAGTTTCTTGAAGGAAACAGATGTCCACCCCATGTCTCTGCAGGTAGGCCTGCACCAGACACACCTTTCTACGGTCATTTAATCCCCGAATGTTCCAGGACATGCATTGAAGCGAGTTTATACTAGTATCTTGCGTAGTAGCACCTAGGCGGCATTGTGTAGCGCTGTATTCAAGGGCCTACCCTCGGAAGCAGAAAATACAAGGTCTCTCCAGTATGCGTAGCCACACCTGTTGCAATTATGGACATTCAATATGAGGCAAAGTAAATACAAAAAAGAAAAGAACACTTCCCCCCCCAACCACCCACACCAACCCCCCAATCAGGTTGTGATACACCCTCCCATAACCTAACAAAGTGCAAACAAGAAGTCCAATGTGGGAAACCTTTGGGAATCATCCGAGTGGGGTACATGGGTCGATCTGCCAAACATCCCTGCACTTATGGCAGGGTGGCCGGGAGTTGACGCTACGCTCCATAGTCCCAAAAGACAGAATACAAATATGCAATCAATTTCTCACACCCACAATAGGAATGATGCCAAGTAAAAACACAGTTCTGTCAGTCCACCTCATTTCAAAGGTGCCCCCAGCAGTAGCCCAGGTAAGCCCAAGCTACATTTAGACCGCAATTATCTTTTTCGTTCAGTCTTCTGATGTCCCTTATTCAGTCATTGTTGCTGAGGTGGTTGTCCGCACTCCGGGTCTCCGCTGTATCCTGACGTTTATGTTCCTTTGCCAGTTGCTTAGCATATGTGAGCGCCGCCCGTGCATCTGTGAAGAACGTTGGTTTCCCCAGCCCATGTACCCTTAGCTTGGCCGGGTATATTAGAGAGTATTTGGTTCCGATTTGCTGAAAAATTTTCTTGGCGAGGATAAACTCTCTGCGTGCTGCCTGCACCTGCAGCGTAAAGTCGGGATAAAGTGCCAAGTGGTTTCCGTCATACTGAATATCCCCTCTCTCCCTGGCCAACCGCAATATGGTGTCGTGGTCTCTGTAGTTCAGGACTCGCGCAAGGACTGGGCGCGCCGTTGCCCCTGGCCACGGACGCGGGCCAAGCATACGATGTGCTCTTTCGACTAGGAACATGGCCAACAGCTGCTGCCCAAAAAGAGGTCCGACAGCATTTTTTCTATGTATTGCTCCATGTTTGAAATGTTCGTCGTTTCCGCAATGCCAGTAATATGAATGTTATTGCATCGTGACCTGGCTTCTAAATCCTCGTTCTTCTGCCGTATAACATGGAGGATTCCATCCATGTTCTGTAGCTTCTTGTCTGTTTCCGTCAGTCCCTCTTCCGTTTCGGTTACTCTAGTTTCAAAGACGTTCACACGACCTTCCTGCTTATCCATTCTATGGGTTATCCCGTCCATTCTCGTGGCCAGAGTATTCATCTTGGCATAAAATGGCTTGTAGACTGGACTTGAGGTCTTTAAACATGTCACGAATGTCTTCAGGTGGCAGTTGAAATGATGCAGAACCCTTCGCTGTTTTTTTCTCAAAGGTAAGTCGCGGCAGCCTCGTGTCAGGCTTCCCCATCGCTGATAGAGGTCCGCTCCAGGAGCACGAAAGACACACCCGGTGTCTAAGTTGTTTGACGCGACGGTTGAGCCAAGCCGCAGGTGTGATCTTTAGGCTATGTCGTGGCACTGGCGTGACACAACAAGAACTGTAATAGAAACCACGCAACTGCGGGTCAGTGCGTGTTCATCTTGACCATGCAAGCACGTGGGTGAGCAGCGTAACCAGTCAGGCCGAGTGTCCTCATAAAGGGCTGCCGTTACACAAGGTCCGTAACACTACCATCATACTGTGCACTGCAGCGCCGTCGGATCACCACAGATTATGTAGCACTATGTCCTATTACAAGGGCTGATTATATGGCCAAGTGGACACTGTGGGTGTATTCCGTGGCCTTGTCGCAGTACCCCTTGCCACATACCATAGATCTATGTGGTCATCTGAATGAATGAATGAAACATAATTTAGAACGCGCAAACTTTGCCCAACGGGCGTCAAGGCGCCTAACCAAACATTGTCCGGAGTCAGAGAGCATGCTACTGATAGGCCTCGATGAAGAGCCGCGTTTTTAATGCCTTCTCAAAAAGGGCCATAGAAGGTTGTGCTTTTAACTCAGAGGGGAGGTCATTCCACAATTTAGGGGCAATAGAAGAGAAGGCCCTTCCACCCCATCTGACTCTATTTGTTCGAGGGACAAATAAGAGATTTTTAGAGGCAGAACAAAGGCTTCTGCTGGGAGTGTAGGGGACAAAAAGGGAGCCAATGGCTTCAGAACCTCCACCTGATAGAGCACTAAAGACCAGGCATAGAATTTTAAAAGTGATCCTAAGATGGATCGGGATCCAATGCAGACTCTTCCTGGCTAGAGTAGCAGAGGAGCTGTTAGGAACCCCCAGGACAAATTTGGCAGCCGCGTTCTGAAGGCTTAAAATCAGGCTCTTGTTGGTTTCTGCATACAGAGCGTTACAATAATCCAGCCGTGATGCCACAAGAGCCACCACGGTCTGCTTACGGGCTTGGGGGGAGAGATAGTGGGCTATTTTCCTAAGAGTCTTAATGACTCCCCAACAAGTGGACACGGTTCGATTGACCTGCTGCGTCATAGCCAGTGACGTATCAATGATCACGCCCAGATTACGGGCTGATTGTACAGGCACAGGACATACTCCCAAAGAGGGGGGCCACCAGTCACTGACCATATGTTTTGGTCTTTGCCGAAGATCAGGACCTCGGTTTTCTCTCCGTTCAGCTTCAGTGAATTTAGAATCATCCATTCGGAGACTGCCTGCATGCAGTTCCTGAAGCTGTACGCGGAGGTACTCACCGAGTGGGAGAGGGACACCATGATCTGCGTGTCATCGGCAAATGACACCACCTCCATCCCGTGCGATCTTACTAACCTGGCAAGTGGGGCCACATAGATGTTAAAGAGGGTCAGACTCAATGCCGACCCCTGTGGGACCCCACAATGCACAGGCTTAGCAGGGGAGAGGAACTCTCCTAGCTTGACCCTCTGCTCTCTTTGGCTGAGAAAAGAGGACAGGAGGCTCAGTGCTGGGCCCTCCCCCCTATCTCCTTTAGCCGAGTTGTTAAGGTCAGAGGAGATAGGGTGTCAAAAGCTGCAGTCAGGTCGAGCAAGACCAGCAAAATAGTCTGGCCTTGGTCAACCCTAGATATGATATTGTCAACCACTACCGTGAGAGCCTACTCGGTACTGTGAAACTTTCTGAAACCGTGCTGGGATTGGTCCAAAAACCCAGAGACCTCAAGAAAGGAAGTCAAGTGCTGATTAAGATGGCATTCAAGCATTTTAGCTGGAGCAGGCAGCAGTAAAATAGGGCAAAAGTTTTTAAGGACTTCAGGATCCAGAGTCGGTTTTTTAAGCAGCGGCTTGACTATAGCCTTCTTCCAGACAGCAGGGAAAATGCCCTGAATCATGGCACAGTTCATTATCTCCAAAATAGGGGGCATCAAAGTTTCCCTACATTCTTTCAGGATCTTCAAAGGGCAGGGATCCAGTGGCGATCCTGATTTAATTCTATTTAGGAGAGAATATAATTGCTCCAGGGTAAGGGGTGGGAAATCGGAAAGGATCTTCGTAGGAACCTTTCCCCAGCATTCTAAGGAGGGGAGAATCGGGAGAGGGAGAGGGCTCATTTGGGCTCTTTGAGTTTCAAGAGTGGGGTAAATATCCACAATTTTAATATGGAAGAACTGCGCGATCCTGTCGCACAGCTCTTGGGAGCCTGTGATGGGATCAGGAGTTTGTAGGCAGCACAAAGAGTCAACGATTTTAAATAGATCCCTAGAGGAAGTAAGGGACGTTGTAAGCTTAGAAAAATAAGTCTGTTTTTCATTAATGACCCTTTTCTTATAATCTACCAGCAAAAGCTTGTGCTTTTCTCGATCTTTAGGGTTCCAGGTTGTCCGCCATACCCTCTCCTGCCTCCTACAGCAATGCCTTAGGAGCCTAAGAATCTCAGTAAACCAAGGGGCAGATGGTTTCCGCCTCGCTGACTAGCGGTAGGAGGCAGGAGCCAGATGATCTACTGCTCTGGAGATAGAGTTTGCAAACTCCAGGCAGCATCGCTGGCATTCTTAGCGGCCAAGGTGGATGTCTGGGCTACAAGGGGGGTGAGAGAGTCGTTAGTGATACCCCTATAGTTTCGTCTGAGTTCCTTGTTCCTAAACCCATGGCATATGGAAGGGGAAGGGAGGAATTCGAGTTCCAAAGGAACCGCCAGGTGGTCAGACCATACCAGAGGGATGGGAGGACCCGTAGAGAGTCGGGGGGTCATTGGAGAACACCCCGTCTAAAGTGTGGCCGGCCAGATGGGTGGGGCTGTTTACCAGCTGGTGAAGGCCACAGGCGGTCATGAGGTCCACTAAAGAGAGGGTATCCTTCGAACCGAGGTCATCTAAATGAAAATGTAGGTCCCCTAGAACCGTGAGGTGTGATTTGCCAAAATAAGGTTCTAAAATGTTAAGAAGTTTATGGCTAAAACTGAATCTCGGGCCAGGGGGTCTATAAATGAGGAGACCAGAAAAAGATGCAGAGGGAGAGAAGGATATAGCGAAGTCAATAGCCTGAAAGAGATCTGATGGGGAGGAGAGAGTTGCAGTGCGACAGACAGCGGAGACTTTATAAAGAATCGCCAGCCCTCCCCCACCTCCGTTCTACTCTATCCAGTCTGTTTAACGCATAACCCTCAGGGATGGCGTACAGGAGGTCCGGACCAGAAGAATCGAATGCCCAGGTTTCGGTGATAAAGACCCATGAGGGATTCCTGGCAGTAACAAAATCATGGAACGCAATATTGTTTTTAATCAATGACCTAGCATTGATGAGAAAACCTCTTTCCACGTGGGCAGTAGGCGTAGGAGATGTTTTGAACGTGGAGCATCTTTTAGGGAGATGAGAGAGAGAGGGCTCGGTATAGCTAGAGTAACAGCAGCATGTGGGTGAGCAAAGGAGAGCATCCGGGGTAAGACTATAGTGGCAGGGTAGGAAGGAGGGCTTAAGTGAGACTATATCCCTATGAGCATAGATCCAAGTTACCTGACTGCCCAGCGAAGTCATAGTTTCCTCCCTGTACCGCCCGTCCTGCAGCCCATCCTCAGCGCGGACGGGTGCAGACGGGCGTAACTTTGGCGCAACTTCAGCGCTTATTCGCTGTGCGCATTCGCTGTGCGCGAATAGCGTCATCCCAATTAGGTGGGATGGGTCACTTATCTCGCGTCCCACCTGACCGCCAACAGCCAATGGGAGCGGGGACCCGATGTCTGTCGACGTGCCCTCCACACAAGCGGGAGAACCTGTGGTGGAACGGGGCACAGACAGGAAGGAGTACAGTGGCAAAAGTAAGATTAAAATGCAATTCATAATGCAGTACAATTTCATTTAAACATGCCAAAAAATAAACTACTTTAAAAACGCTATGTGAATGAACAGTTTAGCAGCAATATGACCGGGGAGTTTAGCAGCGATTTTTAACCAAGTTATCAGAGCATAGCACTCATGCCCTGCAACACAAACTAACCGAGGGTTCAACTCGCCTGGGTTTAAAAGGTCAACTCTCGCGTCCCACCTGACTGCCAACAGCCAATGGGAGCGGGGACCCGATGTCTGTCGACGTGCCCTCCACACAAGCGGGAGAACCCGTGGTGGAATGGGGAACAGACAGGAAGGAGTACAGTGGCAAAAGTAAGATAAAAATGCAATTCAAAATGCAGTACAATTTCATTTAAACATGCCGAAAAATAAACTACTTTAAAAACGCTATGTGAATGAACAGTTTAGCAGCAATATGACCGGGGAGTTTAGCAGAGATTTTTAACCAAGTTATCAGAGCATAGCACTCATGCCCTGCAACACAAACTCATCTACCGCCCCCAATTATACATGGCCTAAGTGGGCGCAGCGCCAGCCATCCGGTAAGTCCTGTCGCCAGGGGGGTGAGGAGGCGCACCCCAAGTGAACCAATAGGTGGGCCGCTTTCAGCCGCGCAGCAAATGGTGGGGGCAAAGGTACCAAAGCCCCTGTCTGTATTGCTGCTGCCACAACAGCAAGATGGTGGCTAATGTCTCTGAGTGCGTAGAAGGGAGGACCTACCTCCCACAGGGTGTGGAGCCTGCAGTAGGCGCTGCTGACCCGCAGGGTGCAGCCAGTGGAAAAGGCCCCCCGCACGCACCGCAGCCGAAGCCGCTCTCACCAGCAGCCGGGTCCTGGACTCATGTAATTATTGCGCCGCCGCGCTCCTCTGCAGCCAGACGCTCACCAAGACCCGCCGTGGAAGGTTCGCTCTCGTCCCGCGGACCTGCTCTGTGCTCATGGCCGAAGCCTCCAGGCGATTCAATCCACTCCGCCCAGTTCACGAGCCGCGATCCCGAGGCCGGCCCGACCAGCCCCACCGCAGCCACCTCCGCAGGTCCGCGACCGGGGCAGCCCCAAAATCGAGGTCCCGGCCCAGTCCGGCACAACAGGCCCCGGGTCCCGCAAAAGCCACGGACCTCTCAACTCGCCGGGACAACGGCCAGATGTCCACCAGGGGCTGTCCAGCTCATGGCAGCATCCCAGCAGGTGTATAGCAACAGATGAGGACAGTAGCTTGCGTCCTGTGTACGGATTAGTGACAGATTTATTTCCCGGCCGGCAGAGCTGCTTTACAATGCGGCCATTCCGCTTGCAGCCAAGCCACGCACCCCCATGAGTATTTGAATTGTAGTCGATTTAATGTGTCCTTGAGTTTGGAGTACAGCAATGACAACATTTGTTTTTTTAACTTAGAACTTTATATTAAAGATGGACAACTATTATCCAAACTGTATAGGAAACTGACCTCTTCTAATTCCATTTCATATGCTAGCTCAGGTCACGCTAGAAAACAAATTGAGAATATTCCATAACTGTGTGCAAAGAGAAATTGTACTTTGGCATCTGACTATGAAAATTAAGAAAGAAATATTACTGATATTGCATAAGGCTAGAGTGAGAGCGAGCAGAGTCTGTAGGACAGATCTTCTTAAATCAAAGCCGAAAAAATGGTAATACCACCACTGATAGTGAGGTTAGATTTATTACAACATTCAGTGAAGGCAATAAAGATATTTATCATAGCCTTGACAAACATTGGAGTATTTTACAATGTGATAAAGACCTATCAAAAATACTTCAGAATAAACCTCTCATTACATATATATAAGCACCTACCTTACGCAACATTTTAAGTCTAAGTGATACAATGACATTAACTCCTGTTATGCAAGAATCTACAGCCACATCATGGATAAGTGAGTTACCAGATGGATGCTTTAAATGTTCAAAGTGCATATGTTGCAAATATGTTTCCAACAATATGAATACTTTTTCAGATTTTGAAAAGAAATTACAATTTGGGATCCTTTCTTTTATTAATTGTAATATCACACATAACTTTTACATCATGTATTGTGCATGCAGGAAACACTACATAGGTTCCACAACGCGAAAATTGAAGGAACGATGGAAGGAACATATTAGGGCAAGAACAAGGATCCTATATACCCAGTGGCAGTACATTTCAATTTAGAACATACTTCTACTGACCTACCGGACATCCAATTTACTGGTCCCTGTATGCTTTGCCTTGATTTTCTGAAACCAAACCTAAGAGGAGTTTATAGGGATAAAAAAGTAGGAATAAGAGAGACTTTTTGGATAAATGAGTTAAATACTGTTAAGGTATCAATCAATCAATCAGGGAATTGTAAGCGCGCTATTAACCCGTAAGGGTCTCAAGGCGGTGAGGCGGGGTGGGGGGGATCCGCAGATCTGTTTAGCGGAAGAGCCAGGCCTGAAGGTGTTCATAGATGGGGCGTGTCTGATGTCTGCCGGTAGCTCGTTCCAAGCAGATAGGTTTAAATTTGGATAGGGAGCTTTATACACTTATGTATTAATGATTAAAGGCCAGATGTAGGTAACCCAGAAATACCAAGTCCTTAATAGCAAATTTTACCGATTCGTTATTAAGGACTCGGTATTTCCGATGTACGTAATGAATCGGTAAAAATTATTGATTCGGTATAAATCGCTAAAAAATAGAGAATCGGAACGGATCGGTAAAAAATAAATACCAAATCCCCACTACAGAATCCCCAATACCGATTCGGTAAATACCGAATCGGTAATTTAAAAAAATTGGTAATTGTGGAATCAGCCAATCCTGTGCATCCCAATTACCTCCCAAACAGGAAGTGGCCACACCCAAGCAGCATCACTGAACCTGGAGCTGACTGTGAGGCAGGGAGCAGAGTAGAGAAGCAGCTTTATTTTGCAACAAAAACCTAGCAAAATGGCAAACCAGGAGAGGGAGAAGGAGGGAGGTGAAAGGAAAAGGAAACAAAAATTCAGCGAAGGGAGCTGGAGGTCCTCATAGAAGATGTTACCAAGGACCATGCCAAGATATTCGGAAAGCAGTCCCTGCACGTGCCAGAGTCTCAAAAAAGGCAGATCTGACTTGCAATACAGGATAAAATCAATGCCATCGGAGTCACCCAGCGCTCCATTGAGGACCTGAAAAAAAGATGGTTCGACCTAAGTAAGACAGCCAAATCGAGGATGGAAGAGAGGCAGAAGCAGGCCAACAAAACTGGTGGAGCGAGGAACACAGCACCTGCACCAACTGCTCTGGATCTCCTGGTTGAGTCCACCCTCCAGCCGGAGAGTGTGAGTGGGGTTGGCGATGCAGAGAGTTCAGCCAGAGCTGCCAAAAAACAAGGTAACATGCATTCACAGCATGCTGTGCACCCCCCTCCCTACCCCCAATCCCCAGAGAGGCATAGTGACTCCCACTCCAGTACATGTTTTACTCATAACCTGCAATACATTATGGGAGATGTAGTCAGAAGTAACAAGTGTCAGAACAGTCAGTCCACCAAACCCAAAGGCATGTGACACCAATTAGCAATTAGCAAGCAGAGGACAGTCAATGTGATTGGCAGCCATGAAATTTATTACAATGCAACTGCTGCCAGATAAGTGTGCATATGTACATTCTCTCTTCACAGGCGAGCCATCTCGCAGGGCTGCAGAGGGGAGCAGAGGAAAGGCACCCAGGACAGAGAGAAGACAAGAGGAGGAGGTCCAGTCGCCTGCAGGGCACACCACCCCACCACCCCCACCGCCACCACCACCGCCACCATCACCATCACCACCGTCACCATCAACATCACCACCACCGACAGGCAGGAGGCATGCAGTGGCCACCCTCCAGCAGATGGAGGTGTCTGAGGAGGACAGCACAGGGGGACAACAGTCCACAGTGGCTGAGGATGCCAACAGGGCAGGATCACAGTCCCCCACAGAGCGCACCCACACAACTTCCAGATGCCGCAGGACAAGGGCAGCCAGTCCTCACTTTCAGGGCGAAGATGACAGTGTGTTTGCTGGGCTTGAAGGTAACATGCTGAAGGTCCAGCGCCTGCAAGGAAGAGCAATCAGGTCAGTGCAGCGGGAGATGGCACACATGAATGCCCACACGCATTGCATAGAGAAGGGCATCAGTGCCATGAACACCTCCATGGCTGAGGGCATGAGTGATGTGCCCGAGGCTGTGAGGCTGCTGTGTAGTAAGTTAGACGAGGACTGTCTGTCAAGGCGCAGGGAGAGGCAGAAACTTGATAATTACACCAAGGAGGTGAACCGCCTGTCCACTGTAACCTCTCTCATGTGCAGACGCTCGGTGGCCATGCAGGAGGAGATGGCACATTGCAGTTGTGATATGGCTAGGTGGCTGGTCACAGTGACCACTGCACTTGAAGTGCTCCAAACAGACAAGGTGGCCACTACAGGTGATGGGGGTTAAAGTGAAGAGGCTACTAGCCGTAGTAGCATCTCACCCCCTCCCACAGAGTCCAAGAGGCGCAGCGAATGCCACAGCGCTGGTTCTGGGCAGACTGGCAGTGGGGCAAAGGAATGTGGCAGTGCAGCGCGTGGGCACAAGAAGTAGAGCCAGCCATGATATGGTTGGACTCAAATGGGTGACGTAACCCATGTTTGTATAGACACTGCTTTTGATCTTGGTGGTGTGCTATGATCATTAAACACCATCACTCAAATACAGTAACTGGCTATGTCTCCTTACTTACTCAGAAATAGTTGTGTTTTATCTCAGCCCGTCTATGTCTCCTATCCGGTGCTGCTGCCACACCTGCTGCGCTGTGCTCTGGCTGTAGACAGTCCTCACCCTCGTCCTCAGAGTCAGTTAGTTCCACTGCTGTTCCTTTCTTTGTGGCAAGGTTATGCAGCATTGCACATGTTGCTATTATTTTGCAGCAGATGATGGGGCGGTACTGACGTGCACCTCGACTTTTGTTGAGGCAACGGAACCTGCTTTTTGGTAGTCCAACGGTGCGCTCCACAATGTTGCGCGTGCTTTTATATGCCACATTGTATCTCCTCTCACTTGGAGTGGATGGGCTGAGGTATGGAATTAGGATAAATGACCGCAGAGCATATGCGCTGTCACCTAAATGGGAAAGAAGGTGCCATTAATTGGAGTCACCAATACATTCATCCAAGGTATAAATCAGTGTGTGTCACATTGATTTACCTAGCAGGTATCCTTCTCCAAATTCACCAGCAGCCAGACGTGTGTAGAACTCACTGTTTCTGAATATGTAGGAGTCATGGGTACTCCCTGGAAATTTTGCCACAATGTCAGTAATGATGTAGTCTGCATCACATATCACCTTCACGTTGATGGAATTCGTGGATTTGGTGTTGCGGTATATGTATTCCATAGCTGCTGGTGGGCTGATTGGTATGTGGGTCCCATCAATGCACCCTATTTCATGTGGGAACTGTGCCTTTTGGTAGAAATCCAGCTTTGTCTTCTGCAGTTCCGCCTGTATGCTGGGGAAGCATATGTAGTGATGCATTCTCTGCATCATGGCGTCCAAAAAGGAGTTGAAGAAATGGGACAAGCAACTCTGTGACACACCACCTGCTGCAGCTATCACACCCTGGGAACTTCCTGATGCAAGTAGGTGCAGGCTACAGAGCACCTGCACGTGTTGGTATGGCGTGCGCCCTTGGTGTCTGATGCTCCGGGTATGGGTGCAGGTCCTGTATCAGGTCTAGGATGGTTTGTGGGTGTAGCCTGTACCTCCCATGCATTTCTGCCTCAGTCAATTGGAACAGTGTGACACGCAGTCTGTACACACACTCTTCCCGTCTCCAGACCCTCAGTCCTGCTGCTCGCAAACGTAGCCGCCTTGCTATAACAGAGGGCCACCATTGTGTTCAACCAGTTGCATTTTGGGGCTGTTTTTATGCAGTGCACCTGATCACCACCTGCTCTGGGTCAGTGGTAATTAACGATTCTTGAATACCGATTCGTGACAAATTCGGTATTACCGATTTTATGTACATCGCATTAGCGATTTGTTACCGATTTCTTATTTACCGATTCGGTATTTTGGTGTTTCGGTGTCTGCCAATCGGTAACTGGTTTCCCTTATTTTTACCAATTCGTTATTACTGATGGCATTGGGTAATACCTACATCGCACATGGCTTAATACCGGTCGGTAACGCTGAAATTTAACGAATTTCGGCGTTACAGACCGGTATTAAGCCACCTACATCTGGCCCTCAATGTGGTAAAATCTTAGAGGGGTTAACATCTTTGGGGCCTCGTGTAATCTAAAACATGTCTATATGTTCTGCCACTTAATCCTGTCCAATGTAACCTTGGTTTCTTGTATTTGGAAGTTCAAGTTTGTAGGTATGTGCAATGATCCACAAGATTGGTCTGCAGCTAGTGCTGTGGTTAATAGCATCATAAACTACTCCCATGCTTTAGGTTTCGAGTCTTGATCACAACAGTATAGCAGTTTACATGAATTGAATTAGTTGCTTAATCTGTGTTCATTCAATTTTGTTTTTTGCAATTTCAATAGCTGCTAGTTTATATTGGTTCAGAAAATGTATTATCAAGTATGACCATTAGCTCCAGCGTTTCTTGTCTCTGCTGCTCGTTATATTTAAGATGACGACTCAAATTTAAGTAGAATGTGTTTTTCCCCCCGTTAAGGATACCAGTATGCATACAGAACAAGGCTGAATGCCTCATGAGATATTGATAGCAGCATGAACTAATGCTGTGAGGTTTGAGTATGAGGTTGGGAGTTAGAATCTTGACCCTGATCATACATTTTATATTTTAGACTGTTTCCGAAAATATTATTTTCTTCAGGAAATTAATGATTTTGTGATTTAATATTGTTAGTTAGAGCTCAGGCGTTTCTCTTCTGCTCACTATATAGAAGGTCACGACTCAAATTTAAGTAGAATTTGCCTTTCCCCTAATAAGGATACTAGTATGAATACAGAACAAGGCTAAGTGACTCATGGGGGTAACTACACAAAATATTGAGTTAAAAATATAGACTTACATAAATATCGACTTCAAAATATAGAATGGACAAAATATTGAATGGACAGAATATAGTCAATAAAAATATCGAATTTAAGGTAAGTAATGTAATATCGATTTTTATAAATATAGAAAGTCAAAATATCGAAGTATATAATATAGGTTATTAAAATATATCGAATTTTGAATAATATCGATTTTCTAAAGTGTTTTGTATGTTAGTACATGTGTGAAAAGTGTACATTTTTTTGTAATTTATTTTAAGTAATGAATTTTATGTTATTTAATTTTTGGGTAATTTAATTCTGTAGCGAGTTGTGGGTTTATAGGGGAGTAGGGTGGGAAGTAATTTAATTATCTATATATATATATATATATATATATAAACGAATGTCTGTCTATCTGCCTGTCTGTTTGTCCTTTATGCATTACTACACCATTCATCCGATCGCCATGAAACTTTGGGAAGTTGTTGAGTACACTCCCGCGAAGGTTTCTGGGATACATTTTTTTAAAATATCGGCCCCCCAGGGCCATCATAATCTTTCGAATACTCATGTACGCACAAGACGGAAAAACAAAAAATCGTGCATCCACAAGCACTCGCATAAATAGAATAAAAACAGCATTCATCCGATCGCCAGGAAACTTTGGGAAGTTCTTGAGTACACTCCCGCAAAGGTTTCTGGCATATTTTTTTTTAAATATCGGCCTGCCAGGGCCCTTATAATCTTTCGAATACTGATGTACGCACCAGACGGATAAACAACAAATCGTGTATCCACAAGCATTCGAATAAATAAATAGAATTAAAACAACACTTTGAAATGTTTTCCATATTAAAATGAATAAGTTTCAATAAAATTGACACAATGTAAATAGAATGTTATCATAACGAGTTTCCTTGAATTTCCTTTCTTCAGAGATCGCAGCAACACGCGACGGGTAAGCTAGTATTAAATAAAATATACATTTTTTGAAATTAATTATTTTTAATTTAATTTTGCGCTTTAGTTATGTAGCGGGTTGTGGGTTTATAGGGGAATAGGGTGGGAAGTAATTTAATTGTAATTCATTAAATATTTTAATGTATTTATTGTTATTTATTTTGAATTAATTGTTAATTAATTTTCAATTGCTAATTAATACATTTTTAATTGGTACTTAATTTTTATTAATTAATAATTATGTGAATTTTATTATTTTATTTTCCGTAGCTGGTTGTGGGTTTTTAGGGGAATAGGGTGGGAAGTTACTTAATTGTAATTAATTAAATATTTTAATTTATTTATTTGTATTTATTTTGAATTAAGTGGTAATTATTTTTTAATTGTTAAATATTTAACTGTTAATTGGAAATTAATTTGTATTAATAGTTAATGAATTTTAATAATGAATATGTATTTGTTTTTTTAATTGATTAATAATTATATTATATTAAATTGATAATTACTTGTAATTAATTTTTTATTGGTGTTGATATTTATTTATTTTTATTAATATATTAAATATTTACTTTCCCTACTGTTAAGCTCACTAGAGTGGTAATAGTAATTTTTACCCCTACGCTATCCAACGCTTTCCCTATTGTTGCACTCTCTGGAGTGGGAATAGTAATTTTTACCCCTACGCTATCCAACACTTTCCCTACTGTTGCACTCTCTGGAGAAGAAATAGTAATTTTTACCCCTACGCTATCCAACGGTTTCCCTACTGTTGCACTCACTGGAGTGGGAATAGTAATGTTTACCCCTACGCTATATAAGGATTTCCCTACTGTTGCACTCTCTAGAGTGGCAATAGTAATTTTTACCCCTACGCTATCCAACAATTTCCCTACTTTTGCACTCACTGGAGTGGGAATAGTAATTGTTACCCCTACGCTATCCATCGCTTTCCCTACTGTTACACTCACTGGAGTGGGAATAGTAAGTTTTACCCCTACGCTATCCAAAGCTTTAACTACTTTTGCACTCACTGCTATCCTACTGTAAAAATATTGTATGTTTTTTATTAATATCATATTAATATATATTTATCTTTTAAAAAATAAATTTGTATGTTTTTTATAGCTTAAATTAATTATTTTATAATTTTAAGGTTATTTAATTATTTTTAAGTATGTTTTAGTTAATTATTTTGAATATTTCATGTATTTTAAATTACTTTTAAAACATTTACAAAAATTCGATATTTTGACTAACTATATTTTTTTAAACAATATTTTTGATTCAATATTTTTGTACTTACCTGTTTGTAGATAGGAATTCGATATTTTTGTATTCGATATTTTATCCTCGATATTTTTGTAAGTCTATATTTTTGAAATCGATATTATTTCATTGATCCACTCATGAGATATGGGTAGCACCATGAACTAATGTAGTGAGGCTTGGGTATGAGGGTGGGCATTCGAATCCCATCCCTGATCTCATATTTTGGACTATTCCCAAAAATATACATTTCTTTAGGAAATTAATGATTTTTGTGGCCGAACGTTGTTAGTTTTAGTTAGTTCTAGACTGATGGTTATATATCTGTGATAGACTTACCTGGTTCTAAGGTGAGGATGTACATTTTTAAGTGAATTTTTAACTCTTTTATGGTGTGCTTTTTTCAACCAATAGCTTTGTGAAAATGAATTTTGAACCTAATTGCCTAATTGGTTGAGATTAGTCCTAAATCTTAGAGTATATAAGTACGACACTCGTGGCATCCTTTAGCTATTGCCAGGACTCTATCGTAAAGGGCTACAGCCGGATTAAGGTAAGCGTTCTGCACGGACGCCATAGATTATGCAGCTGTTTTATACAGGAACCTACCTCTGAATAATACTGTATGTCTGTATTTTGTAGACATTGGTGGTGAGAACAGTTGTTACGAATGGTAAAGCTGTAGCGCATTTAGCTGGGGCTTTGTACACAAATTATTTTAAATTGATGGGATTGTAACCGAGGTTGGTATTTGTTTGTGCATTGATCAAAGTGCGAGGCAATCCATGCAGACATGGATGGCATAGTTTCATATACACAACCCTGATATCGTTTAGATGCATGCCATTCCCCTTTTATCTATGGCGAATAACGGATGAATCAGTAATGAAGGTCCTTTTGTGCCTCAAGTAATTGTGGACTGGTTGTCCTCAGATTAGTTGCTCATTTGGAGCACATATGGTTAGAATTTGTTTGTTCGTAGCACTATAGTCAATATAAATAGAGTCTCAATACCATACACTTTATTTATAGATATGAGAGTAAATTTCCAGAGCTTTGATTGATATGCACACGATCTAACAGAAAAGTGGAACTGGAAAACACTATGGACAAGATGCACAAGTACATGTAATGAAGGTATATGATGCTATTTATCATTAACATATCTATGAAGTTTCAGTTAAAATATGATGTCAAATTGTTTTTATTTGGAATCTGAGATTTCAATGTGAGGTCTGTGCATAGTATAATATAAGATGTGATTTATTAACTTATGACAGATCTGTGAAATATAGGATTGTTTGGAAATATCCCTTCAACAAATGTGTGACAGTTTTCTTTGTAGAAATCAACTTATTGAAGAATTGAATTGATGTATAAACTCTGTAATTTTTGCCTACCAGAAAACTTAAATTGTGTACTACAAGATGAAGCTTCCCTTGTGCCCTCATGTTCTCTTTGTCCTCACGCATTTATGTAAAATGTGGCAATTATGAATGACAAATATTCTCATGTTGCTTTCTTTTTCTATGTCATTTCATGCAACTCAAAGTAACTTTTTGTGATTTAATTTTTATTTTGTATTTTCAATAATTTAGAAAATGTTGAGCTTTTTTCAAAAATAAATTAAAAAATCATAACAATTATACAAATTATAAAGAATGTGAATTAATTAGTATGTGATGTTGTGACCAGGGATCTAAATGCTATATATTCTTTATTTAAAAGCCCTGAAGAGGCTAATCTTCTTCGCGAAACACTTGTTGGCTGGTTGTGTTCCAATTCAATTTGAAGAATTCTGATCAAGTATTTAGAAGCTTAGATATTAATGTCACAACAATTGAAGAAAGACATTTGTCAGGCATTTAAAATGAAGAACTTTAAAAAAACGTTATATGGCCCTATTAATTCTCAATATGTGTTTTTCTCAGCTCATGAACTACTACAAAGGCAAGTTAGATTTGCTGTTGAACACTCAGGGTGGCGTGGGTTCTTACTAGACATGGATAACATTATAGTTTATTAAATCAAACATGTTAGATGGTTTTGTACCATCCATATCCTGAACATGGATATTTCAAGGTGCTCTTACATGTGAAATTAAGAAAAAGGAGGCAAAGTGAAATAAAACTATTGCCTAGGATCACACAATTTGGTCAAGTGGGGAAGCCGGGATCGATCGTAGGTTTTTTGGTTTCACATTGTGCAATTCTATTTCATTCCAATTCAATAATGAAGTTAATTCTTTTTAGCACTTGACCTACCCAAGGCAGTGATAGCAAGTACAAAATAATGATAAAAAGATAGCGATTCAGATACTGCTTCTCACAATATTGTGAAACCTATGACTCTTCTATAGACTAGGGAATTAATTTAGAGGGCAGTATGTACTGAAAACATCTTAACTCCCTCACTGACCACACTACGTATATGCTTCACTTCCCCAATGCCCACCTTACCCCCAGCCCGCAAAGCACCACTGCCATTCTGCTGGTATCAATGAGCCCCCTGGGCACATCACGGACCATGTTTTGTGGCCCCTGGGGAAATGGTTAGGAGTACCCATGACCTAGAGCCTGGGAGAGTAGCACAGGTGCCTGCCAAAAAAGGGAAGGGAAAGGGGCACTGGAAAATCACTCCGAAAATTTCCATAGTTCAGGAGGAGTTTGAGCCTGAGGGCAATGTCCCAGAACCTAGAGGGAAGGACATTGCCACCCGAGGAACCTACCTGAACTGACCAACTCACAGAAGGAAGGGGGACCCACCAGGGAGAAGTTCTGCAAGGTGCAGATAGAGTACCCTATTGTTGAAGGCCAGCTGCGGCAGGCTGAGGCACAAGCAGCTGGAGACACCACTGGCGACTACTTGATCTATTGAGAGAATGATCTCCTCTATAACAAGCCTAAGGTTCCTAGGCCTGCTGCAACCTGTGTGTTGGTGATGCCTAGTGCTGCAGGGCCATCTACTGGAGCTGGCTGATGATGATCCCCAGGCAGGTAATCTAGGCAGGAGAAGAATTTTGAAAGGCTTGTCACCCACTTTATTTGGCTCCAGATGAGGATGGCCTCAGATGTGTTCTGTTGGTTATACCCTCCCTGCCAGGCCAGTGGCAAGTCAGGGGGGAAGTGCAAGGATCCTCTGCAGTCATTCCCTGCCATTGACACTCCCTTTGAACAGATGGACATCGACATTGTTGGGCCTTTGGACCCCAAGACAGCCCTTGGCAACAGGTTTATCCTGGTCTTTGTGGACCATGCCACCTTGTACCCAGAGACTATACCTCTGAAAACAGTGACTGCACCTGAAGTGGCCAGGGTACAGATGGGGTCTTTACCCATGTAGGGTTCACCAAGGAGGTTGGATCTGACCAAGGTACCAACTTCATGTCTGCGTACATTAAGTCCACGTGTTAGCAGTGTGTATAACCTAAAAGTTCTGCACACCCTACCATCCCCAAACAAATGGCTTGTTGAAAGGTTGAACAAGACCCTGAAGGGCATGATCATGGGACCCTTGAGGCGGTAGCTGGATGTCTTCTTGCCATGCCGGTAGTTTGTGTACAGAGTGGTACCACACCACAGAACAGGTTTGATTCAGCTTCTGAACTGGAACCCTGTTTGCTGTTGAGGTATTCTTGTCCTTTGTTATGTTGGGCTTTGTATGTGTGCATGAAAAGTTTAAATTGGCTGCACATGTGAATGGGGAGCTAGTGAAGCTTCTTGAGGTGTGGAGTGATGTGGGTGCGGCTTGGTAGGTCAAGTATGAGTCTTGAAGCGGTCTTCTGGATGGTGTAGAGTCTGTGTAGAAGTTGTTTGGAGATTCTGGCTTAGAGAGTATTGCCAGCCTGCTGGTGATGAGTGCTTGCAAGGCAGTCCATCTGGTGTTCTGAGGCAGTCATTTAAAGATCTTTCGTAGCATGGGTGGGATGTGGAAGCAGGCGGTGCTTACTGCATTGATTGAGCAGTCATGGGGTGTGGATGTTGGTCCTACCACCAACGGTCACCAGGTGGAGTCCCATGGGGAGGTCTTGTTGCTGAAGACCAATACTTTTCGTCTTGTCAGAGTTGAGCTGCAGGCAGTTTGTTCGTATCCAGCTTGGTACCATCTCATGCAGTTGGTGAAGTAGCTCCTGGTGGTGGGTGTATTGCCCTTCAGTGAGGGGATGAGTTGGGTGACATTGGCAAAGGAGATGACGGTGATGTATTGTGATTGGATGATGTTGGCGAGCAGTGTTATGAATATTGGGGCTGAGAGATAATCCCTATGGGATTCCACAGATCAATCTCTTGGTCCCTAATGTAATGGGTGGCAGCCTGAGCTTTTGGGTACTTCCCGCGAGGAAAGAACAAATCCATTTGAGAGCAGATCCTTGTATGCCAATCTCATGGAGTCTCCTGATGAGGGTGTTATGGGAGACAGTGTTGAATACCACGGAGAGATCGAGCAGGATGAAGACGGTTGTTTCTCTTTGTTCCAGGATGATTCCAATGTTGTCAGTGGCTGTAATGAGTGGCATTTCAGTGCTTTTATTCTTTCTGAATCCTGATTGAGTATTGTCTAGAATATGGCGAAGTTCAAGGTGGGTTATGTGTTTCTTGTTGATGGCCTATTAATCAATTTGGCTGGATTGGGGAGCAGGGAGATGGGTCTGAAGTAGCTCTGTTGATTCGGGTTGGCTATGGACATCTTGAGAAGGGTATTGATTACTGAAAGTTTCCATTCATCTAGAAAAGTGCAGGACCTGATGGAGTTGTTCATGACGTGGATTAGGGTTGTGTTGATTGTTGATGTTCCCAGGTTACAGATGTAGTGGGGTCATGGGTCCATTGGGGCCCCTGAGTGTATAGACCCCATGATTGCCGTTGCGTTGTTTCTGGTGAGGGTTGTCCATTCAGTCTGGGGACCATCTTGGTGCCTGTGAAGATTAAAATCTACAGGCTATCTGATAGGGTGATACACATCCTTCCCCCGAGCTGATGATATCAATGATTGGTTGGGAGCTGCAAAGTTCCTCACCATGTTTGATTTAATATCTGGGTATTGGCAGATTGCCTTGCCCAAGGGGGCCAGAGTGAGGTCTGCATCCTCCACCCCAGAAGGGCTCTTTTAATTTCAGGTAATGCCCTTTGGGTTGACAAACACCCCTGTCACCTTCCAGAGGTTGATCAACCAGGTACTGGCTGAGTTGAAGAACTTCAATGCCATCTATCTAGATGACATTGCGGTCTTCACTTCCAGCTGGGAGGACCACTGGTGCCACCTCAAGGAAGTGCTTCAGGCTCTGCAGAAGGCAGGCCTAACTATCAAGGCCAGTAAGTGCCAGATAGGGCAGGGTGCAGTGGTTTACTTGGACCCTATTGGGAGGAGACAAGGTGAAGGCCCACCAAGCTAAAATTCAAACCATTCTGACTTGGGAACCCCCTTAGACCCTGAAAGAGGTAAGAGCCTAGGCCTCACCAGATACTACAGGAGATTCGCCAATGGGTATGTCACCACAGTAGCCCCCATGACAGAACTGACTTCTAAGAAGCAGTATAAACAGGTGATCTGGATGGAGGCATGTCAGAATGCTTTTGATTTGTTTTGGTTAGTAGGGTTGTCAACTGGGGATTCTATTACACAAAGTGTCTTGGGTGCAACTCGCACATTTGTCTGCTTTCTGCACCCTAGGGGTGCATTGCTATTGCAAAATGGTCAGGCCCTTTCTGTAACACAGCACACAGCACACATATAGTGCCACCATCTTAACGAGGGAAGCACTTTGCCACCCATACCCTGCCATATTATAGAAGCAGATATGGAAGCACAGAGATAATTGGAAGGTTCACCGATGTCGACCCCTACAATATGTGAAAGGGCATTCCATAGATTGCCCAGACATCACCCATCAGATGGGTCCTGTCACTCTGTGAACCCGCCTGCAGAGGCACCTCTGTCTCCCTTACAAACATAGGCTGAATGTCACCTGAGCACAACAGGCCACTTGTTCAAAAGAGCTAAACTTCCCCGGTCACGTTCTCTAGCCTCAAATCAACCGGTTTATTGGTTTTCGGGTTTTTTCCAGAAAGGATCTAAGATCTTCCTGTTCAGGAGATATCTAAGCAATGATCTGACTGTCTCTGATATTCCTACTCTCAATGATGTCTGGATTTAAAGTTTTTAGTCATTTACTGATTAACCATTTGCTCACCTAATGTTGCTGATTGCTCCTTCTAATTTATAATCACTTGTTCTTTCCACCCTCTCTATGCCTCTGATCCAGCGGAAGCAGCTAGAATTTTTTTTTACTCATCTACTATTATTTTTATAGTATAACACAAAACCTAATCACTGGGCCCATGATTATGTCAGTATTCACGTACAATTATCCGGTCCTCCGACAGATCTTTGGTAGAGTTAATAGGGACTTGATAATAAGAGACAAATGCTATTTCCTTCATGAGGACCAATAATTAAGAAAATGCCTGGCAAATAATCTTAGTCACAAAATATAACATGTCAAATAATCTCATCAAATAAAAACAAACTCTGAATACTTATCAAGTTACTTTTATCTATATTTCAAAATATGAATGGTCAATACACAAATACAGAACGAATCAACCATGTTCTTCTTTTGAATCTAGTTATTGCAGACATACAGGTAATTTCGCAATAGTAAAACACAGTTTCATGATAATACATTAGATCAATAACTAGTAAAAGAGAGAGAGAGACAAAAGAAATAAGGGGCATATTAGCAAGAACCTCGTTAAAATTATCGCCGTTTTAGCGGCAGGGAATATGCGTTATTGAATTCCAATAGAAGCCCAGGTTAGATGTCCTGCACATCTAACCTGGGCTTCTATTGGATTTCTATACCGCATATTAGCAAGCCCATTATCGCCGTTTTAGCAGCAATTTCCTGCCTCCAAAACGTCGATAATTTTAATGAGGTTCTTGCTAATATGCCCCTAAATTGTTTGCATTTCAGAATATGCAATATAGAATTTCTCATAAGAACCTAGATCAAAGTCACTAATGCACAGCGTGCGAAATTGAAAATCGCTAACCCTTCAGCCAAAAGTGTATAGCTTGTGCAACATCACCAGCTGATGAAGTGCATATAATCAGGACAGTCTCGATTAGGATTTTGCAAGGATAATTGGCAGCCGGAGTAGCATAGAGAATACAGCAGAAAGGCTCTCTTCTCAAAGAAACAGCTACTGCCAAATTCTTTCCTCACAGTAACAGGTATACTTTTTCAATGTTTCAACTATCCAGAACCACACAATTTCATTGGACAGGTTTATGAGGTGACCATCGTCCTAACCAGCTCATCCGGATTTCTCTGTTAGAGATCTTTGTTAAAATAGACGTCATCAAGCTCTTCGGAAGCAGGAAAAGAATAGCGACTTACCCCACATCCTTGCGCTCATTTCCACAACAGCTTTCATCATTAGTCGGAACAACAGTCACACAAAGAAATATTCTACTCGTAGGAAGGGAAGGAAATCCTAGTGATTTGAGATATGCTTTGTGCACGACTAAACAAATAAATCAGCACATTAGACATGATGAAGGACAAATTGCATTCTTCGATGGTCTACATAAGAAAAATAGCTATAGCAGCATTTGAGGCATTCTTGAAGAAACTATAATCATCAACTTTCTTAAGAATAGAAAACACAATTATTTAAGAAGCAGAGAACTATATATGCGATAGTTTTCTTTAGAGAAATAATTTTCCTAATTAGACTCATGAGCATAATCGAATATCTATATGCAAACTAATTTATTAATAACCATCATTTCTCACTATAGGAGAAATAAAACATTCACAAAACATTTTCTGCAAGCCTGTCATGATTCCACTTTATGAGTTTTAATGTATATTAGTCAAGTCTCTCCCATAACATATTTTCATATAAACACTATGGGGCATATTAGCAAGAACCTCGTTAAAATTATCGCCGTCTTGGTGGCAGGAAACTGCCGCTAAAACGGCGATAATGGGCTTGCTAAATGCGTTATAGAATCCCAATAGAAGCCAAGGTTAGATGTCCTGCACATCTAACCTGGGCTTCTATTGGAATTCTATAACGCATATTAGCAAGCCCATTATCGCCGTTTTAGCAGCAGTTTCCTGCCGCTAAAACGGCGATAATTATAACGAGGTTCTTGCTAATATGCCTCTATGAATTAAATGCTTTCTGTACAATGATCAGTGTAACTTTGAACATTAAATGCGGCTCTTGTTCTTGCTCATCATTTCATTTTTTTAATGAACATCTTTTAAAGAACCCATGTTAATCTTTGTTTCACACTGTTAGTCATTTATTTATTAATAACACACTTATGAGTAGATAAGATCGAATAAGAATTGTTTTTCGCAAAAATCTTGCTCCATCACCTCTCTACCTTCCTTAGTCCCAACTCCCTTCAATGTCGATCCTTCTTTCTTGGTCACTTTTCTTTCATCATTCACTTCCTCACTTCCCTTTTTCAGCCCACTTGTGTTTGCCAAATTTAAATAGTTCTTTCTCATCATATCATGCATATGTAAGTGCAGTTTTCTATGAAGCGCTCGAATACCTTCAGAAAAATAGAAAGGTACATAAATATATAATTTAAAATATTCTCTAAACAAGTGTTAGAGATAGTGATAGCTGCACCTAACTCTTTTTGTGGAGAACAGTCACATGTTTGACAAATAATCGGATACCATTAAATCCTTAAGATTTCGACATAACCATGTCCTGTCAACTTTAGCCAATACACTGCTTAAATGAGTAAAGGAAGCATGTGCTTATAGAACTGAAGGGTTTCATACTTATCCTCTGTAGGTGACAGTGCCAAAACAATGGGCTGTTCTGGAAGACACTTGCATAAACCCTGATTGCAGTACTGGAATAATGATGGCAGTCACAACCAATGCCTGCAGTTGTAAAAGTAAATACTTAGTGCAAATGGTTTCTACACTGTCCAATAATACAACACAGTTTGTATCTGCTGGGGTCAATGATTGGTTCCTTTTTATACACTGGTATTAGAAACTTACCTTGCAATGAGAGAGAGTGATGACAGAATTTCCAACCAAATACTAAAACAGTTGTCTCAACAGCTTCACCGTAGACTTATTTTGCTGATACAACATAAAGCAAGGACGCCATCTGGCGTTTGTGCTTGGGCAGGTTTTAGAGAAGTAATCAGTTTCTTGACAGCGTATTCATCCACAATAAAATCGTCACCTTCTACACAATAATATCCAGTGAACTCGACTCCTCCTTCACCTGAGTGAATAAACATTTTTTTTCCAAAGGAATTCGCCACTTTATTCATTTCAAATTGATCCTTGAATAGTGGCCAGCCTCACTCTTCGTCAGATCGATGATGCCATCATCGATATGTGATTGAACATTTTATAAAACTTCTCCAAGGTCCAAAGTTTTTAGGACGGTCTGGGCCTTCCTGTACGTTTTACCAATGCTGCCATCGAAAATCAAAGGTGTCTCTTAATGGGTATGTTAATTTTTAATTACACTGGTAGATACATTTTACTAAGTTCCAGTGTGTAATTATGATTTTATGCAACCCTTATTGATAACGCTGGTGTTAAAATCACTTACAATTACTGCCCACCATTTAGAGTGCTCATACATCATTACTTAATCTGATCAAACACTTGATTGAGTTGAACATCATTCGTCGATCCCAGGGTGATAAATACTTTGCAGGAGAGGTGGCTGACACCAGGGTAGTGCTGGGGAATGGTGGGTGAGGTGAGCGGCCACTCAGAGGCACGGAAACTGCAAAAACATCCAGTACAAAACTTGGGTTTGCAGTGATAAAACCACAGTGTTCATCAAAATTGCACTTTTTCGCTAATAACGAAAAAAGGGAAACGATTTTCCCATCAAACAAAGTTTGGAAAAAATACCCTTGCTGAGAGAATCTAAAGGTCCTGTGCAGCGTGAAGTGTCGGCTCACCTATGGCCAACTGAATTGCGCAGCAGGGATTCGCAGCCCACAGTGGGCAGTTAGCTGGGCTTGGTCTAAGGCTAGGCCCTGCATCCAACCACATGTAGCAGGCCCTGAGAATAAAGTGCATTGTAAAAAAATCACTACAATAAAACATAGGTAGAAAAGGAGTTACGGTTCTGGGCTAAATACCCCAAACCACTGGAATTCGACGGATATGGCAACATTGCACACAGTGCATATTGCAACTCATGCTCCCCCATGCTCAATACACCACTTTGCCAATTGTACATAAAAAAAAGCTATCAAGAGAAAAGCATGATGTAGAAGTGATTTATGGCATATGTTGTTTAATGATAACTGGCAAATTTAATTGGTTTAGCGTGCTTGAGCTAGATCCATACCTACGTTTTTATCTGCTTTCTCAGTGATTGCATACACACACACACACATACACACACCCAGAGCCACACACACACACACACCCAGAGCCACACACACACACACACACACACACCCAGAGCCACACACACACACACACGCGCACACACACACACACCCAGAGCCACACACGCACACACCCAGAGCGCCACACACACACACACACACACACCCAGAGCCACACACACACACACACAGAGCCACACACACACACACAGAGCCACACACACACACACATCCAGAGCCACACACACACATCCAGAGCCACACACACACACACCCATCCAGAGCCACACACACACACACACACACACCCAGAGCCACACACACACACACACCCAGAGCCACACACACACACTTCCAAAGTTCCTTAGTCTGTTTCTGACCCTAGAGTAGGTCCGTTGCCCTTCCCAAAAGACGGTCGCGGAGATGACCATTGCTGCTGGGCCAGGAAAAATGGCTGATATTAAATATGTTTTAGTCTTTCTTGTAGCCTTCCTCCCAACCCTGATTCTCGGGCAGTGTTCGCTGTACTAACAAGGTCACAGCTTTTGGGGAAATGCAGGCCTGGACACTAACTAGGATTAGCAGCTTGCACCACCGGCTTTTCCCCAGGGAGCATTTCAGCAATAAAAAGCAAGCAGCATTCATCTAGAGCAAACTGTTCAGAATAGGGAATAATCTGCGACCTCAGATCCCCCGCAGTTATTCCCCCATTTCGATATTCAAACCTTATATTAGCACAGAACTGCTGCAACTAGTAATTACAACACTTGACATTGTCGGCAATTATAGTGTTAACGCAGCGTTTAAAGCTGACGTCATGAGACCCTAAATGGGAAAGATTGATCCTCTTGGAAACAGCGGGAGTTTTAGGATTTACACATCAGCGGCCCCTGGGAGCCACTGTTATACAGGCAGATCAGTTTTCTTCTGTAAATTAAAAAAAAATACAGTGTTCAACTGCACCAGGTGAACGTCTGCCAATCTCTCTCCACCCCTCATGATGTTTTGTTTTCTTTGCCTGCCCCTAAGTTCTTCTTTTGTAATGTCTGGAACTCAGCACCGAGAACCATTACAAGGAAAAGCAGAAAGAGGAATAGAGGGAGAGCATCACTGAATGGGTGAATTAGCTGAGGGGCCCCAAGGGGCCGAGAAGGTAAACAGAGAGCAAGGGACTGTGTTAAGAGCAGGGGGTCTGTGAGTGATCTAACTATCCCTCAGAGGGTAGGGGCAGACCCCCGATAGGACACCCTAGGGAGATGCACGTGAGAGGCAGGAGAAATTCGAACACCGGGCAATGAAGTTCTTATCCGAGAGAGCGCGGATACCGGAGGCCGGGGCCCCGCCAGGAGGCGGCACGAGCGGTACTACTCTAAGAGGCAGGAAAACAAACTGGAGGGACGCCACCAATGAGCTGCAGGAGGCCCACCAGGAACTTCCTCAGAGTACACGAGAGTGGCCACGAGGGACCTCAGAACTCACATGAATGATTCATGAGGGGCCTTGAGAGAGGACAGGTGGGAACCCGAGAGGACCTCGTACCTGGTCAGAGTGATAAAGTAGAGAGATCACTAGTGACCTGAAAGCGAGAGGACCCTCAGAATTACAGGGCATGAGACTCCGGGGGGCGAAGGAGGCCCGCCTGTGACTTCAGAGGGCAGGGACAGAGCAGAAGTCCCCTCACCTGAGGACAAGGGACGTAAGGCATGGCCCTCAACTCATAGGACAAGAGGGACCTCAACGCAGGGCGTGAACACGCGAGGGATCCTATCAGAGGACAGTGGGGCTAGTATGAGGGACATCAGAGGGCGTGGAAAGGACCTGGAGGAGCCCCTTGAATGGACCGAATGAGGGACTTAATGAGAGGGCAGGAGAAGGGCTGCAGGGCAGCAATAAGGTATGAAGGACCGCAAAGGGCAAGTCAGGAGCTGAGGAGAGACTCGCCAAAGGACAGTGAAGTACGCGAGGGGCGCCCTAGGGCCCAGGAGTGACCTCTTCTGAGGGCAGTCGGAGACTCCCCACCCGGGGCGGGGGCTGGCGGTGTCAAGGAGTGACTAGGGCGACACTAGGTGAACGTGAAAGGTTACTTTTACAGGCAGCGTCTTTGAAAAGCAAGGCACCCCCGTGCTTACCTTCCGTCCGGGCGTGTAGCAGCAGAGCGGCGAGCAGCAGGCAGGCAGCAAACATGGTGCACGGAGATCCCTCACCGTCCGCGTGGACCCGGATCCAGCCTCCCCCTCCTCCCGGCTGGCTGGCACTGAGATACTTTGTGCAGAAGAGAGCTCTGGAGCAGGGTGAGGAGACACACTGGGGGGCCACAGGGGCTTCGAGGCGGAGGACCGAAGGGGCCGCAGGAGGCTCAGTGACGCCCCTCCCTGGGCTGGGGAGGCAGGCAGCTTGCTGGGGCTGGCAGCGGCTCTGTTGTGTGATTGCAATCAGCTGAAGTGGGGAGGGAGGGGGCTCGGAGCTGTCGGAGCTGGCGGTAATTCAGGAGGAGCAATTAAAAACCGCTCAATGCACAGGGCATGAGGGAATCAGTCGGTCACAGGTCAAAACAAACACCAGTCTACAACAGAACAAGGTCAATATTTGCTTTACTAACTCGTACATTAAGGGAGCGTGTTGCTTCCCCGTGTGCTAATTAATGGGGAAGAAGCATGTGTAAATAAAAGCGGGAACGGCACGGACAGCAGGAGGGGGGGCGGGAACGGCGCGGACAGCGGGAGGGGGGTCGGGAACGGCACGGACAGCGGGAGGGGGTCGGGAACGGCACGGACAGTGGACTCAAGCACTCACCTGGACTTCTTCCGGTGGCGGTCGGCCTGCAATGAGCAAAACAAACCTCCCCCCCCAAAAAAAAGCACCGCCCACAGCCGCATGACGTAGGCAAAAGCCTAAAAGTCTCGGAAACGCCCACGAATCTGCTCCGGCTTTGACGGACAGATCTCTGTTCCAATGGCTAGCCTCCATTTATGGAGCTAGCCAATGGAACAGAGGGGCGGTACTACACTCACACACTCTAACAAAAGCTTTCGCCTGCGCGAAACGCTGCTTGCGCAGCTTTCAACAGGCGAAACCTAAAAACCAGAGTCAGGTCCACGGCTGGGGCAGCAGCGAGGACCAGAAAAGGCAGCACTTTATAAATAAATTCCTGAGGACATTGTCAATCCTCTATGGAGGGATTTAACTGTGTTGCACCCATGCACTTCAAGTGGCACACTGTATAACCAGGGAACCCAGCACAAACCCACCCCTGCATCCCACCTTTAGGCAGCAGTTTTATGTAATTTACCAAACACGCACCGTGGTTTACCACATACTTTATAAACGCCGGCGCGCCCCCCCCTCCCGCTGTGCCTGCCTACTCTCTTTAATGTTAGGCTTGTGTCTAATTTTAATGTAATTAATGCTGATTTAAAGCGCTCTGATACCTGCGGGTAAAGTTTTCCATATATAAAAGTGCAAATAAATAAATAAAAAAGCCTACCTGTAGCATGTCCGTTCTTATTCTGCAATGCCACATGCCTTTGGGTCCCTGTAACGATTAACTGCAGCCGACTGTGGGAAACCTCTATGGCAGTAACAACGTGTTGCGGGACAGACGCGGAGAATGTAGCCATTGGCTTGTGGCTGCACCGCGGGGTAACAGTGCGAGGCAGGAAGGTAGGCAGTTGGTAGGGCTGTGCCATGGCAGTGTAGTTCTCTGTGCATGCCGGGCTTGGGGGTTTCTGTTGACTGACGGGACGCGATGATGAGGTGCCGGTTGGGTATGCCTGCTTCCTGATCTTGGGCAGGTGGCAGTTTAAACAAGCACTGGCTTTGACAATGCTGGTTTATTTCTCCTATTAAGTTTAATTTTTGCTGTGGGTTGTTGCAATGTACTGATTTTCCAATTTGAATTGAAAGGGGAAAGTTTTATGTATTGAGATCTTTTTCTCCTCTTTTGCCTGTAGAATATTGCTACGTTTTCTTTACTCTCGAGTAACAAATTGCTTTTTTTATGCAGAGATGTGTTATTTCAGTGATACATTCTTTTTGCTTGGTTATATTTTTTCTCACTTGCTTTTGGCTTAATTTGCGCTCGTACCACCACTACTGGCTCCACAGTCCCCGGTCCACCGCCAAGTCTTTGGTTTGCTGTGGAGGGACAAGGGAGCAGATTTCGGGCCCCGGAAGTGATTTACTACTTCCGGGCCCATTCGCAACGCCGACACTCCCATCCGACTCACCCATTGGCTGCTCTGCCTTCATTAATCAGATGCTCTACAAGTCGCGTAGCCGGCGCGCCAAAGACGCGCCAAAGGCAAGCCCGTCTGCGCCCATCCGCGCCCGACCAGAGCCCAGGGCCCTACCCCCTGGTCAATTTTCCCTTGCTTATTCTTCTGCAGAGCTCAAGACTCTCCAGGGCGTCTGGCCCATTGGCAGTGTGCTCCGTAGCAGACTACGCTCAATTGGGATTTTCTCCCCGCCCTCTGTAGTTCCATTTAATACCCTACAAGACTTATGCCCCCTTCCTATTCCTGCACTCCTGAATGTCCCTCAGATTCCCTCCACTGCTACCACTTGCCTGAAACCCGCTCCCACCAAACTTTCCATCTGGTATTTAAACACCCGCTCGTTACCTAGACACCAGGTTGAGATTTTCCATCTGCTTAACACCCTCAGTCCCGATATCCTGTTTCTCTCAGAAACATGGCTTTCGTCTGAGTCCATGCCAGACATCCTGGCTGCCCTCCCTGGCAATTACTATATCCTTCAGGCTAACCGTCCTGATGGGAAGATTGGAGGGGGAGTTGCCGCCATCATTGCCCATCCTCTCTCCTTCACCTCCATTACACTCCCTCTTTCCTCATTGGCGGATATTCTTGTAGCTACGTTGCATTCAAAATATACTCCTTTGGCATGCGTTCTTTGTTATCGTCCACCCAATCCCTCCTCAAATTTTGTCCAATTCTTTACCAATTTGGTTGCTGAGCTGGTGATTAATCATGCCAGGCTCCTCATTATAGGTGACTTTAATTATTGGCCTCATGACCCTCTTGAGAGCCCTCATTCAAAGCAATTTACGGACTTGCTTTCTGGGCTTAACTTTTCTGAACACATCAAAGCAGCCACTCACATAAAAGGACACATCCTGGACCAGGCCTGGAGTTTCAATCTGGATATCCTTGACCTCCGGGTATCCCCCTGTGCCTGGTCCGACCACCATCTTGTCTCCTTTTCTATCAGCCTCCCTACCTCCACCGCCACACATACAGGAGCTTCCACCAGAGTTAGAAACTGGAAAGATGTAGATATTCCCTCCATTTGCACTAACCTCACCTCTGCCCTTTCCGCATTCCCTGATCTCTTGGATCCCCACTGTTCACCTCATCTACAGGCTGAAGCTCTCTCCTCCTGGATGACCCAGGCAAGAGATACTTTTGCCCCCCTTAAGCATTTAAAAACTAAGAAACCTCACGATGCACAACTCTGGTTTTCCAAAGACCTGAGGGATAGCGCAAGTAGAGGCTTCACTACTGTCCCCTTGAAAAATCCTTGTTTTTGAATGCCCTATACAAGTACAAAGAAGCCATTGTGAAGGCCAAAGCTGCATACTTTTCTGCAAAAATTCTCAGCTCCAACTGCAAATCAAAAACTATTTTCTCTATTGTGGATGAACAGGTCAAACCCGACCGTGTCACTATTAAGTGCCCGCCCTCTCAATCCCTTTGCGATTCACTTAACAGCTATTTCATTGAAAAGATCATTAATATCAAAACCAGTATCCCCACCACTGCCACCATCTCATACTCCACCATGGCCCCTCCTAACCCGGCCCGTTATCTCAGGTTTCCTTCACTTACGGAAGACACTTTCTTCTCTCTCCTAGGGAAAGTTAAGTCGGGCTCCCCTCAGGATAGTTGTCCTTCCCACATTAGTCGTGAAATCTATCATAACATCTCCACACCCCCTCTTTCTTTCTTAAACAATTCCCTTTCCTCAGGGATAGTTCCCCTCTCATTTAAAACAGCGGTGGTCTCGCCCATTCTAAAAAAAACTGGTGCCGACCCAGCTGTTCTCTCAAATTTTCGCCCAATTTCCCTCCTCCCCTACTTGGGTAAAGTTTTGGAAGCTTATGTGGTTAACTGCCTGAGTGCTTTTATTGAATCCACCCACTTCCTCGACCTCCATCAGGCCGGCTTTAGGCCTCAACACTCCACTGAGTCCATCGCCTTGGCCGTTCATGAGGAGTTAAGAAAGGGGGCTGACCAGAACATCTCCCAAGCTTTGGTGCTCCTGGACTTGTCGGCGGCGTTCGACACCGTAGACCATAACATCCTACTTGAACGTGTCGAGCACGCCGGCATCCAGGGGCTGCCACTGAAGTGGATTATCTCCTTTCTTCAGGATCGCACTCAGGCAGTGTCCCTCCCTCCTTTTTCCTCTGCGGGAAAACACCTCGCCTGTAGAGTCCCGCAGGGCTCTTCACTCTCACCACTCCTCTTTAATCTTTATATCCGTCCACTTATCTCAGAGCTTAAACATAAATCTGTCACTATTTTCAACTATGCGGACGACCTTCAGCTTATTTTTAGTATTGACCCTTCCCCTTCCTCTGTCCAAAATGTTCATTCTGTTATGAACTTCATTAGCTCTTGGATGAGTTTGAATCATCTCAAACTCAATCCTGACAAAACTGAGCTAGTTCTTACCGGTCCCCTAGGCAACCCCTGGAATTCTACCTTTTGACCACCCTCATTTGGTCCCCCTCCTTCCCCTGTTGACTCCGTAAAGAGCCTTGGTATTACCATCTGCAAGGATCTCTCTATGAGGGCACAAATTAACTCAGTCATATCCATTTGTTTTTATCACCTACGTCGTATCCGCAAAATCAGCAGATTCCTCTCTCACGAGGCTCTTATACAGGTCATTCTAGGACTCGCGATTTCACGTATTGATTATGCAAATGCCCTATACATGGGCATACCAGCATATCAATCCCGCCTTCAGCTTATTCAGAATCAGGCAGCCAGGTTGGTGTACGGTCTGCCAAAATTCACTCACACTAAGCCCCTCTTAAAGAATCTTCATTGGCTCCCAGTGGCACAGCGTAGCCTCTTCAAACTTGGCTGCCTGATCCACAAAGCTCTTTCCTCCCAGGGACCATCCTTCATTTCTTCCCTTTTACACCGTTATGTTCCTCAGCGCAACCTTTGCTCTTCTAATCACGATCTTCTCACTCCCGGTCTTTTCAAGCGTAAAAAACACGGTGGTCTGCGGCTTTCCACTCAAGCCCCTCTCTTTTGGAATTATCTTCCCCTTGCATTCCGCCTCCTCCCATCCTATGCTCAGTTCAGAAAATCTTTAAAAACTTGGCTCTTTTCATCAGCCTATAATTAGTCCACTCTATCTGCACTGGCCAGCCTTCCCACTTCAGCACCAAGAAACCGCTTTATAAGTTCTATTTTCATTCATATATTGCCCTTTTTGCCGAAATATCCAAGAATCTCAGGGAAAAATCTTGGAACTAACATCACTTTCTGGGAAAAGACGAAGCTGTAACTAGCAACAAACACCCATTAGGTAATAGACCTCGAGAACGCACTAAAGATCATACAAACCCTGTGGAAACCAAGAAAAGGTCAAATCAATTAGGCAAAAGGACACTAAATATGTTAAACAAAATCGCAAGAAATTGCCAAACAAACACTCTAAATACAAAAGCACACAATACGTACAAAGGGAATAAAATTAAACCAAGCATTGGCAATGCCAATTTTCAAGTCTTAAGGCTTTTACCAAGTTTCACTAGCACTGCGGATACAGCATGGTCAGAAGCAGTGCAATCTCTCCTAATCCTAAATGAATATGATACTAAAAAGGTTTGGCCGTCGCTAGTTCTATGATTTCTTTCAGCATAAGCAACATTATGCGACGCATACATAGGTACAGGTCAGCAGGAAAGCAAGGCCCAATATACCAAGATACACGTGCACGACAGGAAACCAGGAGGCAGCATTGGCGAGGGTGAGGCAAGGGAGGAGGGTGAAGGGGACAGACAAACGTTTGAGGCGGAGCCAAAGAAAGAGGCAGGAAGGATGAGAAGGCTGGAGCAGGGTAAGGAAGTTGAGGCAGATCAAGACAGTGGAGGGTATGCCGGCGAGAGGGAAGAATAAGGCAGAAAGAGGTGTGAGGCAGACGAGTGAGGCAAGTCAGAGGAGAGTAATGAAGAGAGACAGCAGAGAGAGATAGAGGACCGTGAGGCAGAAACAAAAGGAGAAGGAGGTACAGAGAAGAGCACATTACACATATGAATAATGCATGTACAATCCCCATCAACAAAAAGTTAAAGTAAGTAGGCCGCTTTGTCTTCTGTCCCGTGTTCCACCTACTGCTGCCTTCCTTCTTCCCACAGCTGATACTCTCACGTGTTCACCTCTTAGCCCACGACCACACGTTCTGTGCTTAGTTCACCCTTCTCGCTTCAGTTGAAAACCCGCTCAACTCCTATGCCCTCGGTCTTAGCCCTCCACATACCGCTCGTAACCCTGCTCAGCCAGCCACCCTTTACGTAATACAAGTCCGATGCCAGCACTTTCTCACCTCTTGCTGCCTGGTGCCGCCATGCTTGTTTTCCTGCTGGCTACAGCGTGCGTGTAATCATACTCTTCCGGTTCAACATACAGGTCATAAGGAGGGGCGTGGCTTAAGGTGGTCAGAACAGCGTTCTCTGTGCGAACCTCTCATTGAGAACAGTTAGACTCGTCAGTTGGGTTGCATGAGAATGTATGCGGCAGTAATTACCATAATCAGGTGATAGGGCACAGATGGCATATGGGGTTTGGAGTATCCTGGAACCACAAGCGTCACCACGCTGTTTTTTTTAAACAACTGCAATGTCACGGTGACAATTAAATGTGCTTAAGGCAGCGGTTAAAGAAGGGCACTGCTTTGCAGATACAGCTAAACGTGATGCCGACCACCTTCCCGCCGCCCCAGCAGTGCCCCAGGGTCGGTACCTTGGTGAACGTCCGTGGCTGTTGCAGTAGATCAGTGGGTTCTCAACCCATCTCCTCTCATCGGAGCACACGCAGCAACCTCCCACCATCTCCTTCATCCTTCCATCGGGCTGCTCAGTGCCTCCCTGCCCCAGACTGGCCCTCATCGGCGTGGGGGCGGACAATGCAGATGCAGAGACCGGCGCCCCCCTCCTCGAGCTGGGGGCTCAGGCGGGCTCTGCCTGGGTTAAGTAATCATGGCTGCCCCTCCTGCCGGCCTGCATGCTGCTGTCGCCGAGCGGTAAACCCTTAGGTTCTGGGGCGAGGCGCTGCTCAGGAGGGAGCAAATTTTTCACCCTCTGTTTTATCCTTCCTCTGGAGGTCTGCGCACTCATCCGGGGATACCAGAGAGCGAGCACTGGGTGTGTGCCATCCGTGCTTAAATCTGTAGCTCTCCCGGAAGCTGTGGTTGTTGCCCCCTCCCCCGTAATGTTTCAGGCTCACCCACGGTTCATCCCGGCTCCCCAGACACGCCTCCACCAAACCCTTGCACATGCAACCTTGGCATCTTGCTGCTGATAAACTCAGGCCAGCCGCCGCCCCCATGTCCGAGGGGCGCCTCCTCTACTATAACAGCCAGTGTGGCTCAGGCTGCTGAGCACGCGGACAGAGGAGGGGTGCGAGTAGGGGATGGAGTAGGAGACCAAAGGGGAGTGGGGAGGGAGGAACTTTCAGCTTCGCGATCGCTTTTCAGAAAAACAAAGCAGCGAGTGGTGCGCGTGCACGCCATATGCTTTCAATTATCGAGCCCGTGTCTGGGCACGATAATTGAAATCATATGGCAGGAAATGCACGTAATAGACACCAATAGGCCAGGGGCGGAGCTATGCGCCCGCCTCTGGCCTATTGTGTGCTATTTTACAAAAGAACACGCAGGGAAAGGCCAATAGCAGGCGGCAAAGGTAAAATCACACGCATGAGCGTGTGCATTTCCCAGGTCCATTTTGAAAACCCAGACAAAAGGACTCTTGCAGCGAGAACACTGCTGTGCAGTGTATCGCTAGGCGTGGAACCTAAAAACGGCATTTCAGATTGTTTTTTTCAGGAAGGGTTCCCTTCCTGCACAAAAACAATCTCCCCACAATGCAGGCATCCTTGCACCATGGTGCAAGGGTGCCTGCGCCTGCACATGGCAGCAGTTTGTACGCCAGCGCAGGAGGAAGCATTGAGATGCGACATATTGTTGTAAATATGTCTCATCCCTGTGCTTTGAGCTTGCGTTAGGCACTGAGTCACTTTTTTGTAAATCTGCCCCTGAGTTTTCCCCTTTTGTGCGAGTACTTTGATTGTTTATAGTTTTAATGAAATGAAGGGATGCATTTCGGTAACAAGTAAATTTTCAGCACAGAACACTCTGTCTTTGAAGCTATTATGTAATATTATAGTACGTGAAGCGCAGGGGAATCAACCACTCAAAATTCAAGTACATGCAGATATGGAGGCAGCAGTCACTCAATGTTACAATGTATGCCACCGGCATTGATCATTTAGTATTTCAGTTCTGAGCGTGTTGGGCCATCAGTCATTGTGGTGGGAGGTACTGGCTGTGTATCTAATCCTGGCACCACCTCGGCAGAATGGTCATTCAACAACCAAACACAACACTGACAAATTATTTGAGCTTTATGGCATGTGTGTGGTAGGCTTGGAGGCCACTGAATCACCAGGCAAGATGGTCAAAGACGTTTTAAGGCATAGGCAAATTAGGCAATTGCCCAGGGCCCACACCTTCCAAGAGGCCTCATGGGAAAGTGAACTTTCTCTCCATTTTATTTTTGACTATTCTGTTTCTCTATTGAAACTCTCTGCCTCATGCCACTACTGACTCTTTTGACCTTTTGTCATTTTAAGGACTTTTGGGATCCCGGTCAAGACATATTTCATCTGCTATTGTGTGCTCCTGTTATAGTGTGGTAAAAAAGGGGGTGGTGATGGACGGAGCATCTGAACCAATCAAACACTCACACCCAGTCAACAGATCTGGGTTTAATCAATCACCGTTCTTTAGCCCACTCTGCCACCCCAGTTCAGACATGGCCATATGCAATCAGTCCGACCCTGTGCCTCATGGGAACAGTCCAGCCCGAACTGCCAAGCCATGCCTTCCCTGGACCAGAAACAAGCTTTCGAGGACCGGTTTCTGGCATTTCAGCCGTCTTCAGCCAGGCTTGCTTGAATCCAGTGGCAAAGTGAGCAAGGGACTCACGTCTGAGCATACCCTGCCAACTTATGTCAAACAAAGCGGCACAAAAGGGGGTGGTGATGGACGGATCATCTGAACCAATCAAACACTCACACCCAGTCAACAGAACTGGGTTTAATCCATCACCGTTCTTTAGCCCACTCTGCCACCCCAGTTCAGACATGGCCATATGCAAATCAGTCTGACCCTGTGCCTCATGGGAACAGTCCAGCACGAACTGCCAAGCCATGCCTTCCCTGGACCGGAAACAAGCTTTCTAGGACCGGTTTCTGGCATTTCAGCCGTCTTCAGCCAGGCTTGCTTGAATCCAGTGGCAAAGTGAGCAAGGGACTCACGTCTGAGCATACCCTGCCAACTTATGGCAAACAAAGCCGTACAAAAGGGAGTGGTGATGGACGGAGCATTTGAAGCAATCAAACACTCACACCCAGTCAAAAGATCTGGGTTTAATCCATCACCGTTCTTTAGCCCATTCTACCACCCCAGTTCAGACATGGCCATATGCAAATCAGTCTTACCCTGTGCCTCATGGGAACAGTCCAGCCCGAACTGCCAAGCCATGCCTTCCCTGGACTGGAAACAAGCTTCCTAGGACCGGTTTCTGGCATTTCAGCCATCTTCAGCCAGGCTTGCTTGAATCCAGTGGCAAAGTGAGCAAGGGACTCACATCTGAGCATACCCTGCCAACTTATGGTGAACAAATCGGTACAAAAGGGGGTGGTGATGGACGGAGCATATGAACCAATCAAACACTCACACCAAGTCAACAGATCTGGGTTTAATCCATCACCGTTCTTTAGCCCACTCTGCCACCCCAGTTCAGACATGGCCATATTCAAATCAGTCTGACCCTGTGCCTCATGGGAACAGTCCAGCCCGAACTGCCAAGCCATGCCTTCCCTGGACCGGAAACAAGCTTCCTAGGACCTGTTATAGTGTGGCATATTATTTAGTATTGTTTGCCATCAAGCAGGATTGAAATAGTAGGAATTGGGTAATAAATTTCAAATTTGTACTGTACAGATGCCCTCAAATTATGTCTTACCCGGCCCCCCAAATCCTTATGAGGACAGTAAAGGTGATCACGTGTAGTGTGGGCTGTGAACACGTTCACCAAATGCTGGGTCTCCTCAGTGCTTTATAAAATTGCCCCCATCAAGCCCATAAAATGAGCCATGAATAAACCTTCTGCCCCCTGGTTCTCCACGGAACTCCGGTCAGAAAAAAGTGCATGCCAGAAGCTCGAGCGCATATGGAGAAAAAATAATGATATTGAGGCAAACAACATATATAAAATAGCATTAAAAAATTCCAGAGACTTAAACGCAACACTATTAGGGACTACATGGCAGAACAAATTAAGTCCTCTAATAATTCGACCAAAGAGATCTTCGATTTAGTGCAGGTATTTGTTAAACCACTGGCAATGAAGAGCTCGATCAACCCCTCAGCAACTCTCTGTGAAGATCTAGCTATTTTTTTCCAAGAGAAAATTCAGCCAGTCTATATTTCCTTTCCACAGGCTGAGCTGGCAGATAAGCTCCCAAGTCCCTCTCAACCCTCCAACAATTGGTCAGAATTCTGCCCTTTCAGCCTGGAAACATCACTGTCGGATCTAAAGAACATAAAATCAGGCTCGCCGACTGATCCCTGCCATGCCATGTTTTTTAAACTACTGACCTCATGCCTTGACCCTATTCTTAACCCCATCTGGAACTCCTCCTTGAGCTCGGGTTCCTTCCCCACTTCTTGGAAAACAACACATGTCAGACCTATCCTCAAGAAGGAGGATGCTGATCCAGCTATACTCAAAAATTATAGACTAATCTCTCTACTCCCGGTTCCATCCAAAATTCTGGAAAAAGAGGTCCAGAAGAAATTATCAGCCTTCCTGGAGTCAAACAATCTTTTACATGACTCCCAGTCAGGCTTCACGGTTGGCTATAGTACAGAGACAGCTCTGCTTGAGGTGGCAGAGACTGTGCATGCTACAGTTGACCATGGAATCTGTGCAATGCTTGTGCTGCTGGATCTCTCCGCGGCCTTTGACACTGTGTTTCATCGGATCCTGTTAAAAAGACATGAGATGATGGGAGTGATGGAACCATACAGGCCTGGTTTAAATCATTTCTTGACAGATATCAACAAGTGTCCCTCCATCCTCACATCTCATCTGCGAAACCTCTGACTTGTGGTGTTCCCCAGGGATCGGCCTAGAGCCCTATCCTTTTGAACGTTTACCTTGCCCCTTTCGCCCCTCTAGCTGAACAATGGGGTGTAAAGGTTGTCTTAAATACCAAGAAGGATGAGAGGTCTGGAGTGAGTGGTAGCACAAAAACTGTGAGACAGGTGGATGGTAGAGTAGCAGTAGGCTGAGATATTCCCATCAAACCACCCTATGTTGGCGGAATCTCATCATATGGGAAATTTGTGGAGACACCCGACTCTACCGCCCAAACCATCAGCTGATGGTGCGGGAGTGGATGAAAATGATACACTCATGCCAAACTGCTGCTCTTAAGGTAGTGATGGAAGTGTACGTGCAGTGCTATAGTGAAACAATTAAAATTAGCGACTCAGACAGAAACATTTTATTAAAGAAAGTCTGAGTGTTAATGTTAAAAACACGCCAGGTAGTTGGAACTAATGACTACACTATGGCGCTGTGCAGGTGGTCAACATGTTTCAGCCTAAAAGACGTCTCGTCAGGCTTTCGTCAGGACCAAGTTGGTAAGCTACTGCCACTGAAGTGCAAGTATTTTACAAAGAGTGAAAGTGAGAAATGAAATGCATAATTAGAGATGCGAATAACTACCATGAACTTGGAGCCCCAATGTCCATGCGTAAGAAGAATGTTCTTTTACTAACCTGAAAAAATATATATAAACAAGATTATGTGCATAAGAATATATATCACATGCTCACAGAAAAATGTGCACCACCCCATAAACAGGGTCAAAGGTGTCCCGTTTATCACTTAAGTCAACTTGCTCATTCACAGAACATATTTCATGTCTGTAAATACTCACCCCGCTCTGCGAGGAGGAAGACCTCACCTCGCCCGGCAACCGCTCGGGAATATGAGGCCCCGCTCTAAAGTACATAAGAAAGCAAAATGTTCAAAAAATTAAATGCCTTCTGCTATTAGTTGCAACAACTGTTATCAAAACCCCATTAGCTGTAGACTTGATTTACAGAGACCATGAAACAACCTCTAAGAAGCTGGACATTCCAAAAATGATAGGCTCCAGACAGAATTTGAATTAAGACCTGCAGTGACTGCCTGCAGTAAGTGAGGAGCTGCCAAATGTAAACTTTAAACTTTGAAATTAAAATCAAAATTAAAGCTGCCAGTGTAAGCTAACTATGTAACTGCTTAACACGGAGGTGGCCTTACCTGTCCGTCGGTACCTCTCTCAGGCGTCCGAGAGGAAGTGGAGGTACCGACCGGAACAGGGCCCCTCCTTTAAATACTACCGCTAATCAGTGATTAAGCCGCTTGTTAAGTTAGTGATTGATAATTGTATGAA
Source organism: Lissotriton helveticus (assembly GCF_964261635.1). NCBI lineage: Eukaryota > Metazoa > Chordata > Amphibia > Caudata > Salamandridae > Lissotriton > Lissotriton helveticus. Next base: position 746,694,827 of record NC_136071.1, on the reverse strand, counting down.
TTGCCCATAGGCTCCGCGTTTTCACTCCGAGTGCGCATGCGCATAATAGGCTCACTGAGCTAGTTGTAAGGCGGTCATGCTCTATTGTCAAAGTGGTGGAGAGCTCACTATCCAAGCGAGCATGCGCAGTCTGGGGTTAAGCTGATCTTGCGCGCATGCGCATTATGTTACGACGCGTGTTGTGTCAAGATGGTCAACAACACTGATCAGAAGCGTAGCTGTGTGTGTGAAACGCTATACTCAATTCGTTGTTTATAACCTGTAAGTCCTCTCGTAAGTTTAAGTGAGAGCAGTCGGTTTGTTCTTGAAAGGGACAAAAATGGATGACGTTATTATGCCCAATGTATGGTTTATGATTACAGGCTGGGTACAATTTAAGAAAAGGATACTGAATAAATGTCTGCCTAAAGTTGATAGTGTGTTAGGTACGCAAATGGAGGCTAGATACAGTCAAGATTAAAGTGCTGAATATGTATCCGCCCCAGGCTGGTCATATGTGTTATAAACAGAGTGATCCAAAGACCTACAAGAGCTCCTGTACCGATACGCTAACAAGCGGAGGGGTCAATATTGCTGATGGAATATATCGCAATAGATCACTTATGTATGTATCTACAGTGGAATAAGACCCATGTGTAGCTTAAATAGAAATCCAAGGAATGGAATCGTTTAACCCTCTGCTATCACTACGGAGCCTGAACACCCATTTCTGCTCTTTGACAAACAGAAACTTCGATTTGTCACTGATATGAGATGGAATATAGGGGTGTTCCAAAATCACCCACTTAAGGTCTTCCACTCTATGTTTCTTCTCCAAAAAGTGATTAGTAAGGCAGGTCGATTGCTTCTAACACCGAATTGTGCTTTTATGTTCACTAATGCGAACTTTCATTTTTCTAGTTGTGTGTCCAATGTACTGTAGGGAACATGGACAGGTAATCAAATATATGACCCCTTCCGTGTTGCAATTGGTGTGTTTGCGGAGTATCCAAGGTTTACCAGTGCCTATATCAACCTGATCTGTTTTATAGGTCTGTGGACAGGCACTGCAGGAGCCACATGGAAAATGGCCACGTACTGGCTGAGTGTTCCAGAGTGTATTTTGGAGTTCAGGTTTTTTCAATCCTGGTCTTGTATGTACCAGACTGTCTCTTATACTCCGGGCCCTTTTGAAAGAAAAAAGTGGTGGAGTTATAGTGGTTTCAGCTGTGTTCAGAATGCCCCAGTGTTTCTGCACAGTTTTCAGAATTTTGTTTGACAGGACACTGAACGTGCTAACAAATGTTAGTCTATCAAAGGGTTCTTTAGTAGTTCTTATTTCTAGTAGAGCATCCCTGTTATTATTGGAGGCACGCTTCCACGCCCTACGTACAAGATGTTGTGGGTACTGTCGATCCTCTAGGTGTCTGGATAGAATCCGAGCATGTTTGTCGAACAAGGTTCTTGATGAGCAGTTTCTGCAGACTCTGAGAAACTGCCCTACAGGGAGATTATCCCGTAAGGCTCGCGGATGGTGACTGGTGTAAGACAAGAGCGAATTCTTTGCCATTGGTTTTTTGTAGAGTTCGCATGCTAAATTACCCTCTTGTGGAAAAATGAGAATATCTAGAAAGGGCAATTGCTGTTTACTCCACACTATGGTAAACTTTAGGTATTGGTTCTGGTGGTTCAGCCAATCATGGAAAGATTCAACTTCCGAGACCGTACCTCGCCACACCACAAGAATATCATCTATATATCGTTTCCACAGCAACACCTGGTGGAAAAACGGGTTGCTGTGGTTGAGCACGATGTTCTGCTCAAACAGGTGTACATAAAGGTTGGCGAGGCTCGGGGCAAAAATACTGCCCATGGAGGTACCAGAGGTCTGGAGGTAGATCTGGTCCTCGAATTTGAAGTGGTTGTCCATCATAGCCATCCTGGCACACTCCATGATGAAACTTACTGGAGTAATGCTTTGTAGATCGCGTGTGGCAAGAAGGGATCTGATGGCTTCAAGGGTCTCTGCCTGTGGAATACAAGTATAGAGGGACTCGACATCGAAGCTGACCAATAGGTCAGTGTCGCTGTTGAACCTCACTTGTGGCAATAGTCTCAGAACATCGGCAGTGTCTTGCAGGTAAGTGGGCATCTCCTTAACAAGGGGTCGTAAGAAAAAGTCCACGAAGGTGGACAGTGGCTCCAACAAAGAGCCTATGCCGGAGATGATAGGGCGGCCAGGTGGGGGCCGTGTAGGTTTATGAATCTTCGGCAGACAGTAGAATGCAGGCATCACTGGCTTGTCTGTTATTAGGAATTTGGCCTCATGTGGAGTTATCCACCCTTCCGAACTTGCTTCCTCCACCATGATTTTAATTTCAGTGAGTAGGCAGAGACCCTTGAAGCCATCAGATCCCTTCTTGCCACACGCGATCTACAAAGCATTACTCCAGTAAGTTTCATCATGGAGTGTGCCAGGATGGCTATGATGGAAAACCACTTCAAATTCGAGGACCAGATCTACCTCCAGACCTCTGGTACCTCCATGGGCAGTATTTTTGCCCCGAGCCTCGCCAACCTTTATGTACACCTGTTTGAGCAGAACATCGTGCTCAACCACAGCAACCCGTTTTTCCACCAGGTGTTGCTGTGGAAACGATATATAGATGATATTCTTGTGGTGTGGCGAGGTACGGTCTCGGAAGTTGAATCTTTCCATGATTGGCTGAACCACCAGAACCAATACCTAAAGTTTACCATAGAGTGGAGTAAACAGCAATTGCCCTTTCTAGATATTCTCATTTTTCCACAAGAGGGTAATTTAGCATGCGAACTCTACAAAAAACCAATGGCAAAGAATTCGCTCTTGTCTTACACCAGTCACCATCCGCGAGCCTTACGGGATAATCTCCCTGTAGGGCAGTTTCTCAGAGTCCGCAGAAACTGCTCATCAAGAACCTTGTTCGACAAACATGCTCGGATTCTATCCCGACACCTAGAGGATCGACAGTACCCACAACATCTTGTACGTAGGGCGTGGAAGCGTGCCTCCAATAATAACAGGGAGGCTCTACTAGAAATAAGAACTACTAAAGAACCCCTTGATAGACTAACATTTGTTAGCACGTTCAGTGTCCTGTCAAACAAAATTCAGAAAACTGTGCAGAAACACTGGGGCATTCTGAACACAGCTGAAACCACTATAACTCCACCACTTTTTTCTTTCAAAAGGGCCCGGAGTATAAGAGACAGTCTGGTACATACAAGACCAGGATTGAAAAAACCTGAACTCCAAAATACACTCTGGAACACTCAGCCAGTACGTGGCCATTTTCCATGTGGCTCCTGCAGTGCCTGTCCACAGACCTATAAAACAGATCAGGTTGATATAGGCACTGGTAAACCTTGGATACTCCGCAAACACACCAATTGCAACACGGAAGGGGTCATATATTTGATTACCTGTCCATGTTCCCTACAGTACATTGGACACACAACTAGAAAAATGAAAGTTCGCATTAGTGAACATAAAAGCACAATTCGGTGTCAGAAGCAATCGACCTGCCTTACTAATCACTTTTTGGAGAAGAAACATAGAGTGGAAGACCTTAAGTGGGTGATTTTGGAACACCCCTATATTCCATCTCATATCAGTGACAAATCGAAGTTTCTGTTTGTCAAAGAGCAGAAATGGGTGTTCAGGCTCCGTAGTGATAGCAGAGGGTTAAACGATTCCATTCCTTGGATTTCTGTTGAAGCTACACATGGGTCTTATTCCACTGTAGATACATACATAAGTGATCTATTGCGATATATTCCATCAGCAATATTGACCCCTCCGCTTGTTAGCGTATCGGTACAGGAGCTCTTGTAGGTCTTTGGATCACTCTGTTTATAACACATATGACCAGCCTGGGGCGGATACATATTCAGCACTTTAATCTTGACTGTATCTAGCCTCCATTTGCCTACCTAACACACTATCAACTTTAGGCAGACATTTATTCAGTATCCTTTTCTTAAATTGTACCCAGCCTGTAATCATAAACCATACATTGGGCATAATAACGTCATCCATTTTTGTCCCTTTCAAGAACAAACCGACTGCTCTCACTTAAACTTACGAGAGGACTTACAGGTTATAAACAACGAATTGAGTATAGCGTTTCACACACACAGCTACGCTTCTGATCAGTGTTGTTGACCATCTTGACACAACACGCGTCGGAACATAATGCGCATGCGCGCAAGATCAGCTTAACCCCAGACTGCGCATGCTCGCTTGGATAGTGAGCTCTCCACCACTTTGACAATAGAGCATGATCGCCTTACAACTAGCGCAGTGAGCCTATTATGCGCATGCGCACTCGGAGTGAAAACGCGGAGCCTATGGGCAATTCATACAATTATCAATCACTAACTTAACAAGCGGCTTAATCACTGATTAGCGGTAGTATTTAAAGGAGGTGCCCTGTTCCGGTCGGTACCTCCACTTCCTCTCGGACGCCTGAGAGAGGTACCGACGGACAGGTAAGGCCACCTCCGTGTTAAGCAGTTACATAGTTAGCTTACACTGGCAGCTTTAATTTTGATTTTAATTTCAAAGTTTAAAGTTTACATTTGGCAGCTCCTCACTTACTGCAGGCAGTCACTGCAGGTCTTAATTCAAATTCTGTCTGGAGCCTATCATTTTTGGAATGTCCAGCTTCTTAGAGGTTGTTTCATGGTCTCTGTAAATCAAGTCTACAGCTAATGGGGTTTTGATAACAGTTGTTGCAACTAATAGCAGAAGGCATTTCATTTTTTGTACATTTTGCTTTCTTATGTACTTTAGAGCAGGGCCTCATATTCCCGAGCGGTTGCCGGGCGAGGTGAGGTCTTCCTCCTCGCAGAGCGGGGTGAGTATTTACAGACATGAAATATGTTCTGTGAATGAGCAAGTTGACTTAAGTGATAAACGGGACACCTTTGACCCTGTTTATGGTGTGGTGCACATTTTTCTGTGAGCATGTGATATATATTCTTATGCACATAATCTTGTTTATATATATTTTTCAGGATTGTAAAAGAACATTCTTCTTACGCATGGACATTGGGGCTCCAAGTTCATGGTAGTTATTCGCATCTCTAATTATGCATTTCATTTCTCACTTTCACTCTTTGTAAAATACTTGCACTTCAGTGGCAGTAGCTTACCAACTTGGTCCTGACGAAAGCCTGACGAGACGTCTTTTAGGCTGAAACATGTTGACCACCTGCACAGCGCCATAGTGTAGTCATTAGTTCCAACTACCTGGCGTGTTTTTAACATTAACACTCAGACTTTCTTTAATAAAATGTTTCTGTCTGAGTCGCTAATTTTAATTGTTTCACTATAGCACTGCACGTACACTTCCATCACTACCTTAAGAGCAGCAGTTTGGCATGAGTGTATCATTTTCATCCACTCCCGCACCATCAGCTGATGGTTTGGGCGGTAGAGTCGGGTGTCTCCACAAATATCCCATATGATGAGATTCCGCCAACATAGGGTGGTTTGATGGGAATATCTCAGCCTACTGCTACTCTACCATCCACCTGTCTCACAGTTTTTGTGCTACCACTCACCCCAGACCTCTCATCCTTCTTGGTATTTAAGTGGTTGTTTTAGGAGACGGGATGACAGGTCTCTAAATATATCTCCTTTGACCCTTCTTACATTCCTGTTTTTCAGTGTAAAGGTTGTCTCCTATGCTGATGATACCCAGCTGGTGTTTTCCTTTATGGAACACACAGAGGCAGCCTTCTCTAATTTCAGACAGTGTCTTCTCAATATTTCATCCTGGATGACAGACACTGAATGATGAACACAGAAAAAACGGAGTTGCTGTTTTTAACCAGCCACATCCCCCTAAGGTAGAGCTCAATCCCCCCCCTGTGCCTGTAGAGTCTGTAAGAAACCTAGGTTTTAAATTCGACTCCACTCTTTCAGGTAAAGCTCAGGTCAGGCATGTCTCCTCCCAGTGCTTCCGGAAACTTAAAACCCTACGAAAGTTTCTCCACTATCTCACTATGGACTGCAGAAAAATGGTGGTGCATTAGCTGGTCCCATCACTACTGGATTATGCCAACAGTCTGTATTTAGGCCTCCCCGCATATCTGATCAGAAAACTGCAGCTCATCCAAAACTCGGCTGCAAGGCTGATCAGGAATGTGCCACTCCGTCACCATGTCTCCCCCCATTTATGTAGCCTGCATTGGCTAGCAGTGAGGAAAAGAATAGAATTCAAAGCTCTGACTCTAGCAGACAGGGCATTGAGGGAGAAAGGCCCAAAATATCTGAAAAAGCTAATTCAGAAATACTCCCAGACTAGGGTCCTTACATCGAACCTTCAGGAACTACTGGTAACCCCACGATTAAAAAAATCCAGAATTTTTAGGAAAACATTGAAAGTGTGGATGTTTAACCTTTCCTGAACCCCACATATGGCTTAAATTCTGCTGTTGTTGCCATTCTAGCGCCGGGACACCCCCATCGAAGGTAGCCATGCACTTTATAAATGGTAATAATAATAATAATGCTGGGGGTGGCCGCAGAGCTACGTTAGACGGCAGGTGTCTTTGGAAGTACGTGGCTCACAAAGAACGTGGGACAGTGTATGCTGATGGTGAATGGAGAAGCCTGGGCTCCTAGCAATCCTCGCTCACAAATGGAATCTTTCTTCAGTACGGACAAATAATTACAGAACTCCTAGGCTGTGGATAGGAGATACCCAACCCCAGAATTATAAAGCAAAATGACCAACTGTAGGCTGGGCCACCAAAAATGCTGACATTTTTGCACTTTCATAGATGTGGCAAATAGCTTCAGAAGTTATTGTCCAAAACAGTGACCTGAAGACAATACTTTCCAATGGGGAGCATAGGAGCAGGAACACCACTTGTAAGCCTCACACATAAAATGCAGTGATTTGTTACCTGGGCAAATTAGAAGAGCCTTTCATAGCAGGGCCTTCTAAATCTATATATATATTAATCTCTTATATTTGATTCATTCAACAGTCACAAACAGCTGCACCATTCATGGGTAAAAACAAAACCCTTATCATAAAGTCACATATCTTGAATCATTGTTCAGATGTATCTGACGTCTAACGTGGATGAGTTGAATTGACCATGCGTGGTCCCCCATCACCCATCCTGACTCAAATATTCACATTTTGCAAACAGAGAAAGGCAGGCAACAACTATACATTTGAGGGAATAAGGAGACCAAAGTTGAAGGGCCTTTTTCACCAGGAGCATTATAGGACTGGCAGTGAAACGTGTAGCTACCAAGTTTCAGGACATTTTTGTATCCATCTTTAAACTGATTCGTTTTCAAGCAAACATGGCTTTTGAACGCTAGTACTAAACAGATTAATAACTTATATTATGTTATGTCATACTATGTTTTTTTGTTTTTTTAATGTTATTATTTTAAGCAGCAGAAACTTGGGCCATGAAGGGAGGACCATCTAAGGAGCCACTTTCTTCAGTTTGTGCAGACATATGGGACTCTGTAATCGAAATTGACATTCAATCTACAGATACTTGTGCCCTCAAACTAACCCTAATTTCTAACCAAGTGTTCTTTGTAATTAGCAAATGCCATTGGTTTCGTTTTGGATAGGCTAGAGAGCTCCTGGGTATGCTGTCTTGTATGCCGGGGGCTTTAACATAGCATAATATTTGAGGAGTCTCATTATAGAAATGGAGAGTAACAGCTCTAGAATTTATCATTATAGGCACTTTCATTACATCTGTATAGTTATGGAAGCTTTGTTGGGTTTGCCAATCTATTAAACAAACAAATACATAAATAAATAATACACAGTTTGGGTTCAAAAGCCACAACTGAAAACGTAAAGGAATACATGATCACAATTAATGTTTTTCAGAAGCGTCTTCGCCACACCGTGGAACGGTAATTCTCTTTAGTTTCCCTCCATAGGCTTCCTCACGTGGAAGGTGATGTTCAAGCAATTAGCTTTAAACAGCAGTAGGATACAGGAATTAACCAAACCTGAGCATGGCAGTCCGCCTTTCTCCCACACAATGCTCCAAAATAAAATCAAGCACTCTATCACACAAATTCAACACATTCACGATGAATCTATTGTCAGTTATCATGGAGGTCACAACTGCACTTAGGAAACACCACACAATTACAACAGAACACATAAGACAGAACATGTTTCACAAACTCAACACAGACAAGATATGTAATTTAGCTGGCCAGTATGTGAGTTGCAGTAGCACTACTGATTACGAAACACACAGAGTTCCACAGCATATTAAATAGAACACCACCCACATATTCAGCATGCCACACACTGCAGGCATGCAGTATGATGGCTATCACAGTAGCTCCTTCAACAGTAACATTACCACTTTTAACATACATTAAGCACAGATTTAGCTACACTATACACCCAAAAGCACCAGCATTAAAAACACTACACACATAGCACATACACAGAAGCATATGCACACACATGTACACCTATACTTAGCTAGTCGTAGAATGTATGCGCTGTTGGTGAACACATACATCCTTAACCCTCAACTATCCGGTTCACCCAAAGTATGAACAGCCCAAAATACCAATAACACATATTTACTCCATAAAGCAGACACTGGTCTGCTTTGTTAACACTTGCATCACGTGGAAAGCCACCAGATTGTGGACAGCACCATAAGACAAAGGCAAAATGTGCACTATGCAAATACTTGAACTATAGTTTAGCATGCAGATAAGCTGTAGCTGATACATTTGAATACATATGAAATATGAGACAACCTATAGAGCAATAATGCAAAATACCAAACATTTAGATTTGTATCTCAATTTAGGTTTTGAGTTTAGAAAAGGAAATTTATGATGGGAAGCTTTTAAGTAGATGATTGGAGTGTTCACAAGTTGTACATCAAAATTGATTAGAAGTGAGAAAATAATTCCACCATTATTTTGCTGTATCATTTTCTCCCCATTCCACATTTATGTTTTCACCTTTTAGGGCTCTCCCCATTTTTATTGTACCTACTGTTTCTCGGTCAGGTTTAGCGGATACATTTTGTCAAGTGACCTAGTGTTCACTTCTCAGAGAGGACCTAGTGTCCCCCCACCTGACTTAATTGTTGCTTTCTTCCTAATGAAATACTAGTCATTTGTAAACCTGGATATACAGGGCCCCCAGGGAGCCACACCTACCTGCACATTGTCTAATGCTGCTTTATCTTACTGCTCCCGTTTTCAGCATCTGTTACCCGTTACACTTCTTAACTTCTGTTCTGACAATTTTGACTTGACTTTTCTGATCCGAATGAATAATCAGCCCACTTTCATCATGCAACCGCTACCCTCAAACTACAGTTAACACTTCATGGTGACTTGCCAAGGCAAAATGAGCACTGTGCAAAACCTCCCAAACAGATTGAAGAGAGGGATAATTGCTATCCACCACTAGGATGTCCATGGAATGCATATGGCATGACTCCATGGCATGCATATGATAGTATGCTATATGCCAGCCATTTGACTGACGCATCAGGCAAAAATGTCAATTGGTCGTTCCCCTTGTCCCAATGGCCTAGAAAAGGGAGTTTGTCTGACACGCTCTGTGTGGTGCTTTTATTAGGTCTCTTTAACTGTGTATTGTTGAAGACATATTGAGCACTACAAAACATAGAGTAGTCTATGCGTCAGTTCCTTGCTACTGATTTGATGTTTTTCTCACTTCTCTGATACTGCTTTGATGGCTTTCCTCCCTATTCTTACGATTGTCGCTCATCTGATCCTGTTGTTCTCACTTTGTTTTGATTGCATGACATGACCACTTTCACCACAGGCATCAGATCTTCCATTGCAATGCATATGAAGAAGTATGTTCTCTTCTCCTCTATCTCTCTCTGCTGCCACATCTTCGGCCACCACCCTCTTTTTGCTCAAACTACCCCATCAGCACTTTATTGGCCCTCCAGAGAACTCGGGCTCTTAGTGCAGCTCAATGTTTTGTTGGCAGGTGGTTATCTTAAAATGTTTTTTAACCATTCCACGATGGCTGCCGGTGCTTGCATATGCACATGCATACATGACAGACATTTTCTAATACATTTTGATATGCTTTAAGAAAATCCATTTTTAGATGGATGCCATGGATGTGTGTGCATGTGCCGGGATCATCTTTGAATGGATTTTCTTAAAGCATAAGAAAATTCATCTAAAGCCGACAGACTGTGAATTTTGCATCCAAGCAAGTCATCTAAAAGAGAATTGCCAAAACCAATATGGTTCAGGAGTAGGGTTGCCACCTAACCATTTTATTAGCGACACCACTGGTATTTTAATGTCTCAGTTGGTAAAAAAATATGCAAAATTACCTAATGCTGAGAAAGAGCAAATATAAATAGAAAACACTTTTAAATGCACACTAGACATGAGTTAATGATCCATGGCAAATGATTGAAGAATATAAAGACAGAAGGGTAATTTTACATAGGAAGACATACGGTTTTGTTTAAAGTCTTATTTTGTTGCATACTCTTAAAGCAACTACAAATGTCCGGTATTTTTCTCTTGGAAAGGTGGCAACCCTATTAAGGGATAGAGATCTGTTGACTTTGCCAGTGCTGGCTTTACTAGTAGTTTTAAGCACATATATCAAGAGCATAACACTTGAATTCCAGATGTAGTCAATCTGTGAGAAAATAACATGAAATATAATTTGCACAAGCACCAATGCATCTTGGACGTGTGTCCTTTCTTTATTATTTCATGCAAATTTTGCTGCAATTTAAAAATATCTTGTGACACTATTTCAAAATTTCTAAAGAATGTCAAGTAGCCTCTGTCTGGACATTATTTGTACATGTCTCTGTTTCTCTGGATTGTCATTACAGTTCGACTGATGGAAGCTGTCCGGCGCTTGGACATAAACATCCTTATGGGTTTTTTGCACACATCTGCTGCTGTCAATCCAAATGAGACCATTTTGTTATGTTGTAAAATCCTGGAACACCGAAAAAAGGAAACTGTGAGTCTCCATTGCACCGGGCATTCTAGGCAATAAGAGGCAATGTGCTTTAATTACACATGTGATTGTTTAATGTTATGATATATTATGTATATGAGTTTGTATCACCTTTGTTCAACCCTGGGTATCTGGGGCTTCAAGCAGCAAGGCTTGACAAAGGAACTTAGTGTAAATCATTTAACAGCACCAAAAAACGGAATAAGAAAGTAACACAAGAGACACAACAATACTTTATAAAAATAGAACATATTTTTATACTTTTTTAGAATCCATGTTCATCAAATTCCACGGGAGGGTTCCAGGAGATTTGTATTTTGAAAACAATAAAAAACTTTCAATACAACCACAAAACAGCGCTGGTCAACAAAAGTTTGTAAACTTTTGAAAAGTTTGAAACAGTTAGTTTGTCAACTTTGGCCTGACTTAAGGTCACTTTGGGCAGTGACCACCAGACCCGTTTCCAGTTCAGTTCCAGCTTTTAGAAAACAACCACCATAGAGAACAATGAAGTGGTTCTTATGCTGGAACTGTGCAGTCAACAAGGGTGAGCTGTGGGTGATTCCTTTGTACATGGGTGAGGTGGGTCAACTTTGGCCACTGCATTTGAGGTCCCATGGCATCCTCTTTGTGACAGTCAAAGGCCAGTAGCGGCTGGGCTACTGATCCCATGACTCAGCAATCACAGCGAATATCCTTGGTAGGGGCTAGTGTCCCACTAAGGCAACAAATCCTTTGATAGCAATCCCAGGGTCCAGCAGACTTTTGGCTACATCGGATTTGTCTCTATGAGCATCCAATGGCGGTCAGCGGTGATTCCTCAGAAGTGGATACTGCTTTGCCCGGTTACGGCTTTCTCAGCTTTGGTATCCATGGTGCTGTTCCAGGCGGCCAACAGACTAACCCATGGAGTCATTGCTTCAATCTGGGGCTGAGATCAATGTTTTCACAAGCCAGGAGCCGCAGGCACAGTCCAAACTTTACTAGTCCAAATTGTAGCAGGTGCAGTCCTTCCAACGGTGAAGCCTCTCTTTGTGCAGTTCCAAGGGCAGCAGGACAGTCCTTCTTGGGTTCTTTTTCCAAATCCAACGTGTACTGAGGTTTAGCATGCCAAGGGTGCCTATTTTGTCCTGTGAAAGCACCTGAGGGGGCAACGCGGTCACTAACCAATGGGCTAGTAGGCCCACTCCTCTTTTGAGACAAATTTCAAGTCATGTGTGCCATTTTCGCATTCCCAGAGTGCAATATTCTTGCTACTGTCAAGATGTCTGAACCTTTCCTAGTCTGTGAGGAGCTTGTTAGTGCACCCCAGAGGTGTGGCTTCCCAATGGCTGCATGCCCACAGGAAAACAGGTTTGAGGACAGACTTTCCCTCTCCGTCCCTGCCTCAAACCTGTCTGCAGGAACAAAAGTCATCCTGCTCGGGTGTGTTGTCACCCTTTAAAGGCAGCAACTCCATGGAGCCTGCCTTTTGGACTAATATCTCAGTTGGCCTTTTTGGGAGAGGAGGTGACACCTCACTGCCTTTGTTCTTAAGCCTTGGAGTTGTTCACACGCCTCCCCATGTCGGCAGAAATCTGTCTGTTGGCCCGGGCCTGCACAAAGCCACTGGACCAGCAATGGCACAGAGTGTCAACTTTCTAAAAGCTGTTTAACTTTAATAGTGACTTAAATTTCGAGTTGGATTTAATGTACCTAGTAGGGTATTCCCATTCAGGAGTTAACCGGACTAACGTTCCTCAGCAAAACAACAACTTTAAGGGTTTTGCTGCTAAGGCTATATAAACCTATATCTCTTGCTTAACAATATACAGCTCCCTGCCTTAGGGGTCTATATGGCTTCCTTAGGGGAGAATTACATATATCATTAAGTGAACAGGTGGCTTTGCCATTAATGGCAATGGCATAGCCAAACTAGCATTATGAACACTACCCTTCTAGTCTGAAGTGGGAGGCTGGTAGCTTTTTGTCTTTTGTCACACTTGGCGCCATATACTAGGGGCTTACAAGTAAGTTAGTGCTTGCAAATTGGGGTCATCCAATTCAATAAATCTTTTATAATGGGTCAGTACACTGGCACTGTGGTCGGGTTAACAGGCTCAGTGCTCTGTCAGAGTTGACAAAACCAGCAACGAGTACTCAAATAAGGGCAAGAATTAGAACGGGAACATGCAAAAAGCCTGTTTCCTTACAGTGTCGGTTTGTAGTGTGATGTTTTGTGTTCTACTGTACTTCAAAGGATTTTGCGGTGGGAAGTAGAGTTGTATAAGGTTAGGTTGTCTTGGCTTGTAGTACAATGCTTTGCTGTAGTGTACAGAATAAGTAAGTTATAGTGTTATATCACATGTTTGTGCAGTGTACTATAGTCTTGTGTAGTTTGTCAGTGACATGCTGTGCTGTAGTGCAGCTATGTGTGTGTTGTGGTGTTATGTTGTAGTATGGTGCAGAGATGTATAGTAGTGCATTGCAACGCTGCGTTGTGTTGCACGTGCCTGGAATTACAGATTTTCATCTAAAGCATCCATTAAGTATACATATCGATATCGTACTTCATAGATGAGTTGTTAGAGAAAAGTGTATTGTAACCTTTGTTTGAACATTTCAACTCTGTTAGGTCAGAGACTGTGGGAGTAAATGGCAGACACTAACCTCTCACAGAAACATGTCATGGCAAATTCTTTCTTGGATTGTAGAAAGAACAGTTACACTGTTAGTTTGCTATAAAAATGCTTCAGATCTTGGGGTGTGCAACCTAGAACCGGAAGGACTGGATCATGCCAGATATTTAAGATATCCCTGTAAAAAAAAATTACATAACATCATCCAAATAAAGATCATTTAACCACTCTGTGGTTAATCCAGAAATGTAACCAGAATCTTGCTTTGAGGGTCTTCTTGTAAAATACCCTGATCCTGATTCAGCAATTCTGTGAATGGAAAGCTCTCATGTTCAGCTACTTTTGTCCTTACAATGTTAAGTTGAGTGTCATCTGAAGGAGCCATTTGAGAGACGTAAGAATGCATGGCTAGTTCCTACTCTAGATAGGGATAATTGAGAAAAATGTGGCATCAGGAAAAGGTTAATAATTACAGGTGGGAAAAAACTGGCGGCCCTATGCACAAAAGTAGATATACCTGCAAACGTGCACATTTACTCTTAGAATTTATAGTAACTTTACTGCTTTTGGCTATTCACCGTTGCCACATTTCAAGTTACTACACAGTGGAAATGTGCATATCCTCAAACCCTGAAACTGAAGGATGGAGGCAAATTGATAAATGACTAGTTGCCATTAGTAATGTTTCACACTTATTTCACTGCTTTGGATGGATATGTAGCGGCCGTCCCGGTCGCGGAAGGGAGCTTATCGCCCCAGCGGATCCAGGGAAGCACCTACCAGGTGGTTCCATCCATGGAATGAAGGTGGAGCGAGGGGTCGTGCAGAGGATTCCAGCTCCTAGCCCTGAGCCACGGCACGCAAAGCGGGGCAGGTGGTTTTATTGTTACTTCCATTGACTGGGCTGTCATTTGGTGCTGGCGTGCAGGCGCGCCCACAGTGGTTATACTGGAAGAGGACTACATCACCCAGAAGGCTAAAAGCCACGCCCACCTGAGCAGGGGATGTTTAATTGAGTGCTCTCCTTGTAAGCGCCTGCAGCTGACACTTGCCATCACGCCACTGAAGAACGGAACTTATTCCTGAAACGCGTCTGACGTTCTACTTTTAACACGAAGTTTCCATGAACTAACCTGCTGGCAGGCTGTTGCTTGAATAAAGAGGGCAGTTACAATTACCTTCGTGAGGCTCCTGTTCCATAAGGGTTCTGCTTTGGCTGGATATGTAGCGGCCGTCCCGGTCGCGGAAGGGAGCCTATCGCCCCAGCGGATCCAGGGAAGCACGTCCCAGGTGTTTCCATTCACGGAACGAAGGTGGAGCGTGGGGTCGTGCAGAGGATTCCAGCTCCTAGCCCTGAGCCACGGCACGCAAAGCGGGGCAGGTGGTTTTATTGTTACTTCCATTGACTGAGCTGTCATTTGGTACTGGCGTGCAGGCACGCCCACAGTGGTTATACTGGAAGAGGACTACATCACCCAGAAGGCTTCAAGCCACGCCCACCTGAGCGGGGGATGTTTAATCGAGTGCTCTCCTTGTAAGCGCCTGCAGCTGACACTTGCCATCACGCCACTGAAGAAAGGAACTTATTCCTGAAACGCGTCTGGCGTTCTACTTTTAACACGAAGTTTCCATGAACTAACCTGCTGGCAGGCTGTTGCTTGAATAAAGAGGGCAGTTACAATTACCTTTGTGAGGCTCCTGTTCCATAAGGGTTCTGCTTTGGCTGGATATGTAGCGGCCGTCCCGGTCGCGGAAGGGAGCCTATCGCCCCAGCGGATCCAGGGAAGCACCTACCAGGTGTTTCCATTCACGGAACGAAGGTGGAGCGAGGGTTCGTGCAGAGGATTCCAGCTCCTAGCCCTGAGCCACGGCATGCAAAGCGGGCAGGTGGTTTTATTGTTACTTCCATTGACTGAGCTGTCATTTGGTGCTGGCATGCAGGCGCGCCCACAGTGGTTATACTGGAAGAGGACTACATCACCCAGAAGGCTTCACGCCACGCCCACCTGAGCAGGGAATGTTTAATCGAGTGCTCTCCTTGTAAGCGCCTGCAGCTGACACTTGCCATCACGCCACTGAAGAAAGGAACTTATTCCTGAAACGCGTCTGGCGTTCTACTTTTAACACGAAGTTTCCATGAACTAACCTGCTGGCAGGCTGTTGCTTGAATAAAGAGGGTAGTTACAATTACCTTTGTGAGGCTCCTGTTCCATAAGGGTTCTGCTTTGGCTGGATATGTAGCGGCCGTCCCGGTCGCGGAAGGGAGCCTATCGCCCCAGCGGATCCAGGGAAGCACCTACCAGGTGTTTCCATTCACGGAACGAAGGTGGAGCGAGGGGTCGTGCAGAGGATTCCAGCTCCTAGCCCTGAGCCACGGCACGCAAAGCGGGGCAGGTGGTTTTATTGTTACTTCCATTGACTTGGCTGTCATTTGGTACTGGCGTGCAGGCGCGCCCACAGTGGTTATACTGGAAGAGGACTACATCACCCAGAAGGCTTCAAGCCACGCCCACCTGAGCAGGGGATGTTTAATCGAGTGCTCTCCTTGTAAGCGCCTGCAGCTGACACTTGCCATCACGCCACTGAAGAAAGGAACTTATTCCTGAAACGCGTCTGGCGTTCTACTTTTAACACGAAGTTTCCATGAACTAACCTGCTGGCAGGCTGTTGCTTGAATAAAGAGGGCAGTTACAATTACCTTTGTGAGGCTCCTGTTCCATAAGGGTTCTGCTTTGGCTGGATATATATATATATATATATATATATATATATATATATATATATATATATTGCTTGTACTCCGTTTGACGCTGCCGCATCCCAGTCACACCTCCTGTACTGCAAAAACGGATAAGTCAGACCCAGATTTCGTGCAAATTCAGTGATTTATTCCATAAAGCAGAATAACACCCAGCAAGCCCGCAAGACGCGTTTCGCCTCTAGCTAGAGGCTTGATCACATGATACATTGCTTGAAAGTGATGAGGGTACTTATAGAGCATGTACAAAGAGGGGTGGCGCTAGTTGTTTCTGGCCTTCCCTCATTTAACCTTATAATAGCCAGTGTGTTTAACGACTTACTTTTGCATAGATGGCTCAGTGCCAATTGTTTCCAATTGGATATTTGATTTCTGCAACGTAGATGTAAATACAGTGCAAAATACGCATAAATGTGGCTTAAAATATTGTAAGGTTAGCTCCAATCTTGAACAAATAGTCATTTGAAGAACAAGGTATATGTACAAAAGTGCAGTGTGTAGACATTTGCAAATTTTTTAACAGAAATATGAACGACATAGTGTCTCACTTGTTATAACATTGCTTATTCTTCAAAAAAGATTGTTTCATAAACTAACCCATCTAACCACAGCTAATGTATGTCAAATTCATGATAACAGTACAATTCTGTAAAAAGTCTTAATAAATATTGTCATTAAAAACCATCTTGTTGTTAGCAAAAAAAGGGACCAATTGGAAAAACACAAACTCAGACTCATAGTAGGGTATGGTTAAAGTCCACATACTATCAAAATAATCTAGGCTCACATTCAACAAGTACAAATCCTCATAATTAATCCTACCAATAAAGTGCTTCAATAGTGCAAAAATGTGTGATATACATCTTAAAAATTCTTTTGTAGCTATAGGAAGGATATGGAGGGAGGTATTTTAGTTATACATCATAAAGTCTACACCCTTACCCAAATCTCTTATAGAAAACTTTGTTCAATTCTTTGTGCATTTAGAATAAAGTGCATTGTGCAAACAAGAGACTAGATACAAGATGTATGCATGAGTGATTGTAGATGCTGAATTGATACCCTTGATATGATGGTATTACAAACAGGTATATGAATCTTCACTCGCGTTAAGACCTCGCGGGGTCTTACAGTCCAATTCAATAATATATCTAGTTTCCAGTAGACGGAGCTTAGCATCTCTGTCTCCTCCTCTTTTGAGTGGCATGACGCAATCAATAACATAATACTACAGGACTGAGGGATTACTATTGTGTCGAGTTTCAAAATGGCGGGCCACCGGGTAAGCTTGGTCTTTACCCACGATGGCCCTTATGTGCTGCAATATCCGTTTGTGAACAGGCAAGCGGGTACTACCCACATACCTAAGTTCACAAGGACACTGCAGCACATAGACTGCGAATTCAGTCCTGCATGACATGCGTTTTTTGATTTGTACAGGGTTACTTTTAAAAGGCACTGTATATTGGGTTTTATTGCAGCCATGTCTGCAAGCCTTGCAGACAGAACACTTCTTAACGCCTCCACCAAGGGCACCCCAAGTATCGGAAATCGGTTTCTCTAATAAATTACTCACCAGACGATCTGACATAGATAGGGATTTCCTATATGTTATATCAGGTTTATTAGTGATAAATTTCCCAATAACAGGATCCCCCGTTATTAAGTTCCAGTTCTTATAGAAAATCCGCCGAATTTCCTTATGTTGTTTATTGTATGTGGTGATAACCCTAGGTTTAATTTCAGTATTATCCACTGGTGGAGATTTAGATTTATTTTTGATTACCAAAGTTTCTTCTCTTGTTACTGAGAGTGATCTATTAATAGCCCGCTGAATAGTTTTAGTAGAATATCCACGGGACAGGAAACGTGTTTTACTCTCCTCCTGTGCCTTCTGGAAATCTAGGTCATTACTACAGATACGCCCGATCCGCAGCATCTCCCCGAAGGGGATGCTGTTGATAAGGTGTTGAGGGTGCTGACTGGAAGCATGCAGGACCGTGTTTCCTGCCGTGGGCTTTCTATGTAATCTTGTGTCTAGGCCAGAGTCTGTGACATATACTTCAGTGTCCAAAAAGAACACCGACTTGGCATCAATATTTGAGGTGAATCTTAAGTTTAAACCATTATCGTTTAATTCCTCCACAAAATTACTGGCTTCCAAAGATGTCCCTCGCCAAACCATAAATATATCATCGATATATCTCAGGTACAGTGGTACATGTTTTTGCATAGTTGCCCCATGAACGATGCCAAGGGTCTGCTCCTCCCAGAGTCCCATGTGAAGACATGCTAGACTCGGGGAGAAGCAAGACCCCATAGCTACCCCTCTGACCTGTTGGTAAATCTGATTATCGAAGAGAAAATAGTTTTGTTCCAGACACACTTGAATCATAGATAGTAACATTCTGTTATGCGAGGAAAAATTAATTGGCCTCTTGTTTAAATAAAATTCCACCGCCTTCATACCATCAGCATGTTTGATTGATGTATAAAGGGAAGATACATCGAGAGTTATCAATAAACAGTCAGTGCTACACACAACATTGTTAACTTTTCTGATAAAATCAGAAGTGTCCTGAACAAATGATGGAAGACATTTTACCCACTCCTGGAGGAAAAAATCAATATATTTTGACATATTCTCGGTCGAGCTGTTGATTGCCGATATGATCGGACGCCCAGGTGGTTTATTGAAATCTTTGTGTATCTTGGGTATTAGATAGAATGTTGGAATGACCGGAAAATCTTTCTTCATGAAATTGTACTCATCGTTTGAAATTAATTTGGCACTTCTCCATGCCATAAGTTTTTGGTTTTGATCTTGCCAGGATACTTTCAAAGTTGTCAAATTACTTCTTCTATAGCATGAGGAATTGGAAAGTTGACTTTCTGCTTCAGCTATATATAAGTCACGCGGCCATAAAACAATGTTGCCGCCTTTGTCCGCTTGGCGGATGATTACATTTTTATCTAATTCCAGTTTTTTTATTAGATTTTGGTAACATTGGTTCTTTTTGTTTGCCATCTTGTGTTTCTTATTGATTGAAGTATATAGCTGTTTAAGTTCTTTCACGACCAGGTCATGATAGATGTCTATGTTGTCATGTGTTAGCACAGGTTGGAAAATTTACTTTGGTTTAAAGGGAGTATTACTCATCCCTTGGTCTTCCCTAGATGTCACCAAAGGCAAATCTAGTGATGGTTCACCTTCCTATTGTAGACTCCAGATCTCATTGAAAGTACTACGATCCCCTGCTTCCAATAAAGAGGGACTATTTGGTGTCCCTGCCTGCTTTTTTCCTTTCTTTGGTTGCAGAGCGAAGAATTTATTCAATTTCAGTTTTCGTACAAAACGATATGTGTCCATTCTCACGTCCACATAGTTAAAGGTCGATAGTGGGCAATAAGATAATCCTAAGCCTAGGATCATTTCGTCATTAGCAGATAGAGTGATGTTAGAGAGATTTACAATAGATCTTGCATTCAATTGAAGTTTGCCTTGCGTTTCGGTCTGTTCCATCGGCCCCTGGATGGCTGGTTCACGTTGGGCTGCTTTGTGCTGGCGGCATTTCCTTCTTGCATGACGTTTTTGGTTGGCCCGGTTTTGTTTGCCTGTGTCTTTCCTAGGACCATTGGTCTTAAAGTGTCGCGCCGGTCTTGACACAAACAACTCACTTCCTGCGCCAAAGACAGTTTTGTTAACCCTACCGTGGAGGGTCCTGCCACCTCGTTTTCCGCCTCACTACCCGATGTCAGGCTAGCATCAGTCGAGGAAATAGAGACTGTCTTATTACCCTCATTTACCAGTCGTACTTTCCTCGCCCGAGCTTTCACATTTTCGTACTTTTTTGCATACGTAAAAATGTGGCCGTTTAGATAGTCAAGGCGGTCACGCTCATAATAAAAAAACGCAAAGCTTTCAAATTTGTCTTCATCTTTTTTAACTCTCTGCATCTTCTCATTTCTGAATTTGTCTGCCTGTTCACTCGGCCCAAGTCCTTGAATTTCAACCTCGAGTAATTCTATTTCCACTTGTATTTTTACTCGATCGCTTTCAGCGTATTCAACTAGGAGGGCCATTAACTTGCCAGAACAGTCTAGATTGGTCTCCGCCCATCTCGTTAGCATTTGTGGATCAGGTGTTTCGTAGATGGGGGCCAATGTAATTCTCAGCCCCCTCGGTACTCTTCCAACTGCCAAATACCTAGATACAGATTTGTTTTCCCACCATTTTGCTTTCTCCTTTTTTATAAGTTTTTCCATTTTCTTGAACAAGTCTTTAAGAGTGGGATTAACCTCTGTGGTGGTATTCGAGGGTGTTTGTTGCCGCGGGTCCAAATCCCCAGCCGAGGACTTGTCAAACATATTATCCGCCGCCTCCTCCCTGCTTCGCAACGTATCCGCGGACATATTTTGCTTGCAACTGTATGGTTGTATTATTAGGGTATACATATATATATATATATGTATATATATATAGATTCACTGAAAAAACCATAGGTTATAGACCATATATAGTTAGGAATTAGCATTTACAAAACCTTATTTTACTCACACAAAACCATTGAAATTCCATATATAGTTAGTTGTACTAACTATATATCGCGCACCCGCAATCCACTGTTGATCATGTCACATATTACATCATTCATGACATGGTCAGTGACATCACTGATGACATCACTGATGACATCTCAAATGACATCACTGATGACATCACTGATGACATCTCAAATGACATCACTGATGACATCACTGATGACATCTCATTTGACATTACTGATCACATCACTGATGACATCATTCATGTGATAATACGATGAACCTTTTCAGACTCTAATATAACCTTAGATACACTCAGTGTAAACAGACACTCACAGACTGTCACTCATCCATGGAGTTACTCACACACTTAGTCAGTCATGCAAAGAATCAATCACACCTCCATTTCCTCAACTATACAGTTATACACACCTTACTTATTCAAACATATACTAACACATATTTACTCTCTTTTACAATGCCTGATACAAGTTCACAATGATCAATACAGCCACTCACACATTCACTGGCTCTTATGCACAGTTATTTATATATGTCAACTAACACATGTACTGTGTTTTACATATGTACTTACTTTGACATGTAGCACTGAGATATCCATTCACTCACCAATGCACTCAGTCAACCGCCCATACAGGTGTTTCCACATGCACTTTTGAACCCATACATCTAGTGAATCAACTGCTCACACATCTATGCACAGAGTCATACACCTCCCAGCCACCCACACACACACACACTCAGTCTCCCATACAAATACTTGGGCAACCAAACAATAACCCATATACTTACTCATATAGCTACTGATCAACACATGCAGCAGTTTACAGAACAACAGACATAATGATGCACAAATTAAGACAGTTTAGTCACTAACCCATGCACTCAGTGACACACATTTATTTACTCACTCATACAGTCAGTCATGCACCTACTAAATCCTTCATCCAGACACTTATACATCCACTCATTCTTCAATATGTAAGACATATTTTAACTTTACAGAAACATACAGTCACTGGATGTTGTCATCAGTGATGTCATCAGTGATGTCATTTGAGATGTCATCAGTGATGTCATCAGTGATGTCATTTGAGATGTCATCAGTGATGTCATCAGTGATGTCACTGACCATGTCATGAATGATGTAATATGTGACATGATCAGCAGTGGATTGCGGGTGCGCGATATATAGTTAGTACAACTAACTATATATGGAATTTCAATGGTTTTGTGTGAGTAAAATAAGGTTTTGTAAATGCTAATTCCTAACTATATATGGTCTATAACCTATGGTTTTTTCAGTGAATTTTCAAGGTTTTGTAAATGCTAATTCCTAACTATATATGGTCTATAACCTATGGTTTTTTCAGTGAATTTCATTGGTTTTTTAAAAGCTAATATCTATAGCTGTAAAATGTATTCTTCTTTAAATCAAAAAATATATTTTATATGTTTATTAATAATTTTTTTTATTATTTTTTTTTGTTTCGCTCCCGGTCCGCGAACCGGGTCGCTTCCCGTTAGCTCAAAATGGTGCCGCGACCCGGTCCACGAACCGGTAAACGTTCCGTTTGCGCAACTGCCGCGTTAGAAAACAACATCGTGACGCGTCGCGTCAGCGTGACGTATCGCGTTGTCGCGTGAAACGTCATATGACGCGCCGCGTTAGCGTACCCGGAAGTGAACCGGTACACGAACGAGGCGCGAAGCGCAGCTTCCCGGAAGCGATCCGGGACGCGGCGCAAAGCGCGTAACGTAAACACAATCGGTCATGTGACTTGTTAATAACACTTTTCATTGGTTCATTTCACTTTTGGTTTCCTAATGATGTAAGACTAGGTCATGTGACCTAAAAGTAACACTTTTCATTGGTTTAGAAGTATTGTTTTTCCCAAATGATGAAAACCCCTCCTTCTTTTCTCACTCTGACTTTCATCTTTGTGAGAGGAAGACCCTTTGTGATCACTGAGCAATGGCTTCATTAGTAGCTTCAGCTGGTGCACCCCCACCACCTCCACCACCTTCAAGGAAGAGAGGACCACCTGCTGAAGTTATCATTCAGCAAGAGGAGGAAGAAGAAGAAGAAGAGGAACAGCAGGAAGAGAGGCATTTTTTGCCTGAGGAGCCCAGGAGGTCTCATCTGAAAGAAAACTTTATTTGGCAATTTTTTAAATATCCTCGGGGCCAAAAAAAAGTCAATGCACGGTACGTAACTTGCCTGATCTGTAAGAAGGATTTGTCCAGAGGGACAGATAAGAAGTACAGTTACGGGAATTATACTATGCATCGCCATATGGAGAGGTGGCATCCTATCAACTACAGTGCTGCACAGTTACGTGACCAGCAAGATAATCCCCCTTCTATGGCCAGAAGATCAGTTGTACAGGAAGTGACGGGACCAGAGGCGAGGGAGACGGTCCCAAATATACAGATGAGGTTCGGGGAAGTGAAACAAGTCTGCGTGCGTTGTAACCAATTACTTTGCTACAGAGAAAGTAGCATCACTCTGATCAACAGAGCTATACACAATCATGATTGTCCAAAACGCCCCAGAGAATAAATTCTTTTTTTTTGTTCCTCCTGTTGAGCCCTTTACAATGAATCGTTTTCTTCCCCCCCCCCCAAAAAACAAAAAAAAATATAAAACCGTTCAAAAAATACAAAAAAAGTAAAAAAATGTTCAGAAAAATAATAAAAAAATATAAAAAACAAAAACAATAAAAAAAAAAGTTCTTATCAGAACTACCTCCCCTTTATAAAAAAATTGGTAGAATATTTAGCAATCTGCCAACATCTATTTCTTTTGGTTCGCTTCCCGGTTCCCTCCCCGGTACGCGAACCGGGAGCGAACCAAAAAAAATTCTTTTTTTTTAAAAAGAAGAGTAAGTATAAGGGAAGTAAACAGAGAGTAATGTTAAAAGAAAGACAGCTATAGGGACTAAACCAGAGATACTGTTTAATAGATTTATTTACCGAAGAAAAGATGGAAGAGGATATAATTGTGAAAAACAAAATAGATAAGGAAGTGAAAGAAAAAAAGGAGAGTAGAAGAATAACAAAGAAGAGTTTCTTAGAGAATGTGAGTGAATGTTCAAAATAAGATTAAAACATGTGGAATAACAGAGAGAAAAAACAGAAAGCAGAAAAGAAGAAGTAACAGGAAAGGAATAATTGAAACAGCAAAGAAATGTAAATAACATAGGGGCATATTATCAACATAGGCAATAAAAGTTTCGCAGCTTTTATTGGCAGAAATGTGTCGCTAAAGCCGCTTTTGCGGCAGAAAACTGCCACTAAAGCCGCTTTTGCAGCAGTTTTCTGCCGATAAAAACAGCAATAATTTTATTGGCTGTGTTCATAACATGCCCCTTAGTGTGCTTCAACTACACAGAGAAAGCATAATGAACAAGTAGTGAAAGAGTGATCAGTCAGAGACACTAAGAGTAATAGAGACGGAGTGAGTGAACAAGAGTGAGGAACTATGAGGAGAGGGACTGAGAAAAGGAGTGGAAGGAGTAGAGTAAGTAATAGAGAAAGGAATGAGGGAAGTTGCAAAGGCAGGAAAGTTAGGGTTAAAGAAATGAAGCAGTGGAACTAATAGTAGTTAAATGTGATAGAAATGTAACGAAAAGAGTACAAAACATTTACCTTATAATTGTCGTTAACTTAGTCACTTGTTATTTTTATACTTTCAATCTGTGAAAGAGAGAACAAACATTTGAAAAATATTAAAACATGTATTTAAAAATTAGAAAAGACAAGGGAAAAGATTGAAGGACAAACACTTTTCCAACAACTTTGACAGTTACAGAAGCTTCTGCTTCTCCAGGCCCCCTTCACAGTCCTAAAGATATACATTTTAAACTAACAGTATCTTGATGCAGATGAACTGAGGCCTATCTTGAAACATGGTGCATCTTTTGCACTGCTGTTGTCTCACAAAAGTAACGCAATGGCAGCGCACTTCTTACTTCGTTACCCACATTTTACCCTTTTAGGAGACTTTAATCTGCATCTTGAGTCCTCTTCCGACCCTCAAACGAGAAATTTTCTTCAAACACTTGAAATTTTCCAACTACAACAAAGTGTCACGTTGCCTACCCACTCACTAGGTCACACCTTAGATGGTGTCTGCTCTAATTTCCCTTCTCTCACCATCCTGCCCCCCCCTGCCCCAGATATGGACTGATCACAGCCTGATCCCATTCCACATCTCTAGCAGCTGCCATCTACCTATCAATAAATTCAATCCTCTTCGTGGTCACTCTGCCAACTGGAATGTTGTCAAAAAAAATCTCATTCTTAATCCCATTTCCCAAGCCCACTCCCCCTCTCTATCCGGAAACATCGAAAGAGATGCCGACCTCTTCCATAACTGGCTCTCACAAGAAATTATAAAACGTAGCCCCACTAATCATCATGATAGAATCCAGAAGAAAACTAAAAACAACGCTCCCTGGTTCACACCTGACTTAGCCTCCGTACATCTAATCTGCAGGAAAGCAGCGCGTAAATGGCGTCGAACCTATGACAATGACGACCGCCGCGACTATATCCTTCAGAGGAAAAACTATCTCTCCGCCATCAAATCGGCCAAGAGAGCGTTCTACGTAAAAGCCATCAAAGAAGCCAGCCAAAAACAAAAAACATTATTTACGATAGTAAAGACCTTCACTCATCCCAAACTCTCCAACCCGAAATCCCCCCATCCCAAGAGCTATGCGACAAGATCTCAGAATACTTTGACGAAAAAATTACCTCCATCCAAAAGAACTTCCCCCCTCCCCAAACCCCCCATGGACTTCCCCATCCCGATCAACCTTGCCCGACAGCTGGCAGTCTTAAAAACTTCACCCCGGTCACCCTGGCCCAAACCAGAGATGCCATTCTTTCTTGCAAATCCGGCTCCCCTTCCGACCCCTGCCCCCCCAAGATTCTCCATCAAATCATTGATGAGATAAACCCTATCGTCAATGACATTATCAACCTGTCTCTCAGTTCTGGATCTGTTCCTCGCTTATGGAAAAAGGGTGTTGTCAAACCGCTTATGAAAAAAGCTAATAAATCCCCAGTGGACTTGACCAATCTCCGTCCTATCACCCTTCTCCCCGCTCTGGGAAAAATAACAGAATAGTTAGTCCATAAAGAACTTAAATCCTTTCTGGAAACCCACAACTTACTTCATCCTCAACAATCCGGGTTTCGGCCCAAACATTCAACCGAAACTGCCTTAATTGAACTGACTGACACCATCAAAACGCTGCAAGATCAAAGGAAGAAGGCCATTCTGATCCTTCTTGACCTCACGGCAGCGTTCGACACCATATCCCATTCCATCCTGATTAACAGATTAATGGACATTGGCATCTCTGACTCAGCCCTATCATGGATCAGATCTTTTCTCAGCGACAGGTCCCAAACTGTCGCCCTGGGCCCTTTTCAATCTAAAGAGAAAACGGTCTCCTCCGGGGTTCCCCAAGGGTCCATCATAAGTCCCCTCTTTTTTAACATTTACCTCATCCCTCTCCTCAACCTGATTGAATCATTCGGCATAACTGTCACCTCATATGCCGATGATACTCAGTTGATCATCCCCCTAGACGACAACTCCAACATTGCAGAGCTCAATCTTAAATATTGCCTAACTGCTGTATTCCAATGGATGGACTCCAACCACCTCCGTTGTAACTCAAATAAAACAGAGATCCTCCCCATCGGAAAGAACGCCTCTTTCTGTCCTGCCCTCTGGTGGCCTGATAATTCTGCTGCCCCCCCCAGACCGTCACTACCGCTAGAAACCTCGGGGTACTTTTTGACTCTGATCTTTCATTTGACCATCATGCCACGACCGTGGCCGGCAGATGCTTCGGCATAATCAAATCCCTCAGAAATTTTTTTGACTTTCTTCCCCTAGATTCTAGAAAAACGGTGACAGTAGCCCTCATTCTTTCGCGCGTGGACTACTGCAACGGCCTCCTGGCAGGGACCAAGAAGTCCACCCTCTCCAAACTCCAAAGTGTTCTACACACTGCCGCCCGCCTGGTCTTAAAATTACCTCGCAAATCCTCAATCTCTGCAGCTCTAAAGACTTTACATTGGCTTCCCCTGCACAAGAGAATACTTTTCAAGATTCTCATCGTTGCCTTTCGGGCCTTTAACAAAACAGGTCCTGTTTACCTTACTAGACGCTTCCCACACTACAACCCGAGTCGTTCCCTCCGCTCTGCCCAAGAAAATTTCATGGCCTCTACCAGGTTTAACCTGAAGTCTAAAGGAGGTAAAACCCTAAGCTCCCTGACTATCAAAGCCTGGAACAGCATGCCCAGACACCTAAGACATCAGACACTTGAGAAGCCTTTTAGAAAACTTCTCAAAACATGGATTTTCAATCTCCCCGACGAGTGGACCAAAGCTTCCATTTAGCCTCCCCCCTACCACTCTGCGACCTGGCCTCAAGGACTATTCTGCGCCATGATGCTCCTTCCGGAGCGAACGCCACGCTCTATAAATACCCCTCCAAATATCCAAAATATCCAAAAGAGGTGCACAATCATCATAAAACTGTTCCTAACATTTTAAATGATTGTTTCAGGATGGCAATAAGGTGTGTCCTATCCAGACGTTTGTTTCAGGTGAGGCCTACTCAGGGTTGCAGATCAAATTTAGCCTTGCTGAAGAGTACAGAGGAGATAATACATGTGCAGGGCAACCAATAAAGTTCAGACTTCCTCTGTTTCCCTGGAGAGGCCTAAACTTCATCTGCACAATTTGATTCGTAATGTTACGAAACACAGGTAATGTATTTGAAAAATATTCAATTTCTTTTGCTCATTTCACAATCACATCACTTGTGTTTCCTTTGGTTAGGTATCTCATTGTGCAGATGTAGTCCAGCATATGAAAGAGTACGCACTGAATGCAACAACTTTGACACTTACAGAAGCCTCACCTTCTCCATGCCTCCCACACAGTTCTAAATGTACATCATAAATACAAACAGTACAGAATTAACTATACATGTTAAATGGTTTATTTTTGCTGTTCTCAGAATGTATCAAATTTCACTAAAAACAGTGACTTGAAGGTATTCATCATATAACAGCGGGGAAAAAAAAACACAATCAAAATGATTGTGTTTAAAAAACCCATATAACATAACCAATCAGAAATCAAAACTCCTCAAAAGTAACTTACTTTCCATGACGTCGAAGGATGTCCTATGAACAGCTTACACTCGGTTGTGCTGTTTTTTCAGCCCGCCACTTTCTGAAAGAAAAGCTCCATCGTTTTGAAAAATATGTTACATACAATAAATGACTTCTCGCTCTCTACCACATGTTTCCTCAAGGCCAAATCGTGTAAGAGCCATTTATAACTCTTGGAATTCTTGTAAGCAAATCCCGTCATTTTGTATTTCCGCAACTTTCAGAAAGAAAACGTTCAAGATCACTTTCACAATCCTAGACTAGTAATATCTTACCCTTTTTGCTCACTCATGTTCTACATTTCCTATGACACTGTTACTGCTTACTATGAAGCAGACTTACAGTACCTCTATGACTACTACAATTATTTAATTCTCTACATCACTTTTAATCACAAAGCAATATAAAACAGTAGATAAAATTATATCAACCCCTAGAATCATTATACGCCAGTTACCTACCCTAAATTCTCTTTTCTGAAAACAGAAAGTAAGAATATTTTTTAGTAAAAAGGCAACATTATATCGTAGTCAAATGGCAATAATTTCCGAAACAGCAAATTTTTTTACATTTTCAATAACCTGTCTAATAAGCGGATCTTGTCAAATGACCATCATGCAATATAATAGCTGCAGTTACAAATGTTCTTCCTAAAATCAACGACTGTGTAGCCACAACATTTGTATTTAAAGTTGAAGACTTACTTTCATCAGATTTATATAATTGGATTTTTAAAATGACATTATAATCAAAAGTTTGGACCAATAATTTAGACAGCATTGCAGACTTACATTCCCTCTACTCCATGTTTTGATTGGCTGCTTGAATTAGCTTATAAAAAGAAACAGTTTTTCTGAACTCATTCAAAGTGCAGTTATTTTTCCATGACGTCAAGTGTTATGGTAAGAAGACCGTTTGCTTTGGGAAATACTCTGTTGTCCTTCAACTAATCTGTGCCCACCACTTTCTGTAAGAAAATCTTCTTTTTTTCCAGGAACTATTGTCTCTGTACTACACTTATCCTCAAGGCCAAATCGTGTAGGAGCCATTAGAACCTCTTGAAATTCCTCAGAGCACATCCCGAGATTCTTTCCCTAAAATTTTGGTTTTAAAAACACCAGGTAGGAATTTTAAGGTCATACGGCAATTTTTTTTTGAAAGTTAAAACAGAATCGTTGCAGAATGACCAGCCGTTTCTAGACTTTAAATAAGCTGTGTAATGTCCTGATGTTATTGAAGGACCGTCATGATATATAATTGCTGCAGTTACAAAAGTCCTTCCTGATATTGACAACTGCGAAGCTACAACATTTTTAATTAAAGTTGTCAATTTTGTTCCATCAGGCCTACATCGTTGGAACATTAAAATGACATACTGGCCATATGTCCGTATAAATAATGTTGACATCATTTCAGATTTACATTGGCTATACTCCGTATTGTGATCAGCTGCTTTTACTAGCTTATTAAAGGAGACTGATTTACTGTTTGGCAAAGTTAAATATATAAATCTTTCTGAGTCTACACTAGTAGTACTTGATACCCTACAGTTCTCGCAGTCATGCTGCCATTGATAAGAAAGCCCAAACAGGTGATCTACATCTACACCTTCAGCATGCAATACATCAAGCATATACATTAAAAACTCCTGACAATCTTGCTGAATATTTTGAGAGAATTGTGTTTGACCTGAACATCTGTCTAACAGATTTCGAATTTCAGACACACTTTCTATTTTTGTTTTATCAGTGCTACATTTCTCTAACACAGAATTTAACAAACTGCAAAATCTTTGATCAGAATTGACCACAATCTCTTCTTTTACATTTTCTAGAGAAAACAAAACATTAACCACTACATTAGCATAGCAGTTGACACCAGAACTGTTTTCAAATTGAAAACCAACAACATCTTCAACAGAATCCTTTTTGTTTCTGCTTATAATTTCAGGTTCATCGACTTTTCGTCTTTTTGCTACAACCTCCATAGTATTGGTGACATTTCTTCGTTTCCGGCCTACCACACGTTTCTCAAACAAAGGATATTGAGGCAAATGTGGCGCATACTCTCTTCTTAACCTATTGTATTCCTTAACACAATCTAGATCCGCACAAATGTTTGTGACATCACACTCAATCAAGTACAATCCCGATAAAGTTCTAACTCGTGACAATGCCACATATGCCATACCCTCCTTGAACACAGAACTGCCAATATTCACCAATGCACTGTCTACACTTAAACCTTGCGATTTATGGATTGTCACCGCATATGCCAAGCAAACAGGAAACTGTTTACGGCGAACATATAAGTCTTTTACAAGCAAAAGCCTAGCAGAGCAACGACCAATTAGCTGTACTTCCTCAATGCCATCAAATTTAATTTTTAAAAATTCAATTCCATCTCTATTTCTGTATTTCACAAAATCAACAACATTACCCATTGATCCATTTACCAGACCTGTTTCAACATGTAAATTCCTTCTTAAAATTATACGGCAATTTAAGCACACATTCAGAGTCTTTTCAAAACCTGCAGTTTTAGATATAGTCTTCTCTAATGAATCCAATTTTGTTTTCAAATTCTCAGACAAAATAATTGTAGATCCCATATGCTCTACTCTGTCAATAGCTTCCAGTTTCACAATCTCTTGGTTTTCTAAATGCAACATTTTGTTGTTGAAGATGGCACATTCTGCAAGAGTTGGCATCAAACATATTCCAGATTTCTTCTCAGTAATTTTCAGAAAAATATTCTCAGGCACAACGTCTTGTTCTGGATATAAATTTGACAGTAATCGTGCATGTAAAGCTTCTTTCCCATGCTCGGTCACTTTTCCAATTCTAACATCTTGTAGAATATTCTTGTAAACTTCATCCTTCGCCTGACGCATATTTTCATGCAGTTCAGCATAATTGACGTTTAACCATATATTGACGTTGCCAATGCTCCCTAGGCACTTCCTGGTATCTTCATGCGTGAGCATTTTGAACACAGGTTGTCCTTTCACTGGTGTCAGCTGCAGAAGATCTCCAAAAACAATGATGTGTTTGCCACCAAATAACACATCATACTCTGTTTTAAGAACTTCTTGCATTCTCAAATGCACAAAGGCAAGCATGACATTGGAAACCATGCTTACTTCGTCAATGATAAGAAGTTTCATTTTCCTCAAGACTCTTGAAACTTCACAACAAGCATCTCCAGATAACTTGTGGTATTGTAATTTGTTATCATGCTCCACTGGCAGCATAAGTAGACGATGCAAAGTAATACCTTTAATGTTATGTGCTGCCAGTCCAGTTGGAGCGGTGACAACACAAGACAGCGATGACTCAGTCCTTTCCTTCAAATAACATGAGATTGCTTTAATGAGGAAACTCTTTCCAGTTCCCGCTTCTCCACTCACGTACAGTCGGACAGGCTTCAACGACGTACATGATAATTTACAACAAGGGGTGGTGATGGACAGAGTCTCTGAATTAAGCAGAGTACTCTCACCCAGTCAAGAGATCAGGGCTAGATCCAACACCGTTTTTTAGCTCATTGCACCATCCCAGTTTCAGAACCTGGCTGTATGCAAATTAGTCTGTCCCTAGCCCAGTGCATCATGGGAACAGGGCAGACCAGACTACAAAAGCCAATTCTTACACTGGGAAGGAAACAAGCTTCCGGGGACCGGTTTCTGCCATTTCAGGTGTCTTCGGCCCAGCTTGCTTGAATCCTGATGGTGCAATGAGCAAGGGACTCACATCTGAGTATACCCTTCCACGCTTAGGGTGGACAAAATAATTTACAACAAGGGGTGGTGATGGACAGAGTCTCTGAATTAAGCAGAGTACTCTCACCCAGTCAAGAGATCAGGGCTAGATCCAACACCGTTTTTTAGCTCATTGCACCATCCCAGTTTCAGAACCTGGCTGTATGCAAATTAGTCTGTCCCTGGCCCAGTGCATCATGGGAACAGGGCAGACCAGACTACAAAAGCCAATTCTTACACTGGGAAGGAAACAAGCTTCCGGGGACCGGTTTCTGCCATTTCAGGTGTCTTCGGCCCAGCTTGCTTGAATCCTGATGGTGCAATGAGCAAGGGACTCACATCTGAGTATACCCTTCCACGCTTAGGGTGGACAAAATAATTTACAACAAGGGGTGGTGATGGACAGAGTCTCTGAATTAAGCAGAGTACTCTCACCCAGTCAAGAGATCAGGGCTAGATCCAACACCGTTTTTTAGCTCATTGCACCATCCCAGTTTCAGAACCTGGCTGTATGCAAATTAGTCTGTCCCTGGCCCAGTGCATCATGGGAACAGGGCAGACCAGACTACAAAAGCCAATTCTTACACTGGGAAGGAAACAAGCTTCCGGGGACCGGTTTCTGCCATTTCAGGTGTCTTCGGCCCAGCTTGCTTGAATCCTGATGGTGCAATGAGCAAGGGACTCACATCTGAGTATACCCTTCCACGCTTAGGGTGGACAAAATAATTTACAACAAGGGGTGGTGATGGACAGAGTCTCTGAATTAAGCAGAGTACTCTCACCCAGTCAAGAGATCAGGGCTAGATCCAACACCGTTTTTTAGCTCATTGCACCATCCCAGTTTCAGAACCTGGCTGTATGCAAATTAGTCTGTCCCTGGCCCAGTGCATCATGGGAACAGGGCAGACCAGACTACAAAAGCCAATTCTTACACTGGGAAGGAAACAAGCTTCCGGGGACCGGTTTCTGCCATTTCAGGTGTCTTCGGCCCAGCTTGCTTGAATCCTGATGGTGCAATGAGCAAGGGACTCACATCTGAGTATACCCTTCCACGCTTAGGGTGGACAAAATAATTTACAACAAGGGGTGGTGATGGACAGAGTCTCTGAATTAAGCATAGTACTCTCACCCAGTCAAGAGATCAGGGCTAGATCCAACACCGTTTTTTAGCTCATTGCACCATCCCAGTTTCAGAACCTGGCTGTATGCAAATTAGTCTGTCCCTGGCCCAGTGCATCATGGGAACAGGGCAGACCAGACTACAAAAGCCAATTCTTACACTGGGAAGGAAACAAGCTTCCGGGGACCGGTTTCTGCCATTTCAGGTGTCTTCGGCCCAGCTTGCTTGAATCCTGATGGTGCAATGAGCAAGGGACTCACATCTGAGTATACCCTTCCACGCTTAGGGTGGACAAAATAATTTACAACAAGGGGTGGTGATGGACAGAGTCTCTGAATTAAGCAGAGTACTCTCACCCAGTCAAGAGATCAGGGCTAGATCCAACACCGTTTTTTAGCTCATTGCACCATCCCAGTTTCAGAACCTGGCTGTATGCAAATTAGTCTGTCCCTGGCCCAGTGCATCATGGGAACAGGGCAGACCAGACTACAAAAGCCAATTCTTACACTGGGAAGGAAACAAGCTTCCGGGGACCGGTTTCTGCCATTTCAGGTGTCTTCGGCCCAGCTTGCTTGAATCCTGATGGTGCAATGAGCAAGGGACTCACATCTGAGTATACCCTTCCACGCTTAGGGTGGACAAAATAATTTACAACAAGGGGTGGTGATGGACAGAGTCTCTGAATTAAGCAGAGTACTCTCACCCAGTCAAGAGATCAGGGCTAGATCCAACACCGTTTTTTAGCTCATTGCACCATCCCAGTTTCAGAACCTGGCTGTATGCAAATTAGTCTGTCCCTGGCCCAGTGCATCATGGGAACAGGGCAGACCAGACTACAAAAGCCAATTCTTACACTGGGAAGGAAACAAGCTTCCGGGGACCGGTTTCTGCCATTTCAGGTGTCTTCGGCCCAGCTTGCTTGAATCCTGATGGTGCAATGAGCAAGGGACTCACATCTGAGTATACCCTTCCACGCTTAGGGTGGACAAAATAATTTACAACAAGGGGTGGTGATGGACAGAGTCTCTGAATTAAGCAGAGTACTCTCACCCAGTCAAGAGATCAGGGCTAGATCCAACACCGTTTTTTAGCTCATTGCACCATCCCAGTTTCAGAACCTGGCTGTATGCAAATTAGTCTGTCCCTGGCCCAGTGCATCATGGGAACAGGGCAGACCAGACTACAAAAGCCAATTCTTACACTGGGAAGGAAACAAGCTTCCGGGGACCGGTTTCTGCCATTTCAGGTGTCTTCGGCCCAGCTTGCTTGAATCCTGATGGTGCAATGAGCAAGGGACTCACATCTGAGTATACCCTTCCACGCTTAGGGTGGACAAAATAATTTACAACAAGGGGTGGTGATGGACAGAGTCTCTGAATTAAGCAGAGTACTCTCACCCAGTCAAGAGATCAGGGCTAGATCCAACACCGTTTTTTAGCTCATTGCACCATCCCAGTTTCAGAACCTGGCTGTATGCAAATTAGTCTGTCCCTGGCCCAGTGCATCATGGGAACAGGGCAGACCAGACTACAAAAGCCAATTCTTACACTGGGAAGGAAACAAGCTTCCGGGGACCGGTTTCTGCCATTTCAGGTGTCTTCGGCCCAGCTTGCTTGAATCCTGATGGTGCAATGAGCAAGGGACTCACATCTGAGTATACCCTTCCACGCTTAGGGTGGACAAAATAATTTACAACAAGGGGTGGTGATGGACAGAGTCTCTGAATTAAGCAGAGTACTCTCACCCAGTCAAGAGATCAGGGCTAGATCCAACACCGTTTTTTAGCTCATTGCACCATCCCAGTTTCAGAAGCTGGCTGTATGCAAATTAGTCTGTCCCTGGCCCAGTGCATCATGGGAACAGGGCAGACCAGACTACAAAAGCCAATTCTTACACTGGGAAGGAAACAAGCTTCCGGGGACCGGTTTCTGCCATTTCAGGTGTCTTCGGCCCAGCTTGCTTGAATCCTGATGGTGCTGCTTAATTCAGACACTCTGTTCATCACCACCCCCTTTTCTGAATCGTTTTTGGCCACTATAGGTGTGGCAGGGTATACTCAGACATGAGTCCCTTTCTCACTGCTCCATCAGGATTCAAGCAAGCCGGGCCGAAGAGGCTGAAATGCCAGAAACCGGTCCCCGGTAGCTTGTCTCCTTTCTGGGGAAGAATTGGCTTGGTAGTTTGGTCTGCCCTGTTCCCATGATGCACTGGGCCAGGGACAGACTAATTTGCATATAGCCAGGTTCTGAGCTGGGATGGGGCAGTGAGATAAATAACGGTGATGGATCAAGCCCTGATCTTTGGACTGGGTAAGAGTGGTCTGCTTAATTCAGACACTCTGTTCATCACCACCCCCTTTTCTGAATCGTTTTTGGCCACTATAGGTGTGGCAGGGTATACTCAGACATGAGTCCCTTTCTCACTGCTCCATCAGGATTCAAGCAAGCCGGGCCGAAGAGGCTGAAATGCCAGAAACCGGTCCCCGGTAGCTTGTCTCCTTTCTGGTGAAGAATTGGCTTGGTAGTTTGGTCTGCCCTGTTCCCATGATGCACTGGGCCAGGGACAGACTAATTTGCATATAGCCAGGTTCTGAGCTGGGATGGGGCAGTGAGATAAATAACGGTGATGGATCAAGCCCTGATCTTTGGACTGGGTAAGAGTGGTCTGCTTAATTCAGACACTCTGTTCATCACCACCCCCTTTTCTGAATCGTTTTTGGCCACTATAGGTGTGGCAGGGTATACTCAGACATGAGTCCCTTTCTCACTGCTCCATCAGGATTCAAGCAAGCCGGGCCGAAGAGGCTGAAATGCCAGAAACCGGTCCCCGGTAGCTTGTCTCCTTTCTGGTGAAGAATTGGCTTGGTAGTTTGGTCTGCCCTGTTCCCATGATGCACTGGGCCAGGGACAGACTAATTTGCATATAGCCAGGTTCTGAGCTGGGATGGGGCAGTGAGATAAATAACGGTGATGGATCAAGCCCTGATCTTTGGACTGGGTAAGAGTGGTCTGCTTAATTCAGACACTCTGTTCATCACCACCCCCTTTTCTGAATCGTTTTTGGCCACTATAGGTGTGGCAGGGTATACTCAGACATGAGTCCCTTTCTCACTGCTCCATCAGGATTCAAGCAAGCCGGGCCGAAGAGGCTGAAATGCCAGAAACCGGTCCCCGGTAGCTTGTCTCCTTTCTGGTGAAGAATTGGCTTGGTAGTTTGGTCTGCCCTGTTCCCATGATGCACTGGGCCAGGGACAGACTAATTTGCATATAGCCAGGTTCTGAGCTGGGATGGGGCAGTGAGATAAATAACGGTGATGGATCAAGCCCTGATCTTTGGACTGGGTAAGAGTGGTCTGCTTAATTCAGACACTCTGTTCATCACCACCCCCTTTTCTGAATCGTCAACGACGTACATGAGCACTCTTTCTTCTCATGACTTAATCCGTGATCAATTTGCTTGGTAACTTCGTCATATATTTTCCTCTGCTCAACGTTGAGTTGTCTTTCCAAGTCTACTAAGTTAACCGCATCCTCCTGAGCATGTGCCATGGCTCTTTCCACTTCATTCATGGCAGTGGCAGCTTCATTTTCAATAACAAGGCCTCCTAGTGGATCCTGACTCAATGAAACAGAACTCTGACTGTCCTGAGAACTGTCTCTGGCAATCTCGGCTGCAATCGTTGCTTCCTGCTCGATTTCCGCATTCAACATTTCTACATATTTGGGAAAAGCAGGACATTCTATGGTTTCCTTGGCGGCAGTGAAAGAGTCTTCGTAACAGAGGAAATCTCCAAGCAGTTTCTCTTCTGCACGCCAAGGCTTGAAAAGTTGCAAAAGTGCTAAATAGAAAAACTCCTTTTTTTCAGGAGATTCGCCACTCAATTTTCGATGGTTTACCAAGTGGCATTTTCTTTGCTTTACCAGACATCCCTCACTTCCAATTACAGCATACACTCCTTTATCAATATCTTCTTTGATGTTCCTCTTGAATATATAATTTTGTAGAACCTCATACAGACAAACATTCTCGAGGTGACTGCTTCGATTTGGATAATATGTATCCAACATGTTGGTCTTCAAAATGTCGGTACTGTTTGGCTCCTTTTCCGCCAAATACTCAATTTCCCGCACAGGTTTCAGAACTAGATTACGCGTTGCAGCAAGACCAAGACTCGCCCAAACGATACTCCTAGATTTGGCATAGAGACTTGCTTAAGA
Organism: Lissotriton helveticus; assembly: GCF_964261635.1. NCBI lineage: Eukaryota > Metazoa > Chordata > Amphibia > Caudata > Salamandridae > Lissotriton > Lissotriton helveticus. The sequence continues at coordinate 746,657,550 of NC_136071.1, read as the reverse complement.
CAAGCGGTCAGAACATTCGTAAGCTCCGATTTCTCGATGCGACAACATCTTCAGACTGAAACTGTACAACTTCTTACTGAGGCTCTTTTCATGGGAAATGTCCTCCCACATATCCTTCAATTCTGTCTTTTCTTTTTTGGTGATGTAAGATGTCACATACCGAGCCACAGCCATACAGTTATCAGCCACAAACTGTATATCCATGTTAGCATTCCACATGGACAAAATCACTGGGTTGTAGTCGTTGATGTGCTTGGACTCTTCGTTCCTCTTCAAATTGTATGTGTTTTTAGGTGATTTCTTCATCACATTATGTTGCAGCGAAGACATCAAACTGTTTACTCTTCCTTTAGAAATCACCAGTCGTGGAAAGCCAAAACGACATTTGGTGTAGAACTTGTCCTTGTTTCTGAATTTACGACGACAGTACTTTCCACAACGATGGCTTTGGAAACGTAGAACTTTTTCTCTTAGGCTTTTCTTCTCCTTTGCGTTTGGAACAGCACACGTAGAATACTGTTGTATGAAACTCATCACTGAGTCTTCTGGATCTGTTCCAAATTTAGGTGCATCCTTGATCCACAACAGCATATGTATATGAGGAGCACCTCTTGCTTGGTACTCCTTTCTCCAGAAGAAATCCAACACCTCTCCAAGAGGTGGATTCTTCTTATTCATGATGAAAGACATCATAGCTTCAAATCTATGATTGAAGTACCTGCATACATTGACTGGATCCAAAGAGCACAGTTCTCCGGGTGTCTTGAATTCGATGTTTTCGATGTTTCCATTTGCCTCTCGTAGAAATCCAAGTAAGTCTTCCCAGCCATACTCGGCACAGCTCAGAGTGAGAAACCATGTGGGAGTTCCTAAGTTCCTCAGCATACATTTTAAATCACCATGACGACGGTACCAGTACTCATTAGTACCACGCTGACACGCCATGAGATTAATCAGGTGAGAATCCAAAATACTATCTTGGACATTGACTTTATCCATAAAGTCACTTGCCGAGATGTTTTGCATCTGTGTACCACTTTTCAAGATGTGGTTCACTGCATATGACAGTCCAGACAGATCGCTTTCAAACAGGAGATGAAACAAATAGGGAATGCATTGTCGAAACCTAGCATCTTCTGCATACAATCGTAAAGTCCGGTATTCAGAAGCAGGAATTTGATGAGGTCGCTCATCATATCTTCCTCCTTGACCTGTTGGAAATAGCTGTGGGAAACACCGAGCTTCCAAACTTTCCCCCCAGACACTAATGGGACTCCCTTTGGCTTGTTTCATTTGAAATAACTCAATAGCATTCCCCATGACTTCCTTGGAATGCAAAGGATGAACACTATAATGTTCATATATTTCTTCACTTTTAGAGGGTTCTACTTTCTCAATTTGACCAGCACACAAATCGCTATCCTCTTCTTCACTTACTTCCTCTTCTGCAACATATACATTTTTATAGTACTTATTTTTTTTTTTCAAATACAATGTTGCCTTTTTGACTTTCCTAACATCCACTAAATCTTGCCATATTTTCTTATTCTTTGTCGGAACCCCATTAACTAAGATAACCAGAGGTTCCTCTTCCACTTTTTCTACTCCAATTGTGTTAATGTTTTTCTTCAAATCTAGAGGCAAATAAACAACTCTTCCCTTTAATCCTCTCTGTAAATCTGATGGAGGCAATTTCCCTGTCTTTGGCTCCATTCTTACAATAGCCTGAAAGGGATGGATACTTTGAATCAAAATAGATTCATAAGTATTTAAATCCTTCAATTCAGAAGGAATCTCAACCAATTCCAGATTATTATGAACCGCTCTAGCAGGCATCTGGTTTTGATTTAATTTATTACAACAATAAGTACACACACGTTGATCCAATCCCAAATCAAAACAATTTTCTACCATCAAGTATGTAGCGAAATCCTTCCATTCACTATTATTTTCCCTTTCACTTTTTGCATATAAATCCACTAAATTAGTCTGATTCTTATAATAAGTGCGTCGACAACACACACAAGTGAAACTAGGCCTCTCACTTGATTTCACCTGAAACGTGGCAATTTCCTTCTGAAAATTATCTGTACTGGAAACCTGTACACTATCTTCCACATTACCCTCTTCTTCTGGGTCAATTTCAACATTCTCCTCTTTACTTCCAAAGTAACAAAACTCAATTTCTTCACACATATTCTTCACATCTATTTCAGAACCATGCAAAAGAGCAGCGCATAATTGTTTAAGCATAACTGCTGGACTCTTAGCATAATACAACATTCTAACTAATTTCCTCACTTTATTATGATGCACTGCTAGCATCCTGAAATGATGAAAAACACTCTGGCATACTCTCCTGGAAAGACAAGCCAGTGAATGACCATGCAAACCTGTCACTTCTCTCACTCTGCAAGGGTCTAATTCTTGCAACAACTTCATTTTCTGCTTCAAACTTTTCTTATTCAATGTCCGTACAAAATCACAAAGCAAATTGATAGAATCCTGTCGCACACTGCAAATACTACTACACTTCCAGGTGTACACAGGTCCCTTAGGACGTCTTCCTAAAACCTCATTACCTAACACATCCTCTGCCTCTGTTGTCACAAGTTTTTCTTTTTCAACTGGACAACCATCTTTCACCTCATAAGCTCGACCGCTGGTGTCAACTGCATGCACCAAATCATTATCCTGGAAATAACTCTCCTCATTGAAAAATGCCTCACAACTTGAACTATGCATCCATTCTCTGGAAAAAACTTCACAAAAATTACTACGATTTACTGTTCTCTTCCATCTACTATTTCTTTTGAAATCATAAATTGCCTTGTTTAGCTTCCTAATTCTATTGATTATCAAAATAAATAACTTTCGTTTAATTTCAAACGCCTGATAAATAACTTTCTCAACTTTTTTTTTTCTCTTATAAAAAACCACTTTCTGTTGACCTTTCTTAATATTTTTTAGCAAATTGCCAATTATCCTGTTGCGGAACATTCGTTTACGAATGTCCCTAAACTGTTGTTTCCTTCTACTATCATGCACAGAGTTATCTCTTGCTCTAGCAGTAACATTTTTGATTGGCCTTTGCTTTCCGTTTAAATTGCTTCTCTTTTTCTGGACAAAAACATTTTCTGTAGTACTACTTTTTTTTCTAGAAATGTTTCTTATGAATGTTTTCGTGGTCTTATCCGGTGCTTCCTTGGTGACTTGACGATTTTTTATTGTAGAGGACTGCTGCATTATTTCATGGACCTGCTGTCTTTGACGTTTTGCAGCCTTTTTAATTCTATCTTTGGTTGGCATTCTCAAATTTTGAAATGATCTGCAGTTGAATCTGTGGTAAAATATAATAAAAAATGTTATTAACCACTATTACCAAACAGTAAATCAATAACAGTCATCAAAAACTTAACACACTACTTGACATTTTTACATAGAATATTTTTTAGTGCTTTGGCAAATTTAGAATACACAAATAGCAGAAAAGAAATGGAATTCTTCTTTATTTTACCTGTGCTGTTTTTTATGTGAATCTGATCTAATTTAATGAGCATATTTTAATATTTTATTGAAGACACTACACATAACCTGTTTTTGAAGGTGTGTTTAATTTTAAATGAAACCGTTTACATTTTTACTTTTATTTTCTTCTAACTTTTAAAAATAAATGTTTATAGTTCCATAGGCTCAAGCAGGTCAGCTTCCCAACCTATGTCATACAATTCTGACGAATCAGCATCCTCATCATAGTCTTCTTCATCCTCAGGATTTAAATCATCTAAGGGATCCACTTCCACTGACGTTTCAATCACAAGTTCAACGATAAGATCAAGATCAACTGATTCCTCATTATCACTCATGCTTGATGTTGTTGTTATCTTTAAAAAAAGAGAACAACAATGAGATGTTGCAGAGTAAGGCACAAATGTCAGAGACTATAATAGTAAAATTGTTTAACAAGAGTAACATTTTGCAGCTATTATTTAGCCATGTCCACCGACTCTTTTTACCCTGCTCATACTTAAATGTAAAGGGGCAGATTTATGTTAACTGGCGCATCCCCGGGGATGCACCAGTTAACGTGCACCGCTGCTCTGCCACCCATGGTGTGCCGCATTTACAATGTGGAGCACCATTGAGTAAAAACAGCACAGATGCGTCATGCATCTGTGCCGCAAAAGCAGCACATTGCACGAATCACGTCGTAAACACGACATGTCTACTGCAATGCACAGGAGGAAGCCACACATTGCATGGTGCTTCACTCCTTATGCCTGTTTCAAACAGGCGTAAGGATTTGATTCAGCAATGCTATAAATCTGACTCAGTGAAATCTTCTAAATTTCACTGTGTTAGTTTTACAGGGCTTTCATGCAAATGAATGCCCACCCTGCAACAAAACACCTATATGAAACCTGACGCAACTTTCCTGTGGCACAGGACTTTACAGCATAACACATCTGCCTAGATGCTTCAAGTTGTAAATATGTCACCACATAGCAAATCTTTTGCACCGCCGCTGCGTCACAACAGTGACGCACAGTGACGCAAAAGAGGCATACACCTATCATAAATCTGTCCCTAACATTTTAAATGATTGATTCAGGATGACGATAAGGTGTGGCCTATCCAGAGGTTTGTTTAAGGTGAGGCCTACTCAGGGTTGCAGATGAAATTTACGCTTGTTGAAGAGTCCCAACCGTGCACTGTCATCAGCCCCCATCAGTAACATCGCTGGCGCAGAGTATTCCTGCATGCTGTTAAACACCAGATCGGCGTGCAGTCATGCGCAAGATATTTTTGAGCTTCTCGACACAGAGAGGCCACTCTGTTTAATGTTAACTGAGACTTGGTGGGGAGATTCCTCTAACCCTGACGTGGCGATGGCAATCCCGCCTGATTATAACATCTTCAGGAAGGATAGAGCCAAGGGAAGGGGCGGAGGGGTCGCACTGGTGGTGAAGAAGGGCACGAAGTGTACCATTCTGCCTGCGGAGGATATCCGCGGCTCTGAATCGCTTGCTTTTTCGATCACCCTAGCGCTGCACCAATCAGTGAAGGGATTATTAGTCTATCGACCTCCCGGCCCGCCTGGAACGTTCTTTGAAGATCTCGACTCGGTTTTGCTGGGACTGGCCCTGCGAGCAGAACATTGTATAGTAGCGGGGGACTTCAACTTTCGGATGGACGATCCGTTTGACCCGGCTGCTATTAAGCTTTCCGAGGCTATGACCCCGCTGGGTCTTATCCCTTATTTGCAGGGGCCGACTCATGTTAAGGGGCACACTCTCGACCAGGTCTTTTCTACATCCGCTCTTGTGGTGAATGAGATCCTCCCGGTTCTGTGGTCTGATCACCGGCTTGCCAAATTTGTGATCAGTGGCATTGCCAGGTCGTCCATCTCTGCGCCACAGCAACGGGGACGAGCGTTCAGAGCGTTCAACAGAGTGACTCCGGAGATGTTGGCTCAGGCTGCCTTGGATCATCCCTGTCTTCTCTCCGGTGAGCTGGAGAGAGATTTGGAGTCCCTGCAAGCATGGCTTTCCGATAGGCTTAACGACCTTGCCCCGGTGTTGCCCCCCCGCTTGACATCTAAGCGGGTTTCGGCCCCCTGGTTTACCACTGCACTGTGGGCTAAGCGGCAGCAGTGTAAGGTAGCCGAAAGGGTCTGGCGGGCACACTATGATAGCGTGGACAGGTTGACCTACAAGGCGGTGGTTAAGGCTTACCAGCGGGACATTCGCCTTGGAAAAAAAGCCTATCTTGCAGGGAGGATTGAAGCGGCCTCCAACTCCTGCAAGGAGATCTTCACCATAGTGAGAGAATTTATCTCTCCTCGGACCATTACATCGGAAGAGGTGCCCTCAGAATCCTGGGCGGTGGACCTTGCTTGTTTTTTTACAAGCAAGATAAAACTTATACAGGACTCCTTTCCATCCGGAGCATCTGCTAGGCCGTTTAAATCTGAGGTTGACATGTTCCCTCTGGCCTCGCATGGCACCACGTTGGCTGTGTTTCCATCCCTGTCAGCCCCGGCCTCCTTAGTGCTTATGGGCAATTTGAAATCGGGGTCGCCATTGGACCCTTGCCCAGCCAAGCTGTTGGGTAAGATCGCGGAAGTGATCAATCCTCTGGCGAACCCTCTTCTGAATCTCTCGTTGAGTCAGGGAGTGGTTCCGCCAGCCTGGAAGCAGGCAATGGTCATCCCGCTGCTTAAAAAACCGGGTCTTGACCCGAAGGTCCCAGCCAACTACAGGCCGATTTCTTTGCTGCCGGCTCTCGTAAAAATTTTGGAGAAGCACGTTCAGTCGGTGCTCTCCAACTTTTTGGAGACCCACGAGATCCTGCATGACACCCAGTCTGGCTTCCGTTCAAATTTCAGCACCGAGACCGCGCTCCTTGAGGTTTCTGAAACCATCAAAGGGGTGTTGGATACCGGGGGCAAAGTCATGCTGGTGTTGTTGGACTTGTCGGCGGCTTTTGACACCGTCCCCCATGATGGCCTTCTCGCAAGACTCTATGAGATTGGCCTTCGGGGGATGGTGCTCAGCTGGTTTTCTTCCTTTCTAGCTGGCCACCGGCAAACGGTCTGGACATCTCCTGACACCGCCGTGATGCCGCCTTTGGGAGTTGGGGTCCCTCAGGGCTCTATATTGAGCCCGACCCTCTTTAACATCTTCATGACCCCCTTGGCGGCGGTGGCGGAGTCGTTTGGTGCCCGGATCGTATCTTACGCCGACGACACCAAGCTCCTCTTTTCTTGTAAGAGACGGGCAGACTTTGACGGGGAGAGTATCCGGGATTGCCTTGGGGCTGTTTTTAAATGGTTCCAACTGAACAGCCTCAAGTGCAATTCCGAGAAGTCCGAGGTACTCTTCTTTGGGTGCGACACGGAGCCCAGCTGGCAGGCCTGGTGGCCCATCGATATGTTCCCTCCGTCTTGCTCCTCCCCAATGGCTAAAAACCTGGGGGTCAAGATGGACAAGGGGCTGACGATGAAAGCCCAGATCCTTGGGGTGACAGGTACCTGTTTCGGTTTATTAAAGATGCTGCGGAGGTTCTTACCTCTGTTGTCGGAAGAACACAGGAAGCTGACCGTGCAGGCTCTGATAGGCTCCAGGTTAGATTACGCCAACATTCTTTACCTGGGCTTACCAGAGTACCTGTTGCAGCGGCTCCAAGTCGCGCAGAATGCGGCGGCCAGGGCCATCTTTGGTCTAAATTGACGGGCCAGCGCTTCGGGTCTATTGCTGACGCTGCACTGGCTACCCATCCGCAAACGGATTGCCTTTAAGGCTATGACCCTGGCCTATAAGGCTCTCCATACGGTGGGAGCAAAGTACCTCCAAAAGAGACTTGCCTTTTACCATCCGGCTCACTCTTTGAGGTCAGAATCTTTATTCTTGGCGGTTGTTCCCCGAGTGAAGAGAGCGCGCCTGGGTGGCCGTTCCTTCGGCTTGCTGGCTCCACAGATGTGGAACTCGCTTCCGCTCCCACTTCGGGGGGCCACTAGTCTTCTTGATTTTAGGAGAGGTCTTAAAACCTGGTTGTTCACCCAGTAGGCCTCTTAGTAGCCCTTTTTTATTGTGTTTGTTCTTGTATTCCCTTCTTTTACTGTGTTATGTTATGGTGAAGTAGTTCTCCTTACCTAAAGCGCCGGGACACTCTTTTTGAGTAACCGTTGCGCTATACAAAAGAATAAATAACATAACATAACATAACATAACATACAGAGGAGATAATACATGTGAAGGCCTACCAATGAAGTAAGTTATGTCCACTTCACTCTTCAAGAAAGGCCAGACCTCTTCTGTGTCTGTGGACAGACCTAAACCTCATCTACACAATGTCATTTGTAAACTTAGGAAACACATGTGATGTAATTGAAAAATATGTAGTTTCTTTTCCTCATTTCACAATCACATCACCTGTGTTTCCTTTGCTTAGGTATCTCATAGTGCAGATGGACTCTAGCATATCAAAGACTACACATAAGTTGAGCAGTGTATACAACAATTTTCACATTTACAGAAGATTCAGCTTCTTATCTTGTTGGAGATGAAATGAGGCCTGTCTTGCAACATGGTGCATGTTTGGATCACTGCTGCATCAATTTCATGTGGCACGGGACTTTACAGCATGACACATCTGCCTAGATGCATCAAGTTGTAAATATGTCACCACATAGGAAATCTTTTGCACCACCGCTGCGTCACAAAAGTGACGCACTGCGGCGCAAAAGAGTCACACACCTATCATAAATCTGTCCCTAACATTTTAAATGATTGATTCAGGATGACGATAAGGTGTGGCCTATCCAGAGGTTTGTTTGAGGTGAGGCCTACTCAGGGTTGCAGATGAGATTTACACTTGTTGAAGAGTACAGAGGAGATAATACATGTGAAGACCTACCAATGAAGTAAGTCATATCCACTTCACTCTTGAACAAAGGCCATACCTCTTCTGTGTCCGTGGACAGACCTAAACCTCATCTGCACAATGTCATTTGTAAATTTTGGAAACACAGGTGATGTAATTGAAAAATATGGAGTTTCTTTTCCTCATTTCACAATCACATTACCTGTGTTTCCTTTGCTTAGGTATCTCATAGTGCAGATGGACTCTAGCATATCAAAGAGTACACATAAGTTGAGCACTGTATACAACAATTTTGACATTTACAGAAGATTCAGCATCTTATCTTGTTGGAAATGAAATGAGGCCTGTCTTGCAACATGGTGCATCTTTTGCATCACTGCTGCATCGGTTTCATGTGGCACGGTATTTTACAGCATGACACATCTGCCTAGATGCATCAAGTTGTAAATATGTCACCACATAGGAAATCTTTTGCACCACCGCTGCGTCACAAAAGTGACGCACAGTGGCGCAAAAGAGTCACACACCTATCATAAATCTGTCCCTAACATTTTAAATGATTGATTCAGGATGACGATAAGGTGTGACCTATCCAGAGGTTTGTTTGAGGTGAGGCCTACTCAGGGTTGCAGATGAGATTTACACTTGTTGAAGAGTATAGAGCAGATAATACATGTGCAGGCCTACCAATGAAGTAAGTCATATCCACTTCACTCTTGAACAAAGGCCAGACCTCTTCTGTGTCCGTGGACAGACCTAAACCTCATCTGCACAATGTCATTCGTAAACTTAGGAAACACAGGTGATGTAATTGAAAAATGTGGAGTTTCTTTTCCTCATTTCACAATCACATCACCTGTGTTTCCTTTGCTTAGGTATCTCATAGTGCAGATGGACTCTAGCATATCAAAGAGTACACAGAAGTTGAGCAGTGTATACAACAATTTTGACATTTACAAAACATTCAGCTTCTTATCTTGTTGGAGATGAAATGAGGCCTGTCTTGCAACATGGTGCATATTTTGCATCACTGCTGCATCGGTTTCATGTGGCACGGGACTTTACAGCATGACACATCTGCCTAGATGCATCAAGTTGTAAATATGTCACCACATAGGAAATCTTTTGCTACACCGCTGCGTCACAAAAGTGACGCACAGTGGCGCAAAAGAGTCACACACCTATCATAAATCTGTCCCTAACATTTTAAATGATTGATTCAGGATGGCGATAAGGTGTGACCTATCCAGAGGTTTGTTTGAGGTGAGGCCTACTCAGGGTTGCAGATGAGATTTACACTTGTTGAAGAGTATAGAGCAGATAATACATGTGCAGGCCTACCAATGAAGTAAGTCATATCCACTTCACTCTTGAACAAAGGCCAGACCTCTTCTGTGTCCGTGGACAGACCTAAACCTCATCTGCACAATGTCATTCGGAAACTTAGGAAACACAGGTGATGTAATTGAAAAATATGGAGTTTCTTTTCCTCATTTCACAATCACATCACCTGTGTTTCCTTTGCTTAGGTATCTCATAGTGCAGATGGACTCTAGCATATCAAAGAGTACACAGAAGTTGAGCAGTGTATACAACAATTTTGACATTTACAAAACATTCAGCTTCTTATCTTGTTGGAGATGAAATGAGGCCTGTCTTGCAACATGGTGCATATTTTGCATCACTGCTGCATCGGTTTCATGTGGCACGGGACTTTACAGCATGACACATCTGCCTAACTGCATCAAGTTGTAAATTTGTCACCACATAGGAAATCTTTTGCACCACCGCTGCGTCACAAAAGTGACGCACAGCGGCGAAAAAAAGTCACACACCTATCATAAATAAAATGACTTAAAAAGGCCTAAGACACATGAAAGCGTTTTTTTAAGGCCCTTGCAACATTTTTGGGTCATTTTTGACATGGCTATGTTAGTCAAAGAATTAAAATCTAAATTTGCCAAGCACAGATGTGGGCATATTTACAAGGACCTTGCACCAAAGGGAAAGGTCTTAAATTAAAATGGAAAAAATAACATCAGAGAGACTCAAAGGCCTTATAAATATGCCCCAAGCAACCTATGAAGCTCTAGCAGTACATATCAAGAAACCTAATTGTTTTAAAAAATCGTTTTTAAACACATCATCTAAATGAATTATATATCTACATTCAAGGAGAAATGACTTAAAATGGCCTAAGACACATGAAATCGTTTTTTTAAGGCCCTTGCAACATTTTTGGGTCATTTTTGACATGGCTATGTTAGTCAAAGAATTAAAATCTAAATTTGCCAAGCACAGATGTGGGCATATTTACAAGGACCTTGCACCAAAGGGAAAGGTCTTAAATTAAAATGGAAAAAATAACATCAGAGAGACTCAAAGGCCTTATAAATATGCCCCAAGCAACCTATGAAGCTCTAGCAGTACATATCAAGAAACCTAATTGTTTTAAAAAATCGTTTTTAAACACATCATCTAAATGAATTATATATCTACATTCAAGGAGAAATGACTTAAAATGGCCTAAGACACATGAAATCGTTTTTTTAAGGCCCTTGCAACATTTTTGTGTCACTTTTAACATGGCTATGTTAGTCAAAGAATTAAAATCTAAATTTGCCAAGCACCGATGGGGGCATATTTACAAGGACCTTGCACCAAAGGGAAAGGTCTTAAATTAAAATGGAAAAAATAACATCAAAGAGACTCAAAGGCCTTATAAATATGCCCCAAGCAACCTATGAAGCTCTAGCAGTACATATCAAGAAACCTAATTGTTTTAAAAAATCGTTTTTAAACACATCATCTAAATGAATTATATATCTACATTCAAGGAGAAATGACTTAAAATAGCCTAAGACACATGAAATCGTTTTTTTAAGGCCCTTGCAACATTTTTGTGTCACTTTTAACATGGCTATGTTAGTCAAAGAATTAAAATCTAAATTTGCCAAGCACAGATGTGGGCATATTTACAAGGACCTTGCACCAAAGGGAAAGGTCTTAAATTAAAATGGAAAAAATAACATCAGAGAGACTCAAAGGCCTTATAAATATGCCCCAAGCAACCTATGAAGCTCTAGCAGTACATATCAAGAAACCTTATTGTTTTAAAAAATCGTTTTTAAACACATCATCTAAATGAATTATATATCTACATTCAAGGAGAAATGACTTAAAATGGCCTAAGACACATGAAATCGTTTTTTTAAGGCCCTTGCAACATTTTTGTGTCACTTTTAACATGGCTATGTAACACAAAGAAACACAATCTATTTGTAAAACACTTGACACCAAGCAACATTTTAAATACACAACTTTCTTCATAATTTTCTCCCAAAACCATACTATTCTCTATCTAAATTAAATGAATCTTTTCTCACCTTAGCAAATACTTTATGAGTTTCAAAACAGTCTCAGAAACACACCAAATTGTCTTTAGCAGAGCAAAAGGTATGCACTCCAGAGTCTGCAGCTATGAAAAGCACAGAAATGCTGTAACTCATCACACATATCTCTCATGTCACCCAATCAAAACTCTTCCCTCACTTTTTTCAAATCAACACCCTTCCCCCCTCTGGCCTTTCTGCCTTTTTTGCATAGCAACCACCTCCTGAAAGACCTCTGATGTTTGCAAGTTCACACAACAATGTTTCAATTGAACTCTGAACTCTCAGTGCACCTGCGTATCCAGCGCAATCTTTCATTAAATGATTTTTTCTTGACCATTCAAATTACATCTTTCAAAGAACACATCCATGCACCCTAACTTTCTGTTTTCAGCAATCAAAATCCACCAATCACTGCTACTGCTTCCTTAACACAGAAACTCCACAGTTTTTTTCATTTTAAACTCTTTTTTTTCCAACTGCCATTTCATTGCCACACTTCATCTGACTGCAGCAGAACCTTCTCTCACCATGTTTTCTTTCTGGATTGTTGGACATAGTTACATCTACTGGGCTCAAAGGTATGCTGAGAACAGAAATTTACCTAATCTCAATTTACAAGATGTGGAAATTAAGTGGTTTGGTGTCAGACGAAGTCTTCCTCGGGGTCTGTCGTGAAGTTATAAGGACCCACCTCTCGATACCTCCAATTCCGAATGTAATTATTACACAGAATCTTGGAGTGATCAAGCGGGGGGGAAAAGGGAATTAGGAAGGGAACAGCAGGGAAGGAGATCTGAAAAGGAAAAGTTAAGCAACAAATACTTTCGAGCCTAATACCAGACTATGAACCTTTAACTCAGAAAACTGAGAGTTTTCCTAACTTAAGCCTTAGCAACAAAAAGGATTCCAAAATCCCTGCAATTAACAGAGACTAACTGTATTCTAGGCCATTGCCACTAGTTCACAATCACTAGTTCAAGCCTTTTCCTTATAGTTTGTAAATTGCGACTTTTTGTTGTAAATAGCGACAGAAATTCTTCTTCAATGAAACGAAATACTGCAACTTTCTAGTAAATAGACTTCTTTACCATGTGCGTAGTTTTGTGCTGACAATTTGCTGAGATTCTTACTCAGAACACAACCAAAACAAAGTATTCACACATTTACCAATGAGTAATCACTTGTTGAAGATTCATATTAAGAATTGCGCCAAAACGGTTCCAAGAATAAGCAATACAGAAGAGCGCTGTAATACTCCAAGAATAAACAGTTCCAAAGACTTTACTCAGTTTCTGATGAGGAGCTTAGCATTGCACAACAATAATAAACAAAATGAATCAGAGTCTTGTGACTTCGATTTTACTAATTAGTCTTTTTGTAAATCCACAGTATTTTTGCAATTGCTAATTAGCCTCAAGTTTTCACCCCTACCTGTAGAGTACGACCTACTCTACTAAAATGAAGATCAGGCAAGCTTCTGAATTCTCCGGGGCGTTCTCTCCAGCTCAGCGAAGCGACCTCCGAAGAAACTGCTAGCTGCCACGCCCCCTGGAACCTCACAGAAGCCTTCGGTGATAATCCGCTCCTGGAAGGCCAAAAGATAAACAAATAGCGGAGAAACAAGAACCCCCTGCTTCCTCTCTGAGATGCTGGGAATAGTGAGCACGGCAGCTTGGGCGCGGTCGCGTAAGATAACGTGACAACGCCCAAGCGCGAGCTCACGCATGCGACCTGACAGTGAAAGCTCACGCATTAGGCGGACGCTTTCAAGGTGCAAAACCTCACGCATTAGGCGGAGAGGGTGAAAACACAGATTCAAACACACAGGAACACTCAAACACTGAATGACAGTTCTACAATGAGGGCTAACAGTGTTTTGCAGTAGGCTTAGCACACCTCAGCCACCAACGCCCACCCAATGCTGCCAGATGCATCTTGCCACACAAGGGCACGCTACAGAGTGGGGCGGGCCCTAGACCGCAAGCCACCCTAGCCCTGACAGTATTCCCCCCTCCCAGGAGCGGTCTAGGGCCCGGCTTCGAAGGATGAAGGAGGTGGAAACGCCGCAACAGGCGAGAGGCATGTATATTCTCAGCAGGCTCCCAAGAATCGTTCTCAGAACCATATCCTTTCCATGAAACAAGATACCATAACTTGGAGCCCCTACGCTTGGAATCCAGTATGTTTTGCACTTCAAACTCCCACGCACCATGAACCAAAATCGGAGCTGGCCGAGGAGCCAAGTTTTGACCAGCAGGTTTTAGAAGGGAAGTATGAAACACAGGATGGATCCGCAAAGACCTAGGTAGCAACAACTTAAAAGTCACAGGGTTGACCTGACGAAGCACTGGATATGGACCAATGAATTTGGGTTGAAACATACTTTTATGCTTAAAGTGCAAGTTTTTTGTGGACAGCCAGACCTTATCCCCAGGAACGTACGTCGGACCTGGACGATGTCTTTTATCATACTGTTCCTTGTACTTCTCTTTGCTGTGCAATAAGCGTTTGTGAATCTGTTGATGTATTGTCTGCATGAGTTGCACAGTGTCTTTTACTGCTGGTGTATCACTCATATCTTTAGGCAGAGTCAAAGGAATAGTATTAGGTACATATCCATATAGAGCCTCAAAAGGAGAAGATCCCGTGGAAGAATGGGGTGAAGTATTGTATGCAATTTCTGCAATCCAAAGTAAATCCAACCAAGATCTCTTGGAATCCGCAACATAACATCTTAAGTACTGTTTTAATGTCTGATTCAGTCTTTCGGTTTGCCCATCAGTTTGTGGGTGATAACTGGTGGACATGTTAGAGGTAATCTGTAAACTTCGACACCATTGTTGCCAAAACTTTGAGGAGAACTGTGAACCACGGTCTGAAAGTAAAACGGAAGGCAAGCCATGTAATCGTACCACATTTTGCAGAAACAGTTGAGCCAATTGACCAGCAGTGGGCAGTCGTTTACAAGCAATAAAATGTGCATACTTCGTTAAACTATCAACGACCACTAGAATCACTGAATGTTGATTGACAGAGGGCAGATCGGTAATGAAGTCCAAAGAAATGTGTTTCCATGGTTCAGATGGCGTTGGCAGTGCTTGTAACAAACCTTTTGGTTTAGTGTGATCGGTTTTGAACCTAGCACAGGTTTCACAGTCTTGAGACATCTTAAGCACATCCTTTTGTAGAGTTGGCCACCAAAATAAATTTTGTATCTTTTCCACAGATTTTTTGAAACCAGGATGCCCAGCCATGGGGTGCGAATGTAACCAATTGAACACAGTTTCTTGCAATTCTTTGGAAGGTAAATAAACCTGTTTTCCATGAAAAGGTATCCCTTCTTTGATTGTCTGATTACAACTTGGGTTCAACCATTGTTTCCACTGAGAAGGAGGAAAACTTTCGTGAATATTCTCCAAAAATTGATCTGCAGATAGTACACAGATTACTTTGTCAGGGTCAATTATTGATTGCGGTGTTCCTTCAAATCTATGCAAAGAAGAGTCTTTTCTGGATAAAGCATCAGCTTTTTTGTTGTCTTGACCAGGACGATAAGTCACGATAAAATCATATTCAGCAAAGAACATCATCCATCTCAGTTGTCGAGGAGTTAACATTCTGGCAGAACTCATGAACTGCAAATTTCTATGATCCGTATACACTGTCACCGTAAATCTTGCACTCATTAAATAATGTCTCCATTCTTTAAAGGCTTCAAGAATAGCTAATAGTTCTTTTTCGGCTATAATGTAATTTTGTTCAGCTGGATTTAATTTTCGAGACATATAAGCGACTGGGTGCATTTGTCCGGTAGTGCGGTGCCTTTGAGATAAGATGGCTGCAATGGCTACATCAGAGGCATCAGCTTCTACAATAAAAGGTTCCTCGACATTGGGATGCATTAGAATTGGTGCTTCCGTAAAAGCTTTCTTTAGGGTCTGGAAGGCTTTTTCAGCTTCAGGAGTCCAATCGAATTTCACCTTTTTCCTCAACAACCGTGTGATGGGAGCTACCACAGAGGAGAAATGATCAATAAAGCGACGATAAAAGTTTGCAAATCCCAGGAAACATTGTATGTCTCGGACTGATCTTGGAGTAGGCCATTCAGCAACCGCCTTAATTTTTCTGTCAGTCATTTTCATGCCAGTTGGAGTAAGGAGAACCCCAAGAAATTCTACTTCTCTAACGTGGAAATCGCATTTAGATAGTTTGCAATATAAGTTGTGCGACTGGAGAGTGCTCAACACCTTTTTGACGTGCTCTTCATGTTCTGCTACTGAATCGGAGTAAATCAAGATATCGTCTATATAGACGATAACAAACAGGTCTAAAAATTCCTTTAAGGCATCATTTAAGAAAAACTGAAAAGCTGCTGGTGCATTGCACAGACCAAATGGCATTACCAAATACTCGAATAAACCATAACGAGTCTTAAATGCAGTCTTCCACTCATCACCGTTTCTAATGCGCACCAAATGGTAGGCTCCCCTTAGGTCCAGTTTCGTGTAGATCACTGCCCTCTTGACTTGGTCCAATAGAACGGGAATGAGCGGCAAAGGATATTTATTTTTGATTGTGATTTTATTCAAGGCCCTAAAGTCAATGCAAGTTCTTAATTCTCCGTTTGCCTTAGGAATGAAGAATAACGGAGATGCTGCCGGGGACTTGGAAGGGCGGATGAAGCCATTTTCTAAATACTGATCAAGATATTTTCTTAAATGTTGATTCTCTTTTTCTGACAAAGCATAGATTCGACAATTTGGGACACTAGAACCAGGCACGAGATCAATTTGACAGTCGTAGCTACGATGCGGTGGAAGGAGGGCTGCCTTTTCTTCACTAAAAACCTCTGCATACTCCTTATAGATTTTGGGTAGGACTGTCTCTTTTTCTTCAGCAGTGGCCAATTGACTTATGGTTGGTTTAGACATTTTTAAACAAGTAGAATGGCAGTATTCAGACAGGAAGTTCAGTTCTCTCTTTTGCCAATCAATAAACGGATTATGTAAACAAAGCCAAGGCATCCCGAGGATAAAGCCATATTGAGGTGCTTGAATAACATCAAACTGTATCTCTTCCTTATGCAGCTGTTGCTTCACATCTTCACAGTACATAGTCACTTTAGTAGTTTGCATGGTTACTGGACCTCCAGCAAGTATTTTCCCATCAACTGCTTGAACAATCTCCGGAGTTTCCTTTTGTTCACAGATTATTCGCAGGCGTTGAGCAGTTTCTAAATCTACAAAATTACCTGTTGCTCCAGAATCAATTAGAACCTCCATTTGGCACGTTTCATGAGTTAACCGTATTTGAACAGCTAATCTGAAATGTGCTTTGTAATTGGACACACATGAATTGACTGAAGGGAAGGCAATGGTTCCCAAGAGATCTCCCTTAAAACATCTTGGGCAAGTTAGTTTTCCGACTTCTGATCGGTTTTTTCTATTGCTGCTGTCTTACTGAAATTTGAAAACTTGCCTTTTGGTTTCGTCAGACAATCCTTCACAAAATGACCCTTGCGACCACAATAAAGGCATTGTCCATTCTTGCGCCTATTGTCTTTTTCTTCTTTAGATAAAGGTTGTCTAAGGGTCCCGATTTCCATTGGCTCAGAACTAGATTCAGTATGCGCAAATTGAGGTCTGGATTTAGTTTCCGTTCTCCAAGTAGGTTTATCAACTCTTTTCTTATCTGATCTTCGTTCAGAGAGTCTATGATCTAAACGTAGGGTTAGATTGATCAATTCAGAACACACTGTTGGTTGTGGGTCAATTTGCGCCAGAACATCTTTAAGATCGTCTTTTAACCCTTGATAGAAAAGAGCCGCTCTCTTTTCTTCTGGCCAAGAAGTTTCAGCTATTGATCTGTTAAAATGTGACAAGTAAGCAACCAGATCCCTGTTTCCTTGTTTTAATTGGAGTAGTTCTCGATCAGCAGATAAGGTCACAGTACGTCGATCAAAAACTTTTTCAAATTCTTCAACAAAGCGTTTCCAATTATATAACAAGGTATTATCTTGTCTAACCAAAGGAACTGCCCAGTTTGCTGCATCTCCAGTTAAATAAGAAATTAGAAATGCAATTCTGGACTGTGGGGTTGGAAACGCAGCTGGTCTGCATGCAAAGTGTAGTTCTATTTGAGTCAAGAAGATCTGTACCTTGGAAGAATCCCCAGAAAAACGCTCGGGAGCTGCTAAAGGGATCTGAGGTGGAACAGTAACGGCAATGTTTGTAGCTGCCCTACCAGCACCAGTGTCTTGAACATCTTCTGGAAGAGGGGTTCTTTGCAGTTGAATATTATCTACTTTAGCAGCTAATACAGTGGTTGCATTCATAGTCTCTTTTAAATCTGCCTGCATACGCATGATGGCCGACATTAAATCATTGATTGTAGTCATTATGACTTCACGATCAGACCGGGAGGAAAATAATTCGTGGGCTCACTATTCTGTCAGACGAAGTCTTCCTCGGGGTCTGTCGTGAAGTTATAAGGACCCACCTCTCGATACCTCCAATTCCGAATGTAATTATTACACAGAATCTTGGAGTGATCAAGCGGGGGGGAAAAGGGAATTAGGAAGGGAACAGCAGGGAAGGAGATCTGAAAAGGAAAAGTTAAGCAACAAATACTTTCGAGCCTAATACCAGACTATGAACCTTTAACTCAGAAAACTGAGAGTTTTCCTAACTTAAGCCTTAGCAACAAAAAGGATTCCAAAATCCCTGCAATTAACAGAGACTAACTGTATTCTAGGCCATTGCCACTAGTTCACAATCACTAGTTCAAGCCTTTTCCTTATAGTTTGTAAATTGCGACTTTTTGTTGTAAATAGCGACAGAAATTCTTCTTCAATGAAACGAAATACTGCAACTTTCTAGTAAATAGACTTCTTTACCATGTGCGTAGTTTTGTGCTGACAATTTGCTGAGATTCTTACTCAGAACACAACCAAAACAAAGTATTCACACATTTACCAATGAGTAATCACTTGTTGAAGATTCATATTAAGAATTGCGCCAAAACGGTTCCAAGAATAAGCAATACAGAAGAGCGCTGTAATACTCCAAGAATAAACAGTTCCAAAGACTTTACTCAGTTTCTGATGAGGAGCTTAGCATTGCACAACAATAATAAACAAAATGAATCAGAGTCTTGTGACTTCGATTTTACTAATTAGTCTTTTTGTAAATCCACAGTATTTTTGCAATTGCTAATTAGCCTCAAGTTTTCACCCCTACCTGTAGAGTACGACCTACTCTACTAAAATGAAGATCAGGCAAGCTTCTGAATTCTCCGGGGCGTTCTCTCCAGCTCAGCGAAGCGACCTCCGAAGAAACTGCTAGCTGCCACGCCCCCTGGAACCTCACAGAAGCCTTCGGTGATAATCCGCTCCTGGAAGGCCAAAAGATAAACAAATAGCGGAGAAACAAGAACCCCCTGCTTCCTCTCTGAGATGCTGGGAATAGTGAGCACGGCAGCTTGGGCGCGGTCGCGTAAGATAACGTGACAACGCCCAAGCGCGAGCTCACGCATGCGACCTGACAGTGAAAGCTCACGCATTAGGCGGACGCTTTCAAGGTGCAAAACCTCACGCATTAGGCGGAGAGGGTGAAAACACAGATTCAAACACACAGGAACACTCAAACACTGAATGACAGTTCTACAATGAGGGCTAACAGTGTTTTGCAGTAGGCTTAGCACACCTCAGCCACCAACGCCCACCCAATGCTGCCAGATGCATCTTGCCACACAAGGGCACGCTACAGAGTGGGGCGGGCCCTAGACCGCAAGCCACCCTAGCCCTGACATTTGGCCACAGAGGATTAAAATGTCACCAATTGATACCATTGGTGAAAACCTTTATGCATTTGCCTAAACCTGACTTGTTAATTGTGCACTGCGGAGGTAATGACTTGGGCACTTTGACTGGTGTAGGTCTGGAAATGCTTTTAAAGGACACCTTTGAGCAATTTATGGCACTTTTTCCTCAAACTGCCTTGGTATATTCAAATATATGCCAAAGACAGAAATGGAGGTGGTCGAACCAATTTTGTCCACAAATTGAGAAGTCGAGGAAGCATGTAAACAAATCTGTTTCAGCTTACATGAGAGACCATGGAATGGGCTCCATGTACAACAATAACTTGCGTTACTACATGCAAGATATCTACAGAGGTGATGGAGTTCACTTCTCAGATGAGGGCAACAGAGTTTTCATTTTGAATTTAAGACTGTGCATTGGTACCTACTTATAAGTACCTAAATGTACCATAAACCCAAAAGCTCTTCTCAGAGCTACCCTACATGTGATCACTCACAATTATTATTTTACTCTAACTTTTTTCACAAATTTTCAACAAAGTACGCTCCCCGGAGCGCTACCCGGTACGCGAACCGGAAGCTAACCGCGCAAAATTTAAAAAAAAAATGTTTTTTTCCGCACATATGGGCCTCCTCAGCCACCCTCAGAAAACCTAGGGGGTCAAGATACGTCTACCGTGCCCCCTTCTACCCATTCTGAACATTATTTGCCCTCCATCTTGTATTTTAATTCGACCGAAACACAAAATGGTGGACTCCCGTAACGCTGCAGGTTTGCGTACCGGGGGGCGCTCACCGGGAAGCGCTCCATTAAAAAAGGTGGGAAAGTAATTTACAGAAGAAACCCTGGAGACACTTTCACCAAATATAGAATTGCTCATACTACATACCAATCCCTACCATTTTCACTAATTTGGTTGGAATTCCATTTAGTTATTTAGCCTGTAGACCTCTCTAAATACCCTGAGGTAAATTACTTCACAAAACACATCTGAAGTGTTGGAATTGACAACCAATTAAAATGTTACTTTCATTTTCTACTTTTTTTACCTGACATTTGATTGGTTATGTACCTGAATATATATAAAAAAAGAGAGAGAAACACAGCCATTTTGACTACTACTTCCTGGTGTACATTTCAATAGGATTTTCAGTAATTACTTCAACTTCTTTATAAAGGTAAGTTGTTATTTTAAAAACTGAAGTATATTGTGCACTTTAAGTTAATATGGTAAATTTTTTCTGATAGTTATATACTATCCCTCTGTAGTAGTTATACATTTAGATAGACTTCTCTGTTATAGTTATGGATGGAGTTAGGCTTGTCTTGTATAATTATGAATTTATTTACCTTAAATCACATACACTTTTTTATATTCCTACTTCCACTCTGATACTATACACTGCCCAAAGATAAATTCACTGTTAAAAACTGCCTATCTAAAATTAATCCCAACAGTGCCCTATCTCTACTAATATATTTTTTTTAATGCAAATTTCAGGCAAAATGGAAGGCGAACAGAAAATTTCATTTGAAATTGTCCTTCCAGAGACCAACGAAGAAATCATTGATCCAAATTACATTAATTTTATGGATGAAACTTGGGACGAAGAACTACTGCAATGTGTGCAATTAGTAGATGTCCTCCTTGAAAATGAGGACATTTTACACACTCAAACATTACAAGCTATGTTCAATGAAAATAACGACATTTCAGACAGTGAAATGTTAGACATTTTATTAAATTTTGAAACACAATCACAATAATAAATAATTGCTTAAAAAATAAAGAAATTAAACAAAAATCAACAAAACAAACAATCAATTAACATACAATATTTGAAAAGTCTATCATTCTTTTTTCCTTATAGTACGCTCCCCAGACCGCTTCCCGGTGCGCTTACCGGGCGCTCCCCACGCCCTTTTAAAGCCTCCACATCAAACCTAGGGGGTCAAGGAGGATCTACTATGCCCCCTTATGGTCATTTCCCCCTTTGTTTTGGCCTCCACTTGTCTCTCGATCCTACCGAGAGACAAGATGGCGGCCGCTCCGGACTGTTTAGAATGTTGACAGACACCGGAGAGCCAATCAGCTTCGCTTTGCGAAGTTCCGTTACGCGTCAAGTACGCGAACCGGAGCGCTGCCCGGAGCGCGCTTACAGATATATATCTTTTTTTGAACGTTAATTTCTCAAAATCCACTGGAGCACATATCTTGAGACCTAGCAAAGGCACATCAGGCTAACAGTCCCTACAATTTTGCCAAGTTTCGTGCAAATCCATTCAGCCGTTCGGGCTAAAAGTGAGGCCAACCGCCCTATGGAAATTAACATGGGAAAAACGTGTTTTGGGACCCCCCTTTTTTCTCGGCCCCCCCTTGACGACCCCCCCCAAAATTTCAGTGGCTGCTCAGAAACAAAATGTTCCATTTTCCTGAAAATTTCAGCCAATTCCGTCCACAAACGCCAAAGTTATTAGACATAGAATTTTCAAAAATCCCATAGAGAAAAAATCCTAACTATATATACCTACTGGCGACCGCCAGTAGGTAATATATATATACATATATATACATATGTATATATGTACATATATATACATATATGTATATCCAACGGTAACCTTCGCTTCAACTACAAGCCACTTGTGATGGCGGGCCGTGGCGGGGTAGCGACGCCCTCATATCCAAAAGTTCATCATTTTAATCCTCCCAAAACAACGATCCACGGCACCACAAATGCTTATCCAACAAAGTTTATTTCGGTGTCAGTCCTCTACGCATTTCGGAAACCAAGTTTCCTTGTTCGTGAACAAGGAAACTTGGTTTCCGAAACGCGTAGAGGACTGCCATAGAAATAAACTTTGCTGGATAAGCATTTGTGGTGCCATGGATCGTTGTTTTGGGAGGATTAAAATGACGAGCTTTTGGATATATATATATATATATATATATATATATATATATATATACACGTTTCCCACCAGTTCCGCCAAACTCGCGACTGGTGCCTCCAATTAGCGGGGGTGAGAACCGTTTTAGTCAACAACCAAAAAAGCAACTGGAGCACTCCTGGGGCATTCATCATAACTTTATTGGCCGCATATGGGTTTCAGCAATCAGCCGTCATAAGTGGGCCAAAAGTAAATGTTCGACATAGGTAGAACCGTGAGAATTTAAGCAATCTAATGTCACAATTGGCTATTTTCTAACCAATCAGGAGGCAGTAGTCGAGATGGTATGCAGATGGTGAACCGGCATCTCCGTTTGTTATTTTAAGGATTGTGTGACTTGTATGCCCAATGGAATAAATTGCTTCCGATGTGCCACAGACGCTGGTTTCCATCATCACCATCCGTCTCCTGTGCCTTAAATCTTGCATGGGCTGTTCCTCGATAAGTGATCCTAAGCGCTCTTCGCCTGTCGCTGGATTAGACACAGTCCTTCCGTGGGAGTCAGACAAATGATATATATATATATATATGTCTGTGGTTGGGGCCTGAAGAGACTCTAAGGCTCAAACTGCTCTGCCCCGGTGAGGAGGGGCCAGGAAACAGCTGCATTCCCGCCACTGCCGCCTGCACTATATAGCGTCCAGAGACATCCGTCAGTTGTCAGGGCCTGAGGGGACTCTGCTATTATTGTTCAGATTTTAGAGATGGGGGCAAAGACAACCCACAGTGCTACCGCCCTATCTCACTCATTGATACAGTGAAGAAAGGTCTTGAAGGATACTTCTAGACAGGTTGTCATTGATGGCAGATGGGAGCTATATATTTACAGAGGTACAATATGGTTTTAGGTCGGGACAATTGACTACTGATCAATGTCTAAACAGTTACTTAATTATAAAAGTGTACACTGTTGCCCAGCCAGGATCTCTCCACCTAGTGTGTGTGGACCTTACATCCGCATTTGAGAGGGTCAACTGGAAGAAGTTATGGGGTCTGTTCCTTCTGATGGGCGTGGACCCAGAAAAAGAAACTTCTCTTATAGAGCTTACAAGCCAGCACCTCGGCTGCAATGAGGTATTAACAGGAGGCGGGTCGCACTGAACACTTTGGCACCACATTCAGAGTGCGCCAGAGTTGGGGCCGTTTGACGAATCTTTACATACTTTTCAAAACTAATTGTTCACTCTGGTCCACTCCTGTTGTGAAAGTTTCAGGGTGATTCGTCAAAGGGGGGGGGGTTAGTGGGGAGGGGAGGCGAGAAAAAAGGATGGTCCCAAAATGTGTTTTCTCATGTTAATTTCCATAGGAAACTTTAGACACGGTTACAGCCCGAACTGCTGAACGGAATGGCACCAAATTTGATAGCTCTGGGTCCAGAAAGCATGCTTTTTTTCAAATGGGGTAAATCCGTTCAGTAGTTTTTGTGGTATTTAAAGAATTATAGATATCGATATTTGTGAATTGTGAGATCAGATTGGCTGAGCCCTCCCGAGCATGAGCTTGCCTCTGATTGGCTGCCGATTTTGGAAAAGGGGGGTGGTGATGGACAGAGTTTCTGAATGATGCAGAATACTCTTACCAAGTCAATAGATCATGGTTTTAATCCATCACCGTTTTTTAGCTCACTGCACCATCCCAGCTCAGAACCTGGCTATATGCAAATTAGTCTGTTCCTGTACCAGTGCATGATGGGAACAGGGCAAACCAAACTACCAAGCCAATTCTTATACTGGGAAGGAAACAAGCTTCCGGGGACCGGTTTCTGGCATCACAGCCTTCTTCGGCCCGGCTTGCTTGAATCCTGATGGTGCAATGAGCAAGGGACTCACGTCTGAGTATACCCTCCCACACATAGTGTGGATAAAACCGATTTTGGAAAAGGGGGGTGGTGATGGCTGCCATCACTTCAAACCAGGAAGTGTTAGCAGCTATCTTGTGACTTGGTACGAGGAGAAGGAAAAAGGAGAAAAAAACAATTTAAAAAGAAGAAAAGGGGGCAGGGTAAAAATACCCTGACCCTCTAGACCTGGTCAGGGGCTCTCCCAGGGCCCAAAAAAGCTTTTTTTTTAAATTTTGGCTGGATTTGCGCACCCAGTGTGACTCCAGCTGAACATATTTTAAAAAATGGAGTGCATGCTCCGACACATTGTGTTTTAAAGCCCCTGGGTGGCCAGGTCCTGAGGCTTTATTAGTTATGTGTGGGGGCATGCGCCCCCCCTGCAGCCCGAGGACCACCACCTTCCTTATTTGAAATTGCGTGAGGGGCTCCTTTCCCACCCCATACTGTCCCGGGGATTGCCACCTCCCCGGGGCTTAAATAAAATTTTAAAAATTGGGGGGGGGGGGGGGGGGTGGCTCCTGCTTCTCCCCACATTGCCCCGGGGATCACCACCTCCCCAGGGCAAACTTTATTTAAATACTGTCGTTCATTACGGATCCTTGGCCCCGGGGATCACCACCTCCCCGAAGCTATGCAAATGATGGGAGGGGGCTGCGCGCCCCCTCCTGGAGCCCTTGATGGCCCTGGGGAGTGCCACCCCCTAGTGCCAGCTCCTGCAATGTCCTTGGGTGCCTACCCCCAGGACATTGCTGTTTGCTATGGCAGGACAGGAGCACAGCTCCGCCCTGTCGTAGCAAACTTCTGCCGGCGAGCGTACTTCGGAATATCGCTGGTGTAAACCAGAAGTGCTTAGAGGGTGTCGGGTGTGACTGCTACTCTGGTCATGCCTGAGTGTGTGAAATCTGCATTTGGGGCTGAACATTTGGGACATTGGTCAGAACGTGTGGGATCAAAATTTGCAATGTCGGAGTTGGAAAGGTATGCTCGATGCAAACATTAAAAGTGTAGCAATTTAGGTCTGTGGTTGACCGAAATATGTTGGGTCTATGAAAAACAATAGGACCTCATTATGTCTGTAAGTGGGGAGCCCTGGTCAACTCCAGAGTTTTCCTGGATGTGAGAAGTAGTGTTGGGATCATGGCAATGTGGAGTCGGTATGACCTGGAGACTAGCCGGTTTCCATTGGTGTCCAAGACGACGAGCGTCAGTGAAGGGAAGTGGTCTGTGATTAAGGGGTAGGAGGGAAAGAGAGATAAAAGGGTGTCGTGTAGTTGTGAAAATATCAAGTGGTCCATGTATGAGGCTTTCTGAAAGTGAATATCATCGGCATGGGTCAAGACATAGCCTACGGTGAAAAGATCATGGTGGTGGATTGTCCATTGTGCTAGCTTTTCATGTGTGAGTGGTTCCCAGGGGTTGTTTGTTAGAGGAAGAGTAGGGAATAGAGGGAGCATCGCCAAGCATCCGTCTACGTTTCTGCTAGGTCCAGCACATTGTGGAGATGGTTTGGACATCTCTGGAGTCTATTGGGAGGCACTTTGGCCGAACCGAAGAGTAAAGGAGTTTATCTAGCTGGTCTCTCTAAGGATTATTGTACGGGAGATAGACATCTGGCTGATACCATGTGTGTAAAGGCACTGGACCGCAAGACAGTAGAGTTGAAGGTCTGAAACCCAGAAACTGCTGCAATTATAGGGGAGGGGTATCCTAGTGCATGCAGGGGTGGCAGCCAGCTCTGATGAGGCATGTTAAAAGGCTGCGTAGAGTGTTGAAAAAGTCCTGTGTGAGCAGCATAGAAATATTCAAGAAAAGATATAAAAACATGGGAGAACCACCATTTTTACTACTCCTACTCGCCCTGCCATTGAGAGGGAGTTTGATCCAATGCTATACTTGAATTGTAAGGGCATCAATAGCGGCATTATAGTTGAGCTGGAGTATCTGGTCTCTGTCTCTACGAAGATGTATGCCGAGGTATTTGATACCATGCTTGGTCCAAGTTAGGGAGTAATCTGTGAAAATGGGACGGGAGATGTCCGTAAGAGAGAAGAGTTCAGATTTAGTCCAGGTAATCTGAAGCCCAGAGAGGCCACCAAAGCACTCTATGTCCTGCATAAGAGGAGGGAGATTTTCTGATGGATGACGAATGAACAGCAGAATGTTGTCGGCATAAAGGGAAAGAAGTAAGGGTCAGGAGTGAGCTGGAGGCCTCATGTATGTGGCACTCCAGAAGGTGGTAGACCAAAGGGTCCATTAAGGAAATATAGAGGAGAGGAGATAAAGGGCAGCCTTGCCTAGTCCCCCTCATGATAGGGAGCAAATCCTTTAGGGAGCCATTGACTCCAGGGCGTGCCACAGGATTAGGATGTAAGAGCCTGACCAAGGAGATGAGCACAGTGGGATTCCCAGTTTGATCAGAGATTTTCTCAAGAAGGGCGACTCCAAGGGGTCAAATGTTTTTTTCTGCATCAAATAGGGTAACTGCAGCAGGTGTTTTGCAGGAGATCCTGTTGACCGCTACAAAGAGATGTGAGTGACTTGTTGTTTGAAAGCTTTATAGAAAGCTCCCATAAGGCCATCATGGCCAGGGCCCTTGGACCTGTCTAAAGCATCGATCACCTGAGTGGCCTCTTCGCAAAAAATCGTCTTGCAAAGAAATTGTCATAGGCCATCAGTGGGCCACACTCATTCAGGCACTTAGGACCCTGTGGATGCAACAATATGTCTCCACAAGATACCCTACATTTTGTTTTGCAAATATTTGAGCTTGCCTTTCTTTTTGCTGTTTCCTGCTTTCTACATGCTGCTTTGAGATCAAGACAATCTAGACCTGATTAACCTTGATGTGGTACATGAGATTATTTAATATATTGTTACTGATGACACATTCATATTCCTTTTAAAAATTTTAAACCTACTTGTTTTTACTATTTTATAAACATATGATTGTATGCTCTTTTATGGTTGTAATTATAGCCCAATAAATATTTATATGCTGACAATATGTTTATATAGATATATGCCATATTACCTACTGGCGGACGCCAGTAGGTAGTTATAGTTAGGACCATGTTTCCATAGGAAAAGCGTTTTGTAACTTGGCGTTTGGCGTTGTTTGACGAACTTTCACTATATTTTCCCAAAAAAGTGTCATAGTGAGTCTTGTTGTGCAAGGAAATATTTTGGGTGATCATTCAAGAAAGGGCCAAGAAAAGGGGGTGGGGTCAAAAAAAGTGTGTTTCCCATGTTAATTCCCATAGGAGTTTTGAACACGACTGCATCCTGACGAATTACACCAAATGTGGCAGAAAGGTAGATTTGGTTATGCAGATCACACTTTCAGTTATTTAGTGTAAATCCATTCAGTAGTTTTTGAGAAATTATAAGAAATCTGATTTTTTTTATATGGGGTCGCAACGACTTCATGAATAATAACAAGCTTGTGCAGGGAAATGCAGAGCTCCGATTGGCTGCCAACACTTCAAACAGAATGGGGCTGATTCACAGAACTAACTTAAGACAAAATCCTAAACTTACTACTTTTGGTATTCACAGAAGTTAGGATTTTGTCTTA
Organism: Lissotriton helveticus; assembly: GCF_964261635.1. Classification (NCBI taxonomy): domain Eukaryota; kingdom Metazoa; phylum Chordata; class Amphibia; order Caudata; family Salamandridae; genus Lissotriton; species Lissotriton helveticus. The sequence continues at coordinate 746,629,582 of NC_136071.1, read as the reverse complement.
AGACAGACTTAAGACAGACTTAAGACAGACTTAAGACAGACTTAAGACAGAATCCTAACTTAAATCTGTCTTAAGTCTGTCTTAAGACAAAATCCTAACTTCTGTGAATACCAAAAGTAGTAAGTTTAGGATTTTGTCTTAAGTTAGTTCTGTGAATCGGGCCCGAAGTATTGGCAGCTATCTTGGGGCTCTGCTTCAGCCGAGTTCCCTAAAAACTGTGGAAAAAAAGAAAAGGGGACAGGGTAGTAAGATCCTGACCCCCAACCCTTTGGGACCCATCAGGGCAAAAAAGCATTAAAAAAAATGCTGAGAATTTGCATAATTCATGACAAAAAAAACCAAGCACGGCTCCCATGCTTTTTTTCTCAAAAGGGCCCCTGGGGCATTTTTTTTTTTTTAAATGGAGGGGGCTCGTGTGGGGTCCCCTCCTGAGGCTCTTTGAGCCCTGGGGACCACCACCTCCCGGGGGCTTTTGTTTCCCCCCTCCTGGGCTTCTAGAAGCCGTGGAGACCCATCAGTGGGTGTGGAATGACTGTATGGATTAATGAGTGGGTGCATGAGGGGCTGGAAAGATGAGGGACTTGTTTTATGAGTAGCTGTGTTGGTGGCTGTATAAGTGAGTAAGTGGGTATGTAAGTGGCTTTATTGATGAGTAAGTGGTTGTGTGAGTACTTGTATGGTTCTGTGAGTGATTGTGTGGGTGTGTGTGTGGGTGCATGTGAGTAGTTCTGTGAATAATGCATCAGTGATGTCCTCAGTGATGTCACTGACCATGTCATGAGTGATGTAATATGTGAGGTCATAAACAGTGCATTGCGGGCCTGTAAGCTATGGTATAGTTAGCTCAGATTTTGTAAAAGTGGAATCTGAGCCTAACTCTAACGTTCCTGTAACCTTTGTCTTTATAGTGAATAATATATCTATCCATCTATCTATCTATCTATCTATCTATCTATCTATCTATCTATCTATCTATCTATAGATAGATAGATAAACTCTCCATATTCTCATTAGTAACTAAAAATGGGCAGAGACACTGCACCGCTTGAAATCGGAAGAGGTGGTTTATAACTAGCAGTGTCTTTAGTCGTTATTTGTTACTAAGGAGAAATGTTGTTGATATTACAGGCCATCGGACCCCCTAACAGACACATCCTTTGCTTGTTTATTTACATATATTTTTAAATCACCTACTGGCAGTTGCCATTAGGTAGAAGTCCCAAACCAACTTTTTCTCAAGGAATTTCCCATAGGAATTTTGAACGTAACTATAGCCCAAACCTCCGAATGGAATTACACCAAATTTGGCATAAAGCATGCTCTTGTAATTTGGTGTAAATCTGTTCAGTCGTTCTAATTAAAATATATATATATATGTATATATGTATATCTAGAGACACAGAGGGTCTTCAGATCCTACAGGTCTCATAGTGAGATCTGATTGGCTGCCAACACTTCTACCAGAAAGTAGTGGCAGGCATCTTGGGACTCAGAACTTGGCCCGACTTACAAGTAAAAAGGGAAACAATACAATGGGGCAGGGTAGGAATAACCTGACCCCCTAGGACTGGTTGTGGGGTGCCAGAGGATCTGTGGCCAAATGAAAAAAAATAAACATGCACAATCTCCTGTGCTTGTTTTCTTTAGTCCCCCTGGGTGGGTAAGGTCCTGTGTATGGGGGGATATATTCATATAGGTCAGGCATGTAGGTGGCCCCCTTCTTTGGGATGAGTCCCCATTTGCCGGGGCCCAGGTTTATAAAAAATTGAGATGGCAGCACGTAGGCCCCCTACCGATTTTAGCCTCGGACCCCATCTTCTGGGGCACAGCCATAGGTAAGAAGGGTGAGGGGGCACAGAGACCCCCTCACCAGGCTGATTTCAGCCCTGGGACCCCGTTCCCCATGGCCCGACCATGTTACTAATGTGGAGTAATTATACCTTGTGCCCTAAGGCAACTATAACTCACATCCTCACCATGCACCTCACATTTTACTTCATTCATGACATCTCCTGTGACATTATTGATAATATCAGTGCAACATTTGCTGTCAAATTGTTGATGAAATAACTGTTCATGGCTGGGTTGAGTTATAATTACCATAGGGCACATGTATAGTTACTTGAGATAACTCTAACTATAACTGCTGAATTTATATGGTTTGAGTGTGTAAAATCTGAAGCTAACTGTAACCTCCCTATAACCTTTGTTTTTTTTTTATGAATATATATATATACCCCTTCTACCTTTCCCTAAAGCTCTCCCATTTAATAATAACTATTCCCTGTTTTCCAGTCACTCTCTCCCATCACTCCCACAGGTAGTACAAAATGGTAGGTGTATGTGTGGGGCAAAGATCTTGTAGTAAAGATAAGAGAGGTGGAGGCAGAGGTCTTCGGGCAAAGCTTTTGGGATAAGCATTTTGCAGTATGTTGCAGTTTGTGAATAAGTTCCTGATTGACTCTGTTGATCACATGTATGAAATGTACTTTTTCTTCCAGTTAACACTCCTGCAGGAACAAGCCTTTGTACATTGTATGTATACTACCATCACTCAAAGGGAGGTGACAAAGAGGAACATGTTGGTGACTGCTGACACTCTGGATAGCATCCTTACGAGCTCGGTAAACAACAGTTTATCACCAACACATGGTGATCATTCACTCAGTCATGGAAAACCTCAGGACTTTCAGGGCATTGGCTGCAAAGGTTTGCATCTTTCCTGGCACGGCAAAGCAGAAGTACCTCTGATCATTCAGTCAGACCTTTGGCATTCCAGATAGTCCCATCGAGATCTGATTGTCTAAAGACACGCACGGAGACAGAGTCCTCCGGACAAATCAGATTAATAACAGAATTCAATGCACTTAACCACACCACCAAAAAGAGCTTCAATAAACATTGGAAACTGTTAACGGAGGATCCCGTACTTAAGGAGTTCCTTCCAGACAGACCTGCCATCACGTACAGAAAGGGTTTCACTCTGAGAAATAAATTGAGCCCCACAGTTCCCTCGAGTACTACGGCACGAGATTGGCTATCCACAAGAGGTCTGGGCTTTCATAAATGTGGTTTTTGTTCCATGTGTATCTGGGGGAAACATGGCACCACAACTTTCAAGGGTCCGGAAGGGACAGTGTATAAAATCAAACACAACATTACTTGCCTGACCAAATTTGTTGTCTACATAATCGAATGTAAATGTGGTAAAATTTATGTTGGCAGTACCATCAGGGCACTCAAAGAAAGAGTCGCAGAACACATGAGGGCTATACAAAAAAGAGATCCGAGGTACCCAGTAGCCCTACACGTAGCCGAGTGCCAACCTCTAGAGGATGACATCAAAGTGCGTGTTTTTGGAATCGACATGATTCCCCTCAACATCAGGGGGGGCAACAGAGAACTGACGCTCAGACGTAGGGAGGCCACATGGATCATGCGTCTACAGAGCGTGGAACATGGGCTAAACTACGACCCTGAGCTTCAATACTTTCTAGGTAACTAATGAGTTACCTTTGGGGATCCTACTTTTGGAAAACTAATCATATCTATTTCTAGTCATTATAACTTACATGAAACGACCACAGACACTCTTTTGTATAAAGATCTACATCTTTTGGAACAAAAATGTCACTTAATAATGCACATATTGCTATTGATGTAACGCTTGTCATAATGTTGATTTGTAACCATACATGTCATTTTGGATGTTCTGTATCCTATCACACCTGTCAGTAGGGGATAGCTTCTCATCATCTACTAGTATGCTGGTGAGATCAGATAAAGCTAATTTAATTTTGTTTTAAATGTATAATAATGTGATCTATGAAGTCACCAATACACTACAACGATGATGCACCCTCACCTGGTGGAATGTTACCCTATCGAGTCACCTTCTCTAAAAAACACACCACACTCATAGACACTTAATAAAAAAAAGGGGGAGTTGCAGACACTTATTTCGGGAGCTTTCCACCCTCCTATCCAACCAATAGAACAACGATAAAGGTTTCCACTGAACATATTTCTATCTGACAATATCCATCATCTCCGTCGTTATTATATGAGACGTAGACAAATTAATTTTGCCTACGCAATATGCCAGTACGCGAGCACAATGCACTGAACCAATAAACAGTAGCGCGATAAATATGACTAAAGAGTCTCACTCGATATTTCTTTTCCTCGCCTTTCATATACTTAGCACGTAGACATACTATCTTTGTCTACACAACATGACAGCACGTTAGCACAATATATTCAGCTAAAACATCTCCCCTTGCCAAGATGGCGGCCTTTTTTGAGCATACTAACAAACCGACATCTTCTATGTCTAGCAACTCTACATAGTAACACCTCCTCCTCCGATCAGGTGTCCGTTCACGACAGACGGCCACCGGGAACCAACGGAGGAGGGATACTAAAGTTGCGGCCCTCTCCCCCTATCTACCAGATTCCTTTTAATATTGAGCCAATGGACACACGCGAACGTATTTTCGCATTTTTAATACGTGCATGTCCTCTTCAATACCCTTACAGCATACCGCCTATCGAGAAAACGTACCCGTTTTCTGAGGTTTTCTACTTGATGGATCCCCTCCCGGTCAATACCTGAAACACACCGCTATTCAGGTATAGAACGTTATTTTTAGCAAACGTTTTTTTCTAGCTATTTTACCATAAATGTTGACAGGGTTAAGACGATGTTTGCTACGTTTAGTTCAATGATCCTGTTATTTTACTTTATTTCTTTACCATAGCGCTTTAACCCTGAAGTCTCTGACACACCCAAAAAAAAAGGCGAAACAGAGCAGATAAAACACGATCTTGCTTCTAACTCCACTGGATACTCCACTACTACCTACCAACAGTTTTGAATGTAAACAATCCTAGTGGTAAGGATACTTTCAATATAGTATCCTGGTTGATCTCATAATTTTAACTTAGCCATCTACCAAGAGGCTCTCGCACTTTCCTCATTTTATGCTTTCCTGATGATGTTTTCTCTTCTCCTCTCGCCCTTTTAGTCTCTCTCTAATTCACCCACGTGAAACATTACCATAATTTCCAGACTATTCTCAACCCACATCCAGGAGTTGAGTCTGAAGGTAATAACTGAACCTCGTAGAGAGAGCATGTATCTCATTATTTCACTATAGACATCACCAAGTTTCTTAGACTTCAAACTATATCCTCACACTCCGGTTTGAACTTGTCACCCATAAACTCTTTCTTTATATTTCACTTCAGCTTGCCTTCACAAAGATATCCTGACACTCTGTAACCCTAGGCATGCAGGACCACCGTGTGTACGTGAACGCTTGCCACAAAAAATTTTTTTTACAAAAAATTTTTTTTCACGTAATATCAGCAAACCTCACACCCAGGGCACCATCACTCAAGGAAAACCACTCACTTCCTTAGAGTGTTACACTCTCAGTATTTTGAACGTCATCACCCATCACACCCACTTCGTGCAATTAGTTACGCACATCACTACTGCATGCGTAATGCACTTTATGTCACCACATGCAGCCTATTTCTGTGATATGACGTACCACTAAATATGTACACACTATGTTTTGTACCACCAGCCCTGAAGAGTCGTGTTGACTCAACGGCACACGACGAAACACGTGTCGGCATATTGTGATATTCCTCAAGTCTGGATACAATAAATCTTCACCCTGCTGGGACAAGAAACACACCAAAGAATCTGCTTCTATTTCATTATTGATACTTGTCTATTGTAATCAATTGTGTAACACTCTATTGTAGTTGCGAGAGCACAGCTGTATAATAGTCCCATCATGGTCTGAAGCCAGTATAGAAACGAGCAATGGTGTCATTGAATGGTTAACAGGGTTATACAGATGGCTCTCTCAGAGTGTCTGAAATTATTTGCAAAGGATGATTAACTTGCCGCCACAATGGATGTGAGGAAAGAGCACGGCAGAAGTAGTGCATGGGAGACACAACGGGGCACAAAAAAAACAAGATATTCCTGAAATGAAAAATTCTAATCAGTTACCCAATGCAATGGCAATATAAGGGATTTTGTTGGATTGGGGATATCGTGGGAGCTACAAGAAATATAGCAGCTATTATAGCGAGAGCACTGACTGAGTTTTACAGTGGGTGGTAATGTAGTAATCAACAGAACTATATATTACAATATTACATATAGAATATCATTTGACATCAATATTCCTATTGTGGCAATAACTTTTATGAACAATGTTTAGTACCGAGTATTTATGTCAGTCAATATTCTTACCATGCTATTCTGGTACAACACCTTCAATAGAATTTGACAAAGGATGACGGATTTCATAAAATAAGGGCTGATAGCAGGTAAATCAGTAACGCTCAGACAGGCTGATGTACCGTATGAAAATCCAGTATGTACGGCCATATTTTGACCTTGCACTTTGGGCCGTTCATTGAAGGCAGAGCAGAATAACTCTATGTACAGTACTGCATTGACACCAGCTGCGACTTTGTCATAACATTATGTCAGATGGACCCATACGAGAGATTAGGTTCTAGTTCAGCTGTGTCTGCAGCAAGAAGTTATATTTGGTATCACAGAGTTTGAAATGCAGCGATAGTATTTCTGTTTCAAATAAAATGCAAACACTTAACGTAACACTGTATCCATACAAATTATTTTTAACTATGGCCTTACTAACTAAGTAAGTTTAAGAAAGTCAGTTTTATTTATAAAGTGCATAGTTAATTAAAACCATTGCACAGATATTAAAATCAGAAAAGTAGCTAACTATAAAATATGGCATTTTCCAAACATTTTTGTTATAGCCACACTGGTTTCTCATTTATTTCCACTCATTTCCTATTTTTTAGGTAGGAGTAAAATACAAAGTGCTGATCTTTTTAACTACCATATCTGATACTATTGTGGGTGCAATATTCAATTATTCCCTTTTAAATGTTTTAGTAAAGAGTCTCTCTGCTGTTAGCACTCACAAGACAACAGTTAATTGTTTGTTATCTAGTGTTTGAATGTTATATTTTTTTATCATTCCAGGTCCTTTAGTTTGTTGTTGTGATACTTTAGACTTGATAGTGATGAATTGTTTTATTGATATTAAGGAGTATCCTGAGGAAGAAAGGAATAGTGTGCCTTAAATGGTCTGCCTTTAGAAAATGAGTGTACTGAACATCATGATGCAATGCACATTAGAGTAAGCATGACACTCTGATACATTTTTAGGGATATCTGACACCACCAGCTAAACTCTAACCTGCATCTACACTGCACTCCATAGCACACATTTACTACCTACATCATACATGAAACCTACATCCCAATGTTTTCTGCTCTACACTCCTGCATCACCAAATACATCAGGTACAACTAGCTAGCAAATACTTCCTTCCCCATCACATGCAGCCTAGTGTACAATTAGCACTCTTTAAACCAGGAGTCTCTAACCTTTTCTGAACTACTGTCTAATATAGGAAGTTGATAAATGCACACAGAGACCAAATAACTTAAACACTGCCCCTAGAGTACCCTAGAGTTCTTCATTCCAGATACAGGGAGCATAAAGTATTAATAGAACAGGAGCTGTACCGCAAAGGTTTTCATTTGGAGTCCCTGAGGATCAGTGTTGTCCCTTTGCTTTTGAAACACCTAAAAAGAGAGAAAGAGAGACGGGCAAAAGTGAGGAAGAGAAATAAAACAAAAAGAAAGAATGACATTGTTGGATTTGGGCCTTTTTGGCAGGTTCACCCCTAGACTGGTTGCCTTTAGTCTCTGGCATGGTGGTAGTGATTTTAGGCCTCTGCGCACTTTAGCACTGTGGCCCAGTGTAAAGTGCGTGTGCTCTCTGAGTGCGTGTGATGAGATTGGCCTGCCCTCCCATAGCATGGGGGATATGTGTGTCCATGGTAGTTCCTGATGTGTGGGGAGTGCAGGGACGAGTTTGGTATGTGCGAACTCGTGAGATTAAATGCTGCGTGATGATGTGCGTGGATTTAATGTGTCTAGTGTGGAAGAGCCACTTTTAGAAGTTGGCATGTCTGTGCAGTAAATGTGAATTGACTGTCTGGCTTGTGATTGGATGGAGCTGGCTGGTGTGCTTGGCTCCAGGAGTCAGGATGGGTCTGCCCCTGTGGTGAATGGAGAGATCTGCATGTTGATGGGAGGGAGGAGTGCACCTGGGACCTGAATAGGGCTGGGCCTTCACTCCACAATGCTGGATCCACCCCCTGTGGTGTGTCTGATGTCCCTGGTCTGTCTTGTGAATAGAGAGGGGAGCTGAGCAAAACAAAGTGCTCCAGAACGAGTTGCTTCTGATAGATACATCTGCCGTGTGGATTCCTCACCTTGTGAATATCCCCCTTGCGTCAGCAATATTCGGAAATTCTTTTTGTAGCCTTGCGCCGACGTGGACTTGGACGTCATAGAGACACGACATCGCTCGTGACTCTGCTGACGTCACCGAAACCTACAATAGTCCCACGCCGGTGTGATGACATCAGTTCCCTTTTTTCCGCGTCATCGACGCTAACGGTTTCGGGATACTCAGTAGTTTTGGTAACTCTGTTACTGTTTTTCTTCGTTTCTCTGTTCTCTTGCCTCTTTGTCTCCTTATTATGTCGACAAAGAAGACGGGATTTAAACCCTGCAGGGAATGCGGAAAGATGATGTCCGTTACGGACCCACACCAGGACTGTATTTGGTGTTTGAGCTCCGACCACGACGTGGATGGATGTTCGTCGTGTCAAAAAATGAATCCAAAGGCCCTGCGAGAAAGGGAGACCAAGCTTCTTGTGGCAAAACTGAAAGCTGATAAAGGAAAGAAGTCTTCAAAATCCCGCTCGAAGAAGTCGAGGTCGAGGTCAAGCTCAAGATCTCTGGAGGCGTCGGCTTCGAAGTCTTCATCGAATCATGCTTCGAGGTCGCATAAGAAGCATAAGAAAAGGAGACATGAATCTCGACGTCATTCGGGTGAGAAGTCAGACTCGAGGTCGAGATCACCCAAGAAGATTAAATCGAAAGTGATCCCGCCACAAGAGATTTCAGATCGAGAAGGCGAGGCCTCGCCTTCGGAGTCGCAAGTTCATTCTCCGACTCCGGTTTCCGATCCGACTCCGACACCGTCTCCGGCTCAAGAAGAGGTCGGTGAAGTTCCTAATGAAGAAGAGGAATCGACTCCTGTTGTTGAAACAGATTCGAATCTGCCTCGAGATCGACCTGAGGGTGATCATCCACCTTTTCCACCACCAGGTCAGGATCCTTCAGCGTTTCTCAACGCTATGTATGGTGTATTCTCGAGGTCATGGTACCCCTCTGGTGCACCTTCGGGTCCCATGGGTCCAATGGCATTTAATTTGGGTGTGCCTCACTCTTATGCCTCGGCACCTTTCATGCCGTATATGCCGGCCCCGACTCCGCTGTGGCAGTACCCGGCTCCACCAAAGTCGACGACTCCAGCACCTGCGTCGCCCGCTCCAAGCAAATCACTGGACCATCCTTCTAAGCCTTCGGATTCGGTACCGACGTCGGCTCCGGCGCCGTCTGAGTCGACAGTGGATCCGGCTGCAATCCGTGTTAAGCAGAGATCTAGGAGAGAAGCTCAACGTCTCCTGGAAGAACGGAGGTATTATGAGTCTCATTCAGACTTGGAGGAAGGTGAACTGGATGAAAATTATTTCGAGGAGCTAGCTGATGCTAGTGGTCTTGAATTTTCCCCAGAGTGGGTATTGCCATCAGGTCCTGTTGCGCCCTCTAAGGATGTTCAGCCATATCATGTGGTAATGAAAAAGGCAGCAGGACTTTTAGGTTTGACATTGCCTACTGTTGAATTTAAATCAAATCTGCTTACTGAGGTTCTCCATTCACCGAGCTCAGCTGTGGAACCATTACTACCATTTAATGAGGTGTTGACTGAACCCATTATGGAGGTGTGGAAAAAGCTTCTTTCTGCTCCTGCTGTCTCAAAAGGTGTGGCTAGGAGATATAGAGTGGCTCCTGAGGACCCTGGCTTTTTGTCATCTCACCCTTCTCCTGAAAGTCTGGTGATTCAAGCTGCGTGCTCAAAAAAGTCAGTTGGTGCTTTTCCCCAAGTGCCTGGTGACAAGGAAGCTAAAAAACAGGATCAAGTGGACAAGAAAACTTTCTCCTCCGCAAGTATGGCATTAAAATCAACGAATGCCACTTGTCCTATGGGAAGATATGTGCACGCACTTATGGACTCAATACGTTCATTGATTCCAAAGGTTCCAGAAGACTGCAGGGGTGACTTTGAGGAAGTTTTATCTGATACTCAAGCGGCAGCTCGTCAAGTTATCCAGAGCGGTCTTGATACTGCAGATTCTGTTACAAGGATCATGGGCACTGCGGTTGCCACAAGACGTTCAGCTTGGCTAAAATCCTCAGATTTTTCTGCTGATGTGCAGTCTGCATTGTTAGATCTGCCTTTTGATGGTGAAGGACTCTTTGGCAAGAAGGCAGATACAGCCATAGAGAGATTTAAGGATAGCAGGGCAACTGCTAGATCTCTTGGTCTTCAAGTAACAGGTTCAACGACCAGGAAGTTCAGAGGTTTTGGACGCTCTTCTTTTCGTACCTATAGACAAGGTCAACAGCAGCAACAACAGCAGCAGCAGCAAAATACCTTGTATAGGTCATACAGGGGAAAGCAAAGGGCACGTCCTCGAGGGCGTCAAGTCTCTTCCTCCTCCACCTCCTCCAACCCCCCAGCCTCAGAAAAGCAGCCCTAGATCCGTCATTCAGGATCATGTGGGTCCGGTGGGGGGGTCGGCTTACCCACTTTCTACGAGATTGGGAATCGGTTACATCAGATCTTTGGGTTCTCAATCTCGTAGAAAATGGGTATGCCCTTCCCTGTTGGGAATTCCCTCCCAATTACCCTCCTTGCCAGGGATATTGCTCAGAGGAACATCTGTTACTCCTACAGGAGGAAGTTCAAACTCTGTTAAGAAAGGGTGCGATAGAGGTGGTCCCAGAGCAGGAAAGGGGTCAGGGATGCTACTCCCGGTATTTCCTGATTCCCAAAAAGGATGGCAGACTTCGTCCAATCCTGGATCTCAGGATCTTGAATTTTTATCTGAAACAAGAGAAATTCAAGATGCTCACCCTTGCTCAGGTTCTTCAGGCACTGCTGGAAGAAGACTGGATGGTGTCGCTCGATTTGCAGGATGCGTACTTTCGCATCCCCATCCTGAAGTCGCACAGGAAGTATCTCCGTTTTACGGTGGGATCGCAGCACTATCAGTTTGCGGTCCTTCCGTTTGGGCTTACTACTGCGCCTCGAGTCTTCACTAAGGTGATGGCAGTGGTGGCGGCGCATCTCAGAAGGTCAGGGATTCCTGTATTCCCTTATTTGGACGACTGGCTGATCAAAGCAGAGTGGTCAGAGAGAGTGCTCCATCATCTGCGAGAGACAACCCAGTTGTTGTACAGGTTGGGTTTTTCGATAAATGTGCCCAAATCTCACCTGGTGCCCTCCCAGCGCAACCTGTTCATAGGTGCTGTACTGGACACAACTGTATGTCGTGCATTCCCTCCTCCTCAAGGGGTTCACGACATACAGGAAATGATTCCTTTATTTTACAATGGAGCGATCGTTCCAGTCCTGAAAGTCCTTCGCCTGCTCGGTCTGATGGCTTCATGCATTCTGTTGGTCAACCATGCACGCTGGCACATGAGGGCGCTCCAGTGGTGCCTCCACAGGAGGCAGTGGTATCAGCACAACGGAGATCTCAGGGAGTCAGTGAGGATCTCCAGAGAAGCTGCGGCGGATCTGTCTTGGTGGGGCGTGGAATGCAACCTGTCTCAGGGGAAGCCTTTTCAGTTGCCTCCTCCGGTGACCACAGTGATAACGGATACATCCACTCAAGGGTGGGGTGCTCATCTGGGGGATCTGGAGGTCAAGGGTCTTTGGTCTCCAGAGGAAAGGTTGCTTCACATCAACCTTCTAGAATTGCGGGCGATACGTTTGGTGCTCAAGGCCTTCCTCCCCTCCCTTCGCGGTCGTTCGGTCCAGGTACTGACGGACAACACGACCGCGAAGTGGTACATCAACAAGCAGGGAGGAGTGGGGTCGCAGTGTCTCTGCAGAGAGGCTCTGCGTCTCTGGTCCTGGGTTCAGGACCATCAGATTTGTCTGATGGCAAATCATCTGGTCGGAGTTCTGAACGTTCATGCAGACAGTCTCAGTCGTCAGTTCTCTGCCGACCACGAGTGGAGGCTTCACCCGGAGGTGGTTCACGACATCTTTCAGACGTGGGGGACTCCTCGGGTGGACCTGTTCGCCACTTGCGAGAATGCTCACTGCCTGTCTTTCTGCAGTCTCCAGTATCCGATGCAAGGAGCCTGGGGGACGCGTTCCAGTTGAGTTGGGGAAATCAACTCCTTTACGCGTTTCCCCCATACCCTTGATTCCTCGGGTTCTGAGGAAGATTCGCCAAGACCGGGCCCAAGTCATATTGGTCGCCCGGACTGGCCAAGAAGGGTGTGGTATACAGATCTTCTCCACCTCTCCTCTCACCTGCCGCTCCGTCTCCCTCTCAGGGCAGAGCTCCTCTCTCAGATAAAGGGGCAGGTTCTACACCCCCACCTCCAGACATTACACCTTCATGCCTGGAGATTGAACGGGGCAACCTGAATTCCTTTTCTCTCCCGCCTGACGTGGTGGATGTCATCTTGTCAGCCAGGCGTGACTCCACTAAGTCTATCTATTCTTATAGATGGTCAAAATTTGTCACGTGGTGTGGGGAAAAATCTATTGACCCTTTGAGAGCCCATTTGTCTGATGTTCTCCAGTTTGCCCTTTCTCTGGCGCAACAGGGGCTTGCTGTTGCCACAGTGAAGGGCTATCTTTCAGCGCTGTCGGCATTTCTTTGTTTGCCTGACCAGCCATCTCTTTTTAAATCTCCTGTAGTTTTAAGGTTTTTGAAGGGCCTCACAAATAAGTTCCCTCCTACTCCTTCAGTGGGACTTAAATCTTGTATTGACCTTTTTGATGGGTGCTCCCTTTGAGCCTCTTCACAAATGTCCTATGAGGCTTCTGACTCGTTGCAATAACCTCGGCAAGGAGGGTAAAGTTGCAAGCCCCCTTTCTTGACCATTCATGCTGATCGAATGGTTCTTAGGACCAGGGCTGCTTTTCTGCCTAAGGTGGTGACTCCTTTCTACCTTGGTCAATCCATTACTCTCCCTACCTTTTATCCTCCCCCACACCCTTCTAAGGATGAGGAGAGGTTGCATCGTCTGCACCCCAAAAGGGCGGTGTCCTTTTACTTGGACAGATCTAAAGACTTTCGTTTGGATGACCAGCTCTTCATTGGGTTTGCTGGCTGCAAGAAAGGAAGAGCGGTCCATAAAAGAACCTTGTCGAGATGGATCGTCCTCTGTATAATGATCTGCTACTCTTTGGCCGGTAAGGATCCACCAGAGAGTATAAGGGCTCATTCTACAAGAGCTAAGTCTTCAACCTCAGCATTGGCTAGAGGTGTTCCTGTAGAGGATATTTGTAGAGCGGCAACTTGGTCTGCCCTCCACACTTTCGCGAACCATTACTGCTTGGATTCCGAAGTGAGGAGGGACGGTCATTTTGCACGCTCTGTTCTCCAGGATTTCCTGGTTTAGAAGAGTGGACACCCTCCTCCGGGAGTGGGGACTGCTGTGGGACTCTATTCACAAGGTGAGGAATCCACACAGCAGATGTATCTATCAGAAGAACAAGTTACTTACCTTCGGGAACGCTTTTTCTGGTAGATACAATATCTGCCTGTGGATTCCTCACTGACCCACCCGCCTCCCCGTTGTCCACTCTTCTATACCAGAGTTTCTGTAATGTATTTATTTTATTGTCAAGGAGTTGTTTATTTCAAATGTTTTATTGCATTTGCTTCACACTGTGTGTGTTACCTTGATATTTGTACTGCGTATACTGTGTATATGTCTACTGTCATTGGTCCGTCCGTGTGCCTCGAAGGCACGGAAAAAAGGGCGGAACTGATGTCATCACGCCGGCGTGGGCCTATTGTAGGCGTCGGTGACGTCAGCGGAGTCGCGAGCGATGTCGTGTCTCTATGACGTCCGAGTCCACGTCGGCGCGAGGCTACAAAAAGAATTTCCGAATGTTGCTGACGCAAGGGGGATATTCACAAGGTGAGGAATCCACAGGCAGGTATTGTATCTACCAGAAAAAGCGTTACCGAAGGTAAGTAACTTGTTCATCTGGTTCCCCCATGAAAATCTTCTTGTCTTGGACTGGAATCTGCCAGGGGCGTGCTGCTGCTGGGGCTCAGGGAAAGGCTTGCCTCCATGGGCCCTGCCCAGACCTTGGAGACCTGGAGGACTCCGTGGAACCCTTCTGCCTTACCCTTTATGCCTGTAAAGGCTTCTGGGACCATTGACTGTATTTTCCTTACCCCCAGGACTTTTACATACCTTTTAGTGCCCTGGGAGCGCTGTGCTCCATTCCCCTGTGGCCCTGTAAGAGGGAATCCCCAGCGTAGGGATTCCCCCCGTGGCCCCTTCATGGCGGGTGCCCACCCCGCTTATTGATGACTTTCTTTAGCAGGTGCCCACCCTGCATTATGCCCGCTTATGGTGGATACTGAATTATGGGTGCCACCCCGCTTATTTAATTATTTTATGCGCGGGTGCCCACCCCGCGACTTTGCCCGTATTTCTATTTTTGTAAATTGAGCGGGTGCCCACCCCGCATGCCAGGGGTATTTATCCATTAGAGGGAGCCTACCCCTCGTTGTGCCCCGAACCGAGAACTGTCGCTGCTGCCCAGCCGCGGCCGCCCGGAAGTCAGGCAATTCTGCCTGGGACGAGGGCGGGCCTGCGGCCGGGTCGGAAGCAGCCGGAGAGTTGCGGGGCTCCCATGAGCAAGGGGGAGCCCCGGAGGATGAATGAGCCAGAAGCCACGTGGGCTCCATAACTCAAGTCCCGGTCCCAAGATGGGGTGAAGATTGGTGCAGAGGAGAGGTGGGGCTCCTGTAAGGAGGGAGAGCCCTGCAGGCGACAGCCGTCGCGTCAGCAGCCCCCGCATTGCCGGTGAGTGAGGGCTGAGTGGGCATCATGGTTCCTAGAGCCCGAGTAGCTCCCCCATGTGCAGCAGTTATTTACGGAAGCCCCGTGTGGCTCCAGTCCTCGCCCAAGTTGTTTCTCGAGCCTGCGTGGCTCCAACTGGCCTCCCTATTCCACAAGCCTAGATGGCTCCAGCGGGGGCTATGTTCCTTCCCAAGGGTCCACAGGGGCTCCGGGTCTTCCCACAGTTTTGCCCCATTGTTTCTAGAGCCCTGTGAGGCCCCCACGGTTGGGGGCAAGTTCTCTCTCTCCCTGGTGCATAGTTCTTTAAGGCGCCAGCGCGCTTTGCAGTATTTGGGGGCCACTCCTTGCTCCCTCTTTGGGGCATCTTTATTTTAGGAGCCAGAGTGCTCCAAGACACATGGTTATTTTTAGAATCTAGAGGACTCCCATGTTTGCACATTTTGTCTGGAGGGGTCAGAAGGGCCTATGTCGCATTGTCAACTCTTCCCGCTTCCCAGCAATTAGTGGGCAGCTGCACTGTTTGGGCCTTACTTTTGTTAGGGGACATGTTGAACTCAGGAGTGAGAAGCATTCCTTCACCCCACCTTTTCCTGCACAGCTGCGCAGCACTTAGTGCCAGCTGCAACCTTTAGGCCTGCATTTGAGAACTCCCAGCTGCCCAGCAAGTAGTGGGCAGCTGCCACTTTTAGGTTTGCGCCAAGTGCGTCCCCTTGACTTTCGCTGCATTGGCAGCGCGCCCTGACTTTGGACAGAGGGCATTTGAGCCCCTTAGAGATGGCCAGGCGGCCCAGGCGCAAGGCCCTAAGGTAATGTTTATCGGTGCAATGAGATGTGATGTTTATAGCCTGTGTTATGCACCTTGATTTATGCTTATAGATGGGGTTTTAATGCTGTTAGGTTTTCCCTACTGTCTAAGATTTTATTGTGATTCTCTACTGTGGTCTAGGTTTGATTTATTCCCTATTTCAGGATATGTTATTAAGTTTCTTTCCCAATGCGAGGTATGTTTAGAAGGTGATGGTCTACCGACTTTAGCTTATGAGGTTGGCGCAGAATAGAGTTCTCGCCTTATGTGATACTGTGCCTGTTATGATCTAGGTTACAGGTTGGCCCAGAGTATGGAGTCTGCCAGTGATTACTGGTTGTGTTATGAGAGTATGATGTGTTCTTTTTATGATGTTTTACCAAGTGCTAATTCTGACAGTGGTCCATGCGGACCTGTCATGTGTAAATAATCCCTGTAAATATTGCCCGTGCCCGTTGGCACAGTGTATATTGTGTGATTACCATCTAATGTGTTTATGATAATTCAAAGGCTATTTTTATATATAACCTTCTGTGGAGTTCCTTTCTTGGTGTGCCTAGTATGTTGTTACTGTGTGTGTTGTGCAGATGCTTTACACATCGCCACCGGGATAAGCCTGACTGCTCCTGCCAAGCTACCAAGGGGGTGAGCAGGGGTTATCTTTGGCGTGTAACTCCCTTTCCCTGACTAGAATGGTGGTCTATGCCTGGCTTTGTCGCAAGCCTCGCCAACCAGAGATCCCCATTTCTAACAGACAGAATACGAAAGAAAGTAAGATACAAAAAGAAAGAGGTAGAGAAATATAGGAAAAGAAATACCAAAATAAAGGAGAAAAACAACGAAGACAAAATAAACAGAGAAAAGAGTAAAATCCAGGAAAGGAAGTGTAAGACCTGTCAGCCCTTTGGGTGGTCCCTCCTATTTATTTATTTATTTATATAAAGGCCAGTGAGAGGTCAGCCATTTTGTGATGACCAGAGAGTTGAGGAGTGAGGCAGTGGTTTGGGGAGGTGGGCACGCTAGAAGTGATTAGTTCCTGTTAAAAGTGGACAGTCACTGCTTGAGGACGTTCCCCCTTAGCCTTTGACCAAGCCCTGTTATTGGTCTATGGACATTGATCGCCAAAACTCTTAAAGAGATTCCTGGGAGAGGCGGCATTGATCCCCCCCCCCCTTTTCTCCTCTCCAAGACAACACCTGCTGTCCGTGACTGGCCCTCCACAATTTCCCCTTACCGGCAGTTGGAAAACGCAGCTGGAGGTGTCCCTCTTAGCGTTGGGTGAACCTGGAAGAGAGTGAAGTGTCTGAGGAGGTGGCGCGATACGGCACAGGGTTGCTGTGAGAGATCCGGGTGAGGGTTGCTGTGGTGCTCCTTCAGCCAGACGAAGAGGAGCGGAGTGCCTTTCCCAGCCCAGAAAGACCCTGGCCGGGTGAGAAGTGTCTGCGGGGGTGGCGCGATACTGCGCAGGTCTGCTGTGAGAGATGCGGGTGAGCAGAGAAGCGTCGGAGAAGGTGGCGCGATTCCGCGCAGGCCTGTTGTGAAGATCCGCCTACTTGAAGGAAGAGGGGCGGAGCGTCGACGGAGAAACGTCAGCTGGTGCGCAGGCCCGAAGAGGAGTTTCCGACCATCTGAGGGAAGAAGAGGGGCGGCAACAAGCTGAGCCACTGCTCTCTCGCGCCTGTCCAGTGGCGCAGATGTCGGAAGGTCAGAGGAGCCGTCTTGAGGAACCCGCATCGCCGTCAGCTCAGTGAGGCCTCCCCCTCGGTGCCGGCTTGGGTTTCGCTTGGCCTGGCTCACGAGGGAGGCGCTGCGGTGAGAAGACGACTGTTGGTGAGCGCCGGTTAGCGGCAACAGTGCGTGCCCGGCTGGCCTCAAGTAAGGTGGAAACTGGGGGCTGTTGTGGGGCCGGGGGTTGATGAAACCAGGTCCCAGAAGGGAGATCTTTCTTTACCCCAGCGATTAAAATTGGTAGTACAGGTATGAAGAGACTGGGAAGTCTGAGACTAAGAAGTCACCAGGACTAGTGATGAGGGGAAACAAGTAAAGTAGAGGAGAGTGACCGAACACTCCTCAGGCCGAAAAAGACGGAGACTGTTGTTTAACCTTGTCCTTTCAGTGGTGGTAGGGGAAGGAAACTACGGCATGTCTTTTGGCAAACCTCTGAATTAATCTGATTAAGCTGAATGTAATATTTAATCTTTCATTTGAAACCCTGTGGTAACCCACCTGTGCCTTGAAAAGTGTTAAGCTCTGTTTACCAATGTACCAGACCAGTTAGGAGGCCGGGGTGTTCCCAGAGAGTCAAGTAATGATATTCTGTGAATTGATTGTTGGGGGATTAACTTATGTAAGTGCAAATGGAAAAGTATTTGATTTGAGCAATGACCAAGTTGACAGACAAGAACAATAAGAGAAAATAATATTATTTTTATAAACAGCTCATATTTTCCTAAAAAGAAGTGGTGTAGTGTCATTTTTAGGGTGGATGGATGCTGGGTTGCTGTGAAGGTGAAACGCAAGCTTAATACTTTTGCCTCTAGGATTGACTGTCTTACCCTGGGTCAGGCTACCCTTTGTGATCTGGAGACCCCAGGTCCAACATAATTGGTGTCCAGCGGTGGGATGAGAACTGTGCTTGCGTCCACTCTATAGTAACTTAGTGTACTCCACAGGCCTACACCTGGAGTTTTCTCCTGGCGGACTTCCTAATTATTTCTTTTGGTTTTTCCAAATTTTCTCCTGGCGGTGGGTGGAGGTAGCTTCTAATTACCCTTTGAACCAATTCCTTCCGAGTGGCTGTCCCGAAACTCTCTTGGCAAAAATGGAATTCGCATTGGAGGAGTTAGAAACCTATACTGTGGCTCAACTCCGAGAATTTTGTCAGAATATGGGAGTGTTTTTCAAGTGTGGTGCTAAGAAGGGGGAACTCCAGACTAGCTTGAGGGCATGGGTGGCAGCTCACCCAAATGGGAAGGAGGAGGAGGAAACAGATAGGGAAACTGTCATCGGGGTAGATGTGCTGTTCCAATCTGAGAGGGAGAACTTACTGACAGGTCCCAGAACACTCTCAAGAGAGGGTAGCAGTGTCTCAGCGAGAAGCTTGACTGAAGCCGAACTAGCGGACAGGAGGGAAAAAAGACAACTAAATTGGGAGTTAGTCAGGTTGGAAAAGGAGAAGGAGGAGCAGAGGATGGCTCACAAGTTGAAACTCAGAGAGTTAGATCTCAAGGTCCTAAAGGCAGGGACTCCGAGTTCTCTAAATGGTGGCAGCGAATCATAGGATTTGACCAGGGAACCCAGACCTTACCTACCTAAGGATGTAGTCGCCAGCTACAGTACAGGGGATGACATCGCCAAGTGGCTGGCCGCCTATGAGGTCTCCTTAAGAGCCCATGGGATTCTAGAGAAACACTGGGGGGGTGGCTTGTATAAGCCCATGCCTCCTGCGGGGAGAGACACACTCTTGGCCCTAGAGCAGGGGGAGCAAACCCACTACCCCACCATGAAATTGGCGCTAATCAGAAAGTTTGGACTGACTCCAGAAAAATACCGTCAAAAGTTTAGGGGTAGTTACAAACTAGGCACACAGAATTGGGTGGATTTCTTGGACTACGCAAAGAAGGCATTAGAGGGTTGGGTACAAGGCAGCGAGGTGAGGGACTATGAGAGGTTATATGACCTTATACTCAAGGAGCACCTACTCGAGAAATGTTTTCCCGAGCTGCGTCAACACCTGGTGGACAGCAAGCTGACCAACCCCTGGAAGCTTGCTGAGGAGGCGGACATCTGGGCAAGTACCCGGGTGTCCTCAAAGGGGACTGGAGGGGATTCCCAAAGGGCCGGACAGGGTGCCCCTCAGAAGAAAGAGGGGGGAGATAAAAAGAGGGAGTTCTCCAAAGGCCCCCAAACCAGTTTCCAGGGAAAAGGAGCAGGATTCACCCCTTAGGCTAACCCACCCCGAAACCCTTATCCTGGCCAAAGTCAGCAGCCAAGGGTTGTCCACTGCTTTGAGTGTGGTGGTGTTGGACATTATAAGGTAGATGTCAAGTGCCCAAAGAGACCACCCCCTCCCACCGGAGGAAAAGCCCCGGGAGTAGCTAGTGTAGTGCTCGGGGAGGAGTTGCCCTTAGATAAGGGGGGTGAGTGGGCGGGTGTTACCTTAGTATCCCTGGGAGATCGGGAGATGGTTCCTAAGATCCAGGTGCCCTAAAATACTGTAAAGTACGGGCAATGGGTCACCATCAATGGCCAGAGAGGGGAGGCTCTGAGAGACACAGGATCCTGTATGACTATGGTAAGGAGTCAACTGGTGTCTCCAGAGCAGGTGATTCCACATGTACTCCACCCCGCCGCGATGGCTGATGGCAGATTGGGCCACTACCCTGTGGCCGAGGTTCCATTTGAGTGGGAAGGGGTTGCAGGTTCACTTCGAGTTGCCGTAAGCCCTGCCGTGCCAGTCGATTGTCTGTTGGAGAATGACATGGAGCACAATGCTTGGAGAGAGGTGGAATACCGGACTCATACTGAGATGCTGGGTACACCTGAATAGGCCTGTGCTAGCACAAGGTCCGCGACTACCCAGAGGGGGAGTTCGCCTGGGCTGGAGCCTGGAACAATGGCCCAGCCCGCTGCCAAAAAGGGAAAGAACCGAGGACAGGAGAAGCCTGCTTCAGCTTCCACGCCCCATGAGACCGATCAGCCACCTGCGGTGGTGGACCAGGAGTCCGTGGAGGGGGAAGTAGTCTCCTTGGAGGACTTACCTATCCCTGTTGAGTGGCATGTGGAAGGAGGGCCTACCAGGGAGGAGTTGTGTAAGGGCCAGAAGGAGTGCCCTACCCTTGAGGGACTGAGGCGACAGGCCGAAGCCCAGGCAGCAGGGAATGTTGCAGGGAACTACCATATTTACTGGGAGGACGGACTCCTCTACAGTGAACCAAAGGTACCATTGCCCGGTTCATCACGGGCCTTGGTAGTCCCTCAACGGAACCGAGCCTTTCTTTTAGAACTGGCTCATGAAAAAAGACCTTTGCCCGGCTTGTCCCCCACTTTTACTGGCCTCAGATGAAAGTGGCATCCGACACATACTGTCGGACGTGTGTATCCTGCCAAGCCAGTGGGAAGACAGGGGTGAAGCTGAAAGCTCCCCTGGAACCACTTCCTGTCGTTAGCACCCCCTTTGAAAGGGTGGGCATCGACATTGTGGGGCCATTGGATCCACCAACTACAGCTGGTCACAGGTTTATCATGGTTCTGGTGGATCACGCCACGCGGTACCCAGAGGCAATTCCTCTGAGGACTGTTACTGCACCTGTAGTGGCTAGGGCCCTGATGGGGATCTTTACCCGAGTGGGTTTCCCCAAGGAGGTTGTGTCCGACAGGGGGACCAACTTCATGTCAGCGTACATGCGGGCTATGTGGAAGGAGTGTGGAGGTACCTACCGGTTTACCAATCCTTATCACCCACAGACCAATGGTCTGGTGGAAAGGTTCAACAAGACCTTGAAGGGCATGATAAGAAGTCTGCCTGAGAGCCTGCGGAGGAAATGGGACGTCCTCTTACCCTGTTTTCTATTTTCCTACAGGGAAGTGTAACAGAAGGGAGTGGGCTTCAGCCCCTTTGAACTTCTGTATGGGCTCCCTGTGTGTGGACCTCTCAGCCTAGTGAAGGACGGATGGGAAAAGTCTCCCAAGAAGCTTCCCCAGGATGTGGTGAGCTACATGCTGGACTTCCGGAGCCAAATGGCAAAGTTGTGGAAGCAAGCTTCTGACAACTTGGAAGCCAGCCAAGCAGTGATGAAAGAGTGGTATGACCACAACGCTCACCCTGAGGAGTTGGAGCCTGGCCAGAAAGTATGGGTGATGGAACCTGGGGAGCTAAGTGCCCTCCAGGATCACTGGACAGGCCCCTTTGAGGTGATGGAGAAGAAGGGTAAGGCCACCTACCTGGTGGATCTTAAGACCCCTCGACAGCCGCTACGGGTGCTCCATGCCAATCGCCTCAAACCCCACCATGAGAGGCCCGAGGTCATCTTGATGATGGTGACTGATGGAGCAGAGGAAGCGGAAAGCGAGCCTCTCCCTGATCTCTTTTCGTCTCAGGAAAAGGATGGGTCGGTGGAGGGAGTGATTCTCTCCCCATCCCTAACTCCTGAGCAGCGAGAGGACTGCCGCCAGGTCTTGGAGCAGTACTCTTCGCTGTTCTCCCTTGTCCCGGGAAGGACCCACCTGTGTACCCATGATGTGGACACAGGAGACAGCCCACCAGTGAAGCCTAAGACCTACCGGCTGTCAGACAAGGTGAAGGCCAGCATCCACGGTGAGGTTATCAAGATGCTGGAGCTAGGAGTCATTGAACCTTCTAGCAGCCCCATGTCCAGTCCGGTGGTTCTGGTACCAAAAGCTGCCCCACCGGGCACCACTCCAGAACTGAGATTCTGTGTGGATTACCGGGGACTGAACTCAGTGACTAAGACTGATGCACATCCGATCCCTAGGGCGGATGAACTTATTGACCGGCTGGGAGCTGCCCAATACCTGAGTACCTTTGACCTTACTTCAGCATACTGGCAGATCTCTCTTACAGGTGGAGCAAAGGAAAGGTCAGCCTTCTCCACGCCTGTGGCCCACTACCAGTTCTGCGTGATGCCCTTTGGGCTCAAGAACGCCCCAGCCACTTTTCAGCGGCTGGTGAACCAGGTCCTTTCGGGAATGGAGGCTTTCTCCGCTGCTTATCTGGATGACATTGCCGTCTTCAGCAGCAGTTGGGAGGACCATTTGTGTCACTTGCAAGCTGTTCTCCAGGCCCTGAAACAGGCTGGCTTGACAATCAAGGCGAGTAAATGTCAGATCGGGCAGGGGTCGGTTGTGTACCTAGGCCACTTGGTGGGCAGGGGAGCGGTGCAGCCCCTCCAGGCAAAGATTGAGGCAATCATGGCCTGGGAGTCCCCCAAGACCCAAACTGAGGTCCGAGCTTTCCTGGGCCTCACAGGTTACTACAGACGCTTTGTGAAGGGGTATGGCACTATTGTTGTGCCCCTCACTGAGCTCACCTCCAAGAAACAACCTTGACGGGTAGTCTGAACAGAGGCTTGTCAGCAAGCCCTTGAGAAGCTGAAACAAGCCATGTGTGTAGCACCGGTCCTGAGGGCCCCAGATTTCTCCAAGGAGTTTATTGTCCAGACAGACGCATCAGAGCATGGCATTGGGGCAGTGTTATCGCAACTCAATGAAGAGGGTCTGGATCAGCCTGTTGTCTTCCTCTCTAGGAGACTGCTTCCCCGGGAACAGAAGTGGAGTGCAATTGAGCGGAAAGCCTTTGCAGTGGTATGGGCTCTGAAGAAGTTGCGGCCATACCTGTTTGGCTCGCACTTCCTGGTTCAGACTGACCACCGACCCCTTCGTTGGCTGATGCAAATGAAGGGAGAGAATCCCAAGCTGTTGAGATGGTCCATCTCCCTACAGGGAATGGACTTCCGGGTGGAACATCGGCCTGGAGTGGACCACACCAATGCAGACGGTCTCTCTAGGTATTTCCGCCTTAGTGATGAGGACTCCCAAGGGGTTGGGTAGCTCTCCCCACTTTCAGCTGGGGGGGACGCGTGTTAGAGCTGTCAGCCCTTTGGGTGGTCCCTCCTATTTCTCTATTTATTTATTTTTGTCCCCTTTTTGCCCCTCAATCTTCTTATTCTTTTTATGTCCACTGGACTTTTCAGGTGTTGACCTAAGGGTTAGGTGCTCCTTGACCCCATAGTTCCTCACAGGCCCAGTATTCCCTCCTTTTCTGAAGGGCCAGCTTAGTTACACAAGATGGTGGATAATAACTGCCATAACTGTTACACCAGACAAGGGGCCCATAGGATAGAATAGGGGTGCTCTAGAACCTTCTAGCTTGTTCCAGAAGCCGGAGGCCTGCCTATATAAAGGCCAGTGAGAGGTCAGCCATTTTGTGATGACCAGAGAGTTGAGGAGTGAGGCAGTGGTTTGGGGAGGTGGGCGCGCTAGAAGTGATTAGTTCCTGTTAAAAGTGGACAGTCACTGCTTGAGGACGTTCCCCCCTTAGCCTTTGACCGAGCCCTGTTATTGGTCTATGGACATTGAACGCCAAAACTCTTAAAGAGATTCCTGGGAGAGGCGGCATTGAACCCCCCCCTTTTCTCCTCTCCAAGACAATACCTGCTGTCCGTGACTGGCCCTCCACAATTCGCCCTTACCGGCACTTGGAAACGCAGCTGGAGGTGTCCCTCTTAGCGTTGGGTGAACCTGGAAGAGAGTGAAGTGTCTGAGGAGGTTGCGCGATACGGCGCAGGGTTGCTGTGGTGCTCCTTCAGCCAGACGAAGAGGAGCGGAGTGCCTTTCACAGTCCTGAAAGACCCTGGCCGGGTGAGAAGTGTCTGCAGGGGTGGCGCGATACTGCGCAGGTCTGCTGTGAGAGATCCGGGTGAGGAGAGAAGCGTCAGAGAAGGTGGCGCGATTCCGCGCAGGCCTGTTGTGAAGATCCGCCTACTTGAAGGAAGAGGGGCGGAGCGTCGATGGAGAAGCATCAGCTGGTGCGCAGGCGCGAAGAGGAGTTTCCGACCATCTGAGGGAAGAAGAGGGGCGGCAACAAGCTGAGCCACTGCTCTCTCGCGCCTGTCCAGTGGAGCGGATGTCGGAAGGTCAGAGGAGCCGTCTTGAGGAACCCGCATCGCCGTCAGCTCAGTGAGGCCTCCCCCTCGGTGCCGGCTTGGGTTTCACTTGGCCTGGCCCACGAGGGAGGCGCTGCGGGGAGAAGATGACTGTTGGTGAGTGCCGGTTAGCGGCAACAGTGCGGTGCCCGGCTGGCCTCAAGTAAGGTGGAAACTGGGGGCTGTTGTGGGGCCGGGGGTTGATGAAACCAGGTCCCAGAAGGGAGATCTTTCTTTACCCCAGTGATTAAAATTGGTAGTACAGGTCTGAAGAGACTGGGAAGTCTGAGACTAAGAAGTCACCAGGACTAATGATGAGGGGAAACAAGTAAAGTAAAGGAGAGTGACCGAACACTCCTCAGGCCGAAAAAGACGGAGACTGTTGTTTAACCTTTTCCTTTCAGTGGTGGTAGGGGAAGGAAACTACGGCATGTCTTTTGGCAAACCTCTGAATTAATCTGATTAAGCTGAATGTAATATTTAATCTTTCATTTGGAACCCTGTGGTTACCCACCTGTGCCTTGAAAAGCGTTAAGCTCTGTTTACCAATGTACCAGACCAGTTAGGAAGCCGGGGTGTTCCCAGAGAGTCAAGTAATGATATTCTGTGAATTGATTGTTGGGGGATTAACTTATGTAAGTGCAAATGGAAAAGTATTTGATTTGAGCAATGACCAAGTTGACAGACAAGAACAATAAGAGAAAATAATATTATTTTTATAAACAGCTCATATTTTCCTAAAAAGAAGTGGTGTAGCGTCATTTTTAGAGTGGATGGATGCTGGGTTGCTGTGAGGGTGAAACGCAAGCTTAATACTTTTGCCTCTAGGATTGACTGTCTTACCCTGGGTCAGGCTACCCTTTGTGATCTGGAGACCCCAGGTCCAACAGGAAGGAAGAAAGAAATTAAGAAGAAATGAAAGACGAAGAAACAAACTATGAAAGAAATGAATGAAAAAACAGGAAGAAAGAAGGCATGGCAAAAAAAGAAGTAGGCAAAAGAATGAAGAGTACAACAGAGACAGAGTAAAAGAAAAAGGTGAGAGAAAGAAAAAGACAGCGAGAAAACAATGGAAAGTAAAGAAAGGAAAACAATGAGAGAAAGAAAGTAGAAGAAAAAAGAAGGCAGAAGATCAGGTCAGAGGTGGATGAAGAAAAGATCCGTGTGGATGAAGAAAGGAGAAAAAGAAAGAAAAATAACAATAAGTAATAACACCAAAAGGAGAAAGACAGAACAAGAATAACAGAGGAGGAAAGATGAAGGCAGAGAAAACAGATAAGACTGACCAAAAGAAGGGAGAGAAGGAAACAATCAGAGAAAACAGCAGAGAGAGAAATACATTGAAAAAGATAGAGATAGGACAAAAGAAAAGAAGGAGAGAGGAGGAAAATCAAGTAAGAGTAGAAGAAAGAATAATAAATGAAGAAAATAGAAAAACAGCAATTGGAGATAAAAGAAAAAATGATAGAACAAAGGAAAGATTTACTGAGAGAAACACGATTGAAAAAAAGAGAAGAAAGAAATGGTAAGAAAGAAACAAAGAATAAGAAAAAAGGAGGAAACATTGAAAATAGATGTTGAAATAAGAAAATAGAAAGAAAAATACCAAGATGAAAACTCAGCCAATATGAAAAAAGGAAAGAGAACTGAAAAAGAATTCACAACAAAGGAGGGAAGGAAAGAGATTGTGTAAACAAATAGGGAGGAAGTGAGAAGAAGAAAGCAAGAAAGAGAGAATAAAATACATTGAGAAACAAAAGAGAGACATAAAAGCAAGGAAAAAAGAAAGACAAGAGAGGCTAGAAAGAAGTAGAAAAAGAAGAAATTATTTTTAAGAAAACGGTAGTCTGCATCCTCAAGCACTGTCAGCTTTTGAGTAAATCATAGAAACGGGAGCTGTGTTTTAAATAGCTGTGTTATCAGGTGGCCACCTGTATATTCTCAAGCCTGTTAATAGGCAATTATCATATGCGAGCTACTCAATGGCAGCCTGCAAGCTACTAGTAACGTGCGATTCATTAGTTGGAGACCAGTGCTTTTAATCCACCAATACGAAACACGCCACTGCCTACTCTTTAAGTCTCCCTTACGTCTGCACTTACATTCCTCCTCCTTCTATGCCCTACATTGACACCTACACCAGGCATCCTATAATCTATACCTACATACTGACCAACAACTCCTGCACCACTACTTTCACTCTCACCACCCGCCAAATCGTACTTCTCACAAACTATACTCTATAGAGTATATCTCAAACATAAACACAACATCCCACATCGATACCCATACAAAATGCAACAATAAAACTGTTCTGCTTTATTTCTGATTCAAATACAAAATAGTGGTATACTTGGTTGTGATTTTTGTAACTACTTAATTAATGTTTTTGCATATTGTGTTCAGAGGTTTTTAATTATATATATATCTAACACACATTATACATTAGAAAAATATGAATCTGGTCAAACGGAAAAAACATTAATAAAATCAAAAATTTTATTCACACTATTTTTTCTGCACATTGACAGTAAAAGAAAGGGAGGTTTATTTCACAACTAACGGCAAAAGAAAACTGTAAATATATAGATCAATTAAAAAATCAATGAGCATTCATAAAAGTAAATATTTATTTGTAATAATATGATTCTCAATATATATCTAGGTGAGAAACCAGTGGACTTCAATGCAGGTCTATAACTGTTTCACCTCTTTATTTATTTTACAGAGCCTTTAATAAGATTATAATAAACATTAAGCCCCTGATTTTCGGGTTGGCGTACAGGTCATGCCATTGCAAATATGACAGAGTACCTTGCCCTCCAAGCTTTTGTCCACCTGCTTTATTTACAGGTGGGCAGACTACAACCTTTCAATCAGTGGATTTCTTGATGGCTCAGTCGACCAAAGACTATTTCTGACATAAAGACATCACCCTGCAAACTGAATGATTTTCTTTTGTCCATCACTGGAAAAAAAACTTGCCTGTGAGGAACAGAAAAAACAATAATGACCTCCACACCTTGGGAGAAAATTCCTAGAGTGTGGAGGTCATGATTTTTTTGTTTTTCAGAAACTGCCACTTCCGGGGTTTCTGAAAAAAAAGTTAAATATTTGGTGAACGGCTGTCAAACTGAGGATGGCCATCCACCAAACCTTTTGTACCTTGAAGGAAACCACTGTGACAGTGTTTCCTTTCAAAGTACAGAGATGAATGCTGGGCAAGAGGTCAGCTCTAAGCGTAACAACTCAAATACCATTGGGGTGGCGGGCACAATGTCCTCTGACACCCTGCATATAACAAACTGAGAGATTCAAAAGTAAAGCTCTCTCATAGATATTGATTTATATTTTGTAGAATGAATTGCCTATTTGAGTAAGTGATTTGCACACAGAAATGTGTTTGCATGTCTGTACGGGTTTGTGTCTGTAGTTGATTATGTGTGTGAGAAACTGAGAGAAGAGAGAAAGAAAGGGGATGCGAGTTCGGAGCTGCACTCATTTCAAAACATGGACTAGATTAGCAAAGACCACAGGAGGTAGGTGGTGTTAGCTCCTTTATTTGCTGCTCTTTTGATTTGTAGCAGATGCTGCCAAGGCATATGCTGGGCCTTTTGTAACAGGCGTTGTACCTACACCCATTTCACCCCCGCACTGTGTCAAGATGCATTACTCCATTTGCTAGGAGGCTAGGGCCCATACAAATGAGAAAACACTTTTGTCCAGGTGTTTCTGTGAAATTACTAAGCACAGTCAAAGGTAAACTGGATCGCAGAAGATGTCTAACGCAAGCATTGCGAAGGTAGAACACCTACCGAGGCACACTTTGGTAGGCGCCACGCAGAGTCTCAGGAACCCAGTTATCCCCATGAAGAAAGATGAAGTTAAGTAATATGCCTACCTCCAAATATAGTCTGATATGCTGGAAGTACAAAACAGAACAGCAGCTTGGAAGTGCCACACATCTTTCAGTGTTGTACCCTCTCTGGCCTCTGGGACTTCAAGACTTCACTATCGATGTCATGTTTTTTTTTCAAGATATACATAGAGATAAAACAGTTGTAGACCTATTTCGTAATACACCACATCGTTATTAGCATTCAGTTCATGTATTATGCCATTACAGTACTTTTGTTTTATTGACATTGTGCTTTATCATGTATTTCCATGTATTTTTATCTAAAACAGTCCATCCAATTTAGAGTGTTTGAAATACATTTGTGTTAGTCCTAAAATAGGTAAAATATTTGTAAAAATATTAATTCAGTGTTTTTAAAGCCACTTTACCATTTGTTCCTCTCTAAAAGATATTGCAGTCTCTAAGGCCAGTATTGTGTTGAAAAGAGGTTAAATATTTCACAAAATCATACCCTTAGTACAGATATTTTATAAGTAGAAAACACTAAGGTAAACTAGGTCTAGAGCATAGCCAAATAGAATTAATTATTTCCGATTATATATGCCCCATGCCAATACAGAGAGCGGCTAGGTTGAATAGCTCGCACCTCCCAGCATGTACCTAGAAATACATTTGGTGCACACCCTAAATGGTATCAGTCACTTTTGGATATCTCTGCAGTGCAGAAAGACATTCATTTATCAAAAAAATAAGTCTTTTTGATGTGAAAAGACAAGAATTTCTGATATTGTGATGGACTTTTTTATTCATTTAATGGGGGCACCAATATATTTATAATTTTATTATGACCCATATTTATCCTCTACACTTTCTTGCTGCTAAATGTCAAGAAATCTCAGGCTATAGCCCTATTTTTTTTTGTTTTGGCAACTGCTGATTCTACTTGGTCTATTTCAAAGAGTGATTACATTTTTATTATTTGCTCTGGTTCTATTTTATTGTTGATTGAGTCCATAACAAACGTGAGGGATATCCCGTCCTCCGTATTACAATTCCATTATATCCTATGAAACATGTAATATGGCGGACGGGATATCCGTCACATTGTGATGGAGTATCCCATCCGCCAAACTCATAATCAAGCCCCTATTGATTTATTTAGGCATCTCCTGTTTCACAATATCTCCTCCATATCTGATACATGGTACTTAATACTTGTTTTGGATTTGTTTTTCTCCTCTTGTTTATCATAAATGTTTCAAATTACCAATATTTCTATTTCTGCATATTTAGGAGAATGCTGCTGAACTTGAAAGGATGGCTTTATTGTGTCAAATTGCTCTTACCAAGTGGATACCACAGTCAATATCTTCTAGGATTGTAAATCTGTTTACGGTATCTTCTGTTCCAGAGGAGATTGTGTTTTGGGCCATTCATCAATTGACACTTCTATACGGTAATTTGAAAAAATGCTATGATGTTGTGGAAAACTGTGCTCTGTGGCAATCTACCGGATTCTACATTGCTTTTAGGTCTGTCTGCAAATAGTTTTATCAGACTATGGCTCATGTCATCACAACACTCAAATACACAGAGAGTGGGTTTTGAAGCATGTTGCAACAGATGTTGGCTTGTTTTTTCAGGTCCCTTACTCCATGCTTGTTTAAAGTTTTTCCACATTTTGTATAAACCCATAACAGTATGGTGAATTTATACATTTTACATTGGTGATTGAGAATGGATCAATCACTAGCATTGCATATACAAATTGTTTGCTACTTGTAACACGCTCAATATTCTGATCAAAGATATATCTGAATTTTTATCAGAAGTATGCCAAATAAGAGTAGAAGTCTCAACCGAGGAAATTATGCTGGGTGTATCGAACTGTGGGCGGCATACAGGGATTGATTTTTGTGGCCATGGCAATACTCCGACTCTGTATTGCCTCGGCCTGGCTAGATCCTAATCCACCTGCCTTCATACAATGGCGGGCTAGGCTACTTGCGACCTGCAGTCTCGAGGTTGCAATCTATAAAAACAAAGGCTCCAACAAAAGAATAAGGGGTATGCGGATCTGGGCACCGCTCTTGCAGTGGATTCAGAAACACATATAGGTTTCCATGTATTTATCATGATTTTGTCTTTGCCTCCGTATATGTTTAAGAAACTATAATGGATTAATTTCAGATCTATGAATGTAATAAGTCTTTTTTGTTTATGATATGATCTTGGTCTCGGGGGTGGGGGGTGGGATGGAAGGGGTTGTGCATATTATGTAAAAGTTGTGAATAAAAAGTTTTTTTTTTTTAAAAAGCAAATTGAAAGTGGAAAGAAGCCACAGGGTATATTTAAGGTATTTTCTACATATATTTCAAACTAATCGTGGCTTTCCGAATAGAGTCCCATGCCCATGCCTTTGCCATTTCAGCCCGTATAGTTGAAACACTTCATTTTTTTAGGAAAGTGACAATTAATTGGAAGGAAATAAAACAGCACCACTATGTGTTGCAACCCCATGTCATAATTGTAATGCAAATAAGCTCTAAGATGATTATTTTCTGTACAGTGCTCATTAAAGAAACAAGCATCTCTGTGCTTATGCCACCAGGAGACTTCAAAATATGGAACTCCAGCATGAGGCCTTAGAAGTGAATCGTTGCATCTTAAATACAGGTCCACTGACAGCCACTTTTGAAAGATGCAAATGCATTGCTGCTATTTTGGTTATTATGTTTAAATGATGCATATTGATTTAGATGTGTTGAAATGTAGTAATTTTGCATTGTAAATTCACATTTCAGCACCACATACCAGCACCAGATGTCCCTTACAGGTTTTGTTTCATTAGGTTTCTTGCGAAAAAACTACTGTTAACAACTAAAACAGTTCTACACCAACCAGCTACTTAACTATTAAGCCTTTATTTGTACAAGAATTTAGCATTTCTGTAAATGCAGCAACTCTGCTATAATTACAAACTCCTTCACCACCGTCATAAAAAGGTGCGAGTGAATACAGGGAAAAGAACGTGAAACTTTCTTTTCCGCTTATTGACAGAGGCTTATTGCATTACGTTTTATGTTCTGCTGAGTGGAAAATATAGAAAGCCATGTATCAAGATTTTATGACATATGTTTCATGACAAACACAAGCTTTGCAGCTCACTCATCATATTAAGTTGGTATTAGTCTTTCGTTTAATTAATATTGTTTCTTCTATTTTCTCTTACAGGACCAGAAATTGAACCATATCTAGGTCTGATTCTCAGAACGTTCTTTCCTGTAATGAAGACTGCTTCTACAGACAACTAGAAATATTGGTTTAGCCTTGGTGTGTACCTGTGATGGAGTGGTAATTTCTTCTGGTAGTTTCTCAATGCAAAACCCTCATGCTACCTCTAATTTACCGCTCAAACGGTGTTGGGCCCTTCACACCATGTATTACCTTCAGGAGATTTAAAATAATCATGAACAGTCAAAAATGCAATTATTATTGTAAGCCAAGAAAGAGAGTTGTAGAGTATTTTAAAGGGTTTTATTTTCTAGTCAAAAGTTAAGTTTTTCTCTGACCCTTTATTCATTAGTAAAATATCAATCAGGTTACAGAATTTGGAGAACAGGAAAAATAGCATTAATAAAGAACACATTACAGTCTGCATATAACCATAACATGTAGGGAAGAAAATGTGGCGCAAAATTTCAGTCACAATTCTTAAAGAGTTTCTAAGAAAAATAGTCTTGCAAAGCTAATCAATAATTAAATAGTTGGCAAAAATCTCCCGTTAAGAGAAATAAATACATAAAACAAATAAATCTTTTTAGACCTAATTAATTAGTCAAAACATAAACTTAAAGTTTAGCATCTAAATCAAAAGAGCCTTTCTATCTGTTGCTGCTCTGTGCATCTCTGTGTCTAAAGAGCAAAAAGGAGGGAGACAGCCCGCCCTTCACCAGACCTCAAAGGAATGTGGCCTGTAAATGTAAATGTATTGCGATTTATATAGCGCACGTATCACCCGAAGGCATCAAGGCGCTTGCCTTGGGAACCCGTCCTGGTATTCCCCTGTGAGATAACCCCAGCAGGGTATCCACAAGGTGAAAGCCAGGCATCCCGCCGCGAGGGGCCATAGTGGAGATTAAGCAAGCTATTGCCCAGAGTCGCAGAGTGTGAACCCGTGAGTCGAGTAGGCACCGGAACGAGAATTATCGAGTCCGTGGAATTTTTGAGCCCAAGACCCGCCGAGGCGGGGAATTGAACCCTGGTCCAGGACCGATCTCAGCTTCCGGGTCTGCCGCCTCTAACCCCGCCTCTAACCCCTGAGCCACACTTCTCCACATTGCAGTGCAGTGCCAAAATATGACGTGGAAGCAAGAAACCTCCCCCTGAATCTCCTCGGACGCACCTCCCCTTCAGCAATCTCCCGGGACGTTTCGCGTACTTTACCTGACCCATAGAAGCCAGCTGAGCTGAGAAAGCCAGCCCCCATCCAGAGAGGACATTATTTTATACTCTAATTATTGGCAGACTACACAAAGATGTAGCATCTTTCAGGAAAACCTGTACGTGATTGGTCAGTCATGATGGCATGCGTTCTCATTACCCTGACTCATTCTAAAATCCTGACTTTACCAGTTTTAACAAAAGAAGCATACATGAATAACTACATTTATAAACATTTGCAACATTTACTAAGAAAAATGTTTCATTCTAATTCTCTTCCTTCCACAGCGCAGTCCGATGGACACTTTTAACTAACACTGGTACATTGGCACAATCACAAGAATGTACAAAGTTCAAAGTGTCCTTGACTCCTTTAGGAAAGCTGGTACAGTCTGCGCATGCTCCCTTTTCAGTAAAATTGCATGTCATAGCCTTGCTGGATTCACAGGCAGCCATGTTTTGTGTAGGCCCCAAAAATAAAACAAACACAAAGATAATATTAATTTCATGTAAATCAGACCATTATGTTTCCCAACTCCATACTAATACCCCTTATAAGTGTTTACCTAGCCAAGTTATTAGTATAAAGCTGCTTTTTCTAATTTGTGTACAACATGCAAAAATGTACAATGTGCAAAATAGCATTTTCATGCTTTAGTGTAAATTTTAAAAGCACACACAGTTAATATAGCGCACACAGTAACATACAGCGCACACAGCAACATGCTTTAGTGTTTTAGATAGCTTTTCATGCAAAAAAAATTGAGTCCCCTGTGTAGTGTTTGGTGCATTTGTTAATTCACACACATTATAAAAAGAGGTGTTATTTAACTGAAAATATTTATCAAAATATGCAACAAGTCAAAGTCCTTTAAGACAGAAATAGTGAATTTAGTATACATGGGATGAGCTGGGAAGAGAGAAACACATTCTATTAATCTTCAAAGGTAAAAAGGCCACTTTTCTCTACATTGGAAAAAACACATGTTAATTCAGCCAAAGCATTTCAGACTGAATAGGCCTCACTTTCATGTTTTTCATGTGCCATGTTTTTAACTTGCACCAAAATGTGCGTGGCAATTTAAATGCAGTCTGTCTGTAGCACAAAAATAAAACAATGCCTGACTGCAGATGAACTCTGCTCCATCAATCCACCCTTCTGATGATTCAAATCATAATAAAATGATTTATAATTCATCACACATATTTCATTTCACAAGTGACAATATATATATATTTATATATGTTTTTTTTATTTCAAAAGATGAGCATATTAACAATGTTACTTATATTTCCAAGGCAAACACAAGTTTGGTCTGTAATCAGATCATATATAGCTAAGTTCAAATGTTTTAGTGCAGAGATCTATAAGTAGCTTCTTGGAACAGTTAGTCTTCTTTAAAATAGGTAACTAAAATAATAAAAGGAGAATTCAACAGGACAGTTTCAGCATTTCTTTGCTCTTTATCTTCAGCTTGCCATCAGAATGGCTCATACAGTGTGGCATTCTGTACTTTTTCCATGCAAATTAGACTACTTAGGTGCTGAGAAACTGACAGAGCACCATCAATCCTTTTGCACTTTTTCAACCAAGGCCTTTCACTCTTATTTTCACTTTGATCAGATTCAGATGTTTCACCACAGCATCTCTCAGACCAAAGCTGTTGCACCATCCATTATGCAGATCTTTTGTAGCAGCTGCAATCTTGTGAGAAACTGCACACTGTACATCAACCAGACCTACACAGCAATGGCTAGTGTTCTCCTCAGGGTTTTCCACAAGTGCATTTGCATATGCATTTTCAAGCCACTTTAGTGTTGCTGAAAAACAGTATTTTGCAAAAGGTAACTCAGTGCTGCCATTGTGTTGCTTTATTATGCTTGACACTTCAGGCAGATAGCTACAATCCATTCCTTGTCTAATCTGTTGTTCTGCACTCATTATCTTTGAGACCACATTATGATCTGATTTCAGAGAAACTGGCAATCTATACCTGGGCATCAGTCTTTGCAATAACACTTTTGCCACTATGCAGTTGTCACTTTTCTCAAAAACAGTTCTGATACAACCCTGTTGTTCTGCTTCAAAAACATTTTCTTGAGACTCTTTTAATTCAACTGTGAAGATTCCATTGAATGTATGTGCTAACAGAACACAAATTTGTGCCACTGAATTAGCATTTCTCTCTCCCACGACAACAGTGACTCTCAATTGAGCAGATATACTGCATGTTAGGGTAAGGGCAATTAATTTCGAATTTTGGGCTGGGGTAACTACTGAGAGCCATGAAGCTTTGACAACATAATGTATACGGAGCACAGCATGTGCTGCTTTTAATGTGTCACCTTTCAAACATGGGCCATCTACAAAATGGACATTGTTGGGCTGACTCAGACGTTCATCCTTAAAGTCTGAATTTGGCTTTATGCATATTTTCATGATATTTAGACACTCATATTCAGTTTCATCATACTCCAATTCATTTGCCGACATTTCTGTGAAGTTAGGGTAAAAGGTCATTGGGCAATACATCATAGACCTTTGAACACAGTCATCTTTTTCAATAGGCAATGAGAGAGCGCAGCCCTCCCTCTCACTGCAAATTAGTGTATTTTCTTTCAAATAAACTTTCATTCCTAGTGCTGGGGCGCGACATTTTTTCTCTTTCAACTCTAGGAATGCTTTTGTGCAGTTGTTGTCCAATGGAAGCGGATCAGACACACCTGAGTGTGTCAGCCTCAGTAAAGGCTTAGCCACTAGGGAAAGGTTTAGTAACCACTCTCTAGAGTAGCTAACCATTCCCAAAAATGTCCTGACTTCTTTCTGAATTTGAGGTGCATTCATCTTGGAAATTATTTCCACCTTCTCTGGTGACACCTTTCTACCTCCCTTTCCAATTTTGTGTCCCATGTATTCATCTTCTTTTTGACAGTTCTCCTGAATATTTTCATGCAATGGCACTGTAACATGAACTTGGCAAAAGTCAATAAAAATAAGCCATTCTTCACCACATGGAATGTGAAAAAATATATTGGCTGGATTCGGTACCACAGGACAACATGGAATAAATATGCTTTTAATCTCCTGCACTATTCTGTTCTTTTCATTTATTTTCTGGGAACCTATGATCAGAAAGTTACACAAACTTCTAATCCATTCCATCAAAAATCCTTTTTTTTTTTTTTTTTAAACTTGTTTTTATTGTTGCATCATCAAGCATGAGTACAGGGTAGATCAACTGCTGGCGTGGCGTCAACATTCAGCCGTGGTCAGCCGTTCACGCAACTTAAATTCCTGCAACTGATGTTATTCCTGAATACATGTCATCTGGTTCAAATTTTAATAAGACATGTTCTGCACATTTTATTAATCTGGCATCCTTCTCTGTGAACTCTCTTATTTCTGTGTTTATTATTTTTTCCAAAGCAGAAGGTAATTTTTCAACTGTCTTTTCTGAAAATAATGCTACAGCTGTCTCTTGTTGGGCCATTTTAAAATTTACATCCTCATCAAGAATCTGAAAAATAACATTATCTGATGTACAGTAATCTGTGCTGTTTAATTTGCAAAACAATTGTTTTTCTGCTAGGCCTGAGTCACAGACAACAGTTATGCAATTTTCCTCAAATGGGGCTATTTTTGGTGCACATTTTTCTAAAACTGGGTTTGTAATTTCTTTCATTAAAACCCCTGCAACTAAATTAGGACTTTCCACTGCCTTCACAATGGACTTGGTAAATTCAGAATTGTGAGGGTTAAAACTCTCATTTTCAAACAGAGCAACCTTTTGAACTGGGTTCTGTTCCACATTTGCTCTGGACACCTTATTTAAATTAACTTTAGCATTTTCCATATTTTGTGGGACCATCTGTGCTTGAAAAATTCCTGCCATTGGTACCTGTTTCTGAACTGACATTTGCATTTGCTTAGCTGGCATAATTTGCACCTGCATTTCTCCATGTTTTTGTGCATCATGTTTAAATTTAGTTTTCTTCTTCCAATGCTCAAATCTGTTATAAAGATGGCAAATGGGCACGTTTTCCAGCAGTACAACATCAATAAATAAATGTGCACAAACCAAAACACCTTTACTTCCATCCTGTGTTCTTTTAATCTATACCCAATCAACATCCTTTGCTGGCACTCTGCCCTTCAGGAGAGTAATCTCTGCTATGTTTTTCACCATAACAACAGAAAATGATGGTGCATTCATGCAAACCCTTTTCATTGTCTCTTCACCTGGCCTTTCCACAACAACTTTAGATTCAAACCACAATTCTGTTTGCATGGCAATGTAAAAGAACATTTCTAAATTAATGCACAACTCTTTCAATATTTCATCAAATCCATCAACTTGTGGGTACCCACAGGCAGCCATGTTTTGTGTAGTCCCCAAAAATAAAACAAACACAAAGATAATATTAATTTCATGTAAATCAGCCCATTATGTTTCCCAACTCCATACTAATACCCCTTATAAGTGTTTACCTAGCCAAGTTATTAGTATAAAGCTGCTTTTTGTAATTTGTGTACAACATGCAAAAATGTACAATGTGCAAAATAGCATTTTCATTCTTTAGTGTAAATTTTAAAAGCACACACAGTTAATATAGCACACACAGTAACATACAGCGCACACAGCAACATGCTTTAGTGTTTTAGATAGCTTTTCATGCAAAAAAACATTGAGTCCCCTGTGTAGTGTTTGGTGCATTTGTTAATTCACACACATAAAAAGAGGTGTTATTTAACTGAAAATATTTATCAAAATATGCAACAAGTCAAAGTCCTTTAAGACAGAAATAGTGAATTTAGTATACATGGGATGAGCTGGGAAGAGAGAAACACATTCTATTAATCTTCAAAGGTAAAAATGCCACTTTTCTCTACATTGGAAAAAACACATGTTAATTCAGCAAAAGCATTTCAGACTGGATAGGCCTCACTTTCATGTTTTTCATGTGCCATGTTTTTAACTTGCACCAAAATGTGCGTGGCAATTTAAATGCAGTCTGTCTGTAGCACAAAAATAAAACAATGCCTGACTGCAGATGAACTCTGCTCCATCACCTGCGCTGATGGAATGGTCGGGTTCTGTTTTATGGTTGGGGAGTGTGGGGAGAGGACACCTTTATTAAGTTCACTTTTGTAACATTTCCTGAGAGCACCCTTCATGCAAAGAGATGCACGTTCTTATGTCTGATTGGTGCAGAGAATGTCGGGTTTGCCCCACAAGACTCACCTTTGCTTGTGGTGCGATTCCGCAGAGACGACAAGAGCACCCGTCCCTGTACCCACCTAACCCTCGTGGACGACAACACCCAGCAGGGATGAGATGGACGCAGGGATGGGAGCCAGGGTGTAGGGTGAAGGATGGCGTGGAGCTGGTGGGGCGTCCCGGAGACACTGGAAACCAGAATAAGAAAGATCAGAAAGGGAAGCAGACCCGAAAGGAACCACCCCACGAACACACACAGGAACAGGTACCCCTTGAGGACTTACCAAGGCTTCCGAACGAAGAGCTCCCGATGACTGCAGCTCCGGTTGCGTAATAGCGAGGAAGGCGCTCCTGCGCATTTTCGCCAAGTACAAACTAAAGAAAGCGCTCCTGCGCATTCACCCAAGCTAAAACAAAATGAAAGCGCTCCTGCGCGGGTTGCTGGAAACGGGAAACAACCACCCAGCTTGTGGTATCCCTGGAATGGTGAAAGGATCTGTAGACGGAGTTATTCCCTGATAGCGCTCCGGCGCGATGGGATAACAAAGTAAAAACCCAAAACACAATCTTAGATCCAATTAATACCCTTAGGGCGCTCCTGCGCACCAAGGGACTTGAACACAAAATAACAAGGCTTTTCCTGGAACCCCTAGGTGAAGTAGGACACAAGCGTTCCTGTAAGGCGCTGTCTAGGACAAGGAGGCGCTTCAGCGCGGCTTGCTTCCTAGACGTTGAAACAATGTTGCAAAGCAGCGCGGCTCACTCCAGCGCGGCTTTCTGTCAATGCCGCTGATACAAAGTATCATTTCAGCGCGGCTCACTCCAGCGCGGCTTTCTGTGAAAGCCGCTGATACAAAGTATCACTTCAGCGCGGCTCCCGTGAAAGCCGCGGAAACAACGTAGCAATCCAGCCCGGCTTTTCTCCGGGCATGCAGGTCTCAGGAACGTGAGCTTTCAGCTGGAATCCGGAATCCGAAGCACTCAGCCGGCGGGAAACGCGCAGTTTATGCGTTTTCCCCCGGAAGTGCTTCTGTGCCTGGTTTCCCCAGTGGCTAGACCGGGTACTCGACTTCCGCCGGAAGTGAGTATCCCGGCCTCCCGTGTGTGATGCGGGATGGCCGGCCGCGGCAACGCCGCGAGCCGTGACAGTACCCACCCCCAGAACAGAACCCCTCCAAAGCCACCCCCGAAGTCAGAAAAGAGAGACAGGGCGAGGACACAGGGGATGACGGAGGTGGAAAGCACGGACCAGAACGGGAGCATGGCGCACATGGGATAAGGGCTCCCAGGATCGCTCATCGGGACCGTACCCCTTCCAGTCCACAAGGTAGAACAGCTTGCCCTTGGTACGACGGGACCCCAAGATAGCCCTGACTTCATATTCATCATGGCCCTCCACCACCACCGGAGAAGGGGGAGACGGAAGAGAACCGCCAGACTGAACTGCCCGCAGCAGGGAGACGTGGAAGACCGGATGGATCTTCATGTGCGGAGGCAGGGACAGCTTCATGGCCACAGGGTTGATTACCTTCTCCACAAGAAAGGGACCCACATAACGTGGCAACAGTTTTTTGGGCCCATGCACATTCAGGTGCCGAATAGAAAGCCACACGCTATCGCCTTCGCGATACGCGGGTTCTCGTTGTCGATGAGCATCTGCTCGCTCCTTGTAGTTGTCCTTTGCTTTGGCCAACTCGAACCGTGCCTTTTGCCACAGGTCGCGCAGTGTCTCATGGTAAGAACGCACGGTGGGTAGGAGGCTGTCCTGAGGCTCTTCCCATGCCGACGTGCGGGGATGGCGTCCATGGAGGCAGAAGAAAGGGGACATGCCGATGGCCGAATGCTTGCTGTTGTTGTACGCATACTCTGCCATCCATAGCACTTCGGACCATTCCTTCTCGACTGACAACAGCAGACAACGGAGGTACTGTTCCATGGTGTGGTTTGTCCTTTCGGCCTGGCCGTCGGTCTGGGGGTGGTAAGCTGAGGAGAGACGTACGTCCATCTCGAGTATCCTGCATGTCTCCTTCCAAAAGCGGGACACAAACTGCGATCCCCTATCCGTTATGACCACGGATGGAATGCCATGGAGACGAATCACCTCTTGTACGAATATCAAGGCCAGCTCGGCCGCCGTGGGA
This sequence comes from Lissotriton helveticus, assembly GCF_964261635.1. Classification (NCBI taxonomy): domain Eukaryota; kingdom Metazoa; phylum Chordata; class Amphibia; order Caudata; family Salamandridae; genus Lissotriton; species Lissotriton helveticus. The sequence goes on along the minus strand of NC_136071.1, from coordinate 746,589,388 downwards.
AGCTTCGTCAAGGGAACGAAATGCGCCCTCTTGGTGAGGTGGTCCACGATGGTGAGAACCGTGGTGTGCCCTGTTTTGGTGAGTGGGAGCTCAACCACGAAATCCATGGAGATGGTATGCCAGGGAGAAGGAGGCACAGGAATGGGCTGTAAACGACCAACCGATGGTTCGGATCTGTTCTTGCCAAGCAGGCAGACGGCGCAGTTCGTCACGTGTGCCTTTGTATCCGTCACCATCGTTGGCCACCAATACTGCCTCCGCACAAGGTCGAGCGTCTTGTGGTAACCAGGATGGCCGGAGAGTACATGATTGTGACACATGTATAGGGCTTTTGTTTGTTCGGGTACCCCGGTTAGATGCGTTTGGTTTCTTGTCCCTCCTTCTTCGTCCCCTTCCGAGACAACGGGAGCGGAACGAACAGGAGCGATGATGCCTTGGAAATGTTTGTCCGGTAGGATCAGGCCAGGCTCATGGTCTTCAGCGTTTTCTTCCGTTTCAGCCAGCCGTGATAGTGCATCTGCTTTGGCGTTGTCTTTCCCGGGCCGGAACGTAATCAAGAAGTCATACTCGTTGAAGAATAAGGTCCATCGGAGCTGTCGGGCTGTGAGGGCACGTGCTGATCGTAGAAACTGCAAGTTTCTGTGGTCTGTATAGATGGTCACCTTATGTTTCGAGTCCTTCAGGAAGTGTCGCCATTCCTCGAAGGCGGTCTTGATGGCTAGTAGCTCCCGATCAGACACGGTGTAGTTGCGCTCGGCGGGTTGGAGTTTCTTGGAGTAAAAGGCCACGGGATGCAGTCGGCCCGTCTCGCAGTCCCGTTGTGAGAGCACACCGCCTATGGCGCCCTTAGAAGCATCAGCCTCTACGATGAAAGGCTGCTCGGTGTCAGGGTGCACCAGAACCGGGGCCACGGTAAACCGTCTCTTCAATTCCTGGAAGGCATTGTCAGCTTTTTGGTCCCATTCAAAGCGTACTCCCTTGCGCAGCAAGCGCGTAATGGGAGCCACCATCTCAGAGAAGCCTGTGATAAAACGACAATAATAGTTGGAAAAGCCGAGGAATCGTTGGACGCCCTTCACCGTCTCTGGGGTAGGCCAAGACAGGATGGCCTCCACTTTTTTGTTGTCCATTTGGATGCCTGCCGGTGTGATGATGTGCCCCAGGAACTCAACCGAGGTGACGTGGAACAGGCTTTTTTCTAACTTCACGTATAGACGGTGTTTCTCCAGTTGCTGTAGGACTGAACGAACATGATGGACGTGCTCTTCAGTGGTTTGCGAATAGATCAGGATGTCGTCGATGTAGACGATACAAAAGACGTCGATGAAGTCCCTCAACACCTCATCAATGAAAAACTGGAATGCGGCGGGGGCGTTGCAGAGTCCGAACGGCATGACCTGGTATTCGAACAGGCCGAACTTCGTTCGGAAAGCGGTCTTCCATTCGTCGCCCTTCCGGACCCTGACAAGATGGTACGCCCCCCGAAGGTCTAGTTTGGTGTATATGGTGGCGTTTTTGACCTGGTCCAAGAGGTTGGTTATCAACGGTAGCGGGTAGCGGTTTTTAATCGTGATGGTATTCATCGCACGAAAGTCGATGCAGGTCCTTAAATCCCCTTCCTTCTTCGACACGAAGAAAAGAGGAGAGGAAACCGGAGATCTGGAGTGACGTATGAAACCGTTGTCCAGGTATTCGTCCAGATAGGAGCGGAGGTGGATGTTCTCTTTTTCTGTGAGCGAGTAGATCCTGCTGCATTGCAACGTGGAGCCGGGAATCAGGTCTATGCGGCAGTCAAAGGATCGATGGGGTGGCAACGTGTTGGCTCCCTTCTTATCGAATACCCCCGCTAGGTCCTGGTATTCCTTCGGTATGGTCCCTTGGGAAACCATTCCCATCCCAACCACAGGTAACGAGTGTGCCTGTATGACCCGAGGACCTATCAGGTCGATATTTATGTAACAGGTGTTGGTGCAATGCTCTGATTCTAGACGGACGGTTCTGGTCACCCAATCGATGCGGGGATTGTGCTTCACCAACCAAGGCAAACCCAGGATCACCTTGAACTGAGGGGCGTCTATGACGTCGAAACATATGGACTCGGTGTGGTTGTTTGAGAAGACCATGGTCAAGCTTTCGGTTCGGTGTCGGATGGGGCCGGAAGTAAGGTCCGTTCCGTCAACGGCCTTGACGGGTTCAGGTTGGGCCTTCGTCACAGTGTTGATGCCCAATGCGCGGGAAAACGCAGTATCGATGAAGCAGCCTGTCGCCCCAGAATCCAACATGGCGGTCACCACCCAGGTTCTGCCCGCCTGATTCCGTAAGGACACGTCCATGCCGACATGTTGACTACCGTCGTATACCACAGGGATCGCAGATGTGCATGACGAAGAACCCAGAAGACGGATCCCTGTGTCTACTGGGTTTCCTCGTTTCCCGTCTTGCCTCCCTTGCTGATGGGCAACACAAACGGCCTTCTGTCTCGTGGTCTTGAGGGCTTAGCAGGGCATTCCCGTACGAAATGGCCGCTTTTGCCGCAATACAGGCACTGGTTTTGCTTCCTCCTTTTTTCCCGTTCTTGACTGGTCAGAGGTCCTCTGATGCCGCCGATCTGCATGGGTTCAGACGCTTCTCCCTGGGGAGTAGGTGCTTCTTTGGCTTTCTCGGCGCCCTTGTCACCGATGGGTAAGGGTCGGTTGTCGTTCCCTTTTCCTCTGTCCGTTTTTCGTTCCTGTAGTCGGAAGTTCATTTTCACCACCATATCTATGAAAGGACCTATGGCTTCGGGCGGATCGGGATACTGCGAGATGAGATCCTTCAGGTCGTCCCGTAACCCCCGATAGAACACGGATACCTTCTTGTCCTCTGGCCAGTGGGCTTCGATGACCAGCCGGTTGAACGTGGTGATGTAATGGAGCAAGTCCTGGTTGCCTTGCTTGATGCCGAGCAACTCGTTGTCTGCAGCCTGCACGAAGGTATGGCGAGCGAACATACGCCGCATAGATTCCTTAAACGTAGGCAGGTGGTTAAGCATGGGATCGTCGTTCTCTACCAAAGAGATGGACCACTGAGCCGCATCCCCGCCCATGTAAGATAGTATGTAGGCGACCTTGGAAGCATCATCGGGAAAGGCCGCAATTCTAGCCATGAAATGTAGTTGGCATTGATGGATGAATATCCCGTACTTAGTGCTATCTCCGTAGAACCGTTCAGGTGGAGCCAACTGCACCGGATGGGGAGTGACGACCTGGATGGCTGTGTCTTGGTTGGTGGTGGTGGAAGGCCCTCCAAAGGTGAACGTGGGTTGCCTCAACAGGCCGTCTTGTCTGGCTCTGGGGCTGGGAGTAGAACCCCAAGGACTAGAGACCCCGGCTGCCATTTGACCCTGTAGGGTCGTTATGTCCTGGCGGAGGGCGAGGTTCTCTGTTTGCATGGCAGCCAGCATGACTGCGATGTCTTGCAGGGTGACTTCCTCACTCATGTCGTCTGGGCGGAATGTATTACGTGGGCTTCGGATTCTGTCGGGTTTGCCCCACAAGACTCACCTTTGCTTGTGGTGCGATTCCGCAGAGACGACAAGAGCACCCGTCCCTGTACCCACCTAACCCTCGTGGACGACAACACCCAGCAGGGATGAGATGGACGCAGGGATGGGAGCCAGGGTGTAGGGTGAAGGATGGCGTGGAGCTGGTGGGGCGTCCCGGAGACACTGGAAACCAGAATAAGAAAGATCAGAAAGGGAAGCAGACCCGAAAGGAACCACCCCACGAACACACACAGGAACAGGTACCCCTTGAGGACTTACCAAGGCTTCCGAACGAAGAGCTCCCGATGACTGCAGCTCCGGTTGCGTAATAGCGAGGAAGGCGCTCCTGCGCGTTTTCGCCAAGTACAAACTAAAGAAAGCGCTCCTGCGCATTCACCCAAGCTAAAACAAAATGAAAACGCTCCTGCGCGGGTTGCTGGAAACGGGAAACAACCACCCAGCTTGTGGTATCCCTGGAATGGTGAAAGGATCTGTAGACGGAGTTATTCCCTGATAGCGCTCCGGCGCGATGGGATAACAAAGTAAAAACCCAAAACACAATCTTAGATCCAATTAATACCCTTAGGGCGCTCCTGCGCACCAAGGGACTTGAACACAAAATAACAAGGCTTTTCCTGGAACCCCCAGGTGAAGTAGGACACAAGCGTTCCTGTAAGGCGCTGTCTAGGACAAGGAGGCGCTTCAGCGCGGCTTGCTTCCTAGACGTTGAAACAATGTTGCAAAGCAGCGCGGCTCACTCCAGCGCGGCTTTCTGTCTATGCCGCTGATACAAAGTATCATTTCAGCGCGGCTCACTCCAGCGCGGCTTTCTGTGAAAGCCGCTGATACAAAGTATCACTTCAGCGCGGCTCCCGTGAAAGCCGCGGAAACAACGTAGCAATCCAGCCCGGCTTTTCTCCGGGCATGCAGGTCTCAGGAACGTGAGCTTTCAGCTGGAATCCGGAATCCGAAGCACTCAGCCGGCGGGAAACGCGCAGTTTATGCGTTTTCCCCCGGAAGTGCTTCTGTGCCTGGTTTCCCCAGTGGCTAGACCGGGTACTCGACTTCCGCCGGAAGTGAGTATCCCGGCCTCCCGTGTGTGATGCGGGATGGCCGGCCGCGGCAACGCCGCGAGCCGTGACAGAGAATAACAGTCCCTATTCATCCCATTGTTTTCAACAACTGATTAATTATCTGCATTAAACTCTCATTTGTGGTCCAAATCAGAACTCAACTTCAACATTGGTCTGCATAATGTGTAACTCCACTACTTTCTAGTACTTTTGCCAATTGAACTGGCATGCTGAGCTGCTGTGCCAAGTTTGCCATGTCATGACTAGAACACATCTCTTGTCTGAAGAGTGCACCTCCGGAAAACACCCTATTCTTTTCAGAAATAAAAATCCAAGGGCCTGATTTAGAGTTTGGAGGACAAGTTGCTCCATTACGAACTTGATGTCATCTGACTTATTCCAAGTTCTTTGTATCCTATTGTATGTGTAATAAGAGCGACGGGCTATCCCATCACGTTTGTGACGGGATACCCATCTACCACAGCCTAAATCAGGCCTTATGTTGTGAACCTACCTCCGTAGGAAGGAGGAGCATTAAAACCTGTAAAATTGTACATCATTTTCAGGAGGTTAATTTCAATGGCACAGACATCTTGTTGCAACCTACAGCTCGCACAATTGCAAACTAGTCACGATATTAAGTAAAGGTTTAGACTGGTGCAAGTCATGGTGTAAATATATACTTTAACCATTTTTGCCTCTTGAAAAATAGAGCGTGCAGGAAGCATAATTTGCTCCCAACTAAACATTTGTAATATTAGGACAGAAAAAGGGGCAAAGTGATTTCACACTTTTTGCTTTGTTTAAATAGGAAATTGAGTCAATCAGTGTTTATTTAGATGTGAGATTAAAGCCAGTGCAGTGTCTTCCTGCCTGAGTAGCAGAATAGTGCAAAATCATTACATCACTTTTTTACTCTGGTGATATCCAAACCAGCACTTCTTTGTTAACCACATAAAATGATTCACAAAATTACTAATAAGGAATGCTCTGATGTGTCATCTTTATAGTTTTTACATACTTTTTTTATTTTGCCCAGAGGGCAAATATCCTCATACAATATTAACTTGTGCAAAATCTGATTTCTCCACTCTAATTTCGCAAACAACAAAACTGTGATAAATTAATTGCTTTGTTGCTAATTTTAAGTAAAAAGTACTCTGGTGACACATATTCGGCCTTTCCTTCTTTTCAGTTCATTACAATGAGTTGCAAAATCAAATTTCAAAGCTTTATTCGACAGCATGTCATAAAAACAGTTATACATCCTACGCTACACCATAAATACTACAATATTAAATACATTATTTTTAAAAACTCATTAAACCATAATGCTGTCATTTTCCAAATAAAAAAACAATTTATACATGATAATTAAAAATAGTTCAATAAAACATGAATTTTTAAAAGTAAATCTTCAATAAGCGGTGTCAGTTAATTCATTGGGCAGTATCTAACTGTTGTAAAGTGCGGGTGCGTATAGTCCATGCCCAACCTAGAAATTTTGCAACGCCAATCGCCATGCTGGGAGTACAATCTGATTCCAGCACTCTTTGCGCCTCTAAGTACCTACGTGTGCCTAAATTTAAACACACAGGTTTTAACCACTTCCGTCGTGGAGTTACATAAAGTGGACAAACAAACAATAAATGAGCAATATTCTCAATCAAGTCTTTACAGTGGAGGCATTTGTCGTCCTGAATTGCTGACCATTTGCGGGTAAATGCCTTTAAAGGAAGGGTCCCAGTTCGGAATTGAAAATACAATTTTCTATCAAACGCCCTTTCTATGATGTCCCAGTAAGGCTCACAAAATGGTAAAGGTTTGATAGCCAGGAAACGTCCTGTTAAATTAGTGTTGGATCCTATACTATAAGCGGTCGACCATACCATTTCCCAATACATTTTTTTCAGTGTTGCCTTTGATGGAAAGCTTTCGGCAATGGGAGTGTTCTATAGGTGGTCTAGTTCCAGCTTAATTAGCAAACCTCTTATTTCCTTTAACCACGGGATCGAGTGGAAGCGATCTGCCCTGGTGATGTCCTTCAGGGCCGTGGCATAATGCACTAATTCAGGGGTAGTCATAATGCGTCTCCAGTATAATAAGGGTCGCAGCCGTGCCAAATCCTCAATGTTCTTCCTGCCAAGGTCGTATGCCAATGGAACGGTAGGGGTACTTTGGGGAGCCCCGACAAGACGGCGTAGAAACTTGTTTTCCGCCAGTTTTAGTTGTTTCAAATTGGAGAATCCCCAAAGTTCCGAGCCGTATAAAGAGGCACTAATCACCTTCATGTTGTAAATTTCTAGAGCAGGGGTGATTGGCTTAGTCAATGAGGCTTTATGTTTAAGGGCCACTACACCCGCCAGCTGATGGAATTTTAAAACAGCCATGTCAATATGGTTTTTCCAACTCATATTACACTGAAGGGATATTCCTAGAAATGTGAAGGCCTCAACCTGTTCTAGGGGAGTACCGTTAAAGTTAATTGAACCCTTAAATGTGTTCCGCTGGTTCAAACACATGAACTTGGTTTTGGAGGTGTTTATCTCAAGTCCACGTGTTTGACAGAACTCGCCAAAAGCGTTAACTGCCTTCTGAAGCCCACTTGGGGTTCGAGAAACTATCAGCGTATCGTCCGCAAACATGAGGACTGGCACGCGTGCCCCTGCTAGAACAGGAGCATCGGTGGGGGAACGGCTTGCAGTAATGTGGAATTATTACCATGTATTGTCTAGAATGCTTCAAAAGTGCAATAGGATGCAGGATCGAATGGATACCATTACATGATCTATGAAAGTCAAAGAATACCTATGTAAATTGAGTCTAATACCTGCTAAAAAGCATCTGCTATCAGCAGACACATTTCACTGTTTTTGCTCAGTATGTCCTACGCACTACCAGGCAAGGTGGTAAATGTATAGATAAATGCAACACTTAAGCCTTTGAACTTAACTGTGATTTTTTTATTTTTGTGCAGTCATTGAGATGTTATCAGGCCAGTTTGCTGCCAGTGTAGACACTCCTATAGTCACACTTTTCTATGAAGCCTACTCAACCTGTAAGGTATTTCTTCTTGAAACCATCCCCAGTCTCCAGGAGGTGAGTTTGGAAAGTGGGGAAAGAACAGAGCGCAGTGGATGAAGGTTGAGAGCTGTTACGTTTTGTTAGATGACTGATGCATACACATTGACTGCCCATCCCTCTGCCTTTGCATATGTACTTCATTTGATGAAATACAAAAAGAAAATGTAATCTCTTGACCCAGACTTGTGATCTCTATTCTTGTAGCTGAATAAAATGTGTAAAAACATTTATTGTACCAACCAAGTATCAAATTCATATCAGGTCAGATATATAAAACAAAATCAAGGCTAAACCATGCTACAATACTTAAATATTAGGGAACAGTAAGTGAAATAAGTATTTTTGAAAAAGAAAGTGACAGAATAAGATTCTAGGGCAATTTAATACAATTGCAGTTGCAGTAGTCTATTTTTTATGTCTACCACAACCTGTCCATGAATAGAAGGTAGGGAAAATATATTTATTTTAAAGAGCTGGGGAGGGGGAGAATATAGAGAGAGTGGATGGGGAATCCTCATCCAAATAAGGAATAGAGATAAACAAATTCATGGATAACATTTCTATTTTAGAGAATCAGTTTTGTCTATTGGATTTTCCTGCCAGTAAAACAAACCACTGCCTTTGAATGACAGAATCACTTCCTAGTGAACAGATGTCAAGTACAACTGTCTCTCCAGAGAACTCACTACTTCCACATGTGGCTTATGCTTTCTAAGTAGTTAATGTCTTGTGTGTGGAGCTGAAAACCTGGTGTAATTTATCTTAACAGGTCTGGGGGCAGGTCATCACCACTCTGGGACATCTGGCCTCAGTCCTGCCAGAGGAGCAACTAGATAAGGAGCTTCCATGGTTGGTCAATGAAGTTGAAAGGCTCCAGCCCCATCTGCCAGCTGATATGGCATTTCGTTTGCTCACGGTGAGTGTGACCTCTATTTGCTGTACATGCTTGCCACTTCAACCAATCCCAAGTGATCCTCTCATAATGAACACCCTATCCATAATGAGAGATTAGCTGCAATGAAACACTACAATATTAAGGAATGAGAGTCGAATACAGAACGGATGGATTCCATTGGTGAGTTAGTTACACCACATGTGGAGTTGTGAAATGGTTCAGGCCTCCATCATGTGTACATTGGGCCAACACATTGGTATTCCGCACCCGACAGTACCAATGTTGTGGGTATCAGAACATTTGGGATGTAGGAAAAATGTATGATTCCAAGTTTGCCCATTAGGTACACGTGAAAAATGGAAACACCACACCAATTCGGACTGTAATTCCCCACTATCTGACACATTCACGCCTGGTAATTTCTTCAGCTTTGAGCTGGTGTATTGTTTTGGGAGACGAAGGGATTACGGGGAATATAGTTTTCCAACATTATTTCCAAATACTGAACCAGCTGAATTGTGATTTGTACACAATCCATGAAGGCAGCCAGAGAAGCAAAATGCAAATATTTATTTCTTACATATGAAATCAGGATATATAAAGGAGAAATGTGAACCGAAGCAATTGTGACGGAAGTGAAATCAAGCATACTGACGCTCCATCTTGATGCATTAATCACAACAAAACAGCAGATCTTCAGTCACTAGAGCCCTGACATAGGTCCCAAGCTGTAACTGGGCTTACTAAAGCCTAAGAGACCTCTTAGAAAAACAGTGTGCTACTGCATCTTCTCTAGTCATGGAGAGGTTGCTTAAATACTATGAAATATAAGTTAATTTATAAATGACCTTCACTAAAGAGCTCAATGACGTTGCATTACTCTCCTGGTGACCAAACATACAGGTAAAACAATGAAGTCGTAAGAGGAGCACTGGAAATGTATCATGTTGGTGATCAATAATGTGTTGGAATTATTGAATACTACTTTTAGTTGCTATGTGAAATAAAAAACAAATATTAGCAAAGGAAATAGTCCACAGCTACAGGGATGTGAACTGTATTAGCTGAAAAAGCAAGAGACACGTAGACCTTGGTGGACACACTATTGGAATCATTACTTCTTCAATCTGCCAATTTTCATTGCCACAGAACTATTGTTTGGTAAGGCTTGAGAATAGAAGATTAGTGTGAGGCTCTAAGTGGGCCAGTTTCTGCCAGCTCTGAGCACTTACAGTTAAAAGGACAGGATGTTCAAATGTCCTTACCAGTCCTTCTTTTGAGAGTATCCACTTGTAATATAAATTTGAATACCAGCTACAAACATAAAAACATGACAGAATTTCCTTGTATGGCATATTGACCATGTAAATAATTTGATGCTGTTCCCCCAATGAGTCTTCTAAGCCTTCACTGCAGGTGATCATTCTCCTCATTAGCATCTGTGAAGCTAAATGTATTCCTAAAACTGCTTTTAGTCACCCATCTTCTGTACTGCAGCTCCTGCCTCCACGTAGCCTCTATTACTTAGCTTAGTGGATAGTTAACGTGCTTGTTCTTTGTAATATTTTAGATTGCTGCAATTTCTTCGCAAGCGCAGATATTGCCCATGAGGGAGGTTTTCCCTAAGAGGGCGTGGATTGAAGCTGGTATAGTGCAACAACGAATTCCTTGCTGTCGGCTTGAAATGTGTCCTGGTTTCAAGTTTGCCTTGAACGTGTGTTATTTCAAGGTCTAGGAAGATCATAGTTTTGCGGCTGAGGGTGTGGGTAAGCCTTAGGTTAGGATCACAGCTGTTCATCCAGGTGATAAATGCAATCAGGGACTCCTCTGATCCTTTCCATATCAGGAGGATATCGTCGATATACCTTTTGTAGTATTGGATGTTGGGAGTAAGTGGGTTATTAGTGTTTAGTACAAACCTTTGTTCAAAATCAAAAACGTACAGCCCTGCTACACTAGGAGCAAATGTGCTCCCCATTGATGTGCCAAACGTTTGTAAATAGAGGTGCCCTTCAAACTCAAAGAAATTTTCTTTGAGGGCCAATTCGGCGCATTTCATTATGAAGGATTTGGGTGTGTTATAGGACCAGGTGATGTTGTCTAGAGAGGTTTTTAAGACATCAAGGGTGTCATCCTGGGGTAAGCTCGCATAGAGACTTTCTATATCAAGACTTACAAGGATGCTGGTGTTCGGGTCATAGGTAAGGTCCTGCATTTGGGCAAGCAAGTCCTTGGTGTCTTTCAAGTAAGTAAAGGTAGACTGCACCAATGGTTGAAAGAAGGCATCACAAAATTTGGATAAAGGCTCCAATATTGAGTCTATACCTGGCACTATCGGTCTTTCGGGTGGTGGGATTCTGTTTTTGTGTACCTTCGGGATAGAGTAAAAGTAAGGTATTTTATCCTCAGAGGTAGTGAGAAAGGTAGCTTCTCTCTTACGTATGTATCCTCTGTCCTCTGCTGTGGAGACCAAGTCTTTTATCAGTAGTTTAACTCTAGGTGTGGGGACTTCTCTGAGTGGTTGGTAATTCTTGCGGTTTTCCAGTAGACAGAGGCATTCTGTATTGTAAGCTGTTTATCCTGTAATACAATTCCTTCGCCTTTGTCTGCAGGTTTTATAACCACGTTCTTGTTATCTCGCAGTGTGGTCAATGCTTCCCACTCCTTTCTGGATATGTTTTTAAAGGACTTGGGTTCTGTTAATGATGTCTCTGTTGACTGCTTATTTGAATGCTGCCACTTCAACTGGTATTGCAGATGGTGGGGGCATGAAATTGAATTTGACTTTTAAATTTATGTCACCCTCTCCTGTGTTGTTTATCTGTGGTTGATTGCTAAAGAAGGCTTTTAATTTCAACTTCCTGAAAAAGTCTGCCATCTCACAATGGAGACAAAATGTATCCAGGCGAGGGGAAGGGACAAAGCCAAATCCTTTGTTCAGCAAATCTAATTTGGTTTGTTCTGGGCTATGGCTGGAGTAGTTAGTAACTAATTCTTGCTGGTGCTTGGTCCCATCCGTTGTTTTTCGGACATGCTCCTGGTGTAGGCTCCTGTTAGTGATTTGTCTTCCCAATGTATATGTTGTTGTCTCCTTCTTTTTCCACGGTCTCTGGTTTGGATTCAAGAAACGTGCTTGGGGGGGGCACAAAAGGTGCATTCCAGCCATACATCATATGGGGTGGCAATTGTTGAAACGTATTGTGGAATTGCATCGGGTGTCCCGTATGGAATTGCATTGCATTGCACGGTGGCCCATATTGCCATGGTTGTTGAGATTTGTTAGGTCTGCCTCGGCCTCTGGGCTTGCTGTGGTAACTAGTTGTACTTGACCCACTGCTGTTTGATGAGCCATCATCAGAGCTCTCAGAATAGTTGCGAGTGTTGGGTGCTTGATAGTCTGGTTTCGAGTAAGGGAAAACTTTTTTAAGTCCTTTTGGAAATTTTGGATCTTGGATTGGCTTAGATTTTCTTTATATTCCTGCATCTCCTTGTTCACTTCATCAACCTTTTTTTTAAAAGCTGTTAAGGTGGTTTTGAAATGACTTTCAGTTGTCTGAATTTCAATTAGAAAGCCATCTGATAACCGTTTAGATGTTTGGATGATTAAAACTAACCAGTCTCTGGTGCAGCGCCAGGCTATTTTAGCCCAGTCTCTCCGAAAGTCTGCGTCTACCAGAAAGATTCTGGGGGAATTTGTCACAAATTGTAATTGTATTGTAATTGCATTTATATAGCGCTTACTACCCCTGACGAGGCGTCGAAGCGCTTTTTCGGCAAGTAGCACGCTACTCCAGGCCCCTTAGAGGATTAGTGTTGAATTCGTATAGTGAAACATGCAAGTACATTTTAAGTGGTGGATAGGTTAGTCAGTTATTTGGATTTGGAATGATAGCAGAAGGATAGAGGAGGAAAACAGGTTTGTATTTACATAGCGCTTGTTACCCCTGATGGGGTGTTGAAGCACGCTACTCTGGAAGCCCATGAAGGATTAGTGGTGAATTAGTATGGTGAAATATTAAAGTAATCTCAGTGGTGGGTATTAGTCAGTTATTTGGAGTGAGAAGGATAGCGGAGGGATAAAAGGGGAAGAAAGGTTTGCATTCATATAGTAATTGTTACCCCTGATGGGGTGTTGAAGCACGCCACTCCGCAACCCATAAAGGATTAGTGGTGAATTAGCATAGTTGAATATGGAATTTGAGAAGTGAACATGTTAGCCTGTTAATTTGTATTGAAAAGGATAGTGGAGGGATAAAAGAGTGAAGGATTTTTTTGTTTTGTTTTTAGGTCTTAGCAGTAGGAGGAGGCTTTTGGATGAGTAAAAAGAAGTTTTGGAAGGGAGGAGTCAGAGGGAAGAGTTTAGAAAGGTTTGTTTTGGGGGATAGGTATAGTAGAAAGAGGTTTCAGATAATACAAGGAGGGATAGGGTAGGAGAGAGTCAAGAAAGGGTCATTTTTGGAGATCATAGTAGTGGTATGGGGTTTGGGATAAATGAGAGAGTGGATGTAGGGGATATATTGATAGAGGTATAGGCTGAGAAATAGGGTAGTACATTGGAAATGCTAAATTAGAAGAAAGTGATATATATATATATATCCATAAAAACCTTAAGTTTGTGGATGTGGATAGTGTGGGCTGGGTATTGCTAAATGAGACAATGGGCAGCATTTCTGGCCCTGGCCCTGGTCAGTCTCGAACAGGCTCAAACAGGCATCTGCCCTTGTCCTCTCCGCCCTTAACAGGATCAAACAGGCAGGTGGGGTGTCCTTGTCCTCTCCGCCCTTAGCCTCAACACCCGGGCTTAGACGCCCTAACCCTGGCCTTTTATAGCCCTAGTAATCAGGTGACCCATTCAGCCAATGGGAACCCTAGCCCTAACACTATCCAATCACAACACTAGCCTTAAAATCTAGAACCAATAGGAGACAGGACCTTACAGCCTTTCTTAGCCCTAGTCCAAGCACCCAATCAGTTCATAAATCCTGATCTCTACGTCCAATAGAGGCCCTAGCCCTACCAGTAGTTCCAACCCAAGTCCAAGCAACGAATGGTACAGGAAGCCCTAGTCCCTACTTCCAAAAGACAGCCTAACCCTACTCTTAGTTCCACAACTAGTCCAGCAACCAATCACACCAGAAGCCCTAATCGCTACTTTAAAGTAAAGGTCTAACCCTAGCCCTAGTCCCACCCTACTCCCAACAACCAACAACATAGGAAGCCCTAGTCACTACTTCCAATAGAAATCCTAACCTTAGCCCTAGTCCCAGTCCTACATTGATTGAATCACAGACCCAGAAACCAATCAGAACCCTCAAATACCCAACCAATGAGGATACTAACCCTAATCCTATAGAAACACCAGATACAACCCCCAATCTGTGTACACATGTACCAACCAGGCCCTATCTTCACTTATGGCTGGGGACCCCAGCATTTCTACTAGTCTAATGCTATTAAATATGCATTTTTTAGCAAAGCAACTACTTGACTATAACCTCTTTATAAATGAATAGTGAGTACCACTTCTGGAGTATGTAGTTTTCTTACAAATGGAAATATATTCTGGTGAGTATAACTATTTTACTTCTAGCTCTGATTAAATGCCAATGCAAATACTACTAATTACTGCTTTTAACGGGTCTTATTTGTGATAGTAATACTGTCTCAGTTCAGGGCTTTAAGTGGGCCGGGTCTCCCCAGTGCTGAGCACCGGCAGTTTTTTAAAGGAGGCCTCGGAAAGGGTCTCTATCAGGCTCTGATTTGTGCCCTGGCACAAGCAGTCAGTTTTTTTGCGGACTGCAGTGACAGCAGGCACATCGATGTGCGCTGCTCACTTCTCAATAGTGTGAGCATGCTCACACTGCTTACTTCTCACTAGTGGAAAAGGTAAGGCATGACCTCACGAGAGGTGAGCGTTGTAGGGGAAGGGAAATCCTTTAAAGAGTGGAAGATTTTTCAATATTATATACAAGCCATAGTTGCTGCTTATTTATCTTATGCAACTAACAACCATTGATAAAGCCAATAGTCCTGACTTGTTGTAGGTATGAGATTAATTGTTGTATCATATGTCTTGATGCAATGACAGAAACAGCAAAATACTAAGCATGGGCGCAAAATCCGTTCCGTTCGCGGATTTTTCTGCGGATTTTGGGCAAATTGGCGATCCGCGAATTCCCGCGAATTTGCCGAAAATCCGCGAGCGGAACGGATCCGGGGGGCAAAAGTTCAAGCTTCAAGCTTGTAACTATTTTAGAACTGCGCCGGCAAGCTGCCAGCGCCATTCTAAAATAGTTACTAAGTTAGCTTCAATAGGAAGCACTAATAGATAAAATGCAGGTGCTCGAGCACCTGCTTTATTTTATCTATTAGTGCTTCCTGATGAAGCTAACTTAGTAACTATTTTAGAATGGCGCTGGCAGCTTGCCGGCGCCATTCTAAAATAAAACAGGAGTGGGGCAGAGAGCAGAAGGTCACAGAGTGGGGCAGAGGGCAGAAGGGCACAGCAACGAGTGGGGCAGAGGGCAGAATGGCACAAAAACGAGTGGGGTAAGGGGCACAAGGGCACAACAACGAGTGGGGCAAAGGGCAGAATGGCACAAAAACGAGTGGGGGAAGGGGCACAAGGGCACAACAACGAGTGGGGCAGAGGGCAGAATGGCACAAAAACGAGTGGGGCAAGGGGCACAAGGGCACAACAACGATTGGGGCAGAGGGCAGCATGGCACAAAAAACGAGTGAGGCAAGGGGCACAAGGGCACAACAACGAGTGGGGCAAGGGGCACAAGGGCACAACAACGATTGGGGCAGAGGGCAGAATGGCACAAAAGCGAGTGGGGCAAGGGGCACAAGGGCACAACAACGAGTGGGGCAGAGGGCAGAATGGCACAAAAACGAGTGGGGCTAGGGGCACAAGGGCACAACAACGATTGGGCAGAGGGCAGAATGGCACAAAAAGGAGTGGGGCAAGGGGCACAAGGGCACAACAACGAGTGGGGCAGAGGGCAGAATGGCACAAAAACGAGTGGGGCAAGGGGCACAAGGGCACAACAACGATTGGGGCAGAGGGCAGAATGGCACAAAAACGAGTGGGGCAAGGGGCACAGGGGCACAACAACGAGTGGGGCAAGGGGCACAAGGGCACAACAATGATTGGGGCAGAGGGCAGAATGGCACAAAAACGAGTGGGGCAAGGGGCACAAGGGCACAACAACGAGTGGGGCAGAGGGCAGAATGGCCCAAAAACGAGTGGGGCAAGGGGCACAAGGGCACAACAACGATTGGGGCAGAGGGCAGAATGGCACAAATACGAGTGGGGCAAGGGGCACAAGGGCACAACAACGATTGGGGCAGAGGGCAGAATGGCACAAAAACGAGTGGGGCAAGGGGTACAAGGGCACAACAACGAGTGGGGCAGAGGGCAGAATGGCACAAAAACGAGTGGGGCAAGGGGCACAAGGGCACAAAAACGAGTGGGGCAGAGGGCAGAAGGGCACAAAAAAAAACGAGAGGGTGGCAGTGATGAACCAGAGGGCGCATCGCGGTCTCGTACAAAAAAACCCCCGCGAACACGCAAAGCACCCCGTGAACACGCCAAGAGCCCCGCGAACACGCAAAAATAAAAAAATCCGCAAATTCGCACAAATGCGCGAATTTTGCGGATTGCGAATTGGCAAATCCGCAAATTCGCAGATCGCAAATTCGCTAAATTCGCCCATGCTTACAAAATACAGGTATGTTAAGATTTTTTGCTTATGTGTTTTAAGCCACGCCTGATTACATTGGCGAGGCCTCTTTGTGAGACCCCCACAGTTTTTTCATCACAATTAAAGCCCTGTCGCAGTTCACAATACATGTTGCACTCCTTCTACAAACATCTGAGATACAGTGTGTATGGTTTATTGCCCATAAAAGGTCGCGAAGCCCCATAGCAGGCATTCAATCTTTATTATCATAACGGGCCAAAAAAAGAATTTATTTTGTTACACTTACTACAATATTGTGTTCCAGTTTTACGGAATCACAGCAGTCCGCCAACAAAGTATGCATCCTTTTGCATGAACACAGTATTGACGCAATATCAATGAGATATCTATGTGTTGTCCAATTGTCCCTTTCCATTACAGGTACCAGCATATAAGGACCCATAATACGGTCAGTCCTTCAAACTTTTTTGCATTCAGTGTTCCTTAGCGTGAACACTTAATATGCAACACGTGGTGATTTTTTAGCACTCACTGTTCACTACACTCACTTTACTCAGAGGTCCTGACGAAAGCCCCGTTTATATATTTTTGAGGGCTGAAACATGTTGACCATCAGCGGATAATATCTACACAGTTGCACATAGTACTATTCATTCACACTCTCATTTTAATCATACCCAGGATCACCACGAATAAATCCAACAGGTAGAATCCTGAGGTACTTTTAACCATTCACTCAACACTTCATCACACTCACGCACACCGAAAAACCTGCTCCACTGTAACCAGGTGTCGCAGCACAGCTGAGTAGCATTCGGCTACTCAGCTGGGACCCGATGATGAAGCATGACACCAACCAGGTTGGTGTGTGAGGGTTTTTATTAAAAACCTTAAAAGTGTCAGACATTTCCATTTTTCTTTTTTACTTCGCAAAACGTCCGTCTCTATTGGTTTTGTATTGAGTTGCACTGTGGCAATACTGACAATTTTATAACTTTTATCCTGCTCTTATGTTGTGCAAAATCATCCACTGTTGTGAACAATGAGTATCAGAAAGTAATCTGATAATATCCTTTAGTAATTCTCTTTCTCCTTCATTGCCCTCCTCTTCCACAGGTCCCATGCACGATTTTGTATTGGGCACTTCTTCTGCCCCCCCCCCCAACTCGGGGGGGTTCGAGGTGCCGCCGAGCTCTTTGCCAGGGCCGGGTTTCGGCCGATTTTGTTCCAGGGCCGATTTTGCAGCTATATGTTACTTTACTTCTCTTGCTTTTCCACATTTTCACAGGGCACTAGTCATGTGGATCATGAATCTGATATTGAAGAAGAGACCATCCGCATCCAAATCTCTCAGCTCCTCAATAAAATTGCATTACGCCATAGAAATACTGATGAGGTAAGTGAGAAGGATGTGAAATAAGGTGGGTCAAGGAACTAGAAGTGTAGAAAATATAAATTGCAGAATGTCCAAATACTCCTCAATTTCCAGGTTATCTTTATTATCCTCTAACTCACATAATAGCATGTTTTAGTAAAGCTTCCTCTGCTGCAGGGTTGTATGTGGGAAATATGCACATAGTGGACTGAACCATGAATGCATGTTTAAAATGCATTCCTTTTCCACGCATGTCGTTACCATGATTTGCCATTGGGAAAGCACTGGACTTTGGAATAGTATTCACTATTCCAACTTTAGTCTGTGCAATGTAGGGAAAGAGTTAGACTTAAAGTCTAACATTAGTCCAACAACGCTTTCCTTTAGGCAAGTGGTTGTAATGGCTTGCTTGATAAAGAAATTCTTTGTAAAGACACATCAGGGCAAGTGCAGCAATTACGAGTCTTGTAGGGCGATGTGTTGGGATCTTAAATACCTTTAAAAAATCTTGCCTTCCTGCCAGAAGCAGCCAGAAAGACAGTGGTCCAGTCTTTAATCATGTTGAGACTGTATTACTGCAATGTTCTTTATCTTGGCGTATCACAGGCTACAGAAGACTACAGCGGGTGCAGAATATGACAGCTCAGCTGCTATTTCATCGGCCTAGACACTCACCATCAGCCCTAGCTCTAGTAATGCTGCACTGGCTTCCGTTAAGGCATCAGGTATCTTTCAAAGCCATGTGCTATTATCACAAGATTCTCAATCATAAAGGCCCTAAATATTTTCACCCTCTGATCACACCTTATCTTCCTAAAAGAAATCTGAGATCAGCTAATGCTTCTCTTGCAACTATTCCCAGAATCAAAAGTGCTCACATTTGAGGCTATTCCTTCAACTACTTGGCAGGCAAGATGTAGAACTCGATACCACTTTGGCTTAGGCAAAACAAATCTGAAACAACTTTTCGCAAGAATTTAAAAACATAATTTTTCAGGCTAACTTAGATTAGGGTTCTCATATTCTTACTCTGTATAATAGGACTGATACTCCTGTGCTGCGACACGTCAGCTGACATAGCTATGTACCTTATAAATCTCATTATTATTTTATTAGTGGTTTGGACCACGTTGTTAAAGCACAGCGTGGTTCAAGACTCGATGTAAAGTCTGTTTCTTCTGCTGCAGGGATGAAGGTATGCTGTCCCATGCAGTCCTCATTCCCAGCATGTTCGGCATTCATAGAAGATTGTCAAATCCTACCTCATTCTTTTTAATCAGGCAGGAGTTTTTGCAACTTATTCTAAATAGCCAGTTTGAAATGAGACTGAATGGTACATCAGTCATATTGCAAAGCATAGCTACTCAATCTGCATCTACTATTTGCTACTAGCCCGATGATACATCAAGCACCAATATTTCATATCGACAAGGTCGTTCATTCCCAGCCATAGCTGTGCGTACTCTGGCACATCTATAAAGATAGTTCTGTTTTGTGATTGTTATGAAGATAACAGCAGATAATGAGATAATTTGCAAAGTTCAACTCACTTGCTGGGTTTTTGGAGAATAAATGTTGAATTAATTCTCTGCGAATAATTGGTTTATTCTGCTCTGACATAGAATAACAGATTGTAGCATTGGACAGGGATGGTGTTACATCAGTGTAATACCTGCAAGGAATGGTATCAGGAAGGGGATAATTCAAATGTAGCCCCATCTCCAGAAGACCCACCAGAAACCCTCCCACCGGCAATGACTGTTTATCTGTGGAATAAAGCCTTATTCAATGCTAATGATACTAATAACACATTTGCTGCTTTTTCTTGCATGGATTTTGGAAAGAGATTTAGAGCTATATGCTGGAAGAGGACTATACTTCATCTGTGCCAGCCCTTTGCCAGATGCTACTTGTTGTAGATAAGAAAACAAGCATCAACTTTAAAGAATGTGGTGAGTCCTAAGCATCCTACTCATTAACACAGTGGGATCTACCATTGAAGGTGGTTAATGCTTCCCCCTCCACTCCCCAGATTCCCTCTGACTTAGCCATGATCAGGCATGAGTTGAAGAACCAGTCCATTAGCTCAGGAGTTACAGTTGATTTACTATAGAATGTGGGTGTCAATCTTTCAAATAACAGTTATTGCTCTCCTTTTAGAGATATATGTAGCTGTGCTGATGTTGCTGCTCTCTGTGGGCCTTATTTACAAGGAATTAACTCATTGCAGTCCCTCAAGCCATTTGGCTGCGCCATGCTGCGTTAATTCCGAAGCACTGGGATGCGTCATATCTACAATGATATGACGCATCCCTTTGCTCTCCCAGCGCTGGTGCACAATTAGATGCCATACGCTGACGAAGGCACCCTTGCACCATGGTGCAAGGGTGGCTTCATCACAGGGATGACTGTTTTTGTACAGTAAGGCATACCTTTGTTTTTGTGAAACACCCATGGCACGCCCCTTTCACACAAAGTGTTGCATGTAAAGGGGCCATATTTACAAGGGCACGAAAAGCTACGCAGGCTGGCTTTACCTGTCCTTGTAAATATGTGGCAGCAGGTTGCACTGCCAGTGTCACAAAAAGTGATGCAGCGGTGGCACAAGGGGCTTGTAAATAAGCCCTATATACTTTTTGTAGTTTGCCAGACATAAAGTTACTTTCCTGTTGGTTTCAGCTCTTATACTGGTTAATGCTCTCACCCGCTAAATGCAACGTACTACCTGGCCCAGGTTTCCACACTCTATGAGGCTACTCAGGGTTCTAATGCTCCTCATCAAACCTTGGAGTATTCTTGCTCTCCATGAGGTTACTTCTTTCCAGTATGCTGATCATACCCTGCTGGGTATGGTACCTATTTATGTGTTGTTACTTTTGCCGGCCGCAACAGGGATGTATTGTAATTCTCCAAGGAGTTACTTTTAGTTAAGCTATTTGTCTCTGCAATGTTTCTTGTTCAACATTTTGGACTTCAGATTCTGACTAAAAGGCTAGTTATTGTCCCTCACTTGTACACAGGGATGCATGCTGATGCATGCTCAATAATGGTAAATGAAAATAATTATTTTGACTGACTCCAAGGTTATGAAGGAGATTTGCATCTGGTGGTGAATACCTGTAATTGCTATATTTCCAGGGTTTCAATTAGCTCTCCCCATTCAACTTTCCAATGGATGTGTTGACAAAGTGCAAGTGACCTGGGCAGATGGTATCATAGTCTATTTATTCGTCACTCATGTTAGAGGTCCTGAGCAAAATATAACAGACAATTATGTGGTCATAATTGCATGCCCACCAGGTCGTTAACCTTATTAGAAAATAGATATGCAAGAACATGTTCTGGAGTCCTCTTTTCTTCTGAGGTATCCACTGTCAGAAAATGGCTCCCATTTTTCCATGGTCCTTCACGATGTAAAGCACATCCATGGCTCCTGAGGCATCCTCTCTTATTCCACTGGAGTCTTCTGTTCCTCAATGAAAGCTGCAGCTGGAACCTGTGCATGGCAGCTTAGGTAGCTCCTGCTGAAGCTTTCATTCCTTGACAGCAACCGCTAGGGGAGGGAGGAAGAGAATTGCAGCACAGGCCGCCAAGGTACTGTACACCCCTGGAAGCACCCTTAGTGGTAGGGGTGCCTTTGCCAGTATCTGCAGGAATCTCAAAGCCTCCTCATGACCGCTAGAGGCTCATTGAAATGCCACCCATCACCCCATCATCTTCTTTACAGGCACTATTGGGTGACGTAAGTGTGGGTGTCAGCCATATGTCTTCCTTTGGCAAGTGTTGCTCAGTAATTTATGGACTGAGTATGACATGTCTTCTTTCTTTAGTACCTAAACAGCTAAAGAAATTCCAATTCTCAGCCTCTTCATCAGATTGCAATTGAGTATCATATTCCACCCCCACCATATTCCACCAGATC
Source organism: Lissotriton helveticus (assembly GCF_964261635.1). Lineage (NCBI taxonomy): Eukaryota > Metazoa > Chordata > Amphibia > Caudata > Salamandridae > Lissotriton > Lissotriton helveticus. Next base: position 746,567,810 of record NC_136071.1, on the reverse strand, counting down.
CCTCTTCCCAAGTTGTCTGCTGGCATTTCTATGCAACTTACCCATGGAGATCTTGAATTCAACTCAGCTTTTATCCTTTTGAATTTGATGGTTTTATTTCCAGTCAATTGGTTATCAGTACGACATGCTACTTACATTGTACAGAAACAGTCAAAATGTGGTTGGTACTAACTACTGCGTAGGGAACAAGGTAGCATTTCCAGAAGCTTTAAAGGCCAGACAATAGGAACTCATGAAAGAATCACTTTCTGAATTCTTTGTTGTGGGTTTTCAGGTCATTTCTTCATATCCTCGCTGGGATGTCGAAAGGGGAACTTCAGTGTTGGCTCTTCTCAAGCGCCTGATTCCTCCAAATTACTCATTTCTGGCAAAACTCCTCAGAATGAAGATCCCCCCGCTGATAACATACTTAGAAGGTGAGACTCCAAAGCATGAACCCTTTTGCACACAATTTGAACAAGTATTAATGGCATTTCAAACAAGCATTGACCAATGACAAAGCTATTAAGTCTGGGGTTGGCTGCTAGCTTTTAGGCTTTGTCTATTCTTGTTTTTTTCATGGTTTTTATAAAGTTTTATTGTGGGAGGAGATGCCAGGTACATAACAAGATAAAATAAATTGTCTGAAACAAAAAATATTGTTTTGGTTTAAAAAAGCTCACATTCTTATAATTGTCCCTGGAACTAAATGAAAATAATTTGTGTGTGGAAGTGATCCTTGTGAAAAATCAGAATGCCATTGTTCACAGTGAAGTTAGCCAACGGCAGAATTGGCCCATGATGTATGCTGTGGAGGACAGAAGAGAATGTGAATGAATTGACACAATAGACCAGCAGATGAGGAGGTCTGGCTGAAGGCTTGTATAAGTAAGCAAAAAAAAGAAATAGTCGCAGTCTTTCTTTGTGGATAGCCAATGCCATACTCCAAACCGAACCGGGCATTAACAGAAACTGAGTCAGCTAGCTTATTGCAAGTTCTGTGCTCTTTCAGCATATAACAGAAAGGCAGTTGACACCATTGGTTTGCCGAAAAAATCTGTTTATTACAAAGCTTCTGCCATTAAGGGCTTCATCTGTCAGACGCAGCCTTGATCACATAAGTAAGTGGCATCTCGATTCAGTGTTTTAAAGTACATATGCTCGAAAATTCCATAAACATAGAAAAAAATGTCTTCAGTATATCCAAGGTCACCATTATTTTATAGCACTTCCCATTTTGGCAACATTTCTTTTATTTCACTTGTGAACTATTGTAACACCTCAGTAGCGCCAACTCTTCGAATCACTAAACTTGAAACAAAGACCCCTGGTGGCCTCAACACAGAAGAGGTTTTGCAAACACATTTCTAAACACCAAACACTCTCTCTGCTTTTGTATTAGAAGCAGGTATTAGTCAGGGTACATGGTAGGTTAGATCAGTCTACTTGGGGCATAATGTTGTTTGTGTGATGAGTAAGACTGAGCAGTGTATTTTACAGCAATTAATATGAAAGAAAATGTTAGAACTCTGGTACAACTATATGTTGCAGTTAAAAGTAATGTTTTAAATGTTGCATAATTGAATCCTACTATGTGAGAAGTTCACATGGAGGAACATTTAGAATAGTTGATGATGTTATGTTGTTAATAAATGGATTGATACATATTTCTGTAAGGTTAGACACCCTTGTTTTCTGAAAAACAAGATTTATATTTCAGCCTGTGTACCAGATATCATGCAGAAGTGTTTTATTGTGTTTTTAAGGTAGATTTAATTACAAATTATAATGTCACTTATGTGAATTTGTCTCGTAGTTCCTACAAATCTATAAAGGATCTGAACGTTTTAGACAACATAAACTAAGGGATTGGTGTCCAGACTGATTCCAGACACCCCCAAAGGATATGTTAGTCTGTAGACCAGCTAGTTCACAGTGCCACTATAAGTCCCACAACCTTACCAAGTAGAGAATAGTTTCTGGCAACTATCGAACATGAGAATCCTGACCCCTCAGGGATTGTGGAAACAGTATAGTACTTTTTGCTTGGTCACTCGTGCTCACTTTATCTCAGAAAGATACACAGAATAAATCGTGGGGGCGTTTTCAATAAGTAGTTATTGAACCAGAGTCATTCTAGCATAAAATAAATGTGCTGCAACAACCACGAGACGGAAACAGATATACACGATTACAAGTACCAATAGAGTAAACAAAAGGTAGAATTCTACCATGGTGCTAATGTAGTGAATATATGCAGGCACATAAATACACGATGGTAATAGTGCGTAGTCCTACGATGCAAACACTAACCAGATGTACCTACGTGTACCTAGCATGTATGTAGGCGTATAGCTAAGAACCCACTAGGAAAGAGCCAACCCCATTACCTGATGTGAGAAAGCAAAGGACCCCATATTGGTCTTGAGTGGACAACCCGCGAGTAATGTCAGACAACTGCTTGCTGGAGTGTCTGCGTGCAGGGACTTGAGCGTCTCATGTCAGCATGGAAGCTTTCTCTCCTCTGGCTTGCCCAGCGAAGATGTGGTACTTATACACCGGAAAGGTACCCTCAGGGGTTCTACCTAGATGTGTCATGGTATTGCGGGCATGTCAGCCAAGGATGACGATAGTGGTGACACTTATAGAGAGTTAATATACAGAAGATGGTAATCCTGCTGTGATACTGAGAAACCTCATGCATAACAAATTAGGCTAGTTTTCGGAGAAAAACACATGACATTAATGCGGCATCGAACTAGGTAAAAGGTCAGCGCCAGAACTGTTATGTAGAGCAAGGTAGGGCAAATATAGGTAAACTGTTGTGCAAATAACTAGGCCTATATTGGGGTACTTTGGGCTTCATAGCAAATTAAGAAGTGTTATAAAATATTTTGGTCTTGGATGTAACAAAGGAGTATTTTTCTATGTGTATATAATTTTAGAGCACATATGCACTTTTTTACTCTGAACCACAACGGCGATCCCCTTTGTGATCATGGCTACATCTGACATCTGAAATGCTTATTGGCAGAAGCTCTGTAATAAACTGATTTACTGCAAACAAGTGGTGCGTCAACCTTTCTGTTATATACAAAACGAAACCAGAATATATAAACCTAAAATTACAACCAGACATAAGGAGCTAAGAGTGACATCAAGGGCACATGAACAACTAATGACATTGAATTCAATTCCCAGGACAGGCTGAGCCAGCAAACACATTTTGCACACTTTGAATTGTGTGACTCTACTTCTGCTAGTGCTCTGTATGTAAACTCATGGCCTTTGAAATGTTGCTTGCCATTCACTTTTACTTACATATTTGTCTTTTTTCCCAACTACTATTTCAGCTTCAACAGAAAGAACCTTTGACTTGGCACAGTGGAAATGCACGCTTGTTTCAGTAAGGATGAATTGCTAATGAATGTCACACATAACACTTGTCTCGTTGTCTTCCATAACCACTCGTTCAGAGTGAATATATGCAGATATTAAAGTCACCCCATCATAGTGCTGTTCTGCTATGAGGTTGCAATATTCTCACCATATTCCTAATATTTCTATGGATTATGCTTGTTTCTATGACCTTGATTATGATTGGAAAAACACATAAGATGATGGATGGAATGTTGCACAATGGCAAAACATTCACCCCAGTCAGAGATTTGAGTTTAATCCATCCTTATTTTGCTCACCAAGCCACCCCAGTTCAGACATGGCCATATGCAAATCAGTCTTGACCCTGTGCCTCATGGGAACAGTCCAGACCAAACTGCAAAGCCATGTCTTCCCTGGACCGGAATCAAGCATCCTAGGATCGGTCTCTGGCTATCTGCCGTCAACAGCCAGGATAGCAGTTCAGGCTGGACTGTTCCCATGAGGCACAGGGTCAAGACTGATTTGCATATGGCCATGTCTGAATTGGGGTGGCTTGGTGAGCAAAAACAACGATGGATTAAACCCAGATCTGTGACTGGGGGTGAATTTTGCCAATGTGCAACATTCCGTCCATCATCTTGTGTGTTTTGCTGTTTGTCCTATGTGGGAAGGGTATGCCCAGACGTGGATCCTGTGCTCACTAAGCCACTGGAGTCAAGCTATCCAGGCTGAAGAGGGGTGAAACCCCGAAGCCGGTCCTAGGATGCTTGATTCCGCTCCAGGGAAGACATGGCTTGGCATTTCGGGCGGGACTGTTCTCATGAGGCACAGGGTCAAGACTGATTTGCATATGGCCATGTCTGAACTAGGGTGGCTTGGTGTGCAAAATAACAATGGATTAAACCCAGATCTGTGACTGGGGGTGAATGTTTTGCCAATGTGCAACATTCCGTCCATCATCTTGTGTGTTTTGCTTGATTATGATTGGGCACATAGGGGGAGCAGCTGTACTCGGTACATAACATTTCCCTAATATGCAATATTAACCAGAAGCATTAAAAACGTCATTGGCCCAAGTTGACCCTCAGAAAATTGGAAATTACTTGCTTACTGCACCTAGTCATGCATGTATCAGAGTTTATCCCCATGTTTTACCCAGGTAAATGACAGGCTCTACAGTCATCATTGCATTACTCCTAAATGTGACTGTTGTTGAACAGGGCTACAAATGCAGCCCCTTACTGGTAATTGTGTCCTCCGACTCTTTTTATCCCCAGGATAGTCACATTAGCACAACGTTCTTCTTTCCCTTGATTGTCACACTATCACTCTTCCCACTCTGCCCACTGATTTACACATTATCAGTATGTTCATATTCTGCAATCGAATTGGCACGTGCTCCGTGCTCCCTATCTTCATCTCAATTGTCACTCTGTCACTGTTGTATTTTTTGCCACGTCATCACACGCCACTGTGCTTCTATTGTGCTCCTGAGATGCAATTTTCTTTTCCTTGTGTTCAATCTTCACCCTTGTTAACACTAAATTTACATTCTGCCTACATGCTGGTGACCCAAAAGTCTATGTGTTTGCATTCTGATTCTAAGTATGTGATATTCTTGCATAGTCCCCATGTGTTTTCTTTCTGGATGGCTGCACTGTTGCTCTTTTCACAACAATTTGTGTGCAGCATGGTTTTGTTGTGTGTGTTTCTGTGTAAATCACGGCCACTGTAAAGGCCTCCTGTTTCTTCTGAGCACTGATTTCACACCACACAATTTAAGCATTGCTGTATGTGTTTTCTGGTACTTTTGTCCACATATAATTTTGGCATTACAGAGGTTGTTAGCTGAAGTTTGTTTACCCTTATCTCCTCAAAGTTACTGTAGTTGTCAGCCGTGGATACTGCATTTACGTTTATATTACTGCATTAAAGTCTCTCACTTCCTGGGGACTATCCTAAAGCAAGCCCCATACAGAGAATGGCATGTCTCTTTTATGGAAGAACTCACCCGACAGATTGACAGTTTTGCCCATCATGAGAATGAGGAGGTTAGTGCTCTCAAGAGTCAGCACGGAACCATTGGCGAAGTCAATTTAACACAAAGTTGGAGAAGGATAGAACTGTGTATTCCAATTGAACTGTGATTAGTAAAGTTAATTTTTATAATATGGGTAAACAGCATTGGACTTAGCCAGCTGGGAAAATCAGGTATAGTTTTCCCACTCCCTGGAAAGACTGACCTACTAAGAATCAGATGGAGATGAACTCCCTCAGGTAATCCTGTCCACATGAATCGTTAAGAGCCACCACATGTCAGGGCTATACTCATTTCCCTAATGGATCTCCTTAAGACAAAAGGTATTCTTCATGTTAGAGCCATATTCATGCAAAAAGCAGTGGAGGTATTGTTCCTATCAAAAAGCAAAGAAGAAAGGAAGGCGGGTAAAGAAGGGGGAATCCTAAGGATTATTTCTTGGTCCCCTCACACATCAGTGAGGATGTCATGCTTCATAGTGGGCTTGCTTCCCGTAGGTCTGGCACTGTAATGCCCTACCGGTGCCACAAAAGGTCATTTTTTCTGAGATATTTTTAGTTTTGCTGTCTGATGAGAAGTGCTTGGGTGAGGGCAATTTGAATGTGAGGGGTGGAGTAAATGTGTACAGTGAAGTGAAGGGAGATAAAACTATCTAAAAGATACAGAACTGGACTTTGATGTAAAGGTTCCTTTGGAAAGATTAAAAAAATATGATTTGGTTGGGGCTAATACAGTGGCGTGATGTACCCAAGTAGACTAAATGTGTGAGTGTGGTCAGGTAGACATGTTTTGCGCCCAATGGCCTGAAAAGGTGCCACAATGTTTCGTCAGGGACAAAAATAGGGGGGATAATCCTACCCCACACCTAAGACATGATATGCTGTTTAGGTATTCCTTTAGAAGAAAATACATGGTTCAAAATGTTTAGAAATGATCATCCAACCTAGAAAATAAATGAGAAAATAAAGAAATCACTCAGTAAGCAAATGTTTTGTATGTTTGGTTCAATGCGTCACCAGAATCGCTTTTAGAACTCCCTGTATTCTAGTGTCTCTAAAGGTAGACATGCTGATGCTATTTTTAGTGCTGATCAGTCGCCACAACATGAAAGAAGTGAAAAAAACACAAGTACATAAAATATAACAGAACGAACAAGTGAACATACGTGGAAGAGACAAAATAAACCAATCTGTGTTGGTGTTACTCAGCGTATCATAAGTGATTGGTTGTCCTCCATTGTGAGTGAAAGGTCTTACCCTTTGGATCAATTAATTATGGCCCATAGGTCAAAAGCAGAGGGTAGTGCTCAGCTGCTAACTGTGGAAAGAGCTATGATGGTCAGTAAAAAGAAATAATAAATCAAGGGGACCCAAATGACTTAGTGTTAAAAGAAAAAGAAAACAGAGAGTTTTCAAGAGAAGCATCCATACTCACATGGTTTCTGCACGGAGAGCACAAGAGACCTACCCTCCTCTGCTCGCCTGGCTCGAGACTGGGCAGAGAAGAAGACCTGTCATTGAAGGTACAGGTAATTGTAGCGATTGTTTCCAGGTGCGGTGTGTGCAGCAGCGAGAAGGAGTGATGACCTAGTGGACAATGAGGAGAGGAGAGGAGGGGAGGGGAGGGGAGGGGCGAGCTTGAGCCGAAAGGAGTGAGCCCCTCACGAGCTGGTATAACAGAAGTATGATCCCTCAGTGGCATCCATCTCAGAGTGTGCAGTGGTTAAATGCTGGGTATCCCAAAGTCAACCATGTTTTTTGTAAGGTGGCGTCTAAGTAGTAAACTAAGGCAGTTAAATGTTTTCTTAATCGAGGGTGATGGTAAGAGAAAAGTATGGTAAACCTAAGTGCTCTCGCATATCCAGTGATGGAGAGCAAATCAGGTGCACATAACTCCTAGCCATCCCTCATGGTGGAATCTAGGCATATTGGCATCTGTTTTCATGTTGGAAATCTGGGCCACCTCATGTAATAAGTAACACCGGACGGCCCAGTGGTCTATTCCCAACGGATTAGGATGCTTGGAGAGCACTATTGGGAAATGGCGAATGAGGAGAAGAGGGAAGAGAAGAGGTAGGCTGGAGGAAATAGGAGAAGGCCTTCATGTGCTTGTGTAGCAAAAGCATCATCCCTCAGTGGTGGCCATCTTGGAGTGTGTAGCGGTCAAATGCGGGCCGGCCCAAAGTTGTCAATGGTATTAGTAAGGCGGCATCTAAAACAGTAGACTAAGATAGTTAAATGTTATCTTATTGGAGGGTACCACTGATTGGTATCAACAGAACCATTTGTTTTTGCTGAAGAAGAGACCCATGCTAAGTCACAAAATGCTTATCATAAGCACTGCTTAGTGTGGTGTCTGGGACTCCATAGCAGGGCACTTCATATGTGACATGGTGTCAATGGTGATATGGTATATCAGGTCCCATGTATGAAGAGAATGTCAATCCAGCCATGGTAAGAGAGTATCTGATTAACAGGGGACTGAATTACACCTTGCACTAGAGGATTTCATCGTTCAGACCTTTGCTCTTGGTGGAGAGGTAGAACATCCACCCTTGCTCCCTTCTGAAAAGGTTTAAAGGGCTACATGGAATAGTAGCTTCCAAAATTATTCGCTGGAGGTCATCTGGAGAGTGGTTAGAGTTGCAAAAGTGATGCCACATTTTTGTAGTGCTGTGTCTGCAGCGTATGTTGCTCCAGTGCTCCATTATTCTTGGTTCGATAGCGCTTGCGGTAATTCCCATGTAATGAAGGCCACAAAGGCAGGTAAACACCGTTTTGTTATTGCAGTTACTGTGACTTTTCTGTTTCTAGGTGAATCGTGAACTGAACCTGACCTCTTTGGAATGTATAGTGAGTGGTCATACCCTGTAGGACCCACATAGATAGTGCCCTGTGACAGGTGGTAAGGCCCACAAGGTGTTCTGCATGTGGGACTGTTGAATGTGTGGTCTGGTGTGTACCAGAAGGTCCTTAAGGTTCTGGGTGCACTTGTGGAATCTCAAGGGTGCCAGTGCGTCATCACTCCTTCCCACCGTCTCATGCACCCTAGCCGAGAACAATTACTACAATTGCCTGGACCTTAAAGACAGGTCTTCTCCCGTGCTCAGTCTCGATCCAGATGAACAGAGGATGGTAGGTCTCTTGGGCTCTATGCATAGAAACCACATGAATATGGTTGCAGCTCTTGAAAACTCTGTTTTTCTTTTTTTTCTCACCCTAAGGCAATTTGGGTCCCCTTGATTTGCTGTTTCTTTATGTTTACTATCATTGTTCTTTCCACATTTAGCAGCTGAGTGCTACCCTCTGCTTTTGACCTATAGGGCATTGATCGAAAGGGTAAGACCCTTCACTCCCACCTGAGGACAACTTGTGATACACTGTGTAATATCAACACAGATTGGCTTTATGTTGTCTGTTACATGTATGTCCACTTGTCTGTTCTGTTATATTGCATGTACTAGTGTGTTTTTCAATTGTTTCACATTGTGGCGACTGATCAGCGACAACAATAGCATGCACATATCTACCCTTGGAAACCTTTGGAGACACTATGATACAATGTGCTGGAAAAGCGATTCTGGAGAAACATTGACCCATACATGCAAAACATTTGTTTACTGTGTGTTTTCTTTTAGGGGAATACTTACACTTTATATCACATCTTAGGTGTGGGGTAGGGTTATCCCTCCTTGCCCCAGTATTGGAACTTTCATAGATTCCCATGCTTTTGTATCATTCCCCGTCGTCGGAATGGGAGTCTTGGTAACAAAATAACATAGCAGTAGGTACAAAAGAGAAAGAAAAAGGCCTAGGCCTCATTCTCTTTTGTAGCATATCCACCTCTTTTTGTAAAAGAGACCAAACTTAGGCATCAGCCAATCAGAAGAGCCTCACCCCATAGAACCCTCCTGAAGAAACCTCAGCGCCTCAGATTTTCTACCGCACGTTGTGCTTAGGGAGTCTCCCTTGAGCTCTGCTCAAACTCTTCTCTTCAGAAGTTTTGTTCAGGATTTCTCTTTCAGGATTGTCAGCTGTTCCTTCCAGGATGTCTTAAAAGGAAAGGAAGAAGGCCCTTTTTAAGCCATGTTCCACCTGTGGCAAGAAAAGGATGTTTGTGGAGGATAAGCACAAGGATTGCATCTACTGCCTCTGAACCTAAGGCTGCGGGACTGCAAGATCTTCTGCACCTTTTCCACCAAGACCCTCCGGGATCGTGAAGGTAGGCTTCTGACCTGGCTCCAGAAGTTGAAGTCCAGAAAGGACACAGTCTCCGGTGAAAGTGAGGACTCTTCATCTGCGTCATCTTTTAGAAGGTCAGTCAAAAGGGGTAGAGTTTCCCCTTCTCCTTCTGTGGAGCGTTCTTCTAAGGCCTCAAAAAAGACCCCCAGAGAGTCTGAGAGCTAAGGTCCAGGCGAATCTCCTCACCATGGTGAAAAGGAGAGGGTAGGACCATCTACGCCTTCTGTGGGGATGAAGACTGATCAAGCCTTCAAAAAGCCCTCTTCCCAGTCTTCTGGAAAATCTGACAGAAGTACCAAGTCGTCGACGATGAAGGCGTCGTCGACGAAGGCCTCGTCGAAGGAATTGAAGCCTGCTTTTAAAATGGTAACGTCGACGGGATCGTCGACGAAGAAGGACTCGTCGACGACAGTGATACCAGTGTCGACGAAGGCGCCGACGACGGCAGCGACGTCGACGGGGATGTCCACGACGACGACAACGTCGACGAGGATGTCGACAACGGCACTGACGACGAAGGGTTTGTCGACGGTGGTGACGACGACGGTGTTGTTGTTGAGAGCTTCGACGACGACAACATTGACGACGACGGCGGCAGGAGCGTCAACTGTCTCATCGTCGACGGCATCGACGACGCCCATCTCATCGTCGAGTGTTCTTTCGTCGACGACGTTTATTCCATTGACGACGGCGGCAATATTGATAACTCCATTGTCGACGGGGTCGCCGACGATTTTGTCGTCGGAAAAGAGGATTACCATCTCTATGACAAGGATCACACCGGACATGACATCTCCTAGGAGAGTTACCCCCTTGCCTCCAGCTCTGCTTTTAGAGGAGGATGATGATGAGTCAGAAGATGATGAACAGGACTCATATGGCTATGCGAATAGTCCTTCCCAGCTTCTGGTCAAATGTCAGGAGACAGATTTTGACGGAGAGTACAGCCAGGAATGTGGTTATCACCATCATCTTTCTTCCCAGCCACAACAGTACTCGAAACAGGACATGGTATCTGTCCCTTCATCATTATTGCAGGACCTTCACAATATGCTGCAAGACTATAAATCAAGATGTTCACAACCTGCTGCTGCTACCGTTCCAACTATGCAGGACTTGCCTGCCCCTGCGGCTCCGCCAATGGCTGCTCCTGAAATGCCATCTCAGGTACCATCTCGGCCACAGACTCCGGTTACACAAGAGCCTTCGGTTCCATTGGACACCCATGATGATTCATCGGAGGACAGTGAAAATTTTGATGAAAGGCCTGGTCAAGGGGTGGAATGGGATGAGTATGTCATTCCTGACCCGGCATCTCCGTGTCCGGATACGGTGGACTCCCCGCCAGCGGACATAGGGGGGTTTCACAAGCTAATGGAGAGAGCGGCTGGCAGATTCAAACTATCTATGCCTTCTACTTCCACTGAGTGTTTTTATATGATTTTAAAGAACCTTATAGGAAGGTAACGAGATCCATCCCTATTGTTCAACATCTGTGGGATGAAGGCCTTAAGGCGATGAAAAATCCAGCGACGGTGGTCCATGTACTACCGCGCCTCGACAAAAAATACAAAGCGCCTAAGGATGGTCCGACGTCTATGACGGGGCACCCGCGACCGGACTCGGTAATCTCACAAGCGGCACAAAGGAAGTCTTGCAACCCCTCGGCTACTTTGACGACTCCTCCGGATAAAGAGGGCAGGAGGCTGGATAACGCTGGAAAAAGATTTTCTTCAATGGCGAGTCTGTTGGTGAGAGCAGCTAATGTCTTGGCGATATTGGGCAGGTACGATCGCCAACTTTGGTGTGATATCTCGCCACACTTAGATCAACTTCCTCCAGAGTCCAAGACAGAGGCAAAAAAGATCTTGCAAGAAGGGGAAGCAACGTCAATGGAAGTCATAGACTGTGCCATGGATATTGCCACGACCGCTTTTCGTTCCTTGGCTGGAGCTGCAGTTCTTCGTCGCCGGGGGTGGCTTAAGGCGACCTGGTTCAGGCCCGAAATCCAAAATAAGATCTATTTGGTAAGCTGATTGATGACACCCTCCAAAAAATTAAGAAAGATACTGAGACTGCTAAGTCTCTGGGTACGCTTCAGTACCGCAAAGATCCTTTTAGGGGTTCCAGGGGCAAGAGCACTTCCTACAGAGGCTCTTATCAACAGCAGAGGTACTCATCATATGGCTCAGGTTCACAGCAGTACCGTCAACCGTACCAGCAAAGGTCAGTCTTCAAATTACTCAAGGCCTAACAACAGAGGGAAGCAGGCTCGCCAAGGGTGTGATGCGTCCAAAAGACAATAGAGGCCTCCTGGCTTTTCCTACTGTACCGACCTCTGCAAAATCATCAGTAGGAGGCAGGGTTTTACAATACCTTCGAAATTGGTCCAAGATAACATCAGACCAATGGGTGCTCAACATCAATCGAAAGGGCCAAACTCTGGAATTCACGCAAATCCCACCATCCAAGCCCCCTGCTGCCATTCCATCAAAACATCTGCGGCTCAAGGTTCATTAGATGCTCCTGAAAGGAGCGATAGAGCCGGTTCCCTCCGCCCAAAGAGGAGAAGGATTCTATTCCAGGTTCTTCCTGGTAAGGAAGACGCTAGAGAAATGGCGCCCAATTTTAGATCTCAGGAAGCTCAACACCTATCTCATCTCCCTATCCTTCTGGATGGTCTCTCTTCAAGACATTCTACATCTTGTCAATCTAGGGGATTTCATGGCCACGCTCGATCTCGAGGATGCGTACTTTCACGTACTAATTCACCCGGCACACAGAAGGTTTCTACGATTCACAGTAGCCAAGAGCCACTTTCAATTCAGGGTTTTACCCTTTGGACTTCGCTCAGCTCTGAGAATTTTCACGAAGGTGCTGGCACCAGTAGCTGCATTTCTACGGAAGAATCATTTGTAAGTCTTCCCTTACCTGGACGATTGGTTGCTGAAGGCTCCGTCCAGGGAGGCTGCGAGGGAAGCGGTCAACGCGTGCACAAACCTCTTCCAGAATTTGGGTCTCACTCTAAACAGGGGAAAAATCATCTCTGGTTCCGTCAAGGACAGCTCGCTTCCTGGGAGCCATCTTGGACTCAAATCTCATGAAGGCATTCCCAACCTTGGAGAGTCAAGAAAAACTGCAAACCATGGCGCTAGACTTACGAAGAAGAAGGTGTCTTTCAGTACGCCTTTACAAATTCCTTCTGCGGGTAATCTCTTCATGCATTCCTCTGATTCCACACTGCAGATTGAGGATGCGTCCTCTTCAAGAGCAACTGGACATACAGTGGAGACAGGTTCACGGGTCATTCGACGACAAGGTGACCATCACCTCGGCAATGAAAAAAGCTGCTGTGTGGTGGACACAGCAGGAGAACTTGTCCCAAGGTCTATCCTTCGTAAGCGATCCATGTCCTCAGTTTGTGACGACAGATGCGTCATTGGACGGTTGGGGAGCAGTACTGCAGGACCTGCATGTCAGTGGGCATTGGTCTCCTCAGACTCGTCTGCTCCACATCAACCTCTTGGAGCTCAGGGCAATCAAACTGGCTCTTCAGGCTTTTCTCCCTCGTCTAAGAGGTTCAAAAGGTCGCATCCGGACAGACTACACCACGGCCATGCATTACGTGAACAAAGAAGGGGGAACCAGGTCTCTTCCGTTGTCTCAGAAAGCTCAAGAAATCTGGGAATGGGCGATCCAACATGGGATTTCACTACAGGGGGAGCACCTGCCAGGAGTTTTAAACGAAAATGCCGACAGACTAAGCAGGTCATCCTCAGTCAGTCACGAGTGGGAACTGAACCAACAAGTTCTGGACAGGTCTTCCGACAGTGGGGCAAGCCTGCGATAGATCTATTTGCCACACCGACCAACAAGAAATTCCGGTCTTATGCAAGCAGACTTCACCACCAAGAGTCATTGGGGAATGTACTTTCGATAGCCTGGTCAGGGACATTTGTCTAAGCCTTTCCCCCATTCCACTGATCCCAAGGCTTATCAGGAAGATCAGGGTGGAACCATGCAGGATGATCTTGATAGCCCCTGCTTGGGCGAGACAGTTCTGGTTGACGGAACTCCACCTGTTGTCGCTAATTCCTCCACTTCCCTTGCGGATGATTCCAGATCTCCTCACAATGTCCGCAGGGCAAGTTTGGCATCCGGATCCAGGGTCGTTGCACCTGACAGCATGGCTCCTGAGCAGCGAGAGTTTATGAACCTTCCCATCGCAAATGAAATAAAGGAAGTTCTCTCCCAGGCTAGAGCCCCTTCCACTAACAAGACTTACTGTTTCAAATGGAAAAGATTTCGCATTTGGTGCAAAACAGAGGATGTTGACCCCTTCTCTTCACAACCTCATCAAGTTCTGCCTTATCTTTTGTCCCTGGCTAAGTCTGGGCTGGCCCATTCATCCATAAAAGTTCATTTGACAGCGATTTCCAGATACAGACGTTCAGCGTCTGGACCTTCTCTTTGGTCTTTCAGGATAATAAAACAGTTTCTTAAAGGTTTATTTCGTGTCTACCCCCCGGTGAGGCCTCCGCCTCCTACGTGGCAATTGAATTTGGTCCTTACAGAGCTCATGAAGGGACCCTTTCAACCAATACATCGATCAGATATGAAATTCCTTTCATGGAAATTGGCTCTCCTTCTTGTCCTCACATCAGCAAGACGAGTTGGGGAATTGCAGCGCTCACGATCCAAGAGCCTTTTCTCCAATTCAAAAGAAACACTGTGACTTTACGGACTAATCCAAAATTCATACCCAAGGTGCCCTCGGACTTCCACTGGAATGAACCTGTTATTCTTAAAGCTTTCTTTCTGCACCCCACTTCACCAGCGGAGAGGTCGCTACATTCTCTGGAGGTACAGAGGTGCTTAAAATTTTACTTGGATCGCACCAAATGATTCCGTAAATCCTCCCAATTATTTATTGCTTTTGGTGGTCCTCAGAAGGGCCTCCCTCTTTCCAAACAAGGGATTGCAAGGTGGATTACGAGTGCCATTCTACAATGCCATAATTCAGCTAGAAAGCCGCTGACCAGCAGGGTTAGAGCATATTCCACAAGATCGGTGGCTTCTTCAACGGCACTCTTTGCGGGAGTGCACATCAAGGACATTTGCAGAGCTGCGACTTGGAGCAGCGTGCACACCTTTACAAAGCATTACTGCTTGGATTCCTTGCAACAGGAAGATACGGCTGTAGGCCAAGCGGTCCTGAGGAACCTCTTTCATTAATTGGTGAGCTTTCCTTTCTATTCTACCTTCCTTTTATTCTGCACATTTTGGTTCTCATGTGATAATGGCTATTGCAATGTTTATTTATGCCACAAAATGTGCTTATGGATGACTGCTTGCTACTCTGATACAAAAGCATGGGAATCTATGAAAGTTCCAATCCTGGGGCAAGAAAACAAGTTACTTACCTGTAACTGTGGTTCCCCAGTATTGGTAACTTTCATAGATTTCCATGCGCCCACCCACCTCCCCGAGGAAAGCTCAGTCTTCAGCAGATATGGTGACTGTTACATAACGGCTACGAAAATCTGAGGCTCTGAGGTTCCTTCAGGAGGGGTCTATGGGGTGCGGATCTTCTGATTGGCTGATGCCTAAGTTTTGTCCTTTTACAAAAAGAGGCGGATATGCTGCAAAAGGGAATGAGGCCTAGGCCTTTTTCTTTCTCTTTTGTACCTACTGCTATGTTATTTTGTTACCGAGACTCCCATTCCGACGACGGGGAATGATACAAAAGCATGGGAATCTATGAAAGTTACCAATACTGGGGAACCACAGTTACAGGTAAGTAAGTTGTTTTCTTTTTTAGGCCCTGAAGAAGTGCTACTGATCCTTTTTGGGCCATCAGGCACGAAACACGTTGACCTGACAACATTCACAGATTTAGGCTACTTGGATACATCACGTCCCTGTAGTCGCCCATACCAAATTATGTTTTTTTAATCCTGTCAAGGGAACCATAAGTTTAAAGTCCAGTCAAGTATCTCCTAGACAGGTTTAGTCTCTCTTGATTTCACTATACACATTCACACCACCCCACACATTCAAAATGCCTTCGCACTGGCACTTTCATCAGATGGCAAAAATAAAAAGATCTCCGCTAGAGCGGCCCTTCGTGGGGCCCATAGAGCATTGCAGCACCAGCCCTATGAGGAACACCCCTGATGATTATACATTACATGCTCATGGATTTATAAATATTTACAACAAGGGGTGGTGAGGGACAGAGTCTCTGAATTAAGCAGAATACTCTCACCCAGTCAAAAGATCAGGGCTAGATCCAACACCGTTTTTTAGCTCATTGCACCATCCCAGTTTCAGAACCTGGCTGTATGCAAATTAGTCTGTTCCTGTCCCAGTGCATGATGGGAACAGGGCAAACCAAACTACAAAAGCCAATTCTTACACTGGGAAGGAAACAAGCTTCCGGGGACCGGTTTCTGGCATTACAGCCGTCTTCGGCCCGGCTTGCTTGAATCCTGATGGTGCAATGAGCAAGGGACTCATGTCTGAGTATACCCTTCCACGCTTAGGGTGGACAAAAATATTTACAACAAGGGGTGGTGAGGGACAGAGTCTCTGAATTAAGCAGAATACTCTCACCCAGTCAAAAGATCAGGGCTAGATCCAACACCGTTTTTTAGCTCATTGCACCATCCCAGTTTCAGAACCTGGCTGTATGCAAATTAGTCTGTTCCTGTCCCAGTGCATGATGGGAACAGGGCAAACCAAACTACAAAAGCCAATTCTTACACTGGGAAGGAAACAAGCTTCCGGGGACCGGTTTCTGGCATTACAGCCGTCTTCGGCCCGGCTTGCTTGAATCCTGATGGTGCAATGAGCAAGGGACTCATGTCTGAGTATACCCTTCCACGCTTAGGGTGGACAAAAATATTTACAACAAGGGGTGGTGAGGGACAGAGTCTCTGAATTAAGCAGAATACTCTCACCCAGTCAAAAGATCAGGGCTAGATCCAACACCGTTTTTTAGCTCATTGCACCATCCCAGTTTCAGAACCTGGCTGTATGCAAATTAGTCTGTTCCTGTCCCAGTGCATGATGGGAACAGGGCAAACCAAACTACAAAAGCCAATTCTTACACTGGGAAGGAAACAAGCTTCCGGGGACCGGTTTCTGGCATTACAGCCGTCTTCGGCCCGGCTTGCTTGAATCCTGATGGTGCAATGAGCAAGGGACTCATGTCTGAGTATACCCTTCCACGCTTAGGGTGGACAAAAATATTTACAACAAGGGGTGGTGAGGGACAGAGTCTCTGAATTAAGCAGAATACTCTCACCCAGTCAAAAGATCAGGGCTAGATCCAACACCGTTTTTTAGCTCATTGCACCATCCCAGTTTCAGAACCTGGCTGTATGCAAATTAGTCTGTTCCTGTCCCAGTGCATGATGGGAACAGGGCAAACCAAACTACAAAAGCCAATTCTTACACTGGGAAGGAAACAAGCTTCCGGGGACCGGTTTCTGGCATTACAGCCGTCTTCGGCCCGGCTTGCTTGAATCCTGATGGTGCAATGAGCAAGGGACTCATGTCTGAGTATACCCTTCCACGCTTAGGGTGGACAAAAATATATACAACAAGGGGTGGTGAGGGACGGTGTTGGATCTAGCCCTGATCTTTTGACTGGGTGAGAGTACTCTGCTTAATTCAGAGACTCTGTCCATCACCACCCCTTGTTGTAAATAATCATGGAGTTATAAAGGCACCACGAAAAAATCCGTAGGCTTGCCCCTTCTTTGTCCACCTTTCTTTCTTCTTTGGTTTCTGAAAGGAACAGTACCTCCACTGGTTTTTGCATTACCACTTTGGAGCCTAGGCACTGGACCTTCATTGGCTCCCATTACCCCTCTCTCCCTTGTTTTGAGTCATATTCAGGGCCATATACAAATCTCTACAATGTCCAGAAAATATTTCATTAAACTCATTAAGTGGGAGACAAAGATGTGTGTAGAGTGAATCAAAGATGAATACTCCGATATAAGTAAGACTTTCATAGAGTGGGCAGGAGATAATGTTTATTCTTAACTAAGACTGTCTTTAATTCACTCCCATATTAGGGTTTTATTTTCCAGTGCCTTGGGAAGTGCCTGGCCAGCTGTGATGATACTGCACTGATCTTACCCTTCCTTCGAAGTATGTTTGAGTCTACTAGGTTTATTGCTACATCTCACCATGCAGTAAGTATCAAGTGCATTTCTTGCAATTATCATAGATCTATTTCCCTAGGGTATTTCACCATGTAAGACCAGAACAAAAACAAGTTGAGAAGGAAGTCATATGGCTGAGTAGCATCTGGATGTACATTGTCCAGGTTTGTAACTTCATTAACGGAGATGGATGGTAAATTATTGATGACAGTTAAACCTTCTTCACTCAGCACTTCCTCTCACCCAAAAGTGTGATTTTTTTACTCCATGCATAGCCAAATTATATTAGAGTGAAAACCCTCCACTGAGTAGATGAGGACTAAGTTAGCAGAAACTAAATGTAAAGCTCCTTTTTTCAGGTGACTAATAATGCATTTCATCAGGGATAGTTAGGAGCCTCTTTAGCTGATCTCTCTTGATAGAAGCTAGTGTTTGAACAAGATAGATCAAGTTTATTCAATATAGTAGATACAGCTGTGAAATACATAAAGCTATGTGAAGGCTTTGAAATGACTCTCTCAGAGAGGCCTTCAAAATAGACAGCAAAGCTGTCTGTTTCTACTTGTTGTTAGAGGTGGGATTGTTCAAGGAATGAAGGACAGAACAGAAACTGGTGTAATCCCTGCACAGTAGACATGAGGGAGAAAGGATAATCACCCCTTCTAAAGAAATCACGCTCCTTTGTCACAAAGAAGGCTTGTGTACTGAACTGTCCTTGCAGTTCTTTTATGTGAAACACTAGAGAGAACCAAATGACAGAAAACAAATAGTGACTGAACTCTAATCTTATTGTCCAAAGATGCTTCTTTAGTAGCATGGTAAAGGCCCTTCAGGATAGCTGTTAAGGGTATCCTTAAATCATGCTTCTGCCCACTGAATATATTTACGTTACTAGTTGACAATCATTCACCAATACCAGCTGTAAACACTGAATATGAAATCAAGAACCAGCTTTAGCATTTCTTTCTAATATGAAATCTCTTGTACTAAATGTCTGTATTTGATTAATGTCTACTGTCTCCCTGAGGATTGTGAGTTGTCTTTCACTATTTGCAGGGCATAGTAATTGGTTTCCAAACATGTGCCAAGGTTCATCCTTTCGCATGCCGGCAGGCACTTGAAGAGTACAAGAGTTGTCTTTTTGGACTTGAGCTGGTAAGAACCATGCATCTCTTTCTGTCTTATATTTCAATCTTTTCTCAGCAGCGGCGCTTACATTTACGAAATGTATTTTACAATTAGATAAAAGTTTACGAGAAAGAAAAGCTAAAATATGTCTAAAGACGTAGGCAGTCTACAGTTCCGAAAACAAAAATGTATCAAATAATTGGCCATTTCAGCCTCCGTGCCTTATGTATATAATTCATTTGTTGTAGAAATGTAGAAATTTGTTTAGGAAATTTATTTTGAAGGGGCTTATGATACCAAATGCAACAATCTCAGAAATGTACCATAAAAACAAGTCATTCAACCTTTTCTTTCTCCTTTGATTTACTCTTGACTTCAGAAGTGATAGAGCACAGACGGAAATGCCACACTCCAAGACAATTTACATTTAGGAATGTGGGCGTTCAATACAAGACCGGGTCTAAGGCCAGGCCCTGCACTCAAGTGGGGTGCGGTACTCAAGATCAAACAACAGGTCTGGGTAAAGGCTGGGCTCTGCATCCAAAGAATACAGTTACTTTGAGGAAAGAGATGGGGCTGAGTCCATATTCCATAGCAAACAGCTTACTGTGTTCTAAACTCCTGCTGAAATGGTGACTAGCCCGGGCCAGGAGGCTACTGGCACCAGCACTGGTGTGTTGTGTTACAGGACTACCTCTTTTTTCTTTCGGCAAGGTTGATGGGCCTTCATGAGGCCAACGTGAACAACGCCCCCGACACATGGGTAAGGCAGTGTGATTGCATTGTAGGGGAAGAGAACAGCACACATCCCTCTATTCCTAGGACAAGAACAGGGAGGATCATAGTATTTAGGGGCTGGGTGAACATGAGGCTAGGGTGGATTTAGGCAGCTGGGTAAGGCAATATTCACTGGATCATTGGTTTTGCAGGGCATATTCTTCATGGCCTTCCTGCCACCTTTGGGGTTGGGGAGATGTGTGTGTGTGTGTGTTTATGTGTCTATGTGTGTGTGTGTGTGTGAATAAGCATTGGGGTAAGGGTAATGGTATGCATTAAAGTTAGAGGTAGGGTTAAGGTAAGCCTAAAGGATAGAGATTGACTTCAGGTTGCGTATATTGTGCCAGTTAGGGAACAGTTCTTGCTTAATGTTAGTCTTAGGGATAACTTTAGGGCTAGAGATGAAGTATGGGCATGATACAGGTTTAGGGTAAAGAATATTGTTAAGGATACTTTGCTAGAATGAACTAGGTTCTAGTCTATGAAAAGTGGTGGGTATATTATCCTGCTAGTGTTAGGGGGTTTGGGTTTGGGTCATAGTACATCACATTAATGGGCAAATGATAGTGATAGCGTTATGGTTAAGCATAGGATTTCGGATTTGTGTACCTTACAACAAGAATCAGATCCTATAAAATCATTTTCAGATACTTACACAGCATTAACATTTGAAATATCAGTTTCTCACTTTTCTTTTTGTGTTTTTTTTCCTCGATATTTCATTTCAAAATTTTAACCTAAATACCACCAGCAGGGGACAAGTGTCTTTTGAGCAGACAGATGCATGAGGTTGTGCTGCCCAAAAGTTATTTGAGTCCATAATTCAACTTTGAGTGAATAATTTATGTTGCCTGTGCCACCCTAATTGTCTAGCACAGAAAAAGAATTGTGTTTAAACTTGATCATAACCAACAGTCATTACACATCCCTCACTTATTTCACAATACATTGCGTGCCAGGACAAGTGGAAGCTGCACTCCAATAAATGTGCCAATAGCAATGACAAAACATTTGTTTGTTAAGGCAGGAAACCCATGAGCTGCCAGCCTTTAAATGAAATAAAAACAAGCTTCATAAGTTTTTTAATTGTTATTAAGTGGGATGGTTCGATATCTGAAATTTAGGTTTTAGTTTGAAGTTTAGCAGTGGCTAGAAGCTGCACAAAGTCGTCGCAAGATGGAGGAAATTACTTTTGCCGACAGTTCAAAGATCTGCTTTCTGGCAAAGCTCTTAACTTACAAAAGTGGTTACTTTTTAGGTCTTTGTTCTAGACAGCACGCGTGTGCTGCTCTAACCAAGACTGCTGGATCTACTACATGGGCTTCAGCCTGCCTATAGGTTTCCCTTTAGCTGCCCCAATCGTCACTCTTCAATTTTTAAACTCCATTCGTCCATGGCCTAAATAGGTCATGCCTCTTCCTGTGTTGAACCCCTCCCCCTGAAAGCACCAGCCAATTACTTATGTATTTACACAGCGGCTATTATAGGTACTCATTTCGGGACTACTTTTTTCATTGGTTAGAACTGCTGTGCACAGTGGTTACAGGCACACTCTCTCGTTGATCTTGAAACTGCTTGTTTTTTGTTGTGCTTTTATCTCAACACATTATTGGCTCAGGTTTTTTTTTCAGTTTGTGGTGTTTACGTTGTTCAGCAGGTCCCCCTATATGTCCGCTGCTTCATTAATCTAAGGGGTTTGCAAAGAAATTGGAATTTCAAAAGCACAATGCCTGTCGTATAAAAAGCTGTTTTTCTGTAGTGAGAGCATATTTCTGACTGTGCCCAATGCAGCATTGGCTAAAACACTGCTTTTAAGTTGTTAAACTCAAATAGGAACGCTCAGTCAGATCACATGGGAAACACGCCTGCCTATTGGACCTGGCAGTACGATCATAGATTGGACCAAGCAAGATGTGGAAACTTGGGGTAAACGCTGCAGAGGGCTGCAGTCTTCTCTGCAGGTTTCGTCCTCACCCAGCAGAAACATTCAGTTTACTCGTATACTTTCTTTCTGGCCTCCCCCTTCTGACTCTGTGCACATGTTCATGTTTAACAGCCTGAATACCATAATATTAATAATTAATGTTTTCGTTTATAGCTCTTGTAATTGCATTTTTGTAGTTTCATAGCATCGCCACACATCTTGAAGATGCTATTTTTAACAACCCAGGTACAAATAAATATCACATAGGCCGAGGGCTTTAACCCCTTCCATGCTCATGACGAGCTCAGCTCGTCATGCAGTACACTGCTTGTGTGCTCATTACGAGCTTAGCTTGTCATGAACAATGGGATTCATAGATCATCAGCATTGAGGAGGGATCTCTGCAGCATTGATGGTGTTAAGTGGGCTGGGTCTTGCTGGTACACCAGCAGTTCTAAAAAGCAAGTGCTGGGACGGGTCCTTATCCGGCTCTCCATTTTTGCCCGCACCCTCCAGCCAGAAACCTCAGTTTTGTCTGAGCCCTGTTTTCGTTGGAATGTCTGCTCTGATCCCGCAGCTTAAGGGAAATAATGTGCCTTGCTACAGGGAAGCATGGCTCTTTTACCATTGCAACATACTCTGCAGAACAGCAATATAATGCAGAGTACATTATTACAGTGTTCACTACAAATGACATTAACTGTCATTGTTCTCTACTAGGGAAGGTTTCTGCCCTTCATGCAATTGTATATGTCTGAAATTAGGGCAACGATGATGCTTACATGCTGTTGTTGCACAAAAGGACTTATGCCTAGCCAGGGCACATCAAGGTCACGTTCTGCTTTTTTCTTTCTTGTTTTTTTTTCTGGCAGTATACATAGCGTGAACTTGGAACAGGGCACTAAAGGGCTTTACATATAAATCATACATTTTTACATGACAACTGTTCTGCAGGAAGAAATGCTTTGAGTGTGTAATCGAGGTATTGAAGCATATATTTTGTTAAATACCAAGGTTGTTAAAAATAAGTTGTGCGGGGAAAAAAAGTTTTGAGAGAAAGGCAAGGGCTTTACTTGGATATCCCGCTTTGATCTATGGAAAAACTGAAGATGGCCTATTTAAGCTAACCTTTGCAAATCCTCCCTTTGATAACCAGCCCACCATGAGAGAGAACAGACTTAAAAGGAAACAAATTATTTGAGAAGGGCATGGAAATATTCACCCTCAGATATAGCCAATGGAAATACACACCATTGACAAAGCTGACAGCCTGGGCTTGTTGTCTATGCAATGTAACTTGCTGTATTATATATCTGGGTGCAATGACAGAAGCCCCAAAATACTAGTCGGGAGGTCTACTATACAGAAGCGCATATTTTTAGCTCACATGTTTTAAGCCACATCCTTAATCTCCTTGCCAAGCCCCTTTGAGAGATCCACCATTTTTTTCATGCCACTTGAAGCCCTGCATAGGCCTTTCGTCATGGCCAGAGTTTTTTTCATGAAGCTTGCTACAGACAGTAACTTTCTACCTTTAATTTATTTGTTTCTGAGCATGATGAGCTGCTGTGGTAGACTTTTATGTTTATGGTAATGCAGCATTAGTCGTATCGTGTTGAAAATTTGTATAACACATCTGGCAGCCGGCGGTGCCGCAAATTGCTGGGGACTCTGTTTCAATTCTTTGAGGCTAGTCCTGTTAATTATTCTATGATTCTAACTCCTGTGACCTTTCACCACCTCACACTGCAGTGGAACTGAAAGTGCGAACATTTAGTTGTCCCTTGCCACCGCACACCTGGGCTCCCGCAGGTAGGGCCTTTCACTTCACAGTGTGGCCCGCACTGAAGTGGCCTCCCACTCCGTGTGCTGCCTGGTCAATACAATATGAACATTGCCTATTTTTCTCAGAAAGTAAACATAGGTCAAACGGTTGGTATATATATGGAAATGAGTGGCAAACTGTAAGGTACTACACAATAAACATCTTGGTAACCGTCAAAGTCATTTTATACTCATTATCTGATCTGATGAAACCTGTTACATATATTTCTTTTATTATATATTAAATATAACGTAATCACAAGTTACTTACCTTCGGTGACAATATATCTGTAAGAAACATTAGTAGTGATAGATTTGTTACCTTATAATTACCCCCAGGCGTCAGACTGGATCCAGAAAGGTTTTTCGTCAGCAGTACCACTGCGCGTCGGAGCTACTTAGATGCGCCCATGCGTGCTGACGTCAGTTCTGTACACGACTGTCCCGCCAGGAACGCTGAGCCATACAAGAAACTGACCACTGGTGCCATGAAAGTAGGACCCTGAAAGGGATGACCTTAACCCTAGAAATCAGTTCGCAGATTGGGGAGGGTGGGTGGGGCGGTAAAGAATCTATCACTACTAATGTTTCTTACAGATATATCGTTACCGAAGGTAAGTAACTTGTGTATCTGAAAGAAACACCTAGTGACATATTCCTTACCTTAGAACAGATACCCCAGCAATACCAACCCCGGTCGTGGGTCTGCGAACCAAGATCACACCAGAAAGTCCTGGAGAACAGAAGGACCAAAAAAGCTGTCTCTCCGGGCGTAGCTGTCCAGGCAGTAGTGCTTGATAAACGTGTGCAGCGAGGCCCACGTAGCTGCCTGACAGATGTCATGCAAAGGAACGCCGTGTCCCAAGGCAGTAGTGGCTGCCGTCGCCCTGGTAGAATGGGCGCGCAGTCCCACCGGAGGCTCCTTTTTAGCCAAGGAGTAACATGCCTTTATGTACACAACGACCCACCGAGAGATGGTCTGCTTGTGTACATCCCGACCTTTATTGGCACCCACGTAGCCAACAAAAAGCTGGTCATCCACCCGGAACTGTTGTGTGTGGTCCAGATAAAAAGAGAGCGCATGTTTTAGGTCCAGACGGTGGAGCCTCTCTTCCACTTTTGAGGGATGCGGAGGCGGAAAGAAAGTGGGCAAAGTGATGGCCTGCCCGATGTGAAAGACAGTTGATAGAGATCGTAGGTCACCCAACCAATAATTTCACCATATAGTTTTCGGGCCCATAAATTTCAGTTCAACCTATACATTAATCAGATGACCTACCAATTCTTCTACCAGTAACCCTGGTTCCTACCTATTTATTTCTATTGTACCTGACTTACCAATCCACCGTTGCAGGTACCTAAGATCCACAATGGATCAGGGAGCTAGCTGTAAAAGAAAGGCAGGCAAAATACAAAACCCAACTTATTTCTATTCCACATTAAATGATCACAGACAACTGGGAAGTTTTAAAAGTTTATCTAGAAATCAGGTTCGGAAATTAGCAAGTTTACAGTCAAAAGGCAATCAATAATCAAGATAACAAAAAGAACATAACCGTAGAGCAACAGTGTCAGGGCAACCATTTATGAGTCTTCAAGAAATTTATAACAAATGTGATATGCTAAATAGATTTCGGGATTGGATCATGAACTAGAGTTTTACTGTTTGGGAAAAATACTGCAAGGTATGGACTGGAAATCCTATACATCTATAGGAGGGGGAAAATTGGAACACGCTATAGTTCTAGTATCTTGCGCAAAATCAGATTTCAGGAGAAATTTATATACCACAGTTATGTTTCATAAACAGTATGGAGAGAAAATGTGTTCTAAAAGGTAGGGAAACATAGGAACATGCTAAGGAAAATATGCTGTATGACTTTTATAAACAGGTTGCGGAAAGCATGGAAAATTAACATATGCAAAGAAATGTCTTTATTAAAGCAAAGACAGAAATGTAGAAGATGCAGTGAAGAGTTTTCGCACTATATTTACCTAGAAAGGTGTGCAGACCAACCCTGGCCACGGATCAGTCAAGGACAGGAAATGCCCCAAGGAAGGACAGTCATCTATGG
Organism: Lissotriton helveticus; assembly: GCF_964261635.1. Classification (NCBI taxonomy): domain Eukaryota; kingdom Metazoa; phylum Chordata; class Amphibia; order Caudata; family Salamandridae; genus Lissotriton; species Lissotriton helveticus. Next base: position 746,542,266 of record NC_136071.1, on the reverse strand, counting down.
GACAGCAGGTGCAGAATGGACACCCCAGGACCGGACAGGATAACCAGATTAGAATCAGGACAGGACCACCAAGGCACGACCAGCACCCGCAGTTTGGAAGCAATGCCTGCGCTCCACCCTCTCTGCAGTTATCGGTCAGAACCCCGATTGGGTTAGCGAACTTCCCAGCAAAGTGCTCCGCCAGCACTTAAGGTTTAGTAAAACCTTTAAAGTCTAAGGTCAAATTCGGACAGAGTGCTCCGCAGCACTCTGTATTCAGTCACCTATTGAGTGCGTTGAGTCAGTGACAGGTCAGCTATTCAGACAAGTCGGACAATTTCTCTAGCTGAACCTAGGCTAGATATACTGTTTTCGGGTCAGTGTACCACCCCCCAATATTGCAAAGTGTCAGAATCCCCAATTTCGATTGGTCCCCACATAGGATAAGTTAACACACCAATCAGAACAGACTTCTTCAAGCTTAGTTTTGCATCTTAAGGACCCGACTAGTGAATTTGGGGTTCCCATGAGAGAATACACAGAATACAATAGGAAAGATTTCATTGTAACAATTTCAGTACATTCGAGTCCCTCTCGCTGGGTCAGAGGTGGCTGTCGCAGGAGCATCTTGACTTGTGGCTGCCAACTGGCTGGGTTCCACTTCTCAAGGCTACCTTCTCCCAGGCTGCGCGACATGCGCAGAAGGGACCTTCAAGATGGTTCTCGGCTCATTCAGACCCCCCCCATATCGCGGTACATGAAAAGTAAGCGAAAACAAATTAAAACATAGAAATAAATTAACTTACTACATATCATGATTTTGTACTTTAGGTTTCTCACTGTAAAAATATACTATGCGATTATAGATTAGTGCAACACACAATAACACGAGAGCATCTGCGCAAGCTTCACCATGTGAGTATTTCAGACAGCCATATTAGCGGCAAATACGCATGCGCACATTTTCCCACCACAACTGCGACTACGTCACGTCACATGAGTGTGACTAACGCATGCGCAGTAGTAAATTCCCAAGCGACGGCCATTTTAACACAAGGATTAATCGTATTAGTAAAACACATAAGCAAGCATCACTAAGATACATGTATACCCAAAAATAAAAGAAATTAGTAAGACATACAATTTTGGATTACAGAGTTATACATGAATCGAGGTTCATGATCTCAGCAAGTCGCGTAATGTGCGAAATCTTGCTTCATCAATCCCCTCTTTGATGATATTTACTATCATCACAACTTAATGAAACCAGATGCCAACTTTTCTCTCACTTTGTGCAGTTCAATTTCTGCCAACATCCTATTCAATTTCTCTTTCACATCTTTATTAGGGTGAGAATTTTTCACCCTTTTGTAAATCTGATTATTCAAGTCTTCCAATTCCAGTTCATCCACACTCCGTTTCACACCTCTCTTATTCACAGCGTATTTCTTTGTGTGTTTGCGACATTTGCAGCAGACAAATATGAGAAAAATGATGAAACCTATCACTCCAATTGGCATCAGTACCTTGAACAATAAACTTTTACCTAAATTAGCAAACCAATGACCTACATTGGAGAGACCATCGACAAGTCTCTTCCAGGCACTGTCAACCTCTAGTGGTTTGAGTTCCTTTTCCAAATTAGTAATGTTTTTCACATATCTTTTGATTTGTACACTTTTGTCCGGTATGTAAGTGCAACAATGTTGCGCCTTCAGCATCCGGCAGACTCCGCCCTCTTTTGCTAATAAGGTGTCAAGCGCAAGTCTGTTCTGCAAAACCATTGATCTGATCGCAACCATTTAGGTATTGACCAGCAGTAATCCATGAGCTGTTTCAGTAGACAGCACATCCACTATTGTGGATAATTAGCAAATTCTGTGTGTATTCAGAACCACTCCCACTCCAGGTATCAGTGCACTAAAAATACTACCCATTATTTCACCTACGCTTTCTCTTTTACTACGCACTAAGCCATTAGTGTTTTCATTGCTTCCAGCAATTTCTTTCACATGGTATATTTTCGGGAAAACAATGCCAAAGTAGCAGCTTCCATACCAGTGATCCGGCAATTTGAAATAAGCCTTGTTTCCACATATATAATAAATTCCGGGAAACACAGGTTCTGACCCATTTTTGAAACCCCAACCTCCAATTACCTTGTAATTGTGTTCACATTGACTGGAAACAATGAAAATGTTATTATAATAACTAGTCTTTTCGCGATGAAGACAGAGTTTCCCTTTCCTTTCGAAATCCAGCAACAAAGCAGGACCACTCCCTCCATTTGAGGTGCTTTCCATGTTTTCAGCCCATTTAGGAGTTTTCTGTCTCTTATCATTTGCCTTTCTTTGGAAACTCTCCCTTCTTTTCTCTGCCATGTTTAAAAACACCTTTTCTTGTTCATGTAATGAACAGGTCAAGTTATCTCTGTGTGCTTCATTTAAGTCTATGGTACCTATAGTCAGAAAGTATTCTCCCATATAACGTGTAGCGTCACTTTTAGTATGTACAGGATTCAAGTTTCCACGTATGGGAGGTTCAGAAAATATCACGTCTGAGTTAGAATAGTAGTACTGTAACGGTCCTCTTTTGTAAAATAAACTTGCTAAAATACTACAGGAAATTCCATAGGTCAAGGGTAGGTGATGGTAAGTCACGCCTTCAGCTACAGAAGTAGGTAGCTTCATGCAGACATAGCAGTCTTCTATTTCCATAGTTTCTACATAGTGCACTAAAAGATTAGCGAAAACATTTAACTGTGTCTGGGTTTTAACTCCATGATAAGGTAGTCCTTCCTCATCTGATGCTTCTAAGTCTCGTTTGGTTTGTCTGAGTGCCTTTTCACGTCTTTCTACACTTCGTGTTGTCAGTTCTTCAGTGTCAGTGGTCACAGTCTGAGTAGGGTCAATATTAGTATTTTTGCTCACCATATAAGGAATGAAAACTGTTAGTCCTATCCAAATTATTATCACTATAACTATGCTACATATACATACTCTGCAGCATGTTTTGCAACAACTGCGTCTAGGCCTTCCATTCACAACTGAATCAGGCATTTTCGTTCAGAAGAAGATTTCTCAACCCCTCTTTGTAACTCTGCACAGGTAGCTTACCCTGCACAACTTCAGGTTGGTTCGTCTTCCTCGGCAGAATAATCAGCTGTCTGTTCTTCGTCACTTTCGTCAGTAATATCAAGATCTTCGAATTCTTCTAACACTAGATATGTCCATTCAGGATCTTGATATTTTTCGTTCAGTCTTTTTATTCGGTCACTCCGTCTTTTGGAGCTTTCTCCAGCTTGTTCGATAACACGGGGACTTTTCCTTCTTTCTGCAAGTTTTTCTTCTACTGTTTTTATTCTCAGTCTCAGTTTCTTAATATATCCTGGTTCAATATTTTTCTTTTTCTTGAGTCTTTTAGCTGGCACTGCGATTTGGCTTTCTTCTAATACTCTTTTATTTTCATTTGTTTGTGGCACTTCTATCTCTGTCTCTTCCCTTCCTGTCTGACTAGTTCCAGGTCTTGTATCTATTTCTTCTGCCTGGTTACTAAGCTGGCCTGGTTCAGGAGAATTTTTGTTTTGACTTTCGAATGTCTCTATTTCTGAGTCCTGAACACGTTCTTCTATTTCTATCTGATCCTGTTCAAGCACTTCGATCTCTTGATTTTCTTCTGCTCGAACTTTAGTACTAGTTCTAGTCTGTCCCTTTTCAGTTTCAGGAGTTTGTGGAGGTGTATCAATCACCTGCTCTGTCCCTGTCTGACCTTCTCCTTCTTCCTCAGATTTGACGTGAATCTCAATATTCTGAGGCTCTTCGCCTGTGCCTACCTCTTCCTCTCTATTCCACTCTCTATCTTCGTAGGTTCGCTCTCTTGTTCTAATTGGGTCTTCGGTTAGGTCGATTATGGGTATCCAATCATCTTGGCTGGTGCTCGGTTGTTCGTCATCAGCTACTTCAGGACCAACGTCTGCAGACCCCTCAGCTGGACAACCTTCAGCGCCTTTTTTCTCGTCTGGAATCACCTTCTGTGTATGGCTGGCATGGATCCACTTGGGCACGCCTGCACACTTCACCGCTGTCGTGGTCACCAGTATTATTTGGCGTTTTTCTCCCCACCTCGGTGCAAGGCAACTCGAACGAGTATGTTTCTTTATTCTGACCCAATCGCCAGGGACCAATTTGTGGACTGGAGTCGTTGGATTGGCGACGACGTCTTCTCCAATCTGGCGAGAGATAGAACGCACTTGGTCACCCAGTTGCTTGCAGTACTCAAGTACCAAATCATCAGAAATGTTTAACAGTTTGTATCCTGGTACCCATGCTTGTCTCATCACTCTTCCCATCAGGATTTCATGGGGGCTCAGGCCTGTTTTTCGGTCTGGAATACTTCTGAGTCCCATCAGAACAAGAGGCAAGGCATTTATCCAGTTCATGCCAGTAGAATTACACATTTATGCTAATCTCGATTTTATAGTGCCGTTTATTTGCTCTACTACTCCAGAAGCCTCTGGACGATATGCACAGTGCAGTTTTTGTGTGATTCCGAATGCTTTACAGAGCTGATCGATTACTTCATTCTGAAAATGTTTACCTCTATCTGATTCAATAGTGACTGGAACCCCGAACCTAGGTATCAATTCTCGCAGTAACAATTTGGCTACTGTTATGGCATCACTCTGTTTGGTAGGGTAGGCTTCCACCCATTTTGAAAACAGGCAGACAATGACAAGGACATATATTTTTCCCTCACAACGAGGCATGGTGATGAAGTCAATTTGTATTCTCCCAAAGGGACCCCCTGATTTTCCAATTTTCCCCAGTTCAACTACTGTTCTTTTGCCAGCGTTGAACTGCTGACATGTCAAGCACCTTTGGCAGAGTGATTCTGCTACTTTCCTGAACTTCGGATTGTACCATGTTTGTTGGAAAACCAGAACCATGGCGTCCCTACCAGTGTGTGAATCTCCATGTATCAGTCTGGCCATAGAAGCAAGCAGATGTCTAGGCAACACAGGCATACCTTTTGAGCCCACAATGACACCATCCTCACTTCTTGGTCGACAACCAAGTTTCCTCCACTTCTCTTTCTCTTCCAATGACACAGCATGCTGCCAATCTCTCACCTCATCCCATGTAGGCACCTCTTCAAACACCATAAGTTGGCAGCTGTTTCCAGGTCCTCCCAGTTTGACATTTACAGACATGCGATTTATTGCACAATGTCTGGCCACTTCATCAGCAAAATTATTTCCCAATGATACATGGTCAAGGCCCTTTTTATGAGCAGCACATTTGACCACTGCCAATTCTTTCGGTAACTGTATGGCCTCCAGTAAATCTTGTACAACTTTCCCATTTCTAATGGGTGTACCTGATGAAGTAAAAAATTCCCTTTGTTGCCACAACTGGCCAAAGTCATGCACAACCCCATAACAGTACTGACTATCAGTATATACTGTTATTCTTTTGTTTTTCCCAATTTTGCAAGCTCTTATCAATCCAACCAATTTGGCTACTTGTGCAGACTTTATTCCATATAAACAGGATGCTTCTTTAATGCTGTTTAAAGTGACTACAGCATAGGCAGCACTTAGGCCCACTAGTTTGTGTCGTATACATGAGCCATCTACATACAGCTCTTCATCGTTAACAGGCAAAGGAGTTTCTTTAATGTCTGGGCGTGGTTTAGTACTGAATTCTGTCAGGTCAATGCAATCATGCTCGTTCTTCCCCCCGTCTTCTACAACCATTGAGTCAGGGAGTAAGGTGGCTGGATTCAGGATATTACACCTAGTAATGACTACATTTGCAGCACCCACGAGAATCCTCTCGTATTTAGTCAGCCGACTAGGGGTGAGATACTGAGTTTTAGTTCGGGTCAACAAAATCACAACTGCATGTGGAACATACACAGTTACAGGATGTCCCATTACAATGGATTCACTCTTTTCTAAACTCGTGCAGGTTGCAGCTACTGCTTTCAGACATCCAGGTAATCCAGCGGCTACTGGATCCAAAGTGGCAGAGAAATATGCCACTGGACGTCTAGTCAAACCATGCTCCTGAGTTAAAACTGACAATGCACAGTTGTCACGTGTGTCACAGAACAGTGCAAACTCCTTAGAATAGTCAGGCATCCCTAAAGCAGGGGCTGTACACAGGCAGTCTCGTAATTTAGTGAATGCTGTTAAGCTCTCATCATCCCATTCAACTGGGTCCTTTGCTCCTTTCTTTGTCATTTTTATCAAAGGCTTTGCCAAGACTGCAAATCCCACAATCCATTGCCTGCAGTAACCTACAACCCCAAGGAACATTCTGATCTCTTTCTGAGTACGGGGTAACTGCATCTTTTGAATTATTCTGACTCTCTCTGAAGTGACTTTTCTAATGCCTTTTTCGATCTGGTGCCCCAGATATTTCACTGACTTTGAACAGAACTGCAATTTTTCAGGGGCCACTTTATGTCCCTTTTCACCTAGGTGATTCAGCAAGGCAATGGTGTCAATCACACAATCTCTATGACTTTTAGACGCCACCAAGAGGTCGTCTATATATTGCACCAAAACAGACTTTCCAGGTAAGACTAAGGATTCGAGGCACTTTTTCAGGATGTGATTAAAGATAGAGGGGCTCTCTGTGTACCCCTGGGGGACATGATTCCAAACATACACGTGACTGTCGAAAGCAAATGAGAAAAGAAATTTGCTATCTGGATGCAATGGGATTGAAAAGAATGCATGACATAGGTCTATCACAGTGAACCACTCAGCATCCCAGGGAATCTGATACAAGATTACTGCTGGGTTCGGGACAATAGGACAACAAGGAACCACAATTTTGTTTACCTTTCTCAGGTCCTGCACTACTCTGTACTTGCCACTAGGTTTCTTGATTCCAATTATGGGAGAGTTACATGGGCTACTCATTACTTCTTGTATGATGTTTGCTTCTAGCAGTTTTTGTATTTCAATCGCAACTCCTGCTCTCACTTCGGCACTCATTTTATATGGCTTGGTATTGGGGTAAACTGCATTTTCTTTCATGGCTATTTGTATGGGGTCTACATTTGCCATCAATCCTACATCCTTTCCAGTAAAGTCCCATACTTCTGATTTCACTGTCTTTTGAAGTTCTTCGGGTAAGTCTTGTACAGTCATTCGTTTAATTTCTGAGTCAGATCTTATTAACATTAATTTATAGATGCCATCCTCGTCTGGGGTTTGAATTTCGACGCCTTTTGGTGTGCAAAAGATGGTGCAGTTCATTTTGCACAACAAATCACGTCCCAGTAAGTTTACTGGACTGGTATCACACACTACAAACCTATGCATTTCTTTAAAATTTCCTATTGTGATCTCCATGGGCTCGGTAACTGGGGTACTAATCAATTGATTAGACACACCCACTACTTGGATTGCTTCTCCCGAGAGGGGTAGGTTTGGAACGTCCGCTGTTCTCACAGTAGAACGGGTAGCACCAGTGTCCAATAGAAAGGTGACATCATTTCCATCAACCTTTCCTTCAATGTATGGCCCTGACTGGTCTACCGGCAAGGAGGCGCCAAGAACACACTCCTTGTCCTCCCCTCTCAGGCCTCGTCAGTATTGATCGTCACAGAAAAAGGTATCATTCAACAAAAACTGCGAAGTTGCTGCATTTCTATTTTCATCGCCTCCCCAGATCTCTATGTCATCACCCTGTGGTGATTTTCCCTTATAATTTGGCTTCGGCGCTCGGGGCAATTGACTTGCCTTTACCTGATGCTGAGTCTTTTTGGTTTTTCTTTCTGCGTCTGTGGAGTCAAATCAGGGGTTTGGGTATTATCATGCTGTAAATATGGACACTCGTCTCTCCAGTGCCCGATTTCTCCGCACTGGTGACAGGGAAATTTCTTTTTAGCTTCTTCTCTGCTCATTTTTACCTTGGGCTTCCCTCCACCCCCAGAACCTTGATTTTGGATATTCTTATTCATTTTACTTAATTGCATTTCCTGCTGCTCGGCTAATTTTACTTGTGCCCACATCACTTTCTCCTTCAAAGCCTTTCGTTTGTCTGCCATCTCCTCCTCGCAATACTTTGCGTATCGCAAAACTTCATCTATTTTTTTGGACTGCCAACAGATTTTATTGTCTTTGATCCACTGGCAAATTTCAGGTCTTAAACCGTTTACAAACCTGTAAATGAAGTGGGTCATGTCCTTCATCTCGATGTTGTGTATACCACTGTCCGTTTTAAACACCTGTAACAATCTTTCATAAAAGGAGTGCACAGTCTTATCCCTTTCCTGCGTGGTTCTATCTATCTTTGTCCACTCAGTTTCCTTCGCAGGCACCTTTTGCTTTAGGTGTAAAATCACCTGATCATATTTTTTCATTACTTCATCAGAGGGTGCTCCTGTGTTAGGATCCCTCGTGTATTCCTCACTAGGCCAAGCTATGGCGATCTTACACTCGGTCCATAGATCTACAGGAACAACTATATTAAAGAACCCATCCAAATCTTTCCACAGGCATTTCTGTACCTTTACAAACCTTTCCACCTGCCGGTACCAATCCGCAGGTTTCTCTCGTAATTTTGGGAAATCATTTGTAAAGGACACAATATCCTGTCTGGACCATGGAAAATGCATGTATTTTCCACCTGGTACTTCCCGCATAGGACATAACTGCTCTGGTTTATCAGCTTCTTTTAGCATGAACTGAGGAGTCACTTGTTTGGATCTAGCCTCATCTTTCTTTTTGGCCCACCTGGCTTTCCATCTGTCCACATCTCCCCATTTCTGTAATACTGTCAATAATTCTTTGACCTGTGCCTTTTTCCCTGACATGTTCAGGTTTTCCAGATCCTTGTCTGAGAAATCTGCTCTGTACGGTTTTTGCAAAGGTTTTGATTTCGAGATATCTATTCCCATACTAGCTGCAGTGTCAGTTAGTTTTTCATGGAGTACTCTGGCATTTCGAGTAAGGCTCTTGCAGATAAACAACAGCTCTTCTTCCGAGTAGGTATTTAGTCTGTCTAATCCTACATTTCCTGCCATAAGTTCTTCTATTTCTACTCTCAGTTTGTAGAGATCTAGAGGTTTCGACTGAAGAGTTTGTTTTTCTAATTCTCGACTCCATCTCTCAATTTCTTCAGGAGTTACTACCGTGACGCTCTTAGTACCTGAAGCTGATTCCATTTGAATCTCCCTCGTATTGAAAGGATTATGTCTTTTCTGCATCCTTTTTCTTGTTTCCCTAATGGGCAGATCCATTAGCGAAACTTCAGACTCACACTCACTTGTTAAGTCATCTACAATTAAGGGCTCTGATCTCGGTTGGGCTACAACTGGGGTAATAACTGGAGTTCTTGGACTTCCCTGTCGGTCCCCATACAATGGAACCACTGGTCCAATAGTAACCGGGATTGTTAAGGACTCAGGACTCGCATTTAACTGGGAAATCTTCTGAATTATTTCAGCTCTCTGCTTAACTAGTGCCTTTCGTTCTCTGTCCTCCAATATCCTTTCGACTGAATTGTCATGTAACACTTGTGGGGTTAAAGTTGGAGCACAACTCGGGGCAGTGGGATGTGTCTCTCTGGGTCCTTCACCATAACTAGGTCTTGGGTGCAAAGTACCTGTGCCTAGGGATCTTGGTTCTTCCTCATATAGAGGGTTTAGGAACGGCATTCCTGAACTGGATGGTCTTGCCTCACCTTCGTAGGGAGATTTGGGAAAACAGTCTCTTTCGCGCGTGTATCTCGTTTCCCCAACCAGCGGGTATTCTAGGATAACTATCTCTAGCATCTATGGGTCCTAAACTCTCGGTATAGGGAGGTATATGACAACTCCCTCCTACACTTGCGGATCTGGCCTCTTCCTGGGGCGGAGGTCTTCGAGAATTATCCCCTTCTCTAGAAGGTCGGTGTCCTTCATTATAAGGAGGTGGACTTCTCATAAACATGTCATCTAACAATTCGTCATCCGATTCTCCAATGGGCACCCAATGTTTGCATTTCTCTGTTTTCTTTTCCCCCCCAGGAGGACCACCCGTTGGCATCATTGGAAACAGTCCCTCTACAATCATATTCTGTCTCCACTGCTTCATCTTTTTGTCTCGGGTCTCTTGCTTCAATTTCGGATAAAATTTTGTAAGCCCTTTATCCATTCGGGGCTTGTCCCTTTCAAAAGCCTTGATTTCCCATTCCTCTAGTGCTTTGTACTGCGTTAATCTAGGTCTGGGATGTAAATCATTCATTCGGGTTCTCAAATTAAATAGAATCCTGCCGTTAAATGTACCTTCTAACGGAAAAGCCAATACTCCGTCATCTTTCGTGTATTCTGCCCAATTTTCCAACCATACACACGAGTGGTACCCTTTATCAAACATCATAAAAGACGCGGGAGTATTAGGTGGTGGAATGACAACACCTTCTCTGGTTCTAATTGGTTTGTCTTTTTTGAAATAATTCTTCACTTTGTTCACCAGGGACAATTTTCTCTATTTTCCGTACATAATGCTAGAGTTATGACCTTTCCACTGATCGTTTTCAAATCCTAAATGTCTCGGATCTGGTCTAGTATGCGGTATGCCACATATAATTTCCTTCAAGCTGGCTCTTTGTTTACAAAATCACTTCCAATCTAAATGCGTCTCTTATTTTCCGTGCAACCAATGAAATGCACGAATTCAAATAGTCTCGACCAATGGGTGCGCGACCTTTCGCGAGACAAGTTCTCACGCTTCGGCACTCACCCCTCCTTTACAATTTTGGCTCCGCTACACACCCGCTGCATCTACCAATCCCAGCGCGGCACAGAGTGACGTCAGAGCAGCTCCGCAACTGACTCCCTCCTTCACAAGGTAACCGAAACTTAATTTCTCTCTAAACTGCTTGTGCTTGGTTATTTAACAACGAATATACATTCGCCACTGTACTCAAGTGTCTAGACAGGAAAGAATTGTTTCATTGCAAGTAAACTCCTTCTGTCTACTTTTCACACGCTACGGACAGATCTCTTCTGCCTGCCCTTCACTCAAGCATTAGGGAACCTGCTACTTCTTTCGACTCATCCACTTCTTATCGGGATATATTCCAAGCCCAAAGTTTCACCAGCGAACCCTTTTGCTATCATTCAAGCCTCGATGAACCTGCTACTCCTTCCGCTGTGACCCTTACTAGGTTATATCACGATAGAAGTGTTGCCAGTGGTCTCGTAGGTATCATTTATTCAAACATACATTCAGAAAAAACCCTAGTTAGTGCTTCCAGTTCTGCCTAACCTGCACCAACTTTCCTGGAGTCAGTGACCTCAAAACAAGTGGATTCTTTTCACCACTCGCTATTCAATTCCCCGGGGATTCCCAACAACAAAAAACACTTAACTTACAAATGTGTTAATACATATATCAGTACAATAATAGGAAAAACAATTTAAAACATTTCATAATTTTTCAAAGCAAACATTTTACGTGAGTGATCAATTCATGCAAATTGTTTTGCTTCCATAGCAGCATAAACACAACCAAAAAAAAACCTTTTAGCAGCATCCAACCTATCTAGCTTAACTAGTCCTTCCTAACTTTAACTAGTCCCTAACCATCACCTCTGCTACCAGAAAATTACTGATAGAGATCGTAGGTCACCCAACCAATAATTTCACCATATAGTTTTCGGGCCCATAAATTTCAGTTCAACCTATACATTAATCAGATGACCTACCAATTCTTCTACCAGTAACCCTGGTTCCTACCTATTTATTTCTATTGTACCTGACTTACCAATCCACCGTTGCAGGTACCTAAGATCCACAATGGATCAGGGAGCTAGCTGTAAAAGAAAGGCAGGCAAAATACAAAACCCAACTTATTTCTATTCCACATTAAATGATCACAGACAACTGGGAAGTTTTAAAAGTTTATCTAGAAATCAGGTTCGGAAATTAGCAAGTTTACAGTCAAAAGGCAATCAATAATCAAGATAACAAAAAGAACATAACCGTAGAGGAACAGTGTCAGGGCAACCATTTATGAGTCTTCAAGAAATTTATAACAAATGTGATATGCTAAATAGATTTCGGGATTGGATCATGAACTAGAGTTTTACTGTTTGGGAAAAATACTGCAAGGTATGGACTGGAAATCCTATACATCTATAGGAGGGGGAAAATTGGAACACGCTATAGTTCTAGTATCTTGCGCAAAATCAGATTTCAGGAGAAACTTATATACCACAGTTATGTTTCATAAACAGTATGGAGAGAAAATGTGTTCTAAAAGGTAGGGAAACATAGGAACATGCTAAGGAAAATATGCTGTATGACTTTTATAAACAGGTTGCGGAAAGCATGGAAAATTAACATATGCAAAGAAATGTCTTTATTAAAGCAAAGACAGAAATGTAGAAGATGCAGTGAAGAGTTTTCGCACTATATTTACCTAGAAAAGTGTGCAGACCAACCCTGGCCACGGATCAGTCAAGGACAGGAAATACCCCAAGGAAGGACAGTCATCTATGGGACAGCAGGTGCAGAATGGACACCCCAGGACCGGACAGGATAACCAGATTAGAATCAGGACAGGACCACCAAGGCACGACCAGCACCCGCAGTTTGGAAGCAACGCCTGCGCTCCACCCTCTCTGCAGTTATCGGTCAGAACCCCGATTGGGTTAGCGAACTTCCCAGCAAAGTGCTCCGCCAGCACTTAAGGTTTAGTAAAACCTTTAAAGTCTAAGGTCAAATTCGGACAGAGTGCTCCGCAGCGCTCTGTTTTCAGTCACCTATTGAGTGCGTTGTGTCAGTGACAGGTCAGCTATTCAGACAAGTCGGACAATTTCTCTAGCTGAACCTAGGCTAGATATACTGTTTTCGGGTCAGTGTACCACCCCCCAATGTTGCAAAGTGTCAGAATCCCCAATTTCGATTGGTCCCCACATAGGATAGGTTAACACACCAATCAGAACAGACTTCTTCAAGCTTAGTTTTGCATCTTAAGGACCCGCCTAGTGAATTTGGGGTTCCCATGAGAGAACACACAGAATACAATAGGAAAGATTTCATTGTAACAATTTCAGTACATTCGAGTCCCTCTCACTGGGTCAGAGGTGGCTTTAGCAGGAGCATCTTTACTTGTGGCTGCCAACTGGCTGGGTTCCACTTCTCAAGGCTACCTTCTCCCAGGCTGCGCGACATGCGCAGAAGGGACCTTCAAGATGGTTCTCGGCTCATTCAGACCCCCCATATCGCGGTACATGAAAAGTAAGCGAAAACAAATTAAAACATAGAAATAAATGAACTTACTACATATCATGATTTTGTACTTTAGGTTTCTCACTGTAAAAATATACTATGCGATTATAGATTAGTGCAACACACAATAACACGAGAGCATCTGCGCAAGCTACACCATGTGAGTATTTCAGACAGCCATATTAGCGGCAAATACGCATGCGCACGTCACGTGAGTGTGACTAACGCATGCGCAGTAGTAAATTCCCAAGCGACGGCCATTTTAACACAAGGATTAATCGTATTAGTAAAACACATAAGCAAGCATCACTAAGATACATGTATACCCAAAAATAAAAGAAATTAGTAAGACATACAATTTTGTATTACAGAGTTATACATAAATCGAGGTTCTTGATCTCAGCAAGTCGCGTAATGTGCGAAATCTTGCTTCATCACAGTGACAACCTTTGTTAGAAAAGAAGGAGGAGTCCTTAGAACAACTTTGTCCAGATGGACAGAGAGAAAAGGAGGTTTAGAAGAGAGAGCATGGAGCTCACCCACCCTTCTGGCAGAGGTGATAGCAACCAGGAAAGCAGTCTTTAGAGTGCGGAGCCGAAGAGGACAATTATGAAGTGGCTCAAAGGGAGCAAACATCAGAAAGGTAAGAACAAGGTTCAAGTCTCACTGAGGCATCATGAAAGGTACAGGAGGAAACATGTGTGTGTTGCCTTTCAAGAACCAATTTACAACGGGGGACTTGAAAAGGGAAGGCTGATCTGGAAGCCTTAGAAAGGCGGAAATAGCCAAGAGATATCCTTTGATAGAGCCCAGAGCATAGCCCTGCTGGGCCAAAGAGAGAAGGAAAAGAAGAACCTAGGGGATCCACAGCCTTCGAGGTGCACAATGCCACAAACTTATTCCACCGGCAGGCGTATACTGTCTTAGTGGAGGGACGCCTGGCTGCCAAAATAACATTACAGACTTCAGGAGACAAGTCGAAAGATGTCAACTGCCGCCGCTCAATCTCCACGCAAGGAGGTGGAGACTGGACGGGTTCGGGTGGAGGACCATCCCCTGCTGCTGCGACAGAAGATCCTCCTGAAGAGACTGACGGATCGGAGGATCGATGCTCATACTGAGTAGCTCAGGATACCATACTCTTCAAGCCCAGTCCGGTGCCACAAGGATGACTTGGAGCCGGTCGCGCCTAATCTTCTACAGCACTCTGGGAAGAAGTGGTATAGGCGGAAAGGCGTGCAATAGACCGCAGCTCCACTTGCGACGAAAAATGATCACCGATCGAGTGCCGCCTTGGAAATTCCAAAGTGCAGAACTGACGACATTGCGCGTTCTCTTCTGTGGTGAATAGATCTAACCAAGGCGCTCTCCAGTGACAAAAGAGACCATGCGCCATGTTCGAGTTCAGACGCCATTCGTGATCCATCATGCACCTGCGGCTGAGTTTGTCCCCCTTGGCGATCAAGGAACCTGTCAGGTGTTGACCCACCAGGGACATGCCCCAATGTTCCAGACAATCCTAGAGGCGCAGAGCCTCTTGGCAAAGGGTCCCCAACCCCACCGCCCTGTTTGTTGCAGTACCACATGGCGGTGGTGTTGTCGGTGAACACCTGCATTACCCTCCCCATGACAGAAGGAAGGAATTCCTTGAGTGCAAGCCGATCGTTCGACGCTCCAGCAGGTTGATGTGGAGCTGGGACTCCACCAGAGACCAGAGGCCTCTGATCTCCTCCTCCCCGATGTGGCCGCCCCAACCCAGAAGGACGTGCCAGTCACCACTGTGTATTCCGGTTGGGGAAGGGAGAGGGATCTGCCATTGACCCAATCGCGATTCGTGAGCCACCACTGCAACTGTCTTGCAGTGCCCTCCGAGATCTGGACGTGATCAGACAGGTTGTCTTGGTGCTGTGCCCACTGGAACTTCAGGTCCCACTGGTGTGCCCACATATGCCATCAGTTCAGATTAATTCAGAGACTCTGTCCATCACCACCCCTTGTTGTAAATATTTTTGTCCACCCTAAGCGTGGAAGGGTATACTCAGATGTGAGTCCCTTGCTCATTGCACCATCAGGATTCAAGCAAGCCGGGCCGAAGACGGCTGAAATGCCAGAAACCGGTCCCCGGAAGCTTGTTTCCTTCCCAGTGTAAGAATTGGCTTTTGTAGTCTGGTCTGCCCTGTTCCCATGATGCACTGGGCCAGGGACAGACTAATTTGCATACAGCCAGGTTCTGAAACTGGGATGGTGCAATGAGCTAAAAAACGGTGTTGGATTCAGCCCTGATCTCTTGACTGGGTGAGAGTATTCTGCTTAATTCAGAGACTCTGTCCATCACCACCCCTTGTTGTAAATATTTTTGTCCACCCTAAGCGTGGAAGGGTATACTCAGATGTGAGTCCCTTGCTCATTGCACCATCAGGATTCAAGCAAGCCGGGCCGAAGACGGCTGAAATGCCAGAAACCGGTCCCCGGAAGCTTGTTTCCTTCCCAGTGTAAGAATTGGCTTTTGTAGTCTGGTCTGCCCTGTTCCCATGATGCACTGGGCCAGGGACAGACTAATTTGCATACAGCCAGGTTCTGAAACTGGGATGGTGCAATGAGCTAAAAAACGGTGTTGGATTTAGCCCTGATCTCTTGACTGGGTGAGAGTATTCTGCTTAATTCAGAGACTCTGTCCATCACCACCCCTTGTTGTAAATATTTTTGTCCACCCTAAGCGTGGAAGGGTATACTCAGATGTGAGTCCCTTGCTCATTGCACCATCAGGATTCAAGCAAGCCGGGCCGAAGACGGCTGAAATGCCAGAAAACGGTCCCCGGAAGCTTGTTTCCTTCCCAGTGTAAGAATTGGCTTTTGTAGTCTGGTCTGCTCTGTTCCCATGATGCACTGGGCCAGGGACAGACTAATTTGCATACAGCCAGGTTCTGAAACTGGGATGGTGCAATGAGCTAAAAAACGGTGTTGGATTTAGCCCTGATCTCTTGACTGGGTGAGAGTATTCTGCTTAATTCAGAGACTCTGTCCATCACCACCCCTTGTTGTAAATATTTTTGTCCACCCTAAGCGTGGAAGGGTATACTCGGATGTGAGTCCCTTGCTCATTGCACCATCAGGATTCAAGCAAGCCGGGCCGAAGACGGCTGAAATGCCAGAAACCGGTCCCCGGAAGCTTGTTTCCTTCCCAGTGTAAGAATTGGCTTTTGTAGTCTGGTCTGCCCTGTTCCCATGATGCACTGAGCCAGGGACAGACTAATTTGCATACAGCCAGGTTCTGAAACTGGGATGGTGCAATGAGCTAAAAAACGGTGTTGGATTCAGCCCTGATCTCTTGACTGGGTGAGAGTATTCTGCTTAATTCAGAGACTCTGTCCATCACCACCCCTTGTTGTAAATATTTTTGTCCACCCTAAGCGTGGAAGGGTATACTCAGATGTGAGTCCCTTGCTCATTGCACCATCAGGATTCAAGCAAGCCGGGCCGAAGACGGCTGAAATGCCAGAAACCGGTCCCCGGAAGCTTGTTTCCTTCCCAGTGTAAGAATTGGCTTTTGTAGTCTGGTCTGCCCTGTTCCCATGATGCACTGGGCCAGGGACAGACTAATTTGCATACAGCCAGGTTCTGAAACTGGGATGGTGCAATGAGCTAAAAAACGGTGTTGGATTTAGCCCTGATCTCTTGACTGGGTGAGAGTATTCTGCTTAATTCAGAGACTCTGTCCATCACCACCCCTTGTTGTAAATATTTTTGTCCACCCTAAGCGTGGAAGGGTATACTCAGATGTGAGTCCCTTGCTCATTGCACCATCAGGATTCAAGCAAGCCGGGCCGAAGACGGCTGAAATGCCAGAAACCGGTCCCCGGAAGCTTGTTTCCTTCCCAGTGTAAGAATTGGCTTTTGTAGTCTGGTCTGCCCTGTTCCCATGATGCACTGGGCCAGGGACAGACTAATTTGCATACAGCCAGGTTCTGAAACTGGGATGGTGCAATGAGCTAAAAAACGGTGTTGGATTTAGCCCTGATCTCTTGACTGGGTGAGAGTATTCTGCTTAATTCAGAGACTCTGTCCATCACCACCCCTTGTTGTAAATACATATGCCATCTGGCATAATTCATCAGCAGGATGCAGGAGGTCATCAGACCCACCAGTCGAAGCGTCATCCTGACCAAAACCCGGGATAGAGGCTGAAAGATCGGAATCATAGCTTGAATGTCCCGGAAAAAAACCCGAAACTGCGCCGAGTCCAGAACCGCACCGATGAAAAGGACCTTCTGGGAGGGAATCAGGCGCGACTTCGGCACAGGAGGTCGGGAGTAGTCTGGAGGTAGGAGACAACTGCCTGGGGGGAGCCCGCCTTCAGCAGCCAGTCATCCAGATACGGGAAGACTGACACCCCTGATCTGCGCAGATGAGCTGTGACCACCGCCATCACCTTCGTGAACACCCGAGGGGCGCTGGTAAGGCCAAAGGGGAGCACAGTGAACTGAAAGTGCTTGTGGCCTACCGTGAATCACAGGTAACGTCAGTGTGCCGGTAGGATGGGGATATGAAAATAGGCGTCCTGCAAGTCCAACGCCACCATCCAGTCTTGCGGATCTAGGGCAGACAAGACCTGAGCAAGCGTGAGCATCTTGAACTTCTCTTTGCGGAGGAAGCGATTAACGTTCTGAATGTCTAAGATAGGACGCAGGCCCTTGTCCTCCTTCAGAACCAGAAAGTAGTGGGAATAACAATCACAACCTACTTCTGGCGTTGAAACGCACTTGATGGCCCCTTGGCCAAGAGGGCCGCAACTTCCTGCTGGAGAAGCATCAAGTGATCCCCCGATATGCGGTGGTACTGAGGTGGCATGGCTGGAGGGGTTGCTTCGAAGGGAGGGAGTAGCCCCTTCGGACAATTTGCAGCACCCACTTGTCCGAAGTGATGTTGCGCCAGTGGTGGAGATGATGCCATATTCATTCACCCACTGGCATCTGATGGGCCTGAAAGACCGGACTAGGAGGGCTTGGAAGTGGATGCTGCGGGGGTGGAGGTGGACTGGCCCACCCGTTGGCCCCCTGAATCGCCTCGACGGTTCCCTCGTCCGCAGCCACGCTGAGGTTGTTGCCGCTGAGGCCTGTGGCTCTGCAAACACTGTGGGCGCCCCTACCGTGGCCATAAAAGGAACAAAAGGCAGAAGGCAGAGGAGGCAGAGCGGCCGACAGGCCCAAGGACTTGGCAGTAGCCCGGGAGTCTTTGAAGCGCTCCAACGCACTGTCAGCCTTGTTGCCAAAAAGGCGAATGCCATCAAAGGGCATGTCCATCAAGGTGTTCTGGACATCTCCTGAGAAGTCAGTAGTCCTCAACCAGGTGTGGCGCCGAAGCACCACCATTGTGGAAATCGACCTGCCCAGTGAATCGGACGTATCCAGCCCACAACGTATGGTAAACTTTGCTGCATCTCTACCGGCTGCAATCGCCTGGGAAAAGACTGTCTGGGCCTCCTCCGGACAGTTGCGCAGCACCTGCACACCAGTGTCCCACAGAGAGTGGGTATGACGGCCCAAGAGGCATGCGGTGTACACCGAACGCAGCCCTAAGCTGGCAGATGAAAACAGTTTCTTTCCAAACTGGTCCATCCTCTTGGATTCCCTATCCGGAGGTGCGGTAGGGAACGCGCTCTGGGAAGCCGAGGTTTGGACAACCAAGCTCTCAGGGGTGGGGTGTTGAGTAAGTAAGAGGGGGTCACCCGAAGCTGGGCGATGGCGTTGGGCCTCGTTCCTATCCACAGGAGCCCCTGTGTTGGGCCTGGACCAGGTACCCAAGAAAACGTCAGTCATGCTTCTTTAAAAGGCAGCAAGGGCTCCGAAGAGGTAGCCACCGGTTGGAGCACTTCTGTTAGGAGATTAGTCCTGACGGCCACCGTAGGGAGTTCGGCGAGGAGAGCCTCGGCTGCCCTACGCAACACCACAGCGTAGCTAGCTCCCTCTCCATAGCCACGGTGGGAGGAGTCAGCATGCCAGGGTCAGGCGAGGTGTCGAGACCACTGGCTTCCCCCGAATCCTCAACCCAGTCTGCATCGTAAGCACACTCCTGTGCCAGAGGGTCCTCAGACCCCTCCCACTCCTCCCCTTCCTCCGAAGTCTGTGAAGCAGGCTCAAAATAAGGAGGTCGGACATAGGGCACAAAAGGCCCCATCGACGTCGGTATCGGCATCGGGCGACGTTGATCCGACACCGTGTCCGGGTCAGGGCTGAACCTGGGGACGACGTTATCCCGAGGAGCGGGCAACGTCGGAAGCGGTGCCGGGGAGAACGACGCCGATGGAAGTGTCACGAGGTCAACCGGCGTCGACCGGGGACCAATATTGGTTCCCTGGGAAGCCTGCGGTGCGAGGGCTGGAGCCGGCAGCGGCACCGGGGACGGAACCGACGGAGATGGTAAGGCAGGACCCCCCGTGGAGCCTGAGGACCCACAGGCACACCGGCGGGCCAGACGGCCCAAAGAGTCGGGCCATGGTAGCAAGAAACTCTTGCCCCTGAGCTGGCGTAGCCCCTGCACCCTGGAAAGGGGGGCAGACTGGATGCGACAGCGCAGGCTCTGCCGGAGCCGCTGGGGTGGCACCTCCGTCACCCTCAGCCGCGTTGCGCGATGGGCGAGGGGAAGTCAAAGATTGACGATGCTTCTTCGACTTCTTCTTGGAATGCTTCGACTTACCTGACCCCGAGTGCGAAGTCTTAGATCCACAAGAATGATGATGATGGCTCAGTGACTGGTCCCTCGACCTCCCACGGGACCGGGACCTCGAGCGGCGCGTGGCCGACTGCCGGACTTCAAGCAACTTTCGGGACCGCTCTGGCAAAGTTTGTGGCGCCATGGCCCGGCAGTCGGGGCATGACTTTTTTGTTGTGATCGCGCCCCAGGCAATAGAGACACACGTGGTGTGGATTTGTCGCCGACATTATGTGGTGACAGTCGCCACAGTTCTTAAACCCTAAGACACCAGTAGTCGACCAACTCAAAAAGATGAGGTGAAAGGCCTTGAAAAACTCAGTCAAAAAATGAATGGGGGTACTAGCTCTTCCTGAAACTGCTCTTGCTGGTGTGGAAAAAGAAAGAACTGACGTCAGCGCGCGTGGGCGTGTCTAAGTAGCTCCGACGAGGTCATCCGGCCCCAAAAACGCCAATGACGCACGTGGAGCTGCACGATGCCGCCAACCTACTTTCCGGATCCAGTCTGACGCCTGGGGGTAATTCTAAGTTAAGGAATCTATCACTACGTGTTTCTTTCAGATTTGCATATACATGTGATTTTTCTAGGATTACATTTTAACAGAAGTGTGCTGCTTTCGTGGGCATTCTCCCACGGGCAGGATGACATATTGAACATTTTATAACATGCATATTTTCTGCTTCTACACATTTGCCAACTCCCCCCATACAGTGGCCAAAACACACACAGCCATTTTCTTTGTCAGGCATACTGCTACCACCAATTCATAAACTACAATGTCTGCTTGGTCATTCAATCTTGCTATATGTCTCACTCTGAGATCACGGAAGAGAACACATAGGCGCTGGTACAGGCAAAGCATTTCAGTGCTATTCGGTATCTCTCTGATGGTAAACTACGCCGCTGGATAAAGTCATGTTTTTTAGGTCTCAGCTCTAGATGGAGCACATGCGCTGTCTCAAACCGAGACATGCTGCATCTACTGGATGGGCTTTAGCCTGCCCCTGGGCTTCTTATTTGCTGCAACTATCGTCACTCTTCAATTCTATCCACATAATTCCAGAGCACACCATGCCACATATTTCCTGTGCACAACTTCACACCATGCCACATAATTCCACAACAAACAATTCCAATCTAACACATTTCTCTCTTGAACTACCATTAACCTTGTCATCACTTCCCTACACACCCACTGCTTCTCTTATCTCTCCCTCAGACTCCCATTACCCCCTCTCATCTTACAATACCGCTAATCTCTCTCATCCTTCCCTCAAACTCCCTGTCTTCCCTCTATACTGCCTGCTCACACCCGCTACCTTTCTGTACCTCCTCACGCTCTGCACTGGTCCACCTCTCGCCTCCCCCCATGTGTGCCCCTTCCACTTGTATCTCTATATCTCTCTATAACTCTCTCACTTCTCTTTCTTGCTCTCTCATGCACTCTTCCCACCTCTCTCATACAGTTCACTTGAGTTCTCAAGCAGTTTCCTTACCATGCCTTTTCACAAATTGCTGTCTCTCAAACCCACACTCTCCACTTATTCTTCAGGTGTTTCACTTTTCTGCATACACATGTGCTCCCTCTTTATGCATCTGTGGCCTGCTCTCCCTTTCTTTCTCACATACTCTTTCTGCTCCTCTATCTCAAATTTCTGTCCCTCATACCCACAATCTCCTCTTATTCTTCAGCTGTTTTCTGCATACCATGTGCTACCTCCTTATGCATCTGTGGCCGGCTCTCCCCTTCTTTCTCACATACTCTATCCACTCCTCTATCTCAAATTCAATCACCACTGCCTGCACAAACTACTATCCATCTCTATCATCCATTTATATCTATTCTGTGCAGCTCTCACCCCTATCTATTTACCATGCCACGTATTTCGACTACACAAATACACCACACAATACCACCACACACAACTTTACAACTAACAACTTGAATACAACCCATATAATTCGACTCCACACCACATACATCCACTACACTCCAAACCAAAAAACATAAATAAATAAAAGACATTGTAATTTACAACGTCAATAGCTCTAACTCTTGCAAATCCAAGACCTTTTGTAAAATCATGCAATCTAATAACTTTGAAGGTCTCCGCTCATTGACTGGGGGGATAACAAGGGTGATTAAGATGATTAGTGGCTAACAAAAGCAAGACAATGAAAGGTTCAGATTAGATGATTAGTTTAGATAAATGCAACAGCGTCAAAAAAGGCAGAGGAAAGGTGTCTACCGCAACCAATAGTTGTCGAACCAGAAACATGTAATATGATTCTCTTAGATTATGTCAGTGACAACAGCAGTCCCAGCTCTAGCTAGATACTCTAACACTCTACACTGGTATTGCATGTATGTATGCATAAATATTTCTATAATCTGAACTTCAGAAATATTGGAGTGTTGATGGATGGACCAGCCTGTTCGGGCAGGGCAGTGGAAGCATGTACTAAACCGACCTGGCAGCCATACAGCTCAGCATATTGAGGGATTTCTGCCAGCCAGAAAATCCCATGCTAGTTTGTAGGACATGAGTCAATATTATTAAAAGTTGTGGAAAAGTCCATCTGGCACAACTGCAGGGTCAGCTTTGACAGTGAATTGAACAGATTGGTGGAGTTTCATTGCTGCAATGTCACCCTTGTTCAAGAGCAGTTATTGTGCAAGAGGAAATTCTTGTTTATTTTTCCTGTAGCTGGATAGTAATTTATTTTCTTTAAAGATTCTTTTTATTGAGTTTTCAACACATTTAGGATTACAATACTGTATCACTGAACTGGCCTCCATCCCATGCTCCCCTTGCTAAACATCACATTTACTTCTGGAATACCATCAAGTAGACTTCAGTTAAGTCTGCTGCTACCCATCCGGTGCACTAGAGATGGATATGTGCCATGGACAACTGTGCACTTACCACCAAGAACCTCCTATGGGTGGCCAGATCTGGGTGTTTTGTGCTGCACTTTCCACTGTTCCCAGATTCTATCATACTTTTGTGATCACCCTCTGGATCTATACACTGCTTCCTCAGCTAAAAAGCAGTTATACGATCCCTCTTGGCACTTTGAGATTGGGGGGACCCCTGCATCTCCAATGACCTGCTTTGTGACGTTCAGCTAAAACACAACCAATCCCAATCATCGGTTTTTGTCCCCTTACCCGTCCCATCCCAGGAATACTTCCATGATAGCCAATATGGAATTGTGTTCTATCAGAAATCGGCATACCATTTCTAGGTTAGGGTAAAGGAGGATCCAAGACACCTGAATCACCCGGCATTTCAATACTACATGCATGAAGGAACTTCTGGCCTGTCAACAACGGAAATATTCAGGGCCACTGTTCCTGCCCATCCTCCATAGCCTGTCAGGGGTTTAATATATTCGGTGAAAGTATTTAACCTGATCTAATCTCAGGCGAGACAATATTACCAATTCTTGTGCTACCATTTTTTGCCTCAATCCATTTGTCATCGTCCAAGGGCTGCAGGTCTGACTCCCATCTTTCCTTCAATTTGTTTAGCAGGTCTGGGACATTTAGCACCAGAATTTTGTGTAAGCAAGATCTGCCCTTCCTACCAATAGCTAACATCATGAGTCAGATTTCTAATGGGCTGTACTCTAGTGAGCGCTGTTATGTGGGCTGTGTGCCTAATCAGTGCATGTCAGCGCTGTAAGTAAAGAACCAACTGAGATCTCTGGAAATCCTATTTAGCTTCAAGTTGGTCATAGAACATCATATGGTATGTCTTCCAGACATCTCCCAAGTTACAGATCCCCAACTTATCTCAGTACCCTGGAGCCCTACCATTTCCGTTAGGCATGTACCCATGCACAACAGCTTCTTCCTAGTGGGCAACCTCCAGTTAAACAATGGAATGGCTGGAATTGCTAGAATGGCTGGATGAGTTGGCAGGAGAAACTCCTCATACAGGCAAAACCCTGGTGCTTGCCCGGTAAAGGGAGTTTGCTTGAGTATCGTAGCTGGGTCCACCCGGTCCCCAAAGATCCAGTCACTAACCGCCAGCAGCTGAGCTGCCCAGTATTATAGTCTGATGTCTACTGCCTCTAGTCCACCATCATAAATGTTTGAATGCATTTCTTATGGGAAATTCACGGCACCGATACTTCCTACTTGTAGCTATTGATGTTGGTCTGTAGGGCGGTAAACCAATGGGTAAGGATTTTCTGGGGGTAGTGTGGCAAAACATACAACAGCTGTGGCAATACCGCCATTTTGAAGAGGGCTATCTGTACACCCTCATCATGGAAGGAAGCAACAGTGGTCCCAGTATTTAATGAAAGTCGCAAAAAGTGACCCGGCATGCCATAGCCTCATTTCATTGATATATGGCACGGATACGGTTTTGGGTAGAGTCCTCCTTGCATGCTTGAAAGATTGGGCATCAGAAAATTGGATTATTTCCAATACTCAATATGGTTTTAGGAGAGGGCGGGGTACAACGGAACAATGTCTTAATTTATCTCTAATCATTAATAAGCACAGAAGATCCTTGAAGAGTTCTATACATCTGGCCTGCATGTACCTATCTAGCGCTTTTGACACTGTCAACCGAGATAAATGATGGGCTATGTTGGAATGTATGGGTGTGGAAAAAGCGTTAGTAACCCTACTCCGCAGGCGTCCCTCCGTTACCACAGTCATAGTAAGATATGGCAGTAAAGGGGAAAAAACACACCCAATTATTTCTACAGAGGGAGTCAAGCAAAGATGCATCCTATCCCCCTTCCTGTTTTTCATATACAAATGGGTTGGAGGCTTACTTATTAAGCAAGGAACTTGATTTTGCCAAAAATTGGCAATAAACCTGTCTTGCTTTTATCTTATGCAGATGAAATGGTTTTATTAGCAAGGACAGCTATGAGTTTGCAGAAATCTCTTGCTACTTTTACAGATTTTCTGACCTCGTTTGATTTAAAAGTACATTTTATTAAATCATATACAATGGTATGTGGACCTAAAGCCACTAAAACCAAAACATTTATTGTTTAGGGAAAGAAGATAGAAAAGGTCAGTAACTTCTCATACTTGGGCAATCTTTTTTGCAAACAGTTGAGCTGGGAACCTCATTTAACCTTAAGAACACAACAGCAGACAAGTAGAGCAATGGATGCACTATTCCATTTTTCTTGTAAGTTGGGGAATAAGCCTATGAAGGGACTAATTACCCTTTATAGCCAAATGTCTCTCTATTGCCAGGTATGGAGCTGAGATTTGGGGCTATGCTAAAAGCCAACAGCTTGTAGTAATCGAAAATAAATTCATGAAGAGGTTAATGAGGGTCCCGAAAAGTGTTCCTACCCTATTCTGCCACGCGGAACTTAACTAGTATTTATGGAAGACCATATAGGCAGTGCCCCTTTTCTCCTATGGTCTGAGAGATGGACCTCTGAGGATTTAATATTTTCATGTGATGTTATTAAATATTGTCAAAAATCTGATCTTTTAAAGTTCCCATGCTTTTATTATTTAGAGAGGAAATACAATGAGATTGGTCTGGAATACTTTATTCAAAACCCTGAAGGAATTCCCCTGAATGCCAAAGGAATTATCAAGGAGGCGTACTGTTAAGGGGCAATAGGCTTATTAGTTACCAACATGACAATATTGGAGTCCCCTGTTTGCTTCTTACCCCTGCACAGTTTTATCTATTTATTTCCACTAAGTCCCAGTTCTGATTTTATCTAAACATGTTCTGTTTATACACTGTGCACTTTTTTGCTGGCGTTTCCTCGCCAAGGAGGGTGGTCAAACAAGCTTATGATCTGCCCATGTGATAATGTCTCAGTTCAAAAAACTATGGATTTTATATTATTTTGCACATTGTATAAATCAGAGAGAACTAGATTTCTGCTTGCATTACTAAGAAATACTCACTCTTGCTCGTAATGATGGTTTTCATTTCTTACAGTCTCTGGCTACAGCTGAAATCTGTATTGTAGTAGCTAATTACATAAGAAACTCAGTTGCGATCAGAAAGCCTTATGAGTAAAATCTGTATAGAGATTTTACCTTTTTATTGTGAATCTTGTATGTATTGTATTTCAATCACCCTTTTTTTATACATGTTCTCACGTCTAAATAGCCTTCTTGTTTCCATTCTCTCTATCTACCAGCCCAAGGACATGATCAAAATGATGAAAAGCACTCTCAGGTTGTGCGAGTTCATACTTTCTAAATAGGGAGAGGTAAGATTTTGATGCTTTTTTTGTCAAGTTGAGTGAGAGTGTGAGTACTATCAGACTGAAAGGATCCTACAACAAACCATCACTAATCGATGGGGGCCACTGGAATGTAATGTAAATGTAGGGTGGATTTGTATAGTGCTGCTTGTCACCCGTGAAGGTCTCCAGACACTTCCATACAATTATGGGTTTACTGTACTTTCCAAACAATCCACCATATGCTATATAGTTTACAGTTTTGTACAAATACATTTTTGCTAGTTTAGAAGACTAAAAAATTACAAATGGTGCTGCGCCGTGGAAAACGTTAACTACTCACCTGAATTTATCACCCATGTGTTATACTGGTACTAAAGAGGCAACATTTTTGCGAGAACAGCAATAATATTTGATAAAACCTCAAAATATAATTGGCACAGAATGTACATTATGAGGCATAATTTTCACTGAGTTCCATAATTTGACCTTCCAAATGTGTCTCATGAATAACAATATTGTCGGATACTAATATCATTGACAAAAAAATCGAGAGACAAAATATCAAAAGGTAAGTATGTATAGATTTTCTGTACCTAATTCAACATATTTGTACCAAAAATACATATACAGATATCTTCATTTATTTGGAGTTAAAAATTGGAAATGTATACTTCCCTTTGTGCATTTACCCTTCGATATTTTGTCCTTCATTATTTTGTCCAGAATATGTCTGTGCCATGATATTCTTGTACCAGACATTCAAGAGTACAATCGGCCCTTCATAGTCTCATTATTCAGGAGCCATATCTAATATAAGGCCTTTGGTTAATGTTTTAAATTACATTACAGTAATGAGTGTTGAAAAGGAATGAAATACATGGGTTTTCAAGAGCCTAGGAAAATATGTAACCAACAATGGACATGGCGAGACTGAAGGATCACAGCCCATTGGTGCTGGAGGAGGAGCGATTTCGGGGTAGGGTTGTCTAAAGCACTCGTCATAATCAAAGAAACACCTTAATTTGGGGAAGATTTGTTGCAAAACCTTTTAGAAGAGAACTACTTTATCGATTCGAAGATTCATCATGTGAGAATAGAGCCAGCAAGAGCTTGGCTGTAATCCCCCTATGGTTGCTGTGTGATTGCCACTGAAGAGCAAAATAAGTCTGTAAATGTGGTTCAGATGCGAAGGGGGTCCCATGAGTAAGCATCGTAATCTGCCCCCTTGAGTCCGTCCAACACCGTCGCGGAAACATGGACAGACCGACCTCCGGTTGACAGTCCCGATCACCTAATTAATTTACGACGCAACCACGTATGGTGCTGTCGCAAACTTACATTTCCCAATGGGAGCATGTGTTGTGGCTATAAATCAGCTGTTTCACTTCGCAAAGGAGGGGCGTCTTCTCGCCCCAGTCAACTGCACTGCTAATCGCGCCAGCATGGCAATCATTTATGCTTAATTATAAACCAAATTTTCTTCATCATTTATCAAACTTAACCATCATGTTTATCTATTTTATATGCTGCAACTTTTTCTCCTTGAATCTGCCCTCGGGATTATGTGCCATTTTTCCATGTTTCTATTGTTCACGCTGTGTCCATCCGGACCTCTAGCAAAAACAAGACTGATGCAGGATTCGTCCAAGGCAGAGTTTTTATTAAAATACCCAATGCATTTCGGGCTATGTGTGCCCTTCGTCAGGGGTTACTCTAGAAAACAACAAATACAAAACAATGACCATTACTTATTTTTCCGGGTATATGTATGTACTATATGCTAATAGCCCATAATAATTTCATTTATTTTAAGACCTGTAGCCAAATAACTCTCATCTGCCCCCACAGTACATCCTCTCATTATACCATTACTACCATGAACCTATAAAACACCTTTTAGTTAGCCATTACTCCTTTCAAACCAGATCTCTTCCCTTTCTTTGTTGCTACCTTCGTGCTGACAATTGCATAGAAAGCTCTAATGAACCCTTTCCCTCCTCCCCTACATCCTCTTAAACTAGCTGTTCCATCATAAAGTTTTTATGTCCGCTGTTTCTCTCAATTAATTCATACACTTACAGGTCAGATACACTTTTGACATGTATTTACTTGCAGTTTACCAAACACTCCTTCCCTTTTCACTCCATTCCCTTCTCACTACCAAAATCCTCCTCAGTGCTCGCTCCGTACCTGCCATGAGTGTGCCTAAAAGCCTCCAATCCTGTTCTTCTTCCTGAGAAAGTGTGATTAATCGTCCCCTCTAACCCTGCCCTATTTAACCTCCTGCACTCCCCATCTGCTTCCTGGTTCACCATTTTCCCGCCATCTACGCTAGTTCCAGTAGTATTTCACAAGTCTAAATACTACTTCTCCCATAATGCACTAAAATTATCGATGCTGCTCATGTGCCAAGAATGATACATTACTAAATATTTCACAGCGAGAGTTAAATGACAACAATCATCATCTAAATACATTACTGAAATTGATCATCGTATATGCAATCTATTCTCATGTCTTCCAGTTCATTTTATCTTTTTACTGCTACATCGCCTTGTTACACGAATCCATGTTGTTGCTCCAATTTACAGGCTCGAGACAAGTTCATTCACGACCATTTAAATCCGTTTTTATCTTCCGGTGGGTGCAATCCACTAGCGGGCAGTCTTCATAACATGTAAATATAGGGGAGGTGGAAATGCACTCCAAGTATTCAATGTATTCAGCTTTATCCTTCTGTGTTTAAAGAGTGCGTGCAAAATTGACAAGGTATCCTGCCCACGTGACACCTGAGTGATTCACTTCGCAAAGGAGGGGCGTCTTCTCGCCCCAGTCAACTGCACTGCTAATCGCGCCAGCATGGCAATCATTTATGCTTAATTATAAACCAAATTTTCTTCATCATTTATCAAACTTAACCATCATGTTTATCTATTTTATATGCTGCAACTTTTTCTCCTTGAATCTGCCCTCGGGATTATGTGCCATTTTTCCATGTTTCTATTGTTCACGCTGTATCCATCCGGACCTCTAGCAAAAACAAGACTGATGCAGGATTCGTCCAAGGCAGAGTTTTTATTAAAATGCCCAATGCATTTCGGGCTATGTGTATAAATCAGCTGTAGCACAAGCACCCATAGGGAAATGGGAGGCTGTGTTCATCCCTGCAATGCGTGGCAGGCACCTCAAAGAGCCTGCCATACAGTGCAGGGATCAATGTACCCTCTCGGCCCCCAACCAGAGGCCGCAAACAGAAGGGACCCGGCTAGGGGCCCCCAAACATGCTTTCCAACAGGCTTTCCATGTCGGAAAGCCGGCATAGAACGTCTGCTGGAAACTGTGCATCATAATTAGGTCTCCTAGTTTTATTGTATTTATTTTTTTAACATTTCCTTCAGTATTTATCCATATTTATTTTTGGGCCATCTTATTGGTATTTATCCATATTTATTTTGTGTTGTGTAAACAGATAAGGTGATAACTCGTATATTTCTGCATTTTAATTAATGGATACATGTAGACTCATACTTCGATGCCTGTCAGCTTTTAGCACATTACACGCCCAAAAATATAAAAATAATAAACCCACCTTAAATAAATAGTGTAATAACCTATATACATGTTGAGATATGCATTAAATTAATTACATCTCGTTGAGTTTTGTAGCTCCCCTTGCTGTCATCATGTACAGCTACTGGCCTGAAAGTGATTAATTTCAGCATGATGAATTGATGGAGCGGTAATTTCTTCTGGTAGTTTCTCAATGCAAAACCCTCATGCTACCTCTAATTTACCGCTCAAAAGGTGTTGGGCCCTTCACACCATGTATTACCTTCAGGAGATTTTAAATAATCATGAACAGTAAAAACTGCAATTATTATTCAAGCCAATAACGAGAGTTGTTGAGTATTTTAAAGGGTTTTATTTTCTAGTCAAAAGTTAAGTTTTTCTCTGACCCTTTATTCATTAGTAAAATATCAATTAGGTTACAAAATTTGGAAAACAGGAAAAATATCAATAATACAGAACACATTACAGTCTGCATATAAGCATTACATGTGGTTATGAAAAATGTGGCGCAAAATTTCAGTCACAATTCTTAAAGAGTTTCTAAGAAAAATAGTCTTGCAAAGCTAATCAATAATTAAATAGTTGGCAAAAATCTCCCATAAAGAGAAATAAATGCATAAATCAAATAAATCTTTTTAGACCTAATTAATTAGTCAAAGCATAAACTTAAAGTTTAGCATCTAATTCTATCCTGATCCACTGCCCTCTCTGTCTGTCTGTGTCTAAAAGAGGAAAGCAGCCCCTCCTTCACAGGCCTCAAAGCAATGTGGCCTGAAGTGCCAAGATATGACGTGGAAGCAAGAAACCTCCCCCTGACTCTCCTCGGACGCACCTCCCCTTCAGCAATCTCCCGGGACGTTTCGCGTACCTAACCCATAGAAGCCAGCTGAGCTGAGAAAGCCAGCCCCCATCCAGAGAGGACAGTATTTATACCCTAATTATTGGCAGATTACACAAAGATGTAGCATCTTTCAGGAGAACCTTACGTGATTGGTCAGTCAAGATGGCATGAGTTCTCACTCCCCCTGACTCATTCTAAAAACCTGACTTCACCAGTTTTAACAAAAGAAGCGCAAATGACTTAATACATTTTATATGTTTGCAACATTTACTAGGAAAAATGTTTCATTCTAATTCATCCTTCCTTCCACAGCGTAGTCAGATGGACACTTTTAACTAACACTGGTACATTGGCAGAATCACAAGAAAGGATAGTTCAAGCTGTCCTTGACTCCTTTAGGAAAGCTGCCACAGTCTGCACATGCTCCCTTCTCATTAAATTGCAAGCCATAGCCTTGATGGATTCACAGGCAGCCATGTTTTGTGTAGGCCCCAAAAATAAAACAAACACAAAGATAATATTAATTTCATGTAAATCAGTCCATTATGTTTCCCACGTGCATTATTAATTCACACACATTATAAAAAGAGGTGTTATTAACTGAAAATGTTTATCAAAATATGCAACAAGTCAAAGTCTATTAAGACAGGAATAATAAATCTAGATTACATGGATGAGCTGGGAAGAGAGAAACACATTCTATTAATCTTCAAAGCTAAAAAGGCCACTTTTCTCTACACTGTAAACCACATGTTAATTCAGCAAAAGCATTTTCAGGCCTCACTTTCATGTTTTTCATGTGCCATGTTTTTAACCTGCTCCAAAATGTGCGTGGCAATTTAAATGCAGCCTGTCTGTAGCACAAAAATAAAACAATGCCTGACTGCAGATGAAATCTGCTCCATCAATCCACCCTTCTGATAATTCAAATCATAATAAAATGATTTATAATTCATCACACATATTTAATTTCACTAGTGACAGTATTTTTTTTCGTTTTTTTTTTTTTTTTTAAATTGCAAAAGCTGAGCATATAAGAATGTTACTTCTATTTCTAAGGCAAACACAAGTCTGGTCTGTAATCAGATCATATATAGCCACGCTCAATTGTTTTAGTGCAGAGTTCTGTAAGTAGCTTCTTGGAACAGTCTTCTTTAAAATAAGTAACTAAAATAATAAAAAAGAGAATTCAATAGGACAGTTTCAGCATTTCTTTGCTCATTGTCATCAGCTTGTCATTAGTATGGCTCATACTTTCCATGCAAATTGGACTACTTAGGTGCTGAGAAACTCTGACAGAGCACCATCAATCCTTTGCACTTTTTTCAACCAAGGCCTTTCACTCTTATTTTCACTTTGATCAGATTCAGATGTTTCACCACAGCATCTCTCAGATCAAAGCTGTTGCACCATCCATTATGCAGATCTTGTGTAGCAGCTGCAATCTGGTGAGAAACTGCACACTGTACATCAACCAGACCTACACAGCAATGGCTAGTGTTCTCCTCAGTGTTTTCCACAAGTGCATTTGCATATGCATTTTCAAGCCACTTTGGTGTTGCTGAAACACAGTCTTTTGCAAAAGGTAACTCAGTGCTGCCATTGTGTTGCTTTATTATGCTTGACACTTCAGGCAGATAGCTACAATCCATTCCTTGTCCAATCTGTTGTTCTGCACTCATTATCTTTGAGAGCCCATTATGATCTGATTTCAGAGAAACTGGCAATCTATACCTGGGCATCAGTCTTTTCAATAACACATTTGCCACTATGCAGTTGTCACTTTTCTCAAAAACAGTTCTGATACAACCCTGTTGTGCTGCTTCAAAAACATTTTCTTGAGCCTCTTTAAATTTAACTGTGAAGATTCCATAGAATTTACATGCTAACAGAACACAATTTTGTGCAACTGAATTAGCATTTCTCTCTTCCATGACAACAGTGACTCTCATTTCAGCAGATAAACTGCATGTGATGGTAAGGGCAATCAACTTCGAATTTTGGGCTGGGGTAATTACTAAAAGCCATGAAGCTTTGACAACATAATGCAAAAGGAGCACAGCAAGTGCTGCTTTTAATGTGTCACCTTTCAAACATGGGCCATCTATAAAATGGACATTGTTGGGCTGACTCAGACATTCATCATTAAAGTCTGAATTTGGCTTTATGCATATTTTCATGATATTTAGACACTCATATTCAGTTTCATCATAATCCAATTCATTTGCTGACATTTTTGTGAAGCTAGGGTCAAAGGTCATTGGGCAATACATCACAAACCTTTGAACACAGTCATCTTTTTCAATAGGCAATGAGAGAGCGCAGCCCTCCCTCTGACTGCAAATTAGTGTATTGTCTTTCAAATAAACTTTCATTCCTAGTGCTGGGGCGCAACATTCTTTCTCTTTCAACTCTGGGAATGCTTTTGTGCAATTGTTGTCGAATGGAAGCGGATCAGACACACCTGAGTGTGTCAGCCTCAGTAAAGGCTTAGCCACTAGGGAAAGGTTTAGTTACCACTCTCTACAGCAGCTAACCATTCCCAAAAATGTCCTGACTTCTTTCTGAATTTGAGGTGTATTCATCTTGGAAATTATTTCCACCTTCTCTGGTGACACCTTTCTACCTCCCTTTCCAATTTTGTGTCCCAGATATTCATCTTCTTTTTGACAGTACTCCTGGCTATTCTCATGCAATGGCACTGACATGAACTTTGCAAAAATCAATAAAAATAAGCCATTCTTCACCACATGGAATGTGAAAAAATATATTGGCTGGATTCGGTACCACAGGACAACATGGAAAAAATATGCTTTTAATCTCCTGCACTATTCTGTTCTTTTCATTTATTTTCTGTGAACCTGTGATCAGAAAGTTACACAAACTTCCAATCAATTCCATCAAAAATCCTTTTATTGGTAATATTCCTGCAACTGATTCTGTTCCTGAATACATGTCATCTGGTTCAAATTTTAATAAGACATGTTCTGCACATTTTATTAATCTGGCATCCTTCTCTGTGAACTCTCTTATTTCTGTGTTTATTATTTTTTCCAAAGCAGAAGGTAATTTTTCAACAGTCTTTTCTGAAAATAATGCTACAGCTGTCTCTTGTTGAGCCATTTTAAAATTTACATCCTCATCAGGAATCTGAAAAATAACATTATCTGGTGTACAGTAATCTGTGCTGCTTAGTTTGCAAAACAATTGTTTTTCTGCTAGGCCTGAGTCACAGACAACAGTTTTGCAATTTTTCTCAAATGGGCCTAATTTTGGTCCACATTCTTTTAAAATTGGGTTTGTAATTTCTCTGTTTAAAACTCCTGCAACTAAATCTGGACCTTCCACTGTCTTCACAATGGACTTGGTAAATTCAGAATTGTGATGGTTAAAACTCTCATTTTCAAACACAGTAACCTGTTGGACTGGGATCTGTTTTTGTCTCTGGAAATAATTCACATTTGCTCTGGACACCTTATTTAAATTAACTTTAGCATTTTCCATAGTTTGTGGGACCATCTGTGCTTGAAACATTCCTGCCATTGGTACCTGTTTCTGAACTGACATTTGCATTTGCTTAGCTGGCATATTTTGCATCTGCAATTCTCCATGTTTTTGTGCATCATGTTTAAATTTATTTTTCTTCTTCCAATGCTCAAATCTGTTATAAAGATGGCAAAAGGACACATTTTCCAGCAGTACAACATCCATACCTGAATTTGCACAAACCAAAACACCTTTACTTCTATCCTGTGTTCTTTTAATCTGTACCCAATCAACATCCTTTGCTGGCACTCTGCCCTTCAGGAAAGTAATCACTGCTATGTTTTTCTCCATTACAACAGAAAATGATGGTGCATTCATGCAAACCCTTTTCACTGTCTCCTCACATGGCCCTTGAACAACAACTTTAGATTCAAACCACAATTTAGTCAGCATGGCAATATAAAAGAACATTTCCAAATTAATGCACAACTCTTTCAATAGTTCATCAAATCCATCAACTTGTGGGTACCACAGCACAATCTTGTCTCTCAATTGTGGGAATGTGTTCAGAAATGCTGCAAGTTCACTTTTATTCTGTGGCATAGGAACATGCACTTCTCCCACCATTTCTCTCAATGAGTAAGCAAACGCTTCTCCCTCATTCTGCTTATTATTATTTTTCTCAATTATATCTGGTGGCTTCCTTTCCTTAGCCAGTTTCCTTGCTAGGTCTGGTGGTTTCTTTTTCTTCTCATGTTTTCTTGCCCAATTGTATCCTAATTGCTCAAGCCCATTGCATTAAAAAAAATATTTTATTTCTGCAATGTGCAATTGCATTCCTGAAGAACACATTTTCTCATTTGCTTCATCATCCATGTGTACCCTGAAACCTTTCTGAAATGGAAAACTTCCTGAAACATCATCTTCATATTTTTGAGCCAAATCTGTCAGTCCATTATGTGTAGTTAATGCACATGCAGCTGTTTCCTTACTCGGGGAAATTAATTCTTTTTCCTGACACTGGTTCACATTTTCATTATTTAAACAGCAGGGACAGTTAATTTCTTCATGTTCACATGTTGAATTTAAAACACTAAGCTGTCTCTCTTTTTCAGGGCCTGTGTTAATATGTTCTCCCATGTTCTCTATCTTTTTAATTACTGCTGCTTCCTCAGAGCAGGTTTGAAAAATCCCATTTTCAAATATATTTATTTTATCCTGGGCTGCAGATGTTGTAAATACCATTTTTCTCTCACCTTTCAGTGCTTGGTGTACTTTCTGTTCAACAATCTGTGTATTCTGAGTTTCTGAAATAAACTCTGGCAAAATCACTGATTCTGCAGCTCTTTGAACTTTTTCAGTAGGGACCATATTAATTGGGACAGTCATAATTTTTCTAGGCATTATCTGTGCATCTGCAGTTTGCAATTCTTGAACTAAATCAGGCACATTTGAAGCAGTAACACCTGGAGGTATCACTGTCAGTGCTAAATCAACAGGTAATGGGTCAATATAAAATGTCTGCACAGTTCTCTCAGTCTGTATTTCTCTCTGTTCAACAGACGCAGTAGCCCCTGTAGTTTTTACTGGTACACTATTTTCAGTATTTTTCATGGGAACCACATCAAGTGGTGGACACTCAGTTATCAATGCATCCATTATTTCATCCCCATAATCATTATTTATTTGAAGCTCTTTGTCAGCATTAATTCCCTTCTCTTGTATCTGGTGCTTTACCTTTTCATCCTCACTTGCTTTCTCTCTTGCTGCTTTTTCCCACATGCTTAAGGCCTCAAATTGTGCAGCTTTAGATGGTGTCTTTATTTCACATAACACTTCCCTTAATTTGTCAATAATTTGCAATTCAAAAGTACCATCTTTTGGAAACCTCAAAGCACCCTCTTTTTCAGTAATCTAGCACCATTGGTGAACCCACATACATGTGTTTTGTCCCAAATTGGTAGACATAAAATGCACAGGTGTTCCTTCAGGAGCATCACCTATAAAAAACCAAATTTTCACTTTACCTCCTAACAGCTTCTTTAAACCTTCAAACATTTTCATTTTTGCAATAGTTCAATGCAATTTCTTTTTTCCAAAGCTGTCAGTCTCACTTTTAGTCAGTTTCACTCCTACCACTGACCCTCCACAAAATCTTACTGCAATATTTCTCTTAATCAATAACTCTGTTAGTTACAACATAAATACATTCGCTACTCTGTCTGTTGTGCTAAATAAAGGATAGATTTATATTCACTGCGAGTAACACATTCCGCTTACCCTTCACAAAGTAATACCTTCCGTTTACTCTTCAAACACTACAGGTAAATCCCTTCCGCTTACCTTTCACTCAAGCTCAGAAGAACCTGCTACTCATTTGGACTTATCCTTCAGGATATATCTTAGGCCAAAGTTTCACCAGCGAACCCTTTTGCTGTCAATCAATCTCAGAAGAACCTGCTACTCCTTTGGTGTGACCCTTTCTAGGTGATATCAGACCAAAGTTTCACCAGCGAACGCTTTGCTATTAATCACTCACACAGAAAATAGTCCCTAATGTAACACTGCCAGCCCTACCTAGCTTCTCAGTGTTATTCCAACAGACGAGTAACCTCAGTGCAGTGTGGCTTCCATTTACCACCCGCTATTCCTCCCGGGATTCCACAGGTGTGCATACCTGCGTGTTCCAGACAACATAGAACAAGACACTAACTTAACATGAAGAGTTAAAACATGTAATCAATAACCAAAAAATTATGTCCTATGAAATTACCAATATAATCAATAACACCATCAATTCAAAATGGGCAAAATGTCACCAACAGTAAAAATCCTTACTATTTTCAACACTTCAAAAAACATGCAAGCATATTAACAACATTTCACAACCCTATTGATACTCACACCACTTCTTGCATCACCTGCCAGTACTGCTTTGCCAATCTTCAGGTTCTGAGCATTGGAGTCAGGAATCAGGACTTGGACATTTATCTAACTTGGGCAATTATTTTAATTTCCCTTCTAAGGTCAATGATCCATTAGTTGAATAGTTGATGGTGAAATCAATAATCATTAATCACCAAACTAATCAATAATGACCATCCTCTGCTTACCAAAAACTGATGGAGTGGTAATTTCTTCTGGTAGTTTCTCAATGCAAAACCCTCATGCTACCTCTAATTTACCGCTCAAAAGTTGTTGGGCCCTTCACACCATGTATTACCTTCAGGAGATTTTAAATAATCATGAACAGTAAAAACTGCAATTATTATTCAAGCCAATAACGAGAGTTGTTGAGTATTTTAAAGGGTTTTATTTTCTAGTCAAAAGTTAAGTTTTTCTCTGACCCTTTATTCATTAGTAAAATATCAATTAGGTTACAGAATTTGGAAAACAGGAAAAATATCAATAATACAGAACACATTACAGTCTGCATATAAGCATTACATGTGGTTATGAAAAATGTGGCGCAAAATTTCAGTCACAATTCTTAAAGAGTTTCTAAGAAAAATAGTCTTGCAAAGCTAATCAATAATTAAATAGTTGGCAAAAATCTCCCATAAAGAGAAATAAATGCATAAATCAAATAAATCTTTTTAGACCTAATTAATTAGTCAAAGCATAAACTTAAAGTTTAGCATCTAATTCTATCCTGATCCACTGCACTCTCTGTCTGTCTGTGTCTAAAAGAGGAAAGCAGCCCCTCCTTCACAGGCCTCAAAGGAATGTGGCCTGAAGTGCCAAGATATGACGTGGAAGCAAGAAACCTCCCCCTGACTCTCCTCGGACGCACCTCCCCTTCAGCAATCTCCCGGGATGTTTCGCGTACCTAACCCATAGAAGCCAGCTGAGCTGAGAAAGCCAGCCTCCTGAGGAAAATGAAATTTTGCCTGACCAAGAAGCCCCCTACGTGTACCCTATGTTACATATGTGTGCATGTCATCCATGCATATTTCTCTCAGTGGCCTGAATCACAAGGCCTCTGCAATCACGTCCTGCATTAAGGTGCCTGTCATCAAGTTTCCCCAAACGTTAAGCTAACATGAAGGCCCATGTATTTGCATTGTGCACTTTTAAATAAATCACGATGAACCCTTTTGTGGTTCAGTCTGAGCCACTTTCTGAATTAAGCTGCAGTTACGTATCTCTGACCTCGCATACTTCTAGCTCAGCCGAAAGAAACCCAGCAAGGGTTGCCAAGATATTATTATGAATAACAGTTATCTGCCTGCTGTACAGAGTCACATTCCTGCCCAGTGAGGAAGGTAAACAGAACCCGTCCGCGAAAGATAGGGCCTAGCCACTCTGTCTCCATTGAAGTAAATCACAGTGCTTGCTCACAGCCCCACGCAATGGACGAAGAAATATATGCTTTTTCTGATTCCTAGTGACGAGCAACCTTTACTTCAGATAATACATCCCCGACTCTAGATATCTCTAGATATCAGATAGTACAAGACGTACTAGTCGCCTTGACACTAAAGATCTCTCTACTAGACTGAAAGTCAGCTCTCCTCCCAGTTACACGTCAATTGCACGTCATGCTCAAATTGCGTGCACAAGTAGGGCAAAGTTCCAGCCTGCCATGTAACTCCTCCTCTATGTAGCCACCCACCTATCACCCACCTGTGACTCATCAAGTGTACACCCCCATGCACGCCCACATGCTCTTATCTCTTTCTTTCATGCTCTGCCTGGAGCGCTCCTCCCTATGTACAAGGAAAAATGTATATATGTGTTGTTCTCTGTAAATAATGTTAGAAGACCCTTCCTGAACCTCAGTGGTGATGGAACAGATTCTCCCTTAACTCAAGTTATTGGAATAAAGCCCTTTTAACTTGGACACCACGGACTCTCTGCCTCTCATTTGATACATGCTAATTGTTAATGCCTAGAAATTATGCCAGGGTAATATTTTTATTTACCACATTAATTTGGCGCCCGAACAGGGACTATCCCTTTCCCCACGCGCCGGCGACGTAGGTCCAGCTTTTGCCCCCTTCTACAGCCGTGACGGACTCCGAAGTGCACGCAGCGGGATTTCCTGCTTACTCCCTCAGGCCCACGGAGGAGACGGACTGCGACCAGGCGTCCACACGAGGCGGTGAGGATCGCGGATCATCCCAACCAGAGCCCAACCCGTGTGAGAGCAAGGTCCGAGGTTTCCAGAGGTCCACCCGTTCCGAGGCGCATGTGTAGACGTAGACGTAGATGCGTAGAAGTCCGAGGCCTTCAAGTTTCAAGTTTTGCTTCCCTATGAGTACCAATGTGGGGAATGCATAAAGTTTCAAGACGGGTTCATTTTATATGAACACGGTCAAGACGGGTTCACGTTATTCGTAGAAACGGTAAAGACGGGTTCACGTTATTCGTGAAAACGGTAAAGACGGGTTCACGTTATTCGTGAAAACGGTAAAGACGGGTTCGTTCACACGAGCATGGTCAAGACGTGTCTCGTTTTTGAGACCGGTATGGTTGTACTGTATTCCAGTGCATATAGTTTTTCAAGTACATGTTTAGTTCTCTGTATTGGTTCAGATCATGTTTGTTTTAATGTTATGTTGTTTTAGTGTGAATGATTGTTGATTGTTTCAGTCTATTTTTGTGTATTGTATTTCCATTGTGTTGGTTTCAACATGCCACTGTTTTCAAAATTGCGTCAGATAGGGACCAGAAAAGGTATACTGGAAGAGTCAGTTAACATCCCGCCTAGAGACACACCTGGTCATTATATGTATAATAAGCATGGATTAGACGCCATCTTGTTTTTAGATTTATGGGTAGACTATACAAAGGACCTGGAGGAAAAGTATAGATGGCCTATCTCAGGAACATGGGATTCAGAATGCATTATGAGAGTAGAGGAAGCGCTATGGAAAAAGAAGTCAAGACCCTCTCAGAAAGATGCCATTGAATTGTGGCGCAAAGAGTCACATAGGAGAATAGAGAAAGAATTCAATAAAGCAGAGAGAACTAAACAAGCAGAGGAAAAAGCCAAAGAAAAAGAACTACGAGAGGAGGGGGAACGGGTCAAAACAGAACAGGCTGATAGAGAAAGAAACGCCGTCGTTACTGGCATTTATCCCGTCCTCTCAGAAGAACTAGCTAGAGTGACCACCTCAGAGAGACCCAGTAGGTCGCGAACGCCACCACCTGTACCCTTTAGAGTATGTAGAAAGAAGCCGACAGCATCAGAGGCTTTTATTTCCTCCTATCTAGAAGAGTCCCCATATATATAAGTTTACTGTGTAGTTCCTTGTAAATAGCTCCTTGTAAATATGGTTTATGAAGAGCATGTCATTATTATAACTTGTTGAGTTTCTTGTGAATATGGCTTGTGAATAGCGCCATGTGGTTATGGTTTGTGCAGAGCTTGTTATCATTACGTTAGGCAGGAGAGAGCTGGATCTCTTTCAAGTGCTTGGAGAAAACGTTTTGAAGATGTGCGTACGTGTTATGTGATAACGTGGAGAGATGAGTTCATGACTTTCCCATGTACTGCAGTCATTGGGGAAAGATTGTGCTTCAGCTGCCAAAGAGTTAATATCTTGTATTGAGAAGGCAGTATTTGTTTTAACATGCTGTTTAACAAAGTGTTGAGGGGTTTTGGCGTTTTTGGTCGAGATTTGGCCGATTTATGGCCGTTTTTGGTGTTTGCGGGGGGCGTGTTTTTGAGCAGAAATTCGTACCCGTTCCAGTAGATGGATTTGGTTGCTTTTTGGTGAGGATTTAGGGATTCGCTTGGACTACTGTGATGCCAAATTTGAAAATGATCTGAGCTGTGGAAGTGGTGGAAAAAGCAAGTTTTGTTTTCAGATAAAGCATGTTTTGTGCGGAGGTGCGATTTGCCATGTTATCCAATGGGCGTTTTTCTGAAAATTGAGAAATTATTTTGGGGGTGTTCCAGGTGCGCTAGGGGCCCGGGGGTTGGATCAGCGGTAGAGGAGGTGGATGGCCAGGTGTGCTTAATTTTTGGGGATTTTTGGCTTGGGCGGAAGGGTGTGTTTGGCTAATGTGTATATTTGGAAAATGGAGCTGTTTTGATTTGTGCGTGCTTTTAGGCCGAGATTTCGTGGTGTGCTAAGTAGTTCTTAACTGAGTCTGCGGGATCGGCTGAAACTTGGGAGTGTCTAGTTTTGCGACAAAGTAGTTTGAAGGAAATTGGTGGAGGGGAAGGTGTCTTTTTGGCGTAGTTTGGAAGTGCGTTTTGGCACGATTTCATGGCTGTGTAGCTCACATGCATGGTTATGTGAGCTGACACTAAATGTCAGTATGTATTTAGTTGATTGATGGTTGATTTAAT
Organism: Lissotriton helveticus; assembly: GCF_964261635.1. NCBI lineage: Eukaryota > Metazoa > Chordata > Amphibia > Caudata > Salamandridae > Lissotriton > Lissotriton helveticus. Next base: position 746,500,944 of record NC_136071.1, on the reverse strand, counting down.
TTTTTCATTGGTTGATGGGTCTGCCTATGTGCTTTGTCAGTTTGCTGACTGAATGGTAACATCTTGCATGGAGAGTAAAGAAGTGTTCATTTAACATTCTATTTCAAATGCGTCCGTGTATGTGTGTAGGTTTGCCTTGGAACACTTGATTTAATGTGTTTTGACTCAGAGGTCGGTAAGCTGTAAATAAACTAGTCGGATTGAGATAAGGGTTTGCACGGAGGGTGCTTTAATGTTTTCACGGTTGAGAAGGAAATATAAAACAGACCCATCATAGAATGTGCTTTTAATTAGTGTAATGCAACCGTGTGGTTTTTTTTAAATTAAAATTTGTTCTACAAAATATACATTATTATTTTTTCCCAATGCAAGCTGCCCTTTAGAATAGCGTGTGACAGTTAATCCACTCAATTAGACAACATGTTTGGTTTTTTTTTTAACATCAATTAGAAAACATGGTTCTTTGAAAAATGATGAATCTGGCCCTTTTAATAGGTAGAATAGAAGAGCTTGCACACTTAATTATGAAAATCTTGGTTCTGCAATGCAAAATTATGGAGTTTTCACATGTTATTTTCAAAAAGTAAAATGTGATGTGTTTCCATGCCATGTTGTTCTGTTTCCTTTTTTTTCCTTTGCAGCTAGTAACAATATTTTATGATATAATTATTTTCAAATGCTAGCATGTGTCTAGGTTACGAAATAAAATATGTCCTTATTAATTACTGATTTTAGGATGCTTTTTATCACGTTTTTAATTTGCTTCAGTTAAGTTAGAGAATGTTGATTAGCTCCCTAGCCTGGGTACAGATATGTTTTGAATTACAGAGAATGTGTTTTTCGGCCTTGAAGTGGTCTGACTGCCAGGGAAAGATATTTTGTAAAGGGAGGGCTTTTTCCCTCTTGGAGCTCCGAGCAGTGCCTGTCTTGTTATTATTGGCCATACCCCAATTCTTTTTCGCGGACACTTGGCAGCTGTTCTTAGCTCTCAGAGTTTTGAAAAGGTGGAGGAACAGCCCTGTGGGTGAGAGCATGCTTGCAAATGAATAGTTTTTCCCTCGTAGTGTAAACAGAATAATTGGCAGGAGTTTCGCTCTTGCAATGAGTCCTAGCATTTACAGTCAGGCATTAAAAAGACAGCCAGGGCCCTGCAGCCCAGTCTCACACACCCTTCAGCCCTGGAGCTCAGTCTCAGTTAGAGCCCTGTGTGAGGTGCATCAGTCTCGCCCCCCCGCTCTGCAGCTCACTCAGTTAGAGCCGTGCGTCCTGTAGTGCGGTCTCACACACGCTCAGTCTCATTACGCAGACAGTATTTATATGCCTGCCAACTCTACCCTACTCCAGTACGTAGATGACATCCTAAGTACAGCACGTTCAGAACCAGAATGCGCAATTGCATCACTGACAGTCTTACATTTCCCGGCTGACAAGGGGCACAAGGTGTCCCCTTCCAAGTTGCAATTCTGTGAAAAGCAAGTGGTGTACCTTGGACACTTACTTTCCAAGGAGGGTAGACAGCTAACACAAGCCTTTCATTCAGTTAATTTCTAGCCTTTCACAGCCCTAGACACAGAAAGAAGTACGTGCATTCATTGGCCTCACTTCATACTGTAGGCAATGGATTCCCCAGTATGCCTATCTAGCCAAACCACTCATACAATTGACAACACAGGAGGCAGCCACTTCGGCTGTCCTCCCTTGGACACAAGAACATACCTTGGCATTTGAGGAATTAAAAAGAGCATTATGTCAATCGCCAGTTTTAGCGACCACATGTTTTAGTGTACCACATGCAGTGGAAGTTCTCTTAAACAGGACACAGACACAACATTTGACTGTAGCAAGACTGACAGGATATGAACTGACATTATTTCAACCACACATAGAGATCAGACGTTGTAATATTCTAAACCCTGCTACACTTTTGCCTTCAAGTACAGTAAATGCACCACCACATGACTGTGTGGAAGTAATGAATATAGTGACAAAACCAAGACAAGACCTGACAGATATTGCACTTCCAGACCCAGACTTAACGCTCTATGTAGATGGATCATGCATGAGTACGAGTGCAGGAGAGTTAGTAGCAGCAGCATATGCTGTGACCACTGCTACTAATGTCATAGAGACACAGAAAATAGACACACTATCAGCACAAGCAGCAGAGCTCATCGCTCTGACACAAGCCTGCATAAGAGCTAAGCACTTTAAAGTAAACATTTATACCGATTCACAATATGCCTTTGGCGTAGTTCATGATTTCGGGGTACTTTGGAGGGAGAGAGGTTTCTTGACCTCCCATGGGACCAAGATCCAGCACGGCCATCTCATTCAAGCCCTGTTGGAAGCAATACATTTACCTACAGCCATTTCTATCCTGAAGTGCAAAGCTCACACCAAAGTTACAGACACCATTTCCCAGGGTAATGACCTGGCAGACCGAACAGCTAAACTTACAGCCCAGACAGCCCAGACACCAACAGACACGACAAGGACAGAGGTACCATTACTGACAACATGTATGACAGTCAGGGATCCCACTCAAGATGTACTCGACATACAGACACATGCCACTGCAGATGAGATAAAGAAATGGACTGAACAAGGAGGGGTCCAGACTGAACAAGGTTGGATGACTAAGGGAAAAGGTACATGGTTTCTTCCAGATTCTATGGTACAAGTAATCATAAACACAGCACATAGTCCAGCACACTTGGGAGAAAAGGCAATGATAGGCAGCTTACAGAATATCTGGTTTAACAAGCACATGCGTACAGCAGCGAAGCAGAAAGTACGAACATGTATGACCTGTTGCCAGTTCAATCCAGGTAAAGGCATTCCGGTGGAACAAGGCGGATTTCATCCTCCTGACCACCCTTTTGAGGTCCTCCAGATGGATTATACCCAAATGAACAGATGTAGAGGTTACAAGTATGTCTTGGTAGTTGTGTGTGCACTATCTAGATGGACAGAAGCATATCCAGTTCCAGATTATACTGCTGTGACAACTGCCAGGCAATTGGTGCGCAAATTCTTTCATCTACTCAGACAATGGCCAGCCATTCTTCTCTGAATTAATGAAACTAGTGTCTCTTCTGTTAGGATATAATTGGAAGTTCCATTGTGTACGACACCCTGAAGCAGCAGGCCTTGTAGAAAGACATAATCAGACAATCAAAACAAAACTTGCTAAGATATGTGCAGAAAAAGGCGTGGATTGGATGGTAGCTTTACCGGTTGCCCTCTTTTACATGCGCATGGTAGCTTATTCCAGAACAGGCCTATCCCCGTATGAAGTAGTCTTCGGTAGACCGCCAAATATGTGGGGTACGCCTATGCCAAAAAGAATAACTGATGTTGACAGTAACATGCTGACAGATTACCTGGCTTCCTTGATGTCTGCACTACTCTCTTGTCGTTCACAGGTTGCTGCCGCCTTCCCTGACAACACCCAGGTCAAGGAACATGCCATAGTCCCTGGGGACTTCGTTTGTGTGCGGAACTTTGATCGATCAAGCCCCCTTGAGCCACGTTGGAAGACGCCGAAGGTGGTGCTACTGACCACGAGGACCGCAATAAAAGTCGAAGGACGCAAGGGAAACTTCATGCTCAACACTGTAAAAGACACTTTGGACAATCTGGAACTTTGGAAAATACAGACTTTGCGCCGCTTGCGCCGCTTGCGCCGCTTGCGCCGCCTTTACTAGAAAAGACTCCACAGCAGGAGTATAAATCTAAGTTAAGATCTAGTAAGTCAGACGTAGTTTAATTGTCTAAGTCCACTCGCTGGTGAATCGGTTAGACTAGATTTCTGAAATGTATAAGATCACATACGAGAATAGTAAGAAGAGCAAAATGAGAGAAAAGTACTGCAAGTTATTACGCAGTAGATGTATAGTTACTTTGATCATTCTTTTTATTCTGTGCATTGTTATGATCTGTGTTAGTTTAATACTACATGTTTTCTTTCCTCCTATTGCCTCACATATGCACTCTTCCCTTAACAGCATCATAGAGCATACATTTAGTGAACTGCCACCTCATGAATTGTCATATCGACTTGCATTCCGTAACAATACTTTTATTCGAATGTTACACCATTCTCATCAGACCAGCAATGCGACTGATTGCTGGGTATGTGGCCAACTGCCACCTTATCAAAAGGCGAAGGGAGTTCTGCCCTTCTATCCTCTGCCGTTCTCACACAATGGTTCATGTGGAGCATGGTTTGCCTTAATGACCTCAATAGATAGAAAGTACATAGCTTATCCAGGTGGCTGGATATATGGAAACCTGAATAAAGTAATGAATGAAGCATGTTTTCCAGACAAAGACGGATTTCCTCAAAGGAAGGGAACCGACCTAGAGAATGAAGAGTACGAGCAGGGAAATGCATCCGTTAATTTTATAATGTTAAATGTTCAGCCCAAGCAAAATACAGGTCCACCGTTTATTTCAGTTCTACCAGCAAAAGGTGATTTATGTGTTAATAAGAAAGGCTCAGTACATATGGGACACAGCGAGTGTAAAGTTGTAGTAGAGTTTAATGATGAAGGACTTTCTTCTTTCAAAACATCACGCCATACCTATTTCATTTGCGGTCAGACAGCCTATGTACATCTGCCCTTAGACTGGGGTGGGACTTGTTATATAGCATTCTTATTGCCACCTGTATTCTTGGCCCCATCCCATTATCATAGAGATTCACGACTAGAACATGTTAGAGTAAGGAGAGAGACAGATGACTCAGGGATTGATCAGACTGAAACAGCTTGGGAGCAATATACAGATTTCAACAAAGGATTCTTTTTCTTCATAGGTCCTGTCCAAAACAGTAAACTGATACGCAAGTTAACAAGGACTCTTGAGGCAGTAGTGAATGTGACTGCATCTGCCCTGGCGAACTTGACCCAGGAACAGTCTGCTATGAGACTTGTTGTTCTTCAAAATCGTCTCGTTCTAGACGTCATCTTGGCGGATAGGGGCGGAGCTTGTAGCGTGATCCGATCTAGTTGTTGCGTTTTCATCCCAAATAACGCGCCATCTGTGTATGCAGCGATAACAAGGCTCCACAAGATCGCTCATGATATACATCAAGACCCAGGCACATGGACTTGGTCCAGTTGGCTCTGGGGTGTGATATCTGCTTGGGGATGGAAAGTGTTGTCCTTCCTGGGAATGATCCTACTTATGATATTTGGTTGCTGTCTCTGTCTGCAGTGTGGCCCGGCCATTTGCGGCCTGTGTGCAACTGCCTGTGTTCCACACCCACGAGTATACAAAGGGTTAAGGACGAACAAATGATGCTGTATGATCAACTATACGGTCTCATGAATATAGATGTATCCTAAAGGGTTACGTAGGGGACAAGGAGGGAATGAGGAAAATGAAATTTTGCCTGACCAAGATGCCCCCTACGTGTACCCTATGTTACATATGTGTGCATGTCACCCATGCATATTTCTCTCAGTGGCCTGAATCACAAGGCCTCTGCAATCACGTCCTGCATTAAGGTGCCTATCATCAAGTTTCCCAAACGTTAAGCTAACATGAAGGCCCATGTATTTGCATTGTGCACTTTTAAATAAATCACGATGAACCCTTTTGTGGTTCAGTCTGAGCCATTTTCTGAATTAAGCTGCAGTTACGTATCTCTGACCTCGCATACTTCTAGCTCAGCCGAAAGAAACCCAGCAAGGGTTGCCAAGATATTATTATGAATAACAGTTATCTGCCTGCTGTACAGAGTCACATTCCTGCCCAGTGAGGAAGGTAAACAGAACCAGTCCGCGAAAGATAGAGCCTAGCCACTCTGTCTCCATTGAAGTAAATCACAGTGCTTGCTCACAGCCCCACGCAATGGACGAAGAAATATATGCTTTTTCTGATTCCTAGTGACGAGCAACCTTTACTTCAGATAATACATCCCCGACTCTAGATATCTCTAGATATCAGATAGTACAAGACGTACTGGTCGCCTTGACACTAAAGATCTCTCTACTAGACTGAAAGTCAGCTCTCCTCCCAGTTACACGTCAATTGCACATCATGCTCAAATTGCGTGCACAAGTAGGGCAACGTTCCAGCCTGCCATGTAACTCCTCCTCTATGTAGCCACCCACCTATCACCCACCTGTGACTCATCAAGTGTACACCCCATGCACGCCCACATGCTCTTATCTCTTTCTTTCATGCTCTGCCTGGAGCGCTCCTCCCTATGTACAAGGAAAAATGTATATATGTGTTGTTCTCTGTAAATAATGTTAGAAGACCCTTCCTGAACCTCAGTGGTGATGGAACAGATTCTCCCTTAACTCGAGTTATTGGAATAAAGCCCTTTTAACTTGGACACCACGGACTCTCTGCCTCTCATTTGATACATGCTAATTGTTAATGCCTAGAAATTATGCCAGGGTAATATTTTTATTTACCACACTCCATCCAGAGAGGACAGTATTTATACCCTAATTATTGGCAGATTACACAAAGATGTAGCATCTTTCAGGAGAACCTTACGTGATTGGTCAGTCATGATGGCATGAGTTCTCACTCCCCCTGACTCATTCTAAAAACCTGACTTCACCAGTTTTAACAAAAGAAGCGCAAATGACTTAATACATTTTATATGTTTGCAACATTTACTAGGAAAAATGTTTCATTCTAATTCATCCTTCCTTCCACAGCGTAGTCAGATGGACACTTTTAACTAACACTGGTACATTGGCAGAATCACAAGAATGTATAGTTCAAGCTATCCTTGACTCCTTTAGGAAAGCTGCCACAGTCTGCGCATGCTCCCTTCTCATTAAATTGCAAGCCATAGCCTTGATGGATTCACAGGCAGCCATGTTTTGTGTAGGCCCCAAAAATAAAACAAACACAAAGATAATATTAATTTCATGTAAATCAGTCCATTATGTTTCCCACGTGCATTATTAATTCACACACATTATAAAAAGAGGTGTTATTAACTGAAAATGTTTATCAAAATATGCAACAAGTCAAAGTCTATTAAGACAGGAATAATAAATCTAGATTACATGGATGAGCTGGGAAGAGAGAAACACATTCTATTAATCTTCACAGCTAAAAAGGCCACTTTTCTCTACACTGTAAACCACATGTTAATTCAGCAAAAGCATTTTCAGGCCTCACTTTCATGTTTTTCATGTGCCATGTTTTTAACCTGCACCAAAATGTGCGTGGCAATTTAAATGCAGCCTGTCTGTAGCACAAAAATAAAACAATGCCTGACTGCAGATGAAATCTGCTCCATCAGAATCACTCAAAAAAAGCTAAATTATCTGTATTTTTCCGCTTTTAAAAATAAATACAGACAGGAGAAACAGTGTTTCTGCCTGTGTTTATCTGTAAAAATCAGAAAAAGTGGAAAACAGGGAGCCCTAATCATAATATGGACGGTGTAAAAAGGCCTTGAGCCTGTTGGAAGCCAGCCGGAATGACTGGCCAGTTTCACTTCCAACCACCAAAATTGTAATTAGGTGGTCAGAAGTGAAACCAACCATCTCGGTCAGAAAGCCTCCGTTTCGACCGAGATCCTAATCGACACCTAAGACTGGCATTTATCAGGCCTGTTTCACATTGTTAAAAATAATCTGTTTGATTACAAAACACCAACTGCCTTTTGATGGACTACAAAGAGCCCTTGATTTCTGTGGAGTAGCTCTTGTTTAGGAGAGGGTGTGACACTGGAGAAGAAAAGAGGCAGCTGCTGGAGTACAATATTGTACGGCAGCACATTTTTAGAAACTACCTTACCTCTTGTCGTGTTTGAAGAGTCACAATCTCTTCAGTGCTGATACCCACTTAACCTTGGTTAAAGTTATTCAAATTCTTTGCAAGCCAACGTTGGAAACAAAGCAAAATATATTTTATGAGCACCTGGTGCCTCCATTTCTCTCTGGACTGTGAGGATGGGCAATTGCCTTCTTGACCTATCTGAACTTGTACTTTTCAACTTTCAGGTTTCAGCCTACTTGCCATTTCTTTGACCTTTGATTCTGACCACTGTGTCTGATGTCACTGACAAAATGTATTGAGGATCCCTAACCATCTCCCTTTCTCATAAACATTCAGTGCTGAAACACCATATCCCACCAGAGGACATCCAGAGAACCATTAGAAATCGTTGAACAGTAAAGCTTCACCAGCCATAGAGAAACATGAAGATTTGACTTTTGTGATTAGCGAAGGACAACGACCGCATCTCAGGAGTATGGCTGAGGATTACTCAGAATGACAACGAAGTACTATTTCCTCTGGTCTGGGGCTCCTACATCAGATCATTCACCGATATCATCCATGGCACGTTGATTCATAACAACTTGGGCAATATTAAGCAATTGGTCAACAGTCATTGTACAGCCATGATGAATTTTAAATTGCTTACTATTTGTAATGTAAATCTTACTGTTTAACATATTTGTATTGCAAATGTTCTTGTGCAGACTCTCGGAATGTGAACATTGTACATTATTTTATGTAATTTAATTTAAGGGCCCTTGGCAGTAAATAGAAAAATAAAAAATCACTCTTGTCTATGATAACTCTCATATATTCTTGGCTACATGGCTGGCGTAATCCTTCAAGATAAAGTTGCAAAACTAAGTAGGTGTGGGGCATGTTGCATCACAATGCGTCACTCTTGAAAAATCACTCTCAGCAAGGTTTTTCTATGCAGAATTTAGGATTTGGATGGAAATTGCTTTTTCAATCACATTCAAAGGTTTGAAACACAGAGACCCACTGGTCTTTGTCTATTAATTCACTTGGCTCAGATCTGTGCAAGGGAAGCAATATGAATAAAACAATTCCTTTCATTAGACTAATTAGTAGGCCTGGGTGATAAGCTCTGCTTCGCTTGAGGAGTTTGTGGACTTTTTCTAACTCTGTACTCCGCATGGACGGCGGAGCTTCTAAAAACTCAGCAGAGTGGAGTGCAGCAGACTCTTTCCTCTCTCACGGCTCGCCAATGTTGAGTTGGCAAGCGCGAGCTAGGAAAATCCAATGCTAGACTATCTCCCGGTGAGATTTCTCATCACGAGGTGGTCGCGGTAGGTCATTACTGCTCATGTTGAGAAACCTGCCACTTGCGTTGAGGAAGCAGCCACTCGAGTAGAACACCTCAAGTGGCAGAAGGAAACTGCATCCTCTTGAGCTACAAATCAGCAGTGCAACTTCACTCCATCGCTTGTGGAACTCTTAGGAGAGTGTGGAGTTTTTTGGTCACTCCACAAACTCTGACCAGGCCTACTACTTTGTGCCTTGTTTACGAAAACGCTTATGCCAGCAATTAAGAATCCAGGAAACCATATTTACACAAACCACTATAAAAAAAAATCCATGCTGATCACATTTACGAATCTTCTTCCGCTATTTTCAACTATCATCGTAATTTGGGGTGTTTCAATGGACAAAAAGAATCATACTGTTTAAATTGTTATGCAGTGTCCTTGAGCAGGGTAAGGGGCACAAACATCTTTCTTAAAGAAATAACTAAAGGACAAAACAAAAAAAAGTGAAACTGTGCCCAAGCCCCTAAATTGCAGGAGAACATTATCCCAATTTATTTTTTATACTCCTGACTCATTCTAAGAAGGAAGATATATAACTCAGGGTCACATGACTTCTCTGGCACAGGTCAGAGACAAGATAATTAGAAAACAAACCCCTGTGACTGTGTGTCTCAAAATGTCCTTTGTGAGAGACAATGTGCTTGTTGTTTAGCAAAAGTGGGAGGGATGGGATCAGATAAGCAGGATGAGGGCTTGGTGCTTTTTATGGCCGGCTTCATACAGAATTCTCTAGAGGGATTTCTTTCCTCATGATGCCCCTTATTACTTTGTCTTTACTTGATATCCATAGAATCAAGTCCCCTTATCCCTCAGGGCTTGCTAAGTGTAACAGATACAAAAGAAACTTGATTTAAGAACCAGTACCAGAATTTTACTAACTTGTGGCTGATGAAGTAAATATTCCACAGAAAATGCATCCTGTGGTTACAATATACTTGACAGGGAATAGAGTTCCTGCTGACAGAAGAAGAGGTCTCATTCATTATAGGGACATCTTCACTTGTTAAATCTATTATTAATGAGTAGCTGTAGCTGCAGCTGACAGTAACTCCTGATGAAAAAAAATCACTTGCTATTACACCAGCCCCACATCATCACTACTAATGCAAAGAGCTTCTCTTAGCATATTCAGAGCTCATAAAATAATACCAGGGAGGGTTACCACACGTCATGGAGCCAGGGTGGGTGAGTCCATTAATACTAGAAGTCAGCAATGTCCAGCTTTAGTCGAATACACCTCTCACCTAGCAAGAGACCAACAGTAATTAGTGGTCAGCAGAAACATTCTACAAGAGGTTATGAAAGTTTACTGACATCTGAGACAATATGTATTACATGAGCTGAGACTGCAGCAGGCCTACTACACTTGTTACTCCTACCCCGATTAATCCATTGACTATAACGGTAAAAGGGCACAATTCGATTTCTCTTAGGTAGCCATTAAGACATGTGGTAGCATTTTCAGGAGGCACAAATTCAATGACCAAGAGTACCTGGGGCGTCGTCATGCACCAGTTTAAAGCTGTACTGCATACAGACAATCAATCGTCTCAGTAAAAAAATCCAGTAATCTTATGAGTACTCCTTTTCATCCATTTTTATCTGTCTTCAATTTAAAGTTCAGAGCAAGTCAATGTGACTTAAAACCTTTCAATGCTTCAAGAATGCCCATCTGGGCTTTGTCTATCAGCTCGGTGTATTATATTTCAGTTTGAGTAACCAGATTTAAAGTCCACCCAATGCATTTTGGGCTACAAGCCCTTCGTCAGGGGTAACTGGAAATTAAGAACAACCCATCAGGAACCATGTATAAATTGTTAAACTCTTCAAAACTGATTTAAAATGTTATGCATATTATACTCAAACATGTATTTTATCAACATATGTGTGCCTATTATCAATTACTTAAAATTGAAAATTAATTAAAAATAACCCATGCTGTGCATATGGGCATATGTGCCTTTACACCGCAAAACTAATAGAGCACCAACAAGTGATTGAAACAAAAAGTGACTAAACCCTGTGTTAAAATCAAACACTATTTATAAAAAAAACTAACCCAAACACCCAGCTCAAGAATTCTACGACCCTTTTTGTAGATTCATCTCTGACTCAGCCTTACAACCTTCAGTGGAGCTGCTTGTTAAATAGTACATGCCTGTAAGCCATTGAAAGAATATCCTTTGGGCTGCAAGCGCAGAACGGACCACAATCGACTCTCAAGATATGTGAAAAAGGCTGCTTTATTGAAAACAGGTGCATCTTACAAAAAATATAACATTGGCCTTTGCCTCCCAAAACTAAACCTCTCTATACATGCTTCATCTACGTATCCTCCTCCCTACCCCTAAGGTTTCCCCGCCATTCTCCATTCTTTGCAACTATTTAGCAACCCCAATTCAGTCAATAACGGTTGTCCCTTTAAACCCTGTACCCTCTTCTCTACCTGTCTAAAGATCTACCTAACGAATTATGTCCTATCCTACCCTTATTACCTGTTCCCAACCATAAAGTGAAGTGTAAAATTGCACAGACCTAGCTACCAGACACCATGCACCTGCTTCAAGCGACAACCAATTGCAATGCATTGTCACTCCCCCGATGCACCTGTACTCAACAAATTCGGCCATCCATCCCATAATATCCAAAATAACTCCCCCCCATCTTCCCTTCTAGAGGGTGGGTAGGAGGGGATCAAAAACTGTCCCGAACTGCCGGCTGCTGTGTCACCTTACAAAATGGTAACACAGCCCCTAAAATGTCTGGCTAACAACCCAAGTGCAGCCCAAGGAGAACCCAATTGGTCCCGGGCTGCACCAATGGCCCAAAATTCCTGGGGGTGCGAGCATCCCTACCGGTCGGCTGCCTCCCCAACCGACCGCAGTTTAATCTCAAGATTTGTGAAAAAGGACGCTTTATTGAAAACAGGTGCATCTAACAAAAAACATAACCTTAACCTTTGCCTCACAAAACTAAACCTTGCTATAAATGCTTAATCTACGTATCCTCTACCCCCACCCTTCTCCTTTCTATGCAACTATTTAACAACCCCAACTCAGTCCATAACTAGTGACCCTTTAAATCCTGTAACCTCTTCTCTACCTGTTTAAAGATCTACCTAAGTATCTTCTATCCTACCCCTATTATCTGCTCCTGGAGTAACCTGTTCCCAACCATAAAGTGAACTGGAAAACTTCACAGAACCTGCTATCAGGCGCCACTCAGAAACAGTCCCTATGCCTTTTCTGACCCCACCTTCACCTAGGCTATTCTTGGGTATCTTCGTATGTATAGTCCTTTGACTAAAACTTCCTTTATTCATATCAGGTAAAGCTCCATCCCGAAGCGAGACAAAAGAACTCCATCAACCCTGAATAAGTACACTGCAGCATATCTTCGTTCTGGATGCTCCACCCTACTGAAACCTGACTCACCACAAAAGACCCTCATGTCCCTGTTTATCTTCCTCCGTGCTTTATCAATGGCGGCGGGTCTCCCAGCCCCCCTCCATTGTCTTCTGGGGATGAGTTCAGTCCAAACGACAAAGCATCCCCACCACTATTGCCTAATCTCTCTCATGTCCCTTTTCATTTGCTTTAGTAGGGTCAAACCCTTGTAAACCACTAAATCATTCTCCCCCAAATTAATTATTAGAACATTCGGGCAAACATGATGGTGCATCAATTTATTCGAACTGGGAATGAGCTTGTGCCAGCTCAAAACCCCTTTCCATGCCAACTTATTTTAAACAAGACAGCTTCCAGTCCTAAGCTAACACCTTTCCCTTTTTGAAGCTTGTGTCTCTCTGCTCACTTGACAAATGAATGCCAAACTATGCAAACGGATAGCGCCTCTGACTCTGGCCCTGCTATTGCACCTGAAAAGACACATGTCTATGTTTGTAATACGCATGCCCATCAAACCGGGCATATCAAAGCCTACTCATTGGATCCTAGTGCTACTGTCTTCTACAAACCCCTTTGGTCCATCTTCGAGTGCGTGAGGAGAATCATGACTATTTCACTCCCTTGTAAACACCCCTGTACTTCCCTCAATTTTAGTCCTGCAATTCCTTTCCTCCCCAACAACTCTGATACTTTGAATGCTCTGAAATACAGCCATGACATTAAGGCAGCAAATAAATATGCTTACTGTAAGCCCCTAATACTACTGTCTTCTACAAACCCCTTTGGTCCATCTTCGAGTGCGTGAGGAGAATCATGACTGCTTCACTCCCTTTTAAACACCCCTGTACTTCCTTCAATGAAGGCCTGCAATCCCCTTCCTCCCCAACAACTCTGATACTCTGAAAGCTCTGAAATACAGCCATGAAATTAAGGCAGTAAATAAATATGTTCCCTATAAGCTAATGCATATTCTGGGTAGCTCCTCTATCATGCCTATACATCTTTTGACACCGGCATCCTGGCCCGCTGTCCTTCCCTGCTTGCCTGGCCCAACCCTCCAGCATATGCTTGCCTAACTCACCTGTCGAAGGGGCATATCCCCGCCACAACTTGCCCATGAGTGCTATCCCCGCTAGCCTGGCAGCAACAGTGACCTTCAACAAACCCCTATCAATCAGGAACATAATGAACTGTATGACAACCTCCTCACTGGCCCAAGTCCCTGTCCTCCTCGCCCCTGCCATTATAAAGTCCTGCCAGGCCTGGCCATATGCCCGTCTCATAGAAACTCCTAATGACCCTACCACCAGTTGCAGCATCCTTTGTCTCCTACGGACCACATCCCCGCCGGCACCAGCGTCTTGTGAAACTCCGCCTCCGTGGCCAGCCCATGGAACTTCCCCCACTGCGAACGAGACAAAGCATTCTCAATGTCATTGTCCACTTCCGGGATGTGCTTCGGCCGCAACTGTATATCATACTTTAGACAACTTAGAATGAATACTCTCATCAACTTCAGGACCTGCTCATCTCTTGCTGACTGCTTGTTGACCACCTGCACAACTGCCATGTTAACCACCTCAAAAATTACCTTTCTATGCGCTAGGCTCTGCATCCACACCATGACCGCTACGACTAAAGGAAACATCTCCAAGAAAGCAATACTCCTGCCCCAATTCTTGCATTGTTGCGGCCGTTCCTCTGCGTACCACCTGCCCTGCCAGTACAGCCCAAACCAGCATGCTCCTGCAGCATCGGAAAGAGTATGCACATCCAATTCGCACTCCTCTGGTGTGGACATGGGAATCCCATTAAATTCTTCTGCGCCTCATAGCTTTGATCGATACTGAGGCAAAGTACTACGCGGGCCTCATCCTGGAAGATCTTAATATCTTGGGCAACCACAAAGAATATCATCCCAGCAAGCCAAACTGGATTTCGCAGTGGCCAGGGCACTACAACAAACATCATGGCGCTAACTTTCCTGGCAGACGCGACAAAAGTCACTAAGACCTCTCTGTTTCTGTGCTTCATTGATTACAGCGCCGCATTTGATCATGCAGACCGTCACAAACTCTGGCAGAAACTGAGCAATTGGGGAATTCCAGGCCCTCTCCTACAGCAGTTAATACTGCTATACAGTAACACCTGGGTCAGGATAAAACTGGGACCCGGTACGCACCTCTCAAGAGAAATAGGGACCAGCAAAGGACTGAAACAAGGCTGTGTCCTAGCCCCCATGCTGTTCAACCTCTTCCTTGCAGATCTCCCTGGTGATCTAGGGGCAGTCAAATCTCACGCACCATGGCTGGGCAACATCACACTGTCAAATCTTCTCTACGCAGATGATTTAGTCCTCATCAGCCGGTCCCCTATCGGTCTCCAACATCTGTTGGACAAAACCAACATGTTCTCCACAAATAACTCATTGACAATCAATTTAAATAAAACAAAAATCATGACAACAAATCACGACAGAAAATGGAACTTCACATGGCTATTGAACGGACAGAAGCTGGAGCAGGTAACCTCCTACAAATACTTAGGCATCATATTAGATTGCAATGGCTCATTTAAACAACAACTAGAGGCCATCCGGCGAAAGGGCATGACATTCCATCTGTCGATAAAGCCGCTGCAGAAAGCTCTTCCTGACCGGACATTGGGCCCTCTTCTACAGGTAATAAGAGCTCGCCTACAGCCAATGCTCACCTACGGCAGCGAACCTATGCGTGGCAAAGACGCAACGACATTAGACAACACCATCAGTCGAGCTTATAGGGCAA
This sequence comes from Lissotriton helveticus, assembly GCF_964261635.1. Classification (NCBI taxonomy): domain Eukaryota; kingdom Metazoa; phylum Chordata; class Amphibia; order Caudata; family Salamandridae; genus Lissotriton; species Lissotriton helveticus. The sequence goes on along the minus strand of NC_136071.1, from coordinate 746,485,656 downwards.
TATTCCACCTGCCCACCTATACATCGCCCGCTCAAATCCGCCTTGAATTCGGGCTGCAGAAACAAACGGTGGAGAGAAGAGGCGCATATATCAAAAGCTGGCGGAAAATCAGAGATGCTGAGCATGGATCCTTAAACGCCCACCTCTGGACCGAACTGTCCATTAGAGATAACTCACCAGCAAGGAACTACCTAATGGAATCACTGGAGACCCTAGGACTAACAAACCCATGGGAGTCAGCAACCGACCCCAGGACCTTCAAAAAAATGGTATCGAAAGTCACTAAGATGGTCTCATCTATTGAGGACAAAGCAACCCTTGCCAAGAGAGTACACGGATGGGTGGTGTTGGAAGGCTACACAGCTCTCAAACCACAACAGTACTTAACAACGGGCCTCACTCAGATAACAAAACACAAGTTCCTCAATATGCGCCTAGGCAATATACCTATAACGTCTCACCTAGCACCCTGGAAAAGAGAAAACGCAGCAAATTGGTGCCGACTTTGTTTTTCTGGAAAAGAGGACCTCACACACATTATCTGCATCTGCACAAATCTCCTGGACATAAGACGCTCTCTGCTTCGGTCCCTATGAAATCAGAAGGGCATAACAAGCTTCAGACAGGCCGTGATGCTCTGCTTTAACCCCGTAGAAACTCAGCTAAATTGCAGAATAACAAGATTTGTTGACATTGTGGCCAGTAGACTAAAAGAAACAGCCATAGGGTCTACTGGAAGCACTAACCAAATAAAAAAAAACTGCTAGCACCCAGTCCCACTAAAGGAGAGCACCAAACTAAACTGTGGTTTTATTTATTTTTAATTAATAAGGAGAATCTACCCTTTTTTTCTTTTTTTTAAGCGTAACCTTCTGCTATTGACTGTCTTTCATAATTGCACTTTTGTTTCTATATTGTGAGTTTTCATTAACTGTACAATAAACTAAACCTAAACCTAAACCATTAAATTCTTCTAAGAACCTGCCCCACATGCATAAATCCTCCTTCGTCCTTGCGGACAGTCGCATATGATGGTGTGACAAATTGAGTCCCGTTAATGACCTGCTCAATGTCCTGCAAAATGCCCTTCCTGACCTAACTACCCTGCACTCGAAGTTCATGTGCCCTAGCAGCACCTGTGCCATCCTCACCATTACTTTTTCCTGGCCAATATGTCATCAATTAACAAACTCATGTGTAGTTTTTATCCTCCGGCAACCTGGCTTCCATGGCCACCAAATCCAAGTCAATACCTAGAAATGACCACACCATGCTTGGACCCTGACTCTTCTCTGGTGCCAGGGGCACACCTACTGCCCCCATGAGCTCTTGAAACTTGCCAGCTGTTGCCAACAGGCCAATGAACCAGGCCTTTCCGCCAGGAAGAAGTCATCAAGGTAGTGTGTCACCGTCTTTTTGCCCGTTTTCCAAGGAAAGACCTATTGCAAGAAGGAACTAAACTTCTCGAACAAGGCACATGATATTGATCAACACATGAGTAACGCATTATCCACAAACATGTTTCCATTCACTTGGATGCACGGCAGCTGAAAATCCTCTAGGTATACTGGCATCAGACAAAAGGCGGACTTAATGTCACATTTTGCCTTCTAGGCAACCCTGCCAACCTGTTCCTCTAGGACCCTCGCCTCGTCCCCCGATGAATAAGAAACTGATGTCATGTCCTCCAAAATGAAATAATTCACTGACCCTCCCTGCGGCCATTACAAGTGCTGAATCAACCTTAGTTGGTTCCATAGTTGACTCCCTAGTTGGCTCAATGGCAGTGATTAAGGGGCGCCTCTTTGCGTGGAGGTTACAAATCAGCACCTCCAACCTCACGATAGCCTCAATCTATTCCCCAAACGAACATCAGGAGAAGTTCTTGACTGAGCCCCTGGCCGAGGTTCTCCACACACCCGACTCCTTGGTGGGTGGAGATTTAAATTTTGTCATGGATGCGGGGATGGACCGCTCTAACCTGAGGACTGGGGGGCAGGAGCTATGTCAGGGAGTGGTGGGAAGTTGTTGGAGGATTGTGGGATCAGGGACATATGGCACAGCCATCACCCCATTGATAGAGACTATAGGCATTACTCAGCAGCTCATAAGCCTCACGCCGAATCCTTTCCCCCCACAATGGCACCTGAGGGACTCCCTGTTGCGGTCCCCACAAGTGGTTGAGGACCTGCGGCGTACATTGATAGACTATATAGCACTTAATTATGATGGTTCCACAGCCTTAGCCTCTGTTCGGGAGGCCCTTAAGCTGGTTTCGAGAGGAGCCCTGATTGCTAAAGGGGCTTATGATAATAAAATCTGACAGGCCAAACGAGAGGAACTAGAATTAAAAGTTAAAGAACTTGAGGCAATTCACAAGCACACCGACGCCTTGCGGGTCTGCCGTCAACTAGAGAAAGAGTGGCTCCAGCTGAAGCGTCTGGACATGGACAGGGCTAAACTTGCTGTGATCTGGTTGAAGCATAAATATTTTGTGGGAGCAAATAGTGTGGGGGGGTTACATTCTAGCACACTGCCTCCACAGTAAACAACAGGCCCAGGCAGTAAAAGCGGTGCATGAGGAGCGGGGTTCTGAGATTACAGATGACTCGGGCATTGCAGCGGCTTTTCGGGCTTTTTACGCTGATCTCTCCTCTACTGAGTCCTCAACGCTCACAGACCCCTGTGATTATGTAAATGGGGCCGCACTCACTCCTCTCCCACCCAAAGAAGCGGATGTGTTGGGGGCTCCTAAATAGATCAAGGAGGTGCTATCTGCTATCGCCCGTCTGAAGCCCCTGAATGCGCTGGGCCCGGCTGGTTTCAGTGCGCTTTTTTACAAAACCTTTTGCGCGGAGTTTGCCCCTCCGCTCAGTCGATTGTTAAACTCATTTGCAGATACAGGCACTCTCACGGCTTCGATGTTACAGGCGACAATCTTGGTAATTCCCAAACCAGGGAAGGACCCGGTGTTTTGCAGCTCCTACCGGACAATTTATTTGTTAAATATTGACACAAAGCTGTTCTCTAGCATTCTGGCCCACAGGCTGAACCCTCTGATGCCCGGTTTGATAGCCCCAGATCAGTCAAGCTTTATTCCGAACAGACAATGTGGGGACAACACTAAACGGATTTGTCACCTGATTGACAAAGTGCAATTATCCAAAGCAGAGGTGCTGCTGCTGGCAGTTGATGCCGAAAAGGTATTTGACCCCGTGCACTGGCCGTGTCTGTTTGCCACTCAAGAGCGCTTTGGTTTGGGCGTGAAGTTCCGCAAATGGGCAGCGATCAATTACAACAATCCAACTACTGCGGTCAAAGTAAATTGGATACTTTCGGGTGAATTTGCTCTATATATGGAGCCCTTTGCCCAAAAACTCAGGGACAATCCACATATGCAGGGCGTCCGCTTTGGTGCAGATCGCCACTTAATTAGCCTTTATGCTGACAATATAATTTTTTCAGTAGCACAATCCTTGACTTCTTTGCCGACTATTTTGGAGGAACTGAACGCCTTTGGTCGGGTCTCAAGGTTTAAAATGAACCTACAGGATTCACAGGTGCTTAATCTAACCGCAACGCAAACCACAGTGGACACCCTGCGCATCCAATTTGACTTTGACTGGGTGACGGATGGCATAAGATAACTAGGGCTGGTTCTCCATAGGAGTCTCAGTAAGATAGCGAAAGTGAATTATACTGCTTTATTCTCTCCCACCCGTAAAGATCTAGCTCAGTGGCAAGGTCTGCCTCTATCATGGCTCGGGAGACTAGCCTCGGTTAAAATGAATGTCCTGCTGCGGGCCCCACACATTTTCCAAATGTTGGACTTGGCCCTTCCGGCACGTTCACCCCTAATATTTTTGCTTTTAGTATGTGATCTGTGTTAGTGACTTTTGGTCTCTGCGCACTTTTTTTCCTGTGTCCCAGAGTAAAGTGCGTGCGTGTAGTGAGGCTGGTCTGCCCTCCCATCGGAATGCATGGGGAATGTGTGTATCCATGTTAAACTTGTGCGAACTCGTGAGATTGAATGCTGCGCAATGATGTATGTGGCATGTATGTATCTAGTGGGGAAGTGCCACTTCTAGACATTGGTGTGTGTGAATGTGCTGGCGTGTGATTGGCTGGAGCTGGCTGGGGTGCCAGGCTCCATGAGTCATGATGGGTCTGCCCGGTGGTGAGTGTTGAGATTAGCATGTGTGATGTGAGGGAGTGTGCACCTTGGTCCTGAATAGGGCTGGGCTTTCTCCACACAATGCTGGCTCCGCCCCCTGTGGTGCGTCTAACAACCCTAGCCCTGCCAGTGAATAGGGTGAGGGGCTGAGCACATCAAGAGTGCTCACAAACCAGCTCTGACTGGTTTTGCCCCCTCACCCTGAAGCCAGACAAAGGATTTAGTAGTAGAAGAAGAGGCTGTGTCTCCTTATAAGTTGTTCTCTTCCAGGATCCTTTTGCTGAGGGGGCTGTTGCTGCTGGGCGCCAGGAGGACCGCCACTGGTGACTGCCTCCCTGCCTGGAGGCCCAGTGAGCTGGCTCTGGACCCAGCCTTGCCCCCCTGCCTGCCTCCAGAACTTTGCTGGAGCTCTACCTTGCTGATAGCGCCTGGGAGCGCTTTATTTTACTTATAGCGCTTGGAAGCGCTTGATTCAGCCCCTAAGCGCTTGGTAGCACTTTTATTTTCCTTTCGCGGCTGCCCACGCCGCGTTTTGCCATGTACCTGCCCTTTGTTGACCCCTGACGGTTGCCCACCCCGCCAGGGACCTTGCCGGCATAAATATTTATTTAATTAGAGGGAGCCTACCCCCTCGTGTGTCCCCCCGCATTCACCGCCGCGGCCCGGGGGCCGGAGAGCACCGAAACCGGAATTCAGGCGGAACAGGCGGGACAACCGGAAGTCGACGGGAGCCCACCCCGCGCTTCGGTATAAGGTGATGAAGAGAGGCGTCCTGAGGACCCGGGAGGACGGGAGCGCACCCCGCCACCACCAGACACAAAGAAGAAGAACCCGGCGCCTTCCCCACCCCCGAGGCTCCAAGGAAGTGAGGAGGAGCCCCGGAGTACCGCGGGTGAGTGACACGGGCTGCCGGGAGCTCTCCCTCCGCAGCCAGACCCGGTGAGTGTTTCCAATTTACAAGGAGTGGGGGCTGTTGTTAGTATGCGCAGAGCAGCCCCGGTTGGCAGCGGGCCACTCCCACGCTAAAGGTGCATTGTGCCTAGAGTCCAGAGGGACTCCCACGAGTGGGACCATTGTCTTCTTGAGTCCCCAGGAGGGGGACTCCAACAAAGCCGGTGCCACAGTTGTTGCGGATCCCCGAGAGGCTCAAGGCCCCCAATTTTATTGAGAGCCTGAGAGGCTCACGGGGCATAATTGCTTGAAGCCCCGAGGCCCAGTGGGCCGTTTTCGATCCCGAGTCCCCAGAGGGGGGACTCCAACGTCCGGGGGCCATTGTCGTTTTTGAGTCCCCAGGAGGGGGACTCCAGCCAAGCAGCCCCATTCGTTCCTCGAGCCCAGTAAGGCTCACGGCGTCCCAGTTGTTTGTCGAGCCCCGAGAGGCTCCAGCCACAGTTGTTTTAGAGCCCCGAGGCTCTCGAGGGCCATTCTGTTTATTTAGAGCCACGAGGCTCTTGGGGGACACAGTCAGTTGGTTAGAGCCTGCGAGGCTCCCACGCTGTGTTTGGCCCCATTGTTGTTCTTGAGCCCACGAGGCTCCAACGTTGGCCCCATCAGTGTCTTTTCAGCTGCCCAGCACTTAGTGGGCAGTTGCCACGTTTAGATTTATTCTTGGCTGCCTGCGCAGCCTGCCCTGACATTTTGGGACTAAGGGCATTTCAGCCCTTGCAAGGCCAGTTGGCCTGAGGGACAGTTCTGGTGTTGTGCCTATGTGCACCTTGCGCAATTTGTGATTTACTTGCCCATGTGATTTCTGCGCAATTGTTATTACCTGCACCTCTGAATGTGTTTTTATGCATCATGTGTTTTGCTTCTTTCCCTTTGCTATGTGTTTGATGCAAAGGTGATTGTTTTTCCTTATATAGGTCCTGCTAGTAAGGTCCTAGTTCCCTGCGTGATTTTCCTAAAGGTGCTTAGGGTTGCGTAGAAGGTATTTACCCTTTACCAGTAATTACTGGTTGTGTGCTACATGTACTATTTTGGTGCTACAGTCATTATATGTGCTATGTGCTAAGTGTTATACCTACAAGAATCATTATTCCTACAAGTGCTAGTTCTAAAAGTGCATACCCCTGACAGTGGTCCATGTGGCCCTGTCCTGTACATACTCCCCTGTAAATTCTGCCCGTGCCTGTTGGCACATTGTAAAGTGTGTGTTTTATCTAATGTGTTTTACTATAATACAAAGGCTATTTTTTATATAACCTTGTGTGGAGTTTCCTTTGTGGTGGGCTTTGGGTGTTGTTGCTGGGTGCGCGCGCAAACGCTTTACACATTGCCTCCGAGATTAGCCTTGGTGCTCGCGTCACGTTACCTAGAAGGTGAGCAGGGGTTATCTTGGTGTGTAACTCCCTTGCCCTGACTTGGAAATGGTGATCGCTGACTGACTTTGTCGCAAGCCTTGGCCAGCCAGGGACCCCGTTTCTAACACCAAACCTTCCCTTTAATGCCCTCACCGAACTTGAACTTGATAAATTAAAAACGGAAATTACCAATGGGGTCATATAGTAATAAAGCGTAGATGATTGATAAGGGCCATGAACTATATGACCCCATTGGTAATTTCCGTTTTTAATTTTTCAGGTGTCCTGTCTCTCCACATATCATATTCGCTATTAATGATTGGGCGGACTAGCAATTTCATCGATCATATTGATGGTGGGTGATTCTCAATCTCATGATTAGTCTTATTTGATAATAGGGAAGTAATGCATAAAACTTTACACTGGAATTGGCTCTTATTTGGGCTGACTATCAAGTGGGTTCATGATAATGTTGGTGGGTGCACCCTAGATCCGCTAATAATCGTGTTGGACTATATGAAACAGGTTCCTCAACTCATGTCCTGAACTGGATATATTTAGTCCAATTGTGTTTTTAAATATGTACAGGATGATGTCTTTCCTATTTCCCACTGTGGTTTTGTTTTCATTTACAGGATGATGTCCTTCTTATTCCCACTGTGGTTTTGTTTTGTTTTTTACATGATTTCAATTGAGTGTACTATACAGATGAGTCTTTTTTCACATTGTTTGTGTATCTTAGATAGTAGGTTTGTCTGTGTCATAATGAATTTTGTAAATTGCTCAAACACGTCAAATTTGTAATTGTAATTATGTATTTGGGTTATTTAATGTTTTCAGCCTTGATGAAGTCTCTGTGTGAGACGAAACACGTGTTGGCGATGTACATGCTGGGAGAATCTTTTTAATATGAAATATGAAAACCAATAAAGGAAACTAATGAAATCTGAAGAGGACTTTCTTTTAATTCATCTATAATAATTAGGATCCTATCTGATGTCATTGTACATGATCATTTTTTCTGGTCTTATTATCTATGATTGTTAGATTTCTTTCACTTTGGAAGGCACAATACTTAAGCCAAAATTAAAACTGTATTTGACTATCAGGTGTGCTGTAATTAGAAGTCCATTCTTTTATAAGTCTATTGTGGTGGCATACTCCGTGTGTACCTATAGCACCTTGAGGTAGTAGGTGCATTGAGCTTCTCTAGCACCCGATTCTTGCTTTAATTTTGTTTTGTTCTGCTGATATATTATACGCCTCACATGCATGTGCAATTACATTGTAACTGAGTGATTGGTGTGGACGTTTCCTCTGTGAACACTACTACCTGAATTTTTTTTGTTCAATCGGTATGTGTAGCTACAACTGCTTTGTCCTACTGGAATGTTCCCAGAACCTTCAACATAGAAACTAGCTGCTGTATGAATTACAGGGATGGGCGTGGCTTTGTGTTTGGTGATATTTCGTTCCAGGAAGCATTTAAAGTATTCGGTAACATTAAATCCCTGAAAGTCCAACATTTCATTCTGTAACCAGGTGACATTCTTATTATCTTTATAAACATTCATGCAAGCTTCTGGATGTAAGGTACCCTCCTTTCCATCTGTCCCAGGTGTATATTCCTGGTGTATGACTACATCTTCCACCACCGCTTCATAATCAGCCTGCATCATGTTCAGAGTGCTGCGCTGATTCTTCTCGATCTCAGCGCGGCCTTTGACACGGTGTCCCATGACATCCTTCTTGATCGTCTGGAGACATTCGGAGTATCTGGCCTGGCTCTAAAGTGGTTCCATTCTTTTCTTAAGGACAGATCCTTCCGGGTCTCAGACCCCCTTTCCTATCTAAATCTCATCCTATTGCACAGGGAGTTCCGCAGGGCTCTGCGTTGAGCCCATCTCTTTTTAATCTTTATGTGCAACCTCTAGCGACAGTGGCCAAAGAGTGGGGCCTGACACTGGTGTCGTACGCCGACGACACACAGTTGGCCATCACTCTCACGGAAGGCCCGTCCATCTCGGCTTCTAGATTTAAAAACGGTCTCTCCGCAGTAGCCCAATGGATGACGGACAACTGCTTACAGCTTAATGCTGGAAAAACAGAAGTGCTACTCCTTGGTAAAAACACCAGCCATTGGAATGAGCACTGGTGGCCGTCTTCCCTAGGCACCATTCCACCTCCCAAATCCCTAGTTAAAAATCTAGGAGTGTGGATGGATGCTTCACTCAACTATCAGACCCACACCAAAAAAGTTGCTGGCACTTGCATCGGTTTGCTGAGGAATCTCAGCCACATACTGGGCTTCTTTGATGCTAAAGTCCGCCAGCTTATCATCCAAGCAACCATCCTCTCGCGTTTGGATTACGCCAATGTTCTCCTTTTAGGCGCCAACAAAGGAGAGATAGCACGACTTCAACGTGTACAAAACTCGGCGGCGAGAGCCCTAGTCGGCCTTCCTCGTAGATGCTCGGCCAGAGCTACAATTCGCAAACTACACTGGCTACCTGTTGATTCCAGAATTAAATTCAAAACCCTTATCATGACTTTTAAAATTCTCAAACTCGATAATCCTATACTGCTGCGACCTCTTCTCACCCCTTACGTTCCATCACGCAACCTGCGATCTTCCAACCAACATCTCTTGTGCGTCCCTCGCACAAAACTTTGCCGCGTGGGCGGCCGCTCCTTTAGGGTTTTGGGAGCCAAGCTATGGAATGATCTACCACTAAACATTCGCTCCATAGAAAGCTTATCTGTATTCCGAAAAGCAATTAAAACTTACCTATTCCCCTCCCCTTAATTCTCCCTCACTTCCTCACCTCCAGGTTAGGGTTTGTGACTTCTTTAGCGCCGGGACGCCTCATGGCTGGGGCAGCTGTATTGCGCTTTACCAAATATAGAATAGAATAGAATAGAATAGCATCAGCCTGGTAATGAATATACACCATGGAAAGCAACTTGAACCAAGCCTCACAGCTACTTAAGTATGACAGGGGTAAAGACACCAGTAAATCATTCTTGTGCATAACTGAGGGAAGTATCCCACACACCCAGCAATTTGTGGCATTAGTGTCATTGTGTACCTGATGAAGCATCTTTATATAAGCATTCTCGACATATGTCTGTCTATGTCTCTCTTTATGCGGGGCCAGTGTAACGAACAAGTGCTCAGGTGAAGCCGAGGTAGTCCCTATCAAAGTGTGCACAGGATGCTGTTCTTCTAAATACCATACTACCCCAAATAATGTTATCATTACTATGAGAAGGAATACTACGACTACTATCTTACTCCCATTACACCAACTAGACCACACAGGTCTACTCTGCCCTGGTTGGGGTGCTGCTAGGGGCTGCTGATCCTCCATGACAGCACGGCCAAATAGGTACATGTGAAAAGCTTTATGAACTGGAGCCACTAGAAAACAACTGACCAGAGGAGCACAAGTCACCCACCGTCCATTTAGAGCCTCGCTAGCAGGCTCCTATTGTTCATCAATGAAGCACTCCCTTGGGACCGCAGGTTCGCAGCCCTTACTGGAAACAAATCTGTCTTCTTTCAGGATAGGGCACCCTCCCTCCTGGGCAAGAACTCTCAATTATCCTGTCCAGGGCAGTGCACCAGTGTAGCATACTCTAATCTAATGCAGGCAATTAGGCATAGCACCTACACCCTAATCTCAAGTCCTTCCCTAACTCCTGTACTGTCCTGCTGGCACCCTGTCCTTCCGCCGGTATACCTGGCAGCCCCAGGCATTTCTTCATCAACAAAAAGGGGAAGTAATTCAGGCTCAGAAGGGCATTGAGATTCAGTTATCTGTGAATCAGATGAGGAAGGTGCCGAGCTGCTCTTATCTCCGGAGGGACCGCCTCAAGCAATCTCACATCACTTTCTGCTTCTGTCTGCGTCCACCTCAACTGGGCGTCAGAGAAGGGGATAAAGCGGGGCACCTTCTCCCCTTGTGGTCAGCAATGCCATCAAGCACCCACTCGTCATAGGGAATTGGGAGGGGGGCATTCTAGCAATGGATCCTGTGCAACCAGTTGTTGGGCCTGTCAACCTGTCCTAGAGTGTGCAGTTGCCCTAGCAGATAACAAATCCAAAGTTAACGCATTTGCCCATCTCAATCCTGTGCTTTCTTGAATCTTCACAAACTTCAGTTTGAGAGTACCATTGTACTTCTCAACCAGGCCTGCTGACTGAGAGTGGTTCACTGCATGAAACTTCTGCTTAATATGCCGTTAACAGAAATGGTGAATCCACCGGAAAGAGACTAATAGTCAGAGGAAGGGGCTTGGAAATGGGGCTAGCAACCGGCATACCGGATAAAGATTGTTTTGGCCAGACAGAGCTGCCCCCGGGACCAGTGAAGGGAAACAGAGCTATACATAGCCCCTCAATATCAACTAAAATGTTCTTGGTCGTACCTTGTAAATACGCAGTGACATAGGGTCTGCGCTGATCTACATGCACCAGAACTGGACCCTCACCCTGTCCCTGGCTGTCCTAGCTGTGGACAGCTGTGTCCTCACTTCGTCCATGGAACACAAGAAGGGTACACAGTTCACCAAGATAGGTAAAGGAAGGGAGATTATGTGAGTCTAGCGCAATTGCAGACAAAAGGAAAAAGGGGGGGGGAAATTTCCCTTTTTGGAACTAAAACCCTCACACACCCAGCAAGCTAGGTGTCATGCTTCATCATATGGGTTCTGCTCCTTGTCAGACTGGCGCTGCAATGTCTGACGGGCCCCCGCAAAGGGGCTCTTTATCGGAGATCTTTTGTGCCTGCCATATTTTGCATGTGGGTAAGAGGATTTAAGTGGCCGCAAGTGGTGGTGTAGTCGTGGAGTGAGTGTGAGTTAAAAAAGGTTAGGCAATCCACTAGGGACTTTATTATTGTGGTTGACTACCTTGATTAAAAAAGAGAGAGAAAGGGGAGATACGCACAGGTACTAGGATACAGTGATGTATCTGCTACCCTCAGGTCAACATGTTTCATGCATTCTAAGCAATTTGTCAGGACCTAAGTGATGGAAAACTGTACTACACACAGTGAGTGAGGATATACAACCTTGAGTCTTGTGGTCAGTATATGCGCAGGACAATTGGTCCTGCCCTTAATGTAGCGACCTGGAAAAAGTAAAATGACAGAAAGGAGGAGTCAAGGTGACACTCTATTACTGTAAAATCGCATCATGGTCAATTCTGTACGCTAGAAAAACATAGTGGTGACATATTCCCATTGGTGTATAATACAAAGGGTATAAGTGCAATGTGAAAACAAAGGAAGGTTAAAAACTCTTAAAAAATAAGAGGAGATGAAGACAATAATAAACTCTACAACATGGTTGGAGGGCCAACATACTGCAATGCTTACCCTAAGGAGGTCTCTAGGGTGCCCCAACAGTCTGCTCCCGTGGAACCGGCACCTTAATATAGGTACCTAGGGGGTGAGAGAAAGAAACGGGGGAAAGGAGAAAACATGATCAGGCCAATGAGCCCGGGACAATAGGGTGGCGCTCCAGGTACAACGGGAACAGTGCGGAGGCTCCCGTTAAGCACCGAGGTGCGTGGCCCATGCTAGTGTATATCGGGGCAGAATTACGCCACGCACATAGGTGCCAGGTTCGTCCCAGATGTGAAGTACCTCCAAACTGCCTCGCAACCCTCCATGCCGCCCGATAGCGGCTCACTGAGGGCGCTTAGTACCAACAATGGCGGCACCGGAGACAACGAGCCAGCACTGGGTATAGCTAGCACAGCCGGGGCGTACCCGGTAGAGCCATAATGCGGTGCCACCCGCGCCTGGTACACATAATCGTGCTCACACGGCACCGGAGGCACCCTTGTGGTTTAGGGACTGGGATGGGAGCCTGTCCTCACTGAGGCAGGCGATCGCGTTGGTCCAGCTGATTGCAACAAACTCACCTGCTTGATGCGCGGTCTCTGCCGTCAACACCTACCCCCACAGCGTCGGGTCAAGACTAGGAGTGACCGGGAAGTCAGGGAAAGCCACGAAAGCATCCTTAAAAATCAGTCGCTTCCGTCTTACCGTGTCATGTGGGCGGTACGTGTGCGGGGCCGCGCCTGCGCAGTAGGGAGAGACTGGTCAGAGCTGTACCGCTCAGGGCACCGGCACCAACCATGTAAAACTGGCGGCCATCTTAGGTGTGGAAAAGGTATTAGCGCCTCCTTCCATTTGAGCTATGCACTTAATGGAGTGTAAGTGCCCTAGTAAATACTTATTGGTTTGCTTGTAAACCGGGGTTCTTTCTGGACACTTGGCTATTGGTGTATATTAAGTGACTACTGAGGCAGTTTGTAAGTGGGTGTGACACATTAACAACCAGAGGGCAGGAAAGCGCAATCCCCCTAGTCCCCTGTGGTATGAGAGGCGGTTACCATAGATGGTGGTTAGTAACCCAGACAAGCGCGCGGATGCTTGCGCAGGAATGCCTTGTTGGTATGGTGCGGGATATGCGAGGCAGTATGTCAATAATCAGAACCCCAGGATGGAAAATGGGAGACAACCATGCGTCTACCGGGCTAACGTGGCCCACGGGACAGAATCGTTCAGACACGCTACGTCCAGCCTGAGGCGATAGACCCATCTCTGTTCTATTCTGAACAGTGCTTGGGAATTGATGTTCTGGTGAGATTCCAGGATCAACCATCTTATACTGTCTGCTGTGTGGCCATTCTGTTTGCAATGGTCATACAATCTGGTATGTGTTTTCCAGCACCTGATGTTGCTCTTGTGCTTGGTGATTCTGAGCTTAATTTGCCTCATGGTCATCCCGATGTAATGTTTGCCGCAAGGGCAGGTGAGCAGGTAGATGCACCTTGAAGTGTTACAGTTTGTGTGCCATTTCAGGTACCAGATAAATGTCTCTGTAAGTCGGACTTCTTTACAATGACTAGTCTGTGGGCACACAGCACACCCCCCAGAGGGATAGTGGCCTACTATAGGTGGGAGACCCCACAGGGTGCTTTGGGTGTTGTTATCTTTCTTCTTAGGCCTGGTATGAATGAGTGCGTCTTTCAAGTTGGCTGTCCGTTTGAAAGCAAACCTCGGTTGTGGGATATTTAACCCACAAGTGTTGATGATGCCCCAGTGTCTGGTTACAGTCTTTTTAATGAAAGCCGAGTTTTTGGTAAAACACGTTACACAGGTGATCAAGTCCTCCGTCTCCTTTATTTGTGCATCTAGTAATGCTTCCAGGGGTTGTTCATGGCCCGTTTATAGGAGTTGTGGACTTGTCTTGTGGGGTAACCCCTGTCTTGTAACTTATGTTGTAGGAGTCTGGCCTCTTGCTTGTAATCTCCCATAGTGGTGCAGTTCCTGCGTACCCTGAGAAATTAGCCAAAAGGGAGTTTATCCCGCAGGGATTTGGGTGGTGGCTCTCATAGCGTAGGAGGCTATTCCTGTCAGTGTCTTTGCGGTATAAGTTGGTACTTAGCCCCTCAGAATTGAGCCAGATTCTCAGGTCCAAGAAGGGGATAACTCTCTCCGAGATGGTGCTAGTAAATAGTCGTCATTTAGTACTGTCTTCCCAGATTCTTTTCAAAATAGTTCTTTCTATGGTGATCATGTGCTGTATTGTCAGACTGCACCACTCCTCAGCCTCCTCCCCCTCTTCCGTGCTTTCTAAAACCCCTGTCTCTCGGGCCTCAACTTTCTGTAACAACTCCAGACACTCACTTCGCCAAGGCTCCTCCTTTTTTACAGTAGGCACATTGGTTGTACCCTACAGGCGTACCCAAAGTACTGTTCCTGTCCATCCGGGACCCCTGCTGAGCCAAACCCGAACCTCTATCTCATCCATTACCCCTTGACACTTGCAGCATCAACATCCTTGTCTTCAACTCCTTCAACTTTTTCTCCACCTTTTCTTTGTCCTCATTCTCCCTATGTTCGTAGTATTGCGCCATGCTCAAAATCACTGATGGGGATGAGGTCGTCCAAGTACGTTCGCAAGCCTGCAACCTAGTTGCAATCTCAGGATGCAAGTTAGTGACATATCTGTTAACAAACAAACAAACACCACCCTCCTATGACAGATCTTGGCCACCAAAGTCCCAAAACACCCCTTCAAATCTGGTAAAGAAATCAGACAAAGGAGGCACAGAAGGATGGGCTCCCACCTGCCAGATGGGTACATGCTATCTCGGGCTCAAGGTTACCATGCTGGGTTTCAGCATCTCCTAACGAGGGAGCAGGACAACACACTTGGATAGGTATGCGAGGGCAAGAAGCCTATTAATTAGTACGTTGGGAAGCAGTCTTGAACAGAAAAGAAAATAATACCTAAATACAGTGTTCTGCTGAGGCAAGCAATACGAATAATGAGGCCTAGTTCAGCCACGGCCAAATCTGGGTTTACGAAATACCAAATGGAGTCACACTCGCTAACTAAAGCTTGCACGTTGCAGGGATAACTCAGTGCGTTGTATAAAATGAATATAAATGGTGTCTATTTAGCAGCACACTGCTAACCTAATATAACATGGAACGGGTGGATAGCAAGAATGGGATTTTCAAACATAACATTGTTTAACTAAATGGAACTCACAGTGCGATGGTCTCTGTTGGGGAGGCTGTGGGAGTCCAAGTACCCTCCTTCATTTGCCGTGGAACTGTCCGAAGCTCACGAGATACTGGGATAAGATTCTTGATGAGATAGATAAAGGTTTTGACACTACCATCCCCAGATTCCCTGTATATACTATTTTAAGATTGCCCAACGCCCTGACTTTCCCTGTGCGTTCTACCAAAGGTCGGCAGATTGCCCTGGCATTGAATGCCACTCACCGGATGCTTTTATATGGTTGGAAAACAGACAAGATCCCGGCTCACATGCAGGGGCTTCACCAGCTGTGGTCCTTTTTGGGCATGGAGAGACTGTTCATGGCCACCCTAGGGGACAAAACTAAATACGCTAAGGTATGGGCCTCCTTTATTTCCATCCTATCTACACAGTCCCGTGAGCTGACATGCCCTGCTTACCTTCGGATTTTGAAACTGATCCCGGAATGCTAGGGGGTGGTTAGCGCGTATAGGCCTCTGATGGATTTTTAGGGGTATGCTCTGTTAGTAGCTACCACACCATACCACATCCATTCACATAAGTGCAATCACTGGCTCATCTGGAGAGGGTTGGGGTTGGGGGAAGGATGGGATTTTGGTCCTTTAATGTTAGACCTGTTAATGTTCCTTTCATGTGGTTTTTACTTTCCTTAAAAGGCAGACCTTACCGCCCGTGACTTGCTATAGTGAGTCTTTGGTCCACCAGGCATTTGCATGCTTTACATGCCGCAGATCATCTCTATTTTACAAATTATATGATATTGGTATCGCTTAATGTTTCTTTCTGTTGATCGTTGCCGGCCCATGATGGGTTGTAGGCGGCATGTTGTGTTATCTATCTATGTAGACAGCTTGTAATCCATTGCCTCTGCTCTACTCTCATGACTTCTATGTAGCCTGCCCGTTGGGTTGTTGACAACGATGCATTGTATTATCATGTTGTGTGTCCTGCTAATAAAAATTTATTTAATTCTGAAAAAAGAATTTCTCAGTCTTCATTGCTGTGGAACCCTGGATTCTGCAAGAAAAACCGTGATACACTGTCCGGTAGTTTCTGCATCCCACATATACCACATTTGCAGACAGAGTGTGCATACTTCACAGTCCAACTTTTGTATATGTTTCAGGCATTTCCTGACTTACATGTATACCTCCCAGACTGGTCTAGACTTTGTGCCTAATTATGATCTGGTGGATGGGATACTCCGTTGCAAATGTGACAGATATCCTGTACGCCGTATTACAAGTTCCATTACATCCTATGTCTGTCATGTTTGTAAAGGAGTATCCCATCTACCAAGATTACAATCAGGCCCTTTGTCCCACAGTGTCAGTAGGAAGGAGAGGTGGAGTTGGGAGTCTCTTTCTAAGGCAACCCCAAAATAAAGGGACAGAAGTGCCCCTTAGCCACCTCTTGACGCTTTGTGGGGAGCACTTCTAGTGAAGAATTAAGCAACAAGGGGTTAACGGTTTTCCCTTTACAATATAAGGTTCTTCTATCTCCTATCCTCCACACTTTATAATCTGCTTCACTACAAATGAACTAAGAAATATTGAGGGATAGCCCTGCCATTCACATTGCTGCTAACGGCTCTGTCTATCTCTCCACGCACAGCCTATTGCACATTAATAGAATACACACACACATATGGATGGAGCAAAAGACTGGCAGACCAACTGAGAAAATACCCAGGAGAGGCCAGCAGGCAACTCTTCCTGGCACATTTCTTGCAAAAAGCCCACTATGATTTGTTACTGACACCAATATTAGTTCTCTACCATTCTGTAAGTTTAAAGTAGTTACACTCAATTAAGGAAGATGCATCCACTCTAGTCCAACGAGCCTCTCTGGGTCGCATAACATGTTACAGGATACCCTCTGCATGCAAGCTTGATTGCAAACAGTGCACTGACCTGCAAACACATGCCATAACATTCTTACTTTTATGAGACAGAGTGTGTTGCACGCTTCCAACACAAGCTTTTCCTCTCCTGTGGAGAAATCAGAGCTGGAACATTTGAAATACTGAATATTACAAGTGAAAAAATCTAAGAAAAATGGAAGTTAAGGAAAGAGTTCAAGGGCAGCCAAATAAATAACACATAAATCACTGCAAAGCACATGAGAATCAAAGAGCACACTACTTATTGCAGATAACTGAAATGGGTTTTTGCCTCTCTGGTGCCTGTTACTATCTTTGCCTCTGCGTGGATCCAAAGACCTGCTCCTTCCTTTCACTCACGACTCACTTGAATATGTGGTGGGTGCACGTCTTTTGTTGTAAAGTAAGTGCTTCCTCCCCTTTCAGGGCTGTAGTGGTCTCATGGATCACAGGATTAACGCAGTCGGCTGTGCTTTAGAATCGGCGTGGCTGGCATCAATTATTGGTTGTTGGCAGCTGGAGGAACGAGAGATGCACCACAACAGGAGCACAAATATGGATAACCTGATGTCAAGGACTGGATGTGGAGAAGGCCCCCCCAATTGTTTTTTCTGATTGTCTGAAAAAAAGGGCGACTTCTACTAGGAGCCACTGTATCATCATGCAATAACTATTCACCTCAAAGATGACGTGTTTCCTTAAGAGGATCCCAGTTATTAGTAAAAAAACACAAAGGAAAAAAGATTTCTTGACAATTTTCTAGACTCTCAATTGTAGATGATGAAAGACCACCCTCAACCAGGAAGGAGAAGGAGTCAAGCGTACGATCTTCACCACTAGAGAATCCAAATAAGTGATCCAGACACTGAAAAATAGAGCAAATATCAGGGATGAAAAGGCTGCAAAGTGAGTGATGAATGTGACAATAAATTAGGTAATTAATGTTTTGCAAGGCATATATCTCAAGGCAAAGCCTCCTTATAAATGGTACAGACAGAAAATTAAATCACAGGTAAAAAGGTTAGTATAATCCAGGATGATGATTTTCAGGCAACAAATACTGGGAAGGCAACCACAATGAAAAGGAACAGATTTAAGACAAGCTAAGCCTTCATCTCCAAAAGAATGTTGCCTTCCAGGCAGGAGAAGAAGGATAGCTTGCTTAGCATCCTTCTGCTTTTTCATGTTTCTGCATTTTGCTAGAACCACCCTAGGCTGGCACTGGACATGATCTGTAGAACAGCCTGGATGCAGCAATTATTGAAGACACTGACAGAGTAGGGTGGGAGAAAAAGCCACATCTTGCAATGAGCGCGAGTACCAGACACCCCTTGCATCCTCCACGGGCTTGGACGCTTGTAAACACGCTGTCACACGTGAGTCTCCTGTGCATTCAGACTTCCATTCTTGTTGTGGTGCAGGGGCAGGGGTAGGACTACATCCCTCAGCTTTCTGGCCCGGAGGATTTTGCCTGCCTGCATATAGCTTTCAAACATCAAGCGCTTAAAACACTAAGGGCCAGATGTAGGAAGCCTAATACCGGTCGGTAACGGCCGAAATTACCTAATTTTGGCCGTTACCGACCGGTATTAGGCATTTGAGATGTAGGGGCCTAATTTAAGGATTCGGTAATTTACTGAATCGGTAATTTAAGGAATCGGTAAATTACCGAATTCTTAAATACCGATTCGGTAAATTAGCGACTCCTTAATGTAGGAAGCACTCAAGTGAGTGCTTTTCACTTGTAAGGATTCGTTATTTACCACCAACTACAAGTTGGTGGTAAATAACGAAGACCGTTAAAAAAGCAATTTTGTGCTTATTTAACAGTGCCATGTGGCAGACATATATGTGTGCCACATGTGCACCCATGCACTATTCAGGGGTGCAACAGGGTGTCAATGTGACACCCTGCAACCCTTGTAGGTCTTCCCCCTCTTACCGATTCGATATTTACCGATTCGGTAATTCCCATTCATTCCTATGGGCCTCCAGACCCATAGGAATGAATGGGGAATACCGAATTGGTAAATACAGAATCAGTATTTACCGAATTTGACCGCTTCGGTAAAAATTACTGAGTGAATACTCACATACCATTTATCCATTCTAAAATACCGAATCGGTAAAATTCGGTATTTTAGAATCGGTAAATGGTATTTACCTATATCTCTCCCTAAGGGATTCCTGTAGTATGGGACATTCAGACCTCCGTTCTTGTTGTTGTGCCATGGCTGGGGTGGGCCTACGACCCCCACCATTCTTGCCCGGACGAGGGGCTGACTCTGCCTGACTGCACATATCTGCCAAATACCAAGCTCTTAAAAGTGCTAAGTGATTCATAAAGCACTGGACACATGTGCCTGGGCAAAGACCAGGCCAAGAAAGACCCGTCTTAGCCAGTCCTAGCCCTGAATAGCCTGGGTCACCCCACTTGGCTTCCAGTTTAAAAGTACTGTTGATCTTCTTTTAATTCCTAGTTGGGACTGTTTAAAAAAATCACGAACGGCTTGATAGCCACACATTTGAAGGTCCTGGTTGGGGTGGGATCTTGTCCCCCAGGCTTCCCCTGTGTGTAGGTGGGGCTGCTTTGCAACTTGCTTTAAAACACCAGCATACTCCTTCCCCCTGTCTTTGGTCAGGGAAAAATGTAGGGCTGCTCCCGTGAAGCCTTCATCTGGTACTACCTTAGATGATTTTCTACAGTGTGCTTTGGGAGCAATTCATAAGGAAATTGAATCAGTAGAACAACATCTGTCCTTGGCTTCCCCTCCTGCCCCCAAGCCTGAAACTCTGCAGGCCCACTCCAATCCTACTATTGTTGATACGGGCTCCAGCCTGCTGCTGCAAGCTGTAACTCTCTGGGCTCCTGATGTTCCAACTGCGACTGCTGCCTTTATTGACAATCTGAAGGGGGCTCAAATTTGTGCAGGGAAAATAAACTTAAAAAGCTTTGGGGTAAGGAGGAAGAGGGCAGAAGGGACGGCTAAATCTAAGAGACAATGTACCTGTCCCCCAGCGTCTCTGCACAGTCCGAGACCCAGTCCTATCTGTGGCCCAGCAGTAACAATATGAGTAAGCCCAGAGAAACTGTGCCCAACAAGGTAGAAGAAATATGAAAGGGGGTAGTAACAAGTGTTACGATTGTACAAGCATCGATTCTGGCTCGTCTAGAGACTAGAGAAAGTGGAAGAGGGGTTGACAAATCTAGTAGTGTTTTTGTTGAGCATCATCCAGCAGTGTTACCACCAAACAGCTCTGGGGGTGCTGCTAACACTACTGACCACTTTATGGACCCCTGCCTTGCTCAGTTGGGTCGGACTAGAGCTGACAATTCAGTTATTCCCCTTGACATTGTGTTTACACCTGGCATCTATCCAAGAAGGGTCTCACAGCAAATGAGGAAGACTAGAAGCTCTGAGTGGGCGATAATTAACAATCTGACAATTATTTACCCCCAGCTTGTTTTCTGTATGCGGCAATAATGACTAATGTACGCCCTTTTTCCCAGGTGTACTTGAGTCATCTGACTAACTAAGGTCCTCCATTGATTACAGTCTACGTTTCTCTTTCCAACTGTGAGGGAGGACCTAATAATTATGACAAGAAGGGTTGGGTGGATTGGACCTAATAGGAAATCTATTGAAGGGGACTGTGTTACTATAAATGTTAAAGACCCCAGGGCAGCAGGTGAGAATCTGTCTAGGTCTCCATGCCTAGTAACAATCCTAGTAACATAGCTCTTCTGCCCTATGGTATTTCTATCGCCACCTGCATCAATCTCGCAGGGTGCCAGCCCCCGCTCCACCTTCCCAATTTCCAGTGGCTGATTGTCAACCTGCGGTTCCTCATTCAGTAGATTTATGGCACTAAGCGAGTTACAGGTAATAGACGGACATAACATCATTGGGGATTCACCCAATCAGGTGTAATGGGGTAACCAATCTAGTGATCCCCTATGTCCCAGCCAAGGGCCGGCAGTTGGGCGTGATGCACCCTTTTGTACTTCTATCATTCTGCCAGTTGATCCAGTGGTATCAGGAAACCCTAGTCAAACTGCTGCATTCCCACTACCAGCATTGGTGGGACATAAAGGAGTATGTTTTTTACATCATGGAACATATTTGGTTTTAAAAACAAGCTAGATACCCAGGCTGAGTCCATATTACCTCCACTTCTCATGTGATTTGTCTTCAGGAAACCTGGGATATAGTCCCCTACTACGTGGGTATTCTCTTCTATTTGTAAGCCCGCTGCTCCATCATTATCAGGTTGGCCAAAAGGTCGTCTTTAAATTCCAATTTCAAATGTGTTACCTGCGGTTATTAGGAGATCCTTTACTGCCTCACCCTATTACAAGCTTGTTTGACTGTCCGTTTCGGGTAGATCTGACCTGGTTTTAATACATTTTTATAATAATATTTTTGATTCCACAAGTAGTGAGGTTGTTACCTCTTTAAAGGCGGATTTAGATATGTTTTTACAAGCTAGTTCTTAAATTTGTTTTGTTTTAATAACAGGGGATTTTATTATACAGACATGTATACTTGCTGCTAAATTGTTGTGTGGTATAACCCGTCAGCAGGTGACGGAGTCCCACATTTTTCACTTAACTCCTATGGGTACTCTCTCAATCCCCTAATTTTTAAATATGATCGATAAATACTGGATAAAATTACTGAAGAAATAAATTACCAGATTTCTTTTATTGGTAGAGAAGCTAGTATGACTATTGACCATTTTAGTCTTCTTTTCAACCAGGAACCTTCTTATCGATCATGGAATAGTACCAAGTGCACTAGGTGAACACAAGCCGCTAGTTGTATCTTTGTTTTTATATACTGAAAAGCAGAGGGTTAGCGCCAAGACTGCTAAGATTGATGCCATAAGTAGATAGGGGTAGATCCTCCAGCTGTGCTACAGAAGCTGTTAATTACTAATGAAGCAACGTTTAAGTATTGCCTGGGTGACAAGGTAGGTAATATGTTACTCATTTTTGCATTTGAAGCTATTACTAGGCCAATTAATGCTTTCCTAACCCAAAAGCCTAGACACCCGGCCATAGCAAAGCATGATTGTTTTCATCATTCATACATTCAGGATGCTAAAGTGCTGTGTGCAGCACTGCACATCTCAATAAGGGACCAAACTGTCATCAATATACTTAGGAAGAACTACAACTCAGCTTTAGCCAACAGTAAGTAGGCACTCAGGGTAAAGGCTTGGTCAAATTTAACCCAGGCAATCGAGCCCAATGATGCCACTCTGTTCTGGAATACTGTTAATGCCCCATTCCTGAAAGGTGAAATAGCTCCAGAACTCATTCTGCATGTCCCACCCTATGCATGGGTTGAGCATTATTAAGACATTTTCGGCTCTCTATCGGATGATAAAGAGCAGATAGGCAGCTGAGTCACTAGGAGACCACTGGAAGTGTCCCTGGAAATAGTTCTTTTGGCCTTCGACCACAGTGCAGGGAGTAAATTGCCTGGGAAAGATGGTTTTCTGGTTGATGCCTTCAAGGCTGTGGGAGAACTCTGGGGCCCTCTTTTTCTTGATACAGTTGCAGAGAGTACTATTTCCCCTAGCTGCGTTGACTCTATTATAGTGTCCATCTTTAGGAAGGGGGATAGATCAGATCCGAAGTGCTTCCTCCTAATTTCATTACTGAATTCTACTGCCAAACT
This sequence comes from Lissotriton helveticus, assembly GCF_964261635.1. Classification (NCBI taxonomy): domain Eukaryota; kingdom Metazoa; phylum Chordata; class Amphibia; order Caudata; family Salamandridae; genus Lissotriton; species Lissotriton helveticus. Next base: position 746,463,021 of record NC_136071.1, on the reverse strand, counting down.
TATGTTTAGGGTTCTCCTACAGAAATTAGAGCAGTGGGCCACTGATAACTCCATCCTGTCAGAAGCCCAGTGTGGTTTTAAGAAAGGTTTGGGGGACCTTAAAACAGTGTGACAACCTGGATCTTCTAATCGGGACATCTACAACGGTCATGGGTGGCTCACTATCTTTATGTTTGCTGACCTTAGTAGTGCCTTTGATTTGATAGATCATTTGACTTTATGGCATATCTTACTCTTACTTGAGAAAATTGTTAGCGTTCTTACTACTTTGTATGAGAGTTTGACTGCTAAGGCACACTTTGGCTCAAGCGGGGAATGTACTCACTCCTTTAAAGTCAAGAAGGGAATAAGGAAGGGTTATGTCCTGGCTCCGTTTCTTTTTGCACTTTACATCAATGGCGTTGATGATGCTCTCAGGACTCTGCAGGCCAACGCGCCTATTGTCGCCGGCCGGTTGGTCCCTGTGGCACTATCCGCTGATGACTCAGTTTTGATGTCAAGTACAGCCGTCGCCCTGCACAGCCTATGGACACTTTTGTCAATTTTACGGAGGGGAGGAAATTGAAGATCAATATTACCAAAACTATACTAGAACATGTGGGAAAAAGACCCAGAGGAGCAGAAGCATCTACATCACAGATTCCCTGATTACAAGGATCAATACATTCAATTATTTGGGTATATCGCTTGCCACCAATGACTCATTGGTCAATCACATACAAAGTGGTAGGCTAAAAATGAGTGGGGTCTGCAAGGGTGTCTTTAGATCTTCAAAGAAGCTCAGTAGTCGTCCTACTAGAGAAATGATTAATATATATGAAGCCAAAGCACTGGCTGCCGCCTTGTATGGAGGAGACATCTGAGGATATGTTCTGAGTGGCTCTTTACAGGCAGAAGAGAATGCCTTCATCAAGCGTATGCTAAGTATCCCTACTATGTCTCAACATACGTTACCCATAAAGAGGTGGGACTTAGCTATCTAGAGGATTTACTCTTACTCAAGCCAATCTTGCTTTGGCGGTCAATTTGGGCTAACCCTGAAATGACCTTTACTAGATCTATCATTATGGATTGTCATACACTTGACCATGTTTTGAACATCCCTTTCATGACTTCCTCATTATTCTGTCCCCAGATAGTGTGATATACCTGCATAAAATTGAGTTTAAAAGCCCTTTTTATGCTCCAGATCTGGAAGTCGGGCACTTGTTTAGGGTAGGAAACCTATGGTCAGCCTATACATGTCAATTTCATCCGGAGAAGGCTTCCAACTGTATTAGTTTATGTTCTTACATCACACCGATTTGTTCTAAGCAGGTTTCGGAAATTGAATGATGCACTTTCTAGTCCCCTTTCCAGTAATGAAACAACGACCTAGCGATGTGACCCCCATGCCCATGTGAAGGCACTTCAAAGCTGAGCACCAAGCACTTTATTATTTTTTGTTGTTTTATGATGGGCTGCAATGATTTTATCTGAAACCACTTTTCATTGCAAATAATGCCAGGTACCACAAAGCTGCGCTAAAATTCCTCCATGCCTTGACTGACTCTTTTCTATGTTCTAGTATTGCTTCATTTATATGAGGGGCAGCACAAATTGGGAAAAGCATTTCTTTTCTGGCTAAATATGGAGCATACTCATTTTACGTATTTTATTATATTTTAGAAGTATATGATGAACTGAAGACACACTGTCAAGAATCGTCCTTCTAGGGACCATTAACTGAAGTTCTGGGGGCCCTCCAAATCTGCTGTCTATCAGTCAATCAATTATTTGCATAGGAAGGCAAACACTCTGGGGGTTATCCAGGTGCTGTGCTGCAGGTATCTGGTGAAGACACAAGTATTGAGTTCCCTCCTGAAGTGGTTCAGCGAGGGAGAAGTGCGGAGGTGGGGGGTGTTCCAGGCTTTGGGGGAGAGATGTGAGAAGGAGTGTCCTTCAGAACAGCGGATATGTTGTGTCTGAGTGAGCGAGAGGTGTGTGGAGCAGGGGTTTCTGGGGGTTGGTGGAAGACCAGGTGGTGGTTCATGTAGTATGGTCCTTGGCTTTGGAGGGCTTTGTATGCGTGGGTCAGGAGCTTGCACTGGCATCTCTTCTAGATGGGGAGCCAGTGGAGGTCTTTCAGATGCTGTGTGATAAGTGCTGTCTAGGACAGGTTGAGGAGCAGTCTGGCTGCTGCATTCTGGATTTTCTGGAATATTTGTAAGAGTTGGGTGGAGGTGCTGGCATAGAGTGTGTTGCTGTAGTCGCTTGCTTGTGATGAGGGCCTGCGTCACAGTTTTCCTCGTGCTGATGGGGAGCCATCTGAAGATTTTGTGGAGCATGCGGATCATACAGAAGAAGTCCGAGGCCACAGTGTTGACCTGATGTTTCAAGGAGAGTTTGCTCTCCAGTATGATGCCGAGTTTCGGGCATGGTATTTCGGTGTAGGGATGGGTCCGAGCGCCGTTGGTCGCCAGGAGTCATTCCAAAAGGGCTGACTGTTTGCCGAATATCAGAACTTAAGTTTTGTCCTTGTTGAGTTTCAGGCAGTTGCGACGATGTTCATGCAGTTGTGGAAGTTGTTTTTTGTCAAGGTGGGGTTTGTTGAGAGTGAGAGAAGGAGTTGAGTGTCACCGGCGTAGGAGATGATGTTGATGTTGGACAATCTGACAATACCTGCAAGTGAAGTAATATAGATGTTGAAGAGGGTAGGGCTGAGGGATGAGCATTGGGGAATGTAATGACCCGATTTTTTGACAATGATCAGGTCATGCTGACATATCCACCCTTGGGACCCAAAAACACCACACTCTACAATACTCTACAATACTTACCCAAGGTAGGAATATGTCAGGTGCCCCACAAGACTTACCTCTGCTTGCGAAGCGATTCCGCTGAGACGACAAGAGCCACCGCCCCTGTACCCACCTGACCCGTGCGGACTGTAGTACCCAGCAGGGATGAGATGGAGGCAGGGAAGGGAGCCAGAAAGGAACGAAGAGGCTTGGCGTGTGTGGAGCTTGGGAAGGGTCTTGGTGCTGACTGGGGAGGTAAAACAAGACTCAATCAGGAAAAGGCCACACCACCCACCTCAGACCTCTAAACACATACAGCAAGGACTATTCGCCACCGAATTCACCAGTGCTCATGCAGACCTCAGAACCCAGGAATACAGGAATACAGCGCTGCTCCAAGAAGAAGAGATTACCCTAGTCAAGTGCTCCTGCGTGGTGATGCACAACCAAGTGTCAGGCTCTGGTAACACGTGGCGTTCCTGTGTGGTAAAATGTGAAAACAAAGATAGCGCCCCTGCGCTGTGGTATTTAGCCCCAAAGCTGTGCTCCTGCGCGTTGGGGTGAAGACAACAAAAAGCAAAACCCAGAAGAGCGCTCCTGCGCCACCAAGGAAAAGGAATAAACAGCTAGCGCTCCAGCGCGGAGAAATGTGAACCAGAACAGCGCTCCAGCACGGTGAAAACAGAAGTGAAAATAACAAGCGTTTCTGAGCGGAACACAAAAACCCCAGATCAGCGCTCAGCACGACAAGGGTTACTGATGTAGTCTCAGTAGTGCTCCGGTGCGGCAAAGTCAAAGGAAGTCGAACAAGCGCTCCTGCGATGAAGACGTCAGGAATACGTCCCCGGCTCTGCAATCCAGGTTGCGGGATTCGGAAGGAATCCAAAGCTTTGAGCCGGCGGGAAACGCAGCGTTTATGCGTTTTCCCCCGGAAGTGCTTTGGAGGAAGTGCTCCAGCGATGCCAGGTCAGCAGGGCAGCAGAAGACTGGACCGGGACCCGGCTTTCAACCGGAAGTGAGTCTCTTTATCTCCTATCTGTGTTTAGCGGCCCCCAATGGAACGGCAAACACCGCAACACGACAGAATACCACTTAAACTTTGTCTCTTTCTGAGAGGATTTCTACAACAACAATCTTCCTAGCGACAGGCGCTGTGCATGAGGCAATTAGCCGATCGTCTCTGCTACAGAATACTCGCCTAGGAAGAACCACATACAGCAAACACAATACCTCTCACCACAAGAGAAAGGAACCAATTGGTATATTCTGGAGGTGAAATAATTAGAATTTGCACATCACTTGCCAAGAGTAGAACAACTTCCTATAACACAATTACCTGTTAGAAGAGAATTCACCCATCCTTATACAACATAGGCATTTGGCCAAGAAGAGTCCACACCTCCTGCTACAAGGAAAAGGTAAATTGGTATTTCTGGGATATATATATATATATATATATATACATACATATATATATATATATATATATGCACAAACAACCATTCCCGGCTGTTCCTCGTCTCTTGACACGGCGAGCCTGTGTGGGTGCCGGACACCCTTAATATACACAAACCGTTTTCTCCCGTTATGAAGAAATTCACAGGCTGCTTTTGATGCTTTAAGTGAATTTATTAGAGGCACGAAAGGGAGCTGCTGATTTTGTGCCTCTAATAAATTCACTTAAAGCATCAAAAGCAGCCTGTGAATTTCTTCATAACGGGAGAAAACGGTTTGTGTATATATATATATATATATATATATATATTCACTGAAAAAACCCATAGGTTTCAGGTCATATATAGTTAGGTATTAGCATTTAAAAAACCATTGAAATTGCTCCTATATAGTTAGTTGGACTAACTATATTTCGCGCACCCGCAATCCACTGCTGATGATGTCACATATTACATCATTCATGACATGGTCAGTGACATCACTGATGACATCACTGATGACATCTCAAATGACATCACTGATGACATCTCAATTGACATCACTGATGACATCTCAATTGACATCACTGATGACATCATCCAGTGACTGTGTGTTTCTGTAAAGTTTAAATATGTTTTACATATTGAAGAATGAGTAGATGTATAAGTGTCTGGATGAAGGATTTAGCAGGCGTGTGACTGACTGTATGAGTGAGTGATTAAATGTGTCTTACTGAATGCATGGGTTAGTGAATAAACTGTCTGAATGTGTGCAGCAGTATGTCTGTTGTTGTGTAAGATGCTGTATGTGTTGATCAGTAGCTATATGAGTGGCTATATGGGTCATTGATTGGCTGCCGAAGTATTTGTATGTGAGACTGTGTGTGTGTGTGGGTGACTGGGAGGTGTGTGACTCTGTGCATAGATGTGTGAGCAGTTGATTCACTAGGTGTATGAGTTCAAGAGTGCATATGGAAACACCTGTATGGGCGGTTTACTGTGTGCATTGGTGTGTTGGTGAGTGAATGTATATCTCAGTGCTACATGTCCAAGTAAGTACATATGTAAAACACAGTGCATGTGAGAGTTGGTATATATAAATCACTATACATGAGAGCCAGTGATTATGCAAGTGGCTGTATGGATCAATGTGTACTTGTATCAGTGATTGTTTAAGAGAGTAAGTATGTGGTAGTATATGTTTGAATAAGTAAGGTGTTGTGTGTTTAACTGTATGGATGAGGAAATGGGAGTGTGATGGAGTCTTTGCATGACTGACTAGGTGTGTGAGAAACTCCATGGATGAGTGAAAGTGTGTGAGGGTCTCTATAGGTGTATAAGTGTATATGATAGTATTGTATTGATGAGTGACTGTATGTATGAGTGATTGTATGGGGGAATGAGTGGATGTGTGTGTAGACCTAGGAATCAGTGAGTGCGTATGTAGTAACTGGTATTGGTGTGTCAATGGTTTCAAGAATGGTAGTTTGTATTTAAGACTGGGTGTATCAAAGGTTAGATTAGAGTGTGAGGAGGTGCATCGTATTATCACATGAATGATGTCATCAGTGATGTCAATTGAGATGTCATCAGTGATGTCATCAGTGATGTCATTTGAGATGTCATCAGTGATGTCATCAGTGATGTCACTGACCATGTCATGAATGATGTAATATGTGACATCATCAGCAGTGGATTGCGGGTGCGCGAAATATAGTTAGTCCAATTAACTATATAGGAGCAATTTCAATGTTTTTTTTAAATGCTAATACCTAACTATATATGACCTGAAACGTATGTTTTTTTCAGTGAATTTGCAAGGTTTTTTAATTGCTAATACCTAACTATGTAAGGATTTAAACCTATAGTTTTTTCAGTGAATATATATATTTTTATTTTCAAGTTTTTTTTATATGATTACAGGGTCCGCGCACTCTGAGCACTTCGATAGCACACCGTAAACGCTCTGAGCTCTTACCCCGACAAATTTTTTACAATTTCTAAAACATAATATCTACGTTTTTAACGTTGATTTTAAAGGTAGACAATATTTGCTTTAATGTAGAAAATGTTTTTTTCAAACTTTTAACAACAGTATATTACTTTTTAAAGTAGTAACTAATCTCGCGAGGGTGCGTCGCACGTGCACACAACGTAAGAGCTCCGTCCGCGAACCGTAAAAGCTCTGAGCTCTTACCCCCGAAAGTTTTATAAACTTCAAATCGTTATATCTACGTATTCATTGCACAATGTAAAGGTACACATTATCTGGAATAATAAAGAACATGTTAATTTAAACTTTTAAAGACCATATATAACTTTATTTAAGCAATTATAAATCTCGCGAGGGTACGTACTATGTAAACGCTCCGTAAGATGACGTAAGCGCCCCGTAAACGCATCGTAAGCTTACATAAGCGTCCCGTACACGCAACTTAAGCGCTCCATAAGCTTACGTCCAACCATGTGACCTTAAACCAAAAGATTTAATTGGTTTATAATACTTCCTACTCCAATTGTTGAAAAACCCCTCCCATGTTCATCATTCTTCTTTGACTTTCAGAGAAGCAACACATTTTTTCTACAGCTCCTAGCTACAGAAAAATACTTCCAAATGGCTGAACATCCAGAGTCTGACCATTCTTCTAATGAAGAGTTTGTTGAAGAGGACCCTCACCCAAGTAAGAAGAAGGAGTCCATAGTCTGGAAATTTTTCAGTTTTCCAGAACATCAAAAGAAAGTAAATGCACCACTGGTCACCTGCAAGATCTGTGACACAGTGTTATCAAGAGGAAATCCAAATAAGAAATATTCATTTGGAACCCACACCATGGAACGCCATGTAAAAAATATGCACCCCAATAATTGGAGCAGAGCTGTGGTGCAAAGATCTCAGGAGGAGGACTCTTCTCCTAGTACATCTACAGCAAGAACCGGAGTACCACCAATGCCATCTTCAACGGTGGCGAACATTCAGCCAGAACTGAAAAATCTAATGATGCAATGCATAAATTGCAGTAAATTAGTAGCCTTCGGACAACATTCCATTGAAGTAATATTACAGAAAAACAGGAACCACAGATGCACGAAATAATTTTTTTCTTTCAATTTCATAGTTTGTTCCTGTTGAACAATTATTTTGTGTAAAAAGTTCATTTTTCTACGTTTTTCAAGCAAAACAAAACCAAAAAAAAAAAGTTATTTTTAGAACTACCTCTACTGGTTAAAGAAAGAACTAAATTTCTATGTTTGTATGTAAAATTTTGTCATAGTGAATGTCAAAGTGCAAAACTATAAGAATGTGGTACAGCATAAACCTATAAGGTGTTTACCTATAGTATACTGTACTACTTCCAAAGCACTGAATTGTAATATATGTATATAAATATGTTACAACTCAATGGGCCAGATGTACGTAATCTCGATTTACCTACTCATAAATACCGAGGGCCCAATGTAGGTAATCCCAGATTACCACTTCTTAAATACCGAATCATACCGATTCGGTATTTAAGAACTGGCAATGGGGATGTAGGTATTTTTACCGAATTAATTACCGATTCGGTAAAATTCGGTAATTACCGATTCGATAATTACCGAATCTGTGTTTACCATTGATTCCTATGGGCCTTGAAGCCCATAGGAATCAATGGCAAATACCGATTCGGTAATTACCGAATCGGTAAATACTGAATCCTGCCAGGGGGAACAGGGCTTCACTTTGACACCCTGTAGCACCCCTGTTTTTGACTTGTGTGCAATGTGACACACATACATGCCCTTAGGGAATGTATGTGTGCCACATGGCACAGGTGTACATGCACAGATGTCCATGTACACTGGAATTCCTTATTTACCACCCAATTGTATTGAGTGATAAATAACGAATTCTTAGATGCCTCTAGCACTATCAACAGTGCTACCTACATTAGAATTGACAGATATGGTATTTTAACCGAGTCTGTATTTACCGATTCGGTAATTTTACCGATTCGGTAAATGCAGAATCGGTAAAAATACCAAACCTGTAAATAAATGCCTCCTACATAGGAAAAGGCATTTACCAATCAGTAACTGCCAAATTCAGCCGTTACCGACCGGTAAATGCCTACCTACATCACGTCCCAAATCATACCACTTCAATATTTAAGAGTAGGTAAATGGGATGTATGTAATTTGTCTTTTGAAATTACCGAATCTGTATAATTCAGTCATTTTACAGAATCGGTATTTACTGATTCGGTAATTGACATTGATTCCTATGGGCCTTGAGGCCGTATAGTATTCGGTGGTAACTAACGAATATTTAAGGGCCTGTGGCACTGTTTTCAAAACAAAGAAGTGTAAAGAGAGGGGAGAGGAGTTGGCCTAATGGCTAGGGCGCTCGACCTCGGACCTGGGGATCTGGGTTCGAGTCTCAGTAACGACGCCAAAACCTCCTGTGATTCTGGGCAAATCACTCAATCTCCCCGTGCCGAATAATGAATGTGTACGTCCTCATGTGACGTAACTGGTGCTATGTAGTGCTCTGATACCTGATTCGGTTCGGGTCTAGTTCGCGCTATATAAAACTCTGCAAAAAATAAATAAATAAATAAATAAACAAAAGTGAACACAAAAGGCAAGAGGTGTGAGAAACAGAGAGTAGGAAGTGCACTGAAGGAAGTGCAGTGCCAATAAATGAAGGTTTTCTAACAGGAAAGAAATGGTTAACAGACTAAAGGAAGGAGAATAAGATCAAACCTAACTAAATAAAGAAAGAGGGAAACTGACTGAGGTAAAGAGGAGGAGTGGTAGAAAGAGAGAGCAAAGAAGATTAACTGTAAAGGAGACACATGTAGAGAGAGAGTGAGCAAGGGACTGAGAAAGAGTGAGGCAGTTATTCTGTCACAATAAGAGAGTGATAACAAACTTATTTTTGATTCTCATACTTACCTTATAAATAATGAAAACTTAGACACTGATGCGAAAAAAGTTTTTTATTTCTTTTACTTACCTTCTAAGATATAAAAAAACGTAAAGAAATTATTTTGAAAAAATATAATATCTGTAAAACACAAGAAACAATTAAATTATAATGCATACAATGTATATTTCACAATACAAGAGAGAAGGAAGGAGATTAACAGTCAAGAAAGATAGATGGCACATGCAGAGGGACACATGCCACAGGTAGAGAGTAAGATGGTGCAGGCAGAGAGTGAGATAGAACAAGTAGAGGGTGAGATGGTGCAAGCAAAGGGTAAGATGACACACGCACATGCATATATTGTGCAGACAGAGGGTAAGATGCCACACACACAGAGAAACATGGAACAAGCAAAGGAAGACATAGCACAGTCAAAAGAGAGATGGCGAATGAGCGTGAGACAAGGGGAGTTAGGACACAGAGGGACTGAAGGAAAGAGTGAGAGAAGGAGACTGAGTGAGGGAGCAAAGAAAGACAAGTGATGGGGTGTGGGTGAGTTAAACAGAGTTAGTGTAAGGGAAGGGCAGTGACACAGTGAAGGGACAGAAGATGTAAGGCTAACAGAGAGACAGTGAAGAAAGAGAAGTGAGGATGTCAGAGTTCAAAGGCAGTGAAAGAAGGAGTAAGTGAAGTGGAGTAAGGTGAGTGAGGGAAGGTGAATGAGTAAGGGAGCAAAAGAAGGAAAGAGAGGTGAAGGGGAGTAAATCAGATGAACTGAGAAAAGGTAAGTGAGGGAAACAAGAAAGTAGAAGGGGAGTGAAGGATAGAAATAAAGGGTACTGACGGAAGCAGCCTAATGAAACAAGGGTGAGGTGAGTGAGAGAAGGACAGAGAAGTTGAAGAAAGACAAATGATAGAGGATGGATAAAGTTGAGTGAGTGTGAGACAATGGGAGTGAGTGATTGACTACTCACAGGGAGTGAATGAAGGAGTGATAGAAGGACACTCAGTGAGGGATTAAAGAACGGAAAATGAGGTAGTGTAGGTGAGGGAAAAGGAGTGACAGAATGAGGTGATGAAGAGAGTCACGCTAAGAGACAGGGAGCGATGGAAGGATAGACAAAAAGAGAAATAAAAAAGTTTTTTGGGTCAGTCGTACTTACCTTATAAATGAAATATCTGTGGAAACGAAAAAACAAATCAGTTATAATACATTATTCACAATACAAGAGACAAAACAGGAGAAAAAGGAAAGAGGAGTTAGGGAAGGGAAATGATGGAGAGGGAAGGGGAAATTAGTGCAGGTGTGTTAACAACAGTGAGTCTAAGAGAGAGGGAGTGATGGAAGAGTACAGAGAAAGTAAGTGGAGGACACAGAGAGTTTTATGAAGGTGTGTTTGAAGTGCAGTGAGGTGAGTGACAGAAGGGGAATTAGTGAGTGAGCAAAGGAAGGAACGAGAGGTGAAGGGGAGTGAAACAGAGGGACTGACTTAACATGAGTGGGTGAGAAGACTAAGAAGAAGGGGAGTGAATTAAAGGGAGTGAACATAAGAGAAAGGGAGTGAGAAACTGAAAGGATGAAAGCAGTGAGGTTAAGAGAGAGGCAGTAAGGGAAGGATAGAGAGAAACAGAAAAAAAAAAGAAATGAAAAGGTATTTTTTGTTAGTCGTACTTACCTTATAAATATAATATCTGTAGAGGAGAGTAAAGAAATCAGTTATAATATATATTTCACAATACAAAATGCAAATTATCTTGTACAACATGTTATATGGTTTATTTTTGCTGTTCTCAGAATATATTGATTTTCACTAAAAACAGTGAGTTCAATACTACTCATCATATCACAGCGGGCAAAAAAAACACAATCAAAATGATTGTGTTTAAAAATCCCATAAAACGTAGAAAAAACATATCTTAAATGTTTTCTTCCAAACAGCAATTTCTAAGATACAGTATCTCATTATTATACTCTCAAACTAAAGTGATATAGAAACATATATTAACCACATTTACCCGAAATACGTAATCTTCATTTACATACCTTTCCACATGGCCAAATGGTATACAGAAAGTCCATTTTTTTGGAAATTACTTATTAGTAGTTTTAAACTTCCATTTACCCGACTTTAGGAATGAAAAGTCCAACATCTATTTCGTCATCTAACAACAATTATATTTACACCTCTGACTTACTCTTGATAAAAATTTCCTATAATACTGATATCACTCACTATGTGATACACTTATACTACCTCTGTGACAACTACCAGTTTACTAATTATCTTGATCACTTTCACTCACAAACTAATTTTGAACAACACACTTACTTTTATTAACTGCTCCAATCTTCATTGTCCAATTACTTTCACTAAAATTTGGGTTCTAAAAACACTAGATAAGAATTTGTTAAGTCAAAAGGCAAACGTTGTTTGAAAATCAATTGAGTATCATTACAAAATTATGTAAAAACATATATTATCAACATTTACCCGAGAAACTCATTTTTCATTGATGTACTTTCCCACATGGCCAAATAGTACGTAAAAATTCCTTGTTTTGGAAAATACTTAATAATACTCTTGACCTTCCATTTCCCGACCTTCTGCATGAAAAGCTCCAACGTCTTTCGTAACACCTAACAATATTTATATTTCCACCCAAGGATCTGTATCATGTCATAAAACCTTAAACAACCAGTAAACTATCAGAATCTGAACATCATATAGTATCCTGATGACTAACTTTTATTAATTGCTCCAATCTTTCTAGGCCAATTACTTTTCCTAAAATTTAGGTTGTAAAAACACTAGGTAAGAATTTTTTAAGTCAAAAGGCAAACGTTTTTTGAAAGTCAAAACAGTATCATTACAATAAGTCCAACCATTTTGACATTTTAAATAAGCTGTATAATGTCCAGATGTTGTTGAAGGACCATCATGGAAAATAATTGCTACTGTTACAAAGGTTCTTCCTGAAATTGATATTTGAGAAGCCACACAATTTTTAATTAAAGTTGTTTATTTAGTTCCATCGGGTCTACATCGTTGGAACATTAAAATTACGTACTGTCCATAACGTTGTATAAATAATGTTGATAGCATTGCACAGTTACATTAGGTACAAATCATGTTTTGATCAGCTGCTCTAACTAGATTATTAAAAGACACTCATTTGCAGTCTGGTAAAGTCAAATATATAAATCTTTCGGTATCTACTGTTGTACTACTTGAAAAGGAACAATTATCGCAGACATGTTGCCATTTATAAGAAAGGCCATAAATATTTTCAACATCTATACCTTCCTCTTGCAATACAAAAAGCATGTACATTAGAAATTCCTGACAATATTGCTGAATATCCTGAGAAAATTGAGTTATACCAGAACATATGTCTAAATCATTTCGAATATCAGAAACACTTGGAGCCAGTACGCACCCTTGGCGAACTCCTTTTTTGACAGGAAATTGGTCTGTGAGTTCGCCATGCATGCCACACCTCACCTGGGCGAAATTATTGTCATGGAGCTTAGAAAGGATGGCTAACAAGTAGGGCGGGAGGCCCAAGTCTGCTAGTACCCTCCAAAGTTTTTTCCGTGGAACTAGATCAAATGCTGGCCGCAGGTCAACAAACACAAGGTAGAGGCTACCACCCTCCACCTTGGCAGGTGAATTATTTGGTCTAGAGTGGAGGTACCAGACCTAAAACCTGCCTGGAGGGTAGACAATACCCCTTTATCCTCAATCCACCCTAAAATCCTTTCAGGGATAACCCTCCCCATCAGCTTTTGAGATGTATCAATTAGGCAGATCGGCCTATAGTTAGAAGGGACTAAGGGACAGCCCTTTTTTAAGATAGGCACGATTTCAGCCCCTAACCATGTAGGTGGGGGATCCTCTCCCTGTAGGATACCATTAAACAAAACAACCAAATAAGGGGCCCAGATTTTCGGTTGTGTCCTGAACAAGTCCCCTGGCAATTTGTCCAAGCCCGGAGCTTTATTAGGAACCAATTTACCTAGGGCCGTCTCTACCTCAGCCAGGGTGAAAAATTCAACTGGGGTGGGACATGAAGGAACTATGGTTAGCCGTCCCTGCTCAATCCCGCTAGTGTTTGCAGGCTGCTGGGGTTCCAGGATAGTAACAAACTTTTCATCAGTCTCAGGGATGCCATAAAGGTCGCAGAAATATCTTTCCCAAACTGAGGGAGCAATATTCGGGGCGAATACAGGGATATGCCCACTAAGTCTTCTTGCGAGTATGGACCAGAATGATTTAAAATCATTAGTATTGAGGGCAGATCCCAATTCATCCCACATAGAGGTCTCCCATTCCTTCTTGGCATCGCAAACTGCCTTTTTGTACACGATGCGATGGGCTCTAATTTCTTCCCTATTGTTACTTTTTATTGCTCTAAGAAGGGCCTTTTTGGCTTTCCTACAGGAGGCGTTATACCATCTAGATGTTAATGTTCGAGGGTGTTTTGGTTTTCTCACCGGATACAAAATGTCTTTAAGTGCGGCTACCAGTTGAGTATGTATTTCAGATGCCCTACCTAGATGGCCGGATTTCCCCATGTCTTCGATAAATGGAATAACAGACTCATATAATTCGGCAAGTTTGCTACATATGCCATACCCTCCTTGAAGACAGAACGTCCAATATTCACCAAAGCACTATCTACACTTAAACCTTGAGATTTATGAATAGTCACTGCATATGCCAAAGAAACAGGAAACTGTTTTTTGCGGACATATAAATCTTTCACAAGCAAAAATCGGGCAGAACAACGACTGATTTGTTGTACTTCTTCAATACCATCAAATTTAATTTTTATAAATTCAATTCCATCTCTATTTCGGTAATTCACAAAATCAACAACATGACCCATTGCTCCATTTACTAAACCTCTTTCCACATTTAAATTCCGTCGTAAAATTATACGACAATTTAAACATACATATAGAGTCTTTTCAAAACCAGCAGTTTTAGAAATCGTCTTCTCTAAAGAATCCAACTTTGATTTCAACTTTTCTGATAAAACAATAGTAACTCCTTCGTGCTCTATTTTATCAATAGCTTCCAGTTTCACAATCTCTTGATGTTCTAACTCTAACATTTTGTTGCTCAAGACTGAACATTCTCGAAGAGTTGGCATCAAGCATATTACAGTTTTGTTTTCAGCAACTTTCTGATAAATAATCTCTGGGAGAATATTTTCCTTTTGAAACAAATTTGAAATTAATCGTGACTGTAAAGCTTCTTTGCCATATTCAGTTACTTTTCCAATTCTTACATCATGTAGAATATTTTTATAATCTTCATCCTTTGCCTGTCGCATGTTTTGAAGCAGTTCTGCATATTTAAAATATAACCAGATATTCACATTTCCAATGCTTCCTAGGCACTTTCTTGTATCTTCATGCGTAAGCATCTTAAACACTGGTTGTCCTTTCACTGGAGTTAGCTGCAGTAGATCTCCAAAGACAATGATGTGTTTGCCTCCAAATAACACATCATACTCTGTTTTAAGAATGTGTTGCATTCTTAAATGCACAAAAGCAAGCATCACATTTGAAACCATGCTTACCTCATCAATGATAAGAAGTTTCATTTTCTTCAGGACTCTACCAACTTCACAACAAGCTTCTCCAGATAGCTTGTGGTATTGTAATTTATTATCATGCTCTACTGGCAGCACCAATAAACGATGTAAAGTAATCCCTTTAATGTTATGTGCTGCCAACCCAGTTGGAGCAGTAACAACACAAGACAGTGATGACTCTGTTCTTTTCTGCAGATAACTTGCAATTGATTTAATCAGAAAACTTTTCCCAGTTCCGGCTTCTCCACTCACATACAGTCGGACAGGTTCAAATGACATACATGAGCACTCTTTTTACCATGACGTAAACCATGCTCAATCTGTTCTGTGACTTCATCATATATTTTTTTCTGCTCCACGTTTAGTTGATTTTCCAAATCTTCTAAATTACCTACATCCTCATGAGCTTGTTCATTGGCTCTTTCCACCTCTTCCATGGCAGTGGCAGCTTCATTTTGGATAATTGGTCCTCCTAGTGGATCCTGACTCAACGAAGCAGAACTCTGACTGTCTTGAGAACTGTCTCTAGCAATCTCTGCTGCAATGATAGCTTCTTGCTGTATTTCATCGTCCAACATTTGCAGATAATTTGAAAAAAAAGGACATTCTATGGTATCCTTGGTTGCATTGAAAGAATCTTCAAAACTGAGAAAATCTCCAAGTAGTTCCTCTTCTGAACGCCACGGCTTAAAGAGTTGCAAAATAGCTAAATAATAAAATTCCCTTTTATCAAGCGATTCGCAACTCAATTTACGATGATTAATCAAATGTCCTTTTCTTTGTTTCACCAGACATCCTTCACATCCAATTAAAGCATATACTCCTTTATTGATATCTTCTGTGATGTTCCTCTTAAAAGTATAGGTTTGCAGAACTTCATAGAGACAAACGTTCTCAAGGTGAGTACTTCTATTTGGATAGTATGTATCCAACATGTTTGTCTTCAAAATATCTGTACTATTTGGTTGAAACTCCGCCAAATATTAATTTTTTTGTGCAGACTTCAAAACTCGGTTTCGTGTTGCAGCACGACCTAGACTTACCCAAATGATGGATCTCGATTTGGCGTACAGACTTGCTGATGATAACCGATCTGAACATTCATATGCTCCAATTTCTCGATGCGACAACATCCTTAGACTGTAACTGTATAATTTCTTACTTAGGCTCTTTTCATGCAAAATATCCTCCCACATTTCCTTCAGTTCCGTCTTTTCTGATTTTGTGATGTAAGACGTTACATATCGAGCCACAGCAATAGAGTTGTCAGCAACATATTGAATATCCATGTTAGCATTCCACATGGACAAAATGACTGGGTTGTAGTCATTTATGTATTTGGACTCTTCATTTCTTTTCAAGTTGTACGTATTTTTCGGTGATTTTCTTGTCACAGTATGTCGCAGTGAAGACATAAAATTGTTCACTCTTCCTTTACATATTACTGGTCGTGGAAATCCAAAACGACATTTTGTGTAGAACTTCTCCTTGGATTTCAACTTTCGACGACAGTACTTTCCACAGCGATGGGTTTGAAAGCGTAAGACTTGATGACGTAAATTGTCTTCTTCTGTACTTTTCGGAACAACACATGTGGAATATTGTTCAATGAAACTCATCACTGTGTCATCCGAATCTGTTCCAAATTTGGGAGCATCTTTGATCCATAACAGCATATGTATGTGAGGAGCACCTCTTGCTTGATACTCCTTTCTCCAAAAGAAATCCAAAACCTCTCCAAGTGGAGGATTTTTTTTGTTTGTGATGAAAGACATCATAGCTTCAAATCGATGATTAAAATACCTACAAACATTAACTGGATCCAAAGAGCACAGTTCTCCAGGTGTCTTGAATTCTATATTTTCTATGTTTCCATTTGCCTCCCGAAGAAATTCAAGTAAGTCTTCCCAGGCATACTCAGCACAGCTAAGAGTGAGGAACCATGTAGGAGTTCCTAAGTTTCTTAGATACCAATACTCATTCGTACCACGCTGACATGCCATGAGATTGTTTAGGTGAGATTCCAAAATACTGTCTTCCATTTGGACTTTATCCATAAAGTCCCTTGCCGAAACATTTTGAAGATGTACTCCAGATTTCAGTATATGGTTCACAGCATAAGATAGTCCAGAGAAGTCACTCTCAAACAGAAGATGAAACAAATATGGAATGCATTGACGAAATCTTGGATCTTCTGCATATAATCTTAAAGTCCGGTATTCCGACGCAGGAATTCGAACAGGTCGGTCATCATATCTTCCACCTTGACCTGTTGGAAACAATTGAGGAAAACAACGAGCTTCCAAGCTTTCTTCCCATACACTTATGGGACTTCCTTTGGCTTCTTTCATTTGGAACAACTCAATAGCATTCCCCATTACTTCTTTGGAATGCAAAGGATGAACACTATAATGCTCATAAATCTGTTCACTTCTAGACACATCTACTTTTTCAATCTGTCCAGCTGATGAATCACTGTCCTCTTCTACAGCTGTTTCCTCTTCTCCTACATATACATTTTTGTAGTCCTGATTGTGTTTTACTAAATACAACGTTGCCTTTTTGACTTTCCTAACATCCACTAATTCTTGCCAGATTTTCTTACTCTTTGTAGGAACGCCATTAACTAGAATAACTAGAGGTTCCTCTTCCACTTTTTCTACGCCAATGGTGTCAATATTTTTCTTTAAATCTAAAGGCAAATAAACAACTCTTCCCTTTAATCCTCTCTGTAAATCTGAAGGAGGCAATTTCCCTGTCTTAGGCTCCAAGCGAACAATAGCCTGAAAAGGATGCACACATTGAATCAGAATACACTCATAGGTATTTAAACCCATCAATTCAGACGGAATCTTTACCAACTCAAGATTATTATGTACAGCTCTAGCAGGCATTCTGTTTCCATTTAATTTATAATAACAATATTTACAAATACGCAGATCAGAACCCAAATCAAAACAATTCTCAACCAACAAATAAGTTGCAAAATCCTTCCATTCATTATTATTTTCCATTTCACTTTTAACATATAAATCAACTAACCGAGTCTGATTCTTATAATGAGTTCGTCAACAACACAAACAAGAAAAATGTGGCCTTTCACTTGAAATGATCTTAAACTTTGTAATTTCATGATCAAAATTGTGAGTACTTACAATCTGTACATTCTCTTCCACATTACTTTCTATTACTGTATCATTTACGGCAGTGTCCTCTTTTTCACCAAAGTTACAAAACTCTATTTCTTCACAATTCTTTTTCACATCTAATTCAGATCCATGCAAAAGAGCACTGTTTAACTGTTTTAGCCTAAGTGCTGGACTTTTTGCATAATACAACCTTCTCACTATTTTCCTCACTTTAGTTTGATGCACTCCTAACATCCTAAAATGGTGAAAAGTACTGTGACATACTTTGCTAGAAAGACAAGCCAATGAATGACCATGCAAACCTGTTTTTTCCCTCACTCTGCAAGGATCTAAGTCTTGTAACATCTTAAACTTTTGTTTTAGACTTTTCTTACTATATGTACGTAAGAAATTGCAAAAAAATTAATAGAATCCTGTCGCACACTACAAATACTACTACAATTCCAAGTATAGATCGGACCCTTAGCACGTCTCCCTAAAACTTCATCAGCTAACACCTCATCTGCATTTCTAGGCAAAATTTTTTCTTTTTCAACTGGACAACCGTCCTTCACCTCATATGCTCGACCACTGGTGTCAACTGCATGCACCAAATCATTATCCTGAAAGTAACTCTCTTCATTAAAAAATGGCTCACTACTTGAACTATGCTTCCATTCTCCTGAAAAAACATCACAAAAATTAGTTCGATTGATTACTCTTTTCCACTTACATTTTGATTTCAAATCATTGATTGCCTTATCTAGTGTATGAGCTCTATTGATTACTAAAATATACAGTTTTCTCTTCACTTCAAAAGCCTGATCAACAAACTTTTCTATTCTTTTCTTTTTCTTGTAAAAAGTTGTTTTCCTATTATATTTCTTGAGATTTTTTAATAAATTCAAAACTACTCTCTTACGAAACATTCGTCTATGAATGTCAATAAACTGACCTCTCCTACGATTACCAGACACACTATGATCTCCTTGTACCATTATACCATGTTTTGGTGACCTCTGCTTTTTCTTTCTAGTTACAACTTTTTCTTTTTTCGTAGAAACACTTTCTTGACTTTTTCTGCATTTTAACAATTTCCTTAAAAATTCCTTCGTTTGCTTACCAGGAGCATTTTTTCGTTTCTCTGAAGATTGTCCTTTGCATGAATCTTCTAATTGAGTCCTCTTGGTCGATAAAACTTTCTTATAAAGTCTCTTTTGGCAATCTTTCGTAGGCATAATCTATTATGACTCTGTAGATATTTACAATATGTTGAAAAGAAAAATGTGACATATTATAGACCACTACTAACATAACACATAGCAAACACATTAACTAAACATTATAAACACTAGTTCACATCTCTCTTTGTGTATCTCATATCACTCTTTGCTTGCACTATGTCCCTCTATGCATGCCTCATCTCACTCTCTCCTTCCACCATCTCTCTGTTTGTATGTGTGTGTCATCTCGATCTCTGTGCCTAAAACGATTTAACAAGCTAAATGTTTTTTACTGAAATGACTGGCTTTAAGATTTTTGGCAAGCATCACACTGAGTGCGTATGTGAATTAAGGAATTATATTTTCATCTTTTTCCTTAATGTTAGCTGTGTGTGCTTACAGTTTGTATCTTTTACCTTATATGGTAGACTTCTTATTAAAGTGTTTCTCATGCTTGAATTCAATGCTGATATAGAGATAGTGCTAATGGTTTCATTGGGCTTGTGTGGGCTGTGAGGGCTGTGTGGGCCGTGAGAGCTGTAAGAACTGTGTGGGCTGTGAGAGTGTGGGCTGTGAGGGCTGTGAGGCCTGTGAGAGCTGTGTGGACTGTGAGCTGCGTGGGCTGTGAGAGCTGTGTGGGCTGTGAGAGCTGTATGGGCTGTGAGAGCTGTATGGGCTGTGAGAGCTGTGAGAGCTGTGTGGGGTGTGAGCTGTGTAGGCTGTGAGGGCTGTGAGGGCTGTGTGGGCTGTGAGAGCTGTGTGGGATGTGCGAGCTGTGTGGGCTGTGCAAGCTGTGTGGGCTGTGAGGGCTGTGTGAGCTATGAGGGCTGTGTGGGCTGTGAGAGCTGTGTGGGCTGTGAGAGCTGTGTGGGCTGTGTGAGCTGTGAGAGCTGTGTGGGCTGTGAGAGCTGTGTGGGCTGTGAGCTGTGTGGGCTGTGAGCTGTGTGGGCTGTGAGAGCTGTGAGAGCTGTGTGGGCTGTGAGAGCTGTGTGGGCTGTGAGGGCTGTGAGAGCTGTGTGGGCTGTGAGAGCTGTGTGGGCTGTGAGAGCTGTGTGGGCTGTGAGAGTGTGTGCTGTGTGGGCTGTGAGAGCTGTGAGAGCTGTGTGGGCTGTGAGAGCTGTGTGGGCTGTGAGAGTGTGTGCTGTGTGGGCTGTGAGAGCTGTGAGAGCTGTGTGGGCTGTGAGAGCTGTGTGGGCTGTGAGAGCTGTATAGGCTGTGAGAGCTGTGAGAGCAGTGTGGGCTGTGAGGGCTGTGAGCTGTGTGGGCTGTGAGCTGTGTGGGCTGTGAGAGCTGTGAGAGCTCTGTGGGCTGTGAGAGCTGTGTGGGCTGTGAGAGCTGTGTGGGCTGTGAGAGCTGTATGGGCTGTGAGAGCTGTGAGAGCTGTGTGGGATATGAGCTGTGTGGGCTGTGAGGGCTGTGTGAGCTGTGAGAGCTGTGTGGGTTGTGAAAGCTGTGTGGGCGGTGTGGGCTGCGAGAGCTGTGACAGCTGTGTGGGCAGTGAGAGCTGTGCGGGCTGTGAGAGCTGTGTGGGCTGTGAGAGTGTGGATTGTGTGGGCTGTGAGAGCTGTGAGAGCTGTGTGGGCTGTGAGAGCTGTGTGGGCTGTGAGAGTTTTGTGGGCTGTGAGGTCTGTGAGGGCTGTGTGGGCTGTGAGGGCTGTGAGGCCTGTGAGAGCTGTGTGGGCTGTGAGAGCTGTGTGTGCTGTGAGAGCTGTGTGGGCTGTGAGAGCTGTGAGAGCTGTAGGGGCTGTGAGACCTCTGTGGGATGTGAGCTGTGTGGGCTGTGAGGGCTGTGTGAGCTGTGAGAGCTGTGTGGGCTGTGAGAGCTGTGTGGGCTGTGAGAGCTGTGTGGGCTGTGAGAATGTGGGCTGTGTAGGCTGTGAGAGCTGTGTGGGCTGTGAGAGCTGTGTAGGCTGTGAGAGCTCTTATGGGCAGTGAGAGCTGTGAGAGCTGTGTGGGATGTGAGCTGTGTGAGGTGTGAGAGCTGTGAGAGCTGTGTGGGCTGTGAGCTGTGTGGGCTGGGAGAGCTGTGAGAGCTCTGTGGGCTGTGAGAGCTGTGTGGGCTGTGAGAGCTGTGTGGGCTGTGAGAGCTGTATGGGCTGTGAGAGCTGTGAGAGCTGTGTGGGATATGAGCTGTGTGAGCTGTGAGGGCTATGTGAGCTGTGAGAGCTGTGTGGGTTGTGAGAGCTGTGTGGGCTGTGTGGACTGTGAGAGCTGTGACAGCTGTGTGGGCTGTGAGAGCTGTGTGGGCTGTTAGAGCTGTGTGGGCTGTGAGAGTGTGGGTGTGTGGGCTGTGAGAGCTGTGAGAGCTGTGTGGGCTGTGAGAGCAGTGTGGGCTGTGAGAGCTGTGTGGGCTGTGTGGGCTGTGAGAGCTGTGTGGCTGTGAAGGTTTTGTGGGCTGTGAGGGCTGTGAGGGCTGCGAGGGCTGTGTGGGCTGTGAGGGCTGCGAGGCCGGTGAGAGCTGTGTGGGCTGTGAGAGCTGTGTGTGCTGTGAGAGCTGTGTGGGCTGTGAGAGCTGTGAGAGCTGTCTGGGCTGTGAGAGCTGTGAGAGCTCCGTGGGATGTGAGCTGTGTGGGCTGTGAGGGTTGTGTGAGCTGTGAGAGCTCTGTGGGCTGTGAGAGCTGTGTGGGCTGTGAGAGCTGTGTGGGCTGTGAGAGCTGTGACGGCTGTGAGAATGTGGGCTGTGTGGGCTGTGAGAGCTGTGAGAGCTGTGTGGGCTGTGAGAGCAGTGTGGGCTGTGAGAGCTGTATGGGCTGTGAGAGCTGTGAGAGCTGTGTGGGATGTGAGCTGTGTGAGGTGTGAGAGCTGTGTGGGCTGTGAGAGCTGGGTGGGCTGTGAGCTGTGTGGGCTGTGAGCTGTGTGGGCTGTGAGAGCCGTGAGAGCTCTGTGGGCTGTGAGAGCTGTGTGGGCTGTGAGAGCTGTGTGGGCTGTGAGAGCTGTATGGGCTGTGAGAGCTGCGAGAGCTGTGTGGGATATGAGCTGTGTGGGCTGTAAGGGCTGTGTGAGCTGTGATAGCTGTGTGGGCTGTGAGAGCTGTGTGGGCTGTGTGGGCTGTGAGAGCTGTGACATCTGTGTGGGCTGTGAGAGCTGTGCGGGCTGTGAGAGCTGTGTGGGCTGTGAGAGTGTGGGGTGTGTGGGCTGTGAGAGCTGTGAGAGCTGTGTGGGCTGTGAGAGCTGTGTGGGCTGTGAGAGCTGTGTGGGCTGTGTGGGCTGTGAGAGCTGTGTGGGCTGTGAGAGTTTTGTGGGCTGTGGGGGCTGTGAGGGCTGTGAGGGCTGTGTGGGCTGTGAGGGCTGTGAGGCCTGTGAGAGCTGTGTGGGCTGTGAGAGCTGTGTGTGCTGTGAGAGCTGTGTGGGCTGTGAGAGCTGTGAGAGCTGTATGGGCTGTGAGAGCTGTGAGAGCTCTGTGGGATATGAGCTGTGTGGGCTGTGAGGGCTGTGTGGGCTGTGAGAGCTGTGCGGGCTGTTAGAGCTGTATGGGCTGTGAGAGTGTGGGGTGTGTGGGCTGTGAGAGCTGTGAGAGCTGTGTGGGCTGTGAGAGCTGTGTGGGCTATGAGAGCTGTGTGGGCTGTGTGGGCTGTGAGAGCTGTGTGGGCTGTGAGAGTTTTGTGGGCTGTGAGGGCTGTGAGGGCTGTGAGGGCTGTGTGGGCTGTGAGGGCTGTGAGGCCTGTGGGAGCTGTGTGGGCTGTGAGAGCTGTGTGTGCTGTGAGAGCTGTGTGGGCTGTGAGGGCTGTGTAGGCTGTGAGAGCTGTGTGGGATGTAACCTGTGTGGGCTGTGAGGGCTGTGTGAGCTGTGAGAGCTGTGTGGGCTCTGAGAGCTGTGTGGGATGTGAGAGCTGTGTGGGCTGTGAGAGCTGTGTCGGCTGTGGGAGTGTGGGCTGTGTGGGCTGTGAGAGCTGTGAGAGCTGTGTGGGCTATGAGAGCTGTGAGAGCTCTGTGGGATATGAGCTGTGTGGGCTGTGAGGGCTGTGTGGGCTGTGAGAGCTGTGCGGGCTGTTAGAGCTGTGTGGGCTGTGAGAGTGTGGGGTGTGTGGGCTGTGAGAGCTGTGAGAGCTGTGTGGGCTGTGAGAGCTGTGTGGGCTATGAGAGCTGTGTGGGCTGTGTGGGCTGTGAGAGCTGTGTGGGCTGTGAGAGTTTTGTGGGCTGTGAGGGCTGTGAGGGCTGTGAGGGCTGTGTGGGCTGTGAGGGCTGTGAGGCCTGTGGGAGCTGTGTGGGCTGTGAGAGCTGTGTGTGCTGTGAGAGCTGTGTGGGCTGTGAGGGCTGTGTAGGCTGTGAGAGCTGTGTGGGATGTAACCTGTGTGGGCTGTGAGGGCTGTGTGAGCTGTGAGAGCTGTGTGGGCTCTGAGAGCTGTGTGGGATGTGAGAGCTGTGTGGGCTGTGAGAGCTGTGTCGGCTGTGAGAGTGTGGGCTGTGTGGGCTGTGAGGGCTGTGAGGGCTGTGTGGGCTGTGAGGGCTGTGAGGCCTGTGAGAGCTGTGTGGGCTGTGAGAGCTGTGTGTGCTGTGAGAGCTGTGTGGGCTGTGAGAGCTGTGAGAGCTGTATGGGCTGTGAGAGCTGTGAGAGCTCTGTGGGATATGAGCTGTGTGGGCTGTGAGGGCTGTGTGGGCTGTGAGAGCTGTGCGGGCTGTTAGAGCTGTGTGGGCTGTGAGAGTGTGGGGTGTGTGGGCTGTGAGAGCTGTGAGAGCTGTGTGGGCTGTGAGAGCTGTGTGGGCTATGAGAGCTGTGTGGGCTGTGTGGGCTGTGAGAGCTGTGTGGGCTGTGAGAGTTTTGTGGGCTGTGAGGGCTGTGAGGGCTGTGAGGGCTGTGTGGGCTGTGAGGGCTGTGAGGCCTGTGGGAGCTGTGTGGGCTGTGAGAGCTGTGTGTGCTGTGAGAGCTGTGTGGGCTGTGAGGGCTGTGTAGGCTGTGAGAGCTGTGTGGGATGTAACCTGTGTGGGCTGTGAGGGCTGTGTGAGCTGTGAGAGCTGTGTGGGCTCTGAGAGCTGTGTGGGATGTGAGAGCTGTGTGGGCTGTGAGAGCTGTGTCGGCTGTGAGAGTGTGGGCTGTGTGGGCTGTGAGAGCTGTGAGAGCTGTGTGGGCTATGAGAGCTGTGTGGGCTGTGAGAGCTGTGTGGGCTGTGAGAGCTGTGTGGGCTGTGAGAGCTGTGTGGGCTGTGAGGGCTGTGTGGGCTGTGAAAGCTATGTGGCTGTGAGACCTGTGTGGGCTGTGAGAGCTGTGTGGGCTGTGAGAGCTGTATGGGCTGTGAGGGCTGTGTGGGCTATGAGAGCTATGTGGGCTGTGAGGGCTGTGTGAGCTGTGAGAGCTGTGTGGGCTGTGAGAGCTGTGTGGGCATTAATGTCAAACATTGTGCAAGCGGCTTGTAAATATGCCAATGAAAACATTACACTATCTCTATACCAGCATTAATGTCAAACATTGCACAAGAGGCTTGTAAATATGCCAATGAAACCATTACACTATCTCTATACCTGCATTAATGTCAAACATTGCGCAAGCGGCTTGTAAATATGCCAAATGAAAACATTACACTATCTCTATACCAGCATTAATGTCAAACATTGTGCAAGCGGCTTGTAAATCTTGCCAATGAAACTATTACACTATCTCTATATCAGCATTAATGTCAAACATTGCGCAAGCGGCTTGTAAATATGCCAATGAAACCATTACACTATCTCTATACCTGCATTAATGTCAAACATTGCGCAAGCGGCTTGTAAATATGCCAAATGAAAACATTACACTATCTCTATACCAGCATTAATGTCAAACATTGTGCAAGCGGCTTGTAAATCTTGCCAATGAAACTATTACACTATCTCTATATCAGCATTAATGTCAAACATTGCGCAAGCGGCTTCTAAATATGCCAATGAAAACATTACAGTGTCTCTATACCAGCATTAATGTCAAACATTGCGCAAGGGGCTTGTAAATATGCTAAAGAAACCAATACACTGTCTCTATACCAGCATTAATGTCAAACATTTCGCAAGCGGCTTGTAAATATGCCAATGAAACTATTACACTATCTCTATATCAGCATTAATGTCAAACATTGTGCAAGTGGCTTGTAAATATGCCAATGAACCCATTACACTATCTCTATACCAGCATTAATGTCAAACATTGCGCAAGCGGCTTGTAAATATGCCAATGAAAACATTACACTATCTCTATACCAGCATTTATGTCAAACATTGCGCAAGGTGCTTGTAAATATGCCAATGAAACCATTACACTATCTCTATATCAGCATTAATGTCAAACATTGCGCAAGCGGCTTGTAAATATGCCCCTCTTTATCTTATATTCCAGCATTGAATCCAAGCATAAAAAACAATTTAAAAAAGTCTACCTTATAAACTAAAAAATACAAACTGTAAGCACACACAGCTAACATTATGGAAAAAGGTAAAAAAATAATTCCTTAATTCAAACAGACACTCACTGTGATCCTTGTCAAAAATCTTAAAGCCACACATGTTATCAAAAAACATTTAGCATGGTAAATCATTTTACACACAGAGCACAACCCATTTAAATGAACACTACACTACAATGCAGAAACCTGACTCATTTTCAAAATACAACAGGAATGAAGCCCAATATGCTTGTTATGCTTCCCAATACTGCAAACAGCACTCTCTGTATATTACTCACCTTTAAAATCGCTTTTGTAAATATAGAACAGTGTCAAACACACAGCAGATTTTCTTAAGCAGAATCTCTGAAATGCACCTCAGATACTGAAACCAGAAATGGCACACTTTCCCACTCATTCTTCACACATATTTCAGGTCTTAACCAATGAAATCTCTTCCCACACTATTTCAAAACTAAACTAACATTTCAATTGGTTCTACATTCCCACAATTTCAAACTCACATAATATTCACCCATCCCCTAGTGCTCATTCAACCTGTCACCATGGTAACTCCCACATAAGGAACAACAGAGTTTAAAAGTTCATTATACTTTGTTGCAAATGAATCCACCAAGGTTGTTAGAGCTTTCAAAATAACAGCTAATCATCTGCAATGTTCCTTTCAATGACCTTTTCTGAACCAATAGAATTGCTTCTTTTAAAAAACAAAACTATGCACCCTAATATGCTCTTTTCCATTTTCAGAAAGCACCAATCATTTCTTAAGCTTCAAGTGCAGTGAATGTCGTACTCTTTTTTTTTCTACAATGCAAGCTTTCCAACTGCCATTTCATTTACAGCCCTCATCTCAGTACAACCAGACCTGCCTTGAAGATGCCTTCAGTATGGTTTGTAGGACACAGTTTTGTATTCTGGTCTAAAAGGTATGCAACAAACAGAGGAATTTTAAACCTTGATTTACCAAATGTGGATATTTTATGGATTGGCCAGAGAGGATTGAGATGTCACCAATTAATACCATTGGTGAAATCCTTCATGCATCTCCCACACCCTGACCTTATAATTGTGCACCGTGGTGGAAATGACTTATGCACTTTGACTGGGGTTAGTCTGGAAATGCTATTGAAGGACATCTTTGGACAATTGATGTCACCTTTTCCTCAAACTGCCTTTGTCTATTCCAATATATGCCAAAGACAAAAATGGAATTGGTCCAATCAATTTTGTCCACAGATTGAGAAAGCAAGGAAACATGTAAATAAATCTGTTTCTGCATACATGAGAGACTATGGAATGGGTTGTATATACCACAACAACTTGCGTTACAACATGCAAGGCATCTATAGGACAGATGGTGTACATTTCACTGATGAAGGGGACAAAGTCTATCTCTGTAACATCAGACTCTGCATTGGTACTTACTTGTAGGTACCCAAAAAAACACAATGAACACAACGGATCTTTTTAGAGCCAACTAACATGTAAATACTCAAATATAATTTGTAACTTTATTTTTTGTATTAATTTTTACAGAGGTCCGCGCACCGAGCACTCCCCGTGCACGGACCTATCGTGTTCTGTTACTTTAAAAAAAAACACATTATTTTTAACCTTAGGAGTCCTTGAACGACCCCCTGAGAAGGCATAAGGGGTCAGGGACACTCTACCCTACCCCCTTCCCACGTTTTTAAGTTATATTTTTCACTCTCTTCTGAAACCACAAAATGGCGGCGATAGGGTTCGCGCACCATGCGTTTACCGAGCACTCACGGTGCGCGGACCTAGTGCAATTTAAAAAAATAAATAAAATGGAAATGGACATCGTCTCTTCTGTAGATACCTTGTATGTTGTAAAGTTATTGTGGTGTATTGAATCCATACTATAGTCTTTCAGGAAATCAGAAACAGATTTGTTCACATGATTCCTTCCTTTCTCAATGTGTGGTCAGAATTGGCGTAGGGGATCATGAGTTCCTACTCTGGTGAAACACACTTGCTGTTCTATATACTTACTTATGTTGTAAACTAGTGCATCAGAGACAGTCAGTGACAGAAACGATACAGGACATGAAGAACACAAAATTGTATCACTTTGCTACTACCTCATAAATTACATTGAAATAAGTATAATTTTCAAAACAATTTTTTATTTACTAAATTAAAATTTATTTATTAGAATTTTCAAAATCTAAAAGAACTTGTAGGATTTCTTCATCAGAAATTTCATCCATCAAAGTGTCTGAAAATGATTCGTCAAACTCGACAACGTCTACACATTCCATTAATTCCTTATCTAGTGTTTCATCAAAAAAATCTGCCATGGTATCTGCTTCATGTTCTTCTTGATTTGTTTTATCTATAGGATCAATATACACCTCAGAATAAGTTGCCTCAGTAAACGTTGCTGTTATTTGAAAGCAGATGTTGGTAGGCTCCTCATTTTCATTCATCATTTTATGTTAGTGTACTATTAAAAGAAAGAGAAACAGCGCTTACTGCATGATTTCCTGCTCTGGTGAGACACTCTTGCTGTTCTTTAAACTTACTTATGTTGCAATCTTCTGCATCAGAGACAGACAGTGAGAGAAAGGATGCAGGACATGAAGAAGAGATGTCAAATACACATTTAAGAAAATTTTGGGGAAGAACGGAAGTATTTATGAGTAAACTTACTATGTAACACACAAAATTATCAGTTTGCTACTACCTCATAAATTACATTTAGTTAAGTATAAATTCTCATACAATATTTATTTACTAAATTTAAATTCATTGTTGGGAATGATCGTCTAAGATTGCATCATCAGCAATGTCAATATTGAAAATCTCCCAAAAAGAATCCTCAAACTCAATGAACTCCAAAGCTTCCATTAAATCTGAATCCAAGGATTCATCATAGAAATCGTCCATGTCATCTCCTCCATCATAAAGCTCTCCTTCAGGATTACTCTCATCAACAGGAACATCCTCAAAAACAGTCACAAAAATTTCTATAACGATGTCAAATGACTCTTCATTTTCAACCATTATTGATGTAAGTGTACTATTAATAGAAAGAAAAAGACAGTGAGATGTTTCAGGGTAAGAGTGAGATAGGGCAGAGAAAAACTATTAAATTCTATAAGAAGAGTTCTACTGTGTAAATCTCACACCAGAAATTGAACACCAAAATGTCCACACAAAAGTACCTCAGACACTATAGTCACAAAATGGCCGTGTTTCCCTGGACAATGTATAGTATCAAGCAAGTATTAGCAATATAAAGCACTGCATCTGATGTTGCCCTACTCAATCCATAAGTATGACAGAAAAACATTGAATAACTAACAGAAAATATTTTTCCTATTAACTTAAAGTGAACAACAGAGTTCTCCTTACAAATTAATAACTCACCTTCTAGAAAACTGTTGTATAGTAAATTCTGTCTCAATCTCACACCTCAGAAGTATACCTCAAACACTAAAATCTCAAAATGGCTGTGTTTCCCTCTCATTTTTCATGCATATTTAAATACCCAGCCAATCACATTTCATCACACACAAAATCAAAACCAAAGAAACATTTTAATTGGTTCAAGTTATCAACACATTCAAACTCACATAATCTTCAACCTACCCCCAATGCTCTCTACCAATTACCATACTAACTCTCCACAAAACACCTACCTAAACCCAAAGGTGAAAGAGGCATCACTCAATGTTGCACTCAACGAACATCTAAACACTGAAACTTGTTATTTTATTATATTTCTTTTTTGTCACGGTGCGCGGACCCCGCGATTTAAAAAAAAAAATCAATTTACAGACACCATGACAAAACCTAGGGGGCTCAGGAATCTCTACCCTGCCTCCTTGTCAACTATTACACTTCTGTTTACAACCACTATCATCTGCCACAAAAACAAGATGGCGGACAACACTTCCTCATTTCGACTGACTGGAATGTTGACAGACGTCCAACAGCCAATCAGAATTCCGCGCGCGCACGCTAAGGTCCGCGCACGTGCACGGACGGAGCACGCCCGTGCCCACACCGTGTCCCGCATATAGATATATAATTTGAAAAAAGTCGATTTTCTCAACAATTACTGGAGGGATTTTTACCAAATATACAAAATAAATTATTGCATATCAGTCTTTACAATTTTGCCAAGTTTGCAGTAATTCCATTCAGCCGATCGGGCTGTAGCTGTGTCTAAAGGTCCAATGCAAAATTGCATTGGACTCATTTTCACATTCAATTTTCTCAAAAACTACTGGACGGATTTACACCAAACATACAAAAGGCACTGCTCCATACCAGGCTCTACCATTTTGCCAAGTTTGGTGTAATTCCGTTCAGCCGTTCGACCTTTAGCCTTGTCAGAATGTCCCTATGGAAATTAACATGGGGAAAACACGTTTTGGGACCCCCCTTTATTCTCGGCCCCCGCTTGATGAATCCCCCAGAAACTTTCAGGGAAGGAGCGGAGCGCAGCAAGGCAAATTTAAGGAAGATTACAGGCACATCCCTCAATCGGCGCCAAAGTTATTGCCAATAGAATGTTCACCATTTCCTATGGTAACTAGGTCCTAACTATATATACCTACTGGCGACCGCGACCGCCAGTAGGTATATATATTACCTACTGGCGGTCGCCAGTAGGTATATATAGTTAGGTTTTTTCTCTATGGGATTTTTGAAAATTCTATGTCTAATAACTTTGGCGTTTGTGGACGGAATTGGCTGAAATTTTCAGGAAAATGGAACATTTTGTTTCTGAGCAGCCACTGAAAATTTGGGGGGGTTTGTCAAGGGGGGGCTGAGAAAAAAGGGGGGTCCCAAAACGTGTTTTTCCCATGTTAATTTCCATAGGGCGGTTGGCCTCACTTTTAGCCCGAACGGCTGAATGGATTTGCACGAAACTTGGCAAAATTGTAGGGACTGGTAGCCCGATGTGCCTTTGCTAGGTCTCAATATATGTGATCCAGTGGATTTTGAGAAATTAACGTTCAAAAAAAGATATATATCTGTAAGCGCGCTCCGGGCAGCGCTCCGGTTCGCGTACTTGACGCGTAACGGAACTTCGCGTAGCGAAGCTGATTGGCTCTCTGGTGTCTGTCAACATTCTAAACAGTCCGGAGCGGCCGCCATCTTGTCTCTCGGTAGGATCGAGAGACAAGAGGAGGCCAAAACAAAGGGGGAAATGACCATAAGGGGGCATAGTAGATCCTCCCTTACCCCCTAGGTTTGATGTGGAGGCTTTAAAAGGGCCCCGCGGGGCAAAAAAAAAAATATTTTATTTTTGTTTTTTTTGCGTGGGGAGCGCCCGTTACGCGCACCGGGAAGCGCTCTGGGGAGCGTACTATAAGGAAAAAAGAATGATAGACTTTTTAAATATTGTATGTTAATTGATTGTTTGTTTTGTTGATTTTTTTTTATTTCTTTATTTTTTAAGTAATTATTTATTATTGTCATTGTGTTTCAAAATTTAATAAAATGTCTAATATTTCACTGTCTGAAATGTCGTTATTTTCATTGAACATAGCTTGTAATGTTTGAGTGTGTAAAATGTCCTCATTTTCAAGGAGGACATCTACTGATTGCACACATTGCAGTAGTTCTTGGTCCCAAGTTTCATCCATAAATTCAATGTCATTTGGATCAATGATTTCTTGGATGGTCTCTGCAAGGACAATTTCAAATGAAACTTTCTGTTCGCCTTCCATTTTGTCTGAAATTTGCATTAAAAAAAATATATTAGTAGAGATAGGGCACTGTTGGGATTAATTTAAATAGGCAGTTTTTAACAGTGAATTTATCTTTGGGCAGTGTATAGTATCAGAGTGGAAGTAGGAATATAAAAAAGTGTATGTGATTTAACGTAAGTAAATTCATAATTATAAAAGAGAAGCGTAACTCCATCCATAACTATAACAGAGAAGTCTATCTAAATCTATAACTACTACAGAGGGATAGTATATAACTATCAGAAAAAGTTTACCATATTAACTTAAAGTGCACAATATACTTCAGTTTTTAAAATAACAACTTACCTTTACAAAGAAGTTGAAGTTATTAGTGAAAATCCTATTGAAATGTACACCAGGAAGTAGTAGTCAAAATGGCTGCGTTTCCTTCTCTTCCTTTATATATATTCAGGTACATAACCAATCAAATGTCAGGTAAAAAAAAATAGAAAATGAAAGTAACATTTTAATTGGTTGTGAATTCCAACACTTCAGATGTGTTTTGTGAAGTAATTTACCTCAGGGTATTTAGAGAGGTCTACAGGCTAAATGGCTAAATGGAATTGGAACCAAATTTGTGAAAATGGTAGGGATTGGTCTGTAGTATGAGCAAATCTATATTTGGTGAAAGTGTCTCCAGGGTTTCTTCTGTAAATTACTTTCCCACCTTTTTTGATGGAGCGCTTCCCGGTGAGCGCCCCGGTACGCGAACCTGCAGCGTTACGGGAGTCCACCATTTTGTGTTTCGGTCGAATTAAAATACAAGATGGAGGGCAAATAATGTTCAGAATGGTTAGAAGGGGGCACGGTAAACGTATCTTGACCCCCTAGGCTTTCTGAGGGTGGCTGAGGAGGCCCATATGTGTGGACATTTTTTTTTTTTTAAAACATTTCGCGCGGTTAGCTTCCGGTTCGCGTACCGGGTAGCTCTCCGGGGAGCGTACTTTGTTGAAAATTTGTGAAAAAAGTTAGAGTAAAATAATAATTGTGAGTGATCAGATGTAGGGTAGCTCTGAGAAGAGCTTTTGGGTTTATGGTACATTTAGGTACTTATAAGTAGGTACCAATGCACAGTCTTAAATTCAAAAAGAAAACTCTGTTGCCCTCATCTGAGAAGTGAACTCCATCTCCTCTGTAGATATCTTGCATGTAGTAACGCAAGTTATTGTTGTACATGGAGCCCATTCCATGGTCTCTCATGTAAGCTGAAACAGATTTGTTTACATGCTTCCTCGACTTCTCAATTTGTGGACAAAATTGGTTCGACCACCTCCATTTCTGTCTTTGGCATATATTTGAATATACCAAGGCAGTTTGAGGAAAAAGTGCCATCAATTGCTCAAAGGTGTCCTTTAAAAGCATTTCCAGACCTACACCAGTCAAAGTGCCCAAGTCATTACCTCCACAGTGCACAATTAACAGGTCAGGTTTTGGCAAATGCATAAAGGTTTTCACCAATGGTATCAATTGGTGACATTTTAATCCTCTGTGGCCAAACCACTTAATTTCCACATCTTGTAAATTGAGGTTAGGTAAATTTCTGTTCTCAGCATACCTTTGAGCCCAGTATATGTAACTATGTCCAACAATCCAGAGAGAAAACATGGTGAGAGAAGGTTCTGCTGCAGTCAGATGAAGTGTGGCAATGAAATGGTAGTTGGAAAAATAAGAGTTTAAAATGAAAAAAACTGTGGAGTTTCTGTGTTAAGGAAGCAGTAGCAGTGATTGGTGGATTTTGATTGCTGAAAACAGAAAGTTAGGGTGCATGGATGTGTTGTTTGAAAGATGTAATTTGAATGGTCAAGAAAAAATCATTTAATGAAAGATTGCACTGGATACGCAGGTGCACTGAGAGTTCAGAGTTCAATTGAACCATTGTTGTGTGAACTTGCAAACATGAGAGGTCTTTCAGGAGGTGGTTGCTATGCAAAAAAGGCAGAAAGGCCAGAGGGGGGAAGGGTGTTGATTTGAAAAAAGTGAGGGAAGAGTTTTGATTGGGTGACATGAGAGATATGTGTGATGAGTTACAGCATTTCTGTGCTTTTCATAGTTGCAGACTCTGGAGTGCATACCTTTTGCTCTGCTAAAGACAATTTGGTGTGTTTCTGAGACTGTTTTGAAACTCATAAAGTATTTGCTAAGGTGAGAAAAGATTCATTTAATTTAGGTAGAGAATAGTATGGTTTAGGGAGAAAATTATGAAGAAAGTTGTGTATTTAAAATGTTGCTTTGTGTCAAGTGTTTTACAAATAGATTTTGTTTCTTTGTGTTACATAGCCATGTTAAAAGTGATGCAAAAAAGTGCAAGGGTCTTACAAAAATGCTTTCATGTGTCTTAGGGTATTTTAACTCACTTCCCCATGTATGTATGAATATAATTGATTTACAAGATGTGTTTAAAAACGTTTTTTGAAATCAATTAGGTTTCTTGATATGTACTGCTAGAGTTTCATAGGTTGCTTGGGGCATATTTTCAAGGCTTTTGACTTCCTTTGATGTAATTCTTCCCATTTTAATTTAAGACCTTTCCCCGTGGTGCAAGGTCCTTGTAAATATGCCCCCAGCTGTGCTTGGCAAATTTAGATTGTAATTCTTTGACTAACATAGCCATGTTAAAAGTGACCCAAAAATGTTGCAAGGGACTTAAAAAAAACGCTTTCATGTGTCTTAGGCCATTTTAAGTCATTTCCCCTTGAATGTAGGTATCTAATTGATTTAGTTGATGTGTTTAAAAACGATTTATGAAAAAAATTAGGTTTCTTGATATGTACTGCTAGAGCTTCATAGGTTGCTTGGGGCATATTTATAAGGCCTTTGTGTCTCTCTGATGTTATTTTTCCCATTTTAATTTAAGACCTTTCCCTGTGGTGCAAGGTCCTTGTAAATACGCCCCCATCTGTGCTTGGCAAATTTAGATCTTGATTATTTGACTTACATAGCCATGTTAAAAGTGATCTAAAAATGGAGCAAGGGCTTAAAAAAAACGGTTTCATGTGTCTTAGGGTATTTTAAGTAACTTCCCCATGAATGTATGAATATAATTGCTTTTCAAGTTGTGTTTAAAAACGTTTTTTGAAATCAATTAGGTTTGTTGATATGTAATGCTAGAGGTTCATAGGTTGCTTGGGGCATATTTATAAGGCCTTTGAGTCTCTCTGATGTTATTTTTCCCATTTTAATTTAAGATCTTTCCCTGTGGTGCAAGGTCCTTGTAAATACGCCCCCATCTGTGCTTGGCAAATTTAGATCTTGATTATTTGACTTACATAGCCATGTTAAAAGTGATCTAAAAATGGAGCAAGGGCTTAAAAAAAACGATTTATGATAGGTGTATGCCTCTTTTGCGTCACTGTGCGTCACTTTTGTGACGCAGCGGCGGTGCAAAAGATTTGCTATGTGGTGACATATTTACAACTTGATGCATTTAGGCAGATGTGTCATGCTGTAAAGTCCCGTGGCACATGAAACCGATGCAGCAGTGATGCAAAAGATGCACCATGTTGCAAGACAGGCCTCATTTCATCTCCAACAAGATAAGAAGCTGAATCTTCTGTAAATGTCAAAATTGTTGTATACACTGCTCAACTTATGTGTACTCTTTGATATGCTAGAGTCCATCTGCACTATGAGATACCTAAGCAAAGGAAACACAGGTGATGTGATTGTGAAATGAGGAAAAGAAACTCCACATTTTTCAATTACATCACCTGTGTTTCCTAAATTTACGAATGACATTGTGCAGATGAGGTTTAGGTCTGTCCACGGACACAGAAGAGGTCTGGCCTTTGTTCAAGAGTGAAGTGGACATGACTTACTTCATTGGCAGGCCTTCAAATGTATTATCTCCTCTGTAGTCTTCAACAAGCGTAAATTTCATCTGAAACCCTGAGTAGGCCTCACCTCAAACAAACCTCTGGATAGGCCACACTTTATCGTCATCCTGAATCAATCATTTAAAATGTTAGGGACAGATTTATGATAGGTGTAAGCTTATTTTGCGTCACTGTGTGTGACTTTCATGACGCAGCGGCGGTGCAAAATATTTGCTATGTGGCGACATATTTACAATTTGATGCATCTAGGCAGATGTGTCATGCTGTAAAGTCCCGTGCCACATGAAACCGATGCAGCAGTGATGCAAAACATGCACCATGTTGCAAGACAGGCCTCATTTCATCTCCAACAAGATAAGAAGCTGAATCCTCTGTAAATGTCAAAATTGTTGTATACACTGCTCAACTTATGTGTACTCTTTGATATGCTAGAGTCCATCTGCACTATGAGATACCTAAGCAAAGGAAACACAGGTGATGTGATTGTGAAATGAGGAAAAGAAACTCCACATTTTTCAATTACATCACCTGTGTTTCCTAAGTTTACGAATGACATTGTGCAGATGAGGTTTAGGTCTGTCCACGGACACAGAAGAGGTCTGGCCTTTGTTCAAGAGTGAAGTGGACATGACTTACTTCATTGGTAGGCCTTCACATGTATTATCTCCTCTGTACTCTTCAACAAGCGTACATTTCATCTGCAACCCTGAGTAGGCCTCACCTTAAACAAACCTCTGGATAGGCCACACCTTATCGTCATCCTGAATCAATCATTTAAAATGTTAGGGACAGATTTATGATAGGTGTATGCCTCTTTTGCGTCACTGTGCGTCACTTTTGTGACGCAGCGGCGGTGCAAAAGATTTGCTATGTGGCGACATATTTACAACTTGATGCATCTAGGCAGATGTGTCATGCTGTAAAGTCCCGTGCCACATGAAACCGATGCAGCAGTGATGCAAAAGATGCATCATGTTGCAAGACAGGTCTCACTTCATCTCCAACAAGATAAGAAGCTGAATCTTCTGTAAATGTCAAAATTGTTGTATACACTGCTGAACTTCTGTGTACTCTTTGATATACTAGACTCCATCTGCACTATGAGATACCTAAGCAAAGGAAACACAGGTGATGTGATTGTGAAATGAGGAAAAGAAACTCCACATTTTTCAATTACATCACCTGTGTTTCCTAAGTTTACGAATGACATTGTGCAGATGAGGTTTAGGTCTGTGCACGGACACAGAAAAGGTCTGGCCTTTGTTCAAGAGTGAAGTGGACATGACTTACTTCATTGGTAGGCCTTCACATGTATTATCTCCTCTGTACTCTTCAACAAGCGTAAATTTCATCTGAAACCCTGAGTAGGCCTCACCTCAAACAAACCTCTGGATAGGCCACACTTTATCGTCATCCTGAATCAATCATTTAAAATGTTAGGGACAGATTTATGATAGGTGTAAGATTATTTTGCGTCACTGTGTGTGACTTTTATGACGCAGCGGCGGTGCAAAATATTTGCTATGTGGCGACATATTTACAACTTGATGCATCTAGGCATATGTGTCATGCTGTAAAGTCCCGTGCCACATGAAACCGATGCAGCAGTGATGCAAAACATGCACCATGTTGCAAGACAGGCCTCATTTCATCTCCAACAAGATAAGAAGCTGAATCTTCTGTAAATGTCAAAATTGTTGTATACACTGCTCAACTTATGTTTACTCTTTGATATGCTAGAGTCCATCTGCACTATGAGATACCTAAGCAAAGGAAACACAGGTGATGTGATTGTGAAATGAGGAAAAGAAACTCCACATTTTTCAATTACATCACCTGTGTTTCCTAAGTTTACGAATGACATTGTGCAGATGAGGTTTAGGTCTGTCCACGGACACAGAAAAGGTCTGGCCTTTGTTCAAGAGTGAAGTGGACATGACTTACTTTATTGGTAGGCCTTTACATGTATTATCTCCTCTGTACTCTTCAACAAGCGTAAATTTAATCTGAAACCCTGAGTAGGCCTCACCTCAAACAAACCTCTGGATAGGCCACACCTTATCGTCATCCTGAATCAATCATTTAAAATGTTAGGGACAGATTTATGATAGGTGTAAGCTTATTTTGCGTCACTGTGTGTGACTTTTATGACGCAGCGGCGGTGCAAAATATTTGCTATGTGGCGACATATTTACAATTTGATGCATCTAGGCAGATGTGTCATGCTGTAAAGTCCCGTGCCACATGAAACCGATGCAGCAGTGATGCAAAACATGCACCATGTTGCAAGACAGGCCTCATTTCATCTCCAACAAGATAAGAAGCTGAATCCTCTGTAAATGTCAAAATTGTTGTATACACTGCTCAACTTATGTGTACTCTTTGATATGCTAGAGTCCATCTGCACTATGAGATACCTAAGCAAAGGAAACACAGGTGATGTGATTGTGAAATGAGGAAAAGAAACTCCACATTTTTCAATTACATCACCTGTGTTTCCTAAGTTTACGAATGACATTGTGCAGATGAGGTTTAGGTCTGTCCACGGACACAGAAGAGGTCTGGCCTTTGTTCAAGAGTGAAGTGGACATGACTTACTTCATTGGTAGGCCTTCACATGTATTATCTCCTCTGTACTCTTCAACAAGCGTAAATTTCATCTGCAACCCTGAGTAGGCCTCACCTTAAACAAACCTCTGGATAGGCCACACCTTATCGTCATCCTGAATCAATCATTTAAAATGTTAGGGACAGATTTATGATAGGTGTATGCCTCTTTTGCGTCACTGTGCGTCACTTTTGTGACGCAGCGGCGGTGCAAAAGATTTGCTATGTGGCGACATATTTACAACTTGATGCATCTAGGCAGATGTGTCATGCTGTAAAGTCCCGTGCCACATGAAACCGATGCAGCAGTGATGCAAAAGATGCATCATGTTGCAAGACAGGTCTCACTTCATCTCCAACAAGATAAGAAGCTGAATCTTCTGTAAATGTCAAAATTGTTGTATACACTGCTGAACTTCTGTGTACTCTTTGATATACTAGACTCCATCTGCACTATGAGATACCTAAGCAAAGGAAACACAGGTGATGTGATTGTGAAATCAGGAAAAGAAACTCCACATTTTTCAATTACATCACCTGTGTTTCCTAAGTTTACGAATGAAATTGTGCAGATGAGGTTTAGGCCTGTCCACGGACACAGAAGAGATCTGGCCTTTGTTCAAGAGTGAAGTGGATATGACTTACTTCATTGGTAGGCCTTCACATGTATTATCTCCTCTGTACTCTTCAACAAGCGTAAATTTCATCTGCAACCCTGAGTAGGCCTCACCTCAAACAAATCTCTGGATAGGCCACACTTTATCGTAATCTTGAATCAATCATTTAAAATGTTAGGGACAGATTTATGATAGGTGTATGTCTCTTTTGCGTCACTTTTGTGACGCAGCGGCGGTGCAAAAGATTTGCTATGTGGCGACATATTTATAACTTGATGCATCTAGGCAGATGTGTCATGCTGTAAAGTCCTGTGCCACATGAATCCTGCGTCAGTTTTCATATAGGTGTTTTGTTGCAAGGTATGCATTAATTTGCATGAAAGCCCTGTAAAACTAACACAGTGAAATTTAGAAGATTTCACTGACTCAGCTTTATAGCATTGCTGAATCAAATCCTTACGCCTGTTTGAAACAGGCATAAGAAGTGATGCACCATGCAATGTGAGGCTTCCTCCTGTGCATTGCAGTAGACATGTCGCGCTTATGCAAGATTCCTGCAATGTGCTGCTTTTGCAGCACAGATGTGTGACGCATCTGTGCTGTTTTTGCTCAATGGTGCTCCACATTGTAAATGCGGCACACTATGGGTGGCAGTGCAGCGGTGCACATTAACTGGTGCATCCGTGGGGATGCGCCACTTAGCATAAATCTGCCCCTGTACATTTAAGTATGAGCAGGGGCACAGAGTCGGTGAGGCTTATCCAAGGTTAAGAAGAGATGAGTCCTGTTCACTGAAAAGTTGGACATAGGCCTCACCTCCTCAGCATCGCTGGACATGGCTAAATAATAGCTGCAAAATGTTACTCTTGTTAAACAATTTTACTATTATAATCTCTGAGATTTGTCTCTTAATCTGCAACATCTCATTGTTGTTCTCTTTCTTTAAAGATAACGACAGCATCAACCATGAGTGACAATCAGCAATCAGTTGATCTCGACCTCATCATTGAACTTGTAATTGAAACGTCAGTGGAAGTAGATCCCTTGGATGATTTAAATCCTGAGGATGATGAAGAACATGATGAGGATGCCGATTTGTCAGAATTGTATGACATAGGGTGGGAAGCTGACCTGCTTGAGCCTATGGAACTATAAACATTTATTTTTAAAATTTACAATAAATGAAAAGTAAAAATGTAAACCGTTTCGTTTAAAATTAAACACACCTTCAAAAACAGGTTATGTGTAGTGTCTTCAATAAAATATTAAAATATGCTCATAAAATTAGATCAGATTCACATATAAAACAGGACAGGTAAAATGAATAGGAATTCAATTTCTTTTCTGATATTTGTGTATTCTAAATTTGCCAAAGCACTACAAAATATTCTATGTAAAAATGTCAAGTAGTGTGTTAAGTTTTTGATGACTGTTATTGATTTACTGTTTGGTAATAGTGGTTAATAACATTTTTTATTATATTTTACCACAGATTCAACTGCAGATCATTTCACATTTTGAGAATGCCAACTAAGGATAGAATGAGAAAGGCTACAAAACGTCAAAGACAGCAGGTCCATCATTTACTGCAGCAGTCCTCTACAATAAAAAATCGTCAAGTCACCAAGAAAGCACCGGGTAAGACCACGAAAACATTCATAAGAAACATTTCTAGAAAAAAAAGTAGTACTACAGAAAATGTTTTTGTCCAGAAAAAGAGAAGCAATTTAAACTGAAAGGAAAGGCCAGTCAAAAATGTTACTGCTAGAGCAAGAGATAACTCTGTGCATGATAGTAGAAGGAAACAACAGTTTAGGGACATTCGTAAACGAATGTTCCGCAACAGGATAATTGGCAATTTGTTAAAAAATATTAAGAAAGGTCAACAGAAAGTGGTTTTTTATAAGGGAAAAAAAAAGTTGAGAAAGTTATTGATCAGGCATTTGAAATTAAACGAAAGTTATTTATTTTGATAATCAATAGAATTAGGAAGCTAAACAAGGCAATTTATGATTTCAAAAGCAATAGTAGATGGAAGAGAATAGTTAATCGTAGTAATTTTTGTGAAGTTTTTTCCGGAGAATGGATGCATAGTTCAAGTTGTGAGGCATTTTTCAATGAGGAGAGTTATTTCCAGGATAATGATTTGGTGCATGCAGTTGACACCAGCGGTCGAGCTTATGAGGTGAAAGATGGTTGTCCAGTTGAAAAAGAAAAACTTGTGACAACAGAGGCAGAGGATGTGTTAGGTAATGAGGTTTTAGGAAGACGTCCTAAGGGACCTGTGTACACCTGGAAGTGTAGTAGTATTTGCAGTGTGCGACAGGATTCTATCAATTTGCTTTGTGATTTTGTACGGACATTTAATAAGAAAAGTTTGAAGCAGAAAATGAAGTTGTTGCAAGAATTAGATCCTTGCAGAGTGAGAGAAGTGACAGGTTTGCATGGTCATTCACTGGCTTGTCTTTCCAGGAGAGTATGCCAGAGTGTTTTTCATCATTTCAGGATGCTAGCAGTGCATCATAATAAAGTGAGGAAATTAGTTAGAATGTTGTATTATGCTAAGAGTCCAGCAGTTATGCTTAAACAATTATGCGCTGCTCTTTTGCATGGTTCTGAAATAGATGTGAAGAATATGTGTGAAGAAATTGAGTTTTGTTACTTTGGAACTAAAGAGGAGAATGTTGAAATTGACCCAGAAGAAGAGGGTAATGTGGAAGATAGTGTACAGGTTTCCAGTACAGATAATTTTCAGAAGGAAATTGCCACGTTTCAGGTGAAATCAAGTGAGAGGCCTAATTTCACTTGTGTGTGTTGTCGACGCACTTATTATAAGAATCAGACTAAGTTAGTGGATTTATATGCAAAAAGTGAAAGGGAAAATAATAGTGAATGGAAGGATTTCGCAACATACTTGATGGTAGAAAATTGTTTTGATTTGGGATCGGATCAACGTGTGTGTACTTATTGTTGTAATAAATTAAATCAAAACCAGATGCCTGCTAGAGCGGTTCATAATAATCTGGAATTGGTTGAGATTCCTTCTGAATTGAAGGATTTAAATACTTATGAATCTATTTTGATTCAAAGTATCCATCCCTTTCAGGCTGTTGTAAGAATGGAGCCAAAGACAGGGAAATTGCCTCCATCAGATTTACAGAGAGGATTAAAGGGAAGAGTTGTTTATTTGCCTCTAGATTTGAAGAAAAACATTAACACAATTGGAGTAGAAAAAGTGGAAGAGGAACCTCTGGTTATCTTAGTTAATGGGGTTCCGACAAACAATAAGAAAATATGGCAAGATTTAGTAGATGTTAGGAAAGTTAAAAAGGCAACATTGTATTTGAAAAAAAATAATAAATACTATAAGAATGTATATGTTGCAGAAGAGGAAGTAAGTGAGGAAGAGGATAGCGATTTGTGTGCTGGTCAAATTGAGAAAGTAGAACCCTCTAAAAGTGAAGAAATATATGAACATTATAGTGTTCATCCTTTGCATTCCAAGGAAGTCATGGGGAATGCTATTG
The DNA here is from genome assembly GCF_964261635.1 of Lissotriton helveticus. Classification (NCBI taxonomy): domain Eukaryota; kingdom Metazoa; phylum Chordata; class Amphibia; order Caudata; family Salamandridae; genus Lissotriton; species Lissotriton helveticus. Next base: position 746,421,254 of record NC_136071.1, on the reverse strand, counting down.
AGTTGTTTCAAATGAAACAAGCCAAAGGGAGTCCCATTAGTGTCTGGGAGGAAAGTTTGGAAGCTCGGTGTTTCCCACAGCTATTTCCAACAGGTCAAGGAGGAAGATATGATGAGCGACCTCATCAAATTCCTGCTTCTGAATACCGGACTTTACGATTGTATGCAGAAGATGCTAGGTTTCGACAATGCATTCCCTATTTGTTTCATCTCCTGTTTGAAAGCGATCTGTCTGGACTGTCATATGCAGTGAACCACATCTTGAAAAGTGGTATACAGATGCAAAACATCTCGGCAAGTGACTTTATGGATAAAGTCAATGTCCAAGACAGTATTTTGGATTGTCACCTGATTAATCTCATGGCGTGTCAGCGTGGTACTAATGAGTACTGGTACCGTCGTCATGGTGATTTAAAATGTATGCTGAGGAACTTAGGAACTCCCACATGGTTCCTCACTCTGAGTTGTGCCGAGTATGGCTGGGAAGACTTACTTGAATTTCTACGAGAGGCAAATGGAAACATCGAAAACATCGAATTCAAGACACCCGGAGAACTGTGCTCTTTGGATCCAGTGAATGTATGCAGGTACTTTAATCATAGATTTGAAGCTATGATGTCTTTCATCATGAATAAGAAGAATCCACCTCTTGGAGAGGTGTTGGATTTCTTCTGGAGAAAGGAGTACCAAGCAAGAGGTGCTCCTCATATACATATGCTGCTGTGGATCAAGGATGCACCTAAATTTGGAACAGATCCAGAAGACTTAGTGATGAGTTTCATAGAACAGTATTCTACATGTGCTGTTCCAAACGCAAAGGAGGACAAAAGCCTAAGAGAACAAGTTCTACGCTTCCAAAGCCATCGTTGCGGAAAGTACTGTCGTCGTAAATTCAGAAACAAGGACAAGTTCTACACCAAATGTCGTTTCGCCTTTCCACGACCGGTGATTTCTAAAGGAAGAGTGAACAGTTTGATGTCTTCGCTGCGACATAATGTGATGAAGAAATCACCTAAAAACACATACAATTTGAAGAGGAATGAAGAGTCCAAGTACATCAACGACTACAACCCAGTGATTTTGTCCATGTGGAATGCTAACATGGATATACAGTTTGTGGCTGATAACTGTATGGCTGTGGCTCGGTATGTGACATCTTACATCACCAAAAAAGAAAAGACAGAAGTGAAGGATATGTGGGAGGACATTTCCCATGAAAAGAGCCTCAGTAAGAAGTTGTACAGTTTCAGTCTGAAGATGTTGTCGCATCGAGAAATCGGAGCTTACGAATGTTCTGACCGGTTGTCTTCAGCAAGTCTCTATGCCAAATCTAGGAGTATCGTTTGGGCGAGTCTTGGTCTTGCTGCAACGCGTAATCGAGTTCTGAAACCTGTGTGGGAAACTGAGTATTTGGCGGAAAAGGAGCCAAACAGTACTGACATTTTGAAGACCAACATGTTGGATACATATTATCCAAATCGAAGCAGTCACCTTGAGAATGTTTGTCTGTATGAGGTTCTACAAAATTACATATTCAAGAGGGACATCAAAGAAGATATTGATAAAGGAGTGTATGCTGTAATTGGAAGTGAGGGATGTTTGGTCAAGCATAGAAAATGCCACTTGGTAAACCATCGAAAATTGAGTGGCGAATCTCCTGAAAAAAAGGAGTTTTTCTATTTAGCACTTTTGCAACTTTTCAAGCCTTGGCGTGCAGAAGAGGAACTGCTTGGAGATTTCCTCTGTTACGAAGACTCTTTCACTGCCGCCAAGGAGACCATAGAATGTCCTGCTTTTCCCAAATATGTAGAAATGTTGAATGCGGAAATCGAGCAGGAAGCAACGATTGCAGCCGAGATTGCCAGAGACAGTTCTCAGGACAGTCAGAGTTCTGTTTCATTGAGTCAGGATCCACTAGGAGGACCTGTTATCGAAAATGAAGCTGCCACTGCCATGAATGAAGTGGAAAGAGCCATGGCACATGCTCAGGAGGATGCGGTTAACTTAGAAGACTTGGAAAGACAACTCAACGTTGAGCAGAGGAAAATATATGACGAAGTTACCAAGCAAATTGATCATGGCTTAAGTCATGAGAAGAAAGAGTGCTCATGTACGTCGTTGAAGCCTGTCCGACTGTACGTGAGTGGAGAAGCAGGAACTGGAAAGAGTTTCCTCATTAAAGCAATTTCATGTTATTTGAAGGAAAGGACTGAGTCATCGCTGTCTTGTGTTGTCACCGCTCTAACTGGACTGGCAGCACATAACATTAAAGGTATTACTTTGCATCTTCTACTGATGCTGCCAGTGGAGCATGATAACAAATTACAATACCACAAGTTATCTGGAGATGCTTGTTGTGAAGTTTCAAGAGTCTTGAGGAAAATGAAACTTCTTATCATTGACGAAGTAAGCATGGTTTCCAATGTCATGCTTGCCTTTGTGCATTTGAGAATGCAAGAAGTTCTTAAAACAGAGTATGATGTGTTATTTGGTGGCAAACACATCATTGTTTTCGGAGATCTTCTGCAGCTGACACCAGTGAAAGGACAACCTGTGTTCAAAATGCTCACGCATGAAGATACCAGGAAGTGCCTAGGGAGCATTGGCAACGTCAATATATGGTTAAACTTCAATTATGCTGAACTGCATGAAAATATGCGTCAGGCGAAGGATGAAGTTTACAAGAATATTCTACAAGATGTTAGAATTGGAAAAGTGACCGTGCATGGGAAAGAAGCTTTACATGCACGATTACTGTCAAATTTATATCCAGAACAAGACGTTGTGCCTGAGAATATTTTTCAGAAAATTACTGAGAAGAAATCTGGAATATGTTTGATGCCAACTCTTGCAGAATGTGCCATCTTCAACAACAAAATGTTGCATTTAGAAAACCAAGAGATTGTGAAACTGGAAGCTATTGACAGAGTAGAGCATATGGGATCAACAATTATTTTGTCTGAGAATTTGAAAACAAAATTGGATTCATTAGAGAAGACTATATCTAAAACTGCAGGTTTTGAAAAGACTCTGAATGTGTGCTTAAATTGCCGTATAATTTTAAGAAGGAATTTACATGTTGAAAGAGGTCTGGTAAATGGATCAATGGGTAATGTTGTTGATTTTGTGAAATACAGAAATAGAGATGGAATTGAATTTTTAAAAATTAAATTTGATGGCATTGAGGAAGTACAGCTAATTGGTCGTTGCTCTGCTAGATTTTTGCTTGTAAAAGACTTATATGTTCGCCGTAAGCAGTTTCCTGTTTGCTTGGCATATGCGGTGACAATCCATAAATCACAAGGTTTAAGTGTAGACAGTGCATTGGTGAATATTGGCAGTTCTGTGTTCAAGGAGGGTATGGCATATGTGGCATTGTCACGAGTTAGAACTTTATCGGGATTGTACTTGATTGAGTGTGGTGTTACAAACATTTGTGCGGATCTAGATTGTGTTAAGGAATACAATGGGTTAAGAAGAGAGTATGCGCCACATTTGCCTCAATATCCTTTGTTTGAGAAACGTGTGGTAGGCCGGAAACGAAGAAATGTGACCAATACTAGGGAGGTTGTAGCAAAAAGACGAAAAGTTGATGAACCTGAAATTATAAGCAGAAAGAAAAAGGATTCTGTTGAAGATGTTGTTGGTTTTCAATTTGAAAACAGTTCTGGTGTCAACTGCTATGCTAATGTAGTGGTTAATGTTTTGTTTTCTCTAGAAAATGTAAAAGAAGAGATTGTGGTCAATTCGGATCACAGATTTTGCAGTTTGTTAAATTCTGTGTTAGAGAAATGTAGCACTGATAGAACAAAAATAGAAAGTGTGTCTGAAATTCGAAATCTGTTAGACAGATGTTCAGGTCAAACACAATTCTCTCAAAATATTCAGCAAGATTGTCAGGAGTTTTTAATGTATATGCTTGATGTATTGCATGCTGAAGGTGTAGATGTAGATCACCTGTTTGGGCTTTCTTATCAATGGCAGCATGACTGCGAGACCTGTAGGGTATCAAGTACTACTAGTGTAGACTCAGAAAGATTTATATATTTAACTTTGCCAGACAGTAAATAAGTGTCCTTTAATAAGCTAGTAAAAGCAGCTGATCACAACATGGAGTGTAGCCAATGTAAATCTGAAATGATGTCAACATTATTTATACGAACATATGGCCAGTATGTCATTTTAATGTTCCAACGATGTAGGCCTGATGGAACAAAATTGACAACTTTAATAAAAAATGTTGTGGCTTCACAGTTGTCAATATCAGGAAGGACTTTTGTAACTGCAGCAATTATATATCATGACGGTCCTTCAATAACATCAGGACATTACACAGCTTATTTAAAGTCTAGAAACGGCTGGTCATTCTGCAACGATTCTGTTTTAACTTAAAAAAATAAATTGCCGTATGACCTTAAAAATTCTTACCAGGTGTTTTTAAAACCAAAATTTTAGGGAAAGAATCTCGGGATGTGCTCTGAGGTATTTCAAGAGGTTCTAATGGCTCCTACACGATTTGGCCTTGAGGATAAGTGTAGTACAGAGACATAAGTTATTTTTGAGTATTAAATAGTTCCTGGAAAAAAAGAAGATTTTCTTACAGAAAGTGGTGGGCACAGATTAGTTGAGGGACAACAGAGTATTTCCCAAAGCAAACGGTCTTCTTACCATAACACTTGACGTCATGGAAAAATAACTGCACTTTGAATGAGTTCAGAAAAACTGTTTCTTTTTTATAAGCTAATTCAAGCTGCGAATCAAAACATGGAGTAGAGGGAATGTAAGTCTGCAATGCTGTCTAGATTATTGGTCCAAACTTTTGATTATAATGTCATTTTAAAAATCCAAGTATATAAACCTGATGAAAGTAAGTCTTCAACTTTAATTACAAATGTTGTGGCTATACAGTCGTTGATTTTAGGAAGAACATTTGTAACTGCAGCTATTATATGGCATGATGGACATATGACAAGATCCGCTTATTACACAGCTTATATAAAATGTAAAAAAATTTGCTGTTTCGGAAATTATTGCCATTTGACTACGATACAATGTTGCCTTTTTACTTAAAAATATTCTTACTTTCTGTTTTCAGAAAAGAGAATTTAGGGTAGGTAACTGGCGTATAATGATTCTAGGGGTTGATATAATTTTATCTACTGTTTTATATTGCTTTGTGATTAAAAGTGATGTAGAGAATTAAATAATTGTAGTAGTCATAGAGGTAGTGTACGTCTGCTTCATAGTAAGCAGTATCAGTGTCATAGGAAATGTAGAACATGACTGAGCAAGAAGGGTAAGATATTACTAGTCTAGGATTGTGAAAGTGATCTTGAACGTTTTCTTTCTGAAAGTTGCGGAAATAGAAAATGACGGGATTTGCTTACAAGAATTCCAAGTGTTATAAATGGCTCTTACATGATTTGGCCTTGTGGAAACGTGTGCTAGAGAGCGAGAAGTCATTTATTGTATGTAACATATTTCTCAAAACGATGGAGGTTTTCTTTCAGAAAGTGGCGGGCTGAAAATAAAAACAGCACAACCGAGTGTAAGCTGTTCATAGGACATCCTTCGACGTCATGGAAAGTAAGTTACTTTTGAGGAGTTCTGATTTCTGATTGGTTATGTTATATGGGTTTTTTAAACACAATCATTTTGATTGTGTTTTTTTTTCCCCGCTGTTATATGATGAATACCTTCAAGTCACTGTTTTTAGTGAAATTTGATACATTCTGAGAACAGCAAAAATAAACCATTTAACATGTATAATTAATTCTGTACTGTTTGTATTTATGATGTACATTTAGAACTGTGTAGGAGGCATGGAGAAGGTGAGGCTTCTGTAAGTGTCAAAGTTGTTGCATACAGTGCTCACATTTTACGTAGTCTTTCATATGATAGACTACATTTCCACAATGAGATACCTAAGCAAAGGAAACACAGGTGATGTGATTGTGGAATGAGCAAAAAAAATTGCACGTTTTTCTATTATATTACCGGTGTTTCCTAACATTACACATCACATTGTGTAGATGAGGTTTAGGCCTGTTCCAGGAGACAGAGGAGGTCTGACATTTGTTGAAGAGTGCAGTGGGCATGACTCACTTCATTAGTAGGCCTGCACATGTATTATGTCCTCTATACTCTTCAACAAACCTAAATTTCATCTGCAACCCTGAGTTGGACTTACCTGAAACAAATCTGTGGATAGGTTACACCTTATCAGCATCTAGAAACAATCATTTAAAATGTTAAGGGCAGTTTTATGAAGGCTGTGTGCCTCTTTTACGCCGCTGTTCTGTCACTTTTGTGTAAAAGATGCACCATGTTGTAAGATACGCCTCAGTTCTTTTCCAGCAAGATACCGTCAGTTTAAAATGTATATAATTAGGACTGTGTAGGAGGTATGGAGAAGCTGAGGCTTCAGTAAGTGTCAAAGTTGTTGCATGCAGTGCGTACTCTTTCATATGCTGGACTACATCTGCACAATGAGATACCTAAGCAAAGGAAACACAGGTGATGTGATTGTGAAATGAGGAAAAGAAACTCCACATTTTTCAATTACATCACCTGTGTTTCCTAAGTTTACGAATGACATTGTGCAGATGAGGTTTAGGTCTGTCCACGGACATAGAAGAGGTCTGGCCTTTGTTCAAGAGTGAAGTGGACATGACTTACTTCATTGGTAGGCCTTCACATATATTATCTCCTCTGTACTCTTCAACAAGGCTAAATTTGATCTGCAACCCTGAGTAGGCCTCACCTGAAACAAACGTCTGGATAGGACACACCTTATTGCCATCCTGAAACAATCATTTAAAATGTTAGGAACAGTTTTATGATGATTGTGCACCTCTTGTGCGCTGCCATTGCGTCACTTTTGTGAGACAACAGCAGTGCAAAAGATGCACCATGTTCCAAGATAGGCCTCACTTCATCTGCATCAAGATACTGTTAGTTTAAAATGTATATCTTTAGGACTGTGTAGGGGGCCTGGAGAAGCAGAAGCTTCTATAAGTGTCAAAGTTGTTGAAAAACTGTTTGTCCTTCAATCTTTTCCCTTGTCTTTTCTAATTTTTAAATACATGTTTTAATATTTTTCAAATGTTTGTTCTCTCTTTCACAGATTGAAAGTATAAAAATAACAAGTGACTAAGTTAACGACAATTATAAGGTAAATGTTTTGTACTCTTTTCATTACATTTCTATCACATTTAACTACTATTAGTTCCACTGCTTCATTTCTTTAACCCTCACTTTCCTGCCTTTGCTACTTCCCTCATTCCTTTCTCTATTACTTACTTACTCTACTCCTTCCACTCCTTTTCTCAGTCCCTCTCTTCTCATAGTTCCTCACTCTTGTTCACTCACTCCGTCTCTATTACTCTTAGTGTCTTTGACTGATCACTCTTTCACTACTTGTTCATTATGCTTTCTCTGTGTAGTTGAAGCACACTAAGGGGCATATTATGAACACAGCCAATAAAATTATTGCTGTTTTTATCGGCAGAAAACTGCTGCAAAAGCGGTTTTAGCGGCAGTTTTCTGCCGCAAAAGCGGCTTTAGCGACACATTTCTGCCGATAAAAGCTGCAAAACTTTTATCGCCTATGTTGATAATATGCCCCTATGTTATTTACATTTCTTTGCTGTTTCAATTATTCTTTTTCTGTTACTTCTTCTTTTCTGCTTTCTGTTTTTTCTCTCTGTTATTCCACATGTTTTAATCTTATTTTGAACATTCACTCACATTCTCTAACAAACTCTTCTTTGTTATTCTTCTACTCTCCTTTTTTTCTTTCACTTCCTTATCTATTTTGTTTTTCAGAATTATATCCTCTTCCCTCTTTTCTTCGGTAAATAAATCTATTAAACAGTATCTCTGGTTTAGTCCCTATAGCTGTCTTTCTTTTAACATTACTCTCTGTTTACTTCCCTTATACTTACTTTTCTTTTTTTTGTAAAAAAATGTTGGGGTTCGCTCCCGGTTCGCGTACCGGCGAGCGAACCGGGAAGCGAACCAAAAGAAATAGAGCTTGCAGAGTGCTAAACATTCTAGCAATTTTTTTATAAAGGGGAGGTAGTTCTGAAAAGAACTTTTTTTTTAAATGTTTTTGTTGTTTTATATATTTTTTTTTCTGAACATTTTTTGTTTTTTTTGTATTTCTTGAACAGTTTTATGTTTTTTTTGTTTTTTTTGGAGGGGAAACAACAAAAAACAGGCATTGGAAAGGGCTCAACAGGAGCAAAAAAAAATTTATTTTCTGGGGCGTTTAGAGCACTTGTGGTTTTCAAATGCTCTGTTTATTAAGTTAATGCTCATATTGCCACATGAGAGTAATGTACCGCAATATAAACAGACCATCTTTATGTGGACAAAGTTTTCCTGAATGTTTGGCACTGTTTCCCGTGCCTCTGGCCCGACAGAGATATCTGTGCCGATGTCCTGGCCACAGGAGTTGGTGGGTTATCCTGAAGGTCACGCATCTCTGCCCGGCTGTAATTTAGTGGATGCCACCTCACCATGTGACAGTGCATAGTATAGTTGCCGTAACTATACTTCTTTTCTGTGCCTCTAGATAAGTCCTCTTTACATATCAGGCACGTCACATATCGAGCATTAACTTTTTTCTGTCCTTCAGGAAAAGAAAAAAACTGCCAAATGAAACTAGTTTTATGATGAGATACCCGGGGCTCCTATTGTAAAAACTGTGTTCCCTGTATCTCCTCTTCCTCTTCTTCATCCTCTTCCTCCTCTGTGTTGGTAATGAACTGTGGAGATGGTCCTCTCTTCCTATGAGGATGTGGTGGTGGTGGTGGGGGTGCACCAGCTGAAGCTACTAATGAAGCCATTGCTCAGTGATCACAAAGGGTCTTCCTCTCACAAAGATGAAAGTCAGAGTGAGGAAAGAAGGAGGGGTTTTCATCATTTTGGAAAAAAAATAGGTCTAAATCAATGAAAAGTGTTATTTTTAGATCACATGACCTAGCCTTACATCATTAGGAAACCAAAAGTGAAATGAACCAATGAAAAGTTTTATTAACAAGTCACATGACCTGTTACGCTTATGTTACGCGCTGCGGAACGCGCCCCGGATCGCTTCCGGGGAGCTGCGCTTCGCGCCTCGGTTCGCGCTCCGGAGCACTTCCGGGTGCGCTAACGCGGCGCGTCATAAGACGCATTACGCGGCAACGCGATACGTCGCGCTTTCGCGACGCGCCCCGGATCGCTTCCGGGGAGCTGCGCTTCGCGTCTCAGTTTGCGTACCGGAGCACTTCCGGGTGCGCTAACGCGGCGCGTCATAAGACGCATTACGCGACAACGTGATACGTCGCGCTTCCGCGACGCATCATGATGTTGATTTCTAACGCGGCAGTTGCGCAAACGGAACGTTTACTGGTTCACGGACCGGGTCGCGGCACCAAATTGAGCTAACGGGAAGCTTCCCGGTTCGCGAACCGGGAGCGAACAAAAAAAAATAATAATAAAAAAATTATTAATAAACATATAAAATATATTTTTTGATTTAAAGAAGAATACATTTTACAGCTATAGATATTAGCTTTTAAAAAACCAATGAAATTCACTGAAAAAACCATAGGTTATAGACCATATATAGTTAGGAATTAGCATTTACAAAACCTTGAAAATTCACTGAAAAAACCATAGGGTATAGACCATATATAGTTAGGAATTAGCATTTAAGAAACCTTTTTTTTACTCACACAAAACCATTGAAATTCCATATATAGTTAGTTGTACTAACTATATATCGCGCACCCGCAATCCACTGCTGATCATGTCACATATTACATCATTCATGACATGGTCAGTGACATCACTGATGACATCACTGATGACATCTCAAATGACATCACTGATGACATCACTGATGACATCTCAAATGACATCACTGATGACATCACTGATGACATCTCAAATGACATCATTGATGATATCTCTGATGACATCACTGATGACATCATTGATAACATCTCAAATGACATCACCGATGACATCACTGATGACATCACTGATCACATCTCAAAAGACATCACTGATGACATCACTGATGACATCTCAAATGACATCACTGATGACATCACTGATGACATCACTGATGACATCTCAAATGACATCACTGATGACATCACTGATGACATCTCATTTGACATTACTGATCACATCACTGATGACATTATTCATGTGATAATACGATGAACCTCTTCAGACTCTAATATAACCTTAGATACACTCAGTGCAAACAGACACTCACAGACTGTCACTCATCCATGGAGTTACTCACACACCTAGTCAGTCATGCAAAGAATCAATCACACCTCCATTTCCTCAACTATACAGTTATACACACCTTACTTATTCAAACATATACTAACACATATTTACTCTCTTATACCATCCCTGATACAAGTTCACAATGATCCATACAGCCACTCACACATTTACTGGCTCTTTTGCACAGTTATTTATATATGTCAACTCTCACATGTACTGTGTTTTACATATGTACTTACTTTGACATGTAGCACTGAGATATCCATTCACTCACCAATACACTCATGCACACAGTCAACCACCCATACAGCTGTTTCCACATGCACTTTTGAACCCATACATCTAGTGAATCAACTGCTCACACATCTATGCACAGAGTCATACACCTCCCAGCCACCCACACACACACTCAGTCTCCCATACAAATACTTGGGCAACCAATCAATAACCCATATAGTTACTCATATAGATACTGATCAACACATGCAGCAGTTTACAGAACAACAGACATAATGATGCACAAATTAAGACAGTTTAGTCACCAACCCATGCACTCAGTGAGAGACATTTAATCACTCACTCATACAGTCAGTCATGCACCTACTAAATCCTTCATCCAGACACTTATACATCCACTCATTCTTCAATATGTAAGACATATTTTAACTTTACAGAAACATACAGTCACTGGATGTTGTCATCAGTGATGTCATCAGTGATGTCATTTGAGATGTCATCAGTGATGTCATCAGTGATGTCACTGACCATGTCATGAATAATGTAATATGTGACATGATCAGCAGTGGATTGCGGGTGCGCGATATATAGTTAGTACAACTAACTATATATGGAATTTCAATGGTTTTGTGTGAGTAAAAAAAAGGTTTCTTAAATGCTAATTCCTAACTATATATGGTCTATAACCTATGGTTTTTTCAGTGAATATATATATATATACTAATTAGTACATTATTATAACACCACACTGTAAGCCCAATGCATCCATCATAGCAGACTCTAACATATCAATAGAATGATTGAAACACAATCAAGTTAAACATATATGTAGAAATATATGTATATAAATGTATGGAATCTGAAAACAGAATGAGATAGTAAGCAAGAACAGTAGGAAAATTAGAGATTAGTTGAACACCTCACCACCGTCTGTTCATCCTGTTTCCACTTCGCCAGAGGGGAGTCCGGTTCTCCGGCCGAACCAGGAGACAATGGCAACACTATACGTCCCACCGCCACAGCTGCACGTCTGCCCTGTGATGAACTTCCCCCCGAACAAAACCCAGACACCTCCTATAGTACCAGAGGAAACGTAAGACGAAGCTCCTGGTGAGCCTCGCCCCCTCGTTCTCATGAGAGCCTGCACCAGCCTGCGCCAAGGCCACGGCATCGGTTGATCGGGCCTTCGCTATGGCTTCGAGACAGAGCATGTACATTCCTCTGATAAGAACCAGTTCTCTCTAGTCGGTAAAGTGTGAAAAACAGGAGGGAAGCAAAACATGCCCTCTTCAGCTCTGAAGCTTCGTGCAGGCACAGAAAATGGCTTCAGTCATGAACATGGAGTTAGTTAAGCCATGCACACAGAAAGGCCCAAAGCAAGATGGAATTGAAAAGCAAGATGACATGAGAGCCTGTCAAAGGCAATAGTCAGCACTGCCATAAAGCAAGGTAAAGGCCATGTCTGAACTGGGGTGGCAGAGTGGGCTAAAGAACGGTGATGGATCAAACCCAGATCTTTTGACTGGGTGTGAGTGTTTGATTGGTTCAGATGCTCCGTCCATCACCACCCCCTTTTGTACCGCTTTGGCCGCCAAAAGTGTGGCAGGGTATGCTCAGACGTGATTCCCTTGCTCACTTTCCCACTGGATTCAAGCAAGCCGGGCTGAAGACTGCTGGAATGCCAGAAACCGGTCCTCGGAAGCTTGTTTCCGGTCCAGGGAAGGCATGGCTTGGCAGTTCGGTCTGGACTGTTCCCATGAGGCACAGGGTCAGACTGATTTGCATATAGCCATGTCTGAACTGGGGTGGCAGAGTGGGCTAAAGAACGGTGATGGATCAAACCCAGATCTTTTGACTGGGTGTGAGTGTTTGATTGGTTCAGATGCTCCGTCCATCACCACCCCCTTTTGTACCGCTTTGGCCGCCATAAGTGTGGCAGGGTATGCTCAGACGTGAGTCCCTTGCTCACTTTGCCACTGGATTCAAGCAAGCCGGGCTGAAGACGGCTGGAATGCCAGAAACCGGTCCTCGGAAGCTTGTTTCCGGTCCAGGGAAGGCATGGCTTGGCAGTTCGGGCTGGACTGTTCCCATGAGGCACAGGGTCAGACTGATTTGCATATAGCCATATCTGAACTGGGGTGGCAGAGTGGGCTAAAGAACGGTGATGGATCAAACCCAGATCTTTTGACTGGGTGTGAGTGTTTGATTGGTTCAGATGCTCCGTCCATCACCACCCCCTTTTGTAGCGCTTTGGCCGCCATAAGTGTGGCAGGGTATGCTCAGACGTGAGTCCCTTGCTCACTTTGCCACTGGATTCAAGCAAGCCGGGCTGAAGACGGCTGGAATGCCAGAAACCGGTCCTCGGAAGCTTGTTTCCGGTCCAGGAAAGGCATAGCTTGGCAGTTCGGGTTGGACTGTTCCCATGAGGCACATGGTCAGACTGATTTGCATATAGCTATGTCTGAACTGGGGTGGCAGAGTGGGCTAAAGAACGGTAATGGATCAAACCTGGATCTTTTGACTGGGTGTGAGTGTTTGATTGGTTCAGATGCTCCGTCCATCACCACCCCCTTTTGTACAACTGCCTCTCAGGACACACACGGGTGATCAGACACCACCGGATTTTCTGAGCCTGTCTGTTTCCATCCCTGCCAGTGAGGCGCCCCCTCTGGCTCGGACTCTGCGGCGTCTAGTTCTCTAGACTGCTGCCCTGGAGCCTGTGTCCATCTCCTTCCAACTTGGGAGAATGGATTGGACACTGTTGCTGCCGCTGCCCCGGACCTGTGCACATGGACGGCAAGGCTGTGCTCCGGAGACCGCCTGCCCCCCTTTTGTCTGTCTGGCTCCTTTTCTCTTCTTGTTCTTCCTCCGTTGGTTTGGCTCCCTGGTTTTCTTTGGACTTGGCACTCGTAACTTTTGGACTGGAAACACATGTGCGCCCCGCCATTTTGGGACCGTCTCCTGTTGTCGCTCTTGTCCTTGGTCCACCATCTTATGAAACAGCAGGCATTCTACTGCCCTCCCTTGGTTCTGTGACTGCGTCCCCCCCTCCGACCCCACTTAATGGAACTCTCCTGGAATTTTGGGTCTTGACCTGAGAAAATCTACTATTTGTATATATATGTATATAGAGATAACTCTAACCACTAGTATATGTAGTAGTCCTTTGTACTCTCTACCATTCCTATGTGATTTTTAGAGTTTATCCATTTGTATCTCTTTCTTGAGTGACTTTACAACTTGTATATTTGCAATTTTTTTTCTGCTTGTATCTCTTCTTTGTGTGACTCTAGAACTTGTACATTTGCAATTTTTTTCTGTTTCTATCTCTTCATTGTGTGACTTTACAACTTGTACATTTGCAATTTTTTCTGTTTGTATCTTTTATGTAACTCATGTAATCCTAAGTCCTTATGTATAGCAACTGGTTCTTATTTAAAGGGCTCTGACACCTTCGGGTAATGTTCACGCTATATAAAATCGCATTAAATAAAACAGATAAAAAAAAGTCACACAGTCTAAAAACTCTTCTCTTGTCTCAGACGAAAAACAGCTTTAACCTCTCCTGACCTCCAGCTAAACCTTGAGTTCTATGTCTGAATGCTCCACACTTCTGTCTAACTAATTCAAGCAAATTCTAAACTGTCATTTTTCTACAACCTCATGAAAAAACTTAACCAAACTTAACACTCAGGAATTATTGGTATCAAAAAGAAAAACATTAGTAATATTAAAAGTCACATACCTAGTCCCATGGTACTTCTGTAACAATATCTGGGACAGCATCAGACAAAAAAGACATACTTTAATCCAAATTGCTACAGTCAACTGTCCTGGGCCAAGAATTATCACATTTGCGCACCAGCTACATAAATCATTTTAAGCATTAGTGATTGGGGTCACTAAACCTGCTTCTATCAAGTTCTGCGCAAACTGCTTTTCTATCTGTATGGGCCATTTAATAACCAATGCAATATCCCATAAGCAAATCACATTTTCTCTTACGCTGTTCTGTCCAGTATCTTTTAGTGTGCAAAAGCACAGGGTCATAAGCATTTGTCCAGCATCTGAATTTAAAAGTAACCTCTTTTTCCCTGCACTTCCCTGTAACTAACAAGCATTTGCAATGTAATAGGTCTTGCATTTGCAAGAGTTTAAGCTATTGGCATTGCAAATGACGATGCCTTTTATTTATCTCTTTTGCTAATTAACACATAAATAAAAGGCATTGTCATTTACAACACCAATTGCTCAAACTCTTGTAAATGCGAGACCTATGTCATTCGAAAGAAGCGGCCGACATTGTACCGGGCTGCTTGGAAAGTGAAAGCACGCATGGGGTGATGAATGTTGCAGGAAGGCATGTCATGCCTGAAGTAGGAGAAACTCATCAAAGAAAATACAGCCTGATTCATGTACGGGCCGTTTTGCGTGGCCCTAATAGCGAGTCATAGCGACTCGCTATTGAGGACACGCAAAACGGTATTCATGTAGGAATTGCTAAATAAATAGCGATTCCTACATGTTCTCTATTTGCGAGTAGAAAATTGCTACTCGCAAAAAAAGGAATAACTCCCCATGCATTCCTATGGGCCAAAAGGCCCATAGGAATGAATGGGGAGTATCCCTTATTTGCGAGTAGCAATTTACTACTCGCAAATAAGATAGCGATTTTAAGGGTGCCAGGGGTGTCCAAAGGACACCCTGTAGCACCCCTAAAATGCACATTTGAACAGGTGTTGCGCACACACATGTCCAAAGGACATGTGTGTGTGCAACATGCAACTTAGAAAAATGCTTTTAAAAGCATTTTTCTAAGTTTTTGCTATTTACCGAGAGGTCTGACCTCTCGGTAAATAGCGGCCCAAATTTGCAAAATCGCAATTTTTGAAAGTGTCATGAATAGCATTTAAGGAATCTCTAATAGAGATTCCTTAAATGCTAATCCTCGCATATTAGCTAATTCTTCATTAGCGATTTTTGCATTTGGGATTGTGAATCCCAAATGCCAAAATTGCACTCGCAAAAGGCAAGATTCTGAGAATCTTGCCCTTTGCGAGTGCAATTTAGCTTCATGAATCAGGCTGATAGTGCTTACAGACTAAATAAGACATACGTGTAATAACAACTGAAGTTAAAGGGCCAGTCCTCATGGGAGGTTACAAATGACGACAAGGCAGTACTAAGGGGGGGGGGGTACTAACAAGCCTATTAATGAATCAGAAGCCAGCATTTACAAAGGACAATGACACAAGCTAATGACAAATATGGGTGGAGAGTGGGCGGGGCTTCTATTCCATACTCCAATATAGCATGCCTCGCAGAGCAGCGCATGCGCTGCCCAGGCTCGACAAACAAACAGGGATAAAAAAACAAGCTATAAGAGTGGGATAAAGAGACGGGAAGTGAAAGGTGGTGGATGAAAGAAGCATGAAGTGGAGTCAAGGCTAGACTGCCTAGAAATTCTGCAGCATCCGTGGTGGAAAAACTCCTAAAAACAACTTTGCTTACCGGCAATTCTTTTTATTTTTCATAGTAGGAACTGGTCTGGTGGCACACAATCCTGTTAATTATCTCAAGACTTCACTGAACTTCTAGTGGGTGGTCAGTATGCCTCCTACACCTACATAACAAAACATTTTATTGAGCTGGCGACACACTAGCGAGCGATCCAAGTTTCTCAGGCACAACACGTACTTCATTCACCCTGTGGAATCATGGGTCACCTATAAGAGATCCAATGTATCTTATTCTGGACGAATCGGGATTAGTCCCTTCAGAAAAAGCTCGCCCACCTCCGGTTTTAAACATAAAAAGGACAATAAAGCAGATGGCTGGAGACAGCGTCAAACTGGCATTGTCTCGTCAACTTCTAGGCAGTGTGTACCGTGTGGAGTGTTTTTGAGTGTGTTGTTTCTGTCCTTCCACATTCGGTGGAAGATGTCTCGATGTCCGTGCCTCGTGGTTGGGCCGCTGAGCCCCAGCCTGGGTCCTGGCCTGGTTGCTGACACTGGGAGACGGATGTAAATGAACAGTAGAGGGCAGTGTGACATAGGGCACGCCAGTGTAACATATGATTGTTGCACTCTCATCATACCGGATTCTCCACACGGGCCAGATGCCATGTTATTGGCATCAAGGTTAATTTCAGTTGTTTCTCTCTACTTGCCATCGTCCACAATAATTCACTTGGTTTATGTAAAATCC
This sequence comes from Lissotriton helveticus, assembly GCF_964261635.1. Lineage (NCBI taxonomy): Eukaryota > Metazoa > Chordata > Amphibia > Caudata > Salamandridae > Lissotriton > Lissotriton helveticus. The sequence goes on along the minus strand of NC_136071.1, from coordinate 746,404,515 downwards.
GAAGCTACGCCTCTTCTTCAGCATCTCCTTCCAGAACTTAATTTGTAAAAAGAAAAAAAAACTTGCCGCCAGTGCTGCCGATTATCAGGGCTGGCAAGTCTTGGGGCCACCTCGTGGCTCTTTGTCTCTCTCTCCAATCACCTTGGACTTCCTGGCTCTTTGTCAGTATTGTAGGTTTTTGTCGTTTCTGCTTTCTTTGTTACAGTTTCCTGTGTGTCGTTTCTCACTATTCTGCCTCTGTATAGCTTCTCCTAGTTAAGTCTCTGACGAGAGATAATAATAATAATAATAACGACAGGATGTGGCCTAACGGCTAGAGTGGTCGACATGGAAGCTGAGAACCGGGTCTCGGCAGGGACACTCAACTTCCTGTGTTTCTTAACAAATCACTTAATCTCCCTGCACCCAACAAAAATGAATGTGTCCATCTGTAACACAACTGGTGCTCGTGTAAAGCGCTCTGATACATTCGAGTAGAGTTCACGCTATATAAAACTCCCCCCAAAAAAGAAAATGCCTCATCCCAAAAAGTCAACGCCAGTTCCCATCAAAGGCAACCCCTAGTGCAATTTAAGAACTGATGCCAATTTGCAACATTGTCAACACCTGCAGTTGGCTCCAGTGATAGGCCTCTATTGCAGCCAGTTGAAAGTGTTGACAAGGAGCTTGTTTGTCTGCAGATAAAAGAGCCTGGAATAATAAATGTTTGTGATGAGTTTTAAAGTCTAATAAAGAAATGAGTTGTATCACGTTGGACTTGCTAGCGGCAAGAATGACGCTTTCAGGCGCTGGGGGACTGGGAGTTTGAGATTCGCTCAGGTTCACACTGCGATTGAGATTCTGTCATGTCTTCTAGTACTCAGTTACACTACAGTTAGCGCGCTAAGCAACAGAATCGAACTATTGTGGCCTCTGCCAATACCAGCACTTTATTTGACAAATAATTGAAACTAGCTGAGGGGTGCATGGACGTCGCAGTGAGGCTTTTCGGGCTGGGGTTGAGGCACACAGTCTGGCTTGCGCTGCTTTTGAGAGTGCACACCTAGTGCGTCTCAGTGTTTGTGTGTCCTGATCCTGTTTCTTCGTTTACGAGTGCTGGAGGATCGGGACACACAAACACTGATCGTAGCCCACAGCGCTGCTTGTAAGCAGGATTCAGGGTCCTGAAGCACACGTAACCCAAGGGGCGGGACTGGGGCACAAGACGGAAGAGACGCGGGAGGGCAGGAGCGAGACGCCAAGAGCGTGCACATTGGCGTGCCCTGTGGCTCGTGCCCAGTGGCGGCACCTGTGGTCTTCGCTCGCTGAGCTTGAGGAGTGATGCGGGGCTGGCAAGACTGTGGGAGGGGGCCGCCAAGCAACAAAAAGCAGCCCTGCCCACCATGCTGCATGCCCGAGAACAGCTACCGGGAGGCGACCAAGACGGGTGAGTGGCGGCACTGCTGTGCCTGCGAGCGCCACGCTGCTACCACAAAGTGCAGTGAAGCAAAGCTCTTCACCAGACTGTGATTACTATTTAGCCACATTGCGAGCTTAACTTTAATGTACAATTGCGTGCGGCTTGCAGGGCGGAGCGGCAGCAATGAAAGTGAAAGTTAATGAACGGCTCACAGCGGATGCTAGCGCGTGTTCACGCGTGCGTCCCCATCCGATTCCGGGATGCAGCCTGCGCGTGCCCATCTCCTGTCTCCCTCTCAGGGCCCTTGAAAGCAGAGTCGACAACTATGGGTCTTGCAGGCGACAGCGCTTCGTGCGGCGTAGGCAGGTGCGAGACCTAAAAAGGGCACATTGCTCTTGAATTAAATCAGAAAATAAATTTTCATATTTCTGAATTGGCCACATGTCATAGTAATTGTGCATAATCTTCTTTCGTTCACATTCAAAATCATATGGTTGCATTTCTCTTTTGAAGCAAAATGTATCGGTCACTGTTATGTCTGATTTATCTCCACAACCGGTGATCGCTAAGTCTAAAATACGGGACTGTTTATCTCCCTACACATTCCTTTCTGACTGAAAAACCTCTTAGGAAGAATTGATTAAAACTGTCTCTGCAGACAGCAGCCGAACTGCGTTCTCTGAACTTACATACTTCAGCTCACTGCATTCTTTTTGCAAATGATACTTGTTAAGCAAAGCATTCAAAATACCACCGCTGTCTCTGTCTAAAATGTCATTAATCTCCTGTTGAATAAAACCCTTCATTCTGTCATCCCTCTGTCTGTCAGCTTGAATACACTTTTCTACCGAGTCTGCAAACTAAGCATGGGCGGATTTTGCGGATCCACGATTCACGAATTTGCGAATTCACGGATCGTGGATCCGCAAAATCCGCGGATTTAGTGGATCGGCGGATTTGGGGGCGGGGCTTCCTCGAGTGTGTGGGCGGGGCCAAACGGACGGGGCTTCCATGCGAGCGCACATGCCTCTTGTGTGTATAAAAGGTCAGAGACCGATCAGAGCAGCAGATTAAGAGACAGAAGCCCCTGGTCACAGGAACAGCACGGGGATTGCGCTCGTGAAAGTCAAAGATGCAAATGCCTCTGGCCAGCATCACAGCGGATTTTCGATGGTATATTTGGGAAGAAGGCACATCTGCCCAGCCTCCCAACGCTCACGATTTTTTTTGGGCTGATGAATGAGTCACTGCATTTGCGCTTCAACTAGTTCCAGCGACCAAGTGTGTGTTACTATGCAATCGCGCCGAAGTGCGCAGGGGACCCTTGAGTGAAATGTCCATCATAGTGGGTAAATGGCGGGAAGACGGTGCACACATCGAGTGTGTGGGCGGGGCCAAACGGACGGGGCTTCCATGCGAGCGCACATGCCTCTTGTGTGTATAAAAGGTCAGAGACCAGCATCACAGCGGATTTTCGATGGTATATTTGGGAACAAGGCACACCTGCCCAGCCTCCACAACGCTCACGATTATTTTTGGGCTGATGAATGAGTCACTGAATTTAAGCTTCAACTAGGGCACATGCGTTATTGATATCTGCAAGTGTTTCCTGTTGAGGTTTATTTTTTGTGGCAGGACTGTCATGCCAGAATGAACCCTGCCCTTCATATTTATTCAAGAAGACACCATGTAAATAATTTACGATGGCGCCGGCAAGCTGCCAGCGCCATCCTGCAAAAGTTACTTAATTAGCTTCAACAGGAAGCTCCAACTGATAAAATAAAGCAGGCGCTCGAGCCCCTGCTTTATCTTTTCTGTTAGAGCTTCCTGTCGAAGCTAATTAAGTAACCATTTGAGGATGGCGCTGGCAGCTTGCCGGCGCCATCGTAAATTATGCATTAGGCTTGAACTTTTGACCGCAAAATCCGCTCCGATCGCGGATTGCGGATTCTCGGTAAATTCGCGAGAGTTCGCGGATCGCGGATTTACCGAAAATCCGCAAAATCCGCGATCGGAGCGGATTTTGCGCTCATGCTTACTGCAAACTCATAGGAATTCAAAACATTTTCATCCCACGTTTCACATTGCAATTGAACACATTTTATATGCATTTCTTAATGAACACTTGAAAGGGATCCACTACTTTCTTCCTAACATAACAAGCTATTTGCAAGCCCTTTATACAAAACACACATAAACACACAGCAATTCTCACTCAACCCAGCACAATTAGCTCACTCATGAGCCAGAACACCATATGGGCTACCCCCATGCAAATACATCAATTGATATCCGAGAGTCTGCTTTCAATTTCTAAAAACAAAAAAAAACATATTTTTCCCCCTTAATTCCATTTCTTCGATCCTGTGAGTCATGATGCCAAATGTAATCACCCGACTTTTTGCCAAGGATCAGGGTATGCCGATATATCCACCCTTGGGACCCAAAAACACCACACTCTATAATACTCTACAATAATTACCCAAGGTAGGAATACCACTTATACTTTGTCTCTTGCTGAGAGAATTTCTACAACAACAATCTTCCTAGCGACAGGGGCTGTGAATGAGGCAATTATCCGATCCTCTCTGGTACAGAATACTCGCCTAGGAAGAACCACATACGACAAACACAATACCTTTCACCACAAGAGAAAGGAAACAATTGGTATATTCTGGAGGTGAAATAATTAGAATTTGCACATGACTTGACAGGAGTAGAACAACTTCCTATAACACAATTACCTGCTAGAAGGGAATTCACCCATCCTTCTATAACATAAGCATTTGGCCAAGAAGAGTCATGACCTCCTGCTACAAGGAAAAGGTGAATTGGTATTTCTGGGATATATATTATATATATATTTATTAGTACATTATAATAACACCACATGGTAAGCCAAATGCATCTATCAAGCAGACTCTAACATATCAAAAGAATGATTGAAACACAATCAAGACAAACATATATGTAGAAATATATGTATATAAATGTATGGAACCTGAAAACAGAAAGAGATTGTAAGCAAGAACAGTAGGAAAATTAGGGATTATGGGAATAACTCACCACTGTCTGTTCATCCTGCTTCCACTTCGCCAGAGGGGAGTCCGGTTCTCCGACCGAACCAAGAGACAATGGCAACACAATACGTCCCACCGCCACAGCTGCACGTCTGGCCTGTGATGAACTTCCCACCGAACAGAACCCAGACGCCTCCTTTAGTACCAGTGGAAACGTAAAACAAAGCTCCTGGTGAGCCTTGCCCCATCATTCTCATGAGAGCCAGCACCAGCCTGCTCCAAGGCCACATCATCGGTTGATCAGGCCTTTGCTATTGCTTTGAGACAGAGCATGTACATTCCTCTGATAAGAACCAGTTCTCTCTAGTCGGTAAAGTGTGAAAAACAGGAGGAAAAAAAAAACATGCCCTCTTCAGCTCTGTAGCTTCGTGCAGGCACAGCAAATGGCTTCAGTCATGAAAATGGAGTTAGTTAAGCCATGCACACAGAAAGGCCCAAAGCAAGATGGAAATGAAATGCAAGATGACATGAGAGCATGTCAAAGGCAATAGTCAGCACTAACATAAAGCAAGGTAAAGTCAGAAAACAGAATGACATTGGACCACGTCAAAGCCAATAGGTCAAAGTCATAATTCACCTAACCCAAATAACATTATATACATAGGCCCACATGCATCAAGCATTTTTGCAGTCGCAGACGGTGCGATTCCTTAAAATCGGCCGTTTGCGAATGCAAAAGTGCTTGTTGGGATGCATCATGCCATTTTAGAAGTCGCATCTTTTTTACGATTTCTAAAATTGCATTAGCATTTAAGAAATCGCAATTGTGCGATTTCTTAAATGCTATGCATCATTATAGAAAAATATGCTTTTTTAAAAATTGGAAGTGCAAATTACCACGAAGTTCAACTTCGTGGTAAATTGCGAAATTGATTAAATATGCACAAAAATGCATTTTTTAAACTGTAAAGTTACACACACACATGTCCTTAGGACATGTGTGTATGTAACTTATGCTGAAAAGTACATTTCAGGGGTGCATGGGGGGGTCCTTTGGACCCCCCCCTGCACCCATGAAATTTTCTAAGTGCCACTCGCAATTTCCATTGACTCCTATGGGCCTTTTGGCCCATAGGAATCAATGGAAATTGCGAAAATTAAGTTAAGAAATCGGTATTTCTTTGGGATTCGGTAAAAAATGCGATTTTTACCGAATCCCACAAGAATACCGAAAATATTGATGCATATCATTTTGCATTTCTTAATTTGCGATTCCTTATTTTTCGCAAATTAAGAAATGCAAAAAGACACAATGATGCATGTGGGCCATAATCCCTCAGTATTCAACATTGAGCACATGTGTGCACCATCATCCACAATACTGTACCTCAACATCCCACACCTTCTATTCTTGGCAAGACTATTCTACTGAAAGACAGCAACATTGTAAAATAGAAGAGAAGCAGGCATATGCAAGACCATCCTACATTAAGGCTAGGGTAACATAACACACTAAATTAAGTAAAGATGGCGGTGGTTGAGGGTCGTCATAGGGTGGCAGATCACAAAAGTTGCTCATTCACTACAGGGAACTCCGCAGATGGTGTGCTTGTGTTGTGAGGAGAAGGGAGGAATGTTATGTATGTTGTATGCATCCCCGGTACTGTTATAAATATTGAGAATTGTAGTAGGATTGAAGTATGCAATGTATTTTATTACCACAAAATAATGATCCGGGGATAAGGTAATAGCCTTTTATTAATAATGTTGTATCATTGTTCTTTTAGGGTCAACTTGTTTGCACTGAATAAAGCCTTTAAACAAAACTGAGTCTCCTGGGCATACACTACACCTGCTTCCTCTGGAAAAGTGGACTACGGGCAGCAATTTGCCTTTAGTGGTAGAGGCTACAATGAAGGCACAGGAAGGACTCTGGCTGAGCTATGAATGTTACAAGTACACATCTGTATCAACTGAAACACCTTAAGCCAGGTAACGGGTATAAGTGCTCAACACCTAGCAGTAGCTCAGACAGTTTGAAATGTCTAATGATACAGTTTGAGACCTAAACCACAAGAAGCACCATAGAAAAGTAAAACAAAGAGAGGTTAGAGAAATGAAGGAATAGATGCTGTCAAGGATTTCTATTGGTTGAAGTCTGTGTTTTAACTGGGAGTTGCAATATGTGAATTGTAAATGTTGTTGCTTTAAATGATTAGTAAAGAAAAGAGAAAAACAAAAAAAAAAGCCTCACTGTCTTGATGTAGAATCAGTTTCCCTAGTACTTGTGTGGTGTAGGAGTACAGAATGTTTAAATCTCTGGCAAACTGACTTAAAATACTGATTTCTATAAAAACAATTCTGGGAGCATGAACTGCACACTATTATTATTCTATTGTATGTTCTTGTTTTTAAGAGGAATTGTGTGCCATCAAGGGTGGTCTCAAACCAATGGACAACACAAAATGCAGAATTGAAATGGTTTAAAAGAGTTACTTGAAAAAAGTGATTCAAACACTTTCAAAAGAGTGGACAACTGCTTGAGGAATATCTATTCTATTAATGGACATGAAGAAAGATCTAAGCTTGAGTAAATGATTTTTACCTTTCAGGGTTAACTTACATCTAGAATATGAGTATATTCAATTTTCCACTGGAACAAACATGTTGTATGTTAGGTGTGAAGCAGCAGCAGTGCCCCAGTACCAGTGTTAACCATTCTCATTCCTTCAGGTCAATCAACCTTCCAGCTGATTTGTAGGGTATTTTGAGAGAAAGCATCAATATGGCTTAATGAGCTAACCACTGTTGCTAACGTCTGTTTGAATCCTGGTAAGGCCAACTAAGCCGTTCATACATCCGAGTTGAAAGAGAAATTCAGTACCACTGGTCGGGTAAAGGCTGCACCCATTATTGACAGCGTTTAGAAAAGGCCTAGCCCTCTCCTCTCAATGTCAAGTGTGCAAAGGGTTGTACTTGGCCTATTGTCTAGAGCCATAGAAGGACTATCTCCAGGACAATAGAAGGCCAGGTTAGATGTCCTGCACATCTAACCTGGGCTTCTATTGGAATTCTATAACGCATATTAGCAAGCCCATTATCGCCGTTTTAGCAGCAGTTTCCTGCCGCTAAAACAGCGATAATTTTAACGAGGTTCTTTCTAATATACCCCATAGTTTTAGTATCATACAGGTCACAGCTCTAAAAGGCGCTTGCCCCAACAACCTTTTGTGTAATATATCACATTGAATGTAAAAAGTTGGAATCTGAATATACAACACTGGGCCTAGCATGTGACTAACAGCTCCTTAATGGTAAATCTTGGTTGTCTAAGTGGAGGAGCTGGCAAAGAGGGATGATCTAACGTTTGCACTGCTAAGCATAAGCAGTACAAAAGAATAGGATATGTTCTTCATTGTCAATATTCAGACATCCCATAGGGCATAATTATTGATGGCCATAGCAGAGGTTTTATTCCATGTGCTAGTGAAGGTAGCCAGTGGGAGTATTCCAAGTCTGAACTTAATAAACAAAGATCACACCGAAGAGACACTCACAAAGTCCATAAAATCTTCAAAGTAGGACTTACACTTGGTGGATAAATAAAGATTGGATAAACTACCTGCAGGAACAAAAGAAATCCTACTGCAGAAAACGATGTTCCAATAACATGATTTAACAATTTCATGGGCACTCTTGAGAATGGAAGAACGATTCTGACAGTATGCAGAAAGGCCAAACTTGGACAGACAGGTTTTGACGTGGGATACTCGGGGGATCATGAGTGCCAGGCGATTATCGATTATCTCCCTGACTTAGGGCCATATGTAGGTGGGGCGTCAGCAACGGTAAAATTTAGTAAATGTTACCATTACCGATCGGTATTTAGGGATTTGAGATGTAGGAGGCTCCAAATAGGGAATCGGTAATTTACCGATTCGTTATTTTAAGGAATCGGTAAATTACCGATTCCTTAAAGCCTATGTAGGTAGCACTCAAGTGAGTGCATTTTAGCCTTAACGATTCGTTATTTACCACCAACTACAAGTTGGTGGTAAATACCGAATGCCTTAAATAAAGCAATTTTTTGCTTTTTTCTCAGTGCCATGTGGCAGACATACATGCCGCGCCACATGTGCACACATGCTTGATTCAGGGGTGCAACAGGGTGTCAATGTGTCACCCTGCCACCCTAATAGTGAATGACTTCCCATTGGCCCATAGGAATGAATGGGAAGGTATTTCTTATTACCGAATGGGTATTTACTTGAATCGGAAATAAGAAATGTTACAGAATCGGTACATTTTACTGATTCATTACCTACATCACTTTTAACGATTCCTAAATACCGAATCGGTAAAATTCGGTATTTAGGAATCAGTAAAATGTGATTACCTACATATGGCCCATAGTCTCTATATGGGGCCAGGTCCTCATTTAGTCAGAGTCTGGTCCATTATAAGATAGGTTTCAGACAGACTACATCAGCAAGGTATGTGAGGTTTAAGTCAAACCTCAGAGGACGTGATGGAGTGCTTTTTGGTAATCTCCAAAGCGATTTATTAAAAGTGTTTTCACCAATATCTAACTGATCGAGATTGCAGCCCTGTATAGCACTGTCCTACAAGCGTGGGTCTTATAAATTCCTACCGCTGAGCAAACTAAATAAGAAGCTGACTTGTTGACGAATCCTAATAGTAGTAAAATATTTTTGACATTTTACAGCTCAACATGGATAGCACTGTGCTAATCCTATGCTTAAAAACATTTCTATAGAAATAACAAAATACTTTGGCCCTTTCTATTTCAACGTTGATGGCATTGTGCTAATTGTATGCTCAAAAATATTGATAGAAAAGTACACATTTGAGATGAGCAAATTCAGAGTGTCGCTGGTGTTGTAGGGTACTCTACATAGGAACTGCTCTCCACCTAAACTTGGGAACTACCCAGAGTTATCTGCTTCTTTGTTGCATAATTTATGCAGCACTCTATGCTTAAAAGGGTATTGTTTTGACTTATACTGAGTACACCCTTATGTCTGGACAAAGTTAAACCTCGCTGAAGAGCTAGAATTATAGCAAAACAGATGTCAGGGGTTGCTTTTGTCCATTTCAGGTTGACTAGGATGTTTTTTAACTAATCCAAAGCTGTAATACGGTGCCTGGAGTGGCAAAAGGCAAATTCAGAGTGTTGATGGTGTTGTAGGGTGCTCTACATAGGATCTGCTCTCCACCTAAACTTTGGAACTGACCAGAGTTCTCTGCTTCTTTTTGCATAATTTACGATGCACTTTATGCCCGACATATACATACATACATACACATACATACATATACATACATATACCTATACAGCTCTATATAATTTAACACAATTAATACAAATATATATTTTTAATTTACTGTTATAAAAAGCATACATATAATATATATATATAATATATGTTTAAATAAAATATAAACAATAATCGAACACCAGTACAAAACAAAATTAAATATAAGAAAATGAAAAAAGTATTAAACATATTACAATTATTTTTTTTAATCTATGTATAAACAAATTATATAAAATTAAACAAACGATACTAATATATATTTTAACAATTTAAAAAAAAGTATTTAAATAAGAAATAAAAAAATATACTATTCCCACTCCAGTCTGCAACAGTAGGGAAAGCATTGGCATTCAAAGGGGTACATTTTACTATTTCCCCTCAACAGTAGGAAAAGCGTTGGACTTCAAAGGTGTTAAATTCACTATTCCCACTCCAGTCTGCAACAGTAGGGAAAGCGTTGCACTTCAGAGGGGTTAAATTCACTAATCCAACTCCTGTTTGGTCAACGGTAAGGAAAGCATTGGACTTCAGAAGGCTTAAATTTACCATTCCCACTCCAGTCTGTGCAATAGTAGTGAAAGTATTTCAATACAAGAACATACATGTTTTTAATAACTATTAGTTGACAAAATATATACAACTCTGAAAATTATATATCTAAACTTGAAAAAACGATAACAAAATTATCATGATTATTAAACCTTTTAATAAATTTAAATTATGCAAAATGTTATAAATGTATTATTCAATTAAGTTCCCACAATATACTCCCACAAACCTATCAGTGAACACTTAAAATATAACTAAAAGAAAGAAGTATAACAAAATGAACATATTTAATGATCAATTAAACATTTATTAAATAATAATAGCCTATATACCTTCCCACCCTATCCTCCTACAAACAAGACAGACCTCACCTGATACAAAACGTAAAAAATATTATAATACACAATTTACATAATTATGATTTAAATCATTAATAATACATTAATAATTAATTGATAACTAATTATTACTTAACCAACTTCCCACCCTATACCCCTACAAACCCAACAACCTGCACCTTATATTTACACAATTTACCTAAGTGTTAATCAACTAAATAATCAATAATTAATTAAAAATTCATTAATAATACATTATTACTTAACTTAACACCATATAACCCTACAAATTCAAAGGCCCACACCTAAAATATAACATTAATAATATAACATTTACACAATTTGAATAATAGACAATCAATTAAATAATTATTAATAAATGTATAATTCATTATTAATCAATTATTACTTAATTAACTTCCCAACGCATACCCCTACAAACCCTACACACCCAACTAAAATATGACAAAAAAATAATTACGTTATTTACACAATTAATTATCAGTTACAAACTATTACTAAATTAAAAATGCATTATTCATTAATTATACGTAATTAACTTCCCACCTTGCACCCCTAAAAATCTCGAAACCCGCTAGGATACTATAAATTACTATTAACAATTACATTTAAAATGATAAATAACCTAAACTTCCAAACTGTATTTAAAAAGATTGTCAGATGTTTTACAAACAATATATAACATATAAAATTAACATTTGAACTAAAACAAAGATAATTAAAGAACAATTTTTATATCCGCAATATTATTGAAAACAATATTAAAAAACAGATATTCTGACAACTATATTACTCACTTAAAAAAATCAATATTCTTGTCAACTATATATCTGCCTCACGATTTTTATGTGTCACGATATTAAGAACTCAATATTTGTGAATCTCAATATTTAAACTTCAATATTTTTTCCGAATGCGGGGCCACACCATACTAGAACTCTCATATGCCATTTATTAATTACTGTTTTGGCATTATGTTGCCTATGGTGCTAGAATGATAGTCAGATATATTACCTTCAGGGAGATGATGACTTTATTAATTGACTGACTGGTTGTCATTTGCTTTTTCCTGCCATCTAGTTGTTTTTAGTTCCTGTTCACGTCTTGTATATTTTATGGATACCTGTTTTAGTGGTAATATGCATAGTAGTATTTGCATGTGTACAGTGCTTCATTCTCCATTGCATATTATTGTCCAGGAAGCACACTACACAGTTAGTAGTGCTTGTTTGGAAGAGTGCTATTCTTTGTGGGAAGCCTACTGGAGTTGTATGTGAGTAACCAGAGTCGTGCGCCAATCATGTGTTGGTGTCAGGGAGAAAACATGAGATAGGGTTAGTACACAATAAACTACTCTGCAGGTGGCATTCTGAGGTTATAGGGATTACTGAGATCTTTCAAAGCACCCCCTGCAGTGAATACAGCAATTAGGACATCAACTGTGTAGACCTAGTATATATAAAGAAGAGACGATGGAGACCCAAACAGATGATCTGCAGGGATGCTCATCCCTTAAGTTGCAGTAGTTCCCAAGGGGGTTGTAGTGCTTTAGAATATCCAGGTTTTAATCCAGTGTATTCTAAGTGGCTTAGGGGCTCATTAGTATGGTGGGTGGAGGCACAACCGCGGTGCTGGCTGTCGCAGGAAAAAACAACCTTTTCCTCACTCCAGCAGCGGTCCTCGCACCCACCATATTACAATGGGCAAACATAGCCCATTTTCCATCCGCTGTGGAGCGATAGGAACCGCCATAGATATGCACCCGCCACCGCGGCAGTGGGAGCCAATAGAGACCCACCGTGCAGAATGATGTCCCGTCCGCCGTACAAATCACGATGCCCCAAACAGCCCGTTACACTGCAGCGGAGAATCCACCCAACCAGAGACGGCGGAAGCACGACAGTGGAGCGTGAACCCAGACCACTGGTCCCTTCCACCCAGTCCTGACCACAATGGATCCAAATCTACAAGCCTTTCCGGTGCTGTACCTCATCCACTACCAGCAAGTAATGCTCCGTCGCGGACAACGCCGCAGGTATTTCATAACACAACTCCGCACCCAACCACAACACACAACTCCAGTGCTGACATATGGTTCCTGTCCACATCAGACCCTCTGGTGGGGACAGGAACATATCCCCAGTGGACCCACACATGTCCCACCTGTCACAAAATCACCCCTCCGCATCCGGGTCACCCGTCAACCGTGAAACCACTGCAATCACCTGGTCACGTCCATGCAGCAGTGAAGACGCTGGAGAACCTAAGCCCAATCTAGTAGGCAGGTGCCTGCAGCAGGCTTGGGCAGTCCGCAAAGATTTACAGGGCTCCACTTCCACCCTTCACACACTATGCTTCCCACACCCATTTGTGAACATGATGTGTGCTCCTCCTGTGCCCCCCTGAAAAATTAACCTGCCAGGTGTAGCCAGACCTTGCCCCTCACACGCCAAAGGACAAGGGAGCCCGTTTTGGAAGTTGGGGTGAGGAGAAATACCCTGCACAGAAGCTCAGGCTACCTCCCATTTATGTCAAGCAAACAGAATATAATTCCAAAATGAAGACTCACACTTCATATGAACATCCACTGAACTGTTCACACTTTCTGTCAATCACTCACAGATACCCCACACTGACATCCTGCCACATACCCATACCATAGGTCAGCAGCAATGGAGGACAATAAATGGGCCAGCCAAAAATGAAGTTAACAGTGATGGAAAGCCATGGAGCAGGCCACAAAGCATGTGTACATCACATGCAAGAGAAGGAACATATCACACCACCCTTAGGCCATCAAATCACACATAGGTGGCACAGTCAGTGACATTAAACCAAAGTGACCTTTGTGCAACAACTCAGGGAGACATCAAGGCAAGCCATTCCTAGGCACAGGAATGATAGGAAGTGTCTGAAGTCATACAGTATGCAGCCACACATCTATGTCAACTTACTTGACATGAGTATGTCATCAGCACAACACTCATGGCTCATTGTCACACTCCCTGACTGTCACACACAAGTAGGACATTCACATATGCCCCTCACCTACCCACCACACACCTGCAACACTCAACACCTGTGTGAAACAAACATAATGGTGCAAGTGATGTCCTGTGAGTTCACTGACAACCAATCACACTCCCTGTGGTGCAGCCACAAACATCACACTCATACTCAGGGATTCCTGAACCAATGCAGATACAAAAACAGTAGCCAAACACAAATCTCACAACCACCATACACAGAAGCACAACAAGCCCACGCATGGGCAGCCAAACAGTGGAAAGGCAATGTGACCCTAGACAGAACAGGAATACACAACACTGTCACTTTGGACAAATGCACAGGCACCATACCTCAACACAAACAAGAAGTGCATCCTCAAAAATCTATCATGAACACTAACTGGGACCAATGGGACAATCAGCTAGCACAGAGACACCACACCACTCAGAAAGTGAACAAGGTGCCATAATGTACCACAAGCTTGAACATGAACAATCCTGACAAGTGACAGACCAAACATAGGAGGACAGACCACCAATGTGCACTCAAAACAAGCCCAGTAACAAGAATACACCTTGTTGCATGCGACAGACACACAAGTAATGCACACCACACCTGCAACACACATCTGAATGTATCACACAGCAACAACTACTCATACACAACATCATGCAAATAGAACATCACACACTCATAGCAGCTGTCAGTAGAAAGAGCAAACACAGTCCAAACACTGCATACATCCACAACAAAAACATAACAGATACACACCCCAATCCATCACATTGCAAACTCAGCTGGACATCAGGGGGGTGCACAATAAGCAAGTACAAGGCAACATACACTGACAACACTGCATGCACTCCAAGCAGTTTGTGCACACCAACCAAATCAGTAGCATACACATCTGAGTGCCACACCATGTACTCCCACAACACAGATCATCACAGCACACAGAGGACATCACACTTAGGAAGGGTAGCAGTACCTCAGCAAACACACATACAGCTTAACCATCACCCACAGATGCACAACTCAGGGACACCCAAGTGCAAACAACATGACCACAGGACTGTGTTGTCCAAACATATGCACTGCACATGAGAAACCATGACAGCAAACCAGTAGAAGAAAAGAACACATGACTAATCGGGAAACTTTCCTGAGTGGCACATTGGTCCTGTACACAGTTCAGCATCACTAAGCATAGTGTGAAGTGATGGGGAGGCTCACATACTGGCAAGCCATGGGGAGATTGAAGTGTTGTGTACTTCAGTAGTGGTGAGGTGAGGAGTGTACTGTACAAAAACACACTATAGGGGATGGCATGGCTCCACATAGCACATACCATACTGGAGCCAAAAAAGGGTCAAGTGACAGCAATGCATGAGAAAAACCACAAATAATGTCAGTGTGGCTGAGCAAGTCTGCACAGTGAGCACAAACAGTAACAAGACACAAGGCTGATTAACAAAACACAACACAGACTTGGCAGTCACACACTCTGCATACTCACAACTGGCAGCAACAACAAGTAGGTGTCCCCCAGGATTGCAAGGACACGCCAACACACTACTCAGTGCACAACCTACAACTCCTACATGTGCCCACAATCTGAAGCACATGGCAGACAATTGAAACACACAGGCACTCATTACCTGGATCATACATGTGTGCATCTGACATTGCTGGGGCACACACACATCAACACTACTGACAATGACAGCCCATTCACACTTTATGACCACTCAAGTGCACACATTCAAGTGCACCCCTGTGACTAGGAAGACAGACCATCACAAGATGAACACACATCAACACTGCTGTACACACATCCAGATAGAACACACATAAATGATGGACCCTGGCCACCCCGCAAGTAATCCTGTTGATAGAAGTCACCTCTGTTGTGATTTAGCATCATAACATGATGTGTACAATTTAGCAAACCTGACCATATGATGAATAAGATAACAGTAGATCACCACAAACACCCATCATTGCACCCTCAAACCTCAGAGTCAAGAAGAACTAAAGTGCCTTTCACCACTGGCAAACTCTGAAAAAGTAAAACAAGCAATTGGCAATGTTAAAGTGGCATACAGAGCATGTCTCACATGCAACCATACCCATACAGAAAACATGTTATTTAGCAAGGAGACGTACAAAGCAGACAACAGGTGTAACTGTCCTAATTACATATCACCCAGATAGACATCAAGTGTATATAACAGCAAGGCCAGTGCCAGTCCATAGTTCAAAGTAGGTACATGTGTGCATGAGAATTTGCACAGGAAATGGACATCCAAAGTGACAAACAGCAAGGCCAGTGGCAGGTCCATAGTTCAAAGCAGGTACATGTGTGCATGAGAACCTGCGCATGGAATGGGCATCCAAAATGACAAACAGTAAGGCCAGTGGCCAGTCCATTGTTCAAAGGAGGTACATGTGGGCATGAGAACCTCCACGGGGAATGGGCATACAACAAGGTCAGTGGCCAGTCCATTGTTCAAAAGAGGTACATGTGTGTATGAGAACCTGCATGGTGAATGGGCATCCAAAGTGGCAAACCACAAGGCCAGTGGCCAGTCCATAGTTCCAAGGAGGTACATGTGTACATGAGAACCTGTACGGGAATGGGCATCCAAAGTGACAAACAGCAAGGCCAGTGGCAGTCTATGGTTCAAAGGAGGTACATGTGTGCATGAGAACCTGCATAGGGAATGGGCATCCAAAGTGACAAACAGCAAGGCCAGTGGCCAGTCCATAGTTCAAAGGAGGTACATGTGTGCATGAGAACCTGCACAGGGAATGGGTGACACCGTACACTGCCATGGGAATCAACACAACTAGGGGGATAAAAATGCCCAGTCCAGGCACCGCTGTGGGAGAGATACGTTTGGGAGGGGGACTTTGCCTCAGACTTGGCTGTCAGTCTTACTGGGAGGTTGCTGATTGTCGGGCCAGTTGGAGGACTGGACCTGGGAGGGAGAAGACCAGCTAAGGAATAGGCATCAGTGGCTTTGGTAGCCAGAGGGCTGCTTGGACCGGGTGGTGTGTTGGCATGGGGAGGTGGAGACATGCTGCAGTGAGACACAGTGTGTGAGGGTGAATGTGGAGGGCTGTCTCTCTACTTCTTGGGGATTGGATAGCCAAGAACTGTCTTGGTAGGAGTGGGAAGTGGGGCGGGCACAACAGGCACACTCTCCACCAAAGGAGCATCAGGTACAGGTGGTGGCCCTCCCTCAGGTGATCTGCTGGATCTGGTAGTACGCTTTGCCTGGCCTTGCCTTTTCCCCTCCATCTCCTTTTGACCAGGTGAACCCCCACAGTGTCCCCCTGTCCCAGCATCACAGGGGTGTGGGTGGGAGTTGAGGTTGTGGGTGAATCTGCCTTAGAGAGCTGTGTCTGCTGACTCTTTGCAGGCACCAGCATTACAGCAGGCACGGCAACTGTTTGACTGTCTTTGGGAGCAGGTTTTGGGAGCTGGAGTGTCCTTGGATGGGGCTGATTTGGATGCATGTGAGCATGAGGCCTGCTTCTTGGATTGATGCCCCTGAGTGTCACCTGATGGGCTTTTGCCTTTGCACTCCTGTGTGACTTTTTGGGGTTTTGGGATGGTGTCTGCACTCTGACCCGCTTGGAGTGCTACTGTTTTGTGCTTTGTGTGGGGTACTTGGAGCCTGAGGGCTGTGGTGTGTGGTCACTCTCGTCAGATGTTGCCACTGGCAGGGTGGTTGCAGAAGGGATGTGAGCTGGACTCTGAGCCTGTGACAGCTGAATGGCTGCCGTCACTGTGGAGAACAATGACTGGACAGTTCTGTGTGGCCCACCCATGTCAGAATGAATGCCCTGCATGAAGGCAACTACCTGTGCCAACTTCTTATCATGATCCTGGAAGCCATTCAGGAGAGTAGTCTGACCCACACACAGCTGCTGCAAAAGGTCCACCGCCTCAACACTGAGGGCAGCAAGGGAGGCAGGGGCAGGGCAGCGGTGCCTGGGGGAAAGGACACTCTACCCTTCTTATTGATGCTGGCACGAGCAGCTCCAATGGAAGTAGCCAGGAGGGTGAATGTATAAAGAGGGGACACCCTGTAACTAGTGTAAGTTACTAGGACAGGGCAACAATATTTCAAATATTAAAGAATTCCTAGGCCAGGAGGGTAGCCACTGGATGATGTGTGGTAGAAGAAGAGGCAGATTTCCCACTCCCTGTGCCTGCAAATATCGAGGAGTCACCGTTGGTGTCAGATGACATTGAGGTTGATGTTTCTAGGCGTGATTCTT
This sequence comes from Lissotriton helveticus, assembly GCF_964261635.1. Taxonomy (NCBI): domain Eukaryota; kingdom Metazoa; phylum Chordata; class Amphibia; order Caudata; family Salamandridae; genus Lissotriton; species Lissotriton helveticus. The sequence continues at coordinate 746,386,550 of NC_136071.1, read as the reverse complement.
CAAGGGCACTCCTGTCCCCCTCTGAGGCGCTGGTCACATCAGTGTCAGTGAGCTCATGTGTAGCAGTCAAGCAAGATGCCTCACCACTGCTGTCCATTCCCTGTCAGTCTGTGCCCTCTGTAGATGCTGCAAGAGACAGAGAGATAGGTTCAGTTTAGTGCCACACTCACAAACATCATATGCAAGCAAAGCACATGACAAGATGATGATACCACCATGTTACACACCACCCTGTGCAGTCTGCATGTGTAACCTTAATGCAAAAATCAAAAGATGAATGGTAACATGCAAACTTGGCATTAATGACCCATGAGATGTTCACACAGCCAAATAGCTTGCCCTTGCCTCCATGTAACCTGACATACAGATTCCTGTGAGCATACCTATGTCCCTATAGGTGAAAAAGATGTACATCTCAACATGTTGTCACAGTCACATATCGAGTCTCCATAAGGGGACAACACATATACAGACTACCAAATGTCCTTTTGCAATTGCCACAAGCTCCTGCTATCCACCATGTTGTGCTTTGGTGCACAACTACAGTTGCATATTGGTGTAAGATGTGTAGTTCTCACAATTTCGAGGTCAGGCACTACACACATCGACTAAAGCACACTTAGTTGAGGCACACTGACATTCACTGCCAGGGGATGTCGATGTTTCCCCTTATGCAGCCGATGCCATAAGGCCACAACTCTGCATGCAATGTCAAGGGCCATTACATTAAAGACCTGAGAAAGTACATGTAGCAGAAATGCATGGCAGCTGCACTCAACACAGAGGCCACTTACAAGCCATAGCATCACACTAGAAAAATCACAGAGCTCCGCACTGGCTCAGGGTTGAGATACATGCAGTCACTCACACCCAAAGTCACCCTTCTCAGCATACTCAACTCCAACTTGCTGCTGATAGGCCCTCAAGCGCCCATCCAGACCTGGTTGTGTCATTGCCAAGATGCAGGCCATTAGTGGTGTCATGCTCCTGCGTGCCAACCTGCCAGTCTGAGGGTGCAGCCCCAGCGTCATCTGTATCTCGTTTTTGCTCAGCCGGCAGATGTGATCCCACCACTTGAGACAGTGTATGTGCCATCAGCTGGAGACACCCAGAGCCCGAACCTTGCATGCAATGGCCCTCCATACAGTCATACGCTGGAGGACTTTGAGCTGCAGGCATGGGAGACAAGAGGAGGACATTTCAGTGACACTGGGTTATGTACCCCTGTGTCTCAGTACAGGAGCATGCACAAATTTAGCACAGCTATTCAGATATGTTTAGCAGAGGCCATACAGCATGACACGTAGTACATTAGCATGAGATAATCGTACCTAAATGCATGCAGGTATGAGGATGGACCCAGTACCTGGCCATCTCATACACATGCAGAATGCCAGCACAGAAAGCAGTGTGAAGAAGGCCAACATCTGCCATGCAGTTCGTGAGTGAGCAAGACATACATTACATTGTAAATAATGTGTCAGGCATACTCACTGTGTCCAACACTGCACACCCCTCAATGTCTTTGGCCTGTGAATGGCTCACTGTGTCATGGAGGTTATATTTAGGGACATGGTCTTACATTCTCACACCCTTCTCACAAGGTCAGTATTGTGCAATTCACAGGCCTAAGATAGCTCATTGATGAATAGGGTGGCAGACACCCCATATGTCTCACTCGTCCATTCATTGCTGGCTCCCTGTCAAATTAGGCAGTACATGTGCAGGCCAGGGGGGCTCACACTGAGTTTTAACGTGGGCCATCAGAACAGTCACATCCATGTACAATATGAGAGGGCAAACAGTGCCTACACATGCAAGTCAGTACACATTATGAAACGAATGGAAGGGGGATGTGTCAGAAGTACAACAATCTGCTATGTTATATGGGAATTTCCACCAAGGGTGTCACCCTCAGACATTTCACTCTTGTACATAATGCTCACAGATCCGTGGTGGCAATATAAAGTAAAACACACTTCCATCAGTACCCTTTGCACGAAAAGTTTTTGTAATGTCACAAATGAGAATGTGAAAACAAAATGAAATCAGACATCGATTAGCACAGGCAATGCCTGTTCTGACTTCCACTTTCCAAACCAAAAGTGTCTCTGTATGGCAGCAAAAACACTGCATGTCCCTCTGATCCTGAAATACAGCTTGGGATCTGTGGAAATTAGGCTACAAACCCCATTTACCTGAAGTCAGCATGCTAGGCAGAGTATCACGAAAACCCACATTTTCAGGCATATACTTCAGTAGAACAGCTTCATGTGTGCACTCTCTGCACTATCCTACTTCCACTCTGACACACTTACCATGACATCAGGAGCACCATATAGCCTCCCATACTGTGAAAGCACCTCACCCACCAGGACCCCCAGCTCCTCTGTGGTGAAGGGACGGGCCTTGATGTTCTCAGTTCTCGCCATCACTGGGTCCAGGAGACAGGAACTGCAGCAGTTGGTGGTGAAGAGTGTCAGTCAACAGTGTCTGAAAGCAGTTGAAATGTATGTCTCTCTTCCAGACATGTAGAGCCCCCCTGGGGTTGTTTCAGTGGTACTCAGCTGCTGCAATTGGTGTTCCAGGTCAGCTTTTTTCAAATGTGACCAATGACCGGCCCCGCGGCAGCGGTGTACAACTACCGCGATTTTCAAAAGTGCATTTCTCTATAGCGATCGCGGTTCCCATTGGCTTTAAGGGCATGGGTATTAGCAGTGATACACCGCAGGGGCCAGGCGGTCGTTACTGCTGTCATGCATCTTTCAATTGCAGCCAAAGACCGGCCCCGCGGTAGCGGTGCACGCCTACCGCGATTTTCAAATGTGTGTATCACTCCTGCTATTGCGGTTCACATTGGTTGAATGGGCATAGGCATTGGCGGTGTCACACCGCAGGGGTGAGGTGGTTGCTACCACTAATTGGCAGCTTGACATTGGTGCTAATGACCAGCCCACGGTAGCGGTGCACACCTATTGCAATTTTTAAATGTGTGTTACTCTATAGTGATTGTGGTTCACATTGATTGAATGGGCATGGGCATTGGCGGTGTCATACTGCAGGGGACAGGGGGTCGCTACTGCAATTTGGCAGCTTGACATTGGTGCCAATGACTGGCCCCGCGGTAGCTGTATACGCCTACCGCAATTTTCAAATGTGTTTTTCACTACTGCCATTGTGGTTCACATTTGTTAAATGGGCATGGGCATTGCCAGTGTCACACCGGAGGGGCCAGGCTGTTGCTACCCTGATTTAGCAGCTTGACATTGGTGCCAATGACCGGCCCGGCAGTAGCGGTGCATGCCTACCACAATTTTCAAATATGTGTTTTACTAACACGATTGCGGTTCACATTCATTAAACGGGCATGGGCATTGGCGGTGTCACACCACAGGGGCCTGGCGGTCCCTACCGTGATTTGGCAGCTTTAAATTGGTGTGAATGACCAGCCCCACAGTAGCGGTGCATGCCTACCGTGATTTTTAAATGTGTATTTCACTACCGCGATTGCGGTTCACATTGGTTGAATGGGCATGGGCATTGGTGGTGTCACACCGCAGGGGCCAGGCGGTCGCTACTGTGATTTGGCAGCTTGATATTGGTACCAATCACCGGCCCGCGGTAGCGGTGCATGCCTACCGCAATTTTCAAATGTATATATCACTACTGCAATTGCAGTTCAAATTGATTGAATGGACATGGGCATTGGCGGTGTCACACCGCAGGGGCCAAGCGGTCGCTACCGCGATTTCACAGCTTGACATTGATGCCTATGTCCGTGATTACAGTAGGGGTTCACGCTTACGCCACCTATGGAAACATCATGCTGTAGCAATGGCAATGGCCAGTTTTCAGCATTGAACAGTAGACGCTTACTATGATAATGCTAGTTTGACATTTAAATCACTGATGACTACACATGAAATGAAAGTGCATAGGATTACATACATTAGCATGAACACCCTCACATGCCACTTATGATATTGTTGTGCATTTACATATATCTGTGGTGTGATGGACTCTCAAATATGTACACTTGTCAATATTAGAGATGGCTAAGCAACCCACACTAATGAAGTGTGCCTATTTCACTGTGTAGATTGCTGAACTCATGTTGTGCTCATTGTATTAGTAATGTGTGCCCTGTCCGACCTATGCAAAAAGGCGTGTCAGGTACAGCAGCTTCCAAGAAGCCAGCAGTTTTACTGTTTCAGACATGTGCTACGTCAACTATTCTCCGGGCTGGTGACACAAGATGCTGGAATGTACCTATTGGTATTCACATAGTCTGAATCTGGTTTGGGGGTACTTACTATGTAAATACTGGACAAGTGTACAACTACTTCATATCAAGGTGTCTCTACATGTGACTTGTGCTGCAAGCTCTAGTTTCAGGCCTTTTATTATTGGCTCTGTGTCAGTCAAAACATAAGATGTTGGACACATCTCAGAGTGAAATAGAATTGACATGTGTCCCCTTTCATCCTACCTAGGAGGCGACCAAATGTGTATCGTCCATTCACATTGCTTGTGGACATGGAGGATGAGGACATCATAAGGAAATTCCGTTTAGATTGACCTATCCTTCAGGACCTATGTGCTCAGTTGGAGCCCCATTTGAGGCCGCGCAGACCCTATCCAATTGCTTAGACACCAATGTGTAAGGTGATGGCGGCACTGCATTTCTTTGCAACTGGTTCATTCCAGTAAACGGTGGCCAGTGCAGGTGGGATGTCTCAACCATTGTTCAGCATGGTGCTACATGATGTCCTGTCCACTATGATAACCTACAAGGACAGCTACATCCATTTCCCCAGGAGAAATGAATTGGCAGCTGTGAAGGGTGAATTTTTTGACCTTGCCCACATCCCTAAGGTTGTTGGTGCCATTGACTGCACACATGTTGGCCTGGTTCCACCACAGACATGTGAGCACATCTACAGGAACAGAAAGAATACCCATTCCATCAATGTGCAAGTGGTATGGCAGGCAGATATTATAATCTCCCATGTCTGTGCCAAATTTCTGGGATCAGCCCATGACTCTTACATTCTGTGTAACAGCATCGTACCACAGCTGATGGCAAATCTGCATCCAGAGAGTGCATGGATTATGGGTGAGTATGCAGAGTCAAGTAGAGTGCTGTATATGTGACATGCTGTCCTCTGCCACAGTTATGTTACAAAATTGGTCTGTGTATCTCACACCTAGGTGACTCTGCAAATCCCAACCGGCCTTGGTTGCTGAGCCCACTAAGGAATCCCAGGACCCCGGGTGAAGTCCGCTACATGGATGCCCATGGGAGGACACGTCGTGTGGTGGAGCATACTTTTGGTCTTCTTAAGTCTCGATTTCGGTGCCTGGACAGGACCGGAGGTGCACTGATATACTCTCCCCAAAAGGTGTGTCAGATCGTAGTTGCTTGCTGCATGCTCCCCACCCTGGCATTTGAGATCTCTATGATACTGGACGATGATGAGCAGCAGATGCCCCCGCATGCAAACCCACATATGTCCAGTGATGAGGATAGTGGAGAGGAGGAAGGTGTCGACCTGCGTCAACAGCTCATCAACTGCTACTTCCCTTGAAGGTGAGTGACATTGTACAACGGTGCCATTGTCTGCTGTTCTTGATGCTGGTGAAAAGGCCTAGTGGAGCGTTTTGATTGCTGCCTGTTTTTGGCTCTGTGCTGTTGGGTAATGCTTGTGGCACAGGGTAGTTATGCCCAGCTACATGATGTCTATGTCGATATTGTTGCTCATTGCAATGTGTGCTGGTTTGTGTACCTTGATAGCCAGTGTTGTGTAATGGCTGTGATGCCATCGCCTGACAAGTGAATGTTGTTCTCTTGTGTCTTTCTAGGTCTCCTCAGCCTCTCAATGCCTCAAAACAATCAGTGCTTCTGGGACATTGGGATCAGAGTCAACATTGTACATCCTGTGATAAACAAGGAGCTGACATAAAAAACATAGGAGTTTAAAGAGTGTTTATTTACAAATAGGAATTTGTGACAAGGAAGTGATTATTTACGAAAAGGTGCAAAGTGAAACAATGAGTTGTCAGTGATGGCAGACGAGACAATAGAGTAGTCATCACATTGATGTGGTGATACAGTCCAACAGACGCCTGCCATCTACATGGCAGTGTGGGTAAGGATAGTCAACAAAGTCAATATCAAGATGAAGAGAGGTGCCATCATGTCTAGCTCCTTGACTGCCGTTTGGCTGGTGCTTTGCCTTGTGATCCTTCCTTGGTTTTCCTCGGATGGCTCCTTGAGCTTTAGGCAGGGGGCCTCTTCTGCGGGCTTAGGGGTGTCTGAAGAGTCATCCTGTTCCAGCACACCCCTGTCTGTTGCCGCAGGTGAGGTGGTGGGACTGTCATCCTGTGGGCCACTGGAGCGAGGATGAGCTGTCCTTTGGGCCGCAGGCCTGTCCCACAGAAACCGGTCCTGGGAAGCTTGATTCCGGTCTAGGGAAGACATGGCTTGGCAGTTCGGACTGGACTGTTCCCATGAGGCACAGGGTGAGACTGAATTGCATATGGCCATGTCGGATCTGGGGTGGCGGCGTGAGCTAAAGAACGGTGATGGATTAAACCCAGATCAGTTGACTGGGGATGAGTGTTTGTATTGTCAACGCTCCGTCCATCACCACCTTTGGTTTTTCTCTGTCCCTCAGAACACCCATAAGCCGGCCCAAGAGGTCCACGATTTGGCCCATATGTGTGTCCATGGACCTCAGCAGCAGGCGGACCTCACACACTTTTTCCAGAACCTGGCCCATTTGTCCATGGTTTTATTTATATGCTCCAAGGACTCTGGCGATGTTGGCCAGGGCTTCTGCCCCAGTGTCCTGTTGAATTTGTCCCTTAGTCACCCTCCCACCTGCCCTGCTGTCCCAGACCTGTGGTGTCACCTCTCAACGCACCCGCTGACTCTCCCTGCCCTCCCCAGATTGTGGGGTTGTTTGGGTATCCGCTGAGGCAGCTTGAGTGTTGCAGGCAGCACTGGTGGTGGTGGTGGTTGAGGCTGCAGGGTCAGCGCAGCTGTTGTTGCTGAAGTGATTGTGATGGCGACAATGGAGCCTGGGATCTGGTGCACCCTGGCAGTCCTGATGGGCTAGGTTCGGGGTCCGCATCCGAGGAACATGGGGAGTCTGCATCCGAGATTCCATGTTCTGGGAGGGAGAGACTGGCTCTTCAATTTGGTGTTGTCATCTGCAGCAGTTAATTGTTGGTCACCTGTTGGACAGAGATGAAATGGTCATTGAAGTGTACCCCTCAGGCTTGGTGTTAGATGTTTTGTTGTTACATGTTATACACCACACAGGTTACATTGATATCACATTGTATGGCTGCACGGTACTGAGCATCATGACATGATGTGGAGGTATACACATTACTTGTCCATAGTGTGAAATGTCAATGGAGAACATGTTCCGCGTACAGATTGTGTGAATACAAGGACATGTCGTCATTTAACGACTAGCAGCACAACAACTTTATGTGAAGCGGATTTGTTGTTTACTCTGCATGGAAGATGTTACATATGAACATGTATTACCCATTGTGATCTCATGCATCCCTTTATCATGTCATGTGCTTTGCTTTCTTTTTACAACTGACCATGCATGTTTTGTGTTCATATGGGCCTTGATGCTCTGTGCATTATTGTGCCCTGTATTGCTTCAACGTGTGATTTGGTGAGTCAAACTTTATTTTTTGTGACAGTTACATACACTTAGCTGTCTGCACACTGGAAGTGGCTATTGGATGTATGCCAAGTTTGGTGACATTTGAGGGCTAGTGTGGTCAAAAGGCTCCATACGTTTTAAGAGGAATGGCAGGGTGCATGCACCATCTACCTACCTGCCACATGTTTCTGGGTGTGGGGGGAGTGGTCCATCCTGCTGAGCTATGGGACAATTGGTACCTGGTGGGAGTTGTAGTGCAGTCTTCCCACCCACAAACACCCTTCCCTGTTAAGATGGCAACCTACCTGTTAGGTGAAGGTGAAAGTGAGCAATGCAATGTCTGCCACATGGCTGTGGGTGTGGGGTGGTGTGTATCATCCAGCTCAGCTGTGGGACAAGGGTGCCTGGTGGGAGTTGTAGTGCTGGCTCCCACCCAAAAAAAAACCTCCCTGTTAAGATGACCACCTCCCTGTGAAGTGGATCAGAGGAAGGGAATGGTTACACATGTCTCTTGGATGGGGGAGTTCTCCATCCTGCTCAGGGTGGGACATTAGAGCATAAGCTGGCTTCCTATCTGTAAGTTAGAATAGTGAAATACAATGGCTGCCACATGGTTGTGGGTGTGTGGTGGAGCATACCATCCAGTTCAGCTTTGGGACAATGGGGCCTGGTGAGAGTTGTAGTGCTGGCTCCCGCCCACAGACACCCCTCCCTGTTAAGATGGCTACCTCCCTGTGAAGTGGAGCAGAGGAAGGGAATGGTTACACGTGGCGCTTGGATGGGGGAGTGTTCCATCCTGCTCAGGGGTGGGACAAGAGAGCATAAGATGGCTACCTACCTGTAAGTTTGAAGTAGGCAATGCAATGTCTGTCACATGGTTGTGGGTATGGGGAGTGTTCCATCTGGCTCAGGGGTGGGACAAGAGAGCATAAGTTGGCTACCTACCTGTAAGTTTGAAGGGAGCAATGCAATGTCTGTCACATATTTGGGGGGACTATTCAATACTGCTCAGCTGTGGGACAAGAAGGCCTGTGGAAGTTGTAGTGCTGGCGACCTACCCACAAATACCCCTCCCTGTTAAGATGGCTACCTACCTGTTAGGTGAAGGTGAACAATTAAATGGCTGAACACCAGACGCTCGTACCTGCTTTGCTTCGCCACAGACACCAGTGGAGCCGTGAGGGCAACGGCGGATCAGCGGAGCTCACACCGGGAGGCAGCCCGGACCGGACTTCACTACCCAGCAGGCGCTGGGGCAGCAGCGCGCCCGTGACGCCACACAAGCGCCCGGAGGCGCGAGTAAAAGGCTGACCCCCGCGAGCATAGTGGGGAACACCAGACGCTCGTACCTGCTTTGCTTCGCCACAGACACCAGTGGAGCCGTGAGGGCAACGGCGGATCAGCGGAGCTCACACCGGGAGGCAGCCCGGACCGGACTTCACTACCCAGCAGGCGCTGGGGCAGCAGCGCGCCCGTGACGCCACACAAGCGCCCGGAGGCGCGAGTAAAAGGCTGACCCCCGTGAGCATAGTGGGGAACACCAGACGCTCGTACCTGCTTTGCTTCGCCACAGACACCAGTGGAGCCGTGAGGGCAACGGCGGATCAGCGGAGCTCACACCGGGAGGCAGCCCAGACCGGACTTCACTACCCAGCAGGCGCTGGGGCAGCAGCGCGCCCGTGACGCCACACAAGCGCCCGGAGGCGCGAGTAAAAGGCTGACACCCCTCTCGCCCCGCGAGTCGCGCCCGCGGGAGAGCCCGTGGCGAAGCCTGGGCAAAGGGTGGGCCCTCTGAGGCCCTCAGAGGTCAGCAGTGGTCGGGCGGGCCTCCCCTCTAACATCCCCTGTGAGAGGTGAGCATTCCAGCAAGTTTTAAAATGGGTGATTGTAACGCTATTAGTAACATCACAGTTTTCGCCACTCAGGGCGCTGAAACCTCTGCATCTCCTATTACATCTTTCGAGACATTGATAGACACTGCATTCAATGAAATTGCCGAAACCGAGAGGAGGTTTTCCATGGGTTCACGCACTATTAACAGTTCAAGATCAAGTCCAATAAGTGCAACAGGCAATTTAAGTGGTAATATACACATAACCCCTGAAGTCATCGTGGTTAAACCACCCCATTCTGCTGCCAGTGTGCCGATTGTCCATGAAGATGAAAATACTATTGTGTATACTGCCCCAGTTGTTGCTCCTGACTCTACCTCAGTACTATTAACTACTGAGGTCATTGATATTGCTGAGAATACAGGAGCTAAGCGTAAAAGGGGCCCAGCGAAACCGACATATAATAAAAGGAAGCAGCCCCCTAGGAGTGCCAACCAACCGACACCACAAAGTATGTGGAGCAGGGGTAAGAAACAGAAACCTGGATGACGTTGTAGTTATAAACAATGATGGTTCCAATTCAGTGTCTATTTCCACTCAGACCGAATCCCTCAATGTAAATGGCTATAACCCAAAATCAGAGGGGAATTTAATTGAGACCATCGCGGATACAATTAGTAAGCAACTTGAAGGTCAATTGATCAAACAATTTAATAATATTTTTAAAAGACTTGATAGACTGGAAAATGTAATTAAAAATGATGATGCCCCAGAAAAGGCTCAGTTTGTTTGGATAAACTAAGAGGTGAACGCCTGCTAAAAGACTTGGAATCCCCCACCTGTGCGTTAACTAGCGGCGACCATATTACAAATAGGGCCAAGGAACCTAAGGTTGCCACTAACTTACCTACGACTATAACATCTGTGGCGACTTCAAGCGTAAGGGAAAGTAATCCCTCTGTTCCCTCGAACAAATCTCTCTTGCCTCCCATTGTTGTTACTAGTGCCCAAAAAACTATTCATAACAGTAACCCTGCTATAAGCACTACAACGCAGAAAACGTCCATAAATTCCAGCCAACGCCAACGCCAACGTTACAATAAGACTCCTGATGAAGACACCAGGCGTTTTAAACATCAAGGCCCTGCCTTACATCTGCCACCTGAGGCGTGTCCTTACGTCTTGGTTCTGGCTGGAATCCCACCACTTAGGGAAGGGCAAGGAGAATCGTGGGTCCAATTGCATAATAAATGTATTGACTGGCTAGCTAAGTACAAGGGGGTGGGTTATGATATTTCTAAAGAAATTATATCCACACGCCGAGTAACTTGGGTAGGTCCTCTTTTTAAAAATATTAACGGGGACTGTATTGTAATTAACTTTAGGAACCCGGGCACTGCGAAATTTCTGTTGAACAAAAATTCTGCGCAACATGGCCCACCCACTGTGGTGACTCCTCTATTGTTAAATTACTTTTACCGTCCCCCACACAAAATGATGCAGCCACCACCTGTATTCCCTGTACATAACAGGTTCGCAATACTCTATGACCAGGGAACACTGGATTGACTGTCCCCTATTATTGTAGAACCTGTCCCTGTGTGTCCAGTTCTTGATCACACAGTGGGAACATCATCTGAGGCACCACTGCTAACATCTAAAATCTCTTTACTTGAAACATTATGTGAACAACAGAGGCCTTTTACAATCACACCCTCCCCAGGAATTGACCAGGGCCTTTGCTCGAAGCCAGATAAAAATTTGTCAATCCTTAGCTGGAACATTGCTGGCCTAAAGGCTAAAATGGAAATTACATCCTGGAAGGATTGGGTTAATTGCCACGACGTATTAATGTTCCAAGAAACTTGGTGTACTGATGATTTGTTATTTGAGGGGTACAGCTGTTATAATAGGACTGTTTTGGCCCCCCCTTTAGGCCGCCCTAGTGGGGGCTTATCTATCTGGGTCAAAATAGCTGCAGAAGTTAAAGTCGACACACTCCAAAGTGATTCTCCAAGCTTTATGGCATTATCATATATTCAAAAGACAAGGCTATGTCTGATCAATTTTTACAATAACGACTTTTTGTCCCAACCTAACTGTAATTTTATAGCTCTATTTGATTTTATCGATAGTATTATGGATGGACAGAAATATGGGATATTTGACGGCATCTGTCTAGGAGGGGATTTCAATGCCCATATACATTCTAGAAATCCCCCATGTAGGAGGGGAACAGAACTGTCAAATCTCCTTGCAACTAGAGATCTTGTAAATTGCATGGAGTACGCTGGCAGGGAAACCAGCGTTGCCCCTTTTCCAACTTACATTGGCCATGGGAGTGGCACTACAATCGATTATGTATTTGTCTCACCTCCTGTTGCAAATGTTTTAACGAAGGCGGAAGTTGTCTGCAAAGTATATAGCGACCATTACCCCATTGTAATTCACCTATTACTTCCGAGGGGTAAGTGTACACAAAACGAAATAGGTGCAAGAAACTTGGAGGTTTCAACAGATAAATTGAGGGTAATTTGGAGGGGCGTGGATAATAGGGGAATCCTGGCAAACGTCATTAAAAAACACCCAGCTCTGATTGAAAATTGTCTCACTACTGATACATATGAGGGTAATATAATTACATCATTTACTGAACTCTGCTCTGTAATAAAAAGTGAGATCTCCAAACCAGTTTTAAGGAAATCTGAGGAAACACCCAGATGGTTTGATGCTGCTTGCTCCAAGGCGAACAGGCAGTTGAGAGCCGCTTTACAAGTAGAACCCAGGGACATTTCCCAAATAAGGTCACTCAGAGCAGAGTATAAATCTACCCTACGGTTTAGAACAAATGAACTGGTCAAGACCCACTGGGGTTCTTTGGCACGTTCGGCCGAATTGAAAGACACCACTGGGTTTTGGAGTGAGGTAAAGAAGCTAAGATCTTTAGGTTCAAATTTAACAGCAATTAATTGTAACATTACTGGTCCTACGTGGGTTGAACATTTTGCTAAAATTTATGCTACACCAGACAACCCCTCTTTAACCTCCCTCCCTCTAAGCCCCCTTAACATTTCTGTGTCTGAGGTTGAGGATGCCATATCTGAAAGCGCCGGAAATAAAGCGCCTGGCCCCGATGGGCTTTCAATTGATCAGTTAAAATGTGAGCTTGACTTTTGGGCCCCATTGCTGTGTAACGTTTTTAATAATCTAACGAATGAACAAATCCCAGAAACATGGTCTTGCAGTACAATAGTCCCCATTTTTAAAAAGGGTGATAGGTTGGATCCTGGGTGCTACCGCCCCGTCTCGTTAATCGATAACACTTTGAAAGTTTTGGGGAGGGTTATCTTTAAAAGGATCAGAACCTGGGCGGATGAGAGTAAGATTCTACATCCCAGCCAGCTTGGTTTCCGTAGCAATGTTGGTACGGTGGAACAAGGCTTGAACTTGAGTCTGATTATGGCAAAATATAACATTGCTAAAAAATCCCCTCTATATTTTGGTTTTATGGACTTAAGTTCTGCATTTGATTTTGTTAACCGTTCCCGCCTTTGGTCCACCCTTCTTAATTATGGTTTAGATGATTATTTGGTCCACTTTTTAGCTTTTTTGCACAGTGATTTAAGAGCACGAGTGCGTATTAATCAATTTGGCGAAGTCTCTGACGACATCAGGATTGGTAGGGGGGTCAGACAGGGGTGTGTGCTGGCCCCCCTCCTTTTTATTCTTTATATAAATAATCTGAGTTGCTGGTTGAGTACTTCTACACATGATGTCCCCTATGTAAATGGAATCCCTATACCAACCCTCCTTTACGCTGACGATGCAGTCCTAATGGGCCGCACACCAAAGGCACTTCGTATTTTAATTTCAGGCTTTGTTCACTTTATGGCAGACCTTGGTCTGACCACTAATTTTAAAAAATCTTTAATCATGAGCTGTGGGCCTAAAAAATATAAAATTTCTGAGATTAAATCAGGGTCAAATGTTCTGAAAAGTACTTGCACTTTTCCCTATCTGGGGTTGCTATTTTCGAATACTGGTTCGTGGCAATCACATGTATCTTACGCTAGGAACAAGTTGGGCAAAGCTATAAATTGTGTCACCTCTCTGAGACAACCCAACTATGCTAATGTGATTACACCACTAGTAAAGATTTACCAAACTCAATGCATCCCAACTGGTACTTATGGCGCCGAGGTTTGGGGTTATACAAATTGTACCCATATCCAAATCGAAGAAAATAGGTTCTGCAGGAAGGTGCTGGGCGGGGTTATTTGTTCCCCTTCCTATATATGCCATAGTGAATTAAACATCCCATATATAGAAGACTTTGTAAAATCGAGACCCGCTCTCTTCTGGCTAAAGATATGGATTAACCCGGCAGCCACCCTTACCCGTGACATAATCTTGGATTGTTTAAAGTGTGATAGGGCACACTGTATACCATGGCTAAAAGCTGTAAAAGAATGCCTTGATAGCGTAGGACATGATTTTTTGTTTACATCACCCAGTTTAATAAATCGCACTCATAAAGCTATTATTCATAGGGCACTATACCGGCTGTATAGAGACGAGCGTGAGAGGAAGAACCTGTCAAAGTGTACTATCATAAAATACAAGGGTTATTTTGAACCTCATACTAAAAATCCAGGTCCCCCACACAGGTATTTATGTTTACACCTTGGCAGATGGAATAGGAGGTTATTGTTTCGCTTTCGAGATGGGAGTATAGTAAATTTACTAAACTTCCCTCTGGGCTACAACAAACATTTAGAAACTTTGTACTGCCCATGTAACCCTAATATGAAACAGAGCCTTATGCACTTTTTGTTTTTCTGTGGTTTTTATAAAAATCTCTCCGCTCATTATTTAATGCCCTATTGTAGAAAACATAATTTGTCTAGTTTTAGAACTGCACTGAGGTCTTTTTTATTACTGGGATCAGATGAAGTAATATTTAGAGTGAGTTGCTTCCTCAAAGCCGCCGTCCGTTCATGAGCCACTTTACATATTGATGTATAACATCCGCACATGGGCTCTTTTTGCACTTTGTAATTCTATTTTTGCACATTTTTGCATTTTTGCACACTACTGATGTGGACCTATTAATGATGCTGATACCATTCATCCTTTTTAACTCTGTTTTTAGAAATCATTTGTTTTAATTGTGTAAAAGTTGTTGTTTTTAATAAGGAGGGATACTTTGTATGTTAATGTGAAATTGACTGACTGACCTTTCGTCTTTTAGCCAGCTGACATATTACTGTATTGTATTGTTTTGATTGATTTTGTCGTACTTTTATGGATGTTTTTTATTCCGAATAAAGATCTTTTGACTTGACTTGACATGCATCTGGCTTGGGGCGTGCGGTTTCCATCATGCTGAACTTTGGGACAAGGGGGCCTGGTGGGAGTTGAAGTGCAGGCTTCTCACCCACAAACTCCCCTCCCTGTTAAGATGGCTGCATACATGTTAGGTGAAGGTGAACAATGCAATGGCTGACACATGCTTCTGACTGGGGGGTGAGTGTTCCATCCTGCTGAGCTTTGGGACAAGGGGGCCTGGTGTGAGTGGTAGTGCAGGCTTCCCACCCACAAAAACTCCCCACCCTGTTAAGATGGCTACCTACCTGTTAGGTGAAGGTAAACAATGCAATGCCTGACACATGCTTTCGGCTGGGGGTTGAGTGCACCATCCTGTTGAGCTTTTGGACAAGGTGGCCTGGTTGGAGTTGTAGTGCAGGCTTCCCACCCGCAAACTACCTTCCCTGTTAAGATGGCTACCTACCTGTTAGGTGAAGGTGAAAAATGCAATGGCTGACACATGCGTGTGGGTGTGGGGTAGAGTGCACCATCCTGCTGAGCTTTGGGACAAGGGTGCCTGGTGAGAGTTGTAGTGCTGGCTTCCCACCCACAAACTCCCCTTCCTGTTAAGATGGTTACCTACCTGTTAGATGAAGGTGAACAATGCAATGGCAGACACATGCTTGTGGGTGAGGGGTGGAGTGCTCCAGCCTGCTGAACTTTGGTACAAGGGTTCCTAGTGGGAGTTGTAGTGCTGGCTTCTCACCCACAAACTCCTCTTCCTGTTAAGATGGCTACCTACTTGTTAGGTGAAGGTGAACAATGCAATGGCTGACACATGCTTGTGGGTGTGGGGTGGATTGTTCCATCCTGCTGAGCTTTGGGACAAGGGTGCCCGGTTGGAGTTGGAGTGCTGGCTTTCCACCCACAAACTCCCCTCCCTGTTAAGATGGCTACCTACCTGTTAGGTGAAGGTGAAAATGCAATTGCTGAGACATACTTGTGGATGTGGGGTGGTGTGGTCCATCCTGCTGAGCTTTGGGACAAGGGTGCCTGGTGGGAGTTGTAGTGCTGGCTTCCCACCCACAAACTCCCTTCCCTGTTAAGATAGCTACCTACCTGTTAGTTGAAGGTAAACAATACAATGGCTGATACATGCTTGTGGGTGTGGGGTAGAGTGCTCCATCCTGCTGAACTTTGGGACAAGGGTGCCTGGTGGGACTTGTAGTGCTAGCTTCACAACCACTATCTCTCCTCCCTGTTAAGATAGCTACCTAACTGTTAGGTGAAGGTGAACAATGCAATGGCTGGCACATGCTTCAGGCTGAGGAGGAGCGTTCTATCCTGCTGAGCTTTGGGATAAGGCTGCCTGGTGGGAGTTGTGGTGCTGGCTTCCCACCCACAAACCCCCCTCTATGTTAAGATGGCTACCTCCTTGTGAAGTGGAGCAAAGGAAGGGAATGGTTACACATGGCTCTTGGATGGGATAGTGTTCCATCCTGCTCAGGGGTGGGACAAGAGAGCAAAAGATGGCTACCTACCTGTAAGTTTTATGAGTGAAATACAATGGCTTCCACATGGTTGTGGTGTAGTGTAGTTCCTTTATCCCTGATACGCTCTGCTCTTTGGAATAATATACACTATAGTCTTGACATAGGACTGAGGTCAGTATGTCTCTATCGAGTAAATTAAACTTAATTACTTGTGTATGCCAGTTAACTCAGAGGTCAATAGAAACTTCTCGAATGAACAAGAAAGCATTCCTTTCTGACAACCTCATAAATATGACAACTTTGTTTCCCTTAGAGTCGGAACAAAATCTTTGGAGTCATGGAAACAATAGTTTCACTCAGTCAATCGTGCATGCTTCGTTTCTACAGAGTTGCATAGAAATAGAGAGACTGGCGTTTCAATAAAAGGGTTTATTTCTCTTGCAAGAGATATTAACTGCTACAATCGTAAGACAGAATGTGAAGTAAAATACGTACAGCGTTAGCAGTAAGATAAAATAATACTGCAATAGCATGGTCTGTAGCTATGACATATATAAAAATACATACATAAATAACACAGGCTAAAATACTCTACTGGTGCTTCTGAAAAAGTCCTACCCCAGTGTACCTAACCTAAGTGTAGTACGAGGGAAGAAGTAGGTGCTGTTTTAGCTATAGTTTAGTTTAGTTTAGTTGTGCCAAGAATTGCTAAAAGTTTCTCTAGGCTCTAATCAGCTCCATACCTTAGAATGAGAGAGGTTGGTATCTCTTTGCCGAGACTTGATCTCTAACACCCCACAAGGGGAGTCAGAAACACTGGATCTGGATTCTCGACGAGGAGGATGACAGCGTCTGGTCAGTGCGTCAGTTGGGAACTTGACTTCCTTCGGGACTTGCTGTGGCGAGCCGCGTCGTGCAAGTAGGTAGCCGAACCGCACCGTGCCTTGCCATAGCAAGTGAAGGTATATTTATACCTTGAAGGTGTTTAGGAATGCCAGTCTTGACGTACAAGTTGGGCATAAGAACGTCATGAATGAACCCCTAAGGAATACATATTCATGCATAATAAATGAGTTCTTGGAGAAATCAATATCCAGGCAAGGGGAAGTCCTAAAGGCTTAAGAGTCTTATTTTCCAAGAACTCGTAACGAAGAGGATCGGATGTAGTTGACCATGTCTGTATATGGTTAGCATGAGCAATGCCTAAAGAAGGGCTGGATTTCTATGCCTAAATAAGGACAGTGTGAATTGTACCTATATAAGCGCATAAATCAGGAAATGTATACGGAATCTAAATCGACACACAACACCCATTCACTTGCGTATGTACAACGTTACTAAATCCTAAACATGTTAAACATATCTAAAACATAGTTTCACATGATTTGCTAAAACATGTCTAAAAACATATTTTAAAAAATGCATTTAAAAGTGTTGCTGAACGCATTAAAGCGAAAAAGTTTGTGGAAGGATCCCCTGGTGTCTTTCACAGGGAGGGGAATAGAAAGTACAGAAAATCAGGCCGTGTGATTTTCAAAGAATGAATTCCAATTGTTAAATTAAAAACAAGTGGGTGGGGGACTCTAAGATGGACTATTCTCCCTGAATCTACAGATAATAAGTTGTGTCACTGTCTATCAAAACAAAATTATGCAACTAGGTATGGTAAGGTAATGTTTATTATGCATAGTTAATTAAAACCAGTGCAAACATTTTACAAAACAGATTAAATATCATAAAAGAAGTTGTATCTTTAAAACGTCATTAAAAAAGCAAACAGTAAAAGCCCAATACAAAGTTCCAGATGCATTCCTTTTGGGTAAGAACAGGTGTCAATAAGTTCAAATTGGCGTCTATATGTTTTACTGTGTAATGTTTTTTGGCAGTTTCTGCTCAATTAGCGCTAGGAACTTTACATACCTGCAGTTTAGTTTTGTGTTTGCAGGATTAAGACAAGCCAGTACTGCTTGCCTTTTAGTGCGAGTTCCTAACTGTTTAAGCTGGTCCTTTAAGAACAGCTGGCGTGCTGGCCTGAACTCTTGGCAGAGGCAGGTCATATGAAGTATGTCGCCCTTCTCTGTGTTGCAGAAGGTGCAGGCATCGTGGCCATTGTTCATGAGCCATGGTGGAAAATGCTCTCTAGTAGGCAAGACCCCTAGTCTGTATTTCAGAAACTTCAGTTTTATTGTCTTGGGATAACCCTGGCTGAAGTATGGTTGAGGTGTCAGGGATTTATATGTGTTTATGGTCATCCATGCATGGTTTCTTTTAGCAAATGACTCTTTATCCTCTAGTAGTGAAAGAGTTTTGACAGTTTTCCAA
The DNA here is from genome assembly GCF_964261635.1 of Lissotriton helveticus. Taxonomy (NCBI): domain Eukaryota; kingdom Metazoa; phylum Chordata; class Amphibia; order Caudata; family Salamandridae; genus Lissotriton; species Lissotriton helveticus. The sequence goes on along the minus strand of NC_136071.1, from coordinate 746,367,905 downwards.
ACCAGTTTTTTTAATGCTTTGTGTCCGAGTTGCATATCCCAGATCGCCGTTAGTTTGGTGGCCCCCAAGGCTGTCTTCAGGTAAGATCTTGCCTGAGATGCGTCCCTGCTTTGAATGTCTTGCCATAACAGCTCATTTAAAGTGTTAGTAGTAGCAGAACGAAGTTTATGGCAGCAAATGATGTAAGCTCCCTGTCTTGCAAGAGCTTGTTTTTGTAGTCCAAATTCCAGCCTGAGTTGGGCGGGCGATGTATAGGACGGGAGTGAAAACATTGTTCGGTAGGCTTTTGTCTGGATTAAATCCAGATTCTTGGCATCTCTCCCACGTAGAGCCTCACTGCCGTAGCAGATGGATGGTAGTAGCTTAGCCTGGATGATTTTCAGATAAGGAGTCTGTGAGGGGGCAGGATCAGGGAATGCAGTGGGTGGCGTGCCAGAGACAGGGGGAACAGTATCTAGTGAGACAGAGTCAGGAAAAAGTGCTCTAAGTGAAGGTTTTATTTTAAGATATGCTTTCCTTCGTTTGGTAGTCACTCTCAGTCTTGCAAATTCAGAGGGTTCCGTGAACCAGTCCCCTTGTTCGGTCGCCTCAGTCTGTGCAGGGATGATAGAAAGGGGGGTCAGCGGCACAGCGGACCACCAGTCCGCGGAAACAACAGCATCGACATCCCCAGGGCCCACCTCCCCGTCACAGAGTCAAAATTGGTCCTATTAGTTGGTTAGCTATGCTTTTTAATGTGGCGGCAATACAAGATGCTCTCCTTTTTACTTCCAGCTTTTGCTGTGAGAATGAACCGCCTTGGTCGAAGATGACTCCCAGATATTTATAGTCCGAGGCTGGCTCAATTTTTTGGCCGCCCAGAGTCCATATCTTCTGCGTTTTTTTGTGTATGTTTATTGACATGGTGCGAGTTTTGCTCAAGTTTATTTTTAGTTCGTTTTCCATGGCATAACTATGCATTTGAATTAATAGTTGATTGAGGCCGATGTAGGTATGGCTCAGTAGCACGACATCGTCTGCGTACAGAAGGTTGCTCAGGGATTTCCCTCCCAGCCTCGGGGAATGGGAATTGCAAGTGTTTAATATGCCTGGTAGATCCGCCATATACAAATTAAACAATATTGGGGCGAGCACACACCCTTGCTTAAGGCCTTTGCAACTAGGTTTTTTGAAATGTATTTTTACAATTTATTAGATTCCTCCCTTCAGGGTTACATTCTAAAATTCATAAAACACATCATATTATGATGTACATAATCAAATATTAAAAACAGTCAAAAAAAACAGTCAACGCGGCGTTTCGGTGTTGTTAAAATGGAGTCACCTTCATCAGGACATTGACATTCTTATACTTGCAATCTGGAAATTGGAAAACAATTTTTTAAAAACGTTTCTCTATTGTAGTGACACATTACATTATTTGCTTTTACATAAACATTAATACTAACAAATACCTTTCTCCCCACTCCATTCGCTTTTTTATATATAAACAAACTCGACATCTTTTGGAAATGAGATGTCTAAGTGATCTTTTTTTTTTTTTAATTATTGATTTAGTTGTTTTTTTATGGTTCACAGTCTAGATGTTACTTAAACCATATCAGTCAATACCTTAAGTGGAAGATTTCTTTAGGCGGACTCTGTAGTTCAATATTTAAGAAGTACCGCTCTGGTTTCGTCTTGTGATCTGACGTGCTTTATATATAAACAGAAAACACTGAATTTATTATGTGTGCTTTGATATCATCATTTAAAGTTTACTGTAATAAATGACTGTCTGGTATTTACCTCGATAACAGTATCGGTGCACACAATGGGCACGAAGTAGCCACCGTATTATATTTACAGGTTCTTCCTCTTTGGGATAACAGATTCCTTCTTCAATTTGGAATCTTTAAAAACAGTAAAGTAAGAGACAACATTGTAATATAGATCTTCGTGTCAATCCTCTCCTTCGAGTGGTTTATCTGTATATAGCCTACTCACCGGATCCAAATGCCATTTGTAGTTAGGCGATAATTATAGCTCTCTGGTGATATTTTGCTCCTTCACTCTTGTGCCTGTTGGTATAAATGATATGTAAATTGAGCTTTACTAAGTGTGCTAGTCCTGTTGCTCATATCGTTTATAATCTAAGTTTAATATCCCTCAATTCATATACCCCTTTATCGTGGGTATAATCGATCCATAAAGTAAGCTTACTGCGTACACAAAACACACATTCCTTTTAAAATTTTGAATTTATTATCTAAGTTTCGGAGATGGGAGTCCCTCAGTCTATATGCCCCTATTTTTTGCAATTCTAGCTAGATGTTGTTCTGATAATAGAGAGGTTAAGTCCAAAATCAAGCCTACTCTTGTATGGAGTATAAGTAGGACAGCGAAGACGGAGGTTCCCTCTCTATCTCGGGATTTTAAAAAAACAGCTCTCAGTTATCTCTAACCGAGGATTTGTGCCGCCACGATATAAATTCACATACCTGTCATGAAGAGTCCGGCCTCCCTGCTACAGCGTGCCAGTGTCCTCATGGATAATTTTTACACGGCACGGGTTGCGCTATTTATGCTGACTCTGCTGTAGATGACCCGGAAGTGCATTATGAGTAATTTCGATAATTTTGTCCGAGTAAAATTAATGTCCTTCAGACCATTTCTAGTTACTCAGTCTCCCATGATTTTATATTGTGGAACTATTGGTGTTTCGCATTCTACTGGTATTTCGCATTCTACCGTGCTTGATAGTATTAGCCTACTCCTACCGGTGTATAATCTGACCCGGAAGTGTATCCTTACGTTAACCTCGGACACAATATCCCAATTGTAATGGACCAAAAAGAACCAGTTCGTGCTTTCTAATTTATAATCACAGGATATTATTGGATATTCTCAGGGTATTCTAATCAAGACCAATAATTATTTTTAAAAATTACATACATCGCTAAATTTACCATGCCGAATGTGTATTACCTTCGTTTCGGCCATTTTGGGTTGGGAAATGCCACCAAGTCCTTGAGTGGTTTTGAATTAGTGGACTTTTTATGAACACCCTAAACATGTACACATCAGGTGCAAAACAGAATTTGATAGTGACGTCTACAATAGATTCTCATTAGTACGTCTCTACAATGTTGGCTCGGTGTATGCAGTATGTCTCATAATTATATCTGTACATCCTGTAACATGGAGAGACTGCTGTTAATTGGGCACGCGTACATTACAAATTAAAAGTTAATCTCATACAGTATGTTTTTTTTGCAATCAATATCGAATGTCCAATCATACTTGTATCTACTTAGGTTGCTAAAGCAATGCTTCATTCTAAGCTTATGCAGATGTATGAATGCTACATGAATGAATCATAAACACATATACATGATGAAATTGTTTGTAAATACAGAAGAAAAAGGGCCAAAACCATTTCATTTCTGATTACATAATCATTATGTTGTGGACAAGGTCATATATTGTCTCTGGAAGTCTTGTTCTCTATGAATAATTTTACTATAAGCAGATTACTTGTGCCCAAAAATGAAAAATACAAATTTGGAAAAAAAGAATTAATCATAGGAGAAAGTTCCAAAGTTAGTACCTTGTTTTGAGAAATGAAGGTCAAATTCAGAGTCTCTCATTACACTGTGTGCCAAAATCAAAAGTCAGTGTTAGGGCTTGGAGAAAACATGAAATCTTGTATGTCTGTAGACAAAAAGTCATCTACCACTGTAGGTGAAAGTTGGATTACCGCGTTTAGAAGACTAACCACACATAGATGTTAACTATCGCCTTCAGCATTGGTTGCATCAGCAATGTTCATATCGGATGTTACCTGTGCGCCTGTTGTTTCCTCTCGTACCTCAGCAGTAGCATTTTGCGTCTATGATATGTCAATGAATGCCGTCATCAGAATTGGTAACCGCTGGGGACAACACAGAGCATGGGCCATTACTGGGTCCAGCACAGTATCAATATTCGTAGGCATGACTGATGGGAGTGTTAGACAAATGTCTAGCATGCATTCTTCACCGCAAAGCAGGCAGCGTAGGAGAGGTAAGATGCAATCTTGCCAGATTGGTCTGAATGACCAATGTGGTATTTAATTCTCATAGACGAGGTAAACCCAGAATTTGAACGATATGCTCACAACACTTCATCTCCAATGGAGCTCTCTCTATGGTGCTTGGAGTGACACTGGTGATTTGGCTTGCCATATCGTAGCAGTAGGAGCAAAAATAGGATCCATGCAATGAGTCCAAAAGGTAGTGACACTCCACCAAACACAGAGTGCACGAAGTTTGGAATTATTCAGAGGACTGCTTGAAAAGGCGCTAACAGTCCTGCACACATGTTCTTAAAAACATCTACAATACCGCTCGCATCAGAAATGTTTAATATACGTCCCAGCACTTCTGAGAAATGTATAGGGCAGTTTGTGTTCAAAAGGGCATGTATCTCGGCAGAAATCCTTGTGACTTGTAGATCATAGGTTTCTTTGGCCGAGGTCAGTGGCACAGTTTTTTCCAAAAGAATGGCTTTCATTCTGCTTAGAGTATCAATTCGTATAGAAGAGATGTTCAGTGAAGGCTATAAAGGCGACTCCCTGGCTGTCTTGGTTTGTGGAAACAATACTTGCATACAGCAAGGATTAGGCTGTGTGTTTGTGTCCCTCCTGAGGCGGAAGCCGGGAGGTTTGCTGTTTTGTTATTTTGTGCCATTTTAACATTACCTGTTATTTTGCTTGATTGAGATGCTTTTAACTGTTGACACCTCTCCCCTCCTCCTCGCTGCCTGGGCCACTCTCAGCCGAGTATTGACGCTGAGTAGTTTGGTCCTGGGTAGGCGAACATTCACAGCAGCCATATTGAGTGTGTGCAAGCGCTCTGACGCACTCTAGCTGCACATAAAAGGGGCTTTCCCGAGCCCCGCGCTCGATTAGGATGTGCGTTTGTGTCCCTCCTGAGGCGGAAGCCAGGAGGTTTGCTGTTTCGTTATTTTGTGCCATTTTAAAATTACCTGTTATTTTGCTTGATTGAGAAGCTTTTAACTGTTGACACCTCTCCCCTACTCCTCGCTGCCTGGGCCACTCTCAGCCGAGTATTGACGCTGAGTAGTTTGGTCCCGGGTAGGCGAACATTCACAGCGGCCATATTGAGTGTGTGCAAGCGCTCTGATGCACTCTAGCTGCGCATAAAAGGGGCATTCCCGAGCCCCGCGCTCGATTAGGCTGTGTGTTTGTGTCCCTCCTGAGGCGGAAGCCAGGAGGTTTGCTGTTTCGTTATTTTGTGCCATTTTAAAATTACCTCTTATTTTGCTTGATTGAGAAGCTTTTAACTGTTGACACCTCTCCCCTCCTCCTCGCTGCCTGGGCCACTCTCAACTGAGTATTGACGCTGAGTAGTTTGGTCCCGGGTAGGCGAACATACACAGCGGCCATATTGAGTGTGTGCAAGCGCTCTGATGCGCTCTAGCTGCGCATAAAAGGGGACGGGTATGTCTCCGCGCAGCGGACGCGAACAGCGGACACGCGGACCTGCGCCGGAGTCGTGCCAGAGTCCTGCCCGTCTGCGCCCGTCAGCGCCAAGGAGGCGCTAGGGGCCAGGGAGGCTGACACTAAAATTACTCCTCTCGCAGAAAGCTTAATCTACTCCCTAAGCACTCTCAAAGCACTTAAGCCATCCTGGCAATCCTCTCATCATAATTACGTACCTGAGAGATTACGGGATGGTTGTGAGTGCCGGTACTTTAGGGATGCAAGAACCTCATCCCCACTCACTCCTTTAGGCGCCCCGACTGTGACTAGGGAACAATACCCCCCCCACCCTTCCTCCTAGGGAAACGGGCTTTCTTATCAATGCTCGCTCCCTAGTTAAAAACAATTTTGCTTTCAGAGATTTCATTTCGGAGAGGAAGCCTTCGTGGGCCTTTGTCACCGAAACCTGGGGTTCAGAATCAGCAGGACCAGACTTGGTTAATGCCATCTCCGATGGTTATGCCTTTGTGAGACTGGACAGAGAGGGACGCAGGGGTGGGGAATTGGCATTCTACACAAAAACTCATTAAATTGCCAAATTGAGTGTCTCCCATCCCCTCAGAACTCATTCCAGGCTTCACACTTTTCACTTAGCCCCTCCCCTACGGTGTCCTTTGTGGGCATCCCCATCTATAGACCCCCTGTCCCTAGGTCTGCTTTTACCGCAGAACTCCTTGAAATACTGGAACCATTTATTGATAAGCCCACCTTCACCATTCTTGGTGATTTTAATTTCCATTTGGAAAATTCCAACTCGGCCGATACCATTTCCTTGGTGGATTCACTGGCCTCCTGTGGTCTTCTTCAAAGAGTGAAAAGTTCTACCATTCCGCCGGCCATACTCTGGACGGGGTGTTCACCAACGATCCTAGACTGGAAGTAGGCCCCCCCTTCCTCTCTCTTGGTCAGACCATAAGGCAGTCCCTATCGAGTTCACATCGTGTCTACCCTATGTTCCCCTAAAGGAGAATAACAACTGGGCTTTAAAAGGGAACTATAGGGGCCTGAACAACGAGTCCCTTGGCCCTATTATCTCCAATTTTAAGTTCTCCCCCAAAGCTGATACTGATGTTGCTGCTTCTGAGCTTGTTAGTACCATCTCGAAGGCTGTTAACATCCTAGCCCCGGCTAAGCCCCACTACTGTGCCTGGAAACGCCCGTCGGGCCCTTGGTTCTCTAACTCTCTTAGACTGCTTAGGCAGGAGTGTAGGAGGCAAGAAAGGTTCTGGAGATCCCATCCTGACCCCGACGAGAGGATTAAACATAAAAACCTTATTAAAGGATACAAGGCCGCAGTCCGGGAGGAAAAACAGTCATATTTCACTAATCTGACATCCTCCCTCAGTTCTCCCAGTGAACTATTTAAAATTATAGACTCCTTATCTCTTGCCCAACACCCCGATCCCATTGTCGCATCTCAAGAACTCTGCGATCAGATCTCCACGTTTTTTCACACTAAAATCGTGGACATCTACACAGACCTAGAAGCCCTCAATCTTATTCAGGAGCCTGCCCCGTCACCAGTCCTACCCTCCTGGCAGGAGCCGACCCTGGCTCCTCGCGGAAATCTGTCCAAATTTCCTCTTCTTACCTCCGAAGTTCTTAATGAGCTTCTCGACAAACTTAAATCTGGATCCCCTCTGGACCCCTTCCCTCTAAAAATTCTGAAGAACTGCAGAGAGGTCTTGCTTCCCCCTCTTCTGGAAGTAATGAATCTGGCAATCTCCAATGGTGTTTTCCCTGCGCCTTGGAAGATGGACATTGTTAAGCCCCTTCTTAAAAAGGCCACCATGGACCCGGGGATTCTAAAAAACATCCGTCCTATATCCCTGCTCCCTGCTCCCGCAAAGATGCTCGAGGCCCACCTTAATCACCATCTCAGCGCCTTCTTGGACAAAGCTAGCCTGCTAGATTCCTCTCAGCATGGCTTTCGGAAGGCGCATAGCACAGAGTCAGCCCTTACAGTGGTGGTCAATAACATCCGCGCTAAGGTCGACAGTGGTCAGACCACCCTTCTGATCTTGCTCGACCTTACAGCCGCCTTTGACACTCTGTCTCCCACCATCCTGGCTACCCGTCTTGGTGAGATGGGAGTGGATGGGTCGGCTCTGAGCTTCCTGACATCTTTCCTCAACCAGCGTGAACAAAGGGTCAAACTGGGCGACTTCCTCTCTTCCGCCAAGCCTCTGCAGTGTGGGGTCCCTCAGGGCTCATCTTTGAGCCCTACACTCTTCAACATATATGTGGCCCCACTTGCCAGACTTGTAAGATCCTTCGGTTTGGAAGTATTGTCGTACGCTGACGACACCCAGATTATGGTCTCCCTCTCTCAATCTGTGGAGATCACGGCCTCAAACTTCAGGAACTGCATGGTAGCAGTGGCAGGCTGGATGACCTCAAACTTTCTCAAATTAAATGGGGAAAAGACCGAGGTCCTTATCTTTGGAGGTAAACAAGATGTCTGGTCGGCTGGCTGGTGGCCTCCTGCCCTTGCATTGTGTCCCAAGCCCTCTCTAGTCGCCCATAATCTGGGTGTCATTCTCGACACCACACTTACCTTTGACAAGCAAGTAAACAGAACTGTCTCCACCTGTTGTGGCGTCTTAAGGATCCTGAGAAAACGTACTCACTATCTTTGCCCGTACGCTCGGAAACAAGTCTCGGTGGCCCTTATCTCTCCTTGCCTGGACTATTGTAACGCCCTCTATTTAGGTATGAGTAAAAAGCTGGTCCATCGTTTACAAGTAGTCCAGAAGGCAGCAGCAAGGTTTGTTGTTGATGCACCCAGACGTTCCTTAGGATCCTTGATTAGAAAAAACCTTCACTGGCTTCCTGTGCAGGCCAGGATAAATTTCAAGGTACTAGTTCTTACCTACCATGCTCTCCACGGATCTGGTGCAGAAGACATTAGGTCCCTTGTGTCCTTTTACACCCCTGGCAGGGCCCTGCGCTCTGCCAATAAAAACCTTCTGGCTGTCCCCCGAACCATCAAGGCAAAATGGGGAGGGAAGGCCTTTTTCTCCCTTGCCCCGAAACTGTGGAACATGCTTCCAGCTGAACTTAAGGGCCAGACGTCCCTTGCCATTTCCCGCAAAGGTCTAAAAACTGGGCTTTTCGCAGAAGCCTACCTGTAACTCATCATCAGCTCTCACCCTTCACTCAGCTCTTTCCATCTGATGCGCCTTGATGCCCCCGGGCAAAGTTGCGCAATACAAATCCATAATTCATTCATTCATTCATTCATTCATTCAAGTGACCCTGGATGAAACAGTCACTAGATATGGGATACCTGGCAACATGCCACAGCAGCTGTGATCGGTAAACATTAGGTAACTTCCATTTTAAAGTTGTCCAAAAAATGGATTAATCACTGCAGCTGCTGAGCATTGCAGGTGAGAGGATACGTTTTTAGTGGAACCATCGCAGGCCCCGTGTAAAATAATACCCTGACAAAGGGGAGAACCGCTTAGTGCGTGTTCACAGTTAGTACTGCTAAGAAACACTTCACGCCCCCCACTTCAACATCTGTGTGTGTGTGGTAAATCCCAGGATGGCTTGATGTATTCTTTACCTAACCTTTCATATTTGCCTGCTGGTATGTGTTTTAGGCAATACTGAAAATGGAAAATTGTAACAGGCAGAGTTATTTTACCATGTATGATCCACTCAGTAGCTGTTTTTTCTGCCACCATGAATGGTCATTTTTCCAGTTTTTAAATGCTCAGCACCGTACAGTCTGCTCCCCTTTGTGCCAGTTTGATCTGTTCATCAGTGAGATTGAATTCTGAAAACAGTGATGTAGTGTTTATTAAACGCCAAGGTACATAGCCTGCATACAAGTTTTGTAGCATCCAGCCTAATAGTATGATAGAATGTAATTGAGACTGACCATGTTGCAACATGACCAAGTCTTGTTCCATGATGTCTATGGCGGAAGACACAATACTGTCCAATGAATATATCCTGGACGACAGAGTAGTTAACCCATTATCTACTACAGAGAGAGATTTCTCTAAATTAATACAATCAATTTGTATTCGTTCTGCAGTCTCTGCTTGGGTAATCATCCATATTTTGTTATATGTAGCATTTATACTGGCATACATAAAACATTTTTGAAGTGGTTTTCTTCATCCTAGCAAGAATTCCCAAAGGTCTGCACCATCTTTAAGTAATGATAAGTGTTGTCTTACATCCTCAAGTGTAGATTTCTGTAGCCAATCAAGGCAGAGTTTCCCTACACTGTATGTTGTTACTACCCCAGGATGCTGTCGTTGAACATATCTTGGGTTCGGCCTATTGATAGTGAAACCCTGTGTTTTATTCAGGAATCGATCTTGACAGTTGTTTGTGTCTGTGGACCAGAGTAACCATTTTTTACATTCTGGATCTGATCTGGATCTGATCTTTTATTATGCAAAATATTATGTACGTCATTCTCCCCCCTGTAGTGCTATTACTTGCAGGTATAGGTATGGTCAGTGAGTTCATGTCTTTAATCTTGGCTAACCTAAGGCAAGACGTTTGTTGGACAGTATCATTCAAAAACATAATATGCTCAGGGATGATACAGGCTCTAAACAAAGCTTCTACCCCCTGCACTTGCCAATTTTGTATACCCCAGACAGATTTTTTCTCAATGTTGTCTTTCTAAAAGTCAAAACCCTGTCTAGACAGTTGGGCAATAAAGGCTGCAGAATAGATCTGTTTTGTATTGGTCAACATATTTTTCATTCCTGTCTTGTTCCCATTTTTAAAATAAATTGATTCAGCATTTAATAAATTGAACCCTGAAAAATATGGAAAAATATATTGCAAACGTTTTTGAGCTACCCTTTGGAGGCGTAGGACAATGTTCCCGTTGGTTATACATATATACATTTCTAGGTATTGCAGATTTGTGCAAGAAATGATGACCATAATGTTTATAACAATACATGTGTTCATAGTCTGATGAACCCTCTAAATATTCATGATTTGTGAATACTGCAGACATCTCTAGATCAGACATCATGTTATTAACAGTCTGGAAGTCCCAATCATCAGAAAAGGTACTAGTGGTAATAAAGTCACTTAATGAAATCTTGAATAAGTGTAGAACCTTCAAACGCTCCGATGGGCCAAAAATGTCATATTCAGTTCTGTCCCAAACTATACTATCTTGTATAGGAACGGCTGTGATGTTCACTGCTGACAAGTCTCTTTGTTCACGGTGGGATGATTTGTGTGGCTGTAGAAGTAAGTTCACTTTTTTACTTGCTGTGTCCAGTTGAATAATTCTTCAGTTTATCAGAATACCCAGAGTTATTACCAGAGCTAACCAAAGTAGAAAGAAGAATATTCCCAAAACAATCCATAGTTCATTCCATGGTGAAACCAGATAAGTCTTTTCCAGGTGATGAAAAAAGTCTGTTGCTTGTTCTTTGAAATTTCTTTTTGCTGGCGTCGTTTCAGGTTCGCTGGGATCATCAGAAAACGTATGAAAGTTAATTAAATAGCCAGAGGCAGTTCTGTCAATGGTTGGGATTGCATCCGGATTTGTTGAAATCGCTGGAACCACTTGATCACTTGTTACTTCGTTGTAGACAGGTGTATCTGGACGAACTGTTATTTGGGTCTCAAGCGGAACGAGTTCCATAGCTTTGTTGCTTAGTCCTTCTTTTCTCACTGTAGAATCTTCAAAGGTGATGAGTCTCTCAGTTTGAACCTCTTGGATGGTAGCAAGAGGAGTGTGTCTGCTACATTGGTGGAGTCCACTTGGCCTACTGCTTAGTATCAGCCACATAGTGTGGTTTGATCAGGTCGATAGACACAAATCTACCAGCAAGGGGCAGCAGTAGTACTGTTCTTGATCCGTGGATCACTAGGACAGGTACTGGTTGTCTGTACGAACGTACTATTAAACAACAAAAGAGTGACTTACGGCGCAAAACAATGTATAATGTAAAATCACTCAAACTTGCGACCAAAACTAAAGGGGGAGGAAAGGGTGTGTGATTGGTGAAAACACCTTTGTTTGTTAAAAGAACCCTCACTCACCAACCTAGTTGGTGATATGCTTCATCATCGGGTTCCCACCAGGGAGACCGAATGTCTCCCCGGTGTGCTACAACACCTAACTTACAGCGGAGCGGGTTTTTTGTGGTTGTGAAATAGTGCCCAAAAATGTGAATAGTGATTTTAAAAGATGGCGAGCTGTTCACAAAACTAATTTTAATAAAGGGCCAGCCAGTGATCATTAAAAACAGATGAGTCGGACACTTATTGGTTGTAAAATTGAACCAAATGTATCCTAATTAAAAATGTGAAAAGGTCGACATGTTTCTGCTTTTGAATGCTCGTTCAGCAAAGCTTTCATTAGGACCAAAAAAGCCCCCGGCGGTATACGCATGCTAAGGCGTACCCTGACCTGGGGGATGTGTGTATGTAATCGGTAAAACTCACAGTTCTGCCCGTGTGGGCTCTCCCGGTATTTCCAAGGGCCCCGAATCTGGAAAAGAAAAATTACATAGACATCAAAATATCTATACATTCATGTTATTTTCTCATCCAAAACGTTCCAAGGTGTATAGCCATCCAAACAAGAACGCCCAAATTCCTTCTTGTCCGCGATCTTTTCTCTGACTAGATCACCAAGCTCTGGGAGTAATCACAAAAGAAATTGCAAATGCTGAAAAGGAAATGGGTTTAACAGTATCGGTAAATGAAGAAGCAGCCCATTCCGATGAGGGGGTTACACACAAGACCTTAGACTCTCAGCTTGAACCTCAGTTGGACCATAGCCATGCCTCACCGCTGGCAGCTGCCCAAATTGATGGCAGCCAGGGACCTCCCAAAACCCAGGAGGACACAGAGTCCGTGTTAATTCATCCGGGTAAGGGCAGGCAAACAAAGAAGTGCAACAGGAAGACCAAGCACATCAATAGCATATCGGAGGATCTGGATCTAGAACTGGAGAATGATCTGGTCAACAGGTTAAGCTCTAAAATTGAAGGGCTTATTAATTTGCACCTAGAACCGGTACTGACTAGCATCGCTAAAGATATCATCGATGTTCTTAAAAAGTGCGTGGCAGGACTGTTAAAAAAATGTGCTGCTCTGGACAGTTTTGTCCAAGAGTTTCGTGGGCAGCTGGACAAAACTCCAGGACCTCAGACCTCGCACCAAGGGAACTCGGTGCAAAGTGATACTTCGATTATACATCCCTATATAGTACACGTACCTGTTGTTAATACTGCCCGAGTTGGGTTGGTCCCAGAGGGGAGTGTGAGGTCTCCTGTTATTGAGAGCAGAAATGTAGTAAAGCAACATAGGTTTACCCTGGTTGGCCAACAGTGTCGTGGCAAGGATCTTGACGTGATGCCATGTCAATTCAACCTACATCTCCCACCACAAGCTGCCCCCTTAGTGGTTGTTTTAACAGGGGTTCCCCCACTTGAGAAAAATGGGTCAGAAAGCAACCATGAGCTCATGGAAAGAACTAAAACATGGTGCAATAATTTTTCCAGTGGGGACACTGATATAGCGGCTAGTATAAACATGGTGAGAAGAGTACGTTGGGTGGGCCGACAAAGAAAATGAAGGTGACTGTGTAGTAATCAATTTTATAACCCTAAATATGGCAGACCGCCTCTTATGGGACGGTTCTGAGCTGTCAAACCCAGGCTTCAGGCCCCTCCCCCTTGGGTATTTTTATCCACCCCCTCAAAATAGAGTATGGGTTCCAGCTGCCCCTATGGCGAAAGCACATGCACCACACACTAATGTAAATAGTTGCTCACAGCCAGCGCGAGAAGGGGGGAATCCACTGAGGGCCACAAACACAAATACTGAGACTCAAAACATTATGGGGTGCACATTAGGAAACCGTTTCTCCCACCTCTCAGGTTTGGAGGAGAACGATTGACTAACTAACGCCCAGGTACAGGCACCCATAGTGAGGTTACCAGCTCTATCCTGTAGAATCTTGAGCTGGAATATAGCTGGTCTAAGGGCCAAAAAGGGTGCTGAAATTTGGGAGAGGTTTTTAAAGACATTTGATATAATATCCCTCCAAGAGACTTGGGATCCTTTAAACTGTTTTTCCCTGGATGGGTATTGTCAGTTCAGTATACCAGCAAGAAGGAGTACTGCTGGGAGAGCGAAGGGAGGGCTGATTAGTTTGTTCTCCATAGAGTTAAAGGGCTCGCTCTTGCAACTTGACACAGGTTGTCTGAATTGCTTAGCAGTGGAACTTTCAGTCTCTGACACTAGGAAAGTTCTTTTTATAAATTTGTATAATTCCATGGAAACTGGTAATAGCCTAGTCATGTTAGAAAAATTTCTTTTAACCTATAGTCTGAAGTCAAATTGCTTTGAGATCCTATTGATGGGAGATTTCAATATCCACCCCTGTGAAAACCTCTGCATTAATAATGCGCATGAGGGTCCACCATTCTCCATAGCGTCCCACTTTGAACATACCAAGCAGTGGGAGGATTTAGAACTTTTTCTAGCAAATTGGAACCTCTATGAGTCAGTATGTGGGGAGGTCGAAAACAGGATCCCGACGTTCAAAGGGAAAGATAAAGGTACAATCATTGACTATATATTTTTAACATCATTCATGTTATCCCATGTTTTAAGACATTTACTGAAGTTTCTACCTATAGTGACCATAATCCGGTGATAATTGAATTGTTACCAGGCGATCCATTATCCTTTAGGCCCACATCACAAAAGGCTGTGAGGGAGGTGGCTCTAAAGGATCAGGGGAGAAGACTAAAATGGGCATAAGTAGTCCCAGAGACCCTCTTATCTGAAATACTATCTAAAGTAGAGGTGGAGGTAAATACTTGTCTGGATGCTGAGTCACAAGGCCCTGACACTATTAACACATTTAATAATATCTGCGCACAAATAAATCAAAGGTTATTTGTAAAAGGGAAACAGAAACAGCAGACCGGTAAAAGATGGTTTGATAAAAAGTGTTCAAAATCACATGCTGCCCTTCTCAAGGCTCTAAAGATCACCCCCAGAGACAGGGGACGTATAGCAAACCGGAGACTTGCATACAAACAAGCTTTAACTGCAAGAAAACGGGAGCTGCGGGATGAAGCCTGGACAAAACTTTTGACACCTGAAACTTTAAAAGATAGTGGGAAATTTTGGGCAACTGTTAATCAGCCATTGTTTACAAATGATGACAATTCCCCTCTTGACTGTAACATTATGGATGATGTCTGGATAGCCCACTTTGAAAACATATATAGACTTCCTGCCCATGGACAAAAATCTGAATTTAATTTGCCTGAAAACATCTCGTCACGGTTGGTTTTTAGTGTTTGTGAAGTAGAAAGGGCAATAGGGGAGATGTCAAAGAATAAGGCTCCCGGGCCTGATGGGGTCCCAGCTGACCTGTTCAGAGCTGCCCCAAATTTTTGGTCTAAAATTTTAACCAATGTTTTTAATTCGGCAGCGCCAAATAGTCTGCCAGCTTGGTGGGTCACATCGATTATTATTCTGATTTTTAAAAAGGGTGCTAGGCAGGACCCCTCCTGTTATAGACCCATTTCCCTGATCGATTCTTCGGTTAAAGTGTTGGGTCGTGTGGTCCTGCACAGACTTAGTGAGTGGCTGGAAGATAGAGGGGTGCTGTCAAATGCACAATATGGTTTTAGATCTAAACGGAGCACCATTGATCAGTGTTTAAACCTCTGTCTTTTAGTAAATAAGTATACAGTAGCTAAGGAGGGGTCCATATGCATGGGTTTTATGGACCTCTCCTCTGCTTTCGATCTCGTTAACAGGTCGAAGCTTTGGCACATACTTTTAAATATGGGAATTGATCCACCCTTAGTAAATTTTTTTGCAGATTTGCACTCGGGCCTTACCGCCATAATTAGAGTTAACAATGAGGGGCGATGCACTAGACACTTTAAGTCAGAAAGGGGGGTTAGACAGGGGTGCATTCTTGCACCCCTGCTGTTTACACTATATATAAACGCCCTAGAGTTACAACTGGGGTAGGTTTCCCCGGATATCCCACGTATAGGGGAACTGGTTATACCAGTTCTCCTTTATGTGGACGATGCCGTCCTTCTGGCTCGTACTGGGGTAGGCCTGCAAAGGCTGTTAGATGCATTTGGAAGCTTTATTGAGAATCTTGATTTAAAAATAAATGCAAAAAAATCCCAGGTCATGATTGCAGGGAATGTGAATCGCAAAACTAAAATCAAAACCTTCTTCTGCAGTGGGGAAGTGGTCTCCAGAGAGCCTACATTTCCCTACCTGGGTGTCGTCTTCGACGAAAAGAGTATTTGGCACCCACACATTAACACCCATAGCATGACATTTGCTAGGACTGCCTCAGCATTAATGGGATTCTCGAAAAAGCTCGGGCCAGACCAGTTGAAGCACTTTTAAAGGTCTACAAAGCAAAGTGTTTGGCGGTTGCCACGTATGGCTCTCAGATCTGGGGTTATACACCACACGAAAAAATGCAGATAATAGAAAATAAATTATTGAGAGGAGTTTTAACCGTACCACAGTGTACCCCCACTTTTACAATTCATACTGAACTAGGGGTTGGATTTGTTACTGATCAAATTAAAATAGCACCTTTGATATATTGGCTAAAAACTTGGTTAAACACAGAAATTTCCCTTAATCATATTATTCTGAAAAATTGTATAGCACTGGATAATGCAAATAAAATCCCATGGCTGTCCTACATAAAATCTGGTTTCCAAAAAATAGGGCGTTCAATCCTTTTTTCCTCACCTGAAACCATAACAAAAAAGGACATCGCTCTGACAAAAAATTCCCTGTTGAATATATTATCATTAGAGCGAGATTGGAGATGGAAATGGTGAAACCGTTAGTAAGAGCCAACTATGCCCTAGTCAGTTGTCCAGGACCTGAACCGTATCTGATTATAGTAATTAACCCATACCATCGGCATCTCTTAATCAGATTTTTCTGTTCAATCAGATACATTTTTCTTTGGGCTTTTTTCAAACTTGGTGTTCTCCTGAACGGGCTGATCCCTGTAAATGTGACAATTTTTCAGTACAGGATACTTTACACTTTTTTATGTTCTGTGACCGTTACCAGGAGTGTAGGAAGAAGTACTTGCTTCCCATCCTGAGGGAGGCGGGATTTACACAAGTGAGGCCAGCTTTGCTGCATTTACAACAACTAGATTCCCCACGTGTAATGTTTCATGTCGCCTGTTTCTTGGTTGCTGCTATCCGTATCAGGAACAAGAGTACCACGCCTTTATTGACCCCACTTAGTTTAGAATAACATTTCTTCTTTTTATAATATAGTTTTAATGTACAGTAAAATTTTAATACAGTTTTAAAATGTTTTTTTTACTCCTATGTACACGACAAAAGAAACTAAAACAAGTATAAAATGTATAGGATGAATTTTTTAAATCTAAAAATGTGTAAATTAAATGTTTTGCTATTGTAATAATTGTACCATGACCTTTCATGATATTAAGTTATCGGATAAAGTAAATTTGACTGACTGAAGTTTTGGTTTGTTTTTCTGAACGTGTTGATCGTCTTTGGACTTCACATGTTCTTCCTTGTGGTCTGACCATCCTCTTCTTTCGGATGTCTGCGACGATATCTAAAAGGTAAGAGAGGAACTTGTATCAGTATCTTGATACCTGTCAGGTTTTTTCAAATTATCCCTATTCCTGAGGTTATACCTCCTTTCAGAGGGCTCATTTTGAGGAGACCTACCTTAGGAATGAGAACGCTTCTCTTTGGAAGGTTGTTTGCTATTCTCCCACTTCTTTTTTAGAAGATGTAGGAGTGTTTTCAGTAAAGACCTTTTCAAGACTTTCAGACAGTTATGGTTTAACTGATTTCCCACCCAAACTGTCTCTAGCCTAATTCTTCAGAGGATTTTTTAATTATTCTGGCTAGTTCTTGTGGTTGTTTTGTTACATCAAATTCCCTTAGTTTTTGGCAGATTGCCACTGATGCTGCTTCTCCTTAAATATTAGATTTCAGTAATTTCATACCTAAATTTGAGCAGACTCTGCCCCGTATTCATTTTGAATTTGTTTCAGGACGTCAGGTATTACCGCCATAGATGGAATACCATGTGTTTTAGTGTAGATTGCAGTGAAGACTGTGCCCCAAGTTATGCTGCCTTCCAGATATGTTCCTATCCCCATTGGTAAAAAGTTAGTTAGAATTCTATGTTTGTCATAGGGACTGATATTGGGAAATACTGCTTCGATTTGAGTAATTTTCTGAGCTACCCAGAATGTAATTTGTTCACTTTTTGCAGGTAACTTACCCATGACTGCGTGTAAAGTCTGTGGTGTAATTTGTAGTGTATTCCTCTGGTGAGAGGTTTGTTGTGGAATAACTATTGGAAGTTGGACGGTGAGAGTCCGCATGACATATTGGACCATTTGTTTGTAGATTTTGATTAACTCTTTGATTTGAGCAAGTAATTCTACGTCTGTCATGTCTTCGATTTAAGGATGAGGTGTGTAACCTGCTAAAACCGCCCATGTTGCTCCTGGTCTACCTAGTGGACCGAGCCTGGTAATGTGATTTAAATGTTTTAGGGTGTCTTTAAACCAGAGATTATGCTCTTGCCATGTGAGTGGAATTTCAACATCCTCAAAAGGAATATATTCCTCTGGTGGATCATCTTCTTTGTAGAAGTGAAACAAATGTGATATTGGATTTAATTCAGGGAATACTATCCATGAGTAGAATTCCTCTGTCTGGTGAGATTCATGTGCCTCTATCACAAAAACTGCTCTACCACCTCTTGGTGTTTGGTCATGTTTTATAAGTTTTAGAGTGATAGCTCTCCTTAAATTTGGAGGAATGATTATTGCATTCTCATTGGTTTTAGTAAAACCTTATAAGTTAAAAGCTGGTACGGCGTTGTCGCCAGCAGCTCCACCGGTTTCGGTGTTGTTGCCATTTTCGGTCATTGTTTAATGAAAAATGCAGAGCAAGTTTCAAGGGAACAAAGATAATGTCCACAATATTTTGGAACACTGTATCCTTCAACATTGAACAAACCAAACAGCTAATACACAGGATTTTTCGTCTTACTGAGCTATGGCGGATATTATCCCTACCCACTCCAGACATCATATGGAGTATTATGAGTAGAGGGTCTCTGAGAAAAGCACGACTGAGTTACAACCGCACAAACATGACAACTTTGTTTACCTTAGAGTTGGAACAATATCTTCAGAGTCGTGGAAACAATAGATTACAGTTTCACTCAGTCAATCGTGCATGCTTCGTTTCTACAGAGTTGCACAAAAATAGAGAGATGGGCGTTTCAATAAAAGGGTTTATTGAACAGTCTTATTTCTCATTCAAGAGATATGAGCTGCTACATTCGTAAGACAGAATGCGAAGTAAAATACGTACATCGTTAGCAGTAAGATAAAATAATACTGCAATAGCATCGTCTGTAGCTATGACATATATAAAAATACATACATAAATAACACAGGCTAAAATACTCAAATGGTTCTTCTGAAATAGTCCTACCCCAGTGTACCTAACCTAAGTGTAGTATGAGGGAAGAAGTAGGTGCTGTTTTAGCTATAGTTTAGTTTAGTTTAGTTGTGCCAAAAATTGCAAAAGTTTCGCTAGGTTCTAATCAGCTCCATACCTTAGAATGAGAGAGGTTGGTATCTCTTTCCCGGGACTCAATCTCTAACACCCCGCAAGGGGAGTCAGAAGCACTGGAGCTGGATTCTCGGCGAGGAGGATGACAGCGTCTGGTCAGTGCGTCAGTTGGGAACTTAACTTCCTTCGGGACTTGCTGTGGTAAGCCGCGTCGTGCAAGTAGGTAGCCAAACCGCACCGTGCCTTGCCATAGTAAGTGAAGGTATATCTATACCTTGAAGGTGTTTAGGAATGGCAGTATTGATGTACAAGTCGGGCATAAGAACGTCATGAATGAACCCCTACGGAATAGATGTTTATGCATATTAAATGAGTTCTTGGAGAAATCAACCCAGGCAAAAAAGGCTTAAGAGTCTGGTTTTCCAAGAACTCTTTGTGACGAAGAGGATCGGATGTAGTTGATCATGCCTGTATTTGGTTAGCATGAGCAATGCCTAAATAAGGGCTGGATTTCTAGGCCTAAATAAGGGCAATGTGAATCGTACCTATATAAGGGCATGGATTGGGAAATGTATACGGAATCTAAATCAACCCACAACAGTGGGTGTGGGGTGGGGTGGAGTGCTCCATCTGGCTCAGCTTTGAGACAGGGGGGACTGGTGGCAGTTGTAGTGCTGGCTGCCTGTATACATGACCCCATGTGAATGTTGCTCTCTTTCTTTGTGGTGAATCAGAGTGAGTACATGTTGGATCTGTGAGACATGTGTTAGGGAGAGTGTGGTGCACATGACTGCATTTGGGCCTAGGAGGTGTTACTTTGTAGTTGGGCAAGACAGTACATAGCATTGTGATGGTAGACACTTGTTGGTACTTACCAGCCTCCACTCCCCTGGCTATTCCTGTGAGACTGTTTGGATGCTGTATGCCACGTGCCTTCCCCTCCCATGCAGTGAATGTTCGTAGTGGATTTGGAGGTTCACCACCAGTCCTCTTAGCCAGCTCACAGTTCTTGTTCTTTTCTTTCACCTTGCTCTTGAGGTCCTTCCATCTCTTTCTTGATGCACGGGACGGTCCCTACCGCATTGACCTTGCTGACTAGCCTTGTCCACATTGCGTTCTGGTGGCTAGTGGTGTCTGTTGGACCAGGCTACCAAACAAATGTGGTTCTACTCTGATTACCTCTTCTACAATGACTGACAACTCATTGTCAGTGAATTTGAGCATATTCTTATTGATATGGTGTGTGATGTGCGATGTGCAAATGGGTTAAAAGTGCAGATGTGAAAGTGGTGGGGGTGATGTGTGTGGCGTGTGTGTGTTGGTGTGATGTGTGTAGATTTACCTCTCCTTTGTGCTGTGGGGTTGGTTCCTTCAGTGGTGGAGTATGGCCACAGATACAGGTCAGGGAAGGGGCTGATTTTTATACTCAGCTATGTGAGTGTGTCAAAATGGAGTCTTTCTGGCAGGTGTGTTGTGTGGGTTGATCCTGGGATTTGTGTTCTTTTACTTGCCATGGAATATGTGATTGGGGTGTGTTAGGTATTTTTTTAGGCTCAGCTATGTTAATGGGTAAACTTGGTAGCCTTGTTGTGTGTTTTTTAGCGTCCGTGGATCGTTCTGCTGTCACCTTAATGGTATCTGTTAGATCTGGGGGTATCTAAGTTGGCAGAGGTAGGTACCAATGTCCAAAAAGGGACCCTTGCTTATAATCAGGGTAAGGGGGATACACTCTTTGGGTAATCCCTGCTCACCCCCTTGGTAGCTTGGCACGAGCAGACAGGCTTATCAAAGGCAATGTGTAAAGTATTTGTGCCAACACTCACTGTAACACACTGAAAACACCACAAATGGACTCCATATCAGTTTAGAAAAATAAAGTATCTTTATCTAAACTACACAAGACCAAAACGAAAAAAAATCCAACATACACTGTTCCAAAATAAGTCTTTAAAAAGAGTTCAGAGGTTTGCACCATATAATCCACAGTTGCGTCACTTTTAGCCCACAGTACTTGTAGATGTGACAAAAGTTGCAAGGGACAGCTGCAGAAAACAAGCGATGAGTCACTCCTGAGACCATGGGGAGGCGATGCGACAAACCCGCTGCGCGCAGCACGTGGGTTGCGTCAAATCTGGTCTGTATGGGGAGCGATGCCATACCTTGTATGGATTCCGGTTTGCAGGTCCTCCGGTAGGAAGCGTCTCACACAGGCATGATGCGATGATCTTCTGGGTGGTGACGATCTTTGGTGCAGTGGCGATGCGCGGCACAGTGTTGATCCTCTTCTGTCACGGTCCCTTGATGCACTGGCGCTGGACTCTGCCACGATCTTCGCAGCGATGGGATGCGGTCTGCAGGCAAGTGGTGCGACGGGTCTCACAGCGACAACAGGCTCTGCGACAATATTCGCAGCAACGGGAATCTTCTCTCTCCGGGGCGACGCACTCCACAAGTGAACGAAGCGTCGGTTCTTGCAGCGGCAAAAGGCGCTGCGATGATCTTGCGGGTGACGAGAATCTTCTCCGCAAGCAAGCGATGCGTAGCAATTGCAGATCTTCTCCTCTTCTTCTTTTCCAGCCCCCCAAACAGCAGGAAACAACCTCCAGAGGCCCCACAACTGGATCAAGCACTCTAGGCAGGTCAGAACTCACACAGCAGCGTTCCGGGGGGGAAGCTGAGGGTGTAGTCCTTTTGTTCCTGGAACGTCTTAACAGGAGGCCAGCTCTCCTCCGGCCCTTGGAGATCCTTTCAAGCAGGGGACACAGTAACAGCAAAGTCCTTCCCCTCTCCTTGGCAGAATAGAAACTGCAGGTCAGCCTACACAGCAGGTCAGTCCTTCCTCTTCAGTCTTCCAGCTTTTCTCCTTGGCAGAGGTTCCTTCTTGATTTCAGGATGATCTAAAGTTCAGGGGCTTGGGGTCCTGTAGTTATACCCCAAAAAAGTATTTGATCCCTTTGTGCGGGAGGGTTCTGAGCCCAGTCCTAACCAGTTCTGGGTGTCTCCTGCCAGTGGACACCTTCTTACTTTGAGAGAAAGGGGCAGGGTCATCAGCCGTCAGCAGGAGGTAGAGCCAGCATTGTGGAAGGCAGGCACAGCCCTATTCAAGCCCAAGTGCTATCCCCTCCCACCACTCAAGATGCAGATGGAGCTATTCAGCCTAGTGCTGAGTCACCCAGCCTCATGGAGCCACCCCAGCCCCTGTCACTCACAAACCAGACAGTCAATGCACAAACAGGCAGAGGCACGCAGAAAGGTTAGACAAGAAAACAGCCACTTTCTAAAAGTACTGCTTTCAAACACAGGATTTAAAAAACATCCTTCCTAAAAGATGAATTATTAAATTCTGAGTTCAGGGATACCAGACTTAAATTTTCTATATTGCTCCTATGGGAAGATATGCAGGTAAACATTATACACAGCATTCCCCATTCTAGCCTGTGGGCAAGATAGCCTTTCAATAGTGAAAAACAAAATTGGCAGTATTTCACTATCAGAGCATGTCACCCACACTAGTACATGCTCCACCTTTCACATACACTGCACCCTGCCCAGGGGGGTGCCTTGGGCCTTCCAGAGGGGTGTCCAACGTGTACAGAAAGGGAAGGGTTGGGTCTGGACAGTGGAGACACTGGCCAACTCAGCATGGCAGCTAGCAACTGCACCCAGGCACTGTGGTGGCAGGCCCGAGGAACCATTTTTTGGCTACTCATGCGGGTGGCACAATCAGTGCTGCAGGCCCACTAGAAGCATTTGAATCACCAGCCCTGGCACACTCTGTCAGGTCCAGCATTGCAGGATCCAGTCCCAGCAGAAAAAGGTGCACCTCCTGATATTACCAACACCCAGATATATGGATATGTACAGGGTGTTCAAATGATCAGGCGAGGGAAAAGGAGAGGGAAGGAACAGCAGTGGAATGGAACCTGTAACAACGTAACATACAGATATAAACAATGTCTTATAATGTCTACTCTCATTAATGTCTCACTAGAGGATTTATATACCTGAACATAAATACTGCTGTTGGTACAATCCTTGGGAATCATCAAACGTCATGCAGACCAAACATCAGACCTGTAAAAAAAAAAACTCGCAGACGTTAGCTATTGCAAGTTCATCCCAACTCTCAATCCAATATGTGCCAACACAGTCCTCATATGTACCCAGTGGTTACCATAAACTCAGATATGAGACATTTGAAATAACTGCAGCGTAAGTAATCAACTCCCACGTTATACTGACAATAGCAATCCGATGCCAGTTGGTAATGTAGGTAGAGCCCCCCCCAAGGAGTAACAGTCACAGCACAGTAAATGCTGACACAGTCCTACAGGGTTGCCTCACCTCCGTAAACTGATGCAAATGTTTATGCTAGAATCAGGTTGATCGAGTATGCTAAATAGTTCCTTAGCGCTAATTCAGCAGTGACTTCCCGCTGTGATCCGCTGCTTACAAAAGTCCTAACTCTTCCCAAAATAATGCAAAATGAGAACATACACAGCAATACACGGTTAACTCTCCACTGCATTCCGCTGTGTACAAAAGACAGTACTTTCCTGAATGGTGAAAGATACATGAACAAAAGAAATGGCAATACGCGGTAGCACCGCCGTATTCCGCTCAGGTAATAGAACTCCGCACTCAAGAAATGATATGACGACAAGAAACCTAACTCCAGGCTTCACGAACATCTCCCTAGTACTCATGCAATCAGCTGTCAGTCCTCGCAGCCTTTCATATCTAAACTGGGATCTTCGTACAGTGAAATCCCCGATGGCGTCTTCCTTGCATCCGCTCTCTTTCAGCCAAGAGAGAGAGAGAGTAACAATCCAAACAGAATTACGCGCAACCCCCTGTGCGACCTCCTCGACTAAATCCCGTCCCGGTGACAGGAATCATGGGAGATGTAGTTCTAGGGATACTCTGCAGGCGCTGCAAAGCTCGTCACCCTGACAGTAGGTTCCGCTCACCTAGCGCCTCCTAGGCCCAGGTTTCAACGGAAATCTCCTGTGGAACGAATGAATAGCCGTTGGAGCATGCACATTCTGCCAAAGTTCCCACAAATCATCCTCAGCATTATAACCCTTCCATGATATCAGATACCAGAGTACCCCTCGCCTCATCTTGGAATACAGAATGCTCTTGACCTCGTATTCCATTCCCCCATCACAGATCACAGGTGGTTGAGCACGCCTGAGCGCCCCCAAGGCAGGCTTAAAGAGATTACAGTGGAACACAGGGTGAATCCCAAGGGTTCCAGGCAATTTCAGCTTGTATGTGACAGGATTGAGTTGTTTAACTATGGTGTAAGGGCCAATATATCTAGGATGGAAAATGCTCCGCAACTTGAAACGTATGTTCTTGGTGGACAGCCACACCTTGTCCCTCACCTTATACTGAGGCCCCTCAGATCTGTGAGGGTCTTCTCACTTCTTATAGCTCTGTTTAGCCTGTATCAGATGGTTTCTGACTTTACGATGTAGTGAGTGGAGTTTCTGTACTTGAGACAGCACCATGGGTTGATTGGCCACCTTCTCAGGAATATTGATAGGCAATATTCGGGCATCGTGCCCAAACTTAGTATGAAAGGGAGACGGACCGACAGAACTATGCCAAGCATTGTTATATGCCAATTCTGCCATCCACAACATTTCTACCCAGGACTCTTGGGCCTCCTTCGCATAACATCTGAGGTACTTCTTGAGGGTTTGGTTCAGTTGTTATGTCTGTCCATCTGTCTGCGGGTATTGTCGACAGAGAAGAGTCTATGTGCAGGGCCTTGCACCATAACTTCTAAATCTTGCTATGAACCCCCTATCAGACAGGATGATTTCAGGCACTCCATGTACTCTGATAATGTTAGTTAACAGTAACTGTGCTGTTTGACTGGCTGTAGGGAGATTCACACAAGGAATGAAATGTCTCATCTTTGTGAGTCCATCCACTACCACCAAAATAGCTGAATTCCCCTTCTCTAAGGGTAAACCAGTGATAAAATCCAGACTGATGTTTATCCATGGGCAGTGTGGAGTGGGCATGGGAATGAGTTTTCTTTTTTTCCCAACATTTTCTTTCTTTGTCCTAGCACATTCCTCACATCATGCCACCCAGGTTGCGACATCTGTACTTAATGTGCTCCACTAAAAATGGTGTTGTATTAATTGCATGGTTTTCCACACTCCCGGATGACCCGCCAATGGAGAAACATGACACCACAGGAAAGCCTTCTTTTGTAGATCTGGAGTGGGAAGATACAACCTGTCTTTATAGAAAGGCGATCCCTGCTTCGCTGTCCGATCCGTCACCTCTGTAGCCCAGGCTTCCCAAACGGAGAGAGATTTATGCTTTCTTACTTCTTCCAAGAAGTTTTCCACTCGGACAGCACACAGCACCTTAGAGGGTTCAATGATAGCCTCTGTTTTGGTGTCATGAAGAGAATGTTTAGTTGCTTCCTGTCTAGTCAAAGAGTCTGCTTTGCGGTTCTCCACCCCTGATCAGAAAGTAACAACAAAGTCATACTCCGCAAAAAACAACATTCAGCTCATTTGTCTTTGAGAAAGATGTCGCGCAGACTTCATGTACTGCAGGTTCCTATGGTCTGTATACACCGTGATAGGGTGGCTAGCCCCCCACAGATATTTCCTCCATTCTTGAAATGCCTTTTTCATCGCCAGCAGCTCTTTTTCGGCAATAGTATAGTTATTTCCGCAGGGTTCAGTTTCTTGGATAAATAGGCCACAGGATGCAGCTGTCCTGTTCTCTGATTCCTTTGAGATAGTATGGTGCCAATAGCCTCGTCTGAGGCATCAGTCTCCACCACAATGGGATGCTTTGATCGGGGATGTGCAATTACAGGAGCCGTGGTAAAAGCTCTAATCAGAAAGTTAAAGGCTTCCTCCGCCTCACTGGTCCATTGAAAAGTAATACCCTTCCTAAGTAGCCTGGAAATTGGAATGGCTACCTGGGAAAAATGGAGGATAAATCTTCGATGGTAGTGCGCGAAGCCCAGGAAAAACTGCACATCACATAAATGTTTTGGGGTTGGCCATTCCTGCACCGCCAGCACCTTTCTCTCTGCCATGTGTAAACCCTCTGGGCAAAGCATAACACCTAGAAATTCCACTTGTGTCACCCCAAACTCACATTTGCTCAATTTACAGAACAACCTGTGGGCACGCAACTTGGTCAACACTCTGATAACTTGACTGGCATGCCCCTCCACTGTGTCCAAATAGATGAGGATGTTGTCAATATACACAACAACAAACAGTTCCACAAATTCCTTCACAACGTCATTAAGGAAATACTGTAATGCCGCAGGGGCTTTGCAAAGGCCGAACGGCATTACAGAACACTCAAACAAACCATAACGAGTCTTAAACACTGTTTTCCATTCATCACCATTCCTGACATGCACCAAATGGTACGTCCCCCTCAAGTCTAAGCTTGTGTATATTTTGGCCTCTCTCACCTGATCAAGCAGCACAGATATGAGAGGTAAAGGGTATCTGTTTCTAACAGTGTTCTTGTTCAATACTCGATAGTCCACACAAGCCCTCAAATCGCCATTGGCCTTAGATACGAAAAAGAGTGGGGAAGCAGCCGGTGACCGTGAAGGTCTAATGAACCCTATTTCCAGATAGTGATCCAGGTATTCACGCAAATGTTTGGTCTCTGGCATAGACAACGCATACACTCTACATGCAGGGATCGTGGCACCCTCTACCAGGTCTATCCTACAATCATACACCCGATGAGGGGGGCAACTGTTCCATCTGGATCTTGCTAAAGACGTCCTTGAACTGAGAGTATTCTTCAGGTAACATAGTCTCTTTCTCAGCAGTGTTGCCACCACATATGGATGCATTAGAGCCGCTGCCTGTGAGTGACTGTTCGGGGCTAAATGTTCTTGCCATTCTTCTGAGATTTAGTTTTCCAATCTATGGTGGGGTTATGATGACATAACCAAGGCATACCCAGGATAACCTCATACTGTGGGGCTTCTATGATATTCAGAGATAACTCCTCCCTATGTCTTTCATCAGCCATAGCTAAGGTCAATAGGATTATCTCTGTTTGCTCAATGATCAAACCTGATTTCATAGGTTTGCCGTCTACAGCGAATACCTCTTCAGGAGTCTTCCTAGGTACCCCCTGCAACTCAAGGTTAGTGACCAATTCGGTGTCTATAAAGTTTCCTGTAGCACCGGAAAATAACATGACCTTTACATGATGGAACTGGTTATTACACTCAAGGCTCATAGGGAGCACTATGTGTAATTCTAGCAGATCAGTGGTAGCTAGTGAGGGGAGTTGCCAACCCTTGTTAGTCTCACCACTATGTGGTGTCCTCCATTCCTATCTGGAACCTGGAACACTCAGAGTGAAGAGTGGTTCCAGGGTTCCAGATGAATCTGTTGTGTCCTCCATTCCTATCTGGAACCTGGAGCACTCGGAGTGAAGAGTGGTTCCAGGGTTCCAGATGAATCGGTTGGCTCAAGCTTGTTAGAGACCCATTTCTCCTCTCTTCAATAAATATATTAATTACCTACAATCCCGCTTCCTGCATCATCATTCAAGGAGAACACTTCACTGGCCACGATTGGGAAACGATCAATGTTACTTACAAGCTTGAAGCCCTGCTAGCGGCAGATCAGGATTACCGTTATTGACTTCTGGACGTCGATATTCCCCTTACTGCTACCGAAGATTGCTGAGACTGTGTCTTGCTTGTTTACGAAAGTCCCGCTTTTCCTGGAGTTGCAGTGAGACTTTTATCTAATTCTGTTCCCTTTTCTTGTTTTGGCCATCATCGCCCACGCATTCTCAGCGCGCTCTCCTATCTACGCTTCACGCATGCGCAATAATGTCTCCAATTCTCACGCTTGCGCAGTAGAAGTTTTCAAAACGCTTTGTTTCCACACATGCGCACAAGGGAAAAGCGCTCTAAGCATTTCGGAACCTTCATTGTTTCAAGACGCGAAGCATTTCGGAACCTTCGCACATTGTTTCAAGACGCTTCACTTCCACACATGCGCATAAGTGCAAAAGCGCTCTGTGTATCTAGGAACTTTCGTGCTTTGTTTTCAGTTACCAGGCAACTGTTTGTGACGCTTTTCTGCCTATTGCTGTCTGCGACAATGAATATGACTCATAGGAGAGTCTATCCTCATTTACATGTTGCTAGGCTCTGACATCATAATTGTGGTTACCCTGCACTACGATCCTAATACTAAAGAAAGCTATATTTCATGAATAAACTACAGATCCTGATACTAAAGACAGCACAATTTCATTAATAAATTACACCTTCTTGTTAAACACCATTGCCAAAGGAAGGTTTTAATGCTCCTTCACCATTTTTGGCTTCTCCAGGCAAACCACAGTTGGAGTGGAAACAGTGGAGGGAAGATTTTGAAGCTTAGCTTGAAGCTATTGGTGGTGACGACTACACCGATAAGCGTAAATTGGCAATTTTAAAGCATTCTCTTGGGGCTGAGGGCAGAAAAGTTCTCAGTCATTTACCCCCAATACCGGTGGACAATTCCAGTGATGAAGATGGGGATGTCTATGAAAATGCTATAATGCAACTTGATAAGCAGTATATAAAGAAAGTTAATGAAGTTGTTGCTCGCCACAAATTTTTAAGCAGATTGCAACCACCCAACGAACCTATTGACACATTTGTAAAAGATCTAAGAATATTAGCTGCAAAGTGCAATTACCAAGAGTTTCACAACCAAATGGTAAGGGATCAATTAGTACACAATGTTGCTGACGCCAAGCTACAAGAAAAATTACTAGATGCAAAGGAATTAACACTGGTCAAAGCCCTTGACATTGCTCATCGTTTTGAAGACATGAAACTTGGAATGAAAGAGTTGTCGGAAAAGAAGTCGAAGGAGTTATCTGAAAGAAAGACCTTAACATCCGAAGTTCAAACTGTCAAGGAGAAACCTATAGAAAGTAATTATAGTAGACCTTTGTCTACTGTTAACAACAGCAGTAACAGAAGAGATGTGATATGCTTTAAATGTGGTTTTCCTGGTCATGTTGCCACTGACAAACGATGTCCAGCAATAAGTCAAGTGTGCAGATATTGTAGGTCTAAGGGACATTTTGCCAGAATGTGCAGAAGCAGAAACAGATTTAAAAATAATTCTGCTGATGTCAGGAATGTTAATTCTGAAAATGTTTATGAAATTGATGCAGATTTTGTTGATTGTGAAGATATGTTAACCGTATATGAAATTGATGAAGAAAAAAAAGATGCTCCTTTATGCATGTTTCAGATTGGCACAAAATCTATAAATGTAATGGCTGATTCAGGTGCCAGGCACACGCTTATAGGAGATGAATGGTTAAAAGAATTTCCTGATGTAACTTTACTTCCTTCTGATATCAGGTTAGTTGGGTATGGCAAAAAACCTATAGACGTTTTAGGATATTTTGTTACGGATATTTCATTTAAAGGAAAAACTGTATCTTCAAAGATTTATGTTGCCAAAGAGGGTTCATGTCTATTAGGATGGCCACAACAACGTGATTTAATGATTAGATTAGATCCCAACCATCCTCAACAAGTATTAGGATATTCAGATATTGTCAACCAGATCTGCATGGCTACTGATAGTGATTGGGAAAAATTGTTTCCGAAAGTGTTTTCACCACATTTAGGCTTACTTAAGAAATTTGTACACAAAATTATATTGAAGCACAACGCCATTCCAACAGTTCATAAAGTTAGGAACATTCCATTATCTTTAAGGGATTCTGTCAAGAAAGAATTAGACAGGCTGTGTAAAGTGGATGTAATAGAATAAATCGAATCTTCCGAATGGCTTTCACCAGTCGTAGTAGCACATAAGCCTAACGGTAAGGTGAGATTGTGTGTCGACATGGGAGACCTCAATTCCAATGTTTGGGTTGACAGACATCCTCTCCCCAATATAGGTGAAATGTTTTCCAAATTGAAAAATGCCACACTTTTTACCACATTAGATTTATCTAATGCCTATCATCAAATAGCATTACATGAGGATAGCAAACACCTAACTTCTTTTATTACAACTGAGGGAGCATATCGTTATAAAAGGATGCCTTTTGGGTTGGTATCAGCCTCCTTGGTTTTCCAGCGTCTCATGCATAAGCTTTTCAAAGATTTACCCAATGTACTTTATTTTCAGGACGACATTTTGGTTTTTGCGAAGGATGAAATCGAACATTCCGAGATTTTACATAAAGTGTTGTTTATTCTACAAGACAATGGGTTGACCTTAACCAAGGAGAAGTGTAAATTTGGCATGGAGTCAGTTGACTATTTAGGCAACTCTATTAGTAAAAAAGGAATTTCACCCAAACACAGTTTGGTGAAAGCTATTGAAGATGCCCCGGAACCTTTGAATAAAGATCAACTCAGGTCCTTTTTAGGACTAGCTGAGTACTATGCCAAATTTATTCCAACCTTTGCTGATAAGACAAAACATCTAAGAAATTTGATGAAGAATCATCAATTATTTGTGTGGGATTCTAACTGTAAAGAACAATTTGCTTATCTTAAAAAATGCATAGCTTCTGCTCCTGCTTTATCACCTTTTGATACGTCCTGTGAATCTATCATTATTTCTGATGCATGTAACTTGGGCATTGGGGCGGTACTTATGCAAAAAACAAAAGGAAGGTCTTGTCACAATTGCTTTTGCATCCAGACCACTACGTGGTGCTGAAGACAAGTATTCTACTTTGGAAAAAGAAACTTTAGCTTGCTGGTGGGGTATTGAGTACTTTTGCAAATATGTATATGGTTCAAGATTTGTGGTGAGAACTGACCATCGCCCACTTGTTGATTTATTCACAACTAAAGGATGTAATAAAACTACTGCTAGGATAGCTAGATGGCAAAATAAGTTACAAGATTTTCATTTTAATGTGGAATACATCCCGGTGCTAGGAATGTATTAGCGGACTGTCTTTCAAGATTACCTATTGATGATGACAATAGAGTTGCCTGTGATGAAGATCCAGATAGAGTTGTTTCAATATGTGAAGTCTCTAATGGGAGCATTAAAGAGGAACAATAGAGAGTTGCTTGCAATAACGATGAGGATTACAAATCTGTCATGTCGTTTGTAAAAAACAAGTGGCCAAAGAAAGCTGAACTCTCTCATGATTTGTTACCTTTCTTTCAGATTACTCAAGAATTATCTATTCAAAACGATGTGTTATTAAGAGGGTTGCAATTAGTGGTGCCTCGGGATTTTAGGGAAATTGTTTTGGACATGGCTCACGAGGGTCATCCCGGGATCACTACAATGAAAAGGAGGATCAGGTCTGAATTCTGGTGGCCTGGTGTGGATAGATCCATAGAAAGAAAGGTTAGGTCATGCATTGAGTGCACACTTAGTGACAAGTCACAGAAAACAGTGAATTATCATCACAACCCTATTTCTAGACTTTCTAAGGTGTGGGAGTGTGTATCAATAGATATTGCTGGACCTATGAGTTTGGGTCACAATCCTGTATATGCCATTGTTTTGATTGATCAGTTTTCTCAGTGGCCTGAGATAAAATTTGTGCCACAAATTACATCTAGGGTTGTCATTGAATTTCTGAATTGCATCTTCGAAAAGGAAGGCTTTCCCATTTCCGTTTTATCTGATAATGGAGTGCAATTCACGTCGTGTGAAATGAGATCATTTTTTGATAATCATGGGATTGTGCACAAACGTTCTTCTGTATATTATCCTCAAGGGAATGGTATAGTGGAACGTTGGATTAGAGTGTTAAAAGAAGGTCTGCAACTCGCTTTATGTAATGGCCAGAATTGCTATAAAACTGTGAGAAAGCTACTATGGAATTATAGGAACAGTCCAAGAAGTGATGGTGATTTGTCTCCTTAAATGCGAGGGAGGAAGGGTACGTGTAACATGAGCCAACAGTGGATGAGAGATTTGGTGAGTGGTAGGTCTTCAGAATCTCTGTCTCAGTTTAAGGAATCTCATTCTAATGTCTCACCTTCTACAATCAGTATACCTTGCAGTGTTGGTGATTGGGTGTGGGTAAGGAAGTCAGGTTTCATTAGATCTGGTGAGTCCAAGTTTTCTAATCCCATGCAGGTTGTTAGAGTTGGTAAACAAGTTGTAGAATTGACTGATGGAAATGTTTGGAGTCTGTTGAATGTTGTTAGGTCTTTCAAGCCTACATATAAATATACTCCACGCAACATAGATAGAGAAACACCACGTGAGTTTGTAAATTGGCGAAGGGGAACACAAGGTTATGGTGTGAATTATCAAAGATCGAGTCTAAGGAAAAATGCTCTCCTATTTAGTGTAAAGACTATGTTATGAAAAGTGAATCTCTTGTTCTCAAAACAAAATGTAAGTGTGTTATTTGTTTTCTATATTGGTTTTTTTGGTGTAACCTATTTTCTTTTCCTTTAAGAAGGAAGATGTGTGGTGTCCTCCATTCCTATCTGGAACCTGGAACACTCAGAGTGGTTCCAGGGTTCCAGATGAATCGGTTGTGTCCTCCATTCCTATCTGGAACCTGGAACACTCGGAGTGAAGAGTGGTTCCAGGGTTCCAGATGAATCGGTTGGCTCAAGCTTGTTAGAGACCCATTTCTCCTCTCTTCAATAAACGTATTAATTACCTACAATCCCGCTTCCTGCATCATCATTCAAGGAGAACACTTCACACTACCAGGGGAATCCCCTGAAGAGGTTGCAGGAAACGATGTGGGTACAGCCACCCTTTTATTCAAGGACCATGCGTCTGAGGACTTAGGTTTAGAAGGACATTCTCTAATGTAGTGACCCTTTTCCCCACAGTACATACACAACCCCTGTACCCTTCTGCTCTCTCTTTCTTCTCTGGACAAAGGGGTTCGAACAGCCCTGATCTCCATGGGTTCTGGTAATGTTTCTGGGTTAGACACAGGTCGGCATGGAGGTCTCTCTGATTTATAGTAACCCCTATCCCACTTCTTTTTCTCACCCCCTCTATTGGACATTCTCCCATCCAAACGCAAGGTGAAATTAATCATGTCCGTGCAAGTAGTGGGTTGCGGATCTATCTGTGCCAGGACACCCTTCATCTCCTATCTCAGCCCTTGATAAAACAAAGACATCCTCTTCTCCTCTGGCCAAGCGGTGTCTGACACTAATATGTTGAACGTAGTTAAATATGTAACCAAATCATTTCTCCTTTGCTTAAGGTCCAACAATTCTTTATCAGCACTGAAAGTGGTTGCCCTTCGATCAAAAACCCTCTTGAACTCTCTTCTGAACGCTGACCAATCGGATAACACTGCATCATTGTTTCTGACTAAAGGAACAGCTCATTTGGCTGCATGCCCTACCAAGTAAGACATCGCAAATGCTACTCTAGAATGGTTTTTGGGAAAAGAGGCTGGTTGGCAAGAGAAATGCAGCATTATCTGCGTCAGAAACACCTGTATTTTCAATGGGTCCCCGGCATATCTTCCAGGACTTGCTAATGGGATGGGAGGAGGTACCATAACCTGTATCTGAGAAGCAACGGGAGAGACGTCAAAAGGGTTCGTAGACAACTATTCTACCTTATCTCTTAAAGCAGCTGTTTAAGCCTTTGAGGATGCCAATTCCTGTTGTACCAGGACTAGCGCCTGGAGAACATCCTTCATGGTAGCCATTCTCTACCCCGCCTGGAACCGGGCGGAGCTAAACTACCTGGGTGCGTAATTCTGTAAGACCCAGCTCCGCAGGATCCAGTCGCAGCAGAAAAAGGTCAACCTCCTGATATTACCAACACCCAGATATATGGATATGTACAGGGTGTTCGAATGGTCAGGCAAGGGAAAAGGAGAGGGAAGGGACAGCAGTGGAATAGAACCTGTAACAACAAAACATACAGATATAAACAATGGCATATAATGTCTACTCTCATTAATGCCTCACTAGAGGATTTACATACCTGAACATCAATACTGCTGTTGGTACAAGCCTTGGGAATCATCAAACGTCATGCAGACCAAACATCAGACCTGTAAAAAAAAAACTCGCAGACGTTAGCTATTGCAAGTTCATCCCAACTCTCAATCCAATATGTGCCAACACAGTCCTCATACGTACCCAGAGGTTACAATAAACTCAGGCATGAGACATTTGAAATAACGGCAGTGTAAGTAATCAGCTCCCACGTTATACTGACAATAGCAATCCAATACCAGTAGGTAATGTAGGTAGAGCCCCCCCCCAAGGAGTAACAGCCACAGCACAGTAAATGTTAACACTGTCCTAAGGGGTTGCCTCACCTCCGTAAACTGATGCAAATGTTTATGCTAGAATCAGGTTGATCGAGTACGCTAAATAGTTCCTTAGCGCTAATTCAGCGGTGACTTCCCGCTGTGATCCACCTCTTACAAAAGTCCCAACTCTTCCCAAAATAATGCGAAATGATAACAAACATGGCAATACACGGTTAACTCAACGCTGTATTCCGCTGTGTACAAAAGACAGTACTTTCCTGAATGTTGAAAGAAACATGAACAAAAGAAACAGCAATACGCGGTAGCACCGCCGTATTCTGCTCAGGTAATAGAACTCCGCACTCAGGAAATGAGATGACGACAAGAAGCAGAACTCCAGGCTTCACAAAACATCTCATTAGTACTTACACTATCGGCTGTCAGTCCTTGCAGCCTTTCATATACAAACTGGGATCTTCCTACAGTGAAATACCTGACGGCGTCTTCCTTGCATCCGCTCTCTCTCAGCCGAGAGAGAGAGTAACAATCCAAACAGAATTGCACGCAACTTCCTGTGTGACCTCCTCGACTAAATCCCCTCTCGGTAGCAGGCATCACGAGAGATGTAGTTCTAGGGATACTCGGCAGATGCTGCAACGCTCGTCACCCTGACACACTCAGTGCACTTTACTAGGGACCTATTGATGAAACAAATCTGCCAATCATGGATAACCAATAATAATTTACCCAGGGAGCACTTGCACTTTGACACTGGTCAGCAGTGGCAAAGTGCCCAAAGCATCTAAATCAGCAAAAACGAAATCCAGCACAGCGTCCAAAAAAGTACAGGAGGCAGTATCCTAATTTCACGTGAGGCCAATCTGCTGACCGTGTGGCAGTTTTGTTTTTTTCTGCAGCGAATCCGACCGCCGCTGATGAATTTTCATCTGCTCTGCACGCAACTGGCGTTCTTTTGGGGCATCAGTCTGCCGTGGTCGGATTTTTCTGGTGGTTGATCCTAATCGGACCACCGGTTTTGTCGCGGTACCAGCGGATGGTTCCTTTCCGCTACCACGGCGGTCGGAATGCTTTGCCGACCGCCATCCTAATTGACTCCTTAGTTAGGTGCAATAATGGTGTTTCTCTGATAGTACTAGAGTTTCATATGGTATTACGCTCTGTTCTGGTATTAGCCAGGTTAGAAGTGCTTTCTCTGGACCACCGAGAGTGCAGAACCATCCTCCGGACTTTGTAAAGTCCGTTGGGCAAGATTCTTTTGTGCCTGGGCTATGAAAATTTAGTCTGTTGGTCCCTAGGTATACCTGGAGTGTTTACCAAAATGAAGATTAACATATAATTTGATAAAAGAGAAACAGCTTCATACCTTCTACACGTCTGTTCCCTTTTCTTTCCCCACAGGTGCCATCGAACCACAGGTTTACAGTTGTTTACCTACTAATTCTGTTACCCTGGGCGCATTTCTGAAATTGTTTTGGCCCAACTTCTTTGTCTTATAGGCTGGACAGCGTACAGCAATAATACTCTAGAAAAAAACAATTGAGGGAGAACTTTAATAATAATGAAAAAATTTGCTTTTTTTAAATTTACCAGGGAATGCATAATACAAAACAACATTGCTGCTTTTTCGTGAATCATAATATTTACACATTTTAAAATATACATCCATTGGTCGGCAAATGTTTATTGAAGATGTTGGGGTTCAGAATGAATCTTTAAATTTACTGGTTGTAAGGCGCTCTCTTTCGGGTTCCAGTTATCATCATTAGTCATCATAATTTAATAGAAAAGAGGATATGAGAACTTGAGCATTTTTTCACTATTACATATACCTGTGGATGAAAATACAGAATCTACCCCTTTCTTGCGCTAATATATTTTAATTTGTGTGTACAAACTTTTTTTTTTACAATAAAGATTTTCTTAGTTTTAACTTTTGCCCTAGAAACACAAGTGCCTTTCATTGGTTTTGAAGTGTTATCCCTTCTTCCTTTCCTTTGGTCTTTTTCTTTTGACATTTTAAAAGAGCCTGTTATTCATGATTGCCCATGAATATGACATTTATAGCAGTACACCTTCAGTTGTATTCTGTGACTCTGATTACCACGAGTAGTGACGAGTCCTAATTGGTTCAGACTTGCTGCTCCGAATTTAATCTAGTGTTAAAAGAATTTCAGGGATTCATGGCGGAGCAGCTCTTCAATTCCCATGCATTCAAAGGGATGTTTAAACTTTACAACGTCCACCTGGTCGCAGTGTTGGGAACAGAAGAACAAATATTTTACTAAGCACAAATGACCTCTCATTCAAGACTGGTGAATTTTGAGCATAGTTTTTTGTAAGTCCAGATAGTCTTTTGATCTGAAATGAGGATCAGAAATAACACCAGATCCTTTACTACTTTTTGAATTAAGGTATTGAACGCGCAGAAATTACTATGGGGTTGATTACGATGCTGTCGAAAAAGGCTCCGTCTGTTGGTCAGAACATTTCTGCCAACATCGTAATGTGCTGGTAGGATTCCTTTCCACCCACCTCATTGAAATAAAGGCGGTTGGAAAGGATTCCGACCAGTCATTCTGACTGGATTTCGAAGAAATGCTGTCAGTAATCCCAAGGGTAGCTCTTTCCACCCGAGGGATTACAATGTTGGATTTCACAGCCTTTCTGCGCTGACCTTTACGATATAGAAAGGCTGTCAAAACTCGACTTTGGGGGCCCGCATGGGTGCCTGCCCTACAGTGGTATGTTGACCCTTGCACCCCATGGCATTTACCTTGAGGTGCCTGCCACAGGGTGCAGGGATGAACTGCACCACCTATTTTACAATGGGAGCATGTGTTTTGGCTGAAATACATGCTCCCTTTGTAAACTATAGGCATGTGGCCAAACAGTGTTTTCGGTAGCATCCTAATTAGTCGGTCACGACTGCCGACTGGGTGTCGGTTAGTCCCATGACCGAGATGATGTTGGGTGGAGGAAACTCTGCCCGACATTGTAATAGGGACCTACATTGTAATGTTGCCTAGGGGAATACTAAGCAGGCTTGGACACTCAAGGTAAACAATTACCTATGTGGACATTGATCGACAATAGATTTGTTTTCTAAAATCTTGGATGAATGAACGCAACTTTAAATTCCCACTATCAAGGCTTTGTATTTGGGCCAAGTCTATTTAAACATGTACTGTTTATCTTTGTCACTGTATGGAATCTGCCAAATGTGGGACTCCTAAGCTTGGAAATTGACATGTTTCGGTGTTGGTGGATGCAACAGTGCTGTCTTGTTGGAAAGCACAACTTTTGGCTTCCAACTACAGTAACTGCTCTTTCCAATTATAATCTCCTAAATTATTTGACTTTTGAGATAAAACAAAGACATTTGAAATAGGAAAATTGAAACATTCCTATTATGTTAATAGCGAAAGGATTAGTCAGTTTATGGAGTATGTGTACCTGATCATTACAGATTAACTAAGCCTTGCTTTTGATGTCAAAATGGTGGCTCTGGTGGCAAACTGAGGTCTTTAGTTATAAGAACTGATGTACTAATGTGCTTAGGCAGCGATGCGTCAAAAAAACGAGCACAGTTTGAAACGGCGTAGATACGTCATATTAACGGTTTGGCGCACCAAGCCTTAAGCTCCCATGGAATGTCATAAAAAATGATGCTTCCATTGGGATGCTGCCACAGGAGAAGCTGATGCAAGTGAAGGAAAAGTGACACCAGGCTGCTTTATGGGTTGTAAACCACCATTTACATGCTGCAAAACACCCTAGCATCACATTGGCGTTTAAAAACCCTTCAAATGTGACGCATTTAGAAATAAAAAGATTTTACATACCTTAAAACAGAAAGGTAGAGCAGCCAGCAGCATCCAGGGCAACAACTCCAACAACCTCAGCTCCAGCCAGGATGTCCAGACAGATTACCAGGGGAAGAGCAAGAGTAATTTTAGTGAGTATAACAATGAAATATTATTAATAGAGGGGACAAAGCATGAAAATCAACTCTTTGTCACCTCACAATTTCCATTAGGGAAGAAAGAGGCCATTTGGCAGTTCATAGTGGACAGGATTAACAGTGTTGGGCAAGCTAAGACGACAGTGCCAGAGAGCAAGAAGTGCTGACACGATCATAAGCTTAGGACCAAGGAGAAATTAGCAGCGAACCTGAGGGCAGGCATGCAGACTGGAGGAGGAGGATCTGAGAAGCCAGAGATGCAGACTGCCTTGGAGAAGCAGGTGGCAGTAGTCATCTCAGCAGAGTTGGTGGCAGAAGTTCCCGGGCAGAACAGCACTGCCCATGAGGTGCAAGAAGACCTACAGGGTAAACTGCAATAAAGGACAATATAGGCACAATTGTCATGCTGTGCAGCTCACCAACCTGTGCCCCTGCACAACACTGCACAGTTTGCAAGGGGAAGGTAGTAATCTTTCTCATGTACAGCCATACATCACATAAATGTAAGTCATACTGCCTGGTTACATGTTGTACAGCTTAGTGCAACTCCGTCACATATGTCCATTCCATGTCGCATGTGCAGCACCAGTTCAAGATGACCTTTATATTCTGGGAGATGTAGTGGAATGTATAACTTGACTCATCAGAGCTCCAAATCTTACAATACAAAGCAAAAACAGAGACAGGAACAACAGATCATACATGAATACTTGAACCCTGTCCAACTTGACTGTGAGAATGCCTGGCCCTGCCACTTGCACCATCAGGCTAGTGTGTCTTACTTGTGTCCATGCAGCCAAATATGGGTTGTAATGCAATGGAATGAGGTTGTCAGGGGATAAACACCTCACCTGAAAGGGGAGTCAGGTGTGGGCCATGTGAAGTATCACCACATAGGAACATGTGAAGAGTTGCACGCATAGTCACTAGAATGAAACTGCATTGCATGCAGTCGCCCTTATGTGTGGGATGAGAGCATGCAGGTTTTGCTGCCATGGTAGAGACCACTAACTCCTGCCATGTGCAAATTCATACTGGGGTATGGGTTGGAAGTAAGTGATGCACACCAGAGGATCATGAGCCTCATTGACAGGAATTTGGCGAAAGGCAGTGCAGCAAGTCACCTTGCTGCGCTGCCCTATGCCAAAGTTAAATGGACCCTTGCACCATGGTGTTAGTGTGCATACATTGCATTTGGATAGTGTTTTGTCAGAAAGGGGCACCTTCCTCCACAGAATCATTCCTAAGAGGTGTTTTCTTCTTTGTATGAGTGCTACAGAATGCAATACAAATAGAGAGGGTAAAGAAGAAGGAGAAATAAAGAAATTACTCCTTCTTAGGCCTCACCTCAGGAGGCATAAGGATTTTGCACTTCACTGAGTTTTTTTCATGATTTGTTAATCTGGGGCAGCGTCAAAATCCAGGGGTGCTGTTGGAAACACCCACGGCCAAAGCCCATGGGAGATATACCAACCACAGAGTAAGGCAAGACACCGATTGGCACTGCGTTGCCCTACTGAACATTTATGAAGACACTCAAAGCCATGCAGGCAGGGGCGTAACACAGGCCCCCGCAGCCCACGCGTTGCGGGGGGACCCGCGGCTCCAGGGGCCCCCTCAGCGAGACCCAGCAAGCACTACATATTGTCAGCTATTTGCTAATAAAATGGTTACATCATACATGCATGGCAGTCGTTCGTTGCAGCAGCACCTGGTCCTCGCAGTGGCCTGTTCATATTGGTGAGCGTGGATGTCTCCCCATTTGCGGCTGCGCAGTAGTCTCCCTTAGGGTGGGGCTGGTCTGGTCACCATTATCATGCGTATTGCGCAAGAGTGACTGGTAAGGCGAGGCGCCGAGCAATCATAGAGGCCAGAGAAAACTGAAAGGGACCAGGCGGCCGCAGGCCGCAGCCCACAGGCCATAATTAAATTATTTATGCCCGCAGGTGAGTCTGTCGATGCATCCATCCATGTCCGAGGAGCAAGGAGTCCATGTCAGAGGGTGGAATGGGATGTATGGTGTGGCGGGCGGCCGGACCGGCATTAAAAGTGAAACGTCACATAAGCCTCGGTTCCGTTCTGCGAAGTGCAGACAGAGACCGTGAGGATTGCTCCAGTGCGAGTTTTTATTCATGAGGATTCAAAGCTGCCAAGGTTTCAGATTGCTGTCTGTGACATTTTCATAATTTCTTGGTGAATATGATTGAACTTTCAACGACTATGTGTGTCACTTTGTTACGAGCAAAATTAAGCAATGAAGACAAGGGCATTAGATAAATATCAGAAATATTGAACGAATGTGAATCCACCAACAGCACTCTGCCTCCAGGTAACTTGGTTTAGCAATAATGCCACGTTTTACTGAATGTTGAACTCCGTAATTATGCATTTGTTGCATTATTGTTTACAGTCCGTTATCGTTTATTTTTCATGCTGCTCGTGCTCCCGTAAACTCAGCTGTTGTGCGTGTGTGTGGCAGGGTTAAACACAGCGCTATCTCGGGATAAGATCTCAGACAGATTGCCCACCCCTGAGCTATATGTGGCCTAGACAAAATGGCAAATGGCACAGTGTAGAATATTGCAATTTTAAGTAAACTGCTGCAGAGCCCAAAAGGCCGAAACTACCATCAACACTGTTAAATGCGATTCGTTCTTTCAAGAGCTCAGAGAGGAGCGGCGGTGCCAAACTAGACACTCTCTTTACCAGACGATTATCAAGCAACCTTAGAGCTCTACACTCGCTTTCTTATCACTCGTTCACCTCTCGTCTGCTGCTCTCCTCTCTCTCTCTCTTTCATTACGTTTCTCACTCTAGCTCTCTCCATCTCTCTTTTCATCCTCATCTTGTCTATTATTTTGCTCTGCTCCCTTTCTCTAATTCCTATCCCTCTTTCTCTTCCTCTTTTTACCCTCTCTCTTTATCTTCCTACCAATCTCTCGCCTTCATCTTTCTTCTCTCTCGTGTTCATCAATCCCTCTCTCCCTGTTATCCTTTTCTCTCCTTCTTATCCTCTCTTGCACACACTCCTTTCTTTTTTTCCTACTGTCTTCTTCCTCTGTTCTCTTAGTCCTTCACCTCTGCCTTTGCCTCTCTGTAACGCTCTTGTTTATCACCCCCTCTCTTGTTTAATTAGGTTGAAGCCTACCAAGTGCTCTCTACTTTGCTAAAGACATTTTGGGGAGGTTACAAAAGCTTCCATAGTGCATACGAATGCATTCCGCACGTTACACGCCATGACTTTGTAGTTTGCAATACACATTACGTAATTACTTTTTGGCTCCAGCAAAGCTCAAGTGTAAGGCTCTATCTTCTTAGTTTACTGTTTACTTTATTTTTCCCAGACGTCAAAGTGAGACCAT
This sequence comes from Lissotriton helveticus, assembly GCF_964261635.1. Classification (NCBI taxonomy): domain Eukaryota; kingdom Metazoa; phylum Chordata; class Amphibia; order Caudata; family Salamandridae; genus Lissotriton; species Lissotriton helveticus. The sequence continues at coordinate 746,326,199 of NC_136071.1, read as the reverse complement.
TTATGTGACAAACAGGCTGGGTACTGCAGGTGTGCTGGAGTTAATCTGTATGAAGTTATTTTTTGTAGCACACAAGACAATGTACATATCTGTAAATAAGAATATATCAGATATAGGAAAGCCCAATGAAACACTTTTTTGGGTAACTCTAAAGTGTGTTGAAACAAATATTTTAATGCGATCAAAAGAAATCACTACGATGATAATGTTTAAAATAAAATCTGTTATACACTGTACACTTTTATCAGTAAAACTGTGTCCCTGTGCAGATGTAATGCTCATTTCAAATGAAAATATGTTCTCTGTAATAGCAGTGTGCTGCCACTCTATGAATACTACACTTTATCCCACTGCACGCCACTCAAATCTACATTGCAATATTCAACTCAACGTCACTCCATCCCACTACAATATTCCCTGTGCCACTCAAATCAACACTACGCACCACACTAATCTTCGCCACTACACTCTATGCCACTACATTTCATGTTGCAATCAACAACACTGCATTCTTCACCAATGCACTCAACACCACTATACTCACAAACAATACACTCTGCGCCACAGTACTCTAGCCCAATCTATTATGAACCACTGAACTGTACACCACTATACTCTACACAGCAACACTCTACACCACTGTACTCTACGTCACTGCAGTCTAAGCCATTCTACTTGACAACACTGAACTCTACGTCAATCTACTCTGCACCACTACACACTATAACACTGTACTCTACTCTGCACCACTCCACTTCCTCCCACTCTACTGCACTCTATGCCAATTCGCTCTATGCCAAAGCACCCTATGCCACTACACTCTTCACCACTACACACTATGTATACCACTACACTCTATGCCACTACATTCTACGCAATACATTTCACGCTACTCTATTTTGCACCACTGCACACTATTACACTACACTCTGTGCCACTCTATTCTACACCTCTGCACTCCAACATACACCACTCCTCTCTACGCCTCTCTAATCTCCTATGCTCCACTCTACACTAAGTTAATGCACTCTACTATAAAAAAAACTCGCTCTTTGCCACTGCACTCTTTACAACTCCAGGATAGGCCTCTCCAGTGTGCTTTGCACCACTCCACTCTATGCCACCTCATGCTACTCTACTATGTGAAACTACACAGCACTGCACTCTACGCCAATCCACTCTACTCTTTACCACTCCACTTTATGCCATTTCAATCTACTCTAAAACAATCTACTCTATGCCACTACATGCTATACTACACCATTCTGAGCCACTCTTTTACAATCTGTGCCACTCCACACTACTCCCCTGCAATATGTGCACCACCACTCTATACCACTATACACAACTTTACTCCACACCACTGCGCTCTACATCACATAATTACTATACTCATAATCCAATACACATCATGCCACATAATTACACTACACAAATCCACTCCACACCACTCAAATCCACGCCGCACAGTTACACAACTAACAATTTCAATCCAAACCACATAACTCTACTCAAGCCACATAAATCCACTCAATAACACAAGAGTTAAAGACATTGCCGTTTACAAAACCAATAGCTCTAACTCAAAAAAATGTGAGACCAATTGCATTTCTAATGCTTGTTATGCATATAAGTCAACCCTAAGGTCGGCCCTATATAACCCAGAGGGCAGGGTGCAATGTATTCAAATGGCAGGACATTTATTTTTAAGGTTTACATGTATTGGTAGAGAATAACTCCCAAAGTCGTTTATCACTATTGCAAGGCCTATCTCTCCCGTAGGATAACATTGGGATTACCTTATTACATTTTATAAGAGATAAGACCTCCAATTCTGGTATCTCTGGAATCACAATTTGGAATCACAACTTATGGTTACATCGGATTTTATATTGTAATTCTGAAAATGGCACTTTTAGAAGTGTGAGGGCTCCATAATCCTATGAAGGAGCTCCCCGGGGCTGTATTGTGCATGTCAGGCGTGGGCTGTTCCAGCCCGTTCTTTCAAAGAGACAATACATATCAGGCGACATGCTGCACTAGCCTCAGGCAGTGCAGCATGTCAGAAAATGGTGAATCGGGTCCTTTCCCTCACCCGCCCTTATGACCCATCAGAAGCCATGATAATGGAAAAGGACAGCCTTCCGTCCTATCTGAGCTTCTGATTGGGCATAAGGGTGTGAGCCTCGCTCTGGCACACTTTTGACTGAATCTGGGCACTTGGGAACCGTGATTCGTGAAGTGCATGTCAAGGACTGCCTCGGGTAAGTTTCACTTATGTCTATGTCTGAAAGCATGTGCATATTTCTTCCATGTGTCTGCCAGCCTGCACCAGTGTATGTGTATTTTAATGTGTGTATGTGTGAGATTGTACACAATTGTATCAGAATACCTTTAAAAAATGGCTTTTGTGGCAATGCTACCTGCGTCGCTTCCCTTCGCCCTTTCACCCTGGCAGTGTATTCAAGGTCCAAATAAGAACTTCTCAGGAAGCTACAAAAAACATTTAAAACGTCCCCCCCAAAAAAATAATATTCTGCCAATGCATGCACCACGTAGAACAGACAGTCAGTAGCAGTGATAAGGGTCATACATATCCGGTTAATATGGAATGCTACAGACATAAATAGAAAACTCTGATACTGTTACATTTCTTATGTGTAAAAGTGCAGTTTCACAATGTTGGTTATTTTCCGATCTATGGCACAGCTCCACTTTAACAAGCAGCATTTAGAACAATTAAATCTGGTTGTAGCTCGGAGCAGAATCGGGTGCCTCATTGAAATGTAATCCTAGGTGACGTAGCAACCAGGGTCAACATAAAAACTCCATTTGCAGCCTCAGCTTCAGTTTAAGGTGTCTGATTGGAATGGCCTTTGGATCTACCAATCGTTGACTTAGGTGCTGCACATGGTTATAAAAATAGAACGTTATTACAGAATTGTTGGTGTATATAGGTTAGGATGGTAAGAAAGGCCATCACAAGCCAGTGAAGTGTGGACTAGAAATTGCCCCAGACAGAAGGGCTGACAAAAACAGCAGATCCACAATGTGAAAATAGATACTGCGAAGGAGTGTACTTACTTATTCTGTGTCATAAATGTACACTAAAATGTATTGATGTGTGTGGGGGGAGCATCAGGAGGGAATTGCGTTCATGGAGCACAACATGTGTGTTAAAATAATTGGAACGAAGTTGGAGAGGCTAGTCTTGCAATCAGCTTCTTCCTTTCCTTTGTTTCTCCCTCTCCTATTACTCCTTTTCTCCGGTTTATGTTGCTTTGCCCATTCTCTTCTCTTTCATGTTCCTTGTTGTGCCATTGACCTCCCTTTCCTCTTTCTTGCTCTTTTCTTTCTCCTCTTCACTTTCTTGCTTTCAATCTCCTCTTTACTTTTTCTTTCCTCTTTCAATCATTTCGTGTCCTCTTACCGCTCATATTCACATAACTCATCCCATCTCTAGTTCCCTCTTTTACTTTTTCTCTCCTCTCCTCATCTTTCCTCTTTCGTTCTCTCCCCTCATGTTTTCACACCCTCTCCTTGTTTTTGCATGTTCTCTTTGCCATCTGCTTTCCTCATTCCTTTCTTCCCTTCTATATTCCCCTTATATTATTTTATTCTCGCACTATATATTCTCTTCTCCTTCTTGCTGTTTTCCCCATTTCCATTACCACTCTTCACAATTTGATAATCTCACTATTAACTCTCTCTCTTTTTCACCCCTCTCCTTTTGTTTGCTCTCCTCTTGCTTCACTTTCTTAACATGATCCTCATCTTTTCATCCCATCCACTTTTCTCCCACCTCTTTCATTCTGCTGTCCACCTTTCTCTACGTTTTTCTCCTCTCCCCTATTCATGTCTTCTATTTTTCCTCTCCTAATTTGCTCTCCCTCATTTTCTTTTTTTAGTTTTCACAATTTTGCTCATCTTTCCTCTTCTCCCTACATTTACTCCTAATGCACTTCCCATCTCTTTAACAGAGCCTCAAAGCACATCTAGTTCCACACACCTAAATTCCTTGCATACCTGAAAATAAATGGTCCATCAGTCTAATATTCTTGAGAATGTGGATACGTCGCAGCATCACAGACCGCTCCCACCCATCATCTGAAACCCTCTCTATTACACCCTCATGTCACTCTGCCTAATATTTCATGTCCTCATGCTGGCTCCTCTCATCCCCGCTCACATTTAACTAAAAGGTCCCCCTTCCTCTCTTCACTTCACTCTTTTCAACTTTCCCTCCAGTTGTAAACCTCTTGTCCCCCTGTCTCCCTCCCCCACACTCCCCAATTCCCCCACCACCAACTACTATACATGGCTCCTGGCCATCTTCCACATCGGAACTTCCCACACAATAATACACCCAATATTATACCATTTCCTATAATCTCACCTCACATAACCATACAATACTTCTGCATTTGGCTAATATACTCTCTACTGTGGATTGATTCCTGTCTTTCTTGTGCTCCCTCTCCTGCCTCTCCCTCTCCTGCTCGCTGTCCACACCTGTTGTAGACCATCACTTACTCAACAACAAGCCACCACTAAAACTCAGTCTCCAAATAAAACTCACCGGCGACTTCATCCCTGGTCCCTACTTTGCCTTCTCTTCTTAGAGTACCACAATATTCCATGGCATACAACCCAGGTCACAGCATATCATACAAACTCCACATTTAGAACACCACCCGCCTTCACACTTCGGCACATGACTCAACACTGCAGAGACATGGTCAAAAGCATCACTTAAAACATCTCACCATACACCATGAGGGTACTCTTGCCTTAACTCACTTCAGCATTCCACTAGCTCACACAACATAGACCATTGTGTCACTTGTGACTAACATATTTCAGTACACCAATCTATCACACCCATTTCAGTGGCCATTTTTCTGATTAAAGACCAATACATAAAAGTCCTATGTAAAAGCATATTTACTGACAGCAAACTTTGCCGAAGGACATAAGTGCGCTTCTCCAAAGACACAGGCCATGCTCCATTTTTTGGCACAAGGAGATTTTCTGAGATTCAAAACTGCTTCCTAGTGTTGCATGAATAGCAGCTATACCCACTAGGGAACATTGCCTTTAACATTCACCTTCCCATCAGACGTCAATACGATTAGTCAACTTAAAGGAAAGTCTGTTGTAATGCCCACCATATATATGGCCTAGCAATTTTGTTTATTCTGTCTTGCTTAGTCAGAATCAAAAACGTTGTTTACGTCTTACCACTTTCTAAATCCACCAGTCGCCTCTGCCTGATTGAGTCTGGGGGGCCCCCTCCAGGTACTTTGCAGGGGGGCCCCCTCAGGTTTCGTTACGCCACTGCATGCAGGGTAACTTTGCTTGTTTTAAAAAATATGATTTGGAGCCCTGCACCACTGATGTACCTCTTCACATGATACAAAGATGTTGCAAGGCTCTCAATAATAAGCCCCCATGTGTGTTTTTGTTGAAAGAATAGGCGGTGTGTGAACCTAGTGGTCAATGTGTTACTCTGTCCCTGAGAGCCCTCCCATGCAATGAGTGTGAGTGTAACCACACATGACATAAACTTTACTACATAACACACATATTGAATATTAAGGGCCAGGTCTCCGAACCATGGAACAAGCTACATATGCCCAGGGGAAGAGGAATTGTGAGAACAATGTTCATCTAACCTAGCAAGTGGTTACTTAAAATCACAAGCAAGAAGTGCTACACTTAGCAAGTTGTCGATGACAATTATGATTGAAGTTTCCGGCCAGGTGGGTGCCACTCCAATTGATACTACCTACCAATCAAAACTGATGTCATAGTAAAATGGTGCAAGGGTGAGTGCGGAAGTGGCAGGCACCAGTGTGTGTCCCAAAATAGCAATTATTGGTGATTATTGGTGGAGAAATCCATCCCTACAATACATGTAGCATAAAGGTACACATAGTGCAACAGTAGGTGACTACCTGTGTTGGGCAGTGAATCCATTCACACAAAGAGTCCCACTTACAGCAGGAAAAGATTGTTGAAGATCCCTTGAGGTGCTGCATTGCAAATGTGACTGACTCTTGTCCAGAGGCATCTCAAAGCTGCACATATCTACAAACACTGCAGGAAATTCCTACATCACGTGCTAAAATTATCATAACCTAATATGACAACTCCTCTGCAATAAAACACCAAGCATTTGTGAAAGCAGAAAGCATTATTTCTGATCTAAGAAACTGAAAGTACCTATGAATAAAAACAAGTAACCTACACTAATCACCGCTAAGTAAACTAAGCCTTACCTAAATTAACCTATCCTATCCTACACTAACTGAACTCTACCTTACCCTATCTAATCTCATCTTAACCTATGCCACACATATACTACAACAGACATGTTAAGCATCAAACCCCACCCCCTTAACACACATAGTCACACAATGCAAACTTCAAGTACACCTATAAATAAACTATATAAACATCAAATCCTAAACAAAGATATTTTTGGGGGTATTTTTGTTCTTTCTTTCTTTCTTTCTTTCCGTATAGTTAACCCTAAACATTTCCCCCACCCACTAAATCCTCATAAAAATGTAAAAACTAAAACCTATTAAAAATATATATAAAACTAAAAGCAACCTTAACTAAACATATCCTATCTAAAACCAAATCTAAAATACTATGCAAAATACAACGCTGTCCAAAAAGCCCCCCAAATGTTCACATCAGCTGTGCAAGCTATCTATTTGATTGCCTCCTTGAGGTTTGTCAACCGGGTTTCCTGCCCGCGATGCTCCTCAAAGACAGTGCCCCCTTTTCGGTTTACTTTTTTTAGTTTCTGGATAATGATGTATTGGAACCCTGAGTCCTGGGAAGGTGGGCTCCTGGCCTATGTGGCTGACATGGGGTTGCTGGGAAGTGGGCCGAGCTACACTTAGGGGTGACTGTGTATGTCTTGGCCCTGGCCTGGCCTGGCTTGACCCTAGTCTGGCCTGGCTTGGCCATAGTCTGGCATGGCCAGTGACACAGTAGGGATTGACTGTGTGCTGGGTCTGGCAATGTTCCAAGTACCAGAGACTTTAGCATGTGTCTACAATTTCTGCATCTTCCGGTATGTTTTGCGTATATTCCGAACGTGCTGGTACCTTTCCTTGCACAGCTTGAAGGTGCAGGTCTCATCAGCAGTCATGTTAGCTACATGGATGAGGTGAAACAGCACAGACAATGTGGCTATCTTGGCATACCCCATCTTGGCTTTCACAAGGCTGCACACGTTGCAGCCCTCACTCTCTCAGAGGTTTATTGATGAGAGCCCTTCAGCACTTTTGCCCCACATTAAGTGGTACATGCATGACACAGGGCTCTGAATAAAATTTATGAACCCATCCTAATCCATCCTGCGTGGCTTTGAGTGGCCTCTGAATATTGAGTTAGGCTACACAGGCCAAATATGAATATGTCTCATTATCACAAAAACGTTTTTCATGCATTCCATTCCGTTTTAACTAACCCTGGGCAGTGAACTACGCTTCACTCGCGCAGTTTGCAAAGTTTCGGCAACTTCACGCTTCGCGATGAACGTGAAGTTGTCGAAGACTTCGCAATCTACAGCGCAGAGTAGTTGCTTTCTTCCTCGCGCGCTCAATATGCGTTCTCGCGTGCGCGGTAACGACTTATCGTGATTCTGTGTTCTGCGAACGCGTGCACGTCATTTGGACGCGCGAACATGTCATTCGGACGCGCGATCTTCCTTCCGGCGCAGTGTTGGTAAGAGTGCGTTCCCGAACACGCAGAAGCTACAATCTGGCACAGAATATCTCTCGAGCACGATAAAACCTTCTCGAAAATTATCATTTTACTTAGAAAAACCCCTCAGATTGTGCTTTGGCTCTAGTCTTTTGTGCAAGGATTCCTCTTTTTTTCTACTCTTTTTTTCAAGAGGAAGGAGGTGCCCCTGAGTCTCAAACTTCCTGTTCCTGTCCAGCAGGCTACTCCCAGTGCATTGTCCATGTGCTGTTCACTTTCATTTGGATTTGGAGCTGGAAGGATCACTTTTTGTGGACGTCTGCTGCATCATATCATTGGATTGGATTTATTGAGGACTTTTGGATTTGAAATTTTATTTTACAAGTACGTTGGAGAATTGGTGTACATGTTGGTTTGATTGGGGCTTTTTTTTGTTACCTACAGTTTTCTGGGCTTTGCAATCCTTTTGAAAAATTATTGTTGTGGGAGGCCTGTACTTTCATGAGGGACCAAGTTGTATTTCTTCGAAATATCATCCAGTAGGCCCAGAGGTATCCATGGGTCCAACCATGTTTCTATGGTGACTGTTGAACTTCAGGTTTTTAAACATCATGGATGGCATTGGATTCAATTGCAAACTGTGTTTTTTGGAGTGGAATTTCAGTTTTTGGGTGTGTGTTAGTATAATCTACCTAGAACACCTTCAATACAGATTTATTAGTTTGTTGTATAGAAAGGAATAGAAAGGAATACAGTATAAATCCACTTCTTCGTGGTAGTTCCAATATATTATGTACAATACTGCGTAAATGAAAAGAACGCTATAAACGATACCCATTAGCAGCCAGCTCCGCAAGTCTTGTGCGGTCCAACCGTCCTCCGCATGAATACCGGTCCCAGTATTCGCCAACGGAAGGCACCATGCTTAGTAACACCCAACAGTGCCATTCGAGCGCTGCTGCTAATGTATTCTGGGCAAAGGATCCCCAAGCACAGTATTATAGGATCCGCCTTGCTGTGGGAGCTAGCACAGGAATGCCCAGCCGGGCACTCTACCGTGTGTCAAGGCAGGTAAGCAAGGGAGCAGCCGCTCTACCTTTGCCGCCTATAGCCACTGTTAACAAGCCAAGTAATTGCGCCCCCCCCAGGCGTTGTGTTGTACGCTCAGGCACTTGTGCGTTCAGGCGGAGACGCAGCAAACACCTCCGTGATGTGCGTCTCCACCGCCAGAACAACGGGATTCAAAGAAGGGCAGCGACGTGGCAAACGCCTCCGTGGTGTGCGTCTCCCTTAAACAAACTGCGGAACAAAAGGAAAGGCAGAGACGCGGCAAACACCTCCTTGTTGTGGGTCTCTACCTGTCATGCAATCGCCAATGCGATAACTTGTACTCAGGGGTTTCTGGAGAAGCGAGCCTCCGCTTCTCTAAACGCCGTACGGAAACGAGGGTCAACGGAACAGGATACAAGACGGCCGGCGTGGATCAGAATATCCGACGCCTTCCCTCAACCGGCCACCCGTTTTATGGGCGTAGCATTCAGGCGCTAAGCCTGCTGGTACATATAGTTCTTTGTTCGTCAGCCGCTCGTGGTTTCCTCGATGCTCCCGGCATGCGACAGGGGTGCGGGGATGGAGCGGGGGAAATTCATGACAGTACATCCTCCCTCCATCAACCCTGCCCCACAGGGCCAGCACACGACGGATGCTTCCTGTGAAACGATGTCACCAATCTAGGCGCATGCACCCCAGATGCGGGTTCCCATGATTGTTCCTCCGGCCCGTACCCCTTCCATGCCACCAGGTACCACAGCTTGCCGTTTCTCCACTTGGAGTTCCGAAAGCCAGCCACTTCGTATTCCACATCGGAATTCACTGCAACCGGTGCTGGCCTCTCACGCACCCGCGCAGACGAGGTTTCAGCAGGGAAACGTGGAACACCAGATGGATTTGCATCTGTTTAGGCAGGTTCAATTTCATGTTCACAGGACTGATGCATTTGGCAATGCGGTAAGGGCCCATGTATTTCAGATGAACCACGCTATGCTTACGAAACCGCATGTTCTTGGTTGACACCCAAACGTAGTCGCCAACCCCATACAAGGGTCCAGGCCTCCTTCTTTTGTCAGCCGAGGCCTTATACGTCGCCTTGGCAGCTTCCAAAAACGTCCGAGAAGCCATGAGCGTTTCCTTGATGTGGGCGACTCTCCTGGTGGTCTCAGGCACTCTATGGTCCCTGATGGGGTGTAAAAACGGCAGGAATCTGGGGTGATGTCCATAGTTGCAATAGAAAGGAGATGCTTTGGTGGAGCTATGCGTGGCATTGTTATAGGCGATCTCCGCAATCCATAAGAGATCCACCCATTCTTCCTTTCCTTGATCAACAAAACAACATAAGTACTGCTTGAGGGACTGGTTCAGGCGCTCCGTCTGGCCATCCGTCTGGGGATGGCAGCTCGTTGACATGGCCGATGAGACGTGCAACGCTGAACACCACATTCTCCAGAACTGGGCCGTGAACTGCGAACCCCTGTCCGACACAATCACGCTGGGCAATCCGTGGAGCCTCACCAAATTTCTCAGTCACAGCACTGCCAGTTGACCAGCGGAAGGTACCTGCTTACATGCTACGAAGTGTCCCATCTTTGTGAGGTAGTCAATCCCCACCAGGATCGCTGTACATCCTTGATCCACCGGTAGTCCCACAATGAAATCCAGAGATATGTTCTCCCATGGCCGGCAGGAGGTAGGAAGGGGCCGAAGCAGACCCTGAGGACGCCCATGATCCGTTTTCATGGCGGCGCAGGTCGTGCAGGCTGCCACCCAATTTCAAACAACCGCTCTAATGGATGGCCATCAAAACTGCTGCCCCAAACAGGACACCGATTTTTCAACCCCGAGATGGCCGGCACAGGGTGAAACGTGACACCACGTAAAGGCCTGCTTCTGAAGAAGGGACATAGGTAACAGCAAGTGACGACCCTTGACAGGAATCCCGTCCTTAACCTGCCACTCCTGGTGACTTTGGAGCCAGCTCCTCCAAGAAAAGGAGCGGATTCCGGTCTGGACACCCTTGAGGAACGCATCCGGCTGTATCACTCCCAACACCGTGTCCGGATGGATGATGGAATGTACCGGTGGGGGAGCCTGCGCCGAAACAGAGGACTGACGGGACAGCGCATCCGCCTTCCTGTTTTCCGTGCCTGGCCGATACGTGATGTGGAAGTGGAAGTCAGAGAAGAAGAGCATCCACCGCAACTGCCGAGGCGAGAGGTGTCTAGCCATCGTCATAAACTGCAAGTTGCGATGGTCCGTGAACACCGTAACCACATGTCTGGCTCCCATTAACAGGTGACGCCACTCCGCGAACGCGTCCTTGATGGCCAGCAGTTCTTTCTCTGCAATATGGTAGTTGTGCTCTGCGTCGTTCAGGTTCCGGGACATGAAGGCCACTGGATGTAATACGCCTGTTTGGCTGTGATGCTGTGACAGAATGGCCCATATGGCTACTTCCGAGGCATCCGCCTCCACCACATAAGGTAGTTCCGGTTGGGATGCGCCAGAACAGGGGCCGTAACGAACGCCTTCTTCAATGCCACAAAGGCTGCCTGTGCTTCTGTATTCCATGCAAACGTCTGGGATTTCCGCAACAGCTGAGTGATGGGGGCCACGAGTCCAGAGAAGCCGTCTATGAATCGCTGGTAAAAATTGGCGAACTCAATGAAGCACTGCACGTCCTTCACTCCTTGCGGTGTAGGCCACTCCTCTACCGCACTAACCTTGCGTTCAGCCATCTCCTGACCCTCCGGCCTGAGCATCACCCCTAGAAACTAAACGGACATGACATGAAAGTCACACTTGCTGAGCTTGCAGAACAGCATATTTTCTCGGAGTTTCCTGAGTACCGTGGCTACGTGTTGCATGTGTTCCTCCTCCGTGTTGGAGTAGATGAGGATATCATCTATGTATACAACCACATATAGGTCCAGGCTATCACGGAAGACCTCGTTTAAGAAGTACTGGAAGGCCACAGGGGAGTTGCAGAGCCCGAATGGCATGACAAGGTATTCGAATAGACCGTACCTGGTCTTGAAGGCCGTCTTCCATTCGTCGCCGCTCCTCATGCGTACAAGATGGTATGCCCCCTTTAGATCCAGCTTCATATAAAGACGGGCTTTCTTCACCTGCTCAAGTAGAACGCTAATGAGTGGTAAGGGGTACCGATTTTTGGCGGTGATCGCGTTGAGAGCCCTGAAGTCCACACAAGCCCTTAACTCTCCATTGGCCTTAGGGATGAAGAAGAGTGGCGATGCCGCTGGGGACTTGGAAGGTCTGATGAAGCCCAGACCTAGGAGCTTATCGAGGTAGGAACGCAGGTGAATGTTCTCGGGCTCCGTCAATGCGTACAACCTACCACTGGGTACGCAAGCACCGGGAACCAGGTCAATTTGACAATCATACATTCGGTGCGGAGGGAGCACCTCGGCACGTACATCATCGAAAACGTCCTTGTATTCCTGGTAAACTCCTGGAAGGGAAACAGCTTTCTCAGCCGCCGTGGCGACCATGTGAACCACGTCTTGCGTGTTGGTGTCCTGTTTCACCATGCAATGCTGAAGACAATGCGAGGATGTCATCCTTATCTCATGTGTCATCCAGTCGACTGAGGGGTTGTGCTTTTGTAGCCACGGTAGACCCAGGATGATCCCATACTATGGCGCTTGTATAACACTGAAGTCAATTGTCTCTTTGTGTCGTTCCCCGTACTTTACGGGGACTTCCCTTGTGTGATGACCTATAGGGCCAGTAATCAGCCTTCTCCCATCCACCGCATATACATTCTCAGGGAACTCCTTGGGAATGAGGATTATGCCCAGTCTCTGCGCCTCATTTTGATCCATGAAAAGACCGGTGGCCCCTGAGTCGACCATGGCCACCACAGGAACCCACTGCGTGAAGATCCCTACATACACCGTGATAAACAAATGTTGTTGCCGCACCTGGTCTAGGCGCGACAAGGAAGGGATGCAAGTGTGACTCCGAGAGGCCCCTCCGCTATTCTTGGAGTCCATTCGTTTTCTGCCTGCACGTCCATTACTGCCGTCACAGGTCTGTTAGCTCAAAAGCAACTGGTCTTCGGCTTGGCCGGGCACTCACGAACGTAATGTCCCTTCTTGCCGCAATACAAACAAAGGCCTTGTTTGCGGCGGGACTCTTTTTCAGCTGCGGTCAAGCTGGCTCGGATGGCCCCAATGTCCATTGGCTCCGCTTTCGCAGAAGGGCTGGTTTCAGGGGTTCCCATCAACACATAGGAAGGCATGGGCTTTTCTTTCCGCTTGTGTTCGCCTTTACGTTCACCCAACCTGTGGTCTAAACACAGAACCAGATTGATGAGCCCCTCGCACGTCTTGGGTTGTGGGTCTATTTGCGCTACCACGTCTTTGAGTTCTTCGCTCAATCCTTGATGGAAGAGCGCGGTTTGTTTTGAGATGGGCCACTTAGTTTCTGCCACCACATGTCTGAAGGCGTTCAAGTACTGCAAGAGGTCGTTATTTCCCTGACGGAGTTCCAACATCTCCCTGTCGGCGGTATAAGAATCAGCCCGTCTGTCAAACTTTTTTAAGAATTCCTCACGGAAAGCTCCCCAGTCGCAGAGGAGCGGGTCGTCTCTGCTCACCAACGGGACAGCCCATTGGGCGGCGTTCCCCGCCAAGTACGAGATTAGGAATGCCACCCTTGCCTGACTGGTGGGGAAAGCCTTGGGTTTACAGGAAAGGTGTAAGGCCACATGAGTTAGGAAGACTTGGACTGTGTTGGGGTCACCGCTGTATCTCTCGGGAGTGGCCAAAGGGATGGCCACAGGCATTTCCACCATTACCGTAGGAGAGGGAGTCCCAGGCGGGGGTGCGGTATCAAAGGGGTTCCTTTGTATGATGTCAAGCCTGGTCTGTAAATCCGCGGTTTCCTGTCTGGAATCGGCAAGTTCATTCTGTACTAAAGCTAGGGCAGCTAGAACATCATCCAAGGTAGCCATGTTGCCGTCCAGCCGACCAGGAGAATGATTGTATGAAAGGTCGGATATTGTGTAATCTACCTCGAGTCTCGGGGTCGGTGAAAGACAAACTAGAACACAAAAGGAGAGCTACACCTGTGAACACCTTCAATACAGATTTATTAGTTTGTTGTATAGAAAGGATTAGAAAGGAATACAGTATAAATCCACTACTTCGCGGTAGTTCCAATATAATATGTACAATAATGCGTAAATGAAAAGAACGCTATAACGATACCCATTAGCAGCCAGCTCCGCAAGTCTTGTGTGGTCCAACCGTCCTCTGCATGAATACCGGTCCCGGTATTTGTCAACGGAGGGCACCGTGCTTAGTAATGGCCGACAGTGCTGTTCGAGCGCTGCTGCTAATGTATTCTGGGCAAAGCACAGTATTATAGGATCCGCCTTGCTTTGGGAGCTAGCACAGGAAAGCCCAGCCGGGCACTCTACCGTGTGTCAAGGCAGGTAAGCAAGGGAGCAGCCGCTCTACATTTGCCCCCTATAGCCACTGTTAACAAGCCAAGTAATTGCGCCCCCCCAGGTGTTGTGTTGTACGCTCAGGCACTTGTGTGTTCAGGCGGAGACGCGGCAAACACCTCCATGCTGTGCGTCTCCACCGCCAGAACAACGGGACTCAAAGAAGGGCAGCGACGCGGCAAACACCTCCGTGGTGTGCGTCTCCCTTAAACAAACTGCGGAACAAAAGGAAAGGCAGAGACGCGGCAAACACCTCCTTGGTGTGTGTCTCTACCTGTCATGCAATCGTCAATGCGATAACTTGTACTCGGGGGTTTCTTGATAAGCGAGCCTCCGCTTCTCTAAATGCCGCCAGGAAACGAGGGTCAACGGAACAGGATACAAGACGGCCGGCGTGGATCAGAATATCCGACGCCTTCCCTCAACCGGCCACCCATTTTATGGGCGTATCATTCAGGCGCTAAGCCTGCTGGTACATGTGGTTCTTTGTTCGTCGGCCGCTCGTGGTTTCCTCGCTGCTCCCGGCACGCGACAGGGGTGCGGGGACGGAGCGGGGGGAATTCATGACAGTTAATTAAATATTGTAACCCTAGGAGTTCATATAGTTAGTGTAGGCCTGCTTGAGTTCATTGTATGTACTTTCTGTGGGTGGCCTGGCCATGTGGTGGCCATTTTGTGGGACCAGCCACTGTGCTTTTGCCATAGGCCTCCAAGGTTGTGGCCTACCCTGCCAGTAGGCCCAGAGGTACTCTTCATCAGTCATCATGGCAGTGTGCATGAAAGTTAAACAACTATTTTTGTGTTGTCAGTTGAATTTTTACATCATGTATGGCATGTATGGCTTTGGATTGATTTGAAAAATGTGTTTTTTGGGGGTGAAATCTCAGTTTTTGGATGTGTGTTAAATAAATAGGGCTTTTCTGCCAGTAGATTAACCTTAGGAGTTCAGCTCGCGTAGTTTTGGTAACTTTGCACAGTGCAACAACGCAAACTAACATTTTTTGTCTTCGTCGCACGCTCAATCTGTGTGTTCGCGCACGCGATAACGACTTTTTGTACAGTTCGCGCTGCCGAACACGCCGAATTTGCCATTTGGCGAGCAATATGTCTCGAGCTGTATAAACCTTCTTGAAAATGATGATTTTGTTCATTTTGCTAAAAAAACTCCTCAGGTTGTCATTTGGTTGTAGATTTTGGAGCATGTAGTCATTTTTCTGTTTTCAATTTTTTGAGGAAGGGAGTTCCCCACAGACTCCAACTTCCTGTTTCTGTCCCTTGTATGTACCTTCTTGTTTTGGGTGGGCTGACCATGTGGGTGGCAGCCATTTTGTGAAGCCAAGCATTGTGCGTTTGCCATAGGCATGCATTGTCTGTCTTCTCTTTCTTTTCATGTTGTTGTGGGAGGCCAGGCCATGTGGTGGCAGCCATTTTGTGTGACCTTCCACTGTGCTTTTGCCATAGGCTGCCAAACTTGTGGCCTATTCTGCCAGTAGGCCTAGACTCCCAGAGGTACTCATTGGGGGTGCTTGATGTAGCTGTTTCTATGTTGTCTGTTGAATTTAAACATCATATTTAGGGCATGGATGGCATTGGATTGAATTCCCAAATGTGGTTTTTGGGGTGTAGTTAACTTTTTGGATGTGTGTTAATAAATGCCTTTGTTGCATGTGTATGTGTTGTTGTTGTGTAACTTTCCAACCTTTTTAGGCATGCAGATTTTCTTTTTTGCATTAAAGCTGTGATGTGTAACAAGCATCCTCCTTTGTCTGGCCATATAGGGATATAGGCCTGCTTGAGTTCATTGTTTTCTGGGCCTTACCCATGTGCCTGTGATGAGTGACCATGTGGATGGGGACCGTGGTGGTGGTAGTAGCAGTGTGCTGTTTTGTTTTTGCCACAAAGGCCTGTGTGTCTTTCCATTGTTCCTGTTGGCTTACTGTTTCCATCCCCATTGCCAGCTGCAGGTCCCTGATGCTGCATCCATCCGACATGATGCACAAATTAAGGACAAACAGGTTCCACTTCCACTACATTTGTATTTTAGTTCTTTGCTATTCTTACTCTTACAGAGTGTACTAACACTACTACTAATTAAAATTAAAGCACAACAAATTCCACGTTTGACTGATGTTCTTCTGCCTTCTTTGCTTGTAGGTGCACAAAACACTGAGGAAGCGATGTCTGTCATCATTCATCACCCTTTGTACTGCCAGACAGACGTCCTGCTGTTGTACGTGACGTGTGGTGTGAACTGACCAGACATCTCTGCAACTTGTGCAACTGAGTGATGCTGACATCTGAAGAAGATGGGCCCAAAGAAAGCAGGTACCAGGTCCTTCAAGACCAAGAAAGTTGCTGAGAAGAAGAAGGAAGAACATAAGAAGGAAGTGACACTTAAGTCTGGTATTGACCCCAAAACCTTTTTTGGGAAACCAAAAAGTACGCCTGCAGCAGCGGTGTCTGGGGGGCAAGCTGGGGGCAGCACCTCCGCATCAGTGGGCCCAACCCACCTACCCAGGCCCAAGCAGATGAGTGTGGAAGAGGTAGCCAACCTAATGATGGAAAGCAGTGATGCTGAGCCTGACCTATCTCAAAGTAGTACACAATCAACGCATGACGCAACACAGCAGATAAGTGGTGAACAAAAACAACCGCTACCACCGCCCACAGTAGTAGTTGTTGTTCCTCCCGAAGTAGGGGCAGTTTAGGAAATTGAGCCTCATGCAGTGGAAGATGAAGAGGAAGCCACTCATGCAGGAGATCCATTGTCTTCCAAATCCCCACCAAGGAAAAGGAGGGTTAGTCCATCGAGTTATTCGCCAAGCATCCCTTCTGATGATTTAGATCTCACTTGGGAGCGCAACAACCTGAGCATGAGAGGAAGACACATCCAAGACCAGGCTAGGGAAAAGGAAGATTCCAGAAAGTCTTACGCTTATGGAGGTCGTTGTAGAACAGCAGGATAATGATGATGATGATAAAACAGTCATTACGGGCCTCACTCCCGGCCCGAGGACATGGAGACCAACATATTTACCCTATCCCTAATGGCTGCGACTAGTAGGGATGTAGCACACATACCTCCAACACAGTCAACACCAACACGACCTCCAGTTTCCATATTTACATTAGCAAAGGGCAGGCAGCGTCCTACATCCTGCACAAGCACCACCTCAGCAGAAGTAGGTAGTGGTACTACTGCGCAGCCACAGAGTCAAATTCAACACACACCCTCCAGTTCATATGGCATTGGAAGTGGCACCTCTAGCAGGAGACAAAAGTTAAGCTCCCCAGTGTGGGACTTCTTTACGGTTAGCGTAAAGGAGGAGAACATTGCTATATGCTCCATTTGTCATACCTCTGTTAGTCGTGGTAAGCTTGGTACAAACTATGGTACCGAAGGCCAGATGACCCATTTGAAAAAACACCACGCAATCAAGTGGGAGGACCACCTGCGTTGCATAAAAACTGGAACCTTTGATGTTGGTGGGGATAAACGAGTAGAAGGTCCACTCACAGTGGAACAGGAAGAAGAAGAAGAAGAAGAGGGAGACATTCTATCTGGTAGTGGTACACTACATAGCCCTGTCCCCAGCATTGCAGTGGTACAGCCCACATCCTCAGCATCAGCAACATCTCAGTGGCACAAGAGTAAGAGTCAGCCGGAGACACCAAGGAGTATTGCGATGCAAAGTGATGCGTCGAGCCGAACAGAAAGGAATACCACGCAGCGTACCATTCTTAGCATGTTTACTAGGCAGAAGGGACAGTACAAACGCAACCACCCAATAGCACGTTTGTACAATGGGAAGCTGGCTAAAATGTTAGCATTGGACCTTCTCCCTTTTTCTTTTATTGAAGGGCTGGGTTTTCTGGAATTTGTGACAACCATCTGCCCAAAATGGAAGGCTCCCAGCCGCTACTATTTTGCCAGAGTTGCTGTTCTAGCACTACATCACGACGTGCTTGAATTGCTTGGAAAAGCCTTAAAACTTTGCTGTTCAGAGTATCCACCTGACAACAGACATGTGGACCAGTTGCCAAGCCACTGATTACATGTGCATCACTGCACACTGCATTTCTTTTTCGGGTGTTAGAGAAAAGCTATCTGCAGGCATTAATACTGCTGAGATTTTCAATGATACTTGCAGACATGGAACTGTGGCCATGTTTGCTATGGAGAAATCTCATACTGCTGCAAACATTTTGGCTGAGTTTAACAGCAAGGTCTTTGAATGGCTGCGACCAAGAGGGCTTAACATTGGTTTTGTTGCCACGGACAATGTCAGTAATGTAGTTGAGGCCATGAAAGGGGGTGGCTATTTCAGGGTCCTGTGTTTGGCACACTGCATTAACATTGTTGTTCAAGACTTTCTGAAAAATGAAAGCAAAGTCAGCAACTTACTGACCACCTGCAGAACCATTCTTTTAAAATCCGGAAGCAGCTAAGGGTCATTCAAAAATGGCAGTCAAAGCACTCATCCAGGAGGTGCCAATACGTTGGAACTCAACTTATTACATGCTTGATCTACTGTTTGAGCAGTACATACCACTTAATGCTTATGTCATGACAAGAAGATTAGTGGCTCCTACTGTGAAAGCCATGACCGATGTGATGGGGCAATGGGACCTCATTAAATGCCTGACAGAGATGCTACTTCCTTTTGAGGTCTTCACACGTGCAGTCAGCGGGGAGGACTGTACTATGGGCCAAGCTATCCCATTGTTGTACATGCTAGAGCAACAGCTGAAGGAGGTGTCTGAAACATACGAAGGTGTGGAAAACAAAGTAGACGCATGTTATTTGGCGAATGCCGTAGCCGTCTGCTTATCTGAAAATACAAGGATTCACAATAAGACATTACTGCCACAATTTTGGATCCACGGTACAAATTATTTCTGAACAGTAATGCAGTAATTCCTTTTTCAGAAGTGGATGTTGCCAAGTACAAAACTTTAATAGCTGAGGAAGCCACTGATTTAGAAAACGAACAGCTCTCCATTAGAGGCCTGCCAGTGCCACCCTAGGACAGAGCAAGTACTACAGGGCATCCAGAGTCAAGTTCTACTTCAGAGCATGAGAGCAGTGCGTTTGCTTCCCAGCAGTCACCAACACTACCAACAACATCAACAACAGCACCAACAGGATCAGATTCATCAGACACAGCAAAACAAATGATAACGGAAAGGGATGGGTAAGTCCATTGCTGATGCAAAGTCAAAAGAGGCCAAGGAAATCGGAGCACCCCTGAACATTGAGTGGATGGTCCAGCCTTATCTGGATGACACAACAGAGGTATTCATGGAACAAAGCCCATTGGTGTATTGGTATGGGAAAAGAAGCCAATGGCCTATGCTTAGCAGGCTGGCGATAAAGTATCTGGCTTGCCCTGTCACAAGTGTCTCTTCTGCGCGTGTTTTTAGTGCTGCTGGTGCCATTGTAACTGTGAAAAGGACCAGTCTCTCGCCCAAAACCGTGGAGAGGTTAACCATGATGAAAATGAATCAGCACTTCATACCACCGGACTACAAAATACGTGAATCACAGCAGGAAGAGGAGAGCACTCCGAAGACATAAGTACTGGGTTACATGACCTACATTTGTCCGAACCACCAGAGTTTGAGGACGAGCTCCTCTTCCCTGACAACTAGGCTTTCAAATTGTTACTCCCTTCCTTCCTTTATTTGTGTGTGTATCTGTCTTTCTGGTTCAAATCGAACCACAACAAATCCATCACCACCGTCTCCTATTTTTATGTACCTAATGAAGTTGCACCTCTGTGCATTTAACTGTCACTCCACTCCTCAGAGTCCTGATCCATCTTCCTGACTCGCCCTAAATACATTTCCATCGTTCCAGACATTGGATGGAGATGGAGAATAGTACAATAATTTAGCCTCTAACAGTCCCTCCATAACAAGTTAAACTTACGTGACTATAGCCATCTGCTGTTTTGTTTCCAAGCCGCAACTCATCACTGTCTTAAGGCTACCGCCTCTGTCTGCAGGCATCCATAACTCTTCTCTGTCAGAACTTGAGCAGGCATCCAAAACTAAAGTAAACTCGTCATCACTTTCAGAAGGCTCGGCATCTCTCATCTGACAGCCAAAGAGAAAAAGCAAGACAGGCATATGATGAATGATTGATGAATAATGAATGATGCCATGTATTGCATTGGATTCTTGCTGACTCTGAGCAAATGTGCATGAAGTCGAACTATATTAGTAGTTGATAATAACAAAGTAAAAGTGACTCAAGTGACAGTCAATGTTTCCTTGTTGTTTAATAATAGCAATTGTACTCCTATACTGCAGGTGCAGTCTGGACTTACTTTATCGGAGTCACACACTACAGACTGAGTTGGTGTTGGTCTGTTGGACAACACGTACACGTACCCCACCATGATGATGACCATACTATCTTTGCACGCAGTCAGTCA
Source organism: Lissotriton helveticus (assembly GCF_964261635.1). Taxonomy (NCBI): domain Eukaryota; kingdom Metazoa; phylum Chordata; class Amphibia; order Caudata; family Salamandridae; genus Lissotriton; species Lissotriton helveticus. The sequence goes on along the minus strand of NC_136071.1, from coordinate 746,305,508 downwards.
GTTGGATCTGAGATAATTAATGGAATAACTGTGTTTCATGAACTGGCATAAAAGGTAAACACAACCATTCAACAAGAACCACAGCAGGCCTAGGCTACATGTCCGTGCAGTGGTGGAGTCGAATAGTGGTATGATGACTGACAGTGGCGCATTGATTTAGTCACTTGATTTGGAAAATGCTGGGTTGCTGTATATGCCTGTTGTCTGGCTCTGTAAACATTTAAGGTAAATGGAGTTTGGGTCACGGCCCGGTGCCGTGGAACTGTTATATGCTGGCTCCTGTCCTGTTGTTCTTGTAGATTAATGCTGTGTAAATACTAGAGTAGACACAATGTATCCAAGCCGCCTCGGTCTGAAAGTGTTCTCGCTCAAGAGTCTTGTCTTTTTGCACTACACCGTAAGTGATGCTTTTTTTGAATCATTTATTTTTCAATACCCCTTTTGTTTTTCCATCAACACTTACAGGCCGGCATTTACCCAGTGCTATTATACTTGGAACAGCAACTCACACTTACCTTACCAATCCGCATCAGCCAGCCAGTGGCACCCAAGAATGATGTGCAGAGTGTCCATGGAAGGGAGGACCAAGATGAATGACGAGACACAACTACACAATTGGACCCAGATAATACAGTAACTTTAGTATCATATTCATCATTCGTCTTTTAAATAATTTGATTCCTTTTTTCTCTTCATTCATTTTACGACTTTGTGACTTTGTTTGCTAATTGCTCCCTACAACTATTTTTTTATTTTCTTTGCTAGCTTTCAGCCCGGTACAGCAGGTAATTAGGGTTTCTCTGAGGGCATACAGGCAAGGCAAATTTCATATAATACTACTTCGCTGTACTGTCTAATTGTGTAGTAGTAGTAAAGTACAACTCATTAACCATCAAGTTATCTTCAACATGCATGCATTTCCTTTTTCTCCTTTTATAGATTTATTGGATAGTGGATCATCATCATCGTCTTCAAAGATTATTTTACTTTTGCTGTGTCCCTGCGTACTGTTTTTCTTTGTCAAGCCTTTCCCCAAACCCCCTTCCCATCCATTCATCAAACCCTAACCCTCTTCCCCCGGGCTGTGTGATTTTATATTGAGGTGTGATGTGACTATATTAAATGTACTCCAACAATTGATCACACGCTTGCTGGGGCAGTTGTGGTGAAAGCAACACTAATTCAATTTCAAGGCAGGGCGAGGATCTTCTTCTGTTTGCCCACCCATGCTCAGTCTATGTACCAGCCAATTTGTTTTCCAAAGGGAACCACCTAATACATCATAATTAATTGTCGGCATTGATCGGATTCACAGCAGTAAAGTTTATGAATTACGATTGTGTTAAGTCACTCCTTCAACACAACTACAGTTTAACTTCTTAACTTCTTATACTAGGCTGTCCCTGCCACCATTATGTTTTCTTTTACTTTAGCAGTTGCAATATTGTTTGTTTGACAGAGTTTTTCTGTACTGTACTTTTCTACTACTCACATAGTCTCTCTCAGGCAAGTGACTGTCTCTTTTTTTTTGTTGGCAAATACTACTGCCAGTGTCTACTACTACCACCACAACCATGGCATCTTCTCCATTCTCTTGGGAAACCATGCAGCCATTGCTGTGCTGAACTTAATCCTCATCAATCACAGGTAAGATAAGTTTGCTGGGAGGTATAATGGACTATGAGGAGCGCTTGACAGTACTAGTGGGACAAATATAACTCAGTGAGGGGTACCGCATCTATCTGTTTGCGTGTTACAAAATTGGCAGAATATTTAAAACCAACACTGGCTGCTGCCCTGCATCAGCAAGGTAACCTTGTGACGGACATACATTTGTGAAACAGTAACCCCCCCACAAAACATTAACATCTAATGTGTAAGTATAAATAAATAAAATGTATTTCCCTAACAAAAATTAACTATCCCACACCTCACCCACCCCTCTCCCTAACCCCAACCAATGTCCAAGTCCAACCAATGTCCAAAAAATAAGAAACCCCATACACCCAATTCCTACCCACCAACAAAAGTACTAAAAAAGGGGCAAATTAACAGAGTCCATTTAAAATCGGTGGGCTTTCAGGTGTTTTTCCACCAAGATCTTAACTCGCTCCTCTAATTGGTTCTCCAGCTGTGCCACCTGGAGGAGAATTTTCTGGCAAAATCCCTGGCACTTACATTTACATCCATGTGGGGGGGCAGCAGTTTTTGAAAAAGGGGGGCGGTGGGCAGCTGCCTGACTGCGGCACCGTGCTACTGCAGGTGGGACCTGGCTGGGGCCCGGGGCATTGGAAGAGGCTGCAGCTGCTGCCACCGCCTCCTCCTCCTCCTCCTCTGCCTGAGCCACCAGCCAGCGGTATTCCTCACAGATGGCCTCCAGTTTCCAGCGCCGGGCCCTGGCTGCCAACTCCTTCCGCATTGGTTTTTGGGAAGGAGGATCTATAAAGAAAGAAACAGAATTGTAACCAAAACTCTTAGCAAAACAGTAACACAAAATGAATTCAACACATAGGGGCACAGTAGCACTAGCAAGCGCAGTATATAACATTTGTGGTAAGTATCTATCCTCCTGCTCTAACATTTGTGGTCGGTGGTGGGAGTGCTGGCGGGCAGTGATGTGGGGAGGGGGAGGGGCAGGGTGGGAGGAGAAAACAATGGATTGCAGACAATTACTGGTAAGTAAACATATAAATAAATAAAACACATTTTGTTGCGTGCACTGCATTCAAAATCCATAGTTTACCAACCCCCTCCCACTCCCCACATCACCGCCCGCCAGCACTCCCACCACCGACCACTAATGCATAAGGCACTTTGTTCATTGATTGTGTAACCAACAGATAGGCCACCCTTTGCAGGCTGGCTGAGCTGACACAATAGAAAAAAATTTAACATAGGTAGAAGGTGGTCCTTGGAGGCAGAAGAAGGCGCTTGATAATATATATATATATATATGATGTGCTTGCAGACTACTGAGTCATCAACTGTATTCTGAAATAAAATCCTACTTTTACATAAATATAAAACCCTCTGATTTGCTACTCTGGCACAGTTTCTTTTACATTCTCTTCAAAGTAAGACTCTAGTCTGCATCCAGTGACAGTCTCCACCTATGATGAATACATCCAGGCATCCATCCATTAAGAGTAAATGTCTATCATTCTTTTGTTATATATCTCTTAACAAACCTTAGCTGGTTTCACTTTCACCAACAACCATCCATGCGTCCACTCCACTTCCTTCCTTGCCTTGGCTTTGGGTTTGACACAAACACCGCTGATGATTCTTGCTATCCACTATCCACCGATACTCTGGTGCCCACCCAGGCAGGCATCTTCTTTCACCTTCCACCCATCCTTCAACAACCCATGCATCTGATTCCTATCAGCCACCTGCCTGCTGCTTCCAAAGTATCCTTCTCTGCTAGTCGTATTACATCTTGCCCGTCCTTCCTCCTTCCACCCTTCTTTCCCTTTTTGTTCAACACATCCATCAAGGTAATCTGATCTGACTTTTAGTCTTCTCCATAACTTTCACAGCTGAGTTGGAGTCAGATAGAAGAGGCCATTGGTTACTCAACTCACGCTGGTAATGCTATTGTTAATGCATTGGTAAACCTAAGTATAGGGTGTCTTCTTCAACCGTTGTATATTGTTCAGTACAACTTCAAGTTCATACTTACCTAATAAGTCTCACAGTACAGTGAGTGAAGTGTTCCCCTTCCAGCTAGCAAATAATGGCAATAAGTAATGAATATAACTTACCACCGCCCACCGCTGCTGCTGGCTCCCCCCCTGGAGCTCATGCAGGTGCCGCATCTCCTGCCCCCTCCTGAATGGCAGCATTGCCATCACCGCTGGTCCCGCCGGCACTGGTGGTTGGTACTGGTAGTGCACCTATAAAAAAATTACACCTTTTTAGATGCCTGTACACCTCCCCCTATTTTGCTCGTTTCACTAGGAAGGAAGATTGAAAAAACAGTTAAAGTACAACATAAATCATCACTAGTCCAAATTGCGTACTACATTAGAGTCAGTAGACAGACATTAGTAGTATTATACGGTTCCTAGGTCATCTCTACTCCTACTCTACGGAAAGTTAGCCTGCGCCATGTAACCATTTTAGATTCATGCTTACTCTTTTGCGCATGTTACCTCGCAGCTTGTTGCGCAGTAAGACGCCTTTGAGGCCACATGAGTATTGCATACAAGTGAAGAGGTTGAAAAAGAAGCCACTTTTTGTATGGAGTTCGGTTAGTCCCTATTGCGTAGCCATAATGTTACACTTTTTGGCATGACTGCAAAATGCTTGCATAATTGCATTATACTGTCTAACCTGCACCATTTTTCTCTTAATAGGCAGACAATTCCCTTCTATGAACCAGAGATTTGCAGAGCTTATGAAAGGTGCATGTAACCAGTATTTCTACATTGAACAGTGAGGGGTCTCCCAGAATTCACACCGATCTTTTCTATCATGCACTAGTTGTAACAAATGTTTACTGTTTTAATCTTATTTACTTTGCATGTTGGAGCTGGATGTAATTTCATGGAACAACTTACAAAGCTTGTTATTTTGAAATAAATAAACCTTTTGAACTTACACATAGACTCTGTGGTATTTGGTGTGGTGTTGTGGACTTACACGAGTGAGTGAGCGAAAGGGTGTTATGTTCTGGGTATCTTCGTGTGAGGGTTCCGGACCTAATGAGACACTATAGCTAGTCGGTCAGGGAATTGTGGGTTCTGCGTTCTGACTGAAGTGTGTGTAAGGTCCAACCTCCCATCACCAACATCCTATTTTCTTGTGCATATTTCTGTATGTGGCTGTGCAGAATCCCCACAACAGTAGTAGTATGTACTACTATCCTAAGAAAAAATACTAGACAAACATCTGGTTGCGCATTTTGTTGGTGGGAATTGTCAAAGCCTAGAGATTAATGATGACAACCCAAAGCACAGGAGTGGACACAGTGGCTACAGCTATTGGTCTATAAGAGCTTTATTCAAAAGAAAATCTTAACTAAAGAGTGGCCAACAGGGCAAGCTTAGCTACAGACAGTCTAATAGTAGTAGTACAGAGAGCCATAGCAGAGGCAGTTTAAAGGAATTTAAAAGCAGGGATAACCATAAAAAAAATATGAACTAATACTAAGTAAACCTATTATCCATCCACCACTATTTCACAGAAGGACAATGGAAGGACTAGACTCTCTAGCAATAGCATTAACTAACTTCAGTTCTGTAAAGTAAACTCTTACATCATTAATCAACCCAAGCTAGCGCAAAGTTACAAACAAGTAAGAGTAGCACCGAGCAGCACCTGTGTCCTACAATCACAGAAGATTTTGAAACGGAATTGACCTGCAATGTAACTAAGCGCACCAGTAATCGTGTTATTCGTCAAAGAATTATACACAATACTTATACTACTATATATATATTAACTACTCACCAAGCCCCACGACCTCGACACCTAGCAGGTCCAACATGTCCTGCTTGTGGTCCAGGATGTCTGACCACCGGTGGGCCAGCTGGTTGTGGGTGCGCCGGATCCCTGAACAGCGAAGCACTGCCTGGCGCACGTTCACCCACCGGCGGTGACGCTCCTGGGTAAGGTACCCGGAGCCTGGCCTGCCGCCTGCTGCCAAGGTCAAGGGGAGGTGGCGCTGGATGAGAAAAACCAGGGAGGCCACCTACACCTCTCCAAAAAGCTGTCGGGCCTGCACCCCTGCAGGGCGCATTCTGCGGCAACGCAGCCGGCTCTTGGGCGCAGGCGCCATGCCCTTGGAGCCGGGACTGCTGCCATTGGCCATGGTTCTGGGGTGGAGGCAGAAAAGAAAAGAAGGAAAAAATAAAGTTAGGGGGAAGAAGTAGGAGCATAAAAAGGAAGTAAAATAAACCGTAGAAAAGTAACAAAAACACAGTGAAAGTAGAAATTAATCACAAAATATAAACTTAGGGAACAGAGATAGAGATGATAAATACAAAAAGTGAGAAGAATAGTGAAAAAAATTAAGGATTGCAAAGATTAAAGGTGGATAGAAAACTAGGCCCAGAACCATAGCATAGAGTGAAAAACAAGATGGCCATGCCCATCGCGACCGCGTGGGTAAGTTTGCGCCATATTTCTCACGAACACGCACTAGTCGTCGCGAACAAGTAGATAGCGTTCCCGAACATGACATGCGCATCGCGACCATGTTATACGCTACCCGGAACAGGAAATAAGGCTACGATCCCCCGAGCACGCAAAGAGCGCCCTGAACACGCACAACGCGCTCCCGAAGAAGAAAAATGCATCGCGAACGGGCTCGACTAGCAACTACACACATTTGCGAAGCTCGCATAGTGCAGAAACGTCTCCGCGTAGCTTCGCGTAGCGGGACTACGCGCACTACGCCCAGGCCTAGTTTTAACACGAACCAGTACATTGCAAGTAGTTGCAACGACTTGCTGTAGGGGGCACGCTGGACTTAGGAATAGTACTTTTTACTATTCCTACTCCAGTTTGTGCAACAGCAGGGAAGGTGTTGGATTGTAAATCCAACAGCAGTGCACCCCCTACAGCAAGTCGTTGAAATTACTTGCGATGTAATGGTTTGCGTTTTAATAAGGCAGTCGTGGTAAAGACCACGTTGTAATGGAATGCATTGTAGCGCATTCAAAGTAAAGGCTGTTTCCCTTTAAATAGCTGCGTAGCCTCACTCAGTGCTTGGGAACCCTTCCATGGGGGTTGTGGAGTGGATCCCGATGCAACACACATTGAGTTTGATGCTGCCCCATATTTACAAGAGCATGTAAATGTGGTGAGACACTAAATCTTCATGCCACTGGAATCAAGCTATCCATTTGTCATCCCAAGGTTAGGCGCAACGATGTGCTGTATCTTTATTTCTCCTCGTCCTTACGTCTTTCTATGTGCTCTGTATTCTGCAACACACATAGAAAGGGGAAAAGGCCTCCTAGGATTGTTGCAGTGCAGGAAGGTGAACCTTCTCGCACAGTAACAATCCTGATGACAGCACAGGCACCTTTGCACCATGGTGCAAGTGTGCTTGTGTTTGCACTAGTCTGCTGAAACTGTGCTAGTGCAGGAAGAATAAAACGGTGCATGCACACCCTTTCACATTGGTGTAGGGCAATTCAGTAAGGTGACTTGCTGTGCTGGCCTAAGACAATTCCCTGTAACTAAGGGCCTAGGTACATATTTAGAGATGTGTATTTCCTGTGGCCATCTTACATATACCTTACTGTAAAAACAGTGATCTTTCTCTGTGAGAATTTCTAAAGACAGTTTCGCCTAGTGATGAACTGAATCAAAGACTGTCAGCTGATTGATGGTAGCTGGGTGTTACCTCCCACCATATATTGCAATAGCTCATTCCTACATCAATCGGACACATACATCAAAATGGTACCATGTACTTTTGACACTGGTAGCATTGGGGTCCTGGAATAATTGCACCTCTCCCCATGAGAATGAAAGATGGCCACCTAAAAGACATGAAAGACATGGCATGGCAATTTGAATTTAGCATTTTCGCATGTCAACATATTTATATACTATACCATAAGATAAGAGTATTGATGAAGTGCACACTTTAGAAACACACATTTGGCATTATGCCCAGTTCATTGCACACATCAAGTCCATTTGCACCCCAGAACATCTGGGATGCTGGACTTCAGGGGTACCGATAATGACATGCCTGAAGCATGCGTCCAGGATGAGATGCATTGAGTAATGCTGGCCAGCATAATGGCAGTGTCCAGTGTGCCAAGGCACATGGGTGCCACGATTTACCCTGGAAGTACCTAAGGAGCAAGTTAATGAGCTCCTTGCACCACACAAGCATAACTTTTTTAAATGCTCCAGTGGGCCAAATTGATATGTCACATAAATTTGAGGTGACACAAAGCCACTTGGGGTGGCTTAGTATTGTCTCATACATATGGAGTACGGCAACACAAGCAAAATCACTGCCTTGCTAGACTCAGCACTAGGTATGCATTACATGGGCCTTATGGGGGCTTTAACCACACAACACCCATGTCTAATGATGGCTACCCTAATTTATGACACAGTTCTGACCTTAGGATGTGCAATGACCATATGGCTCCCCAGGGGAGGCAAAAGGAGGAGACATGATCGGAGTACTCCTAGTCTACTCATGTATGCATGTGTGCTGCATTCTGCAATACATATGGAAAGACGAGAAAGGGTTTTACTTTTGTGCTAGCAGTTGTGCATTCCTGCGCAAACACAATTCTCACAACAACACAGGCACCCTTGTACCATTGTGCAAGGGTGCCCGTCTGCCAATACAGCACCAGTGCAGGGTGAAGGAACAGGAATGCACCAACGTCCCTATATTGCTGGAAAAGATAAATGAAGTACTAATCAGGTTTCCGTTTAGCTTTCCAGATAAGGGTACATCACTATATGCAAGCATGACATACATACATACTGACAGGTCAATCAATCTACAGCCCCAGGATGTCTATTATATCGGCCTCCACGAAGATGACATCTGATCATCAGTGCTTTAGCTGGTCTGTAGTATGGGACACCTTGAAAATATTTTTGTGATGCCAGCGCACCTGCTCCCATTGGTTATGTTTGTCCTTTGCAGGGTAGCCTTTGCTCATCCTGCCACCAGCCTCAAGCATCCTTGAGAGGTACTGTGGTATGATCCAGACCAGCCATCTCAGTTGTGGCTCACTGAAGTTCATCCCCTTCCCAGACATATCCCCAACCCTCAACAATCCCCCAAAAATGGTCAACTCTAAATCTAAAACTCCTACCAACTATACCTACCGCTACACAAAATACTCCAAAACACAAACACCAACAGTACAATGACAATACAAAATACACAACAATGGCACTACACAATATATGACAGCAACAGGGACCTGGACACAACACACACTCTCAATATCAACTAACACACTTCTCCAACAGATACTCTCAGACAACCTCCTCCACTATGCACTGACTAACAGCAAAGTGAAGGCAAAAGCAAATTCACATTTCCTAGTTAACAGGCTGGCACATCCAATGCATCATTTCCTGCCTGTATCCTGCCCGTTTGTCACAAATGTGTCGGTTTTTTGATGCATCGGTACTAAAATAGACGATGTTATGTTATGCAAATTTAATGTATGACTCACTCAAATCATCTCGGTGCAACCAAGAGAAAGGGCAACAAGAGCAGCCAGATAAGAACAAAATTGTCTTTCCTAAATTGAGAATGATCAGAAAAGATCCAAATATGGTGTGACAGTTTGTTCTAATAATAAGGAGCAAGATAGGAAAAAGACATGCTGCCCGAACGGGCCCTTTTGACCTGTGGAATTATTAACAGTGCTTTATCACTCACTCTCAAAAGACTCAGCAGGCTGTAGTGCCAAAGTTTGGTAGCTATGTAACCAGGGCCGTTACTAGTTAGGGCTTTATGTGTAAGATAACACATTTTAAAAATTATTCTTTTTCGAATCGGGAGCCAATGCCAAGTCTGCAGAAGGGGAGCGGAGGCAGCCCCAGGTGACAAATTGCAAATCAGGCAATCCATGGTGTTCAGTACCACCTGCATTTCTGATAGTAACGTCTCATTTGCAGAAGCAAAACAAATGTTGCAATAGTCCAAGCGGCTAACCACAAGGGCCTGCACCGCCGTTTACCTTGCTGAGAGTGGAAGGAAGAGAAACAATTTTCTCAATAAGTGCATGATATGGAAACAGGAACCTGAAGTTGACATCACCTGCTCTTTCATGGTAAGATGTTGGTCAAGACGGACTCCCAATTTCTTGACCACCTGCTTGGGTGTTGGCGCAATCCCAAGTTCTGATGGCCACCAGTCAGCAGTCCATAGTTGGTGGGCCTTGCCAAACAGCATAATCTCATTTTTCTCCACATTCAACTTGAGAAGTTTTTCTGTCATCCATGTGTCAATTGCTGCCATATCGTCTAAAAAACTTTGTTTAGTTTTGGCTAAATCTTTCACAAAGTAAATTGCAAGCTTTATATAGTCTGCATAAATTATGATCTCAAAGCCAAAGGTTCTTACAATCTTAGGGGAGTGGTGCAAAATATATGTTGAAGAGCAGAGGGCCAAGACAAGAGCCCTGGAGAACCCCCTTGTCCAACGCCATTGTGAGAGATTTAAAAGAGCCTAAAATAATGGTTTGGGTTCTGTTGGACAGGAAACTGCCAAGCCAATTTAGCTCTGTCCCATAAATGCCAATCTATTGTAACCTATAGAGTAATTTGGGATGGGACACTGCATGGAACACGGCCGACAAGTCGAGCAATACAGCATAGATGGTATATTGGCATCTAGAGGGCCTCTTATATGGTGTGTGACTACTACCAAGTTCAGTGCTGTAAGGTGGTCTGACACCCGCTGTGATGGGTCTAGGATGTTGTTAACCTCAAGGTACCCTAAAAGTTGTTTGTTAATTAATACTTCGAAGAGCTCACCTAATAAAGAAAGCAATGAGATTGAGTGCTAATTAGAGAGGTTCTAAGCTAATATACTAGCCTTTTTTTGGATTGGCCTAACCTGGGCAGCATTCCATGTGGCAGGGACTTTTCCAGTGTTAATCGAAAGATTGAATATCAAATCTCTGGCAGGATCCAACTGATAGGCGAGAGCAACGGAGATCTTGGCAGGACAAATATCTAAAGGAGATCCGGATTTGGCTGAAGCAAGTGTCACCTGAATTTCCTCCAAGGAAAACTTCTCCAAGTTTGGTACCCCATGGGCGGGAGGAGGTAAGGAAAAGCGGATCACCTCCAGATAGTAGGGGAATTTCTGATAGATTTTGTTTAGTTTTTATTTACAGTGATTAATCAGAGAATCACAAGGAGGCTCAGATGGCTGGATGATCAGAGTACATTCTCTAGGGTTTACAAAATCATTTAGGACTCTAAATAACATTTCAACAAGTTCTTTTGCCTGTGAAATTTGATCCGAGATGGGGGTGTGGCCAAGCCGGCGACCAAAAGGGCCGCTCACCTTTCAAGCTCCGTACTGTTCTCTGACATCCTGGCGTTTTCCAGTTGCCAGCGCCACCATCGAGATACCAGTATGCGGTGAATAGGAGCTGGAAGCGTTGCGGAGCTTTACGGTTGTTGAATTGAGCTGCCTGGTGCCTGGGGACAGCCTCTGTGACCCTGCAACGAGGCTCCCCCCTCTCAGGGATCAGCGCATGTCTCCTGCCAGATACCCGGGGCCGCGGCTGCCTAGAGCGCCTCGACCGCATGGATTCCTTGTGAGTGCGGCCTGCTCCCCCCGCTGTGAAGTCTTCCTGCTGCCACTTTTGAAGTTTGCTGCTGGCCGGGAGATACTTCGGTACTGGCATAGCGGTGCTTAATTGCTACTCGCAGGGCACTTTTGGGGGGAGGGGCATGCTGCAATTACTGCGTGCATCTCTGTCCTCTGGCAGGGACAATACCAGGCATCGGACAATGGCGTGGAGAAAGGCACATTAGAGCTCTGCTGCCTGCAGTGTGGGGTCCCACTGCAACTTTGTTAGAACACCATGATTGGTACGACGGATCGGCAGGTAGCCACTACATCGCCATGGATGTTCGGCCCGCATAGATAGATCAAAGCAGGGCGCCTCCCAACAAGGACAACCCTAAAATATGCAGTAACAACCACACATTAGGGACACTTGATCCCCGCTGGAGATATGGGCTGACTTTCCCTCAGCAGCAACGACACCTGAGTAATTTTGGACACGGATGGCTGGGCTGCGTTGTCCCCCGCTGTTGTCATTGTGCTAGCAAGCGAGACGGTGTGTTTCCTTGTGCTATGTTGGTACACCACTCCTGTTGCTGGGGGGCTTCCGATTATCACCTGACCACACTCACGCCATGAACGACGGATAGGAACACCCTGGATTCGCCCTTGGGACCTAGCTGGTCACGGTAGTTGCGCCTAGCGCGGCATGGGCCGCAAAGATCCGAAATAGAGAACGCTTCCCTTTGAGAAACTTGCGGACACCTCCACCGCGCAAACCTCCACCATGGCGGATTCTGCGCAAGGCCCGGGTCCTGGAGAAGAATCCTCTGATGCAACACACTCAATACTCCAGGAGATGCGTGCGGGCTTCAAGGCGCTGGACAGTCACTTTGACTCCCTCGACAATACCATCGCAAGCCTTGGCACCAAAATACAATCACACAATAGAAGGTTGGATCGCGCAGAGGCCCGCATATCGGATATTGAGGATGGGACTGCGCAGTCAGCTAAACGTCTGGAACGAGTGGAGCACATTTAAAAAAAAGTGGCTATTAAAAATGAGGGCTTGGAAGCGCGCATTCGCCAGAATAACTTACGCATTCTTGACGTCCCTGAGTCAACCCCCACTGGTCGCAAGGATATGTTTATCTAAACCCTGCTGTTGGGACTGTTTGGACTGTTCGGCAAGGAGGCCTTCACCCCTGGCTTTGTAATAGAGAGAGCGCATAGATCGCTGGGCCCTTGTCTAAATCCTGGTCTCCCTCCCAGGCCTATCGTGGCACTTTTCATGAATTTCAGGGACAGGGACACAATTCTGCACCTAGCGAGAGAAAAGGGCAACGTGGACTGGCAAAGCTACAAATTATCCTTCTACCTGGACTTCACCGCCATGGTACAGGATGCTAGGTGGGAGTTCAATAGTGTTAGGGCCGCCCTGAGAAACCTGAACGTACTCTATGGTATGCTGTATCCTGCTCAATTGAAGGTGGATGTGGAAGGAATGGCCCGAATATTTGACAACCTGTTCCAGGCACCAGAGTTCTGCAAGATGTATAAACAGAGGAACATTATCACAGATGGGGCCAGGTCCAGGACATCACCCCCACACAGCGGCTCAGATGCCAGCGCAGAACTTTTCTCGAGTGCTGGCACTGGATGATCGGTCCATTTATTTGACATTCCTTTATGTTTCACTTTGCAGGAACATGTCACACAAATGTTATTACAGTTATCAGAGACCAGCCGGGACATTGCTGGCCCCGTGGTATATCCTTTTGTATGGTTCGGTTAATATAGGGGTACTGGTTTTTGGGATTGTCATTTATATGTAAAGTATTTTGGTACTTCATGTCCACTTTCATTTGGGGTTTGGCCTTTCCCCAGTTGGGGACTGGCTGGGTGGTGGGATATTTCAATTATGAGTCAGTCTTTTCATGCGTGTTCACAGCGTTATACATTGATCACTGCTATTCAGAGTTGACAGTTTGCGATACTGAGATCATTACAACATCGAGATGACCAGGTTCTGTATAGTGGAGTGTCCATTGGGACTCACTCTACTCTCCTGGAATGTGCGAGGCTTGAATAACAATCGGAAGCGGCAACAGATCATACACTATCTAGCGAGGCACAGGGTAGATGTTGCACTCTTACAAGAAACCCATCTAACCAAGACTGACAAGGCACACATTGGGTGTAGCTGGGGAGCCAATAGGTATTTTGCCAATTATAATAATTACGCTAGGGGGACAGCCATTTTAATTCACGATAAGGTGCCTTTCTGCAGGAGTGCCGTTCAACAGGACAGTGAGGGACGCTATTTGACGTTTTCTGGCATACTATCTGGCAGGAAGGTGATATTTCTGTGTATATATGCCCCCAACTTGGACTCTCATTCAACAAAGGAGCCAAAGAGGGAAATTTTGCGACAGGGACAGGCCGCCCCCCACTCATAACACTGTCAACAACAATGGCCTTCCCTATAGTTCTATGGGATAGAAATCCCTAGATGGATACTTTCATTACTATTGATAGACAATCCAGGGTCAACTGCCCCCTTAGAGCCTGCTGCGCTGCTAGTAGTCGCATAAACTGTGCTATCTTATGTTTAAAAATATATGTGTGCGTGTTTGTGTGGGTGCCCCAGTGGGTTCCAACAGGTTACTCCACCCTCCAACTGTGAAAAAAGGGGGAGGGGAGGTTGACAGGGCCTCATGGGAGCAACACCCGGGGGGGGGGAAATTTACAGACTGGTACTCGCCTGTGTCCCCACTTCTCATCATCAGCGCCTGTCAACCCAAACAGAAAGGGGATAAAGGTAGTGTGCAACAAAAAACCAACTGTGTGACAAAGTTTAGAATGACCCTTTTAAAATTAAAAAGAGCTGTGCTGAACTGGCAGTTATGTCTTTATTCTTTGCTGTTCGCTCACTCTAATAAAAACCAAAAACCGACATGTTTCATCACCACTCTTACTTTGCTGGTGATTTCTTCAGGGTTTTGTTCGGGTCAGCGTATGTTAAACACCTTTTGGATTCTCCATGTATTGTACCTGCATGGGGTAAAAGAACAGACACAAACACACACACAATATATTCGCTGTGTCACTCTGTCTGCACTGTGCGAACATTAAAAGTAAAGCCACTTGTGAGCCAATGCTATCACTCAAGTGTCTTAATGACTGTCTTGATACTTTACCAGGTGGCCCCTCTTTTCCTAGCCTACCGGCCCCCGTAGAAGAATCTATGTTTTGGGGAGTTCCCCTCACTTTTTAGCGGGTCCCTTATACCGCCAGAAGGTCAGTATCTGTGGAAGAAAAGACGTGTCGGTGAACTCAATACAACTAGTACTCCCCATTTTGTTTTGTTTCAATTAGACTAACAACTAGTCTTGTCTTTGATTAATTATTCAGTGTTTCGCCGATTTTTAATCAGTATCGGGGAGTTTTTGGCCACAGCTCTCCTCATTTGCTTCTGGAGGAACTGCCCCCATTGCGCATTTAGTCCGGTGTTGCCGAACATAAATCCCGGAAATCATATGTTAAGTCTGCTTAGCACGCGGTCTACGGTGTCAGTGAAAAGCCGTTATAGTGGCCTCGTTTTCCCCGCACTAGTCAGGCTCACCCACCCGCATTATCTCCTTACCGGTGTTCTCTCGTGGTGTGGCTTCCGCTCACCCTCCGTGTATCTGGGCGTGATGGTTGACTCGATTTGATATCCCAGGTCTAGTCACGTGTTTGCTACGCTGCGTGGCTTGCGTGCCGGGTTTAAAATGTGAAGTCACACATTTATAGCGGCTCCTGCTGCTGTCAATCCAAAGCAATATAATTGACCAAAGCAGGTCAGTGTCCATTTCAATTATATCTGGTGGCTTCTTTTCCTTATCCATTTTCCTTGCTAGGTCTGGTGGTTTCTTTTTCTTCTCATGTTTTCTTGCCCATTTCTCTCCTAATTTCTCAAACTCATTGCATTTGAAAATATATTTTATTTCTGCAATGTGCAAATGCATTCCTGACGAACACATTTTCTCATTTGCTTCATCATCCATGTGTACCCTAAAACCTTTCTGAGATGGAAAACTTCCTAAAACATCAGTTTCATATGTTTGAACCAAATTTATCAGTCCATTATGTGTAGTTAATGCACATGAAGCTATTTCCTTACTCAGGGAAATTAATTCTTTTTCCTGACACTGGTTCACATTTTCATTATTTAAACAGCAAGGACTGTTAATTTCCCCATGTTCACATGTTGAATTTAAAACATTAAGCTGTTTTTCTTTTTCATGGCCTGTGTTAATATGTTCTCCCATGTTCTCTATATTTTTAATCACTGCTGCTTCCTCAAAGCAGGTTTGAAAAATCCCATTTTCAAATACATTTATTTTATCCTGGGCTGCAGAAGTTGTAAATACCATTTTTCCCTCACCTTTTAGTGCTTGGGGTAATTTCTGTTCAATAATCTGTGTATTCTGAGTTTCTGAAATAAATCCTGCCATAATCACTGATTCTGCAGCTCTTTGAACCTTTTCAGTAGGGACCATATTAATTGGGACAGTCATAATTTTTCTAGGCATTATCTGTGCATCTGCAGGTTGTAATTCTTTAACTGAATCAGGCACATTTGAAGCGGTAACACCTGGAGGTATCACTGTCAGTGCTGAATAAACAGGTAATGGGTTAATATAAAATATCTGCACAGTTCTCTCAGTCTGTATTTCTCTCTGTTCAACAGAAGCAGTAGCCCCTGTAGTATTTACTGGTGCACTATTTTCAGTATTTTTCATGGGAACCACATAAAATGGTGGACACTCAGTTAACAAGTCATCCATTATTTCATCCCCTGAATTAATATTTATTTGAAGCTCTTTATCATCACTAATTCCCTTCTCCTGCATCTGGTGCTTTACCTTTTCATCCTCACTTGCTTTCTCTCTTGCTGCTTTTTCCCACATGCTTAAGGCCTCAAATTGTGCAGCTTTAGATGGTGTCTTTAGTTCACATAACACTTCCCTTAATTTGTCAATGATTTGCAATTCAAAAGTACCATCTTTTGGAAACCTCAAAGCACCCTCTTTTTCAGTAATCTTGCACCATTGGTGAACCCACATACATGTGTTTTGTCCCAAATTAGTAGACATAAAATGCACAGGTGTACCTTCAGGAGCATCACCAATAAAAACAAATTTTTCACTTTACCTCCTAACAGCTTCTTTAAAACTTCAAACATTTTCATTTTTGCAATAGTTCAATGCAATTTCTTTTTTCCAAAGCTGTCAGTCTCAATTTTAGTCAGTTTTACTCCTACCACTGACCCTTCACAAAATCTTACTGCAATATTTCTCTTAATCAATAACTCTGTTAGTGACAACATAAATACATTCGCTACTCTGTCTGTTGTGCTAAATAATGGATAGATTTATATTCACTGCGAGTAACACATTCCGCTTACCCTTCACAAAGTAAGACTTTCCGTTTACTCTTCAAACACTACAGGTAAATCCCTTCCGCTTACCTTTCACTCAAGCTCAGAAGAACCTGCTACTCCTTTGGACTTATCCTTCAGGATATATCTTAGGCCAAAGTTTCACCAGCGAACCCTTTTGCTGTCACTCAAGCTCAGAAGAACCTGCTACTCCTTTGGACTTATCCTTCAGGATATATCTTAGGCCAAAGTTTCACCAGCGAACCCTTTTGCTGTCAATCAAGCTCAGAAGAACCTGCTACTCCTTTGGTGTGACCCTTTCTAGGTGATATCAGACCAAAGTTTCACCAGCGAACTCTTTGCTATTAATCACTCACACAGAAAATAGTCCCTAATTTAACACAGCCAGCCCTACCTAGCTTCTCAGTGTTATTCCAATGGACGAGTAACCTCAGTGCAGGGTGGCTTCCATTTACCACCCGCTATTCCTTCCCGGGATTCCACAGGTGTGCATACCTGCGTGTTCCAGACAACATAGAACAAGACACTAACTTAACATGAAGAGTTAAAACATGTAATCAATAACCAAAAAAATATGTCCTATGAAATTACCAATATAATCAATAACACCATCAATTCAAAATGAGCAAAATGTCATCAACAGTAAAAAAAAACCTTAATATTTTCATCACTTCAAAAATACATGCTAGCATATTAACAACATTTCACAACCCTATTGATACTCACACCATTTCTAGCATCACCTGCCAGTACTGCTTTGCCAGTCTTTAGGTTCTGAGCATTGGAGTCAGGAATCAGGACTTGGACATTTTATCTAACTTGGGCAATTATTTCACTCCCCTACTAAGGTCAATGATCCATTAGTTGAATAGTTGATGGTGAAATCAATAATCACTAATCACCAAACTAATCAATAATGACCATCCTCTGCTTACCAAAAACTGATGGAGCGGTAATTTCTTCTGGTAGTTTCTCAATGCAAAACCCTCATGCTACCTCTAATTTACCGCTCAAAAGGTGTTGGGCCCTTCACACCATGTATTACCTTCAGGAGACTTAAATAAACCTGAACAGTCAAAAATGCAATTTATTATTCAAGCCAATAAAGAGAGTTGTTGAGTATTTTAAAGGGTTTTACTTTCTAGTCAAAAGTTAATTTTTCTCTGACCCTTTATTCATGAGTAAAATATCAATCAGGTTACATAATTTGGAAAACAGGAAAAATATCAATAATACAGAACACATTACAGTCTGCATATGAGCATTACATGTAGTTATGAAAATGTGGCGCAAAATATCAGTCAAAATTCTTAAAGAGTTTCTAAGAAAAATAGTCTTGCAAAGCTAATCAATAATTAAATAGTTGGCAAAAATCTCCCATTAAGAGAAATAAATGCATAAGTCAAATAAATCTTTTCAGACCTAATTAATTAGTCAAAGCATAAACTTAAAGTTTAACATCTAAATCTAAAGAGCCTTTTTATCTGTTGCTGCTCATGTGCATCTCTGTGTCTAAAGAGCAAAAAGGAGGGAGACAGCCCGCCCTTCACCAGACCTCAAAGGAATGTGGCCTGATGTGCCAAGATATGACGTGGAAGCAAGAAACCTCCCCCTGAATCTCCTCGGACGCACCTCCCCTTCAGCAATCTCCCGGGACGTTTCTCGTACCTAACCCATAGAAGCCTGCTGAGCTGAGAAAAGTCAGCCCCCATCCAGAGAGGACATTATTTTATACCCTAATTATTGGCAGACTACACAAAGATGTAGCATCTTTCAGGAAAACCTGTACGTGATTGGTCAGTTATGATGGCATGAGTTCTCAATACCCTGACTCATTCTAAAATCCTGACTTTACCAGTTTTAACAAAAGAAGCATACATGAATAACTACATTTTATAAACATTTGCAACATTTACTAAGAATTTTTTTTCATTCTAATTCTCTTCCTTCCACAGCGCAGTCAGATGGACACTTTTAACTAACACTGGTACATTGGCAGAATCACAAGAATGTACAGTTGAAGATGTCCTTCACTTCTTGTCATGAGGAAAGCTGCCACAGTCTGCGCATGCTCCCTTCTCATTAAATTGCAAGCCATAGCCTTGATGGATTCACAGGCAGCCATGTTTTATGTAGGCCCCAAAAATAAATCAAACACAAAGATAATATTAATTTCATGTAAATCAGCCCATTATGTTTCCCTCCCTCATACTAATACCCTTTATAAATGTTTACCTAGCCAAGCTATTAGTGAAAAGCAGCTTTTTTACTATTTATGACAACATGCAAAATAAATGTGAAATGTGCAACATAGCATTTTCATGCTTTAGTGTAAAATTTAAAAGCACACTTAATTAATACAGCGCACACAGTTAATACAACACACACAGCAACATGCTTTAGTGTTTTAGATAGCTTTTCATGCAAAAAAGCATTTAGCCCCCTGTGTAGTGTTTGTGCATTATTAATTCACACACATTATAAAAAGAGGTGTTATTAACTGAAAATATTGATCAAAATATGCAACAAGTCAAAGTCTATTAAGACAGGAATATTACATTTAGATTGGCAAGGGATGAGCTGGGAAGAGAGAAACACATTCTATTAATCTTCAAAGCTAAAAAGGCCACTTTTCTCTACATTGCAAAAAAACACGTTAATTCAGCAAAAGCATTTCAGACTGAATAGGCCTCACTTTCATGTTTTTCATGTGCCATGTTTTTAACTTGCACCAAAATGTACGTGGCAATTTAAATGCAATCTGTCTGAAGCACAGAAAATAAAACAATGCCTGACTGCAGATGAAATCTGCTCCATCAATAGGAGATCCAGGCTGCCCTCCTTTTGCTCTCTCGCAGGGTGTAGGAAGACATCAAGCATGGGCAAATCATTGTTTTTTCACAGGATGGAGATTTCTCTGGAATATGGATAGTAGGCCCATTCTGGGCAGTATTCTGGGATTGTTACAATCATGGGATTGATACCTACTTTATTTTCAGTGCAATATGTATGTTAGGCAACTGTGAGATATTTCTGTGAGCGAAGGAATATTCATTCCAGCATAGGATGTAGGAAGGCATTGAGTATGGGCATGTCATAGATCATCGTATTTCGGAGATGTCTCTGAGATATAAATAGCAGGCCCATTCTGGGCGGTATTTTGGGACTGCCACAAAGCAATGCGTCGATATCTACTTTATACACACATTGCACTATATCATTTGTCAAGGTAACTGTAGGATATCTCTGTAAACGCAGGGAGCATTCTTCCCCCAAAAACCCTAGAAAATTGAATATTCCATTCTATAATGCTTTGAGCCAATATCCTATCAATTTGGTATATGATTTATTTTGTGAATCACCCCTATTTTAAGGACCTGATGGACGGATGTATTGATTTTGTTTTGATGGGCTGCACAATTAAGTGAACACTAGCTGGCTCTCTCTGATATATATTAGGAGTATTGTATTTTTGCATTTTTTATTTATATTTAACAATAGCTGTAGGACTGAAAAGAACTGGTATTAGGACTATCATGTCTTTTTTCTATGTCTCGATACGTGCTGCCAACCAACGGGATGCCATTTTATATACGGGGTCATTTACATATTCAAACTGACATCGACGAAGGCCAGGAAACCGAAACACGTTTGTCAGTCTACTTTTCACTATGGTTTGCTTGTGAAAATAAAACATTTCACAATTAATCAGCTTTGAGTGCCCAACGCTTTCTTTGGAATTGATGTGTTATGCGAGTCTGCTATCGCATGTTAAGGCACCAGTGGTGGTATGAGTGGAAAACTACAAGGGATATATATATATATATATATATATATATATATATATATATATATATATATATATATATATATATATATATATATATATATATATATATTACCTACTGGCGGTCGCCAGTAGGTATATATAGTTAGGATTTTTTCTCTATGGGATTTTTGAAAATTCTATGTCTAATAACTTTGGCGTTTGTGGACGGAATTGGCTGAAATTTTCAGGAAAATGGAACATTTTGTTTCTGAGCAGCCACTGGAAATTTGGGGGGTGTTTGTCAAGGGGGGGCCGAGAAAAAAGGCTGTTAATTTCCATAGGGCGGTTGGCCTCACTTTTAGGCCGAACGGCTGAATGGATTTGCACGAAACTTGGCAAAATTGTAGGGACTGTTAGCCCGATGTGCCTTTGCTAGGTCTCAATATATGTTCTCCAGTGGATTTTGAGAAATTAACGTTCAAAAAAAGATATATATCTGTAAGCGCGCTCCGGGCAGCGCTCCGGTTCGCGTACTTGACGCGTAACGGAACTTCGCGAAGCGAAGCTGATTGGCTCTCCGGTGTCTGTCAACATTCTAAACAGTCCGGAGCGGCCGCCATCTTGTCTCTCGGTAGGATCGAGAGACAAGAGGAGGCCAAAACAAAGGGGGAAATGACCATAAGGGGGCATAGTAGATCCTCCCTGACCCCCTAGGTTTGATGTGGAGGCTTTAAAAGGGCCCCGCAGGGCAAAAAAAAAAAAAAAAATCTTTTTTTTTTGCGTGGGGAGCGCCCGGTCCGTGAACCGGGAAGCGTTCTGGGGAGCGTACTATAAGGAAAAAAGAATGATAGACTTTTCAAATACTGTATGTTAATTGATTGTTGGTTTTGTTGATTATTTTTTAATTTCTTTATTTTTTAAGCAATTATTTATTATTGTGATTGTGTTTCAAAATTTAATAAACTTTCTAAAATTTCACTGTCTGAAATGTCGTTATTTTCATTGAACATAGCTTGTAATCTCTGAGTGTGTAAAATGTCCTCATTTTGAAGGAGGTCATCTACTGCTTGCACACATTGCAGTAGTTCTTGGTCCCAAGTTTCATCCATAAATTCTATATAATTTGGATCAATTATTTCTTGGCTGCTCTCTTGCAGGACAATTTGAAATGAAACTTTGTGTTCGCCTTCCATTTGGCCTGAAATTTGGATAAAAAAAATATATATTAGTAGAGATAGGGCACTGTTGGGATTAATTTTAGATAGGCAGTTTTTATCAGTGAATTTATCTTTGGGCAGTGTATAGTATCAGAGTGAAGTAGGAATATAAAAAAGTGTATGTGATTTAACGTAAGTAAATTCATAATTATACAAGAGAAACCTAACTCCATCCAT
This sequence comes from Lissotriton helveticus, assembly GCF_964261635.1. Taxonomy (NCBI): domain Eukaryota; kingdom Metazoa; phylum Chordata; class Amphibia; order Caudata; family Salamandridae; genus Lissotriton; species Lissotriton helveticus. The sequence continues at coordinate 746,283,648 of NC_136071.1, read as the reverse complement.
AACTATAACAGAGAAGTCTATATAAATCTATAACTACTACAGAGGGATAGTATATAACTATCAGAAAAAGTTTACCATATTAACTTATAGTGCACAATATACTTCAGTTTTTAAAATAACAACTTACCTTTACAAAGAAGTTGAAGTGATTAGTGAAAATCCAATTGAAATGTACACCAGCAAGTAGTAGTCAAAATGGCTGTGTTCCCTTCTCTTCCTTTAAATATATTCAGGTATATAACGAATCAAATGTCAGGTAAAAAAAGTAGAAAATGAAAGTAACATTTTCATTGGTTGTCAATTCCAACACTTCAGATGTGTTCTGTGAAGTAATTTACCTCACGGTATTTAGAAAGGTCTACAGGCTAAATGGCTAATTGGAATTTCAATCAAATTTGTGAAAATGGTAGGGATTGCTATGTAGTATGAGCTAATCTATATTTGGTGAAAGTGTCTCCAGTCGTTTTTCTGTAAATTACTTTCCCACCTTTTTTTGATGGAGCGCTTCCCGGGGAACGCCCCGGTACGCGAACTGGCGAGCGCCCCGGTACGCGAACCTGAAGCGTTACGGGAGTCCACCATTTTGTGTTTCGGTCAAATTAAGATACAAGATGGAGGGCAAATAATGTTCAGAATGGGTAGAAGGGGGCACGGTAGACTTATCTTGACCCCCTAGGTTTTCTGAGGGTGGCTGAGGAGGCCCATATGTGCGAAAAAAAACATTTTTTTTTAAAAATCCGCGAGGTTAGCTTCCGGTTCGCGTACCGGGTAGCGCCCCGGGGAGCGTACTTTGTTGAAAATTAGTGAAAAAAGTTAGAGTAAAATAATAATTGTGAGTGATCAGATGTAGGGTAGCTCTGAGAAGAGCTTTTGGGTTTATGGTACATTTAGGTACTTATAAGTAGGTACCAATGCACAGTCTTAAATTCAGAATGAAAATTCTGTTGCCCTCATCTGAGAAGTGAACTCCATCTCCTCTGTAGATATCTTGCATGTAGTAACGCAAGTTATTGTTGTACATGGAGCCCATTCCATGGTCTCTCATGTAAGCTGAAACAAATTTGTTTACATGCTTCCTCGACTTCTCAATTTGTGGACAAAATTGGTTCGACCACCTCCATTTCTGTCTTTGGCATATATTTGAATATACCAAGGCAGTTTGAGGAAAAAGTGCCATCAATTGCTCAAAGGTGTCCTTTAAAAGCATTTCCAGTCCTACCCCAGTCAAAGTGCCCAAATCATTACCTCCACAGTGCACAATTAACAGGTCAGGTTTTGGCAAATGCATAAAGGTTTTCACCAATGGTATCAATTGGTGACATTTTAATCCTCTGTGGCCAAACCACTTAATTTCCACATCTTGTAAATTGAGGTTAGGTAAATTTCTGTTCTCAGCATACCTCTGAGCCCAATAGATGTAACTATGTCCAACAATCCAGACAGAAAACATGGTGAGAGAAGGTTCTGCTGCAGTCAGATGAAGTGTGGCAATGAAATGGCAGTTGAAAAAATAAGAGTTTAAAATGAAAAAAACTGTAGAGTTTCTGTGTTAATGAAGCAGTAACAGTGATTGGTGGATTTTGATTGCTGAAAACAGAAAGTTAGGGTGCATGGATGAGTTCTTTGAAAGATGTAATTTGAATGGTCAAGCAAAAATCATTTAATGAAAGATTGCACTGGATACGCAGGTGCACTGAGAGTTCAGAGTTCAATTGAAACATTGTTGTGTGAACTTGCAAACACCAGAGGTCTTCCAAGAGGTGGTTGCTATGCAAAAAAGGCAGAGAGGGCAGAGGGGGGAAGGGTTTTGATTTGAAAAAAGTGAGGGAAGAGTTTTGATTGGGTGACATGAGAGATATGTGTGATGAATTACAGCATTTCTGTGCCATTGTTGGTTCCAGCCTCTGGTGTGCATACCTTTTGCTCTGCTAAAGACAAATTGGTGTGTTTCTGAGACTGTTTTGAAACTCATAAAGTATTTGCCAAGGTGAGAAAAGATTTATTTAATTTAGATAGAGAATAGTGTGCTTTAAGGAGAAAATTATGAAGAAAGTTGTGTTTTTAAAATGTTGCTTTGTCTCAAGTGTTTTACAAATAGATTTTGTTTCTTTGAGAAATTGTAATTGGAGAAAATGTGAAGTATTAGTACTGACAGGGTGTTTTTGTGCATAGGAGCTGTGCAGTGTTTTCAAATTATGACTTGAAAATCGTTTTTGAGGAAAAGGAATGCTTTCAAAATTTATGACAAGGACATAATGGTGTCTGCTTCTTTATAAGGCATTTGAGTGTCTCTGATGTTATTTTTCCCATTTTAATTTAAGACCTTTCCCCGTGGTGCAAATTCCTTGTAAATATGCTCGCACCTGTGCTTGGAAAATTTAGATTTTCATTGTTTGAGTTACATAGCCATGTTAAAAGTGACCCAAAAATGCTGCAAAGGCAATCAAAAAACGCTTTCATGTGTCCTAATGACATTTTAAGTCATTTCCCCATGTGCAGTGTTTTCAAATTAAGACTTGAAAATCGTTTTTGAGGAAAAGGGATGCTTTTAAAATTTATGACAAGGACATAATGGTGTCTGCTTCTTTATAAGGCATTTGAGTGTCTCTGATGTTATTTTTCCCATTTTAATGTAAGACCTTTCCCCGTGGTGCAAATTCCTTGTAAATATGCTCGCACCTGTGCTTGGAAAATTTAGATTTTGATTGTTTGAGTTACATAGCCATGTTAAAAGTGACCCAAAAATGCAGCAAAGGCAATCAAAAAACGCTTTCATGTGTCTTAAGGACATTTTAAGTCATCTCCCCATGTGCAGTGTTTTCAAATTAAGACTTGAAAATCGTTTTTGAGGAAAAGGGATGCTTTTAAAATTTATGACAAGGACATAATGGTGTATGCTTCTTTATAAGGCATTTGAGTGTCTCTGGTGTTATTTTTCCCATTTTAATGTAAGACCTTTCCCCGTGGTGCAAATTCCTTGTAAATATGCTCGCACCTGTGCTTGGAAAATTTAGATTTTGATTGTTTGAGTTACATAGCCATGTTAAAAGTGACCCAAAAATGCTGCAAAGGCTTTAAAAAAACGCTTTCATGTGTCTTAAGGACATTTTAAGTCATTTCCCCATGAATGTAGGTAGGGACAGATTTATGATAGGTGTATGCCTCTTTTGCGTCACTGTGCGTCACTTTTGTGACGCAGTGGCGGTGGAAAAGATTTGCTATGAGGCGACAAAATTACAAATTGATGCATCTAGGCAGATATATCAAGCTGTAAAAAACCCGTGCCACATGAAACCGATGCAGCAGTGATGCAAAAGATGCACCATGTTGCAAGATAGGCCTCACTTCATCTGCATCAAGATACTGTTAGTTTAAAATGTATATTTTTAGGACTGTGTAGGGGCATGGAGAAGCAGAGGCTTCTGTAAGTGTCAAAGTTGTTGAAAAACTGTTTGTCCTTCAATCTTTTCCCTTGTCTTTTCTAATTTTTAAATACATGTTTTAATATTTTTCAAATGTTTGTTCTCTCTTTCACAGATTGAAAGTATAAAAATTACAAGTGACTAAGTTAACGACAATTATAAGGTAAATGTTTTGTACTCTTTTCGTTACATTTCTATCACATTTAACTTCTATTAGTTTCACTACTTCATTTCTTTAACCCTCACTTTCCTGCCTTTGCTACTTCCCTCAATCCTTTCTCTATTACTTACTTACTCTACTCCTTCCACTATTTTTGTCAGTCCCTCTCTTCTCATACTTCGTCACTCTTGTTCACTCACTCTGTCTCTATTACTCTCACTGTTTCTGACTGATCACTCTTTCACTACTTGTTCATTATGCTTTCTCTCTGTAGTTCAAGCACAGTAAGGGGCATATTATCAACACAGGCAATACATTTATCAGTGTTTTTATCGGCAGAAAACTGCCGCAAAAGTGGCTTTAGCAGCAGTTTTCTTCCGGAAAAGCGGCTTTAGCGGCAGTTTTCTGCCGATAAAAGCAGTAATTATTGGCAGAAAACTGCAGCAAAAGCGTCTTTAGTGTCAGATTTCTGTTGATAAAAGCAGCAAAATTTGTATCGCCTATGTTGATAATATGTCCCTATGTTATTTACATTTCTTTGCTGTTTCAATCATTCCTTTTCTGTTACTTCTTCTTTTCTGCATTGTGTTTTTTCTCTCTGTTATTCCGATGTTTTAATCTTAATTTGATTATTCATTCACATTCTCTAAGAAACTCTTGTTTGTTATTCTTCTACTCTCTTTTTTTTTTCTCACTTCCTTATCTATTTTGTTTTTCACAATTATACTCTCTTAAATCTTTTCTTCAGTAAATAGATCTATTAAACAGTATCTCTACTTGACTCCCTATAGCTGTCTTTCTTTTAACATAACTGTCTTTTTTCCTTCCCTTATAATTACTCTTCTTTTTTTTTTTTTTTTTTTTTTTGGTTCGCTCCCGGTTCGCGTACCGGAGAGCGAACGGGGAAGCGAACCAAAAGAAATAGAGGTTGGCAGAGTTCCAAATATTCTACCAATTTTTTTATAACGGGGAGGTAGTTCTGAAAAGAACTTTTTTTTTATTGTTTTTGTTGTTTTATATTTTTTTTATTATTTTTCTGAACATTTTTTTACTTTTTTTGTATTTTCTTAACAGTTTTATATATTTTTTTGGTTTTTTTGGGGGGGGGAACGAAAACGATTCATTGTAAAGGGCTCAACAGGAGCAACAAAAAAAAAGAATTTATTGTCTGGGGCGTTTCGGACAATCATGATTGTCGATAGCTCTGTTGATCAGAGTGATGCTACTTTCTCTGTAGCAAATGAACCCATTGCAATGCACGCACACTTGTTTCACTTCCCCGAATTTCATCTGAATATTTGGGACCAACTCCCTCGCCTCTGGTCCCGTCACTTCCTGCACAACTGATCTTCTGGCCATAAAAGGAGGATTATCTTGCTGGTCACGTAACTGCGCAGCACTGTAGTTGTTAGGATGCCACCTACTCATATGGCGATGCATCGTGTAATTGCCGTAACTGTACTTCTTCTCGGTGCCTCTGGACAGTCTTTCTTTACATATAAGGCAAGTTACGTACCGTGCATTGACTTTTTTTTGGCCCTGGGGATAACTAAAAAATTGCCAAATATAATTTTACTTTCACATGAGACCTCCTGGGCTCCTCACGCAAAAATTGCCTCTCTTGCTGCTCTTCCTCTTCTTCCTCTTCTTCCTCATCTTGCTGAATAATAACTTCAGCAGGTGGTCCTCTCTTCTTTGGATGTGGTGGAGGTGGTGGGGAAGCACCAGCTGAAGCTACTAATGAAGCCATTGCTCACTAATCACAAAGGGTCTTTCTCTCACAAAGATGAAAGTCAGAGTGAGGAAAAAAGGAGGGGTTTTCATTATTTGGGAAAAACAATAGTTCTAAACCAATGAAAAGTGTTACTTTTAGGTCACATGACCTAGTCTTACATCATTAGGAAACCAAAAGTGAAATGAACCAATGAAAAGTGTTATTACCGAGTCACATGACTTGTTGTGTTTACGTTACGCGCTTTGGGCCGCGTCCCGGATCGCTTCCGGGAAGCAGCGCTTCGCGCCTCGGTTCGTGTACCAGTTCGCTTCCGGGTACGCTATCTTGGCGCATCATATGACGTATTACGCGACAACGCGATACGTCACGCTGACGCGACGCGTCACGATGTTTTTTTCTAACGCAGCAGTTGCGGAAACGGAACGTTTACCGGTTCGCGGACCGGGTCGCGGCACCAAATTGCGCTAACTGGAAGCTAACCGGTTCGCGTACCGGGAGCGAAACAAAAAATATAATAAAAAAAAAAAAAAGTATTAAAAACATGTAAAATATATTTTTTGATTTAAAGAAAAATACATTTTAAAGCTTTTGTTATTTGCTATTAAAAAACCTATGAAATTCACTGAAAAAACCATAGGTTATAGACCATATATAGTTAGGAATTAGCATTTACAAAACCTTGAAAATTCACTGAAAAAGCCATAGGTTATAGACCATATATAGTTAGGAATTAGCATTTAAAAAACCTTATTTTACTCACACAAAACCATTGAAATTCCATATATAGTTAGTTGCACTAACTATATATCGCGCACCCGCAATCCACTGCTGATGATGTCACATATTACATCATTCATGACATGGTCAGTGACATCACTGATGACATCACTGATGACATCTCAAATGACATCACTGATGACATCACTGATGACAACATCCAGTGACTGTGTGTTTCTGTAAAGTTCAAATATGTCTTACATATTGAAGAATGAGTGGAAGTATAAGTGTCTGGACGAAGGATTTAGTAGGTGCATGACTGAATGTATGAGTGAGTGATTAAATGTGTCTCACTGAGTGCATGGGTTAGTGACTAAACTGTCTTAATTTGTGCATCATTATGTCTGTTGTTCTGTAAACTGCAGCATGTGTTGATCAGTAGCTATATGAGTAACTATATGGGTTATTGATTGATTGCCCAAGTATTTGCATGGGAGACTGAGTGTGTGTGTGGCTGGCTGGGAGGTGTGTGACTCTGTGCAGATCAATGTGTACTTGTATCAATGATTGTATAAGAGACTAAGTATGTGTTAGTATATGGTTGAAAACGTAAGGTGCTCTATGTTTAACTGTATAGATTAGAAAATGGAAGTGTGATTGATTCTTTACAGGACTGACTAGGTGTGTGAGTAACTCCATGGATGAGTGGCAGAGTGTGAGTGTCTGTATAGGTGTATGAGTGCATATGATAGTGTTGTAAAGATGATTGATTGTATGTATGAATGATTGTATGGGTGAATGAGTGAATGTGTGTGTAGACGTAGGAATCAGTGAGTGCGTATGTAGTAACTAGTATTGGTGTGTCAATGGTTTCAAAAATTATACTCTGTATTTAACACTGAGTGTAACAGAGGTTATATTAAAATGTGAGGAGATGCATTGTATTGTCACATGAATGATATCATCAGTGATGTGGTCATTGATGTCAAATGAGATGTCTTCAGTGATGTCATCAGTGATGTCATTTGAGATGTCATCAGTGATGTCATCAGTGATGTCACTGACCATGTCATGAATGATGTAATATGTGACATCATCAGCAGTGGATTGCGGGTGCGCGATATATAGTTAGTGCAACTAACTATATATGGAATTTCAATGGTTTTGTGTGAGTAAAATAAGGTTTTTTAAATGCTAATTCCTAACTATATATGGTCTATAACCTATGGTTTTTTCAGTGAATATATATATACATGTATATATATATATTGATATATTTATTTATATATTTACATTATATATATATATATATATATATATGCAGGAATCTCCTCCCCGAAAGAAAGAAGCAGAGGCCAAGTAGGGGACGTCAGGAACCGCTTTAATGAAGTCCAAACTCAAATTACGGCGGATGCATTTCGGCTATGTAGCCTCGTCAGCGCCTGGAGTTTGATGAAAGGGGTGTGGGCGAAAGAAGGTTAAAACAATGTCCTGCCGCACACCGATTGGGTCCCATCTGGCTCCACCTCCACGATAGTTCATCTTGCACACCTGAAGATTCGGGGAAGCTGCAGAGACTGCAGATCCCAGAATGCAGTTCTTCTTGAAGGTGAGTCATGCGGGGGGGAAAGTTCGATGCAAGTGCGGAATTCAGGGCTGTTTGCTGTCGCTTGCACAGGTGTCCCACTTCTAAAAGGGTGCTCCCTCGGGTCCCCTGGACCGCAAAACCCCCGGAATGCAGGAAAAGTTGATGACGGGGGCTCGTCAGGAAGTCCTGCTTGCCCAGAGTTGTGCATAAATGCTGCAACACCGCTAACACTGCTTCCCGCTCCATTGGTGGGCCTGGTTCTTTCAGTAACCTGAAGAGCAAATGTGCCGGAGCAATTGCCAGTGGGTCCCAGGCCACTGGCACCCACTGGAAATGTTCTTGTTTCTGGGACTACTGATCCCTTAATGCAAAGCGCTAATGGAAATCAAAGCGAGGCTCATTGAGGGGCCGATTAAGAAATAAAAGGTGGATTGCGAATAGAGAAACAAGTCTCTGCTGCATTTGTATGCTGCCCAGGAAGAAGAGTCTTTAGGACTTGAAACGCGTTGGCAATTGAAAAGAAAAAAATATTAACCAGAAGGCTGGAGCGAGTGAAAGTTGAAGCCTGGATGGGAGGCGAACAGTTGTGTGCTCTCCCGAGCGTTGGGGCACTTTGATGAGAGATATATATATATATGTGTGTGTGTGTGTGTGTGTGTGTGTTTGTGTTGATTTTCTAGCTTTGCAGCCCTTTCTTGTCAGGAAATTGCAAAAAAAGAGAAACGGACTCCATTTTCTTTGTGCTGATATATTTCAGTGCATAAATGCCGCCATGGCGCGTTTCGGGCTCGGAAGCCCTTGATCATATATATATATTCCAAAAGAAGGTGCCCGAAGGATGAAGCACCCAACACGTTGTAAGTTCCCCTTTGTATTCGTAGACAGCAGCACACTCATAAAAGTCTTCCCAGCGAGTATTACTTGCCAAACGCGTTTCGGGGTTAAAGTCCCTTGTTCACTGGCTCAGGGAAACCGCTGTACATGGTTTGTTCGCACGCGCGATTTTCATACTCTTGTCCGGCCCCACTGGGCCTGTACCAGCATGGCATCATGGTCAATGTAGTTAGGTAGTTGTCTTCATCACAGTGGATACTTCTGTCCATTCCCTTTAATCAATTTTAAAAGTCTCTCAATCGCCGGTCACAGCAAGACTGAGCTGCAGCTCACTTACGTCTTCCCAATATGGTACAAAGTTCCTTTTGCGCTCTGTATTCACCAGCGCAGGATCTGCCTCGTATGCATAGGGGCGTCTTCTCGGCTAGGGCAGGCAAATTCCAAAAGAAGGTGCCCGATGGATGAAGCGCCCAACACGTTGAACGTTCACCTTTTTATTCGGTATACAGCAGCACACTCAGAAAAGCCTTCCCAGTGCGAATTACTTGCCAAACGCGTTTTGGGGTTGCAGTTATTTTATCTGATGTGAGTGAGCCTCGTTTTGGACAAATGTGAAAAGGTGTATTATCACGGCGGTCCAGCTGTGGAGGTGCACCTCCACCGGAATTTTAATGGCGGACCTGGGGCCCTTTGAATACGGAGCCCGGCAGGACATCAGATTGCGAATTTAACTCACCATGTATTCGTGCGTGCCTTCACAACTTATCAGGGTTGCTATGAAGAAAATAAGGATTGTAAATAATGACGATACGCTATGAATTGGTGTTGGACTACTTATCCCATGCTGCAATATGAACGATCATGTGCTCACCTGAGCTTAATTGTGAAATCTTTTGGGTATTTAAAGAGAGTCCATTAAATTGACTTTATTGTCCATTTATCGTCAGCCCGTGAACAAGGATTGGAATATTTGAAACGTGTTGGGCAAAAGAATAAAAACTGAAGTTACGCGCTGATTCTGGTGGGTTGCACAGTTATTTTATCTGATGTGAGTGAGACTCATTTTGGGCAAATATAGAGAGTTGTATTATCACGGCGGTCCAGCCGTGGAGGCGCACCTCCGCCGGGATCTTAATGGCGGACCTGGGGCCTTTTGAATATGGAGCCCGGCAGGACATCAGATTGTAGATTTAACTCACCATGTATTCTGCGTGCCTTCACAACTTATCAGGGTTGCTATGGAGAAAATAAGGATGTAAATAATGACGATACGTTATGAATTGGTGTTGGACTACTTATCCTATACTGCAATATGAACGATCATGTGCTCACCTGAGCTTAATTGTGAAATCTTTTGGGTATAAAAATAGTCCCTGAGATTGACTTTATTGTCCATTTATCATCAGCCCGTGAACAAGGATTGGAATATCTGAAACGCGTTGGACAAAAGAATAAAAACTGAAGTTACGCGCAGATTCTGGTGGGTTGCACAGTTATTTTATCTGATGTGAGTGAGCCTCATTTTGGACAAATGTGGAAAGGTGTATTATCACGGCGGTCCAGCTGTGGAGGCGCACCTACGCTGGGATCTCAATGGCGGACCTGGGGCCCTTTGAATATGGAGCCCGGCAGGACGTCAGATTGCGGATTTAATTTACCATGTATTCTGCGTGCCTTCATAACTTATCAGGGTTGCTATGGAGAAAATAAGGATTGTAAATAATGACGATACGTTATGAATTGGTGTTGTACTACTTATCCCATACTGCAATATGAACGATCATGTGCTCACCTGAGCTTAATTGTGAAATCTTTTGGGTATTTAAAGAGAGTCCCTGATATTGACTTTATTGTCCATTTATCATCAGCCCGTGAACAAGGATTGGAATATCTGAAACGCGCGCGTTGGGCAAAAAATAAAAAGTAAAGTTACGCGCAGATTCTGGTGGGTTGCACAGTTATTTTATCTGATGTGAGTGAGTGTATATATTTACATTTACTGAGGGATTCAACAACAACATACAATAAAGATTATTGTTCAGATTCTCTCTTTGATACAGAAGTACAGCCAAGAACTACTGCCAACAAATGTCTCACGCTCACAAACGCTTCTTCAGGGATCTCATGTTACTTATTGTGGTTCAATGAGCTGAATACTGCCATTTGAACCACATCCCCAATCTGTTGTTTCTGCATTAGTATCCCTAAAATGTCAATTGGATGAAGATTGAACATTTTATCAATAATTTGTGTTTCACCACTGCACCTCTCAAATGTTCTGTAATTAGATGTTAGGAAGTAGTCTGAGTCCAATTCTTTTTAGTGAAATTCTTATGTGCATCTAGTCATGTCGGTATGGAAACAAGATCAATCCCCCTGATAAGGAATACGTTGAACTCTCACAATACGTATGTCCTCACATCCAGTTCAAAGATGTATACACACACACATTTTTGTTGTTTTAAATTTATGAAGAGTTGCGCTGAATTACGTCCCCTTATGAATCTCGATCAGAATCTTTGTTTAAGAAAAAGAATACTCTCCTGATCTTTAGTCATAGCGCCAGGACACTCTTCGGAGCAGCTGTCGCTCTATACATGTCTTTGGCCATTCACTCATTCATAGTCTGAACATATATCTATATCTAGCTAAATCTATAGCCATATATCTAGCTATAGCCGTATCTCTAGATGTATCCATGGATACGGTGGGGGCTGGCTGCCCTTCAGCCAGGCCCTGCATCTAACCTCTACTGCCATGGTCTTCAAACATATGCAGCTGGGATTGGCTGGCCTTGATGTGTTGTGTGAAGGAGTCTGCAGTCATTCCTCACTGCCCGCAGCCAAAGGCCTGACGTGGCTCATGCAGATAAGAGCGGTGGGGCCGGGTGCGAGGAGGGTAGAGATTTTGACAGACGACAAGGGAAAATGAATTATCTATTTAATTTTCCTTCGTCATCTGTCAAAATCCCCCCACCCAACCCCACATCTCTTCGAGATGCGGCTGTCAAAGTCAGCGCCTCTCTCTTTGCAACATCACAAAAAAAAATGATGGACGGAGTGGTCCCAGGATGCTGGTTTTCCGGTCCAGAGAGGACCTGGCCTGGCATTGTGGACTGGGCTGTTCCCATGGGGAGCTGGGTCGACGCTGATTAGCATATGACTGTTCCAAACTGGAGTGGAGTGGCGAGCAAAATAACGATTGATTAAACCCAGATCAGTGACTGGGGGTGAATGTTTGACAATGGTCAGCATTCTGTCCATCATCTTTTGTGTTTCAGGGCCTCTCTCTTTACCTCTGTCCAGCCCTACACCTCTAGGTACACAGTCCCTTTCTCTACCTCAATGCTCTTTACCTCAACTCTCTCTATCTCAACTACATTTATCCCACATTTCTTTACCCCCATATCAGATATCACACTGCTACCTCTATAACTGATCTCTCTACCTCAACTGTATCACTACCCCATGGAAGTAATGCAAGGCCTGCAATGTGGGGGGGAGGCACTGTTCAGATGGCTTTATTGGCACAAAAATATTCTCATAAGAAGATGGCCTCAGCTGAGCCGGCTGAATATCATGACAGGTCTTGGTTAGCTCCAGGCTTCTGTCTCTCTGATGAGGTGGAGTGCCCCCACCAAATGAGGTCTGTGGTCTACAAACCTTTCAGGTCGTGTTTGTTTCACTTTCTCAACCAGTGCGTTCACCTGAACTGCGCTGGCTTGGGGAAAAGCATGGCGTTCTCGAGGCCGAACAAAGGGGCATATTATCAAGGGGGTTTATCTCCGCTTTTTTGGCTTTAAAAGCCAAGAAAGCGGAGATAAAATTATCTCCCTATTACCTAGCTGTCACTAACACCAGTTAGCGACAGCTAGTAGGAGATAGCGACCATCTTGAGCCCCACTTTGCATGTCAGTGATATTTATCACTAATGACATGCAAAGTGGGCGTGCCAAGATGTTAGCGACTGGAAACAGTCGCTAACATCGCTATCTCCTATTACCAACTTTTGGAGATATTCGCGCTAAGCGCGAATATCTCCAAAAGCTAACACCTGCCCTGAGCAGTTCTTAGCCATGTTATCCAATGGGAGGTGGATAACATGGCTAAGAGCATTAGCTCGGAAATGCATGAATATCGCTGACTTTTCAGCGATATTCATGCATTGCGGCCGTTTTTTATCGCATTTGCGATAAACCTTGGTAATACCAAGGTTTATCTGCGATAAAAATCGCCGCAGCTCAGCGGTAAATTTTTGTCTCTAACCAAGCAATAGCGATAATTATCGCTATTGCTTGGTAATATGCCCCAAAGATCGTTCAAACTCCCTGCGGCCTGTGTCAGAGAGTGGAGTCCCTCGAGTGACTGCTGTAGAATGACCTGACATCCAGAGCCAACAACATTCACTCATGAGAATGGTTGCCACATGACCATTACTTCACTGGACTGGCCTGTATTTTCAAGGTTGTTCTAGTACAACTACAACAAGCATTGGTAATGCATCGGTTTCGGCTATGTGATTAATAATAAACAGTTTTTTTTGTTGTAATTTGTAGCTTAGTGAGCAGTTGTGCAATATAAGTTACTGAAACCTTAATGCTTTCCAGGCAACTGCATTTTTATTTTCTCTAACACTGTCAATATGTTGAGAGCTGGGTTCCTCCTTTGCACACTTTTACACAGATTCACATTTACAGGTGGCATTATCTTGTTGACTCATAGGAGCACACAAAATATTGCCTTTCTCCATAAAAACGTCTTAACACTTTAACGGCGTTTCAGTGACTTATATTACACAACTGCTCACTTAGTTACAACTTACAACAAAAAAGCGAACTGTTAATCACATAGGCGAAACCGGTGAATTACCAATGCTTGTTTCTGTAGCTGTGACAGAAATTTCCTATGGGAATAAACATGGGAAATCAACGTTTTTGGACCTCCCATTTCTTGGCTCCAGCCTGATGGATCACTCAAAACCATTTTAGGAACCAATGGGGTATATGCGCTCTTTTGGGAAAGTTTTGTGCATATTCGTCAAGGTTATTAGCAAAATAAAAAAAAAACTCTTCCGATGGATATCTGATCTAACTATAGGTACACACTGGCAACCGACACAGTGTAATATACATATCTTGTTGATGCTCTTTAACTAAGGAGACCTATTGGCTTTGCCAATCTTATCAGTTTGAATTCTAACTACTTTAAACCTATCCCTTTCTTTTCTCTAACTTCATGTTGCCTCTCTCCTCACACATGCCTCTGATATTCCTGTGCTGCCAGTTCCCTTTGCCCACCTCTGTCTCCACATCCACCTGTGCCTTATATTCTAGACATCACTCAGAACAAGGCATCCAGTGACCACCATCCCATCGTGTTCTTCCTCACTCCTGAATTTCTTTAGAGACCGGTGTTATCTATTAACGAAAAACAGAACCGAGTACTTCAGGTCTATGTATCCTCTTACATTATATACAACATAATATAATGGGGATACACATGATAGCGTAGAGAGCGCTCTAAGGCGCTGGATAAAGGCTCCCGTCTCTTCGGAGGCGTGGGTTCGAATCCCACCGCTGCCAGAAACGTTCATTTTACTTTCTGTGACACATGACCATACTCTTATTCATTGAATTGAAAACATACAGCGTTTCCAGGCTGCTCGTCCACAGTAGTCCTCCTATGCTTGCTGCTCCGTGTCTAGTTCAAACTTATGTTTATATTGTTTGTGAAGAGGTCTGATTACGAGTTTAGGTGGTATTTATTGCACATGCTAAATATCAGTACAACGGCATACATTATTTATTGTGTGTGATAAATAACACCTATCATTAGTGTTTGGGGAATAACATGCAGGTCAGATTTTGGTGTTTAATGCACCAAAATCCACATGCTACGCTAAATACCATACAATTTCCCCTGTTACATTTTGACATGTTTACTGCTGAAATTTAACAACAGAGGAGTTATTTAACGCATCATAAAATGATCAGATGTGTTAAATATAGCCAAAACTTGTAATTTCAACCCATGCGTAAACAGGGGATTACGCACTGATTCGAATTTACCTGCCACTTGTAATCAGGGCCATTGTCTCTATCCCTCTCTACCTCACTCCAAAAGAGTATCCATCTCTCTATGGCTCTTTCTCTACTGACCTTTCCTTCTTTCTATCTCGTTCTTTCTTGCTACTTCATCTTTTACTCTTTATCTTCACCTCACCTTTCTCTCGATCATATATGTTTTGTCTGCTTCCTTTCTCCCTGTAGTTCAACTCTCTTGCTACACCATTCTATGGGCCATATTATCAAGAACGGCGATAACATTATCGCCAATTTAGCAGCAGGAAACTGCCGATAAAGCGGCAATAAGGGGCTTGATAATATGCCCTTGTGAATTCCCATAGAAGCCCAGGTTCACACTAGAACCTGGGCTTCTATGGGAATTCACAAGGGTATACTATCAAGCCCCTTATCGCCGCTTTAGCGGCAGTTTCCTGCCGCAAAAGCGGCGATAATGGTATTGCCGTTCTTGATAATATGGCCCCATTCTTTTGCCTCCTCCTTACGATTTATCTTTGAACAGTCAGAGGGCACTCTTTAGCCAGAGAATTGTACACATAGAAAGAGGAGGGAGAAAGAAGGGGAAGAGAATTAAGGATAAAATTACCATATTTAACCCCTTAGCTGCGGCGGCTATTCCGCCGCAGCGCTAAGGGGGAGGCGGGGCCGCGTGGCGCTCCCGTACTCATGACGGAACCGCTCCGTCACGGCCATCGGGTGAGCTGTGCTTGTGACGGAACGGTTCCGTCACGGCCCCGTCCGCTCTTTAGAATGTCAGTGGAGGCGCGGAATTCGCGCCGCGCAGGCGCGGTGAGCGGGCCGTGATGGAGCCGCTCCATCACCAGCACAGCCCACCCGAGGCTCGTGACGGAACCGTTCCGTCACAAGCACACAAAGGGTTAAACTTATGGAATAGAGAAAATCTTAGAACAGTACTTCAATTTTCAGTGTTGAAGCGAGAATACCAGTTGTGAAGGGAATGATACATTGGTGATTTAAATATCTGCACTTAAAGGTACTATTATATATACATGTCTTGTTTAAATATTATTTACTAATCCACTAAACATCCACCAAGTCACTTGTATGTCACTTTCCAACAAAGGGAAGAACACGATGGTTGGAGACGTTATTCAATGTGAAATATTGCTGTTACAAGACAAAAATGTAGATCAACGTTCAAAAAGAAATGGCATCATCAAAGCTTGTTCAAACTTTCTTTTGGTAATATTTGACTGACAGACACCTGGAGCATGAGTTATGACTCTGTTTGCATGACATAATTTCTGAAAGTTTGACACAGTTCAATATGCTTTGGCGACGTGTGTGTGTGTATCTGTGGAATTTGTGCACGTATGGGAATATGTGTGTGTGTGTGTGTATATGTGTGTGTTTGTATTGCCCTCATACAGCCTGATTCATCAAGCCGAAATCGGCTCACAAAGGGCCAGATTCTGAGAATCTGGCCCTTTGCGAGCGCTATTTTTGCATTTGGGATTCATCATCCCAAATGCAAAAATCGGTAATAGCGATTTCGCTATTTTG
Organism: Lissotriton helveticus; assembly: GCF_964261635.1. NCBI lineage: Eukaryota > Metazoa > Chordata > Amphibia > Caudata > Salamandridae > Lissotriton > Lissotriton helveticus. Next base: position 746,267,586 of record NC_136071.1, on the reverse strand, counting down.
CGAGGAATTACATTTAAGGAATCTCTATTTGAGATTCCTTAAATGCAATTCATCATCCATTTAAATATTGCGAATTCGCAATTTCGGCCCGCTATTTACAGCGAGGTCAAACCTCGTGGTAAATAGCGAAAACTTAGAAAAATGCTTTTAAAAGCATTTTTCTAAGTTGCATTTTGCACGCACACATGTCCTTTGGACATGTGTGTGCGCAACACCTGTTTCAATTTGCATTTAAGGGGTGCTACAGGGAGTCCTTTGGACACCCCTGGCACCCTTTAAATCGCTATCTTATTTGCGATTAGCTAATTGCTAATCGCAAATAAAGAATACTCCCCATTCATTCCTATGGGCCTTTTGGCCCATAGGAATGAATGGGGAGTTATTCCTTATTTGCGATTAGCAATTTACTAATCGCAAATAAGGAACATGTAGGAATCGCAATATTTTTTGCAATTCCTACATGAATACCGTTTTGCAAGTCCTTAATAGCGATTCCTTATGAATCGCTATAAGGGGCTCGCAAAACGGGAGAATGATGAATCAGGCTGATGGTTTACTCTTTAGATTCTGTAGAACATTTTTTTTGTAACACTGTAATGTTTAATTCAGCATAAGTTAAAGTTAAGATATTATACGCATTTCGGAAATACTATTAAGATTGGCGTTTATATTTAACAGAGAAGATAGATTGTTTTCCCTGTAGATCAGACACATTTACAATTTTACAAACTAAAAGTAAAACTGAAAAGTAAAGTTGTAAAACGAAATGCAAAACATCACAAGGAATGTAATGGATCATTCTCAACGTAAAACGATGTTGAAGGTGCATTTGTTAATTTGCTGTCATTTAATTAGAGTTGAGTCTAAACATTGCTTCATAGTACTACATGTTTTCGTAAAAGCTACACCTGCCATTAAGTGCACTAAAGTTCCGTGGGGGGCTCGAAACATGCTAACTATGGAAATCATGGCACTTACTAGTATTAAAGCATTACACAAGTAACACATTGACTAAACTCTGGAAAATTAAACCATAAATAGCTTAACAGGCTTGAATTTAGCGAAGCTGTATTGACAGTTCCAAAATGTAAAACAATAGTCTAAACTTAAAACAAATTGGAAAATGAGTGAGTAATCAGCTGCTGGCTTTACAGTCGTCCGGAATAGATTTTTGAGTATAAATAAACCAGTTCTGAAATTTCTTTTAGAAGGTATCGCTTCTGATCACACAATTAGGTAGGGAGCGCCCTCTGCTGCAATTTTGCCAGACTGCTGTTCACATTTTAGGTGACTGGAAAATTGCCTTTCCTCTTTCCTGTCGCAGACAAAACATTGCATCATTACGTTATTGGCTTGCTTGAAAGAAAATGTGGCAAAATGATTTGCCATTTGTTTAATTGAATAAATGAATTATTCACTGTTAAACAATTTCTGAATCTCCTCCCAGTTAATAATAATGACAAACATGCCAACATTTCAGGAGAAGGAAGTGGGAGATTTTAAAAAACGTAGGCCCACATGCATCAAGCATTTTTGCAGTCGCAAACGGTGCGATTCCTTAAAATCGGCCGTTTGCGAATGCAAAAGTGCTTGTTGGGATGCATCATGCCATTTTAGAAGTCGCATCTTTTTTACGATTTCTAAAATTGCATTAGCATTTAAGAAATCGCAATTGTGCGATTTCTTAAATGCTATGCATCATTATAGAAAAATATGTTTTTTTGAAAAATTGGAAGTGCAAATTACCACGAAGTTCAACTTCGTGGTAAATTGCGAAATTGATTAAATATGCACAAAAATGCATTTTTTAAACTGTAAAGTTACACACACACATGTCCTTAGGACATGTGTGTATGTAACTTATGCTGAAAAGTACATTTCAGGGGTGCATGGGGGGGTCCTTTGGACCTCCCCCTGCACCCATGAAATTTTCTAAGTGCCACTCGCAATTTCCATTGACTCCTATGGGCCTTTTGGCCCATAGGAATCAATGGAAATTGCGAAAATGTAGTTAAGATATTGGTATTTCTTTGGGATTCGGTAAAAAATGCGATTTTTACCGAATCCCACAAGAATACCGAAAATATTGATGCATATCATTTTGCATTTCTTAATTTGCGATTCCTTATTTTTCGCAAATTAAGAAATGCAAAAAGACACAATGATGCATGTGGGCCGTAACCACGTGAACCTTGAAGAAAAGACAATTCCAGGCGGGAGTCAGTCAAGATAAAGTAATTTTTAGTTTCACAATCTGGGAGTCACCGTCTGACTCGCGTCTATTGCCATGTATCTAATGATAACAATCTATTGGTACACAGTATTGGAACGAGTAGTTTTTATTTACTGTTATATACCCTGTAGCATATTGATGTTGCACGTACTAGGCCTCTCGTGGATCTGGGGCGTACTTTATACAGGAAGTACGTCATATGTGGGAAGGTGTTAAGGTGTGGTTAATACTGAGTGTGAGAAAATACACGGTGTGTCAAAAATGCTAATGAATAAAGAAGAAGTTGACTACAGCTCCAGGGTGGCATATTTTATTTGCAAGCTCCACGGCTGGGGATGACGCAACATACCCCTGCCTACTCTTGAATTCCAGTAGTAAATCAGAAATTCAGCAGTAAGCCAAGAGTATTGCAAGATGAGGTCACAGCAAAAGCTTTGTGAATTGGGCCCATTAAACTGAAGTATTTTTTGATGAGCTTAAAAGGATTAGCTATCATCAGGCTGAGAAACATTCTTTACAACACAGTCATTACATCGCACTACCTTTACAACACAGTCATTACAACGCAACAACCTTTACATCGCATGCGATTACAACGCAGCCATTATATCGCATATCACTACAACGCATGTCATTACAACGCATGTTACTACAACGCATACCATTACAACGCATACCATTACAACGCAAAATTTTTACCCCAACACTATTCAACACTTACCCTACTGTTGCACTCTCTGGAGTGGGAATAGTAATTTTTACCCATACACTATTCAATACTTACCTTATATGCAATGTAATGGAATGCGTTGTAATGGTATGCATTGTAATGATATAATGCGATGTAATGGAATGTGTTGTAAATGTTGTTTCTAAAAATGCGTTGTGATGGCATGCGATGTAAAATTATGTGGTGTAATGGATGTTGCGATGTAAAAACTGCATTGTAAAGGCTGGCGTTGTAAATGTATGCTTTGAAATGTCATACATTCCATCAGGCTAGATGGAAATTCACCTATGAAGGATGCATCTCTTGGTAACTGCTGTATAATCTGGGTTTATAATCTTCAAGTAACACATAGATATTTTGTACTAGCACATCTGTGATATTGAAGCTTCTTTTAGATAAGCAGTGCATATATTTTTCCAGTACTAGACATTGTGTAAAATCCACAAAAGGGTATATTTGATTTTTAGTCAAGTACCATCTTCCCTTGAGGGATGTGGCTGAGCATTAAAGGTGATGGACGCGTTCTGATCGAGCTCTGCAATCCATCCCCTAATTACCATGGCCATCCTCATCCCCTACAGGGCTTACCTGCGTGGATGATGCACACAACTGTTCCCTGTACCCAGAGAAGTCTTCATTGACCGGGTGGGGCGGATGGAGGCGGGGATCCTGGAGCGTCGGCCTACTGCCTCGCTGGAGATGTCCGGTGGCCTGCTCCTTCCTGGGCTGCTGACTCATGTGGTGGGCCCGTCTGTCTCTGATGCGGTGTAACTGCCATGCACCTGACTGGGCCATGGATCCTGATGGACCACAGTTAGGCTATTGACGAAGCTGCTGGGCCTTGTGCTGAGATACGACCCTCTCGGGCAGCTCGAAACTGAGGTGAGGGGCCTCCCGTTCCCCTGCAGCTGTGGCGAGGCTCACGTAGAGAGGAACGGCCTCCGTGAGAGCTGGACTGATAACGGTGAGTACAGATGTCGCAGTGCCCAGCCTGATTAGTGACGTTGCCGGCCCCCGCCGATTGGTGCTGTGGCGTCGGAGTGATGCACATGAAGAGAGATCCAGAGTCCAATTGTCCTTTTTTGTGCAAAGAGCGTTCTTTATTGAATTTTCATTAAAATCTCAAAAATCATAGCCAACGCATTTTGTCTCACACTGAGACTTCTTCAGGGCTCATTTAAATACAAAAGACGCTTTCAATGATAGCAATAGATTTCAAATTTCCCAGGATCAGACGAGTTCATTTATACAGTGCGTGTTACCATATTTCTGGCTTGATAACCGGCAGCGTGCTTGTTAGGCAGTCTGTCAGCAAGAGAGACTGCCTAACAAGCATGCTGCCGGTTATCAAACCGAAACACGTTGGCTATGATTTTTGAGATTTTAATGAAAATTCACATGAAATTTGCACAAAAAAGGACAATTGGACTCTGGATCTCTCTTCGTTTGCTTACTGCTTGGAACTTCGCTGTATGACTATATTGTAAAAGTGCTGAACCTCTATGATTTAAAACAAGCGCACAGGGTCCCTGCCCATAGGCCTCCTCCTGGGATGCCCCCACGTCTTTTCCTAAACCTCCTGTTAAACTTCAAAGACCAGGATGTGATTCTAAAAGAAGCCAGGAAACATCCAGGTCCCCAGGTGCAAAACATCTCGGTCTCCTTCTTTCCAGACTATACAGCTCAGGTGAAGAGGAGGCAGGCCAATTTTGGAGCAGTGGAACGCCAGTTGAGAGCCAAAGATATGCGTTACTCTTTGCTATTCCCGGCCCACCTCCGGGTAATCCATGGTGGTGCTGCGCGGTTCTTCGACTCCCCCACTGACGCCTGGGACTAGCTTGAAGAGAACGGTTTGGCAACGGCCCCTAGACCACAGGATGATGGCATGGCACAAAAAAGGAACAGAAGTAGATGTCGGAGAGGCAGGGTTGGGGGTCACAGCTTCGAACCTCACCAGTCATTGCCCTGGACTCAGAACATATTCAATCAGAACTCCAGGATGCACTATATATCACATCAACCCTTCAATCCACTAGACTGGCACCTGATTCTACATCAACACCCTCCAGTTCCAAGGAAGACACAGATTTCCTGCAGGCCTGGCCTGTGGATCTGGACTCTCCTCGACCCCCAGACGTCACACCACAATCATCGGACAATCTTGTTTAATGTTACAGGCTATCTCAATTGCTAACCTAACCTGGGTCATCGACTAGTTAGAGTAACGTAATTATCACCCAACTTCGCAATTCGACAACTTACACCACATGCACGCACCTAATAACGCATCACCTCATATGCCTTAGGGTGTCAATTCTTAGTGATATGTAGACAGGGGATGAATATGTGGAAGCTATCCCTCCCTCTCACATACTCCCTCACAGTCAACATCTGACTACGTGTTAATCGCTATGGTAAGGCGTAATCATTTGGGTCAATCCCCGGTTGGGGTTCGCTCTTATACAGTTCTCCAACTTACGTTGAATATTACTGTTTTACCCCCACTTATGTTGCCCTACATAGTGACCCTAGGACCACATCACCCTCACCACACATGTCAACTGCTGTGCAGTGTAGGTCCTACCGATCTACGTCAAGCACATGACGGACATTAATATTATTTCCTGGAACGTTAGGGGTATCCACACTCCAGCGCGCTGGTATGTCATATACGCCTACTTAAAGCGTAGATCCACGAGGATTGCATTCCTACAGAAGACCCACCTGACAAGCCTAGAAGGAGGCAGACTTCGTTGCTGTTGGTGCGGCCATGAATACTGCACTAACTATTCGTCCCAGGCTAGGGGCGCCCTGATTTGGGTACGGGCAGGGATCCAGTGGGAGGAGGATGATGTTGTAGTTGACCCAGCGGGGTGCTATGTCTGTGTTAAGGGAACACTCAATGTCAAAGTCTCCTGTTAGGTTCAATATACACTCCCAACACTGACCAGAGCACTTTCCTTGACAGCCTCTCAGCCACACTTTCCAGATGGGGCGGTATTTATTTATTTATTTTAAAAGTTTTATATAGCGCGAACATGACCACAGAGGGTATCAGAGTGCTTTACAGATCATGCAAAAGGACGAGTACATGGAGCACACAAATAATCATCAAATCGACAGGTTCAAATATTTAGAATGTCCAACAGTCTCAAGAACATAGTATCTAGGGCACAGAGAAGCGTCAAATGGTCCGAGAGTCAAGTGGGGAAGAAGGTCTGAGGAAGATATTTTTTCATCAAGAGCTCTTTAACTTCTGATTTGAGCAGGGCAGAGGAAGGGATCACCCTGATTTTGGGGGGAAGAGAATACCAGATCCTTGGCGTCATAGCTGAAAATGATCAATTATAGGTCTTTTTTTTTCTTGAATTTTTGTGGTTTGAGTAATAGGATGCTGGCACTTCTAGAGGCTTGTGAACCACATGAGAGCTCCAATTTCTGAGTGAGGTACATCGGGGTCTTGAGGTGGATGGCTTTATGAGTCATGCATGCAATTTTCAGCTGTATCCGAGCTTCATTGGGGAGCCATTTCAGAGCTAGCAAGTCATGAGAGATGTGGTTGAATTTTTTTGTGGCTGTAATGAGCTGGGCTGCCACATTGAGGGTCACCCTAAGGGGGGCTGTTATCACTCCGGGCAGACCACACAGTGTAGCACTGCCATAGTCCAGCTTTACGATCACCAATGCTTGCACTGCAACCTTTAGGTCATGAGTAGGGAGAGGGAGATAAGGTTTGAGCTTCCTAAGGATGCTGAGTTAGAAGTTCGCTCCTTTGGTGAGGGAACTGATTTGTTTTTGCATGTTCAAACTCTTCTCTAGTATGATACCAAGCGAGGATGCCGAGTCAATGAGGTGAGGTCTGCAGTTAAGAGCCGAAAGCTGATTCAACCATTGTTCAATGTCCTGTGATTGCTTATGGGGTGAGATAAGGAGGAATTCAATTTTTAGAGCATTTAGTTTCAGGTGGTTACGTGCCAGCCAGCTTTACGATTCCAGTATGACTGAGTTAAGGGACTGAATGTTCTCAGGGGAGGCGATCTTCAGGTATAGTTGAGTATCATCCACATACATGCGATAGTGAATGCTGGATGATTTGAGCATTTCTGTTAGAGGCTCCATGAACAGATTAAAGAGCATGGGAGAGAGTGCTGAACCTTGGGGGACCCACAGCAAAACCGGTGCAGGATGGGACAGGGATTGGTTCACCTTGAAGCTTTGGGATCTATTCAGGAGGAATGAGGAGAACCAATTAAGCACAGGCCCAGACAGCCCCATCCTGTGTTCCTGGAGGTCAATTAGGGTATCATGTGTGACAGTGTCAAATGCTGACAAAAGGTCAAGAAGGATCAGTAGGCACGACTCATTGTGGTCCAACATTCTTGACGCGTCATCAACGATGTGGATTAGGGCCGACTCTGTGCTATGACCTGAGCGGAAACCAGATTGGCAATGGTCCAGGAGTTGGAAATGGTCGATGTGGTTGCAGAGCTGGGAAAGCACACATTTCTCCAAGACCTTTGCTAAGGTGGGGATGTTGGAGATTGGGCAGAAGTTTTGAAGGTCCAAGGGATCCGCAGTAGGTTTCTTTAAAATCGTGAAGACCAAATTTTGGGGTCTCTGGAATAACACCTTGCCGCAGTGAAGCATTGACTATCATAGTCTACAATGTTAATAGGGAGGATCTAACATCCAGGAAAAGGATCGATGGCAACGGGTCATTGTAGTGGTTGGATGGCTTCAGAGTTGCCAGCGTTTTGCGTATAGTGCATTCATCCAAGGTTTGGAAGAGATTCCAGGAGGCATTATTTTTGGGGAGGTGTTGTAACGCCGAATGGACCATGCACTCGCTACTAGGTGAGCATAGGGGGTAGGTGGGCTGATCGACATGTGTTTACAGGCCGATCGTAGTTCTGTTTCAATCTTACTGGTCTTATCTATGAAGAAATTTGCGAATTCTTCCAATTGGGCAATATCCCTAGACCTAGTGATTCATAGTTCGGATGACTGTTGGCTTGGGACTTGATGAGTTCGAAGAATTTTTTGGGATGGTTTTTGCTTGGTCTAATTGAGTTCTGAAAAAGGTGGCTTTCGAGCATCTGATGCGTTTATTATAGGAGCTTCTCAGGGATCTTAGGTGGTGCAGATGCTCAAGGCATGGATTGGACCGCTACAACCTTTCAGCAAGTCTCAGGTTTCTCCTTTCTGAATTAAGACTATCGGTAAACCATGGCTTGGAGTGTTTGGAAGGGATTCCTTTGAGCTGTAGTGGGGTGACTGAGTCTAGGACATTCAACATTGCGTGGTTATAATGGGCCATAAGTTCGTGGACATCCAACATGTTTGGTGGAGAGAGCAGGATGTTATCACAGAGAGCAGTCAGATCAAGCGGGTTGACATTCGGTAGGCATCTTTTCAGCTGTTTAGGGTTCTTGGGTTGGGCTTTATTTGTTCTTACCAAATCCAAGATATGGAAAGTGATGCAATAGTGATCGGTCCAATCACACGGGAGGATAGAATCGAGGAGAAGGGAGTTGGGCTTACCAATGACGAGATCCAAGGTAGCTCCTTTGATATGCGTGGGGCTGTCACAGATTTGAATTAGGTTAAGGTCAAGAAGGAAGGATTTGCAGCTATTGACCACCCCATCATTTACATCATTCCAATAGAGGTTGAAGTCTCCCAGGAAGATTTGGGAGCCGTGGGAGTCTACGTTAGCTGAGATAATGTCCATGATCTGTTCTGTGAAGGGAAGGTGGTCGCGAGGGGGCTGGTAAAATGTGTGCAGTTTACAGGAGTGATTGTTGGCCCCAGTCACTTCAATGCACAGGTATTCACAGGGCGGTAGGAGGTCAGTCTGAAGTACCTTCACTGTAATATTGCTCCGATGTAAGCATGCAATGCCTCCACCTTACCCTGAGGATCTGCCCAACCTAATGATGTCATAGATGGGAAATATAAAGAGGTCCAAGAAGGGGGTAGCTGAGTCATTAAGTCAGGTTTCCGTCAGCAATACAAGGTCAAGATCCTGCGCCAGGGTGAGATCTGCAATGTCCGAAGCATGTTTCGCTGCAGATATACAATTTAGGTATCCCTTGGTTATTGGTTGGAGATTTTAATTCAGTTCTCTTTGTCTCACTTAACCGCTCCTTCCCGCCCCTTACCCACACCACCGCCTCATCTAATGCACAAGCCCTGCATACCTGGCTAGAGTATTGGTCTCTCACAGATGTATGGCACGTGCACAACCAGGAGTTGAGGGAGTATTTCTTCTACTCATCGGTTCATGATCTCCATGTGTGGCTGGACCGCATATTATCATCAGCAGGCCTACTACCCTTGATCAGCGACATCAGTTACCTAGGGCGTACTCACTCAGACCATAACCCACAGATCACAACGCTCAGCTGGGAGACAAGACCCCCTTTGATCGCTACCTGGTGATTGCAGATAGCAGCCTTAGAGGATCAGTCCTTTTGCAACTCCTTGGAACAGCTGTGGCTAGATACTTCGAGTATAATGCTGGCTCTGCCAGTTCTCCCCATTTAGAGTGGGAGGCCTTTAAGGCCACTACAAGGGAGCACTGCCTAGATCTAACCTGGAGCATCCGCAAACAGCTAGATACCTCTCTAGCGTCCATTAAACGGAGACTCCTCCACCAAACTCCTCCACTGGGAAACAGTTACACATCCCGAAGCACAGGCTAAGCTTGAGTCACTGCAGACGGACCACCTGGAACTGCTGGAAAAATTACGCCGTCACAATTACTTAGCCCACTCTGCCCACTCCATACTTCATCTGACAGGGCAGACAGATTAATCACTTTCCTCATTAGGCAGGAACACCCTCATCACCCCATACATGCAATTAGAGATGAGTGTGGACAGATGTAATACACGCAGCTTGGCATACACGAGGTCATGACTAAACATTACACCACACTTTATACATCTAATACACATGGCGACTCTCACCAAATAGATTTATTCCTAGACTCTGTTCTACTGCCCTCCCTATCCATTGATCAATTCCAAGAGCTCCTAACAGAAGATGAGATCATGGAAGCACTAGCTACCCTGGCTTCGGGGAAGACACCGGTCCCTGATGAGTTCCCTACGGAGTTCATGCTCAAATCAGTTCCCTTGACCCAAGTGAAATCAAAATACAATAACACAAAAAAATCAATTCTTTCATTCAATATATAGATGTTCTTGTTGCATTTATTCAATAATTAAAAACATTTTCTTTTGCAAATCCATTATGTAAACAGTTAAAAACATTTCATATTGCACAACTTATAAAAACATAATTTTCCTTCCCACAACCGTTCCTAGTATGACACGAGAAAATGTACAATGATTGACTTAACAATTTCTAATTATGACCAGCATAAAACGAAGAGACAAAACAACTGTATGACGTGACCCCTTGTCAAATACTAGTACGCATTCAAGACAGATTCTAAAAACCTTCTAATCAATATTTCAGTTCCATCAACATTCAACTAGGTTTGGTTATTCCTTGAATTGTGTTCACCCCCGCATCGACGCGTTTCGATGGTATCTTGCTTATAATCCCATCTTTATCAAGACCAAACAATTTTTGTCTCCTGTTCTTATATTCCACAGAATTGTGTCTTTAATCCTTTTTTCCAAGATCCGACTCAGTGTTGTTTACATAAACAATTTGTTGGCAATGTTTCACTTTTTATGCTCACTTCGTTTGTCGATCTGTTCGTATTCTTCAGCATTCCTGTCAGGTTCACTTCATGGGATATTACTATTGGCCGTGTAAGGGCAAACAGTGACAACAATGACACATTGATTAAAGATGCGCATTAGGATGCCCACAAAATAGGCAGCGTTCCCGCATCGCAAGTATATTAAAAGACGATGCAAGTTTCAAAACGTTTAGGACCAGTAGTAAGGCACGGCCAATAGTAATATCCCATGAAGCGAACCTGACAATGGATTTACAAAAGAAAATGTTTTTAATTATTGAATAAATGCAACAAGAACATAGTATCTAAATATTGAATGAAATAATTGATTTTTTTGTGTTGGTTTGACTATTGTATTTTGATTTCACCTGGGTCAAGGGAATTGTTTTGAGCATAGGTTTGTACCTCACTTCCCTTGATACTACTAAGGGGTCCCTCTCTCATTTTTTTGAGTTCTCTACGGAGTTCTACAAGGCTTATGCTGAGACCCTAGTACCCGGTTTACATGCGCTCTATATAGCAGCGCTAGACAGTGCAACTCTCCCTCCCACACTTTGAAGAGCTAACGTTGTCTCCCTGTTGAAACCAGGCACAGATCTCACGGCCCTAGGATCCTATAGACCTCTGACAATTCAAAACACCGACTATTAGATCCTGGCGAAAGCACTTGCCCCCCATGTTCCTTACTTGGTGTACGCAGACCAGAATGGTTTCGTCCCTGCCCGGAACACCGCACTCAATCTTCGCCGCTACTTCAGGGTAGCCGAATACACTCCCTGAACTGGCCCCACTCGGGATGCCTTGTGCTCGATCTTGAGAGAGCGTTAAACTCCCTAGAGTGGAGCTACCTCTTTGCAGTGCTACCAAGGTTCGGTATAGGTCCATATTTCCTGTGCATGGTGCAGCTATTATATAAGTGCCCAACGATTTGTGTGAAAACTGGGCCCTTTATTTTGGAATCCATCCGAGTGGGACCCACCAAGGATGTCCACTCTCTCCACTCCTCTTCTCCTTGGTGATGGAAACCTTAGCGGCTTTTATTCATGCCCGAGTGGACATGGGCATCCCTGTAGGTGACGGCATACATACAATCTCCTTATATGCTGACGACCGCTTGCTATACGCAAGACCTCGTCAGACCCGGTCGCTCCTCCCGCCGCGTGGCTCCTCCCGAGTGCGCCACCCGCCCCTGCCTCCGCCGCCTGCTCACCGCTGCCCCTGCGGCTTAGGTGCCTCCTGGTCCTGTCTTCTGTCTTTTTCTGCCATTCTTGTCTCTATTTTATTTTTGTCACTGTTGTGCCCCTGTTTTGTTCCTGATATTGTGATTGTCTGCCGCATTCTTTCCGGCTGGTTTCCCTCGCTCCCCGCTCCCTGCCGCTGCTCCCCCGCGGCCCCGCCCCCTTCTTCCTCGGTACCCTCTCCCCTTGCCATTCGCCACTCCGCTCCCGCCTCCCAGCTGCGCCTCCCTCCCCACTGGGTACTTAAGGTGTGGACATGCGACGGGGAGCTGTGACCTGACCTGACCTCGTCAGACCCGGTCGCTCCTCCTGCCGCGTGGCTCCTCCCGAGTGCGCCGCCCCCCTGCCTCCACCGCCTGCTCGCCGCTGCCCTTGCGGCTTAGGGGCCTCCTGGTCCGGTCTTCTGTCTTTTTCTGCCATTCTTGTCTCTATTTTATTTTTGTCACTGTTGTGCCCTTGTTTTGTTTCTGATATTGTGATTGTCTGCTGCCTTCTTTCCCGCTGGTTTCCCTCGCTCCCCGCTCCCTGCCGCTGCTCCCCCACGGTCCCACCCCTTCTTCCTTGGTACCCTCTCCCCTTCCCATTCGCCACCCGCTCCCGCCTCCCAGCTGCGCCTCCCTCCCACTGGGTACTTAAGGTGTGGACACGCGACGGGGAGCTGTGACCTGACCTGACCTCGTCAGACCCGGTCGCTCCTCCCGCCGCGTGGCTCCTCCCGAGTGCATCGGCCCCCCCTGCCTCCGTCACCTGCTCGCCGCTGCCCCTGCGGCTTAGGTGCCTCCTGGTCCGGTCTTCTGTCTTTTTCTGCCATTCTTGTCTCTATTTTATTTTTGTCACTGTTGTGCCCCTGTTTTGTTCCTGATATTGTGATATCCCCGCTCCCTGCCGCTGCTCCCCCGCTGCCCGCCCCCTTCTTCCTCGGTACCCTCTCCCCTTCCCATTCGCCACCACGCTCCCGCCTCCCTGCTGCGCCTCCCTCCCTCCTCCCTCCCACGCTCCATTTATGTCAGAGTCCGCACGTACGCGCAGTGGACACGCGCAGCGTCCACGCCGATTGCGCGCCGAAGGCGCGCTAAAGGCAAGCCCGTCTACGCCCGTCCGAGCCTGGTCCGCGCCCAGCGCCAGGACCCCTGGTCCCCGACGATGCCAGCGCACCCGACGGACCTACTATGCCGCCACCCTCCACACACTCAATGCCGGCCGGAACCCCGCCTGCTACCGAGCCACCCCGAAACGCACCCACGGACCCTTCACCTGCCAAGCCTGCAAGTTCACCTGCCTCCGGACCTGCACCGCTCCCGCCAAGCCAGGAACCAGCAGCAACCACCTCAAGTGCATCCTGATCAACACCCCCTCCGTCCACAGGCACGCTGGGGAACTCTGGAACCTCCTCGACACAACCTCACTAGACATCGCCATAGCCATCCCGGACGGCTACAAGATCACCCGGAGGAACCGCATCAACCAAACCGGAGGAGGCATCGCCATCGTCCACAGGAACACCATCCGCATCACGACCAACTCCGACGACACTCTCACCGCCACCGAGCACCTTCACTTCCAGATACACACCGATCCCAAGACAACCCTCAGAGGCACCCTCATCTACAGACCTCCGGGACCACGCACACAATTCAGAGAAGCCATCGCAGACTTCGTCAGTCCACACGCCCTCACCTCCACAGACTACATCCTCCTAGGTGACCTCAACTTCCTGCTGGACAACCTCGCCAACCTCGGACTCAAGAAACTGGTGAACACCCCCACCCACTACACCGGACACACGCTTGACCCCGTCTTCTCCTCCAGCAAGCACATCCCCTTCAGCCACTCGACCGGACTACACTGGACAGACCACAGCTGCGTCCACTTCAACTTCAGGAGAACCACGACCCACCACCACCCGCAACAGGCTCCCCGCAGAAGCTGGAGCAAGATCACCGCTGAACAGCTCACCACCGCCCTCAACCAGAACCCGCCCACCAACACGACGGACCCCAACAAAGCAGCCTGCAACCTAACACAGTGGCTCACCAACTGCGCCAAAGAACTCGCACCACTGAAGAATCCTCCCAGCAGACCCGGCAGCAGGAAAGCCTCCTGGTTTACCATCGACCTCAAAAGCTCCAAGAAAACCTGCCGCACCCTCGAGAAAGCCTGGCGCCACGACCAGACAGCAGAGAACATGACCGCCCTCAAGAACGCCACCCGCAAACACCACCAGCTGATCCAAAGCACCAAGAAGACAGCATTCAAAGAAAGACTGGACAACAACACCCACAACAGGAAGGAGCTCTTCAACATCATCAAAGAGCTCTCAAATCCCAGCGCCTGCAACACCGACATCACTCCCTCGCAAGACCTCTGCGACTCTCTCGCCTCGTTCTTCCACCGCAAGATCGCCGACATTCACAACAGCTTTGGCGCACAAACCACGCACCCAACCGCCGAACCAGCGCCCCCAACCATGACCCTCTGCACTTGGACCCCTGTCAGCACCAAAGACACCACCCGCATGATGAACACCATCCACTCCAGCTCCCCCACCAACCCCTGCCCACACCACATCTTCAACAAAGCCGACTCCACCATCGCAACCCAACTCCGGAACATCATCAACAGCTCCTTTGCATCCGCTACCTTCCCGGAGAGCTGGAAACATGCCGAGCTGAGCTCCCTCCTCAAGAAACCCCCAGCGGACCCCACGGACCTGAAGAACTTCCGCCCCATCTCGCTCCTCCCCTTTCCAGCCAAAGTCATTGAGAAGACCGTCAACAGACAACTCTCCGCCTTCCTCGAGACCAATGGATTCCTCGACCCCTCACAGTCCGGCTTCCGAGCAAACCACAGCACCGAGACCGCCCTCATCGCAGCCACCGACAACATCAGGTCCTTGCTCGACAACGGGGAAACGGCTGCCCTCATCCTCCTGGACCTCTCAGCAGCCTTCGACACTGTCTGCCACCACACCCTGATACAGTGCCTCAGCAACACGGAATCCAATGAGCGGCCCTGGAGTGGATCATCTCGTTTCTCGCCGGAACAACCCAGAGATTCCGCCTCCCCCCGTTCCGATCCGCGGCCACCGAAGTCATCTGCAGCGTACCGCAAGGATCCTCACTCAGCCCCACCCTCTTCAATGTCTACATGAGCCCCCTCGCAGCCATCGCCCACCAACACAACCTCAACATCATCTCCGACACCCAGCTGATCCTCTCCCTCACCAACGACCCCGCCACCGCCAAAGCCAACCTCCAGGAAGGAATGAAAGACGTCGCGAAATGGATGAAGATCAGCCGTCTGAAACTGAAATCAGACAAGACGGACGTCCTCATCCTCGGACCATCCCCTTCCGCCTGGGACGACTTCTGGTGCCCCCTGCCCTGGGCAGCGCACCCAAACCAACGGACTACGCACGCAACCTGGGTGTCATCCTGGACTCCTCCCTCACGATGACCAAGCAAGTGAACGCAGTCTCATCATCCTGCTTCAACACCCTGCGCATGCTCCAAAAGATCTTCCGATGGATCCCCACCGAAACCAGGAAGACGGTCACCCAGGCCCTCGTCACCAGCCGTCTGGACTACGGGAACACCCTCTACGCTGGAACCACAGCCAAACTCCAGAAAAGACTCCAGCGCATCCGGAACACCTCAACACGACTCATCCTGGACATCCCGCGCCGCAGCCACATCTCTGCCCACCTGAAAGACCTGCACCGTCAACAAGAGGATCACGTTCAGACTCCTCACCCACGCACACAAGGCTCTCCATGACTTGGGCCCGAAGTACCTCGACAGCCGCCTCACTTTCTACACACCCACCCGCCAGCTCCAATCCGCCAGCCTCGCCCTCGCCTCCGTCCCAAGAATTCGGAAATCCACCGTCGGAGGAAGATCCTTCTCCTACCTGGCAGCCAAGACATGGAACTACCTCCCCACTCACCTACGGCTGACCCAGGATCACCTCTCCTTCAGGAAACTACTCAAGACCTGGCTGTTCGAGCAGTAGCGACCCCCCCCCCTCAGCGCCTTGAGACCCTTGCAGGTGAGTAGTGCGCTATACACATTTTTGTGATTGACTGATTGATTGATTTATTGATTGATTGAAGGGGTCTTCATGGAATCAGCACTGCCGCAATTCACCACAATATCTGGGCTTAGGGTTAATGCAGCGAAGTCCACTTTCTTCCCATTCTTGTCCATTCCATATCCGGGGTATACACTGGGGGGGTACCGGTAGCCTGGTGCACAGGTACATTTCGATTCTTGGGTATCCACATATACTGAACCAAATATGACCTCTTCGACAGACACATTACTAGAGCCACTTCCTCTATTCACTCGCAGATGGCATTCTGCAAGATGCTCCCGCTGCCTGTTTCAGGTAGGGTGACACTTGCAAAGATGGTAGTTCTCCTGCATCTACTCTACTATTTTGCTACCCTACATCTCTACAGTCCGACCTCATATTTTAGTAAACTGGAGGCAAAGGTTAGGTAGGGATTTCCTTTGAGGCATGTCTCGGCATAGAGTCTCCATCAGGAAGTTATACCTTCCGACGGGACAAGGTGGGTTGACGATGCCTAATTTTGAGCACTGTTCCTTGACAACTCAGCTGCAATGGATCGCCAGGTGGCTGGCATCGTAACACTTACCAGATATCACCACTCTGCAACCTCCCTTGGCCCTTCTTGACTTGCTTCAAATGTTTCACCTGTGCACTAAGCCCAGGAACGTGGACTCCTTGTTGCTTTCCATAGCATACAGATGCTATTGCAGAAGATTATACATCACTCGCACTGCTACACCTTACGCCCCTGCTATCCCTTTATTAGGATCACCAAAGGGTGGGTCATACATCATGGTGGCAGAGTTATGTGGTTGGGAGGCTGCAAACATTCATGACGTAGGAGACCTTTTTAGAAATGGTGCCCTAATTCCTTATGCAGACCTTATTTCAAAAGACGGGCTCCCACTGAGGCAATTCCTCATGCACCATACACTCACAGCCTAACTTTCAGTTTGGTGGGGCAACTTAGAAACAGAACCCTCCATACACCACTTGTTGCAATATCTACATGTAATGGGCACGGTGGGACATTTGACACACTGGTTCTCCTTCTCACTCCGCCAACACACTGCCATATCACTGACCCCTCTGAGGCAACACTGGGAGGATGACCTAGGGCGTGCCCTATCGGAGAAGGAATGGATGGCTATACTGGAAAGTCCTACAACAGTCCCTCGCAACCAATGCTTCCGACAGATCCAATATTTTATCCTCCATGATGAGTAACTTCTCCCCTGCCCAGATAAATAAGTTCTTCATTCGGGATGACTCTGAATGCTCCAGATGTCACCTGCCCAACGCAGACCTCTTACATCTGCTCTGGCCTTGCCCTACCCTAGGGGAATACTGTGCAAACGTGGTGGCCTCCTTGGCCCGCTGTACTAAGCATGTGGTTCCCTTCCTCTGGGAGGTGTATATACTACATCTCTTTAAAAGGAGCAGGAAACACAAGGCTGCTGCGTATTTCTTTGACCTGGGCTTCATCACGGCGAAGCGCCTGATCACGAAATGTTGGAAAGCCCCGGTGGTGCCTCATGCGTTGGCCTGGCACTGCTCTATGCTTAACTGTACAAAGGCGGAGGGCATGACACTGCAGAGGGAAGACTTACTGGGACTTCGCAAGTTCCCTCTTGCCACAGATTGGGGGCTATGGTGATAGAATTGCAGAAATCTGCTACAACCGCAGCAGACATGCAAGATGAGACAGAGGTCGCTTTGGCGCCAAGAGGGCTCTCCACACCCGCTAATGCGTCATCAGACCGGGGGCTGCATTACACAATCCTCGCACACCCCATGGAAACAGGGGGGCAGATTTACAACTACTGGCGCATCTCTGCTAATCAGCAGAGATGCGCCAGAAGAGTTGCGACGCATCTGCCCACCCATGCACCACTACTGATGCACCGCATTTACAATGCTGCGCACTGTGGCGCCCGGATGGGCTAATGCGTGACGCATCCCGAGCGGAAATTCGGCGCATTGCTGGAGTTGCGTTGCAAGCTCAATGCTGCACCAGCAAGGCTCGGGTGCCCTATCTGTAACATGCTGCGACAATTCTTATGCCTGCTTCAAGCAGGTGCAGGGTTTTGATGCAGCATGGCCCTAAAAGTAACTGAGTAAAATCTTGTAGATTTCACTCAGCCACTTTTAGTAGGCGTTCCTGCACCCCGCCCCCCCCCCCCACCATGCGCCAGAACGCCTACATGTGGCGCAGGGCTTTACAACGTGACGCACCGCCCAGATGCGTCACGTTGTAAATACCCTGCAGCATGGCGCTGGCTTTGCGCCGCCGCTGCGTCACAAAAGGGACTCTGCGGCAGTGTAAAGGAGGCGCAAGGGGTTTGTAAATCTGCCCCAGGGTATCTTCATGCACTCTACATGCAGTTAGTTAGCCGTAACTACACTTCATGGCCTTGGATCACGGGCGGTTACCCTTTCACCCTAGTCAGGTTATTTTGTCCTAATTATGTTGTATTCTCCACCCATTGTTCATTACTAATCAACATCACGCATAGCATGGCATCATAATACTCAGATCTGTGGTTTACACATTTACTCACACTTCTCCTCAAGGGTTCTGACATTGTGGACATTCCAACTACACCGCATTTGACACAGTGCACACTCACTACAGCCAATACCACGCCTTTGTTTTACTGTAGTATCCTTACCGGGCATTTGTGGCCATCTGTCTGTGTTTGCCCTGTACTGCTTGAATATAAATGTCAATAAAAAGATTTAAACAAAAACAAAATGTACCATCTTCTCTCATAGAATATGATTTGTGGATATTTTATGGGTATTTTCCACCACAAACTACCATTTTACTTATAGTTCTAAATGATGAGATTGGCAGGCTTTGTGTTTAGTTACTAATGGACTTCCTCTTCCGCTTCTCCTTCATGAGCCCTATTTCTGTTCTGGACATCATCTTCCGCGGAAGCCAGGGCAATGGAGCTGAATCCCATCTTTGACCAGCATCATCGTTGTACCATCTATTGACCCTATTTTGTAGCATTTATGTAGATAATGATGTGGAGTAATGTGATAACATGATTTTTTGGGCCGGGTGGGGGAGGGTCGGGAAGGTAATAATTGGAAGTACACATGCTCATGTATAGACTTCATTTTACTTCCACTCAAACATTTTGTTTGCTACCTGCTAGTTTGCACAGGCAGCATTGTCAACCCACCAATGGCAGAGCACTCCACTCTGTTGCATGGAAGCCCTACATTTTATTTGTGGGCTTAACAGGTGGTAGCATCCAGTGTATGTATGGCAAGTGGGTTTGTCACTTGTATTAAATTGGAATGTTAGTTGAGAAGCCGTCACAAGCAATAGCTCCACAATTGTCTTATTACTGGGAGTTAAATACCCCATTGTAGCATTTGACTCTCTCTGCATAGAGAAGTAGAGCAGTTCAAAGCCAAATCTGAGAAGACTGGGGCCACCAGGGGCAGAAATCAAATTGAGAAGGGTGCTTCACACACACACCCTCCCAGGCCCTTGAGGACTTGAACCTCCTTGGGGGAATTTCCATTAAGTGTGGCAGAACACGATGCACTCATGTTCTTTTGTTTTTCCTTTGGAAATATGCCAGCTGCAAGTAGCCATATCTCCAGCCCTTTTGGGCCAACTTTCTTCATCTTGTTCTTTTTTAGCTCCTGGTGGCCAGGCCTAGCCACCAGGGATCCTTTCTTCAGACCTCCTGGCCTCTAAATGGTGCTTTACATAGAAGCTGGATTTCTACTGCTCCCTGTTCAAGACAGGTCCTTTATCTCTGCTCCTGAGGCTCTCTTCTGCTTGGTGGGGGGTTGTCTTTCACAGCCCCTTCTCAGCCAGCAAGCAGAACATTCTCCTTGCCACACTCCCCAGGCCCCATGGCCTTCTGGCTACCTTGCAGAACACCTGTGTCAGTAGAGGAGTCAAGGTCCACAGCCCATATTTGCAGGGCATGAGGTGGTTTCCACTTACAGCTGGGCATCCTTTCAACATTGTCATTCTCAGGTCTAGGGTTTTCTCAACTGTCTATCCCTTGTGCAGATATTGTTTACATTGGGTGTGGAAATTTCTAGGGCAGCCCTGGACAATTTCAGTATGGCACATCATCCCTCAAGACATATCCCAACCCTCCTGCACAACATTCTTGGACAATCCAAAATGGGGACTTTGAGTTGTCTCTGGTAAGAGCTCCTCTGAGAACCTTATCTCAGCACTTTGATGACACAGCTGCCTGATGCCTTCCCATTAAAACTTCAAAAGGGAGCCCCTCTTTTATTGGCTCCTTAGGTCTGGCCTGCCTCTTTTGTTCCAGTGTGCTTGGGCTGCCTCAGTCCAGATTGAGTGTGACAATGTAACTAACAGATCAGGATTTTATCCACAACTCTTTCCATTCCCAGAAGTAGAGAAGCCTTTGACCCTCTACTGGGGAGCTGAGTAACTAACTTGATCCAATGAGGGGGACAAAGACCTGGAATCTGATTATGAACTGTGATTGGATTGCACACTTCATCAATATATCTTCAACCTATCCCATCTCAAGGAGGAAATGCAAAAACCATCACAAAAGATCTCCTAAATTTGCACAGAGCCACTAGTGCCACCGTGAACCAGATCAGTTACCAAACTAGCAGATATATCACCAAAAATCCACACTCTGAGTATACTATTCAAAATAATATACCTTCCCCCAATGACCCTTCTCGTCCCAAAAGACTAATGGGCATATTAGCAAGAACCTCGTTAAAATTATTGCTATTAAAACAGCGATAATGGGCTTGCTAATATGCATTATAGCATTCCAATAGAAGCCCAGGTTAGATGTGCAGGACATCTAACCTGGGCTTTTATTGGAATTCTATAATGCATATTAGCAAGCCCATTATCGCAGTTTTAGCGGCAGTTTCCTGCTGCTAAAACAGCGATCATTTTAACGAGGTTCTTGCTAATATGCCCCATATTGTTGAGTTATCTGGCAATGACAAAAGTGACCTCCTCCTATCTTACCCCAGTCCTATAGACAACAGCAAGCCTCTACATGGTAGTATTCAAACCATTCAAGCTAACCCTTACAGAGAACCCACTCATAACAACGGATCTATAAATAGCTAAAACCTAAAAAATATAAAAATAGTGCAAACAGCCCTCGCCCACTCTACAAGCAAACTGAAATGTGTACTCCTCTACTGCAAATCAGCTAGCAAACATGCGTCCGACGTCTATGATCTCATCCTTTCAAATGAGCTTGGCATTGTTATCCTTACTGAAACATGGCTAAAATGCTCCTCTCCTATCACTAGACCTACTGGTCCCTCTTAGTAATGACGTAATCTGCCTAGACAGAACCATGAAACTTGGAGGTGGGTTAGCCTGCATTTACCGAAACACAATCTCAGTTAATCAAACAGACACCATCTCTTTATCCACCTGTGAATATCTTTGCATCAACATCACGAACAACAACTGAATCAATAGTAAACTTTCCATAATAAACCATCCCCCCCCGGTGATAATCTGCCGTTCATTGAACAGATAATGGAAATCATTACATCCAACGACAACTCACAAGTGTCGCAAATTTTTCTAGGATATTTCAATCGACATTGAAATAATACGAATGATCATGCTGTAAGCTGTCTTAAATCCTGGAATCTGATTATGAACTCTGATTGGATCGCACGCCAAATGCGATGCAGTGGGCGCCACAAAATTCATTTTATTTATTTATATGTTTACTTACCTGTATTTGGCTATATTCCGTAGTTTACTACCCCCGACCCTGCTCCTCCCTGCCTCACATCACCGTCCAGCAGCAATACTACCACCGACCGCTAATGCCAGTGATTGGTCAGACCAATACAGCATCTTCTTCTATATCAATATTGAGGTGACTCCGAAAAGATGCCAACCTACAAAAACAAAACAATGGAAAAGGAATTTCCAAAATATCAACCCTATCGGCCTAGCAAATCGATGCAATACCATCTTGATCCCCCAGACACGCATGGTAGACATTCATGACCTCACAGACTTTTACAATTCCAGTATTCTCGAAATAGTTGACTCAACAGCCCCCTCCAACAAAAGAAAGTTTCCACCAAAATCTCCAAACCATGGTTCAACAAGAATCTGAACTTTGTCCGGCGCAAGCTAAGATCAGCTGAACGAATATGGAGATCAGTTCCCTCTATTGAACACCTAAATCACCTTAGAGCACTGAGGAATACATTCAACAGGAAAATCTTAAAGGCTAAGTCGGACTTCTTTAGAACCCAGATGAACCAAGCCATTCATCATCCCAAAAAACTATTTGAAATAGTCGAACAACAATCGCTCAACACACCAAAAGCTACAGAACTAAGAGAGTCGGCTACCTCTAGCTGCGAGGACCTTGCCAATTACTTCCTAGAAAAAACAAAAACCATTGACTATGACATACAATCTAAGAATACCCTTCCACCAGATACCGATCATGAGTCTGCATTTTACTCCCAGGTCAAGGACCAATTTAGTACACTAATGGGAACTCCAAAAACAATGCCTTTTGGCACACCTTCATGCCCTACACTGAAAATGACTTCTATAACACTCTTCCTGCGATTAATCCCTCCCATCACTTTACTGATCCACTACCTCCTTCCTTATTTAAAATTATAAAAGCGCCTATTCTACCCTTATCATCAAAGATTGTAAATGCCTCTCTTAGGCAAGGCCCCATATATGACTGCCTTAAAGTAGGGCAGTTAACACCCATACTAAAGATAGTCAATTCCCTCTCCTCAGATCTCAACATCTACCACCCTATATCCAACCTCTTCAATCTGGCAAAACTACTAGAAAAATGTGTACAAATTCAATTATGCAACCACATTCAGAATTTCAACCTCCTTGACCAACACCAATTTGGATTCCATCAAGGACCCAGCACTGAATCAGCAATCACCCACATAATGGACGACAAATTAAAAATGCTTGACCATAATTAATCATGTCTTTTGATACTTCTTGAGCTGTCCTCCGCGGTTAAACATGACAGCCTACTGTCTCTACTGGAACGAAGGATGGGCCTATCAGGTCCCATCCTACAATGGTTTACCACTTCCCTAAGCACAGAACCCAAAGAATCAAGATCGACAATCACTCTCTCAACCCTCCATGGTCACCCTAGGGCTGCGGTTCCCAAACTGTGCGCAGCGGCACCCCAGTGCGCCGTTGGGAGTAGCCAGGGGCGCCGCGGCACGATGTGTGAAAGATAGCCTGTGCATAAATGGAGGCTACTTGAAAGCACATCGTAAACGCGAAGTTGCGCTCTTGGGCCAAAGTGATTACAGATTACACAGGTGGCATTTGTAACGCCCCCTGGGCTGCAGGCTACTGGGTGTTAAATAAGATTCACTTGCTGAATCTTATTTAACACCTAGCCGCCTGCAGGGCAGGGTGTGTTACAAATGCCACCTGTGTAATCTGTCATCACTTTGGCCAAAGAGCACAACTTCACGTTTATGACGTGATGTCAAGTAGCCTCCATTTAAGCACATGAGGCAGTCCAGCATTATTGCTGCCCATGTTTTGCTGCGCCTCTGAGGACCCTACACAAGGTACACAGGTTGGTTGCACATTAGAATAAAACTAAACAAGCAGTTACAATGCAATGGTCTCGGCAATATTATAGGGAGAGCTATTGGTATTTTTTTTTTTTACCCTAAATAAATGGCATTGTAATTTCTGTTGGCATTAGCGTAATATTTTGGATATGTGTTACCTATTGCATTAGCAGAGAGACCTATGTGTAAACTACACCAAATAGTGAAAAAAGGGCTTAGCATTCTAGGAGCGGGGGGGGGGAAGCTTTTCAGACAAGGTGTTAAGAGAACCCCATGTGGTAAATACAAGGTTTGAATAGAATTTGAACGATGTAAACATTTTCTTATCTATTGGGTTAAATAACAAATTGCTAATGCATTTGCTCGTTCCAGGTTGCTCTTTCTTCCACCTCCCCAGCTTATGATTACACGTGCGTGCATGCCCATCATCATACTTTTCCTTTTTTCTGCTGATGCTGATCGATATCGGCAAAAAACAATTGCAAAACTAGTAGATCTTCTTTAGCATCCATAAGGCGAGACCTATTGGATATGCCAATGCTTGTTTAGGACTCGTGCCCTGGTAACCTGTAAACAGTGATATGGGCATACTGGACCGACCATTGGCTGAATTGCTAATACTGCATCCACATTTCCACATTAGATTGTTTTCTTTTGTGGAATGTTGTACTGAAATGTTTGCACAGACATTGGGACTGACGTATTGGTGCAAAATGTCTTTTTCACTGGTCATTCCGTGCAAATGTTCCTCAAATATCAATTTGCACCCGTGTAATAATTCCTGTTGATTAAATGTTGTGGAAAATGACCTGATTTCAACCCCCCCTTAGTGGGGTGCACTGTGGCTGCGTCCTGTTCTCCGTTTGTTTCTTGTGGGGTTAGGCCCTCGTTTGTGCTGGTTAATAGCAGGGGCTGCAACTGGGTGGCCCCTTCCAGGGCGTTTGAGGCCTTGGGCAAGAATTCTAGTCGGGCTGCTAATTGCCTGCCCGTCCTCGCGCCTTGCCAGATCGGAATGCAGATGGGATTCTAACTGTATACCTATTGAGGAAAAAACCAAAATGGCATTCTGTGAAAAGGCGAAAGCAGCATCCCAGCGAGCGTTTGCAGGAAGCTTCTGAAAGGCCGGTCCGTCCCTGCGGTTTCCCCTTTCTCTTCCAGCCATTACGTGATCCTTGTATTAGTTTCGACTCATGGCATTGATTTTTAATCGCGCTGTTTTGACATCTGACAAAGGTAATGAGAGCTGCATGGCGCAAGCAGTGGCAGAGGTGACGGGCGGCTGGGGTGCTAAAGCAAATGGGCTGAATGGAAGCGGTTTGAAAGTGACATCTTTTCTATTTGTAGCTACTTTATTTCTCACTCCCCCTCTCTTCTTTTATGCTCCATATTTCAATGCACCCAGCAGATTTCTGCTTCTACTGTCAAGGAGTTGCTATCAAGGTGTTGCCTTGCCATTTGTGTTGTAGTTTTAACAGTCTCCAAATCCCTGAAGATGGAGGGGGTGGGGGGGAGCGGGACGAAGGAGAGCTGCGGGCGGAGGGAGGGGGGGTGGGAGCGGGACGAAGGAGAGCTGCGGGCGGAGGGAGGGGGGTGGGAGCGGGACGAAGGAGAGCTGCGGAGGGAGGGGGGACGAGCAGAGCAGCTCTGGAAACCACCACCGTCTTTCTCTGAGGCAAAGCAGAAATGCCTCGGAGAAAGCATGGTAATTTTCGAATTCGGGGGCGTGTGTTTTGTTGTTCTGAGTGACGGGTGACGTCACTGGCAAAAGAACAGCAAAATGTACGCCCCCAAATCCGAAAAAGACGGAGCTTCTTTGGAGGGACGGCTCTCTCCTCCAATGGCTGGCCTCCATTTAGGAAGCCAGCCAATGGTGGAGAGACAGGGCAGGGAGGCGGGTTCTGAAGCCCTACTAAGTAACATTAAATCTCCGGACCGGAAGCTGCTTCGCAGCTTATAGGTCCCTCGACCTAAAAAAGGGGACATGAAAAACTTGTTACCAGCCAAGCCCCTGTAATTATGCTGGCTGCTGTTCCCACTCTTTGTTCCTGTCCACACCAGAATTTAAAAGACAGAAACTCTAGTGGGCAAACTCGCTTCAGCTGTGGAAATTAGCCGCATTGCAGCCTGGATTAGTTTTACGGCCCCAGTCTGACCCTCAGCCAAGGCCAGGCACGAAGCATGACATTATTATTGTAATAAATAATGTAACCCAGTTTCCTTCTCAGCCTCAGTGAAAGCAGTTCCCCCTTCTTCTCTCCTTATATTTCTCCCTGTTAGTAACAAGAGTAAGGCCTCCCAAATAAAATTAGCATATTCAATCCTTATCTTTCATCTCACATGGAGGCGCTGTCAGGAAGAGTATGATTTTGTTACAACAAATATCTAGATGGGCCCTTATTTAGAGGAAAAAGGAATATATGGCATATGCCTTATGTAGAATTCTTTCTTTGATTTATATTCACCCTTAAAGACTGACGGTACTTTTAATAATGGCTGTCACTTCGGATTTTTAGCTATTAATTAGCCCTGCATAGCAGAAGGAAATGCTAAAGAATTTTGTAAAATTGAAATGATGAGGAACGGACTACTCCTAAAAAGCGCAGAGAAAAACATTTCCTTAATGAGGATCAGAGAATGATTTTAGATGCTCAACTCAAACTTTTCCTTGAGCAAGAGGATTCCAGTGTTACTAGAGTCCCCGATAGTGAGCGAGGGTGGGGTTAACAGTAGGAGCATGTCTCACACAAAACAGAATATACTAATTTAAGAAAAGATGTAGTAAGTAGCTGTTTGACTTGGAAGGAGCCCTGGCAAGGAGTTATTTTCATTTCACCTGAATACTTTTCTCCTCCTGTTACCCAGTATTTTGAAACACAAAAGAAATTTTAAAAAGTACTTTACACAGAACATGGGAATGCCCTCCAACTTCAGGATAGACTCGAGTCAGAAGCTTTTTAGGTGGCAAATAGAGGGATATGCATCAATGCCACCTATAGAGGCTGGAAAATATCAATGCTATAAGTTGCAGATTGAAGATGAAATGCAAAATGTTGGTAAAGTAGACATCTTGAGGTAATTACTAGAGAAAAGCTGTTTTTTTACACTACAGACCGAGCATATGACCAGAGTGCAAGATGAAGGGTGACATACCTGGTAGAAAATACATATCTTCAAAAAATATTGGTGTTTCCTAAACCTCTTTCCTTATCAAAGCACTCCTACTGTGTGTGTTTAGGTGGCACTACACTAAACAAGATTGAGAACATTTCCTGATCAACTTGTGATACACGTGAGAGAGACCAGAGTCTGCAGTTCCTGACTGCTCTAGTTATGGATGCACAGAGTCTGCAGTTCCTGACTGCTCTAATTCAGTGACCAGAGTCTGCAGTTCCTGACTGCTCTAGTTCTGGACAGAGTCTGCAGTCCCTGACTGTTCTAGTTCAGTGACCAGAGTCTGCAGTCATCTGACTGTTCTAGTTCAGTGACCACAGTCTGCAGTCACCTGACTGCTCTAGTTCTGTGACCAGAGTCTGAAGTTTCTGACTGCTCTAGTCCTGGATGCACAGAGTCTGCATTCCCTGACTATTCTAGTTCAGTGACCAGAGTCTGCAGTCACCTGACCTCTCTAGTTCTGTGACCAGAGTGTAAACTCACATGACTGATCCAGCTCTTATGTCTGGACTCTTCATTATGTGTGGTGTGGTAAATAAATAATTAATTACTGGTACTATTTTTGAATTACATTAACAATAACAGATAGCTCAATAAATAAGAGGCAGGATCCGATGTATCCGAGTTTGAACAGGCTTTATTCAGGCAAAAGGGAAGGGACTGGAACGGGACAGCCTGAAATAAATAGGAAGGAAGGAAGGCAGCTGCCCCATTTCATCGACAGTGCAGCATATATATAGTACAACATTACATTACATTACATACAGTAGGCGTAACTTGTGACAAGCGTAAGATAAGAACACATGGGCGGTAACAGAAGGCGTGCATAAGGCGTGCACTGAGACATGTGATGTGAAACGTCATAGAAGTGTCATGAATGGGCGGAAACATGGAGGGGGCTACCTGAGAGCAGCTGGGACCTTTAACCTAGTGGTGCGCGCAAACGGGCAATGACGTGTTACTAGGGAGAACTGGGGGCTATGACTTCTGCACTAGAAGAGGAGACTAAAGTCTGCGGTGTCAGGACGACATGTACCTATAGCGTATCTGGTATCTCGTGTTTGGAGTACATGTTGATAGAATCTAAAAGTTATCAGGACAAAGGCTACTTGACACTAAGACTGGTGCATGCATCTATTCTACATGTATTGCGTGAGCTAGGAATATTAATACAGTATTTCTCCTGCATGGAGACAGAAAGACTAGACTATAGCTGAAACTGTGATGCGGTTCAGTAGCTTAGGAATGTGAAGACGAGAAGCTGGACTGATAACTAGAAGCATAACATATTCTTGGCAGACAGGCAGGCAGAGCCAGGCCGGGCCGGGCACCGCGCGGCAGGAAGTAAGTGAAGGGTCAGGGATGCAGGTGGGGGCTGCATCGCTCCTCGGAGTGGGTTCAGGAGACTGGAGCTTGAATCTGGTGTCCGGGCCCTTTTGGGGCCTAGAAACGGGGACAATGTGGTGAATTAACGTGCACACTGTAAAACGTGGCAACACAGGCCTAATACTTGTTGCTTTCACGAGAACTGGAAACTGACATACTAGAGTTGGACACAACTATAATTGCGTCTTTAATCGATCATAGGGGAATACATGCATATCGATCATGCACATATAACATAGAATGGGGAAAACGTAGGCACATATAACATGGCAAAATTTACTTTTCCACATTCCCTCCTTGTACCCTACGTTTCCATCAGGAAACATCAATATTCATGATACCATCTATCTGTTCATATAGCATCATTTGCTCGTCTCGAATTGTCTTGGAACGGGACTTAGGACTAGGAATACAAGAGGTAGCACACATGCCGCAAATCGCAGGGCCACATTGTAAACAGAGGCAGCAACTGAATATGATCATTACTGCTATACCTAGAAATGACAATACTTTCCATCCCCAGGCAGATATGATACTCCAGAGCCAACCGGACCATGTCCAGGTGCCTGGATTCTGGTGTAACTGATGGGCAATTTTATGAAGTCTGGTTATAGCTGAATAAACAGACGGCGCGTTATTAGGAATGAAAATGCAGCAACTAGATCCGATGACTCTACATGCTCCTCCTCTATCGGCCAGTATGACGTCAAGAACGAGACGATTTTGGAGCACGACAAATCTAATAGCAGATTGCTCTTCAGTTAAATTACCTAGAGCGGAAGTAGTCTCATTCACTACTGCTTCAAGGGTTCTGGTTAACCTACGTATTAACTTACTATTCTGGACAGGACCTATAAAGAAAAAGAAACCTTTATTGAAGTCTTGATATTGTTCTAGAGCAGTTTCAGTTTGATCGACAATTGGGGACTCAGTCTCCCTTCTATGTCTAACGTGTACTAGATGTGTGTTTCTGTGATAATCAGATGGGGCTAGGAAAACTGGTGGCAGTAGGAAGGCAATATAACATGTTCCATCCCAATCTAGGGGCAGACGAACATATGCGGTCTGACCACAAACAAAATAAGAATGACGTGAGGCTTTGAAAATGGATTTCCCACTGTCACTATACTCGACCATAGTAGTACAATCACTATGTCCTACATGTGCGGAACCATTCCTTCTGACACATAATTCGCCTTTAACTGGTAGAACTGAAATAGCAGGCAAATCTGGAGTAGTCTCAGACTGAACATTCAAAACCATGAAATTCGAGGAATAATTACCTAAATCATATACTTCATTTTCTAGATCTAACCCTGTTCTATGGGAAAGACCTTGCTTGTCTGGGAAACATGTTCGATTCAAAAGGGACATATCAGTTGAGGATGACGTTAACGTGGACCATGCTCCACACGAACCATTATGTGAAAACGGATAAGGAAAGAGTGGCAAAACTCCCTTCGATGTCTGGAAAGGGGGGAGTCGACCACACACCCAACAATTAGTGGCATTGCTGGTCTGGTGTGAATAGTGCAGCATTCGGATAAAAGTATTATTACGCATGGCAAGACGATAGGATAACTCGTGAGGAGGCAGGTCACTAAATGTGTGCTCTACTGTAACATTGGAAAACATATGTACATGTGAAATAGGAAAACATAAATGTAACGCATAACTTATGCATGTAACCATAAGGCTTAAAAATAATAGAAAGAACAGAGTAACTATACATCGACTGCAAAGATTCTTTCGATAGCGTATTCTCTTAGAGTTTTGACTAACTCTCTCACTGTGTGGGTCTGTCTTATACATGTCAGGAACCTGTCTAACCGTTTCACCCGAGAGGGACTTAGACAATTAAACTGGCTGACTTACTAGACCTCAACTTGGATTTATACTCCTGCTGCGGAGTTTTCTCTAACAGGGGAAGTTTAGATTCATTGTCTGGGCAGTCCTTGAGAACGGGGCAGTCCTTGAGAAAAGTTTTAGTTTTAAGTCCATGGAATTTCTTGACGTGGCTCGCGTGTAGCCACCCTTTTCGGTTTTCAATCTTTACTGCAGTCCGGGTGGTGAGGAGGACGAGACGGGGCTGCTTCCAGCGGGGCTCCAGCGGACTTGAACGATCAAAATTGCGGATCAGCACGAGATCCCCCGGAACGATCTCGTGTGGTTTCACGTCGGTGTTGTCTGGAAATGCAGCGGCAACCTGTGAACGACAAGATTGTAGTGCAGACATCAAGGAGGCAAGGTAATCTGTCAGCATATTACTGTCAACATCGGTAATGGTACGGGGTCTAGGTGTACCCCACATGTTGGGGGGACGCCCAAACACTATCTCATACGGGGACAGACCTGAACGGGAGTGAGCGACCATTCTCATATAAAAAAGGGCGACTGGCAGCGCTACCATCCAATCTACACCTTTCTCGGCACATACTTTGGCGATGCGGATTTTCAGAGTCTGGTTATGTCTCTCTACGAGACCGGCTGCTTCAGGATGGCGTACATAATGGAACTTCCACTGGTACCCTAACAGAAGGGAAACTTGTTTCATGAGCTCGGATGAGAATGGCTGGCCGTTATCTGAATACACGACCCTAGGTAATCCATAGCGGGGAAAGAACTCACGAACCAACTGCCTGGCAGTGGTCGCAGCTGTGTAATCTGGAACTGGATATGCTTCTGTTCACCTGGACAAAGCGCATACAACTACGAGGACATACTTGAAACCTCGACATCGCTCCATCTGAATATAATCCATCTGGAGGACTTCAAAAGGGTGGTCAGGAGGATGGAATCCACCTTGTTCCACCGGGACACCTTTACCTGGATTGAATTGACAACAGATCATGCAGGTACGTACTTTCTGTTTGGCGGCTGCTCGTAAATGCTTGTTGAACCAGAGGTTCTGGATACTGTCTAACATGGCTTTTTCTCCTAAGTGTGCTGGACTATGTGCGGTGTTAATAATGACTTGAACCATAGAGTCGGGGAGAAACCATGTGGCTTTTCCCTTCGTCAACCATCCTTGATCTGTCTGGACCCCTCCTTGTTCGGACCATTTCTTGATTTCATCTGGAGTGGCATGTAACTGTATATCTATTACATCTCTTGTAGGGTCCTTAACGGTCATACAAGTAGTCTGATCTGGAATATGTGTCGGTGTCGTGTTAACTGGAATGTCTGGAGTCTGAGCTGTGAGCTTGGCTGTTCGATCTACTAGATCGTTACCTTGGGAAATGATGTCAGTGACTTTCGTATGTGCCTTGCACTTCATGATGGCGATAGCTGTCGGTAAATGTATTGCATCTAACAGGGCTTGAATGAGGGGGCCATGCTGAATCTTGGTTCCATGAGAAGTCATGAAACCTCTTTCTTGCCAGAGCACTCCAAAGTCGTGTACGACTCCGAATGCATAACGTGAATCTGTGTATATGTTTACTTTCAGGTTCTTAGCTCGTATGCAGGCTTGGGTCAGAGCGACTAGCTCTGCTGCTTGAGCAGACAGGGTGTCAATACGATGTGTTTCTATAACTTCGGTTTCAGTAGTCACTGCATACGCGGCTACTAGTTCTCCTGTACTTGTTCTCATACATGAACCATCCACATAAAGTGTCAGGTCAGGATCTGGTAATGCAATATCTGTCAAGTCTTGTCTTGGCTTTGTCATGGTGTTAACAACTTCCACACAGTCATGTGTGGCAGGATTTGAAGTAACTGACGGTAACAATGTAGCTGGATTTAAAATGTTGCAGCGTCTGATTTCTATGTGTGGCTGGAACAGTGTCAATTCATAACCTGTTAAACGTGCAATTGTCAAGTGCTGAGTCTGTGTTCGGTTTAAAAGAACTTCCACGGAGTGCGGAACTTGTACTGTCAGGGAGTGTCCTAACACTATGGAATCACTTTGTCTGATAGCTAGAGCTGTGGCTGCAACTGACTTGAGGCACGCAGGCAGAGCCTGGGCTACTGGATCTAATGTGCTAGAAAAATAAGCACAGGGCTTGTATTGTCCTGCTTGATCTTGTGTGAGAACAGATAATGCAGTACCATCACGTTCTGTAACAAAAAGTGTGAAAGGCTTACTGTAGTTCGGTGTTGCTAGAACAGGTGCATTACATAAAGCTTTCTTTAACTCATTAAAAACAAGTGTATGTTCCTGGGTCCAAGGGAGGACAGTCGATACGGCTGCCTCCTGTGTCGTTAACTGTATCAGTGGCTTGGCTAGAAATGCGTACTGGGGAATCCATTGTCTACAGTAAGAAGTGAGGCCGATAAAAGCTCGTACCTCCTTCTGAGTCTTGGGCTGTGGAAGACGTGCGTTTAACTGGATACGGTCTGGTGTCAACTGCCTACCCCTCTTGGACAGTAAGTGTCCTAAGTATACCACTTGCTGGACACAGAATTGCAATTTGGAAGGGGACACCTTGTGCCCCATCTCGGCCAGGAAATACAGAACTGTAAGTGACGCACGTTCGCAGTCACGTTCAGAACGGGCTGTGATCAGTAGATCATCGACATACTGGAGCAGGGCAGTGTCAGTTGGCATGTGAATATTGTCTAGTTGTCTCTTAAGTGCTTGACTGTAAATGCTAGGGCTTTCTGTGAAACCTTGAGGTGCTCGTGTGAATTTATAGCTTCTTCCATTTAAACAGAATCCGAAAAGTAACTGGCTGTCTGGATGAATAGGGACACTGAAAAATGCGTTCTTGAGATCGATAACTGTAAAGAATGTGGCTTCAGAATCAATGGCTGTCAAGAGGGAAGAAATATCTGGGACCACTGGGTACTGGGGTATGATACATTTATTAAGTTCTCGAAGGTCAATCACTAATCGATAAACTGGAGGTGCGTTTGGATCAGTACGTTTCAGGACTGGAATGATAGGAGAATTACATACATTGGAGTCAGTTTCTACAACCACTCCTTGAGCAATAAGCTCGTCAATAATTTTGGATAAGGCTGTTACAGCCTCAGGTGGCAATCTGTACTGTCGGATTCGTGGTAATACAACACCTTGCTTCAGAGTGACACGATGGGGTGTGATATGCATACAACCTACATCAGTTGGACCTTGCGCCCATAAATGCTGTGGTACATTCAATAATCTTGGATCAAAATCACGTAATACATAATGACCTTTAAAATCACGGAGAAACAAACGGACCCCTTCTGGGGAGCAGCATATGACTGCTCCTAATTCTTTCAGAGTTTTAATGCCTAACAGATTTTCTGGACAAGATTTCGTGAGTAACAAGTCTGTAGTTCGGGACAATGGACCGACTTCTAGAGTAACTGGTTTCGATATTTCATTAATAATAGGCTTTCCTGAAAATCCAAGGGAAACATTTCTAGAGCCTGAGAGTGGAGCCCCTGGAACCTCGTCATGACTGATGGTAGTCCTACTTGCCCCTGTATCGATCAGAAACTTTCTGTCTTTCCCCAATACTTGACTGTGTACATAGGGACCCTCTTGATCTACAGGAATCTCGATGAGAGGCAAGCCTACCTCCCTCTCTAGGCTGTTTCATGAATATGGCTGATAATCTGGATACTCTGACTGTGCATACTGGTACATCTGCTGTGTAACGTGTTGTGTTGCAGCGATAGGCTGCGGTACTGTAACTGTCTGTTGTGCATTCTGCGGTGGCTGGGAAGTCTGTGAAACTTGTTCTTGTCTAGGTGGACGTGGTCTCTCTTTAGTCTTACCAGTAGCTATGTTGTGTTTCAGAACTGCACATTCGTTTATAAAATGACCTGGCTGTTTACAGTAATTGCATGTCCCTTTAACGGGAGCTGCAGGATGACTGGCTTGATTCGGACCCCTCTTCTGACTGTCTTGTGGAACAGATTGTGCAACTAGTACTTTCATTTTCGTGTCTTTCATACGTCTCTTTTCGTGTTCCTGCTCTTCCCTGATTCTGTTCTGGTGATACTGGAGCATCTGGAGCATCTGTGACGGAGTATTAGCTTGCCAGGTACTTTCGACTTTCAGTACTCGATTTTTTACTTGTGGACTTGAATTCTCGACTAGTTTGGTGACAAAAAGATGAGGGTACGATTCACTACTTGTTTTCAGACCACTATTAATAATAAAACATTTCTCAAATCTAGAATAAAAATCACTAGTATCTTCGTCTTGTTTTTGTTTACAGGTTGAGATGGCATCCCAATCTTCCTTTTTCGTGGCTAGTAATCTTGGCAAAACTTGTATTAACAGTTCGGGCAAAGCTTTAGCTTTATCCCCAAGACCGGTACCTGGTACTCGTGTATTATGTTCAGTTTCTAATGCTGTCCAATCTATCTTTTTCTCTCCCACCTCCCATTCTTTTTCTTTGAGTTTTTCATATATGCCCGCAGGCAACAGGACTTTTAACATTTTAATGATATCAGGATACGTGTATTCTCCCATACGGAGCATGTCCTTTAATTCATGGTGAAACCCTGCTGGGTCTTTATCATGACAGGGAATTAACTTTTTCATTTCTAAGAGCTCTATTTTCGTGATAGGGGTGTAAACAAATACTCGTTCTAGACTACCATCTTCTCCCTTAACTGGATGCACTTCTCGTAACGGATTCTGTCTGTCTATGTAGAATGATTTTCCTTCTGGGGGTGAGACGTGAACATAATGTGGATTCAGAAACGTTCGGTATTTGTGGCGCTGTTCTAGAATGACCCTAATTAAATCGGTACCTAGACCTTTCCATTTGTTTTGGAGTAACTCGTTCAATACATCATGTAGAGGACCTGGATCAGAATGTTGTTCCTCATACAGTGTAATGAGGTGCTGGATCATATATATACCCACCAGACGTTGCTCGGCTGGGGGCAGTTTCAGAAACATTTGGGCCACTATTTCGTCTGGAAATGTGGTAGAATCACTAGTCCATCGGACTGCTGATCGGACTAGTTCTTGTTCATGCATTGTACTAAGCTCGCTATAACCTATTCGTGATTTCAGAATGTGATCGGTGGCCTGGAATACTTGCTCAAGAGAACACGGTTCTGGTGCTGGAGGAGGGAAAGTTTTCTTGTAATCTAGGCGTGAATGTCGGTCGGAAAGTCTAGTTCTACCTACATACGCTATTCTGGAAGGATTCTCGCTGTCTACCTCTTCACTAGAAGAGTCACTCTCTTTCTCGGTTGCTCTTTTTGCTTCTCGTTCCTTGTGTATACGTATTATTTCCTTACGAATTTTCTTGTACATACTCTCTATACAACCTTGTGTCTTGTGTTTTCCATCGGCTATATTGTCACTCCACCTAGTCAGGACCTTTATTTCTTCTGGATCTATTTCTGGATAATCTTGCTCTCTTATTAAACAGTTAATCAAAAATTTTAAAATCATGAGCTGAGTCTCGACTTTTCTTTGAACCATGGCTTCGTGAATACTTCCTGGATTCTCTCCTGTACGGATAAAACGATATATTCTGTCTAGATGTTCCTTCATATCGGGCAGGGTGATCAAAAAGCTGGCAACTCGTCTTAAACGTAATGAATACAAGATCATGTGATCTTCACCTGGAACTGGATCATATATACAATCAGTAAGAAGTCGCTTGAGATCTGTGTGTGTCGCCACTTTTGGCGTATGCTGTAACGCTAGTTCATGTAGCGTCAGACGTTTCGGTTGAGGCGGGGTGCGAGGAGAACCTCCCCCCGCGGCTCCTAAACTAGAATCGTCGGTGAATACTGTACGGGCTGGTAGAGTGACTGGCATAACGGGTGCATGTACTGTGGGCTGGGCCGGGGGTGCTGTAACAGGTACTGTAACATTAACTGGACCCACGGGACCAGCAGCTGGAGGAGCTGGAATTACATTATTAACGGGAGCAGGCGGGACAGGATTTGCATATTCTGGGACTGTATCGTCCAAATAGGACGAAAGAAAAATTTCAGCTGCGGTCGGTTTATGACGTAGCTTAATCGGGACCATTGGTGGCGGGAAATTACAGGGTGCTTCCGGGGTTGCCTTCGGCAAGCCCTCGGCAAGAAGAGGATACATACCTTTAATGAGGGCATTTCTCTGTCTGACTGACTGTTCTGCTCTAACTCGTTCACCTTCTTCTATTAATTCCCTTTCTTGGGCTTTTTCTGCGGATTCCCTACTTAATTCTGTTTTTCTGAATTCTTTTTCGGTTCTTTTATGAGATTCTTTGCGCCATAACTCGATGGCATCTTTCTGGGACTGTCTGGCTTTCTTTTTCCATAACGCTTCTTCTACTCGCATGATGCACTCGGCATCCCATGTACCTGATACGGGCCATCTATATTTCTCTTCTAGTTCCTTGGTATAGTCCGCCCATAAGTCTAGATATATTATGGCATCTAAGCCATGCTTGTGATACATAAAATGTCCTGGACTGTCCCTAGGAGGGACAGGAACTGCTTCTTCGAGTAACCCTTTTCTGACGTAATTTCGAGAACAGAGGCATTTCGGTTATATACTTGGAAACGCAATACACAATAATCACAGTAATAAAATAGCGAACAAAGCACTCATACCACGACATAAAAATACATTGATAACAGTTCGAACAGAATACTACCTGATACACTGAAAACAGAACACATGAATTTCTCGAGAACAGACTTACTAGAATTACTGGATGCACTGTTAAAACAGTACAGAACATACCGGTCCCATAAAGAGACACGTCGGACCCGTATCCACCTAGGTGAATACTTCGGACTGGATCTGTGTACCCAAACCCAACGGACCAGGAACAAACTAATGATCCTGTCTAGATACTTCCCCCGCGACGGTACTCACCGGGAAGCAGAAACTGGAAGGCCTCGGACTGGACTGGACTGCTACGACGTCGGACTACGAACTTCGGAAACTTCGGTTACAGGTGGGCCTCCAGATACTTCGGACCTTGACTCTCGGCTTGGGCTCTGGTCGGGACGAACCGCATTCCACACCGCTTCGTCTGGATGTCGGACCGCAGTCTCCGTCTCCTCCGTGGGCCTGAGAGAGACTTGAAGCAGAAATATCTGCACGTGCACGGTATTGTTCCGTCACGGCTGCAGAGGGTCAGGGGACCGGCGTTGCATCGCCAGCGCGTGAGGAAGGGGTACGTCCCTATTCGGGCGCCATTATGTGGTAAATAAATAATTAATTACCGGTACTATTTTTGAATTACATTAACAATAACAGATAGCTCAATAAATAAGAGGCAGGATCCGATGTATCCGAGTTTGAACAGGCTTTATTCAGGCAAAAGGGAAGGGACTGGAACGGGACAGCCTGAAATAAATAGGAAGGAAGGAAGGCAGCTGCCCCATTTCATCGACAGTGCAGCATATATATAGTACAACATTACATTACATTACATACAGTAGGCGTAACTTGTGACAAGCGTAAGATAAGAACACATGGGCGGTAACAGAAGGCGTGCATAAGGCGTGCACTGAGACATGTGATGTGAAACGTCATAGAAGTGTCATGAATGGGCGGAAACATGGAGGGGGCTACCTGAGAGCAGCTGGGACCTTTAACCTAGTGGTGCGCGCAAACGGGCAATGACGTGTTACATGGGAGAACTGGGGGCTATGACTTCTGCACTAGAAGAGGAGACTAAAGTCTGAGGTGTCAGGACGACATGTACCTATAGCGTATCTGGTATCTTGTGTTTGGAGTACATGTTGATAGAATCTAAAAGTTATCAGGACAAAGGCTACTTGACACTAAGACTGGTGCATGCATCTATTCTACATGTATTGCGTGAGCTAGGAATATTAATACAGTATTTCTCCTGCATGGAGACAGAAAGACTAGACTATAGCTGAAACTGTGATGCGGTTCAGTAGCTTAGGAATGTGAAGACGAGCAGCTGGACTGATAACTAGAAGCATAACATATTCTTGGCAGACAGGCAGGCAGAGCCAGGCCGGGCCGGGCACCGCGCGGCAGGAAGTAAGTGAAGGGTCAGGGATGCAGGTGGGGGCTGCATCGCTCCTCGGAGTGGGTTCAGGAGACTGGAGCTTGAATCTGGTGTCCGGGCCCTTTTGAGGCCTAGAAACGGGGACAATGTGGTGAATTAACGTGCACACTGTAAAACGTGGCAACACAGGCCTAATACTTGTTGCTTTCACGAGAACTGGAAACTGACATACTAGAGTTGGACACAACTATAATTGCGTCTTTAATCGATCATAGGGGAATACATGCATATCGATCATGCACATATAACATAGAATGGGGAAAACGTAGGCACATATAACATGGCAAAATGTACTTTTCCACAGTGGTTAAAAAAGGTTGTCAAGTCATGGAAACATATTTGGCAAATTAATATTGTATCATTTCTCATTTAACCAATTAAAGTTTTTATTAAACGACGTATCTTTTTATTTCGTTACAAATATGATTGTGATACCTTCATCGGCTTCATCCCACTTAATTTCAGGGAGAAAATTGGAAGTACTACCGAGGTCGGGCTTGTATACTACCACCGGTAAAGAACAAAAGTGACATGATGGGGAGCCACGACCAACTGCCAATTAGGTCAAGGGAGCCACAGGTCGAAAAAGTTTGGGAACCACTGCCCTAGGGGTTCCACAGGACACCATCACCCATTCTTTTTAATCCACTCATGGAACCCCTGGCAAACGCGTTGAACTCTGCGAACATTCTATATCACCTATGTTAGAACTGGGATTTCTGGTTGGCTAAAACTTACGCCTAAGCCAGGCAGAAACCACCATTCTAGTCAGGGCAAGGGAGTCACATGCCAAGATAACCCCTGCTCACCCCCTTGGTAGCTTGGCACAAGCAGACAGGCTTATCCCGGAGGCAATGTGTAAAGCATTTGCGCACGCACACAACAGCAACAACATCCTAGGCACACCACAAAAGGAACTCCACACAAGGTTATATAAAATAACTTTTGTATTGTCAAAACACATCAGATAGTAATCACACAATATACATTGTGCCAACTGGCACGGGCAATGTTCACAAGGGATTATTTACACCAGGACAGGGCCACATGGGCCACTGTCAGAATCAGCACTTAGTAGAACTAGCACTTAGAATAACTGTAACACAAACTGACAATTGTAGAACACCACCAGTAACCACTGGTATAGGTAGGTACCCACTATGCAATACTAATAACCATAGACCTAGATCACGCATGGACACATAAACTCTCTAGTATAAATTATACTAGGCAAAACAAACTTCTAAGCATGAGCACCTATAGAAGTATAACACAAGCATAAAGGCAAAGCACATTACGTTGCAATCACATTTAGGCCTAACCAGTAAAAACACAGTAGGCAATCTCCTCACTAGTCTAAACACATTAGACTCTGCCTCCTAAGAATAAATCACATTTAGGGGCATACCTCACAGTGAAGTAAACTCTCACTGACATAAACCCACAGAGGTAAAATAACCTCATAATCACAGTAACATCACATTGCGCAAAAATCACATTAGGCAATTACTATTCTAAACATAGTAAAATCACATTGCGCAGAAATCACATTAGGGCCTTGCGCCCTACCCACATACCAGCACCCTGGCCAACTGGCCTTCTCAAGAAGGGGCTCAAATGCCCTGTGTCCAGAATGTCAGGGAGTGCTGCCACGCAGCGCCAGTCAGGGGTGCGCCACCGGCGCAAACCTAAATGTTGCAGCTGACCCACTAATTGCTGGGCAGCTGGGAACAGTAACAGGGCCTAAACGTTGCAGCTGGCACTAAGTGCTGCGCAGCTGTAGAAGGCCTGGCACCTCTGTGCCATCTCTGTCCCTCACAAGGACTCTCTCTTTCACATTGCGCCTAAACGGTGCAGCTGCCCACTACTTGCTGGGCAGCTGGAGACAAAACTGCGACAGGGGCTCTCACTAGCCCATAGAACAAATCTGCACCATCTGTTGGAGCCCCACAGGCTCTGAAACTCTGCGCACGTTGAAGCCTCACAGGCTGACACAACACATGCCCCCAAATGTTGGAGTCCTCCCTCTGGGGCCTCTTGATCAAAAGAAATGCCCCAGAGCCTCTCGTGGCTCGACAACAAACATGCCGCCTGGATGGTGGAGCCTCGTCGGCTCTAGATCACCAAGAACGCATTGGGGCGAGGGAGCAACCTCTGCTTCCTAAAAACACATGCCCCCAAACGTTGGGGCGGCCCTCTCGCCAGTGGGGCCGCCCAGGCGCTGACAATGCGCCTCACTGGGGCCCACCCGACACCGGGACCTCTGGACCCCCGTGGGCCCTCTAAACAATTAACAGTGCCCCCATAGGTGGGAGCAGCCCTCTGCCAACGGGGCTGCTCGGAACACTGGCACAGACAAAGGTGGGGCGGCCCACTGCCATCCGAGGCCGCCCTAAATGCCCTTGTGACGCTGTGCCTTACACCGGCACCAACACACGCCCGGAGCCCCCAGGACACTCACCGGTCGCTCGAGTCTGGTGGGCCTCCTCTTCCGTTCTGCCGTCTCTTGGCTGCGGGTCTCTCCCTTCCACTCAGGAGCCGCGCCTGCCGGCAGCATCTCTAGTCTCCCTTCTGTTGGCGGCCCTGGGCTCTCCTTACTTCACGGAGCCCCGGGCTACGGGAGGACGTTCCCTTCTTCCGGGTGCTCAAGACTTCCGTCCGGCAGCCCCGTCCACAATCAGGCGGGCCGCGGATGAGGCGGACATTTTGTTTAACGCGGCTCGGGCCGCAGTGGTGATTTCTCTGGCTGAAAAGAGGGGTAGGCTCCCTCGAGTACATTATAAAAATGCGGGCATATTAGAAAACGCCATAAGGGGTAGGCTCCCTTTGAATATCAGCTTATAAAGCAGGGTGGGCACTTGCGCACCTTAATTTAAAAAAGCGAGGTGGGCTCTCGCAATTACCCCCAAGGCAATCTCTGGGGAATCAGCTAAAAGCGTGCTCTGCCAACAATAAGGCACAGAGAGGCTGCTGAAGGTCCTGGCAATATTAGCAGCCATCAGAAAAGGTCCTGCAGTCCTGTAAGAACAAGGATGGAGCAAAACAGCTCCTAAAAGGAAAATCCACCATTCATCCAGGGGCTGGGCAGGGCCCAGGGAGGCAAGCCTTCCCCTGGGCCCCAGCAGCAGCACACCCCTGGTTGTTTCAAGTGAAGCACAAGAACATCTTCAGGGTGTCACAGAACCCTTTTTATACAGCACAATCCTTAGTCTACAGGTGCAGGGTGGGGGAAAAACCAGGCGCAGCTGGTTTGGGAGCACTCTTGATGTGCTCAGCCACCCCTCCCATTCATTAGTCAGGCTAGGGTCATCAGTCGCACCACATGGCACCACAGGGGGCGGAGCGAGCATTGTGTGGGGAAAGCCCAGCCCTATTCAGGTCCCAGGTGCACCCCTCCCTCACATCAGCATGCTAATCTCTCCACTCACCACCGGGGCAGACCCATCCAGCCTCTTGGAGCCAGGCTCACCAGCCAGCTCCAGCCAATCACGTGCCAGCACACTCACTACACACGCACACCCTTGTCTAGAAGTGGCACTTCCACAGTAGACACAATCACGCCGCACACATCATTGCGCAGCATTCAATCTCACAAGTTCGCACATACCAAACTCGACCCTGCACTCCCCACACATCAGGAACTACCATGGTCACACATATTCCCCATGCATTCCTATGGGAGGGCAGGTCACTCACCACACACACACAGAGAGCGCACACACTTTACACTGGACCACAGTGAAAAAATGCGCAGAGACCTAAAATCACCAACACCAGGTTACAGAAACAGGCTAGGAAAAAGCAAAAAGTTTCGGGGTGAACCTGCCAAAAAGGCCGGGTCCAACAACCTATTTGCAGATGACACACAATTGTATATGAAAATCTTCTCCCCAGAAGACTTCATCTCCCTCAATGCTATTCTGCACAATACTCAAAGTTGGCTCACTGGCAACCACCTCATGCTCAACACCAAAGAAACGGTATTCCTCCTCCTCTCTCCCCAATCACACACCCAATATGGACATCTTGCTGAAGCATCTAACTACCTTTGACTGCTCTCCCTACATGATTCCCATCGCTAAATCCCAGGGAATCACCTTAGACAAACACTTCAATATGCAGGCACATATCAGTAATGCCACCAAAGGAGCTAATGATCAGATGAGTATTCTAAGGAAACTTAAACCTTTCCTCTCACAGGCTGACTTGAAAGTGGAGGTACAAGCCCTAGTGTTGCCAATATTGGACTACGGAAGCACCACTCGATGCAGACTTCCCAAATACAAGCTGGCCCAGCTGAAGGCATCTCTTAACGCTGCTGCCAGGCTGGTCTCTGGAACAAAAAGAAATAACCACATTTCTCCAACCTTAAAAGAACTGAATTGGCTACCATATGAGGCAAGAATACAACTAAAGATCGCCTGCATGACCCATAAAGCCCTTCATTTCAAAACCTCCAGTTACTTAGCACAAAAGCTAGAGCTGTCGGGAGATTGCAGACATTCGTGAAGCACAAGCTCACTACTACTGAAACCACAATCCTTCCACAAAAAGAGAACGTGTTGCAGAGCCTTCTCTGGTATCGCACCAAAGATTTGGAACTCCTTACCGCCAGATGCAGGCAGAATCCCTTACTCCCCCTCCTTCAAAAAAGAAGTGAAAATGCTTCTAATGAACAAATTCACATCCCAAGACTTTTAAATCATGCGTTACTGTTAGCGAATATATCAACTTATCTACCACTCTCACTCTTTTTGAATTGAATGTCGAACATTGAATGTATGTATATTACCCCCTCAACCATCTAATGTTTCCGAATGGTGTAATGTAAAGCGCTCTGATACCGTCTGGGTCATGTTTGCGCTATATAAAACTTTATATATGAAAACAAATAAATAAATAAAGCTCAACACACAAGGGGAGGAGAGGGCAGGCACAAAATCAAGAATGGAAAAATTACAGAACAAGAAGTAGAGATTGTGCACCACAAT
Organism: Lissotriton helveticus; assembly: GCF_964261635.1. NCBI lineage: Eukaryota > Metazoa > Chordata > Amphibia > Caudata > Salamandridae > Lissotriton > Lissotriton helveticus. The sequence goes on along the minus strand of NC_136071.1, from coordinate 746,224,494 downwards.
GTGGACAGCATAGACGATGAGATTGTCAATAACTCAGTAAATGTTATTAATTTGTCCTCTAGAGTCTTAAGCGAACATGAAAATAACATTCTATGCAAAGGTTTAAATTTCTGCTTGACTGAAAAAAACAGTTTTTGAAAATGTACACCTGGATTTATTTAAATTTGTACGCAAATTGAAATACATTTTTTTTTTCCTGAACATACTTCTCTACATCATGATACTGCTACAGTGCCTTGTGGCTCAGAATTTACTATAACAAATATCCATGTTTTGCATCTAATTGCTACTCTGCATGACAAAGATGGCTTAGGAGACTTAGCTGAGCATGCACGTAATCCAAATGTGGTAGAGGATGTAACAGTAGATAGCGAATTACGCAAAACCTCTACATTTATTCCTCCAAGTTGTACTAAGTCAGTAATTGATGAATTTTCATTTGTATCATCTGGAAGATAGTCATGCCATAAACAACAAATGTTTACATCGAACAAACATTAGCAGAGAAGAAAGAGCCTTTCTTCAATCTATATGAGATGACGCCAGCTTAGTGATCCGCAAAGCGGATAAAGGTGGAAATATAGTCCTGATGAACTACACAGATTATATAGCAGAAATTGACCACCAGCTAGGCCTGATCAATTGTTATACAAAACTGAATTCCAACCCGACAATGAGAATTGAGAAAAATATCAATGCCAGGTTAACTAAATGGCACCAGTCTTGCCTTATTACTGATTTAGAATTAAAGTACTTGTTGGCTCAGAATAGAAGACATTCCTTTATCTACGTGCTCCCTAAAATACATAATAGTGGCCCCTTCCCTCCGGGAAGACCCATTATATCCGGCAATAGAGGCCCCACTGAACATCTAGCGGAGTACATGGATACCTTTCTTCAGCCCTTTGTCCAGAATCTTCCATCCTACTTAAAAGACAGCAGCAAACGTCTGTGCAAGCTGGAAGGCTCCAGGTGGGAATAAGGGATTTTCAGATTTTTGACTATGGATGTGGAAAGTTTGTACACTTTTATTGAGAAGGAACTTGGACTCAGGTCTTTGACTCACTTCCTATGTAACCACAATGCTTGCCATCTAGAGCATACCCACATGCTATTAGACATGTCAGAAATGATTCTTACACAAAATGCGTTTATGCATGGGCAAACTTGGTACTTGCAGAGCCAGGGCACTGCCAGGGGCTCCAGGTTTGCTCCATCTTATGCTAACCTCTGTATTGGGTTGTATGAGATGGAGCATGCCTGGGCTCCTGGGGCTAGTTTTAGGATTGACAACATTCTCTTTTACGTCAGGTATGTTGATAATGTCTTTCTAACTTGGAAGGACAGTAGGGAAGAACTTGATCAGTACTTTTTATATCTTAATGTCAATAACTTTATTGTGAAACTTACAATGAACTGTTCCAGTCAAGAGACTACCTACCTGGACCTTAAACTGTATGCAATCGGTGATGTCATTCATAGTGACATCTTTAGGAGGTCCACTTCCTGTAACAGTGTGCTACATGCCACGAGCCTTCACCCAAAATCTACTATTTCGGCAATACCATATGGCGAAATGATAAGAACTTGCCGTAATTGCAGTCAAGAACATCATTTTGCAAGGAATGTCGACAAGATTAAAAGAGACTTTGGGGAAAGAGGTTATGACAGAGATTGCCTCCAAAAAGCTGAATATAAAATAAAAAAATTGGATAGGAAGGACACCTTTACTCTCAAGGTCCGCCAAGGTGACGAGACTTTTCAGACTCAGGTTGCTTTCATTAATGAATACAACATGTACAGTAGCCACATTTTCAATATATTAGGAAAAAACTGGCATCTACTCCAATCAGACTCTCATCCTCCCGACATCGTGACATCAAAGCCACGTGTCATGTACCGCAAAGAGACAACAATAAAAAACATATTTTGTCCAAGTTTTGTAAGAGGACCAAAGATCATATCGCGAAATTGGCAGTCTGACAAACTACATGGCTTTTATACATGTGGGAACTGCTGTGTTTGTAACTTTGGAGTGAACAAACTCACCAGTTTAAAATAAAACAACTCAAGAGAATTTAAGATTATATCGTTTATTAATTGTAATACCACAAACATTGTCTATTTGATAAAATGTGCCTGTGATAAGGTATATGTTAGAAGTAGCATACATAATTTGAAGACTCGTAATCAGGAACATGTGAGGAGTATTAGAAATAGGGATGAGAAATGCCCTGTCAGACAACATATTTATATCACTCACCCTGAAAATACCAACATTACTTTTCATGCATTAGACCATATCAGTGTGAATGACAGAGGTAGAGATATGATTAATTACCTCAGGCAAACAGAGGCACGTTGGATCTGCCATCTGAGGGCTGTGACCCATGGTTTGAACATTAACAATGAGTTTCACCATTTTTTGTGAGACCATTGTGTCTAAACATGAGTATGGTCTGAAGACTTTTTTCTTGTGTCTGTCCATTTGTGGTAGGAATTGAATATTTGACTTTGGTCAAACTGACTTTTTTGTGAGTGCTTTTCTCATATGCAAAAGCTCTCTCCTGTCATAATATTTATCCTTTTTTCGTCTGGTACGTGATTCTACTCGCATTGTACATGCTCTTGTGTCGAACTGGCATTAAATCTGCACCCTTTGTGCTATAGATCATCTTCCATACAGATATATCAGACTGACCATGTGGGATACCTCTTCTCACTTTTTAAATGTGTGATGTTGGACATTCTGATTTTATCGTATTTTGTCTTGTTGGTAGTTGTAGGATGTGCTTGTCTTTATTCATGTTGGGACATTAAATGTGCCCCCTTACAAAATGAAACTCATATGTTGAGTTGGGATCTATTGACTTCATGGCATGGACTACAGATGCATTTTTGATTTTATGACGGTAGCTCATTTGACCATGCCGATTTAGAAATAATTCCTGCTAATAACCTCGGACATTCAATAATGTGCAATAAGAGTTTCTGTGTACGATTTATAGATACATTTGGAACACATCAATATTAATCCTTCCATATAGATTGTTATAAAGATACTCGGATACCATTCTAACATGGTGTGACCGTGATTTTGTCGATTCAATAACAATTCTTGCTATCAGTTCCGGATATCCAGTAATGAACAATATAAACATCGGTCTATATTATTTCATCATGAAACCTTCTTTTTAAACATATAGATAGCTTGAAAGATACTTGGACACCATTCCAACATGGCGAGACTGTGTTTCTGCCGATTTAATAATAATTCTTGCAAATAGTTCCAGTTTTTCAGTAATGCGCAATAATAAGTGTTTGTTTACCTTAGATAAATATTATTGCAACACTTCAATAGTAAAACCGGATTAAAGTCCCATTTATGACTCATAGACTGGTTTCATGATATTCGGATACCTTTCCAATATGGCGTGACATGGGGCAGTGACGTCTTTCAACAAGCGCCGGACATTGCAACACTACTCACATACATTCTCTCACAGGTGATTCTGGCTTTTCAATTTTCTGGGAGTATATAGTGTGGCACCGCGAGGCGTCCTGTTCAATTCTTCTTTCAGAACCAGACGACCTCACAGAAGCACGGGAGATACATTTCATGTAAGTATATTTAGCTGGCACAATTTTTATAGCTTTAATCAGGTCACATGCTTGTTTGACTTATAGGCTTGTGTTGGGTGCACTGAATCTGCTATTTTTATTTTTGTGTCTAACAAAAAAATGGTACCTAGTTTTAATGTAATGTGGCCAGACTGAGGGCTTGTTCACAAATATTGAATCGTCACAAAATAGCCGTTTAAAAATGGTGCTGGTTTGGAATGGGGACGCCGAGCTATTAGCAGCGTGTTCTCGAAACTGATCAATTCTTCCCTTTTCTTCTGTATAGTCATATTATGAGACTATTATGGACACTTCTTTTATTTGGCGTTTTCACTTATTATTGACTTGTTTGTATACATATGTTCTCCTCGGAGTATCAACGGGCATGCCGAATTATTAACATTGTGTTTGAGTTTGAGTTTAAAATATTTATAGAGCCCACGTTCACCTGGCGGTTTCATGGCGCTGTAGTGTACAGAACCCATAGGACAAGAAGATCGGGAGGGGGCAGAGACAGGCAGTTACAGTGGGAAGGCTTGTGCGAAAAGAAAAGTTTTTAACGCCTTTCGAAAGTGTGGGTATTGACTAGAAGTTCTGAGGTGGGCGAGGAGAGAGTTCCAAAAGGCGGGGGCAAGAGTGGAAAATTTCGTGCCCCCCCACATTTTACGCCTAAAGCGGGGAACTGCCAACAATGTTGGGAAGATGAGCGCAGTTCCCTAGCGGGGGCATAGGCTTTCATTTCTGAAGAAATGAAAGCAGGGGCTGCGCTGGCCCGAGCCTGAAAAGTAATACAGCCCATCTTGAACTGAGCTCGTTCTCGAATAAGGAGCCAGTGCAAGGATTTGAGAAGCGGGGTGACATGGTGGAATTTAGCCAGATTATAAACCAGGCGGGCAGCCTGGTTCTGAACCAGCTGTAATCGTCGCATACTGTAAGCAGGCATACCACAATATAAAGCGTTTCCATAATTGAGGCGAGAGATTACCATCGCCAGGACTATTAGTTTAAGGGCGGAAAAAGAGAAAAAGCGGGAGACTTTCCGAATGGTGCAGACTGAAAGAAAAGAAGAGGATACCACTAGACTAACCTGGGAGTGCAGAGTGAGTTGGTCGTTCAATTTAATCCCAAGAGTTTTCACAGAGGGAGATGGAGAAGGGCGGAGACCCAGGGAGGGGGTCCAGAAAAGAGAGGTCCAGGGACTGGAGCAACCACCTGTCAAAACCAGCTCAGTTTTGTCTGGGTTTAACTTCAGGTGGTTGTGATTCATCCAGTCCCGGATAAAAATCATAACAGACTGGAACTTAACCATGGACTCAGGGAATGGGGACAAATTAAAAATAAGCTGAAGGTCGTCCGCATAATTGTAGACGGAGACCTCCATTTGCTGAAGGGCAAAAACAAGAGGGGCAATGTACAAGTTAAATAAAAGCGGGGAGAGGGAGGAGCCCTGAGGAACCCCGCATTGTACTTTCCGGAAAAACGCCAAAAAGTCACCCAGGCGCACTGCCTGGGTGCGGTCCCTCAAGAAGGAGGACAGCCAGACCAAGGCCGAGCCTCCGACCCCCGCCGCCCGACACGGGAAAGTAAGATGGATTAGTCAACCGTGTCAAAGGCGGCGGAAAGGTCGAGGAGGACCAAGGCCTGGGGATGGTTAGTGTCCATGCCCTCCCTGAGGTTGTCAAGGACCGATGGCATCACAGACTCTGTAGAGTGTGCGGGGCGGAAAACAGCCTGATGGGGGGCTAACACACCGTTCTCCTCCACAAAGGTACTGAGCGCTCTGGTCACATGGTGCTCCAATACCTTCCCAGAAAGGGCAATAATGAGATGGGGCGGTAGTTGGCAGGAGCGGAGGGGTCAGCGCCAGGTTTTTTGAGGATAGGGACTATGATGGCCGATTTAAGAGGTTGAATAACAATGCCCTGGGACAATGAATTGTTGAGAAATTTGAGGGGGGGGCTAAAAACAGACCGAGTAGATATGTTTAAGAATGCGGGCAGGACAGGGGTCTAAAGGGGAGCCTGACTTGACCGTAGAGAGGAGGGAAAGGAAAGACTCTTCTGTCGGGAGGGAGAAGGAGTCCAGACGTGCCCCGACTGGTGGACACTGGGGGTCTACAAAGGAAAGAGAAGGGGAAGGGATATTGGCTTTTATGTTAGAGATGTTGTTCAGGAAATGTGTTGAGGGAGTCACATAGGTCCTGGGAGGGGGAGGGTTTGAGGGTAGCTCTATCGGAGAAGGCGAGATTGTGTATAATGGAGAAAATTTCTCTAGGCTGATTTTCGGCAGCAAGGATTTTTGAGGAGAAATAAGCAGTTTTAGCAGCCAAAATAGATTTTTTTGTACCGAGAAAGGAGGATGGCATACTGGGTTTTAAGGTTGGGGCAGTAGTCTCGCCTCCAGGCCCGCTCAGCGCGGCGCACAGTTAGTTTTATGGCCTTCAGTTCCTCATTGAACCAACGGTTCGCGTCGTTCGCACGCCTGGAGGACACCCGCCTGAGGGGAGCGACCGAATCACAGGCTGTCAGGAGCCAGGAGTTAATAGAATCAGCTTGTGCGGAAGACGACAGACCGTAAAGATCCGGACTAGATGCAGAGAGTGTGTCGGACAGAGAGGCCACATCCACCTGGTTCCAGGAGCGCGCCCAGGTGTTTTTGAGAAGGGGGGGATTGGTGACTGGACTAAGGTGAAGGGAAAAGGAAATCAAGGAGTGATCAGACCAAGTGCAGAGGGAGATGGACAAGGAAGCTATTGGACAGTTAAGGGACCAAATCTGATCAAGGATGTGACCCAGAGTGTGAGTGGGGGAATGAACGTAGGAGTCCAAATTGAGGGAACGAAGAGTCTCCGAGAATTCTTTAGAAGTCGAGCATTCTGCAGGGTCTGAGGGCCAGAAATTAAAATCTCCTAATACCAGGATCGAAGAGCTGTTGACCGCTAAAGTGGCCACCAGATCTTGGAATCCGGAGAGAAAATGTTGAGAAGGTTGGGGGGGCCGATACATAAGCAAGCAGGTGAGTGGGACTCTAAAAGACAGTGAGCGGGCAACCAAAAAGTCTGATGATCCAATAGAGGAAAAAGTTAGAGGCTGAAAGGAGAATTCAGTACGGGCAATCAGAGCGACGCCACCGCCAGATTTGCCAGAGGGTCGGTCGGCGCGCAGAGCATAGTATGAGGCAGGGAGGGCAGCTAAAAGAGAAGGAAGGGAGTTGTCACAGAACCAGGTCTCTGTAAGTCGTAGGAGATCCGGCTTGTGCGAGTCCAGTAAAACAAAGAGTTCGTGACAGTGCTTTACTGCTGACCTAGTGTTAAGATAGTAGACGGATAGGGTAGCTGGCAAGGGAGTAGGAGGGACATCGGAAGATGATCCAGGGAGGGAGAAGGAGGGGGGAGACGGACGGGAGATAGAGGAAAGGACGCGGAGCTGTCAATCCCAGTCTACCGATGTGCTGAGTCACAGAGTCAGCCAAAGGCCACGGGCCTTGAAGGTTGCAGAGCTGCACTAAGGAATATTGTACGGTCTGGGCATGGTGGAGAGCCCCTAGGCCCCGTCGGCCGCGGACGGGCGCAGACAGGCTTACCTTTGGCGTGCCTTCGGTGCGCAGACGGCACGCCCCCTGCGCTTCCGGAAAATGCACATAATTTATACGGGAATGTTAACAGCAGGGGGCGTGTCGTCTCAGAAAGGGGCATGGCCTGTTGGCTCAGCGAAATGGCGGCAATGGAGTGAATACTATCTCCCGTGGCAGCACTAAGATCCGCTGCACGGGTATTTCAGGAGCGTGGCAGGGGCCCAGGACAAAGTGCTGGGGGAATATCAGGTACAATTAAAAAATACAGTAAGAAAGTGACACTCAAATTCCAAAATTGACTATGTAGTTGTGCTCCCGGCTTCCGCCTCAGGAGGTTCAGGTACAATTGGGAGACGCTAGCATTCAGCATCCTTTTATAGTGACGGCAGGGGGCGTGTCGTCTCAGAAAGGGGCGTGGCCTGTTGGCTCGGCGAAATGGCGGAAATGGAGTGAATACTATTTCCCGTGGCAGCGCTAAGATCCGCTGCACGGGTATTTCAGGAGCGTGACAGGTGCCCAGGACAAAGCGCTGGGGGAATATCAGGTACAATTAAAAAATACAGTAAGAAAGCGACACTCAAATTCTAAAATTGACTATGTAGTCGTGCTCCCAGCTTCCGCCTCAGGAGGTTCAGGTACAATTGGGAGACGCTAGCATTCAGCGTCCTTTTATAGTGACGGCAGGGGGCGTGTCGTCTCAGAAAGGGGCGTGGCCTGTTGGCTCGGCGAAATGGCGGCAATGGAGTGAATACTATCTCCCGTGGCAGCGCTAAGATCCGCTGCACGGGTATTTCAGGAGCGTGACAGGTGCCCAGGACAAAGCGCTGGGGGAATATCTGGTACAATTAAAAAATACATTAAGAAAGTGACACTCAAATTCTAAAATGTTCTATGTAGTCGTGCTCCCGGCTTCCGCCTCAGGAGGTTCAGGTACAATGTTCTTTATATAGACTGATGTTTATCTATTTTTACATTACCTGTATCCCAAGATTATTTTTTGGATACTATTCTTACGAATGGCTGCCTTTTATCATTTATATGTTGATATGCTTATCTTTTCTATATAATATTAATGGGCACATTGAGTTTATAGTAGCGTGTTCTCCACATTGATTAATTTTCGTTTCTTTTCACACTATGTATATTATGAGATTAACTTTGGACACTACCTTTATGTAGTGGTTTCCTATTAGTTTGATATATCCATATGATATTTCTTCCATAGACTTCTTCCATATACATACATATATCTTTTTCTTTCCATATATAATTCCTTACAGACATCACTTGTTGCTTGAGGACTGCAAGTGCTAATCAGGTCTTTTCAAACTTTGGGACATCCTTTTGACTTACTTAACTGAAAGAACTATATGATGTAAGTTCAATCATCAACCTCTCACCTTACAATTCTGCCCTTACATCTTGTCTGTACTTACATTTGTTTTGGAAGTGTTGTGTTTTTGAGGGTTTGACATCATTTGTGTTGAAACGCTTGGCTCACTATGTAATGCTTATGACTAATGTGTCAGATGGAGGATATTAGAATTGAGGAGGGATAATGTTACAATCATCTTTGTTGCAAACCTAATAGTAGTATTGAACTATTGTTCTTTATGTGTTAGAAAAACAATACTGTGTAACTTGGGTGAAACAGAACATGATACTTTGACCCCAATAGTAGTATGCAACTATTGTTCTTCGGTGTTAGAACAATATTGTCTAACAAAGATGTACAACTTAGGTGAAATGGAACTTGACACCTGTTTTAATAAATTGAAAGGACAATTTGTGTTAGAAAAATAGTGTGTGACAATGCTGTGTAACTTAAGTGAAATGAGACTTGACACCGGTATTAATAAATTGAAGGCATATTTGTGTTTTCCTTTATTTCAGATTGACTTACTCTGCAATTCTTACCTGACTGAATTTTTATAAATATCTCATCTCAAGAAATTGACTGTTGTGTTTTATACATGCTATTTGTGAAAACATCTTCTTTTCTTTTATGGGTATTTATTGTATTGAGATATATTTAGATGGGTGAGAAATATTGTTCATCTAAAGACCATTTGTGATCATTTTGGGCTCTTGTTCTCTTTATGTGCTTCTTCTTTCATGAATATTACATCCACATACCAATGTTGGTTTGTGTAACTATATCAATTTGTGTGCTTATTAGTGGTCTTCCCTTCATTGTAAAGAATTGGGTCGGTGTTATTACAATGATGTAAATGAGCTCCGCTTTCTCTTGGAGCTATATTAGATCTGGTTCTTTTGTATGCTATGTTGCAATATTTTTCATGTTTTTATTTATGTGTTGTAAATATTGTTTTGTCTATTTGTATATAGTTTAGCCCTGAAGAAGTCCACATGAGGACAAAACGCATTGGCGATCATGAATTTTATGAATTTTATGAACTTGTATATGAACTTGTATATCAATAAAGAATAAAATAATTTTCGTACCTACAATCAAATACCACCACTGCTTTTCTTTGATTAGGAAGATCTTGATGTACTGCAATTTGTTGTATTGTGAGTAAGGTTTATTATAAATCTTCACTCATATTTGAGTGCTGGGCCAACCTTTGTTTAAATAAATAAATAAATATGATAGCTCAGAAGTTAGGGTGATCAAGCGGGGAAAGGAAAGGGTAGGGAATCATCTGGAAGGGAGACCTCAAATAAAGATAACACATATAAAGAATTGTGTTCCACCTACCCTTATATAACTGTAAGTAACAGACTCTAATGGTAGTACCAGTAAAGTAAAATAAAGCTCCAAAATCCTACAAATTGGAAGGCACGAGCGCCATTTCTTTATAAGTGCATAAAGTCTTCTGGTTATGTAAACCCTGTAATGGCATAAACACAATCCCCGATAAACATGGTTTTGTAAGGTTAACCATTTCCCAGTTTTTAAGGAAAAAAACCTTGAAAACTATTGCCTGGGGTAAATGGAAACCCACTAATAGCCAGTCAGTGGTTCACAACACAGAGGAAGAGCAGGCAGCCACCTCTTGAACCCCCTGCTAAAATGTAATCAAAATACAAGCGGTAAGACTTCTAAGTTTTAACAACACCACATCACTTGACCAAATAAAGTGTCTTGAGACATCTGTAATATCACAGAGTTGATTGTGCACATAAATCTAATAGTCTGAGAGGAAAGAAAAAGGTACTGCCTTTGTTATATTCACAAAGGAGAACAGGCTTTTTCAGTCTAGATAAAAGAAACCATAAGCCCCTGGCTTCTACAAACTCTGTATCTCCAAGCACGAGCAGGGGTAAGTTGCTCCCAAAGAGAGATTTCTCAGAATGTGTAAAGGCTACAACACTAGGAAGTTCGTGCCAGCTGAATTCACTTATTTCAGAACTCAGCCGTTGTTGACAAAGAACAAGGCATGAAGAAATAGAGTACGGGGCAAGTGCACCCATTACCTTTCCTTCCAAAGAGAAGGTCAAACACAAATGCCTTGAAATGCTGCTCTATAGGAATAATCAGCAGCGGGTTGCGAGATTCAGGGAATTAAGTAAACTCATTGCCCTTTCAGATGAAGACGTCGTTTCCGTTGCATACGCAGTAATTTCACTTTGCCTCATGCGAAACGTAGATTGCAACACGGAACCCTCCCCTGTTATTTCTCTTCTGGTTTCAAGAAAGTGGACTGTCCCACTTCTCTAACTTCTCGGAAATTTCATCATATCGGGTGAGTACTATGTGGTGATCTACGAGCGCCGTTCAGTGGCGTAACGAAACTTGAGGTGGCCCCCCTGCAAACTTAATGGAGGGGGCCCCCCCCCATTCTCCGTGCCAGTCTAGAGCTCTCAGGCCAGCGATCCGCCATACTGCAGGGGATGCGGGGCAATTGTTACGCCATTGTCACCAATACAGCCGTTGTAAGTAACACTGGATGGTGGAGTTAGAGGTTGGGCTTAGTCCGCCAGCAGGCTATCATAGGTGGTGGTCCATTCATTACAGGGTCCCTGCCATCAGTAGGCCGGGGAAGTTTGCCCAATTTTAGGTGGGTTTCCTGATGCAAACTCCAGTCATGATATACAACACCTAGCCCACTCATCGCTCAGTTTTGAAAAAAGTGCATCCACTGCTCCTTCTCGTTTCTGTTTTAAATCATTAGACAATGCGACAATGCAGTATTTCAAAAGCAGATGTAACTACAAAGAGCACATTTTGATAATACATTTTTATTAGTAGACCATAGCAATCTTAAGAGGCATTGCATAGTTTCATACACCCTGTGACCCCAATTCCATCACAGTCTCTCTCTCTCTCTCGCTCAGTGAGTCAGTCTCTCTCTTTCAGTCTCTCTCTCTCTCTGTCAGTCAGTCTCTCTCTTTCAGTCAGTTAGTCTCTCTCTCTCTGTCAGTCAGTATATCTCTCTCTGTCATTCAGTCTCTCTCTGTCAGTCTGTCCGTCAGTCGGTCTCTCTCTCTCTCTGTCAGTCTCTCTATCTCTCTCTTTCTGTCAGTCTCTCAGTCAGTCAGTCTCTCTCTGTCAGTCAGTCAGTCAGTCAGTCTCTCTCTCTCAGTCAGTCAGTCAGTCTATCTCTCTCTGTCATTCAGTCTCTCTCAGTCAGTCAGTCTGTCAGTCAGTCCTTCTCTCTCTCTCTGTCAGCCTGTCAGTCAGTCGGTCTCTCTCTGTCAGTCTCTCTCAGTCAGGCCCACTGTCTGTCAGTCTCTCTCTCAGTCTCTCTCTCTCAGTCTCTCTCCCTGTCAGTCCCTCTGTCTGTCAGTCTCTCTCGCAGTCTCTCTCTCTCTCTCTCTGTCAGTCTCTCTATCTATCTCTTTCTGTCAGTCTCTCTCAGTGAGTCAGTCTCTCTCTCAGTCAGTCTCTCTGTCTGTCAGTCTCTCTCTTAGTCTCTCTCTCTCAGTCAGTCAGTCTTCCAGACAGTCTCTCTCTCCCTCTGTCAGTCTCTCTCAGTTAGGCATTCTCTCTCTCGCAGTCAGCAGGTCTCTCTCAGTCAGTCTCTCTCTTAGTCAGTGACTCTCTCTGTCAGTATCTCTCTGTGTCAGTCAGTATCTCTGTCAGTCAGTCTCTCTCTGTGAGTCTCTCTCAGTCAGTCTCTCTCTGTCAGTCAGTCTCTCTCTCTGTCAGTCAGTCTCTCTTTCACTGTCAGTCTCTGTCTCTCTCTCTCTCTGTCAGTCTCTGTCAGTCAATCTCTCTCTGTCAGTCTCTCTCTCTGTCAGTCTCTCTCTGTGTCAGTCTCTCTCTCTCTGCCAGTCTCTCACTCAGCCAGTAAGTCTCCCAGTCTATCTCTTTCTCTTAGTCTCTCTCTCTGTCAGTCAGTCTCGCTCTCTCCCAGTCAGTCTCTCTCTCTCCCAGTCAGTCAGTCTCTCTCAGTCAGTCATTCTCTCTCTACCTCAGTCAGTCTCTCTCTCTCTCCCTGTCAGTCTCCCTCTCAGTCAGTCTCTCTCTCTCTCGATCAATCTCTCTCAGTCAGTCAGTCAGTCTCTCTCGCAGTCAATCAGTCTATCTCTCTCAGTCAGTCAGTCTCTGCCTCTCTCTCTGTCTCTCTCTCTGTCAGTCAGTATCTCTCTACCTCAGTCAGTCTCTCTCTTTGCCAGTCAGTCTCACTCTCAATCAGTCTCTCTCTCTCTGTTAGTCAGTCAGTCAGTCTCTTAGTCAGCCAGTCTCGTTCTCTCTCTCTCTGTCAGTTTCTCAGCCAGTCAGTCTCTCAGTCAGTCAGTATTCAGTCTCTCAGTCAGTCAGTCAGTCTCTACTCTCTCTCCACTCTCTCTCTCTCTCCATTCTCTCTCTCAACTCTGTCCACTCCATCTCTACTGTCTATCCACTCTCTCCCCACTTTCTCTCTCTCTCTACTCTCTCTCCACTCTCTCTCCACTGTCTCCCTCCCCTGTCTCCCTCCACTCTCTCTACTCTCTTTCCACTCACTCTCCACTCTCTTCACTCTCTCCACCCTCTCTCCCTTCACACTCACTCTCTCTCTACTTTCTCCCCACTCTCTCTTTCTCTCCACTCTCTCTCTCATTCTCTCTCTCCACTCTCTCACTCCACTCTCTCACTCTCTCACTCTCTCACTCTCTCACTCTCTCTCTCACTCTCTGTCTCACTCTCGCTCCACCCTCTCTCCACCCTCTATCTACTCTCTCTCCACCCTCTTTCTACTCTCTCTCCACTCTCTCTCCACTCTCTCTCTGTACTGTCTCCTCCACTGTCTCCCTCCACTCTCTCCCTCCACTCTCCCTCCACTCTCTCTCCACTCTCTATCCACTCTCTCTCCACTCTCTCTCTCCTCTCTCTCTCCTCTCCTCTCTCTCACTCCACTCTCTCTCCCCACTCTCTCTCTCTTCTCTCTCTCTCTCCACTGTCTCCTCCACTGTCTCCCTCCACTCTCTCTCCACTCTCTCTCCACTCTCTCTCCACCCTCTCTCTCCTCTCTCTCTCCTCTCTCTCTCTCTCCTCTCTCTCTCCCCTCTCTCTCTCTCTCTCTCTCTCTCTCCACTCTCTCTTCTCTCTCTCTCTCCACTCTCTCTCTTCTCTCTCTCTCTCTCCACTCTCTCTCTCTCCACTCTCTCTCTCTCCACTCTCCACTCTCTCTCTCCACCGTCTCTCTCTCCACTTTCTCTCTCTCTCTCCACTCTCTATCCACTGTCTAGCTCCACTTTCTCTCCACTCTCTCTCTCTCAACTCTCTCTCTCTACTCTCTCTCAACTCTCTCTCCACTCTCTCTCTCCACTCTCTCTCCCTCCACTCTCTCTCTCCACTCTCTCTCTCTCTACTCCCTCTCAACTCTCTCTCTACTCTCTCTCCACTGTCTTTCTCTCCACTCTCTCTCTACTCTCTCTCCACTGTCTCCCTCCACTCTCTCTACTCTCTCTCCACTCTCTCGCTCACTCTCTCCACTGTCTCCATGCTCTCTCCACTCTCTCTCCACTCTCTCTCTCTCCACTGTCTAGCTCCACTCTCTCTCCACTCTCTCCTCTCTACTCTCTCTCCACTCTCTCTCTGTCTACTCTCTCTCCAAGCTCTCTCTGCACTCTCTCTCTCCACCCTCTCTCCCTCCACTCTCTCTCCACTCTCTCTCTCTACTCTCTCTCCACTCTCTCTCTCCACTCTATCTCCACTGTCTTTCTCTCCACTCTCTCTACTCTCTCTCCACTGTCTCTCTCTCTCTACTCTCTTTCCACTCTCCCTCCACTCTCTCTCCACTGCCTCACTCCACTCTCTCTCTCCACTCTCTCTCTTCACTCTCTCTCTCCACCCTCTCTCTCCACCCTCACTCTCTCTCCACTCTCTCCCACTCCCTCTCACAAAGTAGTGTGCGTTCCATGGGCGTCCGCAGAAATGTTTCCGGGGGGGCACATTTTTAACTTCATCTCCATCCCCCTTGCACCCTTCTCCCCTCTGCCTTGCAGCACCCTTCTTGCCCTCCCCCTTGCACCCTTCTCCCCCTCCCCCTTGCACCCTTCTCCACCTCCGCCTTGCACCCTTTTCTACCTTGCACCAATCTCCCCTCTGCCTTGCACCCTTCTCCCCTCTGCCTTGCACCCTTCTCCCCTCTGCCTTGCACCCTTCTCCCCTCTGCCTTGTATCCTACTCCCCTCTGCCTTGCACCCTTCTCCTCTCTGCCTTGCACCCTTCTCCTCTCTGCCTTGCACCCTTCTCCTCTCTGCCTTGCAACCTTCTACCCTGTGCCTTGCAACCTTCTCCCTCTCTGCCTTGCAGCCTTCTCTACTGTGCACCCTTCTCCTCTCTGCCTTGCACCCTTCTCCTCTCTGCCTTGCAACCTTCTACCCTCTGCCTTGCAACCTTCTCCCTCTCTGCCTTGCAGCCTTCTCTACCGTGCACCCTTCTCCTCTCTGCCTTGCACCCTTCTCCTCTCTGCCTTGCACCCTTCTCCCCTCCCCGTTGCACCCTTCTCCTCTCCACCTTGCACCCTTCTCCCCTCCGCCTTGCACCCTTTTCCCCCTCCCCGTTGCACCATTCTCCCCTCTACCTTGCACCCTTCTCCTCTCCACCTTGCACCCTTCTCCTCTCTGCCTTGCACCCTTCTCCCCTCTGCCTTGCACCCTTCTCCCCTCCGCCTTGCACCCTTCTCCTCTCTGCCTTGCATCCTACTCCCCTCTGCCTTGCACCCTTCTCCTCTCTGCCTTGCACCCTTCTCCCCTCCGCCTTGCGCCCTTCTCCTCTCTGCCTTGTGCCCTTCGCCTCTCTGCCTTGCACCCTTCTCCTCTCTGCCTTGCAACCTTCTCCCCTCTGCCTTGCAACCTTCTCCCCTCTGCCTTGAACCCTTCTCCCCTCTGCCTTGCACCCTTCTCCCCTCTGCCTAGCACCCTTCTCCCCTCTGCCTTGCAACCTTCTCCCCTCTGCCTTGCACCCTTCTCCCCTCTGCCTTGCAACCTTCTACCCTCTGCCTTGCAACCTTCTGCCCTCTGCCTTGCAACCTTCTGCCCTCTGCCTTGCAACCTTCTCCCCTCTGCCTTGCACCCTTCTCCCCTCTGCCTTGCACCCTTCTCCCCTCTGCCTTGCAACCTTCTCCCCTCTGCCTTGCAACCTTCTACCCTCTGCCTTGCAACCTTCTGCCCTCTGCCTTGCATTGCAACCTTCTGCCCTCTGCGTTGCACCCTTCTCCCCTCTGCCTTACACCCTTCTCCCCCTCCGCCTGGACTCCAAAACGTAAGCTGATCACTTTCTTCAAACAAAATAATTTTGACCTAATAGACAAGCTTTTTATTTTTAGTAAATGCATGGCAGGTGCTCTACTATCAGTTTGCAGTTTTCATCCAGTATCCATATGTACTCTGGCTATACAAGGAAAGTGCCACCATCCCAAGCCAAGGATACACACTAAATACTAAGAACTACCAACAATATATCGCCCAAAAAAGGGTGGGCAGAGAGCACATCACCCTCACATGCATTCATGTTTTAATGAGGATGCTTTTCTCTCACAATAAAATTAATGTTTGTACAAATGCCATTTTGACACCTCTATATGCTGTACATAACGATTGTCACTGTAACTCAGCTTACCGAACTCAGAGGGTCGGTTGACTTGGTACACCGAGAGAATAACAAATTACTTGGAGGACTTAAACAGATGTCAGGGTGAGAGTGAAACTGACTACGATAAAGCAAGCAATTAAAATTGTATTTTGTTTAAAAGACTATTAGGTCAAGCAAGAAATCCCTTTGGGACACCTTTTGTAGTGACACAACGTTCAACAAATAATAAAAACAAATAACATTAACATAAAACTATACTCATGAGGGAAGACAAGAACGAAATTATGAAAAAGTCCTGAACAATTTATTATACAATGCAAGGTTAAAACATAATTAAACACCAAATAAAATCACGGGGAAGAGCATAAATTAAGGAAACATTAGATTCCTATTTCATAAAAAGGAGGTATGAACAGAAAATTAATTTCAGCGAAAATGTCAGAATTATTTTCTAAACATTATAATACACAATCCTCCTTATATCATGCAACGCGTTTCGGTGGATCAAATGGTTAGACCACCTTCATCAGGTTTGTATATAGTTTCTTCCCCAAAATATTCTAAAAAACGAGAAAAATCAGTTTTGAGAATGCATTGTTGGTAATAACCGTTTTTTTAAAAAATAGAATAAAAAGAGTTTTAGCTCTATCAGTTACAGTAAAAAATATTTTTGCACAACATATCTCACAATGACCTCATTGTAATGCCTCCAACTATACACCAATAAACATTATATCAATAAACATTATAAACAAACCACATATAGGACTATATACCAAAACCATCACATCACATTTCATTACATTTCAGCACATTTTATTACATTCTATCACGGCTAGATACACAAAAAAACTTCATACCATTCTACCCAGCCATTTGATAAACATCATGTGACTCATTGAGATAAACCTTCATTGCAGAAATTTATAGCATGGGGTATAAGCAGTGCATCTTTTCATTTTATGTTTCTGCTAATTTATGGGTAAACCCTAATGACAAATAATTCTCACATATTAACAACGTGGGCAAAAGCGGGTGTAAACCTCAATCCTACTCAGTGACTAATGGATCCATTGGAGAGTGATAAATAGGTACCTCCTGGGAAAGATCAAAGGAGAGAGCAGCAACAACAACCAAGTTCTGTTAGATGGTCTATAATCACGTACCTTAAAACTCTCAGACCTTATCGGCTTCTAATGAATGGTTACTACGTAAGTGGAACACCTTATCCCGCCAAGTGAGTTCAAAAACCTCTCAGGCTCAATAATCTGTTTACGAGAAACAAAGGTAGAGAATATCTATTTACTAGTCACCTACGTTAGAGCCTTAAAAGATTTCACAAAATTTATTTCTGGGGTTAACAACCGACCTTTATGGCTGCTTAAACATAAGGTAAGGTAGGACAATCTCCCGCTGTGCTCTGATCAGCCGCCGATATAAAGCATGTATACACAGTAAACCTAAGGAACGATAAATATAGGAAAATGCCTATGAATATCTAGTTTATCACGCGTTCAAAGAAAAGACGTATCTACTTTTCCACTTACATTTGTTAAGATTTTGAGGCACTCAAGGGACACACGGTACGAACGAGGAGCTAATAACCCAGCAACGTCCTCAGTCAGTCAGAAGTGCATAAACACAAAGTTGCCCTGCACTCGTGGTTCCACTATTAAGTGCTTTCGGATACCACCTAGATAGCGCCTGCGGTAAACAATAAAAAATATAAATAATAAAAGTAAGGAATAGACCAAAGGCTCAAGAATACAATACTGTATCCGCAAAGAACGCGCACATGCTTACCGAAATTATTTAGAATGCCCTCGTTCCGTGTGTTGGTAACCTTCACCTTTTGTGAACCACTGAGGTACTAACCCGCCGTTGAAATACTCCTACAAACGCGGGAATCTGCTAAGATACAGCAGCTGTGTCAACTGTTCAATGACCCGAACTACAACAGGCATGAACAGCAAAGAAGGACCATCTTTTACACAAGACCTTTGTTTATGTAGGTCATTGGTTCCATCCAATATGGCCAAAATAGTTGTAAGTTGCAATTCATTATTTGGTTAAGCTTAAGCCCACGCACAAACTATTTCTTAAACTAAATTCAAATGCCGATAATAGTAGAAGATCGCACCCTTACTCGTCCGTAAATGCAACGCATGCATATTGATGACTACTCCATCCAAAATAAGGATCATAATCCTAATAGATATCAAAAGAGGTGTAAAAATAAACCTCAATAAGTTTTGGAATCTATTGATGGAAAATGAGACACTGTATGTCTCTCACTTCGGGAGCTGCCAATGAATATTTATATAACGCAACTGCCACGTTACCATATTTAAGATTGACAATAGTCAATCCGTCATCAGACACCGCCCGTCTTTAAACTTGGACATCGGGCCAGTATAACAAATGCGTGCATGCAGAGTTACATTACTGCATTTGAACTTAAATAGAAAAAATGTTACCCTAATCTCATAGAGAGGGCTATTATTTACTAATAGTTCAATCGAAAGAATCTATAATTAAACAGCTGACTAATGAAACAATTATGATCATGTTGCCCAGAATTACATTTCGAGCACACAGAATATAACAGGTCGAAAAAAGGAACGATAATGCCCACAGTGCAACTAGAGGGCCCCAATAATTCTGTCCCATTCCTCTCTTGAGTTCAGACCATTTCTGACAGTATTGAAAAAAGAGATATACCATTGCTCCCTTTGTTTACGAACAGTGGTGATGTTACCACCCCTCTTACCAATTTTCACTCTCTCTTGAGCAATGATGTCTCACTAACAATAAAACCCGCTGACAAAGGCGGTGGTGTAGTTGTCTTTGATACCAAAGACTATGAGGATAGAATGTACGAATTACTTAATGTGGAAGAACATTACAAACGGGTGAATGCTACCTGCATTGCTCAAATAGCAAAAGACTGTCTAGATCTTCTCACTGAAGCCAGAGATGCAGGGTTCATTTGTGAGCAAGAATTCAAATTCCTCAATAACTTAGAACCAAGGACCCCTGCTATTTACGGCCTACCTAAGGTGCATAAACATAAGCTGAATCCACCGATGAGGCCGATTGTTAGCAGCATTGACTCTTTGTTGGAGCCAGTCAGCAAATATGTGGATCATTTTGTAAGACCACTTGTATGCAACCTCAAGTCATATGTAAGAGACTCTGCACATATTATCTCACTGGTTGAAGGACTCCCGTTCTGTTTCATTACTCAGCTGTTTAATTATAGATTCTTTCGATGGAACTATTAGTAAATAATAGCCCTCTCTATGAGATTTGGGTAACATTTTTTCTATTTAAGTTCAAATGCAGTAATGTAACTCTGCATGCACGCATTTGTTATACTGGCCCGATGTCCAAGTTTAAAGACGGGCGGTGTCTAATGACGGATTGACTATTGTCAATCTTAAATATGGTAACGTGGCAGTTGTGTTATATAAATATTCGTTGGCAGCTCCCGAAGTGAGAGACATACAGTGTCTCATTTCCCATCATTAGATTCCAAAACTTATTGAGGTTTATTTTTACACCTCTTTTGATATCTACTAGGATTATGATCCTTATTTTGGATGGAGTAGTCATCAATATGCATGCGTTGCATTTACGGACGAGTAAGGGTGCGATCTATCTTCTACTATTATCGGCATTTGAATTTAGTTTAAGAAATAGCTTGTGCGTGGGCTTAAGCTTAACCAAATAATGAATTGGCAACTTACAACTATTTCTGCCATATAGGATGGAACCAATGACCTACATAAACAAAGGTCTTGCGTAAAAGATGGTCCTTCTTTGCTGTTCATGCCTGTTGTAGTTGGGGTCATTGAACATTTGACGTAGCTGCTGTATCTTAGCAGATTCCCGCGTTTGTAGGAGTATTTAAACGGCGGGTTAGTACCTCGGTGGTTCACAAAAGGTGAAGGTTACCGACACACGAAACGACGGCATTCTAATTAATTTCGGTAAGCATGTGCGTGTTCTTTACGGCTACAGTATTGTATTCTTGAGCCTTTGGTCTATTCCTTACTTTTATTATTTATATTTTTTATTGTGTACCGCAGGCGCTATCTAGGTGGTATCCGAAAGCACTTAATAGTGGAACCACGAGTGTATGGCAACTTTGTGTTTTTGCACTTCTGACTGACGGAGGACGTTGCTGGGTTATTAGCTCCTCGTTCGTACCGTGTGTCCCTTGAGTGCCTCAAAATCTTAACAAATGTAAGTGGAAAAGTAGATACGTCTTTTCTTTGAATGCGTGATAAACTAGATATTCATAGGCATTTTCCTATATTTATCGTTCCTTAGGTTTACTGTGTATACATGCTTTATATCGGCGGCTGATCAGAGCACAGCGGGATATTGTCCTACCTTACCTTATGTTTAACAGCCATAAAGGTCGGTTGTTAACCCCAGAAATTAATTTTGTGAAATCTTTTAAGGCTCTAACGTAGGTGACTTGTAAATAGATATTCTCTACCTTTGTTTCTCATAAACAGATTATTGAGCCTGAGAGGTTTTTGAACTCTCTTGGCGGGATAAGGTGTTCCACTTACGTAGGAACCATTCATTAGAAGCCGATAAGGTCTGAGAGTTTTAAGGTACGTGATTATAGACCATCTAACAGAACTTGGTTGTTGTTGCTGCTCTCTCCTTTGATCTTTCCCAGGAGGTACCTATTAATCACTCTCCAATGGATCCATTAGTCACTGAGTAGGAGTGAGGTTTACACCGGCTTTTGCCCACGTTGTTAATATGTGAGAATTATTTGTCATTAGGGTTTACCCATAAATTAGCAGGAACATAAAATGAAAAGATGCACTGCTTATACCCCATGCTATACATTTCTGCAATGAAGGTTTATCTCAATGAGTCACATGATGTTTATCAAATGGCTGGGTAGAATGGTATGAAGTTTTTTGTGTATCTAGCCGTGATAGAATGTAATAAAATGTGCTGAAATGTAATGAAATGATAATGAAATGTGATGTGATGTTTTTTTTATATAGTCCTATATGTGGTTTGTTTATAATGTTTATTGATATAATGTTTATTGGTGTATAGTTGGAGGCATTACAATGAGGTCATTGTGAGATATGTTGTGCAAAAATATTTTTTACTGTAACTGATAGAGCTAAAACTCTTTTTATTGTATTTAAAAAAAAACGGTTATTACCAACAATGCATTCTCAAAACAGATTTTTCTCATTTTTCAGAATATTTTGGGGAAGAAACTATATACAAACCTGATGAAGGTGGTCTAACCATTTGATCCACCGAAACGCGTTGCATGATATAAGGAGGATTGTGTATTATAATGTTTAGAAAATAATTCTGACGTTTTCGCTGAATTTAATTTTCTGTTCATACCTTCTTTTTATGAAATAGGAATCTAATGTTTCCTTAATTTATACTCTTCCCCGTGATTTTAATTGGTGTTTAATTATGTTTTAACCTTGCATTGTATAATAAATTGTTCAGGACTTTTTCATAATTTCGTTCTTGTCTTGCCTCATGAGTATAGTTTTATGTTAATGTTATTTGTTTTTATTATTTGTACGTTGTGTCACTACAAAAGGTGTCCCAAAGGGACATTCTGGGCAACATGATCATAATTGTTTCATTAGTCAGCTGTTTAAATATAGATTCTTTCGATGGAACTATTAGTAAATAATAGCCCTCTTTATGAGATTAGGGTAACATTTTTTTTATTTAAGTTCAAATGCAGTAATGTAACTCTGCATGCACGCATTTGTTATACTGGCCCGATGTCCAAGTTTAAAGACGGGCGGTGTCTGATGACGGATTGACTATTGTCAATCTTAAATATGGTAATGTGGCAGTTGCGTTATATAAATATTCGTTGGCAGCTCCCGAAGTGAGAGACATACAGTGTCTCATTTTCCATCATTAGATTCCAAAACCTATTGAGGTTTATTTTTACACCTCTTTTGATATTTATTAGGATTATGATCCTTATTTTGGATGGAGTAGTCATCAATATGCATGCGTTGCATTTACGGACGAGTAAGGGTGCGATCTTCTACTATTATCGGCATTTGAATTTAGTTTAAGAAATAGTTTGTGCGTGGGCTTAAGCTTAACCAAATAATGAATTGGCAACTTACAACTATTTCGGCCATATTGGATGGAACCAATGATCTACATAAACAAAGGTCTTGTGTAAAAGATGGTCCTTCTTTGCTGTTCATGCCTGTTGTAGTTCGGGTCATTGAACAGTTGACACAGCTGCTGTATCTTAGCAGATTCCCGCGTTTGTAGGAGTATTTAAACGGCGGGTTAGTACCTCGGCGGTTCACAAAAGGTGAAGGTTACCGACACACGGAACGACGGCATTCTAATTAATTTCTGTAAGCACGTGCGCGTTCTTTGCGGCTACAGTATTGTATTCTTGAGCCTTTGGTCTATTCCTTACTTTTATTATTTATATTTTTTATTGTCTACCGCAGGCGCTATCTAGGTGGTATCCGAAAGCACTTAATAGTGGAACCACGAGTGCAGGGCAACTTTGTGTTTATGCACTTCTGACTGACGGAGGACGTTGCTGGGTTATTAGCTCCTCGTTCGTACCGGGTGTCTCTTGAGTGCCTCAAAATCTTAACAAATGTAAGTGGAAAAGTAAATACGTCTTTTCTTTGAACGTGTGATAAACTAGATATTCATAGGCATTTTCCTATATTTATCGTTCCTTAGGTTTACTGTGTATACATGCTTTATATCGGCGGCTGATCAAAGCACAGCGGGAGATTGTCCTACCTTACCTTATGTTTAAGCAGCCATAAAGGTCGGTTGTTAACCCCAGAAATTAATTTTGTGAAATCTTTTAAGGCTCAAACGTAGGTGACTAGTAAATAGATATTCTCTACCTTTGTTTCTCGTAAACAGATTATTGAGCCTGAGAGGTTTTTGAACTCACTTGGCGGGATAAGGTGTTCCACTTACGTAGGAACCATTCATTAGAAGCTGATAAGGTCTGAGAGTTTTAAGGTACGTGATTATAGACCATCTAACAGAACTTGGTTGTTGTTGCTGCTCTCTCCTTTGATCTTTCCCAGGAGGTACCTATTTATCACTCTCCAATGGATCCATTAGTCACTGAGTAGGAGTGAGGTTTACACCCGCTTTTGCCCACGTTGTTAATATGTGAGAAATATTTGTCATTAGGGTTTACCCATAAATTAGCAGGAACATAAAATGAAAAGATGCACTGCTTATACCCCATGCTATAAATTTCTGCAATGAAGGTTTATCTCAATGAGTCACATGATGTTTATCAAATGGCTGGGTAGAATGGTATGAAGTTTTTTGTGTGTATCTAGCCGTGATAGAATGTAATAAAATGTGCTGAAATGTAATGAAATGATAATGAAATGTGATGTGATGGTTTTGTTATATAGTCCTATATGGCGGTTTGTTTATAATGTTTATTGATATAATGTTTATTGGTGTATAGTTGGAGGCATTACAATGTCATTGTGAGATATGTTGTGCAAAAGTATTTTTTACTGTAACTGATAGAGCTAAAACTCTTTTTATTCTATTTTTTAACAAAACGGTTATTACCAACAATGCATTCTCAAAACTGTTTTTTCTCATTTTTCAGAATATTTTGGGGAAGAAACTATATACAAACCTGATGAAGGTGGTCTAACCATTTGATCCACCGAAACGCTTCGCATGATATAAGGAGGATTGTGTATTATAATGTTTAGAAAATAATTCTGACGTTTTCGCTGAATTTAATTTTCTGTTCATACCTCCTTTTTATGAAATAGGAATCTAATGTTTCCTTAATTTATGCTCTTCCCCGTGATTTTAATTGGTGTTTAAATATGTTTTAACCTTGCATTGTATAATAAATTGTTCAGGACTTTTTCATAATTTCGTTCTTGTCTTGCCTCATGAGTATAGTTTTATGTTAATGTTATTTGTTTTTATTATTTGTTGAACGTTGTGTCACTACAAAAGGTGTCCCAAAGGGATTTCTTGCTTGACCTAATAGTCAATTTGGTACCCCATCCCTTTGGTTGCGGGGTCCCTCTCTCTTTTATTAGAGCTATTTTGTTTAAAAGAACCATGACTTGTCGGAAAACACAATTTCTATTATGTATAAAAGTTCTTAAAAATGTAACAGTGATTACAAATTATATTACACAGGCACGTATGTTGGAGAAAGGACCTACAAGGCTGCCTGAACAGAGATAATCTTCCCTTATTTGCATGCCCGTTATCGCATAACACCGAGACCCCTGTTTCACCTTTCAACAATAAAAAGAAACTTACTAACTGTCTCGTTCCTTGTCCCAAACTTGGTGGCTGAGGAAGTGCTTCTGCATCTGGAGCGTTCTTTCTAATAATTATAATTCACCATGGAACATGTGCACAAGCACATAGCAGAACATTGCGTCTTTGCCACATGCCAGCATGCCAGCTCTCCACATTTACCGAGGCCCACTCAAGAGGGGTGTGCAAAATCGCTTTCACTTTCGCATGTTAGACATGCGTAGTCGAGCCGGCTGAAATCGTCCAGAAAAGGTAAGCATGCTTTTAAAATGCTGATGTGGAAATACAGAGTCAGCTTCAGCATTGTAATTGTGTCTTTAGATAACTTGTAGGGGGGAGGCAGGAAAGCAGTTTTTTTAAGGGTGCCACAATAGTTTTTTTTAAGGGTGCCACAATCACATTAAGAGGTCCCCAGTCCATGTAGGCCCCCAAACACTGACAACCCCCCTCCCGCACCCCCCACCCCTCACAGCCATGTCCTCCTCCCTTCTCAAAGGAATAGTGCCCTGAGGAGAATGCACTTTCTTAGGGCCCCCACCCTCTCCTCTTTCCAGGCCTGGCTCGTAGCTTTTACTGAAGAGAAACAATGGAAGTTGATACGTTGTTTCTCTTCAGTCAAAGGTCAGCAGCGCGAGGAGCGAGGAGCAGGCTGCAGACAGCAGCAGCTGCTTTAGAGAGAGAGAGAGAGAGACACAGCTCTCTACCGGAGAGCTCAGCTGAGGGGCCCCCTTCATCTACTGGAGACTGGGGGGCCCCCCGCACCGCGGGGGCTGCAGGGCTGTTTGTTACGCCCCTGGTGCCGTTCTGACAGCGGTTACTGTATTGGGCACCATGCAGTGGGTTTTGCGTGTGACAGTACATCCCCTCTCTGAAGGATACTGATAGGGATAATGTTCAGGACAGCATTTATGGAATGCTGTTATCAAGCGAGGGGCATTAACGCTAGATGCTGGTTCCATGACAAAAGATACCATAAAGAATATCCTATTCTCTTGTAGTCTAGAATGGATTTCACTTACTATTCTGGTTCATTATCAATCTAAGTAGCCGTTGACATTTTCTTGACAGGTTTATGAATTTGAATTTGTACTTGTAAAGCGCACTGCTGCCCCAGCAACGGGGTGTCATGGCGCTGTACTCATACCGCTGTGGAACCCTTCCTGGCTTTTCTCTGTGAAATGTCCACTCCTGGGCACCCCCAAGGTGAAGCCAGGCATCCCAGCGCTGTTGGGGCCGTTGTGGAGATTAAGCTAGCTATTGCCTGGAGTTGCAGAGTGGGACCCATGATTAGAATAGGCACCGAGGCAAGAGTTATCAGGTCCGGGGAAATTGAGCCCAAGACACACCGAGGCGGGAATTGAACCCTGGTCCCGGGCCAGACCTCTGCATCAGGGCCTGCCGCTCTAACCATTGAGCCACACTTCTCCGCATAGCCACACTTCTCCACATATAATAGAAGGGTTTTAACAGCGACATATAGAATACTCGATGAATGGTCATATTCGATGGTAAGGCCA
The DNA here is from genome assembly GCF_964261635.1 of Lissotriton helveticus. Classification (NCBI taxonomy): domain Eukaryota; kingdom Metazoa; phylum Chordata; class Amphibia; order Caudata; family Salamandridae; genus Lissotriton; species Lissotriton helveticus. Next base: position 746,198,463 of record NC_136071.1, on the reverse strand, counting down.
AACCATTGCCATAGGTTTGATACATTTGATCATTTTGTAAGGACCAAAGTACTTAGGATTAAACACGCTATATCTTTTGAAACATATGTTCCAAGGGACAGCCATACTGTATCTACTTTCTTGCACGCTGGACTGGATCGTCGGTGTGAGAAGTTGGCCTGGCATATGCTGTCCACTATTCTAGTGGGCACCTTGCACCAGTCCAAATGAGCCTTATTGATGGTAGGTTTAAAGACAACCTATAGAGAAAGCTATCCTAATGGTAGCTGTGGAGAGAAGTCTTCAGGCTCCGTCATGAAGGAATTTAAAGCAGCTTGTTTTATCAGTCTATAATCCCATGAATGACCAAATGAAAGGAGAACCACACCAGGTATATATATAAAATATATGTATTTATTCTAAACACATCCCTCTAGTCTCTTTATGAGGCTAGAGGCAAAAGTACATTCAGTAAACTTATTTAGCACACAGTATATTAGCACAATATACGTTGAGCCGTAGGGGTATACTAAACCATATATTAAGTAAGTGGTATAAGAACCGCAACTGATATAGATACAATACCTAGAGCCTTTAGAACCACCTGGTCCACCAAGACTCACCCAAGGTTGTGACACAGGGGACCCACGGGGACGCGTGCAGTGTCTAAACACAGCCGCAAATCACCATTAACTTTTATGGGGAAAGTCGCGGTTGGAATTTTAAAGATAAAGGACACTTAGAAGAGGACTTTGAGCAAACCCCTTTAGAAATAGGCAGTTCTAGAGTCAATACCCACAGGAACACTGGAGTACTCGAGAAACCTCACCCAGGGAAACCGGGTGCATAGGTGTCTTTTGGTGTCGGGTTTCGTCGTCGATTTTAATTGGTGATCTGCTGCAAAGTGCTGCTGGCGACCAAGTCGAAAGTGTCCGGGTGTCCCTTGAAAGCAGAGGGGGCAGAGTCTGGGTCACTAGCCAGTGACCAGGAAGGCTATGAGCGGACGCTCACCGATGTCGGGTGATTTCAGGTGAAGAAGGTGAAGCTTCACTATTCAGTCACGAGGACCAGGAGGCGTCAATGACAACCAGATGCTTGATTCGATCTGTCCCACGAAGGATGCCGAGTGCTGCGGTGTTGGTTTCTGAATTGGGCCCAACAAGCCTTGACAACAGCAACCCACGCAGAAAGCAAAGATTGGTTTCAGTGCAGACCACCAAGGTCTGAGGGACTCATCACTCAGTGGAGAGTAAGGGCACATCTGGAGCAACCAGGAAAGACCAAAGGAAAGAAGGGTTACCTTTGTGGGGGACCCACTAGTCGACGGACCAGGGATCTCAAAGGGGCCTCGAGCAGAAATGCTAGAAGCGGGCTCACGGAACACTCGTGGAGTGTAGGCCCACTATCTTCAGTACAGACTGTGCCTTGGGCTTGGACTACAATTAGCCCAATGCACAACTTCGGGAAAGCTCGGGAATTTGATGCACTAGCAATTGTGCACGGTGTCCAGGAGTTTCAGTTCCACGTCACTCTTGAGGGCTGCGGGTCTCAGCTTTGCTGGGATCTCGTATATTGGCCCCTGAGAAGTCTGGAAGTCTGTGATCAGAGTTGAAAAATGCTTCTGCGTCCGAAGGAAGCTTTGGAAATGGAGACCAGTAAGATGCTTCTTTGGTGCCTGTTTGAACAGGGGAGTCACTCCTTGACCCCAAGTGAGATTCTTCTGTCTTCTAGTCATGTAGAATGTCGAAGTTCCAGGATATTTGTTGCAGAGTTTCGTCCAGGTGTAATCTGAAGTCCTAAGGACTGGGGTCCCATACTTATACTAAGATAGGACATACTCTGGGGACCCACCTATGGGACGGTCTGGGAAGAGCGGTGGTTACACCTATTCCATTTGTCCAGTTTCACGCCAGAGCAGGGGCTGAGTGTCCGTGCAACCGTTTTGAACTGGGATATGCACAGGGACACCAAGTGTGCCTTCATCACTGTCTAAAAAGCATTCTGTGAATGCACCCACCGAGCCCCAATACACTAAAGCCTGTCTGGGAGGTGGTTACACCTCCCTGGTGACAGGAAACATATTGTCCAGGCCTCCCCTGCCGAAGTTTCATCCAGCAGCAGGAGGTCAGACCCATTACTGTGGCATCCATTTTGTGATGCCAGGACTCTTTTAAACTATTACCGGTTAGATCAGTGTGCACATGTCTCTCCCTCTAGAAGGGTGGAATTCTACCCCCGCCGCCAGGCCTGGTGGTGGGATAGGATTCCAAAGTGTTTGACACCAAACACGACATGTTTCCATGCAGCCATTCCAAATTTAGCATTTACCGTGAGGTTATAATGCACTTAAGAGTATATGGTCTGGCTGCATCACAGAACAGCCTCAGAGAATAGATTCCAAAAGCTGCACAGGGGTCCTGCTCATGCCTGGGCCCCCTCTCACACAAAACCAAGCACTCTGCCTTCAGGATTGATAAGGCCTGCCATAGGAGTGAATTATAGGTTCATATGTGTCAGTGATTAAAGGTAGATATAGGTAACTTATATCTTAGTAAGGGGTGCATGCACCAGTGTGGTGCCATTTTGGAAGGCTTCCCAGGGATGGCACAATACATGCTTCAGCCCCTGGTAGGCCTCTGGGGTACCTATGCCCTTAGTACCTAAGGTACCATATACTAGGGTCTCACAAGGGTAACCCAGTAACCAATCTGCAGTGTACCTAAAGTACATGAAATCATTTTAGAGAGGAAGCAGCTAGTCTTGGGTCCCGAATAGCAGGGCCCCAGCCAGACTAACGTTGAGAAACAGTGAAACACCAGCAAAAAGTGGGGGTAACCATAGTAAGCAGATCCTACTTTCCTACACCCCCCCCAACGCAGGAACATTAAACTAACCTTGACCAGTTGAGTCTTCATGTTCTAAGTGGAAATATCTGGAGAGTCCATCTGCATTGGCATGGTTACTCCCAGGTCTATGTTCCACTGTATAGTCCATCCCCTGTAGGGAAATGGACCACCTCAAAAGTTTGGGGTTTTCACCCTTCTTCTGTTTTAGCCATAAGAGGGGCTTATGGTCAGTATGAACAGTGAAGTGACTGCCAAAAAAGTATGGCCTCAGCTTCTTCAGAGCCCAAACCCCAGCAAAGGCCTCCCTCTCAATAGCTGGCCAATGTTTCTCTCTAGGGGTCAGCCTTCTGCTAATAAAAGCTACTGGCTGGTCTTGACCTTCATCATTCAATTGTGACAGTACACCCCGTACCCCCAACTCAGATGCATCTGTTTGGACAATGAATTATTTGGAGTAGTTAGGACTTTGCAGAATTGGTGCAGTGCACATGCCCTGCTTCAGGTCATCAAATGCCTTTTGACAGCTAACTGTCCACTGAACTTTCTTTGGCATTCTCTTAGAAGTTAAGTCATTTAGGGGTGTCACAATGGAACCATACCCCTTGACAAATCTTCAGTAGTACCCAGTCAGGCCCAAGAACACTCTGACCTGAGTTTGGGTAGTTGGAGCAACCCAGTCCATGATGGTCTGGATTTTGCTCTGTAATGGTTGAACCTGGCCTCCAACCACAAGGTGGCCCAAGTACACAACCTGACTCTGCCCTATCTGGCACTTAGTAGCCTTGATAATTAGACCTGCCTTCTGCAGGGCCTCCAAAACATTTCTCAGGTGGACCAGGTAATCCTCCCAGGTGGAGCTAAAGACAGCAATGTCATCTAGATATGCTGCACTATAGTCTTCCAGGCCTTTTCGGACTTTGTTCACAAACCTTTGAAAAGTGGCAGGTGTATTCTTCAGACCAAAGGGCATTACCATAAATTGAAAGTGCCCACTAGGGGTTGAGAATGCTTCTGTCTTTTGGATTTGCATCATCAGCTAATCTGATCTGCCAGTAGCCAGCTGTAAGTTCAACTGTACTCAGAAATTTTGCTGAGGCCAACATATCTATAAGCTCACCTGCTCTTGGGAATGGATGGGCATCATTCCTAGTGAGTGCATCGAGACCCCTGTAGTCTACACAAAACCTCATCTCTCTCTTACCACCCTGGGTGTGAGGTATTGGTAGCAAGAGCACTGGACTAGCCCAAGTGCTATCTGAGTGTTCAATAACTCCCAAATCCAACATTTTCTGGACTTCTGTCCTGATACAGTCCCTGCATGATCAGGTTGCCTCTAAATCTTATTTATAAAAGGCAGACTGTCTCCAGTGTCCACTTAATGAGTGCAACAGGTAGTCTGACTTGGAGTCAGAGAAAACATATGTCTGAACTCATTGAGAACCTGTCTGCAATCGGTTTACTGTTGGTCACTGAGGCTGCCTGCCAAGGCTACATCATCTACTGACCCATCATCAGGGTTCTGTGAGAGCAGGTCAGGGAGTGGATCACTCACTTCCTCCTGTCCCTCATCAGTAGCCATGAGCAAGTCCATGTCTGCCCTGTCAACATATGGTTTCAGTCTATTGACATGAAACACCCAATGGAGGCTCCTGGGAGTTCCTAGATCTACCAAATAGATAACCTCTCCCTTCTGTTCAACAATAGTGTGGGGTCCACTCCACTTGTCTTGAAGAGTTGCTGGAGCCACGGGCTCCAACACCCACACTTTCTGTCCTGGCTGGTAAATAGTCAGTACAGCCATTTGGTCATGCCGGAATTTCTGTAATTCCTGGCTAGCCTCAAGGTTTTTGGTTGCCTTTTTCATGTACTCAGCCATCCTGGAGCGGAGACCAAGTACATAGTACAGTATGTCCTGTTTAGGGGGTTTGAGAGGTAACTCCCATCTATCCTTCACCAGACACGAAGGACCTCTTACAGGATGCCCAAACAGAAGTTCAAAAGGGCTGTAACCAACCCCCTTCTGAGAAACCTCCCTCTATGCAAATAAAAGGCAGGGTAGTAGGATGTTCCATCTCCGCCTAAGCTTTACTGGGAGACCCTTGATCATACCCTTTAAGGTTTTATTGGATCTTTCAACTAAACCATTGCATTGTGGGTGATAGGGTGTGGTGAATTTGTAATTCACTCCACACTCCTTCCACATTGCAGTCAAGTAACGAGACATAAAGTTTGCACCTCTGTCAGATGCTACCTCCTCAGGGAAACCTACACTTGAGAATACTCCAAAGAGGGCTCTTGCTACCACAGGTGCTTTAGTGGTCCTAAGGGGAGTTGCCTCTGGATATCTAGTGGCATGGTCCACCACCACTAAGATAAACCTGTGCCCAGATGCTGTCTGAGGATCCATTGGTCCAACAATGTCAATCCCCACTCTCTCAAAGGGAACCCCCACCACAGGTAGTGGTATCAGGGTGGCCTTTGTTATGCCACCTGCCTTACGACTGGCTTGACAGGTGACACAGGAGCAACAAAACTCCTTTGTGTGTTCAGACATGTGGGGCCAGTGAAAGTGAGGGACAATTCTGTCCCAAGTGTTGTTCTAGCCGAGGTGTCCTGCTAAAGGAATATCATGGGCTAGTGTCAATAGGAAGCCCATGAAATTCAAAGGTATAACCAACCTCCTGGCAGCACCATACTTGGGGTCTCTACCCTCTGAATACTGGAGTCCATCATCCCAATAAATCTTATGGGTGCCACTAGCATTCCCAGCAGCCTCAGCAGCAGCCTGCTCTCTGAGGGGTTCAAGAGAAGGGCAGCTCAGCTGCTCCTGACTCAGATCTGCCCTAAAAGGGCACCCTGTCCCCAAGAACTCAACCTGATCAGGCTCAAGCTCATCTGGGACAGCTCCTTCTTCAGGAACACAATAATTTCCCTCAAGAGATTGATCCTCACTCTGAGTCAGGGGGGAAGACACTGCCTTTACCCTACTGCTCCTTTTCTTGGAAGGCACCTGATCCATTATTCCAGAATCCAGGGCCTGTTCAGTGTTATACTTTTTGACCTGTGACCTAGTCACAGCAAACACATGTGGGAGACTCCTAACATTTCTACATGGGTGCTTAACTCCACTTCAGACCATGCTGAAGTCTCTAAATCATGTCCAAGCAAGCATTCTACCAGAAGTTCTGCACTTACCACAACTTTCTTGAGGCCAGTTACCCCTCCCCAGGAGAAATTAACAACTGCCAGGACATGGTTGGTCCTGACATTGCTAGCATTGGTCACTTGGTAAAGTTCACCAAGTATGATCTGTCCAGGGTCCATAAGGTCTTGTGTCACCATTGTGATACTTGCTCCCGTGTCCCTGTAGGCTAAAGCTTCTTGTCTATTTATTAAAGGCTGTAGTCTGTATTTGCCCTGGTTACTGGGACTCACACTGGAGGACATATCCATGCCTCCATCACAGATCAAGACAGCCTGAGTTGGCACCACTCTGACTAGGCTAGAGCCCATCTCAGTACCCAGGGTCAACCCTGCTACATCATTCTGCTGAGTATCACCACTTGGAGCTGAACTAGGGGGAACAGTTGCCTTAGGGGCAATGGTGGCTGGAGTTGAACCTTTCTTAGTGCAATCACTAGTCCAATGCCTGTTCTGCTTACAGATTTTACACCATGGTTTCTTTTGGCCTTTCTTTTTGGAAGATTGGGAATCCCCACCATTAGAAGTTTTTTGGGGGCCTTGTGAAGACTTCTGGTCTTTACCCTTCTCCCCACCCTTATTAGGATCTTACTTCTTCTGGTCACCACTTTTGTTCTGTACCTTCTGCTTCACCCTGGTTCTGACCCATTTGTCTGCCTTCTTTCCCAATTCTTGCAGAGAGGTCAGATCAGAGTCTACCAGGTGCTGATGCAACAGTTGATTCTGACAGTTATAAAGGATTTGCTCCCTCATAATCAAGTTGCTGCCACCATGGCGCATCTTTTTTCTAGCTTTTTTAAGCTCTAGGGTCTCCTTTTCTAAGGCTACTTGCTGTCTCCTTATCCTCAGTTGAGCCTCTTGTAGTCTCATCTAATTCTCTCACTTCTCCTGGGAAGTGTCCCTCCTATGAGAAGAAACAAACGTCCCTATAGATGTGTCAGAATGATTAGATTCATGAGACGGAGATTTTGGCCTTCCAGGCACACCTCCAACTCTTCCTGGGGGTACAAAGAAGGGACCCACTGGGCCTCCATTTCCATCTCCAGTAGGAGCTGCTCTATCCAGGTCAAGGTTATTGTCACCTTCCTAGTCAGCATCAGAGTCTGATTCCTGTGGGATTGGACCACTGGGATCTTCCTCATTTGCTGCTCCCACCCCACTGCCTACACTTTCAGGCTCTGAAACCTTGCTCAGGTCATCTAACAGTAATACCTCTCTGAGGCGTTGAGTGGTGGCACCTTTGCCTGTCTTCAGTTTCCTCATAGTACACAGAGCCTTTAACTCAGAGAAAGGGAATGTGTTATACTTGGATGTCTGCAATGTGCTGACAGCTGGCAGGGACACACTGGTTCCTGGCCCTGAAGATATGTATTTATGTATTTATTCATTTATAAAGTTTTATATAGCGCGAACAAGATCCAGCAGGATATCAGTGCACTTTACAGTAAATTGGTAGAGAGGACAAAATGAAATAAACATAGTAAAAACAAATGCTAAACAGTAAACAATGGTACACATATAAGGTATAGTATTATGCAGAGGATAAAGTCTGTGACTGTTAGTTGTGCCATGGAGCTAGGAACAAAGAGATAGTCGCCTTATAGGTGCCATATACCCTCATGGCAAATATTTGCTCATGAAAAATCTTTACTAGTGAGGTGTGGTGTATACACTACCTACTCTAGTTGTTACCTACTAAACTCTCTTGAGTTGTAGAAAGGGTGTGCTAACACTTAACACACAACTCTAAGTTCAGTAGAACTTACTGTATTTAAGCTTGTATTATATGTACCTCTGGTACCTTTAGTGGTTTTCAAATGATTTATCACTTGAGATTATCTGGTAAAACAATGGCAAGATGGAATCCCATACGCTGCACACCAATGTAAGAAGTTGGCCTGGCATATGCTGTCCACTATTCTAGTGAGCACCTTGCACCAGTCCAAACGACCCTTATTGATGGTAGGTTTAAAGACAACCTATATAGAAAGCTATCCTAGTGGTAGCTGTGGAGAGCAGCCTTCAGGCTAAGTCTTGAAGGAATGTAAAGCAGCTTGTTTTACCTGTCTATAATCTCATGAATGACCAAATGAAAGGAACCACACCAGGTATATATATATATATATATAAAATATATGTATTTATTCTAAACACATCCCTCTAGTCTCTTTATGAGGCTAGAGGCAAAAGTACATTCAGTAAACTTGTTTAGTACACAGTAAATTAGCACAATATACGTTGAGCCCTAGGGGCATACCAAACCATAAATTAAATAAGTGGTATAAGAACCACGACTGACATAGATAGAAGGCCTAGAGCCTTTAAAACCTCTGGGGCCACCAGGAACCACCCAAGGTAGTGACAGAAGCGACCCACAGGGGACGCATGCAGTGTCTAAACACAGCCTCAAATTACCATTAACTTCTATGGGGGAAGTTGTGGTTGGAATTTTAAAGATAAAGGACACTTAGAAGAGGACTTGGAGCAAACCCCTTTAGAACTAGGCAGTTCTAGAGTCAATACCCATGGGAGCACCAGAGTACTCAAGTTACCTCACCCAGGGAAGTCGGGTGCATAGGTGTCGGGTTTCGTCGTCGAGTTCAATGGTGATCTGCTGCAAAGTGCTGCTGGCAACAAAGTTGAAAGTGTCCGGGTGGATCCAAGCCTGTATCAAGGATGAGAAGAACCTGAGAGCAGAGGGGAGAGAGTCTGGGTCACTAGCCAGTGACCTGGAAGGCGATGAGCGGATGCTCACCGATGTCGGGTGATTTCAGGTGAAGAAGGTGAAGCTTGACTCTTCAGCCACGAGGACCAGGAGGTGTCGACAACAACCAGATGCTAGATTCGAGCTTTCCCACAAAGGATGTTGAGTACTGCTGTGTCGGTTTCTGGATTGGACCCAACAAGCCTCGGCAACAGCAACCCACGCAGAAAGCAAAGAATGGCTTTGGTGCAGACCAGCAAGGTCTGAGGGACTCACCACTCGGTGGGGAGTCAGGGGACATCTGGAGCAATCAGGAAAGACCAAAGGAAAGAAGACTTACCTTCGTGGGGACCCACCATAGACGGATCGCAAAGGGGCCTCAAGTGGAAATGCTAGAAGCAGGTTCACGGAACACTCATGGAGTGTAGGCCCACTATCTTTGGTGCAGATGGTGCTCGGGGCTTGGACTACTAGCCCCCAGCTGCTCAGGGCTTGGACTACTAGCCCCCAGCACCTTCTGAAAAGCATTCTATGAATGCACACATCCAGCCCCAATACACTAAATCCTGTCTGGGAGGTGGTTACACCTCCCTGTGACAGGAAACCTATTGTCCAGGCCTCCCCTGCCTGAGTTTCATCCAGCAGCAGGACGTCAGACATGTGCCTGTGGCATCCATTTTGTGATACCAGGACTCTTTTAAACTATTACCGGTTAGACCAATGTGCCCATGTCTCTCCCTTTGGAAGGGTGGAATTCTACACTCGCCAACTCGACTGGCAGGGGGGAGGGGTAGGATTCCAAAGTGTTTGACATGTTTCCATGCAGCCATTCCAAAGTTATCATTTACCGTGAGGTTATAATGCACTTAAGAGTATATGGTCTGGCTGCATCACAGAACAGCCTCAGAGAATAGATTCCAAAAGCAGCAGAGGGGTCCTGCTCATGCATGGGCACCCTCTCACACAAAACCAAGCACTCTGCCTTCTAGATTGATGAGGCCTGCAATAGGAGTGACTGATAGGTTTATATGTGTCCGTGATAAAAGGTAGATATATGTAACCTATATCTTAGTAGGGGGTGCATGCACCACCTTACCCAGGCTGCAGTGGCAGACCTGTGGTGCCATTTTGGAAGGCTTCCCAGGGGTGGCATAATACATGATTCAGCCCCAGGTAGGCCTCTGAGTTACCTATGCCCTTAGTACCTAAGGTACCATATACCAGGGACCCACAAGGGGAACCAAAGACCCAATCTGGAGTATACCTAAAGTACATGCAATCATTTTAGAGGGGAAGCAGCTAGGCTGGGATCCTGACTAGCAGGACCCCAGCCAGACTAAAGTCGAGAAACAGTGAAACACCAGCAAAAAGTGGGGCTAACTGTAGTAAGCAGATTCTACCCTCCTACAGTTGGTGTTTGTCTACATATTTGTTATATCGTACCTTGGCTTCTTTCAGGTGTTTTTGTGCCATCTTTAAGGTACTCTATATTCAATTTTTTCTCTCTTGGATATTCGGAATTTGCTCAGATAGTGCAGGATGTAATAAAGAAACAAACCCAGGTTAAAAGCCAAAGGTACAATAAAATGGAGCCACTTTGATGGAACTATGTCTAGCACTATTATAGGCTACTTCTACTAGCCAAAGTACGTTTACCCAAGAGTGTTTAGTGCCATCCGCATAACATTGTAGATACTGTTTAAAGGTTTATTTCAGACATTCTGTCTGACCATCAGTCTGAATGTCGAAACTTGTAGACCTATTGGAAGATATTTTAAGCGTGGAACACCCTACTTTGCAGAATTGACTGGTAAATTGTAAGCCTCTGTCAGACACAATAACTGTGGGTAAACCTAGTAATTACACTATGTTTAATCGCAGAAGACAAGCTAACTGGCCCCAGGATGGGAGTTGTGGACAAGAAATTAAGTGTCCCATCTTTGTAAGACTATCTATTAATACTTAAAATGGTGGTGCATCCTTTATCTTTTGTTGTCCTACAATAAAGTCCAATGATATGTATTCCCAAGGGGTCCTTAGAGTAGGTAGTGGCTGGAGTAAACCTTGAGGTTGTGTATGTTCTGGCTTAGCTTGATTGCATTACTCACATCTCTTTAGCATATTTTGAACATCCACTTGTACTGTAGGCCACTGAAATCACTGTAACACTCTTGTGTTTTTGAAGGGCACTACAAAATCAAACTCTGAAAGGAAGAGCATCCACCATAGCTATCGAGGTTTGAGTAATCTTACTGCTTTAATAAACTGCACATTTTGGTGATCCTTCCCATCAGGTAATGTCTCCACTCCCTAAATGCCTCTTTGATGGCCAATAGCTCCTTCTCTGCAATTGTGTAATGGTTCTCTGCATGGCATGGAGAGCACGGGACCCACATCTGAGCATATCCATCCCATTTGTCGCCCTAAGTGGGAAGAGTATGCCGAGAAATGGGTCCCATGCTCACAGCACCACCGGATTCATGCTAGCCTGGCTGATAAGGGGTTATGCCCCGAAACCGCTCCCAGGATGCTTGTTTCTGGTCTAGGGAGGACCTGGCTTGGCAGTTCGGGCTGGGCTGTTCCCGTGAGGCACAGGGTCATTACTGATTTACATATGGCTGGGTCCAAACTGGGGTGGCGTGGTGAGCCAAGAACAATGGATTAAACCTAAGTCTATGTGACTGGGGTGAATGTTTGCAATGTTCAGCATTACGTTTATCAATTATTCCTTTTGCATTTACAGATCCACTAGGAGCGTTTTATTTATAGGGTCCCGGTATAGGTTGTGCCACTTTACTAGGGACTTACAAGTAAATTCAATTTACCAATTGGGAATAAGCCAGTTCTGCCATGTTTTAAGAAGAGAGCACAAGCACGTTAGCACTGGTTAGCAGTGTTAAAGTGCACAGAGTCCTAACAGCAGCAAAAACACATTTTAAAACAGGTGAAGGGGAAAAGGCAAAATATTTTGTGGGGACCCCACAGAGAGGGCTAGGTCCAACACAACTCCAGTCCAGCCTAAAGCCAGGGGATACTAATCAGTACCTTGATGGACTTCCCTGATTAGGCAATAAAATATGGACAATAGCCCTCTACTACAGAGGCCTTTACACGTCTATGCAACTATAAATTCAGTTGGATCCCTCTGTCTACTATCTCCTGAGCTGCTGAAATGACTCATTGGGAACCCTTCTCCTCATCTGTGGACCCCATCTGTGAAGCACCAAAACTTAACTTGCACAGAGATGCATCACAGTAGGCAGACAGTACCACCATGACCAACAAAGTGATTTGGCCCATTCCACCCCTCGGATAGAATTCTGTCCCCAACCCAAGGAAAATTCTGCTCATAAGGGCATCAACAACCAACAGATGCCACTGACAGCTGTCTGTGTCAAGAGCCAGGCCATCCAGGGCTCTCTGAGGTTTCTCGGAGTAGGGGGAATATAGCCACGGGGGCTAAGCACCATTCTTCCACTCCCCTACACACCAGCTCAGAGGTGGTAGCCTAGGACTGATCATCTCAGCCTAGGATCTGTACCCTGAAGCTGAACAGGAGTCAGGGGTGAGTCCTTCCTGCAATCACTCCTCCAACTTGGTCTCTGTACCCTCTCGTTGGGTTTGGCATGCCTAGATGTCTAATCTTTCAGGTCACCCAGGAGGCTACTCCGCCTAGATCTTCTATCACCCATGGCAACTCATTCCCTAGGATACAGTGAGTGAGCACTCTAGGGATACCAGGATCATGGGGCAGAGAAATTCCTGCCACAGGACCTGGGTTACCATACAAACCTGACCAGTGACCTGCTCTGGAGAATCCAGCATTTCCGCTACCATGGTCTAACTGGCCCTGGTGTCTCAAAGCAATGACAGTGATCCCATGCACTTTGACATGCTGGAAGCGTTGACTCCCACCCTCAAGAATCAAAAGTCTACCCTCTGAGTTCACCCACCAAGTAAGTAAGATTAGGGCCTGATCTACCTCATGCCCTGGGGCCTACGTACCCCATAGGCTGTATTGGCTATCCTTGTAGAGGTGAACAGCAAAACACACAAGATGATGGACGTAATGTTGCACAATGTGCACAATGGCAAAACATTCGCCCCAGTCACAGATCTGGGTTTAATCCAGCATTATTTTGCTCACCAAGCAACCCCAGTTCAGACATGGCCATATACAAATCAGTCTTGACCCTGTGCCTCATGGGAACAGTCAAGCCAGAACTGCCAAGCCATGTCTTCCCTGGACCAGAATCAAGCATCCTAGGACTGGTTTCTGGCTATCAGCCGTCTTCAGCCAGGGTAGCTTGACTCCAGAGGAGTAGTGAGCACGGGACCCACGTCTGGGCATACCCTTACCACATAGGGTGAACAGCAAAACACACAAGATGATGGACGGAATGTTGCACAATGGCCGGGACGCCCCTTGGCTGGGGCAGCCGTGTGCTCCATAAATCTATATAACATTAACATTAACATTAACATTAACATACACCCCCAGTTACAGATATGGGTTTAATCCATCCTTATTTTGCTCACAAAGCCATCCCAGTTCAGATATGGCCATATGCCAATCAGTCTTGACCCTGTGCCTCATGGGAACATTCCAGCACGAACTGCCAAGCCATGTCTTCCTTGGACCAGAATCAAGCATCCTAGGACCGGTTTCCGGCTATCAGCTGCCTTCAGCCAGGATAGCTTGACTCCAGTGGCGCAGTGAGCACGGGACCCACGTCTGGGCATACCCTTCCCACATAGGGTGAACAGCAAAACACACAAGATGATGTACGGAATGTTGCACAATGGCAAAACATTCACCCCCCAGTCACAGATCTGGGTTTAATCCATCGTTTTTTTGGTCACCAAGCCACCCCAGTTCAGTCATGGCTATATGCAAATCTGTCTTGACCCTGTGCCTCATGGGAACAGTCAAGCCTGAACTGCCAAGCCATGTCTTCCCTGGACTGGAATTAAGCATCCTACGACCGGTTTCTGGCTATAAGCCGTCTTCAGCCAGGATAGCTTGACTCCATTGGCGTAGTGAGCACGGGACCCACATCTGGACATACCCTTCCCACATAAGGTGAGCAGGAAAACACACAAGATGATGGACGGAATGTTGCACAATGGCAAAACATTCACCCCCAGTCACAGATCTGGGTTTAATCCTTCAATATTTTGCTCACCAAGCCACACCAGTTCAGTCATGGCCATATGCAAATCAGTCTTGTCCCTGTGCCTCATGGGAACAGTCCAGCCTGAATTGCCAAGCCATATCTTCCCTGGACCGGTATCAAGCTTCCTAGGACCAGATTCGGGCTATCAGCCATCTTCAGCCTGGATAGCTTGACTCCAGTGGCATAGTTAGCACGGGACTCACGTCTGGGCATACCCTTCCCACTTAGGGAGAACAGCAAAACACACAAGATGATGGTCGGAATGTTGCACAATGGCAAAACATTCACCCCCCAGTCGCAGATCTGGGTTTAATCTAAGGCGTAGTTTGCGAAATAGCGCTTTGCGAAGTGCACTTCGCACTACGTGAGCTACGCGTAGCACTACGCGAACTGCATAGTAGCATGTTCGCACTGTGCAAGATGCCATTTTCAATGATTGCACATTGCGGACAAGCATCCGGCACTGTGCATTAATTGAAAACGGCCTCTTGCACAGTGTGAGCTTTAGTTGTCTGCCGCTCGAGAAGATTTTTCCTAGAGAGGCAGCTTTCTCAAGGCGGACTGGTAGTTTCTCATTGCGAGCGGTCATGAGCTTACGCGACCACTCGCAATGAGAAAACAGACCTCCCCGCATTGAGCATCTCGCAGGGAGGTTTATTTTCCACGGTCGCGATCGGCAACTTGATATTGCTGATCACGAACGAGGAAAAAGTCTCGCCAGGATGTCATTTTGCTTGCTCGCGGTCGCCAACTTGACTTTGAGGACCGCGCGCAAGCAAGAAATGACCGCTGCACTACGCTACGCCTGTTCGCACTGTACTACGTGCAGCTCGCGTAGTGGGAAGTTGCACAAACTTCGCAAACTACGCGAGCGCAGCGTAGTGCTTTGACCAGGACTAGTTTAATCCATCGTTACTTTGCTCGCCAAGCCCCCCCAGTTCCGACATGGCAATATGCAAATCAGTCTTGACCCTGTACCTCATGGGAACAGTCCAGCCCGAACTGCCAAGCCATGTCTTCTCTGGACCGGAATCAAGCATCCTAGGACCTGTTTCTGGCTATCAGCCGTCTTCAGTCTGGATAGCTTGACTCCAGTGGCGTAGTGAGCACGGGACCCACGTCTGGGCATACCCTTCCCACATAGGGTGAACAGCAAAACACACAAGATGATGGACGGAATGTTGCACAATGGAAAAACATTCACCCCCAGTCACAGATCTTGGTTTAATCCATCGTTATTTTGCTCACCAAGCCACCCCAGTTTAGATATGTCTATATGCAAATCAGTCTTGACCCTGTGCCTCATGAGTACAGTCCAGCTTGAACTGCCAAGCTATGCCTTCCCTGGACCGGAATCAAGCATCCTAGGACCGGTTTCTGGCTATCAGCTGTCTTCAGCCAGGATAGCTCGACTCCAGTGGCGTAGTGAGCACGGGACCCATGTCTGGGCATACCCTTCCCACATAGGGTAAACATCAAAACACACAAGATGATGGACGGAAGTTGCACAATGTCAAAACATTCACCGCCAGTCACAGAGCTGGGTTTAGTCCATTGTTATTTTGCACACCAAGCCACCCCAGTTTAGACATGGCCATATGCAAATCAGTCTTGACCCTGTGCCTCATGGGAACAGTCCATCCCGAACTGCCAAGCCATGTCTTCCCTGGACCGGAATCAAGCATCCTAGGACCGTTTCTGGCTATCAGCCGTCTTCAGGAAGGATAGCTTGACTCTAGTGGCGTAGTGAGCAAGGGACCCACGTCTGGGCATACCCATCCCACTTAGGGTGAACAGCAAAACACACAAGATGATGGACGGAATGTTGCACAATGGCAAAACATTGAGCCCCAGTCACAGATCTGGGTTTAATCCATCGTTATTTTGCTCACCAAGCCACCCTAGTTCAGAAATGGCCATATGCAAATCAGTCCTGACCCTGTGCCTCATGGGAACAGTCCAGCCCGAACTGCCAAGCCATGTCTTCCCTGGACCGGAATCAAGCATCCTAGGACCGGTTTCTGGAATGTATGACATTGTTCTGCATTCTGTCCATCAACTGTTGTTTTTGCATTTGTCACCCCGAGTGGGACGGGCATGCTCAGACGTGAGTCCCGTGCCCTACATGCCACTGGAATCAAGCTATCCTGGCTGATGAGGGCTGAAAGTCCGAAACCGGTCCTAGGATGCTTGTTTCCAGTCCAGGGAGGACCTGGCTTGGCAGTTCGGGCTGGACTGTTCCCATGGGGCACAGAGTCAAGACTGATTTGCATATGGCTGGATTCAAACTAGAATGGCATGGTGAGCAAAAAACAGCGATGGATTTAGGCCCAGATCTCTGTACTGGGGTGAATGTATGACATTGTTCTGCATTCTGTCTATCAACTGTTGTTTTTGCATTTGTCACCCTGAGTGGGACGGGTATGCTCAAATGTGAGTCCCGTGCTCTCCATGCCACTGGAATCAAGCTATCCTGGCTGATGAGGGCTGAAAGCCCGAAAACTGTCCTAGGATGCTTGTTTCCAGTCCAGGGAGGACCTGGCTTGGCAGTTCAAGCTGGACTGTTCCCATGGGGCACAGGGTCAAGACTGATTTGCATATGGCTGGGTTCAAACTGGAATGGCATGGTGAGCACAAAACAATGGATTTACGTCCAGGTCTCTGTACTGGGGTGAATGTATGACATTGTTCTGCATTCTGTCCACCAACTTTTGTCTTTGCATTTGTCACCCTGAGTGGGACGGGTATGCTCAGACGTGAGTCCTGTGCTCTCCATGCCACTGGAATCAAGTTATCCTGGCTGATGAGGGCTGAAAGCCCGAAACTGGTCCTATGATGCTTGTTTCCAGTCCAGGGAGGACCTGGCTTGGCAGTTCGGGCTGGACTCTTCCCATGTGGCACAGGATCAAGACTGATTTGCATTTGGCTGAGTTCAAACTGGAATGCATGGTGAGTGAAAAAACGATAGATTTAGTCCCAGATCTCTGTACTGGAGTGAATGTATGACATTGATCTGCATTCTGTCCATCAACTGTTGTTTTTGCAATTGTCACCCCGAGTGGGACAGGTATGCTCAGGCGTGAGTCCCGTGCTCTCCATGCCACTGGAATCAAGCTATACTGGCTGATGAGGGCTGAAAGTCTGAAACCGGTCCTAGGATGCTTGTTTCCAGTCCAGGGAGGACCTGGCTTGGCAGTTCGGGCTGGACTGTTCCCATGCGGCACAGGCTCAAGACTGATTTGCATATGGCTGGGCTCAACTGGCATGGTGAGCAAAACAACTATGGATTTAGGCCCAGATCTCTGTACTGGGGTGAATGTATGACATTGTTCTGCATTCTGTCCATCAAATGTTGTTTTTGCATTACACATTGGTGGCCTGCCAGAGTTTTTCTTTCTGGTGCGGGGGTGGAAATGTTGTTAGGATCCCTCTGCATGCCGAATGAGTGGTGGGTCTGTATTTTCTTTTTGCGTGAGAGGTTGATGGGAGACTCGCTGCATGCCCGTTGGTAGGCAGGCCAGAGTATTTCTTTTTGTGCAAGGGGAGTGGTGACTCAGGGCCAGCTGCTGGCCCCTGAGGCAGAGTCACATTTGTTTTGGGGTTGGATGTGTTTTTGAGCAATTGCAGACGAGCTTCCATTGCAAGGAGGCCCACACATCGACATCGGTGTTTGATAGAGGCTCTTATTGTATTGGTGAAGGTCAGACAAAAAGAAATGGCAATGCAATAGAAATACAGGAGGTCAGGTTTTTTGCCAAATTCTGAATTTATTTTATTGTTGTCATATAGGGAATATTGCATAACAAGCATAATGCAAAATCCTGAAATTATGCAAATTACTCTGGCTTAATTTAAATTCACCCTACCCACAGATGTATTACATTTATGACTCTCATTGTATTGTTTGTTGTCATTAGCTCTTTGCTATAAGAAAAAAGATGAGTAAAACATATTATAACTACTGCAATTTAGCTTCAAGAAGATATCAACACATTCAGAATTCAGTTTTCAGTGTCAATGTTTTTCTTAGGTAACTTGCTTTTCTTCTCAGTTTAGGATATTCACAATACTTTAAAAGTTGGATATTAAATAATGCAAGGTTGCCAGTGGGTTCAGCTTAAAATATGTATGCCTTTAAAAGACAAAACTTGATGGCAAAGGAGGGAAGACAGTGGTCTTCCCTCCAGAGGAAATTGAGATTGTGAGACCACTAAGTAAAACGCATAAACAAGGACTAAGCAGATCAAAACATTGGGTCAAATCAAGCCACCTAGGTGCTAAACATCTACATTGCCAGACAAGCACAGTTGATTGCCAGGTCTGGCTTGGGAGTACTTTATCCAGAACCCCACCAACTGTGGATAGTTATGTGTATATGTTAAATACCGTAGGGAGACTAGGAGATACAAGGTAATGACAACAAGGGTGAGTCAAATAAATATGCGCATAGGAAGTAGGGGAGTGTGCTTATCAGACAGGGTCAAAACGCTTCTACGACGACATTTTTACATACTTACAATGTAAAGTACAAAAATATCACAGACTGAAATATTGATATTAGACTAGTAAGTAACAATCAATAAATACATTTAACAGTATACTATAAAGTAAAAAAAGTTTTATTTTGTAATACATTTAAAAATATCTACATTGTACAAAAATATGAATATTTATTTATTTAATACAAGAAAGAAATCATACAAAAACATGCCACTATAAAAAAAACTGTAGTTATATAAATGCACTTTAACATTGAATAGAATTTTTGTTCCAAGTAAAAAACAATAATTAATGAATAATATTATGCATTTAAAATATTTTAAGCATGTTCAATTATTATAAATTCTGTGAAATATAAAGGCACACTGTATAATTGTAAAGCAATTAAAATTACTTTTAAAAAAGTAACTTAATAATAATAATAATAATATACATCAAACAGACACGCACATTAAAACATTTTTAAACACAAAACACACTTAAAAAACTAAATATTGCCTTTAAAAAGTTACATTTTTATATAAATAAAATTAAAATATTATTTTTGGTAATAACTATTAAAAATGTAAACAAAATTCCAATCCAAAAACATAAACAAATAATATTCCGATACACTCTGATAACTACAATCCTATAATCACAAGGGAAAATACTTACATTTTAAGGGTGTAGGGTAGAGTCACATTTACAATTCTAAATACAGTCCAATAGATATTAAGAAAAATAATTACATTAAGGACTTGAACAAACTAACTCCAGTGTAACAACAGTGGTAGAAAGTGTATACATTGGCTGGTCCTCTTTATTATGCTATAATTAATTATGTCATCAGTAATGGCATAAAGGATGTCTCAGAACATGTCATAAGTGATGTAATATGTAAAGTCATAAGCAGTGGCTGATAGGGGTGCAAGTTTAACTGATGAATTTCTGTGTTTTGTTTAGTTCAAAATGTTAATGTTGAAACTGACATTTTCACCTAACTATAACATTACTTTAACCTTAGTTTTTTATTACATTTCTAAGTTTTAGTTTTTTAAAACATAAACAGATCTTTTTTAACATACCTAACTATAACGTTACTTTAACCATTCAATCAATCAGGCGTTTATAAAGCTACCCACCCGTGAGGGTCTCAAGGCACGGGGAGGGAGCAGCTCCGGATCAGTCGAAGAGTCAGGTGTTGAGGTCCTTCCTGAAAGTGTGAAGGGTCGGGGAGCATTTAATGTTCACATGGAGATTGTTCCGGGTCTTGGCCACAATGTAGGAGAAGGCTCTCCAGCCGGTCCTATTTCTGCAGATGTGGGGTACTTCTGCCAGGGTGAGGTGGACGGAGTGGAGGTGCCTCTTGGGTACGTGGAAGGATACTCTCTCGTTGAGGTATTTGGGCCCAATGTTGTTGAGGGATTTTTAGGCATGGGTGAGGAGCTAGTAAGGTCATAAGGAGCAGAGTGGGGACAAATACAGAGAAGGTTACAGATCAAGGCAGATGCCTGAAATGGTCTAGGCTTAATGGAGAAAGCTTTTATAAGTCCCTCGCGGAAGAGGGGAAACAGCTCCTGAAGGTGTGCCTAGACACAGCAGTGGAAGGACCCCTTTAGTGGAGGCATTTGAAGAAATAGGGCGGTTGATAGAGGGCCTTATGCAGACGACAGTGCAGGGTAAGAGTAAAAATGATCCCAGGTGGTTTGATAGAGGGTGCTCTTTAGCTCAGAGGAACCTAAGAGCTACCCTTAAATATAAGCCCAGGGATAAACAGAGGGTTATGCGCACAAGCAGGCAGTAAGGTGCCGGAAGAACGCACTCCAAACTCAAACGTGGGAGGACCTGAGAGGGGCTGCTGAACGGAAAGACCTGTCCACCTTCTGGAAGATAGTCAATAATCATTGCTTTCAAGACACAAATAGCCCCCAGATAGCATCTAATGTGCTTCCTGAACAGTGGGTGGAGCACTTTAGAGGGCTACATAATAGGGGGAACACCGAGATACAGGAGAATGAGGAGGGTAGGGGGAGGTGGAAGGTGGCGCTAGAATTTACCCTCGAAGAGATTATCGCGGGTATCCTGGGCCTCACTCGAAATAAGGCTCCGGGACCAGATGGGATCCCTCCGGATCTTTTGCTAAGCAAGGTGGACCTATGGGGGCCAGTCCTAACAAGAGTAAGAAATGCTGCCATAGTTTCAGGGTTACTCCGCTCATGGTCAATGGCCATAATAGTCCCCATCTTTAAAAAGGGGAATAGAGATAGCCCCCAATGCTATCGTCCTATCTCCTTGATAGACGTGACTGCTAAGGTGCTGGGTCGAGTTGTTTTAAATCACCTGATGAGTTGGGTTGAGGACCATCACATCCTTACTGATGTTCAATACGGATTTAGGGCCAATAGATCAACGACAGACCAATGCCTAAACCTATACTTATTAGTGGCAAAATACACCATTGCCAACAATAAAGCGGCTTACTTAGCCTTTATGGATCTGGCCGCAGCTTTCGACTGTATGAACAGGGAGAAGCTGTGGGACTTAATGTCTAACCTAGGGGCGGATCAAGAACTTATTAGGATCCTGAGAGCTTTGCCTTGGAATACATCGGCCAAAGTTAGGTACAACCTGGATGGCAGTAATACCGAGCCTTTTATTTGTACTAGTGGGGTAAGACAGGGGTGTCTTTTGGCCCCGTTCCTGTTCTCCCTGTATATTAATGGCCTAGAAGAATTATTAAGAAGCTTAAAAGTGGATTCACCCAGAGTAGGTAGGAGAGCAATCCCTGTCCTGCTTTACGCAGACGACACAGTCCTGTTGGGACGCACTCCACTGGGACTACAGCGATTGATAGACGGTTTTGTGGATTTTATGACCAGTTTAGATTTATCTGCCAACTTGACTAAGTCGTATGTCATGGAGATGGGGACTAAACCCAGAAAAAAATTTAATTACAGAATAGGTGAATTCAGTTTAGCGAAGGTACAGTCTTTTTCGTACCTGGGCATTTTATTTGATAGGAGCTTACATTTTAAATCACTGATTGAGGAACGATGCAACAAGCTAATATCTAGTTCAGGGGCAATAATGAATTTTGGTCACAGACTAGGGCGATGGTCGCCGGAGCAAATGATGACTCTATACAATTCAATTTGCTACTCTAAAGCGGCGTATGGGGCAAAACTGTGGGGAATTGTTAATGCAGACAAGTTGCAGATAGAGAAGAACAAATATCTGAGAAGGCTCCTCAAAGTCCCACAGTGCGTATCCTCTTATATCATACATGAAGAACTGGGTGGAGCGTTTATAGAGGACAGGGTGGAGAGCAGGCCCTTGCTAGCATGGTTAAAGATCTGGGTTAACCCAGAAGCTAGGCTGACTAAGCAAATAATCACGGATTGCCTGGGAGGGATAGGGGAATGAATATTCCGTGGCTGAAGTATATAAAGGGAGCTTTGAAAAGTATCAGCTGTAAGGACCTTTTTCTGATGCCGACTGGCATAACAAGTCGGGATCAGGTTAAGGAGATGTTTTTCAAACACAAAGCCTTAGCCAGAGAAGGTAGGGATGGGGCAAACAATCAGTCAATGCCCATGGTTTAGTGAGGACCTGTGAAGGAATAGAGCCTTACCTTGCCCTCATACAAAACGCCCAGGACAGATTCTTAATCACACTTTTTAGGCTCAAATTTTTACATCATTTATTAGCCGATCCGGCAGGTTTTACGAATTCAGTTGAGTCAAAGGGTCCCTGCGGCTGCGATTAACGATCTCCACAGGATACCCTTCATTTTGTATTACTATGTCCATTTTATTCACTGCCCAGATGCCGTTTTCTAGTAAGCTTGCTGAAAAAGGCCAAATGCAGGCATGCGAAGGAGGCCCTGCTGCATTTACAAATGGTCCAGGATCCCCTGACCTTATTTTCCGTGACGAACTTCTTAAGGTTAGCAGAAAAACTAAGAGACACTAGAGGGACTCGTTGGGTAAAACACCCCCATAATTTTTACTAATATGTGGGGGGGGGGGAGACGGGCCCAATGAATGAATTGTAAGAGTAATAGTTTTTGTATCCTTTTTTAAATTGTACATTACTGTCATTTTTTTCTGTACATTACTGTAATTTTTACCCGTACTTTTATGGCGTTAATCTAAAATGCCGAATAAAGAATTTTTGATGATGGTTGATGATGAGTGTGCGATATGAGACAGGATCGAAGGCTGCAGAGAGGTCTAGCAGGATGAGGGTCGCAGTGTGACCCTGGTCGAGTAGCATACGGATGCCGTCGGTGGCTGCGAGGAGGGCAGTCTCAGTGCTGTGGTTGCTGTGGAATTCAGACTGGGAAGTGTCCGGGATGGAGTTTTCTTTGATGAAGGCGGTCAGTTGAGCGTTTATGAGTCTCTCGGTGACTTTGGCCACTAAGGGGAGGAGAGAGATGGGCAAGTAGTTTTTCAGGTCTGTCGGGTCGGCCATTGGCTTCTTGAGGAGGAGTTTGACATCCGCCCGCTTCCAGTCATCTGTGAAGATGTCGGACATGAGGGAGGCGTTGATGGTCCGTCCTAGTTCAGGTGAGATGGCGGCAGCGGCCCTGTGGAATATGTGCAGGGGCAGGGGTCTGCAGGGGTTCCTGAGTGGGTTTTCTTCATGGTCGCGGTGATGTGTTCTATGGTGTCGGGATTTCAGGTCGTGATGGATGGCTTATCCGTGGAGTAGGGGTGGTGGTGTCAGGCATCTGTTCGCTGAAGTTGTCATACAGGACCTTGATCTTCAGGTGGGAGTAGGAGCTGAGCTTGTCACAGAGTTCCTGGGAAGGCGTGACGTCCGTGGCTTCGCTGGGGTGTTTCGCGAACTGCTGTTTGACGTTGAACAGTTCCTTGGTGTTGGTCACGTTGATCTGGACTTTGTCTCCTATGAAGGTCTGTTTGGTTTCTCTTATGAGCTGGTGGTATTCCTTCAGAGCAATCCTGTGGTTGTTCCGTGCTTCAGTTTTTTTTTTGTTTTGCCAGGTTTTCTCTAGGCTTCTGCAGGATCGTCTGGCATCTTGCAGTTCTGTGGTGAACCAGGCAGACTTCAGGGGGCATTGTTTGGTGGAGTGGCGGAAGAGTGCGAGTTTGTAGGCACAGCAGGAGATCCAGCGGTGATGTTCCATGGCTGCGGAGTGGGTGTCGGTCGTGGCGCTGTGGGGTCTTGGAGGGGGTGGTGTTGAGGTGTTCCTTTGTTACCTTGCTCCAGTTACTTCGTGGCGGGATCCGGGGGGGCTTAGGTGCGGTGGTAGTGTTGAAGGTGAATTGGACGCAGTGGTGTCCGTCCAAGGGTCTGGGTTGTGTGGCTGGAATGGAAGTTTGTCCCTCCCAAGAAGATGGGATCAAGGGTGTGTCCAGCTCTGTGGGTGGGCGTGTTGACCAGCTGCTCCAGTCCAAGGTTGGTGAGGTTTTCGAGGAGAGTGGTGTTGTCAGGGTCGTTGAAGTTGTCCAGGTGGAAGTTCAGGTACCCGAGTGGAATGTAGTACGTGGAGGTGAGGCGTGGGGAGCGGCGAGCTTGGCGATGGTAGTTGCGTACTGGGTGCGAGGTCCCAGCAGTCTGTAGATGAGGGTGCCACGTAGCATGGTCCTGGTGCTGGTCTGGATCTGGAAGTGGTGGTGTTCTGTGTTGGAGTGGGGGTCACTTGTGCTGGATGTGGAGAGTCGGAGGGGGGTCTTGTGTGTGATGGCGAGTCTTCCTCCTGGGCGGTGGTGGCAGTCCTTTCTCTGAATCTTGTAGCCATGGCAGTGGCAATGTCGGGCCAGAGGTAGCGTTGGTCCAGGCTTCCGTGAAGAAGGCAACATCGAGCAAGAGGGTGTCGATCAGGTCCCAGATCTCTATGGCGTGTCGGTGAAGGGAGCACACATTGAGGAGAATGCATGTCAGGGTTTCGGCGGCACGTGCGTCAGGCGGGCCTTCGCGGTTGTGGTGGTTTTGTCGATGGTAAAGGATCTGCGGTAGCGTCTGCATGAGAACTGTCCATGGGTGGTGTTAGGCGAGGAACTTTGGCAGTCATTGTGTCTTCCAGTGTTGAGTGTGTGGAGTTGTATCGGTGGGGTCCCGGAGATCCAGGGTTCCTGGGGCTGGTTGCGTTTGGGTCGTGGACGGGCGCAGATGAGCTTGCCTTAGGCATGCGTTAGGTGTGCCTTCGGTGCGCCAGCGGCGCGACCGTGCAGTAGTCGCCATTACATAAGGGAGGGATGTACCGAAAGAGCACTGCAACTAATGCCACGCTACATGGGGAGAGCTTTCACGATGAAAATCTGAAGTGGAGCATCCCATATGGGGAGTTTTTAAGGCTCAAACGGAATTGTTCAAATGACCAAGAATTTATCAGAAATAGCAAAGATGCTAGCAATCGATTCCTCGCTTGAAAATACCCCAGGAATATAGTCGCAAATTGTCTGAATAGATACATGAATCAAGATCGTTGTACGATCCTACAACAGAAGAAAAAGGAGAAAACAAAATGACAATAAAATCAGGCTCATCACGTAATATAGCCCGGAAAACAAAAAACTGATCAAAATTATCAAAAAACATTGGGGTATATTTAAAGCTGGACACAACCATGACAGACATCATAGGAGACCATCCAGAAATATCGTACAAAAGAGCCAGAAACATTGGGGATCAAATTGTCCACAGTCACTTTAAAGATGCTCCAAATAAAACATGGCTACAGAGAGAAGGTTTCTGGCCATGCAAACAGTTCAAGGTTTGCAAAATTGCTACTCCATTGAAGGAAGTTACCATCAAAAAGGGCATGGTCTTGACGATACGGAAACACCTCACATACAAAAGTTCCTATGTGATATACATGATTGAATGTCCCTGTCACAAAAGATATATAGGAAGCACAATTTTTGAAGTAAAAAAATGCATCCTAGAACATGTCCGTGCCACAATTCACAAAGATGGAATGAATGGAGTGGCGAAACACATGGAAACAGATACCAACAACAGAAAGAGGGGGAGATCGGCTGAAAACCCTCTAACAAAAAGAGTCCAAACACATTCTCACCTTCAGAACCCTGGATCCGAGAGGTTTGAATCAAAACGAGGAACTTTATGTCCATCTATAAATAAAAAGTTTCATCATATGAGGCTCTCTAATGAAGACAAAATGCTCACCAGAGAGCCAAAAATTGAAATAGGAAAACAGACACCTTGGCTCACTAGGGAACAATAAAAGGAACATTTAAATCAAGAGCATATGGTGGACTCTGTAAGCAATGGGCAATTATCAGTGAATGACAACGAAAATATGCACACCAAAGTGCAAAAATAATATGAGTCATAACTGTGATAAAAGAATTGCATGCCTAAAAATAGTTTTTAATTTCACTTGACACTAGCACTAAAATGTATATCACTTTAAATATACCATAAAACTTCACTAACCACAATGCACTTGAGAGGAAAAAAATCACAGGAAGTGAATGCTTGCTAAACATAAAAGAAATAAGCTTGTCAGGTGATCTCATCCTGTGAACAAGCCTTTGGATGAGGTGAAACGCGTTGGGTCTGGCAAGAAAATAAAGCCGCTGTAAGCTTTTACAAAACCTACGAGTGAGTGCGTTCTTTCTGAGTTCGAGTGATTAAATCTTGTGAATATGAATATTTATCATGTGATCAAGGCTTTTGGTAGCCGAAACGCGTCATGGCTGACTGGTGTTGGGCAATAAAATAATTTACACCAAATAGCTGGGTCTCGCTTCATCCTTCTGCTCGGCTGAGCAGGCTGAGTTTGGACGACTACGTACCGAATATGTATATATATATATATATATATTGATAAGTGCTCCACAAAACCTCCAGCAAGCAAGTAAGCTTGCAACGCCAGCGAGAAAGGAGATGGACCACAGGATCAGGTGCAACGATGATTTATTCACACAAGCAGAAACAGCTATGCGTTTCAGGCTACACGAGCCCTTGTTCACACTGCAGGTCAGTAAAGTTTAGTTGCTTTTTTTATATGCATTAAGGTGCTTGCCCTCACCATTGACATCATACATCACATGACCATAAAGGGAGACAAAATACTATAGTTTGTCATCCCACATATTAAAATACACATTTAAATAGATTTGTCTCCTTTATAAAAACATATCTCATTTTCTTATGTACATAACAAAAGGGAGAAAATAAAAAGGAGAGAGAAGAGAGAAGGAAATTTCTGCATAAATGTAATTTGATATATTCCTGAATTAATTAGGAATATTTCAACA
This sequence comes from Lissotriton helveticus, assembly GCF_964261635.1. Taxonomy (NCBI): domain Eukaryota; kingdom Metazoa; phylum Chordata; class Amphibia; order Caudata; family Salamandridae; genus Lissotriton; species Lissotriton helveticus. Next base: position 746,171,822 of record NC_136071.1, on the reverse strand, counting down.
ACATGTTGATTTTCTAGCTCAGTAGATATTTTAATTATTTATATTATATCCGTATAAATACGTGTAATAGAATTCGATTCGCTAGAAAAATAAATAAATAAACATGTTTATATATATCTCTATGTCATCATGTATATATTTTTTTCACAAATCTCCCTAATACAAAATAAATATATTTTCTATGTACATATATTGTATGATCAAACAAAGTGCAAAACTAAGTAAAGCAGCAACCCATCTTAAAGTGCAGAACGCTGTGTAAATTTGGCAAATTCAGTGCAAAGAAGAAGTAGATATATAAAAAACTGTTTGATTCAAGAAGTGCATCCATATTTATAACAATAACCTATATCAGAGTCCTGTAATAGATTTGCTAAAATCATATAAATAACCTTCAAAATTTCATCTAAACAGTAATATTAATAAGTAAGAAAAAAAAATTTTTCACAAAAAGTGAAAAATATTTACACAATCTTATATTCCAAAAAGAAAAGTGAAAAACAATAAAATACCTTAAAATTTCATTTCATATTGTATACACGTTAGCATCAAAACAGAGATATAGTGGTTGCGTAATCGTGGTACACAGATACAAATATTTATATATATATATATATATATATAAATAAATAAATACATATATATATACACATATTATAGAGGTTAAAAGGATTATGTTATAGTCACATCAATGCTGTATTATAATGTTCCTCTAATTTTCCCCTTTGCATGTTATCACCTCAATATTAGGGAACCTATTTATTGGGATGTTATATAGTTATAAGATGTAGTCTGTAGGGCCACAGCAGCAGCATTCCTAAATTCCTAAGTGTAGTTTGTGGCTAGGTATTAGTGGATCTACTCAAATTCAATCCATTTGCATAGCTTAAGTTATTTAAACAATATTCATACAACATAGTAAAATATTATATAAATAATGTAAAAACATTATAAACACACCATAAAAAAACTATAAAAAGCTATGCAGTTCCTTTGTATTATTCAATCCATTTGGCCATTTGCTGTCAAACTCTAATATCATTTTAGTCTCAAGTTGTCTTAATAGGCGCTCACGATTACCTCCTTTTTTGAGTTTTGGAATAGCCCCTATCACATAGTATTTTAGGCAGGTCACATCTTTATTGTGGAAATCTTTAAAGTGACGTGCCACCGGGTAATTGGGGTCGCTATGGAGTATGGCTCTTAGATGTTGTAGTATTCTCACATGCACCTGTAGCTTTGTACTTCCGACATAATTTAAGCCACAGGTGCATGTGAGAATGTATACTGCAAATTCTGTTTTGCAGTTGAAATTGCCTCTTATGGGTACCTCACATGAATTAAATGGAGTAGAATAGTGAGTCGCATTGAGACCAAATTTACAAGCACAACAGCTAGTACATTTTCTAAAACCATTAATAGACTGTAGCCAGGATAATTTTTGTTTCGTTTCTGGTGCCACCTTGTCCAAGGCAGACCCCATATTCCTGGCTCGTCTAAAAGTAATGATCGGATTTGCCGGAAGTATATCATTTAGAACTGTATCAGATAAAACAATAGGCCAGTTTTTCTTAATGATATTTTTCAATTTTCTTTCCTCACTGCTAAAAGTTGTTATTAGTCGTGGACATTCTTTAACAGTAATGGATTTGGATGTTATATGAAAATGAATGAAATGAGAATTAAATTTATATAGCGCATAAACTACCCTGAGGCCTCGCAGCGCTGATGGCTAGAATCAGAGACACAACAGGGCAGGCGCTAGCAGGTTGTTCCAAACAGATGAGTTTTTAAAAGCTTTCTAAATACCGACAGATTACTATTTTTTCTAAGGGTGAGGGGAAGGGAATTCCAAGTTTTTGCAGCATTGAAAGAGAACAGGCGGCCGCCCCAACGAGCTTTGTTTATCTTATTGGAGGTGGCCAGGTGTAAAGAGCTGGAGCGCAAGGCTCTGTGAGGGAGTTAGGGAGTGACTAGAGGATGCAGTATAGCTGGACCAGTCCTCCATATAGCTTTCTGAGTCAGACACATGGCTTTAAACTGTATCCTAACTGCAATAGAAAGCCAATGCAGTTTCTTCAGGGCAGGTTTGGCAGACCGCCAGCGAGGTATTTGATAGAGTGGTCAGGCTGCGCAGTTCTGGGTGACCTGAAGCTTATTAATTGCAGCTTGGGGGGATCCCAAATAGAGAGCATTACCGTAGTCCAGGCGAGAGAGTATCAAAGCCTGGACCATGATTCTCCTCGCTTGAAACGGCAGCAGAGGGAGAATCTTCCGGAGCATTCTCATCAGACCATAACAGGTGGATGAAGTTTTAGTGGCCTGAAAAGAGAAATCGAGGGAACTGTCCAACCAAATTCCCAGGCTTTTTATCTGTGTCTTAGGGGAGGGGGGAAGTCCGAGACAGGCTGGCCATAGGGGAACAAGAACGTTGGGTGATGGATTACCGAGCAACATAATTTCTGTTTTTTCCCCATTTAGCCTAAGGCAGGAGAGTTCCATCCATCTGGCTACTGCCTCTAGGCAGGGACCCAGAGTGCTAGACGACCCCTCAGCTTGGTTTAATGAAACCACTAGCTGGGTGTCATCTGCATAGGTGACAATTGTAATGCCAAATGGATGGACTAACTCCGTCAGGGGCCTCATGTAAATAATAAAAAGTATGGGGCTCAAGGCAGAGCCCTGAGGCAGCCCACAACTGAGTGACTGCTTGGTGGAAATAGCATCTCCCTCAAAGACCTGAAAGAAACGCTCCTCAAGGAAGGAGAAAAGCCATGTCAGGGCTGCGCCCGACACCCCCATGCCACCAAGTCGGTGTACTAAGATGGCATGGTTTAACCGTGTCGAACGCAGCACTGAGATCTAATAAAATAATGGCTGCCCTGCCTCCTCGGTCAAGCAGACTCCTAGCTTCCTCTGTCACTGCCAACAGGGCTGTCTCAGTCCCATGTTGGTGACGGAAACCCGTCTGAGAGGTACACAGCAGGTTGTTGGACTCTAAGTACTCTCAGCCGATTTGCTCATCCAGGGCAAAAGGCAAATGGGGCGGTAGTTGGATAGATTGCCTTGATCCAGATTGGATTTCTTTAAGACGGCCCTAACCATTGCACATTTCCATGACATAGGGACTACGCCTGAGGCAAGTCAGGTGTTGAGGACATCAAGGAGAGCTGGGCGAATCGAATCAATAACTGAAATAAGATGATGTGGAGGTGCTGGATCCATATGGGAGCCTGAGGAGACTTTGGGAATTATTTTATCCAAATAAACAGTGTCCAGAGGAGTGAATTGTTCCACCATGCAGATGGCCGGGGCACTAGAGCTGGCTATTGCTATTGCATTTAGCTCAGAATTGTCAGAGGTAAAAGAGGCATAGATGGTTTGAATCTTCTGATAGAAGAATGTTGCTAAATTATTGCCTCGTTCAAGTGCTCCTTCTGATGGTACTAATTCTTGAGGGGGAGTGATCAATGATTTAGCTATCTGAAAGAATTCCTTTGGTGAGTTGGCAGCTATATTAATTTTTGTTTCGTAGAAGAGAGCCTGTGCAGCCTTAATTTCAGTTTTGTATAGCCTGATCGCTGTTCTATATTCTGCCTTCTTACTCTGGGAGTGGTCTTGTCTCCAATTCCTCTCTAGCCTACGACACAATTGTTTTAGGTCTCTCAGTTCGGGTGTAAACCATGGGGCTACCTTTTGCCTCTTCATACAATGCATGGGTTCTTTAGGAAGGACTATATCAAGGGAATTTTGAATCCAGTGGTTAAAATTAATAGTGGCCGTGTTGGAATTAGAGACCTTCACGGGTTTAAGGTCAGTGAAAGCAGATTCCCATAGAGTGGGAGAGAGTTTAGCCCACTTTCTGCCCCACTGTTTTTTAGGTTCTTGAACAGATAGGTATCTCCCAGTTACCCAAAGCAGGGGAATTAGGTAGTGGTCTGTCCAGGGGAGTGGCACGGGCATTTCAGTGGTCAGGGTTTCGATGTTACTATACACATGATCCAGGAGATGACCTTTATCATGTGTCGAGGAAAACCCTTTTTGTGCCAGATCAATCGCTTGAAGACTCAGCCGAAGATTGTTGGCTGAGAGGTCAAGAGAGTTATCTAAGTGTAGGTGTACATCGCCCAGTACAGTGAAATTGGCCGAAATAAGTGCTAATGTAGCAGCTAGGTCAGCAAGGTTCGAAGTAAACTGACCTAAAGCTCCTGGCGGTCGGTAGATTAAAAGACCTGAAAGGGTATTTATCGGGGAAAATTCTAGCAAAAAAGACATACTTTCACAGTCTGAGAGTGTAGTGGGATTACTACGACTGCCCACACAATGGCCGGGTCTGCTTCCAGTTGGAGCCATGTCTCCATTAAAAAGAGTACATCTGGCTTGAGTTCTTCTATTAGTAGAGCTATCTCAGAGCAGTGTTTAGGCAATGATCTGCAATTAAGAAGGAACATCTTCCACTGACTGACATTGGAGTGTCCATCGATAGTACTGGGTGACAACTTCCAATTGCAGTGTGTACAGTGGGTCATAGCAATAGGCGCATAGAATGTAAGCATTTCGAATTGACAGGAGGTCTTAACTCACATAGGCGTGAGGAGTCGTAGATTTGTAAGCTTCCGGCCCCAGGACCAGGGATTACGGCCCCTGGACCCGGCTGGGCACGGACTGGCACAGACTGGCTTCCCTTAGGTGCGGCTTCGGCGCGCCCGCTGCGCGTCTCCGCTGCTCGACGGTGTCATGTGCCTTAATGTAGATTGGGTTCCTAGAAAAGCTGGAGCGTCACCCTCCCAAGATGGCCGCCCGCTAATGGCACCACCAGGAAGTGCTATGTACTGTGATCTCCCTCCACACACTCAGCACCAATTAGCTGCAGTGGACCGGGAAGTCAGCGCGCGATTAGGAAGTGCCCAAGTTCAATTTTAAAAAGGTGAGTAACAAGTAACAAGTTCAAAACAATAGCAGCAGTACGGTAGTTGCCTCTGTAGCGCTAGCGCAACAATGACCTGAGGAACTCAGATTCTAGATCCTGCGCGTCGGCGCTCTGAGGCTCTAAATAGTCCGGGTTCCCAGAAAAGCTGGAGCGTCACCCTGCCAAGATGGCCGCCCGCTAATGGCACCACCAGGAAGTGCTATGTACTGTGATCTCCCTCCACACAATCAGCACCAATTAGCTGCGGTGGACCGGGGAGTCAGCGCGCGATTAGGAAGTGCCCAAGTTCAATTTTAAAAAGGTGAGTAACAAGTAACAAGTAACAAGTTAAAAACAATAGCAGCAGTATGGTAGTTGCCTCTGTAGCGCTAGCACAGCAATGACCTAAGGAACTCAGATTCTAGATCCTGCGTGTCGGCGCTCTGAGGCTCTAAATAGTCCGGGTTCCCATAAAAGCTGGACCGTCACCCTGCCAAGATGATCGCCCGCTAATGGCACCACCAGGAAGTGCTATGTACTGCGATCTCCCTCCACACAATCAGCACCAATTAGCTGCGGTGGACCGGGGAGTCAGCGCGCGATTAGGAAGTGCCCAAGTTCAATTTTAAAAAGGTGAGTAACAAGTAACAAGTAACAAGTTAAAAACAATAGCAGCAGTATCAGAGGTATCAATTGCAATCTGTGCAGCATTTTTTTTTTCAAATAAGCTGTCCCTAGGTCTGAGTTCAGCTTTTTTAATAGCATTTTGTAAAATTATATCTGTGTAACCTCTTGCCTTGAATCGAGCAACCATATCATATAGACAGAGATCAAAATCATGGGATGAACTGCAGATCCTTTTTAATCTTAAAATCTCACCGTAGGGAATGCTAGAGATAAGGTGCTTAGAATGCATGCTGGTGGCATGTAGCGTAGCATTCCCAGCGGTGGATTTTCTATGTAGGGTGGACTTGATGATTTCTTTTTCCACATATATTTCTACATCCAGAAATTCTATTCTGTTTTTATTTACATAGGATGTAAAATGTAGATTGAGGGAGTTTTGATTAATCTCTTTTACAAAGTCTAGGGCTTGCTGTTCTTCTCCCCTCCATAAGATAAAGATGTCATCTATATATCGGAGATAACAGCAGACATTATTATCCATCCAGATTTTGTGTTTAACGGACAGGGCCTCCCACCAGCCTAAGTGTAAACACGCATAGCTGGGGGAGAAACAGGATCCCATCGCAACTACTCTAAGTTGTCTGAACAAGTCCTTCCCAAATGCAAAGAAATTGTGGTTCACACACCAATCAATTAAGTGGACAATCATTTTATTATGCTCGTAGTATTCAATATCCCTACTTGATAAGAAATGTTTAACAGCCTTGAGCCCTTGGGAGTGATTGATACTTGTGTAGAGTGATTCTACATCTAACGTAATTAAGAGCATATTTGAATTCCATTTAAGATTGCGTATTTTACTTAAAAAATCACTTGTGTCACGTATATAGCTAGGTAAGGTCTTAACAAGATCCTGAAGGAAGTAATCTATATATTCTCCCACATGTTCTCCCATACTGTTAATGGCAGAAATAATGGGTCTGCCGGGAGTGGGATTCACCAACTTATGTACTTTTGGAATAAGGTATAGAGAAGGCAAAACCGGAAATGCTATATTCATGAATTTGTATTCCTCAAGAGAGATTAGGCCTTCCCTACGCCATTGTCCCAACATCTTTTGTAGATTTTCTTTAGCTTTGACGTATTCTTTTTTGATTTTCAGTGTTATCACTCAATTGTCTCTGAGCCTCCTGTATATAATCTTTTTTGGGCCAGATGACCAAGTTATCACCTTTGTCAGAGTTCTTGACCACAATTTCATTATTTTCAGCAAGTTTCTTCATCAATTTTCCATATTCTCTTGTCATGTGAAGATTTTTCTTTCTCTTTTTGTTATTCATTGATCGATACAACTTCTTGATATCATTAGTTACGCACTCATGAAATACATCGATTGAATCTTTCGGCATCATTGGTATGTAGTTTGATTTTGTTTTGAAGGGACTCAAACCAGCTCCTTTCTGATATATATCGATTTTATTTAATCTGACTTGTGTAGCTAAGTCCATATCTGATTCAGATGGTTCTGTTAAATTTTTCAAATCATGTACTGTTAATATGATTTGGGCATCTGAAGATTGGAAAGTTGCTTTACCTGATTTTTCACTTTTCTCTATATCAGATTGTGTTGTTACCTTAGCATCTTTTAAGGCAAAATATTTCTTTAATTTTAGTTTCGAATAAAACAAAAGATGTCAACTCGAGTTGTAGCATAGTTGAGGCTTTGAGCAGGACAATAGTTAAGCCCAAGAGACAACAGTTGTTCTTCTGCTTTGTTTAGCGTTACTGTAGATACATTTATTATAGTTTTATTCTCTATCGCCTGTTGCTCCAAGTGCTTTTTTTCTTCTTTTTTGGTTGATTTTTGTTTGCACTTGCGTCTCCTTTCTTTTCGATTTTTGCTTCTTCTTTTTTTGTTTGTTACCTTGTCATCATCGGTCTCAAAGTGGAGAGTCTCTCTTCTACTAAACAATCGAGCTCCTCTGCTAAATTTAATCTGGTTGTTGTTTGTTGATTAGAGAGAACTGATTCACAACTGGACCCACTTGTAAGAGAAATAGAACCAATACTGGTCAAGTCTTCATTGTCTTCACATTCCTCAATTCTGGTATTGATACTTTTACTAGTGGATGCATTCTCTGGTGGTGCATTACCTTTGCTTTTTTTACTACTATATTCTTGTCGTTTGGTCGCATTGTATTTGCGCGCAAAAGTAAAAATTTGACCATTGTTATAGTCATCCTCATCTCTCGTGAATTTGTGCGCCTTTCTTAATTTTATTTTTTTCTCGTGTTTTTGTAATCTATCATTCATAGAGTCAGATAGCTTTTTTTTTTCATCCTTCGCTCCTCTTTTGTCAATTTCAGATGTTAAAGCTTCAATCTCTTCTAGGGTTTTATCCCGATCAATGGTCGCATACTTTATCAGGATATGTACCAGGTTCATTGAGGCTGATAAGTTACTTTCACCCCACTCTGTTAACATGGCAGGGTTTGGTTTGTTAAAGCTTGGAGCTAGAAGGATGCGTAGACCACGGGATATTCTGCCCACTCCGGCGTACTTGCTTAGAGATTTCTGCTCCCACCATTTTGTGATTTCTATTTTTTTATTTTTTTCCAGATTCTTAAATAGAGTCTTAAGACTCATTGTGCCATCTTCATTAGCGTTTTCATTTGGCGTTTTATTTTTTTTCAAAATATTAGATGTTCTACTAAACACCTCCTCAGCTGCTTCTTCGCGTATTTTTACAGCTTCTGCCGACATTCTGCTGTGCCTTTATACTTGTAAAGCCGATGTTGTTCGTACCGGCTGTTAAATATACTCTGTCCGTTACCTCCCACATGAGAAAAAATGCCGCTTAGTCACTCACCGGGTACCGGGAATAGTCCTACCGCAGGTCCTCCGACCTGAGCAGTTTTAATATTCCTTTCCTCGGCTTCAGTGATTGTTTTCAGCGACTCTATATATATATATGAAACACCAAAATCCTGTCAAAATCCAAATGCTGCAACACACTACCAGCGACGTTTCAAACAGGAACAGACCACAACTCAGGTTCAGTTAAATATAATGTGCAATTTTATTCCTTCATTTCTCCCAACATGACGCGTTTTGACCGGGTCACCCCGGTCTTGATCACATGACATGCAAGGAACCCGTGTTACTTAAATACTCTATTTCTCCATTACAGTCCCTCCCAAAAACTACATAGAATTAGAAGACAGACTATGAGGGTATATTCATTCGCAACTCTAATTTTAAACATTAGTGTTTTGTTTTTAAAAAAGGCGCAAATTATACAAACAAATGTACAATATATATATTTAAATCAATATTTTTTACATCAATATTTTTGATTCAATATTTTTGTACTTACTTGTTTAGGTATAGGAGTCGATATGGTTGTATTCTATATTTTTAAAAATATTTAGAACATCAATAGTTTTTGATATCGATATTCTATCAGTGAACAAATAATAATCACAGTACTTGTCAGGATAAACCACAAAAGTCACAAAATAAACCTGTGCTTAACCCTCTGGTAGATTGGCACAAAGCTGTCATGCTTGCTTCTAGGCAATTTTTAAAGTATTTATGCAATACTCAAACTGTAATAAATTGAAAACATGACACAGGAAATATCCTAAATCAATTTAGAAAAACAGTAAAATATAATAAATAAAATGGCACTAAAATGACAAAAATACAAAAGGTAAAACCAGAAATATGAATATCAAATAGGGGCAACATTGCACATAGCGCCAACTGCGATTATCTATTCAACCTAAACTGTGTCAAAGTCAAATGTTAAGGCAAACTCCGATGGAGCAAGGGTTGGATGCAGGTTTGCCCTGGTGAAATATTTACTTTAGGACTTTTATGAAAAAAACTAGGTCATTGATAAATTGTTGGCAGGCAAACTGCATACTGGACCTAAAGTGGGGCTTGGCGATGGTGGGTTGCTGAAGCGCATGATGCCTGTGCGGTTGTCAACAAAGGCAAGAAAGCTCATAGCAGGCAAATTCGTGCCCAGGAAGGCCTAGACAAGTTTTTGCTCAGCATCAGTCCTGATGAAGCCCTCTATGTTCTGACTGAGAAAACGTTCTTGAAATCAGATCTACTTCAGCAGGGCAAACCAGCAAGAGGAGGCCTACCGATGATTTGATGTCAATGGACACAGCTCCAACAGTGATCCCGGTCCCCATCGGTTTTCCAGGCAGAAAGTTGGCATTCGTTTTTAACTACCAGCATTTGCAGTGTGGGCAGCAGAATTACACTCAAAGACCAGCCAAGCGTTCAGGACTTGGGAGGCACCACTTGGGGGTTGGGGCTTAATCCAACAGAGGACCAGGATCCAGTGCATGCCCAGTGTATACTGGTCAGTGGGGCTCTTGCTGGTGGAAAGGTCTCTGGAAGCTTGTTGTGTCCCTGTAGCCCAAACTAGACGTCTGCCAACTTATCCTTGGAGTCACTTGGGGGGTCCTGGATTCAAGGAAAGCAGGTCCAGTCTTAGTTCAGGTTCTGCAGACAGCAGGGCAGTCCTTCTTCTGATTTTCCACAGGTCCAGAAGTGTTCTGAAGAGGGTACTGGGCATGACATATTTATGACCATCGCAGCCACCTGTGGGTGGGGGAAACTCCTGATCACTCCCTAACTAATCTGGTGAAAGAACTATCCTACACATTTTTGTAGCACTTCCTGTGTGTTGTACTGCAAACTAATACACTGTGCGCCTCTCTTCCTAAATCTAAAATGGCAGAACCCTTCTTCTCCTGGTCAGAGCTTGTGGTTGGCATTCAGAGGCGCGGCTGTGAACCCTCCTTTATGGTCTCTCCAATCCAGTTCTAGGGCAGCCCCCCTCCCACTGGAGGAAAAAAGGAGACATGACTAGGTGTGAGCTACAACTGCCAGTGACAGGAGTGTAGGATTGATTTGAAGCCCTGGAATGGGCTGGACACAGGCCCCTCAAGGTTGGCCTCCTCAACACCTGCTCCGCACGCAAACATGCCATCGATCTCTGGGACCTGCTTCACACCTCCACCCCAGACATTGCCTTCCTGACCGAAACATGGTGGAACGACTCCTCAGCACCCGACATTGCCATAGCTGTCCCGGACGGCTACAAGATCACCCGCAGGCATAGCGCCAACGGAATCGGAGGAGGAATAGCCATCGTCCACAAGTCCACCCTCAAGGTCTCCTACCACGCAGACGACATAATCAGCACTGCCGAACACCTGCACTTCCAGATTCACACCAACCCCAACACCACCCTCAGAGGAACACTCATCTACAGACCCCCCGGATCCCGGGCACAGTTCAGCGACTCCATCGCCGACCTGGCCAGCACCCATGCACTCGCTACCAAGGACTACACCTTCCTCGGGGATCTGAACTTCCACCTCGAGAACAACAACGATGCCAACTCTGCCACCCTGATCGACAACCTCGCCAACCTCGGCCTCAGACAGCTCGTCACCGTACCCACTCACGCCGCCGGCCACAGGCTTGACCTCATCTTCTCCACTAGCACCCACATCACCTTCAACGACACCACCGAACTCCACTGGACCGACCACTGCTGCCTCCATTTCACCTTCACGAAACAAACCACGCACCACCACACCCCGCCGCTGCTGGAGCAAAGTCACCGAAGACCAGTTGTCCACCACCCTCGCCCAGAACACACCCACCGACACCACCGACCCAGACGCCGCCGCCCGCAACCTTAGACAGTGGATAGACGACTGCGCCAACACCCTCGCCCCGCTCAGGAAACCCTCCAACAGCTACACCAGCAAGAAAGCCACCAGGTTCACCGACGAGCTCCAGGCCTCCAAACGCGCATGCCGAAAGTTGGAGAAGAAATGGCTTCACAAAAGCACACCGGACAACTACGCAACCCACAAGAACGTCACCCGCAGACATCACCAACTAATCAGATTGGCCAAAAGATCTTTCTTTAAAGACCGCCTGCATAATAACGCATGCGACAGCAAAGAGCTCTTCAGCATTGTGAAGGAACTCTCCAACCCCAGCGCCAACGCCAACGACATCCCGTCCTCACAAGAACTGTCCATCATCTTCCACCGCAATATCACCGACATCCACAACAGCTTCAGCACCACGACCACCCCGACTATGCCTGACTCCACCCACCCTGTGAACCCCACCCGCTGTACCCGTCGGACCTCCTGGTCCAACGTCAACGACGATGAGACTCGCAAGGTCATGAACTCCATCCACTCAGGATCACCATCAGACCCGTGCCCACACCACGTATCAACAAAGCAGATGCAACCATCGCACCCCAACTACGGAAGGTCATCAACATCTCCTTCGAGACAGCTACTTTCCCGGAAAGCTGGAAGCATGCCGAGATCAACGCCCTCCTCAAGAAGCCCAAGGCAGACCCCAAGGACCTCAAGAATTTCCAGCCCATCTCCCTGCTCCCGTTCCCGGCAAAGGTCATTGAGAAAATCGTCAACGCCCGACTGGCCCGCCACCTCGAAGACAACAACATCCTAGACCCGTCCCAGTCTGGTTTCAGACAAAACCACAGCACTGAGACAGCCCTCATCGCTGCCACAGACGACATCAGGTGCCAACTAGACAACGGCGAAACATCAGCACTCATCCTCCTGGACCTGTCAGCAGCCTTCGACACGGTCTGCCACCGTACCCTAAAAACAAGCCTCCAAGAAGCTGGAATACAAGAGAAGGCCCTCGCCTGGACCACGTCCTTCCTCTCCGGCAGAACCCAGAGCGTCCACCTCTAGCCCTTCCGCTGCGAAGCCACCGACACCATCTGCGGCGACCCGCAGGGCTCATCCCTCAGCCCGACCCTGTTCAACGTCTACATGGCCCCCCTCGCACAAGTTGCCCACCGGCACAACATCAGCATCATCTCCTACGCCGACGACACCCAGCTCATCCTCTCCCTCACCAAGGACTAGCACACAGTCAAAACCAACCTCCATGAGAGAATGAAGGCGGTCGCTGACTGGATGAAGAGAAGCCACCTGAAGCTGAACTCAGACAAGACGGAGGTCCTCATCCTCGGACCCACCCCCTCAGCCTGGGGAGACTCCTGGTGGCGGACCACGCTGGGAAAAGCACCATCACCCACCGGCCACGCACGCAACCTCGGAGTCGTCCTCCACTCCTCCCTCTCCATGTCAAAGCAGGTCAGTGCCATCTCCTACTCTTGCAACAACACCCTCCGCATGCTCTGCAGGATCTACAAGTGGAACCCGACCGAAACAAGAAAAACGGTGACACAGGCCCTCGTCACCAGCAGACTGGACTAAGCATTCTATGCAGGAATCCCAGACAAGCACCTGCGTTGACTACAACACATTCAAAACGCCTCCGCCTGACTGATTCTGAACATCCCCCACTGCAGCCACATCACCCCCCACCTGAGAGACCTACACTGGCTCCCCGTAGACAAGAGGATCACCTTCAAGCTCCTCACCCATGCACACAAAGCACTCCACAACGCCGGACCAGCCTACCTGAATAGCAGACTCAGCTTCTACACCCCCACCCAGCAGCTCCGCTCCGCCAGCCTCGCCCTCGCCGCTGTCCCCCGCATCCAACGAACGACCTCCGGCGGCAGATCCTTCTCCTACCTTGCTGCCAAAACTTGGAACACCCTCCCACCCACCTACGGCAGACCCAAGACCTTTCTCGCCTTCAGAAGACTCCTGAAGACCTAGCTCTTCGAGCAGTAGCAGCACCCTCTCCCTCCAGCGCCTTGGTACCCTCATGGGTAAGTAGCACGCTTTACAAATATCTGATTGATTGAAAGAAGGAAAACACCTCTCTACACTCAAGCCTTTTGTCTTCTGACTGGGAGCAATCCACATCACACCACAGGAGAGCCATCAGCAGTCAGATGATACTGGGCATTGGCAGAGGGGCCACGTTTGGCTTAGGCATGCATTAGTAGAGTTGTTTTCTATAGTTTTACATAGCGCACACTCAATCTGAAGGTATTGGAGTGCTTTACAGGAGCACCACTTACATTACACAAGGACACATTATATTTTTGTAGACACTGGGGGATTAAGTGTTTGTCCAGAATTGCAGATTGTTGAACAGACGCAAAGGCTCAAAACTGGCTCCCCAGCTCCAATGTCTTCAGCTCTAGCCATTATGCCACATCTCCTCCCTGATGTATGCAATGGGAAGACCAAAGATCTAGAGTTTTCTCTAGAGCATAGCAACTGATGCAGTCCTAGCAAAAGGTACACTGCTTGGAAGCTATTCAGTTTAAATTCACTCTTGTTAATTCATGCAGCCAGTTCATGCAGCTCTTCTCTTACTGCCCTGAAAATGTTCTTGTTGGCCACATGTCCACAGACAGATTTATATGCTGTCAGCATAGGCACAGGTGTAAAGCCCCCAGGCTCCCAGCAAACCTTAGTGCCTTTCTAAAGATGTCTGAAGGGAGAGGTGAATGTCGGTTTCAGAGGAGTCCACTCGCTAGTTGGACTACTCAGGAACCCTGTTTCCAACTCCTGTTGTGTGGAATAGAATGTATTTAGGTTTAAACATTTGTTCTGTGCCACCAAAATTAAAAGGAATATTTTTGATGCTTTGTCTGTTACCAAGGTTTCTGCATTCCTAAATCATAAGCCCTGATTATGTGTGGATGGGTGCTTTTTAACCCATGCAAAAACCCATGTTTGTGCAGGGGTCAAAATGTAGAATTTTGTTGTATTCACCTCATCCTGTAATTACCAGGTGCATGAAATACCTTCTTCTTAATTAAATTTCCCTGGGTCACTCCGGGCAGAATTTAGGAACGTTAAACAGTATGGTATTTACTATAATATGCATATTTTGGTGCAGTAATTACCAAAGTCCACATGGTATGTTCCAAAAATTCAGAATAAGTGCTATTTATTGCACCTCGTAAATTCCAAATCCTGTGAAGTCAGATGTTATTGGAGAAAGTAAAGAACACTTACTCTTCTCACCAACTCATAACCAAAGCCTTAGTGGAAGAAGTTGTTTACCACTGCTGATAAATGGTGGAGAGAAAACCTTCTGTTGTCTAATACCATTTTGCTAGATGTACACAGCATTTTTGTTGTCTCATACTGCCCAGTTTACAAAAATGCTTTCTGGGGTAAACAAAGTCCAAATCGCGATTTGGTAACTTGTTATCAAATCGTAATTTGGGTTTTGTGATTCTGTATTTGGAAGGGGTGTGTTGAGGGCGTCCCTTACTAATATCGAATTGTAATGGTATGTATGAATATTTTGCAACTGTCATTCGGTTGCAATTTACTGCCATTGAGAAATGGCGGTAACCCATTCGCAAATGGGAATGGGTCCCTAAGGGACCCCTTCTCCTTTGAGAATGGTTGACAAAATATTTTTTAAGAGCACACTGCCTACTCTTTTTTTTTTTTTTTTTTTTAAAAACCTTTATTGTACAGAAGGCGCGCACAGATACGGGCCTACAACCCACCGGGCCGGCCACCACAATAAAGAAACATACGAGGCAATACAGGAGAGACAACAGGATTTCTAAATAGCTCATATGAAAGGCAAAGGCAACAAGTCTTTGAGTCGCCATCACGGACAGGATAAAAGTAGGTTAATTTTATAATAGAAAAAAAGGGTGTCACAGGATAATGTCAATCTGTAAAGTCCAGAGGGCCGTGGTGGGCCGTGAGCAAGCCGAAGTCTCGAATACAGGAAAAGACCAACAGAACAATACATTCTGGCAAAGGCAGAACGTGAGTCCCACATCAAGAACAATCACAATCGCTGCTCAGCACCCACCCACCACTATCAGGGCACATAATAATAAAACAGCGAAAAATATGTTTACAAAACTAAAAGCCCTCCGTTACAACAACCCAAGGGAGGAAAAAAAAATGGGGTGGGGAAAAGGAAAAAAGGGGAGGAAGAGGACATCAAAAAAAGGGGAGGGGGAAAGTGAGGGCGCAGCGTCAGTGCACGCCCCCCACAGCTAACAAAGCACCCAATACTAATTTGGCACATGGAACTAGTGGCAAACAGGAGAAATGAATGCGTAGTAAACCGTGACAGCAGACATACCAAAAGGGCCATGCCAGCACAAACACCTCGGGGGGCTACGTGCCGACACCGCGCCACGAAATTAGGGGATACATAAGAGCCATAGAACCAAAAAGAGGAACAGGGAAAGATACAATAAACAGACCCCCCCACCACCCCGCACAGCCCACCCTGCACCCCTGCAGAAGGCTATGGCCTACCCCCCAGCAGCGTGCCTGTCGCCCTAATGAGAACCCGAAATATAGAGAAATATAAGAAAGAAAGAATCACTTAGATTAAAAAGGGAGGGGAAGGGGAAACAGGGAAAAAACAGCGGGAGAGGAGCCACATAATCAAAACCCCTTCAGCTCCCACCCCCCCGCCCGAAAATACTCAGAGCCCACGGGAAGATAATAAACACACGGATAAGCTCCAGGAACGTAAAGACGTATCAAACATAATCATACAATTATGAACGGATCACCCAACCATACCACAAAATAACAGTCCATAGAGGCAAGATCAGCTCAACCCTGTCCTCGTTTTTCGCAAACTGTAATCGTCCAGCGCACCAGGAACCAGATCACATAAAACAGGAGGTGAATAACAGGGAGTCGAATCAAAAATACACTCAAGTTGTAGCGATCGTGACCCGGATGATCCAGAAAGTACAGTAACCACCTCAGGCAAAGCAGGCAAAGTTCCGATGAGAATACGGAGAAAGCCGGTCCGGCGGTACCGTCACAGGATCTTCGTACGGCCATGTGAGGCAAAAGAGGAAAAGGAGACCCATCGAGGTCGGTCCAGACGGGATCCAGCCGGGGAACCTCCGGAACAGAAGGAGGCACAGGACGAAGAAGGGCAGCGGACCCCCGCACATCCACACCATCAGCAGCCTCCAGGTCCACGACCCCAAGGAAAGTTCCAGCAGCACACAACAGAGATGAAGCCGCACAAACCGAGGGGGGTCCGGCAGGCCCAACAAAGGGACCCCCCTCCAGGATAGCGGTCGGTGTGGTCATGGGTGCCCCCCAGGAGCGCAGGGCGGCGAGGATGTCGCGGAGCGTAGGCTCACCTTTACAGTATTCAGCAAACGTGCCGCGCGGCGGACTCGCATCGCCGGTCCCCGCAAGGCCGAGAATCATGGGGCCGGCCGCCATCTTAGAAGCCCGGCGGGGCCGCTGCAAACACCGACCCCCGCCCGGATATCAGCGGGGCAAAACAGGACACCGGCAACCACCAGCGGAAGTGCCACCAGGGCAGGAACGGGAGCCACCAGAAGAAGGCGATGCGCCGGCACCCCACACGCCGCCGGCACCGTTCTCCGAGTCCGGGCGGAGGAACTCAAAATGGCCGGGCCGGAGAACAAAGGGGAGACAAGCCAGATGTACGGTTAACCCCGTCCATGGAAGTCAGCTCCCCAACACCAGGCCGCAGGACCGCCGGACCAGGCCCGGGAGGCCGCAATCGGTCTATTAGCACATCGGCCCCTCCGACCGACTCCACACCACCACCAAGGGCCGGCCACCGCGCCCCGTCCAGCCCGGGCGCCGCCAAGGAGTGCCAGGCCCGGCCGCTCCGGAGGCCCCGAAGCAGACAGGGGCGTAACTCAGGATCCGTGGCACCCAGGAATCACCGGAGCAAACGGTAAGTGCCTGTGAGTTATCGTCGTTCCACTGCACATCGTGGAATACTTCCCGGGGCAGGATAAAGTACAGGATATTTGTTGCAGACAGGAGAGTGATCGGAGCCGAGCTAAAACGCGGCCATCTCGGACGCGAGCTTGGCTCCTCCCCGTCACTGCCTACTCTTAAAAAATGAACCCATCCCGTTTTCCTTTAAGGGAAATGGCTGCATTTAAAATCCCAGTGATAGCAGCAAATCACAGTGGGTCCCAAATTGCGACTGATGCAGCACGTTATCAAAAATCATAATACATGACACGTCTATTCATAGAAGATACGAAAAATTGAAAATACAGTTGGATCAAATAGGAATCAAAGTCCCATACATTATCCTTGAACCTTGTTTGAACTACAAAATACTTAAAGTAAGTTTATACATCTTAGCAATATATCAGTCTTGGTGCATTTGTCTGTCTTTCTAATCTTATTGCCTATAAAAAACATTGAAATATGGTCTGTAGTAGGATATGAGCACCCAGATAATATAATATATTTTATGTGTGGAAACATGATCTAAGATAAAGGGAGTTTATTGGAATTTGGATTATGACTTTCTCTTTTTTTAAACGAAGGATGATTATATGATACATTGTTCTGTTGTTGTAGGTATGTGAAGGGATCTGTTAATACTGTGAATGAATTTAGAAATGATAAAGGTGTTATTGAATGTTTATTTGTTATTATTTACAGGTAACTTTGTGGCTACTCCTGAAGAAGGCGTCGAATACGCCGAAACACACGCCGATAAAATTGATAAAGTTTATAGATAGCCACTGTTTTAACCAATGTTTTATTTTTTATTTAAATATATGTTATGATTTTAATGTCTGAAATGTATTACATATTGTGTTATATATATTTTACGACTTGGTCCTGCCGGGAGTTAACGCACCACCGAACAAGGAGCGCCATCACTGCCCGAATTAGGACCTCTGTGGGAGTTGGCAAAAGCAGTTAAGGTCAGTGGGCACCGCCAAAGACTGAACTTTGGATGGGACTCCTGCACACGGAATGGGTGAGCGAAGTAGCGAGGGTGACAAAAAGAAATAAAAATGGCATCACCCATTGGAGGGAAATATTTATGGACTAGTGTTGCACTACAATAACCAGCCTGCTTTGATGTTAGCCGATTGAGGCGCCCACCAGGGGGCAAACACCGGAAATAAAAATAAAAGCATTTGTTTGTCAGTGCAATGCAAGTCTACTGATGCCGTGACGATCCTCTGAAGAAGGTCACTGCGTGACCGAAATGCATTAAAAAAGCGGTTTTAAATAATTAAAACTAAAGTGATCACCTCAAGGCATGCAACTCAATCCTTTCCGAGGTGAGAGGGCTTGAAGAATATTGTGTTATATACAAAAAATTTAACAAAAAGTTTTTTAACTTAATTTTTGTTTCTTTAATTCTCCCTGACATGACTGTTTCCTTGATCGATTAAAATTTGCCTAGGAGTTATTTCTTACTTGAATCAGTTTTCCCTGTCCTAGGAATTGAACAATGTACTGTTCAGGGGGTCCTTGTTTTTCATATTTAGGTTTTAAATAGTGACACTCACCGTAGTGAAACTAGAGTTCTTGTGTCCCGAGGAGCAGCTGTCGGTGGTAATGCCCAGCCCCCAGGGACAGGCGCGCCTGGCTGGCGGCCGCGAGAAAGGCAGAGCGTGCTGAGGCCATGGCCGATTAGTGAGGTGCCAACGCCCCCCCTCCCTGCGCAGCCCGTGGAGGAAAAGGCCTGCTGCGAGGGGCAAAAGATGTAAAAGTGAATGGCTGGCATGGTTCGAGGAAAGGAGACGGCCCAGAATGGAGCCAGCAGGCTCCGGCAGCAGCACTGACTCACCCACCCACTCCCCCGTGCAGCGTGTGAGCTAAGAGGCTGCTGCGGGTGGGGATAACAAGGTGGAGGCAGCTGATGGCCACCCGGAGGTGGTAGACAGTGAAAGTGACTCACCGGAGGAAGCTGAGTCCTCCGGTGGTGTCTGACTACTAGCGTGTGTCCAGAGAAGTGGCAGTGTGCATTGCTGCACCTGGCCGTTGAGAGAGTATCCGGTGACAGCATGCTGGAAGTCCGGCAGCGGGGGTGAAGCCGATCTGGTCCATTGGAGCACTGCAGGGCGCGCAAACAATTGCAGCAGCAAAGTGCTCTAATCGTGTGTGCACCAGCAGGAGTTTAAGTCAGCCCGTCATAAAATTGTACAGAGAAAACTAAGGAGGAAGGCACATACCTTGCTGCGAGTGCCTGTCATGAGTGGGGGGCAGTAATGAGGAGCAGCCAAGGTCACAAGACAATCCAGGTGACAGCACACTCGACGAGCGGAAAAATGCAAGGCTGTAGCTCCAAGCAAACTGACTGGGCCCACACTTCATCTAGTGGCCATTTCCCGGTACTGCAGGGAAGAAAGAAAAACAAGCCTGCAGCACACCAAGGAAACACAGCAGCAGCACAGGACGGGCTGCTTTGCAGCACATGACTGAAGGACAAAGAGCACCAGTGGAAAACAAACAGAAAGGCAACACTGGACAGTGAGAACTGCCAAGTACAGAAAAGAGAGCGCAAGAGACTTGCCATGCTAGAGTGGCGCAAAACCACTGCTAAGGGACGGCGCAGGAACGTGCTAGGAGTGCAGGAACGCCACACAGAGGCAGTTGTGGGTACGTTACCCAAAGCAGACGAGGACAGCAAACAGGGACAGACAGACCTCGAAGACATTGTCAATACGTGGGAAAGGAAGTAAGCAAGCACCCCCCTTCAGCAATGGAAAACCGGAGACGCCTGGGGATATCAAATGGATGAGTGAAAGCTAACTCACAGCTGAACAGAGACTGCCAGGGCCGAAGACTGAGAGTGTGGTGATGCCTAGTGGCCACAGGTAATCACTGCAGAGGCAAGACTGCAAGACAACAACCCAAAGCAGCGTCACTGAGGGGACAGGAGAGCGCAATCAGAAGCGCGCCGAAGCACTGCGACTGTGGAGAGACGTAGGAATGGTTGCGCAGACCACCAGAAGCATGAGGACTCATGAGGAGGAAGCAGCCAACCACGCAGTTGGTTGCGAGGAAGAAGATGCCGACCACCCAGTTGGTCGCAAGGAAGAATAAGCCGACCACCCAGTTGGTCGCAAGTAAGAAGAAGCCGACCCGCCAGTTTGGTCACAAGGAGGAAGAAGCCGACCTGCCAGTTTGGTCGCAAGGAAGAAGAAGTCGACTTGCCAGTTTGGTCGCAAGGAGGAAGAAGCCGACCTGCCAGTTTAGTCGCAAGGAGGAAGAAGCCGACCTGCCAGTTTGGTCGCAAGGAAGAAGAAGCCAACCTACCAGATGGTCGCAAGGATGATGCTGACCTGCAAGAAGTCAGCGAGCGAAGTGATCTGACAAGAGGTCCGCGAAGAGGACCAGGAAGAGACTGAAGAGAAGTCTAACGACATCAACTAAAAGTCAGAAGTAATCGAGTGAAAGAAGGTTGCGACGAGAGGTCCAGTCACAGAGCGAAGTGAAGGCGGTGTCCTTGTGCTTCGACAAGACCAGGGGGAAACGTGTGGAGTGCACGCTACACGGAGAAGCCTGGTTAGAGCGAACAGGCATGAGAGAAGACCAGACCGCGTCGCGAAAGAAAGAAAGGGAAGACAGAACTTGAGTAGCAAGATGCCATGGCGAAAGATGAAAAGGTGAGGAGAAGAGTAAAGAGGTGTGCGTGACAGATCAACACACACACACCAGAATGGGAACACCTGAAGAAGAAAGTGCAAAGGTGCAAGAACATCGGAACATGGTGCCTGGAAGACATCAGTATCACTGGAAGTACACATCTACTTGCGAATCCCAAGATCACCCGGTGACAACAGAGGGGAGCAAGCCGGTCCATTGGCAACAACCACCTCTGGGATGGAACAGACACAGGACCGTGGAAATCCAAGGGGCAGAGGCCTCTGGGGCACCAGTGGCAGCGGTTCCCAACACGAGAGATGGACTGTTGAAGCTCGCTCTGGAAATCCTGGGAGAACAAGGTAGCATGCGAAGGAACATATGCCAACAACACCCTTTTCAGGTGGAGCTTCAGACATGGAGAAGAGACCCATAGCGACTCCTCCAATGCGACAAGGTGGCAGCCCACCGGTCCAGTGGAAGCCTGGCAGCAAAGGGCCTACCAGTCGTCCAGGGAGAGGGGACACCCACGAGAGAGGGGTATCCGTCGAGGGATATCCTGCAACTGCAGATCCTGTTGGAATTTACCATCAGTTGGAGAAAGCACTTCACCCAGGACTGTACAGTGGAAATAACACATAACGAATCCACCATCATTCCATCTGCACTTTCACTGGATGTGGAACAGAAAGAGAGAGACTGTAGATCCCACCTCCAGGTTGCAAGTCTGCAAATCCAAGAAAAGAATACGTCCACAGAGCAACCCAAGGAGAACTAGTGCTTCTGGAGGCAGGGACACCATTGTCAGTGGTTGACCATCAGTCAAAGAGACTACATGGGAGTCGTCATTATTGTGTTATGGTTTTGTTTGCAAATTGTATTCTCTCCCACAGGTTCGGACTTCATTTGTTTGGACCTTGATTAAAGTTTGGGAGGGATATAGTATCTGTCTGGATATGTTCTAGTGTTCCAGCATGTTGTAACACACACTGAACACCCACCCATCACAGGCGTCATCATTCAGATGACCCTGAAAATAAAAGGGGCAGAGCGCACATGCTCTGGGCCAGTTATCCACCCATACTATTTGTGTCCCCGTCCATCATTCATTAGTATGAGGGCCTGAGGCCCAAATACCACAACTAGCACATCACGCTGCTATGTCAGTTATCTGTGTGAAGCACCCATATGGATAAGAGCTATTACCCATGATTAAATAAACATTTATTGCACAGCGTTCTGACAACTGAAAACATTGTCTGGTCCCTGTATAAATAGAATTATGAATAAAAACACAAATAAAAATATCGAACACTTTCAAGAAATATTTCAATAGTTTAATTTACATAAGTATGACTGCTACAATAGAGGCATGGTACTACATACTGTAAACATCTGAATAATTTAGGCATGTATTAAAATTAAATATAAAAAATTCTGTAAGCAAAACTCAATGTCAAACTTTTTTAGAAAAATATGTTTATATATAAAAGTATTTAATATTATGTTCAAGTAAAGTGCAGCATGTATGTTGGTCACTTGCAGGGCGGTACATTATTTATTCTTTGAAGAATCTCTCTGGAGTGCGCGTGTACCGTCTCCCAAGCACAACGGCTATTTGACTGTAAAGAAATGAAGAACAAATATTTCTTAGACAGGAAAGCTTACTTTAGCTTTACGGAATGCCATACATTGGTTTCATTATCTTTGTACTGAATCTATCTGCTTAATTTCCATTAATCGATAGTACTCGAAAAAGTTTTGAGTTTACCTGCAGACCATTTAAATTTTCGCCAAAAAATCCACACAATTAATTTGACACCCCACTCAAGTACCCATGTCAAAAACTACACTTGTTTTCAAAAACACATTTTTTTTAACATCCATACTTTTGAAAACATATGTAAATTTTCCTGACATATTTCATTTCACAAAATGTGCCTTTGGGATATGAGAGTCAAATTGCTTAAGAGTCAGATTTTTTTTTTTATGGAAGCCTGACAGGCAATTGCTTGAAATGTTTACAAGTTGCTATTTCCTCAATGCTTCATTGTGCAACCCACGGAGGAAGAAATTTCTACTGTGTAATTACACTTTTTTTTTGTTTTGTTCGTACTTTTTCGAGGATAGAGACATTTTAACCTGAAACCTCTTCTTCTACAACCCATTGACATTTGTGTGGGTTCTATTCCCTTTCCTAACCTAGAAGGTTAATTTCTCCAACACTCTGTTGATGCATTTCTCTTACCACTTTCAAGCATGAAGTCTTGTAAATGTCTGCAAGCTCACGTTAGTGGACAAACAATACCTCCATAATTCTCCCAGCCACTGTATAATTGTATGAAGTTCTGGAGTAAAATCATGCAAATGTAAATGAATTTATACCTGCTAGATACACTTTTGGGGATGCCTGGCAGTGAACTCGTCATGAGCACCCGGGCGCTGAATTACCCCTGCACGGAAGGGGTTCACCAATAGTAGCATCACATTATTATTATTATTTTTTAAATTGCAATAAAGATCCTAAACATTATTGTGTTGGCAGTGCCATGTAGTTTTTCACATAAAATAATAGAAATGTCATCATTTTACAGGTCAGCTGAACATTATAATTTTTTTAGAAGTAATATGAAAGAATGATTGTTAAAGCATTTTGTGCTGTTCTTACTCTCTTCGTTCATGAGAACAAGAACCCTCTCTAGTTGCATGCACTTTTGTTCAAGGTATATTTGCAGTTGATTATTGAGTACAGCACATTTACATTTATGTGTTCGACCCAGCATACACAATGCCCCTTTAATGCTTGAGAACTCTCTGTTTTATTAATACATTGTCTGCTCAGCGACTTTGATTTGTAAATTCTACAGAGGAAGAAACAAGGCCCATGCACGCTGCATATCTCCTATCCATTCCCATCCAGAAGTACATTATATGGGGGAAACTGGTTTGATTTTTGTTAATCTTTTGATTCATAAGAGAATGTTTGTGGCATTGATTAGAAAAAAACATCTTCATCTAGACCTAATGAATGTGCAATGTGTGTGTAGGTGAAAAAATCTAATCTCTTTGACAAACAGAAGATCAAAAAGCACAACCCAATGCCTTTCAAATATGTTCTAATGACTGTCATGTATGAGGCAAGGAAAAGTGGTAAAGATACCTTATCTTGTTAACAACCCTTCTTCCGCACACAGAAATCAAATTATTGAGCGCCTAACAGAGAAGAGAATACCACTTGGAAAATGTGGGTAACTCTTTACAGGAAAAACAAAAGGATGACTGAAAGCCGTTCAGATTTCCTAACATTGGCGGGTCCCTACCAGTGATAACAATGGGTATAGATCTAGAGAGAGGGCAGTGTGATTTTCCTACTCTGTCGCTGCCACTACCCCGAGAGAGAGGATAGTGTGTACAGCCCACTCTGTTGCTCTTGTTCCTCCCTATTTCAACAGAGAGGACAGTGTGCTTAGCCTATTCTGTCACTCAAGCTACCTCCTAACCCCAGAGAGAGGACAATGTGTACAGCCTACTCTGTCACTCAAACTACCTCCTACTCCAGCCCCTGCCTAATACCACACGGTGCTGGGTTGCTTTACAGAATTTCAAATGTCTACACTTACTCTAAGCAGGCGTGGTGGGGGTTACAGTGACTCCTACACCTGGCAATATGTCACTAGATTAAAATAACTCTCCAAATATGTGCCTGGCATTTACAAATACAACACTATTTCTAGTGTAATGACTCGTAAAAAAAACACATCACATGTACAAACAAACAGAAAAACGATCTATTTTTTAATTATGCGTTATATAAACACACATAATGAATTTCAGAACATGATTTTATTCATAGTACTTACTTTACTTATTAGATAATGATTCATATGTTCATAGCATGTCCTCACGGTGTGTTCACTGAAATGTGTCTTCCGAGGGCCTACCTAAGGAAAATTCAGAAAAAATACATTTAAAATACAGTTTATCAAGATTTAGGAACACATGCAAATCTATAACAAACGTAAAATCATCAACTGGGTGTATAATTGTGTTCACCAAAACTGAACAATGTCCTTCAGGTGATTTATGCATTTGCCATGGTACATCACCCTTCACAACCTTCTAATAGCTATTGATCAATTTATATGGATAAAGCATTATAAAATGTTGTGCACCTTGTTTTATGGCAATGAGGGTCCAACTTGTAGTCAATTCATGTAAAACGTTTTCTTTTGGGATGAGCTCACAAATCACAGAATATGAGTTAGCTCACTCCCAGAGCAATGTGAACTGGCACATTTTGAATGATTTGAAGAAGAAATGTAAACAGAGGGTGTTGCCATACTAAATAGCATGACGTTATTAGCAGCGGCTCTCCTACCCTCCAGCTCCAGAGGATGCCACACGATTTTATGGTTATAGTTCTTTATGGTATAAAGGGAAGTGCCATGTTGTCTTTTTTCTTATCCTTATATGAGTAAAGTAGATTAGCAGACAGGTCTGTTTCTAGTTATTAAAATATGTATATTAGGCAATAGAAATAAGAAGAGCTAGACAATTCTTACCTGATCTTTCAGTTTATCCTGGGCTTCTGCTAGACCAATCAAAAACCTCTCGACGTGAGGAAAGGGAACCTCTGTATTCATGAACAGATCATTTATCTCATTTATAATTTGCAAAATGGCTGCCTTGTCGTATCTAACCTGTAAATTGGACGAAAACAGAGTTTTTTTAGTCGGACGTCTAATTATGATAGGGTAAACAGGCAATAGTTTACCATTAAGGCCTTCATTATGAGTGGCCCATTAATTCTGATTGGTCCAATTACACAATGCTTTTCCATTTCACACAAATATTCCAGCTGCTAAAAACTGATGTAATCTGCTTGTGCATATTATTCAGGAATCAGTGCTGAAATATAGATTCCCACATATTATTGGCCAAAATGTTATAATTCACGTATTTCCCACAGCGCCAGAATTACAGTGACTCCAGCATTGGTAAGTTCATAGAGTGGGTGGGGGTTATCACGATTCTGGTAATATAAGACTTACTAGTAAGAATTGGGCCATAATTATTCTGTTCAATAGTAGATTCAATGCTACTTTAGTCAGCATGTGTTGCTACAAACACGAATAGCATTACTATTGAAATCAATACATAAAAAAACTTAAGTTCAGCTGGACGTTTAAAAAAAAATCTTCTTGCCTTGTTTACAGTCCCCACAAATATCATGCAAAAATAGCTACACTTTTGCCTATCGGTAGTATAACATTGTGAAGATTCAATACACAATTGCTGGGCTTCAATGCAAGTTGGCCAAGAATCTTCTAGCTTATTTTGTGTTTGCAATGTTGATACTTGACTAAAACATCCAAGCCATAGAATTTTTTTTTTATGCTTAGGCTTGTTCTATTGCTGAGATATTCCCAAGCGGCTATGGCGCCAGAATATTGTAGTTTAAGTATCATCTCCCATAAATATTGTGTCCTAAATATAATTTAGAAAAATATCGTTCCATGTGAGTTAATGATAGAAAATCTACACTCTAGACACATCATATTTCTTTTCACTGTATTTTGAACGCACTACTTACATCAGACGATATTTTTGATGTCGATAATGTGACATGAATTCATTGACATTTCTACTTCAAGGTCTTTTGGCATTTTAAGACTATAAAGTAGTCATCATGAAGGTTCAGAAATGATCATGAAATAGTCCCACGTTTCCAATATTTTTCACCTGACTTCTAGGCACATAGGTTAGACTTCCAGAAAGCCATCCTACAGTGGATTACTATCACTCATGCTGATTTCCTTAAAATAAGAGGTTCTTTAATTTTCCTGCACAACTTCTCTTATCCTTACTGCTGACTGCATCCTCTTTCCCCAAAAGTCATTGAAATTCTCCATACCAGCTAGAAACCTCAGGGTTCTGGTCAGACCCATCCATGACAATGCTACCTTCATTACAAATACAATCATTGCAGACCGCGTCTAAATATTAAACATGTGCATTATCCACGTGTAATTCCCACTCCCTCAAACCTTTCAACTTTACAATTATTGTTATGCATTATTACATATGGCTCAAAACTTCACTAAATGAACACTATACAATTACCTAAGCATGCCATCAGCTCCATTTAGCTCCAAACTACTCACACTTGTATTCGAATCAGTAAAATTCCTTTGCCATTCATCCCTCCCTGAAACCTTATCAGGCTATTGAGTTGGAGTCTATGATCCACTAATCATAACATTGTAACAACACAAAATCCACTCTCCACTGCCTCCCAGTTCTGGGCCTTCTACCTCCTAGGTCCACCACTTTGGAACTTCCTATCAACCAGAGCCACATCAATTGACTATCTACAGGAAATGTAAATTACATTGAAATAACGTCTGCTGCAACTTGCAGGGCATGAAGGATAACGGACCCACTTTGTCATAAATGTGTACATTACATGCCTTCATATTCCGCTAGCTAGTCAACATTTCTTTGGCTGCCCACTCAATTTTATATATTGGTGCAATTTAATCAAACCTGTGACCTCTCCTAACTACATCAAATGCCATGCATTTGTTTTCTAGGTACTGCCACTAATACTATGTACTGCTCTCCTGATCAAAATATTATTCCTGCTGAAATAAATACATAAATATTGAATTATAAGCACCAATGGGTATGGGTGAGTGCGGCAAATTACCAAATGTAAATGTGGCTCCTAGATCATTGCTGAGTTCCTCTGCTTGCTACTGTCTTTATGACTCCTGAGGTCAGCAGTATCAATGGCAATGTCAGGCTATCCCAACTGGCTTTTATGCTTATGTATACTAACATTACACAGCCTTGCCAGTGAGCTGAACTACATATATGAATTATGTGAATTTTCAAAGGCAGCTCACTTAAAAACAAGATTTTTCCATTTCAATAATTCTCATAGAATAACTGTGCCTGGTCTCCGTTGCTATAGACTTGTATTTAGGAATGTGTCCCCCTAAATTTAAGATGAAAACATTTTCTTTGTTGACATAAATGTTTCTTTTTTATTTGTGTGTTGTTGACACAGGGTCTAATGCTATTTACATTTACCTTAAAATAAAGACAATAAGATGTCATCATCTTTGTGACTGAAATATATGTTTTTGTCTGTGCATTTTCCACAGTGGTTAAATTCTTTATTGAAAATTGTTCACCTAAAGAGAATACACCACTATGTGTGGACCTTAATCGAACATATGTATGTGTGTACATATCTATAACATTGAATACCGTAATATCCAGATATGATATAAACTTCTAAATAATATATATGTTGATTTTAACTTACAGTGTTGAGCATCTGTCTTGGAACACAAAGACCGGTGTGGGGCTCGTGTATGCACTCCACAGATGAGCCGTGATTCTTCGGGAAGAAATATGAAGGTACAATTAATAGCTGCAACATAAATACAATAAAAAAATGTCTTCACAAACTTTTGGCTAACCAGTAGAGATGTGGCACATACAGGATAACCACTTCCCTATGGTAGACATATATCTTCTTGTCGGCCTACATCCTAAGGGTAATGCTCAAAACTATAAGGTTCCAATGAAGAAGACAACCCGAGTTAGTTCTAATGGATTTTGCTGAAAGACAAGGTTTGAATAACTTTATAGCAATATTCTTATACTTGGTGCTAAAAGTTTAGGAAATCACTGTAATATGCTGCACTTCTCAAGTGACTGTCTTTCTTCTAATTTTTTGACAATGCTTAAGAGAGCTTAAAAATTTGAAGACCTAACATTTTTCATGAACAGAATGCCTGCATTGCATTATACTCCAACAGCTATGCGAGTATGAAGGCTGAATCCCCAAATAATATTTATTTTATTATGGCATTTACATGACAAAATTAACTGGGGTGATATTTTGTTGATCTTCTAGGTTACCGAACACAACATTTAGCTCTTTCACCCACTTTATTATCAGTATATTCTCACTCTACTGATGTAACACACACCTGATCTATCAAGATCTGATCTAAAAGCTGTGGTGGGTGCATTTACAAAATATTGTTTTCAAGGCTCCTTTAAAGGACGTGTTGTTAAGTCGCTAGCAGAAAAAGGTGCAAATTTACCAACATATTGCAAATTGGCACAAGGAGACAAACACAGTGGACCTTTATCAGTAAATTCCACAGATCCCCTTAAAAAACCTTTATTTTCTTGCAAATTTCAATTTTGGAACTTAGGGCCTGATTTAGAGTTTAGCGGACCGGGTAACTCCATCACAAATTTGACGGATATCCCATCCGCCACATTACAAGTTCATTATATCCTATGGCACTTGTAATTCAGACGAGATATCCATCATGATCGTGACGGAGCAACCCGTCCGCCAAAATCTAAACCAGGCCCTTAATTGTTAATTTGTGTGGAAATTTTAAATTATACTAACTTTCAATATTTTTGAGTCAAACATTTTTCAGTTCAAAATGTCATCTGCAGCGCAAGTGTCAGCAATTGGCCGTGAGTGGTTTAATGTGACTTGTGATGCAATATTCATGAGAGGAATGCTGTCACATGACTCTTAACCCTGGTGGAATAACATAACATGATAAAGGAAGACGTTTTAAGCCTTCTATTGTTTTGAACTGGTGTGGATTTCCTCGCTTTCGGTGATATTCTTTTGTACTTGACTTTATACTGCAGAATGCTTTAAAAACGGTATTTCTAGAAGTCCCCTTAAAATTTGCTGTGCTCGAGTTTTCACTCTAGCACTTTCATGACTTGTAAAATATCCTGAACCATAGAGGGGAAAAATATTTGTCAAAACAAGAGTTCAGGGGTAATATGAAAATCCCATGATCTAGCCCTGGCGACTCCCTAATTGACAAAGGCAATTTCATTGCTTTGTGTTCAATTGACAAATTTGCATATCTTGGTACTGCTCTAGACAATACTGTGTAATAACCCTGCTTTGGATGTGTCAAAACATCCCAAAACAGGACACTTAATCACATTTACCTAAGCGGTGACCAACTACATGACGAATGTCAGAAGCTGTGAAAAAGAAGCTACATATTTAAATTAGAAATGGTCAAGTAGCAAGATGTCAAGACCCATAAGCCAACATTCTGAAATCTACTCTATAAGATTAGGGGCATATTTATCAAGGGTTTGCACCCCCCCCCCCACGTGGTGCCTGCGTGATGCAAACCCTAAAATACAACTTATCGACCCACGCAAGGCCACTTTGCGCGGCCCTGCCTGGCTTGATGAATCAGAAGTAATGCAACCCAGCACAAATCACTGTGTTGCATCACTGTGCCCTGGGAAGGCGTTCCTTGAGTGTTGCGTGTGTTTTCCCATGCAACTCCCATGGATTTTGACTCATTCCCAGATTTACCATTGCTGGTAGGCCTGGAAAAACGCGGAAATGTTACTTGCGCCTTACCAGATGAAGCGTAACAAAGAGAAAAATCATCATTTATCCTTGTTACTTGCTCTTTCTATGTGTGCTGCATTCTGCAGTACATGTAGATAGATGGACATGCCTCAGGGGGTTGTTTTTGTGCAGGAAGGTGCCCCTTTATGCACTAAAACAATCCTGCATGCATCGCAGACAGCATTGGCGCTAAGCAGCCCATTGTGCACCAGCGCTGGGGTAAAGACAGGAATGTGTCTTATAAATACGGTGCATTCCTGCCCTTTTCCTGTCAAGCAGCGCACCGCAACAAGGTGACTTGCTGCGCTGCGTTACAATTTCATAAATATGCCACCCAATGTTTTTCCTGTTTGTGATTTTAACGTTATTTATATGTTAGCACCACACTCTTTTCATTAAAATATATCCATGGGACACTCACTTCCCTGATTCTGAGTAACAATGCATTTTGAAATATTTGTAAGAAAACGCCACATACCCAATCAACATGGTACCCCTTTTATCATCCTTGCAAGCATGACAAACTGAGCCAGTCCTGCCAGCATTCAACTGGGCAGTGCACTTAAAACCCTGCAGAAGGCATACTATACGGATGCATTTTACACACTGTTCAAGTGCACACACATATTTTCCTCAATTACATGTCCTAGAATAACTCTGAAAGCCAAACGGCTAAAATACATTCGCTTGTCAACAATAAAGTCAACATTGAAGCAACACTTACAACATTCTGGATTTCTAGAAGCAGCTCTTCCCAGACGTTGTGCATATTACAGAGATGACGATGGCTGTCGTTGCACCGCACAATACCAGCTAAGCAGGAGAATGCCAGGAACATGAT
Organism: Lissotriton helveticus; assembly: GCF_964261635.1. Classification (NCBI taxonomy): domain Eukaryota; kingdom Metazoa; phylum Chordata; class Amphibia; order Caudata; family Salamandridae; genus Lissotriton; species Lissotriton helveticus. The sequence goes on along the minus strand of NC_136071.1, from coordinate 746,140,653 downwards.
GTATTTAAAGTAGCACATTTTCTGAGGAAAAAAAATAAAACACAATTAATTTACACACACACATACTCGACTAATTCAAATACTGGTAGACATGCGCATGCATTTATTTAAAACCTCATTCAATATTGAATATAAAATATAAAATATTGTAATTTTTGTCAGTTAATCTATTGTATTTTTTAGAATTTACACACAGCCACATCTTTTGAAGCATCTTGTTAAAGTACATTCGATTGAAAAACAATGCTGCAGATAAAATTTAGCAAATGTTTGTTCCTACCTTTTAGCTTCAAGAGAGACTTCGCTGATGAGACTTCTGGGACGCACTTGAGTTGACTTTCTTGTGGCAGTCTTGACATATTTATACTGTCTGGTACATCCCTGGAAGCTAGTGACCAGCCCTCTTTTCCCCTTTATTGGAAAATGAAACCCTGGCTGCCACCATTGTTCACCTGTGCAGGTACAGTACACAGTTTTCCTGTCAGTAAGGATAGGACATTCTCACTGTGTGGGTGGTGTGGGTGGATAGTTTTTGTAATGACGAGGCCAGCAATTTAGAATTGCTACTTCAGCACAAATGCACAGTTTAAAATATACACGTGAATAAACTTTACCACCTGCTTTTAATGCATCACTTTACTTAAAATTATAAATATAAAATAAAACAGGTTAAAGATACATAAAGTGAGTGAACCTTCACCAAGTTTTTTTTATATATCAGTTTGCTTAAAATTATGAAATTTAAACTATGAAAATATAATTTAATTATCATGCATTTTACAACTTTATTTCATGCAATATACACATTTCGAAAAATAACGGGCTGATTAGAATGGCGAGCGGACTTACGACGCCCACCACCCTATCAGGAATTTGGACTACCCGACATGCTGTTGGCGGCCCCCAGGGAAAATTAGGATGCAGGCGGTTGCATTGCCCATGTTTTACATTGCGGCGGGTGCTGCTAGCTGCAGCACCCTTCGCAATGTAAAAAGAGATGTTTTACATATCCCTGCACTAGGTGACAGGCACCATGCGGTGCCTGTCACATGGTACAGGGATATGCAGGTACCGTGTCTGGGGGAGGATGGAAGGGGGAGCCCACCACGGGCCCCCAATGACCCTTTCCGCCAGTCTATTCATGGCCGGTGAACCGCCATTAAAAGGCTGGCGGAGAGGGTAATTGTTAGCCTATGGCGGTGCCTGGCTAACAATTCTGGGAATGGACGCTGGACACTAATTGGTGTCTTTTAAGACTGCCGTATTCTGTTACAGGCTGTATTAAACAACAGTAGTGGTAATTTACCTGAATACGTGGTAATTTACACAAAAACGTGGTACGTAGCAATTCCCTTATCACGTTGTGCAGATAGCATTTAGTTCTGGTCCTGAAGAAGTGCCTAGACCCTCCTGACTCCTTTCTAGCTGCATTCAGCATTTTTTCTGGATTCAATTAAGATACCTATATATGTGGAAGCAGATATTTCAACTGTGATAATATGGTAGAATAACATATAAACAGTAAGTAGCATCCTCGCCTGTCAAGAAAACAGATTTGCATTGGTGGAATTTGTTATTGGTACAATCTATCGGAAATATTTTAGTATTTCAATTTGTTGCTAAAAATATTATTAATAAAAATATCATGGGAAAGAAAGAAACAATCCATTATATTATGTGGTATGGTGCTGTCATCAAGACCTGAGCGATTTATGGCTGCCAAATTAAAATATCACCAACAGCTTTCTCCACTTACATATTGAACAGGCCCCAAACTGACATGTTTGAGTTTCCAACCCCCTTGATGGAAACCCCATAAGAAAGTGGCAATGGTGCAGACATGGTAAAAGTATCCCCCACACCTGTATTTCCACAAGACCTGACAATTAATGTACTAGTGCAGGCCCCCCTCAACTGCAAACATTATTGCCTTTTAAGTTCGCCTACAAAGTGCAGGAAACTTGCCCACAGTGTCTGATCAATGATGAAGCCGAACTGGAGAAATACCAATAGTCTCGCCTAGCGCTTGCTCTCCAACATACTTCATGAAGAGACGTAGGGACAATCATGCTTAGACATGCACTTGTGCCTTGAAATGATGGCCTACTGGCCTACTGCCATAACAAAGTTGTGGAATGCACCCTCTTGTGTAGGGCATAGCAGCCCACCTACAACCCCCTGGGCAACCAACCTGGCCCTCCATTAGAGGAAACGGAAAACTGTAGCCAGCATCAAAAAGGGACTCACAGTGTTATGGAAAAGAAAAATTTGTTCATTGGAGAAACAGTGTCTCTTAGCAAAAATGGAATCTCAGCCTAAGCTGCAAAAGCCAGAGCTAATGATTATGGTTTGTGCTACAAAAACACTTAAAGCTACAGAAATAACTAATTTGACACTTCCTCTCCCAAAATGCACACAATTATAGATCCCCAAAACAGTACAGAATATTATCAGTTTTGAAACAAACAGGCTCTGAAACTGCCCGCCAGAAATAGGAACCCATAAATCAGATTAAGGGTCTAGATAGAAAATTAAATTACCCCCCACTTTGAAATGAAAGCCCTGATGGCACAAAGCAAGTGGATGCAAGTGAGCTTACTATTCCCTAGACAAGCTCTCCTGTCTCTTCCATCCAGACATCTATCTATTCATATTTTCACCCTTCTATTCACCTGCTGATATCCACTATTTTACCTTCCATTAATTTTTTCATGCCTCATTCAAACTTTTCCAATTCCATCAATTCATTCACTCTGCTGTCCACTGATCCATCCATCCACTCTGCCATCCATCCATGCATCCATCCACTCATTCACCTGTCTAACCACCAATCCTTTCACTCATTTTTTCACATATTCATCCATCTATGCAGACATTCATCCACTCACTCATTCATCCACCTACTCACCCCTCCTTCCTTTCACCCTTCCTTTTATTCAATCTTCCTTCCTCCCCTTTTGTATTTAGCCATGTTTCTCGTTTCCTTGCTCTTGCTTGCACTTTTATTGATGTTGTATTCCTTCATAGTGTTTTTTATGAGATTGTGTCTGCCGAGTTGCAGACAGAAGAGGCTCATAAAGAGACCTACCACCCCTGTAGCTGCCAAAGCCGGGGTTTCACTATGGCCTTGAATCAGATAGTGAGCCGGACACAAAGTGAAACTGAAAGCATCCAGAAGATACAAGAAACCAATTCTTCTACTGGCTCTACATGGAGTTAATGGCTCAAAATAATGATGTTCTGGTCACAAAACTTTACCAACCTCCGTGCCTCACAAGTCACAGCTGCTCCCATGCACGGAACAAAGGAAAGCAGACATAAAAGCAACTCATATTGAGTGATCAGGAATCATCATTCCATAATTCCTCTTAAAGATAAAACATCAACCAAGCTCCTCTTGGACACCGCCCCTGGAGCATCAGAGGGTTTTCTCAGTCCTGCGACAAGAGAAGGCGATTCATCCAATGGCAGGAACAAAATGGGGAGCACTGGGCACCGCTAAGGTATATAAAAGGCAGACCCTCCTTCCGACCTTACCTTGGGGAACCCCTTGAACCTCTGTCCACTCCCTGGAGCTCCAGGCCACTGCCCACTTGCCTGGCAGGAACTGGACAAAGGAAAGGGGAGATGTGCCCCTCTTAGTATAGTAGAGCATCAGCGCTGCATGGTGCTCTTGGATATCAGGAGCAAAATGATGAAGCCAGCAGGCTAACTGGTTGGCCCCCTCGGCACCTACTACCAGCCCACCACACTATTTGGCTCGGTTGAGGCGCTTCTTCAACACCGGCTCAGCTGCTTTCATTTTGAAATACCATCCAGCTCCTGCTCCATGGGCATAGGAACTGTGATGATCAGTGGGGCATTTCCACCCCCACCATAGAGTTTGGAATGATGAGGATGATGGGGACAATACTCCCCTAGATTTAAAAGTGTAAATTGAACTTTGAACAGTGGAAAACACAACGTCTTTCGAAGCCACACTGCACGCCAAAAAAGCGCCCATGAACTGCTGTAACATGGAGAAATCTCAATGGCAGGAGTCTCCAACCTTTTCTGTAATAATATCTATTTATGCTTAATGAAAATCACTGAGAGCTGCTAATATTGGCAGTGCTGTAATAATGACCACACCAGACAAGATTACATTGGTGGCCACCCTATGCAAGAACACTGGTAGTCATTGCCTCAGCGCAGTGTTATGCATCATATCAGACAAGGTTGCCAGAATCAACAGAAAAAGTTTTTTGTCAATTTGGAATACCTTTACATGGGTAATACACATAGCAGTCATAGCTGGAATCCCTGGTGCAAAAGTAATAGCATTAGTAATATGTTTCCCCCAGTGCCACTGATTTATCAATTAAATATCGGTGTCATATGTATTTTGGAATATCAACCATTAATCTCCAAGAAAGCCGAACCGTTCTGAAAAACACAGGCTTGTTTGTCTCATATTAGCACATTTCAATTTTGGTATTCATATATTAATTCAACCGAGCAAAAGCTTCTAATTTAATAAATTTGAATGCACACAGGTGGAGCTACCTTTAGGTATCTGGAGAGCCACCAGTAGCTCACAAGCTACTGGTTGGAGAAGCCTGCTCTATGGGGTCCACAGGACCTCTCTGTTTTGCTAATTATTCGGTTGCAGTCACTAAGTTGTTGAGCCTCTCCTGATATCAGTCTTTTTGTCAAACTATGCAGTCAGCACAGGAAGGGAAACCAGAAAATTCTATTTTATGTTAATGTAACTGCTGGCTTGGCAGACTGGAGAAATGAACGATTTTGGGAGAGGCTCGACACCTCAATGACCTCAATCAAATCATTAACACAAAAACACAAGAAGGTATTCGAGCTCCTACAGCTCTTCCAGGAGACGCTTGCAAAGTGCAGCATGATTGCAGACAGACATGTTCTGTGACTGTGATTGATCTTCAGTGTCTGTGAAACATTCCAAACAGCAAAGCACACATTTAAATCTTATGACTATGTTCCTATATAGATGTGTGTATATTGTCGATTTGGGTGTGAAAAGTGTAATTATTGAACTCCATATGCTAGCAGTAATTGGATAAATGAGCACAGAGAACTGACCATTGCTGCTGCACAGAAGAGAGAAGAATGTAAACCTACTCAACAGGGAGTCATATACTCAAATCCCGGCTTCCTGGTTGACCAAATTCTATGATCTATCGCTTGATTTTACTAGGTATCATTTTCATTAGCCATCCATTTTGAGAGCACACTAAAGTAATCAAGTTTGATGTCTGCTCTCTACCACAACCTCGCGTATTTACGATTAATATAAAATAATTATGCTCCACATTTAACAACAATATTGTCTATATAAATAGAGAACAAGACAACCATACATTTTGGGTAATACATGGCAACATCATGAGGACATGGGGAGATTCTTGAATGTCATGTTTTAAAAATTATTACTTTGAACAAATGCCACTCAAATCAGTGATACAAGAACCGTATGTCCTTAATTAAGAAATACAGAAAAGTTTAAAAATACATGCTTTTATTTTAAAGTCTTTATCCTATTTTCTCATGACATTTGTTGCCTGATTTACATTTACGACTCGTGGTTTGGCTCTTAGAGCCAAGCCATACCTCTGGCTCGGATCTACCCAATGCTCTCTGTGTCTCCCCAAGAAACGTGGTACCTCTTTATGTCCTAGGGACGTTCCCTTTTCATATGGTACTCTGCCTCAGTGTGAAGGTAGTACCCGCAGGTGGCCCCGCTCATGTTTTTCTGCGCATCTATCTAAATTATTTTCTTATAAAGAGGCAAGTTTTTTTTCATACTAGAAAGGCTAGACGGTTTATGCAGGTGAGTGTGTTCAGAATGACATTTAATAAAATTCCATGTCGCAGAAAGGTAGCCACAGAGTAGTTCTAGAAAGTCTTTCTTATGTTGTTGGACTCTGAACTTCCCTGAGTGTAGAGCCTGCTGAATAGCCGAGTGCCCTGAAGACGGCATAAAGTCGAAGCAACCCATGTATCAAAATTCATAAATGAATATATCGATGCAATTATTTGAAGCATTGATTTGGGACGAGGGGAAGCCATGACAGAACTAATATTACACTGTTCTCATTCGTTAGATTTTAGGTAATGTTTGATTTGTACTCTTACGAGTCACAGGACACTTTGCCAAAACCGCATCATTGCATCTTAACTTTCTTTTCCTGAGAGCTGGTCCAGTGTAAGGCAAGAAACGGAAGCCGCGTGCCTTCACTCCACTCAAAACTTACGTGAGATCACATCAAAGGCATTCTACTCCCCCACAGTTCGCCTGCATCCTGACCTAAGGTGCTTTTGCTGGATGTCAGCTGCCAAAATGCTAAGTGCGTATTCCAAACCCGACTGCTTAGAGAACAAGTGGGAGGGGCGAAAATGTAGTCAAAGCAACGAATAGCAACTTTCGCCTACGTGGTACCAACGCCTACTTTCGCCGAAGCTAAAACGAATCTTGCTTTCCTGTGAACATCCTTTTCAACGTTATTTACTTTGTGTAAATTATGAATGGGAATAAATGTAACAAGCTACAGCTAGAAAGACGTTGGAGCACTACCTTTTTGAGCTGGGTCCAAATATTTACGGAAATTACAGAATGTTAAGGCAAACGGTGCAAAATTATATATATATATATATATATATATATATATATATATATATACACTTTACATTTTGTAAACCTTTTTAAAAGCACATACCATAATACAATCTTAAAAAATGCAACACTTAATCATTGCACGAAAGATAACATGGCTCCTTTAGGTACTAATCAAATATCTTCCTAAAATTATTAAAATCACAATAGTTCATACATATATATCCAATCCTTCCAATAAAATACATACATTACTATTAACCTTTAAAAATGCAATCTCATTTTATACTAAGGGAACTTCTTGCACCTGTTACTCTGTACACTGGAGAAACACCCTAACTTTGCTCATAAATTTCCGATCATCACCACCCCCTTTTGTACCGCTTTTGGCCGCCATAAGTGTGGCAGGGTATGCTCAGACGTGAGTCCCTTGCTCACTTTGCCACTGGATTCAAGCAAGCCGGGCTGAAGACGGCTGGAATGCCAGAAACCGGTCCTCGGAAGCTTGTTTCCGGTCCAGGGAAGGCATGGCTTGGCAGTTCGGGCTGGACTGTACCCATGAGGCACAGGGTCAGACTGATTTGCATATAGCCATGTCTGAACTGGGGTGGTAGAGTGGGCTAAAGAACGGTGATGGATTAAACCCAGATCTTTTGACTGGGTGTGAGTGTTTGATTGATTCAGATGCTCCGTCCATCACCACCCCCTTTTGTACCGCTTTTGGCCGCCATAAGTGTGGCAGGGTATGCTCAGACGTGAGTCCCTTGCTCACTTTGCCACTGGATTCAAGCAAGCCGGGCTGAAGACGGCTGGAATGCCAGAAACCGGTCCTCGGAAGCCTGTTTCCGGTCCAGGGAAGACATGCTTGGCAGTTCGGGCTGGACTGTACCCATGAGGTACAGGGTCAGACTGATTTGCATATAGCCATGTCTGAACTGGGGTAGTAGAGTGGGCTAAAGAACGGTGATGGATTAAACCCAGATCTTTTGACTGGGTGTGAGTGTTTCATTGATTCAGATGCTCCGTCCATCACCACCCCCTTTTGTACCGCTTTTGGCCGCCATAAGTGTGGCAGGGTATGCTCAGATGTGAGTCCCTTGCTCACTTTGCCACTGGATTCAAGCAAGCCGGGCCGAAGACGGCTGGAATGCCAGAAACCGGTCCTCGGAAGCTTGTTTCCGGTCCAGGGAAGACATGGCTTGGCAGTTCGGGCTGGACTGTACCCATGAGGCACAGGGTCAGACTGATTTGCATATAGCCATGTCTGAACTGGGGTGGTAGAGTGGGCTAAAGAACGGTGATGGATTAAACCCAGATCTTTTGACTGGGTGTGAGTGTTTGATTGATTCAGATGCTCCGTCCATCACCACCCCCTTTTGTACCGCTTTTGGCCGCCATAAGTGTGGCAGGGTATGCTCAGACGTGAGTCCCTTGCTCACTTTGCCACTGGATTTAAACAAGCCGGGCTGAAGACGGCTGGAATGCCAGAAACTGGTCCTCGGAAGCCTGTTTCCGGTCCAGGGAAGACATGGCTTGGCAGTTCGGGCTGGACTGTACCCATGAGGCACAGGGTCAGACTGATTTGCATATAGCCATGTCTGAACTGGGGTGGTAGAGTGGGCTAAAGAACGGTGATGGATTAAACCCAAATCTTTTGACTGGGTGTGAGTGTTTGATTGATTCAGATGCTCCGTCCATCACCACCCCCTTTTGTACCGCTTTTGGCCACCATAAGTGTGGCAGGGTATGCTCAGACGTTAGTCCCTTGCTCACTTTGCCACTGGATTCAAGCAAGCTGGGCTGAAGACGGCTGGAATGCCAGAAACCGGTCCTCGGAAGCTTGTTTCCGGTCCAGGGAAGACATGGCTTGGCAGTTCGGGCTGGACTGTACCCATGAGGCACAGGGTCAGACTGATTTGCATATAGCCATGTCTGAACTGGGGTGGTAGAATGGGCTAAAGAACGGTGATGGATTAAACCCAGATCTTTTGACTGGGTGTGAGTGTTTGATTGATTCAGATGCTCCATCCATCACCACCCCCTTTTGTACAGCTTTTGGCCGCCATAAGTGTGGCAGGGTATGCTCAGACGTGAGTCCCTTGCTCACTTTGCCACTGGATTCAAGCAAGCCGGGCTGAAGACGACTGGAATGCCAGAAACCGGTCCTCGGAAGCCTGTTTCTGGTCCAGGGAAGACATGGCTTGGCAGTTCGGGCTGGACTGTACACATGAGGCACAGGGTCAGACTGATTTGCATATAGCCATGTCTGAACTGGGGTGGTAGAGTGGGCTAAAGAACGGTGATGGATTAAACCCAAATCTTTTGACTGGGTGTGAGTGTTTGATTGATTCAGATGCTCCGTCCATCACCACCCCCTTTGTACCGCATAAATTTCCCCAATGCACAGGCTATATCTAAGTACGCCATTTCCACTAAAAGGTTAGCAGCTTGCATCCTATTCATAATCTGGTATTTTTTTAATATCGGGCATAAAATCTCCTTTCGTATATCTAAAACCATCATACAGTCTAATAAAATATGTACAATATCACAGGGGGTACCTAACGTACAAGTACACTTCCATCACTATTTATCATGACATTTTTTACCCCATTATTTGCGTAACATGGGTTTATTCCCATTCTCACTTTTAGTACCTCACGTTTTAGACGGTAATTTGGTAGCCTGTGTAAATAGGGATAAGGTTGTTCTTCTGATTCCCAAGCCTGGGTCATATGGGACACCGATGTTTTCCGCAAGAGATACTCTCGATCACATATACGGGACATGTCGGATCCCAGTGTCCTTAGTTCTTTTTTGCCCATGATTGCGTGACCTAGCTGCGGGCATAACTTTAATCCCAGCACTCCATACGCTTCTCTTAATGAGGATCTTGTTTCTTTTGCCCAGGACAGCTCACTAATGGCAATTTCACCTCTACACCACTGGGAATTTTTTGTTGGGGGGCTCCCCTGACCCTAGGCGCTGCCAAAAACGTATTAGGGCCAGCCTGGTGGTTACTGCCCAAGAGGTAAATCCAAGCTCTAATCTTGCTGTTTGTACCATTGCTGATTTTGGCAATGAGAACAAGCTTTTCAGGATATTTCCCTCCTCTTTATCCCAACATTTTTTCCCACTTAGAAAAAGTACCTCTGCCCAGTATAGAAATTGTGCGGGGACCATTGCTAGCTAGACCTTTATAAGCGGCCCATCTGACATTTCACCATAAACGCTATTGAATCTTTTTAGACCCTTCACAGAAGCCGTTGCCCTCATTTTTAAAGCTTCTAGATGGGTAGACCAATTCAGGTTGCTCGTAAACCATATTCCCAGGTATCTATATTCTGTTACCCTCTCGAGTAATTCTGTACCAAGACACCAAGGGAACCTAGTCTTACTTCTACCAATCATAATATTTTGGTCTTCTCCATGTTCACTACTAATTTTTTATTTAAGCAGTATTTATTAAACATGTTTAATTTTCTCTGAAGACCTATCTCTGTCTGGTCCACAATCACCAGATCATCTACATATAGCAGACAAGATATATGATTACCTCCTAATTGTGGGCTAGCCCCTCTGACCTCGCTTAATTTCAGGGGTAAGTTGGCTATGAACAGGGAACAAAGCAAAGGGGCTAATACGCACCCCTGCCTCAGGCCATTTCCAATCTGGATCCTCCCAGACAATCCTCCCTCCTTGTCCAAGATTACCTGGGCCCAGTTATTTGTGTGTAAGGCCTGTATAAGGGTTAGCAGATCATCATGTATTTTATAACCTACCAAGGTTGACCATAGCTGCTCCCTACCCACAAGGTCGAATGCCACGCGGAAGTCCACAAAGCAGCAACATAAATTACCCCTCTGTTCTATCGACTTCCGCACGACCGCCCAGAGAGAAAAACAGTGGTCCACCGTTGAAGGCCCTTCTTTAAATCCACCCTGTTCTGGGGGTACTCTCAGATTGTCTTCTGCCCAATCTTTCAACAGACATAGGATTACTTTGGAGAATACTTTTTCCCCAATATCCAGGAGATTTATTAGGCGATAATTTTTAGGAGAATTCACATCACCTTTTTTATGTATCGGTCTAATGATAGCCCCTTTCGAACTATCTGGCATAATTCCTGTATTTAATATTCTCAAAAACATCTTTGAGAAGAAATCTGCCCACCAGTCTGGATTAGTTTTTATAATGACTGCAGGTAGATTATCTGAGCCGGTAGCACATGTTAAATTTAATTCAGCTATTATGGTCTTAATATGGCCGTGGGCGATTCCCTGACTCCTGGCCAGCTGGAAGATGATATTTCCCCCCTCCTTGGCCATTTGCCATAGATTTCCTCAAGGTAGGTTACCCACTTATCCTCTGGGACAGAACATTGCAGGGTCCCTACCGCTTTCCCTGTACATTCCTGTATCATTTTCCAAAAGCCTTTGACATTTTTTTCTTCAATTGCCTCAAGTCAGTTCACCCAGCATTTTTCTTTAAAGGATCTTTTTTTTTCTCTAATAGTTGCCTTGTATTTTATCCTCCACTTCTTAAGTGCTAGTGATGCTGCATCATTATAGCTACGCCTAAGGCATCTTTCATATTGCCTAATAGCATCCTTTACTTACTGGCAGTCTTCGTCAAACCATGGTTTATTACTTGGATGTAATTTAGCTTTACTTACTAAACCGTGGTTTCCCCGTTTGATTTTTATCCTGAAGCCTTCTACCAGTTGCTCATTATATCCTCATACCAGGATAAATCCTCCCCTGGAGGTAGATTTTCTAAATCGACTATTATCTGGAATGCGCTCAGTTTCTTTATATATTCTTTACTAATCCGGGTCGTAAGTCGCTTGGATATTCAACATCTACTTGCAATACTTCCTGCCTCGACTGGTCCCTGTTTACCTGCAGTTCCATCAATAGTGGGAAGTGATCACTACCCTCTACCCGGAGTATTTCAAAGTGTTGTATTAAGTGGAAGCACCATGCCTGGGTAAAAACATAGTCTATAGGGCACATTTGCTGCCCTATTTTAAAGGTGTGCTTTGCGGGCCGATCCGTTTCTTTTCTACCATTAACACAGACCAAACCCATAGCCCCCAGCAGCTGGCCAAGCTCCACGTCTTAGTGTGGGATGTCACTGCTGGTGAACATTACAAACTCTATATTATATGCTTTTAGCAAGTCACTATCCCAGACGTCAGTTTTTTTGGGATTTAGTCCATGGTTAAAATCACCCAATATTAGGAGCACATCTCTTGGGTAAATTTCGTATAAATCCTCTAAATCCTTTTTTAAACTCTCCAGCTCCGCTTTATACTCATTTTCTTCCCTTTCGGCATGTACACATTTATAATGCATAGGCCTCCACCATCTACGTTTAGAATCAGCACTCTGCTACCTAATGCCCAATTACACTTTAGTTCAAGGAGATGTATATCTCTCGCTATCCTTGTGGAAACCAACATCATCTGGCCACCTGATGCCCTACCTACTTGGTTCTTTCTTGCAGGTTTTACGTGGTGAGTAAAGCCTTCAGTGACGGGGGTTTCGTCGCACAGCCAGGTCTCCTGTAAGCAAACAATATCGGTCTTCCCAAGGATGTTTTTAAAACCTTCCTGAAACCGTATTCTTTTGTAACCACTAATGTTCCAGGACAAGATGAAAAGGCTGCGCGACGACCCAATTTCCTAATCACCCAATTTCCTAATCAATGTTGCTCAAGTTCCCATCTTCCTCACAGCCCATATAAGCCAAATCTCTGTACCTATTTCCGGGCAAGACATCTTCCTCCCCCCACCCTAACCTTTCAGGGGTTTTAGTGATTTCCAGGGCTTCCTTATTACCCCATCCTGAGGTGATCATTTTTATTTGCCATTCTCCCAACCCCGCATGGTTTCTAAGGAATTGTTTCCCTTGATTATCCATTGTCACATCCTCTCTCTTTAGTATTCTAATTCCTTCCCTTAACATCTCAGCTTCTGCTTTTTCCATTGCAACTTTTATTAGTGCTGAGTGGAGAAGGACCTTTGTTATTTCTTCACCTGGGGTATTAACCAAAAACCCCACTTCTTTCAAATCATCCGTACTAACATATTTTAAGCTGGGGCATTTTGCAAATGACGAGAGTAGCTGAGAGCGATTTAGAGGCTTTAATTTCTTAACCCTTTCCCCCCCTTTCCCTGTCCAATAGATTCTAAAAATAGCCAGGTATCCACGGTCCTATTTGTCTGTAGGATTGTTAGAGTTTTATCTGGCCTTTCATCCCTTCTCTTCATATTGACTTCTACTCTACCCCTATTCCTACAGCCTTTCCCCGGGGTTGGGTTAGTGGGCCCTGCATCTATAGACGTCTCCATCCCCCATTCAGGTTCTACCTCCTCCTTTCCCCCGGGTACTTCCTCAAGGGAACCTTCGCACTCTTTACCAAGCATTTCCCTGATTCCCACCTAGATTGTTCCTTAGGTCTAAGGGTACTTGCTCCTATGTCTGCTAAGGTTAGCTTTTTTACTTCCGGCATCGCTACCTTATCCCTAGGCTTTAGATCGGGGGTTACCTCCTTCCCATTCTCCTGTTGTTTTGCTACCTGACTTATACATGGGACCTTTTCCCCTTCCTCCTCTTCGCGAAACACCTCCTTTCACCATATCTCTTTATAATCATGGGGCAAGGGAAATATATACTGTTGGCTCGTCCTCTTTGGGTCTGTTCCCCCTTGTCACTTCTTCCACCTCATCTGCTTTAATCTCTACAGGTCTCACTAGGGAAGGCATTTGGCCTTTAGTCTGCGTCAGCTCCCCAATTATGTTCTTAAACTGATTACTTTGTGTATTTAAAATTTTATTATTTAAAACTGAAACGTCTACGATACCCTGCAAGGTTTTCTGAAGCATCAACATAACCTTGAGCATTGATAAACTCGAGGAACCCGTCACCTCCAGACTATGCAGGGGTAGACCTCATAAATCTGTATAGACAACATTGGCATTTTACCAGTCTTTCTTTCACATTGGGACTAAATTCCTCTCGGGCAAATCTTCCTCCCACAAGGATTTACTCTGGATTTCACTTTCTTCCTTCACCTCTACTTCTATGTCTCAAATAATTAATGACTGAAACAGCCGAGGGGAGGAAGACAAATGTAGTTCCATCAGGATCTTGGCGATGTCAAAGTTTGTCTGATTCAAGGATTCCGTGCTTATTACCAGATCCTCTGTGATTTGTGGAGACTCCACCACATTCATCTCCCTTTCTGGTGTCTCCTTCACTTTAAAATGTTTGCAACAAAAATTCTTTAATAGATTTTGAGACTGCCGATCCGCCTTTTGCGCCTGCTGACTTAGAGGTTAACAGCACCTTCTGTTTGATTGAACCTGAAGGCGGGGTAGACCCCATCACTGGTGTTTTATTTCCGGTGGGTGTCACAGTAACACTTATTGCATTGTTCAAGTCTTTGGGTAATTCCATTAAGTCCTCCGTCCCGGGGCTTCTATTTCCTGATTTCTTGAGATTCTTCGGGCTTTACGTGATTTATTTTTCCCTAGGGCCATAGCTTTTTGTTCCCCTTAACACCTTACTTCCAGAGGTACAAAGTTCTTTGGGGCGGTTTTCTTCTTCACATTCTTTAGTTTCCCCCAGTTCCTAGGTGCACTGACGCCCCTGTGTCACATACACTTAATATGGCTCCCCTTATTACAATTATTAAGGAGGGAAAATTGACTTTTCACTTACCTCTGTTCTGTGGGCCCGCGCTCTTCCTCCACCACTTCTTCATTAAGAACACACTTTTCCAAACACCAATCTGTCAGTCCACATCCACTCAGAAAATCACCACCTTGGGCTTGCTGTGGCTTTTATGTTTTCTTGTTATCTTCAAGGGTGTAATTTCCCGCTTGCTGCTTCTAATCCTGGCAGTCTCCTTAATGATTATGCCCGTTATTTACTCTCGCAGTTTTGGGCTCTGGCGGGCTCTATCCCCACACCGCCACCACCGCGGGTCGTCTCGCTAATTGGGGCCCGTGCCTCCAGCACTGTAAGCTGGTCTCGCTGTCCACTGCGGCGCTCACAGATGGGGTCTCCACGGGTCTCCGGGCCGCAGTCCACCTATTTCCCTATTACCGCGTGCTAAAAGCGGTAAAATGAGAGCAGATGCAGCCGCTACCGCTACCGCAATGCCCATGCCACCTAAACTGACCCAGAAGCCGGAAGCTGAGACGAAGTGGAAGGTTCACGAGAGCGCGTCCGTAGCTACACAGAAACAGAGGAAAGCCCAGGTGTATAGCTGCTCTGACAGACACTGCGTTTCTCCAAGACAGCACCACAAACTGGTGAATGGGATCTGTCTGAAGACTACACAATTATCTTATGCTCTTGGAGGCTACACACCTCCTACTCAGGAACATGTAAGATGAAGGTTCCACTAGCCTGCCTGTAATTTCTCCCCAGTGAATAATTATAGATAGTAGTTTGGTGACTGATGAGGATGAATTTATGCAAATGATATGTTTCAACACATAGTTTAATATGCAATTCCATATTAAGGAGACTTAAAATTGAAGACTGCAATTAGGAAATTTACCTCAGATGCACAAGTAGTTATGTTAAGTTAAAACAATTTCTAAAGAGTACTTCCACCTATTGGTTTCATGATGCTGAGGTATCTGAAATAGCTTGCAACTGATAATTACTCCAGGGGCGCTGGAGGGCGCCAAGCAAGATGGCCGCACGTACGTGAGGTTCCTGCAGCTCGAGATTCAATTCATCTGCCGTCCTCCTCATTAGTGGCCCTGCTCGCCCAGACAACCGATGAGGGAGTAGCGCACAAAGCCTACCACCTGCTCCTGGGAGAATACCGCTGCATATCCTGCCTCAGACCATGAAGACAGACTCCGTCTCCCCTGGGCCTTACTGGTTCAAAATGGTGGCTGTGGGGATTGCAACCTCCTGATCTGCCAGGGTGACGCTCCTCACCGTCTCCTCCTTCATTGCCGATCCACTGCTAACAGCAGCTTGCCCCGTAGCCCCTTCCAGCTTGGGAGACAGGTTCGCCCTGCCTGCGGGCCGGACGCTTGGAGGCCCCGCACCTTCCTCTGCTGCTGACTGCACAACCGATCTCGCTCTGGGGCCTGGGAGACACTGGAGTGCACCGCCCTGAAGAGACATCTGAGTTTGGCGCTCCGCCCTGGTGCCTCCTGCCCCAAAGATCCAGCACGGAGGACTGTTGGCAGAGGGTGCACAAGCTGGGCCGGCACATTGCTGTGACCTGGTGAGTCTGCGGGCCCCGCATGACTGAGGGGCTTAGCATAAGGCTGGGAGGCCCCTGCCCAGGTGGCCCCTGCCGGCACTCTTGAGAAGCTGCAGCCGTGGACGGCGAGCAGCCCACCGGCACTGCTGCTGAAGAACCTCGCACCTACCTGCATTGGTGAGTCCGCTTGCAGCACCTGTTGCCCTCTCTTGCCACCCCATGCCCATGACGTTCAGCCCTGCTTTCCTCACCTGGGATGAGCTGCAGATCTGTCGCCCTCCTACCAGCCACACATTCGCTCTCCCGGGGAACCATCCCCCGATTGAAGACCGCCACTGGGCCTACTCACCCAGGCGGCTGCTGGGGAGGAACAATCCGACCTGCCTTGCCTCACTCCTGGGCCTGTTAAAAGACTGGGGGGCTTTGATGGGAGCCTGAAGGCCTCTGCCGCCCCCAACTCAATGCAAACACTGTCTTGCCCGCCTGTTGCATTGCTGTGGTATCCTGCACCCGCCGGAGTTTGTGAGTCCACCCGCGGCGCCCACCGCCCTTGCCTGTACCACGCCCGCCTCTCTCACCTGCAATGAGAAGTCCACTGGACCCCCCCTGGCTGCACCTACGTCCTCCCGGTACGCCACCTCCTGATTGTCGGCCACCCCTAGGCCTACTCACGCGACCATCAACGAGGCGGACCATCTCAACCTGCTCTGCTGCATCTGCTAAACAACCCCCACTCCCCGACAGGGGGCCCACACCTATTTGCCACCCCTATGGACAAGGCTGCCCTCCCGCTGAGTCTGACACTGCTTCTGCTGACGGGGTGATCTGCCATGAAGCCCTCCACGCCTGTCCTGCCTGCCGCAGCGTTCTGCCACCTCATCTCCTTGCTGCTGTCCCCACATGGTGGCCATCTCCCCCCTGGCAATTTCTAGGGACCCGCCTATTTGCTTACCAGCCTGACTTCACCCTGACACCCATCTAGCCGTGCCAGCCAAGTGACCAAGGTGACCTGGATAGCCTCTTAATACATATACTATTGTCTGCCACATCTTCTCTCCCACTTCACCAGCGGGCCCTCAAGGCATCTTCGCCCAGCGGCTGGCACTTGGGCTCACCGCTGCACCTCACGAGGTTATCAGCCACTAGTCCACGGGACACCTCATCGCCTGCTCCTCTCTACCTGGCAGCCTCCGCCATGGGCAAAGAGGATGGCAAACAACCTAAACTCACCATCGAAGCACGCAAATCAGCGCGGACGCAGGCTGAGGCGGAGAGAGACCAACGTGGATCCACCGCTTCTGATCCACTGACTTCCACAGAGGATCTGAAAGAATTCCTTTTGATCATGCAGTCCAGCCTAATGTCCATAGAGTGTAAAATGGATGCAATGAGTGCTCACTTGAACAATATCACCCACAAAAGCGACCGCCATGAAGAGCGGCTCAATGAAACGTAACGTCGCATATCGTATCTGGAAGACACCTCTACCACAACTGTCGATAAAACGCTTGACATGGAGAGGGTCCTGAAGGTCATAGCCGCAAAGAATAAGGATTTAGAATCCCGCTCACTCCGAAACGGCCTACGGATTATAGGTGTGCAAGAATCTACAGCCACAGGGAAAATGGAGGACTATGTGGAGCGTATGCTCATTGCGGCTTTCAGAAGAGAGGCCTTCTCACCAGTCTTCATTATTGAGAGGGCACACAGATCTCTCACCCCCGCCTTGTACCAGGTGCCCCCGCTCACCCCATCATCGCGAGGTTCCTTAACTACAGGGACCGTGACGCTACGCTTCGACTTGCACAGGAGCATGGCAAGGTACACTTCGATGGGGTTGAAGTGTCACTATACCCAGATTTCACCATGGCCGTTCAGGAGGCACTCAGAAAATATCTACCGATGAAAAAGAAACTGCAGCAAATGAGCATTGCCTACACCATGCTAGTCCCGGCACGCCTTAAAGTCACATATCACAGAAAGGAACATATCTTTACCAGGACTTTATCAAAACTCTGCCCAGGCTGAACGCAGGCCATTCCTCCACCTCTGCTTGCTCCCCTGCCAATGGGGGCACATCAGATGTCGAATAACATGGCAGCTCTCCTGTAAGAACTACACCACAAATTGACCTTAACATCTTCAATTGCCTTCCAACCATCTAGCTTGCTGCTTATTTCATTATACCTTTTGCCGAGAGTTCATATGCCATGTACATACTAGGCCTTGCCTGCTAGTGTTTTGGCCGCTGCCCTCACCCGAGAACTGCATTGCATGAACTCAGTGCAAGTTGAGACTTTTCACCACTCTTCTCCCGAGCACCCACGCCACCGTGAGGTGTTTTTTTTTGGTTCGCCCTCGCAGGGAACCCCTATTTTGATCTGGTTATATCGGTTAATGGCCCTGCTACCACTCTCCCCCTTTGGGAACATGGAGCACGAGGCATTGGGGAAAAATGGGAGGGTTACTCGCCACAGCAGGATTGGGCTGCTGATGTGGGTGAGGGTTCAATTTATTTATTATTGCTTACCGGCATTCTGCAACACAGACCTTTGATTGATGCAACTGACCGACCCGAACACTGTTTGACGCCCAACAGACCACTCATGATCTGCTATTATGGTGTCTTGCCCTAGCTCCCCTCAATACAACTCCTTAACCTGGAATGTGAGAGGGTTGGGTGACCCCCGCAAGTGCTGACACATACTCTCGTACCTGGACCGTTACAACATACACTGTGCTCCACTAAAGAAACACACCTTAGTCCCACTACCCCCTCCTCATTCGCTTCCCGTTGGGCATCCCACCACTGTTTTTCCTCCTACTCCACCTATGCACACGACACGGTTGCCTTGGTTAATCGTACACTCCCCTTTACCCTTTTTGGAGATCTTGCCGACCTGCAAGGCAGATACAGCATTCTATGGGGCAGACTGGCGGCTCAATCTATCACACTTGTTTCTTGTTACGGTCCGAACACTGATGACCCTGAATTCTTCCGGGTCTTGTGGGGATACTAGACTTGGGAACGACGCACTTGGTATGGGGAGGGGACTTCAATGTCACTCTAGATCCATCATTAGACAGATCCCACCCAAAACCTCATTATTGTTCCAATGCCCACAATACCATCAACCACATAGTTTCAGATCATGGCCTCGTGGACGCATGGCGTAGCATGCACCAGATGCACAAAGAAGGCACTTGGTTTTCCACCGTCCACTGCTCCTGGTCCCGGATAGACAAATGGCTTATTTCCAGAGGCCTTACCCCATGGCTGCTCCGCGCCTCCCATCTGCTGCGCACCTACACCGATCATTCCCCTGTCCTAATCACGCTCGCACCCCCACACGAAGCATCCCCCTACCTGTCCTTGCGCCTACCTGTACAAGACTTGCTAGACCATGTTTTAAAAACAGAGCTTGAACAAGAAATTGAAGATTTCTTCCGCTGCAACGAGAACTCCGTTGCCCAATACTCCACGATTTGGGAAGCCTTCAAATTCACCAGGCGGGGCATTTGCATCGCCAAAAGCGAGGGAATTTTGAGAGACATGCAAAACACACTTCATGAGATAGAGAGAGAACTCAAACACACTGAGAAACAGATACAAACCACACCCACCCCCTGGCTACGGCTGCACCAAAGGGAACTCCTCACAGAATACCAGGAGACGGCTGAAAGGGAATGTAAGTTTAGAGAGAAATATTCTCAAGCCCGCCGTTATGGGAAGGGCGAGACATTGGGAAAAGCTCTTGTGGCCCTGATCCGCCCAAAGGTTCTCCAACACCACACTGAAAATCCCCAATGAGGAAGGGAACATACACAGTGACACAACCGAGATAGCTTCTATTTACAAGCAATTTTACTGTGTCCTGTAAACCTCACACAGAACACACCCCGTCAACTTCACCCCTTTCTTTGTTGACACTGCCATCACCTGGCTTGGGGATAACCAGAGAGAATACCTCCTAGCACATCACGAAGATGATGAGATCATCCCCGCCATAATGCAGTTACCGTCTGGCAAAGCTCCTGACCCGGACGGCCTCCCTGCTGAGTTCTACAAAACTTATCATCACCGTATCATTCCTATCCTGTGCCATGTCTATGAAGAGGCCAGAAAGACGGGTATCCTCCCGGGACCAATGCAGGAGGTGCTCATAGTTTCCCTGCCCAAACCAGACAAACCTCCTGCACAGTGTGATTTCTACAGACCCCTCTCCCTTTTCAATATAGATGCAAAAATACCTGCTAAACTCATTGCAAATTGCATCAGTCCCCTCATGACCGCCTTAGT
Source organism: Lissotriton helveticus (assembly GCF_964261635.1). Classification (NCBI taxonomy): domain Eukaryota; kingdom Metazoa; phylum Chordata; class Amphibia; order Caudata; family Salamandridae; genus Lissotriton; species Lissotriton helveticus. The sequence goes on along the minus strand of NC_136071.1, from coordinate 746,120,488 downwards.
CCTTCTTGACCAGTCGGGGTTCATTCCCAGCAGAGGCACCTCCCACAACCTTCGGACCCTATATGCTGTCATTCAAGACATCGATCCCGATATGAAAGCAGTGGCTGTCTTTCTTGATGCCACCAAGGCATTCGATTCCCTTGAATGGGACTACTTGCCATTCATCCTCCAGCGCATGGGCTTCCCCACCCCTATCCTAGGGTGGATTACCCTACTTTGCACTGACCTACAGAGCAGTGTTCTGATTATCGGAACTACATCACCTTTCTTCCCCTTAGCCAGGGGCACTAGACAGTGATGCCCACTGTCCCTTAACCTTTTCGCATTAGCCATCAAGCCCCTTGCCGCTAAGGTCTGCCAACATTATCGAGACCTTGCCCTTATCTACCATGAACGGCAACTCCTGATTTCCATGTACGCTGGTGCCATCACTCTCTATCTGCGCAACCCGGAGGACAGCCTTAATTCCATCCTTCGGCTTCTTATCCACTTTTGCCACCTCTCAGGGGTCAACATTAACTGGGGTAAATCCCAAATCTTCCCTCTACCTGCTGCAACTCCACAATTCACTGCAGACTACCCCTTGGCATGGTGTGCGAACACAGTTAACCCCTTCGACGCTCATGATGAGCTCAGCTCATCATGAGGCACAGTGGAGCGTTGCTCATGACGAGCTGAGCTCGTCAAAACAGCCGGGGAACGCCCACGCGGGGCTAAATCCCCTTCTGTGCGGGCGTTCCATGGGAGTGGGTGGAGTCGTGACAAGCTCAGCTCGTCATGAGCACAGCTCCACTGTGCAGCATGACAAGCTGAGCTTGTCACAAGCACCGCGGTGCCGCGCACGGCCCTCCTCCCCCCTGCACCATGGGGGAATTAGCCCCACATGGAAGCGGTTAAATACCTGAGGATTGTCATCACACGCGACCTCGGCACCTTGATGATGGCGAATTATGGGCGCGCCTTGGATCTCCTCACTGACAAAATCACTAGGTGGATTGCCATGCCCGTCTTCAGGGCCGGCAGAGCCACTCTCATAAAGATGGTAATCCTGCCCAAACTGCTTTACCTCTTCATCAACATCCCCTATGCCCCTAGCAGACATTTTTTTCAAGCCCTCAAGACTCATTCGCCTCATCTGGGGAGGGAAACACGCCTGACTGCGCTAGGACACGCTCACACGACCCTTTCGTGAGGAAGGTTTTGAGATCCCAGATCTGGAACTGTATTTTAGCTGCACCCAGGGCCACTTTGCAGTATATTGGATTGACCCCCCTACATGCCTCACTTAGCAGTTAAGGACAGTTACATATCCCCAATGCCCTATTCCACATACTTAAAGCACACCTGCTATACCGAGCCGACTTGCTCCCTCCACGGTGGATTGCACCACTAGCGCTTGGCATGACCTGGCCTGCCGCCTTCATACCACCATACTATAATCACCCTTGTTGCCTATACATTACTGGCTTGTCCTCCTGGTCACATGAGAGGGAGGATGCTGCCAACTCCTCAGCAAGCTTGGGATTCAACATCGGGTCAGCTGTACACCAAAGGCATATTCCGCAAAAGTGAGGACTTCTTTGGCACTACCACGCCCACTCCTTTAGAGTTATTATATTCGATTGAAGCAGGACGTTGGAACCCTCACACCAAGCTTCCCACAGGAACCTCCTATACCTGCTCCTCTGCACACTCTCCTTCAGAAGGACACTCCCGCACATGCCATATCAATGCTCTGTCACACCACTCATGCTGAATGTGAATATGACCAACCCCAGGCTAGGGCTCACTGAGAAGCAGAACTAGACTCTCCCATCACTGACGATCAGTGGTCCTATTGTTGTCAACAAACCGGGAAAATATCAGCTAATAGTAGACTACGCATCATTGATTATCGCTACCTACACCATCTCTATTACACTCCTGCGCGCCTGATGCTCCTCCGCCTTCGCGACACTGACCGCTGCGATCGGTGTGAGAGGGAGGGAACCGACTTGAGACACTTAGCCTGGGACTGTCTCCCCATTCAAAGCTACTGGATAGGGATGTTGGGTGCGCTTGAGCGCATGACTGGATTGCATATCCCCGAAAAACCTCTGGTCACACTACTTGGCTATACCGAGGCGCTGGCTGCTTCCCTGAGAAAATACGTCTCTCTGACAAAATGTCGATATACAAAATATCGACATACAAAAATATCGCAATAAAAATATCGATGTCAACAATATCGACATCCTATCTCCAACAAGGTAAGTACAAAAATATTGAGAAAAAAATATATCGATGTCAAAAATATCGTAATTAAAAAATATTGTTTTTTTATTAAACAATTATGTCAAATAAATTAAATATTACTTATAAATGTAATAAGCATAGCTAAACATATGTTATAATATTTAAAATTAATAATGAATAAACATAAGTTAGCAAAAAATTAATTAAACATATTCATATAATACATATGATATACTTACTTAAAAATAACTTTTAATAATTATTTTAATAACGTATGAATAATTAAAAAATTCATACATTACAAATATATCTATACACATGAAATAATAATATAAATAAAAATTAAATAAAAATGTAAAACAAATTTTAAAAAGTAAGAAGAATGTTGGATAGCGTAGGGATAAAAAATACTATTCCCACTCCAAAGAGTGCAACAGTAGGGAAAGTGTTGGATAGCGTAGGGGTAAAAATGACTATTCCAACTCCAGAGAGTGCAACAGTAGGGAAAGTGTTGGATAGCGTAGGGGTAAACATTTGTATTCCAACTCCAGAGAGTGCAACAGTAGGGAAAGGGTTGGATAGAGTAAGGGAAAAAATTACTCTTCCCACTCCAGAGAGTGCAACAGTAGGGAAAGAGTTGGATAGCATAGAAATTAAAATATAACATACTTATAAATAAATTAGTATTTTAAAATATAAATAAAATATACCAAAACATAATTATTAAAAACATAATTACCAAAGAATAATTAAGTAACAATAAATTAATAATAAATACCAATTATTAAAAAGTAATTAGCAATTAATAATTAATTAACAATAATATAATTAGCAAAAACAATTAATGAAAATAAACTATTACTTAATTACATTTAAATTACTTCCCACCCTATTTCCCTATAAACCCATAACACGCTACAGAACATAATGATCAATTAATCAATTAATACAAATGAATGACCAATTAATACAAATTTATTACCCATTAATAATTAAATAACAATACTATAATTAGCAAAAACAATTAATGAAAAGAAATTATTACTTAATTATATTTAAATTACTTCCCACCCTATTCCCCTATAAACCCATAACCCGCTACAGAACATAATCATCAATTAATCAATTAATAAAAATTAATTACCATTTAATAAAAATTATTACCAATTAATTACAATTAATTTATCATTTCTAAAAATTAATAATGAATTTAGTATAATTAAATTACTTCCCACCCTATTCTCAAACAAACCCACAATCCGATGCGGTACTAAAATACAATATGCACTTAAATTACATAAAAAAATAAAAATACATATTAAATACATAATATTATACATAAAAATCATATAAAAATCGATATTAGTAACATCGATATTACTAACATCGATTTTAGTAACATCGATATTACTTACATCGATATTAACAAAATCAATATTACTTACCTTCGAAATTCTGTCCCTTCGATATTAAAAAAATCAATATTACTTACCTTCTATATTCTGTACCTTCGATATTTATTCATCGATATTATTGTATGTTGATATTAAAATATCGATATTTTGTCTGCCTACCTTCCCTGGCACTACTGCTCGTCAAGCGAAGGGTGGCCTGCAGGTGGGGACGGGGGAGAGCGCCTAAATTCAAACTGTGTTTGAATGATTTAGGGCTAGATGTAGGTAAATTAGATTTACCGATTCATAAATACCGAATTTTACCGATTCAGTATTCATGAATCGGTAAATCTAATGTAGGTAAATATTCTGTAAAAAATACCGAATCGGTAGGATTCGGTATTTACCGATTCTGTAATTACCAAATCGGTATTTGTCATTGATTCCTATGGGGCTTGAAGCCCATAGGAATCAATGGCAAATACCGATTCGGTAATTACAGAATCGGTAAAATTACCGAATTGCCAAGGGGGACAGGGTGTCACTTTGACACCCTGTTGCACCCCTGTTTCTGGCTTGTGTGCCATGTGACACACATACATGCCCTTAGGGCATGTATGTGTGCCACATGGCACAGGTGTACATGGACAGATGTGCATGTACACTGGAATTCGTTATTTACCATGCAATAGTATTACATGGTAAATAACGAATCGGTAATGGCCTGTGGCACTGTTTGAAGTGCCACCTACATCTGTATTTACCGAATCGGTAAATATACCGATTCTGTAAAGATAAGGCCCCTGTCGTGTATTTCTAAAGGTTCTGAATCGATCCCCCTATTCCTGACCCTATTCTGGTTAAACTAACTAGCTAGTTAACTAACAGTCAGCCCATGAGGCAAGAAATCCCCCATGATGCAGATACCGTTATCTGACGCAGTCACACTACGGCACAGGAACGTGTTATCTGATTAGGTCATAACGCTTGAGATCTAATTAGACAAGCGACATTCCTCCAGCCCCTGATAAGGCATACGACGTTCTCATAACAAATCAAACCTATGACAACCTGGATAATCCGTGCGGCCATTGTTTTGATTTCACAGAGAACTTTAGTAAAGAATGTGCTAACGAGCAAGTCGTATGACATCTTTATTGACGTATCTATGTCCATCCTTACGTCAATCTCGGCACCTTTAAGGTATAAATATTGCCGACCTTGCCCTATGCAAACACACGCGTGGTGACAAGACGGAGCAGCCATACTTGCCGAAGCCGAGAGCAGAAGCAGACCCCGCTGGCAGCAGCCCCGCCTTCCTGACGCGCTGAGAGACGCGCTGCTATCTCAAGCCGAGAGACCCAGCACCGGCGCTTCCGGGTAGCCCTCGCAGGCAGCCTGGAATATCGAGAGCAGAGAAAGAGATACCATTCCTCATTCATCCTAAATTCCAGGTACAGAACTGAATAACCCCTCACAGAGAATTCTTTAGTTATTCACTTGGCAAAAACAAACTTAACTTAAACTGTAACTTTCTATTCCCGCCCACGCATTAGACTTAGGTCAGGTACACGGGGTAGGCGTATTTAGAAACACCAGTTGAGTACGTTTAGTCAAATGTATATGTGTATGTAAATATATTTTAATCATTTTTAAACATCATATGGCTCAGAAACCATATCAATGTTTTTACAGTATTATTTTATACTATTGCTTTTAATGTATGCACTTTACTTAACTATAAGTATTGCAATAATATCGATCCATTTCTCATGTATGAGAAAAGAGACTGATCAATAAATAACACCTTTTATTGAACACGCCCGTCTCTTCCTTTTCTCTACATTCTGATGAGACTAAGAATGCACGTACTGACTGAGTAAAATAATTGCCTTGTGCTCACACGACTCTTGAGGTGCCCCCGCTCACCCCATCATCGCGAGGTTCCTTAACTACAGGGACCGTGACGCTACGCTTCAACTTGCACAGGAGCATGGCAAGGTACACTTCGATGGGGTTGAAGTGTCACTATACCCAGATTTCACCATGGCCGTTCTGGAGGCACTCAGAAATATCTATCGATGAAAAAGAAACTGCAGCAAATGAGCATTGCCTACACCATGCTAGTCCCGGCACGCCTTAAAGTCACATATCACAGAAAGGAACATATCTTTACCAGGACTTTATCAAAACTCTGCCCAGGCTGAACGCAGGCCATTCCTCCACCTCTGCTTGCTCCCCTGCCAATGGGGGCACATCAGATGTCGAATAACATGGCAGCTCTCCTGTAAGAACTACACCACAAATTGACCTTAACATCTTCAATTGCCTTCCAACCATCTAGCTTGCTGCTTATTTCATTATACCTTTTGCAGAGAGTTCATATGCCATGTACATACTAGGCCTTGCCTGCTAGTGTTTTGGCCGCTGCCCTCACCCGAGAACTGCATTGCATGAACTCAGTGCAAGTTGAGACTTTTCACCACTCTTCTCCCGAGCACCCACGCCACCGTGAGGTGTTTTTTTTTGGTTCGCCCTCGCAGGGAACCCCTATTTTGATCTGGTTATATCGGTTAATGGCCCTGCTACCACTCTCCCCCTTTGGGAACATGGAGCTAGGCAATTGGGGAAAAATGGGAGGGTTACTCGCCACAGCAGGTTCTGGGCTGCTGATGTGGGTGAGGGTTCAATTTATTTATTATTGCTTACCGGCATTCTGCAACACAGACCTTTGATTGATGCAACTGACCGACCCGAACACTGTTTGACGCCCAACAGACCACTCATGATCTGCTATTATGGTGTCTTGCCCTAGCTCCCCTCAATACAACTCCTTAACCTGGAATGTGAGAGGGTTGGGTGACCCCCGCAAGTGCTGACACATACTCTCGTACCTGGACCGTTACAACATACACTGTGCTCCACTAAAGAAACACACCTTAGTCCCACTACCCCCTCCTCATTCGCTTCCCGTTGGGCATCCCACCACTGTTTTTCCTCCTACTCCACCTATGCACACGACACGGTTGCCTTGGTTAATCGTACACTCCCCTTTACCCTTTTTGGAGATCTTGCCGACCTGCAAGGCAGATACAGCATTCTATGGGGCAGACTGGCGGCTCAATCTATCACACTTGTTTCTTGTTACGGTCCGAACACTGATGACCCTGAATTCTTCCGGGTCTTGTGGGGATACTAGACTTGGGAACGACGCACTTGGTATGGGGAGGGGACTTCAATGTCACTCTAGATCCATCATTAGACAGATCCCACCCAAAACCTCATTATTGTTCCAATGCCCACAATACCATCAACCACATAGTTTCAGATCATGGCCTCGTGGACGCATGGCGTAGCATGCACCAGATGCACAAAGAAGGCACTTGGTTTTCCACCGTCCACTGCTCCTGGTCCCGGATAGACAAATGGCTTATTTCCAGAGGCCTTACCCCATGGCTGCTCCGCGCCTCCCATCTGCTGCGCACCTACACCGATCATTCCCCTGTCCTAATCACGCTCGCACCCCCACACGAAGCATCCCCCTACCTGTCCTTGCGCCTACCTGTACAAGACTTGCTAGACCATGTTTTAAAAACAGAGCTTGAACAAGAAATTGAAGATTTCTTCCGCTGCAATGAGAACTCCGTTGCCCAATACTCCACGATTTGGGAAGCCTTCAAATTCACCAGGCGGGGCATTTGCATCGCCAAAAGCGAGGGAATTTTGAGAGACATGCAAAACACACTTCATGAGATAGAGAGAGAACTCAAACACACTGAGAAACAGATACAAACCACACCCACCCCCTGGCTACGGCTGCACCAAAGGGAACTCCTCACAGAATACCAGGAGACGGCTGAAAGGGAATGTAAGTTTAGAGAGAAATATTCTCAAGCCCGCCGTTATGGGAAGGGCGAGACATTGGGAAAAGCTCTTGTGGCCCTGATCCGCCCAAAGGTTCTCCAACACCACACTGAAAATCCCCAATGAGGAAGGGAACATACACAGTGACACAACCGAGATAGCTTCTATTTACAAGCAATTTTACTGTGTCCTGTAAACCTCACACAGAACACACCCCGTCAACTTCACCCCTTTCTTTGTTGACACTGCCATCACCTGGCTTGGGGATAACCAGAGAGAATACCTCCTAGCACATCACGAAGATGATGAGATCATCCCCGCCATAATGCAGTTACCGTCTGGCAATGCTCCTGACCCGGACGGCCTCCCTGCTGAGTTCTACAAAACTTATCATCACCGTATCATTCCTATCCTGTGCCATGTCTATGAAGAGGCCAGAAAGACGGGTATCCTCCCGGGACCAATGCAGGAGGTGCTCATAGTTTCCCTGCCCAAACCAGACAAACCTCCTGCACAGTGTGATTTCTACAGACCCCTCTCCCTTTTCAATATAGATGCAAAAATACCTGCTAAACTCATTGCAAATTGCATCAGTCCCCTCATGACCGCCTTAGTCCTTCTTGACCAGTCGGGGTTCATTCCCAGCAGAGGCACCTCCCACAACCTTCGGACCCTATATGCTGTCATTCAAGACATCGATCCCGATATGAAAGCAGTGGCTGTCTTTCTTGATGCCACCAAGGCATTCGATTCCCTTGAATGGGACTACTTGCCATTCATCCTCCAGCGCATGGGCTTCCCCACCCCTATCCTAGGGTGGATTACCCTACTTTGCACTGACCTACAGAGCAGTGTTCTGATTATCGGAACTACATCACCTTCCTTCCCCTTAGCCAGGGGCACTAGACAGGGATGCCCACTGTCCCTTAACCTTTTCGCATTAGCCATCAAGCCCCTTGCCGCTAAGGTCTGCCAACATTATCGAGACCTTGCCCTTATCTACCATGAACGGCAACTCCTGATTTCCATGTACGCTGGTGCCATCACTCTCTATCTGCGCAACCCGGAGGACAGCCTTAATTCCATCCTTCGGCTTCTTATCCACTTTTGCCACCTCTCAGGGGTCAACATTAACTGGGGTAAATCCCAAATCTTCCCTCTACCTGCTGCAACTCCACAATTCACTGCAGACTACCCCTTGGCATGGTGTGCGAACACAGTTAACCCCTTCGACGCTCATGATGAGCTCAGCTCATCATGAGGCACAGTGGAGCGTTGCTCATGACGAGCTGAGCTCGTCAAAACAGCCGGGGAACGCCCACGCGGGGCTAATTCCCCTTCTGTGCGGGCGTTCCATGGGAGTGGGTGGAGTCGTGACAAGCTCAGCTCGTCATGAGCACAGCTCCACTGTGCAGCATGACAAGCTGAGCTTGTCACAAGCACCGCGGTGCCGCGCACGGCCCTCCTCCCCCCTGCACCATGGGGGAATTAGCCCCACATGGAAGCGGTTAAATACCTGAGGATTGTCATCACACGCGACCTCTGCACCTTGATGACGGCGAATTATGGGCGCGCCTTGGATCTCCTCACTGACAAAATCACTAGGTGGATTGCCATGCCCGTCTTCAGGGCCAGCAGAGCCACTCTCATAAAGATGGTAATCCTGCCCAAACTGCTTTACCTCTTCATCAACATCCCCTATGCCCCTAGCAGACAATTTTTTCAAGCCCCCAAGACTCATTCGCCTCATCTGGGGAGGGAAACACGCCTGACTGCGCTAGGACACGCTCACACGACCCTTTCGTGAAGAAGGTTTTGAGATCCCAGATCTGGAACTGTATTTTAGCTGCACCCAGGGCCACTTTGCAGTATATTGGATTAACCCCCTACATGCCTCACTTAGCAGTTAAGGACAGTTACATATCCCCAATGCCCTATTCCACATACTTAAAGCACACCTGCTATACCGAGCCGACTTGCTCCCTCCACGGTGGATTGCACCACTAGCGCTTGGCATGACCTGGCCTGCCGCCTTCATACCACCATACTATAATCACCCTTGTTGCCTATACATTACTGGCTTGTCCTCCTGGTCACATGAGAGGGAGGATGCTGCCAACTCCTCAGCAAGCTTGGGATTCAACATCGGGTCAGCTGTACACCAAAGGCATATTCCGCAAAAGTGAGGACTTCTTTGGCACTACCACGCCCACTCCTTTAGAGTTATTATATTCGATTGAAGCAGGACGTTGGAACCCTCACACCAAGCTTCCCACAGGAACCTCCTATACCTGCTCCTCTGCACACTCTCCTTCAGAAGGACACTCCCGCACATGCCATATCAATGCTCTGTCACACCACTCATGCTGAATGTGAATATGACCAACCCCAGGCTAGGGCTCACTGAGAAGCAGAACTAGACTCTCCCATCACTGACGATCAGTGGTCCTATTGTTGTCAACAAACCGGGAAAATATCAGCTAATAGTAGACTACGCATCATTGATTATCGCTACCTACACCATCTCTATTACACTCCTGCGCGCCTGATGCTCCTCCGCCTTCGCGACACTGACCGCTGCGATCGGTGTGAGAGGGAGGGAACCGACTTGAGACACTTAGCCTGGGACTGTCTCCCCATTCAAAGCTACTGGATAGGGATGTTGGGTGCGCTTGAGCGCATGACTGGATTGCATATCCCCGAAAAACCTCTGGTCACACTACTTGGCTATACCGAGGCGCTGGCTGCTTCCCTGAGAAAATACGTCTCTCTGACAAAATGTCGATATACAAAATATCGACATACAAAAATATCGCAATAAAAATATCGATGTCAACAATATCGACATCCTATCTCCAACAAGGTAAGTACAAAAATATTGAGAAAAAAATATATCGATGTCAAAAATATCGTAATTAAAAAATATTGTTTTTTTATTAAACAATTATGTCAAATAAATTAAATATTACTTATAAATGTAATAAGCATAGCTAAACATATGTTATAATATTTAAAATTAATAATGAATAAACATAAGTTAGCAAAAAATTAATTAAACATATTCATATAATACATATGATATACTTACTTAAAAATAACTTTTAATAATTATTTTAATAACGTATGAATAATTAAAAAATTCATACATTACAAATATATCTATACACATGAAATAATAATATAAATAAAAATTAAATAAAAATGTAAAACAAATTTTAAAAAGTAAGAAGAATGTTGGATAGCGTAGGGATAAAAAATACTATTCCCACTCCAAAGAGTGCAACAGTAGGGAAAGTGTTGGATAGCGTAGGGGTAAAAATGACTATTCCAACTCCAGAGAGTGCAACAGTAGGGAAAGTGTTGGATAGCGTAGGGGTAAACATTTGTATTCCAACTCCAGAGAGTGCAACAGTAGGGAAAGGGTTGGATAGAGTAGGGGAAAAAATTACTCTTCCCACTCAGGAGAGTGCAACAGTAGGGAAAGAGTTGGATAGCCTAGAAATTAAAATATAACATACTTATAAATAAATTAGTATTTTAAAATATAAATAAAATATACCAAAACATAATTATTAAAAACATAATTACCAAAGAATAATTAAGTAACAATAAATTAATAATAAATACCAATTATTAAAAAGTAATTAGCAATTAATAATTAATTAACAATAATATAATTAGCAAAAACAATTAATGAAAATAAACTATTACTTAATTACATTTAAATTACTTCCCACCCTATTTCCCTATAAACCCATAACACGCTACAGAACATAATGATCAATTAATCAATTAATACAAATGAATGACCAATTAATACAAATTTATTACCCATTAATAATTAAATAACAATACTATAATTAGCAAAAACAATTAATGAAAAGAAATTATTACTTAATTATATTTAAATTACTTCCCACCCTATTCCCCTATAAACCCATAACCCGCTACAGAACATAATCATCAATTAATCAATTAATAAAAATTAATTACCATTTAATAAAAATTATTACCAATTAATTACAATTAATTTATCATTTCTAAAAATTAATAATGAATTTAGTATAATTAAATTACTTCCCACCCTATTCTCAAACAAACCCACAATCCGATGCGGTACTAAAATACAATATGCACTTAAATTACATAAAAAAATAAAAATACATATTAAATACATAATATTATACATAAAAATCATATAAAAATCGATATTAGTAACATCGATATTACTAACATCGATTTTAGTAACATCGATATTACTTACATCGATATTAACAAAATCAATATTACTTACCTTCGAAATTCTGTCCCTTCGATATTAAAAAAATCAATATTACTTACCTTCTATATTCTGTACCTTCGATATTTATTCATCGATATTATTGTATGTTGATATTAAAATATCGATATTTTGTCTGCCTACCTTCCCTGGCACTACTGCTCGTCAAGCGAAGGGTGGCCTGCAGGTGGGGACGGGGGAGAGCGCCTAAATTCAAACTGTGTTTGAATGATTTAGGGCTAGATGTAGGTAAATTAGATTTACCGATTCATAAATACCGAATTTTACCGATTCAGTATTCATGAATCGGTAAATCTAATGTAGGTAAATATTCTGTAAAAAATACCGAATCGGTAGGATTCGGTATTTACCGATTCTGTAATTACCAAATCGGTATTTGTCATTGATTCCTATGGGGCTTGAAGCCCATAGGAATCAATGGCAAATACCGATTCGGTAATTACAGAATCGGTAAAATTACCGAATTGCCAAGGGGGACAGGGTGTCACTTTGACACCCTGTTGCACCCCTGTTTCTGGCTTGTGTGCCATGTGACACACATACATGCCCTTAGGGCATGTATGTGTGCCACATGGCACAGGTGTACATGGACAGATGTGCATGTACACTGGAATTCGTTATTTACCATGCAATAGTATTACATGGTAAATAACGAATCGGTAATGGCCTGTGGCACTGTTTGAAGTGCCACCTACATCTGTATTTACCGAATCGGTAAATATACCGATTCTGTAAAGATAAGGCCCCTGTCGTGTATTTCTAAAGGTTCTGAATCGATCCCCCTATTCCTGACCCTATTCTGGTTAAACTAACTAGCTAGTTAACTAACAGTCAGCCCATGAGGCAAGAAATCCCCCATGATGCAGATACCGTTATCTGACGCAGTCACACTACGGCACAGGAACGTGTTATCTGATTAGGTCATAACGCTTGAGATCTAATTAGACAAGCGACATTCCTCCAGCCCCTGATAAGGCATACGACGTTCTCATAACAAATCAAACCTATGACAACCTGGATAATCCGTGCGGCCATTGTTTTGATTTCACAGAGAACTTTAGTAAAGAATGTGCTAACGAGCAAGTCGTATGACATCTTTATTGACGTATCTATGTCCATCCTTACGTCAATCTCGGCACCTTTAAGGTATAAATATTGCCGACCTTGCCCTATGCAAACACACGCGTGGTGACAAGACGGAGCAGCCATACTTGCCGAAGCCGAGAGCAGAAGCAGACCCCGCTGGCAGCAGCCCCGCCTTCCTGACGCGCTGAGAGACGCGCTGCTATCTCAAGCCGAGAGACCCAGCACCGGCGCTTCCGGGTAGCCCTCGCAGGCAGCCTGGAATATCGAGAGCAGAGAAAGAGATACCATTCCTCATTCATCCTAAATTCCAGGTACAGAACTGAATAACCCCTCACAGAGAATTCTTTAGTTATTCACTTGGCAAAAACAAACTTAACTTAAACTGTAACTTTCTATTCCCGCCCACGCATTAGACTTAGGTCAGGTACACGGGGTAGGCGTATTTAGAAACACCAGTTGAGTACGTTTAGTCAAATGTATATGTGTATGTAAATATATTTTAATCATTTTTAAACATCATATGGCTCAGAAACCATATCAATGTTTTTACAGTATTATTTTATACTATTGCTTTTAATGTATGCACTTTACTTAACTATAAGTATTGCAATAATATCGATCCATTTCTCATGTATGAGAAAAGAGACTGATCAATAAATAACACCTTTTATTGAACACGCCCGTCTCTTCCTTTTCTCTACATTCTGATGAGACTAAGAATGCACGTACTGACTGAGTAAAATAATTGCCTTGTGCTCACACGACTCTTGAGGTGCCCCCGCTCACCCCATCATCGCGAGGTTCCTTAACTACAGGGACCGTGACGCTACGCTTCAACTTGCACAGGAGCATGGCAAGGTACACTTCGATGGGGTTGAAGTGTCACTATACCCAGATTTCACCATGGCCGTTCTGGAGGCACTCAGAAAATATCTATCGATGAAAAAGAAACTGCAGCAAATGAGCATTGCCTACACCATGCTAGTCCCGGCACGCCTTAAAGTCACATATCACAGAAAGGAACATATCTTTACCAGGACTTTATCAAAACTCTGCCCAGGCTGAACGCAGGCCATTCCTCCACCTCTGCTTGCTCCCCTGCCAATGGGGGCACATCAGATGTCGAATAACATGGCAGCTCTCCTGTAAGAACTACACCACAAATTGACCTTAACATCTTCAATTGCCTTCCAACCATCTAGCTTGCTGCTTATTTCATTATACCTTTTGCAGAGAGTTCATATGCCATGTACATACTAGGCCTTGCCTGCTAGTGTTTTGGCCGCTGCCCTCACCCGAGAACTGCATTGCAGGAACTCAGTGCAAGTTGAGACTTTTCACCACTCTTCTCCCGAGCACCCACGCCACCGTGAGGTGTTTTTTTTTGGTTCGCCCTCGCAGGGAACCCCTATTTTGATCTGGTTATATCGGTTAATGGCCCTGCTACCACTCTCCCCCTTTGGGAACATGGAGCACGAGGCATTGGGGAAAAATGGGAGGGTTACTCGCCACAGCAGGATTGGGCTGCTGATGTGGGTGAGGGTTCAATTTATTTATTATTGCTTACCGGCATTCTGCAACACAGACCTTTGATTGATGCAACTGACCGACCCGAACACTGTTTGACGCCCAACAGACCACTCATGATCTGCTATTATGGTGTCTTGCCCTAGCTCCCCTCAATACAACTCCTTAACCTGGAATGTGAGAGGGTTGGGTGACCCCCGCAAGTGCTGACACATACTCTCGTACCTGGACCGTTACAACATACACTGTGCTCCACTAAAGAACACACCTTAGTCCCACTACCCCCTCCTCATTCGCTTCCCGTTGGGCATCCCACCACTGTTTTTCCTCCTACTCCACCTATGCACACGACACGGTTGCCTTGGTTAATCGTACACTCCCCTTTACCCTTTTGGAGATCTCTTGCCGACCTGCAAGGCAGATACAGCATTCTATGGGGCAGACTGGCGGCTCAATCTATCACACTTGTTTCTTGTTACGGTCCGAACACTGATGACCCTGAATTCTTCCGGGTCTTGTGGGGATACTAGACTTGGGAACGACGCACTTGGTATGGGGAGGGGACTTCAATGTCACTCTAGATCCATCATTAGACAGATCCCACCCAAAACCTCATTATTGTTCCAATGCCCACAATACCATCAACCACATAGTTTCAGATCATGGCCTCGTGGACGCATGGCGTAGCATGCACCAGATGCACAAAGAAGGCACTTGGTTTTCCACCGTCCACTGCTCCTGGTCCCGGATAGACAAATGGCTTATTTCCAGAGGCCTTACCCCATGGCTGCTCCGCGCCTCCCATCTGCTGCGCACCTACACCGATCATTCCCCTGTCCTAATCACGCTCGCACCCCCACACGAAGCATCCCCCTACCTGTCCTTGCGCCTACCTGTACAAGACTTGCTAGACCATGTTTTAAAAACAGAGCTTGAACAAGAAATTGAAGATTTCTTCCGCTGCAATGAGAACTCCGTTGCCCAATACTCCACGATTTGGGAAGCCTTCAAATTCACCAGGCGGGGCATTTGCATCGCCAAAAGCGAGGGAATTTTGAGAGACATGCAAAACACACTTCATGAGATAGAGAGAGAACTCAAACACACTGAGAAACAGATACAAACCACACCCACCCCCTGGCTACGGCTGCACCAAAGGGAACTCCTCACAGAATACCAGGAGACGGCTGAAAGGGAATGTAAGTTTAGAGAGAAATATTCTCAAGCCCGCCGTTATGGGAAGGGCGAGACATTGGGAAAAGCTCTTGTGGCCCTGATCCGCCCAAAGGTTCTCCAACACCACACTGAAAATCCCCAATGAGGAAGGGAACATACACAGTGACACAACCGAGATAGCTTCTATTTACAAGCAATTTTACTGTGTCCTGTAAACCTCACACAGAACACACCCCGTCAACTTCAACCCTTTCTTTGTTGACACTGCCATCACCTGGCTTGGGGATAACCAGAGAGAATACCTCCTAGCACATCACGAAGATGATGAGATCATCCCCGCCATAATGCAGTTACCGTCTGGCAAAGCTCCTGACCCGGACGGCCTCCCTGCTGAGTTCTACAAAACTTATCATCACCGTATCATTCCTATCCTGTGCCATGTCTATGAAGAGGCCAGAAAGACGGGTATCCTCCCGGGACCAATGCAGGAGGTGCTCATAGTTTCCCTGCCCAAACCAGACAAACCTCCTGCACAGTGTGATTTCTACAGACCCCTCTCCCTTTTCAATATAGATGCAAAAATACCTGCTAAACTCATTGCAAATTGCATCAGTCCCCTCATGACCGCCTTAGTCCTTCTTGACCAGTCGGGGTTCATTCCCAGCAGAGGCACCTCCCACAACCTTCGGACCCTATATGCTGTCATTCAAGACATCGATCCCGATATGAAAGCAGTGGCTGTCTTTCTTGATGCCACCAAGGCATTCGATTCCCTTGAATGGGACTACTTGCCATTCATCCTCCAGCGCATGGGCTTCCCCACCCCTATCCTAGGGTGGATTACCCTACTTTGCACTGACCTACAGAGCAGTGTTCTGATTATCGGAACTACATCACCTTCCTTCCCCTTAGCCAGGGGCACTAGACAGGGATGCCCACTGTCCCTTAACCTTTTCGCATTAGCCATCAAGCCCCTTGCCGCTAAGGTCTGCCAACATTATCGAGACCTTGCCCTTATCTACCATGAACGGCAACTCCTGATTTCCATGTACGCTGGTGCCATCACTCTCTATCTGCGCAACCCGGAGGACAGCCTTAATTCCATCCTTCGGCTTCTTATCCACTTTTGCCACCTCTCAGGGGTCAACATTAACTGGGGTAAATCCCAAATCTTCCCTCTACCTGCTGCAACTCCACAATTCACTGCAGACTACCCCTTGGCATGGTGTGCGAACACAGTTAACCCCTTCGACGCTCATGATGAGCTCAGCTCATCATGAGGCACAGTGGAGCGTTGCTCATGACGAGCTGAGCTCGTCAAAACAGCCGGGGAACGCCCACGCGGGGCTAATTCCCCTTCTGTGCGGGCGTTCCATGGGAGTGGGTGGAGTCGTGACAAGCTCAGCTCGTCATGAGCACAGCTCCACTGTGCAGCATGACAAGCTGAGCTTGTCACAAGCACCGCGGTGCCGCGCACGGCCCTCCTCCCCCCTGCACCATGGGGGAATTAGCCCCACATGGAAGCGGTTAAATACCTGAGGATTGTCATCACACGCGACCTCTGCACCTTGATGACGGCGAATTATGGGCGCGCCTTGGATCTCCTCACTGACAAAATCACTAGGTGGATTGCCATGCCCGTCTTCAGGGCCAGCAGAGCCACTCTCATAAAGATGGTAATCCTGCCCAAACTGCTTTACCTCTTCATCAACATCCCCTATGCCCCTAGCAGACATTTTTTTCAAGCCCTCAAGACTCATTCGCCTCATCTGGGGAGGGAAACACGCCTGACTGCGCTAGGACACGCTCACACGACCCTTTCGTGAAGAAGGTTTTGAGATCCCAGATCTGGAACTGTATTTTAGCTGCACCCAGGGCCACTTTGCAGTATATTGGATTGACCCCCCTACATGCCTCACTTAGCAGTTAAGGACAGTTACATATCCCCAATGCCCTATTCCACATACTTAAAGCACACCTGCTATACCGAGCCGACTTGCTCCCTCCACGGTGGATTGCACCACTAGCGCTTGGCATGACCTGGCCTGCCGCCTTCATACCACCATACTATAATCACCCTTGTTGCCTATACATTACTGGCTTGTCCTCCTGGTCACATGAGAGGGAGGATGCTGCCAACTCCTCAGCAAGCTTGGGATTCAACATCGGGTCAGCTGTACACCAAAGGCATATTCCGCAAAAGTGAGGACTTCTTTGGCACTACCACGCCCACTCCTTTAGAGTTATTATATTCGATTGAAGCAGGACGTTGGAACCCTCACACCAAGCTTCCCACAGGAACCTCCTATACCTGCTCCTCTGCACACTCTCCTTCAGAAGGACACTCCCGCACATGCCATATCAATGCTCTGTCACACCACTCATGCTGAATGTGAATATGACCAACCCCAGGCTAGGGCTCACTGAGAAGCAGAACTAGACTCTCCCATCACTGACGATCAGTGGTCCTATTGTTGTCAACAAACCGGGAAAATATCAGCTAATAGTAGACTACGCATCATTGATTATCGTTACCTACACCATCTCTATTACACTCCTGCGCGCCTGATGCTCCTCCGCCTTCGCGACACTGACCGCTGCGATCGGTGTGAGAGGGAGGGAACCGACTTGAGACACTTAGCCTGGGACTGTCTCCCCATTCAAAGCTACTGGATAGGGATGTTGGGTGCGCTTGAGCGCATGACTGGATTGCATATCCCCGAAAAACCTCTGGTCACACTACTAGGCTATACCGAGGCGCTGGCTGCTTCCCTGAGAAAATACGTCTCTCTGACAAAATGTCGATATACAAAATATCGACATACAAAAATATCGCAACAAAAATATCGATGTCAACAATATCGACATCCTATCTCCAACAAGGTAAGTACAAAAATATTGAGAAAAAAATATATCGATGTCAAAAATATCGTAATTAAAAAATATAGTTTTTTTATTAAACAATTATGTCAAATAAATTAAATATTACTTATAAATGTAATAAGCATAGCTAAACATATGTTATAATATTTAAAATTAATAATGAATATACATAAGTTAGCAAAAAATTAATTAAACATATTCATATAATACATATGATATACTTACTTAAAAATAACTTTTAATAATTATTTTAATAACGTATGAATAATTAAAAAATTCATACATTACAAATATATCTATACACATAAAATAATAATATAAATAAAAATTAAATAAAAATGTAAAACAAATTTTAAAAAGTAAGAAGAATGTTGGATAGCGTAGGGATAAAAAATACTATTCCCACTCCAAAGAGTGCAACAGTAGGGAAAGTGTTGGATAGCGTAGGGGTAAAAATGACTATTCCAACTCCAGAGAGTGCAACAGTAGGGAAAGTGTTGGATAGCGTAGGGGTAAAAATTTGTATTCCAACTCCAGAGAGTGCAACAGTAGGGAAAGGGTTGGATAGAGTAGGGGAAAAAATTACTCTTCCCACTCCAGAGAGTGCAACAGTAGGGAAAGAGTTGGATAGCATAGAAATTAAAATATAACATACTTATAAATAAATTAGTATTTTAAAATATAAATAAAATATACCAAAACATAATTATTAAAAACATAATTACCAAAGAATAATTAAGTAACAATAAATTAATAATAAATACCAATTATTAAAAAGTAATTAGCAATTAATAATTAATTAACAATAATATAATTAGCAAAAACAATTAATGAAAATAAACTATTACTTAATTACATTTAAATTACTTCCCACCCTATTTCCCTATAAACCCATAACACGCTACAGAACATAATGATCAATTAATCAATTAATACAAATGAATGACCAATTAATACAAATTTATTACCCATTAATAATTAAATAACAATACTATAATTAGCAAAAACAATTAATGAAAAGAAATTATTACTTAATTATATTTAAATTACTTCCCACCCTATTCCCCTATAAACCCATAACCCGCTACAGAACATAATCATCAATTAATCAATTAATAAAAATTAATTACCATTTAATAAAAATTATTACCAATTAATTACAATTAATTTATCATTTCTAAAAATTAATAATGAATTTAGTATAATTAAATTACTTCCCACCCTATTCTCAAACAAACCCACAATCCGATGCGGTACTAAAATACAATATGCACTTAAATTACATAAAAAAATAAAAATACATATTAAATACATAATATTATACATAAAAATCATATAAAAATCGATATTAGTAACATCGATATTACTAACATCGATTTTAGTAACATCGATATTACTTACATCGATATTAACAAAATCAATATTACTTACCTTCGAAATTCTGTCCCTTCGATATTAAAAAAATCAATATTACTTACCTTCTATATTCTGTACCTTCGATATTTATTCATCGATATTATTGTATGTTGATATTAAAATATCGATATTTTGTCTGCCTACCTTCCCTGGCACTACTGCTCGTCAAGCGAAGGGTGGCCTGCAGGTGGGGACGGGGGAGAGCGCCTAAATTCAAACTGTGTCTGAATGATTTAGGGCTAGATGTAGGTAAATTAGATTTACCGATTCATAAATACCGAATTTTACCGATTCAGTATTCATGAATCGGTAAATCTAATGTAGGTAAATATTCTGTAAAAAATACCGAATCGGTAGGATTCGGTATTTACCGATTCTGTAATTACCAAATCGGTATTTGTCATTGATTCCTATGGGGCTTGAAGCCCATAGGAATCAATGGCAAATACCGATTCGGTAATTACAGAATCGGTAAAATTACCGAATTGCCAAGGGGGACAGGGTGTCACTTTGACACCCTGTTGCACCCCTGTTTCTGGCTTGTGTGCCATGTGACACACATACATGCCCTTAGGGCATGTATGTGTGCCACATGGCACAGGTGTACATGGACAGATGTGCATGTACACTGGAATTCGTTATTTACCATGCAATAGTATTACATGGTAAATAACGAATCGGTAATGGCCTGTGGCACTGTTTGAAGTGCCACCTACATCTGTATTTACCGAATCGGTAAATATACCGATTCTGTAAAGATAAGGCCCCTGTCGTGTATTTCTATAGGTTCTGAATCGATCCCCCTATTCCTGACCCTATTCTGGTTAAACTAACTAGCTAGTTAACTAACAGTCAGCCCATGAGGCAAGAAATCCCCCATGATGCAGATACCGTTATCTGACGCAGTCACACTACGGCACAGGAACGTGTTATCTGATTAGGTCATAACGCTTGAGATCTAATTAGACAAGCGACATTCCTCCAGCCCCTGATAAGGCATACGACGTTCTCATAACAAATCAAACCTATGACAACCTGGATAATCCGTGCGGCCATTGTTTTGATTTCACAGAGAACTTTAGTAAAGAATGTGCTAACGAGCAAGTCGTATGACATCTTTATTGACGTATCTATGTCCATCCTTACGTCAATCTCGGCACCTTTAAGGTATAAATATTGCCGACCTTGCCCTATGCAAACACACGCGTGGTGACAAGACGGAGCAGCCATACTTGCCGAAGCCGAGAGCAGAAGCAGACCCCGCTGGCAGCAGCCCCGCCTTCCTGACGCGCTGAGAGACGCGCTGCTATCTCAAGCCGAGAGACCCAGCACCGGCGCTTCCGGGTAGCCCTCGCAGGCAGCCTGGAATATCGAGAGCAGAGAAAGAGATACCATTCCTCATTCATCCTAAATTCCAGGTACAGAACTGAATAACCCCTCACAGAGAATTCTTTAGTTATTCACTTGGCAAAAACAAACTTAACTTAAACTGTAACTTTCTATTCCCGCCCACGCATTAGACTTAGGTCAGGTACACGGGGTAGGCGTATTTAGAAACACCAGTTGAGTACGTTTAGTCAAATGTATATGTGTATGTAAATATATTTTAATCATTTTTAAACATCATATGGCTCAGAAACCATATCAATGCTTTTACAGTATTATTTTATACTATTGCTTTTAATGTATGCACTTTACTTAACTATAAGTATTGCAATAATATCGATCCATTTCTCATGTATGAGAAAAGAGACTGATCAATAAATAACACCTTTTATTGAACACGCCCGTCTCTTCCTTTTCTCTACATTCTGATGAGACTAAGAATGCACGTGCTGACTGAGTAAAATAATTGCCTTGTGCTCACACGACTCTTGAGATTGACTCTTGATTAGGGGAGAGCAAAGTTGTCATGTTCTATGGTTGTCAGAAACTAAATCCCTTCTTGTCTAATCAGGGAAGTTAATCCTTCCTTGAACATTCGAGAAAGTTTCTAGCGAACTCTGAGCTTAGCTGGCAAACCCAAAAATTAAGTCTAGTATCGACAGTAGTAGACCTAGTTAACGTCTGGCCTAGGCCTTTACTGCTGTAGGTACTATTCCAATGCTCAGAGCCTATTGGGAAAATTGGAGCTACACTACATGGCGCCCAACGCGTTTGGAAAGGGCGATAAAACTAACGTAAGACATTTAGAGTAACTCAGTCGTGCTTTCTCACTCAGACCCCTTTTCCCAAATACTCCAAAGACGTCTGGAGTGGGTGAAAGGTTATATCCTCCAAAACCTCGCAGGAGGGAACTCCTATGTATGGTTTTTGGTCAAGTCAACGTTGAAGGATAAAAACAGTTCCAAAATATTGTGCATCTAATCTCTGTTTCCATAAAGAAACCTGATCTGCAAAAAAACATAATACCATTCTGTCAGTAAAATGGACAGCGATGAAGAAAGAGAGGCTACTAGATTAGCAGCTGAAATAGCAGCAGCGGATACTACAGCACTCGATGCAGACCCGGATATAATACTCATCCAGGTCGCCAAAAGAAGATCTATAACTCTAAAACTTATAGAAAATGGACTGACACCTAGAGGTGGCACAGTCATATTCGTAATTGAGGCACACGAATATCGGCAGACAGAGGTATACTATTCATGGATACATTTTCCAGCAGCAAATGCTGTAACAAAGTACTTCCACTATTACAAAGTAGAGGAACCTCCTAATGAGTACACTCCTTTCGAGGAGGTGGAAGTACCACTCAAATTCCAAGAGCATTTGCTCTTATTTGATGGCGCCCTAAAACATAATAATCACATTACAAGGCTCGGTCCTTTAGGAAGACCAGGAGCAACGTGGCCGGTTTTAGCCGGATACACACCACATCCAGACATCGACGAGATGCCTGCACCACAGCTGTTAATACAGCTAAAACAATTACTAAAAATTCACAGACAATTAGTTCAGTATGTAATGCGGACTTCAACAATTCAGCCAGCGATTAAACTTCCACAGCTGACCCCTCACCAGGGGAACACAAATAAAATTACACCACAGAACATCCAATCCTGCCTAGGTAAAGTTCCAGCTAAACGGGAACAAATACCATTCTGGTTGGCACAGAAAATCACCCAAATAGAGGCGGTGTTTCCTGACACCACCCCATTGGAAAAACACAGGATTCTGACTATATGTCTCCCAATGGGAATCGCACCACACATTGAGGACTGTGACACTTGGGGTACAGTCTTTGCTTCCATCTACACAAAAACGCACGGTGTTCCATCCATTTCGGTAATACCAGATGTGCTAAAACAAATTCAAGATGAATACGGTCCAGAACCTGCTTTAACTCTTGGTATGAAATTACTAAAAGACTTCAAGCAGGTCTCGGCTATATTACTAGCCAACATAAAAGGTGAAGCAGCAAACGTGGCGATCCGCCAGAGGTTAAAAGAGACAGATATAGCAGACCAACCAGCTGAAATTGCCAGAATCATAGAAAAATCCTATGAAGAACTAGGCAGAGATAGTCTAGGTGGAATACCAGTAAAACCGCAACTGACTACTAGTCCAGAAAAAATATTTTTTAATAATAATTCACCAAAAAAGAACTGGGATGGAAACAAACAATCCAATCCCAAAGAAAAGAAATTCCAGTCCCGAGGAAGGCCTCCTAGGCGAAGAGAGAAATCTCCAAACCAAAGACAGAGGTCACCGCAGAGTGACCCCTTGGGGAATAGATATAACCTTAGAAATAGGGATAATATTAAAAAACCTGATAGATATCAAGACATTGATACACGTCCCTCTCAATCTTTTCAGAATTCCTCGCAGAAATCGGAAAGAAGAGGACGATCAGAAGAGCACGCCAAGTCCAAAGACAAGGAACCTGCTCAACTGAAAAAGAAATTACAATTTCCAAAAAAGAAGGTAGCCAGTATCAAGGTAGTTAACAATGCCGAGAATACTGAGGACACAACTGAAAAACGGAGAGTGGGCTCAGACAATGCTAGACAGCGCAGCAGAGGTGAGCATAGCTCGCAAAGTCCTTATGAATCATCTGGAGACAGTGGACACGAATGAATATCTTCAAGTGGAAACTGCAGATACCAGAGTTAGCAAGCCCCACAAGATATACGAGATAACATTACGTATAGAGGGAGATAAGACTAGGAAAATAAGGGGACTATTTTGGGATAACCTATCCAAAGGCTATGACATCCTTCTAGCTGAAAAAGACTGGCCACCAGAGTTTGTCAGGGAGTGCCCTCATGGCGAAGAAGTAATTATGCCTGCCTTCTCGAATCAAATCCCGATTCATAAAAAATATACACTTGCTAGAAAGTGGGCAGTGGCCTTAGCACCTGCTTTATATAAAAATCATGTAGGATGGGATGAGGATTCTCCTCCTCACAAAATCCAGTTAAAATCACAACCAACTGCACAAAGGCAGTACCCAATTAAGCAAGAAGCTAAAAAACAAGTAAATGAAATACTAGATCAGCTAGAATACCAGAGGGTGATTGAAACTTGCACCTCACAAATGAACAATCCTTTGTTTCCGGTCTCCAAACCAGACAATTCATACCGTCTAGTTTTGGATTACCGACACCTTAACACATGTTGCAAAACTTTTGCAGTGCAAAACTCACACAGTGCTGCACTAATGAATAACATAGTGCGCAAAAAATACAAAACAACCTTGGACATCTCCAATGGATTCTTTTGTCAAAACATAGCACCAGAGAGCAGATATTTAACTGCATTCTCAGTAAATGGCACTCAAAAACAATTCTGTCGGTTAGCCCAGGGGTACAAGAACAGCCCGGGGGTATTCTCAGCGAGAGTAACAGAATTACTACAACTATATGATGATGAAGCATTATCTTATGTCGATGACATTTCCTTAACAGATGATGACTTGGAGACTCACTTGAAAAGGGTGAACACCATAATACTTGGGTTCGCTGCAGAGGGTTACAAATTCAACTTTAAAAAGTCCAGAATTGCCCATCTGACAGTCTTGTACGTAGGATATGAATTATCAAGCATAGCATGGTTGACAATTTTCTAAAAATCTAAAATATGAAAAGACGTATCCTCTGCCAATCGACATTCTGCCTCTACGACATTACGCCTGTGTAATCTACACAGACGGACATGCTCAACCGTCCGTTTGGGGAGAACAAGCATACAACCCCACATGTGAGATTACAAAAGAAGTGTGGCGCGGAGGTATATTAAAACCTCTATTAACAAAATCACACTCAGTAGAAACTAATTCAGAAAAACAAACTGAAATAATCGCATTGAAAATGGCGCTAGATAATGCGGATCGCGAATTCCCGACACTTGTAGTGTCAGATTCATATTTCTGCGTCAAATCATATAACAGCGATTTGCAGACATGGATTCAGAACGGTTACAAAGATGACACAGATGCACCAATAAAGCAGAGACTGCTCTGGGAACAAATAGCTCTTTTGAAAAAAGAACTACCAAAGACTCACGTGACTCACTCACTGAGTCACCAGCGTGATGGCGTTCACGTTGTAGGGAATTCATTGGCTGAAACAGCCGCAGCGGCAGCCAGTAAACCGGCTCCCGTAGATCGAAAAAAGCGTACATTAAATACATTGACGGTGAAACGTTGCTGGCGGTGAAAACGTCATCAAAAGGCGACTGCTCAGCGTTACCGATCAACTATCCACTCAATTATACATACATAATCGATGCAAACTCCGTCCCTTTTGCTCGAATCCCTGGAGTGGGGGATAGAGTGATTCCAAACATGGACAGGAGACACTTGTTAATCGCAGACGCACATATGGGTGAGGGTCTTGGACACCTCAAACTAAAAGATTCTCTGGAAGATTTACAATCACGGTACTGGTGGCCAGGCATGAGCCTACATCATACCATGTTTGTAAAAAACTGCCCAAACTGCAACAGAAATCATAGTGGGAAGAGAAAAAATAAAATACGGTGGAATCTGACTGCAGATAATATCACCATTAAAAAGAATGGCTTGCGATTAACATATACAGGCTAGTTCCACTTATAATGTAGATCACCAGCACTCGGCTGACTGTTATACAAGATTTGCGAGTCTAAATGGCATATACGCTAAGAGCATGTTACGTTTGACCATTGTTTTCACTCAAGCCCACCAGCCTGGGGGGAAACGTGGACAAATGAGCACAGCCCAGCGGGAATCTTCTCACTTCCTTCCTGAGGGTACGGGATGGTGTAAAGAAAAAACCAAGGCAGAAAGCAATCTATAATAGAAAGGACATTAGGTTCGGGAGCTGGGTGGGTCAAACATCTAATAAGTGTCCAACGTAGTCTAAATAACTTGCCAAGAAATTCTCTGAAGGGATTCAGTCCGTACGAATTATTATTCGGAACCAGGATGTTGATCTCTGACCTTGATAGTCAGACTTCAGTGGTAATAGAAAAAACCTTTGATGTCAAAGACCGTTTGGCTATTTTGCAGGACTTAAACAAAACAAGAAAAGACCTGAGCAACATACAGTTGAAACAACAGCCAACAACCACTGAAGAATCACCACCTGTCCCAGCAAGACCTGTCTGGATTCCAAAAGTCGGGGATCTAGTCAGGGAGAAGATCGCGGTAAAGAAGGAATTTGGGCCTTCTTACAGAAAAGCAGTTCCTGTCTTGTCTGTCAACGGGACAAGATCAGGTGTACTACCGCCACTTGCTGGAAAAAAGGAGAACCGAGTTGTATCCATCGACCTGGTAAAACCACAACATGTGGCCGATATCAAACAGTAGGCCAAGTGGACTCCCAATAAGTAGCAGAACACCAAGGTTTGCTACCAGTACAGAGGTCCTAACAAAGAGGCTCATCACATTCGAAACGCCTACAGAAGAACAACAAGGACTATGCAACAATGCAATAGAACTCAGACCTCTGAAAACCCAAATAAAAACATTTAGCAGAGACACACCAATCTACAATGAAGTACCAAGTGACAATGCAAGAAACAAAAATCCTGAAGCAATTGGAACAATTGACAGAACTGCATCCGGGTACTTCATCAACTTCGATGATTCCTCTGAAGGCTTCAGTGAATCAAAGACACAGCCATCATCAAAATCCTTTAAAGACAAAGCTAAGGAACTTTTGAAACAACTGAAAGAAACATATCTGGTTTCTCCATGGATTGAATTTTGGGTGGGTTTTGGTGCATTTATCCTCATACTTTGGCTCATCATGGTATTTACTTTGGGACGCTTCATTGAGGGAAAATATGCTAAAATGGACACAGCAAGTCAGAACATCAACTTGGTCCTCAAACCACACACATCTTCACACGTCGAGAAAAGAGAACTTTCTTCAGAACTTTCTTCAGCCAACTTCACAGCAATTCCGATACCTGGTGGGGTAGCCTGGGACAACACTGACTATGAAATTTATGGTCCGGTCGAGATCCTGAAATATCCACACCAAATCAAGATCTCCTTGAGTGACTTTGCAAAACCAAACTCATTTGCTGATGATTGGGACTTTGAAAGTATTAACAACATGATGTCTGACTTAGTAATGTCTGCTAAATTTACAAAACATGATTATTTGCAAGGTTCTACAAATTATGATAGTATGTATTGCTATAACCATTATGGTAACCATTTCTTGCATAAATCTGCACAACCTAGAAATGTTTTAAATTATAATCAATGGGAACATTGTGCAACACCTCCAAAAGGGAGCTCAAGAACCGTTTATGACAAATATTCATATTTTTCAGGTTTTAACATAACTAATGCTGAAACATTTTATTTTAAATTGTCAAACAAGACAGGGATGAAAACCATGATAACCAACACAAAATTGATATATTCGGATTCATTCTTTGAAAAAATGAATACTTTTGGATTTGATTATTGGGACAAAAATGTTGATTTGAAAAGTGTTTGGGGTACAAAAGATTGGCAAGTACAGGGTTTAGAAGCTTTGTTTAGAGCCTGCATGATCCCAGAACAAATGATATTTTTAAATGACACTGTTCAACAAACCACCTGTCTTGGCTTAGCCAAAATCAAAGATTTAAATAACCCGTCTATTCCAAAGCCAACAATGTTTAGCAATAACTCTGATACAGATGAAGAAATAGACGTAAACAATATACTTAACCAAAACAGAACACATCCTGATTGGAAACAATGGTTGATCTGGCCCACAGATACAAATAACTGTCAAGATAGATTCCTGAATAAAACACAGGGTTTCAAAATGACCAGGCCAGACCCTAGATATCCTCAAAGACATCACCCAGGGATAATAACCACCTACAGTGTGGGCAAATTATGCCTTCAATGGCTACAAACTTCCACACTGCCTGAAATTAAGCAACACCTAACTTTACTTACTGATGGTGCTGACTTGCGTGATTTCATAATGGGACCACGCAAACAGCGTCAAAAGCGTTTCATAGCAGCCTCTGTATATGCAGCATACAATGAGGCCTGGAAGGTTACTCAAATTGAAACAGCAGAGAGAATACGTGAAATTGATCGTATTAATTTGGAAAAATCACTTTCTGTAGTGGACAATGGGTTAATGACTCTGTCCTCCAGAATATTTTCATTGGACAGCATTGTGTCTTCAGCAATCGATATATTATCGCAAGACTTACTGTTATTACAACATGGTCAGTCACAATTGCGTTCTATTGTACAGCTTGGCTGGACGTTACAAAATCTGCGTTCAGGCTATGTGCCTTGGCGTTTAATCAACACAACGTCACTATTCCAAATCTTTAACCTTACTGATAGACAAATCGGTATGGCGCAGAAGGGTGCTGATTATACAATCTTGAGCATTGAAAAACTAGAAAGATTACCAATGACAATGTCAGAACGACCTGTCAGTGAATGGATAATCCACGGAATAATAAATATTCCAATCTCAACCTTCAGGTTTCAATACTGCCAAAAATATATACAGGCTGGCATGTACGAGAAATTGGGAAAGGGGTACCTTAAAACAACTTGGAACCTGCCCTATTCACATGCATGTGTCAGTAATAAAGGACAGAAAGTGTTTCTTAGTGGCAACAATTGTGCTATGTCACTAAGCGGCACGCTTCTGTGTAACGGTATTAGTTTGCACGGAGCCTGTGAAGGGAATTCATACAACCTTTCATGTCACCAGCAAGGCGCACCTGCAACTGAAATAGAACCATTCTTTCAAAGACTCTATAATGGGAGTTACATTCTTATTGTAGACCGCAGATGTTGTAGTCTTATGCCCGGGACTCCTTATCTAGTAACTACAACGGCGAAGGTCAAGTGCTGTGGACGTTCTTTGTTCCCCAGCTCCTTTCCAGACAGGGAGGCAAGGGCATGGCCCAGTTTGAAAATTACTTCTATTCGAATAGACACTTTAAGCAGAATGAAAACAGTGCTTCTTCAGACGCCTACAAGGCTCACGTCATCTAAAGAAACGTATGATCTACAAGTCGCAAGGACGACTGCAGAGATACATACATTATTATCAACCAATTCCCCCGTACATTTCGCGGAAATCCTGAGCGAAATCTTAAATATTTCTGATACCACAGGGGTCTCAAAGGTATTTAAGACAGTATTTTCGATGGCATTAACACCATTCAAAGCCATACTGGGTATTTTTCCAGATTTCGTCCATTCGATTTTTGGCGGACTTCCCCTGATCCTGGGACTAATTGCAGGAATCCTATTCCTAGTCCTTATTTTTCGTTATGGCAACCCATGTCACAGATCAAACTCTCGCGACAATGGAAGATACGATCCTAGCCATTGGATACCGGGACCGGATATCAAAAATCCTGGGACTCTCCCGGCTTAGAGACCTAAACATGACTTGGTTTCTATCATTTCGACCAATGTGGCAAAGGTGTGTTTTACCTGTACTAAGGTGTCTGCTATGCGGAGAAGAATGCGTGTTAGACACCTGTCTGACGCTACAATCGGATGCGCCGGTGGATGCAGATACACTGTTGGTTCCTACCAAGGTTCACGCTTTGTGCTGCCCTCAAAGGCTGCCAATCCTGATGATGGCATTCCTGGAATCTTCACCACTACGATTGAAGGGTAGTGAAGTTCAAGATGAAAGCAACATCGAACAGGTACGACCTTCTGTCAGCAATGCGAATCAGAATGTCAATGAAGACAATCATGCGCACGAATGCATGGTTACCCCTATTTCCGACTTAGTGGAACTTTCCCATGAAGCTGTTGACAGTTTTTTCGAAAGCCTGAATGATATGATGTTCTCTCCGGAACAGAAATAGAGACTTTTGAGTAAACTCGCACACGGCGTTCCCTGAATTCGGCCTTCAACTTTAAAAATAAAGTCACATGAACAATTACAATCCAGTTCACGGACAGCGATTTTTTCAGCAAGCCCCTGAAATATTTTTCTATATTTTTTTTTCCGGGACACTGATCTTCTGCTTAAAGTAGGAAACTATTCCTAGAGAACTAAGATTTCTATTTTTAGATACTTTATAGACTTTATAGACTTTAGCTGCCCGCTGGTATGTTCACAAATATTTTATTATGTGATGAAATGGTCTCGAACTTCCTTTCTGTATAGCCATATTAAGAACCATTTCATGTGTATTTCTCATATACCAAAAAGCAATAATGCATAAAAAATGCGTGTTTACTTTTGCTTTTAATTCATAGCTTAAGTGCATACAATATATATGACTGCAATTTTTCAGTATATTTGAAAATTTCAAAATGCATTTATGTATTTTTGGGTGGTAAGGTATACACTATACTCTATAGTATGTTGTACTATGTTATACTATGCATAGATTAGTAGATATGACCATAGTTAGCGTGGAGTGGGTGTCGTGTATTTCTATAGGTTCTGAATCGATCCCCCTATTCCTGACCCTATTCTGGTTAAACTAACTAGCTAGTTAACTAACAGTCAGCCCATGAGGCAAGAAATCCCCCATGATGCAGATACCGTTATCTGACGCAGTCACACTACGGCACAGGAACGTGTTATCTGATTAGGTCATAACGCTTGAGATCTAATTAGACAAGCGACATTCCTCCAGCCCCTGATAAGGCATACGACGTTCTCATAACAAATCAAACCTATGACAACCTGGATAATCCGTGCGGCCATTGTTTTGATTTCACAGAGAACTTTAGTAAAGAATGTGCTAACGAGCAAGTCATATGACATCTTTATTGACGTATCTATGTCCATCCTTACGTCAATCTCGGCACCTTTAAGGTATAAATATTGCCGACCTTGCCCTATGCAAACACACGCGTGGTGACAAGACGGAGCAGCCATACTTGCCGAAGCCGAGAGCAGAAGCAGACCCCGCTGGCAGCAGCCCCGCCTTCCTGACGCGCTGAGAGACGCGCTGCTATCTCAAGCCGAGAGACCCAGCACCGGCGCTTCCGGGTAGCCCTCGCAGGCAGCCTGGAATATCGAGAGCAGAGAAAGAGATACCATTCCTCATTCATCCTAAATTCCAGGTACAGAACTGAATAACCCCTCACAGAGAATTCTTTAGTTATTCACTTGGCAAAAACAAACTTAACTTAAACTGTAACTTTCTATTCCCGCCCACGCATTAGACTTAGGTCAGGTACACGGGGTAGGCGTATTTAGAAACACCAGTTGAGTACGTTTAGTCAAATGTATATGTGTATGTAAATATATTTTAATCATTTTTAAACATCATATGGCTCAGAAACCATATCAATGTTTTTACAGTATTATTTTATACTATTGCTTTTAA
Organism: Lissotriton helveticus; assembly: GCF_964261635.1. Classification (NCBI taxonomy): domain Eukaryota; kingdom Metazoa; phylum Chordata; class Amphibia; order Caudata; family Salamandridae; genus Lissotriton; species Lissotriton helveticus. The sequence goes on along the minus strand of NC_136071.1, from coordinate 746,088,829 downwards.
TGTATGCACTTTACTTAACTATAAGTATTGCAATAATATCGATCCATTTCTCATGTATGAGAAAAGAGACTGATCAATAAATAACACCTTTTATTGAACACGCCCGTCTCTTCCTTTTCTCTACATTCTGATGAGACTAAGAATGCACGTACTGACTGAGTAAAATAATTGCCTTGTGCTCACACGACTCTTGAGATTGACTCTTGATTAGGGGAGAGCAAAGTTGTCATGTTCTATGGTTGTCAGAAACTAAATCCCTTCTTGTCTAATCAGGGAAGTTAATCCTTCCTTGAACATTCGAGAAAGTTTCTAGCGAACTCTGAGCTTAGCTGGCAAACCCAAAAATTAAGTCTAGTATCGACAGTAGTAGACCTAGTTAACGTCTGGCCTAGGCCTTTACTGCTGTAGGTACTATTCCAATGCGCAGAGCCTATTGGGAAAATAGGAGCTACACTACACCCCCTACATGTCAAACACCAAATACCGGTCGGTAACGGCCTAAAACGGCCGTTACCGACCGGTATTTGCCGTCCTACATCTGGCCCTCAGTCTATTGCCAGGAACAGCTAACCACTTACGCTGAACTCCTCCCACCATCTTCCCGCCCCGAGACATCTGGGCCCCCCCTCAGTCATATCTCTTGGAGCAGGCAAGCACCACTGACACAGACGCAGTCCCCTCACCGACCACGTGATACAGTCCTGTTGCGACGAATGTTCCATACCAAGACACATCTTGATATGGTCCTGCAGATTGTAGTAGAGGAGGTCAAATCTGTAAGACTCGGGTCACACGTGACACACTGCTCAGATTGACTCATGTATTGTGTTGTCAGTCAATTTGTAATGTCGATTTGCAATAAGTGGAACTGGTTATCTGTGAATGTTGTACTTTTTACTGAAATGGCAATAAAAAAAAATATATATGGTATATCAAGTCACTGAAATGCTGGGGCAATTGCAGCAGTGATTGTAGTCCAGTTGAGGAGCAGTCAACTTGGAGATCAAAAGTTATACGGATATATGTTAATGGCGCATCTTTTTCAAACCATTAAGCTTTCAGTGTGCCCCAATTATCAAAGTTGATGAAATTAGCCACAATGTTATTTCCCCATGAGAATGTGTAGGAGGAAATAAGACATTCATACAACAAGTCACAACCTTGGACACAGTGACCACATAAGGGACACCTGCTTTCATCCTGCAGCAGATCTGATCATTTGAAATCAAATGTCTGCCATTGGAAAGCAACAAAAATTCAGACGTTATCTCCGGTATGGTAAAACCCTTGAAATAACGCCAAAGGTTAGCCATGGATGTATGACGTTAGAACGCATACATTGACAACGCGTACCTTTACAACGCGTTCGTAACAACGAAAGTTGTTACCACGCATTGCGCTGGGGGCGCGCAAAATTGATTAATTTAATTTACTATTCCAACACCAGTCCCCGTGGATAGTAGGGAAGGTGTTGGGATAGTAAATTAAATCATTTACTATCCTTGAGCGCCCCCCAGCGCAATGCGTGGTAACAACTTTCGTTGTTACGCCCGCGTTGTAAAGGTATTCCGTGGTAATGCTTGCGTTCTAAACGCTGCATACCTTAGCCATGGAAGCACTGCAGACACCAAAGAACTGCTATCTCCCTGCAAATGTAGGAGTGTCCTAAAGAAGTTCCACAGTCATGTAGACTAACAAAAACCTATTTCTTGTAGTGCATACATTTGTACTAAAAGGGCATAAAATCTATCTTCATGTAAAAAACGTTTGCCTCATTTCTTTGTATCTCTCCACATGAAAGTGTTTAGACAAGATGTGAAACGAAACGTTGATACAGGTTGAATCCTTGAATTAGCTGTGGACTGATGGGATTTGAGGTACAGTAAAAGTTAATGTTTTTAACCTTTCTATATTAGTCATATGTAAGCAGATTCATTTTTTGCCATGATTTTCTGCGTGTATGTCAAATTATAAGGAAAAAAACAATTCAGTTGCATATAAATATTTTCATGGCACTCGATTTGATTCCAAAACCTGCAATATCTAACTTAACTGTAAAATTGACCTCATCTCATCTCACTTTGAAGCATAGACTTGTCATGCTGTACAGTATCAAATGCAGATGAAACAACATTATTCAATGAATACATGTGTGTGGACAATGTGATAATCCCATTTCTGACAACAGCCAATTCTTTTTCAAGATTTTCCTCATCAATTTGTTTTAACTTTTCAACAGCTTCTTGTTAAGAATGTTTCCAAATTTAATTGTATGTGAGATAAATAAATCGTGCAGGACTAGGGGCTCAGAGACCTAATACAAAATCTTACCAGAGAACAGTGATAAGTGGTCTTTAACTGCAGACAGGGTGGAATGTTCTAACCATTTTCCTACCTTAAAGGTAGTAATAACACCAGAATTTTGCGACTGAATATGATAGGGGTGTGGCTTACTTGCTGGAAACCCCTTGGGTTTGAGTTATAAAAAATGGGCGTTCCAGTCATTAGTGTCAACAGGCTGTAATAAACACCACACTGAACTAGCAAGGGATTAATAGTATGTTCCATTTTGCACCATCTCACTGATCTGTTTTTCTGTGAAATTAATAAATTGTTGCTAACCATCACATTTTGCAGCGGAGAGAATGCTTGGTGCATCTACATTTTGTAGCATTAGCCAAACATAGACATAGTCTGTTGTAATTTTTTGTTTAGAAATATAATTTGACAAGGAATTTGACAATCTCAACATAAAGCATCAGCACACTGGGCCTGCCAGTCTCATGTTGCCCAAATTGATTTAAGCTCACCATTGTCCTTCCGACATTTATTTATTTTTTATTTTTTTGTTTAAGAGATTTTTATTAGGTTTTAACAAATATGATACAAAGCCATGCAATTATAGGAATAAACATAATAAGAGAAAACATGAGGCATAAAATGACTGTAAATTAAAGGGTTAAAGCAAGGGAAGAGGAAAGAGAAAGAAAAGAAAATATTAAGAAAGGAAGAGAAAAAGGAAAGAGAGAGAAGGGATAGGAGCAAAAGAAGAAAAAGAGAAAAGTAAAGCAAGAGACAGGAGAATATATGCAAGGAGGAAACGGAACAAGCAATCAGTTGGGAGGATTAGACAAGAGATAAGTGACAAAGGGGAGCCATAGGAGATCATATTTAATTTTTAAAGAGACAGAAAAAGAGGAGGCGACAGCAATCCTATGCTCGTCACTAATGAAGTTCCACCAAGTAATTATAGATAATTTGGAGTTATCTTTCCAACAAGATAAAATCACTTTAAACGCAATAGCAATGAAAAGATCAAGTAGTCGAGCTTTAGATGCAACAATATCTATATCATCTGATACAGAACCCAAAAACACATTTAGTAATGATAACGACGAAGAATATTGAAACACACGCATGCATATATTCTAAACAGAATTCCAAAAGGATAAAACAGATTGGCACTCGTACAATTGATGTTTAAGGGTACCTGTTTCTAAAGAACAAGACCAACATAGTGGGGAAGATAATGACGAAAACTTAGAAATACTTACAGGTGTGATAACAACTCTATGATAAATAAAAAAACAGCGATTGAGTAATACGTGCAGCAAGAGAAACTTTAAATTATTTGGACCATAAACGATCCCAAACATCAACAGATAAAGAAACATTCAGATCAGTTTCCCAAGCAATCTCAGTAGACGATTTGGGTCGGTCACTGGCATTAGATAACAACATTTTATATACAAGGGCAGCTTTAGGTTGATACAGAGATAACAAAGGATAAAGTGGAGTTGAGGGAGAGAAAGAGGGTAGAGTATCAGGTGCGGAAAGAGTGGATAAGTGAGATAGTATAGCGGTAATTATGTTGGTATACTCAGTCAGACAATAATTGGGTAATTGATATACAATTTGCAATTCATGAAAAGGAAGAATAGAGTTATTAAAAAAAATTGATGTACAAATGAAATACCCTTTTCCTTCCAACACTCGTAATAGAAGGATTTGCCCTTATACTTAAGAAACTTATTATACCACACAATGGATGCCAAAAAACATTGAAGAGGAGATACATCCTTAGAGAATGTGTCATGTAACAGTGTTTGAGAGTATTTTAGAACTGGGTGTTTGGCCAAAAAAGAGCAGTTAGACATAAAAACAGTGTGTTGAAACGAGAAGTCCTTTAAGAGTGAGCGTTCAAAAGCAACCCATCTAGGTAATGGGGAGTCTAAAAAATCATAAGCTAAAGAGAAGGATTGTTTAATGAGGAAAGCAGAGTGGTAAGTTTTAAAGTTGGGAAAACGGACACCCCCTTCATTCTTAGGACGGATGAGTTTATGTAGGGCGATACAAGGGTGTTTATTATTCCATAAAAATTTAGAACAAATGGAATTTAAGCGAACAAAATATGAATTAGGTATTTTTATAGGAAGAATAGAGACAGTGTAAAGAATATGTGGTGTGATCATTATTTTAATAGTATCGAGTCTACCCCACCAGGATAGGAATAAGGGAGACCAAGTTTGGAGTAGGGATTGGATTTTATCGATAAGGGATGCAAAAGTAAATTTGAGGGTGTCAACAAGGGATGAAGAAAACCAAATGCCAAGGTATTTGATTTTGGAGGGACACAATGCAAAGGCAGTAGAATTAAACATATATTGATAGCAGGTGGAATTTAAGGGTAAAACTTCTGTTTTAGATAAGTTAAGTTTGTAACCTGAAATGGAAGAGTATAAACGAACTTCTTCCATAAAAAGAGGGAGATACGTGACCGGGTTGGCCATATACACCAATATGTCGTCAGCATATGCAGATATTTTTGCTTCAATAGAGGTGAATTTAAAACCCTTAACATTAGAGTTATTACGAATTCGTTCCAAAAAAGGTTCAAGGCATAGGATAAACAATAACGGGGAAAGAGGACAACCTTGTCTTGTACCCCTAGACAAGGAAAAAAACTAGAAAATTGTCTATTGACAAAAATACAGGCACGAGGAGAGGAGTATAGGAGTTTGACCAAGGAAATAAAGGAGGGACCAAAACCAAACCATTGCAAGGTACGGAACATAAATTGCCAATTGATGCGATCGAAGGCTTTCACCGCATCCAAAGACAAGGCAGCTAGTGGGGCTTTAAAAATTTTACTGTGGGAGATGATGTTAGAACACATACAAGCATTATCTGCGGCCAGTCTGCCTTTTACAAAGCCAACCTGGTCAGTTTTAATTAAAAGTGGGATAAGGGAATCAAGACTTGAAGCAAGAATTTTAGCAAAGATTTTACAATCATAATTAATCAAGGAAATCGGACGATCATTTTTACATTGGGAATGGTCTTTGTCAGGTTTGGGAATTATGATAATTAGAGCATCCAGGAAAGACCCTGATGCCTTAGCATTTGAAATAAAAGAGTTAAAAAGTTGAAGTAGTTTGAGTACAAAGATGGAATGAAAAGCAGAGTAGAACTCAATTGGCAACCCATCAGGACCTGGTGCCTTTGACTTTTTCAGAGAGTTGATAGCACGAAGAACTTCTTGAGGAGAAATGTCTTTCTCCAGTTGGTCAAACTCATCAGGAAGCCACGGCGGAGGGGGCAGACCATCAAAGAAAGATGTTAAGTTCTGCACAGAAGGGTGAGTGTCATCAGTATAAAGAGTTTGATAGTAGTTATGAAAAACTTCCGCAATGTCTTCATCTGATGAAACCTATTTATTGAGAGAATCATTAAAAATAGGACCTACAGTTTTACGTTCAGATTTGATTTTTAGGTAATTTGCCAACATTTTACCCGCCTTGTTTTGACCTCCATGATATTTAGATTTGACTTTTAGTAGGGTATTACATGCTTCAATTGTAGCAATTTTATTTAGCTCAGTTTTTGCTTTAATTAGGTTCTGGAGGGCATCAGTAGACTTAGAAGAAAAATACAACTGTTCAAGCTGCTTGATATTCTTAAGTTGGTCCTCATATTTATTTCTATTCATTTTCTTCTTTTTAGAGACATAGGAGATAATGAATGCTCGAAGGACAGCTTTGAAAGCATCCCAATTATTAGGGATAGAGGTGTCCGATGAGTTGTTGAAAGTGAAAAACTCATTAATAAATACAGTAACTTCTTTTATAAAAACATTATCAGACAATAGGAACGTATTGAATTTCCAACTACTAAATCTAGAGGAGGCAAGGGTAAGGTCAAGAACTGCATGGACAGGAGCATGGTCTGAAATAAAAATAGAGCCAATTTCGGATTTTTGAATTGAAGGGAGAAGAGACTTGCTGACCAAAACATAGTCAAATCCTTGAACGAGTATGGTGAACATTCGAGAAAAAGGTATATTCAAGGGAGTCAGGATTGCAGGTTTTCCACACATCATAGAGGGGACGTGAGGCAATGGCAGATTGGAAACATTTATGGGTTTTATCAGGGTTAAATTTGCTTGAGGAGAGTCTTTCGGAAAACGGATCAAGCCACTGGTTAAAGTCACCAGCAATTACAATATCAGGACAATCAATTGAGGAGATAAGGATTTTAATATCACTCCAAAATTTGGGGTCAGGCCGAACCGGTCCATAAATGTTCTGGATCACAACCTTAGCCATTACCCAACGCCCCTCATCATCAGTTTGGGAAGATCAAATTTCGACAGACAACCCTTTATGAAACAAAATACCAACACCCCCTTTCTTGTTGACACAGGAGAAAACACAACTTGACCCACCCATTGTCTTTTGCTTAGAAGATTCAACATCTGAACAGTGAGTCTCCTGGAGAAAAACAACTTGTGAATTAAGTTTGGATAAATGAGACAATACCTTTTGACGCTTCACAGGGTGTCCAAGACCTCAAACATTCCATGTAACAAAGTTACACATGATGGAAGGTGGGGAGGAGGGAATATACTTGGAGTAGACACATTGCAGGAGGATAACTACAAGAAAGGACACAGCAAAGAAATACATTACATAAGAAAAGAATACCCAACACGTGAATATTTAAAGGCTTGAATGCGCCCAACCATATTGTAACCAACGACAAAAAACATGGAAGCAAAAAAAAACCAGAGACAGTCCGGGAAGAAGAAGGTAAGAGAGTGCACAGGAAAAAAAGGGAAGACAGAAAAGGGGAAAGCGAAGTAGGGAGAAGAGAGAATAGAGAGATAGAACAGTAAAGAAATAAATAGACAGATCAAGGCAAAAATGCCAGTTCTGAGAAGAAAGAGATAAGGAAGATATCGGGAGCAAGGAGACAACAGAGAGCACACGGACCCCAACGAGCAACAGAATAGCAAGGTTGGGTAATAGAAGGGTGAAAGTACAGAACCTCAAGAAAAGAATTACATAGAATAGAGACTAAAACGAAGCCAGAGCAATTAGATCAGCATAACTAATTCAAACAGGAAGAAGAAAAGAAAGAAGAAAATATCAAATATTGGTGTCCATGCCCGGAGAGGTTTTATCCACACTATGTGTGGGAGGGTATACTCAGACGTGAGTCCCTTGCTCATTGCACCATCAGGATTCAAGCAAGCCGGGCCGAAGAAGGCTGTGATGCCAGAAACCGGTCCCCGGAAGCTTGTTTCCTTCCCAGTATAAGAATTGGCTTGGTAGTTTGGTTTGCCCTTTTCCCATCATGCACTGGGACAGGAACAGAATAATTTGCATATAGCCAGGTTCTGAGCTGGGATGGTGCAGTGAGCTAAAAAACGGTGATGGATTAAAACCATGATCTCTTGACTTGTTAAGAGTATTCTGCATCATTCAGAAGCTCTGTCCATCACCACACCCCTTTTCCAAAATCGGTTTTATCCACACTATGTGTGGGAGGGTATACTCAGACGTGAGTCCCTTGCTCATTGCACCATCAGGATTCAAGCAAGCCGGGCCGAAGAAGGCTGTGATGCCAGAAACCGGTCCCCGGAAGCTTGTTTCCTTCCCAGTATAAGAATTGGCTTGGTAGTTTGGTTTGCCCTTTTCCCAACATGCACTGGGACAGGAACAGACTAATTTGCATATAGCCAGGTTCTGAGCTGGGATGGTGCAGTGAGCTAAAAAACGGTGATGGATTAAAACCATGATCTCTTGACTTGGTAAGAGTATTCTGCATCATTCAGAAGCTCTGTCCATCACCACCCCCCTTTTCCAAAATCGGTTTTATCCACACTATGTGTGGGAGGGTATACTCAGACGTGAGTCCCTTGCTCATTGCACCATCAGGATTCAAGCAAGCCGGGCGGAAGAAGGCTGTGATGCCAGAAACCGGTCCCCGGAAGCTTGTTTCCTTCCCAGTATAAGAATTGGCTTGGTAGTTTGGTTTGCCCTTTTCCCATCATGCACTGGGACAGGAACAGACTAATTTGCATATAGCCAGGTTCTGAGCTGGGATGGTGCAGTGAGCTAAAAAACGGTGATGGATTAAAACCATGATCTCTTGACTTGGTAAGAGTATTCTGCATCATTCAGAAGCTCTGTCCATCACCACCCCCCTTTTCCAAAATCGGTTTTATCCACACTATGTGTGGGAGGGTATACTCAGACGTGAGTCCCTTGCTCATTGCACCATCAGGATTCAAGCAAGCCAGGCCGAAGAAGGCTGTGATGCCAGAAACCGGTCCCCGGAAGCTTGTTTCCTTCCCAGTATAAGAATTGGCTTGGTAGTTTGGTTTGCCCTTTTCCCATCATGCACTGGGACAGGAACAGACTAATTTGCATATAGCCAGGTTCTGAGCTGGGATGGTGCAGTGAGCTAAAAAACGGTGATGGATTAAAACCATGATCTCTTGACTTGGTAAGAGTATTCTGCATCATTCAGAAGCTCTGTCCATCACCACCCCCCTTTTCCAAAATCGGTTTTATCCACACTATGTGTGGGAGGGTATACTCAGACGTGAGTCCCTTGCTCATTGCACCATCAGGATTCAAGCAAGCCGGGCCGAAGAAGGCTGTGATGCTAGAAACCGATCCCCGGAAGCTTGTTTCCTTCCCAGTATAAGAATTGGCTTGGTAGTTTGGTTTGCCCTTTTCCCATCATGCACTGGGACAGGCACAGACTAATTTGCATATAGCCAGGTTCTGAGCTGGGATGGTGCAGTGAGCTAAAAAACGGTGATGGATTAAAACCATGATCTCTTGACTTGGTAAGAGTATTCTGCATCATTCAGAAGCTCTGTCCATCACCACCCCCCTTTTCCAAAATCGGTTTTATCCACACTATGTGTGGGAGGGTATACTCAGACGTGAGTCCCTTGCTCATTGCACCATCAGGATTCAAGCAAGCCGGGCCGAAGAAGGCTGTGATGCCAGAAATCGGTCCCCGGAAGCTTGTTTCCTTCCCAGAATAAGAATTGGCTTGGTAGTTTGGTTTGCCCTTTTCCCATCATGCACTGGGACAGGAACAGACTAATTTGCATATAGCCAGGTTCTGAGCTGGGATGGTGCAGTGAGCTAAAAAAACGGTGATGGATTAAAACCATGATCTCTTGACTTGGTAAGAGTATTCTGCATCATTCAGAAGCTCTGTCCATCACCACCCCCCTTTTCCAAAACCATGCCAGGAGAGGAAACACTCTGCAGATACTCGTGAAGCCTCCGAGGATCATCAAACGAACGGGTACGGCCATTGTGTGTGATCTTGCAAAAACATGGATGAAGGATACCATATTGGATGTTCAACTGTCTCATTTGAGGACGAAGATTCAAAAATTCCTTGCGTCGAGCATTCGTTGCATTTGAAAGGTCTTGTAAAATAAAAATGTTATGCCCAGACCATATAAGACGTCGCTTGAGTCTAGCTGCCTTCAAAACATTCATCAATTCCCTGAATTCAAGAAACAGAAGAATAATGCCACGAGGTTTAGTCGCAATGGAGTTGAGACGCCCTAAGCGGTGAGCTCTCTGGATGTTAAGAGGATTAGATGCCGGTTGAAGATCTAAGAGTTCGTGAAGAAATTTACGTATGAAGGACACCATATCAGACCCCTCCGAATTCTCCGGAACACCATAAATGCGTAGATTATTCCTACGATTACGATTTTCAAGGTCCTCAGTATGCAATTTTAACTTTTGGATTTCTTGTTCCAGAAGAGGAATTTCAGAGGAGACATCCTGAATGTCACTGACGCGTTGTTCTAAGTTTAAAACCTTGCCTTCCATAACGACCCATCTCTCTTCAATTTGCTTGAGTTTTTCATTAGTAGCATCCATAAAGGGTGGAGACCTCTTACCTCCTCCAATATGGAGTCCAGAACAGGATTTGGAGAAGTAAGAATAGGGGAGGGCGGGTCATTTTTAAGACGCTTAGGCTTTGTTCCGGTATGAGAAGATTTCATATTGTTTGCGTCGTGAGCCATAGTAACAGCGTAAGAGCGCACCAAATTTGAAGAAAGAACATATGCTGAGTAGAGGCAAGGTGCGAAAAATATTGAGGCAGGAGCATCAGGGCAGGCTCAAAAAGGCTCAGAAATGTGTAAAAAAATTAGCTACAAAGAGGTTCTCCCAGAAATGAACATGGTAAGTCACAAAATAAGAGCTCCAAAATAGGATAAAAGCATCAGACACAACCACCTGAGGCAATGTAGGTATAGCAACAGGCTCTGCAGTAAACAGGAGAATAAAGATCCTCAAGTAATAAAAGCAGTGACAGAGTACTAAGAGTCATTCAGGCGGCTGTGTATCCTTGCCATTAAGGAGAAAGCGGAGCAATGGAGGAGAAGCACACACTATGAAGTAATCCTCCGGGACACGCATTAAAATAGTAGCCGTTGATTCATCATAATACAGAATTGAGGCAGTTGATAAGGAATATGCCAGGTCAAACAACGGGTGAAAAATCGTGACTTATGCCATACCTTAAATTTCATTGAAGAGAGGGAGGCAACGCGATGTAGCTGCTAGCTAGTTGATGACATGCCGTGCGTCAGCGTGAGGAAAAGAACGTGGGCTCAGCGGCCTAAAGTGGCGGCCGCCCACGTCCCGAAGCAGCCGAAGACCACCAAAGTCCGAGAAAGCTGTGAAAGTAATGAAAGCATTCACATAGACACAAAAGAGTCACTCAAGCAGCTGTGTGTTTTGTCATTGAGGAGAAAGCGGAGTATTAAAGTAGAAGCACACAGAATGAACGAATCCTCCAGGACAAGCATTAAAATGGCGGCCGTTGCTTCACCATAATATAAAATTGAGGCAGCTGAGGCGGAATATACCAGGTGAAGGAAAAAAAAAACGGGTGAAAAAATCGTGACATTCTGCCATACCTTAGGATTTCATTGAGGAGAGGGAGGCAACGCGATGAAGCAGCTAGGTTGTTGATAGGAAGCTGCACTTCAGCGTGAGGAAAAGGACGCGGGCTCAGCGGCCTAAAATGGCGGCCGCCCGCGTCCCGAAGCTGCAGAAAATCACCGAAGTCTGAAAGAGCCGTGAAAGCGGCTGGAAACCTGTGGAATCAGTCACCAGAAAGTGCGGACCATGTTCCGCCACCAGGGAATCCAATTTGCAGGCTCCTAAATGAAGATAGAGAGGTTCATAAATCGAGGCAAGCCCCGTAGCCCTACGGAGCTCACGGAATGTCCGACATACCTCCTCGGCGCATAAGCCACGCCCCCTTCTGACATTTATAACTACGTATGGCTAGTTAACAAATAAATACATTGAAATAAAAAAATAATAATACTAATATTAATTACTCATATGCCATCCTAAAGAGCCATGACTTTAGGAGCTACCGAAATGCAGGGTAGCAGGAAGTGGACCTAATTTCAAAAGGGGAAGAGCATTCCAAATGGGGGAGCCATTACTGCAAACCTGGAGCCACCAATTGTCTTATTTTTAAAGATAGGGTTAGTGAGAAGATTGGCATATGATGACCTCAGATTGCGCCTGGGAATGTATCTTTGAATACAGGCAAAAACAAAAGAGGGTCTGCCTGTCTGAAGTGATTTAAAAAGGAGGCACCCTGTCTTGAAGATGAAATAGTTGGTCAGAAGGTTTTGAATTTGTTAATAAATATTAATATTTATTTATTTGAAGAGTTTTATAGAGCGCAAACAAGATCCAGCTGGGTATCAGAGCGCTGTACAGCGAAGCCAGCTGGTGGGCTGGTACATGAGGACAAAATAGATAGCTAAACTTCTGCAGTAGGAGAAACAATGGAGACAAAGTAGACATGTTAAACAGTTAACAAGATGAAGATTGCGTAGTGGACAGGGAATGTAGCTCAATGCCCATTAGTTGTGAGGCTAATGGACCAATGTCACAGGTAACTATTTCGGAGCAAGCCTTTGACTTTTTTTTAAATGCATTGATCGAGTGGTTCATTCTAATTTCTGGTGGGAGGGTATTCCAAATTCACTGAGCAAGTCCTGAGAAGGCACGGCTCTAGGTTCTCTTCTTTTGGAACTTTGGTGGTTTCAGCAGTAAAGTGTGTGACCTTCTTAGTTCGCGATTCCCACCCGATAACTCAGGTTTATTTGCCAGGTAAGTGGGTGTGTTCTGATGGTGCACTTTGTGCATTAGACAAGCAATTTATAGAGAAACTATGGTGCATAGTATATTGCTATTTGGAAATGACACTCAAAAAGTAGGTATTTTAGCTATATTATGCAAGCTGCACGAGAGGTTGTTTGCCTTAGTGTAGGAGAGGGAAGTTCCAGCCTATTTGAGCACAGCGTGAGAAGGATGCATGCTGTAAATGATACGTAGTAGAATGTTGCAAGAAGTTCAACACTGAAATCATCTAACAACTCATATGGTATACAGTTTAAGAGTAGATTATCTTGCATTACGAATTAAATCGGTGTGCTTGCTCGACAAGTCCTCGAAAATAGCATTACATTAGACCACAATACCACAAAGATATTTTTGGTACATGTGTTGAGAAGTTTAGAATATTGGTTACACATTTTTGAGTAGAGACATGTTTGAGCCACCTGAGAGACATACAGGCCTTGAAAAGCAATCAATTGCTGTGAAAGTACATCTTTCTCCATGGGCTTCCCATCTTTAACGTGAGACAATAGATTTTGCATGCTAATGACAAAAATATTTTTGAATAAACTGTTTTTTATTAAAACATTACTGTTGATATCATATTTGTTCCAAAAACTGCTTCTTTATTTGATCCTTTCTCATTTTTTCAGACCCCTTGGGGCATATTTACTAGAAAGTGATGCAGCACAGCGCTGCAAGCCTTCTTGCTGCACCAAGCTGGGTCATTAGACAATTGCAGGGATGCGTCATATTTACAGCAATACAACGCATCCCTGTGCTTTCCTCTGTACTGGTGCACAATTGGCTGCCTAGCGCCAACGCAGGCACCCTTGCACCATGTTGCAAGAATTCTTGCGTTGCAGGGATGATAATTGTTGTGCAGGAAGAGACACCTTCCTGCACAAAAACAATCAGTGATTGCGTTTTCCTCCTTCTAAGTGTGCTGCAGAATGCAGCACACATAGAAAGAGCAAAAAAAAGAGGAGAAATAAAGGTATTTCCACTCACTATGGCACTTTCAAATCCTCTCTGGGGAAGCGTTCGAATCTGTTGCATTCCCAGGTTTGCGAAACCTTGTAAATCTAGGAATCTGTCAGAATCCATGGGTGTTGCGTGGGAACACCAACAGCAACACCCTTGGAATACTCCTTTCACACAAAGTAATGCATAATAGGGGGTCATATTTACAAGGCCATGAAAAGCCACGCAGGGGGGCTTTGTGTGGCCTAGTTAATATGGCTTAGCATTGTGTGTCACCAGAGCGTCAAAAAAGTGAAGCTCTGGTGGTGCAGTTGCCTTGTAAATATGTCCCCTTGTTTTTGGCCAGTCCTGACTATATTATTAGTCCTATACCTCTGACGACTGACTGCAAAATAGTTGCTAACACTTCTGCAGCCAAACTGAATTCAGTTTCCTTTCTATTTCAACTTCCCTTTGTAAGTAATTTCCTTTGTGTCTCTGTTTCTCTTCTCTCATAGGTGCTTCAAACCTCATCAAAATTGCTCCTCCTCTGGACCTCTGTTGCTGAATTCTTGAAAGTAGAATGGCATTTTATAAATACAATGTTGAATATATTCATTGATGTTTCAGCAGTTTTGGGAATTTAATGAATTTCTGAAAAAACAAGTCCTGTACCCCATGTCTTCGCCCAATGGACTGTTGCCCTCTTTTGCTTCCACTGTGTTTAGTGTCCTCAGACAGACGTTCTTTCTGGTAGGGTTGTAGTCGGAATGCTTGTTCTCGTTTTTCTGCCTTTCCCACCTCCATTCTAGTTGCATGTTCCTCTGCTTGATAATTGACTCTGGTCATTTCTTCTATTTCATCCAGAGAATAGGTTTTCTTTAGGAGACATTGATGCAGAGACTCTGATAGGCATCTCTCTATGATCCGCTGGTGGAGGGCATCTTCAGTCGTGAAGTTGTCGAAAGCACAGTAATGGGCTAGTCATGTGAGACGCGCGATGAATTCCCCCATAGATTTGTTCTTTTCCTGGGAGGCTAAATTTAAGGAGTACTTTTCAAAGTCAAATTGCTCTTTTTGTAGGGAAACTTCCTGTTGAGTGCCTCATGCATGTCTGGATAGGATGTTGAAGCCTCATTCGGTAGTTTTTTGATGATTTGTGCATATTAAGTTGTGCAGGGCAATGAGCTGTTGATTCAAGTCAGTGACCTGTGACCCCTTCAGGAAGTCTTCAAAGTCTTCAAAGTCATCATGTAAGTCTTGCCAGTGAGGTCCAATATCACTGTCAAACATGAGAGTCAACGGTTCCGGAGGGCAGAGGAATGATACACCGAGCATGGCTGGTCTTCGCAGGGCATTTTGCGCAGAATCTGATGATGTCGACATGTTCTAGGCCAGAGTGAGCGCCACAGCTATGAAAGCTAGGTGCAGACGTCTTGAGTGTGTACCTGACAAATTGAGGAGCAGAGGTGACCTGGTATGCCCAGTGTATGTTCAGCTGATATGGGCACTTGAGGGGTGTAGGCAATTGTGTACTAGTAGCTATCAGGGTAGTATCTTTTACAAAGATCTGCAGTCAGTGTGTACAGCAATTGCATCCAACCTTGCATAGTGGGATGCAGGAAGGTATCTGGTGTCCTTTTCATAGTATTATGGAGAGAAGTAGGCCGTAAATCTAATGATCTTTCCTTTCTACTGTGTATGAAGCTGGTGTTTACAGTTTTTGTGACCACACTTGCAGTTTGGGACACCGATTTGTAGTGGTGCCTGGCTTTAAATTGGCTGCTGCATGTTCTCATTGGGCAAGCTCTCTGACTTAAAGATGGCTGCCAAGAGGAGCTGGAGTCTCACAGGAATGTATCTGTTGCAGACAGTCAACTTGGGAGATTACAAAGAGCGTGCAGAAACAAAATGCCCAGTTTACCCCAGGTATTGATTTTGAAGTGTAACTCAGGCAGTTTGCAGCACAAAAATATTGCATCCAACCAGGATGGGCTCCTGATGGCGCGTCGCACCAATCCTCTGTGCTTAGAGCCAAGTGGGCTCCCACAGTCATTTGGCACTTGCCTCCGGCAAGGTGAGCGTGCTTAGAGTTGATGTGCTCAACCTAATTGGGGAAACATCCTTTACGACGCAACTTTTACCACGCAGTGCCTTTACAATGCAGGTTTTTCAACGCAAGTCATTACAACGAATTGCGCTGGGGGGCGCTCTAGGATAGGTAATAGTTTAATTTACTATCCAACACCTTCCCTACTATCCACAGGTACTGGAGTTGGAATAGTAAATTAAACTATTCACTATCCAGCACCCCCCAACGCAAGTCGTTGTAACAACTTGCGTTGAAAAACCTGCGTTGTAAAAGCATGCGTGGTAAAAGCATGCGTTGTAACAATGTACATCCACCTAATTGGGCTCCTGATGATACGCCACATTGGTCTTCAGCAATGTGAGCAGAGTTGGCTTCCAATATCACATCACACCTGTATACTTCAGTATGAGCAGGGTGTGCGCCACATGATGCACTACTGTTGAGAAGGTTTCTGAAATGAATTATGAAAAATGCAGGAGGTTGTCACGTTCGCCATTACCACCAGTTGAAGTATCGTGATTGAAACAAAGGATGGACAAAACTAGAAGGAGGCTTGAAATGATATTTTATTGGCCTTCAATTACAGGAGCCCAGGCAGCACCAAACTGCATTGTTATCTCCTTATATGATATTGTCCCTGACTCCCCCCTTTCTGGTTCCCTCACTCCTTTCCCTTCCCAGAGTTTCTTTCACCACCAGGGTCATAGCACCCTGGTGTTTTGGTGTAGTTACAACATTAGAGTGACCAGTCAGCTTCTCAACCTACAGTGCATTGTTTTTTTGAACAACGAGGCATGGTGCATTATTCGTGGGCTATCTGTAGTAAGCTTGGTCACAGTTGTCATCCAGGCCACTGACAATGTCTTGCAGTGACAAGGAACAATCACGATGAACACTCATAGAAAAAGATGTGAATGAGTGTAAACTTGGGAACAGGTGGAAAGTTCATCCTTGGACAAGTGTAAGAAAATAGGTTACTGGTTGAGGGGGGCTGCTCTCCTACATATGCAGCAACCACAGTTTCTATCATGGTGAAGTGACAAGTAAACCCCAAATTAACCTGTACTTAACCCTCTGGTAGCTTGGCACAAAACAGTCAGGTGTAACTTAGAGGTAATGTGTAAAGTATTTATGCAGCATGTAAAACAGTAAAAAAGTGAAAGTACAAAAAAATACAAATCCCATAGCAATGTAAAAAATACAGCAAAAATGTATAAATTATTTAACACCAAAGCGATACAAATGTAATCAGTAGAAACGAAGATATGCAGTTTCAACATTTTCAGGTAAAGAGCCTAAACGCACAAAGCACCACTTGCAAATATCGGGTTGTGCGTCGCTGGGTGAAAGTTACAAGTTCAGGCCATTCGCGGTGGAATGCGAGCCAGATACTGGGACCAGGTTAGTCCTGCTGAAAGTGTCCCCTTCAAAAGTCCAGCACAAAGAGTTCCGGTCTCGAGGAGCAGAGAGAGCGCCGTGGATGGTCGTTGAAGTAGCCGGAATGCAGGCATGGTATCACGGTTGGTCGTCACTGTAGCATGAAGGTCCTGTCGAGCATCATGGACTGTCGTTGCTGGAGCTTCATGTCAGCCACTAGGAGCTGCAGATAGCGCGAAGTGCAGATATTGTGCTGCAGCGGTTACTGTGGAGCAAAGAGTCAGGTTCACCAGAATTTAGCATTGGTGCTTGGAAGGAAGTTCTTGGCATGAACCAGCAAGTTTGCAGTCCTAAAGAGCTCAAAACATCAATATTTCTCTTTTGCTTGGGAAGTGAGCTCAACCAATGCCCCCTAAGGGTCCAGGATCTGAGGGGCACTCTTTGGGGTCAGGGACCCACTCCAGCAGAGGCCAGTAGTGCTCAGGCAAGTCCAGTTGAAGGTCCAGGCAGCAGGTCAGCTAGGCATTTGCAGAGACCTCAGAACAGGAGGTGAATCAGCTGACCCTTGTAGTCAATACAGCCTGGGATGAAGGGTGCAGGACCAGCCTTCCTTACCAGCAAGCAGGGCAGCAGAGTGGTATCCACAGGTCCTCGAGTAAATTGAAGTGGGAGTCTGAGTGTCCTATTTTTAAGTAGAAGAAGTAGGAGTAGTTTCTGGAGAATTCCCTTTGAAGTCCCAGAAGTTTCCTGCCTCCCTTACCCTGGATCCAAGCTGGCTGTATGAACAATACAATGGTGACAAGTCCTTTGTGTGAAGGCAGGGCACAGCCTATTCAGTTGAAACTGTGGCTCTGCCTAGGCACACCTAACCCACTGTTGTGTGGCTTTCTGGGAGGGAAGAAAAAGTCCAACTGCTAACTGCATCCAGTAATGTGACCCAGGATAGGCTGCTAGAGCCAAATGGTTAGGGCAGGGAAATGCTAACTTTCGAAAAATTGCATTTTCAAAATTGTAACTTAAAATTGAACTTTACCATTAAAGAGGATTTTAATTACAATTTTTAGACAACAAACATAAACCGTTTACTTGCTCCCAATCAAATCTTAAATGTAATAAGAAATCCCAATGTTATCCAATGAGAGAAGTAAGCATCACAGTAGTGAAAAATGAATTTAGGAGTTTTTCAGTACCAGGAAATGTAACATTGATAGGTACATGTCCAACCTTTTAAATGCACTGCACGTTGCTGTTAGACCTGGTACCATTGACGTGAGTCCCCCTTCCATTTTTTACTGATTGCCTCATCTGTTTTTGATTTGTGTTGCTGGTTTAGATTCTTTGGGCACTGTGCCACTGCTATCCAGTGACACAGTGACACAGTGAAAGTGCTCCCTATGTCTCCTCCTCCTGCTACTGAGAGAGTTAGGACGGGTCCCAAAACATACATTCATGTGTGGTTAGCCCAATGGTGTGTCTGCCGTATATCTCAAATAACTCTACAAAACCTATAGAAATCTGAGGTCCAAAAATAACACTAATAATCTACCATGTCTGTATAAAATCAAGCAATTTATTAACAATCAATAAAACAGTGTATTGTACAGTACAAGTACCCAAGTAAGTATACAAAATTAAAAATTTAAAAATAACACATAATTTCACCAAAGATACATATATTATTTAAAAAAAACAATTGCACAGTAAACAGATTTATTCACAGAATAATAATTGTTGTGGGTGTTGACGCAGCGTTTCGGTGTACCAACGATATCACCTTCTTCAGGACAAACAATTCTAAGTGAAAGAACATCATAATTAAATTCATGTCATGGAGTATACAATTATCATCTATTTACATTCTTGGTTTATTGTTCGTGTCTTTTTTACAAAACTTGGGGCCTGGGATAATATACATTTCACATGGTAATTTTTCAGGGTTAGCAGAGAGTCTGGAAATGATATATTTTACTAAAGAAGCATTTGAGATATAATCGACACTACACGTGGGGCTTGAAAGGTTGGTAACAGATGGTTGCCCATTAGTTAACTGAGAAAAAACTCCTAGGGAACATACCTGTGGAAAGATGGCTTTTTACACAAATCCACTTTTTCAATTTAATGGGGTTTGTGGTTCCAGGATTATTCAGGTTTGTGGGTCATCCTCCTGCTACAACACCCTCTGCATGCTCCGCAGGATCTACAAGTGGAACCCAACCGAAACAAGAAGAATGGTGACACAGGCCCTCGTCAGCAGTAGACTGGACTACGGCAACGTGCTCTATGCAGGAATCCCAGCCAAACACCTACGACGACTACAACGCATTCAAAACGCCTCCGCCCGACTAATCGTCAACATCCCCCGCTGCAGCCACATCACCCCCCACCTGAGAGACCTACACTGGCTCCCGTCGACAAGAGGATCACCTTCAAGCTTCTCATCCACGCACACAAAGCACTCCACAACGCCGGACCAGCCTACATGAACAGCAGACTCAGCTTCCACACCCCCACCCGCCAGCCCCGCTCTGCCAGCCTCACCCTCGCCGCTGTCCCCCGCATCCAACAAATGACCTCTGGCGGCAGGTCCTTCTCCTACTTCGCCGCCAAGACCTGAAACACCCTCCCTACCCACATACGGCAGACCCAAGACCTACTCGCCTTCAGAAGACTCCTCAAGACCTGGCTCTTTGAGCAGTAGCAGCAACCCCCCCTCCCCTCAGCACCTTGGGACCCTCACAGGTAAGTAGCACGCTTTACAAGTGCTCTGATTGATTGATTGATTGATTGATTGACTATGGTAAATTGATGTAATGGATTAGTGACTCCATGAGTGGCTTATTTTATTTACTTGTTAGACCTTAGTATAGTGCACATGTGTGCCCAGGGCCTGTAAATAAAATGCTGCTGGTGGACTTGCAGCACTGATTGTGCCACCCACAGAAGCAGCTTGTAAAGTGTGTCTCAGGCCTGCCATTGCAGAACCTGTGTGCTATCTAGTACTGCCATGTCGATTTGGCAAGTGCACCCACGGCCAGTCCCTAAACCTTCCCTTTTCCACATATCAGACACCCCTAAGGTAGGCCCATGGGCAGAGTGCATTGTATGTAAGACGTAGGACATGCCCTGATGTGTGTGGCGTGTCCTAATAGTGAATTACAGCCATTTTAGCTTTTCACTATTGCAAGGCTACCTGTCCAGAATGGGCAGTTTAATTATAACATCTTATAATCCTAACTGACGCAAGGAACATGGTAGAAATTCGATTGTAGTATACCTGAACTCAGAATGATAAAATACATTGTTTAGTGAAGTTGGTTTTAACATTCTGTGTTTGAAAATACCACTTTTAGAAAGTAGGTATTTTCTTGCCTAACCATCCAGCCTGCCTCTGCTAGCTTGATTATTGCATGTCTGGTTTGTGAGTGACAGAGTCTGGGGTGGCTCCAGGAGACAGGGTGAGTCAGCATAAGTCTGAATAAACCTATCTGCATGTATATGGGTGGGAGGAGCATCACCTGAGTCTAAATAGGACTGTGCCTGCCTTCCACAATGCTGGCTCCACCGCCTGTGGTGTGTCTGATGACCCTGGCCCACCCTGCCAAAGGAAAGAAGGAGTCCTGTAAACAAAGTGCTCCAGAACTGCACAGAACTAGTTTGTAATTGGTACAGGCCCCTCTGCCTTCAGAGGACAAAGGATTTTGCAGTATGAATATGGGGACCGAGACCCCAAGACTTTAGATCACTTCTGGAACAACAAGACAAACCTCTGCCAAGGAGAAGTACCAATAAGCTGTAGGAGTTGGACTGCCCCCCTGCCAGTGTGTAGTGTTGCTGGGTTGGCCTACAGTGGTGTCTTCAGTGCCAAGGAGAGGGGAAGGAACTTTCAAAGAACTTTCATCATCTTGCAGAATATTACTCCAAAGGCTTGAACTTGTGCTTGCCCCTGTTGAAGTCTCAGGGATAAAAGACTTCACCACCAGCTCCCCTCTGAATTTCCTTGCTGGGAATTCTGTCTGCAGAAGCCTGCGTGTCGCTGGGAGCAGGAAGCGCGACTCGAGGAGAAGGAGCATGTCGCAGTCGCAGCTATTGCCGTTGCATCGCCGCTGCATCACCAGAGAAGCGTGCCTTCGTCAAAGCTGTCACCCAACGCATCAGCAGAAAAGCGCGTTGCCGCAGCAGAGGTCGCCGTCGCATCCTCGGAGAAGCTTGTCACAGGGCCTGTGGTGGCTCCAAAGCTACAGAGTTGCCGCATGGCCACCGGGCATGCACTCATTGTCTTCACTTCGTCGCATCGAGGGTGCCATCTTATTACATCGCACCAGATTGTTGCAATGCATCGAGGCGCCATCTTGTTGCATCGTAACTGGAATGCAGTACGAGAATCAATGCATCACCTCCTCTCCTGTAAGGACCAAATCGCAACCTCTACTCTGCGCAAGCATTGAGGTGCAACGCATCATCACATCCGAAGCAAGGAACCAACGCATCTCCATCCCAGCGAACCTTTTGTTTGTTTTGCGTTACGCATCCAGGTACTTTTGTGAGAACTGTATTGCATTTATCATCAACTTGAACTAAGTGACTACTACCATATTTAAGTCTATTTTGAGGACAGTATAGTGGATTTTTGTCGTTTTTGGTCTTGTGTTGAGTCTATATAAAGAATACTTATTTTTATAAAACCTTTATTGTGTCCATCTGTAGTGTTTTCACTGTATTACTGTATGTGTTCACAAATGCTTAACACACTGCCTCTGAGATAAGCCGGTCTGCTCATGCCAAGCTACCAAGGGGGTGAGCAGGGGTTATCCAGTAGTGTAAACCCTTTTCCCTGACTTAGAAGCAAGGGTCCCTAATTTGGTCAAAGGTGTATACCATTCCAAACTAGAGACCCCCAGTTCTACCACCTGCTATAAGGGATACTTAGAGCCTACCCTAGTGATGACTCATATGTACTAAAAATTAAGAATTAAATCTGGCAAAAGGTTTATTTTACCAGGTTGAAATGGCAATTTAAAACTGCACACACAGGCTGCAATTGCAGGCCTAAGACATGTTTAACATGCTACTTAAGTGGGTGTCACAATCAGGGCCGCAGGCACAATACTAGCATTATAATTCACAGGCCCTGGGTACCTGTAGTAGCACTGTACAAGGGACTTACCAGTAAAATAAATAGGCCAATTGGGTGTAAGCCAGTTTTACCACATTTAAAAGAGAGAGCACAAACACATTGCCCCTGGTGTGCAGAGTCATAAAGCCAGCTAAAGAAAGACAGAAAAAATAGGAGCATGGAAGCCAAATGTTGGACAAGTGCTTACTACAAATACATTGAATCCACATTTGTACTACTACTGGTGAAATATTGAATGTAAAAATTGTTTAGTGTCCTACAAAAGACTTGTACTGTTCAGGTTTCAAGAACTGTGAAGTAGAGTAATGCTTGTCAAGCTTCCCATAAAAGTTCAGTATTTTCTTTCTTAATTTAAAAACATACAGTGGAGCAGAATTTGCAGTGGTTGGCTAATCTCCTTTCAGAAGCCATTCAAAGTTTATGGGTCAATCAATTGAACTTTCATTAATTAATGAACTAAGACACATAAAAGGTATGAATCACGTTATCGATTTTTTGGTCTTGTACCTCACCATCACTTGAATTCCGTACATGATGACTGTTGCTGAAAGTGAGATGAGCTGTCCTAGTAATTTGAGGAAGTACTAGGGTTTAATTGTCAGTTGCAGATTTGATGGAGAGGATTTTGTCAGTGAAAATGATTGTCCTATTGAACATTTTTTCAGTTGAGTTAGAACGGTTCCGATTTTTCAAAAGGCTTGACACTATGCCTTTATGGTGGCTAAGGGAGTTTTAGTGCGTTTTGTAGATAAATCAATCGAATTTTGAAAAAACATTTAGCCCCTAATTTCATCGGTATACATTTGTGAGCATTATGATTATATGCTGAATATTCATTAGATTGTGTACATTTGTAACATCTATTTTCCTTTTGTAGCAATTTGAACTGACATTTGCTTAGGTTGTCTTCTTGCTTGAGAGTAGCAAGGTATTTTGTGTTTGTTCTATCTAGACTGACGTCAAGAAGAAAGTGTCTATTGAGATAATTGTTTCAAATGCTTCTTTATTGTAAAAGCGTGTGCTGTTATCTGCTGTAAAGTTGTCAGTAAATTCGAAAAGGAATGTGCTGAAAGCACTGATTCAACTTTAATGGTCACAAATAAATATTGAGCCAGATTCTTACATTTACTGCAGCTTGTATTCTATAAAAGGATTTTTTTTCTTTATAGAAAACCACTGATGTGACTATAGCAGTGGGAAAGAATTTTAAAATTGTATAAATTGAAGTGTAGTCGTTCTATTGCTTATCCTTAGGATGCTTTAGATGACATAGTCTTTTTGTTTAATGAACCTATTTTTGAATTGAGATGTTTGGTTAAGAATTGATGAATCAATTTTCTAAGCAAGAAGACATTTTAAGTTGGCTTTAGTGTATTAAAGTCAACATGGCAATTGGATTGGGTATATTTGTAACATCTATTTTCCCTTTGTAGCATTTTGAACTGACATTTTCTTAGGTTGTCTTCTTGAGAGTAGCATGGCTTTTGTGTTTGTTCTAGATTGACCTCAAGAAGAAAGGGTCTATTGAGTTAATTGTTTCAAATGCTTTCTTATTGTGGAAGCTTGTGTTGTTATCTGCTATAAAGTTGTCAGTAAATTCAAAACGGAATGTGCTGAAAGTCCTGATTCAACTTTAAAGCTGAATATTTTCACGTTGCATTTCTAGAATTCTTCATCAAAGGCTAATACTTACTGAAAGTTGGGATGGTCACATATGTCTTTTGAGACAGATGCCAAGGATCTGGTGGAAATAATCCGGACAGAGAGAAAGAGATAAACTATTCTGAGGAAAGGTGGTTTGAACTCAAGAAGGTGGAGACTTAAAAAAACTAGTAGAAGTAGGGGTGCATGGGTGGAAAAACTCTCTTTTGCATAGAGGAGGCAAACATCGTCAGTGGAATATGCATGATCTGCAAGTGCATCAGCAAGCAATTCTGCAGAGCACTTAAAAAGGCAAAACAACGAGGAAAAATAAAGATATTTCTCCTCGTTGCACCTCTGGTGGGAAGCCATACATTTCTGAGGCATTCCCAGGTCAACCAGTGTTGGTAAATCGGGAAATGCTTTAGAATAGATATGTGGATGCTTGGGAAAACCCAGGCTTCACCCATGTAAAGGCCAACCATGCAGAGTAATGCAAGTAGCAACTTGCCCTTACTGGTGTTACTACACATTCACCAAGTCACACAGGGACACACAAGGGGCCCTTGCATGGCTTGGGATTATAATCCTAGGTTTTGAATTGCTCTGTGTCCCCTTGAGTGGCGCAAGAGTGTCGCAAAACTTAATTGATCGGGCCAAAGGATCTATAGGAGGATGAAGCTGGTGTTTATCATCGATCTCATTTCTGAGGTAATTAAAATGTCACAGTCAATCATAAAGAGCAGATGTTTTTGTTGATTTGAATGGATTGGGAAAGGAATACATAAAAGAGGTCTAGAGATTATTGCTTCTTGTTGGGAGTCTTCAGCAATGTACGAAACATTTGCTTTGTGGACACTTAATTTCACACAATTTGAGTATATTGATATATTTATTTCTTTGAGCTAGAGAGTAAGTGAGGGTTCTACTTGGCAGAGACTATTGTCCAGATGGAAAATGATTCAAGCAACATCAGTAAAATGATTGGGTGATGTCTGCCAAATTATGGAAAAAGAGATTAAAGAGAGAAAGATGTGGAGCGAAGATTGTTTAAATGCCACAAGAGAGGGCTTGACAAGTAGGGAATGGAAGGGCTCTTTACACTCTGTATTCAAGGAGGAAAGGATAACCAGTTGCAGACTGTGCTTGGATGGCCATACATCACAGCAAGTACTACATGTATATTCTAATCTAACAGAATTATCTAGTAAAATGGGGATATTGACACCATCTACTGAAGTTGGCATTCAGACAATATCTACAAAAGAGACAGGAACAAATGTGGTGCGTTGTCTAGGACAGGAGCCAGAGAGAGAAATGAAAAACGACTCAGGATGGATTTCAAACAATCTATCCATCAATATAATTATTTAGATTATGGATCCATTAGACACTAAGAAAATTATCATTGTTTCAAAATAAATGGCCATTTCAGAAAAAAATCTTTAAATAACTAATTATGTTTGATGAGTGAAACACTCCAAATAAAGTATGCTGTGTACAATTAACAGTGGGCACTTTACCACAGAAAAAAAGTTAAATAAGCAAAACCATTTGTGGGAGAGGGGTGGCGCCATGGCTGGGGTGACTGGCCCTGGAATCTGGGGATCACGGTTCGATCCCCGGCTCCGGCGGCAGGTTAGTCCAGCTCCATGTGACTCTGAGCAATAGCTTGCTTAATCTTCCCGACGGCCCCCAGCGCCTAGAGACCCTTACGGGCGATTGTTATGTTATGTTATGTTATATGGGTATTTATTACGCGCACAATTACTCTTGAGTATCCTGGCGCGAAGACCACAAATAAATCACATAAAGAAGCACAGCATAATCTTAGTAAGCTTGGTTGAAGAGGTGAGTTTTAAGAAGCTTTTTGAAGCAGCTAAGGTCTCTGGTGTCCCTGAGATTGAACGGAAGGGCATTCCAGAGGGTAGCCGCTCTGACTGAGAATGATTGGCCGCCCAATCTGGTGCGCCTAAAGCGCGGTGTTACTAGCAGGCGTTGGGAGGCAGATCTGAGGTGTCTGCTAGGCACGTGGAATGTCACTCTTTCCCTGAGATAGACTGGGCCAGTATCGTGTAGTGCTCGATGAGTGAGAACCAGAGCCTTAAATTGAACTCTTTGGGCCACCGGCAGCCAATGAAGAGAAGCCAGTTGGGATCTTATGCTAATGCGTCTGGGAATGCCCAGGGAATGGGCGTCTGGGAATGCCCAGCAGAAGTCTCGCCGCCGCATTTTGGATGAGCTGCAGCCTGTTTAGCAAATAGGAGGGGAAGCCCAGATAGAGAGCGTTAGCGTAGTCTAGGCGGGACAATATAAGGGCTCTGGCAACCGTTTCTTTGGCCGGTTGGGGCAATAAGGGAAAGAATCTGCCCAGGGATTTAAGGGTCCCAAAGCAGGCACCCGTCAGTCTTTTTATCTGCTCTGAGAACCTCAAATCTTCATTGAACCAGATGCCCAGATTCTTGGCCGGGCCCCCCTCAGAGAGGGGACGGGGGAAATCGGGAGGCCAGATCAGTTCAATAAATTTGTTAGGAAAGTGGCCATAAAGTATAATCTCCGATTTTCCCTCGTTACATTTAAGCTTGGCCTGTGCCAGCCAGGTGAATACGGCCGCCAGGCACCTTTGTTCACATTTTATAAATGTGGATTATTAAAACAGAGTTCAAGTCACAAGAAAAGTAACTTATAAAGCTAAAAAATTAACAATCTATACTAGCCTGAACACTGAGTTAGCGGGGTAAGACATGAAAATGGGGTCCTAAGCTTTCGCAAGGATATAAAGCAGTGCACAATTTCCAAAAATGCAGACCCTGTAGCTCAGAGCACATAAATAAAGTTATAATTTTAAGGCATCAAGGCTGGGCACATTTTAAAATCCCTCTAGTGATCGCTACATTTCCATGCAAAAAAAATAAATGTTTCAAATGCAAAGCGTGCAGGTATGTAGGAAGCACATCTTCCAGGCCACATCACTTTAGAACCTCATATGTTACAGACATTTATGAATACTATTAGAAACCTATGATTCTATAGTTAGTGTATATAGGGCAAAATAGATGGAAATGTAAGTCATGGAGCTTTTCAAGATATTTAAATGCTTCACTATCCTAGTCAGTTCAAGTAAAGTTTGTTATCAAGGTCAACAATCCAATCCCTAGTAATCTTTCGCCTCGACTACAGAATTGCAACGCTGGCGGGGCTATCTAAAGCCCGACTGGCCCCCCTGAGAGCTACACTGAACTCAGCAGCCAGACTCATCACAGGATCACGAAAGCAAGATCACATCACACCTGATTTATACCAACTTAATTGTCTCACTATTGAAGCAAGGATCCAGTTCAAGATAGCCTGCCTGATGCACAAAGCAATCCATTACAACACTCCAATTCATCTGTTAAATTGCTCAGGTAAACTCCACAGTTCATTCCATTACAAACCAAAAGATTGTTTTTAATATAAAAGAGTCAAATATGAAAGTAGCAAAGACCACTTATATTAATTGGCCTTGTGCTGAAGGGGGCCTAATTGAAGGATTAGGGGGCCCTGTTGGGACGGGGGCCCACACTCCACAGGGGCTGCAGGACACTAGTTACTCCCCTGAATCTATTCACTTTCAATTAAAAGGACTTCTGGAAAGTAAAATAAAAGATTACTCCATTGAGCTTGCCCCCTAAAACTTGGGATTTTCTTCTGCTAATTCTTAGCCATATGTCGTCACAAAATACAACAAATGCAATTAAACTGATTTATTAGACCATTTACCCGTTCTACAGAACTTGGACATTTGCATATGACCAATGACCCAGAGGATGTTTAGCTGAATGGGGAACATCCACTTCCATATATTCTCTCAAATGGTAATACAAACCATTATTTGAAAACAAAAGTTTATGGGCTAGGACATATCCTTGGAGCACGCTGCTGGTTCTTTGTTATAGATTTTTAGGTTTCCCCTACACTGTTTGTGCGTTGTTTGTGAAATCTATTTCCTTAAATGTATCTTAGAAGGGACTTACTTCTTGCCCTTCATTTTCATTTGTTGCTGTGCTTGCCAATTACTTTTCCTCCGTTTCTATTGGTTTTTGCATCCTATTTCCTGTCCGTTCCTTTTATGTTTCTCCCATCGTTTACCGATTGCCCCGGTACTCCTTTTCATCTGCTGAAACTATTTTTATGAGGTTTGCCTGCACAGTATTTACTGTTATTTTTTTCTCTGATGCCTTTCAACTAGAGGGGAGAGGCCGGGTGCCCAGAGTGAGGCTGTTTTCTCTCCTCCCCAGCTCTCGAAGAGTTCTGGGGTGCATGGCTGCTTAGATTACATTTCTCGACCAACTGCCGTCTCCGTTTGTGAAACGTTTCTGTGGTTTGCCTCTTTGCCATTTGCCTTGGTAGAGATTACCCCCTTTTGTGCCACTTTGTTCGCCATAAGTTGGCAGGGTATGCTCAGACGTGAGTCCCTTGCTCACTTTGCCACTGGATTCAAGCAAGCCGGGCTGAAGACGGCTGAAATGCCAGAAACCGGTCCTCGGAAGCTTGTTTCTGGTCGAGGGAAGGCATGGCTTGGCAGTTCGGGCTGGACTGTTCCCATGAGGCACAGGGTCAGACTGATTTGCATATGGCCATGTCTGAACTGGGGTGGCAGAGTGGGCCAAAGAACGGCGATGGATTAAACCCAGATCTGTTGACTGGGTGTGAGTGTTTGATTGGTTCAGATGCTCCGTCCATCACCACCCCCTTTTGTACCACTTGGTAGAGATTAAAGCATCCCCCTCCTGTTACCTCCATTGTTTCCACACGAAAATTGCCCGCTTCCCTCCATCACTGACACAACTGTTGTTTTGTATTATTTCTGCCGCACGTTTATTCAGCACAAGCCGCTAATATGTCACTAACTTTCATTGAGAGGCTATTAGAATGTCTACCCAGTGCTCTTTAAGCAGGTGCATGATGAATTCATTTTAGTAAGCGCAGTATGGCTCTTGAATAAATCTGTTTTCATCCCCTGTCATTGGAGTCTTTGATGTTCTTCTTGCTTCCCTTGTCCGGTTTTATTTCCTGTGGTGCACTATCTGCTCCTTGTGCTATTATTGATCTCATATGTAACAGGAAATCATATTCCTCGATTTAAGCAAATGCTTTGTTTCACACCATGAACGTAGAGGATGGCAGAGCATATTTCCAATGAAAATACTTCCTTTTAGCCTGCATGAGATTTCAAAGCTGTGATATCTTGGCAGTAAAGAAAAACTAAATCGGAGTTCAGTCTAAAAAATGCAGATACACTAGAATTCCAAACTGACTCTGACTGACGGTGGAATTTTTCGAGTAGTTTCACTGGCACAGACTTTGAATGACTCCTACGGTAAACACACCAGATTTACCTGATACTTTGTTTTTGACAGTTCCTAAGATGAGAAACACAGTAAAGGAACTCTTCAAAATGTATGTGGAAACCCACTGTCTGCCCGATCATTTTGAAGTTGAAGGGGCCAGGCCCATAAGTTCTAGATCTGTTCTAGACTCACAATCTGATGGTCTTTTTCGCAGCATGAAAGTGCGTAGGCAAAAAGTTGTTAACAAATGCCAATCAATTTACCAGTGCCTTCTGGAGACACCTAGTAACCACAGACAACTTCATATAAGTAGTTGATTTAATACAAAGTCAAAAATAATTGGACATAAGGACACCTCGATTGGAGAGTGTAAAAGTAAATCGGAATTAGCATAAAGCCAAATCACTGCATCAAATTTAGATGATGTAACATGAATAATACAATTAGTACATGGAGCAAAAGACAAAAGATCAAAAAGCATGAGTCCAAATGTCCCTGCATCGAGGGTTAATGCATAAAAACACATCTATCCCTACTCTAACACTAAAATGGCATCCCTACTTAGCATTTTCCAGGTGCAGGGCAAAAGGTGTCAGCATGGGAAGTCTCTCTAAGAAGTCTCTCCACAAGATGGGTCAGTGTAGCATGAAGCTACTAAGGCAGAGCTTGTTCTAAGAAGCACACCCTCCGAGCCAAGGAAGAAGAAGTGGTCTCACTTTCCCTACTGTCTCATCACATAATGGAAAAGGTGACTTCCCAGGATTCCTTGCAAGCCATGCCATCTGCTCTGGGTATGATCCTTAAGGTGCATTTCCCAGCACAATGGTCACAGTTTGGCTTTGGTCCCCAGACCTTCTCCTATGTAAAGCATATTTTATCACTCAAATGTAACTTCTCTTCTCCTCGCTTGACAAATAAAAACAAAGGCATTATTCTAACTAACAAAATGCTTCTTTCACATGCAATGCAAACGTGAGAAAGCACTAATTCACCAATGTACATGAAATCCAACTATTAAATCTAAAGCTTGAGTATTCCAGGGAACTGCATTTCAGGCCTACAAAATTCAGCTAACATAAGAAATCTGAAATCGTTTTTGGCCACTATAGGTGTGGCAGGGTATACTCAGACATGAGTCCCTTTCTCACTGCTCCATCAGGATTCAAGCAAGCCGGGCCAAAGAGGCTGAAATGCCAGAAACCGGTCCCCGGTAGCTTGTCTCCTTTCTGGTGAAGAATTGGCTTGGTAGTTTGGTCTGCCCTGTTCCCATGATGCACTGGGCCAGGGACAGACTAATTTGCATATAGCCAGGTTCTGAGCTGGGATGGGGCAGTGAGATAAATAACGGTGATGGATCAAGCCCTGATCTTTGGACTGGGTAAGAGTGGTCTGCTTAATTCAGACACTCTGTTCATCACCACCCCCTTTTCTGAATCGTTTTTGGCCACTATAGGTGTGGCAGGGTATACTCAGACATGAGTCCCTTTCTCACTGCTCCATCAGGATTCAAGCAAGCCGGGCCGAAGAGGCTGAAATGCCAGAAACCGGTCCCCGGTAGCTTGTCTCCTTTCTGGTGAAGAATTGGCTTGGTAGTTTGGTCTGCCCTGTTCCCATGATGCACTGGGCCAGGGACAGACTAATTTGCATATAGCCAGGTTCTGAGCTGGGATGGGGCAGTGAGATAAATAACGGTGATGGATCAAGCCCTGATCTTTGGACTGGGTAAGAGTGGTCTGCTTAATTCAGACACTCTGTTCATCACCACCCCCTTTTCTGAATCGTTTTTGGCCACTATAGGTGTGGCAGGGTATACTCAGACATGAGTCCCTTTCTCACTGCTCCATCAGGATTCAAGCAAGCTGGGCCGAAGAGGCTGAAATGCCAGAAACCGGTCCCCGGTAGCTTGTCTCCTTTCTGGTGAAGAATTGGCTTGGTAGTTTGGTCTGCCCTGTTCCCATGATGCACTGGGCCAGGGACAGACTAATTTGCATATAGCCAGGTTCTGAGCTGGGATGGGGCAGTGAGATAAATAACGGTGATGGATCAAGCCCTGATCTTTGGACTGGGTAAGAGTGGTCTGCTTAATTCAGACACTCTGTTCATCACCACCCCCTTTTCTGAATCGTTTTTGGCCACTATAGGTGTGGCAGGGTATACTCAGACATGAGTCCCTTTCTCACTGCTCCATCAGGATTCAAGCAAGCCGGGCCGAAGAGGCTGAAATGCCAGAAACCGGTCCCCGGTAGCTTGTCTCCTTTCTGGTGAAGAATTGGCTTGGTAGTTTGGTCTGCCCTGTTCCCATGATGCACTGGGCCAGGGACAGACTAATTTGCATATAGCCAGGTTCTGAGCTGGGATGGGGCAGTGAGATAAATAACGGTGATGGATCAAGCCCTGATCTTTGGACTGGGTAAGAGTGGTCTGGTTAATCCAGACACTCTGTTCATCACCACCCCCTTTTCTGAATCGTTTTTGGCCACTATAGGTGTGGCAGGGTATACTCAGACATGAGTCCCTTTCTCACTGCTCCATCAGGATTCAAGCAAGCCGGGCCGAAGAGGCTGAAATGCCAGAAACCGGTCCCCGGTAGCTTGTCTCCTTTCTGGTGAAGAATTGGCTTGGTAGTTTGGTCTGCCCTGTTCCCATGGCGCACTGGGCCAGGGACAGACTAATTTGCATATAGCCAGGTTCTGAGCTGGGATGGGGCAGTGAGATAAATAACGGTGATGGATCAAGCCCTGATCTTTGGACTGGGTAAGAGTGGTCTGCTTAATTCAGACACTCTGTTCATCACCACCCCCTTTTCTGAATCGTTTTTGGCCACTATAGGTGTGGCAGGGTATACTCAGACATGAGTCCCTTTCTCACTGCTCCATCAGGATTCAAGCAAGCCGGGCCGAAGAGGCTGAAATGCCAGAAATCGGTCCCCGGTAGCTTGTCTCCTTTCTGGTGAAGAATTGGCTTGGTAGTTTGGTCTGCCCTGTTCCCATGATGCACTGGGCCAGGGACAGACTAATTTGCATATAGCCAGGTTCTGAGCTGGGATGGGGCAGTGAGATAAATAACGGTGATGGATCAAGCCCTGATCTTTGGACTGGGTAAGAGTGGTCTGCTTAATTCAGACACTCTGTTCATCACCACCCCCTTTTCTGAATCGGTTTTGGCCACTATAGGTGTGGCAGGGTATACTCAGACATGAGTCCCTTTCTCACTGCTCCATCAGGATTCAAGCAAGCCGGGCCGAAGAGGCTTAAATGCCAGAAACCGGTCCCCGGTAGCTTGTCTCCTTTCTGGTGAAGAATTGGCTTGGTAGTTTGGTCTGCCCTGTTCCCATGATGCACTGGGCCAGGGACAGACTAATTTGCATATAGCCAGGTTCTGAGCTGGGATGGGGCAGTGAGATAAATAACGGTGATGGATCAAGCCTTGATCTTTGGACTGGGTAAGAGTGGTCTGCTTAATTCAGACACTCTGTTCATCACCACCCCCTTTTCTGAATCGTTTTTGGCCACTATAGGTGTGGCAGGGTATACTCAGACATGAGTCCCTTTCTCACTGCTCCATCAGGATTCAAGCAAGCCGGGCCGAAGAGGCTGAAATGCCAGAAACCGGTCCCCGGTAGCTTGTCTCCTTTCTGGTGAAGAATTGGCTTAGTAGTTTGGTCTGCCCTGTTCCCATGATGCACTGGGCCAGGGACAGACTAATTTGCATATAGCCAGGTTCTGAGCTGGGATGGGGCAGTGAGATAAATAACGGTGATGGATCAAGCCCTGATCTTTGGACTGGGTAAGAGTGGTCTGCTTAATTCAGACACTCTGTTCATCACCACCCCCTTTTCTGAATCGTTTTTGGCCACTATAGGTGTGGCAGGGTATACTCAGACATGAGTCCCTTTCTCACTGCTCCATCAGGATTCAAGCAAGCCGGGCCGAAGAGGCTGAAATGCCAGAAACCGGTCCCCGGTAGCTTGTCTCCTTTCTGGTGAAGAATTGGCTTGGTAGTTTGGTCTGCCCTGTTCCCATGATGCACTGGGCCAGGGACAGACTAATTTGCATATAGCCAGGTTCTGAGCTGGGATGGGGCAGTGAGATAAATAACGGTGATGGATCAAGCCCTGATCTTTGGACTGGGTAAGAGTGGTCTGCTTAATTCAGACACTCTGTTCATCACCACCCCCTTTTCTGAATCGTTTTTGGCCACTATAGGTGTGGCAGGGTATACTCAGACATGAGTCCCTTTCTCACTGCTCCATCAGGATTCAAGCAAGCCGGGCCGAAGAGGCTGAAATGCCAGAAACCGGTCCCCGGTAGCTTGTCTCCTTTCTGGTGAAGAATTGGCTTGGTAGTTTGGTCTGCCCTGTTCCCATGATGCACTGGGCCAGGGACAGACTAATTTGCATATAGCCAGGTTCTGAGCTGGGATGGGGCAGTGAGATAAATAACGGTGATGGATCAAGCCCTGATCTTTGGACTGGGTAAGAGTGGTCTGCTTAATTCAGACACTCTGTTCATCACCACCCCCTTTTCTGAAACATAAGAAAGTGAGCGCTACATAATTGCGTAACATCAAGGGACTTTTAATTAATGCATTTACCTACATCTAAAATAACACATTTAACAAGCATTTTGGATACATGAATAATTGTCAGCTGCAAAACACAAGTTCTTCACTGTAATGTTTTAGCCAGTTACATTTACTTTCTAAGTAATTGCAAATTCCTTTTCAACAGCCTTAAGCACATCATGTTTTCATGTTAATGCATTTCAAAAATTCTAACCCTTGATGTTAATACAACAGTGTCTCTCTTCCTTAGCTGCACATGATCATTTTCCACACCAGTCTCTTCTGCTGAGTCAAACTCTATACCACTTCCAACTTCACCGTCTCCCTCAGAATCTTTACCAGGGTCTTGTGTAGTTGGACTCTCCTTTAGATTAATCTGGTGAGTATCCAACCTTCTCAGGAACCTCCAAAGCTTTGTTCGCCCTCTCCAGTGACCACTCGGTCACAGCTGAAAATACATCTGGAATAGGAGCTTTTTCTTTGGAGGGATCTGTGACTCGCCAGGTATGGGAAGCAAGGATCCAGTTCAGTACTCTCCACACTTCACAGCAGTATTCGTTATTAGTATTACCTGGTGTGGCCCACTCCACTAAGAGTCCAGACAGTTTTTCCTCATGTGCTTTTGGATGAGCAGCCATTCTACCAGACCCAGATCGTTTTAGAGGCCCTTCGAGGTCTGTGCAGTCATGGCTCTAACCTGATGAGACAGAATGAACCACATCAGCCAATCCTTTACAGTAGTCAAGGACCAAGTCATCTGTAATATTGATCACAGCAGTGAAAGGCATAGCAGGTAGAAGATTTACCCTCCCCACTAGGATTTCGTGAGCCGATAACCCAGTTCTCCTATCAGGAATACTGCGCAAACTCATCAGGTCCAAGGGCATTGCATCAGACCACCTTATAGATGTCGAAGCACAGGCTTTAGCCAGTCTTGCTTTCAGAGTCCCATTGATTTGCTCCACAGTGCCAGATGCTTCTGGCCTGTAACTAAAATGTGACCTTTGATCCACACTCAAAGTGGTGCACAAAGCTTAACCTGTTCCATGCTCATGACAAGGTCAACTCGTCATGCAGTACCAGTGGAGCTGTGCTTATGACGAGTTAACCTTGTCATGAACAATGGCAAATCTGAATCTGCAGCACAGGAGGGGAAAACCCCTTAGCACTGATGTGGTTAATGACTTCACCATCGAAGTGCGTTTCTCAATCCGACGCTAATGTAACTTCTTTACTGTGAGACTATCGCACCTTCTAGTCGGTTAAATGTCCACCCATCGAGAAAAGATGCACACATCCACCAAAATGTATCTCAAGCCATTACAAACAGGCATTTCCACAAAGTCCAATTGGACCCGATTGAAAGGACCCCCTGATCTGGCAATGTGACTTAAACCAACCACTGTCTGCTTTCCAGCATTCATTTGTTGGCATGTAACCCACCTGTGATACACTGCTTCAGCAATCATACAAAATCTTGGATTGAACCAAGTATCTCTGAACAATCTCACCACTGCATCCCTTCCTATGTGAGCTGCACCATGAAACTCTCTTGACATTTGGTGCAACGGACAACCAGGTAACACTGCCCTACCATTAGTAGATATCCAGGTGTCTTGTCCCCTTTCTCAAACCTGATTTGATCCAACCTGCTTGCTCCTTGTCTGTGACTTCCACTTGCAAGAGTCTAAGTTCATCCCATGTACTTGCTACAGATAGCATCATACACAGTTCGGTCTGCTCTATACTCTCGCCAGTGTCTGCCCCATTAGATACATGAATGTATAGTGTCAAAATGAGCAACTTCGTCTCCATATCAGTTCCCAACTGTACCAAAGTCATTCCCTCTCACATGGGCTGCACTTAACGACAACCACTTTCTTTGGTAACTGCAATGCTTCCAATAATTGTCTCACATATTCCCCATTCCTTATTGGTGAGCCTTGTGACATTAGGAACCCTCTTTGAGACCATAGCTGTCCGAAGTCATGAACCACACCGAAAACGTACTGGCTATCGGTATAGATGGTGACTCAGATCTGTTCAGAAACTTGACAGCAAGAAAGCTATACCTACAATTCAGGTATGGGTGACTACCTGTGAAAACTTTTAACAGGAAATGGTGTAAAGTAAGGGACAGGGTGGATGAAAGCTGCACTTGTTGCCAAGGTGGGCCAGAGTCAATTGAGCATGTTTTATTTGTTTGTTCTTTGTACAGTCAGTCTCCAGTTAAATGGATAGTTCCACTTGGCAAAAACCTGGGAGTATGAAAGTACAAGGCGGTGTACAGAATACTGCAGTCAAGTTGAAGTTCAAAAATCTTTATTCGAATTCAAAGAATTCATAAAGGCGCATCATAATTTTACATATTGTTATAAAATCCTAAAAATATCACACAATTGATTTAATACACCATAATAAACGCTGTACAGTTTAGCAAAACTACCATACAAAATATAGTCAAGGGTTGTTCATCGTCCTCCGGGCTCGAGTAGCAACTCTCAGAAAAGTGCAAGTGCGAAAAATTATTTCTTCATTTTCTAGGGAAAGCATCATCTGGTAAGATTGTTCTAAGGAAACAGGTCTATGTTTTTAAAAAAAAGGAGTTAAAAGCCATTTCATATATTTTAAATAACATTTATAAAAGAAGAAGAAGTGCAAGTCAGTTTGTGTGCTCAATCAATCACAGGGACATAGTGCATTTGCGAGATTTGTCCAATTGCCAAGAGGAAAACATAACAAATATTTTACAGTTCCTGCTCTCAGCCGAAATAAAAGGCTTCTTTCCCAATTAGTCATTGATAGAGTAAGATAAATTGGTAGGGGGAACCTATAAAGATCTTTATACATGTAGCTAAGAACAGATGATTTATTGGATTCCATGTTAGACCTTTCTGAGTTATAAAGAGTATAAAGTGCTTTTTTCAGATCCTTCTTATGCAATAACTCAGCTTGGCTTGGGTCTAAAAAAAGGCTACCTTTCCCTATGCTACAGAGGCTCCGGTAAACCCCCGAAAGCCAGGGAATGTCCATTCCTTTTTCGCACTTCAGGCAATCACTTATGATTTCTTGGGTTAAGGATGCTGACTTATTCCACCAAACTGAAAGCGAAAATAGAGCAGGCCGGGCACTAATAAAATCACAAATAAAATGTAAGTTAAGTTCCTTATGGCATATATACTGGGAAGTGGAGATTGGAACACCCAGCAGCTTTCTGCAAAACCGATTTTCTTCCTGCTGGATGCAATGACTCTTCGTCAACCCCCATATCTTGGCCCCATATGTGGCTACTGGGACACATTGCAATTTAAAATAGCTAAAATAGCACCTATTTTCTTTGGACGGGGAAGACTTAAAATGGAATTGATGGCCTTTGAGAACTTGCTCGAAGAGTGGGCCAAATGCCCAGTCCATGAGCCGTTCGCAGCAAAGACCATGACTAAGTAGGGAAAGGTACCAGTAGATGTTAATCTGTCATTTCCTACCAGTATAGAATTAAGCTGGCGTTTCCCTGGGCCGCATGACATAATAAAAGATTTCCCAAAGTTTACACGTAAATCCAGAACGTCCATATACTCAACGAAGGTCTTAACCAAAGTACGCAGAGAGTTTGGTGTGCGACCGATAAGGACCGCATCATCTGCGTACAATAATACCGGTAACGATTTTCCATTTAGTATCGGAACGTCAGGAGTGGACAGTCTCAAGGAGTTACTCAGCCCATTGATGTAAATGATAAAAAGCAGGGGTGCTAAAACACACCCCTGTCTAACTCCACTTCCTACCTAATGGGTCCCGAAACTTCGCCCCCCATGCCAATTCTGACTTGGGCTTTGAGATCTGTATGCAGATATGCCAGAAAATGGACCAAGGGCTCATCCAAGCCATAATCCAATAAAATGGACCAAAGCTTAGACCTGTTGACTAAATCAAAAGCAGACGATAAGTCCTTGAAAGCTAAATATACTGGGGAAGATCGGGCGATGTTGTATTTGCTAATAGCCAAATTAAGATTTAAACATTGTTCAGTGGTTCCGACCTTCCTTCGAAAACCCAGTTGCCATGGATCTAATATACCGCTTTCCTCTGTCCATTGTGAGACCCTACTAAATATAATTCAACCCAAAATCTTCAGTGTGTTATCAAGCAATGAGATGGGTCTATAGTTAATAGGGTCTGACCTATCCCCCTTTTTATAGATTGGGACGATGACGCTCGTAGCCCAGGTACTAGGCATGGGGGCTTTTGGTAAGTTATTAAAAACATTCAGGAGTAATGGGGCCCAGAACTCTGGTTTCCATTTAATTAGATCTATAGGAAGCCCATCTGGGCCGGGGGCCTTATTGCCGAGGCTCTGGGTAATTGCCTCTTCCACCTCTAAGGATGTAATTTGTAGGCAACATAGCTGACCCTGTACGTAGTGATCTAGGCGTAGTGATTGTGGCGGTGTGGCATAAATCTCGGAAAAGTGATTCTCCCATGTTAAGCTGGAAATAGTACAACTCACTGGTGTCAGTTGCTGTTCCATATAGCGCAGATCTCTAACTGCGGACCAAAATATATTGGCCTTCTTCCCACCTGCTGACTCGGATAATACTTCCCTATGTTCACCAAGGAGGATACCCTTCCACTCATTTATTAAAGTTTCATACCTCTTCCTTGCTAATCTTAAATCTACGCAACTCCTTGGTTTGGAGGTTAGGGCCTTGCGCAAGTTCCTATTGGCCTCTGAACATGCATGATCAAACCACCTCGGTTCTATTTTTTCCCTTTTAAGGGGTACTGACAAGTGGGATTTAATTACTGTGCAAAGTTTACTGAAATCTTCAATTACCCCTGAATGTGGTCCTTCAGTTGATAGACAGGAGGAAATTAAATCCTTGTGCACCTCTTGCAGAGTCTGCATTAGTTTACCACTGTCAACCCCCCTCCATTTCAATCTTGATTTACCAGTGGATGGAGTTGAATCTCTCGCTCCACAGGGAGTGGTAAACACAGGGCACATAGCTAAGCTTAATACCACTTTAAGGGGATTATGGTCTCCAAAATCTGTTACTTGGACCTCAGCGGTCTACAGGCGATCTGCAAGATAAGGGGAAACAAGAAGAAAATCAAAAATTGAAGAGCAATCCCTTCCTCTGAATGTTGGTGGTTGCGGCTTTGTTAGTGAGTGAATACAATCAGTGGCAGCAATATCCATTACGTTAATGAGGAGATGCTCATTCAAGAAAATATCTAATGCCGATCCTCTTCTTGAAGCAGAATCCATATGAAGTGGATTCATTCCATGTGATTTGGTTCGAAGTTTGGCAATAAAAATCCCTCCCAAAAGAATCCCACTCTGCTCATCTGGGCCTTGCTGTCTATCCAAATTCAAAAGATTGATAAAGAGTTCGATGAAGTTCCTATTTGAAACCGAGTAAAAATTGTTATTATAGAAGTTTATCAAATAAAAGGGGACTCGTCTTTTGTATTTCAATATTTGAATATTGAGACTGTTGGTGGGTAGAACCTTAAAACTCCCTCCGGATACTATACTAATCCCAATGAACAAACCCCCAGATGCGCGGCCAAAGTCAGGCTTCAGTGCAGATAGATTAAAACAATGAAACCCTTCAATATGTAGGTCATGCGTGGCCCATGTTTCCTGGAACATTATGATATCTTGATCAGATATTATATGTAACCAGTTAGCATCATTTAACCTGGATTCAAGACCTGCACCATTCCAGCTTAAGACCTTCAAATCAGTATCGATTTTACGTCTTATGGGCTTGTGGGCAATATTAGATATAATGGTGCAAGCAGTTAATATGGGAGATATATCACCATCTCCCCGCAGATGATCACCAGCTGTTGTAGGTAGCTGCATATCCTTTACTTCCTCAGCATCTAGCTGCTTCCCCAAAGTGGGTTAACGTGCACCTGATGTATCCTCTATTGTGTTATCCACACATCCATTGACAGCAACTGGCCAACATAATTGTCAGTCCTGTAAGTCCGGACCTGACAAAAGTTGGAACCTGTTACGGTCGTACAGGGGAAGTTGTGTAGTAATAGCACTAGGGTATTGGGGTCTGTAGAAAAACCTAGCGGTAATCTACTAATACTAGTGTCTAACAATGCAATTTGCTCTTGGATACCTATTATTTGTCGGACCATTTGGTGCTTGCGAAAATTAATTACAATGCAGTCGCCAACAAAAGTCTTAGCTGAATGACCAACCCACCCTACTCGTCTCACCATGAGAATTTCATACATATCTGAGGCGTGAAATCTTTTGTGCTTTACCAACCAATCCACACATTTATTGTGCAACTCTACCCAGGACTCCCTCTGGTCCTTAGCAAGATGTGGAACTCCAGCTAGGACCAGTACCTATGGACAGGAGCTCGGGGATAAATTCAGGACATCTGCATTGGCTCTTGTGCAGTTGACTCCTGTGTAGCTAGGGACGGTTGAACCTCCATTTAAATTAGGTGCATCTGGGCCTGCAGTTCTACTATATGTTGGGCGCCTGGGAAGGTTATCGATACCTAAGTTGGTATCACCAATTCTGGGTGAATTTTGTGCCAGGCTCACATCTGGGTGGGACTGCAGAGGGTGCGAATTAGTACAGGGGTTAGTTAATGTGGCATTCTTGTTCGCCAGGGTTCGGTGTGTCATATTTGTCCTGGAAATTATAGGATTTGCTACTGACAAACCACCCACCCCGTTGCCAATGGGGCAGTGCATATTAGGTCCACCACAGTTCTCCACATAAAAGTCATTCCTATTTAGTTTACCCCAGAGTAATTCGAAGTTCTTATTAATCACCTCTTTGAGTATGTATAAGGCCGAATCCAAGATTTTCTCCACTGCGTTTACAATCAAAGTTTCCATATAAGAACTTGTCTCCCTTCCAACCACATATTGATCAGGGGTTGCATCAGGGGTTGCATCAGTCTATGTGCCCCTGGAGTCCAAAACCAGGTCCAAGTTGGCATCCTCATTTAAGGTAATAACTGTAGATGTTGCTGGGGCATTGTAAGCAGGGCGCTTAGCTTTTACAACTTCCCGGGTGCACTCTGCTCTCTTCCTTTTGCTTACGGGTGCTTTTACTTTGGAGTTCCCTCTCCTTATATTGAATACTGCAGTCAGATACATCTTGTATTATTGTATTTTGTACAGCCTAGTTTCTAACGGCAATGTGGATTAGGTGTGTCAAGTGTTCCCTTAATAGTCTTCAGGCTCATTGAAGGGTCCCTCCATATTGTATTTTGCCACTGGGACTAGTTCCGGCGGACTATGCTTTTTAATATTATCGAAGATATTCATTGCATTTTATTGTTGTTGTTAAAGTATTTTTATGATTAATTTATCTGGTATTTTTAAATGTAATTTTGTAAAGCTTCATTGTGCTGCTATTGTAATAGACCAAAAATTTGTATTTTAAATGTCCTATGTTGTTATTTGTGCTTGTAAGTGTTTTTGTTCTATGTTGTACTTTTTTTTATTTATAGTGATCGAAATAAAGTCAACTGAACTGAACTGAAATTCGGCATGCACGACTTAAGGCAATGATTTCACCTACCTGCATGGAGTATACTCCCTGTAATCAAGCAGCTTCCACCACTCTGGACATGGTACATACAGCAAACGCTGCTCTCAAATTACCTTCATTGTCTCTTATGCATGAACCATCAACTAAAAGGATTTGGTCAGGATCAGAAAATGGCTCATCGACAATGTCAGGTCTTGGTTTAGTGCAGAGCTCAGTAACACCAAGAAAGTCATGGTCTTCACAATCTTTCGCATCAGCATTTTGAACAGCAACATCAGAGAAGAACAGCACTTCAGAGTGACATTATCTGCTGGAAGTAAAATTAGTTTGTATCTTGTCAGCCTGTTATTTGTCAAATGCAGTGTTTTGACTCTTGTCATCAGGAGCGCAACTGAATATGGTACATAGCCTGTAAGTGGATGACCCATAACAATGATCTCACATCGTTCAGTACTTACACCTATTGCAGCAATGGAATTGAGACATCCGGGCAATGCTGACGCTACTGGATCTAATGTAGCAGAGAAATGGGCCACAGGTCTATGAGCACATTCATGTGTCTAGGTGAGTACAGATAGTGTCTGGTTTAACTCTGCAGAATCCAGGTGCATCAATAAAGGGTCCACCTCCTGATATCACCAACACCCTGAATATGACCAAAGAGTATTCGAGCGATGAGGCGAGGGGAAGGATAGGGAATGAACAGTGGGGAAAAGGAACCTGTAACAACAAAAGAGAAAGAATATAAACCACCGAATATATAAAGTGCTACTCTCATAAATTCTCACTATATATCCTCTCTTGTACCTTGCCTAGTGAACAGCAGTTCCTCTATTCATAAGCCACTGGGATCTCTCTCTCACTATGCACAGTATCTACAATAAAGAATGTCCACAGATAAATACACCTTTGATTTATAACATTTCATCATAGCATATTTTTGCAGGCACACCTCATGCATACCAGTATTTGCAAATTCTGTACAAGGAGGAGAAGAAAGGTGCAAGGTGGAAGAATATCTAATCCTCCCATGGTCAGTAAATAATTACATTTTTAAAAAACAATGCTGTTTCGTAGTAAATGTTATCAGACAAATCCTTGGCATGACCATGCCCAAATCCCAGAGAAAAAACCCAAAGTCGTAGAGGGAAACAGCTCCTCGATAATAACCCAGACACGGGCAGACGGGGCTCCTTCACCACCGCGTTCCACTAAGGTGCTTATTAGAAATAGCTCTGGGCATCTCCGAGCTAAATGGGGACTTTAAATGGTGCAACTCCAGAAACAGTAATGCGTGGTTACAGCACTACTGCACTCCGCTCTGTCTTTCCATAGCACATGTTCCGAACTCCGGAATGTTGCCACCAATCACAATGAAATGGCCTGATCAAGGGAATCCTCACCGTGACACACCGATAGCTTCTCGCAGTTCCGAAGACTCAGCGGTCACAAGTTGACAATACAGAAACCAGAGTACAGCTCACGGGCGCCCCCTGATCCCTGCAACCTCCTCAAATAGCCTGGGAATCGAGCTCCAGAAGGAAACAATTCAGAATTCCCAGAGCGGCTTCAGAGCACTGCCAAACTCCCTCTCTGCCGAGAGAGGGTCAAAGTTGACAGAATTACGCACAACGTCTGGCAGGCGTTGGCCCTTAATGTAGCCCCTCCTATGAACCAAGCATCTTGGGACTTGTAGTTCAGTGTTCTGATATGGTAGGTGCCACTCGATTCATTTCCTGACAGATAGAGCACCGCCTTCCCTTTAGTGACAGAACAGTGAGAATGCCTTGTTGTAATATGGCATTCCTAAAGCTGGAATGCAACACAGACACTCTCTCAGCTCCTGGAAAGCAAACATACAATCATTATCCCAGGGCACTGGATCACACACATCCTTGTGGGTCAGCATTTGCAAAGGATTGGCAGTGAAGGAGAAATTAGGAATCCATTGTCGGAAGAAGCCAACCATTCCTAAGAACATCCTGACCTCTTTCTGGGTACTGGGCGGATTCATATTCATGATTGCCTCCACTCGCTCTGGTGATACTTTCCTCTTGCCTTTCTCAATTGTCTGACCCAAATACTGTACTTAGCTCAAACAGTACTGAAACCTCCTCGGAGACACCTTATACCCAATATCAACCAGATGGTTCAGCAAGGCAAAAGTATCTTCTCTACAAGCCTCATGCATTTCAGACTGTAGTGTAGTTCCTATATTCCCAATAGGCTCTGCGCATGCAATAATATATCCTATAGATGTAACATAGGACTTATGTCTACTAGGTCTCTATCAAAATATATTAGACTTAATTGTGAGTGCCAGCTAGGTCAGAGGTCACTAGAAACTTTCTCGAGTTCACAAGAAGGGATTTAGTTTCTCACAACCGCATAAACATGACAACTTTGTTTCCCCAAGATAAAACTGATCTTCAGAGTCGGGGAAACAATAGATAGATATTTTACTCATTTATTCGTGCATGCTTCGTTTCACCAGAGTTTGTAGAGAAGTAGATAGACGGGTGTTTTCAATAAAAGGTATTTATTGAACAGTCTTCTTTCTCAAGCCGAAGAAATGTACTGCTACAATCGTAATACTGGTTGCAAAGTATAATGCGTACAGTAAAAAGAGTAGGATAAAATAATACTGTAAGAGCATTGTATGGTTCCTACACCATAGATAAATACATACTTAAATAACAGAGGCTAAAAAGGACTCAACTGGTGCGTCTAAAATGCGCCTACACCGATGTACCTAACCTAAGCCTAGTACGAGGGAAGGAGTAAGTGAAGTGTAGCATAAATGTAGTATTCTTTGCCAAGAATCTATGAAAGATTTCACTAAGGGTCTAATCAGCTCCGTACCTTGGTTTAGATTGAAGAAGGTCAGGCTCAGGACTCGATTTCCCAACAACCCGCAAGGGTAGCTTGGAAACACTGGAGCTGGATTTCTCGGCAAGAGAAAAGACAGCGTCTCTCTCAGTGCGTCTGCTGGAGGGTAGGCTGCCTTCGGCACTTGCTGTAGCAGGATGCGTCAGGCAAGTAGATAGTCGAACTGCTCCACACCACCGTGTGTTTGCTAAGGCAAGTGTGGGCATATTTATACCTTAAAGGTGCTGAGTTTGACGTTAAGGTGGACATAATAACGTCCACCGTGGACTGCATGAGCTATGTCTAAATATGGTTATGATTTCTAGGCCTATATAAGGATATGGTGATTTATACCTATATAAGAACATGAATCGGGAAAATTGCAGTAGGGTCCTAAAATGCTATACAACAAGACGGAATGAGGAGGTCAACCATGTACTGGGCTAGCACTGAGTTTTGGGGTAGAATCAAATTCTCGAGGTTCTTGTTCATGATCTGGTTGAATATGGATGGACTTTAAGTGTACCCATGAGGGATACGACACCATGTTCAGACACAATTCTCCAGACAGAAAGAAAATTCAAAATTGGCTTTCCTCGTACATTGGGATGGAGAAAAATGCATGACAGAGGTAAATCACTGTGAACCAATCAGCCTCACAGGGAATTTTAAATAGGATCACAACCGGATTCGCTGCCACAGGACAACATGGAATCACTATGTTATTGACCCTTGTACAGTCTTAAACAATGAGATACTTTCCGCTGGGTTTCTGCAGCCCAATAATAGGTAAATTACACGGACTCCCCATGATCTCTTTTAGAAAGCCCTGTGCAATCATGAACTCAATTACAG
Source organism: Lissotriton helveticus (assembly GCF_964261635.1). NCBI lineage: Eukaryota > Metazoa > Chordata > Amphibia > Caudata > Salamandridae > Lissotriton > Lissotriton helveticus. Next base: position 746,043,981 of record NC_136071.1, on the reverse strand, counting down.
GTGTAATTCCTGCTACTGTGTCCGGCGTCAGGTTGTACTGAGGCGTTATCGGAAATTCTGCATTGGGCTTAATCCGGATGCGAACTTGCTCAACTCCTTGAATCAGTCCACTCTCTTCCCCAGAGAAGTCCCATACCACTGTAGAGACAGTGTGCCTCAAATCCAGTGGCATGTTCTCTACTGTCAGCAACGGAAACATGGCTATGGAATCTATCTTTTTGGCCTTTATTGGGGCAAGTACAGATGTGACGAATGTGGCTAGGGAGGAATCCAAGTTTGTGACGGCTCCAACCTCCAACTTTGAGAATATCTCGCCGGTGTTCCCTGATGATATTCAAAAGAGCCTTAGAGATGTAAATTCAGGGTCACCTTATGACTCATGTCCGGTTGTGGTAGTTAAACTGGTTCGGGCCCGATTGAGGCATCATTATCATCTATATTTAACACTATGTAACAGGGCATTTTCCTACTTGCTGGAAATTGGCCTCTTTTGTGCCCTGTAGTGTAGTTCCTATATTCCCAATAGGCTCTGCACATTGGAATAATATACACAATAGATTTGACATAGGATTGAGGTCAGTATGTCTCTATCGAGTATACTAAACTTAATTTTGTGTGTGCCAACTAACTCAGAGGTCACTAGAAAGTTTCTCGCGTAAACATGAAGGGATTAGTCTCTGACAACCGCATAAACAAGACAAATTTGTTTCCCCTAGGACCGGAACAATATCTTCAGAGTCGTGGAAACAATAGATAACTATTTCACTCAGTCAATCGTGCATGCTTCGTTTCTACGGAGTTACACAGAAATAGTGAGACAGGCGTTTCAATAAAAGGGTTTAATAAACAGTCTTATTTCTCATGCAAGAGATATGAAGTGCTACAATCGTTAGAGAGAATGCGAAGTATAATGCTTACAGCGCAATTGGTAATATAAAATAATACTGTAATAGCATTGTCCGGTGCTATGACATATACAAAAATACATACCTAAATAACACAGGCTAAAAATACTCAACTGGTGCTTCTGAAATATGCCTACCCCAATGTACCCAACCTAGGTCTAGTACCAGGGAAGAAGTAGGTGCTGTTTAGCATAAGTTTTTGTTCTGCCAAGAATTGCCATAGGTTTCTCTAGGTTCTAATCAGCTCCATATTTTAGAATGAGAGAGGTGGGTATATCTTTCACAGGACTCAATTTTCCCAACACCCTGCAATGGGAGTCATAAACACTGGAGCTGGATTCTCGGCAGGAGGATGTCAGCGTCTTGTCAGTGTGTCAGCTGGAGAGTTGACTTCCTTCGGCACTTGCTGTAGCGAGCTGCATCGTGCAAGTGGGTAGTCGAACTGGACCGAACCACAACGTGCTTTGCTATAGCAAGTGAAGGCATATTTATACCTTGTTTAGGAATGCCAGTATTGACGTAAAAGTCGGGCATATGAATGTCATGAATGAACCCTCAAGGAATAGTTGTTCATGCATATACATGAGTTTTTGGAGAAATCAAAATCCAAGCAAGGGGAAGTTCCTTCAGCTTAAGAGTCTGGTTTGCCAAGAAATCGTTGTGACGTACATGAACGGATGGAAGTAGCCATGCCTGTATTGGGTAGCATGGGCTATGCCTAAATAAGGACTGTATTTCTATGCCTATATAAGGGCAATGTGAATTGTACCTATATAAGGGCATGAATCAGGAAATACATTCGGAATTTAAAATCAAACACAAAACCCACTCCACTTTCTTATGTACAACTTTACTAAATTCTATAAACATGTTTGAACATATCTAAAACATATCTACACTTGAAGTGTGAAAAACCCATCCACAAATACATAAAATGTATTAGAACTGGTAGTACACATAAAAGATGCATTGGTGCTGTACGCATTGAAGCAATGTTTCATTCTAAGCATATATTTACATTTGAATGCTAAAGGATTGAAGCATGAAAATATACATTTATGAAATGGCTCGTTAAAACAGAAGAAAAAGGCCAAAACCATTTCATGTCAGATTACATACTGTTTGTTTGTGGACAAGATCAAATATTGTCTCTTGGAAGTATCTCAAAGAAGTCTAGTTCTCTTTGAATAGTTCTACTTTAAGCAGATTACTTGTGTCAAAACATGAAAAATACAAATTTGGAAGAAAAAAAATAATCATAGGAAAAAAATATTTGTTTTCAATAATGATGGTCAAATACAAAGTCTCTCAGAACACTGTCTGCTCAAAAGTCAGTGTTAGTGCTTGAAGAAAACATGACATCTTCTAAGTCTGTAAAAGGTTGTCTATCATTGTAGGTTGTATTACCTCGTTTAGAAGACGAACCGCACATAGATGGGAAGCATCGCCTTCAGCATTGGTCGCATCAGCAATGTTCGAATCGGGTGTTACCTGTGTGCCTGTAGTTTTCTCTCGTACCTCAGAATCAGCATTTTGCGTCTGTGAGATCTCAATGAATGCCGTCATCAGAATTGGTAGCCGCTGGGGACAACACTGCCATGGGCTGTTACCGGGTCCAGCAAAGTATCAACATCCGTTGGCATGACAGTGTTAGACAGATGCCTTACATGTATTCTTCTCCGCAAATCAGGCAGCGTAGAACAGGTAAGATGCAATCTTGCCGGATTGGTCTGAATGACAGAAACAATCTGGTATTTAATTCTCGTAAACGAGTTAATCCCAAAATCTGGACAATGCGCTCACGACACTTCATCTCCAATAGAGCTCTCTCTATGGTGCTTGGAGTGGCGCTGGTGATGTGGCTTGCCATATCGTAGCAGTAGGAGCAAGCATTCTCTTGACCTCCAGCTACTGTTCCCGTTACTGTGTTTCACATTTGGACCAGCATCAATATCTCTTTTATCCTCCTATGCTTACAATCCACCTCGTCATTGGAGCACCTGGGATACTGTAAGAGCTCATCTACTGACTTATTTTGCCAGCAGATTAGATGCTGTTGGATAGTGAGGCTGATCTCCGGCCTCAATCATGTCACAAATTTGGACACAAATTGTTCCATGTCTTTAGGTTCATGATTGTCTAACCTGTTGTACTGCTTAAAGGGGAAACATCCTTTACCACAAAACTTTTACACCGCGGTACCATTACCACGCAGGTTTTACAACGCAAGTCGTTGCAACGACTTGTGCTGGAGAGCGCTGTAGGACAGGGAATAGTTTAATTTACTATCCAACACCTTCCCTACTATCCATGGGGACTGGAGTTGGAATAGTAAATTAAACTATTCACTATCCAGCGCCCCCCAACGCAAGTCGTTGTAACGACTTGCGTTGAAAAACCTACGTGGTAATGGTACGCGTTGTAAAAGCACGCATTGTACCGTCATACATCCGCTTAAAGGCTTGAAGTAGCCTTTTGTAATAAACATGTACTGACACTTTAGGTTCTTGGGTCGTTCGGTCTATTTTAACCCAATTGATGACGGGGGCTATTTTGGACTGCAACCATGTGATCACCTGCTCGTACGTCTTCATGACCAAAGGTGAAGCACCATGAGTTACTGCATTCCTTTCTGGCTCATCAGTAGGCCACTCAATAGCAATTTTACAAGCAGGCCATAGATCACTAGGGACCACAATTTCAAACAAGGTATTCAAATCGATCCACAACACCTTTGAGATCTTAACGAAGCGATTGACTTGCCTGTACCATTCAGCAGGCTTTTCACGCAACCTTGGAATATCAAATGTGAACGCAGCTAGATCACCTCTACTCCAAAGAACATGTACATATCCTTCCCTAGGCACTTCCCGTAACGGATATGCATAAAATTCATGTGTTCCCCTTCCCGGAGGTGGTGTTTCTCCAGTCACTTTCCTTTCACTCTTCTTCTTTGACAATCTTTCTTCCCACCTATCAAGCATACTTCAAGCTCCTATTCCTATAATCAGTTCTGAAATATGTATCTTCAAGCATGTTACCCTTTTTTTCCTCTAACTCCTGATCATTGTATTGGAGCCTGTGACTACCCAGTAACACTTTGGTTCGAGACATGTCCACTTCATACCTCTGAGCTAATTCTGCCAACTTCTTGTGTGCTTTCCTTGCCCTAATGGTGACATCCTTCGCTATAAACAACAGGTCATCTGGCTCATATTACTCTATTCTATCCAGAGGTAGGTTCATACTAATAATTTTGCCTACTTCCACCTTTAACCTCACCACATCCAATAGTTTTGCCTTCACTGCAGCCTTGATGGCTTTCTGACTCGAGGTACTGCTCTGGTCTTCCTTGTTACCATTACTCTGAGCTTTCAACCAAGTCTCTAAATCTGTGACATCTAAGACATGCTGATTTCCTAAGGTTCCCTGATTTGGGCTTGCTTCTACTGATGCACCACTAGGTCCTCTCACTGGATTTCCCCACATCTGTAGGTCTGAGCTTGTGCTTGCCATGGGTATGGACCATATGGTACTTGAACCAACGCTTATTCCAGAAAGATCAGCAGTAGCTGGTAAAGGGGTACTAGCTTCCATAGGCCCTAAAGATGGCCCAATTCCCAACTGTGCTCCCTAATCTTCCTTTTCCAGTCCCTTCAACCTGTGTATATTTTCACTGACTAAGGTTCCCCACTGAGCTCGGGTCATACACAAGAACAACATAACCAATAGTAACTTGGACTTTGAGAGCTTCTGCTAACAGTCAACCAGTGTTAACTCCATTTTTCTCTAAACCTCCTAAGACGGACATTCCTGTTCCTCCTGCGGATTTCCTCTGCACAACTCCTGTACCAGGACTCGCTTGAGTTGCTGTTACGCTCTCATATTCCTGCACTCCCTGAGTCTTGCCCCGTCCTCTGCTTGTGGGTTATAAGTTGGAAGACGCTCAGAAAATAACCCATCTAACAAACTTTCATCTGTGTCACTACCGTGGTTTTGAAGCCAAACTATAGTATGAGGTCCAACTTTTGGCACAAAATAATGTGCTGGAATATCCTCGGGTGGCACCTCTTCGCCCACTCGAGTAACAACTTCTTGGTCATCCCTAAAAAGATCTTGCAACACTACAAAACATCACATTATTTCAATTACAATTAGCTGTTCGTTAGAATTTCGACGGACTAAGCTTTTCAAACCCCCACTTCCAGATGAAGACCAACCTATCCCAGCATGGCTTTACACCAACCGACCTATCACCATGCGGCACACTCTGCCATTACCCTCACTCTTCACACTGGCTCATCCTCCTTCACAATTTCTCTGCATGCGTTCATTCACACAGTCATCTTAAATCCATGATTGTCTGCCATCTAAAAGATCAATAGAGATCAATCAATCAAATCAATCAATCAAGTGTTTGCTGAGCACGACTACTCACCTGTAAGGGTCTCAAGGTGATAGGGGTAGGGGGGTGCAGGTTCCAGTCCCTCAAGGAGGAGGTCTGTCGAAGAGCCATGTTTTGAGGTTTCTCTGGAAGATGGGGAGTGTTGTTGTCTGTCTGAGGTGGAGCGGAAGGTTGTTCCAGGCTTTGACTGTGAGGAAAAAGAAGGAGCGGCCTCCCGATCTGGTCTTTCTGGTGCGGGGGACCATGGCATAGGAGAGCTGAGCTGATCGTAGGGTCCTTTGGGGTGCGTGGAATTTGAGTTGGCTGTTCAGGTGTGCTGGTCTGGTGTCGTGGAGGGCCTTGTATGCGTGGGTGAGTATCTTGAAGATGATTCTAGCCTTGACGGGGAGCCAGTGGAGTGTGCGCAGGTGCTGCAAGACGTGGCAGTGTTTTGGTAGGTTGAGGACCAGTCTTACAGCGGCGTTCTGGATGTTCTGTGGCTTGCGGGTGAGGTTTTTGTTTATTCCTGCGTAGAGTCTGTTGCCCTAGTCGAGTCTGGTGACCAGGGCGTGATTGACGGTCTTTCTGTGTTTGAGGGGGATCCACTTGAAGGTTGTACGAAGGAGGCGGAGGGTGTGGAAGCAGGGAGACGTGACGAAGTTGATCTGGCGGTCCATTTTGAACTCGGAGCCCAGGATGATTCTAAGGTTGCGTGCGTGGTCTGTGGGGGTTGGTGGGTTTCCGAGGGCGGGGGCCACCAGGTGTCGGGGTTTGGGCTCATGATGAGTACTTCTGTTTTGTTGGTGTTTAGTTGTAGGCAGCTGTTTTTCATCCATTTGGTAATGACTTCCATGCCTTCTCGAAAGTTGTGTCTGGCGGTGTTGGGTTTTTGGATAAGGAGAGGATGAGTTGGGTGTCGTCTGCATATGACACAATGTTAAGTCCATAGGTTCTGACGATGGGGGGGAGTGGAGCCATGTAGATGTTGAAGAGCGTCAGGCTGAGGGAGGAGTCCTGGGGGTCTCCGCAGGTGGTAGGTGTAGGGCTCGAGAGGAAAGGGGGAGTCTGACCAGCTGAGTTCTGCAGGAGAGGAAGGAGCAGATCCAGTCGAGGACCTTGTCCTGGATTCCTGCGTCATGGAGTGTGTGCATTAGAGTGAGGTGAGAGACTGTGTCGAATGCCGCTGAGAAGTCGAGGAAGATGAGGGCTGCTGTTTTTCCTTTGTCCGGTAGGGTGTGGAGGTCGTTTGTTGCGGCGAGGAGGGCGATTTCCATACTGTGTTTTTTTCTGAACCCTGATTGGGAGGAGTCGAGGATGTTGTGCTCTTCGATGAATGTGGCGAGTTGGCTGTTCATGGCTTTCTCAATGACCAATCACTAAAGAACATCCACGCCTGATGACCCTCGGCCAGCGTGGTCAACCACATCAGTATAGTCAACCCCTGTACACAAAGTCCACTAAATGATTCCCATATGTCCCATTCACACAAGTTCCCTGTCTTAGGTGGAACTGCCGCTGACGTCTCACAACAACTCCTCAATTCTTCAGTCAGACAATCACTATCTCAATTTCAGTTTCTTCTGCACCTTTATTATATATCCTTGGATCTTAGGGCATTTCAGGAACTGCAACTCGAATCTCAATCCTTGGACTACGTCCGGCCCGATAGCACATTCACTCTACTCTCAAACCAACTCCACAAGACATCACACAATCTAATCATTACCACAATCTAATACACAGCACACCCTATTAGTCACTTCTCCGTCAGCTGCTGATCTCGCAGCACCATCAACCTCCATCAGTCTGTACCAGATTCTGTCACTTTCCGTTCTCGATCAGTGGGCTCTGTTTTTGGCTTTTTGGGGTTCTAGGTTCCTCTTATTCAAGGCCTATTTAGCTTCTCCACTTACTTCATGTGCGAACCATCCTACACTGCTACCAACTGAAAAGGCCCATAGGTTCTAGATCTGTTCTAGACTCACAATCCGATGGTTCTTTTTCGCAGCACGAAAGTGGGAAGGGGAGAAAAGTTCTTAACAAATATCAATCAATTTACCAGTACCTTCTGGAGACACATAGTAATCACAGACACCTTCATATGGTTAGAAGTTAATCAGAATTAGTATAAAGCCAAATTGCTGCATCAAATTAAGACGATGTAACATGAATAATACAATTAGTTCATGGAGCAAAAGACAAAAGATCAAAAAGCATGAGACCAAATTTCCCTGCATCAAGGGTTGTTGAATAAAGTACAAATCTACCCCTACTCTAACACTAAGATGACATCCCTACTTAGCATTTCCCAGATGGAGAATAAAAGGTGTCAGCATGTGGAGTCTCCCTAAGAAGTCTCTCCACAATATGGGTCAGTGTAGCATGAAGCTACTAAGACAGAGTTTGTTCTAGAAAGAGCTCTCTCCGAGGCGAGGAAGAAAAAGAAGTGGACTCACTTTCCTTACCGACTCATCACATAATGCAAAAGGTGACTTCCCAGGATTCCTTGCAAGTCATGCCATCTGCTCTGGGTAGGATTCTGAAGGTGCATTTCCCAGCACAATGGTTACAACTTGGCCTTGGTTCCCAGACCTTCTCCTGTGCGAAGCATTCTTTTATCACTCAAATGTAACATCTCTTCTCCTTGCCTGACTAATAAGACAAAGGCATTATTCTAACTAAAAAAATGCTTCTTTCACCTGCAACGCAAAACGTGAAAAAAAACAGATTCACCAATACACATTTAATCCAACTATTAATTCTAAAGCGAGAGTTTAACAGGGAACTGCATTTCAGGCCTACAAAATTCAACTAACATAAGAAAGCATCACATGAGCTCTACATTATTCCATAACATTATGGCACTTTTAATGAATACATTTACCTACTTCTAAAATAACACATTTAAGAAGCATTTTGGATACATGAATAATTGTCAGCTCCACAACACGAGTTCTTCACGTTAATGTTTCAGCTAGTTACATTTACTTTCTACGTTAATCCGAATTTACTTTCAATAACCTAAAGCACATGGCGTTTTCATGTTATTACATTCCACAAATTCTAACCCTTCATGTTAATACAACAAAAGATTTTAGGCAGGTGCGGACTACACATGTCATTATGATGCACCCCTACAATTGAATTGCAATTTCTGCTACATAACAGTTCTTCTGCAGCACACTTCTGAAGGATTGCTTCATCATTAAGATTTTAACCTTTTTCAGGCGAATTCCACCTGACCACCTGTCTAAAGGCATGGTAAAATGCCATTCCTAAAGTGTACACATTCCTGAACATTTTCCTTGTTTCGAAATGTGAAGTTGAAGGTTCAGATCACCCTTACGCAGGCCATCCCTCAAACAAACACACCAAAGACTGATATTATGATACTGGGTCATTTGTCCTTCCACCTGATAGTATGTTCTACAAATCTGCATGGCTTAGCAGTCCTTTCCATTTTCTAAAATCATTTTGTGGGCTAGTAGATTAGAATATTTTTGGTAGAAGTGTGTGTGTGTGTGTGTGTACCCACTCACATATGTGGTGTGTAAGATACTTAATGCTCTTTTAGTTGGTGGTTGATGCTAGTAGAGAAGGGCATTGTGATTTCGTTGTGTTTATCTATTAAAGCGCTTCTTCAACGACATTGCTTGTTATCCGGATGTCCCGCTGTTTAAAGTTCATAGAGGTTGCCATTTGTTTTGTTTCCTTTAACTCCCTGCATGCAGGCTATGTGGTGGCATGCCCCATGTAACATCCTATCAAAACGGTGTCCCAGAGGTTTGTGGGATATGGTTCAAAGTGCAGTGCTGTCTTTGCTACACAACATAAACTCATCTTACAGTAAGTAACTGAGTACTGGTGTGAATTGTGTGGTTTTTATTAATTGTGATTACGCTGTTTTGCGTCGAGGTCCTAATTCACTCCAGTCCATTTTCATGGGTCACAGACACTAAACCGGTAGGTGACCAACAGAGAAAGCACTGGGTGTTTGCTTTCTCTCTGTTTTTCTTCCTCTTCAGTCTCTCTCCTACTCCTTTCTGAATATTTCTTCCCTCTATCCTGCTTCCTGCTCAACTGCTCCCCGAGCTAAAACGTACACAAAAAATTATTAATAATCACATTAGCGAAACCGATTGTATTTGCCAATGCTTGCTCCATCTTTCTCTTCATTTTCCATCCCTTTGTGTTTTTCTCTCACCTGCCTTTGATCAAGGTCAGTTGAGGAAAAATAACTGTCCCTACAAATGAGTGCTCGTTAACCCCACCTTCAACCACCGACTCAAGTTAAGCACTGCAGGAACCCCTATTAACACTCCCATACCACTATCTGGAGAACAGCCAACATCATCCTGTTATGCCTATGCCCTTCAGTTTGATGAGTCTTACGTGTTTTTTTATTCACCTTCTATGCATTTGAAAAGGGGGGCCCTCGGCCCCCCCGCACGCATGGCGGCGCGGCGACCGTCGCCCCCCCTTTCTACCTGGTGGTCATTCGGCGGTGGGGGCGTGCCCTGGGGGTGCGGCCCACCGCCGATTGGCTGGCGGCCTTCCTGACCCGGATCCAATTTAGTGGGTCCGGGTCAGGGGGGGCGGGCGTTGGGAGGGGCCGACCGGCCCCTCGGGAATAAGAGGTGGGGAGCGCCCAGGAGACCCCCTTGTCCCTGGACGCTCCCTCGCTGAACGTTGTGCCCCGCGTGCGGGGCTTCTTTGTTTTTTAATTTATCTCTGCTTTCTTTTTCAGGCACTCCGGAGCGGGAATCTGCAGGATTTCAAGTTTGTGCCAGAGTTCCAGCCGCGTGGGGGCCGGTGGCATCGGAGGAGCGGAGAGCCTTGCCCGGGGACATCGCCGAGGAGCGGAGAGCCTTGCCCGGGGACATCGCCGAGGAGCGGAGAACCGTCGTGAGCAGCGCCTCACCGGTGACGGACTAGCAAGGGCGTGGAGTCGACAGGGAGAGCGCGACACGGGTCGCTTAAGGCCCTGTGAGGTATTGTGTTGGGCGGGGGACCTGAGAGCGGGGGTATGTTCGTGAGCGGTCCTGAGCCTGAGGGACGGTGATCTCCCCTTTGCCGCCGAGTCCTGGGAACAGTAAAACGCACAAAAGTTTTTAAATACGCTGCTGAGTACGCCGGGAGCGGCGGTAGAAATACGGGGAAAGGGAGAGAGTTGTGTACTTACAACAGTGGAATATTGTATGCCCGTCATTTTTAAAAACGGTTTAGAGCGCACTTCCTGAATCGGCAATCGGGCCGGGGGGAGCAGGATACAATAACTCGTGCAGGGAAGCGAAGCAGGGTCGACCAGGGCAGCACCTGGATGGGAGACCCCTAGAATACCGTGCAATTACAAGGAGAAAACTAGGATTCACATACCGTTTTTTAGGAATGTTGTGGAAGAAAGGGGAGAAGTAACATTCAGTAACTGTGTTGTAGGTGTATTGCATTGCCTAATCTAACCTTGTAATTGCCTAATCTGTAATTAATTAAGAGTAAGATTAATTAATCTTGTAATTATGTGTGAATATTGCTCATATAGTGTGTTTTTAGTGGCGCACAGCTGCAGTGAGGTTTAACAGGGAGGGTCCAATAGTCCTCTGTATTAAAACCAGGTTTTCTCCTAATCTGAATATTGCTCATATGGTGTGTTTTTAGTGGCGCACAGCTGCAGTGAGGTTTAACAGGGAGGGTCCAATAGTCCTCTGTATTAAAACCAGGTTTTCTCCTAATCTGCTCCTACTTTCTGTACACGGTGTTAATACATTTCTCAATTCCAGGCTATTTTACAACATTATCGGTACAAGTCACTCGCAGACAGGCCGTGGGGGCATTTAGCACGCAACGTGGTGTGGGGCGTGAACGCAGACCATTATCGCCGGCGAGGACACGGGACTGATCGGTAAGAGGGGTACGGGGGGCTAGCACTCATCGCTCCTGGTGGCCGCCGGGTGGGTCTAGATTAGGTTTACTCACCCCTTACATAAGCGGACAAGCCGCTAGTGTTGCGGTCGCCGTTGCATGGTGCTGAAAGCCCCCTGGTGACCCTCCATCTGAAAGGTACACACAGTTGGCCTGTTGGGAAATTAAGAGAGTAGGCAGCGGGTGTTTTTGGGGTAGCATCATGCCAGGTCCACGGGGTGGAAAAAGGGGGTCCAACATGGAGGCTATGATGCGGGCCATGATGCGGGAGATGAGTGACATTAAGCAACAGCTAGGGAAAGTTAATGAGCTGGAAGCACGGTTTAATGAGCGAGATGGTGATGCCCCGGGCCCATCCGGGAGGCCGATCCGCAAGAGGGTGGCACCAGTGCCAAGGGGGGAGTTTGTCACCCCGCCCGGGAAATCTAGGTACAAAAGACCCAGGGATGCGGCCCCCACCCCAGGTCCAGTAGATCCGTTACCTGCCGCGCCGCCGGCGGTCGTCCCACCCCCGCATGTGCCTACACCCATTGCCCCCGTGGTGCCGGTGCCGGCAGGTCAACCAGTAGACGCTGGGTCTGCTCCCGCACCGGTGCCCACAATCCCGGGTACAGGCTGGCCACACCCGGCACCCGCCCTGCCAGCTGTGCCAGGACCACAGGGCATAACCCCAGTGGTACCTGTTGTCCCGGGGGGTAATGTAGATTCAATGCCACCCGAATTGTTATCTCAGTTAACGGCCATGATGCCATGGCTCCAAAAAGGGGGAGCCTTCCCGAATTCTGCAGGCCATGCGGCAGAGGCGGCGAGGTTTGTGGAGAAAATCAGATCGGCACCAGTCGCCGACAGTGTTGCATTGCCAATATCTTCTCCCCTTGCAGGTCCAAGTGTTCCCCAGCCGAACGGAGTTAAAGGGCAGCCGCCCCCGGTGCCCGCACTTGGTAAGGAAGTGGCATTGCCGCTCTTGGGGGACGGTGTTTTACCTTCCAGGAGCGAAAATCTGGCTCAGCATGTGTCATTAGCTGTGAAAGAGATGATTTGGGCGGATAAATACGTGTACATTTATTCTTTGTTGTTAGATAATAGGGAAATGGAGCAGGCAAAAGCACTAAAAGAGTGGATGCTCCCAAGCGAATGGAGGGCGCAGTGTACTAGATTTAGGGTTGAGGAAACTCTCAACAACTGGATGCAAGCATGGGCTGTATTCACTGCAATTAAAGCTGAGCGTCCTCCAGATTTACAGGCAGCATTGGCATGCTACTCGAGCAGGATTGTGGGGTGGAGTCAACAGTATTCTGGGGAAGCATGGAAGGGTTATGATGTCAATTTCAGGAAGGCATTGGAATTCAATAGATCATTGCCATGGGACACGGTAGATTCCATGGCTTGGCACAAACAGTTCTCTGATACTGCACCTCCCCCTCAGTTCGGTGCGGTCAAGGTGTTCACTAGACCGCATCAGCCCTTTCGGCCCCCCCAAACGAGTGAGGTACCTGGGAAGTTTAGGGCAGGTGGGCCAGAGAAAAAAGGGGTGTGCTGGGATTTTAATAGGCGCACCTGCACAAGGGCCGCGTGTAAGTTTAGACATGCATGTTCCTCCTGTGGGCACCCCTCTCATCCAGAAACTACCTGTAGGTCCAAGCAAGGTAACACAGGTCATAGGGGTAGGGGAAAGCCACTATAAGTCAAACAGGTTAGGCCCCCCCACTCCAGTGGATGTGGTGGCAATGATTCCATGGTTGAACAGATACCCAGACCACACATCGGCCACCCTACTCCAAGAAGGTTTTTCTAAGGGCTTTAGGATCCCGGCCGGGGGATACACAGGCAGTGCGCACTGTAGAAATCAATTGTCAGTTAAGCACAATCCGGCTGTTGTGGCCGCCAAAATTGACAAGGAGCTATCATTAGGCAGGATAGCTGGCCCTTTTACTGAAGTGCCAGTACCCAATTTTGTGTGTTCCCCACTGGGAGTTGTCCCCAAAAAAGAGAAGGGGCAATTCAGATTGATTCATAACCTGTCAGCACCTAGGGGGACGTCACTGAATGATGCCATTGACGAGGGTATCTGTAGTGTTAAGTACGCCTCTTTTGATCAGGCTGTTAACTTATTACAGGCCACGGGACCCGGGGCGCTGATGGCGAAATCAGACATAGAATCAGCCTTTCGCCTCCTCCCAGTCCACCCAGCGGATCAACATCTTTTAGGTTTCACCTTTGGGGATATGTTCTACATGGACAAATGCATGCCTATGGGTTGTTCTATATCTTGCGCTTACTTTGAGATGTTTAGCTCCTTTCTTGAATGGGCCATGAGACAAGTGACGGGCCATCAGCGGGTCATGCATTATTTAGATGATTTCCTCTTCCTGGGTACAGCGGGATCTCAGGAGTGTGCACTGGCATTGCAGGAATTTTGCGTGCTCATGCGGGCTTTTGGAGTCCCTCTTGCGCCCGGGAAGACTGTTGGCCCGACCACCTGCTTAGAATTCCTTGGCATCGAGATTGACTCAATGGAGGGATGTTTTAGATTACCTAAGGACAAGGTGTGCAAATTCAAGACAACGCTACAGTTATGCCTCCGGAAGGAGAAGGTCACTTTGCAGCAATTACAGGAGGTGGTAGGGCAATTGAATTTCGCACTGAGAATCATCCCCATGGCTCGCCCTTTCTCTCGCTCCATCGCTCACGCGATGAGGGGGCTGAGGGAAAAGCACCACCGCACTCGCCTATCGTCTGAAATTCGCCAGGATATGCTTATTTGGATGGCATTCCTGGAGGATTTTAACGGTAGGGTGGTCTGGCCCGGCCCGCTCACAACATCAGCGGAGTTGGGCCTATGGACTGATGCGGCCGGTAGTGTGGGCTTTGGCGCCATCCTAGGGAACAGGTGGGTCGCTCAACAGTGGCCAGAAGAATGGAAGACATGGGGTCTGACCAGCAACATTGGCTTCCTTGAACTCTTCCCAATATGGGTGGCACTGATGGTCTGGCCCGAACACCTATGTAACCAATCAGTGGTGTTTTGGTCAGATAACATGACGGTGGTAGAATGTATCAACCAGCAGGGGGCGCGGTGTCCTTTCATACTTCGTCTGATCAAAGAAATTGTTCTGCGGTGCCTTAAACTGAATGCTAATTTTAGAGCCAAACATGTCCCTGGTGTTCTAAACAATGCTGCTGACTCCCTCTCTCGCTTCAAAATGCAGGTTTTCAGGGAGCATCTTCCCACAGCAGACCCCTCGCCAGCACACTTCCCAGCAGTACTTTGGCAGATTGGTGCCCCAGATTACAGGACCTCGTGGTCGCTAGCCTAGCCCCCAGGACCAAGACGGCTTACGAAGGGGCGTTTCTGTCTTATTGTTCTTTCTTGGGGCCACAGTGGGAAGCACTTTGGGCGGAGGAGGATGGCTTTGCAGCCTATTTAGAATGGATGCATAAGGAGGGGCGCTCGGTGGCAGCTGCGACCAGACATAGGGCAGCGGTGTCATTCTTCGCTCAAGCTAGGGGCTTCCGGGATCCCACTAATACCTTTATGATACGTAAGGCTTTAAGGGGATGGCGCCGTATTCAGGGACACCAGAAGGATAAGAGAAAGCCCATTGGATTGGCCCGGCTAACAGCCTTACTGGGCACGCTGGAGACTGTTTGTAGCTCGGAGTGGGAGGTGCTTCTTTTTAAGGCGGCATTCTCCTTGGCATTCTATGGGGCGCTGAGAATTAGCGAACTTGTGGCAGGTTCCAAGTCAGACCTACTGGGCGGCTTGCAAAAGGCTGGTGTGACGATAATGGGGGACACCATGTGGGTGATTATCCAAAAATCAAAAACCGACCAAGAAGCTAGGGGTCACACCATAGTTCTGCAACGGGCCCCCGCCAACCCGTGCTGCCCGGTGAGGCACGTAGAATTATTCCACGGACTGTTGGTAGGTTCAGCGGGCAGGGCATTGCTCTGTCACGCCGACGGGAGCCCCTTGACCAGGTATCAATTCAGGAAAGTATTGGAGATGGGGGTTAGGAAAGCAGGTCTTGACCCCAAAGATTTTGGCTCTCATTCCTTCAGGATTGGGGCAGCAACTGAGGCGGTGGCGGGGGGCCTCCCGGTGGAAAGAGTGAAGACAATTGGGAGATGGTCTTCAGAATGCTATAAACGTTATGTTCGGATTGACATGCTATGATTACATGTCACTCACGCTTGGTCTCTTTCCGCTCTCTTACAGTTTCTCAGACCTGTTACGCAGGGGAGGAATCTGGATTCATTCATACATCAGCACGGAGCGGCGACCTGGAAATAAGGAAGAACAATGTCTGGATTGTTGGTCATTCATATGTGAAGCGAGCAGAATGTGTCTTTCTGTCAGGTGACAAGAGGAAAAGGGCGGCGCAATTAGGGTTGGACATCACGTTCTTTGGCAGAGGGGGGTTGTGTCTTCACGAGTTTAGGGGATTCTTCCAAGGGCTTTTAGCACGCCAGCAATCTCCACCGTCAGTGGTGATACTTCACCTTGGGGAGAATGATTTGGCAACACTGGGTAGGCGCATTCTGATTGAGGAGATTATCTCAACGGCGGGTTGGTTAGCCAGGACCTGCCCCGGTTGCACACTAGTATGGTCACAACTCATACCCCGATTACAGTGGCGGGGGGGACATTCGGTCAGGGCGTTGAATCACTCGGTAAAGAGGATCAACACACGGTTGGATAGGTTGTTTCGAGCCCCCTTGTTACAGTCAATACCTCATGGGTGCATCTGGGGCGGCAAGTATTACTTGAAGGACGGAGTTCATTTAACAGAGGAGGGTAATGTCCTATGGTCTGACAATATCTGGGCCTGGCTAGAGGGTTATGAAAGGAGGAGGGTGTCCTTTGGGCAGGGGCTAGAGGGGGGAGGCCAGATCTTCGGTTAACAATGCTGGCCTGTGGCGGTAAGGTCATTATCGGTGAGCACATATTTGAGGTCTGAGGGGGCGGGCATCATCCTATGGAGGTTCCCGCCCAGGGGGAGGGGCCTGCGGGCCACTCCCAGAACTCCAGGGGCAAGGTAATAGGCAAAGGAGCGCGGGTAGGAGTAGTTCACGCTTTCCTTAGGCTGGTAGCCACCCCGCGCGCGTGGACTCATGACGCCACCGGCGCAGAGTAAGGGCCCTCCTTTAGTGGGTAAATGGAGTTTAGGGCGTAGACCGGGCAATTCCCGGGGTAACACTGCGCATGCGCACTCCTAGGGGGGAGGCGCAGCTTGTAGGACCTGACACCGGTAGTGACCCTGCCATATGGCCAGAAATGTACAAAAATCAAGTTTAGGATGTTTAGTCTAAGTTAGGAAACAACATGTATTAGAGTTTTGTTAAGGTCAGGCTCTCAAACTTGTTGCTAAGAATTGTAACTAAATGTCCTGCTGATTTTTGTATTCATTGTTGATTATGCAATTAAACCTTTTTTAATTTCATACTTTAATAAATACGGCCGGGCGACTAGCGCCCGCCTTCCAAAAAGTAAAGACGTCTCGTTTCCACGTTCCTGGGTGTTGGGTGCCGGATTGGGGGGGAGGCGGCAGCTAGTCGCTGACCATGTGAAAAGGGGGGGCCCTCGGCCCCCCCGCACGCATGGCGGCGCGGCGACCGTCGCCCCCCCTTTCTCCCTGGTGGTCATTCGGCGGTGGGGGCGTGCCCTGGGGGTGCGGCCCACCGCCGATTGGCTGGCGGCCTTCCTGACCCGGATCCAATTTAGTGGGTCCGGGTCAGGGGGGGCGGGCGTTGGGAGGGGCCGACCGGCCCCTCGGGAATAAGAGGTGGGGAGCGCCCAGGAGACCCCCTTGTCCCTGGACGCTCCCTCGCTGAACGTTGTGCCCCGCGTGCGGGGCTTCTTTGTTTTCCCACCCACCATCCCTTGGAACAAAAGTCTTGTAGCAGTTTTATGTCAGGTTGAATGGTAAGTTTCGAAGGTACGGTCCACAGTAGAGATGGATCTGTTGGGGTATTTTGTGATGCGTTTGCGTAGGAATTTTTTCCCCTTCTTAGCGAAACATGTGTGAAGTGAACTGTATTTGATGCCATGTGTCTTTAGGCCTTTTTTCCCTTTGTAGCTATACGTTGATACTGTTATTTAGCGAAACATGTGTGAAGTGAATTGTATTTGATGCCATGTGTCTTTAGGCCTTTTTCCCTTTTTTAGCTATACGTTGATACTGTTATTTATTAGCCAGTGTAGCTGTCCTTTAGAATTTTTTCCCATAGGTCGTCGTATTTATTAGGTATGGGGCATGCGGTAAGGTCATTATCGGTGAGCACATATTTGAGGTCTGAGGGGGCGGGCATCATCCTATGGAGGTTCCCGCCCAGGGGGAGGGGCCTGCGGGCCACTCCCAGAACTCCAGGGGCAAGGTAATAGGCAAAGGAGCGCGGGTAGGAGTAGTTCACGCTTTCCTTAGGCTGGTAGCCACCCCGCGCGCGTGGACTCATGACGCCACCGGCGCAGAGTAAGGGCCCTCCTTTAGTGGGTAAATGGAGTTTAGGGCGTAGACCGGGCAATTCCCGGGGTAACACTGCGCATGCGCACTCCTAGGGGGGAGGCGCAGCTTGTAGGACCTGACACCGGTAGTGACCCTGCCATATGGCCAGAAATGTACAAAAATCAAGTTTAGGATGTTTAGTCTAAGTTAGGAAACAACATGTATTAGAGTTTTGTTAAGGTCAGGCTCTCAAACTTGTTGCTAAGAATTGTAACTAAATGTCCTGCTGATTTTTGTATTCATTGTTGATTATGCAATTAAACCTTTTTTAATTTCATACTTTAATAAATACGGCCGGGCGACTAGCGCCCGCCTTCCAAAAAGTAAAGACGTCTCGTTTCCACGTTCCTGGGTGTTGGGTGCCGGATTGGGGGGGAGGCGGCAGCTAGTCGCTGACCATGTGTTTTTTTATACCACTCATCCATACTCAGAAAGGGAGCTGTCGCGTAACAGTTCTGAAACAATACTTCAAAATTGGAAAAACTAAATTTGAAAACAAGAAACCCTATTTAGAGCAGTTAATATTATTTAAAAGATCGTCTCAGCAACAAACTAGGGTATGTTTTCAAAGCAGACCACTGCTTTCAAATATTCCTTTTTTCAACTCCCACTAACACTAAAGTCCTTCGTCCAAAAAACAGTGTTGCTTGGTTATTTACCTTTTTATTATACTCTTCAAACGTCTCTGAGACCAGGAGCGAGGAAGCACCTTACTTTCATTTTCGTTTCCCTGGCCTCTTCGCAGAAGGGGGTTCCCTACTCGTTAGACGTGTTTACGCGCTCCCTTATGTCAATTAGGGTGGGAGGTGGCATCATCCTGACAGGAAACTCTTACTTGAAGAAGACGTAATCGTTAATTGCGTGAAGTATGTTGCCACTTCAATACAACGAGAGGGGATATTTTTGGAAGCGGTTGCATTCAGACCCGATCTTGCTGACTAGGGCTCTGCAGAAAGCATTCATAAACACGCTCACATTGTGGTTTTCATAACCCGGAAAGAGGTGAAATCAGAGGTGCAGGAAAATGTCGTACTTCACAAAATTAAACATGATTTGCCACCCCCGTATTATTTCACAATTTTGGTACTGTTCACAGTTTAAACAAACAATGGAAAATCCTATAGGGCTGATTCATAAGTGAAAGTGTTCTTTTATTGGCTTGAGAGTTTGAGTTTGTGGTTTTGTGAATGGGTGAAGGTGACGATATTACAACGAGTGAATGGGAGGGTGGATATATGGATGAATGAGTGAATGACTGAGGACTTCGGCGGGTGAGTGCTTGGTTTAATGGTTATAAAAGTGAATGAATCTTACAGTACTTAGACAGCAGTGCTGATATGTTAAAGAAATGACAAAAAATCCATATTATGACGCAAGCAATGCACAAGCCCTAGACACTTGTCGCACAAATGTCCATACTATTTCGATGATTACTACCATTATACAAATTTATATTTTCTTCACCACTCAGTAGTATGCTCTGATTCGTAGCATCACACATGAAATCTAACAGCATGTAAAGTGTCACTCTACGTGCCACACATAAGACAAGAAGATACCACACATAGGGACACTGTGAAATAAAGAAATTTCACACATATGTATACTGAAAACCTGTTTTAAGGCCCCCTTTGAATAACTGCTGGTGCTCAGCACCTCAGAGACCCGGCCGACTTAAAGCCCTGGTGATGTCCACAGCGCAAAAAGGGGATCAAATATTTTTTTAACATTCTCAAAGGGCAAGGGACCCCTTTCCCTTTGCATATGGGTTACCACCAGTTTTAAACTGGTAGTAAAGTATTACTGTTTTGCGACCAGTATTTGCAAAGTTACCAACTCACAATTTGCCTTTTGTACATTGTAAAGACAATTTTTGTGGTCGCAAAGGGCCAGATTCTGCAAATTAGGACATGTTCAACTGCAAAAAAGCTTTGTACATCTGCACCAATGAGAGATAGACTGGATTCTCACAGGGATGTGGCATGTGCTCAGGTCGACCAGAGGGCACACCTGGAGGCAGCAGAAATCCCATTCAGGCAGCAGAGGAGCATTTCACTGGCACCGACTCATGCTGGCAGCCATGATTTTTTATACCGCATCGCAGTTTCCCAGTTGCTGCTGACACATGCACAACTTGCTTAAGATGCAGCACGACATGCTGATTTTCATTGGTGTTAAAGCCCTACTATTGTTCGCATATGAAAAGCTCCCGCGCACTCAGAGCACCAGCGATGGATTCTTCTGAGGTGGTGGTCCGGTATCATAGGTTACATTATGATATTTGCATTTGTAATGCATCAATAACATAGTTATTGATTTGTTTGCATTCTCTATCAGGGTGTAGATCTGAGAATGCCATCAATTGGAGTAGAAACCAGTCAATGCAAAAGTGTCCGGTTCTTTATGGTTAGTGATTTTTTTTACTGTTAAGTTTCAAAAAGGTTTGTGTGAGTCAGTGTGAAGGTAGTGAAATTTCTATCTAGGAAGATCGTTGTGGTGTGTTATGTGCATGGATGGATATGCCAACATGCTTTCTGTCTTTCTGTCAGTTATGGGAAAGTGGGGAATCAATTGCCCATTGCTCAGTCAAAGTATAGTACCTTCTTTGTAAGCATCGCAAGTTGCGACCAGTTTTTGCAACCAATATAATGATACATCGGGCCCTTGGTTCTGTGAATGTGAACCCCATAGGCTGTTGGATCAGGCACCTGCAATAACGTTGCTACAGTCCTTTAAAAAAAATCAGAATCATAAATATAAGCAAGCACCATTTAGCATGCTCTGGCGTATCAATAAAGGAATGTATCTGCGATGCATTGAGTGTCTTCAGACAATGCATTGCGAGGTGAACTTGTACCCCTCAACCTTCTAGGATGTGTTCTTTGTGGCATGCAGTTTCTTTCATTCTGGTTGGACTGGAGAAACAAAGCAGCCCTGGCAAAAATGCTCGAAGCAGGCCAGTTCCCTTCATATCCAAGCAAAGTCTCTCTCTTTCTACCATACATTCTCTCTCCTTCCCTCCTCCTGCCCTTCTACCTCTCTGATTGATTTGTCTCCACCTTACCCCTCCCTCCCTTTCTCTCTCTTGAAGCCTCCTTAGGCCTGCTGAAAATATCCACTGGGAGCTGGGGACGTGGCAGAGGCGTCAGAACACTGTGCTTAATTTGAGCAGGTGGTTTCCGGTGCTGGGCACCCGCACTTAGGGGCATATTATCCAGAAACAGTGAAACTGCCACTAAAGCGGCAATAATGGGCTTGATAATTTGCCCTTGTGAATTCCCATTGAAGTCCATGTTCTGGTGTGAACATGGGCAGCTATTGGAATTCTCAAAGGCTTATTATCAAGCCCATTATCGCCTCTCTAGCAGCAGTTTCCTGCCGTTAAAGTGTCGATAATTTTAACGCCGTCCTTAATAATATTCCCCTTCATTTTCAACAACGGGAATTGTCAAGAACGGTGCTTGTGACTGTCTGCCTCAAAGTGGTGATGTCTGTCTAATTTAGACATGACCAACAATAAAAGTTAATTATACATTTAATATATATTAAAAATGATTATTACCTGTAGCCCAAGCTATTCTTATAGCTTTGGGACCCTAAAATTGTCCGAATTGTCACACTTCTAAGAGTGTGATGGTTAGTTGGTGAGTTGCTACTAATATTGGCAGCGTTGGTAGGGGTAATGTGTGGTGCAAGCTGCGGTTGCCTCCTGACGAGAACCCTGGCACTTATTTTTTTTTATTTATTTTTTTTACAAATTAAGCACTGCAGAACCGATCCACACCTTTAAACCGGCCTCCAACGGCTCCAGCCCATTAGGCAAGTGCTCGGTATATAGAAAGGCTTGCCTGGCCCTGATTTCCGTTGCATCCATTTCTGTTTTTTCAATGTACACTTTTAAGAAGGATAACTGAGAAAATATATTTAGTGTACTGTGTATATTACCTACTGGCGGTCGCCAGTAGGTATATATAGTTAGGATTTTTTCTCTATGGGATTTTTGAAAATTCTATGTCTAATAACTTTGGCGTTTGTGGACGGAATTGGCTGAAATTTTCAGGAAAATGGCACATTTTGTTTCTGAGCAGCCCTTGAAAATTTGGGGGGGGTTCGTCAAGGGGGGGCCAAGAAAAAAGGGGGGTCCCAAAACGTGTTTTTAACATTGAGTTTTCCATAGGGCGGTTGGCCTCACTTTTAGCCCGAACGGCTGAATGGATTTGCACGAAACTTGGCAAAATTGTAGGGACTGGTAGCCCGATGTGCCTTTTGTAGGTCTCAATATATGTGCTCCAGTGGATTTTGAGAAATTAACGTTTAAAAAAAGATATATATCTGTAACAGCGGACCTGGCAGCGTCCCAGGACGCGTACTTTTCGCGCAACGGAGCTTTGTGAAGCGAAGCTGATTGGTTCTCCGGCGTCTGTCAACATTCCAAAAAGTCCGTAGCGGCCGCCATCTTGTCTCTCGGTAGGATCGAGAGACAAGAGGAGGTCAAAACAAAGGGGGAAATAACTATAAGGGGGCATAGTAGATCCTCGCTGACCCCCTAGGTTTGATGTGGAGGTTTTAAAAGGGCCCCGCGGGGCAAAAAAAATAATAATAATAATAATCGAACGGCTGAATGGATTTGCACGAAACTTGGCAAAATATTAGGGACTGGTAGCCCGATGTGCCTTTGCTAGGTCTCAATATATGTGCTCCAGTGGATTTTGAGAAATTAACGTTCAAAAAAAGATATATATCTGTAACAGCGCTCCGCTTCGCGTAACGGAGGTTTGCGAAGCTGATTGGTCATTCTGTCACTGGGCTATAGTTGGGCTACATCTGGCTGATATTTGGGCTACATTTTTTTTTTTGTGTGTCTGGCGGCCATCTTTGGGCTACACTGGGCTACATTGGGCTTCATTGGGCTACATTGGGCTACATTTGGGCTCCAACATATATATAGGCCAATGTAGCCCAATATATATTTTTCAAAGTTAATTTTCGTAAAAACCACTGGAGCATATATCTTGAGACATAGCAAAGGCACATCGGGCTACCAGTCCCTACAATTTTGCCAAGTTTCGTGGAAATCCATTCAGCCGTTCGAGCTAAAAGTGAGTCCAACCGCCCTATGGAAATGAAGGAAATGAATGGGTAATTTGTAATTAGCAAATAGCTAATCGCAAACTAGGAATGGTAAAGAATCGCTATTTATTCCTTAAAGTTCGCTATTTAGGAAATGCAAAAAACTTTGATGATACATATGGCGGTTCATCTCTAACAAGATAAGAAGCATAGGGATACATTTATGATGACTGGCGCATCACCAGGGATGTGTTAGTCATTTTGTGCCGCTGTTCCGTCACCTATGGTGTGCTGCATTTACAATGCGGCGCATCATGGGGCAAAAACAGCACAGATGCGTGATGTATCTGTGCCGTAAAGGTGGCGCATTGCTGGAGTTGTATCGCAAGTGTGATGAAGCTCCAGCAAGGGTCGGGGGTGCCCCTGTCGCAGGGTTTCTGTTCTCACACAGAACTGTGGACAGAGGATTGGAACCTCGGCGAATTAGGGTGTCCCAAAACTCACGTTAGTAATCAAAAACTCCTTAGCAAGCTAGGTACAGTGTCACATTGGATATAACAAACTCTCAATGTTTAGACAATCCAGAATATGAACTTATAGTACCTCAGGATACGTGGAACTCATGAACAGTCGGTCGTTATATATTTCTTAGAAACCAGAACATGGAGTTAAGAAGAACACATGTGTATTTGAAATGTTTATTTACTAATGCCGTCTTCTCAGGCGTAGTATCTTAGATAATACAAGTACACATATTATCAGTAGCAAAATTACCAGCATAGTTACTAGTACATAAAAAGCGAATGGTGACAGTATGTTAACATGCTGTAAATGAATAAGAGTTAGCAACACTTATAAGCAGCCGCGGGCCGTGTAGGGAGTTACGGTGGGGCAGGGAGGCGGGGAGGGGGAGGGGCAAGGTAGAGAGGGCTCCACCCTGCTTCTCCCCCTCCCCGCCTCCCTGCCTCACCGTAACTCCCTCCACGGCCCGCGGCTGCTTATATCTCACCCTCCCTAATACACATATTATATTATTTGCTAAGAAGGTCTCTTTGTGTTGGTTTAGGGCGTGCCCATACTTTAGTGTCTTAGATTTGAAGGAATCACATCAGCATACACCAGCTCTCTCTTCATGTGAACCGCATCAACTGTTGTGTATGTGTGTTCGGCAAAGCAATATAAAACCCGCCTCATGCCCAGAATTGGCAGAAGTTGCACTTATGTTATGAGTATGAAGTCGTGGAGATCAGACCTCATAACAATTCTGTATCGTGTTGTTCTTGAAACTTTAGCACTCGCTGTACAGATATAGTTTAACAAGCAAAGCAGATAGTAGAGCAATAACATATTATTCTCATGTAAACCACGATGAACTACTAGGTGGAAAGCTAAAGCAACAACTAAGTGTCGTGTGCAGAAGTTGCAAAAAAGGAAAAATGGCGTTTAAACCGGTAATGAGCCCATGCTAACTTAACACGGTGTAAAGATATCCAGGACCTAGATGACACCTCCCCATGATCCGGAAACGAACTGAATAAGATAATAGAAGTGCCATCTCATGAGAGCAGATTGCAAGTTTATATGTGGACGGTCCGCAAGGTAAAGCATTAAAAACTAGGAAAATTTAATGCTAAAGAAAAATAAAACAGCCAAGTACTTTATCGAGTCTTAAGCCAATAGGCAAGGTAAATAATAAAAACTTGACAAATAAGTCAATGAATTGTCAATGAAATGCTAGTACTCAGCATATCAAACATGAAAAAGGTCTATGACATAACTGTGTATGCAAAATAAGCTGCAACAGCCGCCAATAGGAAGTCACCGTCTTCATCCGAAAACAGTTCAGCCATCCAATTTAAAAGCGGAAAAGACCATACGTGCTCTCCCAGCACCGGATCCTCTATCACCATCAGAGGACAGCTCGGTGGGTTTTCAAGAAAGCTCTGTTCCAAGAAAGACTGTGCTGCCGCCAGTAAATTCCAGGGACCAAGTAGTCCATGCATCAATGCCACAGCCATAATCCTTTCGCCAGGACAAACCAACTCGTGAGTAATGATAGGAGTCATCAGCTGATTAAAGTCGACGTCAGGAGAAACCGGTCCGCAGAGACACAAATCAATGGCCCAATCGAAATCACAGGTCAGGCAGTGAAATACAGGCTGGACACAGGTGAAGTAGGAGAATCGAAAAGATAATCCATATGCCGTGCTTAATATCGCCAACGGCATTGTGCCATAATATTCTAGCATGCGATTGCGGAACAGTGTCAGCAGCTGCAGGGTGGGAGGTTGCATAGGAGGGACATCCATATTTAAAAATGTAAAAAAGCACAAGAGCGTCCGCTGGTAATGCAAGTAAAAATGCCAATCCACGAACCAGAGTGGAGAAAATAGAATGAAAGGAAGCAGGGATGACTCCAAAGATTTTCTCAAATGAAGTCACGAGACCACTGGTAACAACTTTAAAAAAGTGCGCCAGGGCCTTTGTGGAGGATGCGTTAAAGATAGTCGGAACCATCTTGCTGAAATTGAAAGGCAAATCTGAATTGAAAAGGGTCTGCACCTCTGTACTGGTGTTCGCTATGTGAAGCACGAAAGTTTCACGGGCCGAACTCAAGGCCACCTCTCTCTGAGACAAAAGAGCTCTTATTCTTGCCATGCCGTTGAAATCTGTCCCAAGGTTGGTATTTGTGGCCAGATTGAAAACTCCCTATGTTCATGTGTGGGAGGAAATAGAACATTTCTGCAGCAAATAACCCGTTCACTTACTGTTACGATAAAAGGAATACTTTTAATTAACTCAGAACAATCTTCATTATTGAGCATCAAATAACTACCATTTTCCAACAACTTGAACGTGGGGATGATAGCAGGAACTGGCGTGCCTTGCAACACGCAAGCCATATTTGGTCGGTGTTTGTTGCATGAACCGTGTAACTGTATGTGCCTACACATTAGTGAATGATCTGGCGTCTCAGTGCATTCCTCTCCATTCAGATAAACTTCTTGATCATCTTTGAAACATCTGTATGTGTATGGAAGCGACCAGACCTCATGAAGAAAAGCACTACCTAAAGGTTCATAACGACCTATTGGTATATATTTCATACAATTTGAAAACTTATATAAAGCAAAAGGCAGCGTTATTAAACCGTGGATAAGGCACGTTGCCAAAAAACCCGCAATCCTCTGCTGATGATGTCACTGAGCATGTCATGAATGATGTAATATGTGACATCATCAGCAGTGGATTACGGGTAATAGTATCTCTAGTTTACTCCCCTATAGCTGTCTTTCTTTTAACATAAGTGTCTGTTTCCTTCACTTATACTTACTGTTTTTGGTTCGCTTCCGGTTCGCGTACCGGCGAGCGAACTGGGAAGCGAACTAAGAGAAATAGAGGTTGGCACAGTTCCAAATATTGTACCAATTTTTTAATAACGGGGAGGTAGTTCTGAAAAGAACTTTTTTTTTTATTGTTTTTGTTGTTTTATATTTTTTTTATTATTTTTCGGAACATTTTTTTACTTTTTTGGGATTTTTCTGAACAGTTTTATATTTTTTTGGGTTTTTCTTGGAGGGGGCAATGAAAACGATTCATTGTAAAGGGCTCAACAGGAGCAACAAAACAAAAAAAGAAGTATTTATTATTTTGGGCGTTTCGTACAAACTTGCATATGATAGTCAATAGCTCTGTTGATCAGAGTGATGCTTCTTTCTCCGTAGGAAATGAATCCATCGCAAAATACGCAGATGTGTTTTACTTCACCAAATTTCATTTGTATATTTGGCACCATCTCCCTGCCCTCTGGTCCCGTTACTTCCGGTACAACAGATCTTCTGGCCATAATAGGGAGATTATCTAGGTCGTTCCGAAACTGTGCAGCACTGTAGTTGTTAGGATGCCACCTAGTCATATGGCGATGCATTGTGTAGTTTCCGAAACTGTATTTTTTCTCGGTTCCTCTGGACAGTCTATCTTGACATATAAGGCAAGTTACGTATCTTGCATTTACTTTTTTCTGACCTTAGGGAATTTTAAAAAATTGCCAAATGAAGTTTTCTTTCCGGTGAGACGTCCTGGGCTGCTCAGGCAAAAACTGCCTCTCATCGTGCTCGTCGTCCTGTTCCTCTTCTTCCTCTTCTTGTTGAATTATAACTTGAGCAGGTGGTCCACTCTTCCTTGGATGTGGTGGAGGTGGTGGGGAAGCACCAGCTGAAGCTACTAAAGAAGCCATTGCTCAGTGATCACAAAGGGTCTTTCTCTCACAATGATGAAAGTCAGAGTGAGGAAAGAAGGAGGGATTTTCATCATTTGGGAAAAACAAGAGTTCTCAACCAATCAAAAGTGTTCATTTTAGATTATATGACCTAGTCTTACATCATTAGGAAACCAAAAGTGAAATGAACCAATGAAAAGTGTTATTACCAAGTCACATGACTTGCTGTGTTTACGTTAAGCGCTTTGCAGGGCCTCCCGGTTTGCTTCCAGAAACCTGCGCTTTGCGACTCGCTTCGCGTACCAGTTCGCTAACGTAGCACGTCATATGACGTATCACGCGAGAACGTGAAACGTCATGCGGACGGGAGGCGTCACGATGTTGTTTTCTAACGCGGCACTTGCGGTAAAGAAACGTTTACCGGCTCGCGGTCTATTTCGCGGCATCAAGGTCAGCTAACGGGAAGCTTCCCGATTCGCGAAGCGGGAACGAAGAAAAAAAAATATAAAAAAAAAAAATTATTCATAAACATATAAAATATATTTTTGGATTTAAAGAAGAATACATTTTACAGCTACAGATATTAGCTGTTAAAAAACCAATGAAATTCACAGAAAAAACCATAGGTTATAGACCATATATAGTTAGGAATTAGCATTTACAAAACCTTGAAAATTCACTGAAAAAACCATAGGTTATAGACCATATATAGTTAGGAATTAGCATTTAGAAAACCTTATTTTACTCACACAAAACCATTGAAATTCCATATATAGTTAGTTGCACTAACTATATATCGCGCACCCGCAATCCACTGCTGATGATGTCACATATTACATCATTCATGACATGGTCAGTGACATCACTGATGACATCACTGATGACATCTCAAATGACATCACTGATGACATCATCTAGTGTCTGTGTGTTTTTGTAAAGTTTAAATACGTTTTACATATTGAAGAATGAGTGGATGTATGGAAGACTGAGTGTGTGTGTGGCTGGCTGGGAGGTGTGTGACTCTGTGCATATCAATGTGTACTTGTATCAGTGATTGTATAAGAGAGTAAGTATGTGTTAGTATATGTGTGAAAAGTATGGTGTTCTGTGTTTAACTATAGATGAGGAAATCGAAGTGTGATTGATTCTTCACAGGACTGACTAGGTGTATGAGTGCATATGATAGTGTTCTAATAATAACTGACTGTATGTATGAGTAATTGTATGGGTGAATGAGTGAATGTGTGTGTAGACGTACGAATCAGTGAGTGCGTATGTAGTAACTGGTATTGGTGTGTCATGATGTCATCAGTGATGTCATTTGAGATGTCATCAGTGATGTCATTTCAGATGTCATTAGTGATGTCACTGAAGTATGGTGTTCTGTGTTTAACTGTATAGATGAAGAAATGGAAGTGTGATTGATTCTTTACAGGACTGACTTGGTGTGTGAGTAACTCCATGGATGAGTGGCAGTGTGTGACTGTCTGCATAGGTGTATGAGTGCATATGATAGTGTTGTAATAATGAGTGACTGTATGTATGAGTGATTGTATGGGTGAATGAGTGAATGTGTGTGTAGACGTAGGAATCAGTGAGTGCGTATGTAGTAACTGGTATTGGTGTGTCATGATGTCATCTGTGATGTCATTTGAGATGTCATCAGTGATGTCATCAGTGATGTCATTTGAGATGTCATCAGTGATGTCATCAGTGATGTCACTGACCATGTCATGAATGATGTAATATGTGACATCATCAGCAGTGGATTGCGGGTGCGCGATATATAGTTAGTGCAACTAACTATATATGGAATTTCAATGGTTTTGTGTGAGTAAAATAAGGTTTTCTAAATGCTAATTCCTAACTATATATGGTCTATAACCTATGGTTTTTTCAGTGAATATATATATAAATATATTTAGTGTACTGTGTCTACATGAAAATAACTTTTCATTGTGCGCCATGACGATGCGTTGAATGCACCCCTTTTCCGGAAAATTCCCTCACGCACAGCTTCTAATTGTAGGAATGGTCGACGTCATAATTACCGAGAATCATCAGGACTAGATGGGGCATGTTTAGGGTGTGAAGATTTGGCGCCACTTTAACACGGTGGGCATGTTTTTACATTATGCGAGAATGTTTTGCCTATGTATCTTGTGGACACATTTGCACAAGGGCAGTTCACCTTGATCTCCTGTGTCTTCAGAACAATTTGGCTTTCATAAGCATCATGTTTACAGGAAAGTGTAACTATAGCATCGAGTGAGGAGAGATGTAAATTCCTAGAACTATTTACCAGTTGAAAAGACAATAAACCCTGACAACTGGTTTCGCCCATCCATAACTCGACCCATTGCATTTTATTAGAATCATGTTTTAGGTAGATCTGTGAAGTGTACTCAACTCGTTGCCTGTTTAGCTTTCTTCCTAATGCCTGTCACGTTAAGAGAGGCTCATTAACTATTTCTGAGCAGCCTATGACATGCATACATGTGACCCTTGAAATGTCTTGTGGCCCGATTTATCTCACTTTCACACTACGCAGCAGGACACCTTGCACTGCTGCGTGAAAGGGAGAGGGCAAGAATGCGCCATAGTTAACAATATTGCGTCATGGTGGAAAGGTGCCTGTGATTATTTTATTTTTATTTTAGAGGTTTTATATAGCGCTGGCTGGACCCAGGAGCATCAGAGCGCTTTACAAGGTGCTTCAATACAGGTACAGTGTGTATAAGCACAGACAATGGATTAATAAAAGAGCAAGTCCACATAGGATACATGTCAACTAGATAAAAAAAGTAAAAACAATTGCTAGACACTATGAGATATACAATATAGAGGTCACAGTTTGGTGGGAAGCTTCACCTAAGTATACCAAGGAGCAGGAGGGACAGAAACATGCAAGAAAACTGAGGGTCATAAGGAGGGGAGGTAAGGTGATCAGATTGAAGGAGAGGGGGGGCAGGCGGGGGGTCACTAGCCATAGGCGGAGCAGCTAGGTGGGGTGATGCAGAGGGGCAAGGCCCCCAGGGAGGGATTAGAAGCCCCAGTATTTATTAAGGAGAAGAAGTTTGAGTTCGTTTTTGAAGCTGGGGTAGGACTGGTTACAACGGAGGTCTTTTGGGAGGGCATTCCAAATAAGTGGGGCATTGCCTGAAAAGGAGCGAGACTGAGTGGAATTCTTTTTCTGAAGGGGGGGATAAGTAGGAGGGTGTTGGAGCTTCTCAGGGATCGCGTGCAGCCTGCTTTGGTCAGTTTGTTTGAGAGGTATGTACATGTATTTATATAGCGCAAATCACCGACACGGTATCTAAGCGCTTGCTTAGGGAACCCGTCCTGGTATTCCCCTGTGAGTTACCCCGGCAGGGTGTCCACAAGAGAAAGCCAGGCATCCCGCCGCGAGGGGCCGTAGTGGAGATTAAGCAAGCTATTGCCCAGAGTCGCAGAGTGTGAACGGTATACACCTGTTACAACGCATTTTTTACTCCGCACTACCACTACAACGCGACCATTACTCCGCATACTATTACAACGCATTGCGCTGGGGGGCGCTCTAGGATAGGGAATAAGTTTAATTTTCTATCCAACACCTTCCCTAGTGTCCACGGGGACTGGAGTTGGAATAGAAAATTATACTTACCACTATCCAGCACCTCTAAGCGCTATGCGTTGTAACGGTATTCGTTGTAAATACCGCGTTGTAATGGTATGCGGAGTAAAAGTATGCGTTGTAACGTCATACATCCGTTAACCCGTGAGTCGAGTAGGCACCGGAGCGAGAATTGTCGAGTCCGTGGAATTTATGAGCCCGAGACCCGCCGAGGCGGGGAATCGAACCCTGGTCCACGGCTGATCTCAGCTTCTGGGTCTGCCGCCTCTAACCACTGAACCACTGAGAGGTATGTCGGTGTGTTTTGGTGGAGGATTTTGTGCGTAATGCAGGCGGTTTTATATGTGGATCTGCCTTCAATGGGGAGCCATTTGAGGGTTTTGAGGGCGGGAGAGATGTGGTCAAATCGTTTGCAGTCCGTGATAAGCCTAGCCGCGAGGTTGAGCACTGATTTTAGAGGTGCCAGGTGGGTTTTAGGAATTCCGGTGAGGATGGCATTGCCGTAATCAATGCGCAATAGAACAAGATATTGGACTGCCAGTTTAAAGTCATCAATTGGGATGAAGGGCTTAATTTTCTTAAGGTTACGGAGGGTAAAGAGGGCTCCTTTGGCAGAGTTGTTGATGTGTACGTTGAGAGTTAGGCGGTTGTCAAGGGAGATGCCCAAAGATTTGACTGAGGTGGCTAGGGACAAGGGGCAGTTGAGGGCGTTCAGGTCTGTGATCCACTTTTGAATGGGGAGCTGGTTGTTTTTTGGAGAGAAAAGAATAATTTCAGTTTTTTTTGGGTTAAGTTTGAGATGGTTCCAGTGGAACCAGGTTTGAATTTTGATGAGGGTGTTGTTGAGGTGGAGGATGTCAGCATGGGTTTTTATCTTATGGTAGAGTTGTGTATCGTCAGCGTAGAGGTGATAGTTAATCCCGGCAAGTTTGAGAATGAGGGTGAGGGGTTCCATAAAGAGGTTAAAGAGAGAGGGAGATAGTATGGATCCTTGCGGAACTCCTAGAGAGATGGGGAGGGGTTCGAAAGGCAGTTGTGGATTTTAATTTGTTGAGCACGGTGTTGCAGGTATGAGACAAACCAATTATGAGTCATACCATTTAGGCCGAATCGTTCTTTAAGGACTTTGAGTAGAACAGAATGGTTAACGGTATCGAACGCTGCGGAGAGATCGAGCAGGATCAGTAGGCTAGATTCGTCATTGTCGAGGGAGTGGTGAATGTCATCTATAATGTTAAGCATGGCGGTTTCTGTGCTGCAGCCTTTCCTGAAGCCTGATTGAAGGGGGTCAAGTAAGTTAAAAAGTTTAATGTGTCTGTCAAGCTGAAGAAGGACACATTTTTCAAGGGCTTTCGAGAGGAGGGGCAAGTTGGAAATAGGACGGAGGTTGTTGAGGTCATTAGGGTCAGCAGTAGGGTTTTTAAGAATGGGGGTGATTTGGCCCAGTTGTAGGGAGGTGGGGACACAGCCGGTGGCTAGGGAAGTGTTAATGATCGAGGTCCAGGCAGGGGTAATGATATGTTTGAGGTTTTGGACGAGTTTAGAAGGGAGGGGTCTTTAGTGTGGGAGGAGGGTTTAAGTTTTGCAATGATGTCAAAGACATCTCTTTCAGTGACTGGCTGGAAATTATGCCAAGCGGCGTTATTTTTAAGGCGAGTGTTAGGGGGATTAGAATCATGGAGGGTGGAGGGAAAGGAGGGGGCATGAGATCAGTGTTATGGAGGGACATGGAGGGGGTGGGGGGGTATGGGCGGGAAGCAGGTGCGATAGGGGAGATGTACAACATGGAGGTAGGGGTCAGAGTCGGCAGGAAGGATTGCTCTATTTTAGCAATTTTTTCAGAGAAAAAGAGGGCTATTTCTTCGCATCTGGTCGTCAAGGCCATAAGTACAGAAGGATTCAGAAAAGGGGGTGGTGATGAACAGAGTGTCTGAATTAAGCAGACCACTCTTACCCAGTCCAAAGATCAGGGCTTGATCCATCACCGTTATTTAGCTCACTGCCCCATCCCAGCTCAGAACCTGGCTATATGCAAATTAGTAGTGAGTTACAACGGGGTAGACCCTAAGAACTCTCTGACCTGGGTCAGTTAATCAGGTACATATAGAAGTGGTCGGAGTCTGATATTAGGAGTAACAAATATCTCAAAACATCACAAATTTCTCAGTGGATCACTTTCGCTTATATCTAAGCCACAAATGTCACTCAAAATAGAACAGGTTCATACATTTGGTGCATATTTTTATTTTTGCACATCTTAATTGCTAAAATGTATTAATTCCAAACATTAGCGTAGACGGTATTGCAATTGATGCATTGACAATATAAATCAACTTAGAGAAAACACATTTATATACAATAGATACATTCAAGTATGTTGACGCGCTCACGGTGCATAGAAAAGAAGGTATTTAGAAGGGATGGGTGTGTGGGGGTAGAAGTGGGGACCGGGTAAAGGTATTTGTTACTCCTAATATCAGACTCCGACCACTTCTATATGTACCTATATGCAAATTAGTCTGTACTGGGACAGGAACAGACTAATTTGCATATAGCCAAGTTCTGAGCTGGGATGGTGCAGTGAGCTAAAAAACGGTGATGGATCAAGCCCTGATCTTTGGACTGGGTAAGAGTGGTCTGCTTAATTCAGGCACTCTGTTCATCACCACCCCCTTTTCTGAATCATTTTGTCCACCATAAGCGTGGAAGGGTATACTCAGATGTGAGTCCCTTGCTCATTGCACCATCAGGATTCAAGCAAGCCGGGCCGACGAGGCTGAAATGCCAGAAACCGGTCCCCGGTAGCTTGTTTCCTTCCCAGTATAAGAATTGGCTTGGTAGTTTGGTTTGCCCTGTTCCCATCATGCACTGGGACAGGAACAGACTAATTTGCATATAGCCAAGTTCTGAGCTGGGCTGGTGCAGTGAGCTAAAAAAGGTGATGGATCAAGCCCTGATCTTTGGACTGGGTAAGAGTGGTCTGCTTAATTCAGGCACTCTCTTCATCACCACCCCCTTTTCTGAATCATTTTGTCCACCATAAGCGTGGAAGGGTATACTCAGATGTGAGTCCCTTGCTCATTGCACCATCAGGATTCAAGCAAGCCGGGCCAACGAGGCTGAAATGCCAGAAACCGGTCCCCGGTAGCTTGTTTCCTTCCCAGTATAAGAATTGGCTTGGTAGTTTGGGTTGCCCTGTTCCCATCATGCACTGGGACAGGAACAGACTAATTTGCATATAGCCAAGTTCTGAGCTGGGATGGTGCAGTGAGCTAAAAAACGGTGATGGATCAAGCCCTGATCTTTGGACTGGGTAAGAGTGGTCTGCTTAATTCAGGCACTCTGTTCATCACCACCCCCTTTTCTGAATCATTTTGTCCACCATAAGCGTGGAAGGGTATACTCAGATGTGAGTCCCTTGCTCATTGCACCATCAGGATTCAAGCAAGCCGGGCCGACGAGGCTGAAATGCCAGAAACCGGTCCCCGGTAGCTTGTTTCCTTCCCAGTATAAGAATTGGCTTGGTAGTTTGGGTTGCCCTGTTCCCATCATGCACTGGGACAGGAACAGACTAATTTGCATATAGCCAAGTTCTGAGCTGGGATGGTGCAGTGAGCTAAAAAACGGTGATGGATCAAGCCCTGATCTTTGGACTGGGTAAGAGTGGTCTGCTTAATTCAGGCACTCTGTTCATCACCACCCCCTTTTCTGAATCATAAGTACAGGAGGAGCGGATGAGGTTTGATTGCGAACAATGTTGAACAGTTCTCTGGGTCTGTTTTTGGCTCGGTCCAGTCGTGCTCGGAAAAAGGATGCTTTTTGTTTAAAGATGTGTTTTTTGTAAGAGGATCTTGCAAGTCTGAGGCGAGCTAGGTGCAAGGGGGTAGGGTGCAGTCTCCATGTTCTTTCCGTCCGTCTAAGTGAGCGTATTTCATTGTTTAGCTCAGTATTAAACCATGATTTGGAAGGAATGGTTCTTTGGTTTTTGAACTGCTTTGTTGTAGTGTTCTGTAAGCTCATTCGCGTTAAGTGAGGGCGGGATGGCGAGAAGTTGGGCATGGAGTTTGAATTCCAGTAAATCAGGGGGGATATTATTCAAATTTCCAGACAGTTTCATGGGTTTAGTGATTTTGGTGGGAGGGGGTGGGGCAGAGACCGCTATAGAGGACAGTATGAGATGGTGTTCGGACCAGTCGATGGGAACAATGTTGGATAGGAGGGCTAGATCTTTGCTTTTGATTATGGCATCTAGGATAGCTCATTTGGAATGGGTCGGGGAGTGACAGAGTTGCTCGAGGTCATTGATCTCGAGAAGGTTGGAAAGCAGGGTGATAGAGGGGTCGTAGGGCTCATTCCAGTGGAGGTTGAGGTCTCCCAGAGAAAATGTTTTGGGAGTTGGAAAGTGACGATTGTGTAAGAAGGTTGGATAGCTCATCAACGAAGGGATGAGTATTGCCAGGAGGGTTATATATGTTGTGAAGGCGAATGGGTTGGGAGCCGTGAATTTTGAGTTCAGCTTCAAGATATTCAAGGGCGGAGTAATTTGTATTATTGACAAGGGAAATTTGTAGTTCCTCTTCGAAGATGATGGCAACACCACCGCCTTTTCGGATGGGCCGGTCTTTCCTGAGAATAGAGTAGCCCGGAGGTGAGAGGAGGTCAAGGATGCTTGTCGAGTGGTCTTTGAGCCAGGTTTCTGTTAGGAACGCAATGTCGATGGATTCACTAAGGATAGTTTCAGAGATTTCAGTGGCATGTCGCACAGCGGACCGACAATTAACAACCATGCAGGAAAGAGGTTTCGGGGGAGTTTTGGGGAGTGGAAGGGAGTGGATGGCGGTGAGTTTGGGAGGTGGCCTAGGTGAGCAAGGTGAGAGGGGAGTTCGGCTCCTCCTCAATATGACAGGAATGCTGGAGGCTGGATATTAGTGGGTGAGCGGTGAGGGTAGGATTTGCAGAGGTCAAGGATCTCCATAGGGGAGAGGGGGCAGGAGGTGCGGAGAGGTCTGTGTGTGCGGCAGTGTAGAGGAGTCGTGCAAAACGGGTTGGGGGTAGCGGGATTCATATGTCTAGTACGAGTGGAGTTTATCCAAAGTGGGAGGGCTCAGTTTTTGCCGGAATAGAGGTCAGATCTAAGATGAGCGAGATCTCTAGTGAGAGTGGCGAGATTGCGTTCAATGTTGCAAAGAGAGTTAGATATAAGACTAAGGTGGGATATTGGAGAAGGGGGAGGGAGCGGCACGGGGTGAGCGTTGTTCGTCATAGGGGGTGGTTTGCTGTTGGGGGGAGAGTGAGGTTCCTAGAAAGGGAGATGGGAGGACTGTGGTAGTAGGGCAAGAGGAGGGGTATGGAGGGGGAAGGTGGGTATATGGCCTTCGAGGGTGAAGAAGGAGGAGATGGAGGGGCAGGAATGTTCGGAAGTAGGGTGAGGGACGGGTCGGGATGGAGGGAGCCATGATTATCAAAGGGAGGGAGGATGGGTCTGGGGGGTGAAGGATCAATTCTGGAATAGAGTGAGAGACGGTTCGGGTTGGTGGGTGCAATGAGTTTCGGGGGGGAAGGAGGATGGGTTTGGGGGAGGAAGAATAGGGTGTGGTAAGAGGAGGAGGGGAAGGGCAAGGAGAGTCCGTAAGGGGGTGGGGGATAGCACACGTGGCGTGGGGAGTGAGGGGAGAGGGAGGGCAGGTCGTGTGTGCTGGGGCTTGGGAGCTGCGGGGAGTCGGGAGGATCAGGGGAGGAGGAGGGACCATGGGAGAAGGCCGGGCCGGGGGTGTGTGCGGGGGGTGGAGGTCAGCAATTGTGAGGCATTGTTGGACGTGTACATGGTCAGCAGTTGTAAGGCATTGTTGGGCATGGACATGTCTGCAGAAGGGAGTAAAGGATAAGGGAGAGGGGTTAGAGTGGAGGGCAAAGGGAGAGGGGGAAGGTTATTGGGGGAATTGTGAAGTTGGATGGTCAGCAATTGTAAGTCATTGTTGGACGTGGGCATGGACATGTCTGCAGAGGGGAGTAAAAGATAAGGGAGAGGGGTTAAAGTGGAGGGCAAAGGGAGAGAGGGGGAAGGTTATTGGGAGAATTGTGAAGTTGGATGGTCAGCAATTGTAAGTCATTTTTGGACATGGGCAAGTCAGCAGAGGGGAGTATAGGATAAGGGACAGGGGTTAGAGTGGAGGGCAAAGGATGAGAGGGGGAATGTTATTAGCGGAATTGTGAAGTTGGATGGTCATCAATTGTAAGGTATTGTTGGACATGGGAGCATCTGTGGAGGTGAGTATAGGATGAGGTAGAGGGGTTAAGGGGAGGGCAAAGGATGAGAGGGGGGAAGGTTATTGGCGGAATTATGAAGTTGGATGGTCAGTGATCTGAAGAGTAATTCAAAGGTGTTAAGGTGGGGAACGGCCGCTTGGATGAGGATGTTTCCGGTTTTGAAAATGGAGATGTTGATTTCCCCAGGAAATGTAGGAGAGGAAGTAGTGGATAGTTTATGGCCATGGGGAATTTTAAGGGAGTTCGTGACTGGGAGAGATTGTGGGAAAGTGCTTTTCCATTTAGAGGGGCGTTTGGAATAGAAAATGTAGTTGGTAATAATAGGGGCGGTCAGGCTGTAGTAGTTGTCCATGATGAGTGTTTCAGGGTTAAGGATGAGAAGGTTGTGTTTGAATTTTTTTTTGCATATTTCGAGAGATTGGGGGGGTAGAGAATGGACCAAGAGTTCGGGCCGTGTTGGGATAACTGAAGGGGAGGCATAGTAGGGGATTGTTGTAGGTTATGAACATTGGTGCATGAAAAAGGACATCGGGTGAGAAAGGCAAATCGGGGTCATGTCAAGGAACTAACAAAGCTGGTCATATAAAATAAATAATTGAGGGGGCGAAGTTCAGGATAAGGCCACTAGGTGGCGCTCAAGGCTAGCAGGTCTGAAAGGAATACGTCTGTAGGTGGTCAAATAAAATAAACATTGAGGGGCGAAGTTCAGGATAAGGCCACTAGGTGGCGCTCAGGGCTAGCAGGTCTGAAAGGAATTAGGACTGAATAGGGACATTGTGGTTCAAGGAGGAAAAAGATTAGCGGTCAGGACACTTGTTACTGTTGGCTAAGCGTCCATCTTAAGGGGTCAGGAAGTATTCAGATCATGGATTCCACGCCATTTTGTAGAGTCTCTCAGGAGGGACATGGTATAGAAATGGGAGAAAAACAATTCAGGAGTTAACGCAGTTAAAGGGACATCAGTACTTTTCCCACTCGTTAACATCGTTGCTCAACGCTAGCAGATCACGTCGGCCCAACTGGGATCCCCATAGTTAGTTCCAACAAGGTTCAGCCAAAATTAGCGTTTCTTCCTAATGCCACTGGGGGCTCCGCGGTGCTCGCGAGGACCGAGGCGCACAGCCCAGGGGGGCAGCGGGGAGGCCAGGTCAGGCGAGGCAGCGCGCGAAGTGGGGGCAGCAACGGAGGTGACCGTTGAGTCAATCCAAAGCCAGCAACTGTGCCATGGAGGCACAACCGTCGCAGGTCGACAATGCAGCACCAGAAGACTCCGAGGCGCTCCAAGGGTCTGACAGTTTAAGGCAGCAGTGAGGCACTCCGTGATTCAAGGCGCCGTGACTCCAAAATAGCTGGGGCATCAGTGAGGCGCTCCGTGATTCAAGGCGCTGTAACTCCAAGGCGTCTGAGGCGGTAGTGAGGCGCTCCGTGTCTCAAAGGCAATGCGACCCCAAGGCAGCAGGGCCAGCAGCAAGGCGCTCCATGATTCAAGGCAGTATGACTTAAAGGTAGTTGAGGTGGTAGTTGAGGTAGCAGTGAGGCGCTCAGTGACTCCGAGGCGCCGTGACTCCAAGTCCGCTGGGGCAGCAGTGAGGCACTCTGTGACCCCAAGGCGCCAGGTCAGGGGAGGCGGTGGCGAAGCAGAGGCTGCAACGCTGGTGGCCGTTTGGGATCAAGAAAACCAGCAGCAGGGTCATGGAGGCCTAGTCCTCAGGGTTCCATCACCGCCTCGGGGGGAGAGACGAGCGGCGTATCAAGCAGGGAAGGATAATTGCGCAGCTCTGTAGCCTGCATCCACATGCAGTGATGAGGCGCCAGCACTCACCAACTCAGCAGAAGAGCACTGACCAGACGGCATAAAATCCCGATGACCCCCCCGGCCAAATCATCCATACACGGATCTCCGCGTTGAGAGATCAGTTGCCGGGAGGAGAGTCGAATCCCCGAGGTGCTCAGGCGGGGGGAGGCGAGGAAGAGGAGTCCCGTAGGAAAACACCATGAGCAACCTGTGTTAGGCCAGGATGGGAGCGGTGAGACAGAGAGGTTCCGGTCGGAGCAGTGGAGAACGTCATCCAGGTGAGTGTAAGGTGATTTTTCTTTTCAATAGTCGATCCAGTGACTTGTGATGTTCCTTGTGGGTGTAGAGAAGCAGGTGGATGGCGGGTTAAACTGGGGATATTGACAGATGCGGTGATCCCCCACCCTGGAGCTCCTGCACGAGAGCTCCTACACGGCAGCCATCAGTTCCTGTGTAGGAAGGTGCACCAAAAATAATCTTCAGAGACATTTTCCTATTTCTAAAGATTAAACAACGTGGATAAAGATATTTCTCCTTGTTGCATCTCCCCTGAGAAGGCGTAGCATTTAGAAGCAATCCTTGGTTTACTTGTTTTCGTAAATCTGGGAAGACATCAAAATCCATGTGTGGATGGGTGTGAGCACCCATGCTCCACCATGAAACACCTTTCCAGGGCGGAGTAGTGGAAGGCAATGACTTGCGCTGCCTTGCGTTACTCCAGATTTACCAAGCAACGCAGAGCCTTACAACATGGCCGTGCGTTGCTTGGTAGATCTGACTTATGGATTGCATTGCCCTTGTAAGAGCAATGCAACCCATTGACAAATCTGGCACTTGGCTTGGGTATTTTGATGTAGAGCTCAAAGGAAGTAGATGCATCTCTAACATGAGGTCTGGGGGTCAGTTTGAAACCTGATTAAAAAACTAGGGTGTGATGGGGATGACGGCGAGCAGATGCAACTGGAACAGCATGTTGTACCTTTGTTACATAGCCCAACTAGGGTCATGTATATCAATCACATTATGCATGTTTGCAATTAGAGACACAGGCAGTGCTTAACAGCAGTGCTTAATTTGTAAGGGAATAGGGGCATATTTACAAGCCCCTATAGCCACAGGAATGTCACTTTTTGTGATGTTCCTGTGGCAATAAACCCTTCGCCTATTTACAAGGCGGCGTTAAGCCACTTAGCATGGCTTAACGCAGCCTTGTAAATAAGCCAACAACCACAGGAAAATGCCAATACTGCTAATTATTCTAATTCAGAAAGATGCGCGGACCAGCCATCAATTCATCCATAAGCTCATTAGTAGCTTTTATTTACATATCCAAAAGAATTTTTGAAATGTTTTATTGTGAACAATACACCAACACTGCACACACAAATACTGTACAAAGAATATATAATGAACAATACACATCAAAGTAAATTCTACTTATATACAACAATTCTCACCATTCTCGCCACACCACTTATTCTACATCCATACCATCCATACTCATAAAAAAATAATATTACACACACATACTACTAAATCTACAAACCAAACACTATTGCTATTTAATGTACCTTCTAATCCGGGATTTGTGTTGACTAATTTAGGTATTAAGGCTGTTTTTTATTGTTGTCTTTTGCATTTTTACAGTGAGGTTTGGTCCTGATGAGAACCCCTAGTCCTGCCCTGCCAAGTGGTGCCAATCTAGCCTTGGGCACTAGCAGTGGATTTTCTGGCTGTCTTCTGCTAAAATCCATGCCTCTCTGAACCAACACATCTCACTTCGATGCTGATGCATCATTGCTGCAGCTGAAGAAGAGTACATTGCTGGCTGCACTGCTTGACAACCATGCATTTAATATTTCCTTTTTGTAAAGAGTTTTATATAGCGCAAAGTAGAACCGAAGATATCAGGTATCGGAGTGCATCACATAGCACCAGTTTTGTTACACAAGGACACATTAATTTTTGTTAGGCATGTGGA
This sequence comes from Lissotriton helveticus, assembly GCF_964261635.1. Taxonomy (NCBI): domain Eukaryota; kingdom Metazoa; phylum Chordata; class Amphibia; order Caudata; family Salamandridae; genus Lissotriton; species Lissotriton helveticus. The sequence continues at coordinate 746,003,319 of NC_136071.1, read as the reverse complement.
GATTAAGTAATTTGCCCAGAATCACAGGATGTTGAGCGTCATTGCAGAGACTTGAACCCTGTTCCCCAGCTTCGACGTCGATCACTCTAGTCATAATGCTACATCCTCTCACCATGAAGGCTGCATTGCCCTCATTGAGAGGGATTCAATCCCATGCTTTTCTGACTGTGCGGAACGGACAGACGCATCATCTGCATCCAAAGGGTCAACGCCGATGTATCGCCTTCTCTGCTCCTTGCATCTGGTCTTCGATGTCAAAGCATTTCCTCCATCCAAGGTACTTTTGCAGAGGGACAAGTTTGGTCCTAGTATCCAACTCACACTGAACTTTTGGATTTGACCCAGTTAAGCACGACCAGTTATCCCCAGTTGGCGCTTTATGTTTCTAAGCACTATATTTCAAGATATTCTGTAAAAATTCATAACTCTGGTTCAATTCATTGGATTTTTGTTGTTTTGGTCTTTCTTTGTTTATCAAATTAAGTTCTATATTTCTAACTTGGTGTGTATTACGTTTGTGTGGTGTTTTCACTGTTTTACTGTTTTATGGGTTGCACTCATACTTTAACCATTGCTTCCTAAGTTAGGCCTGCCTGCTGTGTGCTAAGCTACCAGAGGGTGAGTACAGGTTAATTTAGAGTGTGTATCTGACTCACTCTGACTAGGATTTTGATCCCTACTCGGATAGGGTGCATACCTCTGTCAACCAGAGACCCTAAGTTCTAACAGATGTGTATTGAACATTTTAATATATTGCATATATTTAAATTTAAAAACAAGGCTTTCAAGTTTAAGATGATATAAATACAAATTATCAATAAAGCACTACCACATATACCAACAGTAGTCAGTGTATGGGATCATTCAATAAACCTCTATTCTTTTACCAAATATATGCTTGTCAATTATCAGGACCTTCCTTGTTTGTGATAAGCTTTTTACTTGTACAATGTATTTGGTAAGAGTGGTCGCAATTTGCGCACCAACTTTTACTGAATGCATTGTTTTTTTGCAAAATAACTCATAAATTGTGATCCACTACAAATCACTACCATCATAAGGATGGTAGCATGCTGGGGTTAGCAGACCACCATGCCTGTGATTGCTTTGAAATAAAGCAATTGTTCCTTCATCGAAAATGGATGCACTTAAAAAAAAAGTTTCACAATTTTTTTTATGATTGAGCAGTGGTCCAACGGACTACTGCCTACTCATAAAGATTTTTTTGCAAAACATTCAGAAAGGGTGAAGAGTTCCAAAGGGACCCCTTCCCATTTGTGAATGGGTTACCACCTCTTTTGAGGAGATGGTAACTTATCAATGATTTGACCATTGGTACAAACTATAAGTGATGCCCTAAACACGCCCCTTTCAATTTGCGATTCGGTATGCAATCACAAATCTATTTTGTGGTTTAGTAACAACTTAATTGCAATTTGGGTTTTGGACATACCCAAAATCTATTTTGCGGTCGCAAAGACCCCAATTTTGCATTTGATTGAATATATACACAAATTCTTGTAAAAGTTATTGGTTTTGTTCTATTTTCAATTCATGAAGAGGTTCCGCCTTGAGGTTTATGTGGATAGTAAAAAGAATATTGAAAATTATGTTGATGGTGAGACAGAAGAATTGTCAGCTTTGAAAAATGTAGAACGTATTATATGACACTTTTGAAATGTACTGCTTCTTATTGTTAGCCTACTGGGGCATAACCTGTATGAGAGATTCAATATTAGTTGCAGAAGGGTTTCAGAAATAGTGTGGATCCTTTTGGGGTGAATTCCTAACAATACATTAGTAATGCTCACCTTTTTGATTTGTTAACCTTATTAGCCCAAAAGGACATGATGTGAGAATGTCTTACATGTGTAATATGAACAGGACAATGAAAAGGGGTGCAGCTAAGGAGACCAATTGCCCCACTCAAGCATCATTTCTGCTGCTTGGGACAAGAAACAAAGAAAAAAGAGCTGGGCTCACATGACACCCTGATGCCCGGCTGTTCACCCAGGATACAACTTTGCTGACCAAGAGGAGGCATGTGATGGTGTGGAGTCGAGGTCGATGACTTGGGCCAAGGCTCGCAACTTTAGTGGCGGCCTCACCGAGAAATTACCCGCATCCAGGGCGGGCGGGTGACTGGCACCTGTGATCCAGCGGGCTATAGGAAATATGTCATGAGCAACGCTACCCAACTCCACTATATACACCATCAATCAATAAACACTCATAAGGCCCATAAATCTAACATGACATATTATAACCTACTGAATCATGTGACCTAACTAACCTATTCACAAAATTATATACATTTATATACAGCCATGGTAAATGAATTTATCACACTTTACAACCCTACAAGCTAATTAAGCCACTGTGGCGATAAGATCTAGCTATAATTAACCTAAACTCATGAAAGGACAAGACCAGCTTGTTTTCCAAAGTAAGATTTTTATTAGCTACTCATTTGGAAAATGTATTAGAAATGTTATTAAAGCATTTTTATTTGAATCATTGCAAATGGTTATGACAATTTTATTATGAATAAAAAATATTATTTGCAAATGAAAATTATCAGTTTGGCATTTTTCAAAACCTAAGTCCCTAACTAATGCTAACTATAATGAAGAATTAAAGATAAAAGTTTTGAGGGTTCTTACGTATTCCAAGAAATGTTCATCCGCACGACACCCTCATCAAAGGTCTGCAAAGAGAAGCGTCACTCTTCCACGGGGCAAGAGTTTTTATACCTTTCTACGCTAAGCTAAGCTAAGAAAATGTAATTTTCACTGCTGAAATCGGAGTCCCATTGGTCCAAAAGTGACAGGCGACGTGTCACCACATTTTAGAATCACAGTTCCGTCATCGTTCTTAGAGACCATTGTCTCCAGTTTTCCAACAACGCAGCTTCCTCCAGTTCGCAACATTCTATGCAAGTAAAGTTTTTGGCTTCCTCGGATACGTGGTTGTTACAAGCCTTTTGCCGGTTCCTGGCCTTGGCCTTGTTCAGCTAAGAGAATGTCATCTCAGCACGACAAACTTTTTTTTCAGGACAGGAGGAAATCGCTGCCAACATGGACTCACTCTGGCTCCAAGCAGATTTTTGCAAGCACGGAAATTCACTAGGCCCAAAACCTTTTTCATTAACTATCATATAAACAAACACAAAAGAATAATTAATGAGAGTAATATAATTTGTTCTGTTGCCACCCTCCATTGCTAATGATTAACCCATTAGTCTAAATTACCTAGCTGATAGCGTACAAATAAAACAGCATTTTATATCTACCATTCTTCGTTTATTCCAGCAAAATTCTTTATGCACCTATTGAGAATAGAGTGACACCACATAGACAGGGAAGCAAAATAAGCACATGCCATTTATTCTAAAACAGCTGCAGTTAATTATGACGCAACAATAGACACGATTAATTCATTATTTTCACAAACAAGGAAATGCAACATAATGCACGATTATGAGCACACATGTTAATACCCCATATGTATTCTTGTGTAGATGCAACTTTAAACTAGGTTGAATTAATACACATACAGCACAATTGTTAGCCTTATTATTTTTATTTATGGAAGTGTGACTTCACGAGTTGAAATGAAAAACATTTCTGAATCTCGCTCCATCAACTCCCTCATCTGGTGATTAACAAATCACCACACCACACCCAAAAAAATGGGTAAATTGTATCTCAAACGAAAATGGTTCAATTTCACTCTGTTAGTATTTTCTAAAGATTTGTTTCAGCAAAATCCTTGCAACTGTCATATTGAGCTCTGCGTAACTCCTCAATCTCAGTTTCTCTCTCTTGTTCCTTTTTGATTTTGTAAATTCTTTTCTTTTCCCTCATGTGCTTCTTTCTCTTGTGTAACATGCAACTGATCTTTGTCAAAACTATCACAAAAATTATCACAAACAAAGGTGTTAGAATCTTGCCAAGAACTGAACCACCAATTTCTTGAAACCAGGTTTTAATAGCTTGGAATCTTTTTGAAAGACGTTCTGAAAAATCATCCTCTTCTAAGGGGACTATTTCTGAGTGCATCTCTGTAATGTTTCTAATGTACATTTCAATATTCTTACTCTCATCTGGAATGTAAGTACAGCAGTGCTGTACATGTAAAATGCCACAGACTCCTCCCTCTTTTACTAGGAGTATGTCTAAAGCAAGGCGATTTTGCATCACCATCGATCTGACCACAATGACCTCAACATCCACTAACTGGAAACCACCTGCTGTGTCAGTGGAGAATCTGTCAACAATTGTGGACAATTTTCTGATTCTTCCTGCATTCAGGGTTATTCCTACTAAAGGTATCACTGCCTCAAAAATGTCTCCCAAAATTTCTGAGAAACTTTCTCTTTTAAACCTGTTTGCATGACTACTGATTTCAAATGAACTTTCTGCATTTCTGTCAACGTGAAAAATTTTCGGAAAAACAAGACCAACAAAACATGTCCCGTACCAATGGTCCGGGAGATTATAATAAGCTTTATCTCCGCAGACAAAATAGATCCCAGGAAAAATTAGATCTTTGCCACCTTTGAATTCCCAACCTCCCATAATTTGGTAAGTGTCCTCACAATTGCTAGCTCCTACAAAATAATTATCAAAAAGAGTATTGTCTCTTCTAATGCAAAGCTTGCCACTAATTGGTTTGTCTATGTGAATTGCAACATTGTCAAAAGATTTGCCATTAAGCTTAGCATCCTCCTTCTGACAAAACTTCGATTTGGTCTGTTTGACCATCTCATTTCTTTTGTAAATCGCCCTTCTCTCCTCAACAAGATTCAGGAAAGTATTTTCCTCAGCTCTCAATTTGCAAGTTAGGTTATTTCTATAAGCGTACTCATAAGTGAGTTCATTAGTGACTAAAAAGAATTCCCTCATCTGTTTAGCTTTTTTATGTTTATTTAAAGCACTCTCTATTTTCAGGTTAGCAAAAATCTCGTCATAGTTGGAATAATAATACTCCAAACGACCAGTTTGGTAAAATAAGCTAGCTATCACACTGCAGGTTATGCCATAAGTAAGAGGAAGCATATTGTATGTCACTCCCTCAGAAACAGAAGCAGCCAACTTCACGCAAATATAGCAATCTTTGACACCCATGACCTTAAAATACTCTCCCAAAAGCCTTGAAAATGTATTGCTAGAAAAATCACCAACAGACCTGTCCTGATGAACATCTGGTCTGTGATCAATAACCTTGTTAGCTTTGTGTGTTGCACTATGTTTGTCTTGACTAACCGAAGCTTTGCTTGTCATATTGACCTTGTACCTCTCCTTATCGATCCCGAAAGGAAAGATGACAGCTAAAACTAACCAGAGCAGAATTAATATGAGCGCACATACCAGAGTCATCTTACAGCACTTCTTGAAAATAGAACATTTTGAAGTACCACGCGTCATTACAAAAGGCATCTTTTTTTTTTTTAGCCTTATTTACAAAAAAAAATCAAAATTTCTAAAACCTAACACCCCCCTTTTAATTATTTTTTTTTTTTAAAACCCTCTAACAATTTTTCTTCGACCTTGCGTCACAAGTTATTCTCCAACTAAATACAATTTCTTCGACCTTGTGTCACCTAACACAATTTCTTCAGCCTTACGCCAAGAACAGAGACCTAAACTTAATCCTAAATTCTAACAGGTTAGTACTTCAATCGTTGTCACTATTGTCCTCAATTTCTTCCTGACTGCTACTATTTATCTCAATTACAGGTGCAATTATTATATAAGCCCACTCAGGAGATTTGTATTTTTGATTCGGTTTCAAAATTCTTTTTGTCTTTCTAGAATCACTTCTATTTTCTTTCCTTTCTCAGCCTTTCTTTCGGGATCCTCCTGACTCGTTATCTCATTCACCTGTTCCTTCGATCTCTTCACTAGCCTCACCCTCAACCCTCCGTTTTCAGTTGGCCAGGTCTCTCCTTTTCTCAAGATTTTTCTTTTTGGCTCAGACACATTAGATTCTGTTTTCCACGATCTTTTCTTCACTCTTTCCCTCTGACACTCTTTATCACTTTCTCCAGAGTCACTGTCAGAAATGTCAATTGTTATCCCAGGATCTTTTCTAATCGGCAGTCTCACTCCATTAGGAACAGTACTCTTCCTCCCATCACTGGTACTCGGTAATTCGCCTTCCTCCAATTCTTCAATCACCTTTAACTTCCCAGATCCGGACTTCTTGTTCCTTCTTTCAGAGCATGTTTTCTGCCTTTCGATACTCTCCTGGTCTTGCTTCTGAACTTGATCAGACTCTTCTGTTGTTTCTTTTTCTTTTCTTGTATCTTGATCAGGTTCTTTTACTTCACCTGTTTCCTCGTCTGCTTCTTCTGCTGATTCTTTGTCTAGCAGATCATCTTCATTTTCACAATCTATTTCAATAATCTTCAATTCTTTTCCAATCAAATCTCCATTCACAGATGGTTTTTCCATATGTCGACCTCTCTGTCGATCTTCAGTGTCTGGATTTCTTTCTACTTCCTCTTCAGAATCTGAATCATCTGTCGTATCACTCTCTTCATCAGAGTTTTCAGGTGTAGGTATTGGAATAGTGTGACTTGGATGTATCCACCTTTTCAATCCTCTACACTTCACTGCATTCGTTGTTACAAGAATCACCTGCCTCGGTTTCTGCCACCTCGGGACCAAGCAGTTCCTTCTTCGGTGAACTTTTGTTCTGACCCAGTCCCCAGGTCTCAGATCATGTGTCTGCACTTTGTCCTTTGATTGTACTTCAGTTCCCACCTGATTAGACACAGAAGTCACTACGTCAGACAGTCGATTACAATATTCCAAAATCGCACTGTCATTAATGCTTAACACATTTCCTACTGGTACAAAAGCTTGTCTCATGACTCTGCCCATCAGGATTTCGTGAGGACTCAGACCTGTCTTTTTATCTGGTGTACTTCTTAAAGTCATCAGAACAAGTGGAAGAGCATCTGTCCACTTTATGCCTGTATCAAGACACATTTTTCCAATCCTATTTTTAATAGTTCCATTAATCTGCTCAACTACTCCAGATGCCTCTGGTCTGTATGCACAATGTAGTTTCTGCTCAATGTGTAATGCTTCACAGATCAATTTAATCAGTTTGTTATTAAAATGTCCCCCTCCATCACTCTCAATAGTGACTGGGAAACCGTACCTTGGTATTACTTCTCGAAGAAGTAACTTTGCCACTGTAATTGAATCACAATGACGTGTGGGAAAAGCTTCTACCCATCTTGAAAACAAACATACAATCACCAAAACATATTTCAAACAGTTGTGTATGGGCATCTCAATGAAATCCATCTGTAATCTGGTAAAAGGACCACCCTCCCGACCTATGATTCCTGTTCCCACAACTGATTTCCTGTTTGGGTTCATTTGTTGGCAAGTCAAACACCTTTGGCAAAGAGACTCTGCAATTGTTCTAAACTTAGTATTGAACCAGGTCTCTTTAAAAAGCCTAATCATAGAACCTCTTCCAATATGACCAGGGCCATGATACATTCTGGCCATGTCAACAATCATGCAATTTAGTAAAAGTACTCTGCCATCTTTGTAAGTCCAAACTCCATCCTCATCTCGTGGCCTACATTCTGCTTTCATCCATGTGTCTTTCTCTTCATGATCAGCTTCATTTTGCAAATCCCTAATTTCCTGCCATGTCTCAACAACAGATGTTAGCATCAATGAACTTGAACCATATTCTTTGTTTTTCCCCCGATTGAGTGCATAATCATTTCTTGCACAATACTTAGCAATTTCATCTGCATCTTTCATCTCACCTTTTTGATGTGCTGCACACTTTACTACAGCAATTTCTTTCGGCAACTGTATGCCATCAATTAATCTCCTGATAAATTTTGCATTTTTGATTGGAGAACCTGCTGACGTCATATAGCCTCTCTGAGACCAGAGCTGTCCATAATCATGCACAACTCCGTACCCATACTGGCTGTCTGTAATTATGGTATCTCTCAGATCCTTTGCTATTTCACAAGCACGAATTAAAGCAATTAATTCAGCCACTTGTGCTGAACGAATTCCTTCAAGACATGAAGCTTCTTCAACATCTGCTACTGTGCAGACTGAGTATGCTGCTCTCAAAACACCTCTCTCTGATCTTAGACAGGAGCCATCTACAAAGTAGACAAAATCTGACTCAGGCAATGGTACATCTTTAATGTCCTGCCTTGGTTTGGTACAGTATTCCATGACATCCAAGCACTCATGCTCCACGTCATTTTCATCAATATTTTCAGTATCAGGCAACAGTGTGGAAGGATTTAAATTTACACACCTTGCTATTGATACATTATCTGATTCCAGAATAATTTTTCGTATTTGGTCAACCTGTTGCTTGTCAGGTGCTGCGTTTTACTCCTTGAAAGAAGAATTTCAACTGAGTGAGGAAAATAGACTTTCACAGGAAATCCCATTATTATTCCCTCACTCTGCTCCAGACTAACACTTGTTGCTGCAACTGCTTTTAAACAACCTGGTAAGGCCTTTGCAACTGGGTCAAGAACTGCTGAGAAGTAAGCAATAGGCTTTCTCATGTTACCATGTCTCTGAATTAACACAGACAAAGCACATCCTTCCCTTTCACTGCAATACAGCTCAAAACCCTTTTCGTAATCTGGCATGCCTAGAGCTGGAGCTTCACATAAGCTTCTTTTTAGTTTCTCAAAAGCTTCCAACTCAATGTCAGTAAGAACAATCGGATCTTTCACATCTGACTTTGTCAGTCTCAGCAGTGGCTTCGCAATTACCGAAAATCCACGAATCCATTGACGACAGTAACCAACCATTCCCAGAAACATTCTCACCTGCCTTTGTGTTTTTGGATGTTGCATTCCCTGAATCATTTTGATTATTTCGATTGTCACCTGCCTCATTCCTTTTGCAATTCTATGACCAAGGTATTTTACTCCTTGTTTACAAAACTGCAGTTTTGCAGGAGACACTTTATGTCCCTCATCTGCCAAACGATTCAAAAGTGTAATCGTGTCTGTCACACAATTATCTCTGGTTTTTGCTGCAATTAACAGATCGTCAATATACTGCACTAATGTCGATCTGCCTGGCAGATTCAAATCCTCCAAAGATCTTTTCAACAATTCATTAAAGATAGAAAGACTCTCTGTATACCCTTGAGGGATTCTGCACCATGCGAGGGTCCTACTCTGGAACCGGAAAGCAAAGATTTCCTGGCTCTCTGGATGCAATGGAACAGTAAAGAACGCATTGCAAAGATCAATGACAGTATACCATTCTGCATCATGCGGAATCTGGTAAAGAATCACAGCAGGGTTTGGAACAACTGGGCAACAATGAACGACAATTTGATTAATTTTTCTCAAATCCTGAACAATCCTAAATGTTCCGTTTGGCTTTTTGATCCCCATAATCGGTGAGTTACAAGGACTGCTCACAATTTCTTTTAAGACACCTTGCTTAATGAATTTTTCAATTACAGGAATAACACCCTCAATCGTTTCTGCCTTCATTTTGTATTGAGGAATGTTTGGAAAATCTATTCTCTGCTTCACTGTGATTTTGACTGGATCGACATGTTTCATCAGACCCATTTCGTTTCCAGTCAAATCCCAAATTTCATTTTTGACTGTCTTTTTCAGTTCTTCTGGTAAATTTTCTTTATCAAAGGTGGGAAACAATTTTTCTTCTTCTGCCTCAATCATTAGCATAGTCACTCTGTACAACCCATCTTCCTCCATGGTTTGTAATTCAATTCCACCAGGTGAGCAATATATTCTGCAATTCATTTTACACAATATATCTCTCCCAAGTAAATTCACTGGACTGCTATCACAAACTACAAATCTGTGTTTGTCTTTAAAATTGCCTATTTCCACATTCACAGGCTCAGTAAGATCAGTCTTCATTTGTTGATTGCTAACTCCGACTACTTGGATGGTATCCCCAGAGAGAGGTAAGTTTTCAATTTCTACTGATCTAACAGTAGAACGGGTAGCACCAGTGTCCACAAGAAAAGTGACTTCTACATCATTCACTTTTCCATTTACAAATGGACCAGACTGGTCAACCTCAAGAGTGGCTCCAATCACACACTCTTCCCCCTCTCTCGGGCACCGTCAGAAACAGTCATCAGAATCCCTTCCTTGGTTTCCTGATAACAAAAATTTTCCTGATGCACTTTGCAAATTTTGTCTTTGATTTCTTATTACCTGATCACATCCGCTGAATGCAATATCTGGATTATATTTTTGACCTCCCCCACAGCTAGGGAAAGGAGGCAATGGAATCTGATTCTGCTGCTGGGTCAACTGCTGTTGTACCTGTCGCTGAAGACTCAGATCGTTTAACTGACGTTGTAGCTGTAGCTGTTGCTGCAGATCAACATCATTCTGCATCTGTGGGTTTAATGATGCATTTTTAAAATTTCTGGGTGGATTTTTACACTCATTCCTCCAATGACCAATTTCGCCGCAATTAAAACAAGGCATCTTTTGTTTTAATTCTTCAATTTTCGGATTAAACTTTGGCTTGTTAGAATTATTGAAATTATTTTTAAACTTTCCCTGACCCTGATTCTGATTGTGCACAAAATTTCCATTTTTATTGTCAAGGCTTGCAATCTGTTGCTCAGCCACTTTCACCTGTGCCCACATCGCTTTTTCTGTTAAATTTTTCTGTTTAGCCTCCAACTCATCACTGCAGTATTTTGCCTTCCTCAAAATATCATCAACTGAGTTTGATTGCCATCCGACAATATTATTCCTGATCATTTCTCCAATTTCTGGTCTAAGACCATAAACGAATCTGTAAATAAAGTGGCTCATGTCCTTTTCATCTAATTTTTCATCGCCACTATATTGTTTGAAAACCAGTAATAACCTTTCATAAAATGAATGAACTGATTCTTTCGGTTCCTGGTTTGTCCTGTCTATTTAAACCCAGTCAACCTCTTTTGGGGCAATTTTTTGTTTTAACCAATAAATCACTTTTTCATAAAATTCCATGACCTCAGGTGCTGGAGCACCCGTCTCTTTAACTCGATCTGGTTCAGCTTTTGGCCAACTCACAGCAATTTTGCATTCTGTCCAAAGATCTGATGGGACGACAATGTCGAAAAAGCCATCCAGATCATTCCACAGAACTTTTGAAACCTTAATAAACCTGTCTACCTGTCGGTACCATTCTACGGGCTTTTCTCTTAGTCGAGGAAAATCCTTAGTAAAGAGCAGAATGTCCTGTCTTGTCCAGGGAACATGTACATACCCTCCACCTGCAATTTCTCTCATCGGAAACTGTTTAGACAGATTATCCAACCTATCCAACCTCTCATCTTCCTTTTTTTTGGTCCATTTCACTCTCCATTTACTCAACTCACCCAATTTCTTGATGTAAACAATCAATTCTTTTATGTGTGTAATTCTCCCTCCTGTATTGAAATTCCCAATGTCCTTCTCTGTAAAGTCTAATCTGTAGTGCTTTCCCAGGTTTTTCTGTTTACTCAAATCAATTTCTAATTCTGCTGCCAGTTCTTCCAATTGATCGTATTTATTCTTTGTTTTCCATTGAATGCTTTTACTGATGAACAGGAGTTCATCATCTCGATAACATTTTAAACTGTCAGGACCAATTGTGCCAATTATTAATTCTTCCAAGTCCGCTTTTAATTTTGCAACATCAAGTTTTGGACTCGATTCTCTTTTCTCAGGAGTTTCAGCATCTGACTCTGCACCCATTGGTGTCTGGTTAAAAGAACCTTGATTAAAAGTCAAGTCAGGCATCCTTGATTTTTCACCATTAATTTCAGATAAATCTGAATAAAATTTTTCAGCTACCTTTTGAATTTCTGCATTTAATGGAATTGTTAAACCTGGCTGTTTAATTTCTTTTTGATCAAAGACAGGCTGAACAGGACCAATCGTTACTGGAACTGTCACTGCTTCCATGCTTTTAGTTATTTGCTGAATTAATTTTTCTTTTGATCGCAAGTATTCTGAAGTATTTGCAACTTGCTCATCCCTGTCAGTTCTCATTAAGTTTCTAGGGGCTTCCCTCTCCATTGGAAAACTTCTGTTTTCAATAAAAGCACTAGAATTAGTTCTTGTCTCAAACTGTTCTGGAGTTCCAAAAGATTCAGAATTATTTGGGTACAATTTTGGAGAATCATTTATTGGGGGTGCACTAGGAGTCGTTCCGGGCGTAAACCGTTGGAGTGGACCATGAACGAGGCTGTCTCAAAGGGGCATTTTTATTATTTGTCGTAAAAATTTCTTCTAAGACTGGATCCTCTGATTCATTTTCTACAACAACATTATTTTTCTTTTCACTTCTCTTTTCACCTGGAGACCCTAAAACCATTTCCCTAATTAAATAGAGACCATCACACATATCTCCCTGTCTCCACATACGCATTCTATCTTCATGCGTTTCTCGTCTGTAACTCGGTGTTTTTGGAGGTCTTTTTTATCCCATTCGCTTCTTTTTGAAGTTGAAACATCTCATCCTCCCATTCAACTAAAGCTTCAAATTGTGTTGGTCTGGGCCGTGGTACAAGAGCTGACATTTTCTCTCTCAAATTTCTTAAAACCTTTACATTAATTGAACCATCATCCGGCCAAGCCAATACGCCGTCGTCCTTAGTGTAATGTTTCCAAACATCAAACCATAGAACAGTATGGTAACCATATTCACCTTCCATATACGCTGCAGGTGTCTTGTACTTATGAAGTAATTTACCACCTCGCGTTTTAATTTTCTTGTCCGGTGAAATAAAATTTTTAAATTTTTGAAGTATCGAAGTCTTTTTCTCAACATGTTTATAATAATAAGTCATTTTTAAATCAAATCCGCTTAATCAGAAATGATCGTAAATGTTTCCTGGTTGTTCCGTAACACCAGCCAATCCGTGCGCGAAACACACCAACAAGCCAATCAGGTTCGAGCTACGTCACCACCCTGCTCGACCAGTAAAAACAGAGCTTCTCACAAAAGCCAATCAGCGTTTAGCTCAACAAAGTCATGTGAGCCAATCAGAGTACAGCTAGTGACGTATAGTACCCAATCCCTGCGCGGACCGTGTGACGTACACAGCCGCTGCGGTTTCTCGCGTCTCACTCTCAGCGCTCACCCCTCCTTCACAAAAACTTTTCACAGCGCCATTTTAAAGATGCTTTTCTCAATGAAATTCAATTAATCAACAACAAAAGAACAAACCATTTGTCTGTTTCCCTAAATAAAGCTATAGTTTTTACAGACACACGAGAAATTCTTTGCGTGGAATAGACAACGCTATTCTCACAGAATATACATTTGCCGATAAAGTAAACTTTTACTCTACCCTTCAAACAAGTAATAACGAACGCGCTTCTCTCTGAATGCACATAAAGTAGCAATTCAAAGTTTCACTCGAATGAAATTACAGAACCCTTTACGCACTTTCAAACGGAAAGTATCCCTAACCACACACACATGAAATCCTGGCGGGACTCTAATCCTCCACTGATAACATGAATCGTCAGTAAAATAAGCGACGTTACTTTACCCTTCACTCAAGCTTGAATTAATTCTATTACTTTCCCACAGAGAGTTTTAGAACGGGCACATTGTCCCTATACTCAAAGCTTCGATTTCATAGACAATCCTCACTATGCATACATTCTATCTGAAACACCTATATCCCTAACACGTGCTGCACGACGACAACACTTGTGATACTCGACGATACCCCTATACTGAAACAGATCAAATGCACTGTGTGACTTGTGACTTCATGCTGGCCACACTACTCTGTACCGGTACAACTAGGATTTCTCACACTGCAGGAAAAACCCTTTCGACTACACGTAACAAAAGTGAACGAACTCAACATATGTTAAACATCAATCCTATGCAACTACCATGTAACATGTCGGTTACCATAGCAACCATCAAATCTGCTACCAGGAAATTGATCCAGCGGGCTATAGGAAATATGTCATAAGCAACGCTACCCAACTCCACTATATACACCATCAATCAATAAACACTCATAAGGCCCATAAATCTAACATGACATATTATAACCTACTGAATCATGTGACCTAATTAACCTATTCACAAAATTATATACATTTATATACAGCCATGATAAATGAATGGATCACTGACATAACCTCGACAGACCGAATATCGACTGGACAAAATATCGATGACTAAGTATCGACAACAAAATTATCGATTTACTATACTTACACAACAAACATCAAAAATATCGACTACACAATATCGACTACTAAAAACAACGACTACAACAATATCGACTCACAACATTATCGATTTCTAAAACACAGATTATTAAATATTTATATAACAACAGTCAAAATATCGATTACACAAACATAGATAGCAAATTTATCGATTGTAAAAAAATCGCCATTAATAGATCCTAGAATAAATGACTTTATTATTTAATAATTAAGTCATACTGATCATAAAAAATCAGATTTAGTTAATATAAATAGATGACATATATTATATATTTTCATAACATTTACAACACACAATAAATACTAACATACATTTTATAATACATAAACAATGTTTCGACCTTCTACACATTTCTTACAACTAATTATATATAATCCTCCACTTTACAAATATCAAAATAACATTACCTAGAACATTACCTATACAAAATAAATCCTTACACATTCAATAAACGTTAATTGGCGTCACCCATATAAGGAAAGCAATTAGCATAACAGAGAAAAAAATTCAAATCAACAAATAAAAACAGACTATCCATTTAAACAACCAATCCTATTTCTGAAACAATTAACCTAATACTATATAAATGAAATAATAAGTAACTAAAAACGCAGTATACATCTCCTAAGTAAAGGAAGACGAAACTCTGCTGGATTTCTGGAAGAAAACTGATGGACTTCAACAGAAAGAGACCTACACATATCTAAAGTAAGTACTACTACATTATTAGTCAGCGAAAATGTAACTCTCAAAGCTCACACCTATATTTTAAAGCAAAATACATCAAATATATCTTTTTTTTTTAGCACTCATCCTACAGACGGAAAAAAAAACAGAAGACCTACACAACACCTGGACATCAAAAGTTACATATAAAAAAGTAAGTATATATTAGAAATGTAAAATCGAGAATTAATAGATAGGTAACTAAATGTAAACTAGGAAAAAACGTCGAACAAATTATCATAAATAGTAATAAAATATTTCTACACATTTTCTCAACTTCCACAGGTACAAAAAGATATACACAGAAAATAACAGTTTGAAGAACATCAACAGCTGAAAATAACGGCTTGAAAGCATCAAAACATTTACAGGTAAAATAAAAATGTATGAAACTGTATAATGTGATTAGAACATTTTTTTTTCTTAAAAAATATTTACATTCTCTTTTAATTACCTCCTAGCACTACAATACTATCATGACTGAAGGAGCTAAATTCATTTATTCACAAAAAGGGAAAATGCTTCTTTGTTACATGGGATATGTCTACACTCAAGAGAAACAAAAAGATTTGAAAGTGTTTTGGAAGTGTACGAAATATTATGCCAACAAATGTTATGGTAGAGCTATAACTCAGGAAACTACTGTTACTTATACTAAAGAACATAATCACCCACCCAATGTAACAGAAATAGAGATTAGACAAATGCTAGATTCCCTTAAAGAAGCTAGTACTAGCACTGATCAACCAACAACTGCTATTCTGAAACACCATTTAAGTGTACTTCCACAACATGCTTCTAGCCAATTACTATCTATAGAATCCCTTAAAAGAACAGTAGCTAGACAAAAAAGAGCAACATGCACTACTCCTCCCACACCAAAAACTTTAGAAGAAGTCCAAATTCCCCCTGAACTCTCTGTAACTCACAATAAAGAAAATGTTATACTCTATGACAACAAATCTAAAGATAAAAGAATTATAGTGTTTGCCACAGCAAACAACATGACAAAACTTACCCAATGCCAAACTTGGATGATGGACGGTACTTTTTCTGTATGCCCCAAACCTTTTTATCAATTATACACCATCCATGGTCATTTCCAAAATGCAAATATTCCATTCCTTTATGCCCTTCTACCAAACAAACAGCAAACTACCTATCAAGAAATACTAACTGAAGTCAAGCAACATACTAACAACTATTTTCCACAAAAAATTATCATTGACTTTGAAAAAGCTATGATAAACAGCATCCTTAAAACATACCCACACACAGCAATACAAGGTTGCTATTACCACTTTAATCAATGTATCTGGCGACATCTACAAAAATCAACCTTGAGTATCCAATACGCCACTGATAGCACATTTGCTTATCAAATAAAAAAACTCATCGCCCTAGCCTATGTTCCACTAACAGATGTAACTGAGCACTATAACTTATTAATAGACAGCCCCTACTATAAAAGAAACGAAGATAAACTAAGCCCTATGCTTGACTACTTCGAAGACACATGGGTAGGAAGGCTACACAGATCAGGCCATAGAAGACAACCCAAATGCCAAATAGCTTGGTGGAATGTCTACCTTAGCACACTAAATAAGGAAGCAAAAACAAACAATGCAGTTGAAGGATGGCACAATGCCTTCCAAGCAACTACAGGCCGAGGAACGCCTACCCTTCACAAATTAATACAATCCTTACAAAAAGAACAAAGTTACCAGGAGCTCCGAATGGAGCAATCAGTAACTTTGATCGGACCTAAACTCACCAAAGAAACTAAAAAAATGTATAACACACTCCAAAGTCAAGTTACCCTCTATCCAACTAGCAAAGGACTAGAATATCTATCAATGATTGCCAAAACTATTCTTTAAAACATTACATAACTATACACGTAAAACTAAACATATTTTTCCTAAAATCCTTCATTATAATATGTAACAAATTGCAATTAAATTATCAAATACATATTATTAACAGATATAAAATGTATTTAGATAATGTATTTAAAAAATGTTACATACAACGTAAGTAAAGCAAAATTTAAAACAGTTTTCCCACCCATTAAAATTCCAGAAAATACTTACATTTCTGATGCAGCTTCAAACGTAATCCAATTCCAAGCAATCCATAGGACACCATTCCAAAAACCCATACAATCCATGGAAGCCCCAAAAAAAATGCAAAAATACAAGCAAATCCATAGCGACTCCTTTCCACTTCAGTAGACACCAGATACCATAGAAAACCCGAAAATCCGTATTAGCGAAAAATAAACGCTCCAAGAAAATGTAAAAACCCAAAAAATAGTGTGCAAAAAGAAGAGTATATAATACTCGTTACACAGCTCTGATCAAAAAAGAAGGGAGTCCTCCAAAACAGCGAAACGCGACGATTACCTAGAAAAAATAAATAACATACCCACCCACATAAAAACACCCATACATATATAAAAACACATATTTATACATCAAACATATTATCTTAGTAACATTTAAACTTATTACCTCACCTCACACACCTACAACAAAAACGCGGTAAAAATACAATATCGTACACTCTACCTAACACCGAACACACAATCTTCTCTAATTAACTCTACCTACATAAACATAAACACAGCACACATACACTAGCAATAAGTTCAGAAACTTATAAAACACAGTTAAAACAAACTTACCCTCTCTAACGCGAAGCAGCACCCAACCGCGATCTGTTGATGCACCAAATACGCCTAAGTAACATTACGCGGTTAAAAAGTAGTCCCTGTATACAGCTAAATGCTATTTCATTTCTATATTCCAACACTTAAAAAAATACACAGAGTATTATATTAAGTGTAAATATTTATTTAAAGTGTATAAAATTATTTCATAAATATTCATAAGTTTGAAATAATTATTCAACTGTTATGTTATAGTTAAAAAATTATTTTATGATTTATAAATACATTTAGTAAATAATGTTTATGTAAAAATAAATTGCATAAATAAGTTTGTTACAAGAAATGTTTTTTTAAAATTGGCAAATATTATGTAAAACATTATGTATGTATCTAATAAATGTTTTTGGTGTTTATGTATTTAAAAATGAATATTATAAATATGTTCAATATTCATAATAATTATTTCCAAAAATATAACATGACTTGGTAAAAAACAAAAATGTTACTATTACAAAAAAATGTACATAATTTTAAATGACAATAAATTCAATGTGTATCTGAATAAATATTTTGTTATTAAATAAAAAGTACATATTACCAATTTGTTTCAGAAACTATTTAAATGTTAATATATGTAAAATATAATAAAATTATGTTAATATAATTTATGTGTTAAAAATATATATATGTACTTCATATTTTTGTTATGTTAATAAAAACATAGAATGAAAAATTTTGAATATAAATAAAAAATGAATCTCTACTTACAAATAAATTTTTATATGTGAATAAACAATTTTTCATTTATGGCATTTAACCCTGTCTATGTTTCCTTCTTTATTATTGTATATAAATATTATTTGCATATTAAATAATCTATTTAAAAATGCCTTATAAATTTAAATATTTTTTAAAATGTATTAATATTTAAAGTCCTACAATACCAATAATTGTGTTTAATGTATATTAATAGAAATATTTTATATAAAATATATTAAAAAGTAACTAATTTAATAGACATATAAATGGACCATATTTTTACCCTGTATCCCTCTAACCTAAAACCCCAAACTGACCCAGAGCCCTAAAAACACCCCTTTACCCACAAACTAAAAACTGACCCAGAACCCACAAAATACCCCTTTAGCCACAAACTGAAAACTGACCCTGACCCCTAACAATACCCCTTTACCCAAATACTGAAAACTGACCCTGACCCCTAAAAATACCCCTTTACCCACTAACTGACAACTGACCCTGACCCCTAAAAATACCCCTTTACCCACTAACTGAAAACTGACCCTGAGCCCTAAAAATACCCCTTTACCCAAAAACAGAAAACTGACCCTGACCTCTAAAAATACCCCTTTACCCACAAACTAAAAACTGACCCTGACCCCTAAAAATACCCCTTTACCCAAAAACTGAAAACTGACCCTGACCTCTAAAAGTACCCCTTTACCCACAAACTGAAAACTGACCCTGCAACCAAAAAAATACCCTTTACCCAAATACTGAAAACTGACCCTTAACCCTAAAAATACCCCTTTACCCACTAACTGAAAACTGACCCTGACCCCTAAAAATACCCCTTTACCCACTAACTGAAAACTGACCCTGACCCCTACAAATACCCCTTTACCCACTAACTGAAAACTGACCCTGACCCCTAAAAAAACACCTTTACCCACAAACTGAAAACTGACCCTGACCTCAAAAAATACCCCTTTACCCACAAACTGAAAACTGACCCTGCAACCAAAAAAATACCCTTTACCCAAATACTGAAAACTGACCCTTAACCCTAAAAATACCCCTTTACCCACTAACTGAAAACTGACCCTGACCCCTAAAAATACCCCTTTACCCACTAACTGAAAACTGACCCTGACCCCTACAAATACTCCTTTACCCACTAACTGAAAACTGACCCTCACCCCTACAAATACCCCTTTACCCAAAAACTGAAAACTGACCCTGACCCCTAAAAAACACCTTTATCCACAAACTGAAAACTGACTCTGAAAGAAAAAATTTACCCTTTACCCAAATACAGAAAACTGACCCTGAACCCTACAAATACCCCTTTACCCACTAACTGAAAACTGACCCTGACCCCTAAAAATACCCCTTTACCCACTAACTGAAAACTGACCCTGACCCCTACAAATACCTCTTTACCAAAAAACTGACAACTGACTCTGCACACAACATATACCCCTTAATACCCAAACAGAAAACTAACCCAGAAGACTAAACCGACCTCTTTCCCCAAATACAAAATAATATATATATGAGAATATCTATAATTATATATATATATGTTATATATATCTTTATATATCTAATTATAAATATATTATATATATATGTAATTAAATGTAATTATACAATTATATTTCATATATATATTTTTTATATTTATTTATTATAATATTAGTTATATCTATTTATATCTATATAATTAACATATTTTATTTATTTAACAATTATTTCATTATTAATACCAATTAATTAATTCACATATGTCATTACTTATAATTAATTTATTTCCCACCCTATACCCCTATTAACACACAACCCACTACATAACATAAAAAAGTGAGATGTAACATAATTAACTATAATAGCATTAATTTAAATAAATTTACAATTACATAAAATATAATTAACATATTTAATTTAATTTACAAATATTTAATTATTCATAACAAATAATTAATTAACATAATTAATTACTTACAATTAAATTACTTCCCACCCTATTCCCCTATAATCCTACATCCCACTACATATCCTAAAAAAGTTAGATTTTACATATTCAACAATAATTCCATTTATTTAAATACATTAACAATTAAATTATACATAATTAACATATTTAAGATAATTAACAATTATTTACTTATTCTTACCAATTAATTAATTAACAGATTTAATTACTTACTATTAAATTTCTTCCCACCCTAATCCCCTATAATCCCACAACCCGCTACATGACAAAAATGATTTAAATAAGCATAATTATCAAATAAGCTATTAAAATAACATATTTTCCAATTACATATTATATATTTAATTAAATAGTAATTTAACAATTAATTACATATTAATAACAATAATTATATTTACATATTTAATTAATTAATACCAATTAATATATTTACATATTTAATTAATTAATACCAATTAATATATTTACATAATTAATTAATTATATTTAAAATACTTCCCACCCTATTCCCCTAAAAACCCACTACCCGCTCCTAGAAATTATTATAGTAATATAATTTTTTTTTAATTTATTAATTATTTTTAACATTAATTCTATATAAATAAATAAATAAAATTAATACATTTTTGCACAAAATGCTATTATAAAACATTAAAACAGTGTACATTGAACTATTACATATTATATATATACATATTAAAATTCGATATCATGAGAGTCGATATTGTGACAGTCGATAACACAACTTTCGATATTTTTAAACTAATAAACATATCGATATTTTTTACTGACGATATTACTTACTCGATATTTTTTATGTCGATATTTTTTACATACATAACAATCGATAAAAAATAAATCGATATTACTTACCTCGATATTAATGCCATCTCGATATTCTCTAGTCGATATTATGTCCAGTCGAAATAAATGACTCGATATTAAGACTGTACACCAAATGAATTTATCACACTTTACAACCCTACAAGCTAATTAAGCCACTGTGGCGATAAGATCAAGCTATAAGTAACCTAAACTCATGAAAGGACAAGACCAGCTTGTTTTCCAAAGTAAGATTTTTATTAGCTACTCATTTGGAAAATGTATTAGAAATTTTATTAAAGCATTTTTATTTGAATCATTGCAAATGGTTATGACAATTTTATTATGAATCAAAAATATTATTTGCAAATGAGAATTATCAGTTTGGCATTTTTCAAAACCTAAGTCCCTAACTAATGCTAACTATAATGAAGAATTAAAGATAAAAGTTTTGAGGGTTCTTACGTATTCCAAGAAATGTTCATCCGCACGACACCCTCATCAAAGGTCTGCAAAGAGAAGCGTCACTCTTCCACGGGGCAAGAGTTTTTATACCTTTCTACGCTAAGCTAAGCTAAGAAAATGTAATTTTCACTGCTGAAATCGGAGTCCCATTGGTCCAAAAGTGACAGGCGACGTGTCACCACATTTTAGAATCACAGTTCCGTCATCGTTTTTAGAGACCATTGTCTCCAGTTTTCGAACAACGCAGCTTCCTCCAGTTCGCAACATTCTATGCAAGTAAAGTTTTTGGCTTCCTCGGATACGTGGTTGTTACAAGCCTTTTGCCGGTTCCTGGCCTTGGCCTTGTTCAGCTAAGAGAATGTCATCTCAGCACGACAAACTTTTTTTTCAGGACAGGAGGAAAACGCTGCCAACATGGACTCACTCTGGCTCCAAGCAGATTTTTGAAAGCACGGAAATTCACTAGGCCTAAAACCTTTTTCATTAACTATCATATAAACAAACACAAAAGAATAATTAATGCGAGTAATATAATTTGTTCTGTTGCCACCCTCCATTGCTAATGATTAACCCATTAGTCTAAATTACCTAGCTGATAGCGTACAAATAAAACAGCATTTTATATCTACCATTCTTCGTTTATTCCAGCAAAATTCTTTATGCACCTATTGAGAATAGAGTGACACCACATAGACAGGGAAGCAAAATAAGCACATGCCATTTATTTTAAAACAGCTGCAGTTAATTATGACGCAACAATAGACACGATTAATTCATTATTTTCACAAACAAGGAAATGCAACATAATGCACGATTATGAGCACACATGTTAATACCCCATATGTATTCTTGTGTAGATGCAACTTTAAACTAGGTTGAATTAATACACATACAGTACAATTGTTAGCCTTATTATTTTTATTTATGGAAGTGTGACTTCACGAGTTGAAATGAAAAACATTTCTGAATCTCGCTCCATCAACTCCCTCATCTGGTGATTAACAAATCACCACACCACACCCAAAAAAATTGGTAAATTGTATCTCAAACGAAAATGGTTCAATTTCACTCTGTTAGTATTTTCTAAAGATTTGTTTCAGCAAAATCCTTGCAACTGTCATATTGAGCTCTGCGTAACTCCTCAAGCTCAGTTTCTCTCTCTTGTTCCTTTTTGATTTTGTAAATTCTTTTCTTTTCCCTCATGTGCTTCTTTCTCTTGTGTAACATGCAACTGATCTTTGTCAAAACTATCACAAAAATTATCACAAACAAAGGTGTTAGAATCTTGCCAAGAACTGAACCACCAATTTCTTGAAACCAGGTTTTAATAGCTTGGAATCTTTTTGAAAGACGTTCTGAAAAATCATCCTCTTCTAAGGGGACTATTTCTGAGTGCATCTCTGTAATGTTTCTAATGTACATTTCAATATTCTTACTCTCATCTGGAATGTAAGTACAGCAGTGCTGTACATGTAAAATGCCACAGACTCCTCCCTCTCTTGCTAGGAGTATGTCTAAAGCAAGGCGATTTTGCATCACCATCGATCTGACCACAATGACCTCAACATCCACTAACTGGAAACCACCTGCTGTGTCAGTGGACAATCTGTCAACAATTGTGGACCATTTTCTGATTCTTCATGCATTCAGGGTTATTCCTACTAAAGGTATCACTGCCTCAAAAATGTCTCCCAAAATTTCTGAGAAACTTTCTCTTTTAAACCTGTTTGCATGACTACTGATTTCAAATGAACCTTCTGCATTTCTGTCAACATGAAAAATTTTCGGAAAAACAAGACCAACAAAACATGTCCCGTACCAATGGTCCGGGAGATTATAATAAGCTTTATCTCCGCAGACAAAATAGATCCCAGGAAAAATTAGATCTTTGCCACCTTTGAATCCCCAACCTCCCATAATTTGGTAAGTGTCCTCACAATTGCTAGCTCCTACAAAATAATTATCAAAAAGAGTATTGTCTCTTCTAATGCAAAGCTTGCCACTAATTGGTTTGTCTATGTGAATTGCAACATTGTCAAAAGATTTGCCATTAAGCTTAGCATCCTCCTGACAAAACTTCGATTTGGTCTGTTTGACCATCTCATTTCTTTTGTAAATCGCCCTTCTCTCCTCAACAAGATTCAGGAAAGTCTTTTCCTCAGCTCTCAATTTGCAAGTTAGGTTATTTCTATAAGCGTACTCATAAGTGAGTTCATTAGTGACTAAAAAGAATTCCCTCATCTGTTTAGCTTTTTTATGTTTATTTAAAGCACTCTCTATTTTCAGGTTAGCAAAAATCTCGTCATAGTTGGAATAATAATACTCCAAACGACCAGTTTGGTAAAATAAGCTAGCTATCACACTGCAGGTTATGCCATAAGTAAGAGGAAGCATATTGTATGTCACACCCTCAGAAACAGAAGCAGCCAACTTCACGCAAATATAGCAATCTTTGACACCCATGCCCTTAACATACTCTCCCAAAAGCCTTGAAAATGTATTGCTAGAAAAATCACCAACAGACCTGTCCTGATGAACATCTGGTCTGTGATCAATAACCTTGTTAGCTTTGTGTGTTGCACTATGTTTGTCTTGACTAACCGAAGCTTTGCTTGTCATATTGACCTTGTACCTCTCCTTATCGATCCCAAAAGGAAAGATGACAGCTAAAACTAACCAGAGCAGAATTAATATGAGCGCACATACCAGAGTCATCTTACAGCACTTCTTGAAAATAGAACATTTTGAAGTACCACGCGTCATTACAAAAGGCATCTTTTTTTTTTTTTAGCCTTATTTACAAAAAAAAATTCAAAATTTCTAAAACCGAACACCCCCCCTTTTAATTATTATTTTTTTTTTAAAACCCTCTAACAATTTTTCTTCGACCTTGCGTCACAAGTTATTCTCCAACTAAATACAATTTCTTCGACCTTGTGTCACCTAACACAATTTCTTCAGCCTTACGCCAAGAACAGAGACCTAAACTTAATCCTAAATTCTAACAGGTTAGTACTTCAATCGTTGTCACTATTGTCCTCAATTTCTTCCTGACTGCTACTATTTATCTCAATTACAGGTGGAATTATTAT
Organism: Lissotriton helveticus; assembly: GCF_964261635.1. Taxonomy (NCBI): domain Eukaryota; kingdom Metazoa; phylum Chordata; class Amphibia; order Caudata; family Salamandridae; genus Lissotriton; species Lissotriton helveticus. The sequence continues at coordinate 745,978,551 of NC_136071.1, read as the reverse complement.
ATAAGCCCACTCAGGAGATTTGTATTTGTGATTCGGTTTCAAAATTCTTTTTGTCTTTCTAGAAATCACTTCTATTTTCTTTCCTTTCTCAGCCTTTCTTTCGGGATCCTCCTGACTCGTTATCTCATTCACCTGTTCCTTCGATCTCTTCACTAGCCTCACCCTCAACCCTCCGTTTTCAGTTGGCCAGGTCTCTCCTTTTCTCAAGATTTTTCTTTTTGGCTCAGACACATTAGATTCTGTTTTCCACGATCTTTTCTTCACTCTTTCCCTCTGACACTCTTTATCACTTTCTCCAGAGTCACTGTCAGAAATGTCAATTGTTATCCCAGGATCTTTTCTAATCGGCAGTCTCACTCCATTAGGAACAGTACTCTTCCTCCCATCACTGGTACTCGGTAATTCGCCTTCCTCCAATTCTTCAATCACCTTTAACTTCCCAGATCCGGACTTCTTGTTCCTTCTTTCAGAGCATGTTTTCTGCCTTTCGATACTCTCCTGGTCTTGCTTCTGAACTTGATCAGACTCTTCTGTTGTTTCTTTTTCTTTTCTTGTATCTTGATCAGGTTATTTTACTTCACCTGTTTCCTCGTCTGCTTCTTCTGCTGATTCTTTGTCTAGCAGATCATCTTCATTTTCACAATCTATTTCAATAATCTTCAATTCTTTTCCAATCAAATCTCCATTCACAGATGGTTTTTCCAGATGTCGACCTCTCTGTCGATCTTCAGTGTCTGGATTTCTTTCTACTTCCTCTTCAGAATCTGAATCATCTGTCGTATCACTCTCTTCATCAGAGTTTTCAGGTGTAGGTATTGGAATAGTGTGACTTGGATGTATCCACCTTTTCAATCCTCTACACTTCACTGCATTCGTTGTTACAAGAATCACCTGCCTCGGTTTCTGCCACCTCGGGACCAAGCAGTTCCTTCTTCGGTGAACTTTTGTTCTGACCCAGTCCCCAGGTCTCAGATCATGTGTCTGCACTTTGTCCTTTGATTGTACTTCAGTTCCCACCTGATTAGACACAGAAGTCACTACGTCAGACAGTCGATTACAATATTCCAAAATCGCACTGTCATTAATGCTTAACACATTTCCTACTGGTACAAAAGCTTGTCTCATGACTCTGCCCATCAGGATTTCGTGAGGACTCAGACCTGTCTTTTTATCTGGTGTACTTCTTAAAGTCATCAGAACAAGTGGAAGAGCATCTGTCCACTTTATGCCTGTATCAAGACACATTTTTCCAATCCTATTTTTAATAGTTCCATTAATCAGCTCAACTACTCCAGATGCCTCTGGTCTGTATGCACAATGTAGTTTCTGCTCAATGTGTAATGCTTCACAGATCAATTTCATCAGTTTGTTATCAAAATGTCCCCCTCCATCACTCTCAATAGTGACTGGGAAACCGTACCTTGGTATTACTTCTCGAAGAAGTAACTTTGCCACTGTAATTGAATCACAATGACGTGTGGGAAAAGCTTCTACCCATCTTGAAAACAAACATACAATCACCAAAACATATTTCAAACAGTTGTGTATGGGCATCTCAATGAAATCCATCTGTAATCTGGCAAAAGGACCACCCTCCCGACCTATGATTCCTGTTCCCACAACTGATTTCCTGTTTGGGTTCATTTGTTGGCAAGTCAAACATCTTTGGCAAAGAGACTCTGCAATTGTTCTTAACTTAGTATTGAACCAGGTCTCTTTAAAAAGCCTAATCATAGAATCTCTTCCAATATGACCAGGGCCATGATACATTCTGGCCATGTCAACAATCATGCAATTTGGTAAAACTACTCTGCCATCTTTGTAAGTCCAAACTCCATCCTCATCTCGTGGCCTACATTCTGCTTTCAACCATGTGTCTTTCTCTTCATGATCAGCTTCATTTTGCAAATCCCTAATTTCCTGCCATGTCTCAACAACAGATGTTAGCATCAATGAACTTGAACCATATTCTTTGTTTTTCCCCCGATTGAGTGCATAATCATTTCTTGCACAATACTTAGCAATTTCATCTGCATAACCATTGCCTCTGGTGATAAAATCCTCACCTTTTTGATGTGCTGCACACTTTACTACAGCAATTTCTTTCGGCAGCTGTATGCCATCAATTAATCTCCTGATAAATTTTGCATTTTTGATTGGAGAACCTGCTGACGTCATATAGCCTCTCTGAGACCAGAGCTGTCCATAATCATGCACAACTCCGTACCCATACTGGCTATCTGTAATTATGGTATCTCTCAGATCCTTTGCTATTTCACAAGCACGAATTAAAGCAATTAATTCAGCCACTTGTGCTGAACGAATTCCTTCAAGACATGAAGCTTCTTCAACATCTGCTACTGTGCAGACTGAGTATGCTGCTCTCAAAACACCTCTCTCTGATCTTAGACAGGAGCCATCTACAAAGTAGACAAAATCTGACTCAGGCAATGGTACATCTTTAATGTCCTGCCTTGGTTTGGTACAGTATTCCATGACATCCAAGCACTCACGTCATTTTCATCAATATTTTCAGTATCAGGCAACAGTGTGGAAGGATTTAAATTTACACACCTTGCTATTGATACATTATCTGATCCCAGAAGAATTTTTCGTATTTGGTCAACCTGTTGCTTGTCAGGTGCTGCGTTTTACTCCTTGAAAGAAGAATTTCAACTGAGTGAGGAACATAGACTTTCACAGGAAATCCCCTTATTATTCCCTCACTCTGCTCCAGACTAACACTTGTTGCTGCAACTGCTTTTAAACAACCTGGTAAGGCCTTTGCAACTGGGTCAAGAACTGCTGAGAAGTAAGCAATAGGCTTTCTCATGTTACCATGTCTCTGAATTAACACAGACAAAGCACATCCTTCCCTTTCACTGCAATACAGCTCAAAACCCTTTTCGTAATCTGGCATGCCTAGAGCTGGAGCTTTACATAAGCTTCTTTTTAGTTTCTCAAAAGCTTCCAACTCAATGTCAGTAAGAACAATCGGATCTTTCACATCTGACTTTGTCAGTCTCAGCAGTGGCTTCGCAATTACCGAAAATCCACGAATCCATTGACGACAGTAACCAACCATTCTCAGAAACATTCTCACCTGTCTTTGTGTTTTTGGAGGTTGCATTCCCTGAATCATTTTGATTATTTCGATTGTCACCTGCCTCATTCCTTTTGCAATTCTATGACCAAGGTATTTTACTCCTTGTTTACAAAACTGCAGTTTTGCAGGAGACACTTTATGTCCCTCATCTGCCAAACGATTCAAAAGTGCAATCGTGTCTGTCACACAATTATCTCTGGTTTTTGCTGCAATTAACAGATCGTCAATATACTGCACTAATGTCGATCTGCCTGGCAGATTCAAATCCTCCAAAGATCTTTTCAACAATTCATTAAAGATAGAAAGACTCTCTGTATACCCTTGAGGGATTCTGCACCATGCGAGGGTCCTACTCTGGAACCGGAAAGTAAAGATTTCCTGGCTCTCTGGATGCAATGGAACAGTAAAGAACGCATTGCAAAGATCAATGACAGTATACCTTTCTGCATCATGCGGAATCTGGTAAAGAATCACAGCAGGGTTTGGAACAACTGGGCAACAAGGAACTACAATTTGATTAATTTTTCTCAAATCCTGAACAATCCTAAATGTTCCGTTTGGCTTTTTGATCCCCATAATCGGTGAGTTACAAGGACTGCTCACAATTTCTTTTAAGACACCTTGCTTAATGAATTTTTCAATTACAGGAATAACACCCTCAATCGTTTCTGCCTTCATTTTGTATTGAGGAATGTTTGGAAAATCTATTCTCTGCTTCACTGTGATTTTGACTGGATCGACATGTTTCATCAGACCCATTTCGTTTCCAGTCAAATCCCAAATTTCATTTTTGACTGTCTTTTTCAGTTCTTCTGGTAAATTTTCTTTATCAAAGGTGGGAAACAATTTTTCTTCTTCTGCCTCAATCATTAGCATAGTCAATCTGTACAACCCATCTTCCTCCATGGTTTGTAATTCAATTCCACCAGGTGAGCAATATATTCTGCAATTCATTTTACACAATATATCTCTCCCAAGTAAATTCACTGGACTGCTATCACAAACTACAAATCTGTGTTTGTCTTTAAAATTGCCTATTTCCACATTCACAGGCTCAGTAAGATCAGTCTTCATTTGTTGATTGCTAACTCCGACTACTTGGATGGTATCCCCAGAGAGAGGTAAGTTTTCAATTTCTACTGATCTAACAGTAGAACGGGTAGCACCAGTGTCCACAAGAAAAGTGACTTCTACATCATTCACTTTTCCATTTACAAATGGACCAGACTGGTCAACCTCAAGAGTGGCTCCAATCACACACTCTTCCCCCTCTCTCGGGCACCGTCAGAAACAGTCATCAGAATCCCTTCCTTGGTTTCCTGATAACAAAAATTTTCCTGATGCACTTTGCAAATTTTGTCTTTGATTTCTTATTACCTGATCACATCCGCTGAATGCAATATCTGGATTATATTTTTGACCTCCCCCACAGCTAGGGAAAGGAGGCAATGGAATCTGATTCTGCTGCTGGGTCAACTGCTGTTGTAGCTGTCGCTGAAGACTAAGATCGTTTAACTGACGTTGTAGCTGTAGCTGTTGCTGCAGATCAACATCATTCTGCATCTGTGGGTGTAATGATGCATTTTTAAAATTTCTGGGTGGATTTTTACACTCATTCCACCAATTACCAATTTCGCCGCAATTAAAACAAGGCATCTTTTGTTTTAATTCTTCAATTTTCGTCTTAAACTTTGGCTTGTTAGAATTATTGAAATTATTTTTAAACTTTCCCTGACCCTGATTCTGATTTTGCACCGAATTTCCATTTTTATTGTCAAGGCTTGCAATCTGTTGCTCAGCCACTTTCACCTGTGCCCACATCGCTTTTTCTGTTAAATTTTTCTGTTTAGCCTCCAACTCATCACTGCAGTATTTTGCCTTCCTCAAAATATCATCAACTGTGTTTGATTGCCATCCGACAATATTATTCCTGATCATTTCTCCAATTTCTGGTCTAAGACCATAAACGAATCTGTAAATAAAGTGGCTCATGTCCTTTTCATCTAATTTTTCATAGCCACTATATTGTTTGAAAACCAGTAATAACCTTTCATAAAATGAATGAACTGATTCTTTCGGTTCCTGGTTTGTCCTGTCTATTTAAACCCAGTCAACCTCTTTTGGGGCAATTTTTTGTTTTAACCAATAAATCACTTTTTCATAAAATTCCATGACCTCAGGTGCTGGAGCACCCGTCTCTTTAACTCGATCTGGTTCAGCTTTTGGCCAACTCACAGCAATTTTGCATTCTGTCCAAAGATCTGATGGGACGACAATGTCGAAAAAGCCATCCAGATCAATCCACAGAACTTTTGAAACCTAAATAAACCTGTCTACCTGTCGGTACCATTCTACGGGCTTTTCTCTTAGTCGAGGAAAATCATTAGTAAAGAGCAGAATGTCCTGTCTTGTCCAGGGAACATGTACATACCCTCCACCTGCAATTTCTCTCATCGCAAACTGTTTAGACAGATTATCCAACCTATCCAACCTCTCAACTTCCTTTTTTTTGGTCCATTTCACTCTCCATTTACTCAACTCACCCAATTTCTTGATGTAAACAATCAATTCTTTTATGTGTGTAATTCTCCCTCCTGTATTGAAATTCCCAATGTCCTTCTCTGTAAAGTCTAATCTGTAGTGCTTTCCCAGGTTTTTCTGTTTACTCAAATCAATTTCTAATTCTGCTGCCAGTTCTTCCAATTGATCGTATTTATTCTTTGTTTTCCATTGAATGCTTTTACTGATGAACAGGAGTTCATCATCTCGATAAAATTTTAAACTGTCAGGACCAATTGTGCCAATTATTAATTCTTCCAAGTCTGCTTTTAATTTTGCAACATCAAGTTTTGGACTCGATTCTCTTTTCTCAGGAGTCTCAGCATCTGACTCTGCACCCATTGGTGTCTGGTTAAAAGAACCTTGATTAAAAGTCAAGTCAGGCATCCTTGATTTTTCACCATTAATTTCAGATAAATCTGAATAAAATTTTTCAGCTACCTTTTGAATTTCTGCCTTTAATGGAATTGTTAAACCTGGCTGTTTAATTTCTTTTTGATCAAAGACAGGCTGAACAGGACCAATCGTTACTGGAACTGTCACTGCTTCCATGCTTTTAGTTATTTGCTGAATTAATTTTTCTTTTGATCACAAGTATTCTGAAGTATTTGCAACTTGCTCATCCCTGTCAGTTCTCATTAAGTTTCTAGGGGCTTCCCTCTCCATTGGAAAACTTCTGTTTTCAATAAAAGCACTAGAATTAGTTCTTGTCTCAAACTGTTCTTGAGTTCCAAAAGATTCAGAATTATTTGGGTACAATTTTGGAGAATCATTTATTGGGGGTGCACTAGGAGTCGTTCCGGGCGGAAACCGTTGGAGTGGACCATGAACGAGGCTGTCTCAAAGGGGCATTTTTATTATTTGTCGTAAAAATTTCTTCTAAGACTGGATCCTCTGATTCATTTTCTACAACAACATTATTTTTCTTTTCAATTCTCTTTTCACCTGGAGACCCTAAAACCATTTCCCTAATTAAATAGAGACCATCACACATATCTCCCTGTCTCCACATACGCATTCTATCTTCATGCGTTTCTCGTCTGTAACTCGGTGTTTTTGGAGGTCTTTTTTATCCCATTCGCTTCTTTTTGAAGTTGAAACATCTCATCCTCCCATTCAACTAAAGCTTCAAATTGTGTTGGTCTGGGCCGTGGTACAAGAGCTGACATTTTCTCTCTCAAATTTCTTAAAACCTTTACATTAATTGAACCATCATCCGGCCAAGCCAATACGCCGTCGTCCTTAGTGTAATGTTTCCAAACATCAAACCATAGAACAGTATGGTAACCATATTCACCTTCCATATACGCTGCAGGTGTCTTGTACTTATGAAGTAATTTACCACCTCGCGTTTTAATTTTCTTGTCCGGTGAAATAAAATTTTTAAATTTTTGAAGTATCGAAGTCTTTTTCTCAACATGTTTATAATAATAAGTCATTTTTAAATCAAATCCGCTTAATCAGAAATGATCGTAAATGTTTCCTGGTTGTTCCGTAACACCAGCCAATCCGTGCGCGAAACACACCAACAAGCCAATCAGGTTCGAGCTACGTCACCACCCTGCTCGACCAGTAAAAACAGAGCTTCTCACAAAAGCCAATCAGCGTTTAGCTCGACAAAGTCATGTGAGCCAATCAGAGTACAGCTAGTGACGTATAGTACCCAATCCCTGCGCGGACCGTGTGACGTACACAGCCGCTGCGGTTTCTCGCGTCTCACTCTCAGCGCTCACCCCTCCTTCACAAAAACTTTTCACAGCGCCATTTTAAAGACGCTTTTCTCAATGAAATTCAATTAATCAACAACAAAAGAACAAACCATTTGTCTGTTTCCCTAAATAAAGCTATAGTTTTTACAGACACACGAGAAATTATTTGCGTGGAATAGACGACGCTATTCTCACAGAATATACATTTGCCGATAAAGTAAACTTTTACTCTACCCTTCAAACAAGTAATAACGAACGCGCTTCTCTCTGAATGCACATGAAGTAGCAATTCAAAGTTTCACTCGAATGAAATTACAGAACCCTTTACGCACTTTCAAACGGAAAGTATCCCTAACCACACACACATGAAATCCTGGCGGGACTCTAATCCTCCACTGATAACATGAATCGTCAGTAAAATAAGCGACGTTACTTTACCCTTCACTCAAGCTTGAATTAATTCTATTACTTTCCCACAGAGAGTTTTAGAACGGGCACATTGTCCCTATACTCAAAGCGTCGATTTCATAGACAATCCTCACTATGCATACATTCTATCTGACACACCTATATCCCTAACACGTGCTGCACGACGACAACACTTGTGATACTCGACGATACCCCTATACTGAAACAGATCAAATGCACTGTGTGACTTGTGACTTCACGCTGGCCACACTACTCTGTACCGGTACAACTAGGATTTCTCACACTGCAGGAAAAACCCTTTCGACTACACGTAACAAAAGTGAACGAACTCAACATATGTTAAACATCAATCCTATGCAACTACCATGTAACATGTCGGTTACCATAGCAACCATCAAATCTGCTACCAGGAAATTGATCCAGCGGGCTATAGGAAATATGTCATAAGCAACGCTACCCAACTCCACTATATACACCATCAATCAATAAACACTCATAAGGCCCATAAATCTAACATGACATATTATAACCTACTGAATCATGTGACCTAATTAACCTATTCACAAAATTATATACATTTATATACAGCCATGGTAAATGAATTTATCACACTTTACAACCCTACAAGCTAATTAAGCCACTGTGGCGATAAGATCAAGCTATAAGTAACCTAAACTCATGAAAGGACAAGACCAGCTTTTTTTCCAAAGTAAGATTTTTATTAGCTACTCATTTGGAAAATGTATTAGAAATTTTATTAAAGCATTTTTATTTGAATCATTGCAAATGGTTATGACAATTTTATTATGAATCAAAAATATTATTTGCAAATGAGAATTATCAGTTTGGCATTTTTCAAAACCTAAGTCCCTAACTAATGCTAACTATAATGAAGAATTAAAGATAAAAGTTTTGAGGGTTCTTACGTATTCCAAGAAATGTTCATCCGCACGACACCCTCATCAAAGGTCTGCAAAGAGAAGCGTCACTCTTCCACGGGGCAAGAGTTTTTATACCTTTCTACGCTAAGCTAATCTAAGAAAATGTAATTTTCACTGCTGAAATCGGAGTCCCATTGGTCCAAAAGTGACAGGCGACGTGTCACCACATTTTAGAATCACAGGGGTATATTATCAAGGGGTTTATCTCCGCTTTTTTGGCTTTAAAAGCCAAGAAAGCGGAGATAAAATTATCTCCCTATTACCAAGCTGTCGCTAACACCAGTTAGTGACAGCTAATAGGAGATAGCGACCATCTTGGGCCCCGCTTTGCATCTCAGTGATATTTATCACTAATGACATGCAAAGTGGGCGTGCCAAGATATTAGCGACTGGAAACAGTCGCTAACATCGCTATCTCCTATTACCAACTTTTGGAGATATTCGCGCTAAGCGCGAATATCTCCAAAAGCTAACACCTGCCCTGAGCAGTTCTTCACCATGTTATCCAATGGGAGGTGGATAACATGGCTAAGAGCATTTGCTCGATAATGCATGAATATCGCTGACTTTTCAGCGATATTCATGCATTGCGGCCGTTTTTTATCGCATTTGCGATAAACCTTGCTAATAGCAAGGTTTATCTGCGATAAAAATCGCCGATGTGCGGCGATAATTTTTGTCTCTAAACAAGTTAGAGACAAAAATTATCGCTAGTTGTTGGTAATATACCCCACAGTTCTGTCATCGTTCTTAGAGACCATTGTCTCCAGTTTTCGAACAACGCAGCTTCCTCCAGTTCGCAACATTCTATGCAAGTAAAGTTTTTGGCTTCCTCTGATACGTGGTTGTTACAAGCCTTTTGCCGGTTCCTGGCCTTGGCCTTGTTCAGCTAAGGGAATGTCATCTCAGCACGACAAACTTTTTTTTCAGGACAGGAGGAAAACGCTGCCAACATGGACTCACTCTGGCTCCAAGCAGATTTTTGCAAGCACGGAAATTCACTAGGCCCAAAACCTTTTTCATTAACTATCATATAAACAAACACAAAAGAATAATTAATGCGAGTAATATAATTTGTTCTGTTGCCACCCTCCATTGCTAATGATTAACCCATTAGTCTAAATTACCTAGCTGATAGCGTACAAATAAAGCAACATTTTATATCTACCATTCTTCGTTTATTCCAGCAAAATTCTTTATGCACCTATAGAGAATAGAGTGACACCACATAGACAGGGAAGCAAAATAAGCACATGCCATTTATTCTAAAACAGCTGCAGTTAATTTTGACACAACAATAGACACGATTAATTTATTATTTTCACAAACAAGGAAATGCAACATAATGCACGATTATGAGCACACATGTTAATACCCCATATGTATTCTTGTGTAGATGCAACTTTAAACTAGGTTGAATTAATACACATACAGCACAATTGTTAGCCTTATTATTTTTATTTATGGAAGTGTGACTTCACGAGTTGAAATGAAAAACATTTCTGAATTTCGCTCCATCACCTGCACCCGCCAGTTCACTTGTACAGGTGCTGGAGGAAGGTGCTGTGGCACGCGGAGTGCTGATGTAGTGCATCTGAGGCAGGTCACAGAAACACTAGCCCGGGCCCTGCAGCGGGGCACCGCCATGACGAATGCGAGAGCAGACGCTGTGCCTCACTGCCTCATGATGGACAGTGGTAAATTACAACACAGAGATGCAGTGCTGACGCCTTGGTGTCTGCAGGGACTTGCTGTGTCAGAAGTGCTGCTGGGGTATGGACGGAGCCACTTTACTTCAAGCTTGACGTCCACAAACTGTGTTGATACTGAGGATCAAAGTATCTGGGCAGACCACATTGCGGAGTGCCGCTTCTGATTCCCACACAGCACTTGCCTTGCACAGTGAGTACCATTGCTGTGACGCACTGCTATGATGCTTTGCTGAAGGTGCCCAATCAGTAGACTCCCGGACACTCACTACTGTGCACTATGGCCCCCTGGTGCTCTCTTTGAGATTGCAGTCCCCTTCCAGTGCCACCATCACCTCTCTAGGTGCTAGAAAGCAAAAAACACACAGATGATGGATGAATGCAGATCAAATCCAAAATGTACTCCAGTCAATAGATCTGGGTTAAATCCATTGTTCTTTTGCTCACCATGCCACTCCAGTTTAGGCCCAGCCATATGCAATTCAGTCGTGGCCCAGTGCCTCATGGGAACAATCCAGCCCGAACTGCCAAGCCAGGTCCTCCCTGGGATGGAAACAAACATGCTGGGACCGTTTATGGGGTATCATGCTATATCAGCCAGGCTAGCTTGGATCCAGTGGCACAGCAAGCCCAGGACCCACATCTGGGCATTCCCCGTGCACTTAGGGCGAGCTAGCAAAATATACACAGATGATGGATGGAATACAGAGCAAATCAAACATTCACCCCCTCAAGAGATTTGGGTTAAATCCATCGTTCTTTTGCTGTCCATGCCACCTCAGTTTAGACCTGGCCATATGCAAATCAGTCTTGGCCCTGTACCTCATGGGAACAGTCCAACCCGAACTGCCAAGACAGGTCCTCCTTGGACCGGAAACAAGCATGCCTGGGACCAGTTTCGGGCCATCAGCCAGGCTAGCTTGGATCCAGTGGCACAGTGAACCCGGGACCCATAGTCTGGGCATACCCTGCGCACTTAGGGCAAGAAAACAAAAAACAAATAGATAGTTTGCCATCACCTCTCTAGGCAGGAGATAGGTCACTTTGTGCAGTGTCTGCTGGTGGCACAGACCTGTTGTCACAATGAGCACCTGCCAACACATAAATTGGGGCTCAAGTAACCCTGTGGCATTACTGGCACTTTTATATTACATCGTGCATTCACCCTTTTGGACTGCGACAGAGGGTTGATTGAACTGCTATACCTGAAGCACCCAGTCACATGAACAGCAGGGAATAAATACAATGCTTCTGACGTATCCCGTAGTAGTGCAGAGAAACAGCAATATCAGTGCACAGCATCACTGGCATTAAGTGATGGGCAATAACGCCTGGGGGGCACTTCACCAATCACCAACTGGCCACTGCTCCTGCGTTCATGTACCGTGGAGCCAACCCCCAGGGGCTGCTCGTGCTACCATACTCCTCCGCACTCCATGCTGGAAAGCGGGCCCCTACAACCATAGTTGCATCAGTGTTTCCCGTGAGATCAGGACTCAGCGACATTAGTCACAATGCACAACCACCCAGGGCGAGCCCACTAGGCAACCAAATGTGCAAGATCGGCTGTAAGATGACATAGACGCCAATGAGAGTGCCGGTCCCCTACCTTCCTTCGGGGTAAACCTGATTCAGTTCTAGTAGGGGTTGAAAAGCTTGGCACCACACTGGAATCCATGAGGACCTCCCTCAAGAACAAGATAGATGCAGTCACAACGGACCCGACATTACTCCAAGTGGACCACCGCAAACTTGCGGAGAAAGTCCACAAAGCAGAACAATCCATTGCGATATTGCAAGCAAAAATCCTCAACATGGCTGCTGACAGTGGAGATACTAGAACGTATAGTTGGAAGACTCAGAAGGTAAAACATGCCATAATAATGTGCATGTGAAGGGCCTGCCACAGGGAACAGAGGGATCAGATGCAGTCACATATGTGTATATAGTATATAGCTAGTAGCCCGGTGGCAGCGGGTTTACGCGCATCTGCTGGAGCGCGAGTACTTATTTTAAAACCTTGGACTCATTTTGCTGAAAAACGAGCATTTTATCTGCCTCTTCAACCCCCCCCCTCCCTGCTGACTACGAGCAGCGTTAAACGCTTTTTTAATTCCTTTCAGTGGCCCTGCTGACTACTAGCCGCCACACTTACCCCGACAGCCTGCCTGAAGCCAGCAATCCACCGTGGGCTGTCCGCTTAACGGCGACCCCCGGCGACTGCGGGCGCCATTTTGGGTTGGGTAGTCGGCCTGCAACATCTTAGCCACTCCCCCCTGATCCCATTACTATTTAAGATCCTCATTGCCTTCGCACCAGCGATAGCTAGTAGCCCGGTGGCAGCGGGTTTACGCGCATCTGCTGGAGCGCGAGTACTTATTTTAAAACCTTGGACTCATTTTGCTGAAAAACGAGCATTTTATCTGCCTCTTCAACCCCCCCTCCCTGCTGACTACGAGCAGCGTTAAACGCTTTTTTAATTCCTTTCAGTGGCCCTGCTGACTACTAGCCGCCACACTTACCCCGACAGCCTGCCTGAAGCCAGCAATCCACCGTGGGCTGTCCGCTTAACGGCGACCCCCGGTGACTGCGGGCGCCATTTTGGGTTGGGTAGTCAGCCTGCAACATCTTAGCCACTCCCCCCTGATCCCATTACTATTTAAATGGCCACCCTGTGTCAGCGCAGCGGGCGCGACGTAGGCGCGCCAGAGTTAAGCCCGTCTGCGCCCGTCCGCGGCTGGCCGGGGCCCGGGCCCGGTCGCTATGTCCCTTCACCTATTAGGTACCCTCCGGCGACGATTTACTCTCTTTGGCACCCCCGTCCCCCGCCAACCCCAGTACTGGACCGCATTGCCTTACTTGGCCTATGCAATCCCTACCCTGTACCCCCATGCCCCTGCACTTCACCCCTACAGCCTCACCATATCTCCCCCATCCTTACCAGGCCGCCATCTAGGTCGACAACACTTCCTTCCGCACCCCTGATAACCCTAAGTCCCGCACCTCTGCGATCCTCCTTAACACCAGGTCCGCGGTTGGGCACCAACTCGAGCTATTCCATCTGCTTGACTCACGCCAGCCTGACCTGCTATTCCTCACGGAAACATGGTTCAGGGATGACTCACTACCCAGCCTGTTGTCCATACTGCCTCCCACTTACTCGCCCATCAGGAAGGATCGCTCTGGGGGGAAGACTGGGGGGGGTGTGGCCCTGATCACTCGTGCGGACTTTATCTTCCAAACTCTACCGTCCCCTGCGATCCCTGCTGTGGACTGCTTAGTAGTCCGCTCTATCTCTTTTGGGGTCCCATTAACTTGCGTACTCCTTTACCGCCCACCCCAGCCCACTCCTGGCTTTTTACCCGCCATCGAGGATCTACTGGCCACTCTTGTGGTGAACAACTCCGCTATTCTACTACTCGGAGACCTGAACTATTGGCCGAATGACCAAGCTGAAGATACAAGTTCTAAGGAGTTTACGGCTCTGCTCACCAGCCTAAACTTCCTTCCTCAGCTTAGTATGGCCACCCACATCAAAGGCCACCCACATCAAAGGCCACCAACTCGACCAAATTTGGTCCTTTAACATCCCCATGGACCTCCCAAACATCTCTCCGTGTTCCTGGTCAGACCATTCCCTCATTTCTTTTACTGCCGACCTCGGACGGCCGCCCAAACCACCCTTGCCCAAAAACATCTGGGCCAGAAAGTGGGATAAGGCGGTCCTCCCCGCGGTCTGCTCCTCCCTCGCGGCAACCAGCCCGGAGCTCAATGACTTACCCCTCCCCTCCCAGCTCTCTGCCATTAACAACTGGCTGCTAAAGGCGTGCAACTCCATCGTTCCCCTTAAGAGAATGACCATTAAACGTGCCCATGCGGCCAACCGATGGTTTACGCCCGCCTTAAGGGACAAAAAGCTTGCGACTCGCAGAGCCGAACGCGCCTGGCGCCGTACCTATTGCCCCCTTCTCAAAGCCAACTACTGTTTGTCCTTGAAAGATTACAAACGCGATATATTAAAAGCCAAAATGGAGTACTTCTCTGGCAGAATCCTGACAGCAGAAAACCAATCAAAGGAGATTTTCTCCACTGTCCACGAGCTTGCTGCTTCCGACAGGGCGACCCCTAAAATCCCCCCATCCCAAACCCTTTGCAACTCCCTAAATTCCTTTTTCTTCGAGAAGATTGCGCTCATTAAGGCCAACATTCCCCCTTCATCTCCGGCACCACCTGTTGCTCCCCCTTCTCCCCCTACTCCCTCATTCACTCAGTTTCCTCTCCTCACTCGAGACTCCCTGCTTCCCCTCCTGGCCCGGATCAAATCGGGCTCCCCTCAGGACATTGGCCCTGCATTTGTTCTAAAAGAGCTCTTCTCTAACTGCTATTCCCCTCCTCTTACCTTTATCAATCACTCCCTCAGCACGGGCATTGTCCCCTTTGCCCACAAGTCGGCAGTCATCATCCCTATCTTGAAAAAGGCGGGGGCTGACCCTTCTTTGCCCTCTAACTACCGCCCTATCTCCCTCCTTCCATACCTCGCAAAGGTCTCAGAGGCCCATATCACCAGGTCTCTGAGTTCCTTTGTAGAATCCACGGGCTGCCTCTCCGCCCGCCAGGCGGGTTTTCGCCCGCTGCATTCGACCGAGAAGGTAGTTGTGTCGGTGATGGACCAACTAAGGGAAGGCATTGATACAGGCCGACCACAGGCTCTTGTCCTGTTAGATCTGTCCGCCGCGTTTGACACGGTGGACCATGACATCTTGTTGACCCGTGTCCAAGCGGCGGGCATCGGGGGCACGGCCTTCGCCTGGCTCCGTTCCTTTTTGACGGACAGGGAGCAGGCTGTTCATCTTGCTAACTTCACGGCCCCCCTTAGGAGGGTGACCTGCAGAGTCCCACAAGGCTCTTCCCTGTCCCCCTTGTTATTTAATTTATACATCTCACCCCTCATTTTTTCTTTACAGCAGATGGAGGTCTCGGTTTTTAATTACGCCGACGACCTCCAACTAATTTTAAACCTTTCCTCTTCCCCCTCCTCGTCTTCTAATTTCCAGAAGGTTATGCTTTTTATCCAAGGGTGGATGAACTGCAACCACCTCAAATTAAACCCGGACAAGACCGAACTGGTCCTGACGGGAGGTGGTTGCAGTCCTTGGTCCCCTTCCTTCTGGCCTCCTTCACTTGGCCCTCCCCCCCTTCCAGTCCCCAAAGTCAAAACTTTGGGCATATTCATCAACCCCCTGCTCACTCTCCACACGCAGACCAGTTCAGTTGTGTCTGCCTGCTTTTTTTCCCTCCGGATCATCCGGAGGGTTTCCCGTTTCTTTTCCGCCGCTGCACTCAAACTCATTCTCATGGCCATGGTGCTTTCGCGCCTTGACTATGGGAATGTTATCTACAACGGTGCGCCGGCTTACCTGATCCGCCGACTCCAACTGATTCAAAATCAGGCGGCTCGCCTGATTTTTGGCCTCCCCAGGTTCAACCACACGACCCCCTTGCTGCAGTCCCTCCACTGGCTTCCAGTAAGGGAGAGGGCCCTTTTCAAACTGGGCTGCATCACCTATCAGGCCAGATCCGGGACCGCCCCCGTCTTCCTGTGTGAAGCCATCTCCCCCTATCTCCCTTCTAGAGAACTTCGTTCCACTCATCTGGCACTCTTGTCTGTTCCACGCTTCAGGAAACAGAAGTCCGGGGGGGCCAGATTTGCTGTACTGGCTCCATCCTTTTGGAACTCACTCCCTTTTGCTCTTAGGACGTCACCTTCCTATCTGGAATTCCGCAAGCAATTGAAGACCTTCTTGTTCTCCAGATCTGTAGCAGTCTAGTCCTCCTTTCCGCCTCCACTGATCCACAGCTATCTAGCGCCATGAAACCGTTCCGGTATAAGAGCGCTCTACAAATATTTTAAAATTCAAATTCAAGTGGATGCAGGAGCTCTTACCTCAGGATGCACTCTTTCAATAGTTCACCGTGGAGCGGGTGCATTGAGAGGCTCCCCCCGCATCTAGGGGAGGGGTGCCTTTAGTGGGATTTAGTGCCAAGGGAACGGTTTCATTTTCCTGAAAGTGGGCAAGGGGAGGGTCGCCTGAAATGTGAGTAAAGAGGGAGGTGCATTGGCGGTCCCTCCCCTTGGGTGATAAAATAGCTGGAGTTGAGGGAGTAGCCCTCTTTGTCCTCTCGCCTCTCAGAGTGGCCGGAAAGGCGCAGCGGGAGCAGTTGCAGTTTTTTCGGCGATTCTCAAAGGTGAGGGGGCCTCACGCGTAGCGGAGAAGCTTGCTGCCATCAGTAGAATGTGCATGGCATCGTTGTAATTTTAGTGAATTTAGGGACGCGTTTCAATCAATACAGGTTAGCGCTGGGAGCAGCCTGCGGCGGGAAACACGTGGGCGTGCGTGCCGAGAAGGCCCTTTGAAGTATTAGGAAGTTTGCGGTGTGCCTAGGGAGTGATATTACAGGAGCAACACCAAGGCTGTTGACAACATACTTCACAGAAAACATTGAAATGATTATAGCTACTACATCATGGTGCATATGACAACGTGGCCATTTAAAAATTATTAGCATGCACCCATTAAGTACCTGCATCGGTGTGATCCTCTGCGTATCTAGATCCCGGAACATCACTAATTACATTATACACTTTTCGATTCGGTATTATAAGAACCTTTCTTTGAAATCACCATATTACATCATTCATGTCAAATTATATTATTCTACCGCAGATGCCAACTGGCGTTTCGTGATTGCTCTATCGCGTCATCACGGCAATCATATAATGAAATTACGTTTGTTACAACAGATTCGGAGGCCAAGGACTGCGAACGCTGATAGTCCAGTGCGCGCTGCATTGGGTCTGTTCTTATTCTTACTTGTAGCCAGTCTGAAGTGCATCTGCAGAGAAACCGGGGGTCAGGAGTGTGCACTTCCGGCCTCCCCGAAATACCTGGGGAGCGGAGAGTTGTAGGGGCACGTGTTCCTCCACTATATGATGCGGGCCTTCGGCATGGGGTCAATTATTGATTCACGCGAGTGTGATAGCGGGGAATTTACCCGAAGGTTTCAGAGCGCTCCACAATAGAAACGGTAATGATGCGGTCCTTCGGCAGGGGGTCAATTATTTATGCACGCGATGGTTTATATCAGAGCGCTTCACAATAGAAACGAGTACAGCATTAAGTAGACTGCGGCCACAAACGCCCTTACGGAACTAAAACCCTTTCTAATTTTAAGCGTGTTTCTTGGTTTTGATGTTGTTTAATTAAACAATATGAACTGGTTAATGCAAAACTGAACAGGGTTTTTAACATGGTGTCTGAAGCTTCTGAAGCATCGTCTTCTCCGGGGTTCGTGCCTCGGGTGGGCTGCGTGGGCAGATCTGTTTGGGTGGCGCGGTGGTGATCACGGTGCTCAGGAGATGCTCCCATTTCAGGCGGCACGATAAATAAGGCGGTGGGGGGACGCGGGGGACTGCGGCACAACGGTCAGGCTGCCATGCAGTGCTGGGGCCGGCCCGTCTTAGCTAGGGTCGTGGCTTCAACTACAAGCATCTGCCTAAGCAGTGAGGATGTGGTTCGTCGGCTAGTCTGTCGGGTTGGTGTTGAAAAAGCAGGATTCGAGCCTCACGCCCACATCCTGTGTTTCTGGGCAAATCACTTAAACTCCCGTAACTGAATATGTAATGTAAATACGGTGCTCATGTAAAGAGCACCAATACTTGTAAGTCGAGTTCGGGCTAGATAAATATGCAAAAAAAAAAAGCAGTTGTGAGAAACAGAAAGCGAGATATGTGCGTTTAGCACGGTGCTCAGGAGATGCTCCCATTCAATCGGCACGATAAATAAGGCGGTGGGGGGCCGCGGTGGACTGCGGCACAACGGTGAGGCTGCCATGCTCTGCAGGGGCCCGCCCGTCTTAGGTAGGGTCGTGGCTTCAACTACCTTAAGCAGAGAGGATGTGGTCCGTCGGCTAGACTGCCGAATTTGGTGTTGGAAAAGCAGGGTTCGAGCCTCACGTCCACATCCTGTGATTCTGGGCAAATCTCTTGAACTCCCGTAACTGAGTGTGTAATTTAAATACGGTGCTCATGTAAAGCGCACTAATACTTGTAAGTCGAGTTTGTGCTATGTAAATATGCAAAAAATAAAATAAAAGCAGTTGTGGGAAACAGAAAGCGTTATATGTGCGTTTAGCAGGAGTGGTCAATGTATTACAGCTGTAAACGTTACTCATGGCAGTCTGCTAAATGATAAATTGGAAGCAATGCCCATAGCGTAGTGGTTCAAGCCAGGATTGCAGGAGTCTACAGTTATCGGTTCAATTCCTGCCATTACTTAGGCGGGTGTTTTATAAAAATAAAAACAATAGTATTTTAAACCCTGAAGTTAGTTTTATATTTATTAAGTAAATAAAAAAGGGGCGGTGATTAGGCGAAAACATTACATTTTCGTTTTAGGTTCATTACTCAATAATTCTCGATTGCAACAGAGAGGAGCTGGAACCTTCTCTTCCTCACGGTTCCAGATTGATAGGCTGCAGGCCAATAAAACATTTTCTTTCAAATAGCAAGGCCAGTAATACATTTTACGTTGCGGTCTCGAGGGTTGGGCTCCAAATGCTGGTGTCTTCTCTACTGCTCGGATTAAAACGTGATTTAAGCTTCGGGGGCCTGCAGGGAGGAATACACCATATGGGCCTGCAACAAGGTACACACTGGACGTTCCGATAGAAGGTATGCACCAGACGTGTCTGGGCCCAAAAGGTATCTTGTCCTGGTCCTTTCGCGCTAGGTGCCAGCAACTATAGAAGTTTGGGAGATGTGTTGGTGATTTTATGGATTTTCTGAGGTATTCCCAAGTGAGGTTTTACATTTGACAGGATATGATGCCTATTGTGCAGTGGTTAAGACGGGTGGCTGTGACAGGAAGCTGTGCTGAGTGGTTCGATTCTTGACATATTCAAATGTGATGAGTGATGGTATACCCATAAATAAAATAAATGCACATTTTAGCAAAATGCATAAACATTAGGATTTTCTTTTATTCTTATTTTATATTTATCTTATTCGTACCGCTTTAGTTTTCATGTGTCTGAACTGGGTTTATAACTTGGCATAAATAAAAAAGGACAAGTTTTTTATTTGCACTCCCTTCGTTGCACAAATGCGCCTCGCTTTCAAAACACATTAAATAAAGCGACCGCTGATATTTCCCCTTGGCGGGGCTTCATTGTGGGTATACTGGCGAAATTCTTTGGCCATTGGTGCGGCTTTCAGTTGAGAGGCATTCAAGGTTATCAGCAAGCGGTGCCCAGGAAGCAGTGTCAATAGTGCAGCAGGCACAGGGGCACCAGGCCCTAAGGGGTGAAGGTACCACAGCACTCCCATAGAAGGTACCGCAGCACTCCCCATAGGGGATTCTTGCTGCATACTGTAAGGAAGGGAAGGGTGGGGGACAGGCTACAGGCTTGCTCCATAGCACCCTCTCCTAAGCCATAGCTTAAATTGCACCATAAATAGCAATCCATTATCTTTATGAGAATATCGCAGTCTTATTAATTACTATATTATCACTTGGCTCATTAACTAATTCCTTTTAAAATCAAGAATAGGTGGAGGTACAGCCAGACTTGATGACTTAGTACAGACCTAATGCATGCAGAGGGATGCATAACTTCTCGGCGGGCATAAGAGCCTGGAATTCAGTCAGGAACTATTTGCAGTTAGTAACTTTCAAGGTTACACGGAATTTAGAATAGGTGGCATTATAGCCACCCTTGCCGAGTGAGTATAGGGGAGTACAAGGTTCAAGTCTCGGCGCTGGATCCGCACATCATGTCTGAGGCTTAATGTATATATTGTTTTCAGTCAATCATAAGGGCAAACCTCATAAGTCACGGGGAAATAAATGCTTCTGTTTGTGTATTAATTATGTATGTGCACCACATATTGATTGCTTGTTTTTCTGTTTCCTTATATGATCGTGGGAGGCGCATAGCGCGGACATGGCAGCAACATGTTTTCGAGACAGCGGCTAGCAGTCCGTGTCCCGTGTAGTCACTGGTTTGTAATTATGTTAAAGTGAGTCATGATGTGCTATGATACCCATCCCCTGTGCCATCGTCTCATCAACAAGGGTTAAACACAGAGCAGGTCAATGGTTCAGCAAATCTGGAGAATTGGGATGCAAAGGCCATGGGAGTAAACCATAATTTGGCTAGGTATGGATGGGCAACGTGTGGAGGACATCGCGGCACATTTGTAGAGTGCGCTGGATAGTGGTATACCCATTACAGAGGTGTTGGTGATTCACGCGGGAGGAAAATATGATTCCAGAGGGGAGTGAGGGAGCCCCTGTTCTCTACCTTCTCATGGGTCACGAGAGTAGTGCCAGATACCACTGTCTTATGGTCAGAGGTGGTCATGTCGTCAGCCACGGCAAACACAGAAGCAGTCATCCTCTCTGTGATGGACGAACTACGCAGGGGCGCCGACACCAACATCTGTCAGGCTCTGGTCCTTTTGGACCTGTCAGCCGCCTTTGACACAGTCGACCATGATATCTTGGTCGACCGTGTCAGAGAGGCTGGCATCCAGGGCACTGCCCTGGATTGGGTGCGCTCTTTCCTGACCCACCGCCACCAAGCTGTCAGGTTGTCTCAGTTCTCTGCCTCTCAAGTCGAGCTGACCTGTGGTGTCCCACAAGGCTCTTCCTTATCCCCTCTTCTTTTTAATTTATATTTGGCCCCGTTAATCCGTTCCCTCCGCCGTTTTAATGTTTCCGCGTTTAATTACGCGGACGACATTCAATTGGTTTTCACCATCGACTCCGGGGCCGAATCCATCTCCACTTTCCAAAACACCCTCTGCTTCATCAGCGATTGGATGGGTATAAACCATCTGAAACTTAACCCCGACAAGACCGAGCTGGTGCTTGTCGGGGGACCCTCCATTCCATGGCATACCTCCTTTTGGCCTGCCAGCCTGGGCACCCCGCCTTGTCCTGTCAACTCAGCAAAAAGTCTGAGAGTTGTCATCAGCAACGATCTATCTATGACACCCCAGATCAGTGCTGTAGTTTCCTCTAGTCACTTCCAGCTCAGGAAGATACGCAAGATCTCTCGCCTACTTACCACCGATGCCCTTATTTTGGCCTTACTTGCGTTAGTCATGTCTAGGCTTGACTACGCAAATGTATTATACGTAGGCATTCCTGTATACCAACTCAGGAGACTTCAGTTGATCCAAAATCAGGCTGCCCGCCTGATATATCATCAGCCCAGAGATCAACATGTTCAACCGCTCTTAAAAAGTCTCCACTGGCTTCCGGTTTCTGCTCGCTGCAAATTCAAGCTGGGCTGTATCATCTCCAAATCCCTCTCTGGTCATAGCCCCTCTTTCATTTCTTCTCTGCTTCATCAGTATGTCCCCTCCCGTACCCTCCGGTCATCCCATATGGCTCTTTTATCTGTCCCCAGATTCAAGCGGAAGAAACACGGTGGCCTTAGGTTTTCCTTTTTAGCCCCGTCTTTTTGGAACTCCTTACCTCTTCCTCTTAGGTTATCCTCCCCTTATTCCAGATTCAGATCCTCCCTTAAAACGCACCTCTTCACTGAAGCGTATAATTAGCTGTTATCCATTGTTATGTTAGTTCTGTCTCTCCTCTTTGCTCTCTCTGTACAGCGACAAGGAACCTAACGGTGTTAGCGCGCTCAACAAATTAATTTAACATAACATAACAAACACGTCTGTGAGACAACTGAATCTAGAAGTGGCGAAACTATGGCGGGTTTCCAAATGCATCCCATTAGGCATTGTAGGCTGCAAGCATTAAACTCGAAATCAGGGCGGGATTGGAGCTGGTTTGTACGAACTATACTGAGGCTATGGAGTTGCATTCAAAAAGTGTAGCCCAGAGCATCGAAACTGGAAGGTGAGGCAGCTTGGGGGGCAAGAGCGCCAGTGGGCTACTTGCCCTGTGGCGGGGTCCCGGACTAGAGGAAAAGGCCGGGGGACTTCTATTGCCGGAAACTGCCCGACCCTGCAACAGGGAGGCAGGCAGTGGGGCTCTGGGCTGGCGGGAGAGGGGGCCGTCCTGCTGGTGGTCCTAGACTCTCCGGCCCTACTCTAGTAGCCGGTGCTTGGATGAAGCAACATGGTATCTATCTCATATGGATGAAGCGGTAAGGGGTTGGGTTGTGTCCTGCTGGTACAACACGCCTCCGGGACTTCTATTCGCGGAAACTGCCAGACCCTGCAACAGGGAGGCAGGCAGTGGGGCTCTGGGCTGGCGGGAGAGGGGGCCGTCTTGCTGGTGGTCCTAGACTCTCCGGCCCTACCCTAGTAGCCGGTGCTTGGATGAAGCAACATGGTACCTATCTCATATGACTGAAGCGGTAAGGGGTTGGGTTGTGTCCTGCTGGTACAACACGCCTCGAGTGGATCTAGAGCTGACAAATTGTAAATACATGGTAACCTGTGGCGCACATGTATACTGCGCCTCCCTATGTTTAGTAATGGGATTTTATGGTTAATAAAATTGGTCAAAAGGTGAATGTTTTAACAACAAATAAAGATGGTGTTATTTGACAAGTAATAAAAGCTACGCAGTGAACACCAAGATCTTGTAAAAGTGTCTTTGTGGTGGGGGGGTGTGGTGGACGAATGGCACGTGATATCCACACTATGAGTTCCTGCCCCATGCCCCTTGTCAGGTATCAATCCCAGACCATTCTTGTTCCACGTGCTGCATTATAAGGATGTTATTTTAAAGGAGACGTGACAACTAGTGAGATCAAGGTAGACAATGCTATGGTTATGTTTTTCCTGGATCACACCGTGGAGGTGCAGAAGCAATGCAGCTCCTTCTCTGCATTCAAGCACCATTTAGGTGAACTTGAAATCAAGAATTCTCACTTGTTTCCAACATGCCTACATACTGTAACTGAGGGGAAAACCCACTTCTATGATTCCCCTGAAGATATCTGAGACTGTCTGGAGTCCACAGAATGCTCCACGGTCTGCAGGCCAGCACAAATGAGGACTGTGAGCGGCTTCATGACGATGAGAAAATGTGGCCAAATGGCTGGGGAGGTCGACCTCGGAGCTGAAGAACCGGGTTCGAGTCTTGTCAGGGACACTCAACATTCTGTGATTCTGGGCAAATCACTTAATCTCCCCGTGCCTAACAAAAATGTATGTGTGTTCGTTTTTAACGTAACTGGTGCTCGTGTAAAGCGCTCTGATACCTCGGGTCTAGTTAGCACTGTATAAAACTCCCCCACCCCAAAAAAAGGCCGCGGCACCCCTGCAGGTGACCAAAACAAGGCTGCAAGAGCGGCAACAGGTGCTGCAAACTGCTGCAGCACTGGGAGAATACGATCGGAATTCAGGACTGGATGAAGAATCTGTCCATTCACTTAGTGATGAGGGCTCATCAACCATGTGTCTGTCAAGGACGGACTCGTCCGCCCCTCAAGAAATAACTCCACATACATCGAATGATATTGTCGGATGCTTGTCATAACTGCCCAACATGATTTGAAATCCTCCTATCTCCTCTGCACATGTCTGGAACTATCATCTCTGTAAATCTATGTCGGGTTTGCTTTCTGTTGCTGGAATATAGTATTAACTTCTGCTAACTGTAGTGTCAGATGTGACTGGACATTAGCTAATTGTCCCATGTCAGGAGAGACAGACAGATACCTGTGAGCAATATGGGCCCCCGGGACTATCTTTCCACCTAAGCAGGGCATACATTCATTGGCAACTTTTCTCCACCCTTCTAGGCTTCTGATTCACTAACTTTACCTGTGAGTGATTCGTTATTTGTTTGGGTAGATACAAGTTGTGCATCTGCTCTTTTGGCATTTACACCATACTTTTGTTGTTGAAATTTGTTTATTTGTTTGTTACAACCCTTGTCCTCTTCAAGCTCTACCATTCACTTTAAATAATATCTTTCTCATGCCCAAGACTCCTCTCCCATGTTGATGAGACGATGGCACAGGGGATGGGTATCATAGCACATCATGACTCACTTTAACATAATTACGTGGAATGTTCGGGGTATGCACACACCATTGCGTTATAACTCTGCATACGCTTCTTTAAAATGGCACTTGGTGCTTCTTGCATTGATATAGGAAACTCACCTTTGACAAATAGAAAACAATAGACTGCAACAACGTGGAGGGGTCAGATCTATGCCCCCAACTACTCTAGTTATGCCTGTGGGGCACTTTTGTGGTTCAAAGCCAGCACCCTGTTTGTGGCAGATGGCTCGATTATAGATCCTGAGGGCCAATATGTCCTAGTACCATGTTGACTAGATGGCCATTGGTGGGATCTATCTATGCACCAAATACGGACAAGGCCCTTTTTTCCCCACACTTTCACGCGCTCTCTCACCTGAATGGGGTGCTATGGAAATTTGGGGGAGATTTTAACATTGTTGGATACCACCATCGCCCTCTCCTTCCCTCCACTCTCACAGACTGCTAGCACCTCCAATGCCTGCATGTTGACTGACTGGCTCCAGCAATGGCACATAGTCGATATGTGGCACTAATGACATCCAACAGTGAAGGTTTACTCCTTTTCCTCTGCTCCTCACAAATTATATATCTGCATCAACAGATTAGTAGCAACTCAAAACTGCTCCCCTCCATCACGAAAGTAGATTATTTCGGACGCACACACTCTGATCATAATCCCCAAATCTTACAGATGCGATGAGAGACTGAAGTACCCCTGCCCCCATTTCCACTTGGCGGTTTCAACCAATGCCTTAATTATGCACCCTCAGCATGCACACAAGACAATGCGGATAAGGCAGGATGGCTGTTGGCAAGGCTTATTCATCAAGACCAGCCACACAGACCCATTACAGCACTGCACTTGGGCACAGGTTCCTTTATACTTCATACATGGAGAGTTGAATCACCACTACACGGAAATATATCAATCAGTTACTGACACAAACCCCAATAAGTATGCATCCTTTTTTGTTAACTTTACTGGAATTGAATGAACTCATAACTTTGACTGAAGTTCGGAATGTCATCAAAGCATTGGCCATTGTAAGACTCTGGATGGGTACCCGTCCAAATTCCATAAGGCATATGTCACACAGCTCACCCCACAGTTACTGAAAAGGCATGACAAAGCCCTTTCTTTAGGCACACTCTTGGATTCCCAGAGAGCGGCAACAGTTATCTCTTTGCCAAAGCCCAAAAATAAGCTGAACTCACTGGTTCCTATAGACCACTTGCATTACTTAAAATGGACTGGTGCACCTGGATCAAAACGATTTCGTCCCCACATGTAAGACCTCTTTAAACCTGTGCTGCTTTTTCAGGGTCCTGAAGTATGCCCCGCTAATTGGCCTCGAGCTGACTGTCTGGTGCAGGACCTTGGCCTTCGACTCACTAGAATGTGATTACTTATTTGCAGGAATGCCCGATATGGAGTAGCCAATTGATTTCTTAGGCTGGCTAAATTATTGTACACTAGTCCACTTATCAGAGTCAAGACAGGACCCCTGATATCAGCAGATATCCATATTGGCGGGTCACACATCAAGGCTGCCTGCTTTAACCATTATAATTTTCATTGGCTATCGAACCACTGGCATTAGTGCTGCGACACCAGGGAGCACAATGGGGTATTCCAATGGGCGATAGACTACATGTTGTCTCCTTATACTCTGATGAAATGCTACTGTACCTACTGGACATGCATAATATTCTTACAATGATTGACTCCTCTCTATTACATTTTGCAGACATATCAGCCCTAAGAGGTCAAATGGGCAAAGTCCTGCGTGTTCCTCTTCCTCCTGAGTATACCCGATCCCGCCTTGAGGATCAATAAGGTACAACTGGACTGGCAGCAACTCTCTTTTAAATATCTGGGCACACAGATTTATCACTCAATGTCCGATCTCTTTAATGGCAATGTCACACAAGCAGTTACCACACTACATGTACATACGAAGTCCTGGCACACTACCATTAGCTGTGATAGGGATTGGGGCTTTACTTAAAATGCCAGTTTTTCCTCATCTCCTCTCGTTTTCTTTTACCAACCTTCCCATTTACATCCTATCGTGCTTTAGCAATGCTTCAATTTCTTCCTCTACTTGTGGTTGTAAGTGTATTGGTACTCACCGGTGATGTTGTGCTACTGGTTTTACTGCTTCATTGATGTGCATTGTTATTTGTCGTCCTTTTAGCTTCCCCAGTCCCTGGAGCAGTCTGGGATATTCTCGCAGGATGCTTTTCTTCTCCGGCATGTGGTATGTCATTTCGAGGAGGCCCATTACTTGCGCTGTGACATTGCTCAATAGGCACGGTGCTGGAATGTCACCCTTCAGTACATGTATCTCTTCTGTTAGTGTTGGACCTTTGTATGTCAAGTTTTCTGTGAATTTTTCCATGTTCATCACTGGTTTTCTCGACCCCCACGTGAATATGTCAACTTTTGATGGCCTCAATGCTGGTTTTACTTCCATCTTCTCATATTCCGACACACACATGATGTTACATATTGCTCAGCTGTCTAACACGAACAGTGTCTTGTGTGGTCCCACGTCTATGGTCACCGTCTCTGTTTTCTTTACTTCATTTTTGTTCACTAGATGGACGCTCTCTCTACTCGTGTCTTCTTCGGTGACGACAGCGTTGGACATGAGGTACAGTCGTTCTAACTTTTCTTCTTCCTCGTCTTCTCCTGAATCAGCCGATGAGCTTCTATTTGTTGTTTCCACGTGTCTGACATGCCTGGTCGTGGTCATCCTCGGTCTTCCCGGTCTTCCTCTTTCACTTTGAACTGCAGTCCCAGGCATGCGCTGGCAAAGTGGTCGCTCCTACTGCATTTCCTGCAGGTCTGGCCCATTGCCGGGCACGCGCCTTTGTGTGGGAATTCCAGTCCGCATCTGTAGCAAGTCGATTCAGGTCGCTTCTTTGTCGCCTGTTCATTCTGTCCTTTCTTCCAACTGTTTGTGCTGTTGTTCTCCGCCATGCGGTGTGCCTGCTCTATTCGCTGTTCCTTTCCCCTCTCCGTTTGCTTCGCTTGCACCGTTGCCCTTGCCCCGGCCCTTGCCAAAGACAAGATGTTCTCCAATGAGGTTGGTTCCTTCAGATCTCGCACGGACGTCCGTGTCACGACATCCTTCGATGATGCGCAGGCGAATCGCTTGTTCGTTGTCGAACTTCTCGAATTCGCAGTGTGTCCCTATCTTGCGCAGTCGGGTCGCGAAATCATCCAGCGATTCATCCGTGTGTTGAAATGCTATGGTGAAGGTATACCACTCAAAGTCAATGTTTCTCTGCGGAGCAAATTTGTTTGATAGGCATTTTATCAGTCCTTTATATGTTGACGTCTCTCCTTCTGGTAGTGTTACTAGTAGGTCATCTACTTCATCGCCGACCAGATTTAGAAACAGATCCATTTGTTTTGCTTCTATGACGTCCGTGGAGCGCACGTACCGCTCGAATTTTCTAATTCGTCGCTCCCATCTGATCCCTACTTGCAGTTCTGATAGATTGAATGGGAGAGGTCTGCGGTATTGGGCGCTCTGCTTTTCGCTCTTTTGTTCAGTCATCTTTTGCTTGCAGCTCTTTTTCGATGTGTCTTCAGCCCTTTCTTGCTTGTTGTCTATCTTTCCTTAATTTTCTGCTTTCTTTCACCTCAATTTGCTCTATTGCTTCTTCCTGCTCTTGTTTGCAGTTGCTTGTGCTTGTTTCCTTTCTTTCCTTTTTTTCTGTGCTCTTCTGGGCACTTCTGCTTTTTTTCTTTCCTTTCTTTCTTTCTTTGTTTCTATTTCCCCTTTTTTCACTTTTTGCTTCTTCCTTCCTTTAGTTGCACTGTCTTGTGCTTATTGTCCGTGTTTCTGTGCTCTTCTCGGCACTTTCCTTGCTTTTTCCTCTCTTGCCTGTTCTTAAAATGGCCGCCGGTCTTTTTAGTGATCCTATTGGTTAGTTTTGCCTGATTCCAACATGGCCGCCGAAATCTTGCGCGATTTCGGGGCCAATCCAGGCATTGCCTGGTTTCAAAATGGCCGCCCGATCTTCGTTAGCGCTGATTGGCCACTTTGCCTGACTTAAAAATGCCCGCTCTCGCGAGAGTTCGCGCGTTATTTCAGTTCCTCGCGCACACTTGGCAAAACTCTGGTTTCTTCTTACCAGCGCTGCTGCCAGGCGGATCGGACATCTTCTTTTCGGCGCTGCTGTTACGGCCGGGGTGGGCTCTCGCTCTGTGGCTCCTTTTCCACATGCGAGCCAGGGTGGGCTCCTGGTCTCGCTTTTTCCAGTTTCGTCAGGCACCACATGTGTGTTCGATTCCACCTCTTCGTCGCCAGATGTAATGTCAATGCCACATCCGTCAAGTGACAGGACAGCCGACCAAGCCCGAACCCCTACAGATGTCAGAGCTCCCGAAGGCAGTATGGACCGAATTGGCAGCTGAATTCTATGGGCCCCTGGAGACAGGGAACTACCTGCTGGTAATAGTAGATGAATTTTCCAGATTTACTATTGTACGGCAAGTGGCGTCAACATCAGC
This sequence comes from Lissotriton helveticus, assembly GCF_964261635.1. Lineage (NCBI taxonomy): Eukaryota > Metazoa > Chordata > Amphibia > Caudata > Salamandridae > Lissotriton > Lissotriton helveticus. The sequence goes on along the minus strand of NC_136071.1, from coordinate 745,949,533 downwards.
AAAGGCGACGCTACCAGTCATGGATGATGTCTTTGCGGCAATGGGGCTCCCCACAAACTTTAAAGACTGACAATGGTCCACCTTTCTCAGGAGAGGAGTTCAGAAAATTCATGGACTACTTAGGGATCAGTCACAGGAAAATAACACCGGTGTGGCCACAGGCAAATGGCATGGCAGAAAGGTTCATGGGAACAATAAAGAAGGCTGTCCAATGAGCAAAGCTGACACAGATATCGATAGGGCAGGCCCTGTGCCAGATACTAAGGGACTACAGAAACACTCCTCACAGCTCCCCAGGGCGATGCCCCGCAGAGTTAGTACTAGGCCGTGTGGGAAGGACAAGGATACCGCAGATGGAGGAGACAGCAACGGAAGAGCGAGGCCGCATCGCCGCCAAAGATGAAGCAAAAGCGAAGATGAAGCCATACACCAATGCAAGGAGGCATGCCATTCCGGCGCAACTAAAAGAGGGAGACACAGTGGTGGCGCGACAAAGACAGGTGAGGAAGTCAGGCAGCCCGTTCTTGAAGAATCCGCTAATTGTGACTGAAGTAAGAGGGCCCATGGTGACAGCTTCTTCAGGGCGCTATCACATCACAAGAAATAGCTCGCACTTCAAGGAATTGAAGGTCAAAGAAGAAGAAAAGGAGACAACAGTGCTGGAGGAAACCCGACAGGACGAAGGTGCACAAATGGAAAATGGAGAGACACGACAGAGAAGGGAATGCAAAAGACCAAAGAGACTGATCGAAGTGATGTAATGTGAAGAGGTTCACATAAATAATCTCTCTCTCTCTCTCTCTGTCTCTCTCTCTCTCAGTTCTCTGTCAAGGAAACTAGATAGTATCATAAAATGTTTGTTTTTCAACAAGGGAGGAGATGTCGTGCCCTGGACAGCGCTGGATAGGGTAAGTTCAAGGACTTCCTGCTGGCTATCTTCAACTGGATGGCGGCTAACTGTCTACAGTTGAACGCAGGTAAATCCGAGATTCTCCTCATTGGCAAGGACCTGGAGCTTTGCTCTGAGCAGTGCTGGTTGGACTGTTTCAAGCCTGCCCCCCACCCTAAAGAGGTGGTGAAAAATCTGGGCGTGTGGTTCGACAGCGATTTGACGTTTGACAAACAGACGAAAGCTGTCGCTGGGAAAAAGCCTGGTCTTGATGCCGAGGCCTTGGCCAATTATAGGCCAATTTCACTTCTCCCGGCCCTGGCCAAGATCACTGAGAAACATGTTCATGGCGTCTTGTCGAACTTCCTTGAGGCTAACAATCTGCTCCATCCATCCCAATCCGGTTTCCGTCCGAATTTCAGTACGGAAACAGCGTTGGTGGAGGTCTCTGAGATCATCAGGGAGACCTTGGATGGGGGTGGCAAGGCCATGCTAGTCATGTTGGACCTGTCGGCGGCTTTCGACACCGTTCCCCATAAGGCGCTGCTCGCCAGGCTTTATGACATCGGCCTAAGGGGGACGGTGCTCAGATGGTTTATATCTTTCCTGGAGGGCCGCCGCCAGACGGTCTGGGTGTCCCAGAGCTCCGCCGAGATGCCGCCATTGGGTGTTGGCGTTCCACAGGGCTCGGTGTTGAGCCCGACATTATTTAACATCTTTATGTCCCCTCTGGCGGCTGCGGTTGAGGCTTACGGAGCCCAGATCGTGTCCTACGCCGATGACACACAACTCCTCTTCACATGTGAAAAAGATCAGACATTTGATGGGGAGAGAATCCGGGACTGTCTGGACAGGGTCTTTAGCTGGTTCCAGCAAAACTGTCTGAAGGCCAACTCCAGCAAGTCGGAGGTTCTTTTCTTCGGCTGTGCCTTCGATCCCGAGTGGCGACAGTGGTGGCCGGCCGCCATGTGTCCTCCGGCTCAATCGTCCTTGGTTGCCAAGAACTTGGGTGTTAAGCTTGATAACAAACTTTCTCTGAAAGCGCACATCCTTGGCCTGTCCGGCACCTGTTTCGGCATCCTCAGAATGCTCCGCAAGTTTCTACCCTTATTGTCTGCGGAGCACAGACGGATCACGGTGCAGGCGCTTATCGGATCCAGGCTAGACTACGCTAACGCCCTTTTCCTAGGCCTCCCGGATTATTTGGTTCAGCGCCTGCAGGTGGCACAGAACTCGGCAGCCCGGGCAATCTTTGGTCTGCATAGACGAGCACGGGCTTCGGAGTTGCTGCAGACGCTCCATTGGCTTCCAATCCGGAAGCGGATTGTTTTTAAATCTCTGACGCTGGTGCACAAGGCTCTGTTTGGCTCAGGCGCAGGATATCTGAAGAAAAGATTAGCCTTCTATCGCCCAGCTCGCTCATTGCGTTCAGAATCCCTGTTCACTGCTGTGGTCCCACGCGTGCGGAAGGCCCGTATTGGGGGGCGCTCTTTCAGCCTTAAGGCCTCCCAGCTGTGGAATGCGCTTCCATTGGCACTCCGCAGCACTCCCAGCCTGCTTCAATTCAGGAAGAATTTGAAGACTTGGCTTTTTAATCATTCTGTTTAGGTGGCTTTTTCTCTTGGGTTCTGTTTTACCTGTTATGTTGTTTTGACACTGTAAGTTGCCTGTGGAAAGCGCCGGGACACTCTTTTAGAGTAGCCGCGCGCTATAAAAATGCACTCTAACATAACATAACATAACATTTTGGGCTTTTGAAATGGTCTCAGACCACTGCTCGGTTTCTTTTCCCCCAAGGTGCGTCAGACCATTATCTAGGCGTCCATCATGTCCAGATTGGATTACGCTAACTATTTCTACTTGGGCGCCAACAAGGTGAGTATCAAACGCCTTCAGAGGGTTGAGAATGCGGCGGCGCGGCTTTTGGTGGCTTTGCCTAGATCTCACTCGGTTGCACGCGTGCTGCCAAGGCTCCAATAGCTGCCAGTGGCCCGGCGCATTGAGTTGAAGGCACTCTGCTACTCACATAAGATCTTGACACTACAGGCCCCACCAGGGTTTTCATTTTTATTTTATTTTTTTATTTATTTTCAAATCAACAAAAAGAGAGAAAAACAAAAAATAAAATAAAAAAAAAGATACATCTTCATCTGCAATGTAGATTATACGTAGACATGGTACCATAATGCAAGCTTCAACAATTTTCGTCTCTTAAAACAAACAATGTCTCAACATGCTGCAATAACATTTTCCTACACGTTGAACAATCGAGCAGATCAGGCCTCAGTAGAAGATAAAAAGAAAATACAAAAGAAACCCAAGAAGAAAAATGCATTGTCAATCACAAAGCAGCGTCAACTATAAATCACAGGCACTGTGCTAGCCATCCGCTTAGTAAGTCCTCTCATTGTTGTGCAATTCTTATTAAAGGATCCCCTCTCGCCACTCTCACTACAAACTACACCACCCCCGAGTCTCCCCGCCACCCTTTTTCTTACTCAGCTTTATCGAGCAGATATAATCTCAACGGCTCCCAGATGTCCCTCGGCCTCGATCTAAGGGGCAGTTCTTCTGCATAAACATTAAGGTTGTCACGGCAGTACACCAGATCGGTCAGCCACTCCTTGAGGACAGGCCGGCATCCCTTCCCCCATGTGATTGCCACCCTACGCACAGCCATTAGTAGTGCCAGATGCACAAAATTACCACTCGCCCCTCTCACATGCTGCATGCAACACAGGAGGCACACCAGAAGGGTACAGGGGAGGTCCACAGCAACCATCTCCCACAAGCAATTCACCACCGCAACCAAGAAGTCCGCCACTGCCCTGCACTTCCACGCTAAATGCATGAAGTCTGCTTCATCTTGTCCGCATCTGTCGCAGCACGCAAACTCACGCAGCCCATACCCATATAATCCTGCCGGGGTTTAGTACACCTGGTGTATATATTTAAAATGGATAATCTTTAGATTGCCGTTCATACAGAGTTTCCCCGTTGATCCGCCGACATGCTTCCAGTTATCTTCAGAAATAGCCGCAGGCAAACATTCATTCCATCTGACCCAGCTCTTATTTGTTACATCCACCGTTTCATCTTTAATAAGAGTATATAATTTAGATACCAGCCTCTTATTATTAGGTGTGGGGATACAGACCCCACCAGGGTTACTCCACTTGTTGGAGTACTATGTGCCGGGGCGCGTGCTTCGATCTGCTGACCTTGCGCTGGCCCGTGTTCCACGCGTTTGGACAGAGAGGGCGGGTGGCCGCTCCTTTGGCTATCTGACCACGAAACTCTGGAATTCACTCCCTCTCACTGTGAGAGTAATACCAAATCATTTCGCATTTCGTAAAGCCTTAAAGACCGGGCTCTTTCCCTCGCAGACAGTCTAATGGTTGCTGTCTCGCTGTTTGGTCTCGGGTTCACAGGGTTTCTGATTGCGCTGGGACGCCTCGTCGCTGAGGCAGCTATGTGCATTATAAATCCTAAATAAATAAATTACAAAAATACTGTGTACTACAGCGTATTTAAAAATGTTCATATAATTAATTCTGCATATAAAGTGTATGGAGTACTGCAGAAATACAGAAAAATAATAATGCTTCTTAAAAATATTTAAAAGGTACTTTTGTGAAAAAACCTGGTTCTTTCTAGGTACTAGGGAAGTACTTCATAAACGTTTTAAAGATATTAAAAAACTAATAATTACATTTCCCTACCTGTTACCACTTTCATAAATTGGCAATAGTTAAGGAACAAGTATAAAACCTTCTACTTACTTATATTTAAGGCCTGTGAGAAATTGGGATGTTGATTGACTGGGGGGTGAGTCCTGGTTGAGCAACAACCCCAATCCCTTGCTGGGTGAGGCATAGAAAAACACTAAATTAATCTGTGCCAAACCCTGAGTAGCTTTGCACAAAAAAAAGTCAGGCCTAACTTAGAGGCAATGTGTAAAGTATTTATGCAACACACAAACAGTAATAAAGTAAAAACACAACACAAGAAAAATTCCGTACTGATTTAGTAAAAAAGAGGAAAATGTATTTAATGATTTGACACCAAAACAACAAAAAAACAATCAGTAGAAGCAGAGTTATGGCGTTTTTAGAAAAAACTAGCACCAAAAAGATCAAAGTGGCAAGTGGATGGGGCCCCGTCAGCGTCTACCTTCGAACTTACAAGAAATTTCAAGAACATGTTTCTGAGAAGGTAAAGTTCAGCAGGGAAAAGCTGCAGGCAACATCGGAGAAGGGAGCGCCAGAGGCTCAGATACCCCTTTGGCGAAGGACTACTGCACAGGATTTGCTGCGGATAAGAATGTAATGATAGAAGCCGTAAAGTCAATCTGATAGGAAAAGAACCTTGGTCAGATAGACAATCAGGTTGGTCCCAGTCTGCTCTTGGTTCTCAGAGAAGTTTTTGACCAAAAATGTTTTAAGTTCTAAGTTGTGGGATTTGGCCATTTAGGCACCTTTATCACAAGGACCAAGAGTCCAGGACTGGTGGGACACCATTTGGGGATTCAGGACTCACTCAGGCTGTGTCCATGGGTAAGTTCATGATGGTGGGAGCCTTTTGTGTCCCTGTGGCTCTGCACAGGAGGCAAATAAGCTATCCCTTAGAGTGTTGGCTAGTCTTAAGGTGTAGAAGCAGGGCTCAACAGCAGCACTGGCCTCGGAGTGTTCAAGGCAGGCTCCATGCAGCAAAGCAGCACTTCCAGGTTCAGCAAAGCAGGCATCAAGAGTGTACACCAGGTTACAGCAGCAGGTCCTTCGACAGGTCCAGGAGTGAACTGAAAAGTGGGTCTAAAGGTCTGATTTATATACCCTGGTCTCCTTCCTCTAAAAGGTGAAAGAAGCTTCTACAAAGGTTCTTTGAAGTGCAAGGAATTTCCTGATTCCCCTGCCCCGGCTCTTTATGGTCAGGCAAAGCACTCCCTATTTAGTTGCAAGTGAGGTTGTGGTCAGCCTCCCTCATCCTGCCAGCAGATGGACCATTCAGACACACTGAATCCCTCTTTGTGTGACTGTCTGGGAGGAATTAACAAAAGTCTAACTGTCAGTTACATCTAGCCATGTGACCCAAGACAGGGAGGAAAATGTCAACTTTCTAAAAGTGCCATTTTCAAAATTGTAATAAAAAATCCAACTTTACTATTAAGGAGGATTTTTTATTACAATTTCATAGATACCAAACATGAATTGGCTACCTGGTCCCAATCAGATGTTAGCACTTATTAAATATATTATATTAAATATATTAAGGCAACCCAATCTCACCCTATGGAACAGGTAGGCCTCGCAGCAGTGGAAACAAATTTGGGAATTTTTCACTGTCAGGACATGTAAAACTTAAAAATACATGCAACCCTTTTCTTTACAATGGAGATGGGTTCTGTCAGCTTGAAACATAGGCTCCTGGGTAATTTTAAACTAAGGTCATGTCTAAGGCAGGAAAGAAAACCAAGTTTGTACAGCTTGGAGATTCTTGCAACTCAGAAAACTGGCCCAATGAGACATCATGCCAGGATATTCAGCTGTATCAACAGCTTGTACCCTAGCACCGCTGGAGGTTTCTGACACTCAAAAAACTGAAGTAATGTCCATTGGGATGGCAGAGGACATTGCAACCACCATCTCAATGGTACTCTGCCCACCAAATTTCGAGATGACCGCTGGCCCAGTTGTAATCTCTGTACATTGAAGGGAATCCCCTTCATGGAGGTTTCTTTCAATGTACTAAAAAATTTTTAATGGCCACCATTGGATATTAGGGCCATGTACCAAGCTTTTGACATTTTTTTTGCTTTTCAGAAGTAAGCCTTCAAAGTGAGAGTTTATTTCTGAAAAACAAATAAAAACTGAGTAATGCAATGTAGCGCTATGCATCACATTGTACTAGCTTGCATCAAGTAACCATATCATGGTTGGTACATGGGTATGCCCATGCAATCACCCATGGATTTGGAAGCCAATCCATATCTGCTACGATTTTGTAGACAGTGATTTGCACAAAACAATGATGCCCCTTGTTGGAACTAGTTTCGAAAGTCTCCACATTTCTTCAACTTTGCATATGTGCTGCATTGTACAGCAAACATACAAAGTGGGAAAAGTATTAAAACATACTTTTGGTGCTAAAAGGGTCCCCTTTCAGTACAATAATCTATGCTTGACACAGCGCATACACCCTTCGCACTACGGTAAAGGGTGTGTGACTTAGGGCATGACAGCTTAAGGTGCACTTGTGCAGGGGCAGAGAAAAACATCAAATCTTAGTATAACTGGTACTGATTTTCTCCCACCTTTTGATGCAATACAGTACAATACCATTGGTTGCTGCATTGTTGTGCATGTAATACCACTTTACTAGGGTTGTACAAGTAAATTAAATCTGCTAATTAGGGATAAGCCAATGTTACCATGTTTAGAGTTGAGAGAAACAATGACTACTAAATTCAGCAGTCAAAAGTACTAAGAAAAGTTGGAATTACTAAGAAAGTAGCCAAAATATAACAAACAACAATATCGATAACTTAAATATCAGTAATATTATTTAGAAAATAAGCTAAAGAATAAATGCACACAAATACCTCCAAAATATCTAGTTACAAAACATCATAAATATAAATGTATAAGCATATATTATATTTAAAGTAATGTCTACCATAAAAGGTAAAGGCAAAAGCAATTCGAAAATTCAAACTTTAACCAATCATATTTAAAATGGGAACATTTGGAAAAGCCATCTAACTAGGAATGGGTTTGAATAGAGGAGACACCAAACTATCAGATTGTCACTCTGCCCGAGTACACCATCTCTAGCTCACAATAAAGTGGACAACCGTTAGAACAAACACTACAATTTTTATAAACTAACTAAAATAAAAGTAGAATAAATTACATTAAAATTGATGTTAACAAAAACTGATCTGTACTTATGATATTCTCAGATCAGACCGTTTCAAGAAAAAAACCTGGAACACACATAGTAGTTGCACAAATATCCTAAAACTGACAAAGAAGACCGAACACTTCACATCTAAAAAAAGTAATGAAATTGTAACCATAGAAGTACATCTGTAAACAAATGTTACAATGAAAATAATGAACATGCTTTTACTATTGATAACAGAGAAAATTGGGGGAACCAATTCACAAAAGCATTTACGATTACGGGAAGTAGTATAAGGAATTATTTTACATACTCCTACCCGCCTTTGAGAATTTACCCCAATGCGTCTGTATTCCTTTTAGTAGAAGTGCAAAGAAGGTGCCATCCTTCCTTTCTGTACTAATTGTGTATGGATATTCACTGGATATCCCTATTTTATTCACAAGTTAGTTGTTGTAGGAACAATTAGCAAAGACATGTAAAAGTTTACAGATAAGCAGAACTCTTTTACAAATTCTTATATGTCTTTGTGAATATGCCCCTATATTGATCACATTTATATCATTCACAAATCATTAATGTAAAATGACAGAACTAACACAGACTGCAAAAAAGAGAAACCCATATTAAATTAGTGCAACATATCTATATAGAAAAAGCTCAACCAACATACTTATGCTTTGGAAATCTACACATTATTACTCCAGTAAGTGGTATGGCCAAGCTAAAACAATGAACTAAAATGTACAACAGATAAAAGAGAACAACCGTGAGCATTCTGTGACTGAAAATGAAGTCAGGACTATTGCGCAAGATTAAAGGGAGGCATCCACAAGTTTCTCTGCATCAACAGGCACAATGCTTAAAGATAATATTCCAGTTATTTCAGCATAAATTACTGGAGAGACACCTTCTATTTCTAACTTAAAGAGGATAATAAACTAAACAGGGAGAGAAGAAAGATAAGCTGTTTTTGCACCTAAAAGATTAAAAGATATTTCAGTCCACTTTAGAGAAATACACACCAGAAGATTTTATTGTGTATATTAATATATTAATCTCAATAATTAGAAGAGAATACGTATTCAACACAACTAAAAATCTCCTGACCATAACACAATATACCATTGGTTTAATTGATTATGCGAAAAATGTATTCTGACCCATGTAATCTACTGGATTTCTACTTTATGGACTACCAGTTGTTTTAACATCTGCTGTGATTCTCACAAAATGAGCCTCATTCACTGTAAACTCTGTTGGAATAGATTGAGAGTGCTCACCTCCAGTATCTGCCTTTAAAGATAAAGTCTGCTGCTGTACACCTAGGTAAGAGGCTCTGGCTGTTTGCACACATACATGGGTAGAGTGAGTGAAACTGCTCTCTATGTAAATCTGGTATTTGCACATTGGTAACCTGCCACAGAAGGGTCCATCCATGGATTTGTGCTGACCTGTGTAGGGTTTTTAATTTATGTGGGCATTTATAGTGTGAGTGGGTACATTTGTAGTAATTTACTGAAAGGTGTGTGTGCTTCACTGTATTGTACAGTATGTGAAACATTTGAACCAAACCACAGTTTTGTAATAGTTAGGCCTAGAAAGAGATTAGATTGATGAACCAGTGTTATGATAAATAAGGATCCCAAATTCAGACCTGATTTCTACATACTGTCACTTCTTCTGGTCTTTGAAGATTTGTTACAGATTAGAGTCCTAGGTTTCGCTCAACTAATGGACTAAGTTAATTATTCTGCTTCAGCAGGATGATTGAATGCCTTCTTGTATAATGGGGCCATTTGCCAGAGAAGAAGTCTGTTCTTGAAACAGGAAAAGTGGGGACAAAATCCGCATATGCTAATTGCTTTTTTCATCTGGAATAATCCATCCTAGGGGAACAATGAGTAAATGCACACATCTTGGAGTCAGTTACGGGAGGGGTATACTTTTATGGCTTGGGGGTGGAACTAGGGTTGTGTGGCTGCTAGGGGTGTGGGTTCAATCTCTCAGAGAGTTATTTCAACTGATCAAGTCACCAAACTGGAATGTCTCAAATGCTGTATAGGAGTGTTGAGACAGGAGTTGAGTGATGATGTGTCAGCCCAGGATTGGGCAGAGGTGTCTCCCTTCTTTAACTTTCAACTCAGAGGAACCCAAAGAAGACCAGACAACTCTTTGGCTGTTGGGATACCCTGGATTCAGACAGAATGGGACTTTGTGAATTTATTTCTTCAGGGAAAATGGCACTATCCTGGGTACACTCTCTGAGGGAGAGTAAAGAGATGGAACCTTTGGGAGACCCTGGAGGAGACGGGTTCAACTGAATTTTCTGAGGACTGGAACTGCAGAGGGGTAATCCTCATCGGAAGGCCACTCCTGGGTTTTACATCACATGGGTGCCCTGCATTTAACCAAAGGAGACTGTGAGACCTAAAGAGTGTGACCAAGGAAGGTATTCTGCCTTGCTTGCTGCAGGGTACTGCTGCAAGTAACCCCAGGCTATGGAGAACAGAGGATCGATTATGAGCACAGAGTTCAAGGGTAGAGGGCAAACCCTTAGTGTTCCTTCTTGGAGGGATAACAATTAGGAAATTGGAGTTCTTAGAGGTGTGGCTCCCTATGGGCTACATACCCATGGAAAAAAACAGTTGCCAACTGGTTTCCCCTCACTGTTCCCGCTGCCAGCCCATTTACCTGCACAAAGAGGCAGCCCCTCTCGAGTGTGGTTGCCATTTGCCCATCAGAGGCATCTTCTCCTTTGAAGCTCACATTTGGAGCCAACACTCTCCGTGACGTCTTGTGAGGGGGACATAACACCTCCCACTTTGGCATACCTCTATTGTTTAAGGGCTGGGAAGTCATTCACACAACTTCCTAGAAGTGCAGAAGGCTGTCTGTTGGGCAGTAACCGTGAGTGGCCACTAGAAAAAGTGGGCAAAAGAGTGGCAACTTTCAAAAAGTTACCTTTGTTTAACAGTGACAATATTTTAATTAATTCGACATAGGCATCAAGTCAGGTTCAATGCCACAATTAGTTTTATACCTTGAAGTACCCAATTTGGTGGTCTCATTCAGAAGTCAACACAGCTGAGGGGTCAGTGTGTAACTCTGGGGCCACCTGGTTTTCAACAGTAAAAATGACAAAATAGGGCCTTTACCACTGGGATATATACAAATCTATATCCTAGCTAATAAAATACAGCTCCCTGCCTTATGGCTTGATAGGCCTTCCTTAGGGAAGACTTACATATAATGTTAAGGAAAGTATAGGCTTTGCCAATGACTAAAATGGCAAAGTTGAGCTAGCAATTTAAAGTTGTCCTTCCAGCCTACAGTGGCAGTCTGGGAGACATTTTGTAGTTTAACCTACAGTCCCTGGGTAGCTTGATATCATATACTAGAGACTTAATAGTAGGTCAACTTATGGCAATCGGGCCTAGCCCATTAAAGATAGATTTTGTGTAGGGTTAGAACTCTGGCACTGAGATCTGGTCGGCAGATTTCAATATACTCGCAAAGTCAAAAAAACAGAAGCATCAGTCCAGATCCTTGGGGGTGGTCATGCAAAAAGAGGCATTTACGTACATGGCCCCACTCCAGACGAAAGGTGATAAGCAACTAACACTTACCCTGGTAGTTCTCATCATCTAGGTGGAAGAAAATGGAAAGCCCATCTGCAATTGGCAAGGTCAGTCCCAGGTCTGTGTTCTACTGTAAAGTCCGTTCCCTGTAAGGAAATGGACCACCTCAACAATTTGGGGTTATCTCTTCTCATCAGCACTAGCCACCTGAGAGGTCTGAAATTAGTTTGAACTCTGGAGTGAGTGCCAAACAGGTAGGGTCTCAGTTTCCTCATGGACCAAACCACAGCAAAGGTTTCCAACTTAATGGCACTCCACCTCTACTCTCGGGGAGAAGTTACCTTCTGATATAGGTAACTGATTTATCCTGACCCTCATCATTCAGTGACAACACAGCCTTAATCCTGTGTTCAGAAGCATCTGTCTGGACAACAAACTCTTTGCTGAACTAAGGTGGCTTCAGGACAGGTGCTGAGTACCAAGCTTCCTTTAGGGTGTCAAAGGCCTTTTGTTAATGGTGAGTCCAGCTGACTTTTCTGGGCTGTTTCTTCGAGGCTAGGTAAGTCAAAGTTGCCACTATGATACAATATCCTTTGACAAATATTCTGTAGTATCTAGTCAGGTGAAGAAAGGGTCTAACTTGGGTTTTTGTCTTTGGAGCATCCCAGGGCAGAATTGTCTGGATTTTAGTTGGAGAGGTTGTACCTGGACCAACCTCAACTTGGTCGCCCAGGCACACAACAGAAGCTTGCCCTATCTGGCATTTACCTGCCTTGATAGTCAGACCTGACTGTTGCAGAGCTGGAAGCACTTCCTGGAGGTGGGCCAGGTGATCCTCCCAGGTGGGAATACATTCATCAATATGATCAAGATATGCTGCATGCCACATCATGGATACACCAAGTTGTCAGACCTTGGGTCAAGGAAATCAGACTAGCATAATGACTGAGCAAGTTGTAATAGTCTGTCTGCTGTTACTCTTTTAGGATGGACAAGAGAGCTGCTCTTTTCACTGAGCCATCTTTGACATTGGTGAACAGGAAGTCAGGGAGAAGGTCACTTTCCTCTGCTTCCCTACCATATTTAAACATGAGGATGGTTATATCTTCTTTGCCATGGTGGAGCTTGAGCCTATTCACATTGATCAGCCTGTGAGAGTGTCTGGGAGTCCCCACTTCTACCAAATATGTGATTACTCCCTTCCATTCTGAAATAGGTTAAGGCCCAGTCCACATATCCTGCAGTGCCCCAGTGCCACGTGCTCTAAGACCAGCTACCCAGGTTTCATACTCAACCATGGAGGACATTCAGTCATAATAGTACTTTACAAGCTGGCTGGCCTCACCATTTCTGTTTGCTTTCTTGATATACTCAAACATCCTGGAACAAAGGATAAATACATAGTTCACTATATCTTGTCTGATCTCCTTGAAATATCTTTCCAACCCTCTCTCACCAAACTCAATGGACCTCTTACAGGGTGTCCAAAAGTAGTTTGAAGGGGCTGAAGTCTACTTCTTTCTGAGGACCCTCCCTGAATACAAACAGTAGGCATGACAGGAGAACAGCCCATCTCCTGCTGAGTTTCTATAGTAAACCCATAATCCTGCATTTCAAGGTCTTATTGAATCTTTCTACAACACCATTGCCTTGGGGCCGGTAGAGAGTAGTGCAGTTGTAATTCATTCCACACTCATTCCACATGGCTTTCAGATAGGCAGACATAAAATTACTGTTCCTATCTGATATGACCTTCTTAGGAAACCCAACTCTGGTAAAAATTCCAAACCAGGCTCTAGTGACTGCAGGGGTAGTAATATCTAGTTGCATGGTCCACTACCATCAAAATGAACCTATTGCCAGAGACAGTAGGTGTGTCTAGGGGGCCAACAAAGTCAACCCAGACCCTCCTAAAAGGAGTCGTGTGGAAAAGTAAATTTTGCCATGTTATATGTGCCTACGTGTTCCCCATCTTATGTTATATGTGCATGATCGATATGCATGTATTCCTCTTCTGATCGATTAAAGACGCAATTACAGTTGTGTCCATCTCTAGTATGCCAGTTTCCAGTCTTCGTGAAAGCAACGAATATTAGGCCTATGTAAACCTACGTTGCCACATTTTACAGTGTGCACGTTAATTCATTGAATTGTCCCCGTTTCTAGGCCTCAAAAGGGCCCGGACTCAGATTCAGCTCCTGTCTCCTGAACCCTCTCCGAGGAGCGATACAGCCCCCACCTGTATCCCTGACCCTTCACTTACTTCTTGCCTCGCAGTGCCCGGCCCGGCCTGGCTCTGCCTCCCAGTCTGCCAAAAGTATGTTATGTTTCTAGTTATCAGTCCAGCCCTCCTTCTCTGCATTCCTAAGCTACTGAATCGCATCAATAGTTTCCGTCATGGTCTAGCCTTTATGTCTCCATGTAAGAGAAATACTGTATTAATATTCATAGAATATTCCTCGCACACAAACTACATGTAGAATTATGCACGCATCAGTCTTAGTATCAAGTAGCCTTTGCCCTGATAACTTTTGGATTCTATCAACATGTACTATAAACACCAGATACCAGATAGGCCCTAGGTACATGTCGCTCTGACACTCCAGACTTCAGTCTCCTCTTCTAGCACAGAAGTCATAGCCCCAGTTCCTCCCTGGTAACACGTCATTGCCAGTTTGCGCGCACCACTAGGTTAGAGGTCCCAGCTGCTCAGGTAGCCCCCTCCATGTTTCCGCCCCGTTTATGACATATTCTGCTACGTTTACATCACATGTCTATGTATACGCCCTGTACACGCCTTCTTGTTACATCATTTTGCCTTATCTTTCGCGATTGCTACAAACCCCGCCTACTGCTACGCCTACTGTATTGAACGTAATGTATTTTGTTTAACTATATATACTAATGTTCTGTTATTAGAAGTTATGCGCATAATTCCCAGATCCTGCCCCCGGCAGCTGCCGGGCCCTGCCATCCTATTCCCATGCAGGCTGTCCTGTTCCTGTCCTTTATGCCTGATTAAAAGCCTGTAAACTCCAGCTACCTCGAATCTTGACTCTTATTTATTGAGCTATCTGTTTATATTGTATCCAGTCAAAAATAGATCCGGTAATTAATTATTTATTTACCACATAATGGCGCCCGAACAGGGACTTGCCCTTTCCCTACGCGCCGGAGAAGCCACGCAGGCCCCCTGATCCTCTGCAGCCGTGACGGAACCATACCGTGCACGTGCAGATATTTCTGCTTCAAGTATCCCTCAGGCCCACGGAGGAGACGGAGGTTGCGGTCCAGCGTCCAGACGAGGCGGTGGAGGAACGCGGCGAGTCCCGACCAGAGCCCAAGCCGAGAGTCCAAGGTCCGAGGTATCCGGAGGCCCACCTGTAACTGAAGTCCGAAGTTCGTCCGTCCGTCGTCGTAGCAGTCCAGTCCAGTCCAGTCCGAGGCCTTCCGTTCTTGCTGCCCGGTGAGTACCGTTGCTGGGGTAGTATCTAGACAGGGTCAATTAATTTTGTCTCTGGTCCGTGGGTTTGGGTACACAGATCCAACACGAAGTGTCCACCTAGGTGGATGCGGGTCCTGACGTGTCTCTTTATGAGACCGGTAAGTTTCGTACTGTTTTAGCAGTGCATCTAGTGATTCTAGTAAGTTCTGTTCTCGAGAAATTCATGTGTTCTGTTCTCAGTATTCCAGGTAATATTCCGTCCGAACTGTTATTTTAAATGTTATTTCATGTGTTTTCAATGTCGTGGTATGAGTGATTTGTTTTCTTAGTTATCATTGTGTTTATCGTGTATTGTATTGTGTCCAGACTCCAGCCTAAATTATGCCTTTGTTCTCGAAATTACGTCAGTTAAGAACTAGAAAAGGTCTGCTCGAGGAAGCAGTTCCTGTCCCGCCTAGGGACAGTCCAGGTCATTTTATGTATCATAAGCATGGCATAAGTGCCATATTATATCTAGACTTATGGGTGGAGTACACCAAGGAATTAGAAGAGAAATATAGATGGCCCGTATCAGGTACGTGGGATGCCGAGTGCATCATGCGAGTAGAAGAAGCATTATGGAAAAAGAAAGCCAGACATTCCCAGAAAGATGCCATCGAGTTATGGCGCAAAGAATCTCATAAAAGAACCGAAAAAGAAATCAAAAAGTCAGAATTAAGTAGGGAATCCTCAGAAAGAGCCCAAGAAAGGGAATTAATCGAAGTAGGTGAACGAGTTAAAGCCGAACAGTCAGACAGACAGAGAAATGCCCTTATTAAGGGTATGTATCCTCTTCTTGCCGAGGGCTTGCCGAAAGCAACCCCGGAAGCACCATGTAATTTTCCGCCGCCATTAGTTCCGATTAAGCTACGTCACAAACCGACCGCAGCTGATATTTTTCTCTCGTCCTATTTGGACGACACAGTCCCAGAATATGCAAATCCTGCTCCGCCAGCTCCTGTAAATAATGTAATTCCTGTTCCTCCAGCCACCGGGGCACCTGTTACAGCACCTGTTACGGTACCCCCGGTCCAGCCCACAGTACAAGTACCCGCTACATCAGTCACTCTGCCCGCCCGTACAGTACCCGTCGACGATTCTAGTTTAGGAGCCGCGGGGGGAGATCCTCCTCGTACCCCGCCGCCACACAAACGTGTAACACTACTTGAGTTACATGAACGTGCGTTACAGCGTACGCCCAAACAGCAGTCCGTTGCAGATATCAAACGAGCTCTTACCGAATGCCGTTATGATCCAGTCCCAGGCGATGATGATATGGTCATATATTCATTGCGTGTAAGACGGGTGACCGAGTATTTGGACACCCTACCCAATATGAAAGAAGATCTAGACAGAATATATCGTTTCATCCGTACAGGAATAGATCCAGAAAGTATTGGCGAAGCCATGTCTCAAAGGAAAGCTGAGACTCAGCTCATGCTTTTAAAGTTTCTAATTAATTGTTTAATAAGGGAACAAGATTATCCGACTAAAGATCCGATCGAAATGAAAGTCCTGACAAGGTGGAGTGATAATATAGCCGAGGGTAGACACAGGACACTAAGTTGTATAGAGAGTATGTACAAGAAAATTCGTAAGAAAATAATAAGGTTACACGAGAAACGCAAAGCAGTACAAGTGTCCGAGAAAGAAGACGACTCTGATACTGAAGAGGTAAACGACGAGAATCCCACCAGAATAGCGTATGTAGGTAGAACTAGACTTCCCGACCGACATTCACGTCTAGAACACAAGAATGTTTTTCCTCTTCCAGCACCAGAACAAGGTTCTCTAGAACAAGTATTTCAAGCTACCGATCACATTCTGAAATCACGAATCGGTTATAGTGAACTTAGTACCATGCATGAACAAGAACTAGCCCGATCAGCAGTCCGATGGGCTACTGATTCTACCACTTTTCCTGACGAAATAGTGGCACAAATATTTCTGAAACTGCCCCCAGCCGAGCAGCGACTGGTGGGTATGTATATGATCCAGCACCTCATTACACTGTATGAGGGACAACATTCTGATCCAGGTCCGTTACATGATGTTCTAAACGAGTTACTCCAGTATAGATGGAGAGGTCTAGGTACCGATTTAATTAGTGTCATTCTAGAACAGCGCCATAAATATAGAACGTTTCTGAACCCGCATTTTGTTCACGTCTCACCTCCAGAAAGTAAACCATTTTACATAGATAGACAGCATCCGTTACGAGAAGTACACCCAGTTAGGACAGCGGGTGGTGAAATGCAACGAGTATTTGTTTACACCCCTATCACAAAGATGGAACTCTTAGAGATGAAGAAGTTAATTCCCTGTCATGACAAAGATCCAGCAGGGTTCCATCGAGAATTAAAAGACATGCTCCGTATGGGAGAATACACGTATCCAGATATCATTAAAATGCTAAAGGTCCTGTTGCCCGCAGGGGTATATGAAAAACTCAAGGAAAAAGAATGGGAGGTGGGAGAGAAAAAGATTGATTGGACAGCTCTAGAAGCTGAAGATAAAATACGAGTACCAGGTACCGGTCTTGGGGACAAATGTAAAGAATTGCCCGAGTTATTGATACAAGTTTTGCCAAGGTTACTAGCCACGAAAAAGGAAGATTGGGATGCAATTTCAGCATGCAAACAGAAACAGGATGAAGATACTAGTGATTTTTATTCTAGATTTGAAAAATGTTTTATTATTAACAGTGGTTTAAAGACAAGTAGCGAGTCGTACCCTCATCTTTTTGTTACCAAACTAGTCGAGAATTCAAGTCCACAAGTTAAAAATCGAGTTTTGAAAGTCGAAAGTACCTGGCAAGCTAGTACCCCGTCACAAATGCTTCAAATGCTCCAGTATCACCAGAATAGAATCAGGGAAGAGCAAGAACACGAAAGAAGACGTATGAAAGACACGAAAATGAAAGTATTAGTTGCACAATCTGTTCCACAAGACAGTCAGAAGAGGGGTCCGAATCAAGCCAGTCATCCTGCAGCTCCCGTTAAAGGGACATGCAATTATTGTAAACAGCCAGGTCATTTTATAAACGAGTGTGCAGTTCTGAAACATAACATAGCTACTGGTAAGACTAAAGAAAGACCACGTCCGCCTAGACAAGAACAAGTTTCACAGACTTCTCAGTCACCACAGAATGCACAACAGACAGTTCCAGCACCGCAGCCTATCGCTGCAACACAGCATGTTACACAGCAAATGTACCAGTATGCTCAGTCAGAGTATCCAGAGTATCAACAGTATTCATGAAACAGCCTAGAGAGGGAGGTAGTCTTGCCTCTCATCG
Organism: Lissotriton helveticus; assembly: GCF_964261635.1. Lineage (NCBI taxonomy): Eukaryota > Metazoa > Chordata > Amphibia > Caudata > Salamandridae > Lissotriton > Lissotriton helveticus. Next base: position 745,931,381 of record NC_136071.1, on the reverse strand, counting down.
AGATACCTGTAGATCAAGAGGGTCCCTATGTACACAGTCAAGTATTAGGGAAAGACAGAAAGTTTTTGATTGATACAGGGGCAAGTAGGACTACTATCAGTCATGACGAGGTTCCAGGGGCTCCGCTCTCAGGCTCTAGAAATGTTTCCCTTGGATTTTCAGGAAAACCCATTGTTAACGAAATTTCAAAACCAGTTTCCCTAGAAGTTGGTCCATTGTCCCGAACTACTGATTTGTTACTTACGAAATCATGTCCAGAAAATTTGTTAGGCATTAAAACATTGAAAGAATTAGGTGCAGTTATATGCTGTTCCCCAGAAGGAATCCGATTGTTTTTGCGTGACTTTAAAGGTCACTATGTCTTACGTGATTTTGATCCAAGATTACTGAATGTTCCACAGCATTTATGGGCGCAAGGTCCAACTGATGTAGGTTTTATGCAAATCACACCCCATCGTGTGACTCTCAAGCAAGGTATAGTCTTGCCACGAATCAGACAGTATAGATTGCCACCTGAGGCTGTAGCAGCCTTATCCAAAATTATTGACGAGCTCATTACTCAAGGAGTGGTTGTAGAAACTGACTCCAATGTATGTAATTCTCCTATCATTCCAGTCATGAAACGTACTGATCCAAATGCACCTCCAGTATATCGATTAGTGATTGACCTTCGAGAGCTTAATAAATGTATCATACCCCAGTATCCAGTAGTCCCAGATATTTCTTCCCTATTGACAGCCATTGATTCTGAAGCTACATTTTTTACTGTCATAGACCTCAAGAATGCATTTTTCAGTGTCCCGATTCATCCAGACAGCCAGTATCTTTTCGGTTTTTGTTTAAATGGAAGGAGCTATAAATTCACACGAGCTCCTCAAGGTTTCACAGAAAGTCCTAGTATTTACAGTCAAGCACTCAAGAGACAACTAGACAATATTCACATGCCAACTGACACTGCCCTGCTCCAGTATGTCGATGATCTACTGATCACAGCCCGTTCTGAACGTGACTGCGAGCGTGCGTCACTTACAGTTCTGTATTTTCTGGCCGAGCAGGGGCACAAGGTGTCCCCTTCCAAATTACAATTCTGTGTCCAGCAAGTGATCTACTTAGGCCACTTACTGTCCAAGTGGGGTAGGCAGTTGACACCAGACCGTATCCAGTTAATAGCGAGTCTTCCACAGCCCAAGACACAGAAGGAGGTACGAGCTTTTATTGGCCTCACTTCTTACTGCAGACAATGGATTCCTCAGTATGCATTTCTAGCTAAGCCACTGATACAGTTAACGACACAGGAGGCAGCCGTATCGACTGTCCTCCCTTGGACCCAGGAACATACACTTGTTTTTAATGAATTAAAGAAAGCCTTATGCCAAGCACCTGTTCTAGCAACACCGAACTACAGTAAGCCTTTTACACTTTTTGTCACAGAACGTGATGGTACTGCATTATCTGTTCTCACACAAGATCAAACAGGACAGTACACGCCCTGTGCTTATTTTTCGAGCACATTAGATCCAGTAGCCCAGGCTCTGCCTGCGTGCCTCAAGTCAGTTGCAGCCACAGCTCTAGCCATCAGACAAAGTGATTCCATAGTATTAGGACACTCCCTGACAGTACAAGTTCCACACTCCGTGGAAGTTCTTTTAAACCGAACACAGACTCAGCACTTGACCATCGCACGTTTAACAGGTTATGAACTGACACTGTTCCAGCCACACATAGAAATCAGACGCTGCAACATTTTAAATCCTGCTACACTGTTACCGTCAGTTACTTCAAATTCTGCCACACATGACTGTGTGGAAGTCATTAACACTATGACTAAGCCAAGACAAGACCTGACAGACATTGCATTACCTAATCCCGACCTGACACTTTATGTGGACGGTTCATGTATGAGAACAAGTACAGGAGAACTAGTAGCCGCGTATGCAGTGACTACTGAAACTGAAGTTATAGAAACACATCGTATTGACACCCTGTCTGCTCAAGCAGCAGAGCTAGTTGCTCTGACCCAAGCCTGCATACGTGCCAAGAACCTGAAAGTAAACATATATACAGATTCACGTTACGCATTCGGAGTCGTACACGACTTTGGAGTGCTCTGGCAGGAGAGAGGTTTCATGACTTCTCATGGAACCAAGATTCAGCATGGTCTCCTCATTCAAGCTCTGTTAGATGCAATACATTTACCGACAGCTATCGCTATCATGAAGTGCAAGGCACATACGAAAGTTACTGACATTATTTCCCAAGGTAACGATCTAGCAGATCGAACAGCCAAGCTTACAGCTCAGACACCAGACATTTCAGTTAACACGACACAGACATCCACTGCAGAACAGACTACTTGTATGACAGTTAAGGACCCTACACAAGATGTCATAGACATACAGTTACATGCTACTCCCGAAGAAATCAAGAAATGGTCCAAACAAGGAGGGGTCCAGACAGATCAGGGATGGGTGACAAAGGGAAAAGCCACATGGTTTCTCCCCGACTCTATGGTTCAAGTCATTATCAATACCGCACATAGTCCAGCACATCTAGGAGAAAAAGCTATGTTAGACAGTATCCAGAACCTTTGGTTCAACAAGCACTTACGAGCTGCAGCCAAACAGAAAGTCCGTACTTGTATGATATGTTGCCAGTTCAATCCAGGTAAAAGTGTCCCGGTGGAACAAGGGGGATTCCAACCTCCTGACCACCCTTTTGAAGTCCTCCAGATGGATTACATTCAGATGGAGCGATGTCGAGGTTTCAAGTATGTCCTCGTAGTTGTATGCGCTTTGTCCAGGTGGACAGAAGCATATCCAGTCCCAGATTACACAGCCGCGACCACTGCCAGACAGTTGGTTCGTGAATTCTTTCCCCGTTATGGACTCCCTAGGGTCGTGTATTCTGATAACGGCCAGCCATTCTCATCCGAGCTAATGAAACATGTTTCCCTTTTGTTAGGGTACCAGTGGAAGTTCCATTGTGTGCGCCATCCTGAAGCAGCCGGTCTCGTAGAGAGACATAATCAGACCCTGAAAGTCCGTATTGCCAAGACATGTAAAGAGAAAGGTGTAGACTGGCTAGTTGCCCTGCCAGTTGCTTTATTCTTTATGAGAATGGTTGCACATTCCAGATCAGGTCTGTCCCCGTATGAGGTCGTATTCGGCCACCCCCCAAATATGTGGGGTACACCTAGACCCCGCAGTATTACAGATGTTTCCAGTAATATGTTGACAGATTACCTAGCTTCCTTGATGTCTGCCCTACACTCTTGTCGTTCACAGGTTGCCGCTGCATTTCCAGACAATACCGAAGTGAAACCGCATGAGGTCATTCCAGGTGACCTAGTTCTCGTCAGGAACTTTGATCGTTCAAGTCCGCTGGAGCCCCGTTGGAAGGAGCCACGACTTGTTCTTCTGACCACCCGCACGGCCGTGAAGTTGGAGGGCCGCAAGGGGTGGGTCCATCTGTCCCACATCAAGAAATTCCATGGACTTCGAGAAAAAACATTTGCAAAGAACACTTCTAAAGACTGCCTGAAACCAGACTCTGAAATTGATACGGAACTGAAAGTTCCTCTGTTAGAGAAAACTCCGCAGCAGGAGTATAAAGCAAAGTTGAGGTCTAGCAAAATAAGTCAGCCAGTTTAATTGTCTAAGTCCCTCTCGGGTGAAACGGTTAGACAGGTCCCTGACATGTATGAAATAGACCCCCATAGTGAGAGAGTTAGTCAAAACTCTATCAAATGTATCATTGTTCTAAGTTTTCTATTATATGTGAGTCTAATGGTTACCTGCACAAGTTATGCATTACATTTATGTTTTCCAGTTTCTCATGTAAATAGGTTTTCTAATGCTACAGTAGAGCACACATTTATTGATCTGCCTCCTCACGAGCTATCCTATCGTCTTGCTATGAGAAACAATACATTTATAAGAATGTTACACTATTCACACCAGACCAGCAATGCCACTAATTGTTGGGTGTGTGGTCGACTCCCCCCTTTCCAGACACCGAAGGGAGTTCTGCCACTCTTTCCTTATCCGTTTTCACATAATGGTTCGTGTGGAGCATGGTCCACGTTAACGTCATCCTCCAATGATATGTCCCTTCTGAATAGAACATGTTTTCCCGACAAGCAAGGTCTCTCCCATAGAACAGGGTTAGATCTAGAAAATGAAGTTTATAATTTAGGTAATTATTCTTCGAATTTTATGGTCCTGAATGTTCAGTCTGATACCACTCCGGATTTGCCTGCTATTTCAGTACTACCAGTCAAAGGCGAATTATGTGTCAGAAAGAATGGTTCCGCACATGTAGGACATAGTGATTGTACTACTACTGTCGAGTATAGTGACAGTGGGAAATCTATTTTTAAAGCCTCACGTCATTCTTATTTTGCTTGTGGTCAGACCGCATATGTTCGTCTGCCCCCCGATTGGGATGGAACATGTTACATTGCCTTCCTACTGCCACCAGTTTTTCTAGCCCCATCTGATTATCACAGAAACACACATCTAGTACACGTTAGACCTAGAAGGGAGATCGAGTCCCCGATTGTCGATCAAACTGAAACTACTCTAGAACAATATCAAGACTTCAATAAAGGTTTCTTCTTCTTTATAGGCCCTGTCCAGAATAGTAAGTTAATATGTAGGTTAACCAGAACCCTTGAAGCAGTAGTGAATGAGACTACTTCCGCTCTAGGTAACTTAACTGAAGAGCAATCTGCTATGAGATTTGTCGTGCTCCAAAATCGTCTCGTTCTTGACGTCATACTGGCCGATAGAGGAGGAGCATGTAGAGTCATCGGATCTAGTTGCTGCATTTTCATTCCTAATAACGCGCCGTCTGTTTATTCAGCTATAACCAGACTTCATAAAATTGCCCATCAGTTACACCAGAATCCAGGCACCTGGACATGGTCCGGTTGGCTCTGGAGTATCATATCTGCCTGGGGATGGAAAGTATTGTCATTCCTAGGTATTGCAGTAATGATCATATTCAGTTGCTGCCTCTGTATACAATGTGGCCCTGCGATTTGCGGCATTTGTGCTACCTCTTGTATTCCTAGTCCTAAATCCCGTTCCAAGACAATTCGAGACGAGCAAATGATGCTATATGAAATGATAGATGGTATCATGAATATTGATGTTTCCTGATGGAAACGTAGGGCACAAGGAGGGAATGTGGAAAAGTAAATTTTGCCATGTTATATGTGCCTACGTGTTCCCCATCTTATGTTATATGTGCATGATCGATATGCATGTATTCCTCTTCTGATCGATTAAAGACGCAATTACAGTTGTGTCCATCTCTAGTATGCCAGTTTCCAGTCTTCGTGAAAGCAACGAATATTAGGCCTATGTAAACCTACGTTGCCACATTTTACAGTGTGCAGGTTAATTCATTGAATTGTCCCCGTTTCTAGGCCTCAAAAGGGCCCGGACTCAGATTCAGCTCCTGTCTCCTGAACCCTCTCCGAGGAGCGATACAGCCCCCACCTGTATCCCTGACCCTTCACTTACTTCTTGCCTCGCAGTGCCCGGCCCGGCCTGGCTCTGCCTCCCAGTCTGCCAAAAGTATGTTATGTTTCTAGTTATCAGTCCAGCCCTCCTTCTCTGCATTCCTAAGCTACTGAATCGCATCAATAGTTTCCGTCATGGTCTAGCCTTTATGTCTCCATGTAAGAGAAATACTGGATTAATATTCATAGATTATTCCTCGCACACAAACTACATGTAGAATTATGCACGCATCAGTCTTAGTATCAAGTAGCCTTTGCCCTGATAACTTTTGGATTCTATCAACATGTACTATAAACACCAGATACCAGATAGGCCCTAGGTACATGTCGCTCTGACACTCCAGACTTCAGTCTCCTCTTCTAGCACAGAAGTCATAGCCCCAGTTCCTCCCTGGTAACACGTCATTGCCAGTTTGCGCGCACCACTAGGTTAGAGGTCCCAGCTGCTCAGGTAGCCCCCTCCATGTTTCCGCCCCGTTTATGACATATTCTGCTACGTTTACATCACATGTCTATGTATACGCCCTGTACACGCCTTCTTGTTACATCATTTTGCCTTATCTTTCGCGATTGCTACAAACCCCGCCTACTGCTACGCCTACTGTATTGAACGTAATGTATTTTGTTTAACTATATATACTAATGTTCTGTTATTAGAAGTTATGCGCATCATTCCCAGATCCTGCCCCCGGCAGCTGCCGGGCCCTGCCATCCTATTCCCATGCAGGCTGTCCTGTTCCTGTCCTTTATGCCTGATTAAAATTCTGTAAACTCCAGCTACCTCGAATCTTGACTCTTATTTATTGAGCTATCTGTTTATATTGTATCAAGTCAAAAATAGATCCGGTAATTAATTATTTATTTACCACAGTCGCCACCACAGACAGTGGTATAAAGGGAGCCTTTGGCTTGCCTCCTGTCTTGCCACTGGCTTAACAGGTGACACAGGAGAGACACATTTATTTTACCTATTCAGACATCCGAGGCCAGTAGAAGTGATTGACAAGGCTTTCCCATGTTTTGGTCTGCCCCAGATGTACGGCTAAGGGGATGTCATGGGCCAGGTTAAATAGGAACTCTCTGTACTGTTGGGGAACAACCACTCTCCCGGTTGCCCCTGGTTTGGCGTCCATTGCCTCATGGTACAGGATTCCCTCCTTCCAGTACATCCAATGGGCTACAGTGACATCTCCTTCCTCCTGTTAGACAGCCAGGTGTCTCCGGGCTTCAAGAGTGGGGCAAGTCTAATGACCCTGGCTCAAGTCCTCTCTGGAGCATTCACCAGCTCCTTTGAGTTCTGCCAGGTCAGGCAAATCTCTCAGGGTAGCAGCCTCCTGTTCAGGCCCCAGACCTTCACCCTTGGGATTAGGCTCCTTCTAGGCATGTGGACCTTGGGAAGCAACCTCTCCAGACTTCCGACCCTTCTTATTTTTACTAGGGTCATGGGCCATTTTTCTAGGTTCCAATGTCCCTTGACCTTCCCTTAAGCCCTTTTGTGCTCTAGTGGAGACACATACTCACTCAGGGAGACCCAGCATTGCTGCACAAGTCCTTCTCTCTGCCGAGGCAGATTTTGAGGTCATAACCCGGTAGACACTCCACATGAAGGAGATACAGCTACTTTCTTTGGGCTAGTAACCTCTTCCCACCCTAAGTCTACCAAAGCCTTGGTATGTGACTTTATAACTTTGTCAGAGTTTATTAACTGGTGCAACTCATCAGGGCTAATCTGCCCTGGGTAAACCAGCTTAGCCATAACCATGGTGATTCTGCCACCTGTGTCCTTCAGGGCCTGTAGTTCAACCCTGTTTATTCTTGGCCACTGCATATATATATATATATATATATGTATATATATATATATATATATATATATATATATATATATATATATATACATATATATATAGATATATATATATATACATACATACATACATACATACATACATACATACATACATATATATTATATATATATATATATATATATATATATTCACTGAAAAAACCATAGGTTATAGACCATATATAGTTAGGAATTAGCATTTACAAAACCTTGAAAATTCACTGAAAAAACCATAGGTTATACACTATATATAGTTAGGAATTAGCATTTAAAAAACCTTATTTTACTCACACAAAACCAATGAAATTCCATATATAGTTAGTTGTACTAACTATATATCGCGCACCCGCAATCCACTGCTGATCATGTCACATATTACATCATTCATGACATGGTCAGTGACATCACTGATGACATCACTGATGACATCTCAAATGACATCACTGATGACATCACTGATGACAACATCCAGTGACTGTATTTTTCTGTAAAGTTAAAATATGTCTTACATATTTAAGAATGAGTAGATGTATAAGTGTCTGGATGAAGGATTTAGTAGGTGCATGACTGACTGTATGAGTGAGTGGTTAAATGTGTCTCACTGAGTGCATGGTTTAGTGACTAAACTGTCTTAATTTGTGCATCATTATGTCTGTTGTTCTGTAAACTGCTGCATGTGTTGATCAGTAGCTATATGAGTAACTATATGGGTTATTGATTGGTTGCCCAAGCATTTGTATGGGAGACTGAGTGTGTGTGTGGGTGGCTGGGAGGTGTATGACTCTGTGCATAGATGTATGGGTTCAAAAGTGCATGTGGAAACAGCTGTATGGGCGGTTGACTGTGTGCATGACTGTATTGGTGAGTGAATAGATATCTCAGTGCTACATGTCAAAGTAAGTACATATGTAAAATACAGTACATGTGAGAGTTGACATATATAAATAACTGTGCATAAGAGCCAGTGAATGTGTGAGTGGCTGTATGGATCATTGTGCACTTGTATCCAGGATTGTATAAGTGAGTAAATATGTTTTAGTATATGTTTGAATAAGTAAGGTGTGTATAACTGTATAGTTATGAAAATGGAGGTGTGATTGATTCTTTGCATGACTGACTAGGTGTGTAAGTAACTCCATGGATGAGTGACAGTCTGTGAGTGTCTGTTTACACTGAGTGTATCTAAGGTTATATTAGAGTCTGAAGAGGTTCATCGTATTATCACATGAATGATGTCATCAGTGATGTGATCAGTAATGTCAAATGAGATGTCATCAGTGATGTCATCAGTGATGTCATTTGAGATGTCATCAGTGATGTCATCAGTGATGTCATTTGAGATGTCATCAGTGATGTCATCAGTGATGTCACTGACCATGTCATGAATGATGTAATATGTGACATGATCAGCAGTGGATTGCGGGTGCGCGATATATAGTTAGTACAACTAACTATATATGGAATTTCATTGGTTTTGTGTGAGTAAAATAAGGTTTTTTAAATGCTAATTCCTAACTATATATGGTGTATAACCTATGGTTTTTTCAGTGAATTTTCAAGGTTTTGTAAATGCTAATTCCTAACTATATATGGTCTATAACCTATGGTTTTTTCAGTGAATTTCATTGGTTTTTTAAAAGCTAATATCTATAGCTGTAAAATGTATTCTTCTTTAAATCCAAAAATATATTTTATATGTTTATTAATAATTTTTTTTTGTTTCGCTCCCGGTCCGCGAACCGGAAAGCTTTCCGTTAGCTCAAATTGATGCCGCGACCCGGTCCGCGAACCGGTAAGAAATCAACATAGTGACGGTATCGCGTTGCCGCGTAATGCGTCTTATGACGTACTGCGTTAGCGCACCCGGAAGTGCCCCGGGGCGCGGACCGAGGCGCGAAACGCAGCTCCCCGAAAGCGATCCGCGGCGCGTCGCGAAAGCGCGACGTATTGCGTTGCCGCGTAATGCGTCTTGTGACGTACCGCGTTAGCGCACCCGGAAGTGCCCCGGGGCGCGGACCGAGGCGCGAAGCGCAGCGACCCGGAAGCTAACCGGGGCGCGTTCCGCAGCGCGTAACATGAGCGTGAGAGGTCATGTGACTTGTTAATAAAACTTTTCATTGGTTCATTTCACTTTTGGTTTCATAATGATGTAAGGCTAGGTCAGGTGACCTAAAAATAACACTTTTCATTGGTTGAGAAGTATTGTTTTTCCCAAATGATGAAAACCCCTCCTTCTTTCCTCACTCTGACTTTCATCATTGTGAGAGGAAGACCTTTATTACTATATCAGAAATGGCTTCAGTAGTTGCTTCAGCTGGTGCACCACCACCACCACCTCCACCTCCTCATGGGAAGAGAGGACCACCTCCCCAGGTCATGACCAACACTGAGGAGGAAGAGGAAGAAATGGAGGAAGAGGAGGGAGAAGAACCACAGTTCTTAGAAGAGGTGCCCCGGGTTTCCCATAAGAAAGCCAGTTTCATCTGGCAGTTTTATTCGATCCCTCCTGGCCAAAAAAAAGTGAATGCGAGGTATGTCACCTGCCTCATCTGCAAAGAACAATTATCCAGAGGGACGGATAAGAAATATAGTTATGGGAACCATACTATGCACAGGCACATGACCAGGAAGCATCCACTCAATTATAGCCGGGCGGAAATACGGGATTTGCAGGAAAATCCAAGATCAACTCCTGTGGCCAGATCAAGAATATCAATTTCATTGACACCAGCAGAGACACGGGAAACTGTGCCAAACATACAAGAACATTTTGGCCACATGATACACACTTGTATGCACTGTCGTGCGTTGTTAGCATGTGGCAATATGAGCATAAATGCTATCAACCTGGCTTATGAACATCATAATTGCCCTAACCGCCCCCAGTAATTTTTTTTTTGCTCCTGTTGAGCCCTTTTCAATGCCTGTTTTTTGTTGTTTCCCCCCCCCCCCCAAAAAACCCAAAAAAAATATAAAATCGTTCAAAAAATACAAAAAAAACAAAAAATAAAAAAAAATAAAAAAAAAATATAAAACAACAAAAATATTTAAAAAAAAGTTCTTTTCAGAACTACCTTCCCTTTCAAAAAAAATTGCTAGAATGTTTAGCACTCTGGCAAGCTCTATTTCTTTTGGTTCGCTTCCCGGTTAGCTTCCCGGTACGCGGACCGGGAGCTAACCCAAAAATTTTTTTTTTTAAAAAAAGAGTAAGTATAAGGAAAGTAAACAGAGAGTGATGTTAAAAGAAAGACAGCTATAGGGAGTAAAGAAGAGATACTGTTTAATAGATCTATTTACCGAAGAAAAGACGGAAGAGGGTATAATTGTGAAAAACAAAATAGATAACGAAGTGAAAGAAAAAAAAGAGAGTATAACATTAACAAAGAAGAGTTTCTTGGAGAATGTGAGTGAATGTTCAAAATAAGATTAGAACATGAGGAATAACAGAGAGAAAAAATAGAAAACAGAAAACAAAAAATAACAGAAAAAGATTAATTGAAACAGCAAAGAAATGTAAGTAACATAGAGCCATATCATCAACATAGGCAATAAAAGTTTTGCAGCTTTCATTGGCAGAAATGTGTCGCTAAAGCTGCTTTTGCGGCAGAAAACTGCCGCTAAAACCACTTTTGCACCAGTTTTCTGCCAATAAAAAGAGCAATAATTTTATTGGCTGTGTTCATAATATGCCCCTTAGTGTGCTTCAACTACACAGAGAAAGCATTATGAACAAATAGTGATACAGTGATCAGTCAAAGACACTAAGAGTAATAGAGACGGAGTGAGTGAACAAGAGTGAGGAACTATGAGAAGAGAGGGACTGACAAAAAGAGTGGAAGGAGTTGAGCAAGTAGGTAATAGAGAAAGGAATGAGGGAAGTAGCAAAGGCAGGAAACTGAGGGTTAAAGAAATGAAGCTGTGGAACTAATAGTAGGTGAATGTGATAGAAATGTAACGAAAAGAGTACAAAACATTTACCTTATAATTGTCGTTAAATTACTCACTTTTTGTTTTTATACTTTCAATCTGTGAAAGAGAGAACAAACATTTGAAAAATATTAAAACATGTATTTAAAAATTACAAAAGACAAGGGAAAAGATTGAAGGACAAACAGTTTTTCAACAACTTTGACACTTACAGAAGCTTCTGCTTCTCCAGGCCCCCTACACAGTCCTAAAGATATACATTTTAAACTAACAGTATCTTGATGCAGATGAAGTGAGGCCTATCTTAAAACATGGTGCATCTTTTGCATTGCTGTTGTCTCAGAAAAGTGTCGCAAGACACTAAAATGTTAAATAATTGCTTCAGGATGCCAATAAGATGTCTCCTATCCAGAGGTTTGTTTGAGGTGAGGCCTACTCAGGGTTGCAGATGAAATTTAGAGTTGTTGAAGAGAATAGAGGACATAATATATGTGAAGGTCTACCAATGAAGTGAGTCATGTCCACTGCACTCTTGAACAAAGTCCAAACCTCCTATGTTTCCCTGGACAGACCTAAACTTGATCTGCACAATGTGATTCGTAATGATAGGAAACACAGGTGATGTAAATGAAATACGTGCAATTTATTTTGCTCATTTCACAATCACATCACTTGTGTTTCCTTTGCTTAGGTATCTCATTGTGCAGATGTAGTCTAGCATATGAAAGAATACGCAGAAGCGCAGCACTGCATGCAACAACTTTGACACTTACAGAAGCCTCACCTTCTCCATGCCTCCTACACAGTTCTACATATACATCATAAATGCAAACAGTACAGAATTAATTATACATGTTAAATGGTTTATTTTTGCTGTTCTCAGAATGTATCAAAATTCACTAAAAACAGTGACTTGAAGGTATTCATCATATAACAGCGGGGAAAAAAAAACACAATCAAAATGATTGTGTTTAAAAAACCCATACAACATAACAAATCAGAATTCAGAACTCCTTAAAGTTAAATTACTTTCCATGACGTCAAAGGATGTCCTATGAACAGCTTACACTCTGTTGTGCTGTTATTACTTTCAGCCCGCCACTTTCTGAAAGAAAATCTCCATCGTTTTTAAAAACATGTTACATGCAATAAATGACTTCTTGCTCTCTACCACAAGTTCCACAAGGCCAAATCTTGTCAGAGCCATTTATAACTCTTGGATTTCTTGTAAGCCAATCCCGTCATTTGGCATTTCTGCTACTTTCAGAATTAAAATGTTGAAGATCATTTTCACAATCCAGGAATAGTAATATCTTCCCCTTCTTGCTCAGTCATGTTCTACATTTCCTATGACACTGATACTGCTTACTATGAAGCAGACTTACACTAACTCTATGACTACTACAATTATTTAATTCTCTACATCACTTTCAATCACAAAGCAATGTAAAACAGTAGACAGCATTGCAGACTTACATTCCCTCTACTCTATGTTTTGATTGGCTGCTTCAATTAGCTTATAAAAAGAAATAGTTTTTCTGAACTCATTCAAAGTGCACTTATTTCTCCATGACGTCCAGTCTTATGGTTAGAAGTTATGTCTCTGAACTACACATATCCTCAAGGCCAAATTGTGTAGGAGCCATTAGAACTTCTTGAAATTCCACAGAGCACATCCCGAGATTATTTCCCTAAAATTTTGGTTTTAAAAACACCAGGTAAGAGTTTTTAAGGTCATACGGCAATTTTTTTTGGAAAATTAAAACAGAATCGTTGCAGAATGACCAGCCATTTCTAGACTTTAAATAAGCTGTGTAATGTCCTGATGTTATTGAAGGGCCGTCATGATATATAATTGCTGCAGTTACAAAAGTCCTTCCTGATATTGACAACTGCGAAGCTACAAAATTTTTAATTAAAGTTGTCAATTTTGTTCCATCAGGCCTACATCGTTGGAACATTAAAATGACATACTGGCCATATGTTCGTATAAATAATGTGGACATCATTTCAGATTTACATTGGCTACACTCCATGTTGTGATCAGCTGCTTTTACTAGCTTATTAAAGGAGACTGATTTACTGTCTGGCAAAGTTAAATATATAAATCTTTCTGAGTCTACACTAGTAGTACTTGATACCATACAGTTCTCGCAGTCATGCTGCCATTGATAAGAAAGCCCAAACAGCTGATCTTCATCTACACCTTCAGCATGCAATACATCAAGCATATACATTAAAAACTCCTGACAATCTTGCTGAATATTTTGAGAGAATTGTGTTTGGCCTGAACATCTGTCTAACAGATTTCGAATTTCAGACACACTTTCTATGTTTGTTCTATCAGTGCTACATTTCTCTAACACAGAATTTAACAAACTGCAAAATCTTTGATCAGAATTGACCACAATCTCTTCTTTTACATTTTCTAGAGAAAACAAAACATTAACCACTACATTAGCATAGCAGTTGACACCAGAACTGTTTTCAAATTGAAAACCAACAACATCTTCAACAGAATCCTTTTTGTTTCTGCTTGTAATTTTAGGTTCATCGACTTTTCGTCTTTTTGCTACAACCTCCCCAGTATTGGTCACATTTCTTCGTTTCCGGCCTACCACACGTTTCTCAAACAAAGGATACTGAGGCAAATGTGGCGCATACTCTCTTCTTAACCTATTGTATTCCTTAACACAATCTAGATCCGCACAAATGTTTGTGACATCACACTCAATCAAGTACAATCCCGATAAAGTTCTAACTCGTGACAATGCCACATATGCCATACCCTCCTTGAACACAGAACTGCCAATATTCACCAATGCACAGTCTACACTTAAACCTTGCGATTTATGGATTGTCACCGCATATGCCAAGCAAACAGGAAACTGCTTACGGCGAACATATAAGTCTTTTACAAGCAAAAATCTAGCAGAGCAACGACCAATTAGCTGTACTTCCTCAATGCCATCAAATTTAATTTTTAAAAATTCAATTCCATCTCTTTTTCTGTATTTTACAAAATCAACAACATTACCCATTGATCCATTTACCAGACCTCTTTCAACATGTAAATTCCTTCTTAAAATTATACGGCAGTTCAAGCACACATTCAGAGTCTTTTCAAAACCTGCAGTTTTAGATATACTCTTCTCTAATGAATCCAATTTTGTTTTCAGATTCTCAGACAAAATAATTGTTGATCCCATATGCTCTACTCTGTCAATAGCTTCCAGTTTCACAATCTCTTGCTTTTCTAAATGCAACATTTTGTTGTTGAATTTGGCACATTCTGCAAGAGTTGGCATCAAACATATTCCAGATTTCTTATCAGTAATTTTCTGAAAAATATTCTCAGGCACAACATCTTGTTCTGGATATAAATTTGACAGTAATCGTGCATGTAAAGCTTCTTTCCCATGCTCGGTCACTTTTCCAATTCTAACATCTTGTAGAATAGTCTTGTAAACTTCATCCTTCGCCTGACGCATATTTTCATGCAGTTCAGCATAATTGAAGTTTAACCATATATTGACGTTGCCAATGCTGCCTAGGCACTTCCTGGTATCTTCATGCGTGAGCATTTTGAACACAGGTTGCCCTTTCACTGGTGTCAGCTGCAAAAGATCTCCGAAAACAATGATGTGTTTGCCACCAAATAACACATCATACTCTGTTTTGAGAACTTCTTGCATTCTCAAATGCACAAAGGCAAGCCTGACATTGAAAACCATGCTTACTTCGTCAATGATAAGAAGTTTCATTTTCCTCAAGATTCTTGAAACTTCAAAACAAGCATCTCCAGATAGCTTGTGATATTGTAATTTGTTGTCATGCTCCACTGGCAGCATCAGTAAACGATGTAAAGTAATCCCTTTAATGTTATGTGCTGCCAGTCCAGTTGGAGCGGTGACAACACAAGACAGCGATGACTCTGTCCTTTCCTGCAAATAGCATGAAATTGCTTTAATGAGGAAACTTTTTCCAGTTCCCGCTTCTCCACTCACGTACAGTCGGACAGGCTTCAACGACGTACATGAGCACTCTTTCTTGTCATGACTTAATCCATGATCAATTTGCATGGTAACTTCGTCATATATTTTCCTCTGCTCAACGTTGAGTTGTCTTTCCAACTCTTCTAAGTTAACCGCATCCTCCTGAGCATGTGCCATGGCTCTTTCCACTTCATTCATGGCAGTGGCAGCTTCATTTTCGATAACAGGTCCTCCTAGTGGATCCTGACTCAATGAAGCAGAACTCTGACTGTCCTGAGAACTGTCTCTGGCAATCTCGGCTGCAATCGTTGCTTCCTGCTCAATTTCCACATTCAACATTTCTACATATTTGGGAAAAGCAGGACATTCTATGGTCTCCTTGGCGGCATTGAAAGAGTCTTTGTAACAGAGGAAATCTCCAAGCAGTTCCTCTTCTGCACGCCAAGGCTTGAAAAGTTGCAAAAGTGCTAAATAGAAAAACTCCTTTTTTTCAGGAGATTCGCCACTCAATTTTCGATGGTTTACCAAGTGGCATTTTCTTTGCTTGACCAGACATCCCTCACTTCCTATTACAGCATACACTCCTTTCTCAGTATCTTCTTTGATGTTCCTCTTGAATATGTAATTTTGAAGAACCTCATACAGACAAACATTGTCGAGGTGACTGCTTCTATTTGGATAATATGTATCCAACATGTTGGTCTTCAAAATGTCGGTACTGTTTGGCTCCTTTTCCGCCAAATACTCAATTTCCCGCACAGGTTTCAGAACTCGATTACGCGTTGCAGCAAGACCAAGACTCGCCCAAACGATACTCCTGGACTTGGCATAGAGACTTGCTGAAGACAACCGGTCAGAGCATTCGTAAGCTCCAATTTCTCGATGCGACAACATCTTCAGACTGAAACTGTACAACTTCTTGCTGAGGCTCTTTTCATGGGAAATGTCCTCCCACATATCCTTCAATTCTGTCTTCTCTTTTTTGGTGATGTAAGACGTCACATACCGAGCCACAGCCATACAGTTATCAGCCACAAACTGTATATCCATGTTAGCATTCCACATGGACAAAATCACTGGTTTGTAGTCGTTGATGTACTTGGACTCTTCGTTCCTCTTCAAATTGTATGTGTTTTTAGGTGATTTCTTCATCACATTATGTCGCAGTGAAGACATCAAACTGTTCACTCTTCCTTTAGAAATCACCGGTCGTGGAAAGGTGAAACGACATTTGGTGTAGAACTTGTCCTTGTTTCTGAATTTACGACGGCAGTACTTTCCACATCGATGGCTTTGGAAACGCAGAACTTTTTCTCTTAGGCTTTTCTTCTCCTTTGCGTTTGGAACAGCACACGTAGAATACTGTTGGATGAAACTCATCACTGAGTCTTCTGGATCCGTTCCAAATTTAGGTGCATCCTTGATCCACAGCAACATATGTATATGAGGAGCACCTCTTGCTTGGTACTCCTTTCTCCAGAAGAAATCCAACACCTCTCCAAGAGGTGGATTCTTCTTATTCATGATGAAAGACATCATAGCTTCAAATCTATGATTGAAGTACCTACATACATTGACTGGATCCAAAGAGCACAGTTCTCCGGGTGTCTTGAATTCGATGTTTTCAATGTTTCCATTTGCCTCTCGTAGAAATTCAAGTAAGTCTTCCCAGCCATACTCGGCACAGCTCAGAGTGAGGAACCATGTGGGAGTTCCTAAGTTCCTCAGCATACATTTTAAATCACCATGACGACGGTACCAGTACTCATTAGTACCACGCTGACACGCCATGAGATTAATCAGGTGAGAATCCAAAATACTGTCTTGGACATTGACTTTATCCATAAAGTCACTTGCCGAGATGTTTTGCATGTGTATACCACTTTTCAAGATGTGGTTCACTGCATATGACAGTCCAGACAGATCGCTTTCAAACAGGAGATGAAACAAATAGGGAATGCATTGTCGAAACCTAGCATCTCCTGCATACAATCGCAAAGTCCGGTATTCAGAAGCAGGAATTTGATGAGGTCGCTCATCATATCTTCCTCCCTGACCTGTTGGAAAAAGCTGTGGGAAACACCGAGCTTCCAAACTTTCCTCCCAAACACTAATGGGACTCCCTTTGGCTTGTTTCATTTGAAACAACTCAATAGCATTCCCCATGACTTCCTTGGAATGCAAAGGATGAACACTATAATGTTCATATATTTCTTCACTAGCAGAGGGTTCTACTTTCTCAATTTGACCTGCACACAAATCGCTATCCTCTTCCTCACTTACTTCCTCTTCTGCAACATATACATTCTTGTAGTACTTATTTTTTTTTTCAAATACAATGTTGCCTTTTTGACTTTCCTAACATCCACTAAATCTTGCCATATTTTCTTATTCTTCGTCGGAATTCATTCTGAATTTAAGACTGTGCATTGGTACCTACTTATAAGTACCTAAATGTACCATAAACCCAAAAGCTCTTCTCAGAGCTACCCTACATCTGATCACTCACAATTATTATTTTTCTCTAACTTTTTTCACTAATTTTCAACAAAGTACGCTCACCGGGGCGCTACCCGGTACGCGAACCGGGAGCTAACCTCGCGAATTTTTTTTTAAAAATGTTTTTTTTTCGCACATATAAGCCTCCTCAGCCACCCTCACAAAACCTAGGGGGTCAAGATAAGTCTACCGTGCCCCCTTCTACCCATTCTGAACATTATTTGCCCTCCATTTTGTATCTTAATTCGACCGAAACACAAAATGGTGGACTCCCGTAACGCTTAAGGTTCGCGAACCGGGGCGCTCAACGGTTCGCGTACCGGGTCGCTCCCTGGGAAGCGCACCATCAAAAAAGGTGGGAAAGTAGTTTACAGAAAAGCCACTGGAGACAATTTCACCAAATATAGATTAGCTCATACTACATACCAATCCCTACCATTTTCACAAATTTGATTGGAATTCTATTTAGCCATTTAGCCTGTAGACCTCTCTAAATACCCTGAGGTAAATTACTTCTCAAAACACATCTGAAGTGTTGGAATTGACAACCAATTAAAATGTTACTTTCATTTTCTACTTTTTTTACCTGACATTTGATTGGTTATGTACCTGAATATATATAAAAGAAGAGAATGAAACACAGCCATTTTGACTACTACTTCCTGGTGTACATTTCAATTGGATTTTCACTAATCACTTCAACTTCTTTCTAAAGGTAAGTTGTTATTTTAAAAACTGAACTATATTGTGCACTATCAGTTAATATGGTAAACTTTTTCTGATAGTTATATACTATCCCTCTGTAGTAGTTATAGATTTAGATAGACTTCTCTGTTATAGTTATGGATGGAGTTAGGCTTCTCTTTTATAATTATGAATTTACTTACGTTAAATCACATACACTTTTTTATATTCCTACTTCCACTCTGATACTATACACTGCCCAAAGATAAATTCTCTGTTAAAAAATGCCTATCTAAAATGAATCCCAACAGTGCCCTATCTCTACTAATATATATTTTTTTTATCCAAATTTCAGGCAACATGGAAGGCGAACAGAAAGTTTCATTTCAAATTGTCCTGCAACAGAGCAGCCAAGAATTAATTGATCCAAATTATATAGAATTTATGGATGAAACTTGGGACCAAGAACTACTGCAATGTGTGCAAGCAGTGGATGACCTCCTTCAAAATGAGGACATTTTACACCCTCATAGATTACAAGCTATGTTCAATGAAAATGACGACATTTCAGACAGTGAAATGTTAGAAATGTTATTACATTTTGAAACACAATCACAATAATAAATAATTGCTTGAAAAAAAAAAAAAAAAAAAAATAATCAACAAAACCAACAATCAATTAACATACAGTATTTGAAAAGTCTATCATTCATTTTTCATTGCAGTACGCTGCCCAGAACGCTTCCCGGTTCGCGGACCGGGCGCTACCCACGCAAAAAAACAAAATTTTTTTTTTGCCCCGCGGGGCCCTTTTAAAACCTCCACATTAAACCTAGGGGGTCAGGGAGGATCTAGTATGCCCCCTTATGGTTATTTCCCCCTTTGTTTTGGCCTCCTCTTGTCTCTCAATCCTACCGAGAGACAAGATGGCGGCCGCTCCGGACTGTTTAGAATGTTGACAGACACCGGAGAACCAATCAGCTTCGCTACGCGAAGTTCAGGTACGCGTAAGGTCCGCGAACCGGGGCGCTGCCCGGTCCGCTGTTACAGATATATATCTTTTTTTAAACGTTAATTTCTCAAAATCCACTGGAGCACATATATTGAGACCTACAAAAGGCACATCGGGCTACCAGTCCCTACAATTTTGCCAAGTTTCGTGCAAATCCATTCAGCCGTTCAGGCTAAAAGTGAGGCCAACCGCCCTATGGAAAACTCAATGTTAAAAACACGTTTTGGGACCCCCCTTTTTTCTCGACCCCCCCTGGACGAACCCCCCCCAAATTTCCAGGGGCTGCTCAGAAACAAAATGTTCCATTTTCCAGAAAATTTCAGCCAATTCCGTCCACAAACGCCAAAGTTATTAGACATAGAATTTTCAAAAATCCCATAGGGAAAAAATCCTAACTATATATACCTACTGGCGACCGCCAGTAGGTAATATATATATATATATATATATATATATATATATATATATGTACATATATATATATTCACTGAAAAAACCATAGGTTATAGACCATATATAGTTAGAAATTAGCATTTAAAAAACCTTATTTTACTCACACAAAACCATTGAAATTCCATATCTAGTTAGTTGCACTAACTATATATCGCGCACCCGCAATCCACTGCTGATCATGTCACATATTACATCATTCATGACATGGTCAGTGACATCACTGATGACATCACTGATGACATCTCAAATGACATCACTGATGAGATCACTGATGACATCATCCAGTGACTGTGTGTTTCTGTAAAGTTTAAATATGTTTTACATATTGAAGAATGAGTAGATGTATAAGTGTCTGGACGAAGGATTTAGTAGGTGCATGACTGAATGTATGAGTGAGTGATTAAATGTGTCTCACTGAGTGCATGGGTTAGTGACTAAACTGTCTTAATTTGTGCATCATTATGTCTGTTGTTCTGTAAACTGCTGCATGTATTGATCAGTAGCTATATGATTAACTATATGGGTTATTGATTGATTGTCTAAGTATTTGTATGGGAGACTGAGTGTGTGTGTGGCTGGCTGGGAGGTGTGTGACTCTGTGCAGATCAATGTGTACTTGTATCAATGATTGTATAAGAAAGTAAGTATGTGTTAGTATATGTTTGAAAATGTAAGGTGCTCTATGTTTAACTGTATAGACAAGAAAATGGAAGTGTGATTGATTCTTTACAGGACTGACTAGGTGTGTGAGTAACTCCATGGATGAGTGGCAGAGTGTGAGTGTCTGTATAGGTGTATGAGTGCATATGATAGTGTTGTAAAGATGAGTGATTGTATGTATGAATGATTGTATGGGTGAATGAGTGAATGTGTGTGTAGACGTAGGAATCAGTGAGTACGTATGTAGTAACTAGTATTGGTGTGTCAATGGTTTCAAAAATTATACTCTGTATTTAACACTGGGTGAAACAGAGGTTATATTAAAATGTCATCAGTGATGTCATTTGAGATGTCATCAGTGATGTCATCAGTGATGTCACTGACCATGTCATGAATGATGTAATATGTGACATGATCAGCAGTGGATTGCGGGTGCGCGATATATAGTTAGTGCAACTAACTATATATGGAATTTCAATGGTTTTGTGTGAGTAAAATAAGGTTTTTTAAATGCTAATTTCTAACTATATATGGTCTATAACCTATGGTTTTTTCAGTGAATTTTCAAGGTTTTGTAAATGCTAATTCCTAACTATATATGGTCTATAACCTATGGTTTTTTCAGTGAATTTCAATGGTTTTTTAATAGCAAATATCAAAACCTTTACAATGTATTCTTCTTTAAATCGAAAAATATTTTTACATGTTTTTAATACAATTTTTTTTAAATTATTTTTATTGTTTCGCTCCCGGTACGCGAACCGGTTAGCTTCCCGTTAGCTCAATTCGGAGCCGCGACCCGGTCCGCGAACCGGTAAACGTTCCGTTTGCGCAACTGTCGCGTTAGAAAACAACATCGTGACGCGTCGCGTCAGCATGACGTTTCGCGTTGTCGCGTGATACGTATTATGACGTGCTACGTTACGCTGCCCAGAACGCTTCCCGGTTCGCGGACCGGGCGCTACCCACGCAAAAAAAACAAAAAAATATTTTGTTTTTTTTTCCCCGCGGGGCCCTTTTAAAACCTCCACATTAAACCTAGGGGGTCAGGGAGGAGCTAGTATGCCCCCTTATGGTTATTTCCCCCTTTGTTTTGGCCTCCTCTTGTCTCTCAATCCTACCGAGAGACAAGATGGCGGCCGCTCCGGACTGTTTAGAATGTTGACAGACACCGGAGAACCAATCAGCTTCGCTACGCGAAGTTCCGATACGCGTAAGGTCCGCGAACCGGGGCGCTGCCTGGTCCGCGCTTACAGATATATATCTTTTTTTAAACGTTAATTTCTCAAAATCCACTGGAGCACATATATTGAGACCTACAAAAGGCACATCGGGCTACCAGTCCCTACAATTTTGCCAAGTTTCGTGCAAATCCATTCAGCCGTTCGGGCTAAAAGTGAGGCCAACCGCCCTATGGAAAACTCAATGTTAAAAACACGTTTTGGGACCCCCCTTTTTTCTCGACCCCCCCTGGATGAACCCCCCCCCAAATTTCCAGGGGCTGCTCAGAAACAAAATGTTCCATTTTCCTGAAAATTTCAGCCAATTCCGTCCACAAACGCCAAAGTTATTAGACATAGAATTTTAAAAAATCCTATAGAGAAAAAATCCTAACTATATATACCTACTGGCGACCGCCAGTAGGTAATATATATATATTCAGAAGAAAACGGAGTCGCACTCACGGACACTTTCCAAGTGTTCTATTTTATTTTCAATATTCCAAGTTTCTCGCACAACCAATGCGTTTCAGCGTCCACTGACACCTTGATCACGGTTAGAGGTAATCACTATTTCCATGACATATATTCTTTTTCAAAATTATGGTCACATGACTTCCTATTTCCTTACAGGTGGAATTATGGTACATGTAGTTAACTTATTTTACAAATGCAAATAAGTATATTCTATAACTTTAAATATGTGCATTTTACAACTCTTCTTATTACCCCATTTAACTTCAATATTTTGCGCTTCTATAAATTCTTGCACAACCCGTAATTTTGCACTTTAAACTTTTTTTGCATTGCGTTCATTGCCCTCCAGTGGGCCATCAATGTAATCATTCACATTCATGATATACATTACGGTTTCCTTGTGCATCCAATAGAATTATTCCCAACTCTGATCCTACTTAACATAAAACCCGGTTTGTGAAAACAAACCTTTTCCCTTTTAGTACATTTTTTCAACAAAATATATCGCAATAATCAAAGAATAAAACGAGGGGAAAAAAGGGGGGAAAGAGGGGGGAAAAGAATAATAACGGGTGAAAATAAATAAAAAAAAATGTTGTAAAGAAAAGATAAATCTACCGTGGTAAACTCATCTCTACTTATTTTTGTTCAAGCAGTATGTCTACTTTAGTATTTGTTTTAAGAAGAAAGTCATTAAAGTTACCAGTTCAGAGTTTTCTAAAAAAGAGGGGGGGGGGTGTTTTGTTTGTGAAGACTATTTACATGAACTTGCTTATTCTAGATGCACATACATCTCCTCGTCTTGATTCAGACCATGTGGGGCAATGTTCGTAACGCTAAAATCCAGCATGACTCACATTGTCGCAATCTTTTCTCACGATCGCCTCCTCTTGCATGTTTCTCCACACTTTCAATGCCATAGAATTTTAAGGCTTTCCAGTTACTGTTGTGCTTCTCTTCCATGTGTTTGGCCACTGCGTTACTTCCGTCATTGTTCACAGTGGCCCTGACATGTTCCCGAATTCGTTTTTTTATCTCGCAGTTAGTACTGCCTACGTATCTCAATGGGCAGGGGCACTCGATATTGTATACAACGTATTGTGTCCTACAATTTATAAGTTGTCGAATGTGCCACTTTCTTCGGTTGATTCCTATTATTTCTTTGGTGTTTTTCGCGATTTGGCATACTTTACAGCTTGAACATTTCACGAAGCCCGTTGCTATTAGGCATTGTTTTTTCTTACTTTGATTTTTCCAGTAATGACTCTGTACAAGTTTGTCTTTTAAATTTCCTGCTCTTTTGTACGTTACATTGGGATGTTCCCCTACAATTTCTGCCACCGTTTGGCCCATTTTCAAGATTTTCCCGTTTTTTTTCAGTATTTTACTTACTTCGCTTGATTCTTGAGAAAAAGTAGTTATGAACCTTATTTTTGGTGTTTCTGGTGTTGGTATTTTTGTTTTTATTATTTCATCCCTTGTCTTTTCTTTCGATTTTTGTAAACCTTTTTCGATTACTCTTGTAGGGTAACCTCTTCGTTCAAAGTTTTTTACTGTTCTTTTGCTGTGTTTTGTCCATTCGCTCTCTTCTGAACAGATTCTGTGAATTCTCAAAAATTCCCCATATGGGATACTCCGGATTAGTGAGTTTTGATGGAAGCTGTTTGCGTGAAGTACAGAGTTGGTAGATGTTATTTTTCGATGTAAAGTGGTTTGGATTTTTCCATTGTTGATTAATATTTATGTGTCCAGAAAAGTTACACGTTCTCTGCTCATCATATATGTGAATTCTGCTTCTGTGGTGTTTAGAACTATAAAGAACCCTTTGAAGTCCTGCTCACTCCCATCCCATATAATCAAAAGATCGTCAATGAAACGCAACCATACAGTGGTTTTTTCTGTGTGCGCGTCATTGTCCGGGTGCCAGTCAAAGTGCTGCTCCCACCAGCCCATTGCAAGGCACACGTATCTTGGACTTGAGGAAAAACCCATTGCTGTTCCACTTGTTTGGTTATATATTTCTTCTGCAAATAGAAACACGTTGTGTGTCAAGCATAGCTCAATCATTTTTAGAATCATCTCATTATGTCTTGTGTATTGGATGTTTCTTTTTTTGAGGAGATATTCACAGGCTGCGATCCCAAAATTGTTTTTAATATTCGTATACAATGCAATCACATCCATTGTAATTAGACTATAGGAGTTCTGCCATGGTATATCCTGCAAATGTCTTAGCATGTCGCTGGTATCCTTTATGTATGAAGTCAAATTTAAAACAAATGGCATTAAAAAGTGGTCTACATAGTTTGCCATAGGTTCGTACAAAGATTCCTTTGCCGAAACTATCGGCCTGCCCGGTGGTTTTGTTTGATGTTTATGGACCTTCGGTAAAAAGTAAATTGTTGCCATTACCGGATAGTCGGTTTTCAGATATTCGACTTCATCATCGTTTCATAGATTTGCATTTTTCCATTCCTCTAGTTGAATATCCAATTCTCTTTTGTAGTCTAATGTTGTATTTGTTTTCAATTTATTGTAGTATTCAACATTGTTTAATTGTCGATGAGCTTCTTTTTCATATTCAGTTCTTTCCCAAACCACTATGTTTCCTCCTTTGTCTGCTATTTTCAAAATTATTTGATCATCTTGTGTCAGGTCCTTCAGTGCTTGTCTTTCTCTTTCTTGTAAATTATCTTGATATTTCTTTGGTTTGATTTTATATAATTCGTGGATGAGAGTTTCACTAAAGATGTCAATCTTGTTACCAGGTGAGAGATGTGGATAAAAACGAGATTTTGGCTTTAGACCACTCAAACCCGAACTAATTTGATTTTGTGCCATTTCCAGATAAATATGTTCCTCCTCCTCCGTAATGTCTAGATTCAATAAAGTTAGATATGCTGTTGCGTCCCCTGCTGAGAGTTCTGATGATGGTTCCATTGTTTTTTTTGTTGTTGCATGTTGGCGCATTCGTTAGTTTTCTTTGAAAACTTTAGCCAGTTTTATTTTCCTTATTTACTTATATAGGTCTATTCTAGTTTGTGCTATATCTATACTATTTTTTGGGCAACAATTCAGACCACATTGTAAGAGTGATTTTTCGGTTTCAGTTATTTCTCTTTTTGATAGATTTATTACATTCCGGTTTGAGTGATTTACAGGCACGTAGGTCAGTGACGTGCGAGAGGGACCCGCTTCACAAGTGTCTGGGGAATTGCTGGCGCAGTTTGTTGTTTCCAAGTGGTTGGTTTCTACCCCAGACCTCCTAAGAAACCTAGCCAGCAAGTGGTTTTTGCAGACAGCAACGAGATCTGACGAGGGGGCGCAAGCACTGTCTCTGTCGTCCCAAGACCCTGTTGGCAGAAGTTATCAAGGAGAAGCGTAGGGGACCGGAGAAGGACTGAACATCACATCTGTCGGATTTACCTAGAGCCACGTCACCTACCTCTACAAAGGCACAAGCAGGACCTCACCTGAGGGATTGTGTGCTCCAAACGAAGTCGTGCAACACCAAATTACTTCTGGGTATTGTAGTCCACACTAGGATTGTTAGAACTGTGGACTCGCCATTATGTTTGTATGAGAGCCAGCTGCACTCCGAACATGGGGAGGAGCCAAGAAGGTTTAAAATGAAGGTGGGGCTCTTGACACCAAAACTAAGGCATCTGAGGAAGACTGTGGAAGTCGAAATGCATTATGCCGAAATCTTTTATTAAAGCAGTCCTCTTACCTGACCCCCGCTGTGTCCCTCTGGGTTCTTTTACATGAAGATTCCGGTTTGAGTGATATATATATATTCACTGAAAAAACCATAGTTTTCACACCAGTTATAGTTAGCTGGACTCACTATAACTCGCGCGCCCGCAATCCACTGCTGATGATGTCACATATTACGATTCAGAAAAGGGGGTGGTCACATATTACATCATTCATGACATGGTCAGTGACATCACTGATGACATCACTGATGACGTCTCAAATGACATCACTGATGACATCACTGATGACATCTCAAATGACATCATTGATGACATCACTGATGACATCATCCAGTGTCTGTGTGTTTCTGTAAAGTTAAAATATGTTTAACATATTGAAGAATGAGTGTATGTATGAGTGTCTGGATAAAGGATTTAGTAGATGCGTGACTGACTGTATGAGTGGGTGAATAAATGGGTCTTACTGAATGCATGGGTTAGTGAGTAAACTGTTTGAATTCGTGCATCATTATGTATGTTGTTGTGTAAGCTGCTGCATGTATTGATTAGTAGTTATATGACTGGCTATATGGGTTATTGATTGGTTGCCCAAGTTTTTGTATGTGAGGGTGTGTGTGTGTGGGTGGTTGGGAGGTGTGTGACTCTGTGCATAGATGTGTGAGCAGTTGATTCACTTGGTGTATGGGTTCAAGAGTGCATGTGGAAACAGCTGCATGGGCGGTTGACTGTGTGCATGGGTGTGTTGGTGAGTGAATGGATATCGCAGTGCTACATGTCCAAGTAAGTTCATATGTAAAACACTGTGCATGTGAGAGTTGGCATATATCAATGACTATACATGAGAGCCTGTGATTGCGTAAGTGGCTGTATGGATCAATGTGTACTTGTATCAGTGATTGTAAAAGAGAGTTAGTATGTGTTAGTATAAGTTTGAATAAGTAAGGTTATGTGTGTATAACTGTATAGATGAGGAAATGGGAGTGTGATTGAATCTTTGAATGACTGACTATGTTTGTGAGTAACTCCATGGATGAGTGGCACTGTGTGAGTGTCTGTATAGGTGTATGAGTGCATATGATAGTGTTGTATTGATGAATGACTGTATGTATGAGTGATTGTATGGGTGAATGAGTGGATGTTTGTGTAGACTTAGGAATCAGTGAGTGCGTATGCAGTAACTGGTATTGGTGTGTCAATGGTTTCTGGAATGGTAATCTGTATTTAACACTTGATGTATCAAAGGTTAGATTAGAGTGTGAGGAGGTGCATCGTATTATCACATGGATGATGTCATCAGTGATGTCATTTGAGATGTCATCAGTGATGTCATTTGAGATGTCATCAGTGATGTAATCATTGATGTAACTGACCATGTCATGAATGATGTAATATGTGACATCATCAGCAGTGGATGGCGGGTGCGCGAGTTATAGTGAGTTCAACTAACTATAACATGGGAATTTCAATGGTTTTGTATGAGTAAAATGTCCAGCTAACTATAACTGGTGTGAAACCTATGGTTTCTTCAGGGAATTTCAAAGGTTTTTTAAATGCTAATTCCTAACTATAATGGTTGTGAAACCTATGGTTTTTTCAGTGAATTTCAAAGGTTTTTAAAAAACGAATTCCTTTATATATCGAGTTTGTAACCTACAATTTTTAAACTGTTTTTTTATCAGCTGTTTTTTATAACTATTAATTATTATTATTTTTATTAAAAAAATTATTTTTTCAATGTATTTTTCATGTTTTTTTTTATCATTTTGTCCTGGGGCGCTCAGGGTGCGCGCACCGGTAACTATGCCCGGGAGAGTGTCCGAGACCTGGCACGTAATCCCCCAAGGGATGGTGCCTCTACATCAACAGGAGGAGCCAAAACATTAGGGAGAGGACGTGCAGCGGAATTAGAGATGATTCCAAACATTCAACCTGTTTTTAATGACATTACTATAAAATGCAAGCAATGCGATAAATTGCTTTGCTAT
Organism: Lissotriton helveticus; assembly: GCF_964261635.1. Taxonomy (NCBI): domain Eukaryota; kingdom Metazoa; phylum Chordata; class Amphibia; order Caudata; family Salamandridae; genus Lissotriton; species Lissotriton helveticus. Next base: position 745,903,374 of record NC_136071.1, on the reverse strand, counting down.
GGTGAGCAGAGCATCAAGCTCATTAAACACAAGAGGCAAGAACACAGCTTCCCTCCCCAGCCCTAATTTTTCCCCTTTTTTTTGCTCCTGTGGAGCAGTTTTGCATTCCCTGTTTATGTTTTTGTTGAGAAAAAAACGAAAAAAGAAGAAAAAAAACAGTTCTTTTTAGAACTACCTCCACTTCTCAAAAAAGAGCTGTATTCTTAACAAATTCAAAAGGAGTAACTGAAGTGGAGTGCAGTGAGAGTGGAAAGGAAAATGAGTGAGAAAGCAAAGAAAGGGACGAGAGGGGAAGGGAAGTGAAGTAGGGGGACTGAAAGAAGGTGAGTGTGGGACGTGAGTGAGGAGAACGGGAGTGAACAAGGATAAGTGAACAAAATGTAGTAAAGGAACGGGGGTGTGGAAGGGTAAGAAAAGAGCAGTGATGTTGAGGAAAGAGTGGAGATACAGACTGGATAAAGGCAAGTGAGTGTGAGACATGGGGAGCAAAGGAGTGAAGAGACAGAGAAAGTGAAAGAAAAAGTGAGAGTAGAGGACTGAGTGAGGGAGGAAAGAAACATAAGTGAGGGAGTGTGGCTGAGTTATAGGGAGTGAGCATGATAGAAGAGGAGTGACAGATTAAGGGGTCGGAGAGAATGAGGCTAACAGAGAGAGAATGAGGGAAGGGGAGTGTAGAAGTAAGTGGACAGAGGGAGTAAGAGAAGGAGTTAATGAAGTGGAGTAAGAAGAGTAAGGGAAGGGAAAAGAGTGAAGGAGCGAAAGAAGGGAAGAGACAGAAAAGGAAGTAAAGTAGAACGTTTGAAAGAAGGTGAGTGTGGGAGTGTAGCTGAGTTATAGGGAGTGAGCGTGATAGAAGAGGTGTGGGAGACTAAGGGGACGGAGAGAATGAGGCTAACAGAGAGAGAATGAGGGAAGGGGAGTGTAGAAGTAAGAGGAGAGAGGGAAGGAGTTAGTGAAGTGGAGTAAGAAGAGTAAGTGAAGGAAAAAGAGTCAAGGAATGAAGTAAGTGAAGAGAGAAGAAGGAAACTAAAGGAGAAAGTCTGAAAGAAGGTGAGTGTGGGAGTGTGGTTGAGTTGTAGGGACTGAGCGTGACAGAAGAGGAGGGACAGACTAAGGAGACGGAGACAATAAGGTTAACAGAGAGAGAATGAGGGAAGGAGAGTGTAGAACTAAGAGGACAGACGGAGTAAGAGAAGGAGTTAGTAAAGTGGAGTAAGGAGAGTAGGGGAACAGAAAAGAGTTAAGGAGTGAAGTAAGAGAAGAGAGAGGAAGGAAAGTAAAGGAGAAGGTCTGTAAGAAGGTGAGTGTGGGAGTATGGCTGAGTTATAGGGAGTGAGTGTGACAGAAGAGGAGTGATAGACTAAGGGGACAGAGAGAATAAGGCTAACAGAGAGAGAATGAGGGAAGGGGAGTGTAGAAGTAAGAGGACAAAGGGAGTAAGAGAAGGAGTTAGTGAAGTGGAGTAAGGAGAGTAAGGGAAGGGAAAAGAGTGAAAGAGCGAAACAAAGGAAGAGAGAGGAAGTAAAGTAAAGGAGAAGGTCTGTAAGAAGGTGAGTGTGGAAGTATTGCTGTGTTATAGGGAGTGAGTGTGACAGAAGAGGAGTGAGAGACTAAGGGGACGGAGAAAATGAGGCTAACAGAGAGAGAATGAAGGAAGGGGAGTGTAGAACTAAGAGGACAGAGGGAGTAAGAGAAGGAGTTAGTGAAGTGGAGTAAGGAAAGTAAGGGAAGGGAAAAGAGTGAAGGTGCAAAAGAAGGGAAAGGACAGGAAGGAAAGTAAACGAGAAGGTCTGTAAGAAGGTGAGTGTGGGAGTGTGGCTGAGGTATAGGGAGTGACAGACTAAAGGGACGGAGAGAATGAGGCTAACAGAGAGAGAATGAGTGAAGGGGAGTGTAGGAGTAAGAGGACAGAGGGAGTAAGAGAAGGAGTTAGTGAAGTGGAGTAAGGAGAGTAAGGGAAGGGAAAAGAGTGAAAGAGCGAAGGAAGGGAAGAGAGAGGAAGTAAAGTAAAGCAGAAGGTCTGAAAGAAGGTGAGTGTGGGAGTGTGGCTGAGGTATAGGGAGTGAGCGCGACACAAGAGGAGTGGGAGACTAAGGGGACGGAGACAATGAGGTTAACAGAGAGAGAATGAGGGAAGGGGAGTGTAGAACTAAGAGGACAGAGGGAGTAAGAGAAACAGTTAGTGTAGTGGAGTAAGGAGAGTAAGGGAAGGGTAAACAGTGAAGGAGTGAAAGAAGGGAAGAGAGAGGAAGGAAAGTAAAGGAGAAGGTCTGAAAGAAGGTGAGTGTGGGAGTATGGCTAAGTTATGGGGAGTGAGCGTGACAGAAGAGGAGTGAGCGACTGAGGGAACAGAGAGAATGAGGCTAACAGAGAGAGAATGAGGGAAGGGGAGTGTAGAACTAAGAGGACAGAGGGAGTAAGAGAAGGAGTTAGTGAAGTGGAGTAAGGAGAGTAAGGGAAGGGAAAAGAGTAAAAGAGCGAAGGAAGGGAAGAAAGAGGAAGGAAAGTAAAGCAGAAGGTCTGAAAGAAGGTGAGTGTGGGAGGGGAGTGAGGAAAAGGTTAATTGGTTCTACATTTCAACACTTTGAAACTCACATAATATTCACCCATCCCCCCAGTGCTCATTCAGACTGAGCACACAGGTGAAAAGTTCATGATACTATGTTGCAAAAGAATCCAGCAAAGGTGTTTGACCTCTCAATGTACTAGCTAATCATATGCAATGTTTCTTTCAATGACTTTTTCTCCACCATTTAAATGACTTCTTTCAAAAAACAAAAGCATGCACCCTAATTTTCAGTGGAGAATGTTAAGAAAGCACCAATAGTTTCTTGTTTTTCAAGTGCACTGAATCTCAACCACTTTTTTTTCATAACTCCTACTTTCAAACTGCCATTTCATTTCCACAACTCATCTGAATACAAGCACATCTACCTTCAAGATGCCAAAAGTCTGGTTTGTGGGTCATAGCTTTGTCTACTGGAGTGAAAAATTTGCAAGCAACAGAGGTATTTACAACCTTGATTTACCAAATGTGGACATGGTGTGGATTGGCCAGAGAGGATTGAGATGTCACCAATTGATACCATTGGTAAAATCCATTATGCATCTACCACACCCTGACCTCATAATTGTGCACTGTGGTGGCAATGACCTGGGCACTTTGACTGGGGTAGGTCTGGAAATGCTTTTAAAGGACATCTTTGGGCAATTGATGTCACTTTTTCCAAAAACTGCCTTGGTATTTTCTAATATATACCAAAGGCAAAAATGGAACTGGTCCAACCAATTTTGTCCACAGATTGAGAAAGCAAGGAAACATGTAAATAAATCTGTTTCTGCTTTCCTCAGAGACTATGGTATGGGTTCCATTTACCACAACAACTTGTGTTACAACATGCAAGGCATCTATAGGAGAGATGGTGTGCATTTTACAGATGAGGGGAATAGAGTTTTCCTCTTGAATATAAGACTCTGCATTGGTACCTACTTGTAGGTACAAAAAACACCCACATAACACAACAGCTCTTTTCAGAGCTACCCTACTTCTAAGCACTCAAAATTATTTTTTACTCTATTTTCTTGCACTATTTTTCCCCGTGGTGCGCTCAGGGTGCGCGTACCGGAGAGCGCACCTGGGAACGCACCCAGCGCATACCCCGCGAAAAAAAAAAAAAAGTATTTTTGCCCTTCAGGGTCCTCCTAGGCCCCCCTCAGAAAACCTAGGGGGTCAGGGGGTGTCTACTCTTCCCCCTTTTAATTATTTCCCCCTTTCTTTTTCACCTCTTGTGTCTCGATTCTACCGAGACATAAGATGGCGGACTCTCCGGACTGTTTAGAATGTTGACAGACACCCGACAGCCAATCAGCTTTCCGCTCGCGCACTCCCGTTGCGTGCTGGGTGCGCTCCCCGGTACGCGCACCGGTGAGCGCTCGTAGCGCGCCTATAGATATATATATTCACCAATTATAGCAAAGGCACATCTGCATACCAGTTTTGCCAAATTTCTCGTAATTCCGTTCAGCCGTTCGGACTGTAGACTTGTCAGACCGTCCTATGGAAATTAACATGGGGAAAACACGTTTTGGGACCCCCCTTTTTTCTCAGCCCCCACTTCACGAATCCCCCCGAAACTTTTAGGGAAGGAGCAGGGCGGAGCTGGCCCAAATTTTGGAAAATCACACGCAAATTCCTCAACCGGCGCTAAAGTTATTCCCAATAGAATGTTGTGGATTTCCCATGGTAGCTAGGTCCTAACTATAACTACCTACTGGCGACCGCCAGTAGGTAATATATATATATATATATATATATATATATATATATATATATATATATATTGCTGCTCCTGCTTGACCGTTGAATTGGGAAGCACTCAAACACCACCAAGGCTCCAAGCAAAAGCCCTTTATTGCAGGTATGGAAACGATTCACTGCATCCTTTAACAGTCATTGCGCCACTGCCGACGCGTTTCGATTTCTCTTCTTCAAAGGCGTGTGGTCGAATGAAATGCACAGCCCGGTCACTGCCTGTCCCAATTCTTCCTTTAATGGCACGCCCCTTGATGGGCTACTCTGTATGAGATGTGCTGACAACCCTTGTAGCCCCCAATATTTAGGCGGTGTCCGTGCCGCCGGGACTGCACCACCCCGGGAACCTGGGGGCTACAAGGGTTGTCATCAGCCAGCGCACGGTGGGGCGCCACCCTATAGGATTTAGGAAACGTGAACTGCGGAGGCTCATCCAGGGTCTTTTTTGTCCAGCAGAACATTTTGCACGTAATGTATGCATCGGCACTACCACTCCCAGAATCCTCAGCACATCTCATACAGAGGTATGTGTATTGTAAAATTGTGTCTCAAGATCCCTGATGCGCTCCTCAAGGGAAGCAAGTAAATTCCTGATTGCCTTCAAAACCCCAGCTTCGCGTGCAATACGTTTGCCACTAATGACTACATTAAACGCTTCCCAAAGGGAGGCTTGTGTCGTGACCATGCCTGTGTTGAAATGAAAATATTCGCCAATGTCCCCACAAATTTTCTCTTTGAAAGCCTCATCAATTAAGGCATTTGGGGGGAGCCTCCAGCTGAACAGTCTGTTGGGTGTATTAGGCATGGATAATCGTAAGAGGCAAGGAGCATGGTCCGACAGTGACCTGGGAAGTTGGCAAACTGCCCGCGTCCATGTCACCGCATCTCTAGACAGCAAACAGAAGTCTAACCTGGACCAGGTTCTGTGGTGATCTGATATACATGTGCCTTCCATTATGTTGGGGTTAAAACTTCTCCAGACATCCAGGGTCGACATGTTTCACCCAACCTTTGGGTCCCTAATGGCATCGCTATGCAGGCCCCCAGCTATCTGCTTCTAAAATGATTGCATGTACTGTAGGTACACTCCAGTTTGGGTACTGGGGTACCCTTGTGAATCCCCAGTATATGGTACACTATGTACTAAGAGCCTAGGTACCCCAGAGGCCTACAAGGGCTGCAGCAGGTATTATGCCACCTCTGGGAAGCCTTCCAAAATGACACCACAGGACTGCTACTGTAGGCTGGGTAAGGTGGTGCATGCAGCCCTTAATAAGATAAAGGTTACCTATATCTAACCTTAATCACTGACACATATAAACCTATCAGGCACTCCTACGGCAGGCTTTATCAACCCTGAAGGCAGAGTGCTTGGTTTTTTGAGAGAGGGGGCCCATGCATGAGCAGGACCCCTCTGCAGCTTTCGGAATCTATTCTCTGAGGCTGTTCTGTGATGCAGCCAGACTATATACTCTTAAGTACATTATAACCTTGCAGTAAATGCTAACTTTGGAATGGCTGCACGGAAACATGGTTGTGTTTGGTGTCGAACAATTGGGAACCCTACCCCTCCACCAGTTCTGGGGGCATGGATAGAATTCCACCCTTCTAGAGGGAGAGACATGTACACACTGGTCTGCCCGATAAAAGTTTAAAATAGCCCCAGCATCACAAAATGGATGCTGCAGCCACAGACATGCGTCTGACCTCCTGCTGTTGGACGATAGGTTTCCTGTCACAGCGAGGTGTAACCACATCCCAGACAGGCTTTACTGTATTGGGGCTGGGTGGGGGCACTCTGACAGTGCTAGAAAGTCTGCACTGGGGGCACATTTGGTGTCCCTGTGCATAGTCAAATTCAAAGCGGCAGCAGGGACACTCAGCCACTGCTCTTGTGGGAAACTGGACAAAGGAAATGGGTGTAACCACCCCTCTTTCCAAACCATCCCATAGGTGGTCCCCAGAGTATGTCCAACCCCTTTTCATAGTATAAGTAAGGGACCCCTGGCAACAGGACTTTAAATTACAGCTGGACTAAACTCTGAAACTGAATCCTGGAACTTTGATGCTTTACTAACGATTAGAGGATTCTCCCTTGGGGTCAAGGAGTGACTCCCTTGTTCAAACAGACACCAACAAAGCATTTGCCGGTCTGCCTCTCCGAAGCTCCAGCCGGACTCCGAAGTATTTGCAGCCCAGAATGAGGATTTCCAGACTTCTCTAAGGCCGACCCGAGTCCCCAGGAAAGCTGAGACCCGCAGCCCTTACGAGTGACGTGAAACTGGAACCGCTGGACTCCGTGCACATTTGCTAAGTGCATTGACTTCCCGAGCTTTTCTGACATTGTGTTTTGGGTTACTTGTTGTCCAAGCCCAGAGCATCATCTGCACTGAAGATTGTGGGCCTACATTCAACAAGTGTTCTGTGAGCCCACTTCTTGCATTTCTGCTCAAGGCTCATTTGCGATCCCTAGTCCGTTGACTGGTGGGTACCCATGAAGGCAATTCTGATTTTCCTTGGGCTTTCCTGGTTGCTCCATGCGTGCCCTGATGCCCTACCTAGTGGTGAGACCCTCAGACCTTGCTGTCTGCACCGAAGCCTATCTCTGCTTTCTGCTTGGATTGATGTTGCCTAGGCTTGTTTGGTCCAATCCGGGCACCAACAATTCAGCACTCGACAGCCTTCGTGGGACAGCTCAAATCCAGCTCCAGGTTGTCATCTTCGGGACCTCCTGGCTGAAGAGTTAGGCTTCACCTTCTTCACCTGAAATCACTCGACATCTGTGGGAATCCACCTATCGGGCTCCTGGTCTCTGGCTAGTGACCCAGACTCTGTGCCCTCTGCTTTCAGGTTCTTCACATCTCCAATCCAGGCTTGGATCACTCCGGACACTTTCCACTTAGACGCCAGCAGCACTTTGCAGCATACCGCTATTGAAAATGACGGCGAAACGCGACACAAAAAGACACCTTTTTGTGTCGGCCTCATAAAGAGACTAGAGGGATGTGTTTAGTGTACATACATATATTTTTAATATATATTATATATATATATATATATATATTCACTGAAAAAAACCATAGGTTTTACACACGTTATAGTTAGGAAGTAGCATTTACAAAACCTATGAAATTCACTGAAAAAACCATAGGTTTGACACCAGTTATAGTTAGCTGGAAATTTTACTGATATAAAACCAATGAAATTCCACGTGTGCGCGCACCCGCCTATATATTTCGTAAAAACTTTGCAATCTGAACTTATTGAATTTCTTCATAGACCCATCAAAGAACTTATACTACGTCAAAGAGACTAAACCTAGGCTTCTTTTTTAATATTATGAAAATTTTCATTAAATGGAGCCGAATGTCTTTGTAAACTTTCGTGTGTGACCCAATGTACACACCTTGGTATTTTAAAAAAAAATATAAAAGGTTTTATACTTTAACAATTGTATGCTTGAATCGAGCTCAGAAGATATATTAAATCCGGATATGTTTGGATTTACTCCTTTTCACGTTTTGAAACTTCGCTGAATTAGACCGCTACTTCCAAATGGCGTACGTGACCAGATACTATCACCGCGTACACGTCCTGAGACGCGCATGTGAAGTCATGTGATTTGAAAACAACACTTCCAATTGGTTCTTAGTAGTTTCTATTCTGCAATTTACACGGAGCACTCCACCCACTTCTCTCACTATCTTTTCTTCTCTCAAAAGAGAACAACGTTCAACATCTTTCGAAAGACTTTCTTTTCACGCGATAATGTGAAATACTGAGATTGTTACAGGATTTTCTATCAGATATGTGTTCCCATTTCTGTTGAAGCACTAACACCGTGGAAAATTCCACCGATAGCAGTGATATTTTTAACGTCGAGCACCGGCGATTTTTATCACTTAGAAGCCTTCCTATTATGAAGGTTTATCTCCTAAGTCTCTGATTCTCAAACTGTGCAACACGGCTCCCCTGTGTGCCGTAATGAAGTGCTAGGGGCGCCGCCCACACTCTAGTGTGACTAACCATCTATAAATTCCACAGACATCTCTACCCTGTTATCCGCAATTGTGAGCATCAAAAGGAGCTGCGCTACGCCCCTGTGAGAGGCCTCACTCCCACTGCTGCAACGGCTTGGCAGTCCTCCAGATGCACAGAAACAGCCCCTCCGATCCATTGAAGTTCTCTGTCGTGAGAGGCCTCACTCCCACTGCTGCAACGGCTTGGCAGTCCTCCAGATGCACAGGAACAGCCCCTCCGATCCATTGAAGTTCTGTGTCGGTCTCAATACCACTTACGAAATGAAAATAAGCACTGAAGAATATTCAAGCATGTAGTACTCCTCCTGCTACAGCATACAGAATGCATTGTATTACCTATAAAAAAGTGAAACACCCACGCTACAATCATATAGAATACTTCCTCTAAAGAAGCCTGTGAATAACTTTAAAACATCAGGTTAACCTTTTTTTACTCTCTCATCATTGTTAAAGATAAGTATTTACAATACTATATTAAACAATGCCATGGTTGTTGCTTTTTAATTTTAAAAATCTTGCAATCTTTCACAAACCCAATACTCATGGCTTCTTTTTCGTGACAAAAATATTGCAATATTACATACCTACATAGAATAACAGAAAACTACAAAGGCCAAACAGTCTACTAAACGCGGATTTGTAACCTATGGGGCAGATTTATGTTAACTACTTCATACCCAGATATGCACCAGTTAATGTGCACCACAGTATGCTAGTGCTCCGTTACCCATGGTGTGCCACATTTGAAATGTGGCGCACCATGGTACAAAAACACCATACATGCGTAACACATCTGTGCTGAAAAAGTAATACATTGCTAGAGTTGCATCGCAACTGTGATGCAGCTCCAGCAAGGCTCACCAATGCACTATATTCACAATGCTGCGTCAATACCTACGCCTGCTTCAAGCACATTCACAGTTTTGAAACAGCATGGGCCTGAAAGTCACTGAGTGAAATATCATACATTACAGTCAGCCACTTTCAAGACGCATTCCTTCAGAGGAACACTTACCGTTTATTAGAGGTAGATCGTCCGACTCCACCGGAGGACACCCCTAATAAAAAAGACATATATATAAAATGCGGACTAGCCGCTGTATCGTGCTAGCAAACTTTAACTTAAAAATCGTTAGAAAAAACAAAAGGAATCGGGCAAAATCAGTAGGCCACTGATAGGATCTCTTTTTGACCTCGCTAAAATAGAAACATTAGGAACAACCCCTCATGAGAAATATGAAACTAGTGAGAGAAACCGAGCTCGACGCCATGATGGCTGCAACATAGCTCGGCTCCGCCGCCCACCCCGCCCAAAATAACGACAAACCCTATGCAAATATTATAAATAAATACAACACACCAGCAAAGTAACAGGGTAAAACGTTTTATTAAATAACTATTTACATGGCAGCCTGCTGCAACATGAAAACAACACTTCCAATTGGTTCTTACTAGTTTCTATTCTGGAATTTACACGCAGCACTCCACCCACTTCTCTCACTATCTTTTCTACTCTCAAGAGAGAACAACGTCCTACATTTTTCGGAAGACTTTGGTGAAATGGCTACCGTATCTCATTCATCTTCCGAATCTGAACAAAATGATCGACTACCTTTAAGAAGAAAAAAAGAATCTTTCATCTGGCAATTTTTCACTTATCCTGAAGATCAAAAGAAAGTAAATGCACCAAAAGTAACCTGCACGATATGTGACTTGTTTCTCTCAAGAGGAAATCCAACAAAAAAATATTCCTTTTCCATACATACCATGGTGCGGCATGTCAAACAAGTGCACCCTGTGCAATTTGCAGAGGCATCGACAAAAGCCCTGACCACGCTATTACCATTAGAGGTGGCCAGCACATTTTCTGATCGACGACCTGTATCTCCATCGAGTGCACAGATGGACTTGAGATATTTAACTATATATGGTCTATATTATATGGTTTTTTCAGTGAATTTCCAAGGTTTTGTAAATGCTAATTCCTAACTATATATGGTCTATAACCTATGGTTTTTTCAGTGAATTTGCTCCGCCGCCCACCCCGCCCAAAATAACGACAAACCCTATGCAAATATTATAAATATATACAACACACGAACAAAGTAACAGGGTAAAACGTTTCATTAAATAACTATTTACATGGCAGCCTGCTGCAACATCGATCCAAATGCATGACACTGTTCCTGTCAAGGTAGCATAGCTGGCGGCCTAGGGGTGGAGGACCGTTGTGCAAATACCCCGGGGAGGACTCTGGATATGCTTGGTCCCTGAGATTCTTCGATGTCACTGCCTTCCACAAATGGCATAAGTCCTGGATGTTCGGTGCCATACTTGAGGGTTTGACCTAAAGACACGTCCTGCGGTGCCCTGGTCCAACCATCACATATACCTGCGCCAGGAGACGGCGTGGGGTGCACTGGAAGGGAGAGGCGGCGCGAACGAGCCTCCCCACCTCCCCAGGTGGAGGTTTCTCAGCTACACCCCTAAAGACACGTCCTGCGGTGCCCTGGTCCAACCATCACATATACCTGCGCCAGGAGACGGCAACATCCACGACTTATGCCATTTGTGGAAGGCAGTGACATCGAAGAATTTCAGGGACCAAGCATATCCAGAGTCGTGGATGTTGGGTGCCATAGTTGAGGGTTTGACCTAAAGACACGTCCTGCGGTGCCCTGGTCCAACCATCACATATACCTGCGCCAGGAGACGGCAACATCCACGACTTATGCCATTTGTGGAAGGCAGTGACATCGAAGAATTTCAGGGACCAAGCATATCCAGAGTCGTGGATGTTGGGTACCATAGTGGAGGGTTTGACCTAAAGACACGTCCTGCGGTGCCCTGGTCCAACCATCACATATACCTGCGCCAGGAGACGGCGTGGGGTGCACTGGAAGGGAGAGGCGGCGCGAACGAGCCTCCCCCACCTCCCCAGGTGGAGGTTTCTCAGCTACACCCCTAAAGACACGTCCTGCGGTGCCCTGGTCCAACCATCACATATACCTGCGCCAGGAGACGGCGTGGGGTGCACTGGAAGGGAGAGGCGGCGCGAACGAGCCTCCCCCACCTCCCCAGGTGGAGGTTTCGCAGCTACACCCCTAAAGACACGTCCTGCGGTGCCCTGGTCCAACCATCACATATACCTGCGCCAGGAGACGGCATGGGGTGCACTGGAAGGGAGAGGCGGCGCGAACGAGCCTCCCCCACCTCCCCAGGTGGAGGTTTCTCAGCTACACCCCAGCGCTTCACTGATCTCCTTGTCCTCAGTCAAGTATCAATAGTAATATTTTCATAGGTGAGTGTAGGTTCATAGTTTGCCATCCACAGACTAAAAGCCTGGAGTGGTAGTGAAAAAACCATAACTAGGTAAGAAGGAACGCAGAGGCTGTAGGAAGGACTCTGGATATGCTTGGTCCCTGAGATGCTTCGATGTCACTGCCTTCCACAAATGGCATAAGTCCTGGATGTTGGGTGCCATAGTTGAGGGTTTCACCTAAAGACACGTCCTGCGGTGCCCTGGTCCAACCATCACATATACCTGCGCCAGGAGACGGCGTGGGGTGCACTGGAAGGGAGAGGCGGCTCGAACGAGCCTCCCCCACCTCCCCAGGTGGAGGTTTCTCAGCTGCACCCCAGCACTTCACTCGACATAGGCGGCCGGCTCCCGGGGTCCGGCCGAACTTTTAGCCTTTTGGTGACTCTTCCATTCTGGACCTTGTCCCACAATCCGTTTGATCTGAAGACACGTCCTGCGGTGCCCTGGTCCAACCATCACATATACCTGGGCCAGGAGACGGCGTGGGGTGCACTGGAAGGGAGAGGCGGCGCGAACGAGCCTCCCCCACCTCCCCAGGTGGAGGTTTCTCAGCTGCACTCCAGCGCTTCACTCGACAAGATGAGTTGCGCCCGCTCCTGCGGCACATTGCCTCGCTCGGCCAGCTCAATTACGTCTGCTCTTGCTATTACAGCATCTCACCCGCCATCCGGCTGAATTGCACCCACTCTTGCGGTACAGCGACAGGCGGCTGCCACGGAGCTCAGGAAATGGCGGTCGGCTCCACAGACTTGGGCCTGGCCTGCAAGGATCGCTCTGGACAACCCTGGAACTCGGACGCTTGACTGCTACGGCATGGGCCCCATTCCCAAAAGCGTCCCATCAGCCTTGAAGATTCTACAAGAGTCACCGGGGCCCCCGACTCCCGCAGAGTTCCGGTGGGGAGCTTCTGCCATGATTGCTCGCAGAATGGCCACGACGTAGCCACGGGGTGCTCTCATGCTGACGCCAGCTTCAGTCTGAAACTTCCAGAAACACTGTAGACTACCAATTCAATCAGTTCCGGTGGAGCCCCAACGACGTATCGCGTTATTGCATAATGCGTCATATGACATGCCGCGTTAGCGCACCCGGAAGTGCTCCGGTGCGCGAGGCGCGAAGCGCAGCTTCCCGGAAGCAATCCGGGGCACGGCGCGGAGCGCGTAACGTAAGCATAACAGGTCATGTGACTTGTTAATAAAACTTTTCATTGGTTTAGAAATATTTTTTGTCCCAAATGATGAAAACCCCTCCTTGTTTCCTCTTGGCTCCTGCCCCCTCCCCAAGTCTTGCTCGGCCAGCTGAGTTTCGCCCACTCTTGCGGCCTACGACATGGATACGCCGGGCCTAATGGATCAGTATGAGCAAATATACACTTGGGGATTCACAAGCAACAACAAGCCTTTGTATTTGGGGCTCTAAATCAACAACAGTGACAGAGAACAGAACCGAACTAAGCACTCAGGGGCTACGTTTAAACGTAATATCATCTCCCCAGAGTTACATCACCTTACACACACATCCACTCTGATCTCCTTGGCCTCAGTCAAGCATCAATAGTATGATTTTCATAGGTGAGTCTAGGTTCATGGATTTCCATCCACAGACTAAAAGCCTGGAGTGGGAGTGAAAAAAACATAACTAAGTAAGAAGGAAGGCAGAAACAGAATCTTCCTCTGCAACATCCGGCTCTGCATCGCTACTTACTTATAAATGCAGAAAAAACTCAATTAACACAAGGGCTCTTTTCAGAGCCACCTTATATCAAAGCACTGAAACTTCTGGTTTATCTCCATTTTCACACTCTTGTAAATAGGTGTGCGCGCCCGAGTGCGCGCACCCCGCAACTTAAAAAAATATATATATATATATTTTCGCCTTTAAGGACCTTACTGCACACCCTGAGAAAACCTACGCAGCAAAACAATCTCTACCTTCTCCCCTTTCCATGTTCCAACGCTTTGAAATGAACAATATATTTACTCGCAGTGACAAAATGGCGGTCAACACTTCCTGATTTCCTTCGAATCGAAGGTTAACAGACGTCACGCAGCCACAAAAAAAAATTCCGCTCGCGCGCAACCGCTTGAGTGCACGCACCCGTGCGCGCGTATAGATATATAATTGACTTTAACTTTAATTTTCTCAGCAACTACTGAACGGATTTACACCATTCCAAAAAAAGGGTAATCTGCGAGCCGGACTCTACAGTTTTGCCAGATTTCTTATAAATCCATTCAGCCGTTCGACCTGTAGCCGTGTCTAAACGTCCTATGGAAAATAACATGGAGAAAACACGTTTTGGGACCCCCCTTTTATCTCAGCCCCCACTTCACCATTCCCCCCCCAAACTTTCAGGGAAGGAGCGCAGCGGACCGAGCCATCTTCTTTGAGAAATTCGCAAAGATTCATCCACCAGGGCCAAAGTTAATCCAAATAGAATGTTGAGGATTTCCTATGGAAACTAGGTCCTAACTATAACTACCTACTGGCGACCGCCAGTAGGTAATATATATATATATATATATATATATATATATATATATATATATATATATATATATGCACCCGGCTTTCCTGGGTGAGGTAACTCAAGTACTCCTGTGCTCCCATGGGTGTTGACTCTAGAACCTCCTAATTCTAAAGGGGTTTGCTCCAAATCCTCTTCTAAGTGTCCTTTATCTTTAAAGTTCCAACCGTGACATTCCCCAAAGAAGTTAATTGTGATCCACGGCTGTGTTCACACACTGCACGTGTCCCCCGTGGGTCCCCTGTATCACTACCTTTGCAAGGTTTTTTAAATGCTAATTCCTAACTAGATAAGGCCTGAAACCTATGTTTTTTTCAGTGAATTTCAAAGGTTTTTTTAATGCTAATTCCTAACTATATGAGACCTGAAAGCCCACCAGGAATCTCCAGTATGCGCCAGTGGGCTGCATTGCAGAGGTGTAATGAGGCTATGCCCCTTGTTACACCTCTCTGCAACGCAGCCCCCTGGTGCGTTTGCAGAGGGGGAACTAATTCCCCTTGCATACTGGGGGTTCCTGGGGGCCAACTAGCCCACCAGGAACCTTCAGTATGCGCCAGGGTGCTGCATTGCAGAGAGGTGTAATGAGGCCACACCCTTTTTACACCTCTCTGCAACGCAGCCCCCGTGCATGTTTGAAGAGGGGGAACTAATTCCCCTTGCATACTGGGGGTCCCTGGGGGCCAACTAGCCCACCTGGATCCTCCAGTATGCGCCAGGGGGCTGCATTGCACGGAGGTGTAATGAGGCTATGCCCCTTTTTACACCTCTCTGCAACGCAGGCCACTGGCGCGTTTGCAGAGGGGGGACTAGCTCCCCTTGCATACTGGGGGTCCCTGGGTCATATCTGGCCAAACGCCGATATTCCAAACGATTGAAAATGACTTTTCTTGAGAAACATTTGGAATTGGATTATCATGTCTTATACTTTCGAATTTTTGAAAGACTGTCTTTGAGGATGCTATATATTACTCAAGTCTGCCCGAATTGTGTGGGTAAAATTGATACCTAGTCACTTTGAATAAGAATGTACTTACGTCTCGTCTAACATTTGGAAGATATATCTAGTTATATGACAACAGGATACCGAAATAACTTGAAGGAAATAAGAACGCCCTGAAGAAGTTCTGTTGTACAGAACAAAATGTGTCGGCTGGCTGTGGTACATAAACTTAAGGAAAATAAAAGCATTTGAATATACACCAAGATTCAGCGCTTCAATAAGGACTCTAAGTGATATGATTTGATTGGACTTATTGTGCAAGTGGTGCTGTGTCAAACTTTGGAATATTCTCCACTACTCTCTACTACTTACTCTCTACTACTCCACTACTCTCTAATACTCACTCTCTACTACTCATTCTCTACTACTCTACTACTCTCTACTACTCTCTCTCTACTACTCACTCCCTACTACTCACTATCTACTACTCTCTACTTCTCACTCTCTACTACTCTCTACTACTCACTCTCTACTACTCTCTCTCTCTACTACTCTCTACTACTCACTCTCTACTACTCACTCTACTACTCACTCTCTACTAATCTCTCTCTACTACTCTCTACTACTCACTCTACTACTCACTCTCTACTACTCTCTGCTATTCTCTCTCTCTGCTACTCACTCTCTACTACTCACTCTCTACTTCTCACTCTCTACTACTCTCTACTACTCACTCTTTACCACTCTCTACTACTCACTCTCTACTGCTCTCTACTACTCACTCTACTACTTACTCTCTACTACTCTCTACTACTCACTCCCTACTACTCACTCTCTTCTACTCTCTACTACTCACTCTATTATTCACTCTACTACTCTCTAATACTCACTCTCTGCTACACTCTCTACTGCTCTCTGCTACTCTCTACTACTCACTCTCTACTCTCTATTACTCCTCTCTACTCTCTACCTCTCTCTATTTCTCTCTCTACTAGTCTCTACCTCTCTACCACTACCTCTCTACCTCTACCTCTCTACCTCTACACCTCTACCTCTCTACCTCTCTCTACACGCACACATATACATTCTTCTCTGAGGGAAGTGGTTCTACATACACATATATATATGCATATATATGCATATGCATTTATATATATGTATGTGTATATATATATATATATATATATATATATATATATATATATACATACATATATAAACATATATAATCTGCATATCTATATAAATACAAATATAAATGCATGCATACATATACATATATGCATACATATGCATGTTATTTACATGAAAGTTTAAAAAACACTAATAAAAGCAAAGCTAAAAAGCCACCTCATTACAAACAGAATGGCTTTACCTTAAACGAGGGCGAGATCTATTGCATTTTCAATGCTTGTTTACTTTGGTTCCATCAAGAAGGCATTCAGATGTGTTACACATTTGCCATAAATTCTGAATGTTAGCACTCTAGTTGCTCATTAGATCACTGTAGTAAAGCTACTGCTCACCAGAGAAGTCTGCTGCTGGTGTTCAAAGGGCATGTTTCAGTCTGAGAAGTCACTCAAAATGTGCCCTAATTTTTCTTTCTGAAGCACTAATCATACTTTCTATGGCAAAATGAGCCCCCTCATTTTGTTCCTTTTTAAATTAAATGTTTTCAGACTTACCACTTCATTCCAATCAAGATGGCTTCTGGTGTGCCATACTTTTGTCATAAGTAAGACTGTTAGCGCTCTAGTTGTTCTTTAGAACACTCTGGGACATTCTGTCATTGGGCTATACTTGGGCTACATCTGGTTGATATTTGGGCTACATGTGGGCTCTTTTGTCTCTGGTGGCCATCTTGGGAGACTGCATGTCAGAATTTTTTAATGAAATAGAAGAGGATTTGAGAAGTCACTCAAAATGTGCCCTATTTTTTCTTTCTGCAGCACTAATCATACTTTCTATGGCAAAATATACCCCCTCATTTTGTTCCCTTTTAAATTAATGTTTTAAGAGTTACCACTTTATTCCAATCAAGATGGCTTCAGGTGTGCCGTACCTTTGTAATAAGTAGGACTGCTAGCCCTCTAGTTGTTCTTTAGAACACTCTAGGAGGCTGCAGTAGAACACAAAGGAATCAACTGACAGTCTCTGTTCTTGTTGTATGTACATGTTTTACTGAGAATGTCAGACTTCATTCTCACATGACTGAGAAAGATAATGTGAATTTACAGAAAATATGCTTTCAGTTTAGCTTATAGATCCCCTTCCAAACCACTGTGGGAAAAGCATGAGATAATAGTTTTCTTTCAAACATGATTCATGATATCCCAGCAGAAGGTTTTTTCACATGGTAAAATCACCTTAGAACACACCGCAATTCCTAAAATGAGTATGGTACCATCAACAAATGATTTATAATGTAACTATTAACTACAATGCTTTTTAATGAGGTGCTATCATGTATATTGGTCCCAAGATGGCTGCCAACACTTGGATGAAGTGCTGACAAGCCAATCAGATCTCACGATGCGATGTATGGTTAGGCTCCGCCCAGATATATATGTGTTTTTGAAGTTAATTTTCATGAAAACCACTGGAGCAATTTTCACCAAATACAGAAAAGGCACTTCTGCGTACCAGTCCCTACAATTTTGCAAAGTTTGGTGTAATTCCATTCAGCGGTTCGGGCTGTAGCCTTGTCTATTCGTCCTATGGAAAATAACATGGGGAAAACACGTTTTGGGACCCCCCTTTTTTCTCGGCCCCCGCATGACGAATCCCCCCGAAACTTTGAGGGAAGAAGCGGGGCGGAGCTGGCCTAAATTTTGGAAAATTACACGCAAATTCCTCAATCGGCGCCAACGTTATTCCCAATAGAATGTTGCGGATTTCCTATGGTAGCTAGGTCCTAACTATATATACCTACTGGCTATCGCCAGTAGGTAATATATATATATATATATATATATATATATATATATATATATATATATATATATTCCGCTCCCCAAGTTCACCAAAGGCAATCTAGTTCACCAAAGGCAATTTTCGCAACTCTTGTGGACGGGTGCAGCCAGTATGGTGGTGACCCATACGTAAATCAACGCTCCAGTTTCAGAAAAGAAACGCCGCACTCACAGGACCCCATCAGAAGTGACTTTAAGAACAAGAAACGCGTTTTCGGCGTGCTGCCTTCTTCAGCTTGTTAAAAGTCTAACTGCCCATTCTGACATGATGTCAATATAAACAGGAAATCTGTTGCGATTGGGTGTGACAGTTACACAGTGAAAGAGGACTGCATCCTCGTGAATGATGCATGCTGGGAATTATAGTCCAGTAAAGCGCACGGGGAGCCAAATCCTGCCTGTATGGCCCATTGATTCAAACTTCACCTCTGTATAGGTATGTCCCTTCCATGCGCTATTTGTGAATATTCACTTTCCTCTTTTCAAGATTCCATCGTACCGGAATTTCACTTCCTTTTGAGGTCCCTCGTCCAGCCACAGGATTCCCTTGCACATGCCGCTGAAGCTGGTCATATGGCTGCAGCTCCAATAGTAAGGATTACTATCGACCCAGTCGACGGCGGTGCACTGTTTCCTGCATGGCGGTGCAATTGCCGATATCAAATTCCGCTCCCCAAGTTCACCAAAGGCAATCTAGTTCACCAAAGGCAATTTTCGCAACTCTTGTGGACGGGTGCAGCCAGTATGGTGGTGACCCATACGTAAATCAACGCTCCAGTTTCAGAAAAGAAACGCCGCACTCACAGGACTCCATCAGAAGTGACTTTAATAACAAGAAACGCGTTTTCGGCGTGCTGCCTTCTTCAGCTTGTTAAAAGTCTAACTGCCCATTCTGACATGATGCCAATTTAAACAGGAAATCTGTTGCGATTGGGTGTGACAGTTAAACAGTGAAAGAGGACTGCATCCAGAGGTGAAGTTTGAATCAATGGGCCATACAGGCAGGATTTGGCTCCCCGTGCGCTTTACTGGACTATAATTCCCAGCATGCATCATTCACGAGGATGCAGTCCTCTTTCACTGTTTAACTGTCACACCCAATCGCAACAGATTTCCTGTTTAAATTGACATCATGTCAGAATGGGCAGTTAGACTTTTAACAAGCTGAAGAAGGCAGCACGCCGAAAACGCGTTTCTTGTTATTAAAGTCACTTCTGATGGAGTCCTGTGAGTGCGGCGTTTCTTTTCTGAAACTGGAGCGTTGTATATATATATATATATATATATATATATATATATATATATATATATATACCTGGTGTGGTTCTCCTTTCATTTGGTCATTCACGAGATTAAAGACTGGTAAAATAAGCTGCTTTACATTCCTCCAAGACTTAACCTGAAGGCTGTTCTCCACAGCTACCACTAGGATAGCCTTCTATAAAGGTTGTCTTTAACCTACCATCAATAAGGGGTAGTTTGGACTGGTGCAGGGTGCCCACTAGAATAGTGGACAGCATATGCCGGGCCAACTTTTCACACTCCGTCTCGAGCCTTTTAACCTGCCCGTTGATCAGGTATCACCGGCGATACCTGATCGGGGGGCATGTGGGGCCCATGGAGGACAGCAGCGCCACCCCCACGAGGAGCGTAGCCCGATGATGATGATGCTTAACACATGCAAGGGTGTTTGAGGACACAAGAACGCACAGGAAGGAGTCTTCCCCATTCACGCACACTCAATTCCTTGCTGGAGACATTCTTCTTAGTCACTCCAAAACCATAATGGGTTTAAGAGAGCGCTTCTTCTTTCTTCTCATTTCTCCTCCTTAGGAACTGTCACCATCTAGTGTTTAGGACGACATTCTAAGGAGCATTGGTAAAGGACCTCCATAATTTTTCCTCAACAGCTCCCAGTCCCCTTTCTCATTTGTGTTGACACCCTAGTATGTACCTATAGGTCAGCTATCTTCCCCTCTCTCAGGTTCTGGATAGCTTAGGATCCACCAGATACTGGTGTGATTCTCTGAGGTAAAATTTGTGAAAATGTGTTCTTTTACCACTAAATTGTGGATACCCTCATAGGTACCTGCCTGGTTACCTTTTATCCAACCATCCAGTGACTTTACAGAAGCATCCTCGAAGTCCACCCATGTCTGAGTTGATCCCTTGTAAGTGTTCCTAAATCTGTGTCTGCATTCTTCATGGGTGAATCCAAACACCTTGATGAGTGCCTCCTTTATGTGTGGATATGATTCTGCCTAACTATCCTCTAGAGTCAGTAGCCTATTCCCCTCACACACTGTTGGAAGTCATTCCCACATTAAGGAACCACAGTGTTGGGCACCGGCCCTTCCCATCCTGAGAGTGCTCTCAGAAGATGCCAGTCATTTATGTATATCATCCCGCTGTACATATTTGGGTACAATACCCTTATGCAACCTGAGATCATTGGCACCCCATGCAGTTTCTTTGTTGTTGTCTCCATGTCCTAGGCACTTTAGTTCCAGCTTGGCTCTTCTTTCCTCCAGGGCCAGTCTTTCTTTCTTCTAGAGTCAGTCTTCTCTCTTGGAGACTATAATGGGCCTCTACGTCCTTGTATTGCCTCACTGAAGTGGAATTCTTCTCACAACCAGATGTCGAGGCATGACTTGAATGAACTTTGGAGGAAGTGGAACTCTTCTCACTCCCAGATGTGGTGGCATGCCTTGAATTCTGTCACTCCTCATTTTCATGATCAAGTAGGTCTCTGCCATCTTTCTAATCTCCACTGTCAGGCATAATCTCATTTGCCAGTTGGTCTTGGGCTCTCCTGGATTCCTCCCAGGCTCTGAAAGCCTTCTCCAGGTTCTCCTTCTTGGCAGTGACCAGAAAGCTGATATTTCTGCCCCAGCACAATACCCTCAACTTGTTGATTTTGCGCGTGGGCAATCACAAGCTGATCTTTCTGTCCCTGCACAGCCCCCTCAGGTTATTAATCTTGACAGCGGGCAGGGTTTCCAATTCAATATCCATGTTTTCCATCATTTGGAGACTCAGCAAAACATTTACCAAACGTTTTTGAACCTTTTGTGAACTTCACTTCAAGTCAGTCAAACTCCTGGACAAAGGTGTCTTGGATACTCAGAACTTAGCAGAAACTTTTAAACTTTTCCTATGGTGTTGACTTGGCAGATATTCAGTATTGTATTGTATTGTATTGTATTGCGTATTTGTATAGCACGAACTGTCACCCAGAGGGTATCCTGGCGCTTCGACTTATCCGGACCAACACATAACACAGCACTACACTGCCCTGGGGAAAAGATGGGCCTTCAGGCTTTTCTTAAATGAGAAGAGTTCCCCGGTGCTCCTTAGAGTCACAGGCAGAGAATTCCAAAGTTTGGCTGCATTGTATCTAAAGGAGCGGCCTCCCATCCGTATCCTCTGGATCTTAGGGACTGTGACTAGATATGTAGATGAAGATCGCAGGATTCTGGAGGTCGAGTACCAGGAAAAGAGCTCTTGTAACGGAGCAGACCCCTGTTCATGGAGGGCCCTGAACACTATACACAATGCTTTAAAGCAAATGCGCTGGTGGACAGGTAACCAGTGGAGGTCCTTAAGCGCAAGGGATGAAGAGGTCGACCGTAGTCGAGAGAGGGCCTGTTTAGCAGTCATATTCTGGATGCGCTGCAGTTTTCCGATCAGAATACCAGGGGCACCCAGAAGCAGTGCGTTACAGTAGTCAAGCCTACTGAGAATAATACTGTGCACTACTTCTGGTCTAGCTTGGGCCGGAAGCATAGGGAGAATCTTCCGTAGAATGCGGAGCAGCATCATACATGTGGCGATGGTTTTGTTTACAAAAGCATTCAGCTGCAAATTTGGTCCAAACATAACGCCCAAGTTGTGAGCAGAGTCTGCTGCCATGACTGTACCATGGAAGGCAACAGGCCAAAAATCCACCGGCAAAGGCCGAGGAATGCGATCCAAAGAGCAGTGCAGCACCTCAGTTTTTGAGCCATTAAACTGAAGAGAATTGGTACGCAGCCAGTTCGCAGTGGCTGTCATGCAGCAGTGAAAGGTCTCCTGGGACACAGCCTCTCTACCTTCCAAAGAAAAAATAAGCTGCGTATCAACGGCATAGTTAATAACCAAGATACCGAATGATTTAATCAGTTTAACTAAAGGACGGAGGTAGTGGTTGAATAAAATGGGACTGATGGCCGACCCTTGAGGGACCCCTTGCCCCACTCTTTTTGTGCCAGATCTAAAAGGCGGTAGAGCCACTACTTGATGTGGATCCCGGAGATAGGAGACCAGCCAGTCTCTGGCCAGACCCGCCACCCCAGCTTCCTCCAATCTGCTGATGAGAATAGCGTGGCAAACCGTGTCGAACGCGGCCGACATATCAAGCAGCACTAGAAAGGCTGCATGACGTGAGTCGACACGCGAACGAAGGTCTTCCAGGGCAACCACCAGTGCAGATTCGGTGCTGTGGGCAGGCCTGAACCCGAACAGGGCCATGTCCAGCCATGTGTTGGTTTCCAAAAAGCAGGACAGATGTTTTGTGACCCACCTTTCCAGAATCTTAATAGGAAAAGGAAGCAACGAGATAGGCCGGTAGTTCCACAGACAGTAGGGGTCCAACGTTGTCTTCTTCAGGAGGGGAGAGACCACCGCGAGTTTCCAGCAATCCGGAACCGTAGCGGTGTTAAGGGATTGACAGCAGCTAGAAAACAGAGGCGAAAAAAGTTCCTCTTGAAACACCTTCCACAATCTATGGGACAGCTGGTCCATAGGAGATCCCGAGGACACACCATTTGCCAATTGGCAGAACTCCTCATAGAGGGGGAGGGGGAAGCTGTCAAGCCGTGCTTGTTCCATCTCAGCCTTGGAGGTCCCAGAGATAGACAAAGGGGCCAAACTCATCTGGAACTGGGGGCAGGGAGAAGCTGAATCAGAGAGCCCACTCAGAATGGTGGCAATCTTGTCCTCAAAGGCCACTGCCAAGGAGTCGCATAGGGACTGAGAGGCCGGGATGCAGTTGGCCACACTGGCCGGATGGGACAAGTCCTTGACGATTTTAAACAGAGTTTGGGACTTATTTACTGCCTGCGTCAGTGTCTCCTTGAAGAACTTGGCTTTGGCAAATTTAATTTGCGCTTTATAGCACCAAGGGGCCTGTTTATAGCAGGCTTTATCAGCCTCTAGGTAATGCTTCCGCCAAGCTCTCTCCGCCTGCTTACACCGCAGCTTCTGTTGGAGAAGATCTTTGGAGTACCAAGGCATGGCAGGTGTAGGCCTATCCCTTGCTTTCCGTAGAGGTGCCACTTTGTCCAGGGTTTCAGTAATTTGCTGGGTGAGACGCAGGTAGCTCTCATCCACGGTTCCTCCCAGGACAAAGCCACCAGATAACAACGTGGGGAGGCTAGCCTGTTTCAGCAGTCTGGACCATTGCCTAGTAAGATTGGACGCTCCCCTCTTATCACGTCTCCGCGTGGTGGTGGGGAGAGATAGAGAGAAAAGAACCAAGGCATGGTCAGTCCAGCATTGGGAAACTATATTCCCAATAGAGACCTGATTCTCATCCGCAAAGACCAAGTCAAGAGCATGACCTTTGAGATGTGTCTGGGAGAGCACCAGCTGTTGTAGGTGTAAGTTGTCGCAGGCCTGGCACAGATCTCTAAAGGCTGAATCCAAAGGCCCATTGGGCCAGAGGTTAAAGTCCCCCAAAATTAGTAGTCTGGCGTGAGCATTAGACAGGTCATAAATGAGATCTACCAGCTCAGGTAGGGCTGACAGGGCATTTCCAGGAGGCCTATAGCACAACAACCCGGAGTGCAACGCGCCCCCTTGCCCTTTCAAAGAAAAACCCATAAGTTCAAAGCCCAACACTGCCTTAATCTCCAGCGGCGAGACATCCAATGTGTCCCTGAAAATAAAACTAACTCCCCCCCTCGGCTCCCTACTCGAGGGTTGTGTCTAATTTTATAGCCCGGTGGACAGGCCCATCCCAATTCCACCTCACTATCAGCCCTGGTCCACGTCTCCATCATAAAGAGAACATCTAACTCATGTGTCTCTATGAGGAGCGAGATTTCCACGTGGTGTTTGGTGAGAGATCTGACATTGAGCAAGCCGCATGACAGCATCCCCATGCAGCTAGTATCTAGCGTTCCATTCCGGATGGGCCGCTGATCAAAAAGCATGAGCTCCTCCCTGGAGTATACCAAACGGGAAGAGTCAGGAGGGGCAGAGTGGCCGCCACTGGGCGCGACCTGTGCGCGAACGGGCGCAAACGAGCTTACCTCTGGCGCACCTCTGGCGCGTGCCGGCGCTGCGCGCTTGTCAATTAGGCATCTTATATAGCCATACACGCGGGAGTCCTACGATGTGAGCACTAGCCCTCCAACCAAGATGGCGCCCGTTAATCGGCACTCACCTGGATTCCCTCACCCAAGATGGCGGCCTAAATCGCCGCGACACGATGTACTCACGAGCCCTAGAACGCCCTGAAGCGCCCTGAATCCCGCAAAATACGGGGTGAAACACAATTATGGTGCGAGGTAAGGATCTTATCTAAATATTACCCCCAGAAAAGCGGAAGAGGAAAATAGCGCCTGGAGCAGAGGTCAGCAGATCGATAGCGCGATGGTGCAGGTAATTTAAAAGAGTTAAAAAACGAGCAGTACAGCAAGTGTATCAGCGCGCTGAGGTCAGTAAGTATAACCTACCAGCAAGGAGAATCCTGTTTTAAGGACTTCTCCAGACGCGGGAGTCCTACGATGTGAGCACTAGCCCCCCAACCAAGATGGCGCCCGTTAATCGGCACTCACCTGGATTCCCTCTCCCAAGATGGCGGCCTAAATCGCCGCGACGCGATGTACCCCCGAGCCCTAGAACGCCCTGAAGCGCCCTGAATCCCGCAAAGTGCGGGGTGAAACACAATTATGGTGCGAGGTAAGGATCTTATCTAAATATTACCCCCAGAAAAGCGGAAGAGGAAAATAGCGCCTGGAGCAGAGGTCAGCAGCCCGATAGCGATTCAGTGGTTACCAACTTATTTAATTTCTAGTACAGCTAAACACAAGTTCTGGATCCCACTGTAAGGAACCAATGTGAAGAATGGGGTGTATTATAAGGTGTGATTGTGAGACCTCTCTGTGTAATACACTCAAAAAAACATCTTGGCTCCAGCCAGGCTAATTTGTAAAACTGCTTGCTAAACCCTGGGTAGCTGTGGCTTCGAGTAGCAAGGCTTAAACAAAGAAACTAGTGTAAAGCATTTAGAAGCACCAAACAACAGAATAAAAAGTCATGCAACACGGAAGGAATGTAAAACCAATTTATAAAAAGAGATTGCATTTTTATGAATTTCCAGACACCGAGATGAGCAAAATCCACCAGAGGATTCTGGAAACATAGATTTTAAACTGAAACGTGAATGTCAGCTTTTTAATGCAAAGCACAAACAAGCACTGGTAATCGTAACATTTGGAAAGTTTTGAAAAATTTAAAGAGTTGTGTTTGAATACTCTCGCCCATACTGGACGACCAATTCCCCCAGGAACAAGGTTGTGGTTGGGTAATAAGGAGTATTTGGATAGTT
The DNA here is from genome assembly GCF_964261635.1 of Lissotriton helveticus. Lineage (NCBI taxonomy): Eukaryota > Metazoa > Chordata > Amphibia > Caudata > Salamandridae > Lissotriton > Lissotriton helveticus. The sequence continues at coordinate 745,877,667 of NC_136071.1, read as the reverse complement.
ACCTTATCACCAAAAGAGCCTTAAGCCCAGTTCCACACTTTCCACAAGGACCACCATAGACATCAATAGAATTGTCCTGATGCTGAGCATACAGGATGTTAAGATGCTCATAGATGCTCTGGGTGCTGTGAAGTTGACTGGGGTCTTCTTAGGATTTCTCCTCAGTCCATGCTAGAGGTGCCATGACTTTGGCCACAGAAGTCGGCGTCCTTCAAATTTCTCTTGTAACCAGTTGAATTCCATCCAAAGCTAGGCTACTGGTTTCAGGTTACGGCAGGTCTAGCTGTACCCTTTCAAGAAGGCTAGTTTGCATCTTGGGGAACCAATTTTCACTCTGATGACTCTCCTGAGTCTGCCAGACTCTGGTGCAACTTTTGAACTTTTGAGCACTAATGAGAGGTCTTCTTGGCTGAACGTTTGGGCTTAGTAGCGATTTGGTCGTAGTTGTTATCAACCATCCAAAACAGTCTACTTCCACTTTTATGGCTCTGGTGCTTAAACAGGGAGTTAAGCAACTCGCTCTTAGAGTTCACCTTTTCAGTTTGGGGCACAGGAGCATATTTTCAATGAGCCAGTAGGCAAAGTTCTGTCTGTGCTTGCCCAAGGAGCAGCAGGTGCATTCAAGCGGTTAGTGCAGCATCTCTTGATCCTTCAGTCCTCTCTCCAGTCCAGATGTGATCTGAAGTTCAGGGTGCCAGGAGTGCCATATGTATGCCCAGAAAGTGCCCTGGGGGGTGATATATTCACTAGCCAATAGGCTACCAGAATCCCTTTCACCTTATGATGACTTTTGGTGTGGCATTTAACAATCCCATAATTCACAATTCCTCCCACTCTCTGGACCTCTCCTTAGCTGTTAGGAGCTTGGTAGCCCATCCTAGAGGTGTGGCTACCTGTGGACCACACACCCGTGCAAAAATGTATTTGGCAACTGGTTTCCCCTCTTTTTTCCCACTACCCACCGTATCTACCTGATCAAAGGGGCAGCCCCTCTCAAATGTGGCTGCCATTTGCACGTCAAAGACAACTTCTCATTTGAAGTTTGCCTTTTGGGACACCATCCTGGGTGGCTTCCTGCGAGGGAGAAGTAATCCCTCCCTCTGTGACAGGTCTCCATTGTTCTAGAGCTGGGGAGTCATTCACACAACTCCAGCATTCATATGACTCCCTAGGAGAGGAGCAAAAGGCTGCCTGTATAACAAAGCAACATCTTTCTAAAAGTTACCCTGGCTTCATAGTGGCATTAAATTTGACTTTGGCAACAAGTCTGGTTTAATACCATGAGTAGTTTAGTAATAGTACCCATTTTGGTGGTTCTACTCATAAGTCAGCAATGTGTAACTTTGTACTAGCCAATGGTGCCATCCAGCTTGCCACAGTAAAAACCACGATTTAGGATGTTTACTGCTAGGACATATAAACGTCTATGTCCTAAGTAAAATTACACAGCTCCCTGCTATAGGGCTTAAAAGACCTTCCTTACGGGAGAGTTCCATATACTTTTAAGAGAGGTATGGGCTTTGCCATTGGTTTAAATGGTTGAACTAGTAGTACTGCTCTTCAGGCTTTGGGTACCTTGGTACGATATACCAGGGACTTATAAGTAGGCTAATTTATGCCAATTGAGTCTAGCAAATTCAACATATACTTTTTAAGGGTTTGAACACTGGCCCTGAGTTCTCATTGGCGGGCTTCAGTGCACTTTCGGAGTAAAAAAAACATCAGCATCACTCCAAAACCTTGGGAGTGATCATGCAAAAAGTAGCATTTCCTTGCAACCTATAACAATTAATAGGACAAGTTAACATTCTACTCATTATAATCTGATAAATTATCAATGTAAGTGTATGTGGAGTCCATGTCACATAAACATAAATTAAAGAGATAGCTATGGTGGTGCTGATGCCTATAAAAACAAATCTTACAATGGACTAGGTTTTGAAATTATTGTAGAACTAAGTAAGGCATACCATGTTCTTGGTTGAAATACATTTAGTTGCCTTCCCATATTCTTGCCAGGTCACTCTAGACGTTACTCCTGCTTAGACAGATATAAAATAAAAGCAATTGAAATTCGAATCCTGGTTCCTACTGGAATCTATGGAACCGATTCAGGAAAAAAGTAGCAATAATGCATGAGGAGATTGCCACCTGCACCTGAGCATATTTTTCCTACTATTTCCAATTCACAAACATTACCAGAAGTACACCTGAAAAGCTGTGGCATGATTCTTGGTTTTCTCACTGAAAAGTCATGTAACCTTTCCTGTATGATCTTATTCCTGGTGCTTAGTGTTCTCTATAGCAGGGAATTTTACCCAGGGGGAATAGGGTGCCTTCTGCAAATGCACTTTATGTTTTTTAAATCTTTTTTTCTCAGGAAAACTGTTGCCCCTGGGAGAAAGTCCTTCCCTTACAGTCCTAGAAAATCTGAGGGTGATCTAGTCCCTTTCCAAATTCGAAAAGGGATTTATGCCAGCCCTATTGTCGAGAAATTTTCTGAGCCTTTCTTGGGTAGAAAAAGGATAGATCTGAGTTTAGGTATGCTCCCAACTATGTCACTTTTCGGCATTCATAACTTCCAAGGTGATCTATGCATTATATACAAGGTTTCCCACCCCTTGTGTGGGATTTATGGCTGAAGAAATCTCTGCTTTTGTGGCGGAGATTTCCGATACCAGTAAATGGGATTACTTCTGCCAAGAATTCCTTTGTGAATTCACAGGAGGCTTACTAAGGCAAAATCTGCTTATAAACGTACGTTTAAGACTAAATTAACCTCTGTGAATAAGGCTCCAATGTGTTATATTTGACACACTCATGTTTAAAGCCACTGTGACGCAACCTAATAAAGTATTAAAGCAGAAAACGTGTACATATGTGGAGAGAGGACATTACGAAGGGGAGAGATGGAAGCTGGGGGACATTTTACAAGACAAAGAGTCATACAGTGGGAAATACAACAAGGAAACTTAATAGCTGCAAGAACATTGCAGTGAAAGAATGTAGCACAGTAGTTCTTAACCTGTGGTCCAAGGACCCTGCCCTGGTCAGAAGGGCCATGATTGTTTAATAACATTGAATAATATTACATTTTATAAATGAAACTGAATAAATGATATACAATTGTTTTTAAAACACTGAAAATTTGCAAACTTTTTCTATATTTGATTATGAATTCCAAGAGATATTTCAATAATTGACATTTGTTTGGTGTATACTTGTTTTTGTGTATTTGTATATCGTTTTGAGGTCCATATCAAGGACATTTTCTTGTGGCTGGGGCCCGGATGCTTCAATAATGACAGTTTGTGGGTCCCCGTATTTCAGTAATGATTCAAGGGGGGGGGGGGTCCACAGAAGTCAAAAGGTTAAGAACTGCAGGTGTAGAGAAAAACTAAAATGAAAACAAGGAGTTTTGAAGGGAAAGCGTGTTAAAGCACACGTGAGAACGAAGCGGGGTTACACCAAAACAATAGAGAAGAACTTCAGGAAAAAGAAACTGAAAACCTGCATTTCCTACTGTGTGCATGATGATGTAAGTGGAGCTGACATAATACTATGAAAACACCATTATTTCGTTTTTGGAATCCAAGCTAAACACGTCCATGCCCTGAGGAGCATGATATATCAGTATTCAAAAGTTATTTTGAGGTTAGTAAGGCAGGTCACGACAAGAGATTCAAGGGAAGAACGTCTGAGAGAAGCGCATATCTATGCAGGGTAACACATTCCCAGAGCAGGTTCTCAAGAGCTAGTAATTGAAACCGAGTTAGAGCTTTGAACGTTAACGCTGTTCATGGACTCATCTTCTTGAGTGGCTTCCCGTGTAAAAATAATTAGTTTAATTGCTTCTCGGTTTTCTCCCACTGTTATTCTGTGTTTGGGAAACGCACATTTTTATCTTCCTTCGTTTCACATGTAGCATTTTGCTTTTAAAAATAATTTTACTGTTGTGTGATGGCCATTTATCATTTACTGTTGGGTAGTCGAAGAGAACGGATTACTATGGGGCATATTATCAACAACTAGCGATATTCATCGCTAAATAGGCTTAGCGAAAAAAAATGTATCGCCGCGCATCGCCGGATTTTATCTCAGAGATAATGTGCTATTAGCAACGGTTATCTCCAAAGCGATAAAAGGTCCGGCGATAGCGGCGAAATGCGTGAATATCGCTGGAAATTCAGCGATATTCAGGCATTATCGCTAATAGGGACTTAACCTGAATATCCACCTCCCATTGGATATACAGGCTAAGAAGTAGTCTGAGCAGGCGTTAGGATTTGGCGATATTCGCGCTTAGCGCGAATATTTTAATCGTTACGCCTGCATTGATAATAGGCGATAGCGATGTTAGCGACTGCTTTCAGTCGCTAAGAGGTTGGGTACGCCCACTTTGCATGTCATTAGCGATAAATATCGCTGACATGCACAGCTGGCCCCAAACCGCTCGCTATTACCTGAAAGCTGTCGCTAACTGATGTTAGCGACAGCTTGCTAACAGGGCGATGAAATTATCACCGCTTTGCGGCCGAAAACGGCCGCAAAAGCGGCGATAATTTCATTTCGCCTGCCTTGGTAATATGCCCCCATGTTTTCTTTTACAATTTTGCATTTTTTGTTGGACTGCTCTGCATTATCCAGGATTCCAAAACAAAACGAAACGCTCTTTAGTGAATAAGGTGTTTAATTTAGTCCCCCTTCCCACTCTTGCAGCTTTTTTAAATATTATGTTGGCACATTTATTTTGTCTCTACATCTAGTATAGCAATATAAAAAGGAGTGGAAAATTTGACACGCCCATGGATTACCCAGGTCTCAATGCCAGAATTGTAAACAGGGGAAAATAGTGAGGGTGAAAAATCTGGATCTTCATTAAACAGGGACGCTGCAACGCCTCCATCGTCTACATATTGCCAAAGGGTATTTGGCTTAACAGGCTTGCATGTCAAATATTGTTACCCATTGCCTAAACAATATTATCCTTCTTTGCTGCAAATAGAGATTTCATACCTTTTTTAAGAGCCTGATCTCTCACATAAGAACCAAGGGCCAAATGTACAAAGCATTTTTCCGAGTGCATATTGCCCAATTCGCATAATCTGTTCATTTGCGACCGAAACATGCATTTTCAAATGTACAAAAAGCTAAATGTGATCAGGTTTTTGGAAGGGGAGTGTTTAGGGCATCCCTTCAAAATACTGAATCTGTTTGGTATGTATTACTGTTTTACGAAGGAATTCCAGTCGCAAAACACCAATGCTTTACAACCAGTTTAAAACTGGTGGTCATGCATTAGCAAAAGGGAACGGTTCCCTAAGGGACTCCCTTTCCCCCTGAGAATGTTAATAATATTATTTCTAAAGAGCAGGCAGTGGTCCCAGAGACCACTGCCTACTCTTAAAAAATGAAACTTCGGTTTTTCATTTTTTCCTCTTCAAAGGCATCCCATTTTCCTAAGCAAAAGGGCCGAATAAAAAAAAAAGATTGCTTCATTAAAAAGCAATTAAAGACCTGGTGGTCTTCTGGCCTCAGCAAGCCGCCATACCTGTGATGGCTGTGATTCCAAATTGGTGGCAAACTGAGACCCACCTCATTAATATTCATGAAGTTGGCCGATTTGCGACTCACTAGGAATACGTATTTCCGAATTGTGATTCAGAGAGAATCACAATTAGGAAATCAGTATTCTTAATGTTTGTACATCTGGCCCCATATGTCTTGTTGAATTGCCTTCAACTCTTGCGCATAATTAATAAGTCATTTGTAAAGCGCCTGGCTACACAAAGAACTGTGTGTCCCCGCGCTAACTGCTGATATAATGCCCAAGGGGCCGACGATGCCAGGCCGCAGGACTTACAGAGTAGGAAACAAGTGTGTTTTTAGTTTCCGCCGGAAGCTAATTTCAGACGGCTCCATCCTAAGATGCAGAGGGAGAGCATTCCAGTGTTTAGAGGCCAGATACCTAAATGAGCGTCCGCCCATTCTGGCCCTAAGGATGTGGGGAGTTTTAAACAACATCACGCCAGATGATCTTAGGTTTCGGGTTGGGCGATGAATGACAAGGAGATCTTTTAGGTAGTCCGGGCCTTTGTCTTGGGCAATGCGATGCGCAAAGGTGAGGACTTTAAATTTTATTCGCTCCCTGATGGGGAGCCAATGGAGTTTCCCCAGGGCTGACTTCCCCGAGGCTCTGCGCGGGAGCCTAAGTACTAGGCGAGCGGCGGCATTCTGCACGCACTGCAGTTGATAAAGGGCTTTTTGATTAAGTCCTATCAGCATGGCATTTCCATAATCCAGGTGTGGAGTCACCATAGCGTGGACAATAGTTTTTCTGGCTGCGGGGGGGAGAAGGTCTAAGACCTTACGAAGAACCTTCAGTAAGCCAAAGCACTTCCCTGTGACCTTGTTGACATGGGTCTTATACGAGAGGCTAGAGTCCAGCATTACACCAAGGTTTCTTACCGACTCCTTTGGGATGGGAGGACTCCCTAATTCATCAGGCCACCAGAGTCGTGACCAAGCGGATGACGCTCTCCCGACCACAAGCAGCTCAGTTTTGTCGCCGTTAAGGCGCAGGCAATTGTCGTTCATCCAAACCGCTACTGCTGACATGCAGTTCGATAATTTGCCTGCGTCTTCCCTTCGGTCGGGTGTGAGCTTGAACACCAGCTGTGTGTCGTCAGCGTAGCTAACAATATCCACCCCAAATGCTTCCACCACACGAGCCAGGGGTTCCATATAGATATTGAACAAAGTAGGGCTCAAGCTAGAGCCCTGAGGAACCCCGTGGCTTACCTTGCGTAGGGAGGATCTGAAGGGTGGACAGTGAAGCTGAAAGCCTCTGTCGGCTAAGAAGGACTGTAGCCAGGCATACGCTGACCCTGTCACCCCTATCTGTGTCAGGCGGGACAACAGCGTTGAGTGCAGCACGGTGTCAAACGCTGCACTCAGATCTAATAAAATCAACGCTGCTGTCTCGCCTTCATCCACTATTTGCCTCATACGCTCGGTGGAGTACAGAACGGCCGACTCAGTAGAGTAGCTCGCCCTGAATCCCGATTGAGATGAGTGGAGGAGGCCTTCCCTTTCTAGATGTTCCATAAGCTGCCTGTTGGCAATCTTTTCCACGATCTTGGCACAATAGGGAAGAAGGGAGATGGGGCGAAGGTTTTGGAGTTGCGTTGTGGGAATGTTGGTTTTTTTCTTCAGGGGGATAACCTGAGCAGTTTTCCACGCATCAGGTACGTGACATTCCTGGAAGGATAAGGTAACCATACTGCTGATATAATCGAGTAGCACTTTCTCCATAACTCCCTTGCACCGCGCCACAGGGCAAGCGTCAGATGGAGATCCGGATAATGTGCTATTGGCTATTTCTAATAATTCATGTCTTTCAGGCATAGAAAAACATGTAAGCTGAACTTTCTGTGAGGACATAGCTCCTATATCCTCAGGCATGGTTAATGGATTGTTGCCAGCTGTAAAGGTGGCATGAGTTTTATCCACCTTATCCACAAAATAATCGGCTATAAGATCACATAACTCAGCGGAGTAGGTATCTTGAACCTCCAGCCTGGATGGGATCGTCAGTTCTCTATAAATGCTAAAGAGTTCTTTAGTAGGGTTGCTTGCTGTTTCAATTCTGTTTTTAAAATAGATGCCCTTTTCTAATCTTACTAATTTCTGATACTTTTTCATCTCTATTTTATAGCAGACTTTGAGTTCAGGGGCATAGTTCTGTCTCCATCTCCGCTCCACCGTTTTACATTTGGCTTTAGCCAATCTAAGTTTTTCCGAGAACCACGGGGAAGTTCTAGATTGCCTTGTTGGTGGTTTACTCACCCAGGGTGCTACCTCATCCAGGGCATTAGACATCCAGTTCTCTTAGTTGCTCCATGCTTCCTGTAGAGTGCTACCTGGGGACGGGGGATTTTTTTGTAAGGCACGTTCAAATACTTCAGAGGAAAACTTTTTCCAGACCCTGCGCTTTTGTGGTAATGGTTTTTTAAATTTAATTGATGGGGGTTCATTTATAATTTCGAACGGGACCATGCTGTGGTCTGACCAGATCAGCTGGATCGGGGGTAGGACCCTGACGCCTTCCCAATTTGAAAAAATTGGATCCAGGGTGTGGCCCAGCTGGTGCGTGGGAGCTGTAGATAATAGTCTTACCCCAACGGAGTTCAGTGCTGCAATTACGGTTTGTGCCTCTCTACACTCTCTGTCTTCGAAATGGAGATTTAAATCTCCCAAGACCAGAAAACTATTGTGTCTAATTGCAGGCTGGCTAACTAAATCTAGGAGTTGGTTTCCAAAATCCACCACACTCCCTGGGGGACGATATATCAGTAATCCATTTATCATCTGTTTAGGATCTACTTTTAGGGTGAAGATACCGCATTCACTGTTGGGTAAGGTGGTTTTTGTGAGTGTACATTCTAATTCAGATTTATAGATTAGGGCTAGTCCCCCGCCACGCTGTTTTAGTCTGTCTAATCTCAACAGACTGTAACCAGGGGGGACTGCATCGAGAGTCTCAGGGGAGGATGTTTCTTCCAGCCAAGTTTCAGTAAGAAACAAGGCATCTGGTTCTCTGCTAAGCAGTAAATCATGTAACTCATCTTTGTGTTTCCTCATTGACCTACAGTTTAATAGTAGCAGTTTTAGCTTAGTAACTCCCTTTTCCTCCCCTCCAGGCAGTGGCAGAGGTAGATTACATATCTTACAGTGGGAGGGTAGTAAATCCACCCGTAAAGTATGGTAGCATCTACTGTCTGAATGTTTTCTGAATGACAGCAGAACTATTTTAGAATAATAAAGTCGATGGTGAGACATACCCTGCAGTACTGCTGATCCTGAAAGACTGGAGGGTCCTGCCCCGTGCCCCGGTCGTTCGCGGACGGGCGCAGACGGGCAGGACTCTGGCATGACTCCGGCGCGCGACCGGCGCGCCCGCTGAACGCGTCCGCTGCGCGGAGCCATGGCCGTATGTTTTTATAGAGGCGCCTGAGTGACAGGAGAGGAAAGCCCACTCCAAGATGTCCGCCACTGAGCTCTTAGCTCGGTCCCTCGGTAATGACGGCCCTAAGTCAGCCAGTGGGTGAGGGGGAGGCAAGTAATCTGCCAGCCACCGAACAGAGTCACTTAAAAGTTGTTTTTAGAGGACAAGGAGTCCTACAGCCCAAAATCGGTGCGAAAATGAAAGCGCCGAAATGGAGAGCAGCGTGAAGCGCTGGTGCCGGTGGGGGAAGGACACAAGGGGAGGGGTGAATCAAGGTATTAAAACAGTTTTAAAAATAACAACCGCCCGGCTCAAGCCTCAGGGGTCAAGTATCAACAATCTACCAGATTGGAGTGCCTCTTCTGTTTTTATAGAGGCGCCCGAGTGACAGGAGAGGAAAGCCCACTCCAAGATGTCCTCCACTGAGCTCTTAGCTCGGTCCCTCGGTAATGACGGCCCTAAGTCGGCCAGTGGGTGAGGGGGAGGCAAGTAATCTGCCAGCCACCGAACAGAGTCACTTAAAAGTTGTTTTTAGAGGACAAGGAGTCCTACAGCCCAAAATCGGTGCGAAAATGAAAGCGTTGAAATGGAGAGCAGCGTGAAGCGCTGGTGCCGGTGGGGGAAGGACACAAGGGGAGGGGTGAATCAAGGTATTAAAACAGTTTTAAAAATAACAACCGCCTGGCTCAAGCCTCAGGGGTCAAGTATCAACAATCTACCAGATTGGAGTGCCTCTTCTGTTTTTATAGAGGCGCCCGAGTGACAGGAGAGGAAAGCCCACTCCAAGATGTCCGCCACTGAGCTCTTAGCTCGGTCACTCGGTAATGACGGCCCTAAGTCGGCCAGTGGGCGAGGGGGAGGCAAGTAATCTGCCAGCCACCGAACAGAGTCACTTAAAAGTTGTTTTTAGAGGACAAGGAGTCCTACAGCCCAAAATCGGTGCGAAAATGAAAGCGCCGAAATGGAGAGCAGCGTGAAGCGCTGGTGCCAGTGGGGGAAGGACACAAGGGGAGGGGTGAATCAAGGTATTAAAACAGTTTTAAAAATAACAACCGCCCGGCTCAAGCCTCAGGGGTCAAGTATCAACAATCAAGTAAAACATAACACATGTTTCCTTAAGTTTCTAGTAACTGTTGTGGTATGAGCTACATTACCAGAACATTCCCCACAGCGGTGTTTTTTGATGATAAGGAATATAGTTAATTAACAAATTCACATGTTATACTTAAAGTCACAGTCCATCTCCCCTTGTGCTAGTTGAGTGTAAGACATCAAACGATTACACAGAAGGCAAAATGGCCCCCTGATGTACAAGCTCCAATAGTCTCAGCATAGTCCTGGTAATTATCCTATAAATACACCCATCTACAACAAGTGGAGGAGACAGTAGGCAGATCATGGTTCCACCATGGACTCGGGTGGCTCACCCGGCAGATGCATTAAAGAGAGCGGTCTGGAGGATCCTGAATGAGCGAGAACTCCCTATTCTTGCAGCTTGGCCTGCTGAGTGATGTTAAGCAACAGATTTGGGCCGGCAGACTGTGTCTCTCACTTCAGGCTTGCGTCCAAAAATAAAGTAGATGAGGGAGTGGACGAATGTCAGTAGCATTTGTGATTGGGACAGTGAGTGAAGGAGGCCCTGATGGTAATCAGACCATCAGGGGAGGATGGCATAGCCTGGGAATATCGCAACCAGGGATGGTAAGATATGAGGGTTCTCCTACTGCATGCCAGAAAGCAGAGTGGCAGTCTTTCTGGCAGCAACGCAACTGTCCTTCTGTAGTATCCGCATGTCCAGGAGTGTACTGAAGAGGTGGGATCCACTCTGAAGTAGGAGAAGCTTCAAGAGGTTTCCACCCCTCCAGGGGATCTTGGAATTTCTTGCCTCCCTGCCCTAGTCCCCAGTTGTCTGGAGTCACAATCGACTAGTGTTAAAACCCTTTGTTAGATTGCTTCGCCAAGGACTCTGTGATGTGCAAGTGTGGTAGGTGACTGCTCCTCCCCCTGCTCCTCCCCCTTGGTAACTCAGAGTGGCCCATTCTGCCAACACCTAGCATCCTTTTGTCTCACTGTCTGGAGGAATATGCAAAGAATAAATGCCAGCTATACCTAGTCATGTGAACCAGGAACGCCTGCAGGCACCAAATGGTTGGGATAAGAAAATGCAAACTTTCTAAATGTGGTATTTTCAGAATTCTAACTTAAAATCTGTCTTTACCTTGAAAGACAGCTTTTAATTACAATTTCATAGACACCAAGTTCGATACTTCCACCTGCTCCCAATTGACAGTTATAGTTATCATGTATTAAATGTTATAAGGAAGCCCAATGTTATCCTATTGGAGAGGTAAGCCTTACAGTAGTGAAAAATAACTTGAAGAATTTTTCACTACCAGGACATGTAAAACTTAAAAGTACATGCCCAACATTTAAAATGCACAGGACCCTGATCTCTGGGCTTGGTTAGGGTCTACTATAGGGGAGGCTTATTTGACTGGAAAAGAGAAGGTTTGTGCCTATTAAAATTTAAATTTTCCAACATGCTAGTTGAACAAGACCCAAAACACACTACTGTATTCCAGAGGGCTTCAATAACAAACAATCCTTATTTGCTTTCTGTCAATATATAAAATCTTCTGGAAAAAGACATGTTGATTTCAAGCATTTTATGTGAATACAACTGTTACTCCACATATGTATATGAATGTTGCTAGATTAGTAATAGGGGGGCTGAACTACCGCTGAATTACCGCGCCAGGGGGCATACCAGCAGCACGCCGGCTCACCTGATATCCCTGCTTGCCTCCGCCGCCGCAGGACACACGCGGCCGCCGAGAGGGGCGAGCAAGGAGAACTACAGCTCCCAGCGTCCCCTGCTTCACGGGGACGCCGACTGACAGCTGGGGCTTCCGCCGGGAGGCTCATAAGAACGAGCCCTTCCTCCCGCGTCGCGGGACGCGCGCGGGTAGCGCCGGGCGGAGCCCGGGCAGAGGGCGGGCCGTCTGAGGCCGTCCGAGGACGACCAGGGACGGGACGGGCCACGTCCATTTCAGCATGGGTAAGCGCAAATTGGCTACATCGGAGGCAGGCGAGGCTAAAGCGAAGGTGCCCAAGTACACAACCAGCATTATTACATATTTAACAACTAAAGTGGGTGAACTATCAACGCAGATCGCTGAGTCTGAGCGTGTGCTGGGTCTTGCCACTAGCCCTGGGGCTGTTAATACATCTGTCGCCTCTGCTATAAACTGTATCCCTCTGGAGCCACGGGTTATTATTGAATCATGTAGACCCAATCTACCACTACCCGCCACAGTTCTACCATTCCCGGCATTGTCCGAAAATGTGACACCACCACTTCCTATGACCCCGGGGGTTGCAGAAAGGACTGTTTTAAGCCAGCCTGGTCCTCTGCAGTCCATTAATGTAACAGAGGAAGGTATTTCAGCCCTACTGGAAAAACTGTTCACTGAAAGACTTGAAACTGTATTGATCCAGATTGCCTCTGACATTACTGAGACTTTGAAGGATTGTGTTAAGACCCTTATGGCTAAATGTGACCGCATTAATGATGCCCTCATTACTCGGGGCCCCGCCCCTATGCCTATAGCACCATGCCCTACAGTTGCGCACATGTCTGCTCCCAAGGGTGGGGGTCCACCCACAATTAGGTTGGCTGGTTCCCCTATAGTGACCATTGACAACCCTGCCCCAAAAAAAGGGAAAGTGGACAATGGGATATATATCCCCATAACGGAGGCTGCTCCCAGGGTAATCACCTCGATAAAACCTAGAGGTCAGCAGGGGGCTGTGGTAAGAAGGGTACCCCCAATTAATTTACCACCGGATGCAACACCTTTTGTTGCTATCTTAGTTAACGTGCCTAAACTTGAAGATGGGGAGGTGGAACATCATGATACTCTTCTTAGGCAAGTTAAAAAATGGTGCAATGCTAACTGCACGGGAGAAAGCAATATTGCGGATAACATTGTAACAAGCAGAAGGGTCAGTTGGGTGGGCACAAGCACGAAAGAGGTAGCTGGAGATTGTGTCATTGTAAATTTTAAATCTAGATATGTCGCCAGTCGACTTTTTTGGGACAACTCTCCTTTGGACACTGTAAGTAAAGGTGTTCGGGCGATTCCTCTTGGCTTTTTTTATCCCCGAGTTTATGGAAGGGGGGGCGTTGTGAATAACATGCCACAACCTGTTGAAAATGCTTGGGCGGAGGATAATGTTATTTCATCTGTGGTTACTAATGATTGGGTTACTAAGCCAATCAAGGGGAATGGTTTAATTAATGTTGCAAGGTATATTCCCCCAAATGATTTAGTTTTGTCAAATAGATTTGTGGCCCTAGCGGATGGAATAGACATTGAATGACTAGAGCCCGATTATGAAAATCCGATTGCCCCATGTTTAGATATTGTAGAGGCCACTACATCTGAGGCCACAGTCAAATCTGCTACAGATGACCGACTAAAATTGGGTAAAGGGCATATCAGGATATTATCATGGAATATTGCGGGCCTACGGGCAAAACAGGATGACCCGATTTGGTTACAACAACTGAAGGATCACGATATAGTTGCCCTGCAAGAAACTTGGACAAAAGAGAAGGGCTTCTGGGTAGATGGCTACATTTCTTTCTTTGTTGATGCCCAGAGTTCCACGGCAGGTAGGGATAGAGGGGGCCTGTTACTTCTTGTTTCAGTCAAATTAGCTGGGAATGTTAGAGAAATACCTAGTTCTTCTCATTTTTTCCAGCTGGTGGAAATTTGTTTGGCAGATAAGAACAAGTTCTTGTTTATAAATTGCTATAATTCTATGCAAGGGGGGCCCCCTAATTTTGTTTTAGAAGGCTTATCGGCGTTTTTAATCAATTACATGTCAAATCAAACCACTTTTGTTCAGCTCATAATGATGGGCGATTTTAATGTTCATCTGTGTGAGTCTCACTGTCAGATTATAGATGATACCGGTCCAGACCACACATCTTTGCCTCACTTTGAACATAGCCCTAAGGGTGTGGCAATGGAAAACCTTTTATCATCTAATGATCTATATGAGCCAGGGTTCGCTGACCCAACAAGTCGTGTGGTCACGTACAATGCAAGAGGGAGCGAATCGATTATTGATTACTTCTTTATGTCCCCGGGGCTCTTACGTTATGTATTGTTTTATAATGCCTTTGTGAGTGGGTTCAGTGACCACAATCCGGTGTTGTTGGTTCTGGACTCTCTTTCTGGATTGTGCAAAGGGGAACAAAGGGCTACTGGCATTAGGGATGTAAGGAGTAGAGACCAGGGAAGACGCCTTAAATGGTGCAAAGTTTGTCCAGAGGACTTTCATGGTCTAATTGAGCAACATATGGCAGTTGAATTTGAAAAATGTATGGACGGAGAGATGAGGGGGGGGGAGGTTGTTAGTGCCTTTGAAGCTATTTGTGCAAGAATAGAGAAGGAGCTTATAGCAAAGCCGAGGAGGGGTTCTGCCCCAGTGTTCAGGTGGTTCGATCACACCTGTTCGAAGGCACACTCGGCTTTGTTGAAAGCCCTCAAACAATCGCCCAGAGATAGGTGTCTGGTGGCACAGTTGAGAAGAGAGTATGCAATGGCGGTTAAATTACGGAAAAAGGACATTAAGGATGAAGCATGGGTCTCTTTAATGGATTCCACAACTCTCAAACAAAGCTCCAAATTTTGGGCCATAGTTAATAATCCTTTGTTTGCTAATACTAATAACATGGATCTTGACATCAATATCCCTGAAGCAGACTGGATTAATCATTTTTCCAACATATATGGCTCAAACGAAACAATTGAGGCTTTCGCAATACCCTACTCCCTATCCTATCCAACGAAGTTAATTTTTAGTAAATCAGAAGTAGAGCTGGCAATTTTAGGCTCTGCTGCCAATAAAGCCCCGGGCCCAGATGGGGTTCCTCTGGACCTCTACAAACTTAACCCCGGGTTGTGGGCTGAGATCTTAGCTAACGTTTTCAATTGTGTACATGAGGGGGGTTTGCCAAAAACTTGGGCCTGCTCAATTATAGTACCAATTTTTAAAAAGGGCCAAAGAAGTGACCCCAAGTGTTTCCGTCCTATTTCTTTATTGGACTCCTCTATGAAGATTTTGGGCAAGGTTCTGTTAGCTAGAATCAACACTTGGTCCCTAGAAAATGACATTCTAGCAGACGCCCAGTACGGGTTTCGTGCAGGCAGAGGGACAGAGGACCAATGCTTAAATCTTCATTTGTTAATTTCAAAATACACTACCGCTAAAAAAGGGTCAATTTTTGTTGCTTTTATGGACCTGTCCACGGCCTTCGATTTAGTTAATAGAGCCCGGCTGTGGACCATGTTGTTAAAATTGGGACTTGAACCGCCACTTGTTTATTTCTTGGCAGAACTACACAAGGATCTAAAAGCTTCCATTAGGATGGACCAAGAAGGTAACCGTACAGCTTGGTTCAAATCTAGGAGGGGCGTGCGGCAGGGCTGCATTCTTGCTCCCATGCTGTTTTCCCTTTATATACATTCACTTGAGAAGACCCTTTTAACTGCTACCTTGGATATTCCGCGTGCAGGGGATACTCGTATTCCTGTTCTCCTGTACGCGGATGACGCTGCTTTGATAGCTCGTACCCCCATAGGTTTGCAAAGACTTTTAAATGGTTTTAATGATTTTATGTCTTCATTGGACCTAGTGATAAATAACCCTAAATCTCACGTCATGGCTTTTGGGGCTGTTAAAACTAATTCCAAACAGTTCTACTGCAATGGCGAGGCGATCACTAATGTCAATATTTTTAACTATTTGGGTGTGATCTTTGACACCAAGGGGAGCTGGGCGCCCCAAATTACAGCTAAAACTAAAGCAGTCAGGAGTTCGGCTAATGCTATTTTAAGTTTCGCCAGGAGATTGGGAGGGAAGCCAACTGGAGCTTTATTAAACTTGTATAGGGCGAAATCTGTGGCAATAGCCAGGTATGGCTCAGGTTTGTGGGGTTATGTGAATGGTGATATGGTCCAAAGGGAAGAAAATAAGTTCCTTCGAGCTATATTAGGACTTCCCCAATCTACAGCCACGTTTTCAGTCCACCAGGAACTTGGTTTAGGGTACATTTCAGACATTCTTCTAATGGCCCCCATTTTGCTATGGATAAGGACCTGGACTAATAACAATCTAGGCCTTAACCATAAAATACTGGTTGACTGCCTAAAACTGGATAATTCCCAAAAAATAGCTTGGCTATCTTACATTCAGAAGTGCTCTTTGGAGCTGGGACGTCCCGATATTTTTGAGGTCCCTCAAAATTTAAAGAAATCTGATTTAGATTGGGTTAAGCTAAATTTTGTTAAAATTAAAAATGTGGAGAGAGAGGAACGACAACTGACTAAAACCACGGTCAGAGCTCATTATTTGACCATTACCTGCCTCACTATACAACCATACCTTACTATCGTCAATATTCCCTTTCATAGGTGGCTTCTGGTTAAACTCCGGTTTAATCAGATTTACACGGTTCTTTGTGATAGTCAAGGCTGGTATAAGGAGGAGGACGCCCCTGTTTGCAATTGCGACAACTTTTCAATACAAGATAATATGCACCTTATGTTGTTCTGTAATTTTTTTACTGTGCCCAGACAGAAATACTTGGTTCCATTACTGAAGGATAAAGCCTTCACTCAGTCAAAACCTGCCCTCCTGTATCTCCAATTATTGGATTCTGCTTTGGCTATGTTTAGCGTGGCCAATTATCTTGTGGCTGCAGTTAGGATCAGGAGAAGAAGACTCAAAATGTAATATATGGGCCTTTATATGGAAGGTGATAATGGAAATTGTTTTGTGTATTTGTAAATTTTTTTAACGAAATGGTTCCTCCTTTTTAGCTGTATTTTTAAATTGTAAATATATTATATTATATTGATTATATTGATGCTTTGCATCATTTTTAATACTGTGAATATGTAAATATTATTGTCATACTGATTTTGTAACTTCTCATGAATTTGTATTGCCCCTTCTTTGTGAATGTAGAATGCTTTTATGATTTTTAACTAAATCGAATAAAGTGTTTTTTTTGACTAGTAATAGGAACAACTGATGATTGACAGTTTTGATGATATAGCTAAAACAATTTGACAAGTGAAAATTAACAAAAAATGTACTCATTAGTACCCATTAGAAACAGGTCCCACTTGGGAGTGAATTCTAAATATGGGCGAAATGTAATACCAGAAAGGAGAACCGCAAGTGATTCCTTGTGCATCAGCGCGTCGCCACAAAGCGCAAGAAACTGCATTTAAAAAGCAATGGGGATTATGAGTTATGTGACAATGTGCGTGAGCGATGATAGAAATGAAGAAAAGACCCGACCCGAGCTCCCAAAGGGTAAGAGGTGGTAAAAAATTTATGCATAGTACAAATATTTGAAATTAACTCATCGAACTGCGAAAAATATGGTAATACTGAATCAACCATTGTTAAAAAGTTACAAAGCCTGTCACCTGTAATAATGTTAACAAGTAATGTGTCAACTGTGCTTGTGGTGAAATGTGAAATGTTAACATAATTTCTATACAGAATGCAGAACGCAAACAATAAATCATGATATGGAGAATGTTAGAATGAGCTGCAATGTTAAGAAATGTCACCAAGAATGAAAATATCTAACTGCATGCAACTGCTAGAAAATACAAGTGCACCCTAGTAAACAACATAAGACACAAGAACTAACTTGGTCCGACCACAGCTACATCCCTTTTGAACTCCAAGGGATAACAGCACACACATCTGGAAATAAGCCATGCGACCCTCATGGAGGGCCTAACTGGAAAATTCTGACAGGACTACCGGATTTTCAAACTAGGGTACGAGAAATCAGACCACTACCAGTAGGGGACCCTGAGATAGACAGCCAGTCTTGCAGGGAATGGATGGGCGCCCTATCTATGGATAATGCCAAAACAATACCTAAACCAAAATATAAATAGAAACCCAGATCCTCTGCCCCTTGGTTCTCCCAAAGTCTAAAGGAGGAACAAAGGAAGGTTAGAGCATTAGAGCGAAACTGGCGCCAAAACTATGATACAACTGACCAGCTCAGCTACAAAGTGGCCCGTCGTCACTATCACGGGATGATAAAAACCACTAAAAAGGTTTTTTTCACCAATGCCATAACAAACAGCAACAACAAACAAAAAGATATTTTTAACATCGTCAACTTATATATCAACCCGAAAACCATGCAGAGAGACATTCCCCCCTCCCAAAACCTGTGTAACAAAATAGCGGAATATTTCCATGAGAAAATACAGATACTCATTAAAGATTTCCCACACCCCCACCCCTCAGAGGAGTCCGAATCAAACAGGAATAGGACAAGCCAGCTAGCCACCTTTCAGGATATCAGCTTAGAAGAATCACAGAGAATAATTTTAAATATCAAATCAGGCTCCCCTTTCGACCCATGCCCCCCTTTCGTCCTTCACACTATGGTGGAAATTGTAAATCCCAGCATTAATAACATTATCATCTCCTCACTTTCTTTGGGAGTAGTCCCGGAGGAATGGAAACTGGCAGCAGTAAGACCCCTACAAAAAAACCCATCACCAGACCCCACCACCCTCACTAATCTACGACCCATTTCCCTGCTTCCCACTTTTTGCAAACTTACAGAAAAGGTAGTAAACCAACAGCTTACCACCTTCTTAGAGGCCAACAACATCTGGCACCCCAACCAGGCTGGTTTCAGAGCAAATCACTCAACAGAATCAGCTCTAATATTCTCTTCAGAAACACTCAGAGCAGCGCTGGACCAGGGCAAAAAAGCAGTCCTGATACTCTTAGACCTGTCCGCGGCTTTTGATACGGTATCACATTCCATCTTGACAGACCGACTAGCCGCGGCAGGGATAACTGGAAAGGTATTGAGCTGGCTAAAAAACTTTTTAACAAACAGACGTCAGGTGGTCACCCTGGGCCAGTTTAGATCAGAAGAGATCCCAATAAATTCAGGTGTACCGCAGGGCTCCTGCTTGAGCCCGACACTTTTTAATGTTTACTTGGCCCCCCTGATTTCCCTCATATCATCCTTCGGCATAGCCACAATCTCATACGCAGATGATACACAACTCATCCTAGTGATGGAAGATGAATCCAGTGAAGCAGAAACAAGACTCAAAAACTGCCCAAAAGCCACCTTTCACTGGATGAGGAGGAATCATCTTAAATGTAACACTGGGAAGACTGAGATCCTACCATTTGGGAAGGAAAACACTTTCAACCCAGGACTGTGGTGGCCAGAAAATGCAACCGTTCCCCCCTAAGACAGCCAACGCAGTCCGAAATCTAGGGATAAAATTTGATCCATCCCTGAGCTTCCAACAACAAGCAGTAGCCGTGGCAGGGACCTGTTTCGGCATAATAAAAGGGCTCAGGAAATTCTTTGATCTAATCCCTTTCGACGCAAGAAAGACGGTGGCAGTAGCCCTTATTACATCTCGTATAGACTACTGCAACAGTATATACGCAGGAACAAACAGGACAGTCTGGCATAAACTACAAATGGTGCAGCATGCAGCGGCCAGACTAGTGCTGGGTTGGAAAAGAAGAACCTCAGCCACAATCGCCCTGAACACCCTGCACTGGCTGCCTATACATAAAAGGGTGCTCTTTAAAATCTTGTTAATCACTTTTAGGGCAGTAAACAAAACAGGACCCAAATACATCGAAAGCATGTTCCAACGCTACGTTCCCTCCAGATGTCTGAGGTCCCAAGATGACAATCTCCTGACTATTCCCAAGTTCAGACTTGAAACCAGAGGAGGTAAAGCCTTGGTTGTCTTGGGGTCCAGAGCATGGAACTCATTACCACCCCCTCTCCGACAAATCTCCACAGAAACAATTTTTAGAAAAACCCTTAAGACCTGGATTTACACCCTACCCGATACAAAATGCAAAAATATGATCTAGCATTTTAACCAAGGGTTCCACCACAAGAACAAATAAGCCACCATGTTCTCTTACACTCTGAAGCGCTAAGATGCTCCCTGGAGTGTAACCAGCGCTATACAAAACACCAATTACATTACATTACAAGCATGAAGGAATAAAAATACAAAACAGGTGTCAAGAAGAGTAATAGATGCGAAAGGATTTATGAATCATAACCCATGACTCAAATAGTAAACACTATGAAAAACAGTAAAGGCTATAAGAAACAAGCAATCTCAAGTTTATCACTGAGACCATTAGGTAAAAAGCTATCAAATTGCTTTATCGAAATTTTTCCCTAAATGCATTGGGTTACATTGTCAAAAATGTTAAACATCAGTTGTTCTTATTGATATACCAGGAACATTCATCTACAAGTGTGTTGCAGCATTTGTATTGGCATTAAAAGCTTGAACTCACAGGGTCCACAGAAGTCAAAAGGTTAAGAACTGCTGGTGTAGAGAAAAATAAGATGAAAACGTGGAGGTTTGTAAGAAATGCGTGTTAAAGCACAAGTGAGAAAGAAGCAGGGTTAAATCAAAACAATAGAGAATAACTTCAGGAAAAAGAAACTGAAAACCTACATTTCCTACTGTGTGCATGATGAGGTAAGTGGCGGTAACATAATACTATGAAAACACAATTTTCTCGTTTTTGGAATCCAAGCTAAACACATCCAGGCCCTGAGGAGCAGGCTATATCAGTATTCAAAAGTTATTTTGAGGTAAGGCAGGTCACGACAAGAGATTCAGGGGAATAACGTCTGAGAGAAGCGCATATCTATACAGGGTAACACATTCCCAGAGCATGTTCTCAAGAGCTAGTGATATAAATGAGTTAGGGCTTTGAACATAATCACTGTTCATGGATTCATCTTCTTGAGTGGCATCCCATGTCAAAATAATTAGTTTAATTGCCTCTCGGTTTTCTTTCACTGTTATTCTCTTTTGAGAAACGCACATGTTATCTTCCTTCGTTTCACATGTAGCATTTTGCATCTTAAAATAATTTTACTAAACAACTGTTGTGTGATGGCCATTTATCATTTACTATGGGGTAGTCGAAGAGAACGGATTACTATGAAAAATATTTTGCAAATTATTACGTTTTCTTTTACAATTTTGCATTTTTTGTTGGAGTGCTCTGCATTATCCAGGATCCCCAAAAATGAACGAAATGCTCTTTAGTGAATACGGTGTTTAATTTAGTCCCCCACTTCCCACTCTTGCAGCTTTTTAAAATAATATGTTGGCACATATATTTTGTATCTACATCTAGTGTAGTATGGCCATTAGGTTAATTGTCGATATTGCTAAGTTAGCATGAGCTCTGCTGCAATGCTGCTTTTTTTTGCACAGGCCACTACATGACTTTATTTAGCAAGACTCTGTCTTGTGCCTTTCACATGTGAACTGTCTGCTTTCTGCACTCTCTTCCTGCTCCTGGAGTTTAGTCTGAACACACTTTGCAAGGTCGATAAACAATCCCCCTTGTTATTCTGTTTTGATCAGTCCCTAGCACTTAGACAAAACATGCTACACAGCTGCAGATGTTGGATGGCTTGTTGGTTTAACACACACTTTGAGAGGAACCTTTCCAGGGTGAAGAGCTCTGCAGTTCCTATGATGTAAAAACTACAGTCTAGGCACAAAGGTATTGGGTCTGCTAACAAAGCCCAGAGATCTTCCTTTATATAATAAAACTTCTTCTTGCCAAGGAGAGGGTTGTTATTCCTTAAAGTTCTTTATCCACTGTCTGTATATAATGATATCCCCTTTCATGGTCTATGGACTTGCTACAATGCTAACTATTTTAGGTTTATGCGTTTTGCTGCTGGTAGTGGCACTTCTACTGCATTACAGAGCACAATAGTTGAAATAAACATTTTGAACTATAACCGTGACTCTGTCAATTCTTATTGTGGACAAGTACGAGTGAGTGAGCAAAAGGGTTTGTCTCGCTACCACGATTCCTGAGAGAGTCAGGAGTGTTGTGTTCTGGGTGGTCTAATCATTTGTAGCTTCGTAATTATGTAGGAGAACAAATGAGACACTGTAGCTAGTCAGTTCTGGGATTGTGGGTAATGAGGCGGTAAGAAGGCCTAGCCCCTACACACGAGATCCTGTTTTCCTACGCATAGTTCTGTGTGTGCAGAATCCCCGCAACACTAGTATAGCAATATAAAAAGATGGGGTGGAACATTTTGCACTCTCATGGATTACCCAAGCCTCAATGCCAGAATTGTAAACAGGGGAAAATAGTGAGGGTAAAAAATCGGGATCTTGATTAAACAGTGACGCTGCAACATCTCCAAGGTCTACATATTGTCAACGGTTATTTGAATCCACAGGTTTGCATGTCAAATATTGTAACCCGTTGCTCAAAAATAATATCATTCTTTGCTGCAAATACAGATTTCATACCTTTTTTAATAGTCTGATCTCTCACATGATAACCAAGGGCCAGATGTACAAAGCATTTTTCAGGTCTCAAATTAACCAATTTGCAGAATCAGTGCATTTGCGACTGGAAAAATGCTTTTTAAAATGTACAAAATGCTAAATGTGATTAGGTATTTGGAAGGGGTGTGTTTAGGGCGTCCCTTCAAAATACTGAATCTGTTTAGTATGTATTACTGTTTCACGCTGTAATTCCAGTCGCAAAACACTAATGCTTCACAACCAGTTTAAAACTGGTGGTCACTCATTTGCAAAGGGGAATTGTTCCCTAAGGTACTCCCTTCCCCTTTGAGAATGTTAATAATAATATTTTTAAAGTGCAGGCAGTGGTCCAAGAGACCACTCCCTACCCTTAAAAAAATTAAACTTCAGGGTTTCATTTTTTCCTTTTCAAATGCATCCCATTTTCCTAAGCAAAACGGGCTGAATTAAAAAATAAACTAAATATTGCTTTATTAAAAAGCAATTACAGACATGGTGGTCTGCTAATCTCAGCAGGTCACTATACCTGTGATGGCTATGATTCCAAATTGGTTACAAACTGAGACCTACCTCATTAATATTCATGAGGTTGGTCGATTTGCGACCCACTTTTAATATGTATTTTCTAACTGTGATTCAGAGAGAATCACAATCAGGAAATCAGTATTCTTAATGTTTGTACACCTGGCCCTGTGTGTCTTGTTGAATTGCCTTCAACTCTTGCTCAGGACAAGTGTTTCCTTAAGTTTCCTATTAACTCTCGTGGAACGCGCTACATTACCAGAACTTTCCCCAGAGTGGTGTTTTTGTTGATAAGAAAAATAGTTAATTAACAAAATCACAAGTTATACGAAAAGTCACAGATCACCTCCCCTTGTGCTACTTGAGTATAAAACATCAAAAGATTACACGGGAGGCAAGATGGCCACCTGATGTATAAGCTCCAATAGTCTGAGCATAGTCCTGGGAGTTCTCCTATAAATACACCCATCTACAACTAGTGGGGGAGTCAGTAGGCAGATGATGGTTTCACCATGGACTCGGATGGCTCACCCGGCAGGTGCATTAAAGAGAGCGGTTGTGGAGGATTCTGAATGAGCGAGCACTCCCTATTCTAGCAGCGTGGCCTGCTGACTGATATTAAGCAACAGACTTGGGCCAGCAGACTGTGGCTCTCATTGCAGGCCTGGGTCCGATAATAAAGTAGCTGAGGGAGTAGACAGATGTTAGTGGCATTTGTGATTTGTAACAGTGAGTGAAGGAGGCCCGCATGGTTATCAGACCATGAGGGGAGGATATCATAGCCTGGGAATATTGCAACCAAGGAGGGTAAGATACGAAGGCTCTCCTTCTCCTGCATGCCAGGAAGCAGAGTGGCAGTCCTTCTGGCAGCAACGCAGCACAATAGTCCTTCTTCTGTAGTATTCACAGGTCCAGGAGTGTACTGAAAAGGTTGGATCCACTCTGAAGTAGGAGAAGCTTCTAGAGGTTTCCACCCCTCCAGGTGATCTTGGAATTTCTTGCTTTCCTGACCTAGTCCCCAGTTGTCTGGAGTCACAATAGACTAGTGTCAAAACCCTTTGTAAGATTGCTCCGGCAAGGCCTTTGTGATGTGCATGTGTGGTAGGTGACTGTTCCTCCCCCTCGTTAACTCAGAGTGGCCCATCCTGCCAACAACTAGCATCCTTTTATCTCAATGTCTGGGAGCAATATGCAAAGACTAACTGCCAGCTACACCTAGTCATGGGAACCAGGAACAGCCTGCAGGCACCAAATGGCTTTGATAAGAAAATGCCAACTTTCTGGAAGTGCCATTTTCAGAATCTAACATAAAATCTGACTTTACCATGAAAGGCGTTTTTTAATTACAATTTCATAGACAGCAAATTCGATATTTCCACCTGCTCCCCATTGAAAGTTATCACTTATTAAATGTTATATGAAAACCCAATGTTATCCTATGCGAGCGGTAAGCCTTGCAGTAGTGGAAAATAAATTAAAGATGTTTTCCCCACCAGGACATGTAAAACTTAAAAGTACATGTCCAACCTTTAAAATGCACTGCACCCTGCCCTCTGGGCTGGTTAGGGCCTACCCAGGGGTGGCTTATATGTATTAAAAAGAAGGTTTTGGCCTGATAAAATTTTAATTTTGCAACATGCTAGTTGAACTAGAACCAAAACGCACCACTGTATGCCAGAGGGCTTCAATAACAAACAATCCTTATTTGCTTTCTCTCAATATATCAAATCTCCTGGAAAAAAATAGCGATGATCCTTGTTCTGTTGTGAACAGTTTATTCAATACATGTTGGTGTCAAGCTTTTTATGCGAATACAACTATTACTCCACACATGTAGATGAATGTTGCTGGTATATTATTACGAACAACTGATAAATGACAGTTTTGATGATGTAGCCCAATGCATTTTGGGTGTAACACCGTTCATCAGCGGTAACTACAATTAAAGAAAAAGGATGTGAGAACAGTGTCACTAAAGTCAGGTAAAAGAAATATACAGCAACAGCAGGGATTCAGAAAAGAAATTGTTCAGGAGAAATAGATAAAAAGGAATCATGTCCCACGAAAGTAGTCCGCAACACTGGTGATCCAGAAACCCAAACGAAAAAGGATAGTTCCATGTGACTAGCTTACCAGCTTGGTAATACTATCACAATAGACACCAGTGATTTGGCGATTGTGAGCACAGTAGTGTCCTTCAACTCGAAACCCAAGCAGTGCTTAATTTGAGCAGGGGCTTTCAGGTGCTCAGCACCGGCACCTAATCCTCAGCACCGGTGCTTATAGCACCAATTAAGGATCCACTCATTTGGAAGGCAGGCAATTTTCCCCACAATCACAGGCTTTTGAGCCACGCCAAGACCCAAACCCGGTTTCCCAGCTCCGAAATCGGCAGCTCTAACTATTAGGCCCAGTCCTCTCCAGAATGATAAGTGCTGGGGCTCTTATCAGGAGGCAGTTTGCCCCAGCATATTTCTCCTGTTAGCGCTGCCTCCTGAGGAGAGCCCCGGCACTTTTTATTTTACAAATTAACCACTGAACCCAAGTGAATCGTGCCTCTGACACCCTTTCGGAGTGCATCGAGATTCACATCAAAGTGGGAACTGTGAATCGAATGGCATGTTATGAAAGTAAGCAAGTGACTGATGTTTAAACAAAACCCTAGTGATCAATAGAACATGCATCACGTAAAACTAATGGTGTGAATACGAATACACTTACAATCAAAACTTCAATTGATAGTTTATAGGTACAATGCTGGATTTAAAAATCCTTCCAAAAGTAAGCTAAATGCTATGAGTGGTAATAGACCACCGAACCTGCAATATGTAAATTGTGTCTTTGAAAGAAATTATCTAAAAATATGTTAAGTAATGTGTACGGGCAGTTCATAAGTAAAAATGAAAATGAATACCTGAAACCCGACTAGCTAATGATATCAAATGCTCCAATATACATGTATGTGTGCAAGCCACTCGAAAAAATTATACGAGCTCCCGGATCAGAAATGTCCCATTAAAACAATTTGGCAAGTCAAAACGAACAGAAAACGTACTTATTAGTGCCCATTCGAAACAGGACCCTCTTGGGAGTGGATTCTAAATATTGGTGAAACGTAATATCTGCAAAAAAGTGAAAGAAACTGCTTTTAAAACGCAATGGGGATTATGAGGTATATGACAATGTGTGTGAGTGATGATAGAAATGAAGAAAAGACCCGACCTGAACTCCCAAAGGGTTAGAGGTGGTAAAAAACTTTAGTACAATAAAATAATTGAAAATGAACCAATCAAACAATGTAAACTCTTATATGCTTAAAAAGATGAGCTTGAAACATTGCATATTGCTGAGAAAAATATGGTAATTCTGAATCACCCATTGTTAAAAAGATACAAACCTGTTACCTGTATTACTGTTAACAAGTAATGTGTCAATTGTGCTTGTGGTGAAATGTGAAATGTTAACATAATTTCTATACACAGTGAAGAACTCAAACAATAAATCATTATATGGAGAGTGTTAGCATGAGCTGCAATGCTAACAAATGTCATCAAGAATGAAAACATCTAACTCCATACAACAGCTAGAAAATACAAGTACACCCTAGTAAGCAAAGGTAGATCACAAACAACATTAGACACAATCATGAAGGAATAAACATACAAAACAGGTGTCAAGAAGAGTAACTGATGCGTAAGGATACATGATTCATAACTCATGACTCAAATAGTCAAAACTATAAGAAACAGTAAAGGCTATAAGAAACAAGTCATCTCAAGTTTATCACTGAGACCATTAGTTACAATACTATCAAATTGCTTTATCCAAAATGTTTCCCGAAATGCATGTGCAGTGGAACATGGCAGCAGAATTTATGTTATGCTGCTATGCTATTCTACATTATGTTATGTTATGTTATGTTATGCTATGCTATGCTTTGCCATGCTATGATACCCTATGATATGTCATGTTATGTTATATTACATTAGGCTATGATATGCTGTGCATATTTGTATAGCACACTGCTCGCCCGGGAGGGTACTTGGCTCTGAAACAGGAGCTGTATGGTGACTGATGGATCTGTTTCTACATATGCAAGGGAGTATACAGTAGGAGTCCAGCTCCGCAGAGGTGTCAGGTAGGTTTGTGGAAATGTATGCGGTTTTTGAGTTATGTTAAGCCAATGTTGTGTAAAGCTTTGTATGTTTGTGTGAGGAGTTTGAAGAGTGTTCACTTATAGGGAGTCAGTAGTGGTCTTCGATGTGCAGGGTGATGTGAGAGCGGGGTGTGAGGTTGCGAGTGGGCCTTGCCACTGAGTTTTGGATGGTCTGGATTCTTATTTGTCTATTGTGCATTTATTCTAGCATAGAGTGTGGTGTTGTAGTCCAGTTTGCTGGTGATGAGGGCTTAGGTGACAATTCTGCGAGTTTTGGTGGAGAGCCTTTTGAAGATATTCTTGTGCATGTTGAGAATATGGAAGCTGGAGACAGAAACAGCATTTACTTTTCTGGTCATGGTGACTTGGTTGTTGAATACTATTCATTATTTCTTTGCCTGGATTGCCAGGCGGAGTGTGTGGTCGAGTTCGGAAGGCAAACAGGTAGAGTTCCAGAGATTACTTCTTCTGTTTTGTTTAGGTTGAACCTGAGCGTGAGAAAGTTGGTTGACATCCATCCGGTAATTTTGTCATGCAGGTGGAGGATTTGGTCAAGATGTTTGGCATCCGGTCTGAGAGGGAGAGCATGAGCTAGATGTCTTCATCGTAGGATACGCTGGTAAGTAAGACCTTGTAGGCATTAAGCAGATTTTGGCTAGGTAAGGATCCTTGGGGAACTTCATAGATGAGGTTGACAGCATACAAGAGAAAGGTGGCTAGGCTGACTGGGTCCAGACTGTCAGGAAGGCGAAAACCCAGTGAAGTGCTGGAGCTTGAATGCTGGCTTTGTGCAGTTGTTGGATAATGATGGGTTGGGAGATGGTGTTGAAGGTTGCAGAAAGATCTAGAAGGACAAGGACTGCTATGTCACCTCTGTCAATGATCATTGGGATGTTGTTCATAGTGGCGATAAGGGTAGTCTCTTAACTGTGGTTGGGCCTGAATCCAATTGAGTGGTGTCAAGGAGGTGGTTGTCAGTGAGGTGGGTGGCTATGAATTTGTTTTATCATCTTTATTATGACTTTTGCCAGGTTAGGTACCAGGAAGGAAGGCCAGTAGTTGGCTAGAGACTTTGGGTATGCTGAGGGATTCTTGTGGGGTGGAAGTAATGTGGCATGTTTCCAGATACCTGCGTAGGTGGCTGTGAAGATTGAGTCGCATAGTATCGGGTGTCGACTGCGCTGATGGATTCCAGTCCTTTGATGAAGACGTGGTGAGTGCAAGGGTCCAAGGGTGCTCTAGGGTGCATGGACTGTATGGATGTTAACATTTCTTGAGTGGTGATGGTGCGTCAGGGGGTTAGGGTGGTCCACTGGGTGTCTGTAGAGATGGGATGTGAGAGTGGAAGGGTCCAGCTGGGCTCAATGTTATCGTAGATGCTGGTGATCTTGTTTCTGAAGAATATAGACTGCTGTGGGCAGAGGTCCTGAGAGGGGGTTTTGCTGGTGGAGCTTGCTGCCGGATAGGTGAAGGCGTTCATTTTGGCATTGATTTCCTTAATGGTGTTGGTGCTGATTTTGATGTAGACTGTGGCTCTAATTTGCTGATAGTAGCATCGGAGGGCAGATTTTAAGTTTCTCTTTTTGGTGTGTTGGAGACTTTGTCTCTATCTGGGTTCAAGTTCCTTGCAGTGTCATTTGGTGAGACTGAGCTCTTCTGTGTACCAGCTTTCTTATGGTCCGGTTATCGTGGCTTTGTTGGTTTGGAGAGGAGCCAGGGCATCTATGCAGGCAGTGATCATAGTATTAAAGTTGCAGATGGATTCAGGGAGGTTGTCATTATGAAGGAGCCAGAGGTGTAAGAGTTAGATATACAAGGATACTTCTGAGATATGTTCCAGTCCTGTCCTGAAGATTTGCTGATGGTGTTTCTGCGGTGGTGTGGTGTGGGATGGGTATGCTGTAGTTGATGAGGGTGTGTTCATACCGGATGATCATGGTGGGCTTGTCTACTGTGATGTTGCTTAAGCAGGTGAATGAGGGATCCAGTTGGTTTCTGGCAGCGTGTGTGGAGTTTTCCAATCAATGGGTGAGTCCAAGGTTGGACAGGTTTTCGAGGAAGTTGGTCGTGCTGGGATCAGTGAGGTCTTCCAGGTGGTAATTGAGATTACCAAGGAGGATGAATGTAATAGTGTCAAGGAGCAGAACGGCGACATAGGCTTGGACGGTGCTGCTAAAGTTTGCGTGGTGTCTGGGATAACTATATAGATGAGGGTACTGCTCTGGGTGTAGTTCATAGTGATGAGAAGTTTGAAGGCCAAGGGTTCCATGTTGTTGTTGGTGCTTTACAAGATGGTGGAGCATTGGATGGATTATTTGAAGACAATAGTGATTCTGCCTCCAAGTCCATTTGTCCTGTCCTGTCTTTCAATCTTTTATCCAGATTGGGATCGAAGTGAAGATGACGGGGACCGACAAGGGAGTTAGCCAGGGTTTTAGTCAGGAAGAAAAGGTCTGGTGAGCAGTTGTGTAGCAGATCCTGAGTTTCAGCGGCTTGTTTAGGTAGGGAGTGAGTCTTGAGGTATATACAGGACAAGTAGGGGTGTGGTGTAGTGGGGGTCGGGTGTTTCTGGTCATATTTATTGAGTGCATTGGTTGTCTTTGTGCATGGGCAGAGTGGTCGGTGTAGGCGTATGCATGTGAAATGGCAGGTGGCACAGAGCCCACCTTCAGTGTTGGACAGCAAGGTACAGCAACAGTGTTTGGAAAAATTACTACAGTTTGGGCCGCGAAGGGCCACAGTGGAGTAGTGACAGGGGGTGAGGTGGATAGAAAGATGACCAGGGCTCCTGGCATTGGTCGTGTGTAGGGGCGACAGGACCAGACAGGCTTCTCTGTGGTTAACCTTTGGTGCATCATTGGTGAGCCCAATTCTTATGTTGGGAGAAGACAGTTCTGCCTGGAAATCACTGTTGACACTTCATGTGTGATTGGATAATGTGAAATCCAGTGATGTCACTGTGCATATGGACAATGGAAAATCCAGTGATGTTGTTTTCTTTGCAGATGGATGATAGGGAATGCGTCCTCTTGCTTGGCTTCTTCTTTGAAATAAAGTTCTGGCAGCAAACAAGTAATGTCACTTCCTGTGCAGGTGGGCGACGGGAAATCCAGTGGTGTTGCTTAAGTTAAACATGAAACAGTATGTACCCACATTCACTTGTCTCGAGCCTGTGGATGGTTAGTGAACCCACAGTATTCAATGAGAGGATTTTATAGGTGAATATTTACTTTTGTTTTCCCTATAAACAGTGGTCAAACTTTAACCACTGTAGACTACAACACTGTGGAAATGGCTTAGGCAAATTATCGCAGATTTTTTTAACTCTCACTGTGCATTTCAACTGCGAAGGATGTGCCTTCTTTGGTAGATAACAACACTAACCTCTGGATTGTACCTGAGTGTAATTTGGACATGGTTGAAGAGTGAGTTGGAGAAAGCAAAAATTCACCCTTTAAATCTATTCCAAATGGTGGGGATAACTTAATGCCCAATGGTATTTTGCAATGAAGGCATCAACTGAAACAAAACTGGCAGTTTTCAGCATTTTACATGTAAGCAAATACCTGAAAAACAACCACATGCATTCTTTTCAAGTAACATGAATGAAATATGCTATGAAGTCAAGTTGCCCTCTAGGCCTAGTACTGCAGAACCAGTGACTATTCTGTGCATAACAATGTTGCCACCAACTGTAGGAAAAGCAGAAGTTCGAAATGTAGAGAAACACTTCCAATACATAACAATGAATTGGACTTGCTCTGGCAAATATATTATCCTAAGCGAAAAACACAACACCATACTGTTTTATCCTTATTTCCTTACCTCACTTAATTTTTTTATTGAGCAGTTATTTGATTAAAAAGATATTTTTTAAGTAGAAAAACAAACAAAAAGGCAAAATTTCTCTTTTTAGGGTTAAATATAACAATATTGACCACAAAAACTTTGCAGCGGAAAAACATTGTGGCTAAACCATCAATTTAAAAAATATTTTATATGTATTACAATATCACCAATATTAATAATATAACTATAAGTAATACTGTGCTATCAAAAATAGTGACTACAACATTCAGCAGACAAAATTAACGAGAAAAGGTGAAATTACTATAAGATAGCCAAAATATGGGCGTGGCCAAGCAGCATGGCCGACAGGACGTGAGCTCCACCAGCTCCCGTCCTGAGGACCCAGATATCCTGCATATTTATCCTACCTGGGCTGTTTTTTGCCTGATTCGGGGGCCAGAAGCTCCTCTCACACTGGGGGGCCCCCTTCCCGGAAAACCGCCGGCAGACATCCGCGGGTTGCCCTGGAGGCGGTGCTGGCGCTCTGAGGGCCGGACCTCTGCATACGTGAGGCCGGGGTCTGCGGCCTGTACCGGAGCGGTGTTGCGGTGGCGGACCGGCCTTGTGGCACTCCCAGGTGGTCGAGAAGCCGATTGAGGGATGGCGGAGCCCGCTCCCATCTGGGGCTCCGCCTTGGAAGAGATTGTGTGTGACTGGTGTACCTGCGGACGGCCTCTGCTGCCCGGCTTTGTCCTGGATCCGGAGGGGAGGGACGCGGCGGCCGCCCTTCCCCCAGGCGCTGCTTGAAGAAAGGAGCGGGAGCCTCCCGGTCGGGTGAGCGCTCCTCGGAGGTGATCTCCTTTGTCTTTTGGGGCGCTGGGGAGCTGACCTGGAGCCTGTGGCGGCCGAGGTGTGCGAGGCATTGCGGGACATACGAGATCGGATCTGCGCCCTACCCCCACTGAGCCGCCATCTTGCTCCTATGCCGGTAGCCGTTCACCACAACAAACGGGCTTGTAACCCAGAGGCCCGCTGCCCCGTGCTGGCCCAACACCATAGGCACACTGCTGGCGAGAGCCCTGGAGGCTTGGGAGGTCGTGCTTGTGGGCATAGGGGTGAGTGACTGCAACTCGGGCTCCCCGCTCCTCACGAGGGGCCTGCCTCCTGCGCTGGCCTGCTTGCCCCGGGCCCCACCACCTGACCGGCCGAGAACGTATATGCTACTGGCTTTGCTGCCTACCATCCTGCGGGCCCCAATCCTCTCTTGGGTGCCTTCTGCGGAGTCGGACTGTCGCTCCAAGTTGCCCCTGCAGTAGCTGCTGCCCTGGTAGGGGAGGGCGAACCCGGCGCCCCTGGTTGAGGCTGAGTGGACTTGCTTGGGACACAACACTGGCGATACTGGCCTTCCCGGGCACCCCCCGTATTGCCGCAGCCTGGAGCTGCCTAGAGGTGAGATCTGGTGTATGGCATTTATGATTTGAGGAGCGAACTGGAGGCATGCGCCTTGGCGGCGGTGGCTGAGTGAGGTCCTTGACGATCCACTGGAGGGATTGATGCAACTTCTAACTGCTGGCAATGCGCAAGGATAGGATGTCGCGGTATACCCAGCCCAACACCATTACGCAGTATACTACCCAGCGGCTGCCATCGCAACGGATTACGCGACAGACAGGTCAGGAGGAGAGTGCGGATGGGCCGGCGGAGCCTTCCCGGGCGGAGCTATTGAAAGCTATACAGGGATCCCATTCAGCGCTGGAGAGGCAGATAGAGACTGTATCGATTGATGTCAATCTTTTGCGGATGGATCTCCGAAAAGTGGCGGATAAGGTCTCAGATATTACCCAACTACAGGGTGAAGTGGCCTCCCTACTGAAGACGGTCACGCACCTCACGGCCACGACGCATGCATTGGAGCGGAGAGCTGAGGACGCGGAGGGTAGGGCGCGTCGAAGCAACATTAGGGTCCTAGGTGTGCCGGAACGATTGGAGGCGGGGAATGCCGAGCGCTTCCTGGAGACCTGGATCCGGACTCAGCTGTGCCCGCACGGCCTGTCGAATGTCTTCGTCATCGAGCGGGCGCATAGGGCCCTGGACCCCCCTCCGCGCCCTGGTGAGCCCCCGAGGGCACTGATTGCAAAGATCCTAAACTATAAAGACCGGGATGGCATCTTGAAGGCGGCAAGGGAGGCGGAGTCTCTCACTATAGAAAACAGTTGTGTATCCATTTATCCTGACTACACTCAGCAGGTACAGGAGCAGCGGAAGTCCTACCTGGAAATTAATCAAAAGCTCCGGGAGATGAAGCTCCAATATATGCTATGGTATCCGGGCAAGCTCAAGGTGCTCTCACAGGGCCGGGCGCACTTCTTTGAATCCCCGGCGGAGGTGTGGAAGTGGCTGGAGATACGGGGTGACGACCTGCCCCCGGGAGAACGTGGGGGGCCCCGTGAGATGTGGGGGACCCGTCCTTAGAGACGACGTCACGGAAGAAGAAGACGCTGGTCTGGATCGGAGGGCTCCGAGGGGCCTAGAGTCACGGTGGGAGAAGATGGTGCTCCGCTTTTTTGGACCTTCATTGGCAGTGACTAGCCCGGAGTCCTCAGGCGCGTCCGCCCCTGGGGAACCTTTGGTCCTGGACACCTTGCAGGACACTGTGCCAGGTACAGACTCTACGGCTCTGGTGATCCCGGAAACTGGACTTTCCGACCCACTGCCGGAGACGGCTCCGTCTTGAGGTACTGTCTGGTTTATGGAATGTTGTCCTCCACTTTGGGGGGCCTCCTGTAGGGTCTCTGGACTGTGGAGGATGCTTGTGACCCGTACTATTTTGCCCTTGGATGGTTGGGTGGAGCAAAGAACTTGCATCCTATTGAAGGGGGTCTGTGAGATGGGGACCATTTATATTTGGATGGAGGGGACCCCGACCTGGGGCTGATACCAGTAGCCATGCCTAGGGACTGTCCTGTAAGCTTGGGTCCCATTGGGAGCTGGAAGGGGGGGTGGGTGGTGTTGGTTTGGTTGTTTTGTGGGTGTGTGGGTCGAATGGGGTGGCTGTGTACATCCTGGCACCGGCAGGGGGGGGGCAGGGTAGCATGTTTTGTTGTTGCTGTCATCTTGCTCGTGGGTGGGGGTGGTGGGAGATGTTCTGGGGGGTTGTGGGATCGGGGGTTTTCGGAGGGTGGGTTGGGTTGGGAGCGGGAGTTGTTGCTGTCATCAAGTGTACTGTGATTCAGGTTTCTGTGTGGCTGGTCAGGCGGGCTGGACCTTCCGGCCTGGAAAATGTTCAGGGCCGAGGGTGGCGGATCACAATGCGCGTATCATATGGCCCGGATGGCAGAATCACTGACTATGGGTTTTAAATTCTTAACCTGGAACGTGCGCGGATTGGGCACTTGCACCAAAAGACACAGGGTCCTTTCCTTCCTCAGGCGACATGGGGTCTCCGTTGCCTGTCTCCAGGAGACCCACCTGAATGAGGATGGTGCTCAGAGGCTGCCCAAGAAATGGAGGGGCCAGATGTTCCACTCCTCCTTCTCCACTTATGCCAGGGGGTCCTAATTTGGGTGGCGCCTGGGGTTCCCTGTGCCGTTCAGTATGTTGAGGCGGACATCGAAGGCAGGTACCTGCTGCTGCGGATCAAGTTGGATGGTAGGGATTCCTGCTCTTAAATTCCTATGCACCAAATGTCGATGACCCTGTTTTTTTCCCATCTTCAGGAACTCATTGTCTTGGACCTAGATGCCCCCTTCCTCTGGTTTGGGGATTTTAACTGCGTGTTAGATCCGGATCTGGATCGGCATCCTCCTCGCTCTGGCACGAAGCTGCGCATGACGGCGCGCCTCAGGGAAGTGATGCATAATTTGGGGGCTGTGGATGTGTGGCACACGGGCCACCCCACTCAGAGGCTATATACTTGTTAGACCCCGACGCACGACACCCATAGTAGGCTGGATCGCATCCTTGCGGCCAATATTGCCGCGTCCCTCTCCTTGACGGTTACCAACCAAGCCCGTTTCCTGTCGGACCATGCTCCAGTGACGTGCATAGCGCAATGGGCTGACCAGGCTGCGCGTCCCCGTACTTGGCGGATGCCAATGGACCTTCTGCAGGACCAGGTGGGGAGGGACTGCCCTGTGGCAACTGCCCTGACTGATTATATAGATCTGAACTGGGAAGGCGGTGATTTGCCCTACTCCACCAAATGGGAGGCCCTGAAAGCGGTGGTGCGCGGTGCCTGTATGGGCCTCACATATGGGGTCCGGAAGAAATTGCTCTGTGACTTACCGGATGCGGAGGATATACTCCGGCGCTGTCAGTCTCTGCCAGATCCCGTCGCCTCGGACCGGGAGGCGGAAAGGGAGGCCCAGATGTCCGTTCATGACATTCATACCCGTCTAGATAAGTATAATTTGGGCCAGTATAGGCAGCGTCTCCACCGCGAGGGGGACAAGTCTGGTCGACTGCTGGCCTGGATTCTTCGGCGAGAATTCGCACCGGAGCGGATAGTTGCCCGTCGGGCTCCTGCGGGTGGTATGGTGCACTCGGAGTCTGATATTCTTGAGGTCCTCCGATCTCACCTGCAGACGGTGTATACGGCACACCCCTCGATCACGGAGGCCTCCTACCGGCCTTACCTCCAGGGATTGGCTCTCTAGGTCCTCTCGGAGGAGGCGACGGAGGAATTGGATGCGGCGTTAACACTCCGGGAGGTCAGAGTGGCGTTTGGCCGCCCTACCACGGCGCCGGGCGGAGACGGTTACCCGCCTGAATTCTACCATTCGTTTGGCGATGTCCTGGGCCCCTCCTCTTGCAGGTTTATAATGAGGCCCTGGGGTCTGGCGTTCTTCCGCCCACCATGAATCAGGGAGAGGTCTGTATGATCTTGAAACCGGGTGGAGATAGTTGCGACCCCGCGGCGTTCCGGCCTATCACTCTGATCAATACAGACGTAAATATCTTTACCAGACTATTGGCCACTCGCCTGGCCCCACACATGGCACACTTGGTCCATCAGGACCAGTGTGGGTGTATTCCTGGTTGTAACACTGCGATGAACCTGCGGCGTCTGAACCATATCCTCCACGAGGTGCGTGGTAGCGGGGATCCTCAAATCCTGGTGTCAATTGACCTGGCTAAGGCCTTTGACACGGTCAGCTGGGGGTATCTATTGGAGGTGCTCCAGATGGCAGGGCTAGGGCCAGTGTTCTGCAATTGGATCCGAGTGCTCTACGGGGCGCCCCGGGCTAGAGTTCGGCTTGGGTCGGCCTGCTCCGAGGAGTGGTCCGTGGGGAGGGGTGCCCCCTGTCGCCGCTCCTATTTGCCCTGGCAATAGAACCCTTGCCGGTCTCCATCCGGGCTGAGATGGAGCAATGGGGCATTAGGGTGGGCGATACCGTGAATGTGATCTCCCTCTATGCAGATGACGCTCTGTTCTATTTGACCTCCCCGAGTGACTCGCTCCCCGCTTTGCTGCGGTTGCTGGACCGCTTTGGTGCGGCCTCCAGGCTGCGCATTAACCCTGGTAAGTCCCTGATTTTTCCGCTGCCGGGATGTGCTGTCGATCCGGGCGTGAGCCTCCCGTGCCTAGGGCTGAGATGGGAGTTGGAGGCCTTCCGGTATCTGGGCATTCAGGTGGCTTCGTCTGACGAACACATGCTGGTCCGCAACGCTGAACGGGTGCTCTGCTCTCCGCACCAGTCTGTGTCCTTCTGGAATACGCTTCCTCTCTCCCTTATGGGACGGTTAGCGGTTGCTAAGAAGGTGATGCTGCCTAGAATATTGTACGTCCTGCAAACTACTCTATACCTGCTCCCCCGCGAATATTTCGCACGCTCAACTCGCTGCTCACATCTTTACTCTGGGTGGGCGGACGTAGTAGAGTTGCTCTGCATAGTGTGGTCCGGAGTTGGGAGGAAGGAGGCCTGGAGGCCCCGAGGTTTGACCTCTATTATTACGCAGCGCAGCTACTGCCAGCCACGAGGTGGTTCGCGGACACAGATAACTGGGAGCTGCAGCTCCTGGCGGGCAGAGCGGACGAGAAGGCTTTGCGGGTGGCTTGGATGCAGGGACGGAGGGCGGACGAGGCCCTGCCCTATGTGGTGCGCCATGCGGCGGGAGTCTGGCAGCGGTTTGTGGAGAAGGTCTTGCGGCGGGCCCCCTTTCATAGGGAGCTGCCAGTGTGGATCTTGGCCCCGGTGCTGCTGATGGAGGAGAATGTGTCCTCCGGGAATGGCGGGACGGTGAGTGTGAGACTCTGGCAGACCTTTATCCGGATGACTCCTTCGTATCTTTCGAGCGAGCCACGGACGCCTTTGACCTGAGCAGGGGACAGTACCTCCACTCCAGGAGATGGCAAGGGCGACCTGGCCCCAGTTCCCGGAGGCGCCTTCGCTGACACACACCCTCAACATCCTCCTCTCCTGCGGTAGACGAAAACGGCTGATCTCTCTATTGTACTCAGCCTTGCGACGGGATTCAGCCCCGCCGGTCGCGCTGTCCTGGGGGGCCTGGGAGGCGGACCTGGGGATGGCTCTGGTGCCGGGACAGCGCAAACGTATTGGGTTCCTGACCCGGAAAGTCTCGTGTAATTCACGGTTCAAGTTGATCCACTTTAATTTTGTGCATCGCACCTACATGACCCCGGTCTCCCTGAATCGCATCTCGGCAGATAGGCGGGACGACTGCCCTAGGTGTGGGGCTGAGAGAGCTGGATTCTTCCATTTGGCTTGGGAGTGCCCGCAGGTCGATAGCTTTTGGAGGGAGGTGGTGGAGCATATTGGCTGTGTTACGGGCCTCCGGATTGCCCTGGATCCGCTTCATTGTCTCTTGGCCCTGGTACCCAAGCCCAAAAAGAGGAATTTGTCCTACAAGTTTCTACAGTTGTTACTGGTGTTGGCAAGGCGGCGCGTGGCTATCACTTGGATGGGGCAGAGGGCCCCTGAGTTATCCCTGTGGCTTAGGGATGTTAGAGAGTGGTAGTTGGCTGAGGAAACACACATGCAGCGCACGCGCCGCGATGAAAGGCTTCAGGAGGACTTACTAGCTTGGAGGATGATGTGTGCTGAGGGGTTGCCTGATGATGACTCGGATGCCACTAGTGCCAAATTGTTCACCCCGGAGGGGTCTGGGTCCAAGGAGGATGGGGCGGAAGGCGAGGTGGAGGGACCTGTTTCAGAGTAATGCCTTGCTGGGCGCGCACTAATGTTCCCTATTGTATAACCCTATGATTTGTCTTGACTCCCAGAGGATTGCTTATAACTGTGATGTCTGCACCCTATCAGGCCATGATAAGGTAACCTGACTTTTGCACGTACTCTATTACTGATGCCACGTACGGGGGGGTTTGTTCTGTTGATATATGTTAGACTGTGTTTCTATTGGAAAACTTATCTGTACAGACGGATGGGAGACGGGCTCCATGGAGGACGTAGGAGGGGGAATAAATGAAAAACTGCGGATACTAGAGATGCACGTGTACTGTATGCAAACGATTATGATTATCTCTGTGGCACCTTCCAACTTTACGCCGCCCTGCCTCCGGGATGTGGGCCACGTGGCTGTGTACTATCCTGAATGTTGCCTTTGGTTATTTTCACCTCTCAGTGCCTACGAGTGGTTCTATTTGATTATGTCCTTTATGTTTTCCGCAATAAACATATTTTCCCAAAAAAAAAAGATAGCCAAAATATAATAAACAAAAATACTCATAACTTAAATATCATTAATATTATTTAGAAAAGACACAAAAAACTAATACATATAAACACCTCCAAAATCTAAATTTATAAACATATATTACAATGAAAGGGATGTCTACCTTAAAAGATAAAGGCAGATAACATTTAAAAAACTCAAATTTTAACCAATTAAATTCAAAATGGTAACAATTGGAAACAACATCTAATTAAGGTTTTAAATAGAGGTGACACCAAACAATTACATTGGTGCAAAGCTGCCTTAGACAAAAGGAGAATGTCACTCAGTCAGAGTACACCATCTTCAGCTCACTAAAATGTAAGTGGGCAAGCATTAAAACAAGCTACAGTTATTTGAAGATAACTGTTGGACTTTGGCCCTTAGGGCAGGTTCACCCCTAGACTTTTTGCTTGAAATGGTGACCTGGAGATGGTGATTTTTGGATTCTGCGCACTTTCACTGTGTCCCAGTGGAAAGTGCCTGCGCACTCTGAGTGCATGTGCTGAGCTAGGCCTGCCCGCCCATAGGAATGCATGGGGAATGTATGTGTCCCTGGTAGTTCCTGATGCGTGGGGTGTACAGGCTTGAGTCTGGTATGTGTGAACTCGTGAGAGTGAATTCTGCGAGATAGTGTATGCAGCATGTATGTGTCTAGTAGGGAAGCGCCATTTCTAGACATGGCTGTACGTGTGCTGTGAGGGTGCTGGCGTGTGATTGGCTGGAGCTGGCTGGCATGCCAGGCTCCAGGAAGTCTGGATGGGTCTGCCCGGTGGTGAGTGGGAGATCTGCATGAGTAATGTGTGGGAGGAGTGTACCTGTGTCCTGGATGGGCTGGGTTTTCCCCACACAATGCTGGCTCCGCCCCCCTGTGGTGTGTCTAATGACCCAAGCCCTGCCAGTGAATAGAGAGGGTGGTTGAGGTAAACAGAGTACTCAAGAACCAGCTGCGACTGGTTCCGCCCCCACTCTGCACCCTCAGACAAAGGGAAATGGTGTATAAAAATGGGGCTGTGTCCCCACTGAAGTTGTTCTCTTCCAGGATCCTGAGGGGGCTGCTGCTGCTGTCGCTGGGCCAGAGGACCGCCACTTGGAGTGTCTCCCTGCCTGGAGACCCAGTGTGCTGGCTCTGGGCCCAGCCTTGCCCCTGCCTGCCCTGAGGACCTTTTGCTGGGCTTTGTGCTAGCGCTTGGGAGCGCTTCATTTCTCCCCTAGCGCTTAAGAGCGCTTCATTTTCCTGAGGAGCGCCTGGGAGCGCTTTATTGTCTCGCTGGCGGCTGCCCACGCCGCAGATTCACCTTTTAAGTGACTTAGTTCGAGTGCCCACCTCGATTTCGTCCCCGTAATCCCTGCTGCAGCCCGGGGCCGGGGAGAAGCCGAGGAGCAGCTGCTGGCGTCACCCGGGAGCCGCGCTGCCATTTGCTGTGGCTGCGGGAGGCTCGCCGGGCGATCAGCGCCGTGATTGGAGGAGCCCTTTATTTCGTATATAGCGCTGGGAGCGCTGTGCTAATCCCCCTTGTGGCGCTTGGAAGCGCTTTATTCCCCAGAGCCGGTGCCCACCCGGCATTTGCCCGCAAATCGCTCCATCCGCTGCCCGGCGCCCGACCAGGAAGTCAGGCAGGCCGGGGGCGGTACTGCGGGACACCTCTGACGTCATTCCCGGGCCGCGCTCTGATTGGCTGCTGGCCCGGGACCTGACGTGTAACCAGGAACAGAGAGGCGACCGGAAGCGGACGGGAGGCCACCCCGCGCTCCGGTGGAGAGTGAAGCCGGCGTCTTTCCTTGTCCCCCCCAGGCTCCCAAAGCGAGGGAGAGCCCAGGGGAGAAGTCTGCAGAGAGCCCCGAGGAGCGGGAGCTCTCGGGAAGCAGCCGCCCGCCGCAGGAGACAGCCGGTGAGTGACAGCCTGGGAGGGGCGCCGGGACACATTGTCGGTGTCCGGCCCCCCCCCTTCCCGGTAGCGCGAGATCGCGCTAGTTTGCAGAATGAAGCCACGAGGGCTTCAAGGGAGCAGTATTTGAGGCTGAGTCCCCCGTGAGGGACTCCACCGAAGCCCACAGCCGGGTTGAGGAGCCCCGAGGCTCCAGGTGGCATTTCCTTCATTTTCGAGCCTAAGAGAGGCTCGTGTGGGCATTGTTGGTTCTAGAGCCCTGAGAAAGGCTCAAAGGTGCCACATGCGTGTTTGAGAGCTGAGAGAGGCTCAGGGGCACCCCTGTTCTTCGAGCCCAGAGAGGCTCTTGCCCCCACAGTCGTCTTAAGAGCCCAGAGAGGCTCTGAGAGGGCCATTCGTTTTGTGAGCCCAGAGAGGCTCTGCAGTGCCACAGTGGTGGTTCTTGAGCCAGAGAGGCTCCAACGTTGCCCTAACTTTCCCTGCACCAGTTGCCCAGCACTTTGTGGGCAACTGCTACGTTTAGGCCCCCCCTGACATTGGACACAGGGCGTCCTAGCCCCAGAGAGGCCAGTTGGCCTAGGGACAGTCACAGGTGGTGACTTACGTGAGTTTGGCGCAATTGTTATTGTTTTTGCACCTCTGAATGTATTGTTTATGCGTCATGTGCCTTTACACCTCTGAATGAATGTTATGCATTGCATCATGTGTTTTCCTCTTACACCCCTACAGGTATTGTAATACATAGGTGGTCGTTTTCTCCCTAGTACAGGTGGTGCTAGTGAGGTCCTGGTTACCAGTGATTACTGGTTGTGTGCTATTTTGTGCTATATTCTATGTACTAAGTGCTACTTCTGATTCCTGACAGTGGTCCAGGTGGCCCTGTCTTGTAAATAATCCCCTGTAAATTCTGCCCGTGCCTATGGCACATTGTAAAGTGTGTGTTTTATCTAATGTGTTTTGGTGTAATACAAAGGCTATTTTTATATAACCTTGTGTGGAGTTTCCTTTGTGGTGGGCCTTTGTTTGTTGTTGCTGGGGTGCGTGCGCAAATACTTAGCCTACATCGCCTCCAAGTTTAGCCTTGCTGCTCGCGCCACGTTACCTAGAGGGTGAGTAGGGGTTATCTTGGCGTGTAACTCCCTTGCCCTGACTTGGGTGTGGTGGTCTCTGACTGACTTTGGCGAAAGCCCTGGCCAGCCGGGGATCCCATTTCCAACATTGGCGGCAAGCGGCGGGATAAGGATTTGTGTTTGCCTTGTACCTTAGTAGCAGCTGGCTGCACCACAAAACTCTGCATTTTAGATGACCACATTTTTGGGGATTATTGTTTTTGGTGAAATTCCATTGTTTCTTCTCCTGAAGAGTGTCATTTGATTGTGTTCAGTACATTTGTCCCCCGCCCTGCTTCCAGAGTTTGGTACCTGTGTCGCTTTTGGTCAGGTTGAGAAGTCAGGGGTGGTAGAAACTGCCTTACCGATCCAAGGGGAGGGTGTGTGTGGATGAATGGTGTGTTTTCCTGGACGCATGAGTATGAGTTCTCTTTGATAAGGAGATTGTTGAAGTTTTGGAATTGTGTACTCTTACTTCAGATTGTTAAGTCCCCTGTGTTGCACGTGTCTGTGATCATCCTGCCAAGATGGAGTCTGCTTTTAATGTCTGGGGTCTGTTTTTGCATGAACTGAGAGAGTTTTGCGAAGAGAGAGACATTGCAGTGAATGAGTCAGACACCCAGTCCCAACTTAGGGGTAACCTGATCCAATGGCAGAAGGATGAGCAGAGTGAGGAGAGGGCCCGGGTCTCACACCATGAGGGTGGTGGGTCAGAGGGGAGCCCTGAAGAGTCGGAGGAGGAAGAAGATGACAGCACAGGGACGCCAGCAGAGAGTGAGGACCCCATAGATAGGGAGTCCCTTGCTGGGTCCAGTTTAGGAGGCAGCGCCTCATCCCTTTCCCTGTCCCCAGAGGAGCTGGAAGATAGGAGGAGAGAAAGGGAGCACCAGCTGGCTTTAGAGAGGCTCAGGTTGGAGCATGCCCAGGCTATGGCACAGCTGGGCATTAGAAGGCAACAGCTGGAGGTTAAGAAGCAACAGCTGGAGACCGAGAGGGTCTTAGCGCAGGACAGGATAGAGGAGGCTGAGAGGGCCGCCACCAGAGGCAAAGTAGCTCTGGAGGGTAGACTATCCCCTGCGCGCAGTGTTGAGTTTCTGGATCCCCCAGGGAGGGTTGGGTCCAGTGGTGGCAGCTATTTAAATCTCAGTCTAGAAAGTCCCAGTTCCCAGAGTATGGTTCCTGTTTCCCCAGAGGAGGAGAATAGGTTGAGGTTTAGGAACCTTAGGAAACCGTCTCATCAGTCTTGGGAAGACTTTGAGGATGACTGTTGTAGAGCCCTGTGTGATTGGGTACGGGAGCCCACGAAATGTGATTGGGACCTATTGCTCGATATGTTTCTCAGAGAGCAGTTGCTCAGTTGTTGTTCACCAGGGTTGCGCCAACACCTGTTAGGGTGTGGATTGTCTGAACCATGT
The DNA here is from genome assembly GCF_964261635.1 of Lissotriton helveticus. Lineage (NCBI taxonomy): Eukaryota > Metazoa > Chordata > Amphibia > Caudata > Salamandridae > Lissotriton > Lissotriton helveticus. The sequence continues at coordinate 745,834,646 of NC_136071.1, read as the reverse complement.
GAGCTGGCAGAGGAAGCAGACCGCTGGGAAGGGACCAGAGGTTCTGTAGAGTCATTGGTGAGTGACTCCAAAAGTAGTGGGTCAGGGATCTTCCAGCCCAGCGTGGTGGAAGAGGCTCAGTGTAGCCCAGCGAGGTCCCAGTATAGTGAGAAGGGTGGAGGGGCTGACTGCCTGGCTCAGTGGAGCAGGAGTCAGTGGGCGGCTGAGAGCCCCCAGAGGCCCGAAGCCCTGTCTCAGAACCTGGGTGGTTTCTTGAGGGAACACCAGGTTGGGGACCTAGGCTGTCCTGTTAACCCAGTTGAGGAGGATCTCCTAGTGAGTAGAGGACCTGGAGCGTCTGTAACCAGAGCTCCTGTGGTTCTAGAGTCTGGCAGTACCGCTCCGATAGGGAGGGTACAGGAGTCCAGAGTGAGGAGTGATTGGGGGAGTTCCCCAGTGGAAGGACCAGTGGGTCAGGGACTACCCAGTTGGGCTAGGTTCCCGTGTAGTGACCATGGTAACACCACTTCTGGTCTGGGGGATCGTCACGCACTGTCAGGTGGACAGAGGGCGGGAGATCTGCGCCAGACAGACAGTCACGCAACAGATGTGACATTTGTTAGCCTCAGGGGGATTGCGTGTGAATCCCCAGAAGTCCTGGAGTGCCAGGCAATTGTTCCACCGAAGGTTCTAGACCAGAGGTTGGGAGGCCAGGTTCAGGATCAGCCTGACCTGAAGGGTAGGATGACTGTAACCAGTGTCCTGACCGGTTCTTCATCCAGAGGAACTTCTCCAGGTGGGAGAAGGCAGACCTCTGGAAGGGGGTGCAGAGGGTGGGAGAGCCCACCTCTGACCCCGGTGCAACCTGAGTGGATAAGCCCTGGGTTGGAATGGCGTTCTAGGGGTACCCCTCGCAGAGGGAGGAGGAACCCTAGGAGAAGAGGTAGGGGGAGGAGAGCCTTCCCTGAGACTCCTGGTCCGCCTGAGGTTGTAGGCCTTAGGCTGGAGAACCAGTGGCAGTCTAGTCCTGTCTTGCGGACAGGAAGAGTGGAAAATGGCTCCTATGTGCCAGGGGTTACTACCCCCCGCTCTGCGAATTGGCATGGACCAGTGGCACCTGGGTGGCCCAGGGCCTGGTCCTGGCCGCGGACAACTTGGGAGTACCAGTGGGGTAGCCCAGTTGGTCCAGACAGTGTGTTTAGAAGGAATCCCATGGGTTCACCGTGGCATAGAACAGGAGGGTGTCCCTGCAGTTGCGGGCCCGCGTCCGTGTTCTATCGCCCCAAGCAGGGAAGTCCATCACGGTGGTGATTGGTCTCCCCTGCGTTTTGGCTGGAAGGGGGTTATGTTGGACTTTGGCCCTTAGGGCAGGTTCACCCCTAGACTTTTTGCTTGAAATGGTGACCTGGAGATGGTGATTTTTGGATTCTGCGCACTTTCACTGTGTCCCAGTGGAAAGTGCCTGCGCACTCTGAGTGCATGTGCTGAGCTAGGCCTGCCCGCCCATAGGAATGCATGGGGAATGTATGTGTCCCTGGTAGTTCCTGATGCGTGGGGTGTACAGGCTTGAGTCTGGTATGTGTGAACTCGTAAGAGTGAATGCTGCGAGATGGTGTATGCAGCATGTATGTGTCTAGTAGGGAAGCGCCATTTCTAGACATGGCTGTACGTGTGCTGTGAGGGTGCTGGCGTGTGATTGGCTGGAGCTGGCTGGCATGCCAGGCTCCAGGAAGTCTGGATGGGTCTGCCCGGTGGTGAGTGGGAGATCTGCATGAGTAATGTGTGGGAGGAGTGTACCTGTGTCCTGGATGGGCTGGGTTTTCCCCACACAATGCTGGCTCCGCCCCCCTGTGGTGTTTCTAATGACCCAAGCCCTGCCAGTGAATAGAGAGGGTGGTTGAGGTAAACAGAGTACTCAAGAACCAGCTGCGACTGGTTCCGCCCCCACTCTGCACCCTCAGACAAAGGGAAATGGTGTATAAAAATGGGGCTGTGTCCCCACTGAAGTTGTTCTCTTCCAGGATCCTGAGGGGGCTGCTGCTGCTGTCGCTGGGCCAGAGGACCGCCACTTGGAGTGTCTCCCTGCCTGGAGACCCAGTGTGCTGGCTCTGGGCCCAGCCTTGCCCCTGCCTGCCCTGAGGACCTTTTGCTGGACTTTGTGCTAGCGCTTGGGAGCGCTTCATTTCTCCCCTAGCGCTTAAGAGCGCTTCATTTTCCTGAGGAGCGCCTGGGAGCGCTTTATTGTCTCGCTGGCGGCTGCCCACGCCGCAGATTCACCTTTTAAGTGACTTAGTTCGAGTGCCCACCTCGATTTCGTCCCCGTAATCCCTGCTGCAGCCCGGGGCCGGGGAGAAGCCGAGGAGCAGCTGCTGGCGTCACCCGGGAGCCGCGCTGCCATTTGCTGTGGCTGCGGGAGGCTCGCCGGGCGATCAGCGCCGTGATTGGAGGAGCCCTTTATTTCGTATATAGCGCTGGGAGCGCTGTGCTAATCCCCCTTGTGGCGCTTGGAAGCGCTTTATTCCCCAGAGCCGGTGCCCACCCGGCATTTGCCCGCAAATCGCTCCATCCGCTGCCCGGCGCCCGACCAGGAAGTCAAGCAGGCCGGGGTCGGTACTGCGGGACACCTCTGATGTCATTCCCGGGCCGCGCTCTGATTGGCTGCTGGCCCGGGACCTGACGTGTAACCAGGAACAGAGAGGCGACCGGAAGCGGACGGGAGGCCACCCCGCGCTCCGGTGGAGAGTGAAGCCGGCGTCTTTCCTTGTCCCCCCCCAGGCTCCCAAAGCGAGGGAGAGCCCAGGGGAGAAGTCTGCAGAGAGCCCCGAGGAGCGGGAGCTCTCGGGAAGCAGCCGCCCGCCGCAGGAGACAGCCGGTGAGTGACAGCCTGGGAGGGGCGCCGGGACACATTGTCGGTGTCCGGCCCCCCCCCTTCCCGGTAGCGCGAGATCGCGCTAGTTTGCAGAATGAAGCCACGAGGGCTTCAAGGGAGCAGTATTTGAGGCTGAGTCCCCCGTGAGGGACTCCACCGAAGCCCACAGCCGGGTTGAGGAGCCCCGAGGCTCCAGGTGGCATTTCCTTCATTTTCGAGCCTAAGAGAGGCTCGTGTGGGCATTGTTGGTTCTAGAGCCCTGAGAAAGGCTCAAAGGTGCCACATGCGTGTTTGAGAGCTGAGAGAGGCTCAGGGGCACCCCTGTTCTTCGAGCCCAGAGAGGCTCTTGCCCCCACAGTCGTCTTAAGAGCCCAGAGAGGCTCTGAGAGGGCATTCGTTTTGTGAGCCCAGAGAGGCTCTGCAGTGCCACAGTGGTGGTTCTTGAGCCAGAGAGGCTCCAACGTTGCCCTAACTTTCCCTGCACCAGTTGCCCAGCACTTTGTGGGCAACTGCTACGTTTAGGCCCCCCCTGACATTGGACACAGGGCGTCCTAGCCCCAGAGAGGCCAGTTGGCCTAGGGACAGTCACAGGTGGTGACTTACGTGAGTTTGGCGCAATTGTTATTGTTTTTGCACCTCTGAATGTATTGTTTATGCGTCATGTGCCTTTACACCTCTGAATGAATGTTATGCATTGCATCATGTGTTTTCCTCTTACACCCCTACAGGTATTGTAATACATAGGTGGTCGTTTTCTCCCTAGTACAGGTGGTGCTAGTGAGGTCCTGGTTACCAGTGATTACTGGTTGTGTGCTATTTTGTGCTATATTCTATGTACTAAGTGCTACTTCTGATTCCTGACAGTGGTCCAGGTGGCCCTGTCTTGTAAATAATCCCCTGTAAATTCTGCCCGTGCCTATGGCACATTGTAAAGTGTGTGTTTTATCTAATGTGTTTTGGTGTAATACAAAGGCTATTTTTATATAACCTTGTGTGGAGTTTCCTTTGTGGTGGGCCTTTGTTTGTTGTTGCTGGGGTGCGTGCGCAAATACTTAGCCTACATCGCCTCCAAGTTTAGCCTTGCTGCTCGCGCCACGTTACCTAGAGGGTGAGTAGGGGTTATCTTGGCGTGTAACTCCCTTGCCCTGACTTGGGTGTGGTGGTCTCTGACTGACTTTGGCGAAAGCCCTGGCCAGCCGGGGATCCCATTTCCAACAATAACTAACATAAAAGTGACATAATTTACATTAAATAGATGTTAATAATAAATTATCCATATTTATTATAATCCCAGTATAGAGATTTACAAGAAAAAACCTGCAACACACATAAACAAGTCGCAAACATATCATAAAACTGCCAAAGAACACTTGAAAACTGCACATTTGAAAAAGGTAATGAAATTGTAATTATAAAAGTACATCTGTAAAAAAATATTTCAAAAACTAAGGTATTGGGGACGAATTCACAAAAGCTTTTATGTTTACAAGAAGTATGCTTTTCTCAGATTCTACTGAATTTCACCATACACAGTGATTTCAATGTAGATCATCATACAACAGCGGGGAAAAAAATACAATCAATGAGATTGTAAAAAAACAAACAAATCTTTGTTGAAAATATTCACAAGTTCAACTATCAGTTTACCTATCTACAGTTTCTAAATTACATTCTTCAACTACATTAAATCATTTATTTCTCTGAAGTACATTTTCTAGAATAAACACTCTCATTTACATTGCATATCATATAAATATCAAATGTATAAACTAATTTTTTCAATCACAATTTTCCAAATGCAATATCAATTAGCACAAACAATAATCCAAACACTAATTATTCACATTCTCCCAATAGGCCGAATAATGTTTCAAGATCCATTTGCATTGCAAATATCCAAAATAAACTCGTTAATTCATGTTCACATCTTCCCAATAAGCCAAATGATGTTTTCAAAAGTTTGGGATCAAAAATATTAGATATGAATTTGGGAATTCATAAGGGAGCCTGCATTTGAATTCCAAATGAGCATCATTGCAGTGTGTCCATCCTTTATTGTACTTTAAATACACAGTCTAGATATTGCAGTAGGTCCATCATGGAAAACAATAGCCACTGCTTTAAAAGTTCTTCCTGAAATTGATACTTGACTTGCCACACCATTTTTAATATTGGTTTCCAATTTTCTTCTATCTGCTCTACAACGTTGTAGCATTAAAAGGACATATGGTCCAAATCTTTCTATAAATAATGCTGACAACATTTTTGAATTACAATCAATCAATCAATCAATCAATCAATCAATCAATCAATCAATCAGGTCATTTTTAGAGCGCACTACTCACCCGTAGGGTCTCAAGGCGCTGGGAGGGGGGGGGTGCCGCTACTGCTCGAACAGCCAGGTCTTGAGCTTCTTCCTGAAGGAGAGGTGGTCTTGGGTCAGGCGCAGATTGGTCGGGAGTGAGTTCCAGGTCTTGGCGGCCAGGTAGGAGAAGGATCTTCCTCCTGTTGTCGCTCTTCGGATGCGGGGGACGGCGGCGAGGGCGTGGTTGGTTGATCTGAGGAGGCGCTTGGGAGTGTAGAAGTTGATCCGGTTGTTGAGGTAGCTCGGGCCTTGGTCGTGTAGGGCTTTGTGCGCGTGGGTGAGGAGCCGGAAGGTGATTCTCTTGTTGACCGGGAGCCAGTGCAGATCTCTCAGGTGTCCGGAGATGTGGCTGCGTCGGGGGATGTCGAGGATGAGTCTCGCCGAAGCGTTCTGGATCCGCTGGAGTCTCTTCTGGAGTTTGGCAGTGGTTCCGGCGTAGAGGGCGTTGCCGTAGTCCAGTCGGCTGGTGACGAGGGCTTGGGTGACCGTCTTCCTCGTCTCGGTGGGGATCCACCGGAAGATCTTACGTAGCATGCGCAGGATGTTGAAGCATGACGAGGAGACGGCGTTGACTTGCCTGGTCATGGAGAGGGAGGAGTCCAGGATGAAGCCCAGGTTGCGTGCGTGGTCCGTCGGTTTGGGTGCGGTGCCCAGGGCGGGGGGCCACCAGGAGTCGTCCCAGGCGGAGGGCGTGGAGCCCAGGATGAGTACCTCCGTCTTGTCTGAGTTCAGTTTCAGGCGGCTGGTCGTCATCCATTCGGCTACGTCTCTCATCCCTTCGTGCAGGTTGGCTCTGGCGGTGGCGGGGTCGTTGGTCAGGGAGAGGATCAGCTGGGTGTCGTCGGCGTAGGAGATGATGTTCAGGTTGTGTTGGCGTGCGATGGCCGCGAGGGGGCTCATGTAGACGTTGAAGAGGGTTGGGCTCAGCGAGGATCCTTGGGGTACGCCGCAGATGACTTTGGTGGCCTCTGACTTGTACGGTGGTAGGCGGACTCTTTGTGTTCTTCCGTCGAGGAAGGAGGTGATCCATTCCAGTGCCTTCTCCTGGATTCCGATGTTGCTGAGGCGCTGTACTAGGGTGCGGTGGCAGACAGTGTCGAAAGCCGCGGAGAGGTCCAGGAGGATGAGGGCCGCTGTTTCTCCGTTGTCCATCAGAGTTCGAAGGTCGTCGGTGGCGGCGATGAGGGCGGTCTCGGTGCTGTGGTTCGCTCGGAAGCCGGACTGTGAGGGGTCGAGGGATCCATTCGTCTCGAGGAAGGCGGCCAGCTGTTTGTTGACGGTCTTCTCGATGACTTTGGCCGGGAACGGGAGGAGCGAGATGGGACGGTAGTTCTTGAGGTCGGTGGGGTCTGCTGTGGGTTTCTTGAGGAGAGCGCTGAGTTCGGCGTGCTTCCAGCTCTCAGGGAAGGTGGCGGAGTCGAAGGAGGTGTTGATGATGTCCCGCAGGTGGGGTGCGAGGACAGCGTCGGCCTTGTTGAAGACGTGGTGAGGGCAGGGGTCAGTCGGAGATCCGGAATGGATGGAGTTCATGGTGCGGATGGTGTCTTCGGTGCTGATCGGGGTCCAGGTGCGGAGGGTGGTGGATGGTGGCGTCGTTGCGGTTGTGGCTTGCGTTGGTTGGTTGTTGAAGCTGTTGTGTATGTCCGTGATCTTGTTGTGGAAGTAGGACGCGAGGGAGTTGCAGAGGTCTTGCGACGGTGTGATGTCGTTGTTTCCGGCGTTGGGGTTGGAGAGCTCTTTCACGATGTTGAAGAGTTCCTTGCAGTTGTGTGCGTTGTTGTCCAGCCGGTCCTTGTATGCATTTTTCTTGGTGGCGCGGATCAGTTGGTGGTGTTTCCGGGTGGCGAGCTTGAGGGTGGTCATGTTGTCCGTCGTTGGTTCCCTTCTCCAGGCTTTCTCGAGGGCTCGACAGTTCTTCTTGGAGCACTTGAGTTCGTCGGTGAACCATGGTGTTTTTCTGCTGCAGGATCTGCTGGGCGGGGTCCTTAGAGGGGCGAGTTCGTCCGCGCAGTTGCTGATCCACTTCGTGAGGTTGTCGGCGGCCTGGCTGGGGTTCGCTGAGTTGGCGGGAGGGTGCTGGCTCAGGGAGGCGGTGAGCTGGTCGGCTGTGATCTTGTTCCAGCTTCTTCGAGCAACCTGTTGCTGGAGGTGGTGGATCGTCGTTCTTCTGAAGGTGAAGTGGACGCAGCTGTGGTCCGTCCAGTGGAGTCCTGTTGCGTGGCTGAAGGTGACGTCTTTGCTGGATGAGAAGACGGCGTCGAGTGTGTGTCCGGCGAGGTGGGTGGGGGTGGTCACCAGTTGCTTGAGTCCGAGGTTGTCGAGGTTGTCGAGCAGGGTGATGGTGTTGCGGTCGTTGTTGTTCTCCAGGTGGAAGTTGAGGTCCCCCAGGAGGATGTAGTCGGCGGAGGGGAGAGCGTGCGGGCTGACGAAGTCGGCGATGTCCTCGCTGAATCGTGTGCGCGGTCCCGGGGGTCGGTAGATCAGGGTGCCTCTGAGGGTGGTCTTCGGGTTGGTGTGGATCTGGAAGTGCAGGTGTTCAGCGGTGGTGAGGGTGTCGTCGGTGTTGGTCGTGATGCGGATGGTGTCTCTGTGGATGATGGCGATGCCTCCTCCGGTCTGGTTGTCGCGGTCCCTCCGGGTGATCTTGTAGCCCTCTGGGATGGCGATGGCGATGTCAGGGGCTGAGGAGGAGTTCATCCAGGTCTCGGTGATGAAGGCAACGTCGGGGGCGGTGGTGTCGAGCAGGTTCCAGAGTTCTACGGCGTGTCTGTGGACGGAGCGGGTGTTGAGCAGGATGCACTTGAGGTGGGTGCTGCTGGAGTTCGGTTTGTCGGGTGCAGGGACGGTCCGGATGCAGGAGAACTTGCAGGCGAGGCAGCTGAAGGGTCCGTGGGTGTGCTTCGGGGCGGCTCGGTGACATCCTGGGATGTGGCCGGTGTTGAGTGCGGTGAGGTCGGCGGCGCTGTAGGTTCGTCGGGTCGGCTTCCGTCGGTGGGGGCCAGGGGTCCTGGCGCTGGTCGCGATCCGGTCGCGGACGGGCGCAGACGGGCTTACCTTTGGCGCGCCTTCGGCGCACAATCGGCGCGCCCGCTGCGCGTGACCGCTGCGCGTTCGCACGGTCGCCATTTAAGGCGAAGTGCGCGGGTGGGCGGGGCAGCTGGGAGGCGGGAGCGGGGAGGGATACAGAAGACAAAAGGGGCGGGGACAAGCGGCGGTGGCGGGAAGGGAGGGCGGGGGGCGGCGCGGTAGGCGGAGGACAAGGAAGGAGAGCTGACACGGAAATAAATGCAAAAACAGGCACAAATTACCGAAAAGAACGGGGAAAAAGAGAGTTACACAGAGAATCACAAAGCAAGCACAAATTACCGGAAAAAACGGGGAAAAAAGAGAGTTACACAGAGAATCACAAAGCAAGCACAAATTACCGAAAAAAACGGGGAAAAAAGAGAGTTACACAGAGAATCACAGAGCAGGCACAAAGAACAGGCAAAACAAGGGAAAAAACACTCGCAGCGGCGGCAGCCGGCAAACGAGGCAGCGCGAGGCAGAGGGCGGGCAGGGGCATACGCAGCAGCTGGTGGCCGTGCGGCGCGGGGGTGTCCCACAAGTGGGTCATATCTTAATTAGCTGTTTTTATTAATTTGTTAAAAGACACTGCTTTGCAATCTGGTATCATCAAATATATGAATCGTTCAGTGTCTATTTCAGTGGTAGAAGAACATTAACACTCTTCATATTTAGGATCTCATCTGTAACTTAGTCCAAACAAATTTTCAATTTCTATTCATTCATCTTCCAATACTGCAAGCATAAACATAAGAAATTCTTGTGCATCTTGTTGTACATTAAGCGTACTTTGCCAAGAACATGTAAATATATCTAAAAGATGCCGTATGCCAGAAGCAGTATGGATTTTAGTTCTATCATTTACCAACTTTCGAAAAATATAATGTAATAAAGAACAGAATCTTTTTTCTCAATTTTCCATAATTTCATGAAAAAGATCTTCTAGATAAAACACAACATTCACAATTACATTAGCATAACAGTTGATACCTGAACTATTTTCTAACTGGTTTCCTAAAATATCATCAACAGTGTCCATTTTCATTTTCCTTGCAGCTTCATCATTCTCTTGAATTATTTTCTTTTTTTGAATCTCACTAGAATGTTTGTCATATTGTCATTTTGGACACCTTTTAAGTTTCTCATATACGGGATATTCACCCAAGTTAGGAGCATACAGTCTTCTTAACCGATTATACTCTCTTACACAACAACAGCAACAACAAACCACTTTATTCAGTTATTAAAAATCATAAAAGTACCATAAAAAATGATACATAAGTCTCATATAACACACAATAAAATATCATATCCAAATCATCAAGGATGAGGGCGACAAAATACAGTACTGGAAGCTATAAATCAGAATTCATGAGGTTAAATATTTTGACTGTAAATAAAACAGTTAAAACAGGGCGTCATACTATAAATAAATCAGTGTAAAAAGGCAAGTGTTTAAAAATTTAAAATAAAATAGCCTTTACAAATACACATTGGATAGCATAGGGAGCCGTTTTTTCCTTAGTCTGACAGCTGCGACGAAGTAGCTAGCAATGTTAAAAATCTCCCATGGGTCATTAAGCAGTGGCAAGTACAGTAAAGCAGGTTTGACCTGTGTAAAGCCTTACCCCTTAAGTATTGGAATGAGGAACCTCCTACTAATATCATGATAGTGGTCACAGAACATAGTAAAATGAATTGTGTCCTGAGTCGAGAAATTGTCACAAGTACAAGGACCTAGGTCACTCGTCCTACACCATACTTGCGAGTTACCCAGAAAAAAAGAGAATCAGGTTAAAACAAAAAATGGTTAGAAGCAGGCGGCGAAATGGGTTCGTAACAACCCTCAGGTAAGGTTTAATCTCTGGGTTAGATTTAACAGAAAATGGGCTTTAACTGACGGTTTAATTATCTCAGTCTCCTCCTGTTCTGCTGACTTCAGGTTAGAATTTTTTTATTTTATCCACGCCAAATCATCTGTTCCTATTTTATCAGGGAAATCAAATAGATCTGAACGTCCAAGCTGAGTTAGAATGTTCTTAACGTAAGCAAGCCATGGAATGTTAATAGTTCAGATCAGGGTGACACATTCCCTAATAATCATATGGTTCAGTGTTAAATGCAGATTGAGCCATGTTTTAAGCCAACAAAGCACAGGGGCCAGCCTCAGCCTGTCCGCCACATAACCAACACCTAATTCTTGATGGATTGCAAAGGTAAGAGTCGGTTGAGGGACAGACAAGAGGGAACAAAGAAATGTATTTTCGACTATCTGAATCTCCTCCATTGGCTTGTAGCCCCAAATGGCCTAGCCTTATAATGCAATGGCTAAACATTTGTACTTATAAATATTAAGCATGGCCTCTCTTACACAATTTGCATCAGCACTAATCTTTTTCTCATCAAAATCAATCAAATACAAACAATATAATGTTGTTATTCGAGACAATGCAACGTATGCCATGCCTTCTTTAAGCACTGTACTTCCAATATTTATCAAACCACTGTCTACACTTAAGATTTATGAATGGTTACTGCATATGCTAAAGAGAGAGTAACCTGTTTTCTATGAACATACAAGTCTTTTACAAGCAAAAAACGAACAGCACAACGTCCAATCTGTTTTACTTCTTCAATCTGGAGAAGGCGACCAATTGATACCGACCTCGCTAGCGCTAGGAGCGCTTTTCACCTGCTTCGCCTGCTTTTCTAATTTTAGACATCCCGTTTTGTATTTGTTTTAATTTATGTTTATTGACCCTGTTTTTAGCCGCAGCAACCCCCCTGGCCTTATCCCTGCACCATAAAATCCCCCCTGGGGACCACCACCACTGCCTTTGGCGGGTCCGGGATCACGGGGCACCGGGGACGAACTTGAGCGCCATTTTGGAGTGGGCACGGGCTCTCTCGCGCATTCTCGCGAGATTTCGCCCTGTTCAAGCCTACTTGAGCCCTCTATAGGTCGTGCAGCGGTGACGCGCAGCGGTGGCGCCTTCCCTGCGCCGGAGTCGTGCCAGAGTCCTGCCCGTCTGCGCCCGTCCGCGTCTCGGTCGCGGCGAGGTAGGACTCTGTCACACTCTTTTATTCTTGTTGTGCACATTACTATATTTTATTGTTTCAGGGATGATTGTTTACGGCTTAGCTGAGCTGTTCGCGTTGCGTCCCCCCTCTCCGCTGTGCCCTTGTTTACCTCCGGGCCGGCGGGCTTTGAGGAAAGGGTGTCTGATCTGTGGCTGGCGGCCAGTTGTTCCATCGGAATTATCAACACCACCCCCCTCCCAATACTGCCAATGCGCTCTTTTGAACACCAGGTCGCTTGGTAGGCATTCCACGGAGATCTGGGATTTGCTCGCTAACTCTCAACTGTCTTGTCTGTTTCTAACAGAGACATGGCTCGGGGAAGGCTCAGGGCCGGATGTGGCTAAAGCACTACCCCCGAACTATACCATCTTCAGAAATGATAGAGTTGAGGGGAGAGGAGGAGGTGTAGCGCTTATTGTGAAAAAGGACCTAATCTGTTCCTCTTTTGTGATAGACAATATATCTGGGTGTGAAGCCATTGGCTTCAAGCTGTCACTTTCACCTTCTCAGACATGTACCGGACTGCTTGTCTACAGACCACCAGGTCCGATTGGTACCTTTTTTGAAGATCTACAAGCCGCGCTCTCCATTCCTTGTATGCGCTCGGCGCACTGTCTTCTGCTAGGGGACTTTAATTTTCATATGGATCTAGCAATGGATCCAAATGCTGTTAGAATCCATGATGTTGCGGCATTGCTTGGTCTTGTCCCTTATATTAAGAGCCCCACCCACAATAAAGGGCATATTCTGGATCAAATCTTCTCTACCAAACTGATTGAAGTATCATCTCCACTCCCAGTGTTGTGGTCTGATCATTTTTTGTTAAATTTTAAAATTCCTTTTTATACGGCCACAGGGCAGAGAGGACAGAGTAACGGGTTTCGAAAATCCAGAGCCTTCCACCGTATTTCGGTGGAAGCAATGACTGAAGCTCTCCGTCTTCATCCTTGCAAGCTCACTGATGATCTGGAGGCAGACCTGGTGATGGTGCAAAAGTGGCTAACGGATAGACTTGATGATTTGGCCCCTATGAAGACTGTTAATTCAGCCCGTTACTTGGCCTCTGCTCCATGGTTTACCTCCTCATTAAGATTAATTCGCCAAGAGTGTAAAAAAACTGAAAGGCTCTGGCGAAGAAAATATGACCCTGAGGATAAACAAAGATATAAAGATATGATTAAAACGTATCATAAACAGATTGCCGAGAGCAAGCAAAGCTACCTGGAGCATAGAATAGATGAAGCCACTAATACTAGTAAGGAGCTTTTTAAAATAGTTAGGGAGTTCACCTCACCGGCTGCCTGCTCCTCTGCCCACTCACATTCCGAAGAGTGGATAAAACAGCTTGCAGTCTTTTTTGCTAAAAAAATTAAGACTATTCAGGAGTCTTTTCCAGCTGTAGACCCCACATTGCCAGTATATAGCTCTACTTTTACCTCCTTGAGTGAGGATACTATGCCCTTCCTTTCGACATTCCCTCAAATGTCCTGTTTGACCTCGTTTGATCTCTTATCTCGACTGCAGTCAGGTTCGCCTATGGACCCCTGCCCGGCTAAATTCTTGGGCAGAGTAGCTGCAGCTGTAAATAGTTTGCTGAACCCTCTGATGAACATGTCTTTGTCTACAGGAGTGGTTCCCTTAGCATGGAAGCATGCACTGATTTTGCCCCTAATCAAAAAGCCAAATTTAGATCCCTTGACGCATGCTAATTACAGACCGATATCCCTTCTCCCTGCTCTAGCCAAGGTTGTTGAAAAACACGTGCAGCTCTCGATTACCAACTACATCGAGAGCAACAACCTTCTTCATGACACACAGTCGGGGTTTCGTGCTAATTACAGTACAGAGACAGCCCTTCTGGAGGTCACTGAAGCTATCAGGGAGACGCTCGATCTTGGAGGTAAGGCTGTACTAGTCATGCTGGATTTGTCGGCGGCTTTCGACACCGTCCCGCATGACGGTCTCCTTTTAAGACTCCAGGAGATCGGGTTTCGCGGGACGGTGTTGGACTGGTTTAGATCTTTTTTATCTGACCGCCGACAGGTGATCTGGGCACCACCGTTCTCCGCTGAAATGCCGTCGCTAGGGGTGGGGGTTCCTCAAGGATCCATTCTGAGCCCCATCCTTTTTAATATCTACATGGCCCCTCTGGCGGCGGTGGCGGAGGCTTATGGTGCCCAGGTCATATCCTACGCTGATGACACCCAGCTCCTGTTTACTTGCAGGAAGGGAGAGGCATTTGATGGGGGTAAAATCAGGGACTGCCTTGACACCGTTTTTTCATGGTTTCAACAACACAGCCTTAAATGCAACTCAGACAAGTCTGAGTTGCTCTTTTTTGGCTGTGCTCCGGATCCATGTTGGAAATCTTGGTGGCCTCGAGACATGTTTCCTCCAGACGCGGTGTCAACGCAGGCCAAAAATCTGGGTGTGATCTGTGACGTTGATCTGTCATTTAGATCCCAGATCAATGTATTATCAGGGAAATGTTTTAGCATTCTGCGGATGCTCAGGAAATTTTTGCCGCTGCTGTCACTGCAATATAAGAAAATTGTGGTGCAGGCATTAGTTGGATCACGTTTCGACTATGCTAATGCACTTTATGCGGGCCTGCCGAAGTATTTGGTGGCAAGATTGCAGATAGTCCAAAATTCTGCTGCAAGGGCAATTTTTGGCCTTCCACGCAGAGCTAGAGCCTCTGGTTTACTTAAAGAGTTACATTGGCTACCGATTTCCAAAAGAGTCATTTTTAAAACTTTGACTCTGGCATTTAAAGCCCTGCATTCTGTAGGCCCTTTGTACATTAGGAAGAGACTGGCCTTTTATGTCCCAAAGAGGGTGTTGCGTTCAGCTTCATCTGCCACGATTGTGGTCCCTTCTTTTAAACGCGCTCGGATGGGTGGTCGGTCCTTCCGCTATCTAGCGGCCCTCCATTGGAATGGGCTTCCGATCTCTTTGCGGAAAGCCAACAGTCTCCTGATGTTTAGAAAAGAACTAAAGACGTGGCTCTTTTCTGCATGATCATCACGACTTCTGAGCTGCGGGCTGGATTGACTGGTCTCTGATCTCTTTGCTAAAGCGCCGGGACACCCGCTTGGGTAGCCGTGCGCTATAAAAGAGTGGGCACATAACATAACATAACAATCTGATCAAATTTAATTTTCAGAAATTCCCTCCCAACTCTGTTCTGAAAATTTACAAAATCAACAACTTTTCCCATTGCTCCGTTTACTAAACCTTCTTCTGCATTCAGATTACGCCGTAAAATTACCCAACAATTTACACATACATATAAAGTCTTTTCTAAACCTGCAGTCTTAGACACTGACTTTTCCAAAGAATCCAATTTTGACTGTAATTTCTCTGAGAGAAGAATAGTAACTCCTTTGTGTTCCATTTTATCAATAGCTTCCATTTACACTATTGGTTGTTTTTCCAATTTCAAAAGTTCTAGATTGAATGTAGAACACTCTTGTAGTGTAGGCATTAGGCAAACTATAGACTTCTTTTCTAAATTTGTTTTGTACATTATTTCAGGTGCTATGTTTTAGCAAGCAAGTTTGTTAAAAGTCGACTTTGAAAACAGTGGTGTAACTTTAGAGAGTGAAGTAACTCTGAATTTGTAAATAAAACGTTATTGTTTTTTTACATCTTACACAGATAAATGACAAAGCCCTGATGAGAATCCGGGAACTGGTTTCCCTGGATTCGAAACGCGTCGGCACGTTTGAAGGAGCAAGTAACATCATTTACTGTGGAAACTAGCAATCGCTAGTTTTGCAATTGGTCGCCTTTTGGTGATTTTGTATCCTTTTCTCTGACTTTGTCTCTAATTGTTTGGATATTGATTTATTTGTTAGAATGTAAATGCACAAATATACATTGTTTGTTTGTATTGAATATTGCATTTAGGATGTATATTGTCTAATTTTCACCACTGATTATGTGGATTGTAAATATGTGTTTGTAAATATTGTTGTAGATAAGTGTAAATATTGTTGAATGTATAATTGTTCCTTTTCATACACAAACGTGATAAAGAAAATATAAAAAGAATTAAAAAATTCAAAGGGTATAAATAAAAGTACCCGTACAAACTAAAAGGCACTGTTTGGTTTGATCTTGAAGTAGTTTTTTGAAAGTAAGAATGGTGTAGGAAATGTTTGTGTTCTTTTGATATATATAGGTCCAGCCTACTCCATGTCCCAGGACCAACTCCTTAGCTTTGCAAAGGTTAGACTTGTCTACAGCATTTGACCCCATTGCCCATCCCGTTCTTCAGAAACGCCTTAAGACCATAGGCGTGGGGGGCTCAGTGCTGAACTGGATATCGTCCTTACTATCTGACTGCACACAGCAGGTCTGGACCTATCCATTCACCTCTACAGTCAAACAACTGAAGTGGTGCGTGCCGCAGGGCTCTGCTCTGAGCCCTTATATATTTTAATATTTACTTAACCCCGCTGGCTGCATCGATTGGCATGTCTGAAATCAAAATCATATCATATGCTGATGATCTTCTGCTTCTATTCACCTTAAATGCTGTGTGTTCCGCTGATTTTCAGCCACTATAAAATAGTCTCTAGATTATTGCGGCCTGGATGTACCACAATTTCTTAGAACTTAATACAGTGAACATCGAGATCCTATTATTTTTAACCAACCTTCTCCCCTCTCTTCCAATCTGTGGTGGCTAGAGGAACTGGCCATTGCTCCGGCACACAAGGACTTGGTCAGGAATCTGGGAGTTAGATGGGACAATCAGCTATCCCTTGCCACACAGGTACAAGAGGCAGGTGCCGCTTGTATTGGAAAAATTAAACTCATCAAGAGACTTATTCACTATCTGCACAATGTAACCCGGAAAATGGTGGTTCACGCACTGATTACCTCCCATTTACATTACGCGAAAGGCCCATACGTAGGTCTCACATTAGGCTTGCTCCGTATACTGCAGACAGGCAAAAATGCTGCTGCCCACCTGGTATGTGGGGTTTCACTTTGACAACATATCTCCCCGTATCTTAGACTGCTCCATTGGCTGCCCATGGCACATCAAATAGAATTCATGGCGCTTACACTTGCCTTCAGGGCAGGACAAGGCCATGGTCCGGTCTACCTTAGGAGGAGACTCCGTCCCTATTGTCAATCATGATCTCTATGTTCCAATGACAAGCACTTGCTCATTAGTTCTTGCTTTGCAAAACCTAGATCAGGAGGTGAAACCTTTCAGGTAGGAACCACCAAATGTTGGACTGAGCTACCTCTTCCACTGCGTCTGATTCTGTCTGAATGTGAGCCTCGCAAAGCCCTGAAGACCTGGATATTTAGCCTGCTTGATTAGCTGCTCCTCCGTATGCTGCCTCATTTTCCCGTACACTACAGCTCTTGGACAACCCCGTTGGCTTAGATGTGCGCTCAATACATGACTATTATTATAATTGTAGATGTCTTAGCAGAATTGTGGGTGTAGGCCTGGAGATCTGTAGATGATAGTTAGACTGACAGTGGTCAGGGGGTTGGTGTGAAACCTGAAGTGCAGATGTTTGACAATGCTGAGTGGGTCCTTGGTGTTGTATGTGACTCTGAGGGGGTACTTCAGAAAGAATTGCAATGCATCGTCCTGGATTGTTGGTGATGTCCCTGTGGGTGATCTGATATCCGTCTGTGATGTCAATGTTGATGTAGTGTGCTGAGGAGGCGTTCAACCAGGCAACTGTAATGAAGGCAATGTGTGGGGCTGTTGTGTTGATAGGGTGACAGAGTCCAATGGCGTGCTGGTGGATGTAGCGGGTGTGCAGTAGGATGCACATGACCTGGTTGTACGGACACTGTCTGTCATGCGTGGCAGCGTGTTGTTGGCAGTAGGAGTTGCACACACAGCCTGCAAAGCTGTAATGGGTGCGCTTAGGGGTTGCCTGATAGCAGGTGGATGATTGTCTGGTCTTCACTGTTTGGAGGGTGGCTGGAGCATGAGTCTGTTGTGTTACCTGCGTCATGGAAGGATAAGAGGGTCTTGCACTGTGCACATTGCAGGCGCTGACGGGCCTGCCTTTGGCACAGAGGTGGCGCAACAGTGGCACTGACAAGCTGCTTCCTGCATTAACAATGGGTGGAGGGAGGGAGGAGGATATGGGAGGCACGTGTGTTGCAGAATCCCGGCACCCGGTGGTGCGGTGCCGCAGGGGAGGCAGCAGCAGGAATGAGTGAACACATGATGGCGGAAGGGGTGAGACACCATGCAAAAACTAGCACACAAAGACAAGGAGGTTTGAAAGGCACAATGTAACAGGTGTATGGAAAGGTAGGAGTGTTTGGTTACTCATGAGTCACGGAACAAAAATGGATGAAAAATCACCATAAATGATGGGCACAGGATCAGGCACCAAAAGGCCAAGCTGTGCACAGGACACACAACGTCAGCAGGTGTTGCCTGCCTGTTGTGTGTAGCAAGCTGCATCAATACATACACAACCATGTACTTCATGCACAATATGGATTATTAGCTACGATAAATAGCATGCATGTTGCCACAGTACACATACTCCCATATGCACAATCGTTGTGAATTATGCCATAGATAATGCATGCAAACTGGCAAGAGATCTGGGGTGACAGTAATAATGCACATTGTACTGAGTGGAACACATTTGCTACACAAATGGATAATGTTTGTGTTGAGGCCATGCTGCTTTAGCCAATGTCCATGTCCAGTGCCATTCCTCAGAAGAAAATAACAGTCATGCAAGGAGTTTACCTGTAATGCTGGTGAGACAATGTGCACAAGACTGCCTGGTACTGTTGGTTCCTTGAATCCTCATAAAGGTGCGATGATCATAGTGGTCCATCTCCCGATAGATCCTTGGTCTGAGTAGAAATGACTGACTCAAAAGGGTGATCAGGCGAGGGAAGGAAAGGAAGGGAACAGCAGGGAGGGAGATCTGAAACAAAGGTAAACAAGCATAAGCATTCAACACATCTTGCCACTGAATCACAGAATACCTCAGGACCTATACTGTAACCGTTACACCTGTAAAGGAAAACAAAAGCCACTGTATCATAGTTGGCATCACAGTAATGAAAATGATACTAGATCTGAGGGTTGAACACAGACACATAAAAGGTAGCAGAGTTTTGCTGGAAAAATGAAGGGTGTATAACGCTCTGCAGGCTGCTTCAATCCAATTAGAGCCATGCAGTAATCAAGGTAATCACAGTGTATGAATAATGCTCCAATTAACAAAAAAACAAATGTGCTGCAGTGCTACTCACACAAAGGCAACAATCCGTAGTTACCTCAGGGAATCAGTGAGGGTCAAGAAGGGAAATTATACATCACTCGC
This sequence comes from Lissotriton helveticus, assembly GCF_964261635.1. Taxonomy (NCBI): domain Eukaryota; kingdom Metazoa; phylum Chordata; class Amphibia; order Caudata; family Salamandridae; genus Lissotriton; species Lissotriton helveticus. The sequence continues at coordinate 745,815,943 of NC_136071.1, read as the reverse complement.
AAGAGCCTTAAGAAGCTCATCCAACGAGGGAGGGAATTATTCTAAACACAAGGAAGCCCCACAAGAGCTTTGAAATGCCTAACAAAACAAGCTGCTTGTCCGGAACTCAACAGAGAGTAATGAGGAGCAATGCCACAAAACCACCCCTACCGTGACCAAGATATGCAGCACGCCACAAGAGAATCCTGGGATTGACGTCACCCGACTGGTGCCACGGAAGCGTTTACATTTGCTACAGCACAATGTTGTGACGTCATTAGCACAACATTCCTGGCATCATGGGAATAGAAAGTTAACATCAACTGGCCAAGAAGGCTTGCAAAGCAGTGTTCTCCACCGACCCTGAGGAAGCAACGTGACAGTGACATGACATACTGGCACAAGGGGCAAAGCATCCATACGAACAGACTCACAGGACACTTGACAGAACATGTGGGACATACGGTGGCCCACACCTTCACAACTTGATTGATTAGAAATCAAACTGTACTGGCACACAAGATTAAGTGGATGAGCCAAACACATCCTGCTGCACACAGTGAGGCTGCAATTCACCATGGAGCCTGTGGTTGTGATGTCCCACACAATGTCAACCCGTGGAATCCGCAATGTGACAGTGTGAAGGTTTACAGACATTGATGCCTTCACCAGAGTCAATACTCCACAACAGATGACTGTCAAGAAGGGTGACTGTCCTGTCCTGTCATGGGAGTGGTGCAACATGTAATTTGATCCATGGTGATGACACATGTATGGATGGTTCTACAACATGCACAGAAACAGTTCCCACACATTCCCAAACCATATCAACCCCAAACAGCCTGTTTGGATCTCTTACCTGAACTGACATTTACACATGTCCGTGCATGGAACGCTGATTCGGCCCACGTTGCAATCAGCATGAGGAATAGCAGGAGGACTGAGATGACACAAACAGACAACATGCACAGCAACCTGGGAATGACAGACACACAAGAGCTCACCGTTAAATATCTTTGCTAAAGACATGGGCAGGTACAAAACACAAACAATGTAGTATATATGTAAATTTAAAGCTAAGTCATTGCGCATTTCTGTGTGGTATGACATCAGCACTTGCGTGACACATCAGAACACACATCAAAGTGACTTTGCATACAGTCAGCTGGACACACACATTGCAACACATGCCACTCAATGCTACAAGCTTGCACACTCATTCGCAGTGACTCACCATTATGAGAAGAAGTTGTGTATGAGCTGACTCCGGATATCATTCTCCTCCTCATCATCACTTGCATCGTGACCAAGCCCTTCATCCTCAATGGGTGGATGTTCCTGCTCCTCAGGTTCCAGGATCTGTGGCACTGCCTTCTCAACTGCCATGTTATGCAGCATGCAGCACACAATGAAGATATTACAGACCTTGGCCGGGGCATATGGGAGGTATCCGCCGGTCTTAACGAGACACCGGAATCGGCTCTTCAGGAGGCCAAACGTCTGCTCAATCACTCGCCTGGTCTGCCCATGTGCATTACGGTACCGCTGATCTGCAGCTGTTCTTGGGTTGCGGAGAGGTGTTATCAGCCATGGCATGTTGGGATAACCCAAGTCACCTACAAATACACATCATGTAAATAAGTGGCTCATGAGATGCTGACAGAGCAAAACGATACTGAAACACACAGGACAAACAGAGTTTACCCACCAACGAGACATGCCCGATCGTTGCGCAGCTGCAGCATCATTCTTGGCACCCTGCTACGTCTCATGATGAATGCATCATGTGCCGATCCTGGAAAACGTGCACAAACATGGGAAATCAGCATGTTAGCAAGACACACCACCAGGGCATTTATTGAGTGATAATGTTTCCTGTTGCGGTAAGCCTGCTCCTGAGCCTGCAGTGGCACCAAAGCCACATGTGTCCCATCAATGGACCCAATGACATGTGGCATCCCTCCCAGGGCATAGAATTCACCCTTGACATCTCTCAACTCTTCAGGAGTAGGACATTTGATGAATTCATCAATGTGCTCCAACATGGCTGATAAAACATCATGCAGGACACGGCTGAACATCGTTTCGGACATTCCACCTACATCAGCTATGGTTAATTGAAACGTACCTGTAGCAAAAAAATGGAGGGCTGCCATCACTTTCAGCTTGGGGGTCAGCTCAGTAGGATACCTGTGATGCGATTGGAGATGTGGTTCCAGCCTGTTCGTCAAGTCCTGAATCAACTGTCGAGTGAATCTGTAATGTCGAATGCAGGCACGTTCCCTCATGGTAGCCAAGTCTGGAAATGGCCTTGGTAGAGGCGGTGCCCTGCAGGACATATTTGGGAAGAATGGAGAATAACTGTCAGACAACATCAATTAGCGGGTTTGTAAAGCGCTGGAATCGACTCCCCAAGGGAGTATCTCTGCACTGTGGAGCTTTAAAAAATGGTAGAAATGCATACGAAAGACCGAGACAAGAGCACAAAGAGAGAAAAAAAGGAAAAACAGGAGAGAGAATAATAATCATAAAGGGTCAAAAAAGCCCAAGAAATTAAAAAAACCCAGAAAATAGATCATCGATCATCAAATCAACCCTGAAACAGAAAAGTTTTCAATTTACTTCTGAAACTGGAGTGGTTCACACATTGTCTCAGAGAAAGGGGAAGATCATTCCAAAGTGTAGGACCAATGACAGACAGTGCTTTGCCACCCTGTCTTGCCTTTTTTATCCTAGGCACCTTCAAAAGCAGCTGATTGCTAGATCGTAGATACCTCATAGGAGCATAAGAAACACATTTTTCTGCTAAATATGAGGGCCCTAAACCATTTATTACTTTATGGACAATACAGCATACCTTAAATTTAATCCTCTGACGGATAGACAGCCAGTGAAGCTTGGTCAGCAGGGGCTTTGAAGGAGTTCTGGGGGGGCATTTAAGACCAGTCTGGCGGCAGCATTCTGAACTACTTGGAGTCTGTCTAATACTCCTTCCTTGGCAGATGCTAACAGGCCATTACAGTAGTCAATACGACTTAATACCAGCGCCTGCACCAGGGTCTTCTTAGTAGAATCAGGTAAGAGAGGAAATACCTTGCGAAGAAGGCCAATCATGTGAAAACATGTCCCAACTATGTGGTTTCCCTGTTGTTTGAAAGTTAGTTCCTGCTCCTGCCGTACACCCAGGTTCTTGATGAGAGGTTTTGGCTCGGGTAATGGGCCTAACTCAATGGGCCACCAGTCAGGTCCCCATAGTAGCTTGGCCTCGCCGAAAAGCATTAATTCCGTTTTTGTAACATTACACTGGAGGAAGTTTGACGACATCCAACCCGACACTGCTTTCATCCCTTCAGAGAAAGATCGTTTCACCTCTGTAGTTAGAGTAGTAAAGGGAAAAAGCAGTTGAGTGTCGTCAGCATATGAGACTAACCTGAAGCCAAAAGCTCTCATGATCTTAGCAAGGGGGGCCACGTAGATGTTAAAAAGAGTGGGGCTTAGACAAGAGCCCTGTGGCACCCCCTTTGAGATCATGGCTTCAGAAGAATAAAATTCCCCCATACTGACACGCTGAGAACGTTCAGAGAGGAAACTCTTCAACCAGTCCAGTGCAATGTCCTCCAGTCCACTCTCATCCAGGCGATCGATAAGAATAGAATGAGATACCGTATCGAATGCTGCCGATAAATCCAGCAGCACCAGGACGGCCGAGACTCCCCTGTCCTGGTACATGCGGAGATCGTCCGTTATCGACAGCAAGGCCGATTCGGTGCTATAGTTCGGCCTAAAGCCAGACTGGCAAGGTACATGATTCAGAAAAGGGGGTGGTGATGAACAGAGTGTCTGAATTAAGCAGACCACTCTTACCCAGTCCAAAGATCAGGGCTTGATCCATCACCGTTATTTAGCTCACTGCCCCATCCCAGCTCAGAACCTGGCTATATGCAAATTAGTCTGTCCCTGGCCCAGTGCATCATGGGAACAGGGCAGACCAAACTACCAAGCCAATTCTTCACCAGAAAGGAGACAAGCTTCCGGGGACCGGTTTCTGGCATTTCAGCCGTCGTCGGCCCGGCTTGCTTGAATCCTGATGGAGCAGTGAGCAAGGGACTCATGTCTGAGTATACCCTGCCACACCTATAGTGGCCAAAAACGATTCAGAAAAGGGGGTGGTGATGAACAGAGTGTCTGAATTAAGCAGACCACTCTTACCCAGTCCAAAGATCAGGGCTTGATCCATCACCGTTATTTAGCTCACTGCCCCATCCCAGCTCAGAACCTGGCTATATGCAAATTAGTCTGTCCCTGGCCCAGTGCATCATGGGAACAGGGCAGACCAAACTACCAAGCCAATTCTTCACCAGAAAGGAGACAAGCTTCCGGGGACCGGTTTCTAGCATTTCAGCCGTCGTCAGCCCGGCTTGCTTGAATCCTGATGGAGCAGTGAGCAAGGGACTCATGTCTGAGTATACCCTGCCACACCTATAGTGGCCAAAAACGATTCAGAAAAGGGGGTGGTGATGAACAGAGTGTCTGAATTAAGCAGACCACTCTTACCCAGTCCAAAGATCAGGGCTTGATCCATCACCGTTATTTAGCTCACTGCCCCATCCCAGTTCAGAACCTGGCTATATGCAAATTAGTCTGTCCCTGGCCCAGTGCATCATGGGAACAGGGCAGACCAAACTACCAAGCCAATTCTTCACCAGAAAGGAGACAAGCTTCCGGGGACCGATTTCTGGCATTTCAGCCGTCGTCGGCCCGGCTTGCTTGAATCCTGATGGAGCAGTGAGCAAGAGACTCATGTCTGAGTATACCCTGCCACACCTATAGTGGCCAAAAACGATTCAGAAAAGGGGGTGGTGATGAACAGAGTGTCTGAATTAAGCAGACCACTCTTACCCAGTCCAAAGATCAGGGCTTGATCCATCACCGTTATTTAGCTCACTGCCCCATCCCAGCTCAGAACCTGGCTATATGCAAATTAGTCTGTCCCTGGCCCAGTGCATCATGGGAACAGGGCAGACCAAACTACCAAGCCAATTCTTCACCAGAAAGGAGACAAGCTTCCGGGGACCGGTTTCTGGCATATATTATATATATTTTGTCCACCCTAAGCGTGGAAGGGTATACTCAGATGTGAGTCCCTTGCTCATTGCACCATCAGGATTCAAGCAAGCCGGGCCGACGAAGGCTGAAATGCCAGAAACCGGTCCCCGGAAGCTTGTTTCCTTCCCAGTGTAAGAATTGGCTTGGTAGTTTGGTTTGCCCTGTTCCCATCATGCACTGGGACAGGAACAGACTAATTTGCATATAGCCAGGTTCTGAACTGGGATGGTGCAGTGAGCTAAAAAACGGTGTTGGATCTAGCCCTGATCTCTTGACTGGGTGAGAGTATTCTGCTTAATTCAGAAACTCTGTCCACCACCACCCCTTGTTGTTAAATATGGCAAGGTACATAGCACATGCAAAACTGCTACTACACATCAGGTCACTATGGAGTGCAATACATCCAGGACACATATGCCAGCTTGCTGGGACTCCTACGAAAACCCAGATACACCTGTTGATTGCCTAAAAAAACATGACATGCCCTGAAACAAGCTGCTGGTCTGGTCTGAGTGTACAGCCCAAGATATCACTGGAGTGACACACGTCACCAAACCTGCAGTGGAAGGTTGTCAACCCATCCAGACAGCTGACTGCAAGGCACATGCACAGGTCACATGGAATAGCAAATGTACATATCAAACACATTGCGATTAAGGTGTGCATGTGACAACAAAACGACTCAGCCCTTGTCAGGATGCAGACATGTGTGCCTTGGGAAAAATGTTGTCTGATGCCATCAGACCCAAAAGCCATGGGAATGCACATGTGGCATGGTGTGCGTACATGTCAAACCATTCCCCATCTCAACACAGACCCATGTTATATGCACAAACAGCAGAGCAGTTTACGTAACACAAACAACAAGCTCAAGGTTTAACATGACACACACAGGACATAGTCACATAGGATCATGCTGAGCGTGAACTGTCAAGTGACAAAGTGCCCTGGTCCCTGGCATCATGAGACAGGTGCCCTTAGTGATGACTGTGCCATCCCAGTGTTGATGTGCATGCCAACAACTGCATAATGGTTCACATGTGACAAGTGTCAAGGTGATGTGTGCCACATAGTGCCCCATCACACATGACATGTGTCAACAGGTCCGCACACAACAATCGTGCAACAAGATCAGATGCCCTGTGCTATATCACAGCCTGCCACACCTAGGGCCTGCACATGTAAGTATGCAATGAAAAGAACTTGATAGACATCCTTGTTCAAACCGTACCCCTACATCCCTGCCATGTGTGCGCCTCGTATCACTATTGTAATGATGCCATGTGTGAGAGTATGAAACGCACTGTACCCCTGCACTTGAAACGCGCCGTACCCCTGCATTCACAAATGCGTGTGAAACGCACCGTGTGAAATGCACCGCACCCCTGCAAGCACAACTGCGTGTGAAACGCACCGTACCCCTGCATCCACAAATGCATGTGAAATGCACCGTGTGAAATGCACCATACCCCTGCATTATGTGTGTGTGTGCGAATCATCTCACTGTTGTAATCGTGCCATACGCGGGCGTACCGTACCCCAACATTACGTGCATGTGTGCGAATCATCTCACGATTGTAATCGTGCCATACGTGGGCAAACCGTACCCCAGCATTACATGCGTGTGTGCACATCGTCTCACTATTGTAATCGTGCCATACGTGAGCGAACCGTACCCCAGCATTACGTGCGTGTGTGCGCATCGTCTCACTATTGTAATCGTGCCATACGCGAGCGAACCGTACCCCAACATTACGTGCGTGTGTGCGCATCATCTCACTATCGTAATCGTGCCATACGCGAGCGAACTGTACCCCAGCATTACGTGCGTGTGTGCGCATTGTCTGACTATTGTAATCGTGCCATACGCGAGAGAAGCGTACCCCAACATTACGTGTGTGTGTGCGCATCATATCACTATTTCAATGGTGCCATACGCAAAGTGAAATGCACCGTACACTTGTGTGAATCTCAAAAAATACTTAGGGGGCACCTAGGGGACGAGTAGTAGGCCCTGAATGCAGCCTAGTTGTCATGGATACTGAGATTTGAGTGTGTGCTACAGGTGTCCTGCAAAAGTCAGTTGGGCAAAAATATACAATGTTGCAAAATGATTGTGGAGCTGAAGCTCAAATTTTAAACCATGCAAATGTTTGTCAGGGCCTTATGTTTAAAGGGATTGGATGAAACATAGGATGCAAAGTAATCTGGCCTATCACACTGTACTCCTGAAACTGAAAGCCCCTCAGCAGCACTGATTCAAGGCTGCATGTGACTGTGAGAGAGAACTTGCCTGCACAACATTGGAGTGGACCACACTGCTGCTGTCTCTGCATTCCCTGGACTTTTATGTCGCGTACTATAGAGAGGGCACCAGCATTCACTGAGGAGGAAAACCAGGCCCTGCTGGATGCCCTCCTACCACAGTACAGCAAGCTGTATGGGAGACCAGGGGAGCGGGTGAGTGCTGACTGCACTAGCTTTGACTGTGCACCTGTTGTGTGAGTGTCACAACAGGCATTGTGTATTGGTAGGACAGACATGCAATGTGGTTGTGATTGAGTCCTGGGTGTGTACATTGTGGTGTCTCCCATGCAGAGCATGATGTAGTTCATGTGTGTTCACTCCTCACTTGCATTATGCTTACTGTGATATTCAATGCATAGTGAATGACACATTCAGGAGTGCCACACCTTGCTGGCTTTATTCCCAAATGTACTGAGGTGTAACAGTGTTCCCCCCCGGAGTGACAGTTAACTGTACTCACAGATGTTTATGACTTGTGGGGACCTGTGGTGATATTGTACAAATGATGTGTTTAACCTCATGGACAATGAAGTGTGTGAATGTTCCTTGTCATCTGGGTGAGTGTGTATGTGATGTGTTGCACCACAGCTTAATGGCGTATGCAGCAGCTATAGCCATCTGATGTGGCAAGTAAGCAGTGCTGTGTGCCTGACTTGCAAAGTTAGCACAACACCTGTGACACCTCTTTGTCAAGTGGCACATGTGCAAAGTGAGGGTTGTATCCACTGTTGTCAGTGACAGGCGAGTGATCTGTGCCAGGGTGGGTCTGTCTGTTCTGCTGAGGGTTCTTAAGTGGAGTAGGATATGTGACTGCTTGCCACGTGCTGTCCCACACCCTGCAGTTGCATTTGTTGTCCAGTGTGTGCCATGACCAGTGAGTGTGTTGCACCCGTGACGCCATCTGTTGCCTTTCAATGCCATGTAGTGCATTGGGGTTTGCCCACAGGCCTAATTCATATGGACAATGATGCAAGTCCTGTCAGCATCCTATGCCCTGTTCACATTATCAATGTTGTGCAAGTGTGTGTCTCTGGGACATGGAGCAGGTATAGTGATGTTGTTTCACTTTGTCTTTCTGACAGGTAACTGCCTACGAGAAGGGGGAGATATGGATGGAGATTGTCAGGGCTGTCAGGTCTGTGGGGGTACATCGCCGGCGGCTGAGCAACATCCAGAAAAGGTGGCAGGACAACCGGTGTTTGACCCGGCGTATCACCCAGATCCAGCTGAAGATGGAGCCTCCACATTGGCATGGTGGAAGCCATCACCTCACCCCCACATGCTCTGGGTCCTGACAGTGGTCTTTCCAGACCTCGATAGGCAATTGCAGGAGAGATAGCAGCAAGGAGGGGTAGGTGCATGGCTGTTTGTTGTGTTGTGTGTCATCTGCTTCTTGAGGTGCTCTGAAGCCTGGAAACACTCCCACAGTTGGGGTGTCTGGTCAGACAGGTTAGAATTCTGCAATGGATCGCACTCCGCTAGCCCCTCCTCCGGGTCGCCCCTAAGCACTCTGGTATTTGAAGTGCGTGTAGTTCAAAGAATAGAAGTCAAGTTCATAAGTGGTTCACCAAAGTTGGTGCGAGTAGGTACTCGTTGTTCCCAAAATCTCTAGACCCAAGACATGGCTCGGGTTTCGGGATAGTTTCCCTCACCAGTAGAGAACAAGTATGGGGTGGATGAGAAGGCCGCCAAGTAACCGTCACAGGCCTCGATGCCTCTCTGGCTCGCAGGGCGTCTCCAGAAGCTCGTCAGCTTGGCGCTCAAGGGAGCGATACGTAGAATTCTGCAATGGATCGCACTCCGCTAGCCCCTCCTCCGGGTCGCCCCTAAGCACTCTGGTATTTGAAGTGCATGTAGTTCGAAGAATAGAAGTCAAGTTCATAAGTGGTTCACCAAAGTTGGTGCGAGTAGGTACTCGTTGTTCCCAAAATCTCTAGACCCAAGACATGGCTCGGGTTTTGGGATAGTTTCCCTCATCAGTAGAGAACAAGTATTGAGCGCCAAGCTGACGAGCTTCTGGAGATGCCCTGCGAGCCAGAGAGGCATCGAGGCCTGTGACGGTTACTTGGCGGCCTTCTCATCCACCCCAAACTTGTTCTCTACTGATGAGGGAAACTATCCCGAAACCCGAGCCATGTCTTGGGTCTAGAGATTTTGGGAACAACGAGTACCTACTCGCACCAACTTTGGTGAACCACTTATGAACTTGACTTCTATTCTTCGAACTGCACGCACTTCAAATACCAGAGTGCTTAGGGGCAACCCGGAGGAGGGGCTAGCGGAGTGCGATCCATTGCAGAATTCTACTTATCGCTCCCTTGAGCGCCAAGCTGACGAGCTTCTGGAGACGCCCTGCGAGCCAGAGAGGCATCGAGGCCCGTGACGGTTACTTGGCAGCCTTCTCATCCACCCCAAACTTGTTCTCTACTGATGAGGGAAACTATCCCGAAACCCGAGCCATGTCTTGGGTCTAGAGATTTTGGGAACAACGAGTACCTACTCGCACCAACTTTGGTGAACCACTTATGAACTTGACTTCTATTCTTCGAACTACACGCACTTCAAATACCAGAGTGCTTAGGGGCGACCCGGAGGAGGGGCTAGCGGAGTGCGATCCATTGCAGAATTCTACTTATCGCTCCCTTGAGCGCCAAGCTGACGAGCTTCTGGAGATGCCCTGCGAGCCAGAGAGGCATCGAGGCCTGTGACGGTTACTTGGCGGCCTTCTCATCCACCCCAAACTTGTTCTCTACTGATGAGGGAAACTATCCCGAAACCCGAGCCATGTCTTGGGTCTAGAGATTTTGGGAACAACGAGTACCTAGTCGCACCAACTTTGGTGAACCACTTATGAACTTGACTTCTATTCTTCGAACTACACGCTTTTCAAATACCAGAGTGCTTAGGGGCGACCCGGAGGAGGGGCTAGCGGAGTGCGATCCATTGCAGAATTCTACTTATCGCTCCCTTGAGCGCCAAGCTGACAAGCTTCTGGAGACGCCCTGCGAGCCAGAGAGGCATCGAGGCCTGTGACGGTTACTTGGCGGCCTTCTCATCCACCCCAAACTTGTTCTCTACTGATGAGGGAAACTATCCCGAAACCCGAGCCATGTCTTGGGTCTAGAGATTTTGGGAACAACGAGTACCTACTCGCACCAACTTTGGTGAACCACTTATGAACTTGACTTCTATTCTTCGAACTACACGCACTTCAAATACCAGAGTGCTTAGGGGCGACCCGGAGGAGGGGCTAGCGGAGTGCGATCCATTGCAGAATTCTACTTATCGCTTCCTTGAGCGCCAAGCTGACGAGCTTCTGGAGACGCCCTGCGAGCCAGAGAGGCATCGAGGCCTGTGACGGTTACTTGGCGGCCTTCTCATCCACCCCAAACTTGTTCTCTACTGATGAGGGAAACTATCCCGAAACCCGAGCCATGTCTTGGGTCTAGAGATTTTGGGAACAACGAGTACCTACTCGCACCAACTTTGGTGAACCACTTATGAACTTGACTTCTATTCTTCGAACTACACGCACTTCAAATACCAGAGTGCTTAGGGGCGACCCGGAGGAGGGGCTAGCGGAGTGCGATCCATTGCAGAATTCTACTTATCGCTCCCTTGAGCGCCAAGCTGACGAGCTTCTGGAGACACCCAGCGAGCCAGAGAGGCATCGAGGCCTGTGACGGTTACTTGGCGGCCTTCTCATCCACCCCAAACTTGTTCTCTACTGATGAGGGAAACTATCCCGAAACCCGAGCCATGTCTTGGGTCTAGAGATTTTGGGAACAACGAGTACCTACTCGCACCAACTTTTGTGAACCACTTATGAACTTGACTTCTATTCTTCGAACTACACGCACTTCAAATACCAGAGTGCTTAGGGGCGACCCGGAGAAGGGGCTAGCGGAGTGCGATCCATTGCAGAATTCTACTTATCGCTCCCTTGAGCGCCAAGCTGACGAGCTTCTGGAGACGCCCTGCGAGCCAGAGAGGCATCGAGGCCTGTGACTGTTACTTGGCGGCCTTCTCATCTACCCCAAACTTGTTCTCTACTGATGAGGGAAACTATCCCGAAACCCGAGCCATGTCTTGGGTCTAGAGATTTTGGGAACAACGAGTACCTACTCGCACCAACTTTGGTGAACCACTTATGAACTTGACTTCTATTCTTTGAACTACACGCACTTCAAATACCAGAGTGCTTAGGGGCGACCCGGAGGAGGGGCTAGCGGAGTGCGATCCATTGCAGAATTCTACTTATCGCTCCCTTGAGCGCCAAGCTGACAAGCTTCTGGAGACGCCCTGCGAGCCAGAGAGGCATCGAGGCCTGTGACGGTTACTTGGCGGCCTTCTCATCCACCCCAAACTTGTTCTCTACTGATGAGGGAAACTATCCCGAAACCCGAGCCATGTGTTGGGTCTAGAGATTTTGGGAACAACGAGTACCTACTTGCACCAACTTTGGTGAACCACTTATGAACTTGACTTCTATTCTTCGAACTACACGCACTTCAAATACCAGAGTGCTTAGGGGCGACCCGGAGGAGGGGCTAGCGGAGTGCGATCCATTGCAGAATTCTGGTCAGACAGGTTATATGTGCAGTGTATTTTCAATTCCCCTTATTCAGCTGGTGCTCTTTTTAATCCCTTCCCCTTCTTCACATGTGTCCCCTGGTCTGTATGTATTCACATTTGTACATGTTCATCTGGGGTGCAAGATAATTAGACTGCACATTGATTAGTGCATCATGTGGGAGGCTGGTCTGAGACATGTGTTGTGACCTTGCCTGTGCCATGACCTGTGCACTGTGTTTGGGCTTCACATTTGTTTGCACTGATGATGAGTCTCAACATAGGAGTGTGAGGTTTCAACTGCACACCCTTGCAGCATGCATGACCCATGTTGTGTTCTCAGACATGATGTACATCAGTTGGGAGATATGCATAGTGCCATGACGGTTAATGATGGAACAGTCAGCTTATTCCAGACCCACGGATCAGTGTGCCCACTACAGTCCCCTGAGACACCCTGGCCTCATAAGCATGTGTGTCATCCAACACTGTGCCCATTCTATGTGAGTTCAGCATGGGTCTGCCTCTGTGGCATTGGTCCCTGGCATAGTTTGTATTTATCCTGTGTCTGCTACATGTTCCCACTGGACATGGATACAAGATTTGTCTTGTGCATACTCACACTGGGCAGTGCCTGTGTGCCTATTCACAACAATCTGTTGCTGGTTGTTTGTGAGTAATATGTATTGGCAGCCCCACAAGGTGAGCTTGGGTTACTTTTGGAATTGTTACTGCACAGTTTTTGTTACCCAGATTCTGAGTTCTCACTTCTTGAGCTGTATCAATCACATTGACTGGGGGATGGGGGTGTTGTGCAGGAGAGGTCTAATGGGCCTGCCTGATTTGGCCTTGGCAGTTGTGACCTGTGGGTGAGAATTGGCTGGTCGATGTTTCACCATGCACTTCCCCTGTGATGGTGGCCAGTGCTTTCATTTGGGGCTTGACAGCCTATGTAATTTGTTTCCAGACATGATTGTGCCTCATTCAGTTTTGCCACATGTATGTAGTTCTGGTGCAACACTGTTTTGTCTTAGTGTGCCCACTACTGTGTTGACATTTTGCCTGGGAATAAGGGTGTGTCCACAATGCAGCAATGATTTTGTTCATCACAATTGCAGGCCCATTACCTTAAGCATTGTCCTGATTTGGGAAATGTGGGCCACTTCACATGACAGCCAATAGGTCTTATGTGTTAGCAACTGTATGATCAGGTAATAGATGCCCCTGTGAGGACTGACATATTTCAAGTTGTCTCACATTGATGATTGTACCTTGGCGCTCCCAACACTTGTTACAAGTTGCTCATGTTTTGAATGTGTTAATATAACAAATTGTGTAAGTAACACTTATGTGCCTGCATGATAGTTGTCTCACAAGGTAGTGCACACAAAACGACATTTTCTGCAATTTTTTGGAACAAGCAGGCAGCTTTTGAAGGAGGCCGGTGTTGGTTATTAATGTTGTGCCTTGATCTCCATATACATGTCCTCACAGTGGTCTTGAGGTCTTGAAACTCCTTTGTTGTCAATTGTACAAACTAATGTGTGTCAAGCCATCAATACCTCCGTTGGACCATGTATATGGCAAATCTGCAACGCCATTTGTTTCTAACAGTGTTTCATCTTAACGGGTGCCAGCTGTTTCAATGAATATGTAAATGTTTTTGTGTGTCTTTCATTGTGAGACATCTTTCATGCAGGCACATACGTGTTCTCTTCACAAGATGGAGAATTAACACATTCAATACATGTGGAATGTGTGAAGTATGGTGAGTCCTAAGATGCCAACAATTTGTTACATTATTTTTCACCCAAATGTACTTACAGGGCTCTAAGTGTGGTGTCACCTTGGGGTGTGAGGTGGCTTAGTTTGCCCTGAGGGGCACCACTACTGTTTATTTATTTGTGAACTTGAGGTGACATCACTTCATTGTATAGATCTGCTCTCCTGTAAACAAACATAAGCTTCTCAGTGTATTTCTCATTCAAGTTGTGGCCTGGTGTGTTCTTTGCATCCTTGTGTCCAAGTAGCATTGTGTCTATATCAACTGGGCAATACAAGTCTCAAATATGTGGAGAGCTATCTGGCTGTTACTCATGATGCATGCCATGATTTGCAGTGTGACCTGATTTTGTGCTCCAGTGTCAGATGTGTACAGGTGACTGATGCATTTTTGTTTCTTCTCCTTGCCCACAGCATCATCAACAGCGACAGGAGGAGACATGAGCACGGACCAAGAGGAGGGACCCAGCCACAGTGCCCTCACAGCTGAGGAATCGGAGGGCGCCAGTGGCACGGAGGGTGAGGGGAGTCAGGCGGCGGAACTGTTGGAAGGTGTCAATTCCTACCACAGTGACGGATCCGCCTCTGACTCCCAGGAGGAGGGGGAATACGCCGCATTAGCATTCAACATCACTGTGTCTGTCCCCGCCTCCTCCAGACCCATCTCCACCCTCCCAGTTGCTAGGGTCCCTTCTGTCCGTGCTGTCCCCCATGTCTCCCTCGGCCCCAGCACCGCAGCCCCTGCCCCTGTCTCCCCTGCTGCCCTCAGTGCGGAGTCTGTGGACCAACTCCGCCAGATTCAGGTTGGTCAGATATCAATGCTGACTGTCCTCCATGGCCAGACTTGAATACTGACCCAGTTGTTGTCATTCATGGAGGGCATGTCAGCTACGATGTCTGACCAACGTTGGATTCTAACGTCCATGGATTCCTCACTGATGGCAGCAGTTTCCCTCCTGCAGCGGTCCGCCCCCCCTCCTTCAGACCCATTCACACTCCCCTCTCCCATACCTGTCCAGAGCACACGCAGAACAACACGATCACGCACACCAATGGACACAACCAGCACACCACCACAGAAGTGTAAGCGCACTTCTCCTGGCACACAATCTCAGAGGGCTGGAGGCACACCCACAGGGACTGGGGTCAGATGGCAGACACGCAGCCAAAGACAAAGTCCGCAAGACTCACAGCCCTCTACCTCCACTCCCATAGTGTCCCCGGGTGCAGGTGGTGGTCTGGATGAACTGGCAGCAGGGTGCATCGCTGAGTTTCTTTCCACCTTTGGCGCTGCACAAGCCACTGAGGAGGATACCTCCCACCCTGCACCCACAACACCTACCCTTCCCACTACTGTCCCTGCGGTGCCTGGTCCTGACACAGATGATGCCCCCCAAGAGTCAACAACAAATTAGGTCATTCATGTGCAGGCAAGTTTGGGGTCGACGACCTCCCCAACGTCCCCCTACGAGACTTTGATGTGGACTGGCCATTGGCCTTGTTTGAGCCGGGACTCATTTTTGCACTTATTTTCATTTGAAGCTGAATAAAGCATTTTATTTTTCATTCAACACTATTGCATTTCAGGTACTTGCTTTAGGTGCTGCGGGCCCAGGAGTTGGTGTCATGGTAATGTTTTGGGGTTCTGAAAGATGTTTTTTGGTGATGGTAATGCGGTGGAACATGGTATCTATCATCCATCACAATGTCTCTGCAATGTATAATTGGTTGTGTGTGTTCAGTTTGGCTAGAGACATTGTCCCAAGGAGTGTTCCTTCCTCTGTGACACCTGAGATCTTCACTACAGACAGTTGCACAATTGTTGTGCTGACATGTGTGCAAATTTCCTTTTTTGGTGACGGTTCCTTTCAGCAATGGCCATGCCTGCTCACAGATGTCTACTGCTCATTAGTCGGTGCCATCCATTCTACTCATTGTACTTGTGTTTTGAGTATGTACAAATGCCTTCATGGACACATTCACCCTTTTTCCCACTATGCAGGTGTGTCATCACAGCCTACCCCTATTGTTGGAAATTGTTATGCAGGGTAATTGGGCACATGACTCACAATTTTGTGCATTGTATCTAAGGGGTTTCAACCCTATTCCTTCCATGAGAGACTACATCTTGGTGGTCTGACCACCACCTTGATATTCATATCAGCCCAGGGATGTACATGACAGTGTGTGTTCCCTTTCGCTCTCTTTGTTTGGTGGGCTGTTACATGACTATACACTATTGTGTCATGATGGTATGGTGTTAATGTTGCCAACAACCTCCATGGGTGGGTATGCATGTGGGATTTGACATCACACCCACATGTGGTGTGTCACGCAGTGTGTGACAAATACATCCTCCGTGGAGTGGGACACTGCTGTAAGTGATGTGTTGCTATGGCACTATCATGAAACTCACAAGTTAGGGATGTGCACATACTCCCATGTAGTTGTGGTATGCTGATGATGATGTCCCCCCCTATATCTGAGCACTGATGTGAGTCCTGTGCACCAACCCCTCTTATGTCTGGGCACTGCTGGGAGTCCTCTGCACCCACCCCTCTTATGTCTGGGCACTGCTGGGAGTCCGGTGCACCCATCCCCATACTGTTGGGCACTGCTGGGAGTCCTCTGCACCCACCCCATACTGTTGGGCACTGCTGGGAGTCCTCTGCACCCACCCCTCTTATGTCTGGGCACTGCTGGGAGTCCTCTGCGCCCACCCTCATACTGTTGGGTACTGTTGGGAGTCCTGTGCACCCACCCCTGTACTGTTGGGCACTGCTGGGAGTCCTCTGCACCCACCCCTCTTATGTCTGGGCACTGCTGGGAGTCATATCCACCCACCCCTATTATGTCTGGGCACTGCTGGGAGTCCTTTGCTCCCATCCCCATACTGTTGGGCACTGCTGGGAGTCCTGTGCACCCTCCCCCATACTGTTGGGCACTGCTGGGAGTCCTCTGCACCCACCCCCATACTGTTAGGCACTGCTGGGAGTCCTGTGCACCCACCCCCATACTGTTGGGCACTGCTGGGAGTCCTCTGCACCCACCCCTCTTATGTTTGGGCACTGCTGTGAGTCATATCCACCCACCTCTCTTATGTCTGGGCACTGCTGGGAGTCCTCTGTACCCACCCCCATACTGTTGGGCACTGCTGGGAGTTCTGTGCACCCACTCCCATACTGTTGGGCACTGCTGGGAGTCTTCTGCACCCACCCCCATACTGTTGGGCACTGCTGGGAGTCTTCTGAACCCACCCTCTTATGTCTAGGCACTGCTGGGAGTTCTGTGCACCCACCCCCATACTGTTGGGCACTGCTGGGAGTCCTGTGCACCCACCCCCATACTGTTGGGCACTACTGGCAGTCCTCTGCACCCACTTCTCTTATGTCTGGGCACTGCTGGGAGTCATATCCACCCACCCCTCTTATGTCTTGGCACTGCTGGGAGTCCTGTGCACCCACCCCCATACTGTTGGGCACTGCTGGGAGTCCTCTGCACCCACCCCCATAGTGTTGAACACTGCTGGGAGTTCTGTACACCCACCCCATACTGTTGGGCACTGCTGGGAGTCTTCTGCACCCACCCCCATACTGTTGGGCACTGCTGGGAGCCCTCTGCACCCACCCTCTTATGTCTGGGCACTGCTGGGAGTCCTTTGCACTCACCCCCACACTGTTGGGCACTGCTGGAAGTCCTGTGCACCCACCCCCATAATGATGGGCACTACTGGGAGTCCTCTGCACCCACCTCTCTTATGTCTGGGCGCTGCTGGGAGTCATATCCACCCACCCCTCTTATGTCTTTGCACTGCTGAGAGTCCTGTGCACCCACCCCCATACTGTTGGGCACTGCTGGGAGTCCTGTGCACCCACCCCCATACTGTTGGGCACTGCTGGAAGTCCTGTGCACCCACCCTCATACTGTTGGGCAATGCTGGGAATCCTCTGCACCCACCCCTCTTATGTCTGGGCACTGCTGGGAGTCATATTCACCCACCCCTCTTATGTCTGGGCACCGCTGGGAGTGATATCCACCCACCCCTCTTTTGTCGGGGCACTGCTGGGAGTCATATCCACCTACCCCTCAAATGTCTGGGCACTGCTGGGAGTCATATCCACCCACCCCTCATATGTGACGCCCCGTACCCCAACATTCATGGCGTGTGTGCGGCTCGTATCACTATTGCAATGGTGCCATACACGAGCGCGTGTGACGCACCGTACCCCAACATTCTTGGCGTGTGTGCGCTCGTATCACTATTGCAATGGTGGTATACGCGAGCGTGTATGACGCACCGTACATGTGCACTTCCGTTGTTGCGGTACGAAGTTCTCACCGTCTGCGCCGTTGTCGGTTTTTATGCACCAGGTCATAGGCGTACTGGACTGGGATGACAAGGATGATGGGGTTCATGGCGTGTATGTCGCGTACCAGGGTGCGATTCGAGCCGGACTTCTGTTTTTGGGTCCCGTATAAAAAGGTTCGTATGGAGTGTCGCAGAGACGAATCGTACTTGCTGGGCCGGAAACTGGTGCTTGTTTACGTACGGACGTAGCGTACTGCGTGCACCGGATACAAATCGAATGTATTTTTGTGTCGTACAGTGTTTGGTACGAATCGCACGTAGATCTGCATTGGGTTTGGATCGTACTTGATCTTACGTACGGGGACGTTGAAGGTGTACGATTCGTACGGGAAATATGCTCCGTACAGCTATTCAGAGCGCATTTTCCTGAATCAGAATTGGCCCCATAATGTTGCCTTTTGAAGTTTGGTGACATCTACTAACTCTTGCCATATTTTCCAACTCTTAGTTGGTATACCATTAACTAGAATAACTACAGATTCACATTTTTTCTCCTCTCTACACGAACAGTTTCAATATTTTTCTTAAAATCTAAAGGTAAATACACAACTCTTTCTTTTAAACCTCTTTGTGAATCTGTTGGAGGCAGTTTTCCTGTTTTAGGCTCCATATGAACTATATCCTGAAACGGGTGCACAGATTAAATAAGAATGGACTCATATGTATTTAAATCTACCAGTTCCGGAGGAATAGCTACCAACTCTAGGTTATTATGTACAGCTCTAGCTGGCACTTTGTTCTCTTCTAATTTGTTGGAAAAATATTTACTCTAACGTTGATCACTGCCCAACTCAAAATGACCTTCCACCAAAAAATAAGCACCAAATTGCTCCCACTTATCATTTTTCTCCTTTTCTCTTTTTAAATACACATCAATATTCCTAGTTTGACTTCTAGAGTGAGAACGTCGACAACAAATACAAACATAGTTTGGTTTTTCATAAGAAACTACCTTAAATTTTGTAATTTCTCCTGAAAACTTCTCAGTAGTACTATCTTTCACCTCTTCTGCAACACCTACACTTATAAAGCTCTCACTTTCTCTACACTCCTCTTGAGGACCAAAGAAACAAAACTGCATATCATCAGAAACTTTTTTTACATACAATACTAAAACCATGCAAAAGAGCTGTGTTTATTTCACTTAAAGGTAAAGAAGGACTGTTTACATTGTACAATCTTCTTACTAACCTCTGCATTTCTGAATACTAACATTCGTAAGTGATGAAAAGTACTTTGACACACTTTTCTAGAAAGACAAGCCAGAGAATGACCCTGCAAGTTAGTGTATTTTCTCACTTTACAAGGATCTAGTCCTTGCAATATCTTAATCTTCTGTTTAACACTTTTATTACCATACTCGTATAAGACATTTGGTGAAATATCAATAGATTCCAGTTGTATACTACAATTACTACGACAATCCCACTTATACACTGGAGCTTGTGTACATTGCCATTGAAATTCTTTAGCTATTACTTCTTCCACATTTCTAGGAACCATCTTTTCTTTTTCGAATGGACAACCTTTTTTAACCTCATAACAACGACCACGGGAATCAACTGCATGAACTAATGTATTTTGTTGACAATAGCTTTCTGTATTAAATAAAAGGGTCGGTACTAGAAGTGTGCTTCCATTCATCCGAAATATTTTGCAAAAGTTATTTCTTTTAACCAGTCTTTTTCTTTTACTTTTCTCCTTCATAAAGTGCATTGTGTTATTCAATGTTTTCATTCTCTTCAATACTAATATGAACAATCTTCTTTTCAATTCAAAAGCCTTCTCGACAACACTTTCAATCTGTTGTTTTTTCTTTTAAAATGCTGATTTCCTTTTATATTTTATGCAATGTTTCAATATATTTTGTAGTACTCAACTTTTATGCATTCTCTTTCTAATGTCTTTATGTTCTTTCATCCTTCTGTCAACATAGATTGTTTTACCAAAACCTGATTTTCCATTAATATGTCCATTTTTCGTTTCCTTCTGAGTGGTTGAACTACTTTTCTTTTTCTTTTTCCCATTTAGAAAATTCGTTATGCCTTTAAAAGTCTTTTAACAAATTCTTTAGTTCTCTTGACAGAAGTCTTTTTCTTCAATGTCACATGTTGTACTTCATCTAAGTTCTCCTTTTCTCTTTCCCTTAAATAGTACTGTTTTTTTTCTTTTCTTTTGATCCTTTCTTGCCATACTCGGTCTTTGTTACTAATAATGGTGAATATCTGAAAACAAAGAAACGTTTAAATACATTTTTAAAATAATGTAATATTATTAAAACAATTATATACAAATATTCTAATGTATAAATAAAGAAACATTTTAATTGGATTGCAAAGTTATGTCAGACACTGTACAATTCCTACAATTAGAAGACATTAAAACATATACAACAAAATCACAGAGCACAACTAAATGATTTCTCTTCTGCTACACAAATCAAATCTAAAGTGCAGTCTGTAGTACCTTGGTGATTGTATGAGAACACAGGTCCTGCCTGGGTGATTGGAGGAGTACTAGGGTAGTGCCTGGGTGATTGCATAACTACATTGGTAGTGCCTGAGTGACTTTATATGTGCGTGGGTACTGCCTAAGTGATTGGAGGAGTGCATAGATTCTGACAGAGTGATTAAAGGACTGCAAGGGTAGTGCCTGGGTGATTGAACCATTGTATAGCTAATGCATTGGTAATTCCATGAGAGCATAGGTAATGTGTGAGGGATTAGAGAAGTACATAGGTAATGTGTGGGTGATTGCATGAGTTCAGAGGTAATATCTGGGGGACTACAGGAGTACATAGAAAGTGCCTCAGTGCTTTTATAAATGCATTGCTACTGCCTAGGTGAAAAGAATAGTATTGTGGTAGTGCCTCAGTGATTGGAGGAGTGTAAAGTTAGTGCCTGGGTGATTTTATAACTGCATGCATACTGGCAAAGTGATTGGAGGCGTGCATAGATCCTGACACAGTCATGGGAGGAGTGCAAAGGCAGTGCTTGGGTGATTGAACTAGTGTATAGCTAATGCATTAGTGATTGAATGAGTGCAGAGGAAATGTCTAGATGATTTGAGGTGTACATAGGTAGTGTCTGGGTGATTGCATGAGTTGAGGGGTAATATCTGAGGGATTACAGGAGTACATAAGAACTGCCTGGGTGATTTTATAAGTGCATGGGTACTGCCTAAGTGATTGGAGGAGTGTATAGATCCTGACAGGGTGATTGGAGGAGTGCAAGGATAGTGCCTGGATGATTCAATCAGTGTATAGCTAAAGCATTTGTGATTGAGAAAGATGCAGGGGTAATGTCTGAGGGATTACAGAAGTACATAGGAAGTCCCTGGGTGATTTTATAACTGCATGGTTACTGTCTGGGTGATTGGAGTAGTACTATGGTAGTGTCTGAGTGATTGGACGATTGTTAAGGTAGTGCCTGGGTGATTTTAAAACTGCATGGGCACTGGCTGAGTGGTTGCAAAATTACAGAGATAGGGCCAGCATGATTGGAAGAGTGCAAAGGTAGTGCCTGGATGATTATATAAGTACATGTGTAGTGGCTGGGTGATCAAAGGACTGCAGGGGCAGTAGATTGGTGATTGAAGGAGTGCAGGGGTAGTGCCTGGGTGATTGCATGAGAACAACAGTGCTGCCTCTGTGGTTGCAGGAGTACTAGGCAGTGCCTGGGTGATTGCACAAATGCAAAGGTAGTGCCTGAGTAATGTTTGGAGGAGTAGATACATCCTGATAGGGTGATTGGAAGACTGCAAGAGTAGAGCCTGGGGGATTGAACTACTGACCAGCTAATGCATTGGTGATTGCATGATTGCAGAGGTAATGTCTAGATGATTACAGGAGTACATAGGTAATGTCTGGGTGATTGCATGGGTTGAGGGGTAATATGCGGGGGGTTACAGGAGTACATACAAACTGCCTGGGTGATTTTATAAGTGCATGGGTACTGCCTAAGTGATTGGAGAAGTGTTTAGATCCTGGCAGGGTGATTGGAGGAGTGCAAGGATAGTGCCTGGGTGATTAAATCAGTGTTTTACCTAAAGCATTAGTGATTGCACGAATGCAGAGGTAATGTCTGGGGGATTACAGAAGTACATAGGAAGCGCCTGGATGAATTTATAACTGTATGGGTGATTGGAGTATTACTATGGTAGTGTCGGAGTGATTGGACAATTGTAAAGGCAGTGCCTGGGTCATTTTAAAACTGCATTGGCACTGGCTGAATGGTTACACAATTACAGAGACAGTGCCAGCGTGACTGGAAGAGTGCAAAGGTCGTGCCTGGATGGTTATATAAGAGCATGGGCAGTGGCTGGGTGATCACAGGACTGCAGGGGAAGTGGCTGGATGATTGAAGGAGTGCAGGGGTAGTGTCTGGGTGATTCCGTGAGAACAAAGGTTCTGCCTGGTTGATTGGAGGAGTACTAGGGTAGTGCCTGGGTAATTTAATAAGTGCATATGTAGTGCCTGAGTGATTTATAAGTGCAGGGGTACTGGGTAAGTGATTGGAGGAGTGCATAGATCCTGACACGGTTATTGGAGGAGTGCAAGGGTAATGTCTGGGTGTCTGAAGTAGTGTATAGCTATTTCATTAGTGATTGCATGAGTGCAGAGGTAATGTCTGGGTGATTAGAGGACTACGGGCATATTATCAGAAATCAGCATTAAAATTATCGCTGCTTTAGCGGCAGGAAACTGCCGCTAAAACAGCGATAATGGGCTTGATAATATGCCCTTGTGAATTCCCATAGAAGCCTATGTTCTGGTGTGAACATGGGCTTCTATTGGAATTCTTAAGGGCATATTATCAAGCCCATTATGGCCACTTTAGCGGCAGTTTCCTGCCGCTAAAGTGGTGATAATTTTTTTTTATTTTTTTTAAATATTTTTTATTGTGGCAGTTGCATGTAAATACACATAATACAGTCACATCAGTGATCAGGTGAGCAAAAACGAAGAGCATAGGGTAAGTGAGAATGAAATACACAGCCTTTCGGTCCACAACCCTGAGGGCGGACGGCAACACTCTTTCATAACACAATGCAGGGTAGATGTCGATGATCACGGTGGACACAAAGAAAGCAATCAAACCACTTGTTTTGTTGGAACAGAAACAATACCAAACGGAACAATAAAAATCAGCAGAGCTCGTCAGGGAGATCAATAAGCCATCTGACTGGTCCAGTACTAGTCGGTCATAGCGATTCGTACCTGGTCCATCGAGATATAACACTCTAAAAGAAAGAACCCCTGCATAGGAGACAGAAATTAAACGGCCCCGGTAGGGACAAGTCACAGACCCCTCAGCCCATACACAGCGTCTCAGGAACCTCCTCTGGACATAGCCAGTTCCGCCGTTGGAGAATCGCACAGTTCACCCCGGTAAGTGTTCCAGTGTCCCCACTTCCTGTCCCACACCTTGGGGCAGCCCCTCGTTTTATACACGGTCCTCTCTGCTATCATACATTGGTCCACTGCGGCCACCCAGCCCACCACCAGTGGTCCTTCCGGGGAGCCCCAACTCATTGCTATGGACCTTTTAACTAGTAGAAACCCCAGTGAGGCCCATTGTAGCTCCGGAGCAGTGAGATCATTAGGGCCCCAGTTGTTAAGGATACATTCTCTAGGTGACTCGGGTAGGGGCTTGCCCAGGGATCGGCTCATCTTAGACCGGGCGTTCATCCAGAAATGCTGTATAACAGGGCACTCCCATAGGACATGGTAGAAGGTTCCAGGGAGCCCGCAGCTACGGAGGCACAGGGCGTCTGGTCTCCAGCCTATCCTAGCCAATGTGAGGGCCGATATGTACGCTCTGTGTAGTACTTTTAGTTGTATCAACCGGAACCTGTGACATATGGCTGACTCTCTTGGAGACATCAGTTCCGATCTCCAGTCCTCGTCGTCTAGGGGACCCAGGTCTGCCTCCCACTTAGCCCTCAATTGCAAGAAGGAATCAGGGAGATTGTTGCAAAGTTTACGGTAAGTTAGGGAGATGACCTTTTCAGGAAGAGGTTCTGACAGGAGCCTATCCTCCAGTGGGGAGGTGGTGGGTATAGAGGCGAAGTCCGGAAATGCGTCCCGCAGGGCATGTGTAATTTGCAGGTACCTAAAGAACTCAGTGGGTGCCATGGCGTATTTAGCTTGGAGGTCGGCAAAGGTCATCAGCCTGTTTTTGTGAACCAGGTCTCCGACCTCAGAGATCCCAATCGCATCCCATCTGTCGAAGCCCTGGGAGAAGCAGAGGGAACCCAGTCGTTGAGCGGACCAGAGAGGCGAGGCCTTGGTCAGTTTGTCAGCCCACCAAAGCTTTTTGTTGGCTGCGTGCCAAATCCGCATTGTGTGGGCCATAGGCCCAATGTATCGTGTTTTGGTGGGTTTACTATATAGGGCTCCCAGGTAGCCCTCCCGTCCCGTTTGCTCTCTGTCCAGAAGAAAGGCCGGGTTAAGTGGGGAACCATGTAGCCAATGATTGATCACCACAAGTTGGGAGGCCCAGTAGTAGAGGCGGAGATTGGGGAGGGCTATTCCCCCATCATACCAGCCCTGAAACAACTTACAGAGAGCTATTCTAGCGGCACCGCCATCCCAAAGCAATCCCCGGAGCTCGCTCTCCACCGCCGTGAAGTACGAATCAGGTACGGGAAAAGGTCAGTTCTGAAGGACGTATAAGAAGCGGGGAAGCGCAAGCATTTTGAATAATGCTGCCCTACCCAGGAGAGAGAGCGGAAGCGATCGCCAATGATCAACGTCGCTACGCAATCTGCGCAGTGGGCCCAGCAGGTTGCGGTCGTAAAATTGCATAGAGTCTGGAGTAACGAAAATACCTAGATAGGCAAAACCGTCCGAGGCCAGCGTAATGGAAAAGCCCCGAGGCAAGCGAGGCGGTGAGCCATGTAGCATGTACAGCGCCGACTTGGACCAGTTTATGGCATAGCTGGAGTATTTACCGAAGTTAATGAGGACGTGGAACAGGCTGTTGATGGAGGACTGCGGGGACGATACGTAAATCAGGATGTCGTCGGCGTAGAGGGAGATTTTATCCACAATCTCGTCACTCCAGCGCAGGTCTCGAATTGAGGCATCGGTACGAACCCAGTGAGCCAGCGGCTCCAGGGTAAGGGCGAACAACAGGGGAGAGAGAGGGCAACCCTGCCTGGTGCCCCGGTGGAGAGGAAATTTTCTAGACATGAAGTTATTAACTCGGACCTGACCAAAGAGGTCCGTGTAGAGGAGGCGTACCCAGGCAATAAAGGTGGGTCCAAAGCCAAAGCGGCGGAGGACCTCGAACAGGTATGACCATTCAATTGAGTCGAATGCCATAGCTGCATCCAGGGACAATATAGCAGCGTCTTGAGAGAGGGAGGGCTGTCGGCTCAGCACGTTATGGACCCTACTGAGGTTCAGCGCCGTGTTCCGGCCCGGCAGGAAACCGGACTGGTCATCGTGTATCAGTGAAGGGAGTACCAAGAGAAGACGAGGCGCCAGCAGTTTAGCCAGAACCTTGGCTCCCGTGCTGATCAGGGAGATCGGCCGATAGGAGCTACAGGCAGTGGGAGGTTTGGTAGGTTTTAGAATGACAGCAATGGAAGCCAACCTTTGGTCGAGGGGAAGCACATCCCTTTCCAGGCTCTCCACAAACATATTCAGGAGATGGGGGACGATGGCAGGGGCCATCCCCTTCAGAAATTCAATCGGTACTCCATCCGGACCCATGGCCTTTCCAGAGTTTACAGCGAAGAGCGCCGAAGTGAGCTCCCCAACGGATAGGTCTGCGTCCAAGGCGAGGCGATCAGATTCAGAAATGACAGGGAGACTCATCTCCCCCAGCAGTTGTCTGGATTCATCGGAGGAGTAGATGCTGCCGGCGGTGTATACCCTTTCGTAGTGAGTGGCGAACACCTCGGCAATGTCTTGGGGGTCAACCACCACCGACCCATCCGGGTCGGCTATAGAAGGTACCCATCTCGTCGCCTGATCGCGTCGCTCCAACCATGTGAGCATCTTGCCTGCACAGTCTCCGAGTTCGTAGACCTGATGGTGTGTGTGAAGCAGTCGTGCTTGTGCCCGTTCTTGGGCCAATGCTCTATAAATCAGCTGTTGGGTACGGAGACGCGCAGCGGTGGAGTCCGTGGGTGCAGTGCTGTGGGATACCTCAAGGTCAATGAGGTCCGTTTCGGCCTTTGAGACGAGCTCAGCCTGTTTGCGCAGATGACACACTTTTAGGGCTAGTGCTTCACCCTTCACCACCGCTATGTAGGCCTCCCAAAGTGTAACCGCCGAGTCCACTGAGCCGACGTTCTCGTCGAAGTAATGTTCCGTGCAGTCCCTCAACGCTTCTCTAATGTCGGGGATCCGTAGGAGCCAGGGATTAATAACGATTGGTCCCCTCACAATCTGACGGTTATATGTTAAGTCCACCATAAGTGGTGAGTGGTCAGATATACCGCGTGGGAGGTGTCGTGGGCGGATAAAGTGGCCAGTGTTGGCATTGGGGCAAAAGAAATAATCAATTCTCGACATGCTGTTGTGGGCGTTGGAGTAGAGAGTGAAGGAGGGCGTGTCACGAAAGTGAAAGCGCCAAATGTCAGCCAGTCCCAGGGCCCGGGCAAAGTCAGCTAGTTCAGAGGTCTGACGGTGTGAACTTCTCTTGGGCATACGATCCAGATCGTCACACATGGTGGCGTTAAAGTCCCCTCCCATGATTAGGGTACCCGGGGGTAGGGTCACCAAGTGAGCACCCAGATCTTTAAGAGAGTCGCGCACCAAGGTCGGTGGAAGATATACTGAGACGATATTTAGCGGGCATCCCTCCCAGGTGGCCTCCACCACTGCAAAGAGACCTAAAGGGTCCGCCCAACAACGTGAATGGGTGAGTGCAAGAGATTTCCTAACTAATATCCCGGTGCCCCGTACCCAGTTGTGAACCCTGCGTGTATTAAAAGCCTGTACCCACCCCTCTGCATTGCCTGGCAGATGTTGCCGATCAGGTGGGTCTCCTGCAACAGGACTATGTCGGGGGAGTGGCGTCTAAGGAACTGGAGGACCACACTGCGTTTTATTTTGTGACCCAGTCCATTAACGTTCCAGGTGAGGGCTGTAAGGGAGCTAGAGAGTTGGCGAGTCATGGTTGTAAGGTTGAGAAATCAAGATAATAGGTCGCCTAAACAGGAGCCCCACGGGACAGCCAAAAGCCGGGTTCATACCAAGCTGTAAGATAGTTGAAACATGTGGGCCCCAGGGGCCAAACAGCTGCCCAGAAGCGGGACCCTGCAATAGAGGGCTTCGGGTGAGCGAGAAAGCAAGATAAAGGACCAGTCTGCTGGAAGCTAAGGGAGAAGTTAACAATGGTAGGTGACCATCGGAAGCTCTGCGGAACACAAAAACAAACGTCATAACAACAACAAAGTTGACCCAACACCCCCCACCCCTCACCCCTTCCCCCAACCCTGCTTCCCTGCCCGCGGATTCAGAACTATCCACACCCCAACTCGGCAGAGTGCCTGTCGCCCTCCCACTCATTTTGGGGTTAACAAGTGAGCCGGCAGCGCCGTTCATCCGACTGAGAGGCAGTACGGATGTAATACACTAATAGGGGCATGTCATACAATTTACGTGACAATCACAGATTAGAAAGTTACTTGTGAGGTAGCTGGTGCGGCCCAGACTCGGCCGGGAGAGTAGATCTCAGGAACCAGTGCCGTGCATAAAGAGGAGGCTCGCCCCCCCGGGTCTTCTAGCAAATCACCGGGCCCCCAGACAGCAAGGGACCAGATATTGTTCAGCCAGGCCTTCGTGGCGGAGACATGTCATTCCGCGTCCTCAAGAGGTCCCATGAAGAGGTCCTGACTCTCCGGCGGGGGGTCTTCTCTCGTGGGGTCGTCTGGTACTGTACGGCGGCGTGGAGAGCCACCAATTCTACTCCAGCCCTCCAGCCAGTCCCACACTTCCTCCGGCGAGAAGAAGAACCAGGTCTTCCCATCGCGTTCTACACGTAGTTTCGCCGGAAACAGCATGGAATATTTGACCCCCTTGTCTCGCAGTGCTTTTTTGACCTCCAGGAAGCTGCGTCGCCTTGCCTGCACCCTAACCGTGAAGTCCAGAAACAGAGAGATGCGAGCATTGTCCAGAAGAAGGGGTGGTCCGGATCGGGCAGCCTGTAGGATTGCATCTCGGCCTCTAAAGTTAAAGACCCTTGCGATGATGGGGCGAGAGGGGGCACCCGGCTTAGGTGCGCCGCCCGGAACCCTATGTTCTCCTTCGATAGAGAAGTAGTTTGAAAGGTTTTTCGGCTGAAGGTGAGTCATGACTAAGGATTCCACAAATAGGTCAGCCGAGGGCGCCTCCATTCGTTCCGGAACTCCCAAGATGCCAATGTTGTTTCGTCTCGCCCTCCCTTCGTAATCGTCGAGTTGCTCGCCCATCTGTTTCTGTTGCTTTTTAAGCTGAGCGACCTGCTGTTGAAGAGTGGAGGTGTCATCAATCAAAGCCGCCGTCTTGACCTCTACATCTCGGACCTTAGAGTCCATTTTACGCAGTTCAGCTCGCAAGAGGGTCACCTCTATGTTCACTGAGTCTATGCGGGTTTCCAAAGAGGAGGGAACACAAGCCTCCATTACATCTTCAAGGGTGAGTGTTTTTGACCCCTGAGTAGGGGAAGCGAGCATCGGGTCACCTGAGGGGGCCGCGTCCTTGTTATCGACTTTAGCAGCCCAGGAGTTCCTAATGATCTGCCTCTGAGTAGGGCCACGCGACCCCTTGCCGGACGCCATCCCCACCGGGCAGTGGGACCTCGAGTCCAGGAGGACACAACAGAGTCAATGATGGAGGTGAAGGTCGGCACCCTACCACGGCGACGGAGCGAGCCAGGAGCACCCCACAGCGCGTCCCCGGGACCAGTCAATCCAGCACCCGCAGCGATCTCCAATCGTGGGCACAGAGTCTCGGGTCACCTCCCTGGCGATGGATCCGCGAACTGCGTTTAAGTTTGCCCCGGTAGGTCAGCGTGGCCCGTGGGGCGACTCCCAGAAGAACTGGGTCCACTCCGCGGCGTGGCTATTGTGTTCCACTGGGGGCCCCGTGTCGGCAAGCTGCAGGCGGAACTCAAAGAGAAGGGATTCCCCTCACGCCGTTGAAGGCCAGCGCCGGGTACCTGTGGGCAATGCGGAGGTCCGCTGCCAATTCAGGACCCGCAAGGTGGAGTAGCAGGTGCGTCGTGTAGGCCGGTGGATCGGCGCACTCCGGGGGCCGTGAGTCCCAATCACCGCGTCCGATGAACAGGGCCAGTCTAGGTGAGTAGTTCCGGCGCCGGACCAACAAGAACCGGGGGACACAGGGCTCCCAGGGTCCACTCCCGGGGCCCCAGGCAGTCGCAGCTCACCGGGTATCGACTGATTGGCCCCACCCTCCCCAGGCCTCCAGCCGTGCGCCTAAATGAGGGGGTCGCCTCAGGGTCGGGACGTCGTCGTGCAGACAGAATCTACCTCTCCCCTCCAAGGAGCCAGGCGAGTGGGCAGGGACCGTGTGCAGTCCGCCCTAGCAGCAGGAGAGCCGAGCGTGTAAGGGTCCGTTCGCGGCAGGCCTTAAAGCCAGGGAGTCTCGTAGCTCACTCCCCGACTGGAAGTAACCCGCACCGCGGCTCTCTCCTCAGGCCGGAGGCCGCTCTAAAGGGCGCTCGAGGGGTCCGTCGGGCCACCACAGGCTGTCGGTAGGACCAGCGAGGGGCAGAGAGCAGTGCGGAAAGCCCCCGCTGATCGGGTCCAGCCGCTCCCGGCAGGCAGAGCCTAGGGGGTCCGCCGGAGCTCCGGGACGGCCGCCATCTTGCGGGATCAGCTCTCCCTCGGCACATCGGTCATCAAGAAGCCCCGGTCGGGCCAGCACTCAGCCACAACGGGCGCAATCGGTTGTATATGAGATTCCCTCAGGCAGAGGAGGGAATCTCGATCCCTGGACGGATCGGTGTATCGGATCGTCTGAGACGGCTGGGAGTCGCTCTAACTAGCGACCATTCCCGCCGCCTGTCGGCCACGCCCCCAAGTGGTGATAATTTTAAATGCCGATCTTGATAATATGCCCCTAAATAGGTTATGTCTAGGTGTTTGTATGAGTTGAGGGGTAATATCTAGGGTATTACAGGAGTACATAGGAACTGCCTGGGTGATTTTATAAGTGCATGGGTACTGCCTAATTGATTGGAGGAGTGCATGGATCCTGACAGGGTGTTTGGAGGAGTGCGAGGATAGTACCTGTGTGATTGAATCAGTATATAGCTAAAGCATTACTGATTGTATGAATGCAGGGGTAATGTCTGGGGATTACAGAAGTACATAGGAAGTGCCTGGGTGATTTTATAACTGCATGGGTACTGCCTGGGTGATTGGAGTAGTACTGTGGTAGTGTCTGAGTGATTGGAGGATTGTAAAGGTAGTGTCGGGGTGATTTTAAAACTGCATGGGCAGTTGGATGCTTATGAAAAATAAAGGATTTACTGAGACAATATATAACAAGACTAAATGACTTATTGAAAGACAACTTTTGCTCCGAAGTAGTGCACCACTCCAATTTTTGGATTTGTGGTAGTTCCAGAGTGATTGGAGGAGTGCACCAGCCGCGGCCGGTAGTGGGAGTACCGGCCGGGTGGTGACGTGGGGAGGGGAGGGGCAGGGTGGGGGTAGTAATATATGGATTATGGACCGTAACAGGTAAGTAAACATAAAAATAAATAAAATGAATTTCGTTACGCCACTGCATTGCATTTGGTGATGCAGTGCGCGCAACGAAATTTGTTTTATTTATTTTTGTGTACTTACCTGTTAAGGTCCATATTCCATACATTACTACCCCCCACCCTGCCCCTCCCCCTCCTCACGTCACCGCCCGGCCGGTACTCCTACTACCGGCCGCGGCTGGAGTGCACCATCCTGAGTAGTAGCATAATACTGACATTTCAGCACAAAAGTGAGGTTTATGACATGGTGTACACTTATGTACTGCAGCTTCACACTTCTTTGCCAACTCAGGGTGTCGGGCATACCGAAAATACAGCATTAAACCTACACATGAGTCTGCTATAAATCTCACCATACTCCTGAAACCATACATGCATATATGTCTTTGTTTTGAAATTATCATCATATATAAAAGAAATAAACAAATAGACTCAACTTTGCATTTGAAAAACACACCTACATTCCTGCAGTGTATTTCAAGTGTACCTTTCCCCAGACTCATAGAAAATACCCTAATCACTAATACCTCTGCCAACATGTTTTACCGGCATCATATATAAAAGTAATATACACATAAATATATACTTGTGCTTTATAAATCTATCATCTTCAGACACATAACACTTACCATAATACATGTGCAAGTAGAGACATACCTCAGTCACAACACCATCCACAGCTCAAAACTTTCCAGACTATACTTTAAATTTCAAACAGACACTGAAAATGATGTAGTATATATTTATTTATTTTTATTTATTTATTTATTTAAAGAGTTTTATATAGCGCTGGCTAGACCTGAAGGTATCAGAGCGCTTTACATGAGGTTCCACAAAATTAAACAGTACATTAGAATAAGGTAACATCAGTTGCTAGAAAAACATTTCAAGAGCATAGATGTGAAGAAGGGGAAGGGGGCAGGGAAAGGTGGGGAAGGGGAATATAGGACAGGGAGACGAAAGGAAGTCTGCCCCGATTCCGTTGGGTAGGTGACGGCTCAGGGGGAAGTCCACAGCCCATCTCCTCTTTAGCTATCAGGTAGCTCCACTGGACCAGGGCCAAAGGTCCCGGTTAAGAAGCAAAACATTTTAAAGAGTATAGGAAGACAAGAAATGTGGAGTGTAGAGGGGGTGGGGGAAAGGAAAAGGGTAGGGGGAGAAAACGACAGAGAGACAAAGGAAACTCTGCCCAAGGTCCGGCTGGGTAGGTGATGGTCACAGGGGAAATCCACATCCCAACTCCTCTTTAGCTAGCAGCTAACTCCACTGGGCATCGGCCAGTTAGATAGGTCTCAACGGTCAGAGGAAGGTCTCAAAATCAATGTCAAGGTGGGTGAGCCAGGGTGGGAGGGTCGAGGGGGAGCACCTCCAGTCTCGCTAGAGTAACCTCGAAAGTGCCAGTCCAGGGAGTCCAGTGTGGGTGGAGGGGGTTCCAGGATGAGGAATGGCAGAATAGAAGGTGTGAGCCTAGGAGTTTAGTTCATTTGTGTGGAGGCCAAGATGAGGTCAGGCACCCAGGTAGTTTGCGATCCCTCAATTGCTCCATCATGATGATCCTGACTCCCACGGCTGCTCTATTGGAGTCATGCATCACCTTGAGTAAATGGACTCTCCTCTGCTTGTTGCCCGGGAGGGGAAGCTCATGAGACGATGGTTCGTGCCATTTTTGGGAGGTACATGATGTTGCGTTTAGTAGAGGGTGAGGAGAGGACGGCCAATGTGTGCTTGAGCGGTGAAGCGGGGCTGTAGGTGTCTGCCAAGTCTGAGGTATTCGTCAGGGGACAATCAGAGTTTTTTCACCCATCCAGAGATTCAGGAGTTGTTCTGCTAGGTCCGGGTTTACGTCTATGTGTGCGAGCGGGAGGCGTGGTCAGGCCGCAGCTACCAGCTCGATGTCTGTTGGCTTTACTCTGGACTCTGCAAGCAGGTGCTTAGCTCCCCAGGGATCCAACCTTGAGATGCTAAAATGTGGACCGCTGGCCGTGGGTCAGCCATTTTGGGGTCAGGCATTGATATTCAGGCATTGCTACTCAGCAGTCTCCGTGTCTGCCTGTTCTAACTAAGACATCATAATCAGGAGAGAGAGGTGGGATCATCAAGATCTTTTATCTTATCAGAGAGCCTCGTGAAAAGGCACCATTTTAGGGACAGATAGAGCTGATACAGACGGTTCTTTGGTGAGACTTTTGGTGAGTCAGCAGTACTCCCTCCTGATAGGGGTAATGATTAGGCCAGTTAACCTCCGGAGGGCCCTGGTGTCAGTATCACACACTGCATAGAGCACACTGCTGCCTGCAATCAGAATGGTCTTGCTGTGAACGTTGCTTCTGCTGGCGCCATTTTAGGGTCAGGCAGAGAAGATTGCCGGTGAAGTCAAATGGCTAGATTGTGAAGAGAGACATGCATCGGGAGGTGAGCACTGCTGACCGGTCCACAAGTAAGAGTCAAATCATCCCTCAGGACCCACCTGATGAAGTCCTGCGAACGATCTCTGCCCAGGGCAGTCATTAATGTGGAGAGGTGGCAGAAACTTGTTGGGAGAGTCGAGATCACCGAGGCTCCACCAAAGAGAAAAACGCCACTAGATGCCACACCAATGAGTCTCCCGGTGCTTCTGACGATGGCCAAAATGCCCCCAGCTCACTGTCCTCTGTCTTGCGGTGGGAGCCAGCAATGGCGACCGTGGTCATCAAGGGAACTGTGTAGACTTATTACCACGTAGGGAGCAACCCCAATCCACCTGCCGGCCTTGAACCGTGCCCCTGCTGTGTCTCTCCCGTGGGCCGCTGCTCCAGTTGCGAGCGGATGGTGCAAGCTCCGGCTGCTCCGCTCTCTCGGAACTGGCGATCCCAGGTGGAGCCAATCTGACGTCAGCACCGCAATCTCCTCAGTGTCAGATCGAACAAGGACATGCCCAGTCTCCGGGGGATCAGCCTGAATTCCAGTGTCGGAATCATCGACATAGGCAGAAAAGTGAGGCGGCAGAAAAGTGAGGCAGCGGAAAGCTGCCCAGGATGTTGAAATGGGGTTCACATCGGAGCAATAGCTCTGAGTGGCCATGATGGTGATGGCTCTTCCCATATGTAATATAACTTTCCACACATCATACAAATTACTCTAATACATAAATATTAATAACAATAATAATAGATATGTATATATATATTCACAGAAAAAACATAGGTTTCAGGGGTGTTATAGTTAGTTGGCCATTTCACTCGTACAAAACCATAGAAATTCCTCAGTTATAGTTAGTTCTGCTAACTATAACTCATGCGCCCGCAATGCACTGCTGATGATGTCACATATTGCATCATTCATGACATGATCAGTGACATCACTGATGACATCACTGATGACATCTCAAATGACATCACTGATGACATTATCCATGTGACAATCTGATACACCTCATTGTACACTAGTATAACCTTTCATCACTCACTGTAAAATACAGAGTACCATATTTGAAACCTTTGACATACCAATACCAGTTACTAAATACCCACTCACTGATTCCTAAGTCCACACACACAACTACCCATTCAACAACAGAATCATTTATACATGCAGTCACTAATTAATAGAAAACTATCAAAATGCACTTATACACATATATAGACATTGACACATCAGCAGTCACCTTAGTCGGTTATGCAGTCATCCTATTCACTCATGAAAAAAATGAATGACACTTACATTTACTCACTTACACAATTATCCAACAATACCTCATTTTTTCAAGCCAGAGAACCAGGTCAGCAGAGCTGCTCTAGAGCCAGAGAACCAGGTCAGCAGAGCTGCTTTAGAGCCAGAGAACCAGGTCAGCAGCGCTGCCCTGGAGGTAGAGAACCAGGCCAGCAGAGTTGCTTGAGAGAGTGAGAACCAGGTCAGCAGAACTGCTTTAGAGCCAGAGAATCAGGTCAGCAGAGCTGCTCTAGAGCCAGAGAAACCAGGTCAGCAGAGCTGCTAAAGAGGGAGAGAACAAGATCAGCAGAGCTGCTCTAGAGCCAGAGAACCATGTCAGCAGAGCTGCTTTAGAGCCGTAGAACCAGGTCAGCAGAGCTGCTGTAGAGCCAGAGAACCAGGTCAGCAGAGCTGCTACAGGGCTTAAGAACCTGGTCAGCAGAGCTGCACTAGAACCAGAGAACCAGGTCAGCAGAGGTGTTGTAGAACTGGAGAAACCAGGTCAGTAGAGCTGCTTTACAGCAGAAGAACCAGGTCAGCAGAGCTGCTTTAGAGGGAGAGAACCAGGTCAGCAGAGCTGCTTTAGAGCCAAGGGACCAGGTCAGCAGAGCTGCTCTAGAGCCAGAGAACCAGGTCAGCAGAGCTGTTGTAGAGCCGGAGAACCAGGTCAGCAGAGCTGCTCTAGAGCCTAAGAACCAGGTCAGCAGAGCTGCTCTAGAGCCTAAGAACTAGGTCAGCAGAGCTGCTCTAGAGCCAGAGAAGCAGGTCAGCAGAGCTGCTGTAGAGCCAGAGAAACCAGGTCAGCAGAGCTGCTTTAGAGCCAGAGAAACCAGGTCAGCAGAGCTGCTCTAGAGCATAAGGACCAGGTCAGCAGAGCTTCTCTAGAGCCAGAGAAGCAGGTCTGCAGAGCTGCTGTAGAGCCAGAGAAACTTGGCCAGCAGAGATGCTTTAGAGCCAGAGAACCAGGTCAGCAGAGCTGCTCTAGAGCCAGAGAACCAGGTCACCAGAGCTGCTCTAGAACAAGAGAACTAAGTCAGCAGAGCTGCTTTAGAGCCATTGAACCAGGTCAGCAGAGCTGCTTTAGAGACAGAGAACCAGGTCAGCAGAGCTGTTCTAGAGCATAAGAACCAGATCAGCAGAGCTGCTGTAGAGCCAGAGAACCAGACTAGGTTATCAGAGCTGCTTTAGAGCCAGAGAAACCAGGTCAGCAGAGCTTCTCTAGAGCCAGACAGCAATGTAAGCAGAACTGCTTTAGATCCGTAGAGCGGGGTCAGCAAAGCTGCTTTGGAGCCAGAGAACCTGGTCAGCAGAGCTGTTGTAGAGCCGGAGAACCAGATAAGCAGAGCTGCTCTGTAGTCTAAGAACTAGGTCAGCAGAGCTGCTCTAGAGCTAGAGAACCAGGTCAGCGGAGCTTCTCCAGAGCCAGAGAAACCAGGTCAGCAGGGCTGCTCTAGAGCATAAGGACCAGGTCAGCTGAGCTGGTTTAGAGCCAGAGAACCAGGCCAGCAGAGATGCTCTAGAGCTAGAGAACCAGGTCAGCAGAGCTGCTTTAGAACCAGGGAACCAGGTTAGCAGAGCTGCTTTAGGGCCAGAGAACCAGGTCAGCAGAGCTGCTTTAGAGCCAGAGAACCAAGTCAGCAGAGCTGCTATAGAGCCTAAGAACCAGGTCAGCAGAGCTGCTCTAGAGCCAGAGAACCAGGTCAGCAGAGCTGCTGTAGAGCCAGAGAAACCAGATCAGTAGAGCTGCTTTAGAGTGGGAGAACCAGGTCAGCAGACCTGCTTTAGAGGGAGAAAGCCAGGTCAGCGGAGCTGCTGTAGAGCCAGAGAACCAGGTTAGCAGAGCTGCTGTAGAGGCAGAGAAACCAGGTCTGCAGAACTTCTCTAGAGCAAGAGAGCCATGTCAGCAGAACTGCTTAGAGTCATAGAACGGTGTCAGCAGAGCTGCTTCAGAGCAAGAGAACCTGGTCAGCAGAGCTGTTGTAGAGCCAGAGAACCAGATAAGCAGAGCTGCTCTGTAGACTAAGAACTAGGTCAGCAGAGCAGCTCTAGAGCTAGAGAACCAGGTCAGCATAGCTTCTTCAGAGCCAGAGAAACCAGGTCAGCAGGGCTGCTCTAGAGCATAAGGACCAGGACAGCAGAACTGCTCTAGAGCCAGAGAAGCAGGTCAACAGAGCTGTTGTAGAGGCAGAAAAACCAGGTCAGCAGACCTGGTTTAGAGCCAGAGAACCAGGCCAGCAGAGATGCTCTAGAGCCAGAGAAACAGTTCAGCAGAGCTGCTTTAGAACCAGGGGACCAGGTTAGCAGAGCTGCTTTAGAGCCAGAGAACCAGGTCAGCAGAGCTGCTTTAGAGCCAGAGAACCAAGTCAGCAGAGCTGCTCTAGAGCCTAAGAACCAGGCCAGCAGAGCTGCTCTAGAGCCAGAGAACCAGGTCAGCAGAGCTGCTGTAGAGCCAGAGAAAGCCAGGTCAGCAGAGCTGCTTTAGAGTGGGAAAACCAGGTCAGCAAAGCTGCTTTAGATCCAGAGAAACAGGACAGCAGAGCTGCTCTAGAACCAGAGAACCAAGTCAGCAGAGCTTCTTTAGAGCCGTAGAACCGGGTCAGCAGGGCTGCTTTAGAGCTAGAGAACCAGGTCAGCAGAGCTGTTGTAGAGCCAGAGAACCAGGTCAGCAGAGCTGCTCTAGAGCCTAAGAACTAGGTCAGCAGAGCTGCTCTAGAGCCTAAGAACTAGGTCAGCAGAGCTGCTCTAGAGCCAGGGAAGCAGGTCAGCAGATCTACTGTAGAGCCAGAGAAACCAGGTCAACAAAGCTACTTTAGAGCCAGAGAAACCAGGTCAGCAGAGCTGCTCTAGAGCATAAGGACCAGGTCAGCAGAGCTGCTTTAGAGCCAGAGAAGCAGGTCAGCAGAGCTGCTGTGGAGCCAGAGAAACCAGGTCAACAGAACTGCTTTAGAGCCAGAGAACCAGACCAGCAGAGATGCTTTAGAACCAGAGAACCAGGTCAGCAGAGCTGCTTTAGATCCAGAGAACCAGGCCAGGAGAGCTGCTCTAGAACCAGAGAACCAAGTCAGCAGAGCTGCTTTTGAGCCATTGAACAAGGTCAGCAGAGCTGCTTTAGAGCCAGAGAACCAGGTCCACAGAGCTGCTCTAGAGCATACGAACCAGGTCAGCAGAGCTGCTGTGGAGCCAGAGAAACCAGGTCAGTAGATCTGCTTTAGAGGGAGAGACCCAGGTCAGCAAGTCGGCTCTAGAGGGAGAGAACCAGGTCTGCAGAGCTGCCCTAGAGCCAGAGAACCATGTCAGCGGAACTGCTTTAGAGCCATAGAACCGGGTCAGCAGGGCTGCTTTAGAGCTAGAGAACCAGGTCAGCAGAGATGGTGTAGAGCCAGAGAACCAGGTCAGCAGAGCTGCTCTAGAGCCTAAGAACTAGGTCATCAGAGCTGCTCTAAAACCAGAGAAGCAGCTCAGTAGAGCTGCTGTAGAGCCAGAGAAACCAGGCCAGCAGAGCTGCTTTAGAGCCAGAGAAACCAGGTCAGCAGAGCTGCTCTAGAGCATAAGGACCAGGTCAGCAGAGCTGCTCTAGAGCCAGAGAAGCAGGTCAGCATAGCTGCTGTAGAGCCAGAGAAACCAGGTCAGCAGAGCTGCTTTAGAGCCAGAGAACCAGGCCAGCAGAGATGCTTTAGAGCCAGAGACACCAGGTCAGCAGAGCTGCTTTAGAGCCAGAGAACTAGGCCAGTAGAGATGCTTTAGAGCCCGAGAACCAGGTCAGCAAAGCTGCTTTAGATCCAGAGAAACAGGTCAGCAGAGCTGCTCTAGTACCAGAGAACCAAGCCAGCAGAGCTGGTTTAGAGCCAGAGAACCAGGCCAGCAGAGATGCTCTAGAGCTAGAGAACCAGGTCAGCAGAGCTGCTTTAGAACCAGGGAACCAGGTTAGCAGAGCTGCTTTAGGGCCAGAGAACCAGGTCAGCAGAGCTGCTTTAGAGCCAGAGAACCAAGTCAGCAGAGCTGCTATAGAGCCTAAGAACCAGGTCAGCAGAGCTGCTCTAGAGCCAGAGAACCAGGTCAGCAGAGCTGCTGTAGAGCCAGAGAAACCAGATCAGTAGAGCTGCTTTAGAGTGGGAGAACCAGGTCAGCAGACCTGCTTTAGAGGGAGAAAGCCAGGTCAGCGGAGCTGCTGTAGAGCCAGAGAACCAGGTTAGCAGAGCTGCTGTAGAGGCAGAGAAACCAGGTCTGCAGAACTTCTCTAGAGCAAGAGAGCCATGTCAGCAGAACTGCTTAGAGTCATAGAACGGTGTCAGCAGAGCTGCTTCAGAGCAAGAGAACCTGGTCAGCAGAGCTGTTGTAGAGCCAGAGAACCAGATAAGCAGAGCTGCTCTGTAGACTAAGAACTAGGTCAGCAGAGCAGCTCTAGAGCTAGAGAACCAGGTCAGCATAGCTTCTTCAGAGCCAGAGAAACCAGGTCAGCAGGGCTGCTCTAGAGCATAAGGACCAGGACAGCAGAACTGCTCTAGAGCCAGAGAAGCAGGTCAACAGAGCTGTTGTAGAGGCAGAAAAACCAGGTCAGCAGACCTGGTTTAGAGCCAGAGAACCAGGCCAGCAGAGATGCTCTAGAGCCAGAGAAACAGTTCAGCAGAGCTGCTTTAGAACCAGGGGACCAGGTTAGCAGAGCTGCTTTAGAGCCAGAGAACCAGGTCAGCAGAGCTGCTTTAGAGCCAGAGAACCAAGTCAGCAGAGCTGCTCTAGAGCCTAAGAACCAGGTCAGCAGAGCTGCTCTAGAGCCAGAGAACCAGGTCAGCAGAGCTGCTGTAGAGCCAGAGAAAGCCAGGTCAGCAGAGCTGCTTTAGAGTGGGAAAACCAGGTCAGCAAAGCTGCTTTAGATCCAGAGAAACAGGACAGCAGAGCTGCTCTAGAACCAGAGAACCAAGTCAGCAGAGCTTCTTTAGAGCCGTAGAACCGGGTCAGCAGGGCTGCTTTAGAGCTAGAGAACCAGGTCAGCAGAGCTGTTGTAGAGCCAGAGAACCAGGTCAGCAGAGCTGCTCTAGAGCCTAAGAACTAGGTCAGCAGAGCTGCTCTAGAGCCTAAGAACTAGGTCAGCAGAGCTGCTCTAGAGCCAGGGAAGCAGGTCAGCAGATCTACTGTAGAGCCAGAGAAACCAGGTCAACAAAGCTACTTTAGAGCCAGAGAAACCAGGTCAGCAGAGCTGCTCTAGAGCATAAGGACCAGGTCAGCAGAGCTGCTTTAGAGCCAGAGAAGCAGGTCAGCAGAGCTGCTGTGGAGCCAGAGAAACCAGGTCAACAGAACTGCTTTAGAGCCAGAGAACCAGACCAGCAGAGATGCTTTAGAACCAGAGAACCAGGTCAGCAGAGCTGCTTTTGAGCCATTGAACAAGGTCAGCAGAGCTGCTTTAGAGCCAGAGAACCAGGTCCACAGAGCTGCTCTAGAGCATACGAACCAGGTCAGCAGAGCTGCTGTGGAGCCAGAGAAACCAGGTCAGTAGATCTGCTTTAGAGGGAGAGACCCAGGTCAGCAAGTCGGCTCTAGAGGGAGAGAACCAGGTCTGCAGAGCTGCCCTAGAGCCAGAGAACCATGTCAGCGGAACTGCTTTAGAGCCATAGAACCGGGTCAGCAGGGCTGCTTTAGAGCTAGAGAACCAGGTCAGCAGAGATGGTGTAGAGCCAGAGAACCAGGTCAGCAGAGCTGCTCTAGAGCCTAAGAACTAGGTCATCAGAGCTGCTCTAAAACCAGAGAAGCAGCTCAGTAGAGCTGCTGTAGAGCCAGAGAAACCAGGCCAGCAGAGCTGCTTTAGAGCCAGAGAAACCAGGTCAGCAGAGCTGCTCTAGAGCATAAGGACCAGGTCAGCAGAGCTGCTCTAGAGCCAGAGAAGCAGGTCAGCATAGCTGCTGTAGAGCCAGAGAAACCAGGTCAGCAGAGCTGCTTTAGAGCCAGAGAACCAGGCCAGCAGAGATGCTTTAGAGCCAGAGACACCAGGTCAGCAGAGCTGCTTTAGAGCCAGAGAACTAGGCCAGTAGAGATGCTTTAGAGCCCGAGAACCAGGTCAGCAAAGCTGCTTTAGATCCAGAGAAACAGGTCAGCGGAGCTGCTCTAGTACCAGAGAACCAAGCCAGCAGAGCTGGTTTAGAGCCAGAGAACCAGGCCAGCAGAGATGCTCTAGAGCTAGAGAACCAGGTCAGCAGAGCTGCTTTAGAACCAGGGAACCAGGTTAGCAGAGCTGCTTTAGGGCCAGAGAACCAGGTCAGCAGAGCTGCTTTAGAGCCAGAGAACCAAGTCAGCAGAGCTGCTATAGAGCCTAAGAACCAGGTCAGCAGAGCTGCTCTAGAGCCAGAGAACCAGGTCAGCAGAGCTGCTGTAGAGCCAGAGAAACCAGATCAGTAGAGCTGCTTTAGAGTGGGAGAACCAGGTCAGCAGACCTGCTTTAGAGGGAGAAAGTCAGGTCAGCGGAGCTGCTGTAGAGCCAGAGAACCAGGTTAGCAGAGCTGCTGTAGAGGCAGAGAAACCAGGTCTGCAGAGCTTCTCTAGAGCAAGAGAGCCATGTCAGCAGAACTGCTTAGAGTCATAGAACGGTGTCAGCAGAGCTGCTTCAGAGCAAGAGAACCTGGTCAGCAGAGCTGTTGTAGAGCCAGAGAACCAGATAAGCAGAGCTGCTCTGTAGACTAAGAACTAGGTCAGCAGAGCAGCTCTAGAGCTAGAGAACCAGGTCAGCATAGCTTCTTCAGAGCCAGAGAAACAAGGTCAGCAGGGCTGCTCTAGAGCATAAGGACCAGGACAGCAGAACTGCTCTAGAGCCAGAGAAGCAGGTCAACAGAGCTGTTGTAGAGGCAGAAAAACCAGGTCAGCAGACCTGGTTTAGAGCCAGAGAACCAGGCCAGCAGAGATGCTCTAGAGCCAGAGAACCAGTTCAGCAGAGCTGCTTTAGAACCAGGGGACCAGGTTAGCAGAGCTGCTTTAGAGCCAGAGAACCAGGTCAGCAGAGCTGCTTTAGAGCCAGAGAACCAAGTCAGCAGAGCTGCTCTAGAGCCTAAGAACCAGGTCAGCAGAGCTGCTCTAGAGCCAGAGAACCAGGTCAGCAGAGCTGCTGTAGAGCCAGAGAAAGCCAGGTCAGCAGAGCTGCTTTAGAGTGGGAAAACCAGGTCAGCAAAGCTGCTTTAGATCCAGAGAAACAGGACAGCAGAGCTGCTCTAGAACCAGAGAACCAAGTCAGCAGAGCTGCTTTAGAGCCGTAGAACCGGGTCAGCAGGGCTGCTTTAGAGCTAGAGAACCAGGTCAGCAGAGCTGTTGTAGAGCCAGAGAACCAGGTCAGCAGAGCTGCTCTAGAGCCTAAGAACTAGGTCAGCAGAGCTGCTCTAGAGCCAGGGAAGCAGGTCAGCAGATCTACTGTAGAGCCAGAGAAACCAGGTCAACAAAGCTACTTTAGAGCCAGAGAAACCAGGTCAGCAGAGCTGCTCTAGAGCATAAGGACCAGGTCAGCAGAGCTGCTTTAGAGCCAGAGAAGCAGGTCAGTAGAGCTGCTGTGGAGCCAGAGAAACCAGGTCAACAGAACTGCTTTAGAGCCAGAGAACCAGACCAGCAGAGATGCTTTAGAACCAGAGAACCAGGTCAGCAGAGCTGCTTTAGATCCAGAGAACCAGGCCAGGAGAGCTGCTCTAGAACCAGAGAACCAAGTCAGCAGAGCTGCTTTTGAGCCATTGAACAAGGTCAGTAGAGCTGCTTTAGAGCCAGAGAACCAGGTCCACAGAGCTGCTCTAGAGCATACGAACCAGGTCAGCAGAGCTGCTGTGGAGCCAGAGAAACCAGGTCAGTAGATCTGCTTTAGAGGGAGAGACCCAGGTCAGCAAGTCGGCTCTAGAGGGAGAGAACCAGGTCTGCAGAGCTGCCCTAGAGCCAGAGAACCAT
The DNA here is from genome assembly GCF_964261635.1 of Lissotriton helveticus. Lineage (NCBI taxonomy): Eukaryota > Metazoa > Chordata > Amphibia > Caudata > Salamandridae > Lissotriton > Lissotriton helveticus. The sequence continues at coordinate 745,773,505 of NC_136071.1, read as the reverse complement.
GTCAGCAGAACTGCTTTAGAGCCATAGAACCGGGTCAGCAGGGCTGCTTTAGAGCTAGAGAACCAGGTCAGCAGAGATGATGTAGAGCCAGAGAACCAGGTCAGCAGAGCTGCTCTAGAGCCTAAGAACTAGGTCATCAGAGCTGCTCTAAAACCAGAGAAGCAGCTCAGTAGAGCTGCTGTAGAGCCAGAGAAACCAGGCCAGCAGAGCTGCTTTAGAGCCAGAGAAACCAGGTCAGGAGAGCTGCTCTAGAGCATAAGGACCAGGTCAGCAGAGCTGCTCTAGAGCCAGAGAAGCAGGTCAGCATAGCTGCTGTAGAGCCAGAGAAACCAGGTCAGCAGAGCTGCTTTAGAGCCAGAGAACCAGGCCAGCAGAGATGCTTTAGAGCCAGAGACACCAGGTCAGCAGAGCTGCTTTAGAGCCAGAGAACTAGGCCAGTAGAGATGCTTTAGAGCCCGAGAACCAGGTCAGCAAAGCTGCTTTAGATCCAGAGAAACAGGTCAGCAGAGCAGCTCTAGTACCAGAGAACCAAGCCAGCAGAGCTGCTTTAGAGCCATTGAACCAGGTCAGCAGAGCTGCTTTAGAGCATAAGAACCAGGTCAGCAGAGCTACTGTAGAGCCAGAGAACCAGGTCATCAGAGCTGCTGTAGAGCTAGAGAAACCAGGTCAGCAGAGCTGCCCTAGAGCATAAGAACCAGGTCAGCAGAGCTGCTGTACAGCCAGAGAACCAGGTCATCAGAGCTACTGTAGATCCAGAGAAACCAGGTCAGTAGAGCTGCTTTAGAGGGAGAAGCCCATGTCAGCAGACCTGCTCTAGAGGGAGAGAACCAGGTCTGCAGAGCTGCTCTGGAGCCAGAGAACCATGTCAGCAGAACTGCTTTATAGCCATAGAACCGGGTCTGCAGAGCTGCTTTAGAGCCAGAGAACTAGGCCAGCAGAGATGCTCTAGAGCCAGAGAACCAGGTCAGCAGAGCTGCTTTAGAGCTATAGAACCAGATCAGCAGATCTGCTTTAAAGGCAGAGAACCAGGTCAGCAGAGCTGATTTAGAGGGAGAGAACCAGATCAGCAGAGGTGCTTTAGAACCAGGGAACCAGGTCAGCAGAGCTGCTTTAGAGTCAGAGAACCAGGTCAGCAGAGCTGCTTTAAAGCCAGAGAACCAGGTCAGCAGAGCTGCTCTAGAGCCTAAGAACCAGGTCAGCAGAGCTGTTCTAGAGCCAGAGAACCAGGTAAGCAGAGCTGCTGTAGAGCCAGAGAAACCAGGTCAGCAGAGCTAATTTAGAGCGGGAGAACCAGGTCAGCAGACCTGCTTTAGAGAGAGAAGGCCAGGTCAGCAGAGCTGCTTTGGAGCCAAGGGACTAGGTCAGCAGAGCTGCTCTAGAGCCAGAGAACCAGGTCAGCAGAACTGCTTTAGAGCCATAGAACCGGGTCAGCAGAGCTGCTTTAGAGCCAGAGAACCAGGCCAGGAGAGCTGCTCTAGAACCAGAGAACCAAGTCAGCAGAACTGCTTTTGAGCCATTGAACAAGGTCAGTAGAGCTGCTTTAGAGCCAGAGAACCAGGTCCACAGAGCTGCTCTAGAGCATACGAACCAGGTCAGCAGAGCTGCTGTGGAGCCAGAGAAACCAGGTCAGTAGATCTGCTTTAGAGGGAGAGACCCAGGTCAGCAAGTCGGCTCTAGAGGGAGAGAACCAGGTCTGCAGAGCTGCCCTACAGCCAGAGAACCATGTCAGCAGAACTGCTTTAGAGCCATAGAACCGGGTCAGCAGGGCTGCTTTAGAGCTAGAGAACCAGGTCAGCAGAGATGATGTAGAGCCAGAGAACCAGGTCAGCAGAGCTGCTCTAGAGCCTAAGAACTAGGTCATCAGAGCTGCTCTAAAACCAGAGAAGCAGCTCAGTAGAGCTGCTGTAGAGCCAGAGAAACCAGGCCAGCAGAGCTGCTTTAGAGCCAGAGAAACCAGGTCAGCAGAGCTGCTCTAGAGCATAAGGACCAGGTCAGCAGAGCTGCTCTAGAGCCAGAGAAGCAGGTCAGCATAGCTGCTGTAGAGCCAGAGAAACCAGGTCAGCAGAGCTGCTTTAGAGCCAGAGAACCAGGCCAGCAGAGATGCTTTAGAGCCAGAGACACCAGGTCAGCAGAGCTGCTTTAGAGCCAGAGAACTAGGCCAGTAGAGATGCTTTAGAGCCCGAGAACCAGGTCAGCAAAGCTGCTTTAGATCCAGAGAAACAGGTCAGCAGAGCTGCTCTAGTACCAGAGAACCAAGCCAGCAGAGCTGCTTTAGAGCCATTGAACCAGGTCAGCAGAGCTGCTTTAGAGCATAAGAACCAGGTCAGCAGAGCTACTGTAGAGCCATAGAACCAGGTCATCAGAGCTGCTGTAGAGCTAGAGAAACCAGGTCAGCAGAGCTGCCCTAGAGCATAAGAACCAGGTCAGCAGAGCTGCTGTACAGCCAGAGAACCAGGTCATCAGAGCTGCTGTAGATCCAGAGAAACCAGGTCAGTAGAGCTGCTTTAGAGGGAGAAGCCCATGTCAGCAGACCTGCTCTAGAGGGAGAGAACCAGGTCTGCAGAGCTGCTCTGGAGCCAGAGAACCATGTCAGCAGAACTGCTTTATAGCCATAGAACCGGGTCTGCAGAGCTGCTTTAGAGCCAGAGAACTAGGCCAGCAGAGATGCTCTAGAGCCAGAGAACCAGGTCAGCAGAGCTGCTTTAGAGCTATAGAACCAGATCAGCAGATCTGCTTTAAAGGCAGAGAACCAGGTCAGCAGAGCTGATTTAGAGGGAGAGAACCAGATCAGCAGAGGTGCTTTAGAACCAGGGAACCAGGTCAGCAGAGCTGCTTTAGAGTCAGAGAACCAGGTCAGCAGAGCTGCTTTAAAGCCAGAGAACCAGGTCAGCAGAGCTGCTCTAGAGCCTAAGAACCAGGTCAGCAGAGCTGTTCTAGAGCCAGAGAACCAGGTAAGCAGAGCTGCTGTAGAGCCAGAGAAACCAGGTCAGCAGAGCTAATTTAGAGCGGGAGAACCAGGTCAGCAGACCTGCTTTAGAGAGAGAAGGCCAGGTCAGCAGAGCTGCTTTGGAGCCAAGGGACTAGGTCAGCAGAGCTGCTCTAGAGCCAGAGAACCAGGTCAGCAGAACTGCTTTAGAGCCATAGAACCGGGTCAGCAGAGCTGCTTTAGAGCCAGGGAACCAGGTCAGCAGAGCTGCTTTAGAGCCAGAGAACCAAGTCAGCAGAGCTGCTCTAGAGCCTAAGAACCAGGTCAGCAGAGCTGCTCTAGAGCCAGAGAACCAGGTCAGCAGAGCTGCTGTAGAGCCAGAGAAAGCCAGGTCAGCAGAGCTGCTTTAGAGTGGGAAAACCAGGTCAGCAAAGCTGCTTTAGATCCAGAGAAACAGGACAGCAGAGCTGCTCTAGAGCCAGAGAACCAGGTCAGCAGAGCTGCTGTAGAGCCAGAGAAAGCCAGGTCAGCAGAGCTGCTTTAGAGTGGGAAAACCAGGTCAGCAAAGCTGCTTTAGATCCGGAGAAACAGGACAGCAGAGCTGCTCTAGAACCAGAGAACCAAGTCAGCAGAGCTGCTTTAGAGCCGTAGAACCGGGTCAGCAGGGCTGCTTTAGAGCTAGAGAACCAGGTCAGCAGAGCTGTTGTAGAGCCAGAGAACCAGGTCAGCAGAGCTGCTCTAGAGCCTAAGAACTAGGTCAGCAGAGCTGCTCTAGAGCCAGGGAAGCAGGTCAGCAGATCTACTGTAGAGCCAGAGAAACCAGGTCAACAAAGCTACTTTAGAGCCAGAGAAACCAGGTCAGCAGAGCTGCTCTAGAGCATAAGGACCAGGTCAGCAGAGCTGCTCTAGAGCCAGAGAAGCAGGTCAGCAGAGCTGCTGTGGAGCCAGAGAAACCAGGTCAACAGAACTGCTTTAGAGCCAGAGAACGAGACCAGCAGAGATGCTTTAGAACCAGAGAACCAGGTCAGCAGAGCTGCTTTAGATCCAGAGAACCAGGCCAGGAGAGCTGCTCTAGAACCAGAGAACCAAGTCAGCAGAGCTGCTTTTGAGCCATTGAACAAGGTCAGCAGAGCTGCTTTAGAGCCAGAGAACCAGGTCCACAGAGCTGCTCTAGAGCATACGAACCAGGTCAGCAGAGCTGCTGTGGAGCCAGAGAAACCAGGTCAGTAGATCTGCTTTAGAGGGAGAGACCCAGGTCAGCAAGTCGGCTCTAGAGGGAGAGAACCAGGTCTGCAGAGCTGCCCTAGAGCCAGAGAACCATGTCAGCAGAACTGCTTTAGAGCCATAGAACCGGGTCAGCAGGGCTGCTTTAGAGCTAGAGAACCAGGTCAGCAGAGATGGTGTAGAGCCAGAGAACCAGGTCAGCAGAGCTGCTCTAGAGCCTAAGAACTAGGTCATCAGAGCTGCTCTGAAACCAGAGAAGCAGGTCAGTAGAGCTGCTGTAGAGCCAGAGAAACCAGGCCAGCAGAGCTGCTTTAGAGCCAGAGAAACCAGGTCAGCAGAGCTGCTCTAGAGCATAAGGACCAGGTCAGCAGAGCTGCTCTAGAGCCAGAGAAGCAGGTCAGCATAGCTGCTGTAGAGCCAGAGAAACCAGGTCAGCAGAGCTGCTTTAGAGCCAGAGAACCAGGCCAGCAGAGATGCTTTAGAGCCAGAGACACCAGGTCAGCAGAGCTGCTTTAGAGCCAGAGAACTAGGCCAGTAGAGATGCTTTAGAGCCCGAGAACCAGGTCAGCAAAGCTGCTTTAGATCCAGAGAAACAGGTCAGCAGAGCTGCTCTAGTACCAGAGAACCAAGCCAGCAGAGCTGCTTTAGAGCCATTGAACCAGGTCAGCAGAGCTGCTTTAGAGCATAAGAACCAGGTCAGCAGAGCTACTGTAGAGCCAGAGAACCAGGTCATCAGAGCTGCTGTAGAGCTAGAGAAACCAGGTCAGCAGAGCTGCCCTAGAGCATAAGAACCAGGTCAGCAGAGCTGCTGTACAGCCAGAGAGCCAGGTCATCAGAGCTGCTGTAGATCCAGAGAAACCAGGTCAGTAGAGCTGCTTTAGAGGGAGAAGCCCAGGTCAGCAGACCTGCTCTAGAGGGAGAGAACCAGGTCTGCAGAGCTGCTCTGGAGCCAGAGAACCATGTCAGCAGAACTGCTTTATAGCCATAGAACCGGGTCTGCAGAGCTGCTTTAGAGCCAGAGAACTAGGCCAGCAGAGATGCTCTAGAGCCAGAGAACCAGGTCAGCAGAGCTGCTTTAGAGCTATAGAACCAGATCAGCAGATCTGCTTTAAAGGCAGAGAACCAGGTCAGCAGAGCTGATTTAGAGGGAGAGAACCAGATCAGCAGAGGTGCTTTAGAACCAGGGAACCAGGTCAGCAGAGCTGCTTTAGAGTCAGAGAACCAGGTCAGCAGAGCTGCTTTAAAGCCAGAGAACCAGGTCAGCAGAGCTGCTCTAGAGCCTAAGAACCAGGTCAGCAGAGCTGCTCTAGAGCCAGAGAACCAGGTAAGCAGAGCTGCTGTAGAGCCAGAGAAACCAGGTCAGCAGAGCTGCTTTAGAGCGGGAGAACCAGGTCAGCAGACCTGCTTTAGAGAGAGAAGGCCAGGTCAGCAGAGCTGCTTTGGAGCCAAGGGACCAGGTCAGCAGAGCTGCTCTAGAGCCAGAGAACCAGGTCAGCAGAACTGCTTTAGAGCCATAGAACCGGGTCAGCAGAGCTGCTTTAGAGCCAGGGAACCAGGTCAGCAGAGCTGTTGAAGAGCCAGAGAACCAGGTCAGCAGAGCTGCTCTAGAGCCTAAGAACTAGGTCGGCAGAGCTGCTGTAGACCCAGAGAAACCAGGTCAGTAGAGCTGCTTTAGAGGGAGAGACCCAGGTCAGCAGAGCTGCTCTAGAGGGAGAGAACCAGGTCTGCAGAGCTGCTCTAGAATCAGAGAGCCATGTCAGCTGAACTGCTTTAGAGCCATAGAACTGGGTCAGCAGAGCTGCTTTAGAGCCAGAGAACCAGGTCAGCAGAGCTGTTGTAGAGCCAGAGAACCAGATCAGCAGAGCTGCTCTGTAGCCTAAGAACTAGGTCAGCAGAGCTGCTCTAGAGCCAGAGAACCAGGTCAGCAGAGCTGCTTTAGAGCCAGGGAAACCAGGTCAGCAGGGCTGCTCTAGAGCATAAGGACCAGGTCAGCAGAGCTGCTATAAGGTGAGAGAACCAGGTCAGGAGAGCTGCTGTAGAGCTAGAGAACTAGAACAGGTTCCAGAGCAGAATGAGATTTGCACTGGTGTCTTGCCCATTCTGGTTCCGGTTTCAGGCAAAACAGGTTTTGCCGTACCGGCCCTTACCTGTGGAGGAGCAGTTGCGGTGCAGGGCTGCCCTGCTCTGGGCTCTGAGTGCCGGGCGGATTGAGTTGCGGTCGTCGCCGGCCGGCCGGGGCTCCGTTGGTGTCCCCGGGGCTGCGGGCTTCCTCCACCCTTTTTTGTGACATCATTGAGGGCTGTGAGAGGTGAGGTAACCGTGCCTGACGTGCCCCTTCCCCCACAGGCTGTAGCTGGGAACTACAGGTCAAGCATGTGAAACTAGGTGCAACTAGCCTATCAACTGCGGATTCCACGCTACACTTTGCAGCCGTCAGTTAACCCTGTCATCTGAGGCAGATTCAAAGCAAGTGCGAGCAGTGACAAGGAGCACAACAAGGAGCACGTCTTAGCTTCCCCCCTTCATTTTTCAGGGAATTTGCCAGTTTTAAATTATCAACGACCCCTGATCGTCAATGGCTCTCCTCCTCTGGGCTAACAGGGAGACTACAGCCTGGGAGAGTATAAAGTCCAAGAGTTTTTTTCTGAGCAAGCATCAGAGCCGCCGACCCGAGCTGCCGATCCGGTACACAGACTCGAGAGCAGCAGAGCCGCCGCTGCCTGCCGCCTGCCGCGCCGCCGAGCTGAGAGCACAGAGCTGCGGCGGGTGAGTAGAGCGGCAAAAACTCACGGCGTGAGACCCGCAGTTGAAGCCGGACACGGGGAGAGCCGCTGAGAGCTGCGGCAGGAGCTGCAGGTAGAGACTCGTGGCTTGAGACCCCAGGCTGAGGCGGGACGTGGGGGGGAGAGCCGCTGAGAGCCGTGGTGGGCGAACAGTGCGGCTTGAGACCCACTGCCACAGCTACAGCTGAGGTGAGACGCGGGGTAGAGCAGCGAGTGAGCAGCATGTGGCAAGCATGGTGAGCTTGGCGTCCAGGCACACAGCAGCCTGGCTGTCTGCTGCCTTGCCGCCATTACAGCCACAGCGAGGGAACTTCCGGGGAAAGCGAGAGGCGGGCAGCCCACAACCAACCAACTATCCTACTACAGCACCGCCACCATAAGACTGCCGGTGGACATTGTGAGCCAGGAGCTAGCTGCAAGCGCTGATCAGGTAGATAGGGGTGATTGGGGGCAGTACTGAATTAACAGAGGGGTCGAGCAGGGTTTAGGAGCAGCCCCTCTCATTTCCCCCCGTCCCTGGCCTCCATATTTTTATCCACACCAATAGAGTGGTGTCTGGCTTCAGGCAATATACGCTAAAACCTGCAACAAAAAAAAAGAGCAAAGGCGAACTCATCGCATTACAAGGAAACCAAGTGAAGGGAAGAAAGGGGAAAAAAAGGAAAGGAAAAAGAGAGAGTTAAAAGCCAAGAGTAGCCACTTCCACTCGCCCCCTTCTTCTTAGTTAAATCATAATGCGGTCTGGAAGGCTTAAAAAAGAAACTGCAAAAAACAGCAAGATGTTAAATAAGAAATCCACAGAACCACTCGAGCAACAGGAGACACTGCAACCCCACCCCCTGGTGCCATCACTATCACCAACTCACCTGCTGAATCATGAACACGGACTCGGCCTCACAGGCTGTATCATTAAGTCTGAACAAACCCAAACGTCCTTTATTACACAGCATATTATACAGGACGAAACAACCGATGACGTAAAAAAGAGGACTTTGAGAGACTATTTTAAGAAACAAGGAACTAAAGTTCAAGTTTCAATTGACCCCATCAAAACATCGCCCCAACCCATCCAGCTGCCCCAAACTCCCCTCAATATTGATTCAGTTCAGATTAAAGGGCAGGCCTTGATCCATGAACAGCTTCAAAACTAGGCCACCACCATATCCCCAGACAGTCATTTAACATGGGACGTACCCTCTACACCTGAAAAATAATAGGTTAAGACCAGTTATCCGGCCAGGAAATATATATCGCCCCTTACAACAAGTTCAACAATTCAATAAGGAACAGAGTTCATCACCAATAACCATTTCAAACGACGACTCTTCCTTCTCCCTCAGATCACCCATACAGCAGGAAACCAACCTTGATATAGATAACCCGGGCTCCCCTGGAAGCAAAAACAAATCTACCCCGCAAGCAGCACAATGGACCAGAACCACTCCAGGAAATATCAAGCCGTTAATGCCAATGACGCCACCTGCCTTTGCCCATCACGAATCTCCTGAAACAAAGTCAGGTGAGCCCAACGACCACTCCCTATTGGATTTATCTTTTTGTAAGACAGAACTTAATAAAACAAAAGACGCAACCGAAGATCATGACCCAGCAGCGTTTGAATCTACTATCATCTGGCCCCAGTTCCTACAAACTCTACAATCCACAGTGTCCGCATTAAATTATCATTCAGACAAACTTGATTTACAAGTCGACCTTCTAAATACACTAGCAGTATATACAGCAGGGATCTACAACAAACTAGATGGCTTGAATACCTTAATAACAAAAGCACAATCCAAAGTCAACCTGACTCCACCGATATGTTGCTGCTTGCCAATTATCGATAGTCTGTCTAGGCTTCCTCAGTTCCTCGCTTTGGTCCTGACAGAAATAAAGAAATTACCATCAGGTTTCCAAGTTCAACCACATCCCCCAGGCTCACACTCAATTAATGCAACCACTCCGAAAGTGAAAGACCAAAGCATAAATCACAATAAACTCGGCAAAAACCATAACGATCCTTCAGCAAAAATCGGCCAACTGATGCCTTAGCTCTGTCCCCAGACAATCGAGACAAACGAGTGGCACCCAAGGAGTACGGTATCTTCCAACCAACCAAATCAAATAATAAAAATAACACTACGTTGAGAATAGATAAACAACTTACATCTGAGACAGTGCAAATCGCCGACACCAGAGATGCTGGCCAAGGAACGGGATCAACGAATAAATCCCCTCAAAAACATCATCTGAGCAAACGAGAAAAGAAGAGACTACGGGAAAAAACGCAATAAACGTAGCACAGTGATTCAAAATACGACCATTGAACAATTACACATTGAAAAGAGTAACACACGACTCAGCTCAATTAGTACCGTAAGTTCCGATAGCACTCTTACATCACCACAAAAATCACCCACACAATTATTTACAGATTTACCCGGCAAGGTGCTAACAGCACCCGCCAATAGCAAAAAATAAATGGAATTACCTGGGGCCAGGGGAGAGGTTCCAGCAAAGCCTCTACAGCCTTCGACATCAGACGAGCCGGGAAAGGTCACAAAGTCAGAAATATTATCTTACATCTTCAAGACCGGACTAGATGACCCGATAGTCTTAACAAATATGGTAGACGCACCAAAGGAAAAGCAAAACAAGGAAACCATAGCACAGCACGCCGATGAGTATAGGCCAAGAGGCAAGGAGAACTTTCAGATAACACTATCCAAGATTCTGGACATATCCCAAACAGGTAAACTTGTACCCAATAAAATGGACCATGAATCCCAAGGTGAACATGTGGGACATAAGCAACAATCGCCCTATATTCAAAGGAGAATCAACTTATTTCAAATCACGGACAAAGACAATCATAAGACCTCAGGCAGGACCCCCGAACAATTAATTTAAAAACCAAACTGTTATTTATTCCTGAATATCACACTCAAGGACCCCATGACATCCTGAATAGATGGAACATTTTGAAACGTTTTAAATGTACCCCTGAACTGTGTCATATTGAATCCAATGATATAATCTCAATTGAGTTTAAATCCAGCAGAAGTAATCAATTCACAGAATCAACGTTGATCACTTTTTCAACTGCAGCAATCATGGAGCAGATAATATCAAGGTCTGACTTATTTAACAAATGGGGCATCAAAATAGTCCCCCAAACCGAACCACTGTATCCTTCGGTCCTTGCGAACCCCCTGTCATACTAGATAAACAGGCACTACTATCCTTCTTAATATTAAGATCAGCTAAAGGCCGATCCCCAGTAAGGGCAATCCACCCAAAAATAGAGGAGGCCAAAACCACGGCGATTGACTGGGCCTGGTTGCCAGCAGCCCTGGACGGGGGAAATCACAATTGAACTCAACCCGGTCTCTCAGTGTGCTCATGGAACATCAACGACCTTCCCCCAAAACTTCAATCCCCAGATGTGATAAAGTTTTTAAAAAACCATGAGGTTATACTATTGTAGGAAACATGGTCCTTGGTCAGCCTCCCAATAGAAGGATACTTGGAGTACAGAACATTTGTTCAGAGGCTGCATAAGTCTGCCTGACCGAGCGGTGGTCTCTCAATTTACATTTCAGTTAAATGTTAATATAACGCAACTGACATTTGAAGAAGATTGGATTTCTGGTGTAATGATCAACAATTCCAAATGGACCGATCAACTGATCTTGATTAATATCTACACCTCACCAAGCGTCAGGGAGAAAAAACTAAGTTTAACCACCTAATCCAGGTTTTGTGTAATATACAAAGTAACTATAAAAGTCCAGCCTGCCTAGTATCCGGCGACTACAACACAAACCTTTTTCAAGAACTTCCAGAAGAGTACGCTGCACCGTGGCCAGACATTCTGGAACAAACAAAACAAACTGGCAATAAATACAGCAAACTAGGCGAATATATGGTGCTACAAATCAGTGCTCTGGGTTACACAATCTTAAATGGTCGCTTCACCAAGGATAATCCTCCCAACTGGACTGAAGGACTGGACTATTTAAGGCCCAGTGGTGCCAGGGGCAACACCTGAAACCTTCGTGGGTTACCTGTTCTGGCGCACAAATGACAGAGACACGGGACACTTCCTTCGGCGTCAAAGATCAGCGTTTATTACTGCAGGGAGGCAAAAGTCACAAGAAGTACAACAGAGTGTAGGTTCTGAGAGTCTGCTTTGAATTGCAAATGTGGACCGCTCCTTTTATGCACTTTTTCGTCATTACACAACATACGAAAAGAAAGGTTACAAATCAGTTCCCACAATAAACTTCAAAAGGGCTTCTTGAAACCCGGAACATAATTACAGTAACATTGCCGGTTCCCAACTGTAAAAGCACATCTTCTCACCGTAGGCACATTCCACGCTAGTTGTAAACGAACGAAAGAAAGAGACAAGAACAGCTGCAAGGAAGACAGACAACAGTAGAGAAAAGAGTGTGAGGGTAATATCGGAAGCAGGATCACAGGATCAAAGGATTCGATCCTAGCACATGCACGGCTGAAACAATAGACCGGCACGGCAAGATTACCCTCGAGCGGAGCCATCTGCCTTTGCAGTGTCATTCCCCTCGTCATAAAAGACGCACAAAAGGAATATGCGTCTTCCGCAAGGCTTGGGAACTAAGGGTCATGACGCGGACAGTTGCCTGTTAGCTGACTACGTGAGGGCAAGAAACAAAATGGATGCCGTATCTAAAATGGAACCCGAGGGTTCAGATGAAGAAACGCGTAAATAAGGCGAACCCTTCCAAGTAGTGTAGCGAAAACGCGTACACTTACTAAACTCGTCATTTACGGTTCATAGATACCAAACTTGCCCATATTCGATCATGCACAAAACATCATAACGATTCTCACGGAACCTCAGACGCTCCTTTTGCCCTCATGTAGGCAAGCACTAGTCGAAATCAGAATCGATTTCAATATTCATCAGATCATTCAGGTGTTGCTGGAACATTATCCTATCCATCAATGCCTCTTTGGTAACAGATGGCCTTCTTATACACGTAGTAGCACAAAGGCCACATAAGGCAGGACCACACTGCACGCAAAGACAACACGTGAACAGAAACGTCACAACAATCCCTATAATCATCAGAATCTTCCAACCCCAGGTCGACATCAGGCCCCAAAACCATCCTAGAAGCGTCCAATCTCCCTCGTCCACGTGTATGGACTCCGAGATTTTATGCAACTTTGAGATGGCTTGATAGACAGTTGGAGCATTATCAGGTATAAAAATGCAGCAACTCGAATGGATGACCTTACACACACCACCTCTATCTGCTAGTACAACGTCTAGAACCATACGGTTCTGTAGCGTCATCAGTCTATCCGCCTGAAGCTCTGCTGTCAGATTACCAAGGGCGCTTGCAGTGATATTAGCAGTCGATTCAACCACACGACTCAGCTGTCTCAAGTTCCTACTATTAACCATAGGACCCCAAAACGGTAGAAAACCCTTAAAGAAGTCTCCTGCCTCTTGACCAGCAGTATCCTCTCTACTAATAACGCCTCTCACAACTCTAGTCTTGTGATAGTCTGAGGCAACGGTGAAAGTCGGTGGTAGAAGATTCGCGATATAACAGGTGCCTGAGAAATCACGAGGCAACCATGTATAAGCACGATCGTAACACACAAAATAAGTACCTTTGGCAGTCAGAAAGACAGGGGAAGAGAGCATCGGTAAGACATACGTCTCAGTACAAGCACTCTTCCCAAACTGAGCTCTCGGATTTTGACCAAGCCCTTGCAGACAGAAGTGACCAAGGTGAGGTATGATCCAAATCGGAGACGAGCTCTTAAGCTGTCTATCACCCACTGATATACTATACTCAGTCTCACTCAGATCCTTATATGCTCGCACCTCCTCCTCTGGGATAAGCGATGCATCAAAAATGTCTCTATCTAAATCAGCAATAGCTATCGCCAAAGACTTGTGATACGGGCCAGGACCAAGGTTTACTGAGCGTGGTTCTCGATGGGGGTAGGAATCTAGTGCACTGCGAAACATAGTTTGGAATGCTCGAGCTGACCCTTGGGAACTATAAGGAAGAACCAAATACGGAATACCCTTATCCATGGTATGTGGCATTAACCCACACACCCAACAATTAGTGGTATTCACCACCAACTGATGCTGATGCAGGAGTTGAACAAAGGAATTATTCATAAATTCCGCACGTCTGACTTGTTCATGTTGAGGCAGAAGATGAAAGGAATGTGGAGAAATAGTGGAGGCAGAATTCAAATCATGTGAAGGAGGAGTAGGCGAAATGGAAGGCAATAATAATTGAATCCCAAAATACGCTCCACCCACCAGTAGCATAGAAACAGTTAGGAACAACATAAAAATCTGAAACAAAAAACATTTTGTGCGAAACACCTTATGCAATTTAGATCTTTGCGCCGACATTTCCTCTCTTTTCGACAGCATAGTAAATTCCATCCTCTAAAAACCGTCCGTGACGTTCTTGACGCACTTCGTTCTGAGTAGCGATTATCAATTCCCAGGAGTTCCCAGAAATCGACAAAAGAAATCGACCTAGTGTCAATAACCTGCTAAACAGAAGGAAGTACCCGCACGGCCCTACGGCCAACCCAGATGATAGGTTTTAAATGAATTGAGCATTCAATTTAATATAAGTCTCTTAGCTGCACGAAAGGAAAAGGGTACACACAATAAAAAATGTCCACAATATTCAAGGCAAATGTAAGGGGGTAATGTAAAATCAAAAATAATAAAAGAAATGTATTTGTCCTTATTGCGTGGTTGAAGAAAATATCGACATCTCCCGGGTCGAGTCTGTTCTTCAAACAACGGTTCAGATGGCAAAGCAGTGTTCGATTGCTCAGGTAATAATCCAGGACTTGAACTCTCCACTAGTGATGACGTAGGTAATGTTTCGGTTGATTCAACAGGGATGTCTGATTGCACTAAATCGGTCTCTACAAGCTGAGCATCACTGAATGGTATAAAACCCGGGACCGTACTGGTCTCTGTCGAGGCGACTCCTTTCTTGATCCATGCATCTGCTGGCAAAGGAAACGGAACTTTCTTGGTGTGGGTGGCATGCACCCAATGCTTTCTGCCTTCCAGCCGAACTGCAGTCCTCGTCGCCAATAACACCTGGTGGGGTCTCACGAACCTTGGCTCGAGATTTCGTTTTCGTCCAAAATTTCGGGTAAGCACCCAGTCACCTGGTTGGAGCCGATGACCAGGTCCCTCAGTTTGTGCCGGTAAAGCTTCAAAAACCTGTTGATGAATCAAACTCAATTTAGCAGTCAGATCATAAAGATAGTCAATCAACATAGGATATTCAATTCTGTTAAACTCCTTAGGCCTCGGAACTCCCCAAATATTCGCAGGACGGCCGAACACAATCTCATATGGGCTAAGCCCTACTCGAGAGTGCACGGTTGCCCTGGTCGATAAGAGAGCTAAAGACAAAGCATCCGGCCACGATAAACCAGTCGTTGCCTGGATTTTGGCAAGTTTCAGTTTCACAGTGCCATTATATCCTTCCACCAAACCTGCCGACTGAGGATGATTAGCGCTATGAAATTTTTGGACTATGCCTAGGCCACGACACACACTCTTCATCACACTTCCCACAAACTCACTTCCGTTATCTGACCATACAATCCGTGGCATTCCATACCTAGGGAAATATTCCTTGAGCAGGATTTTTGCTGTTGACAGGGCAGTATTATCCTTAAGAGGGTAGGCCTCAATCCATCTGGAGAACGCACAAACCACAACTAGAACATATTTCAGATTATTGCATCTCTCCATATGGATGAAATCCAATTGGATAACTTCAAAGGGACATGTAGGGGGAGCAAAGTGACCAGGTGGAGTGGGGGTGCCCTTACCAGGATTATACATCAAACATATCATGCAATTCTTAACCACTCTCTCTGCACACTTAGTAATCCCATCATTTTTCCATACAGGAGACAACAACTTGCATATGCCTTTCGCGCTAATATGTGCCGTGCCGCGGGCCATTGTAACAACAGCAAGCACATATGCATCCGGTAACATCCATCTCTGTTTTTCTGACAAGTCAACCCAACATCCATTCCCGTCTAACTTCCCCGTGCTTTCTTTCCACTTAGTCTTTTCCATCTCAGTGGCCTCGTTCTGTATCTCCTTCACACTCTCAACTGTGTCCTCACACATACCAGTCTCCGTTGGCCATCTTACTGAACTCGTAACATACATTCGATTTGTCAGATCTCTGGCTGTTTCTTTAGCAGTCTCATCCGCAAACGCATTACCACGACCAACATCATCTGTCACTTTCCGATGCGCACTGCATTTAATTATTGCCACCTGTTTAGGCAATGTGAGTGCATCTAAAAGGTCATTCACAAGCTGTCCATGCTGAATCTTCGTGCCATGCGACGTAAAGAATCCTCTTTCTCTCCACAATCGACCAAAACTATGCGCTACACCAAATGCATACTGACTATCGGTAAACACATTCACCCGCTTTCCTCTAGACAACACACACGCTCTCGTCAACGCAATCAATTCAGCCGCTTGAGCTGAATTCTGACTCAATCTCGCAGTTTCCACAACCGTACTCAACGTCACTACAGCATACGCAGTCGTTACATCACCATTCGGCAACTTAAAGCATGAACCATCAACATACAAAGTACCATCGGGATCTACCAATGGAGTGTTTTTCAGGTCAATACGACCCTTCGTCTCCTCTTCGGTTCTTAAATAGCAATCATGTGGTGCTACATCACCTGATTCCATGCTGATCGGCAACAACGTTGCTGGGTTCAACACATTGCAACGTTTTATCCTAATATGACTTGCCAAAAGTGTCAACTCATAGCCAGACAACCTTGCACTCGTCAGGTGCTGAGTTTTTGTCCGGTTCAAAAGAGTGTCAACTGCATGCGGGACCATCACCGTGAGCATATTATCCATGACCAGACCTGCGGACTGTCGAAAAGACACCGCAGCTGCCGCTGTTGCTCTTAAACAACTTGGCAATGCTCTAGCCACTGGGTCTAAGGTCGAGGAAAAATATGCACATGGACGTTGTTTGTCGCCAAATTGTTGCGTCAGGACACTCAACGCACAACCATCCCTCTCGTGAACGTATAGTGTAAACGTCTTACTGTAATCAGGAGTGCCTAACACAGGAGCCGAACACAACGCATCACGTAATTCAGAAAAACCTTTCTGACACTCTTCAGTCCGAGGCAAAGGAGTCGGAACATCCTTGCACGTAAGAGCTAACAATGGTTTCGCCAACAATGAAAAATTCGGAATCCATTGTCTGCAGTATGATGTAATACCTAGAAAGGCACGTACATCTCTCTGAGTTTTTGGCACAGTCATTCGAGCAATCGCTGCTATTCTTTCTGGGGTCAATCTTCTCCCTTCTTTTGACAATAAGTGACCTAAGTAGGTTACTTCTTGACAACAATATTGCAGCTTGGAAGGTGACACTTTGTGATGTAAGTCACATAAATGTTGCAACAATGATACTGTAGCAGATCTGCAAATAGCTTCGGTATCTGCAGCCACCAATAGATCGTCAACGTATTGGATCAAAGCCGCACCCGTCGGTAACACAAATGCATCAAGTTGACTTTTAAGGGCTTGGCTGTAGATCGATGGACTCTCACAGTAGCCCTGTGGTGCGCGTTTAAATCTAAAACTGCGACCACCTAATGAGAATCCGAACAGGTCTCTGCTTTCCTCAGTGATCGGAATACTAAAGAAAGCATTCTTTAGGTCGATCACCGTGAACCAGGAGGCAGAAGCTGGAATCAGGGTCAGCAAGGCCGTGATATCAGGCACCACAGGAAACTGTGGGATCACGATTTTATTCACTTCTCTCAAATCAATTATAAAACGGTACACAGGAGGCTTAGATGGATCAGTTTGTTTCAAGATGGGTAACACAGGACTATTACACACATTTCCCCGAGTTTCTTCAATGACATCCTTTTTAATCAGGTCATAAACGATCGCTAATAGCGCTCGCTCACCATCAAGAGAGATACGATACTGAGGTATACGTGGTAATCGCACATTTGGTTTCAAGTGGACCACATAAGGTGGGATGTCCAATAGGCCCACATCATTGGGACCTGTGGCCCATAAAGACACAGGAAGGGAACTCAATTCCGGTGGGAACTTATCGATCGACAAGTACATAGGAGAGATCACTCTCTGACCTAATGGAAGCTCCACTCCCGCAGGAGAGCAGTACAAAGTCGCATATAACCGTTTTAACAAATCCAAACCCAAAAGATTCTCACCACAACCAGTAGATAGAATCAATGGAGCCTCTAGCTCACGAGGACCAATCGTAAGGGGCAAAGGGCTAGAGACAGGATTGCTAACCGGGGCGCCAGAGAATCCAATGGAAACATTCGTTAAGCCGGACAAAGGTGCGCCAGGGAGTTTTGAATGCATGATGGAACTTTTTGCTGCACCAGTGTCCAACAGAAAAGGCTCAACTACGCCAGATGTGACAACTGCGACGTAAGGCCCTCTCTGATCAACCGGAACTGACACTTCTCCCTCTCTTTGTCGGTGGCTGTCCTAGTAACGGTCGTCTGCCACAATCTCATGTTCAGTGTAATAATCGTCCACATGGTACTGTGCTGATCTATCGGACTTCGCATTTGGCTGGTCAAAACAATTATTCGCGCCCCACGAAATAGGAGAGCGCTCATTCTGATTTTGAGGGGTGCCACGACCTCTACCTCGAGATGGCTGCTGGGGACCACCACGTCCCCCTTGAGCCGAAACAACATTATAGCGATCACGTAAAGCAGGACAATTGAATTTTATATGGCCCTCAGCCCTACAATATGCACACTGATTGTACCCAAGCATAGATCTAAATGAAGAGGAGTCAGAGCGTGACTGCATCCGAGAAGACTGTGATCGTGGCCGATACTGCTGTTGTGAATCATTTTGATTTGAACGCGGAGGATACGCTTGCTGCAACAAAACCTTTGTTTTGAGCTCCTTCGTTTTCTTATCCGAACGATCACTCTCTTCTTTTTCCCTATTCTCGTAGTATTGAGCCGTCGCTAATATTTGAGCAGTGGTTGAAACAGCCCATGCACTTTCCGAATTCTTCAATTTGTTGCATAGCTCAGGCAACAAATTTAACACAAACTTATCAACAAATAACCGCTGACCTCCCTCAGTGCTCATATCCTGACCACTATGATCGACAAATGCTTCCTCAAATCTAGTAAAGAAATCCGAGACACTCTCGTCCTTCTTTTGCTTACAAGCCGACAGCTTGTCCCAATTTACCCTCATCGCTGGCATGAGAGTTTTCATGAGCGTAATGATTTTTTGAGGTAAATCCGCAATTAACTGCTCGGGCTTAGCCCCACCAATTTGTCGTCCATCAGCCGCTACTAGTGTAGCCCAGTCACCACCTAACTCAACTAAATGATTCTCTTGGCGAATTTTTGCCCAAATCGGTTGTGGTACGACATTTCCAAACAGCATGTCGATGTCAGCGAGGTTCATAATAGAAGCATCCACCAGTTGGGATAACTCCTTATAATAACCTGCCGGATTCTTGCGTGGATCAGGCAAGGATTGTTTCACCTGCAAAACTTCTGATCGCTTCCATGGGAGGTGTATCCAAACTCTTTGGAAGTATGGAAGAATCACAGGATTAGCATTAGCATCACCTGGCATCCATACTGGCGGAACCTCTCTCATAGGATACTGACCAGAGTTCGCTTTCCGACTATTGGAATCGTCATCAAACGACATTCGAGAAGGCACTGTGGATCTAAAGGATAACAATCGCTCTAATGCACGTCGTACATCTCCACCTACAATCATACCGTTCGAAAATTGACTCTGAAGTTCAGTCATATCGGGCGGTACATTATCTAAATCATCATTATACCATTCTTCTCTCAAAAAGTTCACATTTCTTCTAACACGAATCTCTGCGTAGGCTAATTAAACTGAGAAAACGTGTCGAAAACCATGCGCGGAGTGTAGTTAGCAGGGTGTCTTATCCACCTATGCGCCATAGTCACTAACGTCTCACTCTCCCTTCCACTAGGGATTTGACTCCGTCTCTGGGGAGTTTCAGAAACATCAGATGGAAATAACGATCCAGAAAGTGGGGAGTAAAGGGTAGCAACAGTATTAGGGATACGATTACGAACAGAAGGAGAAATAAGAACAGGAGCAACAACATTAGAAGTGAATGTAGGCACAGCAGAGGCAGCCAAGATAGCCGGGGTAGCAGGAACAAGAGGCTGAGGAGGTACAGGCAAAGGGGCAGTTGAAGGGACAATTACAGGACCAACAACAGGCTGACCAGCAGCCGCTGGAACAACAGGAGGGAGAGCAGGAGGAACTACAGGAGGAACTACAGGGGCTGTAGCACCCTGTGCATAAGGAGGTGGCGATTTCATCAAATACGCTAACAGAGGATCCTCCTTCGAGTCCTCTTCTTTCTTATCAAGACTGGTTGATAAAACCGGGTAACATTTGTCTATCCTCATGTGATGCAGTCTAGTAGAAACTTCTATTTCTTTTTCTGCTTTATCTCGCTGGTACTGTTCCGCACCTTGCATCATCGTAATGATACCTTCTTTTTTATTTTTCTTAAGTTGTTTGATTTCTTTCTGCTTGGCCTCTTTGCGCCATAACCGAAAAGAATCGAACATAGCTGGTCTAGCTTTCTTTTTAAACAATTTAGCTTGAAGATTATCTAAAATCGTAATTTCAAAACTTCCATGTGGTGGCCAACTAAGGACACCATCCTTTTTCGTATAACGGATCCAATGTTCATTATATATAATAGGGCCCACACCATGTCGACTATAGAGCTCATATATTGGAGTTCCAACTGGAGGTATCGGACACGAGTCCTCCAACCGGGAATCAGTGTTATAACATTTAAAGAAACCAAAGAAACCACTACGGCTAGGCATCTTGCTCACTAACCAAGTATCAAACTTCAAGGGTTATCGAAGCGCTAAATCTTTGTGAAAGACAAAACCCTCGGTTTTTGGCAATTGCAACTGTCAAATAACAACTAAGAACCAACAACTAAGCACCACAAATGCAATGGAACCATGCAAACAACTAAGTTTCAACAACAACCAAGGACACTGGGAGCGACCCACAAATACTTAACTGAGAGCACAATGGCGTCACCAGGAAGGCCCGTCTATCGTCTCGCCGTACGAAAGGACTACGCCAGGCGCCGAAAACAGGTCGACAATCAGGGCATCGGTCCGTCGCAGCCGTCAGGAGGCGGGAAGCTTCGCAGGAAAAAATCTTCGGGCCACTTATTTCGACAACAAGATCGATGAAGCGGGGTGCACCTTCCCTCTGAGATTTCACACGAAGTTCCTCACAATCGTCAGGCTTTGGACCGGTACCGCTGATGTCGCCCCACGTTGGGCGCCAACTGAAGGACTGGACAATTTAAGGCCCAGCGGTGCCAGGGGACAACACCTGAAACCTTCGTGGGTTACCTGTTCTGGCGCACAAATGACAGAGACACGGGACACTTCCTTCGGCGTCAAAGATCAGCGTTTATTACTGCAGGGAGGCAAAAGTCACAAGAAGTACAACAGAGTGTAGGTTCTGAGAGTCTGCTTCGAATTGCAAATGTGGATCGCTCCTTTTATACACTTTTTCGTCATTACACAACATACGAAAAGAAAGGTTACAACTCAGTTCCCACAATAAACTTCAAAAGGGCTTCTTGAAACCCGGAACATAATTACAGTAACATTGCCGGTTCCCAACTGTAAAAGCACATCTTCTCACCGTAGGCACATTCCACGCTAGTTGTAAACGAACGAAAGAAAGAGACTAGAACAGCTGCAAGGAAGACAGACAACAGTAGAGAAAAGAGTGTGAGGGTAATATCGGAAGCAGGATCACAGGATCAAAGGATTCGATCCTAGCACATGCACGGCTGAAACAATAGACCGGCACGGCAAGATTACCCTCCAGCGGAGCCATCTGCCTTTGCAGTGTCATTCCCCTCGTCATAAAAGACGCACAAAAGGAATATGTGTCTTCCGCAAGGCTTGGGAACTAAGGGTCATGACGCGGACAGTTGCCTGTTAGCTGACTACGTGAGGGCAAGAAACAAAATGGATGCCGTATCTAAAATGGAACCCGAGGGTTCAGATGAAGAAACGCGTAAATAAGGCGAACCCTTCCAAGTAGTGTAGCGAAAACGCGTACACTTACTAAACTCGTCATTTACGGTTCATAGATACCAAACTTGCCCATATTCGATCATGCCCAAAACATCATAACGATTCTCACGGAACCTCAGGACAAGATCAAACTGTCATACTCATTCTTTTCTAGACTATACCATCTGTAACAAGGAAATCCTTCCTTTTATTGAGAATGACACCATAGCTGTTCGAGGAGACAGTGACCATCGTCCCTAAGTGACCACCTTGTCATTTCACCTAGCACATCATGCCATGACAAATCTGACTTCAGAAGGTAACCATACTGAAAATCTCAAAAGGTTGAAATGGTCAGATCCAATTGTACCAGCAATAATGAGCCAATGTAGAGCCCAGCGAGATTCAATGAGTATTGCTACATCCCTGCCCACTACATCATGGGAACTCTTCACCCGGGAACTGCAAAAAAAATTCCCGCACACTACACGAAAATCCAGAAAAGGAATCCAGGCAATAATAACAGCTGAAATCAGGAAACTAAAATCAGCACGTAATAGTGCCCTAAGACAAGCACACAGGTTCCCAGGGGAAGACCATAACCTTAATAAATATAAGCAAGCCCAAAAAGCATTTCGACATGCAATATTCATCGAGAAAAAGAAACGATCTGAACAGTTCTGGCTAAAATTGATATACGTAAGTAAAAATCACAACCCAAAATCCTTCTGGCCACTTGTTAATTCCAAAACACACAAACAAGGAGGACAAAGCAGCGCTAACATCTCTGAAGCTGAATGGGTATCCTATCTAACAACTCATTTTGAGGATACAGTAAAAGATGTCCCATTGGCTAGACCGCTAGCCACGTCTCTACAATGCAACTCATGACAATTATTAGGCATAATGGATGTAAAGACATTAGGAAACCACGCTGAATTAAACACAAGGACTCCATCGACAACTGATACAAAGCTTTTGCCTCAACCCATAGAATTCTCACAAAGTGTATCAACAACCCTGGGAATCATTACGGAAAAAACAGCTCCAATTATAACTGAGGGCCCCTCAGCTAGAGCTCCAGGGCCAAATGGTCTACCCCAGTCTCTGTTTAAACAGGATACAGAATTTTGGGCCAATCAATTCACACCTCTTTTTTCCTATTGCCGGATCAACTCGGTATTACCGGAATCATGGCAAGGTGCCATTATACATCCAATTTATAAAGTGGTAAGAGATCAGACCCGAAAAACTACAGGATGATCACCCTACTGGACGTGGAATCGAAATACTATGCTAAGCTGCTCCTTCAACATTTGGCGTCCGGGGCGCAAAAATCATCTCATGCCCTTCAACCAGACAGGATTTGTGCAAAAATCAGGCACCATAACAAACTTGCTCACAATTGCTGTCCTGTTGGATAAAGTGGCAGCCTCAGCAACGTTAATGCATGGCTGTTTCGTTGACTGTAAGGCTGCTTTTGACCGCGTACCTCGAAGCCGATTATGGCTCAAATTGCGGAAATGGGGGATCCCACCAGCGCTAGTACAAGCCATAATCGCGCTACACACTAGCACATGGATCTGTATAAAACTTGAGGATGGATGATACATCTCAAGGAAAATACAAACAACCCACGGAGTGAAATAAGGGTGGTTGCTGGCACCCCTTCTCTTCAACCTCTTCATCTCCGATTATGGCTCAAATTGCGGAAATGGGGGATCCCACCAGCGCTACTACAAGCCATAATCGTGCTACACACTAACACATGGATCTGTATAAAACTTGGGGATGGATCATACATCTCAAGGAAAATACAAACAACCCACAGAGTGAAACAAGGGTGGGTGCTGGCACCCCTTCTCTTCAACCTCTTCATATCCGATTTGTCAGAGTCCCTGGATGAAGTTAATTCTCATCCTCCAAAAATCGCTGGGACAAGAGTTAGTAATCTACTATATGCGGACAATCTGGTCCTGCTATGTCGCACCAGGGTTGGCTTGCAGAGACTACTTGATCGGTTGTCTCTATATACCACCGAAAACAACATGGAACTGAATTTAACAAAGACAAGGGCAATCACCTTTGGGCAAAGGAAATATCAAGGTGGCGGTTGGCAATACAAAGGTAAAAACGTTGACAGAGCCCTTTCTTACAAGTACCTGGGGGTTCACTTGGACAGAAGGGGAACATTCTCTAAACATAGAGATGAAGTAGAAGCCAAAGCCCTGGCAATCCAGGTGGCTTTTAAGACTCTTTCAAGGAACCTGTCTGGACCCAGTCTAACCCCACTCATAACTATCATGAAGGCCAAAATCATCAATTTCCTCACCTACAGCCAGGAGATTATGCAAGGGAAAGACAATAGCCACGTCAACACAATATTAACAGGAACACTCAAACAGTTGCTGGGTTTGCCAAAATCTTCATCCCCTGCTCAAATACGCCTCTAGATTGGTCTTCAAGACCATGAAGCAGTAGTGCGTGGAGCGTACGTCAGGCTGTGCAATAAGTTGCGTACCTCCAGAAAAGGAAGCCTGGAGGCCCTTTTGTGGATGGAAATCTCAGCTGGTCAACTTGGCAGTTCATAACAGCAGTATCTGCAAGATTCTTTAAAACTCCTTGATATAGACGAAATCTGGGCCTCTAATCCATCGCAGCAGGCACTTAAAATTCATATCAGAAGACACGTCCGCCTCTGGTCCTTTTATTCAGGTAGAGCCCAAATAGTGCAACGTAAGCACGCCTGGACAATTGTATCAGGATTTAAGCCAGGGATTATTTCTAATTTCTAATTTAAAACATTTATAAAGCGCAGCGTGCACCGTACGGTTTCTTGGCGCTAGTGGATAGTTCGACACCTGAGGAAAAATAAAACCTGTCGTGGGCAAGAGGGGGAATTACACAGGGAAGGCTTGTTTGAAAAGAAACGTTTTTAAATCTTTACGAAAAGAAAGATAGTGAGTTGCAGAGCGGAGGTGGTCAGGAAGGGAGTTCCAAAACGTGGGGGCAAGGGTAGCGAAGTTAGTTCCACCCCACTTTTTACGTTTGAAACGTGGGATTTGGAGGAAGGATTTGGAGGAGGAGCGAAGCTCTCTGGTAGGGACGTACTCATTTATTAACGAGGAAATGAAAGCAGGGGCAGTGCCTTGACGGGCCTGGAACACCATACAGCCGGTCTTGAACAGGGAACGTTCCCTAACAGGGAGCCAGTGAAGCTCTCTGAGGAGGGGTGTGGAGTGGTGATAACGCGGGAGACCATAGACCAGCCCATTTGGCACCCCATTTGTCATGTACTTACTCAGTACTGTGGAAAAAAAGATTTTTGGCCCTCAGAATGGGTGAATGACCATTCTGTATCATTTGCCAAGATGGCGCTGTGCAAATCCCAACGTAACGTGCAGGGGCTGTGGGAGTTGCACAGAAATAATCGAGCATGTGGTATGTCTTTGTCCTGCAGTCCATGACGATTGAAAGATCTTGTTAAAGAGTGAATGGAACAAATTCGGTATTTGCACGTGCCGGCAAGCTATCCTTGCATCAATGAACCTGGACAATCCACAGCTTAATATCCGGTTCACCAAGTTCGTCACAGGAACAGCAAGAACATTTATAAACAGTGAGAGCCAGCAAGTCATCAACAGTTAATTATTAAAAGACAGATTAAGCCCTACGTTGTCCTACTGATTTGCACACTTCCCCGCACCACTCAAGAGTAGCAACTACGGCCCCTGGTGTATGGACTATCTTGCTTTCCCTGGAACTTTTGAATTACTGTATGCAGGGATTTTATTATATAAATGGAATTGCCTTACCAGGAACTTCACCACAAATATGGAATTACATTACCAGCATTATTAATTATTGCCTTTTAATAATTAATGTCTGCCTGCTGCCCTAGCAGATTATAAAATCATAATGGATAATTATGGTTTTTCACTGCCTTTTAATTATTGTGTAAAAAAAAAAGGAGGGTCGTTCTGTCTAGACGAGTTTATACTTTTTATTATTACAAAAAATAGGTTTTCAGGACTTTAAATTATTTCTGATGAACTTTTATCTTTTTACTCATTGTAATGGTAGAAATGTAAATATCTTAATAACCACCCTTGATTTACGTTTTTTATTATTATGGATGCATATTCCCCATTGTAATGATTTTTCTTAATCAAACAATAAAGTATTTAGGAGCTAGAGAAACCAGGTCAGCAGAGCTGCTGTAGAGCCCAGGAAACCAGGTCAGCAGAGCTGCTGTAGAGCCCGGGAACCAGGTCAGCAGAGCTGCTGTAGAGCCCGGGAAACCAGGTCAGCAGAGCTGCTTCAGAGCCAGAGAAACCAGGTCAGCAGAGCTGCTCTAGAGCCAGAGAAGCAGGTCAGCAGAGCTGCTTTGGAGCCAGAGAAACCAGGTCAGCAGAGCTGGTTTAGAGCCAGAGAACCAGGTCAGCAGAGCTGCTTTAGATCCAGAGAACCAGGTCAGCAGAGCTGCTCTAGAGCCAAAGACCCAAGTCAGCAAAGTTGCTTTAGAGCCATTGAACCAGGTCAGCAGAGCTGCTTTAGAGCCAGAGAACCAGGTCAGTAGAGCTGCTCTAGAAGGGGAGAACCAGGTCTGCAGAGCTGCTCTAGAGCCAGAGAACCATGTCAGCAGAACTGCTTTAGAGCCATAGAACCGGGTCAGCAGGGCTGCTTTAGAGCCAGAGAACCAGGTCAGCAGAGCTGTTGTAGAGCCAGAGGACCAGATCAGCAGAGTTGCTCTGTAGCCTAAAAACTAGGTCAGCAGAGCTGCTCTAGAGCCAGAGAACCAGGTCCCGCAGACCTGCTGTAGAGCCAGAGAAACCAGGTCAGCAGAGCTGCTTTAGAGGGAGAGAATCAGGTCAGTAGAGCTGCTTTAGTTCCAGAGAACCAGGTCATCAGAGCTGCTTCAAAGCCAGAGAACCAGGTCAGCAGAGCTGCTCTAGTGTAGTGTAGTTCCTATTATCCCAATAGGCTCTGCGTATTGGAATAATACCTTCAATAGTAAAGGCCTAGACCAGACGTTAACTAGGTCTACCACTGTCGATATTAGACTTAAAGTTTTGGGTTTGCCAGCTTAGCTCAGAGTTCACTAGAAACTTTCTCGAATGTTCAGGAAAGAATTAACTCCCCTGATTAGACAAGAAGGGATGTAGTTTCTGACAACCATAGAACATGACAACTTTGCTCTCCCCTAATCAAGAGTATATCTCGAGAGTCGTGTGAACAAAAGGCAATTTATTTTACTCAGTCAGTACGTGCATTCTTAGTCTCATCAGATTGTAGAGAAAAGGAAGAGACGGGCGTGTTCAATAAAAAGGTGTTATTTATTGATCAGTCTCTTTTCTCATACAAGAGAAATGGATCGATATTATTGCAATACTTATAATTAAGTAAAGTGCATACATTAAAAGCAATAGTATAAAATAATACTGTAAAAACATTGATATGGTTTCTAAGCCATAAGATGTTTTAAAATGAATAAAATATATTACATACACATATACATTTGACTAAACGTACTCAACTGGTGTTTCTAAATACGCCTACCCCGTGTACCTGACCTAAGCCTAATACGTGGGCGGGAATAGAAAGTTACAGTTTAAGTTAAGTTTGTTTTTGCAAAGTGAATAACTAAGGAATTCTCTGTGAGGGGTTATTCAGTTCTGTACCTGGAAGTTAGGATGAATGAGGGATGTTATCTCTCTCTCTGGTCTCGATATTCCAGGCTGCCTGCGAGGGCTACCCAGAAACGCCGGTGCTGGATTTCTCGGCAGGAGAAAGCAGCGCGTCTCTCAGCGCGTCAGGAAGGCGGGGCTGCGCCAGCGGGGTCTGCTCTGCTCTTCGCTTCGGCAAGTATGGCTGCTCCGTCTCGTCACCACCGCGTGTGTTTGCATAGGGCAATATCGGTAATATTTATACCTTTAAGGTGCCGAGATTGACGTAAGGATGGACATAGATACGTCAATAAGGATGTCATACGACTTGCTCGTTAGCACATTCTTTTGCTGAAGTTCTCGGTGAAATCAAAACAATGGCCGCAGGGTTTTGCCCAGGTTGTCATAGGTTTGATTTGTTATGAGAACTCCGTATGCCTTATCAGGGGCTGGAGGAATATCGCTTGTCTAATTAGATCGCAAGCGTTATGACCTAATCAGATAACACGTTCCTGTGTCGTAGTGTGACTGCGTCAGATAACGGTATCTGCATCATGGGGGTTTTCTGCCTCATGGGCTGACTGCTAGTTAACTTGTTGGTTTGTTTAACCAGAATAGGGTCAGGAATAGGGGGATCAATTCAGAACCTATAGGAATACATCACACCCACTCCACGCTAACTATGGTCATATTTACTAATCTATGCATAGTAAAACATAGTACAACATACTATAGAGTATTGTGTATACCTTACTACCCCAAAATACATAAATGCATTTTGAAATTATCAAATATACTGAAAAATTGCAGACATATGTATTGTATGCACTCAAGCTGTAGAATAATGCCAAAGTAATCGCATTAGTATACATTATTGCTATTTGGTATATGAGAATTACACATGAAATGGCTCTTAATACAGAAAAAAAGTTCGAGACCATTCCATCACAGAATAAAATATTTATGAACATACCAGCGGGCAGCTAATGTCTATAAGCTATCTAAAATTTAGAAACCTTAGTTCTCTAAGAATAGTTCATACTTTAAGCAGAAGATAGTGTCCCGAAAATGATGAAAAAATATTTTGGGGCTGCTGAAAAACTTGCTGTCCGTGAACTGGAGGGAAAATTGTTCATGTGACTTTATTTTTAAAGTTGAAGGCCGAATTCAGGGAACGCCGTGTGCGAGCTTGCTCAAAAGTCTCTATTTCTGCTCTGGTGAGAACATCATATCATTTAGGCTTTCTAAAAAACTGTCAACAGCTTCCTGGGAAAGTTCCACTAACTCGGAAATAGGTGTAATCATGCATTCGTGCGCATGATTGTCTCCATTGACATTCTGATTCGCATTGCTGACAGAAGGTCGTACCTGATCGATGCTGCTTTCATCTTGAACTTCACTACCCATCAATCGTAGTGGTGAAGCTTCCACGAATGCCGTCATCAGGATTGGTAGCCTTTGAGGGCAGCACAAAGCGTGAACCTTGATCGGGCTCAACAATGTCTCTGCATCCATTGGCGCATCCGATTGTAGCGTCAGACAGGTGTCTAACACGCATTCTTCTCCGCATAGCAGACACCTTAATACAGGTAAAACACATCTTTGCCACATTGGTCGAAATGATAGAAACCAAGTCATGTTCAGGTCTCTAAGCCGGGAGAGTCCCAGGATTTTTGATATCCGGTCCCGGTATCCAATGGCTAGGATTGTTTCTTCCCTTGTCGCAAGAGGTTTGTCTGTGACATGGGTTGCCATAACGAAAAATAAGGACTAAGAATAGGATTCCTGCAATTAGTCCCAAGATCAGGGGAAGTCCGCCAAAAATCGAATGGATGAAATCTGGAAAAATACCCAGTATGGCTTTGAATGGTGTTAATGCCATCGAAAATACTGTCTTAAATACCTTTGAGAACCCATTGGTATCAGAAATATTTAAGATTTCATTAAGGATTTCCGCGAAATGTATGGGGGAATTAGTTGATAACAACGAATGTATCTCTGCAGTCGTCCTTGCGACTTGTAGATCATATGTTTCTTTTGATGACGAGAGCCTTGTAGGCGTCTGAAGAAGCACTGTTTTCATTCTGCTTAAAGTATCTATTCGAATAGAAGTAATTTTCAAATTGGGCCATGCCCTTGCCTTCCTGTCTGGAAAGGAGCTGGGGAACAATGAGCGTCCACAGCACTTGACCTTCGCAGTCGTAGTTACGAGATAAGGAGTCCCGGGCATAAGACTACAACATCTGCGGTCTACAATTAGAATGTAACTCCCATTATCGAGTCTTTGAAAGAATGGTTCTATTTCTGTTGCAGGTGCGCCTTGCTGGTGACATGAAAGGTTGTATGAATTCCCTTCACAGGCTCCATGCAAACTAATTCCGTTACACAGAAGCGTGCCGCTTAGTGACATCGCACAATTATTGCCACTAAGAAACACTTTCTGTCCTTTATTACTGACACATGCATGTGAATAGGGCAGGTTCCATGTTGTTTTAATGTTCCCCTTTCCCAATTTCTCGTACATGCCAGCCTGTATATATTTTTGGCAGTATTGAAACCTGAAGGTTGAGATTGGAATATTTATTATCCCATGTATTATCCATTCACTGACAGGTCGTTCTGACATTGTCACTGGTAATCTTTCGAGTTTTTCAATGCTCAAGATTGTATAATCAGCACCCTTTTGCGCCATACTGATTTGTCTATCAGTAAGGTTAAAGATTTGGAATAGTGACGTTGTGTTAATTAAACGCCATAGCCTGAACGCAGGTTTTGTAACGTCCAGCCAAGCTGTACAATAGAACGCAATTGAGACTGACCGTGTTGTAGCAACAGTAAGTCTTGCGATAATATGTCGATTGCTGAAGACACAATGCTGTCCAATGAAAAGATTCTGGAGGACAGAGTCATTAACCCATTGTCCACTACAGAAAGTGATTTTTCCAAATTAATACGGTCAATTTCCCGTATTCTCTCTGCTGTTTCAATTTGAGTAACCTTCCAGGCCTCATTGTATGCTGCATATACAGAGGCTGCTATGAAACGTTTTTGACGCCGTTTGCGTGGTCCCATAGTGAAATCACGCAAGTCAGCACCATCAGTAAGTAAAGCTAGGTGTTGTTTAATTTCTGTCAGTGTGGA
This sequence comes from Lissotriton helveticus, assembly GCF_964261635.1. Classification (NCBI taxonomy): domain Eukaryota; kingdom Metazoa; phylum Chordata; class Amphibia; order Caudata; family Salamandridae; genus Lissotriton; species Lissotriton helveticus. Next base: position 745,743,554 of record NC_136071.1, on the reverse strand, counting down.
GGTCTGTAGCCATTGAAGGCATAATTTGCCCACACTGTAGGTGGTTATTATCCCTGGGTGATGTCTTTGAGGATATTTAGGGTCTGGCCTGGTCATTTTGAACCCCTGTGTTTTGTTCAGGAATCTGTCTTGACAGTTATTAGTATCTGTGGGCCAGATCAACCACTGTTTCCAATCTGGATGTGTTCTGCTTTGGTTTAATACATAATTTACGTTTATCTCTTCATCTGTAGAGCTATTGCTGAACATTGTTGGCTTTGGAATAGACGGTTTGTTTAAATCTTTGATTTTGGCTAAGCCAAGACAGGTAGTTTGTTGAACAGTGTCATTTAAAAATATAATTTGTTCTGGGATCATGCAGGCTCTAAACAAAGATTCTATACCCTGTACTTGCCATTCTTTTGTGCCCCAAACACTTTTCAATTCAACATTTTTGTCCCAATAATCAAAACCAAAAGTATTCATTTGTTCAAAAAATGAGTCTGAATATATCAATTTTGTGTTGGTTATCATGGTCTTTGTCCCTGTCTTGTTTGACAATTTAAAATAGAATGCTTCAGCATTACTTGTGTTAAAACCTGAAAAGAATGAATATTTGTCATAGAAGGTTCTTGAGCTCCCTTTTGGAGGTGTTGCACAATGTTCCCATTGATTATAATTTAAAACATTTCTAGGTTGTGCAGATCTATGTAAAAAATGGTTACCATAGTGGTTATAGCAATACATACTATCATAATTTGTAGAACCCTGCAAATAATCATGTTTGGTAAATTTAGCAGACATTACTAAGTCAGACATCATATTATTAATGCTTTTGAAGTCCCAATCATCAGCAAATGAGCTTGGTTTTGCAAAGTCACTCAATGAGATCTTAATTTGGTGTGGATATTTCAGGATTTCGACCGGACCATAAATTTCATAGTCAGTGTTGTCCCAGGCTACCCCACCCGGTGTAGGATTGGCTGTGAAGTTGACTGAAGAAAGTTCTCTTTTCTCGACGTGTGAAGATGTGTGTGGTTTGAGGATCAAGTTGATTTTCTGACTTGCTGTGTCCATTTTAGCATATTTTCCCTCAATGAAGCGTCCCAAAGTAAGTATCATGATGAGCCAAAGTATGAGGATAAATGCACCAAAACCCACCCAAAATTCAATCCATGGAAAAATCAGATATGTTTCTTTTAGTTGTTTCAAAAGTTCTTTAGCTTTATCTTTAAAGGTTTTTGATGATGGCTGTGTCTTTGATTCGTTGAAGCCTTCAGAGGAATCATCGAAGTTTATGAAGTAGCCGGATGCTGTTCTGTCAATTGTTCCAATTGCTTCAGGATTACTGTTTCTTGCATTTTCACTTGGTACTTCATTATAGATTGGTGTGTCTCTGCTAAATGTTTTTATTTGGGTTTTCAGAGGTCTGAGTTCTATTGCATTTTTGCATAGTCCTTGTTGTTCTTCTGTAGGCGTTTCGAATGTGATGAGCCTCTTTGTTAGGACCTCTGTACTGGTAGCAAACCTTGGTGTTCTGCTACTTATTGGGAGTCCACTTGGCCTACTGTTTGTTATCGGCCACATGATTGTGGTTTTACCAGGTCGATGGATACAACTCGGTTCTCCTTTTTACCAGCAAGTGGCGGTAGTACAACTGATCTTGTCCCGTTGACAGACAAGACAGGAACTGCTTTTCTGTAAGAAGGCCCAAATTCCTTCTTTACCGCGATCTTCTCCCTGACTAGATCCCCGACTTTTGGAATCCAGACAGGTCTTGCTGGGACAGGTGGTGGTTCTTCAGTGGTTGTTGGCTGTTGTTTCAACTTTATGTTGCTCAGGTCTTTTCTTGTTTTGTTTAAGTCCTGCAAAATAGCCAAACGGTCTTTGATATCAAAGCTTTTTTCTTTCACCACTGAAGTCTGACTATCAATGTCAGAGATCATCATCCTAGTTCCAAATAATAATTCGTACGCACTGAATCCCTTCAGAGAATTTCTTGGCAAGTTATTTAGACTACGTTGGACACTTATTAGATGTTTGACCCACCCAGCTCCCGAACCTAAAATCTTTTCCGTTATAGATTGCTTTATGCCTTGGTTTTTTCTTTACACCATCCCGTACCCTCAGGAAGGAAGTGAGAAGATTCCCGCTGGGCTATGCTCATTTGGCCATGTTTCCCCTCAGGCTGGAGGGCTAGAGTGAAAACAATGGTCAAACGTAGCATGCTCTTAGCGTATATGCCATTTAGACTCGCAAATCTTTGTATAACAGTCCAGACGTCAGCCGAGTGCTGGTGATCTACATTATAAGTGGAAACTAGCCTGTATATGTTAATCGCAACCCTTCCTTTTTACTCTTGATTTTTTCTGGAGCAAAACGGCGAGGTATTAAACTGTTTCTTTCCCCACTGCGATCTCTGTTGCAGTTTGGGCATTTTTTTACAAACATGGTGTGACGTAGGCTCATGCCTGGCCACCAGTACCTTGATTGTAATTCTTCCAGAGAATCTTTTAGTTTGAGGTGTCTGAGACCCTCGCCCATATGTGCGTCTGCGATTAACAAGTTTCTCCTGTCCATGTTTGGAATCACTCTATCCCCCACTCCAGGGATTCGAGCAAAAGGGACGGAGTTTGCATCGATTATGTATGTATAATTGAGTGGATAGTTGATCGGTAACGCTGAGCAGTCGCCTTTTGATGACGTTTTCACCGCCAGCACTGTTTCACCGTCAATGTATTTTAATGTACGCTTTTTTCGAACTACGGGAGCCGATTTAGTGGCTGCTGCTGTGGCTGTCTCAGCCAATGAATTCCCTGCAACGTGAACGCCATCACGCTGATGACTCAGTGAGTGTGTCACGTGAGTCTTTGGTAGCTCTTTCTGTAAAAGAGCTATTTGTTCCCAGAGCAGTTTTTGCTTTATTGGTGCATCTGTGTCATCTTTGTAACCATTTTGAATCCATGTCTGCAAATCGCTGTTATATGATTTGACGCAGTAATATGAATCTGACACTATAAGTGTCGGGAATTCGCGATCCGCATTATCTAGCGCCATTTTCAATGCTAATATTTCAGTTTGTTGTTCTGAATTATTTTCTACTGAGTGTGTTTTTGTTAATAGAGGTTTTAGTTTACCTCCGCGCCACACTTCTTTTGTAATCCCACATGTGGGGTTGTATGCTTGTTCTCCCCAAACGGGGGGTTGAGCATGTCCGTCTGTATAAATTACACAGGCGTAATGTCGTAAAGGCAGAATGTCGATTGGCAGAGGATATGTTTTTTCATATTCTAGATTTTTTAATTCTTCTAGTTCTGGATCAAAGTAGTAGTATACTTTGTCCATTGTGATTGAATTCACCCATTGTATCCATTCCAGATTCAATGTTGTTGTTGGTAAATTACACGGTGTTGTTAGTGCCTCAAAGGCTGATTCTGCTGTTCTGACTGTGATATGTCTACCGTCCGCTTGATCTTTTTCTCTAGCTATTGCGGTTTGAACTGCATGAACAATTTTTTCTTTGTTGCTGAATCTATGTTCAGCTTCTGTGTACAAGTGTGATTTGAATGCAATTGGTACCTTTTCTCCCTCATTAGAGGTCAGGTATGTGAATCCGCATCTCCCTGGGATGACTCAAATCACAAGATTGCGTGTGTTATCACGTGTTTCTAATTTTGTTTTAATTAGCATGTCTGTTTGTAAGGATCTCAAAATTTCTGTGTGTATTTGAGTCCAGTTGGATCTTTTAAAATCTGGTTTAATTAGATCATAAAGGGGTTTGACCCTTTCTGCGTAATTTGCAATGTATGTTCTTCCGAAATTTAGGAAGCCTAGAATTGACTGTAGGTTTTTTAGTGTTCTAGGTGCTTGGAGTATGGCACATTTCTCTAGGAAATTGTCAGCCAGGCTTTTGCCTTCACTTGATAATTCATATCCTAAGAACAGGACTGTCAGATGGGCAATTCTGGATTTTTTAAAGTTGAATTTGTAACCCTCTGCTGCGAACCCAAGTATTATGGTGTTCACTCTTTTCAAGTGAGTCTCCAAGTCATCATCTGTTAAGTAAATGTCATCGACATAAGATAATGCTTCATCATCATATAGTTGTAGTAATTCTGTTACTCTCGCTGAGAATACCCCCGGGCTGTTCTTGTACCCCTGGGCTAACCGACAGAATTGTTTTTGAGTGCCATTTATTGAGAATGCAGTTAAATATCTGCTCTCTGGTGCTATGTTTTGACAAAAGAATCCATTAGAGATGTCTAATGTTGTTTTGTATTTTTTGCGCACTATGTTATTCATTAGTGCAGCACTATGTGAGTTTTGCACTGCAAAGGTTTTGCAACATGTGTTTAGGTGTCGGTAATCCAAAACTAGACGATATGAATTGTCTGGTTTGGAGACCGGAAACAAAGGGTTGTTCATTTGTGAGGTGCAAGTTTCAATCACCCCCTGGTATTCTAGCTGATCTAGTATTTCATTTACCAGTTTTTTAGCTTCTTGCTTAATTGGGTACTGCCTTTGTGCAGTAGGTTGTGATTTTAACTGGATTTTGTGAGGAGGAGAGTCCTCATCCCATCCCACGTGATTTTTATATAAAGCAGGAGCTAGAGCCACTGCCCACTTTCTAGCAAGTGTGTATTTTTTATGAATTGGAATTTGATTTGAGAAGGCAGGCATAATTACTTCTTCGCCATGAGGGCACTCCCTGACAAACTCTGGTGGCCAGTCTTTTTCAGCTAGAAGGATATCATAGCCCTTGGAGAGATTATCCCAAAATAGTCCCCTTATTTTTCTAGTCTTATCCCCCTCTATACGTAATGTTATTTCGTATATTTTGTGAGGTTTGCTAACTCTGGTGTCTGCAGTTTCCACTTGAAGATATTCATTCGTGTCCACTGTCTCCAGATGATTCATAAGGACTTTGCGAGCTATGCTCACTTCTGCTGCGCTGTCTAGCATTGTCTGAGCCCATTCTCCGTTTTTCAGTTGTGTCCTCAGTATTCTCGGCATTGTTAACTACCTTGATACTGGCTACCTTCTTTTTTGGAAATTGTAATTTCTTTTTTAGCTGAGCAGGTTCCTTGTCTTTGGACTTGGCGTGCTCTTCTCTTTGTTCTGATCGTCCTCTTCTTTCCGATTTCTGCGAGGAAGTCTGAAAAGATTGAGAGGGACGTGTATCAATGTCTTGATATCTATCAGGCTTTTTTATATTATCCCTATTTCTAAGGTTATATCTTTTTCCAGAGGGGTCACTCTGGGGTGACCTGTGTCTTTGGTTCGGAGATTTTTCTCTTCGCCTAGGAGACCTTCCTCGGGACTGGAATTTCTTTTCTTTAGGATTGGATTGTTTGTTTCCATCCCAGTTCTTTTTTGGTGATGTTGAATTATTATTAAAAAATATTTTTTTCAGGACTTTCAATCAGTTGTGGTTTTACTGGTATTCCACCTAAACTATCTCTACCTAGTTCCTCATAGGATTTTTCTATGATTCTGGCAATTTCAGCTGGTTGGTCTGCTAAATCTGTCTCTTTTAACCTCTGGCGGATCACCACGTTTGCTGCTTCTCCCTTTATGTTGGCTAATAATATAGCCGAGACCTGCTTGAAGTCTTTCAGTAATTTCATACCAAGAGTTAAAGCGGGCTCCGGACCATATTCATCTTGAATTTGTTTTAGCACATCTGGTATTACCGAAATGGATGGAACACCGTGAGTTTTTGTGTAGATGGAAGCAAAGACTGTACCCCAAGTGTCACAGTCCTCAATGTGTGGTGCGATTCCCATTGGAAGACAGATAGTCAGAATCCTGTGCTTTTCTAGCGGGGTGGTGTCTGGAAACACCGCCTCTATTTGGGTGATTTTTTGCGCTAGCCAGAATGGTATTTGTTCCCGTTTAGCCGGTACTTTACCTAGGCAGGACTGGATGTTCTGTGGTGTAATTTTATTTGTGTTCCCCTGGTGCGGGGTCAGCTGTGGAATTTTAATTGCTGGCTGAATTGTTGAAGTCCGCATCACATATTGGACTAATTGTCTATGTATTTTTATTAATTGTTTTAGCTGTGTTAAAAAGTTTGCTGCAGACATCCTGTCGATGTCTGGATGTGGTGTGTATCCGGCTAGGACCGGCCACGTTGCTCCTGGTCTACCTAAAGGACCGAGCCTGGTGATGTGATTATTGTGTATTAGGGCGCCATTAAATAAGAGCAAATGCTCTTGAAATTTAAGTGGTACTTCCACCTCCTCGAAAGGAGTGTACATTTCAGGAGGTTCCTCTATTTTGTAATAGTGGAAGTACTTTGTTACAGGATTTCCTGCTGGAAAGTTTATCCATGAATAGTATACCTCTGTCTGCCGATATTCGTGTGCCTCAATTACGAATATGACTGTGCCACCTCTAGGTGTCAGTCCATTTTCTATAAGTTTTATGGTTATAGATTTCCTTTTGATGACCGGAATGAGTATTATATCCGGGTCTGTGTCTTGCATAGTAGCATCAGCTGCTGCGAGTTCAGTTGCTATTCTAACTGCCTCTCTTTCATCTTCACTGTCCATTTTACCGACAGGAAGGTTATTTAGTTTGTTTGCAGATCAGGTTTCTTATGGAAACAAAGATTAGATGCACAATATTTTGGAACGATGTATCCTTTAACGTTGACTATACCAAGAACCATACATAGGAGTTCCCTCCTGCGAGGTTTTGGAGGATATTACCTTTCACCCACTCCAGACGTCTTTGGAGTATTATGGGAAAAAAGGGGTCTGAGTGAGAAAGCACGACTGAGTTACTCTAAATGTCTTACGTTAGTTTTATCGCCCTTTCCAAACACGTTGGGCGCCATGTAGTGTAGTTCCTATTATCCCAATAGGCTCTGCGCATTGGAATAATACCTTCAATAGTAAAGGCCTAGACCAGACGTTAACTAGGTCTACCACTGTCGATATTAGACTTAAAGTTTTGGGTTTGCCAGCTTAGCTCAGAGTTCACTAGAAACTTTCTCGAATGTTCAGGAAAGAATTAACTCCCCTGATTAGACAAGAAGGGATGTAGTTTCTGACAACCATAGAACATGACAACTTTGCTCTCCCCTAATCAAGAGTATATCTCGAGAGTCGTGTGAACAAAAGGCAATTTATTTTACTCAGTCAGTACGTGCATTCTTAGTCTCATCAGATTGTAGAGAAAAGGAAGAGACGGGCGTGTTCAATAAAAAGGTGTTATTTATTGATCAGTCTCTTTTCTCATACAAGAGAAATGGATCGATATTATTGCAATACTTATAATTAAGTAAAGTGCATACATTAAAAGCAATAGTATAAAATAATACTGTAAAAACATTGATATGGTTTCTAAGCCATAAGATGTTTTAAAATGAATAAAATATATTACATACACATATACATTTGACTAAACGTACTCAACTGGTGTTTCTAAATACGCCTACCCCGTGTACCTGACCTAAGCCTAATACGTGGGCGGGAATAGAAAGTTACAGTTTAAGTTAAGTTTGTTTTTGCCAAGTGAATAACTAAGGAATTCTCTGTGAGGGGTTATTCAGTTCTATACCTGGAAGTTAGGATGAATGAGGGATGGTATCTCTCTCTCTGGTCTCGATATTCCAGGCTGCCTGCGAGGGCTACCCAGAAACGCCGGTGCTGGATTTCTCGGCAGGAGAAAGCAGCGCGTCTCTCAGCGCGTCAGGAAGGCAGGCTGCGCCAGCGGGGTCTGCTCTGCTCTTCGCTTCGGCAAGTATGGCTGCTCCGTCTCGTCACCACCGCGTGTGTTTGCATAGGGCAATATCGGTAATATTTATACCTTTAAGGTGCCGAGATTGACGTAAGGATGGACATAGATACGTCAATAAGGATGTCATACGACTTGCTCGTTAGCACATTCTTTTGCTGAAGTTCTCGGTGAAATCAAAACAATGGCCGCAGGGTTTTGCCCAGGTTGTCATAGGTTTGATTTGTTATGAGAACTCCGTATGCCTTATCAGGGGCTGGAGGAATATCGCTTGTCTAATTAGATCGCAAGCGTTATGACCTAATCAGATAACACGTTCCTGTGTCGTAGTGTGACTGCGTCAGATAACGGTATCTGCATCATGGGGGTTTTCTGCCTCATGGGCTGACTGCTAGTTAACTTGTTGGTTTGTTTAACCAGAATAGGGTCAGGAATAGGGGGATCGATTCAGAACCTATAGGAATACATCACACTAGCTGATACTGACTGACACTGACTGATTGACACTGACTGACACGAACACTGACTGACACTGATTGACTGACACTGACTGACTGACACTGACTGACACTCTCTACTACTCACTCTCTACTACTCTCTACTACTCACTCTCTACTACTCTCTCTCTCTACTACTCAATCTCTACTACTCACTCTCTACGACTCTCTACTACTCACTCTACTACTCTCTCTCCACTACTCTCTACTTCTCACTCTCTACTACTCACTCTACTACTCACTCTCTACTACTCACTCTCTACTACTCTCTACTACTCACTCTCTACTACTCACTCTACTACTGACTCTACTACTCATTCTCTAATACTCACTCTCTACTACTCTCTACTACTCACTCTCTACTACTCTCTCTCTACTACTCTCTACTACTCACTCTACTACTCACTCTCTACTTCTCTCTCTCTGCTACTCACTCTCTACTACTCACTCTCTACTACTCTCTGCTACTCACTCTACCACTCTCTACTACTCACTCTCTACTACTCCCTACTACTCACTCTCTACTACTCTCTACTACTCACTCTACTACTCACGCTCTACTACTCTCTACTACTCACTCAATAATACTCTCCACTACTCACTCTCTACTACTCACTCTACTAATCTCTACTACTCACTCTCTGCTATTCTCTCTACTACTCACTCTCTACTCTCTATTACGCACTCTCTACTCTCTACCTCTCTACTTCTCTCTACCCCTCTCTCTACTACTCTCTACCTCTACCTCTCTACGTGTACACCTTTACATCTACCTCTCTCTGCCTCTCTCTACACGCACACATATGCATTTATATATGTATATATACATACATATATAAACATATATATAAAATGCATATCAATATAAATACAAATATAAATGCATGCATATATATACATATACATATATGCATACATATGCATGTTATGTACATGAAAGTTTGTAAAACACTAACACAAGCAAAGCTAAAAAGCCACCTAATTACAAACAGAATTATTTTAACTTAAACAAGGGTGAGACCTGTTGCATTTTCAATGCTTGTTTACTTTGGTTCCATCAAGAAGGCATTAAGATGTGTCACATATTTGCCATAAATTCTGAATGTTAGCACTCTAGTTGCTCATTAGATTACTGTAGTAAAGCTACTGCTCACCAGGGAAGTCTGCTGCTGGTATTCAAAGTGCATGTTTCAGTCTGCATGTCAGATTTTTTTAATGAAATAGAAGAAGATTTGAGAAGTCAAAATATGCCCTATTTTTTTTCTGCAGCATTAATCCTAATATCTATGGCAAAATGGACCCCCTCATTTTGTTCCTTTGCAAATTAAATGTTTTAAGTGTGACCATTTTATTCCAATCAAGATGGCTTTAGGTGTGCCATTCTTTTGTCATAAGTAAGACTGTTAGCGCTCTAGTTGTTCTTTAGAACACGCTGGGACATTCTGTCATTGGGCTATACTTGGGCTACATATGGGTGATATTTGTGCTACATTTGGGCTCTTTTGTCTCTGGTGGCCATCTTGGGAGTCTTATTTGTTATGAAGTTTCCTAATGTCCTCATTTACTACAGTCTGCTCAGGACGTATATACTTTCAGTTTTTTACATTGATTCCATCAAGAAGGCATTCAGATGTGTCACACAATCGCCATACATTCAGAATGTTAGCACTCTAGTTGCTTATTAGACCACTGGAGTAAAGCTACTGCTCACCAGGGAAGTCTGCTGCTGGTATTGAAAGTACATGTTTCAGTCTGCATGTCAGAATTTTTTAATGAAATAAAAGAGGATTTGAGAAGTCACTCAAAATGTGCTCTAACTTTTCTTTCTGCAGCACTAATCATACCTTCTATGGCAAAATGAACCCCCTCATGTTGTTCCTTTTTAAATTAAACGTTTTAAGAGTTACCACTTTATTCCAATCAAGATGGCTTCAGGTGTGCCATACGTTTGTCATAAGTAGGACTGTTAGCGCTCTAGTTGTTCTTTAGAACACTCTGGGAAGCTCCAGCAGAACACAAAGGAATCAACTGACAGTCTCTGCCCTTGTTGGAAGTTCATGTTTTACTGAGAATGTCAGACTTCATTCTCACATGACTGAGAAAGATAATGTGAATTTACAGAAAATATGCTCTCGGTTTAGCTAATAGATCACCTTCCAAACCTCTGTGGGAAAAGCATGAGAAAATAGTTTTCTCTCAAACATGATTAATGATATCCCAGTAGAAGGCTTTTTCACATGGTAAAATCACCTTAGAACATACCACTATTCCTATAATGAGTATGGTACCATCAACATATGATTTAGAATGTAACTAAAGTCTTAAAACCTTCTATTAACTGCAATGCTTTTTAATGAGGTGCTATCATGTTTATTGGCCCAAGATGGCTGCCAACACTTCTTGGATGAAGTGTTGACAGCCAATTAGATCTTACAATGAGATTTGTGGTTAGGCTCCGCCCACATATATAGGTATTTTTTTCCTTTAATATCTAAAATACTACTGAACAGATTTACATCATTTAACAAGAAGGCACAACTCTGAACCAAGATCTACCTTTATGCCACATTTGGTGTAATAACGTTCAGCAGTTCGGGGTGTAGCTGCGAATAAATGTTCCTATGGAAAATTGAATGGGGAAAACACGTTTTGGGACCCCCTATTTTCTTGGACCTCGCTTGATGAATCACCCCAAGACTTTCAGGATAGGAGCGGACCGGAGCACCCCACCAGTTTTGAAAATTTCACAAAGATTCGTCAACCTGCGCCAAAGTTATCCTAAATAGAATGTTGCACATTTCCTTTGGAAAATAGGTCCTAACTACAGTAGGTTATATATAGCTTCAGGGCGTTTGGTTTTACAATACTTTCGTCACGGCAGCCTGGCCGTGGAAAGCTGTACCGTTCGTAAACCACGAGGCTGTGGAGCGAAATGGATCGACTCCGCGCAGCACTATGTTTCATATGCACAATTGCTTGCCCCTCTTTTCTGATCCTACGAAGGTTAAGAATAGCAAGTATAAATTGAGACATTGAAACTACTATAGCAAATCACTAATACTCACCTCCAAGGACTACAAATCCTAGAAGCCCTTCAGACACTGCATTAGGCTCCACCCTCTATTGGCGTATACAACCAAAAGGAGGTGAGCCACCAATGTTTTAACTGTGCCTAAGAAGAAAAGGCGTGTGATGCCTCGAAACGCGTCGGCAACTTCAAATACCTTTTACAGCAATGAGGAGCAAGCTGCAACGAGGTGATAATGGACCGCGAGGTTGGGAACATGGTCGAGTGCTCCTTTCAAAAGCTTCAGGGCAATTGGTTTTACAATACTTTCGTCACAGCAGCCTGGCCTTGGAAAGCTGCACCGTTCGTAAACAACGGAGGCTGTGGAGCGAAATGGATCGACTCTGCGCAGCACCACGTTTCATATGCACAATTGCTTGCCCCTCATTTCTGATCCTACCAAGGTTAAGAATAGCAAGTATAAATTGAGACATTGAAACTACTATAGCAAATAACTAATACTCACCTCCAAGGACTACAAATCCTAGAAGCCCTTCAGACACTGCATTAGGCTCTGCCCACTATTGGGGCATACAACTAAAAGGAGGTGAGCCGCCAATGTTTTAACTGTGCCTAAGAAGAAGAGGCGTGTGATGCCTCGAAACACGTCGGCAACTTCAAATACCTTTACAGCAATGAGGAGCAAGCTGCAACAAGGTGATAATGGACCTCGAGGTTGGGAACATGGTCGAGTGCTCCTTTCAAAAGCTTCAGGGCGTTTGGTTTTACAATACTTTTGTCACGGCAGCCTGGCCTGGAAAGCTGCACCGTTCGTAAACAACGGAGGCTGTGGAGCGAAATGGATCGACTCCGCGCAGCACCACGTTTCATGTGCACAATTGCTTGCCCCTCTTTTCTGGTCCTACCAAGGTTAAGAATAGCAAGTATAAATTGAGACATTGAAACTACTATAGCATATCACTAATACTCACCTCCAAGGACTACAAATCCTAGAAGCCCATCAAACACTGCATTAGGCTCCGCCCACTATTGGCGTATACAACTAAAAGGAGGTGAGCCGCCAATGTTTTAACTGTGCCTAAGAAGAAGAGGCGTGTGATGCCTCGAAACGCGTCGGCAACTTCAAATACCTTTACAGCAATGAGGAGCAAGCTGCAACGAGGTGATAATGGACCTCGAGGTTGGGAACATGGTCGAGTTCTCCTTTCAAAAGCTTCAGGGCGTTTGGTTTTACAATACTTTCGTCACGGCAGCCTGGCCGTGGAAAGCTGCACCGTTCGTAAACAACGGAGGCTGTGGAGCGAAATGGATCGACTCCGCGCAGCACCATGTTTCATATGCACAATTGCTTGCCCCTCTTTTCTGATCCTACCAAGGTTAAGAATAGCAAGTACAAATGAGACATTGAAACTACTATAGCAAAAAACTAATACTCACCTCCAAGGACTACAAATCCTAGAAGCCCTTCAGACACTGCCTTAGGCTCCGCCCACTATTGGCGTATACGACTAAAAGGAGGTGAGCCGCCAATGTTCTAACTGTGCCTAAGAAGAAGAGGCGTGTGATGCCTCGAAACGCGTCGGCAACTTCAAATACTTTTACAGCAATGAGGAGCAAGTTGCAACGAGGTGATAATGGACCGCGAGGTTGGGAACATGGTCGAGTGCTCCTTTCAAAAGCTTCAGGGCGTTTGGTTTTACAATACTTTTGTCACGGCAGCCTGGCCATGGAAAGCTGCACCGTTCGTAAACAACGGAGGCTGTGGAGCGAAATGGATCGACTCCGCGCAGCACCACGTTTCATATGCACAATTGCTTGCCCCTCTTTTCTGGTCCTACCAAGGTTAAGAATAGCAAGTATAAATTGAGACATTGAAACTACTATAGCAAATCACTAATACTCACCTCCAAGGACTACAAATCCTAGAAGCCCTTCAGACACTGCATTAGGCTCCCCCCTCTATTGGCGTATACAACTAAAAGGAGGTGAGCCGCCAATGTTTTAACTGTGCCTAAGAAGAGGCGTGTGATGCCTCGAAACGCGTCGGCAACTTCAAATACCTTTACAGCAATGAGGAGCAAGCTGCAACGAGGTGATAATGGACCTCGAGGTTGGGAACATGGTCGAGTTCTCCTTTCAAAAGCTTCAGGGCGTTTGGTTTTACAATACTTTCGTCACGGCAGCCTGGCCGTGGAAAGCTGCACCATTCGTAAACAACAGAGGCTGTGGAGCGAAATGGATCGACTCCGCGCAGCACCACGTTTCATATGCACAATTGCTTGCCCCTCTTTTCTGATCCTACCAAGGTTAAGAATAGCAACTATAAATTGAGACATTGAAACTACTATAGCAAATCACTAATACTCACCTCCAAGGACTACAAATCCTAGAAGCCCTTCAGACACTGCATTAGGCTCCACCCTCTATTGGCGTATACAACTAAAAGGAGGTGAGCCGCCAATGTTTTAACTGTGCCTAAGAAGAAGAGGCGTGTGATGCCTCGAAACGCGTCGGCAACTTCAAATACCTTTACAGAAATGAGGAGCAAGCTGCAACGAGGTGATAATGGACCGCGAGGTTGGGAACATGGTCGAGTGCTCCTTTCAAAAGCTTCAGGGTGTTTGGTTTTACAATACTTTCGTCACGGCAGCCTGGCCGTGGAAAGCTGCACCGTTCGTAAACAATGGAGGCTGTGGAGCGAAATGGATCGACTCCGCGCAGCACCATGTTTCATATGCACAATTGCTTGCCCCTCTTTTCTGATCCTACCAAGGTTAAGAATAGCAAGTATAAATGAGACATTGAAACTACTATAGCAAAAAACTAATACTCACCTCCAAGGACTACAAATCCTAGAAGCCCTTCAGACACTGCATTAGGCTCCGCCCACTATTGGGGTATACAACTAAAAGGAGGTGAGCCGCCAATGTTTTAACTGTGCCTAAGAAGAAGAGGCGTGTGATGCCTCGAAACACGTCGGCAACTTCAAATACCTTTACAGCAATGAGGAGCAAGCTGCAACAAGATGATAATGGACCGCAAGGTTGGGAACATGGTGGAGTGCTCCTTTCAAAAGCTTCAGGGCGTTTGGTTTTACAATACTTTCGTCATGGCAGCCTGGCCGTGGAAAGCTGCACCGTTCGTAAACAACAAGGCTGTGGAGCGAAATGGATGGACTCCGCGCAGCACCATGTTTCATATGCACAATTGCTTGCCCCTCTTTTTTGATCCTACCAAGGTTAAGAATAGCAAGTATAAATTGAGACATTGAAACTACTATAGCAAATCACTAATACTCACCTCCAAGGACTACAAATCCTAGAAGCCCTTCAAACACTGCCTTATGCTCCGCCCGCTATTGACGTATACAACTAAAAGGAGGTGAGCCGTCAATGTTTTAACTGTGCCTAAGAAGAAGAGGCGTGTGACGCCTCGAAACGCGTCGGCAACTTCAAATACCTTTACAGCAATGAGGAGCAAGCTGCAACGAGGTGATAATGGACCGCGAGGTTGGGAACATGGTCGAGTGCTCCTTTCAAAAGCTTCAGGGCGTTTGGTTTTACAATATACATATATATATATATATATATATATATATATATATATATATATATATATATATATATATATATATATTCACTGAAAAAACCATAGGTTATGGACCATATATAGTTAGGAATTAGCATTTACAAAACCTTGAAAATTCACTGAAAAAACCATAGGTTATAGATCATATATAGTTAGGAATTAGCATTTACAAAACCTTATTTTACTCACACAAAACCATTGAAATTCCATATATAGTTAGTTGCACTAACTATATATCGCGCACCCGCAATCCACTGCTGATGATGTCACATATTACATCATTCATGACATGGTCAGTGACATCACTTATGACATCACTGATGACATCTCAAATGACATCACTGATGACATCTCAAATGACATCACTGATGACATCACTGTGAGTAAAATAAGGTTTTTGTAAATGCTAATTCCTAACTATATATGGTCTATAACCTATGGTTTTTTCAGTGAATTTTCAAGGTTTTGTAAATGCTAATTCCTAACTATATATGGTCTATAACCTATGGTTTTTTCAGTGAATTTCAATGGTTTTTTAATAGCAAATATCATAAGCTGTCGAATGTCAAGTACATGGTAAGAAAAAACATTTTCGTGTTTATGCACACTGATCTGCTTTGAATGCTGCCCCCCCCCTCATTTCTATTAGGAGTACTCTCTCTTTGCAGATAGTGAAAGGTAGTTAACGCAGGCCTTTGCCCCCGTTGTAATACGTCGTGCCTGCTTCTCTCTCCATTTGATTGATTGTTATCCAAGCATTTACTGTTTTAGAATTGGTTCTCTTTGGTTCATTCTCTATTTACAAACAAACACAGAGTCGCAATACTATGTTTAGTCTTTGCAGATAACGAAAAATCGTGTAAAAAAACAAAAGGAATCGAGCAAAATCAGTAGGCCACTAATGGGATCTCTTTTTGACCTCGCTAAAATAGAAACATTAGGAACAACCCCTCATGACAAATACGAAACTAGTGAGATGAACTGAACTCCACACCATGATGGCTGCAATACAGCTCGGCTCCGCCACAGACCCCGCCCAAAATAACGATAAACTCTATACAAATATTACAAATATATACTACACACCAGCAAAGTAACAGGGTAAAACATTTTATTAAACAACTATTTACATAACTATTTTATACTTTTTGTTGCCCGATCCGGCTAGCTCAATCGATCGAGCATGAAACTCATGCACTCTGATGGTTCAAAGTTTTGAGGAGTGCTTGTAACACTGTCTGAAGCCTATTTGCACTTGCTTCAGCTTCACTATTCTCAAAGTAAAGTGGGGGCTGTTTGAGGACGTGACTGCATTTGAAAACAATGTGATGCGGTGCCACCCTGAACCGCTTGACGGAGGCCCCCGAGGGACGGTGTGATGGCGCGGACTCGGAGGGGGCGCTTGGCTCCGGCCCCCTCCCCAAGTCGTGTTCTCCTGGTGCGGCCTGAGATCGCCCCCGACATAAGTGGCCGGCTCCCGGGATCAAGCGGAACTTTTTGCCTTTTGGTAACTCTTCCATTCTTGACCTTGTCCCACAATCCGTTTCACCTAAAGACACGCTGTAGTGGGGCGCCCCTTTACCGTTTCAGTTGCCATTCCGCCCGCTTTTGCTACACTGTGCCTCTTCCGCTATTCAGCTTTTTACCGCCCGCTCTTTCGACTACAGCGTCTTGCTCACCATGTAGTTGAGTTACTCCCGCTCTTGCGGTGCAGCGATAGGCGGCTGCCACAGGACTCTCAAAATGGCGGCCGGCTCTTCAGATTTGGGCGTGGTCCACTAAAATTGCCCTGCGACACCTTGGAACTCGGACGCTTGTCTGCTAGAGATTGGGCTCCATTCTCGAAAGCGTCCCCTCAGCCTTGAAGATTCTACAAAACTCTTGGGGGCCCCCGACTCCCGCAGGCTTCTGGTGGGGAGCGGCTAGCATTATTGCTCGTGGAATGGCCACGACGGAGCTACGAAATGGTGGTGCTCTCATGCTAACGCCAGCTTCAGTCTGAAACATCCAGAAACACTGTAGACTACCAATTCGATCATTTCCGGTAGCGCCCCAACGTGACCCGGTAGAGAAGAACTAGCCCTCCCCTCTTTGACTGATGGTTCTTGTTGCCGGTCCCTTCTGTTGTCATTTAACAGAACTATTTAGCCTGCTGAAAGGGGTTGTGTTCCGACCGCTGGTTGGTGAGACATTTTGACTATATTCTGGACCTGCGTTGTCGCGTAATGCGTTATATGACGCGCCGCGTTAGCGCAACCGGAAGTGATCCGCGGCGCGACGCGCAGCGCGTAACGTAAGCATAACAGGTCATGTGACTTGTTAATAAAACTTTTCATTGGTTCATTTTACTTTTCTTATTCTAATGATGAAAGGCTTGGTCATATGACCTAAAAATTACGCTTTTTATTACTTCCGAACATTATTTTTTCTTAAATATATGTAATAATGTTCCAGGCTAATGTACTTTCCCGGAAAATTTACAACTGTCCTGCAAGTAAAATATATTCTTTTTTCGAGAAAAAGGGCGTTTCTTCGTCCCATGACGGAGCCGTTGAGCAAAAGAGGGTCGACCTGCTGTCTTAGTCGCCGATACGCCTGAATATGAGATTCTTATCGATCACTTTATGTTGCAGGAGTAGAAAACACAACAGCCCTTGACCATTTATCTTTACTGCGTTCCTGCGTATTATACCTTTTACCCTTCATGTAATTGGTCTGCTTTATTTCACTTGCCTTTTACTGATTCTAAAACAGTGACTATTATTAAAAACTTTACCAATGTATATACTACTACCATGTTTTCTTTTAAAAACCTTTATTGTGAAAATGTCATTATACAAATACGAGCCTATAACCACGTGGGCCGGCCACGGAGCAAACTGTAATCGTATATGATGAGTAGACATTTACACTGTAGAGGAACGTAACGGGCGGGCCATTAGGTTGCAAGAACTAAGGTGTCTAACAGTTGCGGAATCGGTGGACGTACATTTTATAATTAAAATACGACAGGGCCAGTTACAATAAAATTATCTAGATATACATTTGCGGGCAAGTACCATGGGTGACGTTAATTCGAACTTTCAATAGTACAGTAATCAATAACACATCAGAACTTAATATCAATAGGGATGTCGAAATATTCAATCTATTCTCGTCCCCGCCCGCCATGTGCTTCAAAACTGCATACGTATCTCGTGATATCAAGGTTGTGCAACCAGTACACAACAAGGAGTTACGAGTCCCATTTATTCCGGCGCCATTTTGGGCGAGGACGGGCAGGTCCACGATATAGTCAAAATGTCTCTACCAACCATCGACTATGATGATGTTCATATGCTGTATTTATTAGAGTAACACTCATCTGTCCACATGAAATTAATTTGCCACAATCTAAACATGTCATTTTAATCTTTCCAAAGTTCTTCTAAATATTTGGGACCGTTTCCCTTGCCTCTGATGCTGTCAGTGCCACTTCTTTGATGAATGTACTGGCAGGTCGGGGGTTCTCCTCCAAATCTCTCTTTTATGCAGCACTATAATTAATCGATGCCACCTCTCCATATGACGATGCATGGTATAGTTACCATAACTATATTTTTTTTCGGTTCCTCTGGAGAGTACATCGTGGCAGATGAAGCGTGTAACGTACCGGGCATTTACCTTTTTTTGCGTGTAGAGGAAAGGAAAAAAAATTCGAGCGTCCGAGTTCTAAGGTGTCCCAGGGCCATTTTAGTGGACCAGGCCCAAATCCAAAGAACAGGCCGCCATTTTGAGAGTCCTGTTGCAGCCGCCTGTCGCTGTAGCATCAAGAGCGGCCGAAACTCAGCTAAATGGCAACTGAAACGGTAAAGGGGCGCCCCACTACAGCAGACGAGCCTCCAATTAGGAAGGCCCGTTCACGCCGCCTCCCCCCCCCCCCTTCGGGCACCCCACGCCGTTATTCGGAGCAGTATTGTAGGATGGCCACACCAGTGCGGCAACTTGCTAGACACCACCTCGGTGGTAACCGAATCTCAGCGCCTTGTGGTGTCTTCTATTCAGAAAATATTGTTGCGCTGCCTTTGGCCCCATTCGCACATCGGTCCGCTACTGACGCCACCTCACAGGCCAACGGGGCGCCCCACGCCTACTTTCAGCATTGTAGGATGGCCACACCAGTACGGCAACTTGCTAGACACCACCTCGGTGCCATCCGGATCTTGGCATCCCAGCGCCTTGTGGTGTCTTCTATTCAGAAAATATTGTTGCGCTGCCTTTGGCCCCATTCGCACATCGGTCCGCTACTGACGCCATCTCACAGGCTAATGGGGCGCCCCACGCCGACTTTCAGCATTGTAGGATGGCCACACCAGTGCGGCAACTTGCTAGACACCACCTCGGTGCCATCCGGATCTTGGCATCTCAGCGCCTAGTGGTGTCTTCTATTCAGAAAATATTATTGCGCTGCCTTTGGCCCCATTCCCACATCGGTCCGCTACTGACGCCATCTCACAGGCCAACGGGGCGCCCCACGCCGACTTTCAGCATTGTAGGATGGCCACACCAGTGCGGCAACTTGCTAGACACCACCTCGGTGCCATCCGGATCTTGGCATCTCAGCGCCTTGTGGTGTCTTCTATTCAGAAAATATTGTTGCGCTGCCTTTGGCCCCATTCGCACATCGGTCCGCTACTGACGCCCTCTCACAGGCCAACGGGGCGCCCCACGCCGACTTTCAGCATTGTAGGATGGCCACACCAGTGCGGCAACTTGCTAGACACCACCTCGGTGCCATCCGGATCTTGGCATCTCAGCGCCTTGTGGTGTCTTCTATTCAGAAAATATTGTTGCGCTGCCTTTGGCCCCATTCGCACATCGGTCCGCTACTGACGCCATCTCACAGGCCAACGGGGCGCCCCACGCCGACTTTCAGCATTGTAGGATGGCCACACCAGTGCGGCAACTTGCTAGACACCACCTCGGTGCCATCCGGATCTTGGCATCTCAGCGCCTTGTGGTGTCTTCTAAACAGAAAATATTGTTGCGCTGCCTTTGGCCCCATTCGCACATCGGTCCGCTACTGCCGCCATCTCACAGGCCAACGGGGCGCCCCACGCCGACTTTTACCATTGTAGGATGGCCACACCAGTGCGGCAACTTGCTGGACACCACCTCGGTGCCATCCGGATCTTGGCGCGTTGTGCTGCCTTCGGCCTATTCGCACATCGGTCCGCTACTGACGCCGCCTCACGTGCCAACGTATTTTCTCCGCATTTTATACCCTATGCCGCATAACAGGTCATGTGACTTGTTTATAAAACTTTTCATTGGTTCATTTTACTTTTGGTTTCCTAATGATGGAAGGCTTGATCATATGACCTAAAAATAACACTTTTCATTGGATGAAAACTTTTTTTTTTCCCCAAACGATGAAAGCCCCACCTTGTTTCTGGATGTTTCAGACTGAAGCTGGCGTCAGCATGAAAGCACCACCATCTCGTGGCTCCGTCGTGGTCATTCCGCGAGCAATCATGGCAGCCGCTCCCCACCAGAAGCCTGCAGGAGTCGGGGGCCCCCAAAACTTTTGTAGAATCCTCAAGGCGGAGGGGACGCTTTCGAGAATGGGGTCCAAGACCTAGCAGACAAGCGTCCGATTTCCAAGGTGTCCCAGGGCCATTTCAGTGGACCAGGCCCAAAAAGGAAAGAGCCTGCCGCCATTTTGAGAGTCCTGTGACAGCCGCCTATCGCTGCACCGCAAGAGTGGGCGCAACTCAGCTGAATTGCGGCTTTTGACACAGTGGACCAAAAGCGGACGGAATGGCAACTGAAACGGTAAAGGGGTGCCCCACTACAGCAGACGAGACTCCACCTGGAGAAGCCCGTTCACGCCGCCTCCCCCCCCCCCCGGGGCGCCCCACGCCGTTATTCGGAGGGCGGCAACTTACTGGACATCACCTTGGTGCCATCGTTCTGCTGCCTTGGAACTATTCGCACAACAGACCGCTACTGATGACCCACCCCCCGCGACGCCCCACGCCGGATACCGAAATCAGTGCGGCACCCAGGCAACATCACCTGGGTGCCGTCCAGAAATCTGGACGTTGTGCTGCGTTGGGACTATTCGCACAACCAACCGCTACTTCCTTCTTTTTCCCTAAAAATGTTTAAATGTTTTTACTGTTTTTGTTTTGTTGTATATATTTATAAGTTATTAAAGTTTTATAATCCTACTACTTTGTTGGAGTGCTAAATATTTTTAATGTGACACATAATTGTAAAAACTTTGATGTACAAAGAGTCATCCCTGGAATCTTCCGCTTCAGGCTCGGTCCCCTCCCCAATCACAATACAGGATGGTTTTCAGATAGTAGGAACGCGTGTGCTGTGACGGATCTCATCGGGTGTGGGCCTTGATCTACTATAACTCCTTTGAAGAGGGGTGATTCTTTACAGCTGGGGCCATAAACTACATCTGCAGGGCTAGCTGATAGCCTAGGACCGGCCTGGACAATCGGACACAGAGGAAAAGGAGTGTCAGAGGGTGCGGTAGTGAATAGGGCGAAAGGGAGGTGTCGGGCGGGCACAGGGTGTGATTCTCAGGGAAGAGCAGCGCAGATGGGGGGAGGTTTATTGCCCATGCATAAGACAGAGAGCGGGGGTGACCAGTGCCTGGGGGAGATGCTTGCGAGGGTGGGGAGCCATGCTAAGGATCGACAGCGTGCAGAGAGTGGGTCTGGTCAAGGCATCTAAAATGGCTGCCTTGCACGACAAAAGTGTGGCATTTGAAAAAAGGCAAGATGGCGCAGACAATGTTTTTCAACACTTCCTGATTTCCTTCGAATCGAATGTTAACAGACGTTGGGGCATATTACCAAAGTTAAGCGATATTTATCCCTAACGATGCTTAGCAACGAATTTTTTACCGCTAAGCATCGTCAGAAATTATCGCAGATAAACCTTGCTATTATCAAGGTTTATCGCAAATGCGATAAAAAACGGCCGCAATGCATTAATATCGCTGAAAAGTCAGCGATATTCATGCATTACCGAGCTAATGCTCTTAGCCATGTTATCCACCTCCCATTGGATAACATGGCTAAGAACTGCTCAGGGCAGGTGTTACTTTTTGGAGATAAGCGCGAATATCTCCAAAAGTTGGTAATAGGAGATAGCGATGTTAGCGACTGTTTCCAGTCGCTAACATCTTGGCATGCCCACTTTGCATGTCATTAGTGATAAATATCACTGACATGCAAAGTGGAGCCCAAGATGGTCGCTATCTCCTACTAGCGGTCGCTAACTGGTGTTAGCAACAGCTAGGTAATACAGAGATAATTTTATCTCCGCTTTCTTGGCTTTTAAAGCCAAAAAAGCGGAGATAAACCCCCTTGATAATATGCCCCGTTATCTCTCCCACACTACCGGTCCCCCTGGGCTTAAACGCCGAGATGGTAGGGACTGCATCCCGTGGAGATAGGCCGAGACGTCACTCAGCAGAAAAACAAGTCAATAAACATACAATAAGTTAAAAGTCAATCATTCTTCTTTCCTTGTAGTACGCTCCCCAGTCCGCTTCCCGTTACGCTAACCGGGCGCACCCCACCAAAAAAACGATTTTTGCACTCTATACTATAACTCTTTTTTTATACTACAATCACTTCGCTACAACCTCATAAATTAAAAATAAAAATGAATAATGTCTCAAAGAGGTCAGGGAGGATCTACTATGCCCCCTTATGGTCATTTGCCCCTTCGCTTTGGCCTCCTCTTGTCTCTCGATCCTACCGAGAGACAAGATGGCAGCCGCTATGGACTGTTTGGAATGTTTACAGACGCCGGAGAACCAATCAGCTTCGCAAAGCTCCGTAACGCGAAAAGTACGCGAAGCGGAGCGCTGTTACAGATATATATCTTTTTTTGAACGTTAATTTCTCAAAATCCACTGGAGCACATATATTGAGACCTAGCAAAGGCACATCGGGCTACCAGTCCCTACAATTTTGCGAAGTTTCGTGCAAATCCATTCAGCCGTTCGATTATTATTATTTTTTTTTTTTGCCCCGCGGGGCCCTTTTAAAACCTCCACATCAAACCTAGGGGGTCAGGGAGGATTTACTATGCCCCCTTATGGTCATTTGCCCCTTCGCTTTGGCCTCCTCTTGTCTCTCGATCCTACCGAGAGACAAGATGGCGGCCGCTACGGACTGTTTGGAATGTTTACAGACGCCGGAGAACCAATCAGCTTCGCTTCACAAAGCTCCGTAACGCGAAAAGTACGCGAACTGGAGCGCTGCCTGGTCCGCTGTTACAGATATATATCTTTTTTTGAACGTTAATTTCTCAAAATCCACTGGAGCACATATATTGAGACCTAGCAAAGGCACATCGGGCTACCAGTCCCTACAATTTTGCCAAGTTTCGTGCAAATCCATTCAGCCGTTCGGGCTAAAAGTGAGGCCAACCGCCCTATGGAAAACTCAATGTTAAAAACACGTTTTGGGACCCCCCTTTTTTCTCGGCCCCCCCTTGACGAAACCCCCCCAAATGTTCAGGGGCTGCTCAGAAACAAAATGTTCCATTTTCCTGAAAATTTTAGCCAATTCCGTCCACAAACGCCAAAGTTATTAGACATAGAATTTTTGAAAAATCCCATAGAGAAAAAATCCTAACTATATATAACTACTGGCGACCGCCAGTAGGTAATATATATATATTTCCAAAACAAAGTTACCCTTTTCAAGGAGCCAACTTGCAGGTATGTAATTATTTCGTGTTTATTCATGCAGAAAAACAGCGCAGTGGAGGGAAATCAATGTCCAAATAAAACTGTGCCTTGCCTGACGCGTTTCATGCTCATAGAGCATTTCTTCAGAGGCTTTGCTTAAGACACTGCGTGGAGCACCGGCTTCATAAATCAGTTTAACCTGCCCCCGTGGGCGTTACCTCAAAGTGAGCCTGCTGGTAAATGTAGTGCCAAAAAGTCTCGCTCAGGTGAGCTGCTCCATTCCTAGTGTCAATGTACAGCAAAATAAAAACCCCAGTGGGTCTGGAAATTGTCACGCAGCCTTCGCGCTGAATATTACACAACTGCATCACGACCTTCCTGCCCTTCATGCTTTAAGCCCAATAACTTCAGCTCGGTCCACTTTCATGTGTCAGCGCTCCTCAACGACCGGGAACGGCCGTTAAACATTTCCAAAACAAAGTTACCCTTTTCAAGGAGCCAACTTGCAGGTAGGTAGTTATTTTGTGTTTATTCATGCAGAAAAACAGCGCAGTGGAGGGAAATCAATGTCCAAATAAAACTCTGCCTTGCCTGACGCATTTCATGCTCATGGAGCATTTCTTCAGAGGCTTTGCTTAAGACACTGCGTGGAGCACCGGCTTCATAAATCAGTTTCACCTGCCCCAGTGGGCGTTACCTCAAAGTGAGCCTGCTGGTAAATGTAGTGCGAAAAAGTCTCGCTCAGGTGAGCTGCTCCATTCGTAGTGTCAATGTACAGCAAAATAAAAACCCCAGTTGGTCTGGAAATTGTCACGCAGCCTTCGCGCTGAATATTACACAACTGCATCACGACCTTCCTGCCCTTCATGCTGTAAGCCCAATAACTTCAGCTCGGTCCACTTTCATGTGTCAGGGCTCCTCAACGACCGGGAACGGCCGTTAAACATTTTCAAAACAAAGTTACCCTTTTCAAGGAGCCAACTTGCAGGTAGGTAATTATTTCGTGTTTATTCATGCAGAAATATATATAAATATTATATCTTCAAACATATCTCAAACCTCACTTTTGTGGTGCTGATTTATCATTCCACAACTACTTATACAACTACTTATAATGTTACACCTAGCCAAATACAAAGTAGGAACACTTCACATATCTCAGCTAAAAGTCTCACCTAATTCCTAAAGGCATGCATGAATATGTCTGTACCACAACACTATCCACACCTCAAAAATGTACAGAACTAACTTCCAATTTCAAACAAACACCAAATATTATGTGGCATATTTCAACTCTACCTCTGTAAAAAAAGAAGCCTAATCACTAATACCTTGTCAAATGTTAAACCACACTTTTATGCTACATCTTCACCATTCTACTTCTACTCACATTCTTGAGCCTACACTATAAAAAGCAACAACACCTCTTTGTTATACATCATGCACCTTAAAGTATAGAAGGCATGTGTAAATACATATACAAGTAAAAACATACTTCAGACACAATTGCATGCACACCTAAAACTTGGCAGACTGCAGTTCCAATATGAAAGCGACACATAAACGTATGTGGTATACTACAAATGTACATATCCACACACCAAAACAAACTATCATAATCACTAATCCATCTTCAAACTATACACATATTACTATACCGAATCTATTTCAAACAACATTTAACTACAATAAAACAAACTACAATACACATCTATAAATTTAATATATTTCAAATACAACAGTTCTTGAATCATTTTTAAAGATTAAAGACAAATCCATTACATAATACACCTAACAAATGCATAACTCACCTTCCAAATTGATTTGTAGAATATGAAATATCACAAACTCATAAAAAACGTTTTATGCATACAATCAATGTAATGCACCACTCTCAGCAGGGTAAAACCAGTAATGGCAAGCTTTCCTTCTCTTTCTCCACACAAATACATGTAAGTAGCAAATCACATTGCTTCCTACATTATTTTGAATTGCAAAACACATTTCTATTGGTTAGCCATATTAACCCTTACCAACTGACTTCTAAAAGTGCCCAAACTGGTTCTGGAATTTTTTTGAGTTGCGGCTCCACCGTGCACCAACACGGGGTATCTCGGCGCTTGTACGAATACCGCTGTGGAACCCTTCCTGGCTTTTCCTTGTGAAGTGCCCACTCCTGGGCACCCCCAAGGTGAAACCAGGCATCCTAGCATTGTGGGGGCCGTTGTGGAGATTAAGCAAGCTATTGCCCAGAGTTGCAGAGTGGGACCCATGATTAGAATAGGCACCGAGGTGAGAATTGTCAGGTCCGAGAAAATTGAGCCAAGACCCGCCGAGGCGGGAATTGAACCCTGGTCCCGGGCTAGACCTCTGCATCAGGGTCTGCTGCTCTAACCATTGAGCCACACTTCTCCACTTTTTTTTATATATTTTTTTTTATTCCAATGTTAGTTTTTTTATTCCAATGTTAGTAGCCCCCCACTAGATTGTCCTCTTGTCTCTGATCCATCTGACATGGTGTATGGCGCAGAGATATTCCTTCGGGAGTTGATTCAAGCGCGGTATAAACCCCTAAATAGATAAATAAATTAAAGATGGAGCCACAAATCCATACAGGAGTTAAAAATATATATTACAAATAAATATACCACTATTTTGTAAGAACACACCACTTCTAAAGATAGTACTGACTTGGGAAATCTTACTTTAATAACATATCACTTATATATAAAGTACAATTCCATATTTTAAAACCATGGATAACATTCACCCCTTCCCCCATTCTGCTTAATGCCAGTTTCCATAGTAACAGTTCATGGAACATTCAACTGAACTAATAGGTCACAAGTTCACCATATTTTCAAGTTCAGCACACAAGGTTGCAAATGCAAACAGCAGGTGTGGTTGACGTTTGCAAAATATGACCTTATCCTATCTACTGTACCTTTCAAAAAAATGTTATGAACCAATAACAAACATGCTTTTTAAAGAAAGTAACCTGCGCCCTATTTTTGGGTGTACAATGTTCTTAAACAGCCAATTAATTCTCTACTTTAAAAAAAACAGCATCTTGTCCACCATTTTAGATACCTCTCATTCTAACAACTGACTACCTCAGCTACAGATATCTTTTCATTACTTCCAGACATCCCTTCAAGATGTTTACAGTATGGATTGTTGGGCACAGCTACGTTTTCTGGTGCAAAAGATATGCTGCACGCAGAGGTATTGAGAAAGTCCTAGTTTTGAAAAATGTGGATATTAAATGGATTGAACAGAGAAGATTAAAGTGGCACCAATTGATGCCTTTGGTTAAAACCTTTTTGCATCTCCAACCCCCTGACCTCAAGATTGTGCCCTGTGGTGGCAATGACCTAGGCACATTGACTGGGGTAGGAATGGAAATGCTCATGAAGGATACCTTTCCACAATTGATGTTTCTTTTCCCCCAAACTGTTTTTGTATACTCTAATATTTGCCAAAGACAGAAATGAAAGTGGTCAAATCAATTCTGTCCACAGATTGAAAAATCTAAGAAAAATGTCAATAAAGCTGTTTCTGCTATATATAACAACAATCTACGTTTTGATATGGATGACATCTACAGAAGTGATGAAGTACATTTCACAGATCATGGGAACAGAGTCTTTCTCAACAACCTAAAGCTGTGCATCCGCACTTACATGTAGCTACAACAAACTCATAATGAAAACAAGGGCTCTTTGTAGAGCCACAATAGTGAATCTCAATCTTATTTAAACATACATACTTTTTTACATTATTAAAGATTCTGTCGCGAATCTGTAAAAGCATGAATTGAATGTTCTACTACACAACACACTTTTCAAGTTTAACTATTCATTTTTAATTTTATATATTTTTAACAACTCTATCATTGGTAATCTTGTCATTAACTTCAATCACAGTACCTCTTTAAAACAATTTCACAAATACAACACTACCTTCTAAATTACATACTACTAAATTATTTATTTGAGGTGTAAATTCAACTTTACATGGGGGGCCACGCTGAGAGCCGCGATGGAGTCGCAACTCCAAAATTTAATATTCAGTATTTACCCCGGGGACCACATCCCTGAGGCCTGTCAGAATTTTAGTTTTAAAAGAAATAATGGAGTGGGGCGTGGCTTAGGCGCCGGCGAGAGATGGCGCATCCCCTGTGAGCTCCGTAACTCAGCGAGCCTTTGGCATCTATAGCGGACCTCTGAGGGACTTGTGGAGGGTCCAGCTCCAACCTACGGCTGTGTGAGGATGTCGGGAGGTCGGCGCGGCTCTTGAAAGCAATCGGCAGTGCTTCTGGACCTGATTTTCCTTGCCGGTAACTCTCGCTGATTCTGGACGTGGGCGGCCGCCATTTTGTGTCGCCGAACCCGTGTCCTTTCTCCAGTCTGCGCACCTTCGTGTTTCATTACCTTTGCTGATGTTCCTGCCTTGCTCATATCACGTATCTGCTCCCTTCAGCTGCCTACATGTGGTGTAATCACGATTTTGATGCTTTTCTTCTCCCATATGAGCTTTTGCCTCTTTTGTTGCCTGTTACTGTTACCTATGTGGTGATAACGGCCGCCATTTTGTTGAAATGGTGAGAATGGTCGTTTTTTTTTTACCATCGTTGAGGCTTCTGCAATGTAGTTTCTCCATGGTTTCTTCAAAAGATTGCTGTGGTTACTATCTACTGTTGGACTCAATTAATTTCTGATTCACTCACCACATCACGTCTCCTCTTGGCTCTCGTTACCTGAATTGTGATCTTTTCAGTGATGCATTGAAGCTCATCTGATTGATAACTTCTGTCGCCAGCCACCTCTGCACCTAAATTGCGTTGTCACCAGTCTCTTACCTGATTTTTAGCACTAATGCTTGCTCTTTACATTTTGTAGTGCCCTTTGCTCAATATGCCTCGCAAATTGGTTTTTTAAAGCGTGCTTTGAATGTTTCCTATTCCTACCTACTGCTCCAAAGCACCCTGGATGATGCATGCCTATTCGTGACTCCTTTCTCTTCCGTTAGTTAAGCAGTTGGAATTTTACTATTGGATCTCTCATTTGCCCGCTACTGTTTTTATTTCCTGTCCCTGCTTGCTCTGACCACATATCTACGCCTACTCTTTTTATTTTTAATTTTTTCTTCTTTTTACATGCATTTGACTGTGCCTGTAATCTCAATTGAAGGCTTCGTTTTCTCTCTTGAGCATGGAAATTCGAAACACTCTGCCACTGGAACTAAAGTGAAAAGACCAAAAAACGATCCACCGTCTCCCATTGCTTCGCCGAACCCAGTCCTGGATTCTATCCTAGAAGAAGTCCGGGGTCTTCAACCTTTCATGTCGGCTACCAATGTCAAACTTTCTCAGATTGAAGCAAAACTGGCGGTTATGGATGGCAAAGTCCTGGAGTTGGAGCAACGTATAAGCGATATACAAGATGTCTCCTCCAAGGTCCCCTCTTTGGAACAAGAAATTCACAAATTGAAATTACACACGGAGGACCTTGAAAATCGTAACAGAAGGAATAACCTACGCCTTTACGGCCTTCCAGAAAATGTTGAGGGGACGGATATGGTGTCTTTTTTGCAGAAGTTTCTGATGTATCTTCTAGAACTCCAATCTTCAGCACATCCTCTTAATATCCAAAGAGCTCATCGGTTAGGCCGTCTTCAACCTAATGCTTCTAAACCTCGTGGCATTATCATGCTTTTTCTTGAATTTACTGAATTAATGTCCGTGTTGAAGGCTGCTAAATCTAAAAGGCGTCTTATATGGTCTGGTCATAATATTTTTATTTCTCAAGACCTCTCCAGTGTTACGAATGCTGGACGCGAAGAATTTTTGAACCTTTGTCCTCTGATGAGACAATTGAATATCCAGTATGGCATCCTTCATCCATGCTTCTGTAAAATCTCGCACAATGGTCGTACTCGCTCATTTGATGACCCGCAGAAGCTCCACTCGTTCCTGCAGTCTGTATCTCCTTCTGGCATGGACACTAACGATTACTACTCTTTTCTCTTTATTTGTTTCTTGTTTGTTCTGGGCGGTCGGGTTCTGTGATATATGTTCTTCCTCTTCACTCTTTTCTCCATATGTGTTCTCTGTTCTCTTGAGGTTCTGATTCCCCTTTTACCCTCTATCTTGCTCATGGGGGCTCGCTTCCT
Organism: Lissotriton helveticus; assembly: GCF_964261635.1. NCBI lineage: Eukaryota > Metazoa > Chordata > Amphibia > Caudata > Salamandridae > Lissotriton > Lissotriton helveticus. The sequence continues at coordinate 745,713,838 of NC_136071.1, read as the reverse complement.
CTTCGGCGTATCCATGCTCCTGCTACTTCGATTTTTCCCTCCTTCTCAGATCAGGCTCTCTTGCCTTGATCTGTTCCTCTTTATCTTGATGCTCCTCTATTTCTTTTAACTTCTTCTCCTTTTCTTTTTCCCTTTCTTCTGTGCCTCTTTTGCTATTCCTCCTTTCCTTATTTGTACATTTCCTCCTTTGGTGTGTCTCTTTATTGGTTGGTCTTTTATCAAATGTATTTTTTATTGTCCTGCACTGTCAACCTTGCTTAGGCTTCTCCTGGACTTTTTGGAAGCTTTAGTAGTCTTCGTTATATTCTTTGTATATCTTTCTCTTACATGGTTTTCTTTTTATTTCAGATGTTTCCCTGAAGTGTTTCACATCCTTTCGTGTACCTGCTTCCTTTCCCTCCATCATGTGTAAGTTAGTTTCATGGAATGTTCGTCGTATTGGAAACCCGGTTAAGCGTCAAAAGGTACTGTCTCACTTATCTAAAATTAATTCCTGTATTTTTTTCCTTCAGGAAACGCACTGTTCTGATACTGAATCTCTTAAGTTAAAGAGACAATGGGTGGGTCAGGTTGTTCATTCCTCCACTTCTGACAAAAAAGGTTGTGTCGCTATATTGTTTCATAAATCGTTGTCTGTGCAAATTTTATCTACTCAAGCTGATGAGAATGGTCGATGGGTGATGGCAAAAATCATTTTACACAAACAAACCCTTGTTTTATTGAATATTTATGGCCCGGTTAAACCTGATCCTCTTTTTTGGAACAGTATTAAAATTCTACTTTCCTCTCTTGATTGTCCCAACGTGATTGTTGCTGGTGATTTCAATCAATGGTTGGACCCCTTTTCTGACAGGCTTTCTAAATCTAAATTTAACCCAGACAAAACTCACAAAGCCTTTCAGTCTGCCATCACCTCTCGACCTTTATATGATGTTTGGAAGACCTGTAACCCTGATTTGCTTGAATATACCTTTTATTCTAATGTGCATCATACAAGGTCTCGAATTGATTATTATCTTGTCAGCAAGTCTTTGTTGCCCTCTATACAAGCCTCTGATATGGGTTCTATTTTATTTCCGATCATGCCCCTGTTCATGCTGTATTTGATTTTTCCCTCACTTCCTCCCAATTTAGCTGGTGGAAATTAAACACCTCCTTACTATCTGACCCTGTTTTTGTTAAAAAGGCAACTGCACACATAAATGAATTTTTTACCTTTATTAACCCTATGGATACTAGTATTCCTAATAATTGGGACTCCTTCAAGGCTTCCTTTTGTGCTTTTGTCATTTCTTTTGTGTCCCATAAAAAGAAGGCAACACGGAAAAAATATGAGGATCAACCTTGTCATATAAAGGAGTTGGAACACTCTTACTTTACTTCTAAATCATCGTCTGCCCTTCACCAATTGATCAAAGCTAAGTCGGATCTCAATAAACTGGCTACGATTGAGGCTTGCAACGTACTTCTCAAAATTAAGTCCAAATATCATGGGGGTCAAAACAAAGACGGTCGTATGTTAGCCAACTATTTAAAAATCAAATCAGAACGTAAAACGATTGGGCCTATTCTGAATGAATCCTCTAATAAGTTGGTTTCATCGGATGAGGATATTGCCGATGTTTTTCATACATATTACCAGTCTCTTTATTCGGATGATACCTTCCCCTCTACGCAGAATTTACATAATTTTTTTTCTGGCCTTCCCTCTCCTCCCTCCTTGCCTGCTGACTTCAATGCTCTAGAAGTTGTTATCTCTTCTCATGAGATACTTAATGCAATAAAATCTCTGAAAAAGTCCAAAGCTCCGGCCCTGACGGCCTTACCGCTGAGTTTTACACTACTTTCTCCTCTATTTTTGTCCCACAGCTCCTTAAGGTGTTTAATTATTTCATTGCTGATGCCAAGGCCTCTGGCTCCTTTATGGACGCATTAATTGTTATCATCCCTAAACCTGATAAAGACCACTCATATTGTAAGAATTACCGTCCCATTTCCCTAATAAATTATGATTGTAAAATATTTGCAAAGATTCTCGCCACCCGCCTTGAAAATATAATTCCCCTATTAATTAAGACTGATCAAGTAGGGTTTGTCAAGGGTAGACTGGCATCTGATAATGCTAGAATGTTTGCAAATGTTATTTCCTTTGCCAAAAAATATAAATCTCCCCTGGCTGCCCTCTCCTTAGATGCCGAGAAGGCCTTTGACCGCATTAATTGGCAGTTTATGTTTGCAACACTTCAGTGGCTTGGCTTTGGTCCCTCCTTTATTTCACTTGTTAAACTATTATACTCTTGTCCCAGAGCTAGTATTTTTGTCAATAACCACTTTTCCAAATCCTTCCCTTTATCTAGAGGTACTAGACAAGGTTGACCCCTCTCCCCTTTACTTTTTATTCTATGCCTTGAACCCTTTTTAGAGCGAATTCGTATTAACTCACAAATTAAAGATTTTCAGCATAATTCCCATGTCACAAAAATCTCAGCCTATGCGGATGATATATTAATTTACATGTCTAACCCTATTGACTCCCTCCCCCCTTTTTGAATGAAGTTCGACTTTATTCCAGTATTTCTGGTTATAAATTAAATCTGTCCAAAACTGAAGTGTTACCTTTGAACTCCTCTTGCTACCAGTTCATGTTTGATGATACTGAATTTGCTTGGTGCCCCTCCAAAATCAAATATCTTGGCATCTGGTTTGCCCCCTCCCTACATGATACCCTTAACCCCTTCCCCGCTGATGACGAGCTGGGCTCGTCACGTAAAGTGCGCTTTAAAAAATCTCAGCGTACGAGCGGAATTCCGCCCGCACGCATGCGGTTAAGCTCACTTTCACTGCTCTAATCTCCAAACTTAAATCTCTTTTACTTACTTGGTCTCCTTTATTTTTGTCATGGTGGGGTAGGCTCGACACCATTAAAATGATGATCTCCCCTCATGCTTTGTACACACTTTCCATGCTCCCTATTAAAATTCCCCTTTCCTATTTCTCCCAGCTCAATTCGGTATGTTCAAAATTCCTGTGGAACAACAAACACCCACGTGTTGCCATTGCCAAGCTTATCCGTCCTAAGGGAGAAGGAGGGGTGCGTTTTCCTAATTTTAAATTGTATCATTCTGCGTTTTTACTTAAACAATCCTTTGCATTATCGTATGATTTTGGTGATATCCCTATCCCCACCTGGATTATGTACGAACGCTCCCTTCTTAAGGAATTCTCATTCCAGGATGTAATTTTCATGTCCAACAGTACCTTTCTGTCTACAATCCCTACCTTAAAATATTCCAAGTACCTATTATACAATGCCTTTTCTGTTGGTTTCTCACCACTACACTGTTTTCTATATTCCTCTATATGGTTTAATAAGTTCCTTAAATACAAGGGTAAATCTTTTAATTTCAAATACTGGAAAGAAAAGGGGATCATGTATGTTCATCAAATGGTGCATTTTGGTTCTGTTCCCCCTTTTTCTACCCTCCAGTCTACCTATCTTCTATCTGACTCTTCTCTTGCTCAATATACCATTATTTCCGCTGCTTTACAGTCTCATCTGGCCTCCTTTGACTTGCCTGCAGACACACCATCACTTACTCCTTCTTCTCCTTTGTTCTCCCTTTTCTCCACTCATAGACCTAAGGCGGCTCATGTTCACAAGTTGTTATTGTCCACTGTTGCTGAACGGCCCAAATCCCTTACTAAAATTGCCTGGGAAACTGATTTAGCTGTTTCCCTTTCTATTTTTACTTGGGATAAGTTGTGGTCTAAACTGTTTAAAATTTCTCCTGCTGCGCGTATTATGCAGTCTATGTATTTTATTTATAATAGAGCTGTTATTACTCCGGTTTGCATTTCTAAATTTCTCCCATCTGCATCTCAGATGTGCTGGTCTTGTTCCACCATTAAGGGTACTTACTGCATCAGCTATATGACTGTTCTAATGTTTCCTCATTTTGAAATCAGTTTGGGAAATCTGTATGAAAGTTTTTCACTGTGATTTGCCATTGTCTTTTGAAAAAATGTTTTTTTAGGATCTGTATCACCTGATATTAATGCTTCTTTTCCTATTTCCTTGTTATTTGACCTTTTTCTCGCTCTTGCTTTTAAAGTTATTTTATCTTCGTGGAAAGACACATCAAAAGTTTCTATAGTAGTTGGCGATCCTCAGAGCTTGGGGGGCAGGGAGGTGGCGGTCCCCAGCGCTACATATTTCAACATTGCATATATATATATAAAATACACAGCAGTCATAAACAATCCAAGAGTGCCATCTACTAGCCTCAGGAGGTAAATTTAAACAACATACTTTAGTACAATTGCCTAAATGAACGTAGAAAATGTAAAACAGTTAATTATTTTTACAAAATGTTACACTCTGTGAAAAGAATTAATCAGACAGACTTAACTTACTATAACAAAAGAAACAACTTATCTCCTCAAGCAGGTCGTTTTTTAGGCAGATGGTTGTTTAAACTAGATAGTTGTGAATGCATTAGTGGTTGAGGGATCGTGGTTCAGGCCCCTTGTTGTTAAGTAGTATTGGTAAAGGTAATTTCCCGTTGTTCACATATGTCTAGACTAATTATAGCAATTAGCCTCGCCTGGGTAGAGAAAGGGACAATCTTCAGTGGGGCAGAAGGGACACACCAGGCAGCCATCTTAGCAACCAGTTTGTCATTGTAAAACTAAAACAAGTAGTGAACTAAGTAGTGTTTTCATTGTGTAACACTTTGCATTGTAAATTACTATATTCTATATCAGAATGTGGCTGCTTTTGTTAGACCCAGGCTAATTTTGACAGCAGAATAAGATTTTACTAGCATGTTGCTGTCAAACTACACTAGTTTGAAGAGGCAGGACACAGCAATGCAATGACTACACAAGGGGTGTATGTGAGCATACTATGTACAGTGAAAAAACACTCAGAGCATATATTAAAGCAAATTCTAGATCTATCTTATAATGTACTATAAGAAGAGTTCAATTAAGAAGTGGATACCAACCTATTATGGGCGCACTACCTTAACATCAGGGTACAAAATATAATTATTTGTAGTAATCACTAAGGTGCTTCAAGAGGAATGATGCGTATCCAACATCAACTGGCTTCATGTGAAGCAATACTGAAAACAATATCCTCTGAGCACACCCACAGTTCAATCAAGTAATTCCAACGTGTATATGGCAAGTAACTCCAATCCTCAGGAGTCGGTTCAAATTAATATAATCTCCAAAGTCAATGCAAACAAAAGTCCACTTTCTGTATAAGAAGTCCTTATAATTTATTTCACAAGTTGATTACACCAGCCAACACGTGTTTCGTCGTGTATATATTGTACCTCGACTTCTTCAGGGCTCTGTATCTTTCCGTAATCTCTCTTTTATATTATAGTCCTCATAACACGAACAAGTCAATCAATCTTCAAAATTCTCCTCGTAACTCATCCAGCAATATGTCAACAGTGTCTGTCTCTCCAAACACCCAGTAAAAATCATCTGGTGTGTTCTAATATATTATCATTTAGACTCCAAACATCCAAAGTATCCAACGGTAACTATAAATTATATATTATGCACAGGGTCGTCTTCTCTTGGTCAATATACGGTTATCAAACGTCGTTATCTTCAAATATCTCGACTGCCTGTGTTCTGCTTATAAGCATTTCCTTCTAAGTCAAACGTTCACATCCAAGTATTGGCCTCTAGTAAGACATAAATCAGGTGTTCAGGGTTGACTTAGTTGAGACATCTCTCAGTCTACCTACATGTCAGGCATAATGCAATGCCTCAGACGACAATGCTCTATCGCAAAGGGACAAAACCCTCGATCCATCATTTCTTCCCAATTGTTTCTGAAGTTGCCAACAGCACTGTGTTTAAGGCCTAAGGGCACCAATTAAATATATTGAAAACCTGCACATGCAAGATATACGTTGAAATTAGTTGTTACTTCTAAACTTCAATGAATGCCTGAAGGCATCTTGGTGCAGAACTGACTAACAACATCTGAAAATATATCAGAAGATAATTAATAAGAGCTTTCCTAAACATAGAATGGCCCTCTTTTTTCTGTCCCATGACAAGATCGGGGACATTCCGGACAGAGTGTGCAACCAACGAGAAGGAGCATCCGCTCTAAATCAAGGGACTAATAGCAGTGGGGAAGAGCCACAATGATGGGATCATTTAGACTTTCAAGCAGACATATATGAAGCCTGGGGATTGTTTCATAATAGGCTCTATGGGCAAAACAGTGTGCCTTATAATGGATCCTGTGTACATGTATGGATATTATTATGGTAGAAACCTAAGGACAGATTTGAAGACCAAGAACGGGCTTTCAATTTGTGTAGAATTTGGGATAAATTAGCGTGTATGGTGGTTACCTCTAACTTAGTGTAGGATATTTGGTGTATACCATAATTTACTTCTCCAGAGTTCTCCACCTCAGAATGAAGCCAAACAAATGGATTCAGTGTTTACCACATCAATTTATGAATGATTTGCATTTATGTCTTATCATTTTATCCTGATAGATTTCCACAGCCTTTTTCTGGGAACATCTGTCAGGAGAAAATTGCAGAATGTGATACCTGATGAATGGCTCAGAATTGTGACTTTTGTGCACGCATTAATCTATGCCTGGATTGGAATATAAAACACAGCTGTGAAGGCTGGGGTAGGTTATGTCAAATGTAATTTGCCTTGTTCTTTATTATTACCATTATTTGGAACTCTCAATGCTGCAGGGTTTGAATATGCTGTATTGTATTGCACTTGTATTTCTAAAGTACATTTCATACTCCCAACAAGGTGTCAAAGTGCGTATGGGGACAGGTAGCATGCTATTCAGTGGAATGCTATAGGGGCAACAGTGCATATTTGTTGTGTGGTCTCTGTCGGGATCTTTTTGATATTATGCATCAGCGTTATGCTCTTGACATGTTTTGTTACTAAACCTGCATTTGAAGAGAAAATAGGTGTATTTACAAAGGGATAGCATCAACAGAACTTGACTTCTACCGACGTTCTGGTTGCGTTCTGCCATTCTCCATATTTACAAAGCGGCGTTAAGCCACTTTTTGGGGGTTAACACTATCTTGTAAACATGGCCTCTTTACACACATCAGATAGCGTGACAGGGCATGCAATGGGTAGTACTTTCTTTTTTATTTTTTTGTAAAAATGAATGGGTATAAAACATATTTAAATCTGTTTATTTATTTAGTAAACATTTATTTTGAAGTGGTAATGTTTTCTGACAATTCATTTTTATTAGTTCTAGATAAAAACAATTATTTTAATGTATTCTACATTTATATTATACATTATATACATATTTTAACTTGAAATACTGTAATCATTATCCCTATTGCTTCAAGTAGGGTGATCTCCACCACAGTGGTGGAGCTCAGCCAATCAACCAACTCTGATTTGAAGAGTGTGTCTAATCACTTGTGAGGATATCCAGGGTATCCAGGTGCTGGGTTCTTACTGGGATCAGTTGAAGAGCCATGTCTTGAGTCCTTTTCTGAATTCAGGGAGAGAGGATGCTGGTCAGAGGTACAGGGGAGGTTGTGCCAGGACCGGTGAGGTAGGAGAAGGTAGGAGAAGGAGCGTCCTCCACAGTTGCTTCAGAGGATGTAAGGAGTGTGAGAGAGGAAGGTGGATCAATGGTGTCTGTACGGTTAGTAGAAGTTCAGGTGGTTGTTGACGTATGCTGGTCCTTAGTCATGGAGGGCCTTGTAGGCTTGTGTCAAAATCTTGACGTGGCATCTTTTCTGGATGGTAAGCCAGTAGAGGTTCCTGAAGTGGGAAGTGATGTGGGTCTGTTTGGGGAGGTTGAGGATGAGTCTGGCGGCTGAGTTCTGTATGGTTTGGAATCTCTTCAGGATCCAGTCGGCCATGCTCATCATGCAATTGTGGATGTTGGTCCTGGTAGTGTAGAGGTCTTCTAAGAGCGAGAGAATGAGCTGATTGTCGTCGGCATGGGATATGATGTTGAGGCCCTGTGTTCTGACAATGTTGGCCAGGGGTGACATGTTTGTGTTGAACAGGGTGGAGCTGAGGGATGAGCCTTGAGGGATGCTACAGATGATACTGTGAGGAAGGATGTGATCCATTAGAGGACTTCTCCATTGATGCGAATGTAGTAGAGTCTTTTCATGAGGGTGTGGTGGTATATGACGTTGAATGCTGCTTTGAGGTTGAGAAGGATCAGGACCACTGTCTCCCAGCGGTCAAGGAGGAACCTGATGTAATCGGTGGCGGAAATCAGGGGGATATCAGTGCAGGTGACACGGTCGCTGGGTTGGGAGGTGTCCAGCAGATTTTTGCTGTTCTGTAAGCTGGTGGTTGATGACCTTCAAGATGACTTTGGGAGGGAATTGGAGGCGAGATATGGGGCAGTAGTTTTCTGGGGTCAGAGGTGGGTTTCTTGAGGAGGGGGCTGACCTGAAGAGGTGGTGGGTCAGATCTCCACCAAGTTGGCAGAGATCCCCGCATATGAATGCAAAAGCTACAAGCAGAAACTTTTCACTTGTAAATTTGGCTCCACTGCTTAGCTTTAGCGAGTGGAATCATGTAAGGCTACACTTTAGAGCAAATTTACACTTGAAACCAGTGGTGGATCGTCACTGGATGAGATCTGTTTTTTAGGGCACACATCTCTAATAAAATGTATAGATGCAGGACCTGGATGTGTGTTGATACTGCAAATTCGTGGTTTAAGTAGATAACAACATACGATCCCTCACACATTATCGAGACTTTTGTTACAGATGATACCGATATACATATCTATCATGCATATGTTAAGAACTTTTTCTAGTCATAGTTAAAAGTTCTGATGCTCCTCAGCTCTCCCTCAAGCATACACACTCTAAATAATGTGCTTTCTTGACCATTATCTGACACATGCCTCAAGTATCTTTTTTTCATAGCCATTAATCATATTTGATACCCTGTCACTTGCATATGTATTCACTTTCCCTTTTTCCTTATGCCTTTAGTTACAGAACGACTTGCAAATGGTATACAGCGGTTTAAAACATTATGCACATATAAGGGCAGTGTAACACGCTTCCTTCGTCACAATTACTTAAGGGCTGCTAGTTAATTGTAATAGGTATTTTCAGTTTATGTTCGATCTATAAAATATTCCCATCAGAAAGGGATATGAAATATTGTGTTTCGCAGGTAATACAATTGTAGGCCAGGAGAGGGCGAAAGATACCAAAGAATCACAATTTGGTGCCTCGTTTTAATGGTCACACTTGTCCTTAGAACAGTTTACTCATTTAAAGAGCTGACCCCTCAAGCTGTGCTCAGTGTGGAACGCTAATGACTCAGAAAATGATGCCAGAATTCGTGGAGTTTTTATAGTAATAGTGCAATGCAACAATGCAAGCAGGAATCTGAAAACTGGCTGTGTATACTGTCAGCATATATTCAAAACGACCAATGGAGTATGATGTGTCCCGTGGCTGTATGAATGGCAGGTCATAAACAAAAACAGAGAAACACATGCTTTTGTTTCAAAGCTGTCTCAGAAATCAAACGGTTTTATGCTAATAACTTAGGCTATAGACTTGCCTTCCAGCTTAATCTTTTCGCTCGTATTTTGCAAGTTTAGTAGTGCTCAGCATTGATTTTGGTAAATTAAAATAGGCAGGGCGTATTGGCAATGGTGAAATGAAGCCGAAAAGCAATAACTGAACTGCAGCATCTGTGGCAAAATGTTGTGGCACAATCATACAATCGAAATGATGTGAGATATTTGCCTGGTTCATGATAAAACGTACATCAACATTATTTAAAATCATGTCTTTACGTTTTGGCAATTAGGATAAGTTCTTACGGCTATGCCTGAAAATGTATGTAGCTTTTCATGTATATTCTTATATCTCTACACAACTCCTTCAAGACTGTCTACACTGCAGCCAATCCCTAACAGTAAATACTACGGGCATATTTACAATAAGTGGCGCATCCCTGCATATCAGCAGGGATGCGCCACTTATTGTGCACCATGCCTCCGCCACCATGGATGCGCCGCATTTACAATGCGGCACACCATGGGGCAAAACCGGCACAGATGCGTCACGCATTAGTGCCGTAAAAGTGACGCATTGTTGGAGTTTTGTCGCAAGCACGACGCAGCTCCAGCAATGCCCTGGGGGGCCCTATCTTGTTAATGCTGCGTCAATCCTTACGCCTGCTTCAAGCAGGCGCAGGGTTTTGATGCAGCATGGGCCCGAAAGTGACTGAGTGAAATCTTGTAGATTTCACTCAGCCACTTTTAGAAGGCGTTCCTGCGCCGGAACGCCCCTCCCTGCGCAGGAACGCCTCCTTCTGGCGCAGGGCTTTACAACATGACGCATCTCCCAGATGCGTCACGTTGTAAATACCCCGCACCATGGCGCATCTTTTGCGCCGCCGCTGCGTCACAAAAGTAACGCAACGTGGCATAAAAGACGCGCAAGGGGCTTGTAAATCTGCTCCTGAATCTGGGGCATATTTATGTAGGCTTTGCGTCGCTTTGCACTACGCTAAAGAGCGCAAGGGCATGCAAAACCTAGGTAAGATTTATCAAGCAACACAAGGCTTCAAATCCCTGTGTTGTGTTACTCTACACCCTGGGTGGAGCAAGGGTGGTCTTACGTATCCACCCTGGGCCGGACTGGCAGTGGCAGGCAGCGGGCATTTCCCCAGTGGGCCGCTAGGGTGGGGGCCGGTTTTGGGCCCCTGGGGGCTGTTATTGTTACCAGGGGCTTGCAATATAGGCCCCCGGTTACAACATCGGCCGAAACTGGCCCTAGTAAACATCTTGGCCGCACACACCCCTCTCTCCCCCGGGGGCTGCCAGAGCAGTATGCCAGTGCTGGTTCCGGTGTCCAGACCGGCCCTGTAGCCACCCAAGGATTTTGGTGCATTCCCAGGTTTGACAAAACGGGTAAACCTGGAAATGTACCAAAAGGCTACACGTCCGTAGGTGAGGTGTAACGAGGAGAAACATCTTTTTTTCTACTTGATAAGTCCTCTTTTTAAAGAGGGAAATGCCTCATTGGATTGCTTTTGTGCGGGATGGTGTCCCTTTCTGCACAAGAACAATCCTGCTTACAAAGCAGGCACCCTTGCACCGTGGTGTAAAGGTGCCAGCATCGGTGCTAGGCATCTCATTGTAAATCGTTAAGTACAGCGTATTCCTGCTCTTTCCTTATCATACAGCTGAGCTAGGTGACTTGCTGTGCTGCGCTGTGTGATATCTTAATAAATGTGCCCCTCAAGGTGAATTGATACATTGATGACCTCATTTACAAGCCCATTGCGCTGCTGGTACGACACTTTTGTTGATGCACCAGCAGCGCAATTGACAGCCATATTTACAAGGCCACACAAAGTTACACTGCGTGACTTTTCATGGCCTTGTAAATATGGGCCCCGTTCACGCATTGCTCTGCATAATAAGGGGCATTCCATGGGTGTTCCTGTGGGTGTTCCCACGCAACATCCATGATACCTGACACATTCCCAGATTTACAAAGCTGGGAATGTGTCAGAATCTTACGCTTCCCCAGGGGAGGCATAGTAGTGGCACAATAATGGAAAATACTATTATTTCTCCTTATTGATTTCTCTTTCTATGCGTGCTGCACTCTGCAGCTCACATAGAAAGAGGAAAATGCCACAAAGTATTGTTAATGTGCAGGAAGGTGTCCCTTCCTGCACAAAAACAATCATCCCCGCAATGCAGGCACCCTCGCAACATGACACAAGAATGTCTGCATTGGCACATGGATGCAGACTGTGTACCGGTGCAGGGATGAAGGACAGGAATGTGATGTATCTTGTAGATACAGCGCATTCCTGCCCTTATATTTGGATGAATGGCAGTGCAGCATGAAGGCTTGCTGTGCTGCAGTGCGTCAAAATATAGTAAATTAGGCCCTTACTTGTTAACCCATTTTTCTCAACATCACTGACATTATGGGATTGGTCTTTGCTTTTTAACTCCCAACCCTTTTAGTACTAAATATAAGAACCAGTCTTATAAGAAATGGGATTTAGAATGATTGTGAATGCCCCCAAACATATACATTTGTTGGTGGTCTCCACCATTACACTGCCTCCACCTCACATGTCATGTCCCACACCTTATCTGTTAATTATCAGTGGGGAGTTCACTTGTTTGCAGTTGCAAAATTAACTTACAATGGCATACAGGTTCATTAATGAGGCCCTAAACGATTTTGCAATACATTTTATTGCTAAAAGTCTTGTGGAAGAGAGGTAAAAGGATTGCTGATATCCTTGTTGAGCAAGAAAGTATGTGGGATTAGTAGAGCAGAGTGTAACATGTGTATTTATAAAGCGCACGTTCACACAGAGGCCTTTTGGTGCTGAATAATAGATGTTTTTTGTTATCCAACTCAATGGTATACATTTTATCAACCTTAGATGGATGAAAGGCTGAGTGAACCCACCAGGATTTGGAACCTTTGACCATGAGGCCAAGCACAGGTCTCTGCAGTGGATGCATTAGTCCACTGAGCAACCAGACCCGGCTCAGTGTTGCAGGCATGGGGCAGGTGGGACCATGCCACTTTAAGTGAAAAGGTCGATTTCAGCTTTTCTCTGCCACTGTGTTTTGAGAATCAGTGGATTGTTATGAACGTGAGTTTGATGTGATCATGCTTTCCAAGCTGATAATTTTTCAATTTTATATCCAACTTCAGCACATCGCCCAGTCCAATAGCCTTGACTACCAAAGAGATACCAAACTACCAAGCCAATTCTTTACTGGAAAGGAAACAAGCTTCCGGGGACCGGTTTCTGGCATTGCAGCCGTCTTCGGCCCGGCTTGCTTGAATTCAGATGCTCTGTCCATCACCACCCCCCTTTATGAATCGTTTTGGCCACTATAGGAGTGGCAGGGTATGCTCAGACATGAGTCCCTTGCTCACTGCACCATCAGGATTCAAGCAAGTCGGGCCGAAGACGGCTGCGATGCCAGAAACCGGTCCCCGGAAGCTTGTTTCCTTTCCAGTAAAGAATTGGCTTGGTAGTTTGGTCTGCCCTGTTCCCATGATGCACTGGGCCAGGGTCAGACTAATTTGCAGGTAGCCAGGTTCTGAGCTGGGATGGTGCAGTGAGCTAAAAAACGGTGATGAATCAAGCCCTGATCTTTTGACTGGGTACGAGTGTTCTGTTTAATTCAGATGCTCTGTCCATCACCACCCCCTTTTCTGAATCGTTTTGGCCACTATAGGAGTGGCAGGGTATGCTCAGACATGAGTCCCTTGTTCACTGCACCATCAGGATTCAAGCAAGCCGGGCCGAAGACAGCTGCAATGCCAGAAACCGGTCCCCGGAAGCTTGTTTCCTTTCCAGTAAAGAATTGGCTTGGTAGTTTGGTCTGCCCTGTTCCCATGATGCACTGGGCCAGGGTCAGACTAATTTGCATGTAGCCAGGTTCTGAGCTGGGATGGTGCAGTGAGCTAAAAAACGGTGATGGATCAAGCCCTGATCTTTTGACTGGGTATGAGTGTTCTGTTTAATTCAGATGCTCTGTCCATCACCACCCCCCTTTATGAATCGTTTTGGCCACTATAGGAGTGGCAGGGTATGCTCAGACATGAGTCCCTTGCTCACTGCACCATCAGGATTCAAGCAAGCCGGGCCGAAGACGGCTGCAATGCCAGAAACCGGTCCCCGGAAGCTTGTTTCCTTTCCGGTAAAGAATTGGCTTGGTAGTTTGGTCTGCCCTGTTCCCATGATGCACTGGGCCAGGGTCAGACTAATTTGCATATAGCCAGGTTCTGAGCTGGGATTGTGCAGTGAGCTAAAAAACGGTGATGGATCAAGCCCTGATCTTTTGACTGGGTATGAGTGTTCTGTTTAATTCAGATGCTCTGTCCATCACCACCCCCCTTTATGAATCGTTTTGGCCACTATAGGAGTGGCAGGGTATGCTCAGACATGAGTCCCTTGCTCACTGCACCATCAGGATTCAAGCAAGCCGGGCCGAAGACGGCTGCAATGCCAGAAACCGGTCCCCGGAAGCTTGTTTCCTTTCCAGTAAAGAATTGGCTTGGTAGTTTGGTCTGCCCTGTTCCCATGATGCACTGGGCCAGGGTCAGACTAATTTGCATATAGCCAGGTTCTGAGCTGGGATGGTGCAGTGAGCTAAAAAACGGTGATGGATCAAGCCCTGATCTTTTGACTGGGTATGAGTGTTCTGTTTAATTCAGATGCTCTGTCCATCACCACCCCCCTTTGTGAATCGTTTTGGCCACTATAGGAGTGGCAGGGTATGCTCAGACATGAGTCCCTTGCTCACTGCACCATCAGGATTCAAGCAAGCCGGGCCGAAGACGGCTGCAATGCCAGAAACCGGCCCCCGGAAGCTTGTTTCCTTTCCAGTAAAGAATTGGCTTGGTAGTTTGGTCTGCCCTGTTCCCATGATGCACTGGGCCAGGGTCAGACTAATTTGCATATAGCCAGGTTCTGAGCTGGGATGGTGCAGTGAGCTAAAAAACGGTGATGGATCAAGCCCTGATCTTTTGACTGGGTATGAGTGTTCTGTTTAATTCAGATGCTCTGTCCATCACCACCCCCCTTTATGAATCGTTTTGGCCACTATAGGAGTGGCAGGGTATGCTCAGACATGAGTCCCTTGCTCACTGCACCATCAGGATTCGAGCAAGCCGGGCCGAAGACGGCTGCAATGCCAGAAACCGGTCCCCGGAAGCTTGTTTCCTTTCCAGTAAAGAATTGGCTTGGTAGTTTGGTCTGCCCTGTTCCCATGATGCACTGGGCCAGGGTCAGACTAATTTGCATATAGCCAGGTTCTGAGCTGGGATGGTGCAGTGAGCTAAAAAATGGTGATGGATCAAGCCCTGATCTTTTGACTGGGTATGAGTGTTCTGTTTAATTCAGATGCTCTGTCCATCACCACCCCCCTTTATGAATCGTTTTGGCCACTATAGGAGTGGCAGGGTATGCTCAGACATGAGTCCCTTGCTCACTGCACCATCAGGATTCGAGCAAGCCGGGCCGAAGACGGCTGCAATGCCAGAAACCGGTCCCCGGAAGCTTGTTTCCTTTCCAGTAAAGAATTGGCTTGGTAGTTTGGTCTGCCCTGTTCCCATGATGCACTGGGCCAGGGTCAGACTAATTTGCATATAGCCAGGTTCTGAGCCGGGATGGTGCAGTGAGCTAAAAAACGGTGATG
Organism: Lissotriton helveticus; assembly: GCF_964261635.1. Lineage (NCBI taxonomy): Eukaryota > Metazoa > Chordata > Amphibia > Caudata > Salamandridae > Lissotriton > Lissotriton helveticus. The sequence continues at coordinate 745,698,600 of NC_136071.1, read as the reverse complement.
GATCAAGCCCCGATATTTTGACTGGGTATGAGTGTTCTGTTTAATTCAGATGCTTTGCATAAGAAGAATTCGATCCCCCTTTTAGCAGTGCTCAGTCCCTATTAAATTGGTTTAACTCCGTATAAGTTGGCTGCAAATAACCAGTACACTCTTGGTAGTTAACTTCCCCAATTACGCTCTCCTAATGGTGCGGAGAACATACGGGAAACGGGCCAAGTTTTCTTTTATCAACAAGCACCCCCTTTGAAGTTATTCGGTCCGAGGATACCTCTCAGTTAAGGTTACAATAATGGTAACTCCTCCCTCCTCCTGAAAGGTCCCGGCTTACTGTGACTCAAGTCTGATGGTAATACCGGCTCCGGTAGATTCCGTGATCGGATCTCCCTGCTGTTCAAAGCGCTCCGGTGACTGCTTTCACTCTGCAGTCCTACCGGAAGAAGGTGCGTTTTAGGAAAAAAACGGGAAAGGGGGTTAATTCTGGCGTTTTACCCACTGTCAGGTCCTTCACATTTACAGCCTTCCACACGGGGAAGCGCTCCGTGTTGGCCCGGCCTCCTTCCAGCCCGCCCCTCACCTTCCGGCACCTTCTGTCAACTCGCCGGGCGGGGCTTCACTGGGCCTCGTTGCTAGGCAACACTCCAAGACGCGGCTCCTTCTCCTTACACCGATGTCGGCGCCTCAGAGTGCGTGAGGAATCTCAGGCTGCACACGCTCTCTCCGCAGCGGATTCCCAGGTTAGAAACAGCAATTGAAGGAAAGTGCTAACAGTGCCATGACGCCCGAGGTCCGTTTCTTTTATATTATGAACCTCCCGTGTAATCAGCTCCGCAGCAGGCTTGGGGGAAAACTAGCTTCAATGGGCAGTCCTTAAGGTTTTGGGACAACCACCAGGGTAAAGTGGATTAGGTCAATGGACTTGGGTCCCTTGATTTGTGGCAGATGCTCCCACCCTCCCACTTGGCTCACTAGTCTGAACCAGGGTTCTCCTCACAGAAGAGGGGGGGTACCAAAATGGGGCTACACCTCGGGGTCAAGAATAAAGGCAGGGCCAGGTCATCAGACCAGAGGGGATGTCATTAGAAAAGGGTAGCAGGCCCGAAGACAGTCAATTCCCTCCTCAATGCGCCAGCTTCTCCTATCCAAAGCCTCTGCTCCTGACTGACCCCACTCCTCACATAATGACAAAATGGCCCCCCAACATTCCACCTTTTATAGCCTGGGCCAAGAGAATCCACAGTGGACCAGAAGGTTCTAGAACCCCTCAATGCAACCCTATGGCCCCAAGTCATGAGGTGATTTGGACAGGCCACCATTTTGTGTTTGCACCTATCCCTCCATTTTAGAGGAGCCCTTGCGCCACATGGTTAATTGGTAACCATGGGCGTCCAGAGACCTATGGTCAACACCAAAATTATATAGCGGACACACACAAAAAACAGAAGGCAAAAAGAGAACAAAAAAAGTATGAGGGACCACCCAAAGGGCTGACAGGTCTAACACGCATCCCCCCAGCTGAAAGTGGGGAGAGCTACCCAACCCCTTGGGAGTTCTCGTCACTAAGGCGGAAATACCTTGAGAGACCGTCTGCATTGGCGTGGTCCACTCCAGGCCGATGTTCCACCCTGAAGTCCATTCCCTGTAGGGAGATGGACCACCTTAGCAGCTTAGGATTCTCGCCCTTCATTTGCATCATCCAACGAAGGGCCGGTGGTCAGTCTGAACAAGGAAGTGCGAGCCAAACAGGTATGGTCGCAACTTCTTCAGAGCCCATACCACTGCAAAAGCTTCCCGTTCAATCGCACTCCACCTCTGCTCCCGGGGAAGCAGTCTCCTGGATAGGAAAACTACAGGTTGGTCCAGACCCTCCTCATTGAGTTGCGATAGCACTGCCCCAATGCCATGCTCCGATGCATCAGTTTGGACGATAAATTCCTTGGAAAAGTCAGGGGCCCTCAAGACAGGAGCCGCACACATTGCTTGTTTTAGGGTGTCAAAAGCTCGTTGACACGCCTCAGTCCAGACTACCCGTCGAGGATGTTTCTTGGATGTGAGCTCCGTCAAGGGTGCCACAATTGTGCCATACCCCTTGACAAAGCGGCGGTAGTATCCGGTTAGGCCCAGGAAAGCCGTTTGAGTCTTGGGGGGGTTCCCAGGCCATGATAGTCTCAATCTTAGCCTGGAGGGGCTGCACCTTTCCCCTGCCCACCAAATGGCCTAGGTACACTACCGACCCCTGCCCAATCTGGCATTTGCTGGCCTTGATTGTCAAGCCAGCCTGCTTCAAGGCTTGAAGGACAACCTGAAGGTGACACAAATGGTCCTCCCAACTGCTGCTGAAGAGAGCGATGTCATCAAGATAGTCAGCAGAGAAGGCCTCCATACCGGAGAGGACCTGGTTTACTAGCCGCTGAAATGTAGCAGGGGCGTTCTTGAGCCCAAAGGGCATCACACAGAACTGGTAGTGGCCCTCGGGGGTGGAGAAGGCTGACCTTTCCTTTGCTGCCAGTACCCTGATGTGAGGTCAAAAGTACTCAGATATTGGGCAGCTCCCAGCCGGTCAATGAGCTCATCTGCCCTAGGGATAGGATGAGCATCAGTCTTCGTCACAGAGTTCAGCCCCCTGTAATCCACACAGAACCTGAGTTCTGGAGTGGTGCCCGGCGGGGCGGCTTTTGGTACCAGAACCACTGGACTGGACCAGGGGCTGCTTGAAGGTTCAATTACTCCCAGCTCCAGCATCTTAGTGACTTTGCTATGGGTGCTGGCCTTCACCTTATCTGATAGCCGGTAGGACTTGGACTTCACAGGTGGGCTGTCCCCTGTGTCCACATCATGGGAACACAGGTGGGTCCTTCCCAGGATAAGGGAGAACAGCGAGGAATACTGCTCCAGGACTTGACGGCAGTCTCTCTGCTGTTCGGGAGTTAGGGATGGTGAGAAGTTCACCCCCTCTACCGACCCATCCTTCTCCTGGGACGCAAAGAGATCAGGGAGAGGCTCACTTTCCTCTTCCTCTGTCCCATCAATCACCATCATCAACATGACCTCGGGCCTCTCATGGTGGGGCTTGAGGCGGATGGCATGGAGCACCCGATGGGGCTGCCTAGGGCTTTTAAGATCCACTAAGTAGGTGACCTTGCCCTTCTTCTCATCCACTTCAAAGGGGCCTTTCCAGTGATCCTGGAGGGCACTAAGCTCTCCAGGCTCCATGACCCACACCTTCTGGCCAGGCTCCAACTCCACAGGGTGAGCATTGTGGTCATACCACTCTTTCATGACTGCCTGGCTGGCTTCAAGGTTGTCAGAAGCTTGCTTCTACAACTTAACCATTTGGCTATGGAAGGCCAGCATGTAACTCACCACATCCTGGGGAAGCCTCCTGGGAGTCTTTTCCCATCCATCTTTCACCAGGCTGAGAGGTCCTCTGACAGGGTGCCCATACAGAAGTTCAAAGGGGCTGAAGCCCACTCCTTTCTGTGGCACTTCTCTGTATGAGAACAACAAACAGGGTAGGAGGATATCCCATTTCCTCCGCAGGCTCTCAGGCAGACTCCTGATCATGCCCTTCAAGGTTTTATTAAACCTTTCCACCAGACCATTGGTCTGGGGGTGTTAAGGAGTGGAGAACCTGTAAGTAACTCCACATTCCTTCCCCATAGCCCGCATGTAGGCTGACATGAAGTTGGCCCCCCTGTCAGACACAACTTCCTTGGGGAAACCCACTCGGGTAAAAATCCCCATCAGGGCCCGTGCCACCGCAGGTGCAGTAACGGTTCTCAAAGGAATAGCCTCTGGGTACCGGGTGGTACCCAGAGGATCCACCAGAACCAGGATAAACCTGTGACCGGCTGAAGTGGGTGGATCCAATGGCCCAACAATGTCGATGCCCACTCTTTCAAAGGGGGTGCTAACGACGAGTAGTTGGTCCAGGGGAGCCTTCAGCTTAACCCCTGTTTTCCCACTAGCTTCACAGGACACATACGTCCTACAGAAAGTGTCGGACGCAATCCTCATCTGAGGCCTATAAAAATGGGGGACAAGCCTGGCAAAGGTCTTGTCCTGACCCAGGTGTCCTGCCAAGGGAATCTCGTGAGCCAACTCCAAGAGAAAGGCTCGGTAACGTTGGGGAACTACAAAGGCCCGTGACGAACCGTGCACCGGTGCCTTGGGTACGCTGTAGAGAAGTCCATCCTCCCAATAGATATGAAAGTTCCCTGCAATGTTACCTGCTGCCTGGGCTTCGGCCTGAAGCCTCAGACCCTCAAGGGTAGGGCACTCCTTCTGCCCCTGACAAAACTTTCCCCTGGTAGGTCCTCTCTCCACATGCCATTCTGCAGGGATAGGTAAGTCCTCCAGGGAGACAACTTTCCCCTCCGTGGACTCCGGGACCACCACCTCAGGTGTCCCATCCATCTCACGGGGTATGGACGCGGAGGCAGGTTTTCCCTGTCCCCGGGTCTTCCCCTTTTTGACAGCTGTCTGTGCCTTTGTTCCAGGCTCCAGCCCTTGCGAACTCCCCCTCCGGGCAGTCGCGGACCGTGTGCTTGCACAGGTCCAATCAGGTGTACCCAGCATCTCCGAATGGGTCTGGATTCCACCTCTTTCCAAGCATTGTGCTCTAGGTCGTTCCCCAACAGACAATCGACTGGCACGGCAGGGCTCACCGCAACTCGAAGGAGACCTGTGACCCCTCCCCACTCAAAGGGAACCTCTGCCACAGGATAGTGACCTATTCTGCCGTCAGCCATCGCGGCGGGGTGGAGTACGTTTGGGATCACCTGCTCTGGGGACACCAGCTGACACCTTACCATAGTCATACTGGCACCTTTGTCCCTCAGAGCTTCCCCTCTCTGGCTGTTGATGGTGACCCACTGCCCATACTTGGTGGTATTTGGGGGCACCTGGATCTTAGGTACCATCTCGCTGTCTCCCAGGGACACTAAGGTTATCCCTGCCCACTTACCTCCCTTATCTAAGGGCAATTCCTCCCCGAGCACTACACTAGCCACTCCCGGGGTTTTTCCTCCAGTCGGAGGAGGTGGTCTGTTTGGGCACTTGGCATCTCCTTTATAGTGCCCCACCCAACCACATTCATAACAGCAGACAACCCTTGACTGCTGACTATGGTCAGGATAGGAAGGTTTTTGTGGATTAACCCTAGGTGTGTAACCTGATCTCTTTCCTTGCAAACCGTTTCGGGGACCTTTTGAGAACTCCTTCTTTTTGTCTCCCCCCTCTTTCTTCTGGGGAGGGCCCTGACTAGTCCTTTGGGAATCCCCTCCAGTCCCCTTTGAGGACACCCGGGTACTAGCCCAGATGTCCGCCTCCTCCGCAAGCTTCCTAGGGTTAGTCAGCTTGCTGTCCACCAGGTGTTGACGCAGCTCCGGAAAACATTTCTCGAGGAGGTGCTCCTTTAAGAACAGATCATATAACCCCTCGTAATCAGTCACCTCACTGCCTTGCACCCAACCCTCCAATGCCTTTTTAGCATAATCCAGAAAGTCTACCCAATGTTGTGTAGCTAGTTTGTGGCTGTTCCGAAATTTCTGCCTGTATTTTTCAGGGGTCAGCCCAAACTTCCTAATCAAAGCAACCTTCATGGTGGGGTAATTAGTCTGTTCCTCCTGCTCTAAGGCTAAAAGAGCGGGCCCGATTCACAGAACTAACTTAAGACAAAATCCTAAACTTACTACTTTTGGTATTCACAGAAGTTAGGATTTTTTCTTAAGACAGACTTAAGACAGACTTAAGACTGACTTAAGTTAGGATTTTGTCTTAAGTCTGTCTTAAGTCTGTCTTAAGCCTGTCTTAAAACAAACTTAAGACAAAATCCTAACTTCTGTGAATACCAATAGTAGTAAGTTTAGGACTTTGTCTTAAGTTAGTTCTGTGAATCGGGCCCTGTATCCCTCCCCACTGGAGGCATATACTTGTACAGGCCACCCCCCCAATGACTTTCTGAAATCCCATGGGCTCTTAATGAGACCTCATAGGCAGCCAACCATTTGGCAATGTCATCTCCTACACTAAAACTGGCGACTACATCTTTGGGCAAATAGGGTCTGGGTTCCCTGGTAATTTCCTTAGGTACGCTGCCACCAATAGGATTGCTGGGGGTCCCTATCTGTAGGGCTTTGAGGTCTAACTCCCTTAAGCTAAGCTCATGGAGAAACCTCCTTTCCTCCCGCTCCTTCTCCAATCGGGCTAATTCTAATTTTAGTTGTCCTCTTCTCCCTCCTGTCCGCTAGTTCTGCTGAAGACAGGCTCCTTCCAGACACACTACTGCCCGCCCTCGAAGGTGTCCCAGGACCTGTTAACAGATTCCCCCCTTCGGTTTGGTACAGCATGTCCACTTCTATGAAGGTGTCATGATCCCCTTCTTCCTCCCCCTTTTCCCCATCTGGGTGAGCTGCCACCCATGTTCTCAAGCTGGTTTGGAGTTCCACTTTCTTCGCACCACGCTTGAAGAACACCCCTTTCTCCTGGCAAAATTCCCTAAGTTGGGCCACTGTGTGAGTCTCTAACTCAGCCAACTCAAACTCCATTTTACCAGGCGAGCCCACAGACATGTACTTGGGTTATTCAAGAGAGTGGTGTCAAATAAGGGCTACTTCAACCCACCACCAGAAAGGAATTTGGAAAAAGCAAAAACGTCCAATTAGGGAGACCACTAGGAGAAAACTCCAGGTGTAGGGTACGTGGTGCACACTGAGCCACTGTCAAGTGGATGCAAGCACAAGCCCTAATCTCACAGCAGAACACCAATATGTTAGACCCAGGGTCACCAGTCCGTCTAGGGTAGCTTGGCACGAGAGGAAAAGACTTAACTCTAAGGCTTTTGTGCTGTACTTGCGTCACACTCTCTCCAGTACCCCAGCGTACTTCCACTCAAAAAAAATTACACCACACCATATTTAGAAAAAGTTAGAAAAGCTTTATCTTTTCTTGTACTTAGTTTCTCAGTTACCGCACAATTTGTCAAATCTGCACTTTAAACATCACTAATATTTCTCATGCTTTTGTAAATTTCCTAAAGAATAGCAAAGATCTAATTTCATTTGCAGACTTTTTCATCAACAATAATTCTGCGCAAAAAGGTAAAAGAGTTGCATTACTATGTCAAATAATTTGAAATTACAGCGAATGAAATACATGTCCTAAAAGCAGCTCTGCCATATTGACACTTCTAGCAGAATCACCAATCAATGGCCTGGAGGATCAAAGGTGAATTTAGCAGATCATCACAGTAGCATTGCAAGTGTTAATATTGCAGGAAGTCAGGATCACTCTCCAGAGTAGTCTGGCTTTAAATAAGAAGAATTCGATCCCCCTTTTAGCAGTGCTCAGTCCCTATTAAATTGGTTTAACTCCGTATAAGTTGGCTGCAAATAACCAGTACACTCTTGGAAGTTAACTTCCCCAATTATGCACTCCTAAAGGTGCGGAGAACATACGGGAAATGGGCCAAGTTTTCTTTTATCAACAAGCACCCCCTTTGAAGTTATTCGGTCCGAGTATACCTCCCAGGTAAGGTTACAATAATGGTAACTCCTCCCTCCTCCTGAAAGGTCCCTCCTTACTGTGACTCAAGTCTGATGGTAATACCGGCTCCGGTAGATTCCATGATCGAATCTCCCTGCTGTTCAAAGCGCTCCAGTGACTCCTTTCACTCTGCAGTCCTACCGGAAGAAGGCGCGTTGAGAAAAAAAAAGGGGAAATGGGGTTAATTCTGGCGTTTTACCCACTGTCAGGTCCTTCACATTTACAGCCTTTCACACGGGGAAGCGCTTCGTGTTGGCCCGGCCTCCTTCCAGCCCACCCCATACCTTCCGGCGCCTTCTGTCAACTCGCCGGGCGGGGCTTCACTGGGCCTTCGTTGTTGGGCAACACTCCAAGACGCGGCTCCTTCTCCTCACACCGATGTCGGCCGCCTCAGAGTGCGTGAGGAATCCCAGGCTGCACACGCTCTCTCCGCAGCGGATTCCCAGGTTAGAAACAGCAATTGAAGGAAAGTGCTAACAGTGCCATGCTGCCCGAGGTCCGTTTCTTTTATATTATGAACCTCCCGTGTAATCAGCTCCACAGTAGGCTTGGGGGAAAACTAGCTTTAAAGGGCAGTCCTTAAGGTTTTGGGACAACCACCAAGGTAAAGTGGATTAGGTCAATGGACTTGGGTCCCCTGATTTGTGGTAGATACCCCCACCCTCCCACTTGGCTCACTAGACTGAACCTCAGAACCCTGCCCCCCTAAAATCTTTTTATTGGCTCTACCAATATAAATGACAGGGTGCTCCCGCTCCTGAACCATTCTTTGGAGACCGGACAGGTCCCGAGCAATTTCAAGGAGGCCCGAGTGACCCCGCTGCTGAAGAAACCAAGCGCGGATGGTAAGGATCTGAAGAATTTCAGACCTATTTCCCAGCTGCCTTTCCTGGCTAAGATACTTGAACAGCATGTACTGCAGTCTCTTGCTTCTCACCTGGAGACCAACCATCTTCTTGAACCCAATCAGGCAGGTTTCAGGCCTCATTTTAATACAGAACTAGTCATGCTCTCGATCCTGGATGAGCTGAGATTGAGAGCGGATAGGAAGGCGCCGGGTGCTTTGATCCTGTTGGATCTCTCCGCGGCATTTGACACGGTAAATCATTGTCAACTTATGTTGCAGATTGCTGCTCTGGGGATCCAGGGCACAGCCAGTGCTTGGATAGCCTCCTTCCTTAGAGACCGCTCCCAAAGAGTCCAACTTTCAGATCTGTTATCTGAGCCTGGGACTCTGTCTTGTGGAGTGCCACAGGGTTCGGCGCTGTCCCCACTGCTCTTTAATGTTTATCTGCAGCCTTTGATCGCCGCGCTGAATCAGCTGGATTGTAGGGTATACAATTATGCCGACGACACCCAAATTCTGATTCAGATAGATCAGTCGCCTTCATCGCAGGGGAAAATGCAAGACATTCTGAAATTCACGGTGAATTGGATTTAGGCAAACTCCCTGAAACTAAACCCGGATAAAAGGAGGTGCTAGCGGTCACCAATGCAGGAAACCCTTGGAGCGAACTGTTCTGGCCCGGCGAATTGGGACAGCCTCCTGCACCTGCATCCGTTGTAAAAAGTCTCAGGATAAAAATTGATGTCACGCTATCAATGTCAAAACAAGTGGCAGCCGTGGTAGGAACCTGTGTTGGGCTACTACGACAACTTCGGAAGCTGTCAACGCTGTTATCCCCCTCCACAATACGGACTGTGGTTTCAGCCCTGATACTTGCCTACTTGGACTACGGTAACTCACTTTATGTGGGGTTGCCCAAAAAATCCTTGGCCAGGCTTCAAGGCGTGATGAACGATGCAGCCAGGCTGATCTTCAAAAAACCTGAAGTTCAAAAGTTTGTGCATCAACCACAAAGCCATTTATGGCTCGGCCCCGAATTTCATCAAGGATAAATTGGCACATTATGTTCCCAGTAGGAGGCTGCGGTCTTCAGAAGCCGGTCTTCTGGTATGTCCGTGTTTTAAGCGCTCTACGCTGGGAGGAAGAGCTTTTTCAACCATGCTGCCACCCTTATGGAACAGTCTCCCTGAAAGCCTGCGTAAAGAGACCAATTTGCTCACTTCCAGGATGAGATTAAAAACCATTCTCTTCCTGGAAGCTTGGAGCCCCCTATAAAGCATGCCCGACTCGTTGCCCTCTTCACTGGACCCTCTTCGACAGCGCTTAGAGACCTCTTGGGTGATAATGCGCTATATAAATACACAATAACAATAACAATAACAACCTGCTGCTTCGGGCCCGCAGACCAAAAAAAATGGAGAAGAGCCTGCCTGCTCACGAAGAAGAATCTGGGTCGGCATTAATGATAACCGAGTAAGCCTGCCTGCTCACAAAGATGAGTTTGTGTGAGAGAGAGAGGGAACAGAAGGTGAGCCAGTGAGTGGTGCACATGTGTGTGCTTGGGAGAGCAGTCTTCACTTTTCAAGCATTGCACTCGTGCTTGTGGCGCGCCGCTGCTCGCTCCCGCAAGGTGGATGCTGCCACAAGCACAAGTGCAGTGCTTGAAAAGTGAAGAAGGATGGCTAAAGGCCCTCCTAGACAGGCCATGCACGCTGCTTAGGCAAGACCTAAAAAATGTTTCCAGTCAGGAAGTCTGCAACTGGCGCAAGGTTCTGGTGTAAACTGGAAAAGGCTTGAGAATCAAAAAACGCTGTAAATCTATACTTTTTTTTTAATGGTATACCTGCAGATTTATGAGATTGGGTTTTTTTTTTCCAGAGAATTAGGCATCACCAAACTTGCATGCACAGCTACCTGCACCTGTAAGCTTTACTCGCATGCATAAATAGCTCTATTTTTGAGTGCAAACCAACTTTTTCAATTTACAAATACCGCAAAAATGATTTACTTACACAAACATTCTGCGAGCAGGGGTGGGGAGGGCCTTACCAAGCATGGTTAGAATACCCTGGAAGTCTGTGAAGTCCCACAAAAGTAAATATTTTAAACCAACATTTTCCCTGCAATTATTAGGTAATTGTGAAGTGTCCAGGAGTTTATCAAGACTATCTAGCTGCTGAATCATATTACAGTCAACAACATTTCGGATTGTCTTTATTCTTCTATCATTTCCAGGAAAAAGGGGAAGCAATGGGAACAATTAGTAATACCCTGATAGCTCAATTGGATAACTGTGCCTTTTATGCCTGGTTCTATTTGTCTTGACATTCCAAACCTTAAACTACCCAATCTTATTCCATTACTACCATTTTATTCCACCTTCAGATGCAGCAATTTGTGTACTCTCAAGCCGGTACTAAGGGCATAATTTAGATCATGGCGGAAAGATTTCTCCTTTACAATGGTGACAGATATCTTGTCTGTCGAAATGTAAATCCCATAGGATGTAATGGGATGTATAGTTCGGTGACAGGATATCCATCACCATTGTGATGGAGTAGCCCGTTCACCGAGATCTAAATCAGCCCCTTAAAGTTTCTTTGGATTCTTTGCTACTATGGATGAGAATACTGTGAAGTGTCACTGGGTTAGAATGTGTTATTCTGAGTCACAGAACCTATTTATGAGGAGTCGCATGGCGACCTTATGTGCTATGGGGTTGGGGTATCCAGTGGGGGTGATACATCAAGCGATTCCAGTTCGATCAGCATAGCCTCCTAGTCCATCGAGATGGGTTGCTTCCTTAGTTTCTTCTCTTCCTCTCTACGAAGAGCTGCACACTCTACTCTTCCCCATTGAAGCATGTTGGCTTGCCAAGTGGATACCGCAGGGCATCTGGGGGACTTCCACCTCATGGTGAGGGCTCTTACCACTAAGATGAGGGCCAAATCAAAAAACTTTAACCAAACCTTCTGTATCCCTAAACGCCTGCGGAGGCCTATGAGGCAATGTAGAGCTTCTTTCGGGACCGGGAGTTGCGTAACTACATTCAGCGAGTGGCAGACTCCCCCCCAGTAATCTCGGAGCAAGGGCAAGACCATAGCATATGAAGAAAGTCCGCCTCGTCTTCTCTACAGTGGGCGCAGCAGTGGGAGGCGTCCGGGAACATGCGATGGATCCACTTAGGGGTAAGATATGATCTATGAAGGACCATCGACTGGATACTTTTCAGTTTCGTGTTACGCTATACTTTTTTGGGGTGTTCTAGCATGCATTTTTATGCCTTGTCAGTAATTTCAACGCTAGAGCCCTCGGACCAGTGTGCTCTAAGGGAAGTGAGTGTGATCGCTGCATGTGCCCGGATGCCTGAGTATAACCACCGTACTAGGTGCCCCCCAGGTCCTAATTAGTATAAGAGATGTACCAGGTTATGCTGTGAAGCCCATGTATTCCTAATATAATGTGCCACTGTAGCGAGTAATAATTATAAGCCTGGTTGTGCACCCGTGGCCTGTAAAAAGCAGTCATGATCGAGTATGGTACCATCGCCAAAGAATGCACCGATGTCCTCTACACCAGCATCTGCCCAGTCCTGTATCATAACCCTTGTGAGTCTTCCCTCTGAGGTGAGAATACCCAGGATGGGGATGTTCGTGGCATAAGGGCTCGCTGAGGCTATGTGTAATAGAGCCTTCCTCCAGCAGCGTAGGGCGGTCTTCAGTAGGGGAGGGCAATCTGGAGGAATCTTAGCTCTCGGCAATAGCAAAGAGTGCAACTGGCCCCGATCTATTCTCTGTGGCGTAGACCCAATCTCCTGCAAATTTCTCCCCGCAGTCCAGTACGATGACCACTGGAGCTGACTGGCGTAGTAGTAGCTTCTAAAATCTGGAACTCCCAGGCCGCCATTTTGGATCTCCAGTTGGAGCTTCCGAAGACTTATTCGTCTGCGGCCAGCACCCCAAATGAGATTAACCAAAATAGCATTCAATATGTTAAAAATGGACTGTGGAAGAACCACGGGTAAGTTTACGAAATAGTATAATAGACGAGGCAGCATCACCATTTTTGAGAAGGTGATTCTCCCCATCACCAATAGTGGCAGAGAGGACCAGAAGACCAAACTGGCACGGAGGACGGTTATAGCTCGTACTATGCTGCCTTCAATTTGATCTCCCTGCGTTCTGTAGACTTGAATGCCTAAATATTTAAAGGTGGTGGGATCACTGGTAAGGCATAATTGCCAAACTGTAGGTGAATTGGGTGTGGTGTTTCCCAAAAGAAGTAGGCTGTCGATTTCTCAGGGTTTATAGCCAGGCCCGACAGGCGTTCAAAAGTGGCGAATGTATTGGGGAGAGGGGCATTGTCAGCTGTCAGATCCCATAAATACAAGAGTATGTCATCTGCATAGATGGATATCAAATGATTTACCCCATCAATGGGAATGCCGAGCAGGTCCGCTGAGCCTCTAAGAGCTTTAGCTAGGGGCTCCAATGTGAGCACAAACAACAGGGGGGGATAGTGGGCATCCCTGCCTTGTGCCCCTGTGAATAGTATATTCCTCTGAGATGTACTGGCCTGTGCGTGCTCTGGCCGTGGGGGATATATATAATAAACAAACCCATTTAAGATACGTGTTCGGGAATGCAACCCTTCGCAGTGTCGCAAACATGACGTCCCAGGAGAGAGAATCAAAGGCCTGCCTAAGGTCCAGTGCCATGCAACCTGCAGACTGGTAATCCTGTGGGTGGCCTTCATTACATAGTGTAACCGTCTGGTGTTAAGGGAAGTGCTGCGGTTCGGTTGGAATCCGCATTGGTCACTGTGGATGAGCGTATTAAGGTATGGCTGTATGCGATTAGTGAGGGCCTTACTTAGAATTTTATATTCAGTGGCTAGCAAGGAAAGGGGCCTAAAATTAGACAGCTCTAAGCCATCCTGTCCTGGTTTGGGTATCAATGTGACCAGCGTTTGCATGGTGGAATTTGGTAGGCGACCCGTCTCAAAGGCAACTTTGTACACGGATTCTAGTTTGGGTACCATAGTCTCTAAGTAGGTATGGTAAAACTTGACTGGGAATCCATCAATCCCAGGCGCTTTGTTACGATTCAGACCCTTAATTGCAGCTCGAATTTCTTATTGAGTAATGGGGCCATCTATGTCTTTTCCTACTTTGTCGGGAACTACTGGAATGGGGAGATCTTGTAGGAACTCTGTTATAGAGGGGTCTTCCATAGGAGTATTTGGTGCGTAAAGCGCTTCAAAGTGATCATAAAAGGCTCTGTTTATTTATTTTTGTGTGTGGACTATGTGTCCCGTGAGTGTACGGATTCTAGTTATGATTGGTGGTTCTGACCAATCCCTAATTATGCGGGCAAGAAGTGCACAGACCTATCAACTTCTGTGTGTTTCCGTTGAAGAAATGCTTTTTGGTCTATTGTCCACAGTGTTTCTAATGTTACCGCATGGTCTATTTGGGCAGACTGCAATGCCTCTTGTTTGTCTGGGTCAGATACTGCCTCCCGTTCTAGTGCATCTAATTATTGTTTGATGCTCTTTAATTGTTGGTGCATCTCCTGTCTGGCCCCCACTAACTGCCTGATCGACGCTCCCCTTACCACCACTTTCAGAGCATCCCATTCAATTAATTTAGAGGAGGCTGTGTTCCAGTTTTCGGCTAAATAATTAGTAATAGTGTCGGAGAGGGTTGTGCGGAATGGAGCGTCTTTGAGTAGTTGTGGATGTAACTTCCAGGTGGGCACTAGGGTGGGCACCGTACCCCAGCCGAGTGTGAGCACTAGGGGGTTGTAGTCGGAGAAGGTTTTTGGTAAATATGTGGATTGGTGGGCCCGAGTGATGATGGATCTAGAGCAGAGGAATCTGCCAATTCTGGTTTGGAGACTGTGTACTGAAGAATAAAAGGAAAATTCTTTGTGGGTAGGGTAAAGGCATCGCCATGCGTCAGAGAGTGTCCATCCCTCTGCCCATGTTGTGAATTGGTCAGCCAGTTTGCTAGTGTTCGTGCCATGTAAGGGCGGATGTGACCTGTCTAGGGCAGTGTCCAATACAGCATTCCAATCCCCTCCCAGTACCCAGGGGATACCATCCAAATCCGCTAATGCTGTACCCAGTCTATGCAAGAAGTGGTCCTGATCAAAGTTAGGGGCATAAACGCTGCCGAGAACCACCAGGGAGCCATCAAGCATGCCTTTCACCAGTATGTATCTGCCTTGGTAATTAACCCAACACACAAAGAAATGCCCCCTACTCAATCTACTTGTAATCGAATTTCTATAGGATCAACAAAATCTCATTCAATCTGATCCGGTATGTTTATTTATACCATTTAGTCATATGATCATATATAAACACTATTTCTCTGGCAAGAGTAAAATACACAATGCAAAGAGTTACACACAGTCATAAACAATTGACCAAAACACGTATTTACAAAAACATTCAAAAAAAGAATTAACATCAACAAAACATCCATTTAGACAAAACAAATTGCAATTAATCAATTTTGCAATATACTAAACCATTTATATACACAAATTGCTTTCCTAAAAAGAGCTGATTCAAGCACAAGAGCCACAATGCATGTGTCAATTTATCAAAAAGAAACACTAGATGTTCAGGCTGACTCTTGATAGACTCGCCGACGCGTTTCAAGTTCGGACCAAAAGTGTCCAAACCATCATCAGGGCTCTTTTATTGTTCAATTATTTATCTGTTAGGATGCAAGAAAACGAAGTTTTAATGACAACCTAATCGCCTCTTTTTGTAAATGAATTTTTTCAGGAACCGTTTGGATATGATATAATAGTACCTGTATACTCTTATACGGATGACCTGTGGGAACTTCTGTTAAGGGACACAATCTTCTCTTCAGGCCATGGATGGAACAACTTTCTGTAAATGTACATGGGATCTATAAATGAACAGTAAATCGTTCATAGTTGTAAAAATGACTATTAAAGTATTTACAACATCGTAGTTTAATACTTCGTGAATTCATACCTTAATCAAAGCAATCTTGTGCTGCACAAAGGGGCGGAGGGATATCGGTTTCTTGTGTGATGCAGTCCTATTTAAACAACACATTATGTTCTTTTAAGCAACCTAATATATTTCGATAGATTTAAGTCGCTTTATGTGACAATACGTGGCCATCATACCTGCTAAGTTCTCTATTGTGGTGCTTGTGGCCAGGTACTTCCTTTTCTTTTTTCTACTCTGGTGCCCACGTTGTCCTGCTTAAATAAAGTGCTTCATGAGGACACAGTTTCTTTGCAACAGACAGACTTTGGCTAAGTAGTGCGTCTACCGTTACCGGGTTTCCAGTACTAACATACCTGTATTCGTGTTGATAAACGAGCCACCTCTCGCCCCCGTCTACCGCCCCATCCGGGGCCTGCACGAGTATGTTTTTATTCCGATACCTCGATTTCCAATCAATTCAAAAATTATTGTTATACGCTCCCTACAAGAGAGAGAAGCTGTCTCAGTACCATCGTGGTTATGGGGCTTAATTAAACGCAAATACGGCCAAATACGCCGTGGGTGTCACATTACCTTGTAGCGCGGTCTGCTGCAACTATACCAAGCCTTTGTCTGTCACTGACTCCTCGCTCATTTGTGGAGCCGGCGGCCATCTTACAGGGGTGTATAAAGGCCGATGTTAACAATAATGCATTCTGGGAGTTGGAGTGTTCCTGATCTTTTTAAAAAAAACATTATAAGGGCACTTCTTCGTTGTTCTCAAAGGCTGGCAGGCACTTATTTGGGTGGGCCCAATGTTATTTAAGGGCAGAAGGAGTCACACTGGGAGTTGTTTTGAACAGCAATAGGAATTAACTTTGATTTTATAATAAATAGCCACTATTACACAATAGCTCTCAATTCATTGTGGCGGAGGCATCTACAACCCGACAGTATGACCCCGAAGACTCAAATTCTTGACAGTTCTGACATGTTGTTTAAGCCAGTTGTTATACAGTTGAATTTTAGAATAAGGTATGCTTCTTTCTCAAGTAGCATCCTATCAATGTCTGCAGGGCGTTGCACGTGACTCATTGTGTGAAGTACAGACCATCTAAAGTCGTTTTCATTATGGGACATTTCAACAAAATGTTCAACCATAGGGGCTGTAAGTATTTTCTTCTTTATCCTTGATCTATGTTGGCTTATTCGAAGATTGACCTGCTGGTTCGTTTTGCCTATATAGATCTTAGAGCAAGGGCAAATTACCACGTAAATTACGTTCCTGGTTTTACAATTCGAGAAACCGGTATGTTTCCATTTTACTTCTTGATGTTGGAACTCAGTTCCTTCAATGGTGCTGCCACACGAGACACAATTGCCACACCTATGGTGTCCTTCAATTGGTTTCATTTCCCATAACGCGAGGAGATCATGTTTTGGTTGGGATTTTGGGAGATCAGCTCTTACGATTTGTTGTCCCACACTTTGGTTCCCTTTGTATGTGAAAATAGGCCGCGGGAAGGGGCATTCAAGTTCTTCTAACAGATGCCAATTTTTCAGTACCGCTTGTCGAAGCTTATGAGTATCCGGCCCAAAGGTGGAAACGCATACTGGGCGGTCTAGTTCAGTTCTTGCTTTGGTTTGCATTAAGGTTTCCCGAGGGGTAAACCTAGCCCTTTTATAGGAATGCTTCAACAGCTTCCTTGGGTATCCTCTATGGATCATTTCGTTACAGAATCCCTGGGCATGGTGGTCATAATCGCCTATCTCAGAACAATTTCTCCGGATGTGCAACATTTGTCCATACTGCAAATTCGCCTTCAGACTTCTGGGGTGGTAGCTGTTATGATGTAAAATGGTGTTCTTGTCTGTAGGTTTCTTATGTAAGGAGGTTTTCAATTTTCCATCCTCGCATGTGACTTCGACGTCCAAGAACGTCATCTTCGTGGTACTTGCCTCCATGGAGAATTTAATGTCCCCATGTCTGTTATTGATCCATTCATGGAACGCTAAGAGCTCGGTCTGGCTCCCCTGCCACAGGAGCCAGACGTTGTCTATGTAACGCCACCATTGTATGAGATTCTCCTTATACGGATTGTTGTTTTCCACAAACATGGTCTCATACTGTGCCATGTAGAGCACTGCCATTTCTGGGGCATAAGGACACCCCATGGCAGTGCCCTTGATTTGCATATAGAACCGATCATTGAATGTAAAATAGTTCTTCTGTAATGCCATCGCTGCAAGTTTTAAAATAAATGCAGTA
The DNA here is from genome assembly GCF_964261635.1 of Lissotriton helveticus. Classification (NCBI taxonomy): domain Eukaryota; kingdom Metazoa; phylum Chordata; class Amphibia; order Caudata; family Salamandridae; genus Lissotriton; species Lissotriton helveticus. The sequence continues at coordinate 745,680,964 of NC_136071.1, read as the reverse complement.
GGCACCCTATGTGGCTTTTCCCTTTTGTCTAAGTACAACTCCATTACCTCTAGAGCTTCTTCTTGAGGGATTTGTGTGTAAAGGGACGTGACGTCCATAGTTGCCATTATTTGTTTGGATGAATCAAAAGAAGTTCCTTCCACCTTCATTAAAAAAGTCTGTATTATCTCTGAGATACGATTTTACTTCCGTCAAAAAGGGCTTTAGGAAAAAATCCACATATTTGGATATTGGCTCCAAACAGGAGTCGCAACCCGAAACAATCGGGCGGCCTGGTGGATCGGCTAGGTTTTTATGGATCTTGGGCAGTAAGTATAAGACAGGTATTCGCGGAAATTTTTTGTTTAAAAATTCAAATTCCTTCCTGCCCAAAAAACCTTCATCCCTGCCCTGTGTCAACACTTCAGTGATCAATCCCTGAATTTGTCTTGTTGGATCTTCGTTAAGGGCTCTGTACCATGTGGTGTTATTGACCTGTTTTAGACCCTCAGCAATGTATTTTTCGCGGGGCCAAACAACAACTGCTCCACCCTTGTCGGCCTGTTTTATGACAAGGGAGGGATCTTCCTTAAGACTTCGTATTGCATGTAGTTGTCCCTTACTGATGTTAGGAGGCACGAATTTCTTGGTTCTTTCCATTTTGTTGATGGTGGAGAGCATGATTTGCTCGAACGCTTGTATCTGTTTCGGAATGTCCTGAAACGGAACGAATTTAGATTTGTTCCTTAATCCTGTTGCCTCTAAATTTTGGGGAACCGGTTAATTGAAAAAGAAGGCTTTGAGCCTTAATTTCCTGCAAAACTCCAATGTTTCTATTTTCAGCTTAGTGAAGTCTGTGCGTTTACATGGAACAAATTTTAGACCCAAATTTAATAGGGATTCTTCCTGTGATGTTAATGCTCGTTCGGATAAGTTAACCACTATATTTGGTTTCTCTAGGATTGGTAAAACCGTTTTCGTGTTCGCATTTGCCAAGGGGCTCTGGGCCTGGTTCTTCCTTGTTGGCCCTTCTCAAAAAAAGACACCTGTTTGCGTGAATTATTGCCTCTTGACTCCGGATCTGATGAATCTGACAAAGAAGTCTCAGAAAAGGGGGTGAAACGGTTTTGAGATCTGCCTTGGTAGTCGTACAGCGCCCTGCGTGACTCGGCCTGAGTGTAATAATCCTCCTTAAAAAAAGGATACATTTGTTCTATTTTGAAGGATTTAATATCCTTTTCGTACTTCAGGCTTTTAATATTGATTGAAATATCTTTAAAGACCTGTATATCTTTTTGAATCTTGTCAAGAAGAGTCTTGGCGTCAGTGACTGCCGGATTGTCTGCTATAGCCTTTGTCAACTCGTCTATTTCCTCCAATTCCTTTGTGCATAACCTCTGTGCCGTTTCGATGGTATGAACCATCAAATCACGGCTGCATTTAGTGTTAATGTAGCTGAATCCCTTTTTGTATTCAGCATCGTCTACGAAGATCACCGGTGTATTTTTGACCTGAAGACCCCAGGGGATGGTTCCTCCCTGTAGATGTTTTAATAAGAAGTAATCGTGAAGTTCAGTTCTCACGTGTTTTTTGCAGAGCCTTGTCAGCTTTTCTGATTCGTTCTGCTGTTTTGCAGTGGTACTTAATGAAATAGACCCAAACGGTGAAGAGGCTATGAGAGACTGTATATGACTCTCACTAAAAGAGAGTGTATCCTTCTCTGCCATAACATTTGAAGGATCTGGGATCCTTCCGTACTTAGTTGTATTTTGGGCCCCTACAATCTCTCGCGGATAGGGTATCCGCTCTAAATTGCACGAAAAAAGGGGACACAGGTCCTTGGCGGGGCTGAGGGAGGGCTGGACCCTATATTTAACATAACACACAAAGAAATGCCCCCTACTCAATCTACTCAATCTACTCAAACCCCGCATCCGAAGAACGACAACAGGAGGTAGGTCCTTCTCCTACCTGGCCGCCAAGACCTGGAACTCCCTCCCGACCGACCTGCGCCTGACCCAAGACCACCTCGCCTTCAGGAAGAAGCTCAAGACCTGGCTGTTCGGGCAGTAGCAGCACCCCCCTCCCCCTAGCGCCTTGAGACCCTCCGGGTAAGTAGAGCGCTCTACAAGTGTCTATGATTGATTGATTGATACTTGTAATCGAATTTCTATAGGATCAAAAAAATCTCATTCAATCTGATCCGGTATATTTATTCATACCATTTAGTCATATGATCATATACAAACACTATTTCTCTGGCAAGAGTAAAATACACAATGCAAAGAGTTACACACAGTCATAAACAATTGACCAAAACACGTATTTAAAAAAACATTCAAAAAAAGAATTAACATCAACAAAACATCCATTTAGACAAAACAAATTGCAATTAATCAATTTTGCAATATACTAAACCATTTATATACACAAATTGCTTTCCTAAAAAGAGCTGATTCAAGCACAAGAGCAACAATGCATGTGTCAATTTATCAAAAAGAAACACTAGATGTTCAGGCTGATTCTTGATAGACTCGCCGACGCGTTTCAAGTACGGACCAAAAGTGTCCAAACCATCATCAGGGCTCTTTTATTGTTCAATTACTTATCTGTTAGGATGCAAGAAAACGAAGTTTTAATGACAACCTAATCGCCTCTTTTTGTAAATGAATTTTTTCAGGAACCGTTTGGATATGATATAATAGTACCTGTATACTCTTATACGGATGACCTGTGGGAACTTCTGTTAAGGGACACAATCTTCTCTTCAGGCCATGGATGGAACAACTTTCTGTAAATGTACATGGGATCTATAAATGAACAGTAAATCGTTCATAGTTGTAAAAATGACTATTAAAGTATTTACAACATCGTAGTTTAATACTTCGTGAATTCATACCTTAATCAAAGCAATCTTGTGCTGCACAAAGGGGCGGAGGGATATCGGTTTCTTGTGTGATGCAGTCCTATTTAAACAACACATAATGTTCTTTTAAGCAATCTAATATATTTCGATAGATTTAAGTCGCTTTATGTGACAATACGTGGCCATCATACCTGCTAAGTTCTCTATTGTGGTGGTCGTGGCCAGGTACTTCCTTTTCTTTTTTCTACTCTGGTGCCCACGTTGTCCTGCTTAAATAAAGTGCTTCATAAGGACACAGTTTCTTTGCAACAGACAGACTTTGGCTAAGTAGTGCGTCTACCGTTACCGGGTTTCCAGCACTAACATACCTGTATAGGTATGTTAGTGCTGGAAACCCGGTAACCAGGTAACCAGGTAACATACCTGTATAGGTATGTTAGTGCTGGAAACCCGGTAACGGTAGACGCACTATTTAGCCAAAGTCTGTCTGTTGCAAAGAAACTGTGTCCTCATGAAGCACTTTATTTAAGCAGGACAACGTGGGCACCAGAGTAGAAAAAAGAAAAGGAAGTACCTGGCCACGACCACCACAATAGAGAACTTAGCAGGTATGATGGCCACGTATTGTCACATAAAGCGACTTAAATCTATCGAAATATATTAGGTTGCTTAAAAGAACATTACGTGTTGTTTAAATAGGACTGCATCACACAAGAAACCGATATCCCTCCGCCCCTTTGTGCAGCACAAGATTGCTTTGATTAAGGTATGAATTCACAAAGTATTAAACTACGTTGTTGTAAATACTTTAATAGTCATTTTTACAACTATGAACGATTTACTGTTCATTTATAGATCCCATGTACATTTAAAGAAAGTTGTTCCATCCATGACCTGAAGAGAAGATTGTGTCCCTTAACAGAAGTTCCCACAGGTCATCCGTATAAGAGTATACAGGTACTATTATATCATATCCAAACGGTTCCTGAAAAAATTCATTTACAAAAAGAGGCGATTAGGTTGTCATTAAAACGTCGTTTTTTTGCATCCTAACAGATAAATAATTGAACAATAAAAGAGCCCTGATGATGGTTTGGACACTTTTGGTCCGAACTTGAAACACGTCGGCGAGTCTATCAAGAGTCAGCCTGAACATCTAGTGTTTCTTTTTGATAAATTGACACATGCATTGTTGCTCTTGTGCTTGAATCAGCTCTTTTTAGGAAAGCAATTTGTGTATATAAGTGGTTTAGTATATTGCAAAATTGATTAATTGCAATTTGTTTTGTCTAAATGGATGTTTTGTTGATGTTAATTCTTTTTTTGAATGTTTTTGTAAATACGTGTTTTGGTCAATTGTTTATGACTGTGTGTAACTCTTTGCATTGTGTATTTTACTCTTGCCAGAGAAATAGTGTTTGTATATGATCATATGACTAAATGGTATAAATAAATATACCGGATCAGATTGAATGAGATTTTTTTGATCCTGTAGAAATTCGATTACAAGTTGATTGAGTAGGGGGCATTTCTTTGTGTGTTACGTTAAATATAGGGTCCAGCCCTCCCTCAGCCCCGCCAAGGACCTGTCTCCCCTTTTTTCGTGCAATTTAGAGCAGATACCATATCCGCGAGAGATTGTAGGGGCCCAAAATATAACTAAGTACGGAAGGATCCCAGATCCTTCAAATATTATGGCAGAGAAGGATACACTCTCTTTTAGTGAGAGTCATATACAGTCTCTCATAGCCTCTTCACCGTTTAGGTCTATTTCATTAAGTACCACTGCAAAACAGCAGAACGAATCAGAAAAGCTGACAAGGCTCTGCAAAAAACACGTGAGAACTGAACTTCACGGTTACTTCTTATTAAAACATCTACAGGGAGGAACCATCCCCTCGGGTCTTCAGGTCAAAAATACACCGGTGATCTTCGTAGACAACGCTGAATACAAAAAGGGATTCAGCTACATTAACACTAAATGCAGCCGTGATTTGATGGTTCATACCATCGAAACGGCACAGAGGTTATGCACAAAGGAATTGGAGGAAATAGACGAGTTGACAAAGGCTATAGCAGACAATCCGGCAGTCACTGACGCCAAGACTCTTCTTGACAAGATTCAAAAAGATATACAGGTCTTTAAAGATATTACGATCAATAATAAAAGCCTGAAGTACGAAAAGGATATTAAATCCTTCAAAATAGAACAAGTGTATCCTTTTTTGAAGGAGGATTATTACACTCAGGCCGAGTCACGCAGGGCGCTGTACGACTACCAAGGCAGATCTCGAAACCGTTTCACCACCTTTTCTGAGACTTCTTCATCAGATTCATCAGATCCGGAGACAAGAGGCAATAATTCACGCAAACAGGTGTCTTTTTTAGAGAAGGGCCAACAAGGAAGAACCAGGCCCAGAGCCCCATGGCAAATGCGAACACGAAAACGATTTTACCAATCCTAGAGAAACCAAATATAGTGGTTAACTTATCCGAACGAGCATTAACATCACAGGAAGAATCCCTATTAAATTTGGGTCTAAAATTTGTTCCGTGTAAACGCACAGACTTCACTAAGCTGAAAATAGAAACATTGGAGTTTTGCAGGAAATTAAGGCTCAAAGCCTTCTTTTTTAATCAACCGGTTCCCCAAAATTTAGAGGCAACAGGATTAAGGAACAAATCTAAATTTGTTCCGTTTCGGAACATTCCGAAACAGATACAAGCGTTCGAGCAAATCATGCTCTCCACCATCAACAAAATGGAAAGAACCAAGAAATTCGTGCCTCCTAGCATCAGTAAGGGACAACTACATGCAATACGAAGTCTTAAGGAAGATCCGTCCCTTGTCATAAAACAGGCTGACAAGGGTGGAGCAGTTGTTGTTTGGCCCCGTGAAAAATACATTGCTGAGGGTCTAAAAAAGGTCAATAACACCACATGGTACAGAGCCCTTAACGAAGATCCAACAAGACAAATTCAGGGATTGATCACTGAAGTGTTGACACAGGGCAGGGATGAAGGTTTTTTGGGCAGTAAGGAATTTGAATTTTTAAACAAAACATTTCCGCGAATACCGGTCTTATACTTACTGCCCAAGATCCATAAAAACCTAGCCGATCCACCAGGCCGCCCGATTGTTTCGGGTTGCGACTCCTGTTTGGAGCCAATATCCAAATACGTGGATTTTTTCCTAAAGCCCTTTTTGACGGAAGTAAAATCGTATCTCAGAGATACTACAGATTTTTTAATGAAGGTGGAAGGAACTTCTTTTGATTCATCCAAACATATAATGGCAACTATGGACGTCACGTCCCTTTACACACAAATCCCTCAAGAAGAAGCTCTAGAGGTAATGGAGTTGTACTTAGACAAAAGGGAAAAGCCACATAGGGTGCCTACTGCATTTATTTTAAAACTTGCAGCGATAGCATTACAGAAGAACTATTTTACATTCAATGATCGGTTCTATATGCAAATCAAGGGCACCGCCATGGGGTGTCCTTATGCCCCAGAAATGGCAGTGCTCTACATGGCACAGTATGAGACCATGTTTGTGGAAAACAACAATCCGTATAAGGAGAATCTCATACAATGGTGGCGTTACATAGACGACGTCCGGCTCCTGTGGCAGGGGAGCCAGACCGAGCTCTTAGCGTTCCATGAATGGATCAATAACAGACATGGGGACATTAAATTCTCCATGGAGGCAAGTACCACGAAGATGACGTTCTTGGACGTCGAAGTCACATGCGAGGATGGAAAATTGGAAACCTCCTTACACAAGAAACCTACAGACAAGAACACCATTTTACATCATAACAGCTACCACCCCAGGAGTCTGAAGGCGTATTTGCTGTATGGACAAATGTTGCGCATCCGGAGAATTTGTTCTGAGATAGGCGATTATGACCACCATGCCCAGGGATTCTGTAACGAAATGATCCATAGAGGATACCCAAGGAAGCTGTTGAAGCATTCCTATAAAAGGGCTAGGTTTACCCCTCGGGAAACCTTAATGCAAACCAAAGCAAGAACTGAACTAGACCGCCCAGTATGCGTTACCACCTTTGGGCCGGATACTCATAAGCTTCGACAAGCGGTACTGAAAAATTGGCATCTGTTAGAAGAACTTGAATGCCCCTTCCCGCGGCCTATTTTCGCATACAAAAAGAACCAAAGTGTGGGACAACAAATAGTGAGAGCTGATCTCCCAAAATCCCAACCAAAACATGATCTCCTCGCGTTATGGGAAATGAAACCAATTGAAGGACACCATAGGTGTGGCAAGTGTGTCTCGTGTGGCAGCACCATTGAAGGAACTGAGTTCCAACATCAAGAAGTAAAATGGAAACATGCCGGTTTCTCGAATTGTAAAACCAGGAACGTAATTTACGTGATAATTTGCCCTTGCTCTAAGATCTATATAGGCAAAACGAACCAGCAGGTCAATCTTCGAATAAGCCAACATAGATCAAGGATAAAGAAGAAAATACTTACAGCCCCTATGGTTGAACATTTTGTTGAAATGTCCCATAATGAAAACGACTTTAGATGGTCTGTACTTCACACAATGAGTCACGTGCAACGCCCTGCAGACATTGATAGGATGCTACTTGAGAAAGAAGCATACCTTATTCTAAAATTCAACTGTATAACAACTGGTTTAAACAACATGTCAGAACTGTCAAGAATTTGAGTCTTCGGGGTCATACTGTCGGGTTGTAGATGCCTCCGCCACAATGAAATGAGAGCTATTGTGTAATAGTGGCTATTTATTATAAAATCAAAGTTAATTCCTATTGCTGTTCAAAACATCTCCCAGTGTGACTCCTTCTCCCCTTAAATAACATTGGGCCCACCCAAATAAGTACCTGCCAGCCTTTGAGGACAACGAAGAAGTGCCCTTATAATGTTTTTTTTAAAAAAGATCGGGAACACTCCAACTCCCAGAATGCATTATTGTTAACATCGGCCTTTTTACACCCCTGTAAGATGGCCGCCGGCTCCACAAACGAGCGAGGAGTCAGTGACAGACAACGGCTTGGTATAGTTGCAGCAGACCGCGCTACAAGGTAATGTGACACCCACGGCGGATTTGGCCGTATTTGCGTTTAATTAAGCCCCATAACCACGATGGTACTGAGACAGCTTCTCTCTCTTGTAGGGAGCGTATAACAATAATTTTTTAATTGATTGGAAATCGAGGTATCGGAATAAAAACATACTCGTGCAGTCCCCGGATGGGGCGGTAGACGGGGGCGAGAGGTGGCTCGTTTATCAACACGAATACAGGTATGTTAGTGCTGGAAACCCGGTAAAGGTAGACGCACTACTTAGCCAAAGTCTGTCTGTTGCAAAGAAACTGTGTCCTCATGAAGCACTTCATTTAAGCAGGACAACGTGGGCACCAGAGTAGAAAAAAGAAAAGGAAGTACCTGGCCACAACCACCACAATAGAGAACTTAGCTGTTATAATGGCCACATATTGTCACATAAAGCGACTTAAATCTATCGAAATATATTAGGTTGCTTAAAAGAACATTATGTGTTGTTTAAATAGGACTGCATCACACAAGAAACGATATCCCTCCACCCCTTTGTGCAGCACAAGATTGCTTTGATTAAGGTATGAATTCACGAAGTATTAAACTACGTTGTTGTAAATACTTTAATAGTCATTTTTACAACTATGAACGATTTACTGTTCATTTATAGATCCCATGTACATTTCAAGAGAGTTGTTCCATCCATGACCTGAAGAGAAGATTGTGTCCCTTAACAGAAGTTCCCACAGGTCATCCGTATAAGAGTATACAGGTACTATTATATCATATCCAAACGGTTCCTGAAAAAATTCATTTACAAAAAGAGGCGATTAGGTTGTCATTAAAACTTCGTTTTCTTGCGTCCTAACAGATAAATAATTGAACAATAAAAGAGCCCTGATGATGGTTTGGACACTTTTGGTCCAAACTTGAAACGCGTCGGCGAGTCTATCAAGAGTCAGCCTGAACATCTAGTGTTTCTTTTTGATAAATTGACACATACATTGTTGCTCTTGTGCTTGAATCAGCTCTTTTTAGGAAAGCAATTTGTGTATATAAATGGTTTAGTATATTGCAAAATTGATTAATTGCAATTTGTTTTCTCTAAATGGATGTTTTGTTGATGTTAATTCTTTTTTTGAATGTTTTAGTAAATACGTGTTTTGGTCAATTGTTTATGACTGTGTGTAACTCTTTGCATTGTGTATTTTACTCTTGCCAGAGAAATAGTGTTTGTATATGATCATATGACTAAATGGTATAAATAAATATACCGGATCAGATTGAATGAGATTTTTTTGATCCTATAGAAATTCGATTACAAGTAGATTGAGTAGGGGCATTTCTTTGTGTGTTACGTTAAATATAGGGTCCAGCCCTCCCTCAGCCCCGCCAAGGACCTGTCTCCCCTTTTTTCGTGCAATTTAGAGCGGATAACATATCCGCGAGAGATTGTAGGGGCCCAAAATATAACTAAATACGGAAGCATCCCAGATCCTTCAAATATTAAGGCAGAGAAGGATACACTTTTTTTTAGTGAGAGTCATACACAGTCTCTCATAGCCTCTTCACCGTTTGGGTCTATTTCATTAATTACCACTGCAAAACAGCAGAACGAATCAGAAAAGCTGACAAGGCTCTGCAAAAAACACGTGAGAACTGAACTTCACGGTTACTTCTTATTAAAACATCTACAGGGAGGAACCATCCCCTCGGGTCTTCAGGTCAAAAATACACCGGTGATCTTCGTAGACAACGCTGAATACAAAAAGGGATTCAGCTACATTAACACTAAATGCAGCCGTGATTTGATGGTTCATACCATCGAAACGGCACAGAGGTTATGCACAAAGGAATTGGAGGAAATAGACGAGTTGACAAAGGCTATAGCAGACAATCCGGCAGTCACTGACGCCAAGACTCTTCTTGACAAGATTCAAAAAGATATACAGGTCTTTAAAGATATTACGATCAATAATAAAAGCCTGAAGTACGAAAAGGATATTAAATCCTTCAAAATAGAACAAGTGTATCCTTTTTTGAAGGAGGATTATTACACTCAGGCCGAGTCACGCAGGGCGCTGTACGACTACCAAGGCAGATCTCGAAACCGTTTCACCACCTTTTCTGAGACTTCTTCATCAGATTCATCAGATCCGGAGACAAGAGGCAATAATTCACGCAAACAGGTGTCTTTTTTAGAGAAGGGCCAACAAGGAAGAACCAGTCCCAGAGCCCGATGGCAAATGCGAACACGAAAACGATTTTACCAATCCTAGAGAAACCAAATATAGTGGTTAACTTATCCGAACGAGCATTAACATCACAGGAAGAATCCCTATTAAATTTGGGTCTAAAATTTTGTCCGTGTAAACGCACAGACTTCACTAAGCTGAAAATAGAAACATTGGAGTTTTGCAGGAAATTAAGGCTCAAAGCCTTCTTTTTCAATCAACCGGTTCCCCAAAATTTAGAGGCAACAGGATTAAGGAACAAATCTAAATTTGTTCCGTTTCGGAACATTCCGAAACAGATACAAGCGTTCGAGCAAATCATGCTCTCCACCATCAACAAAATGGAAAGAACCAAGAAATTCGTGCCTCCTAACATCAGTAAGGGACAACTACATGCAATACGAAGTCTTAAGGAAGATCCCTCCCTTGTCATAAAACAGGCCGACAAGGGTGGAGCAGTTGTTGTTTGGCCCCGCGAAAAATACATTGCTGAGGGTCTAAAACAGGTCAATAACACCACATGGTACAGAGCCCTTAACAAAGATCCAACAAGACAAATTCAGGGATTGATCACTGAAGTGTTGACACAGGGCAGGGATGAAGGTTTTTTGGGCAGTAAGGAATTTGAATTTTTAAACAAAAAATTTCCGCGAATACCAGTCTTATACTTACTGCCCAAGATCCATAAAAACCTAGCCGATCCACCAGGCCGCCCGATTGTTTCGGGTTGCGACTCCTGTTTGGAGCCAATATCCAAATACGTGGATTTTTTCCTAAAGCCCTTTTTTGACGGAAGTAAAATCGTATCTCAGAGATACTACAGATTTTTTAATGAAGGTGGAAGGAACTTCTTTTGATTCATCCAAACATATAATGGCAACTATGGACGTCACGTCCCTTTACACACAAATCCCTCAAGAAGAAGCTCTAGAGGTAATGGAGTTGTACTTAGACAAAAGGGAAAAGCCACATAGGGTGCCTACTGCATTTATTTTAAAACTTGCAGCGATAGCATTACAGAAGAACTATTTTACATTCAATGATCGGTTCTATATGCAAATCAAGGGCACCGCCATGGGGTGTCCTTATGCCCCAGAAATGGCAGTGCTCTACATGGCACAGTATGAGACCATGTTTGTGGAAAACAACAATCCGTATAAGGAGAATCTCATACAATGGTGGCGTTACATAGACGACGTCTCGCTCCTGTGGCAGGGGAGCCAGACCGAGCTCTTAGCGTTCCATGAATGGATCAATAACAGACATGGGGACATTAAATTCTCTATGGAGGCAAGTACCACGAAGATGACGTTCTTGGACGTCGAAGTCACATGCGAGGATGGAAAATTGAAAACCTCCTTACACAAGAAACCTACAGACAAGAACACCATTTTACATCATAACAGCTACCACCCCAGAAGTCTGAAGGCGTATTTGCCGTATGGACAAATGTTGCGCATGCGGGAAATTGTTCTGAGATAGGCGATTATGACCATCATGCCCAGGGATTCTGTAACGAAATGATCCATAGAGGATACCCAAGGAAGCTGTTGAAGCATTCCTATAAAAGGGCTAGGTTTACCCCTCGGGAAACCTTAATGCAAACCAAAGCAAGAACTGAACTAGACCGCCCAGTATGCGTTACCACCTTTGGGCCGGATACTCATAAGCTTCGACAAGCGGTACTGAAAAATTGGCATCTGTTAGAAGAACTTGAATGCCCCTTCCCGCGGCCTATTTTCGCATACAAAAAGAACCAAAGTGTGGGACAACAAATAGTGAGAGCTGATCTCCCAAAATCCCAACCAAAACATGATCTCCTCGCGTTATGGGAAATGAAACCAATTGAAGGACACCATAGGTGTGGCAATTGTGTCTCGTGTGGCAGCACAATTGAAGGAACTGAGTTCCAACATCAAGAAGTAAAATGGAAACATACCGGTTTCTCGAATTGTAAAACCAGGAACGTAATTTACGTGGTAATTTGCCCTTGCTCTAAGATCTATATAGGCAAAACGAACCAGCAGGTCAATCTTCGAATAAGCCAACATAGATCAAGGATAAAGAAGAAAATACTTACAGCCCCTATGGTTGAACATTTTGTTGAAATGTCCCATAATGAAAACGACTTTAGAGGTCTGTACTTCACACAATGAGTCACGTGCAACGCCCTGCAGACATTGATAGGATGCTACTTGAGAAAGAAGCATACCTTATTCTAAAATTCAACTGTATAACAACTGGTTTAAACAACATGTCAGAACTGTCAAGAATTTGAGTCTTCGGGGTCATACTGTCGGGTTGTAGATGCCTCCGCCACAATGAATTGAGAGCTATTGTGTAATAGTGGCTATTTAATATAAAATCAAAGTTAATTCCTATTGCTGTTCAAAACATCTCCCAGTGTGACTCCTTCTCCCCTTAAATAACATTGGGCCCACCCAAATAAGTGCCTGCCAGCCTTTGAGGACAACGAAGAAGTGCCCTTATAATGTTTTTTTTCAAAAAGATCGGGAACACTCCAACTCCCAGAATGCATTATTGTTAACATCGGCCTTTTTACACCCCTGTAAGATGGCCGCCGGCTCCACAAACGAGCGAGGAGTCAGTGACAGACAACGGCTTGGTATAGTTGCAGCAGACCGTGCTACAAGGTAATGTGACACCCACGGTGGATTTGGCCGTATTTGCGTTTAATTAAGCCCCATAACCACGATGGTACTGAGACTGCTTCTCTCTCTTGTAGGGAGCGTATAACAATAATTTTTGAATTGATTGGAAATCGAGGTATCGGAATAAAAACATACTCGTGCAGGCCCCGGATGGGGCGGTAGACGGGGGCGAGAGGTGGCTTGTTTATCAACACGAATACAGGTATGTTAGTGCTGGAAACCCGGTAAAGGTAAACGCACTACTTAGCCAAAGTCTGTCTGTTGCAAAGAAACTGTGTCCTCATGAAGCACTTTATTTAAGCAGGACAACGTGGGCACCTGAGTAGAAAAAAGAAAAGGAAGTACCTGGCCACGACCACCACAATAGAGAACTTAGCAGGTATGATGGCCATGTATTGTCACATAAAGCGACTTAAATCTATCGAAATATATTAGGTTGCTTAAAAGAACATTATGTGTTGTTTAAATAGGACTGCATCACACAAGAAACCGATATCCCTCCGCCCCTTTGTGCAGCACAAGATTGCTTTGATTAAGGTATGAATTCACGAAGTATTAAACTACATTGTTGTAAATACTTTAATAGTCATTTTTACAACTATGAACGATTTACTGTTCATTTATAGATCCCATGTACATTTAAAGAAAGTTGTTCCATCCATGACCTGAAAAGAAGATTGTGTCCCTTAACAGAAGTTCCCACAGGTCATCCGTATAAGAGTATACAGGTACTATTATATCATATCCAAACGGTTCCTGAAAAAATTCATTTACAAAAAGAGGCGATTAGGTTGTCATTAAAACTTCGTTTTCTTGCATCCTAACTGAAACGCGTCAGCGAGTCTATCAAGAGTCAGCCTGAACATCTAGTGTTTCTTTTTGATAAATTGACACATGCATTGTTGCTCTTGTGCTTGAATCAGCTCTTTTTAGGAAAGCAATTTGTGTATATAAATGGTTTAGTATATTGCAAAATTGATTAATTGCAATTTGTTTTGTCTAAATGGATGTTTTGTTGATGTTAATTCTTTTTTTGAATGTTTTTGTAAATACGTGTTTTGGTCAATTGTTTATGACTGTGTGTAACTCTTTGCATTGTGTATTTTACTCTTGCCAGAGAAATAGTGTTTGTATATGATCATATGACTAAATGGTATAAATAAATATACCGGATCAGATTGAATGAGATTTTTTTGATCCTATAGAAATTCGATTACAAGTAGATTGAGTAGGGGGCATTTCTTTGTGTGTTACGTTAAATATAGGGTCCAGCCCTCCCTCAGCCCCGCCAAGGACCTGTCTCCCCTTTTTTGGTAATTAACCCGGCGTTCCAGCTCAAGAAATGGGACCCTGTGGCGTATCCAAATGGTCGCACCTCTGGCAAAAGCAAAATAATTAGTAGAATAAATCTGCCCTCTCCATCTTTTGTGCACTGTTTGTGTTTCAGACTCAGTTAAATGAGATTCTTGGAGGAACTCCACCTGTGTCTTACATCTGGGGAGATATGCATGAATACGGTGCCTTTTCTGGATTGCTCCCAACCCACGTACATTCCATGTGATTAGGTAGGTTGTAAGACCCTATGGTGTTAACAGTCCTGGGCATGTCCTTGTGTGTAGTGTGGAGCTCCCACGTACGTGGAGCCGGTAGGTCAAACCCGACCAGGAGTCCCCTTTCCCAATAACATTAACAAAACTTGGTGCAGCGCTGAACTATGCTGGGCCCAACAATATTGTACAAGTAGTACAGAACAGATAACGGTGCATACGCTAGTAGGGAGGCAACCGTCCCCAGACATGGTCATGGTCACAGGAAGGTCTGCAACACTGTGGCTCTAAGGAACTGCGCCCCGGGGGGTGTATAATCATATTGGTCAGGGAAAGTGTTTCCATTGTAATCAATCATTTGTAAGAGTATTCTGGCACCCCCACTGGAATAGAACATAACTCACAGTTATGGGGGTGTGCACTCTATACCAGTGTAACACACAATTCAAGCCCTTTACATTACTAAACAGAGCTTAGCAGAGTGATAGCATTCATATGAATCATTACAAGCAAAAGGATATGATAGTCTCTGAGGTGTGGAGTCCATGCTATCTGTAGAGGCTAATACCACTGTGTCTTTCTCGGGCATTGTAGAGTCGTCGTCTGTGGTCAGTTATCAATCATGTCATCGGCTGCCCTGGGTGTGATCATAGGGAAGAGGGTTTTACTGTGTTTAGAGTATGAATGTAGAGTACTGTCTTCCGAATCCATGGGAATTTTGTTTCAGTCTTCATGGAATGCACCAGCAACTGCAATTGTGCCCTCCTGATCTCACGGTTGTTGTTCTCGTGATGGATCAGTGCTCCTTTACTCTGGTTGGAGTTCTGGGAACGATGAGAGTTCTGTTTTGGCAGTTTGTCTGAGTCCTGTGAGGAGAAGTCTGAGTGGCTGAGTTGGCTAGAACCAATGCACATAACTTCCATCCATTCCTCGGCATCTGCTGGACTTTCAAAAGTTATTTTTTTTGTTGTGAATAACTTACTGCCGGGCTGGAGGCAAAAGTGCGTATTTGAGTTGTGCTTTCAGGAGTTTTTTATTTACAGCTTGGTAGAACGATCTCTGCCTCTAGTCTGTACCAAGATGGTATAGTTGGGGTACAATGATATATGGTGGTTTTCGAATTGGATTAGTGCCTTTTCTCTCGCTTTCTGTAGTAAGACTTTGCAGTCCCTAAAATTGAGGATATTCACTATCAGAGGGCGGGGCGGTGCGCCAGGTCTGGGTTGTTGGGTCGGAATTCTGTGGGCCTGTTCGATACACAAGTACGGAGAAAGTCCCTCTGTGGTAAAGTACAGTCTTGTTGTTCCTCAGTGTGTGCTGGATGAGTATTGTCGTTGAGACTAGGATTGAGTAATATGGTGTCACGTTAAGTAGCCCAAGACAGGACCGAGGGGCCTAGTAGTAATGGATAGTGGCGCACTAAGGTTGGCGGGTAAGACCTCTGGTCAATACCAGCTGGCTTGTCCCCTCCTGCACATTAGCCGTGTGGTACAATGCAGCGGGATCACACTGTATGCCCCCGTGTGGTGGCTCAACATGAGGAATCTAGGCCCAGTCTCGGGGGAATTCTCTATGCGTTGCTGAATCTCTGTGAGGGGCGGCACAATGAGTACTAGGTGTCTCGTGTGAGGAAGCTCTCCACTGTTGGGGAAGGGGTCCCAGCATAGACCATGCAGTGTTCACTGGGGTTCTTTGGCCAACCCTCGGTGTCCTCAATGATCGTCTGTATCTTCCTAACCCCGGTCAACTGTCTGACACCAAAGAGCGCACCTAGCCGCACCCCCTGCGCAATAGACTCAGGGGCAAATTGCGTGAGTCAATGGGAAGCCATGCAGCGTCGCCACTCACCGCATCGTCCCTTGATGGGCCCCTATGGCACGTCATCATCGTCCTCTTGTTGCATGCGTCTGGGGTGGCCCGGTCTCCAGGCCGTTGTCCATCCGCAGAAGCACGCTGGGGGTATCTTGCGGCATTCCCGCCCATTAGTTATATGTGGAGCACGGGTAGGGCTTTATGGGGCTGGAGCCAAGGGATTCTACTTCTTCCGGGCCTAGAGCTGGTCCCGCACCGTAGCGCGCTCAGAAGGCCGTACCGTGCACAGGCCCCACCTTATCCCATGTCCCGGCCTCCTCCCGAGTTCAGCAACGTGTAGGCCCGGGTCTATACCATCAGAGTAGCACTGTCTCTAGGGTCCTCATTAGGCGTCAGATGCAGGGGCAGTTTATGTGAGCCAGCGCGGGACCATGCACCTCCTCCACTCACCGTGCTGGTCCTCGATGGGCTCCTCTTGCACACCATCACCTTCCATTTGCTGTGTGTCCCCAGGCAGCCTCTCCGCCAGGCCGTGTGTTCACCCGCAGCAGCACTCTAGGGGTATCCTGTGGCGTGCCTGCCCCTTGATGATGGGTGGAGAGCAGGTAGGGCGCTATTGGGTAGGTGTTAGGGGATCCAAATTCTTCCGGGCCAAGGGCAGGTCTTGTACTGCAGCATGCCCAGCCGTCTGCGCTGTGTGTGGGCCCTCGCTCCACGACAGGCCCACGCCTCCGCTAGAGTTTAGTGGCGGGTAGGACCAGGTCTGTATCCGCAGCATAGCGCTGTCTCTAGCGCCGATTAAGGCTCCGACGCTCCGATGCTTATGTCCCCAGTCTGGCAGTGGCCAGGGTGACGGCGAAGGAGAAGTTAATCCCCCCCGAAGGGTTCTGAGCTCTATCAAGTTACGACCGCCATCTTAGATGGCTAGCCACGCCCCTCGTGAAGTGTCACTCCTGGCTTGTAAACCTCTCCTTGCCTGTCTAGCATTTAAATCAAGCACACAGCACCATAGTCTGAGAGCGTTAGGCATGATTTATTAACTCAACAGGGCCTATTCACAAAATGCAATTTGCTGTACTTTTATTAGTACTTCAATAGTACTACTAAAGTACTACAAAATGCTGTTCACAATCTTTCATGTGTAAATCTCCGCGTCCGTCCCTCCTAGTTGTTTCTATGGGAAGAGCTTCACACATTTACGCTTACCACTTAGCAGTAAATGTGGGAGGGAACAGCGAAGAGGCTGAAAAACAGGATGCTCTTACTACAAATTAAGTGGTGTTTAGAGAGGAATAAGGGAGGGTTAAGAGAGTGTTAGGGAGGGGTTTAAACAAGGGAATGCACCCTCCTACAAAAGAGGACACCCATTTCAATTCACAAACTGCACTTCTACAGTTACTACAGCCAAAAAGGACCTAAAATAGTAATGAATGTATTCCAGCTCACAGCTGTAGAAAGCCCAGCACCACACATGACCTGTCACTTTTACTGAAGCACCCATGCAAACAAAATAATGGACGCGGGGACGGAAAATAAATCTCCATAGGATATTATGTTAAATTAAATTAAAATAGCTAAAAATATTAATAAAATGTAATTCAATGTTAAAAAGGTGTTTGCTGTAACATTCATTTTTATTAAAATGTAATTAAATTATTTTGAAATAATTCTACAAATCACTTTTAATATTTATAAAAAATAAATATATATATATTTCGATGGAATATTTTTACATTTAAAGGTACAAAATATATTTTCAATGTCATGTAATATAAACAAAATAATTACATTTGAAATGTAAATGAAGTTATTATTGATGTAGCATTTTTCATTTTGTGTTACATTAAATATTTTTATTAATTATTTTCAAGTTTAAGACACTTTTTACAAGCGGCTCAGAGGGAAGAAAAAGCTTCCAAACCAATGCATCGCCAAGGGCACAGTGTGTTCAGGGTTAAATAAACTCTAATTTAATTACATCCTCTCTCGCCGACAGAAGGCTTGAAGGAATTCTTCAGGGAGGGATCCAGAAAGGGATACAACACATGGAAATGAATGCCCATAGCATAATATAGCCATTAAGCTATGGGCTTTAATTCTTATCTGGTGTATTCTTTGATGCCTCTCTGAAGGGTTCCTTATAGCATCAGCAGCTGTTTTCCTTCTTCCCTGAAGCCAATTCGTAAGTCCTATTTGGGAAACTTTTGTAAATGGTTGGCCAAGCTATGCTTAATGCATTACTTCTGCTTTGGATAGTTTCCTTTTAGGACAAATCCTTTCGCCTAGGCCAGGTCTTTTCTGGCCATGAAGTACTTCTCTCCCATTACTTTGTGCTTTGTAGCTGAACTCTTTGGTATGCTTTTCCCTAAATGTCTTTTGACAATCTGTCCTGATGATGACCCAGTTAAATTTAACCTTAAGTGCTGAAACGTCGACTTACTCATTATAATATGGATTGTATTAACTAATGGAAATATTTTTTTTACAATTGAATATTTTCAAAGTATTTATTGGCTTCCATATTTATTGTTGTTTAAGTGCAGCCTTTTATCCTTAATTTTATGTGATCTTTGACTGCACCTGAATTTTCACTACACTGTTACACATTTTTCACTCCTTCACTGTATTTGATTGTGAATAATTTTCTTTAACCAATCGCTGTGTGTAACTAGTTATTTATCAATTGTATTTATTATATTGTGGCTTACCCAGTTCGTTCCTCTTTTCTCAAATTTTCCTGGAGTGAGCCGATTGTTTGATATATTACTTTATAAAAGAGGCTTTTTCAGAAATGTGACTTGAAATCTGACTTTACTATTAAAGAGAATTTTAAATTACAGTTCCTCATACGCCAAATATGAATTTCCTACCTGCTCCCAATCAAACAATAGCACATATTAAATGTAAGCAGGTAATCCAGTGTTATCTTAAGGGAGAGGTAGACCTCACGGTAGAGAAACATTTATATTTTCGTTTTTCACTGCCAGAGCATGTAAAACTTAAAAGTACATGTCTGACTTTTTAATTATAATGCAACCTGTCCTTTAGGGTGTCTAGGGCCTAACTTAGGGGTGATTTATATGCAAAATGTGGATGTTAGGCTTGTAAGAGGGTTATTTTGCCAAGTTAAATTGACAGTTTAAAACTGCCAACAGGCCACAATTGAAAGCCTGAGACAGGCTTTAAGGGGCAATTTATGTGGGTTGAACAATATGTGCTGCAGGCCCACTAATAGCATTTAATTTACCAGCCCTGGGCATATATTTATAAGTAAATGCCAATCAGAAGTAAGCCAATTTTACCATGTTTTAGGGAATGAACACAAGCACTTTAGCATTGGTTAGCAGTGGTAAAGTGTGCAGAGGCCTAACACCCACAAAAACAAATTCAGAAAAATAGGAGGGATGAAGGCAATAAGTTTGGGAGTGACCCTGTAGGGAGAACCAGGTCCAACAAGACACGCGCTCGAGCGTAAAGCTAAGGGAGACTAATCAATGCCTTGCTGTACTTCCCTGCTTAGGAGATAGAACAGGGACAATGGGCCTCTAATGCAATGGCCATTGCCATTTCTATGTTCGCCTGAACTCGTTTGGATTCCACGGTCTACACTCTCCTGAGCCACTCAACTGACCCACGGGGAACCCTTCTCTTCACTTGTGGATCCCATCTACACCCCACCTAATGTTACCTTGCTCACAGATGCATCCCTGTTGGCAGACAGTACGACCATGGCCAACTAAGTGTTGTGACTCATTCCGCCACGTGGATCAGATTTCTGTTCCCAACCCAAGGATAACTCTTTCCATTAGGACTGCAACCAGCAGAGGCCACTGACAGCTGTTAGTGTCAATAGCCAGGCCTCGAGACATCCTGAGTTCTCTGACCTTTGAGGTTTCTCAGAGTGGGGCCGCAGCCTCACGAGTTAGGCACATTTCTTCTACTCTCCTTCCTACCACTACAGGGGTGGTACTCGGAGACTGGCCACTCAGTTCAGGGTCTGTACTCTGAGGCAGAACAGGGGTCAAGGATGAACCTGTCCTCCTCCTGCCCCTAAAGCTGGACCTTTGTGCCCTCTTTTTGGGAGTGGTATCCCCAGAAATCCGACCTATCAGGTTGCCCTGGGTGGCCGCCCTCCCTGCTCTTCCAATTGCAGTGGCAACTGATTTCCCAGAATGTAGTCAATGGGCATTTCAAGACTAACTATGACCCTGCTCGGAGTCACCTCCCCACAACATTACAGGGACACCAAAGCCAAGGAGCGAAAAAAGTCATGCCCCAGGCCCTGAGTTACCCTGCACACCTGTCCGGTATACTGCTGTGGAGAAACCATCCTTTCCATTACCATGGGCTGCCTGGCCCTAGTGTCCATAGGAGCAGTGACAGGGACCACAAGCACTTCGACCTGATGGAGGTGATAACTCTGACCCTCAGGGATCACAAATCTATCCTCTGAGTTTACCTGTCAACTAAGGGAGATATCAGCATGGTCAACCTCCTGCCCTGGGGACTCCCATAAGGCCACATTTGCTACCCCAGTAGAGCTCCTACCAGTGGGTGGTTTCTTAGGACAGACAGAGTCCCCCTGCGTGTGTCCTAACACAGAACAATCAAAGCAACAAATCTGAAAATGGGGCATCCTGGGCTACCATCCACCAGAACCTCCTCCCTCTTTCTCAGAAGGGGTATGGGAACCCCCCACCGTTCTTCTTCTGTAACTGTACTGGGTATTTCTTACATTTGCTCTCACTAGGCTGGGGGAACCTAAACTACCATTCATGGGGTCTGTTAGACCTGTCATCCGTAGAGTGTCTTTCCTCAAACCTTTTGCCTGCTTACCTCCACTTCTGTATCTTTTTGTTGACCTTAGGACTCTGAGCACTTTACCACTGCTGACCAGTGCTAAAGTGCATGCGCTTTGCACCTAAACATGGTGACATTGGTGTATACCAGGTTAGAATATTTAGTTTAGCTACAACTTCCTTGTAAAGTGGTATACCATATATCTAGGGCTTGTAATCTAAATGTTGCTAGTGGGTCTGTAGCACTGCTTTTGCCACCCACACATGTATCATTTCAAACCCTTCTCAGGTCTGCTATTGCAAGCCTGAGAGCAATTGTGTGCAGTTTACTGCGACATTGACTTGGCATTTAAAACCCTAAACTCCGTTTTCTAAAACATGTCTCGCCATAAGGTAGGTTCTAGCTAGCCCTAAGGGCAGGGTGCTGTGCAACTAAAAGGTAAGATATGTACTTTAAAGTTGTACTTGTTCAGATAGTGAAAAACAGCTAAATTAGTTTTTGGCGACTGTGAGTCACACTCTTCTCGTAGGCTAGCATTGGGAATTCCTTTAAACACTTTTAAGCTGACATTCTTGATTAAAAAGGAGCAGCTGTGTCATATTTCATATCTTTGGAATGGTAATGATACATCCTTCTTACTGGTAAAGTTGGATTAAACATTACTGTATTAGAAATGCCACTTTTAGTAAGTGGACATTGCTCTACTTTAACTTCTCTGTATGCCTTGCAGCCTGTATCCAATCGACATTTCGGGTGGGTAACAGCTACACTTTGTACATTCCCTCTAGACAGCTATAAGCACAGGATGGGTGGGTGTGAAACTGTACTCATATGCATTTATCTACATTCTGATAGCTCTTCCTCGGCTAAAAAAGGAAGAGGGATCTGACACTTACACCTGAATAGGCAATGTCCTGTGTCTCACACAAAGGGCTAATTACCCCTATAGAAATCCTGGCAGACAGGTCTGAGATGAAAGGTAACCTGTGCACTTCAAGGGGCTGCTGTGAAATTATCCCCACTTCAAACGCACATTTGTGTATAAGTACTCGGGCTCTGACCCTAGCAAGACAGTACACTACTGGACCTCTGAAGAACTTTGCCAGGAGTAAAAACTGCAGTGCTACAAGGATTGCCACTCTGCTTGACTTACTGTTCTTCAGGAACTGCTTCTCTGCTTTTCTGAGCTGCCCTGCTGATCTCTGGTCAGCTGAGGACAATAACTGATCCCATCACACTTGAACCCATAGTGACTCCAAGGGCTTGCTGACTTGCCCCCATTTTGAAGTCTCATGGCCATCAAAGACTTCCCGGAACCCTGCTGTGGCTGGCCATCTCTGAGTCCTCCCTTGCCTGAGGTGTGAATCCAGTCATGGGCCTCAGAAGTTGGTTCTGCATCAAAATAAATGCAGTGGCGACTTTTCACTGATCGGAACTGACTCATTGCCGAAAAACAATGGACAGCGCAGCTCAATGACCACGCAGCACCTGCCTCATAAAGGGGTACACCAACAAAACCTTCATTGACCGTGCCGATACGCGCTGACGCTTCTCCTCCATCCACAGGATTGACAACAATGTGGCACCTTCTCGGCTGCTCGCATCCAGTCTATGACGTTGATGCTTGCTCCATCCAATGTACTTTGTCAGTGGGACCTGTCTGAGTCCTGTAGCTGGCCTGCCCTCCATCACGGTCAGCCTGAACTTTGGATTTATCCAAGTCTAGCGCAACCTTAAGTAACCTTTAGCACTATTGACTTCTAAGCACTATTTTTGGTTTATTCTTTAAAACTTAATAACTCCAGATCTAATTATTGGATGTTTGCCGTTTTGGTCTTGTTTTATTCATAAAAGTATTCTCTATTTTTCTAACCCTGTGTGCGTGTGTGTGTGTGTGTGTGCGGGTGCATGTTGCACAAATACGTTACATTGCCTCTTTAGATAAGCCTGACTCCTCTGTGCCAAGCTACCAACCAGAGGGAGAGCACAGATTATCTTTTAGCTTGTATCTAGCTTACCCTGATTAGGGTGCTGGTTCCTGCGTGTACAGGGTGCATACTCTGACAACTAGAAACACCAGTTTTAACACAGATGATCAGTGGTGAAGATAGGGCTTGCGTTTGTGCAATGCTATATAGTAATTCAGTGTTCATTACAACTCTATACTTAATACCAATTCAAACCTTTTTCAATTCTCCCTGATTGACATCTTTGATTTTTCCAAAAGCCTTTTTGCCCTATAATACTTTTTTCTGCAATGTCTGTTGCATTTCTGGCAACATGGAATTCAAGCTGGCTAATCTGGAAACCTACACAGTGGCCCAGCTCAAGGGGTAATGCCAGAAGAGAGGGGTGTTTACAAAGGGAAGTGTGTAGTATTCTGAGTTGTATATTTATGTTCCTGCATTTCACTGCATCTAGCTGCTCAGCCAGGGTGAGTGTTCCAGGTAAGAATGTTGGTGTGATTGACATGTATGGAATGCCTGGGTGCTTGGTTTGAGAGTTGGGCAGTTAAAGATGGGCTGAGCAGCTAGGAGGCTGTTCCTGGTGGGGCTGCTTGTTCCAGAGTTATTCTTCCTATATACTTACTAATGGCTGAATAAACTAACTACTTAACTCAATTACTTCTGCTTCGGGTACATCATTACATGTATGTATGGACATAGATACTACATTATTTATGGCGACAATCTGGAGACTTTCCTACGCAATACATGCCATTTAACAAGAGTTGGGAGTATCCTGTAACGAAAGTGGAACAAGCATCTATCATCTCAAGAAGAAGGAATCTCTAAAAGCACGGAAAGTAGCCCCACCAGTGTCAACTACACCTGACAGCCTAGTCCAGTCGTGCTGTCAAGTCATCAAGAAACAAGGTTTCTGCGTCGAAAATCATCACTGAAGCTGCCTATGTGACGCAGAGGAAACAACATCTATTTTATGTCTAAAGCAACAATCTACATCTACTGCCTTTGGAAGCAAGCAGTGTCAGCACAGAACTTGTTTGTGGAACCAAGGTAATTGGTGTCTGTCTGTGTAAAGGAACTAGTGCGTTATGAATGACTCTCAACTATTCAAGATGTTGGATGTGTTACCATCTTCGTGTGCGTGTGCTCATCCGTACTGGCGCTGCACAAGGATGAGATTTTCCTGTGACTGCCTGCTTAATTTGTGAACGGCCGCTGTGACAGTTAACACGGTTCTGCTTTATTCTTGACCAAAATCATCTTTGCCTAATTGGGAGGAGGCCGACATGGTGAGTGGAGTTCTTCGTGTTTTAAAAGACATTTTTCGTGTGTTTTTGCAAGGCTTGAAAGTATGACAGTTTAGCTTCGTTTCAAATTTAAAAGTGGCTCGTGCAACTTACTTTGTGCACAGTGCCGCGCGGAGCTTTTCTTCAACCTCCTGTGACGTCTTCTGGCTTCTTCGTCGTTGATGCTGTCTTTGGACGTTTAGGAGCTGAGCGCACTGTGAGCCACCCGGCTTGCGTCTCCTGAGCGTGCCGCCATCTTGGAATTTGCTCGAGCGGGCATACAATGTGTGGTGTTCTTGGATATCGCGGATCATTTTTGCTGTGCTGTGAGGATACAAGCTCAGCGAGCTCCAGTGCCAACAGCTCCGGACTGTCTGTTCATCGCGTGTGCTCATCGGGAAAGGTTGTTCGTCACATGTGTTCTTCGAGCATGACATCGGCTGCGTTTATCAATTATCCAAGACTTGGACACTGTACTTTGTTTCCAGTGCGTTTGGTGAGTTATCCTAAAGATCATCTCTGTCAGCAGCTCCAGACTGGTTGTTCATTTGTGTACTTCGACCATGATTTCGGGTGCTATCAAAGTCTAGCACACTGTTCTTTGTTTCCAGTTCATTTGGTGAGTTCTCTGCCAGAGCATTCGTTTTTTCTGTCTACATCTGCCTTGCTGAAAAGTACTTGGGAATGTATCTTGGCGAAGTTCTTTCTTCAGGATTGTCATCATAACATTTTCAAGAGCCTGTCTTTTCATCTCGGTGACAGGCACACCTATGACTGTGGTTATTCATCTAGCATGTTTTTAATTTACAGATTATTTATTTAAGAAATGTGAGTGTTCTTTATCTGACATGTTATTTTCTTAACGCTGGTGTCACATTTCGTATGTTGGGTTCTCTTACCCTCATGTTTGCATAACTGTGTTTTGGAATATGGGTTCTCCTCTTTTGTCTGTTCTACATGGTTTTAGAGTTCCCACGCTTTTACGGTTATGGTATTTTTGCTTGCTCTACTCCGTTTTGGGTTATAACACCCTTAGGTCTGTGTTTAAGCTTGGAAAATCAGTCCTCTTACTCACATCTACACAACAGTTTTGTTGAGGGTTCTCTCACCCTCATCGTTTAGGGTTCTCTCACCCTCATCGTTTAGGGTTCTCTCACCCTCTTTTCTGTGCTTAAGTTTAGTACATGATTTCTCTTATTCATGTCTGTGCAAGAGTTTTGATTTAGGGTTCTCTCACCCTCATTTGTGCATCATTGTATCCCTGTTTTGGGATGGGTTTGGGTTGCAGTTCCATTTCCCCTCATGGTCTCTTTACTATTAGTTAACCCTCTTGTTTGGGTTATAGGGTCAAAGTTTCTTCTTAGGACTTTAAACCCTCTCTGCCTATGTTGGACACTTTGTTGTACATAATCTGTGTGCATGGCCTCGTGTCCAGTGTGTAAGACGCCCTGTGCATCACATTTTCAGTGTCGTGTGTAAGTCGCCATGTGCATCACGTTTTCATTTGCGTGTAGTCATTATTTGGCTCACTATGTCTTGTGTGTAAGCTAGTTGTGCTTCACTTTTTCTATGTGTTGGTTTGACACATTGTACTGCACCTGTTCGTGCCGCGTGTGTTTTTGGGTATGTCCTTTTAACACATTCGTTTATGGGTAAGCCCCATATTTTCAGTGTTCCTCACATGAGGAGTGGAATTTTGCCACATTGTGCTGCACCTTCCAGTGCTGCGTGTGTTCTTAGGCTTGTCCTTTGTACACATTTGTTCTGGGTTTAGCCCTTGTTTTCTGAGTTCCTCATTTGAGGAGTGGCTTTTGTCTGCCACAGTCTACCTTTGTGGAGGTCTTTCCTTCATTCTAGGTCTTACTCACTTGCTTTGTGAGAATTTTTTTATCTTTTTCAATATTAAAGGAGGAGGATAGTGTCAGTGCTTGTGTTTACTGTCTCTTTCTTCCTTCTTTACCTTGTTTGTCTGTTTTCCCTCTCGTGGTGTGGTTTCTTCCTCATCCCTGGGTTTATGGACTATTATCATCAATTGTAATTTCGTTGTCTATAGTTTTCCTCTTCGCTGATAGTTTCTTCTTTCTTTTCTTTTCGTGAGGGAGAGGATAATGTAGTATTCTGAGTTGTATATTTATGTTCCTGCATTTCACTGCATCTAGCTGCTCAGCCAGGGTGAGTGTTCCAGGTAAGAATGTTGGTGTGATTGACATGTATGGAATGCCTGGGTGCTTGGTTTGAGAGTTGGGCAGTTAAAGATGGGCTGAGCAGCTAGGAGGCTGTTCCTGGTGGGGCTGCTTGTTCCAGAGTATTCTTCCTATATACTTACTAATGGCTGAATAAACTAACTACTTAACTCAACTACTTCTGCCTCGGCTACATCATTACATGTATGTATGGACATAGATACTACATTACATGTATGTATGGACATAGATACTACAAAGTGCCAAGAAGGTGTGCTTCAGAAAGCCTTAGGAACATGGGCAGCAGCTCACCAGAACAACACAGAGGTCAAAAAGGAGGAGTCAGAGTCTGAGGAGGAATAGGAGCAGGACCTATCTGGAGGTCTTGTCATGCAGCCTGCTGATATGGGGGTAGCGTCCTCCCAAGCCTGGAAGTTGATTTTAAAGGGACACATGCTTGATATTTGTTTTCCAAAGTTTTGCCAGCACCTAGTTGATAGCAAGTTGACTGACCTCAGGAAACTTGATGAGGAGGCGGACATCGGGGTTTGCACCAGAGTGTCCAAGAAGGCATCTTGGGAGACTCTAAAAAGGGTAGTCAGGGTTCCCACCAGAAGAAAGAAGGGGGAGATAAAAAGACAGAGTTCTCTAGAGGTCCCCCAAACCAACTCACGGGGGAAAGGGTCTGGTTCTCATTCCCAATCTGGCCACCAAAAGAAAAACTACGCTGACAAAGGTCAGCCGCTCAAGCCCATCAAGAGCCATGAGTGCTGTGAATATGGACACTACAAGGAGGATCTCAAATATACAAAAGGAGCACCACCTCCCACTGGAAGAAAGAATTCAGTAGTGGCTAGTGTAGTGCTGGGGGAGGAATTTACACCAGTTATTGGTGAGGCGGGTTAGTGGGTTTCCCCTATTATCCCTGGGTGACAGTGGGATGTTTCCTGTGGGTAATGGATCACCATCAAAGGTGTTGAGGCTCAGAGGGAGTGTGAGGAACACAGGTGCCAGCATGACTATGGTAAGGAGTCAGCTGGTGTACCCAGAGCAGGTAATTCCAAATGCATTCCACCAAGACTGATTTGGGAATTTATGGAAGTCCCTTAATCTCAAGTGGTATCTTTCAGGAGTCAACTCAAAATTGGCAAGTAAAATGGCCTTCATGGGAGCATACTGCATCTGTTCCCCCACCTCTAGTGCTAGAATGATGGCATTCCACACTGTGGGCATGCGTTTCTGTAGTGCTAAAGGCACTCTTGTGGTTTGAGACCGTGTAATGACCTTTAACTACCATTATTTTAACTGACTTTTGTGTGTTATTTTATCCTAGCCTGGATGTACGATGTCCCACATATGCCTGCTTCTTTTAAGAGTTTTGTTCTTGTAATTTTGCTGTCTTGCAGTGGGAGCTGTCACGGAGTAGAATAGCCTTGCCAAAAGCAGAGTGTGTGGGATGTGCATTTGAAATCATGGAAGGGAGAAAGAGGTGTGGAATGTACTCTTTGGTTTCAAAGTGCAGAGTTGTGGGCAGTGATGCATACATGTGCTCGGTGTTGTACTATTGGCTTTGACATGGCCTCATGTCATCTTGTTTTCTGACTTTGCCTTGCTTCAGCTTTTCTGCGTGCACAGCAGCGCTTGCAATGCAAGTTGTTTGGGTTTTGAGAAGTATTAAGTGCTTACTATTGGCTTTGATATATATATATATATATATCTTTCTATATTTGAACCTTTTGCATTTGACATCTGGAAAATCTTTTGAGAGCATTGTGTGAAATAATAAAATAACCCCCAAGCCTTATTCAAAAGAGAGGGAGTCCTTGCCATTTGTGTGAAATAATAAAACTATTTTCTAAAGGTGCTGTGTTAAAGAGTGTTAAAGAGTCAGATGTTGGGCTACTATGTGAAAGATTCTGTGATTATCTGATAGGTGTATTCAAAACAGTTTCCCAAGCTTCTTCCTCAATCTCCCTCTAGGACCCTGCTCATTTTAAAGGCTACCTCATAGGCAGAAGCACATTTATCTATGTCATCTCCCAGCACATAACTGGGCATCAGGTCTTGTGGTATGAAGACTCTCACTTCTGTAGTGGGCACTGATTTCACCAGTGTTGCTGGATTATTTTGCTTGGCTCTGATGTCCAGCTCTTTGAGACTTTTCCTGTCCTCCATGGCTAGTTTATTTTCCTCCAGGGCTCTCTGGGCTACGGGGGCCTCCATCTTGAGTTTGGCCAGCTGCAGTCTAAGCTCTCTCTCAGCCTTCCTATCCTCCAATTCCTCAGGGGACAGGCCTTGGGAAGGCATAGTCCTCTCTGGGTTGACAGGGAGCAACCAACTGGTCTATCCATTGTCCTGCACATTTGAAGGCTGTTGCAGCTCAGGCCCTCCTACTCCTCCAAATCCAGCTTCCAATCCTTCTCTGGGGCTGTGTCTAGCAACTGCAGGGTCTCCTCATACTCACTGAGGGCCTTCTGGAGCTCCTCCTTTTTGGAGCTTCTTTGTGGTGGAAGCCCCCTCTCCTTGCAGAATCCTCACAGCTCAGATGCAGTGCAGCTCTCAAGGTTGATGAGCCCACACTCCATGATTTCAGACAGTCACAGGCACAGACAGACAGATAGAATGGGAGTGAGTTTGGGAAAAAGAAAAATAGCCAATCAAGCACATTTTAAAAGGGGTTGAACCTCCTATTTTTCTTTGGGATTTTAATGGAACACTAATCATGTGATGGTACTGCAAACCTATAAACACTGGATTCTATCACTGATCACCAATGTGAGGAATTGGGATGTGAGCCTTCCTTAAACAACAACCACAATCGCTGTCAGTATGGTACACCAAAAGTCACTAAATTAACCTGTGCTTAACCCTCTGGTAGCTTGGCACAAAAGCAGTCAGGCTTAACTTAGGGGCAAGGTGTAAAGAATATAAGAAGCACTTAAACAGTAATAAAGTGCAACCAAAGTATAAGAAAAAGCCCACATCAATTTACAAAAATAGAGTACATGTTTATAAATTATTTGACACTAAGACAACACAAATCCAATCAGTAGAACCAGAGTTAGGAATTTGTAAAGTTAAAAGAGTACAATATCACCTAAAAGATCAATGTGCCAACTGTGGACATCTAGTCATGTGAAAACAGGGCAAAGTCCAAAGTTATGGCTGTCTACAATAAAGTGCAGGTTGGATACACCATTGGACCCTGACTCCACTTACCTTCAAAATTAGAAGAAATGTTGGTGACAAATGTCTGAGAAGTTAAGACTTAAGTGGAGCAAAACAGCCAGCAGTGTTCAAGGAGGAGGCATCCTCATTATAGAGTTACTGGATGAAGTCAAAGTGAAGAGTTCGACATTTGGGTTTACTACCTTTTTTATCGGAAGTGGAAAGTTTCCCCATGGACAAACCTTCAGGCTGCTCCATTGTTGTGCAGGGCCTTGTTGGAGTGGGTTAGCAGTTTAAATTGGCACCTTTTTTGGACAGGGAGCCAGTGGAGTGCTCTGAGGTGGGGAGTGATGTGGACTCTTCTGTGAAGGTCGAGGATGAGCCTGGCTGCAGTGTCTTGGTTGTTTTGCAGTCTGCCCAGTGTTTACGAGGTGATGCCCACATAGAGGGAGTTTTCGTAGTCCAGGTGGCTGCTGATGAGGGATTGGGTGATGGTGCATCTGGCATTGATCAGGAGCCATTTAAATATTTTCAGGCGCATGCAGGGTGAGAAAGCAGGCTGAGGAGACAATGTTTATCTGCTTCTTCATGGTGATCTTTCTGGCATGGTGAGGTTTCTGGCATGGTTTGTGGGAGAGGGCGTGGGGCTCAGTTCTACTGGCCACCAGGAGTCGTCCCATGGAGACGTGTGGCTCTCAAAGATGAGTACCTTGTTTTTGTCCTTTTCGAGATTTAGGCATTTGTTTTGCATCCAGCTGGCTATACTAGTTATGCACCTGCGGTAATTGGTTTTAGAATTAGTGGGATTTGGGGATAAGGAGAGGATGAACTGAGTGTCCTCAGCATATGATAAGATTTTCCTACTATAGGATTTGACCAGAGTGGCTGGGGGGACATGTATGTGTTGAAAATGGTTGAACTCAGTGAGGTTCCTAGGGGAAAGCAGCAGATGATATTAATTGGGCCTGAGGTGTAAGGAGGGAGCTGGACACTGTGGGTTCTTCTGGTGAGGACAAACGCATTTAATTTACGGGCATTTCCTTGGATTCCCACCTGATGGAGTCCATGTAGGAGGGTGAAGTGTGACACGGTGTTGAAGGCAGCAAGAGTTCGAGGAGGCTCAGGGCTGCTGTCTCTCCCTGGTCTAAGAGATATTGCATGTCATTGGTGGCTTCAATTAAGGTGGTTTCTGTTCTGAGATTATTGCAGAATCCTGATTGGGACTTATCCAGGAGGTTTTTGATCTCTAGGTGGTTGAAGAGTTGCCTTTTTATGGCTTTCTCCAGGACCTTACTTGGGAGCGGGAGAAAGGTGATGGGCCCGTAGTTTTTGAGTTCTTCTAGGTGAGCAGTAGTTTTTTTTTTAGCAGAGGTTTTACTTCTGCATGTTTCGATCCTGCTGGAAAGGAGGCAGAGGTGAAGGATGAGTTGGGGATCGTGGTGAGTTCCTTACTGATGGAGTTGCCCCCCACGTGAACATGTGGTAGGGCAGGGGTCTCTGGGTACTCCCGAGTGGATGAAGCTTGTGATGGCAACAATAGTTTGCATTGTTAGTTGATCCCACAAAGTGAATATAGTGCTTGAGGTAGAGTCATTGCTGTTGAGGAGTTCATCAAAGTTGTCCCTGGTTGGTTGCCGGTCAAAGTGTTTGCAGATAATGGAAATTGTGTTGTGGAAGGAGTATGTGAGGGTTTGATGGACATGTTTGATGAACTGTCAACTATTCTTTTCATCATGGGATGCACAGTTCAAGTTTTATTTTTGCTGAGCCAATGAATGTTAATAATGATGGAAACACTGACAGAATATCAATGATGTGAAGCTCTTTCATTCTATCTTGGAGGAGAATTGTTTGTCAAACTTCAACATCCTCAAGTAAGACCTGCGTTTCAGTGCTTGAGCTGTTTATAATATCTCATCTTGAACATGCTCCCAGAACAAGAAGCTGTACTTCCTGTTAATTGCTGGATAGTAACTCTACTAATCAGAGAGCAGAGAGCATAATCAGTGCAATGCAGTTACCCATCATCAAAGCTGCTGTGTATGAGTCTTTATCTATGTCGACATGTACTGACAAGCATGGGACCAACAATGTCACAGTCTTGGACATCTTCTTTGAAAACTTCAGTGTTGTTTCAAGAAGTGCTTTACATGGTACTGCTGGTCCACCTCGATGCCATATTCACCTATGATTTAAACATTTTCAATCTTCCATTGCATTCTAGCTTCATCTCATCAACGGTTGACGACTACTTTTAACACTGCATTTAGCTTACATGTTTCTGAGTTTATGACTTTTCCTGTTTAAAAGAGGGACTTGGAAAACACTATTGTCTCTGTGTATTCCCTCTTCAATACTGCAAATTAAAACATTTCCATCTATTTTCATAATTATAAAACTCAGTAAAACAAGAGAAAAACAGTCAGAGGTTTCTGCTGTTTTTCGGTATAGCTGTCTGAAGCCTGCTTACTGCATATCCATGTTGTTAAAATAAATTCAACAAAAACAATGAACCATTTGGCAAAATATCCCAAATCAAACAATCAATCAGTATTCATTTTTATAGCACACCACTGTCACCCTAGGGATATGTGGGCGCTGTGGGTGTGATGTCTCAGTCGAAAAGCCAGATCTTGAAATTCTTTCTAAAGTCAGCCAGGAAGGGTGCTGTTTGGAGATGGAGGGGCTGGTCGTTCCAGGTCTTGGTGGTGATGTAGGAGAAGGAATGCCCCCCGCTGCGACGGATACGGGGAATGTGCGCTCGATGAGTGAGGTTGAGGGAAGTTCAATTGATGTAGTGGATGTAAGCCGGTACTTGCTCATGTAGAAATTTTCAGGTATGCGTGAGTATCTTGAACTGGCATCTCTTCTGGATGGGGATCTAAAGGAGGTTTCTGAAGTGGGGGCTGATGTGGGTCTGTTTGAAGAGTCCAGGATGAAATTGGCTACAGTATTGTGTATGGTTGGCGTGTTCTGAGGAGCTGGGGGGAGATGACTCGAAGAGAGCATTAGTGCAGTTGAGGCGGCTGGTGATGAGAGCCTAAGTGACGGTCTCTCTGGTGTTAAATGGGATCCATCTGGAGATTCTGTAGAGCATGCGAAGTGTAGGGAAGCAGGAGGAGGCAATTGCGTTGACATGTCTTTTCATGGTCCGTTTGCTGTAAATTTTGATGCCTAGCTTGCTTAAGTTGTGTGTGTGGTCTGTGGGTGTGGGTCAATATTTTTTGAGTTAGCTGGTGTCAGCGGACAGTTTGTTTAAGATGGGTCTGACCTCTTCATGTTTCTATATGCTCGTTAAAATGGCTGTGGAGATAGAGGTTTTGATGATGCTGATGAGTTCAGTGCTGAATGGGTTGGTTCTGAGTTTGTAGAAGTGGTGGTGGTAGGTGTTGGTGGGTGTCCCAGAGTGGATGGATGACATGATGGCCGTGGTGGTCTGAGTGAACCCAACAAACCAATCCAACATGATGAATAACCCTACCAGACAGAAACATAGAAGAAAAAACACCCCACGAAGTCTGAAAAATCTAAGGAAATTAAAAATAAAAGGAATGGATTAGTAGAAACCACAGAAATTTCCTTTAAAAAAACACACACTCTCCAGCGCTCCAATCAATACAATCAGTTCCATGAACCTGTAAAAAAATACAAAATCCACCCACAGAAAACACTACATTCAAACAAAATATTAATATATATTGCAATACAATTATGCACAATACAAAATGTAACACAACATCATATAAAATAGTCCTTAAATATTAATAAATAGTACCAAGGCCTAAAGCAAAACAGTATCTTTCAACGTAATAAAAAATAAACATAAAACACCCAAACACTTAAAAACTACATTTTAACTATTATTAACTAATCATATCTATAAATCTCTGTCGGACCTGGCCCTCTTTGTAGGGTCACTCCCAAACATTTTGTCTTTACCCTCTACGTTTTTGCTGAATTAGGTTTTTTTAGCCTTGAGATTTTACCATTCCTAAACTAGAGCTTGTGCTCTCTCATTTAAAAATACTAAGATTTCCTTACACTTTATTGGCATATTTAATTTACTTATATGCCCCTAGTAGAGTTGTATATCACTTTCCCAGGGCCTGTAAATAAAATGCTATTAGTGGGCCTGCGAAGCAAAACCAATGGGGACGATGAACGGAGTGTTGAACATTGCAAGCACTCACCCTAAGTCAACTGATCTGGGTTTAATCCATCATCATTCTTTAGCTCACTCCGCCACCCCAGTTCAGACATGGCCATATGCAAATCAGTCTGACCCTGTGTCTCATGGGAACAGTCCAGCCCGAACTGCCAAGCCATGTCTTCCCTGAACCATAAACAAGCATCCTAGGACTGCTTTCAGGCTAATCAGTCATCATCAGGCAGGCTAGCTTGAATCCAATGACAAAGTGAGCAAGGGATCCACATCTTGGCATACCCTGCCAACTTAGGGCGAACAAAGCGAA
This sequence comes from Lissotriton helveticus, assembly GCF_964261635.1. NCBI lineage: Eukaryota > Metazoa > Chordata > Amphibia > Caudata > Salamandridae > Lissotriton > Lissotriton helveticus. The sequence goes on along the minus strand of NC_136071.1, from coordinate 745,646,930 downwards.
AACCAAAGGGGATGATGGACGGAGTGTTAAACATTGCAAGCACTCAGCCCCAATCAATTGATCTGGGTTTAATCCAGTATTATTCTTTAGCTCACTCCGCCACCCTAGTTCAGACATGGCCAGATGCAAATCAGTCTGACCCTGTGCCTCATTGGAACAGTCCAGTCCGAACTGCCAAGCCATGTCTTCCCTGGACCGGAAACAAGCATCCTATGACCGGTTTCTGGCTAATTACCCATCATAAGCCAGGCTAGCTTGAATCCAGTGGCAAAGTGAGTAAGGGACCCACGTCTGGTCATACCCTGCCAACTAGTAGGCCTGCAATACATCTTGTGCCACCCACTTAAGTAGCCCCATACAACATGTCCCAGGCCTGCCATTGCAGACTGAATGCAGTTTTAAACTGCCAATTCGACTTGGCAATGTAATCCCCTTGCCTTGCCCTAAACTTGTATTTTATTTCATACCAGTCACCCCTAAGGTATGCCCTAGGAACCCCATAGGGCAGGGTGCATTGTAATTGAAGGTTTGGACATGTACTTTTCAGTTTTACATCTTCTGGTAGTGAAAAGCACTTAAATTCTTTTTGCACTACTATGATGCCTACCTGCCCCTTAGGCTAACAGTAGGTTGCCTTATTACATTTAATAAGTGCTAACTTTTGATTTGTATCTATGAAATTGTAGTTAAAAATCCTCTTAAATGATAAAGTCGAATTTTAAGTTGCAATTTTGAAAATGCAGCTTTTAAAAATGTTGTATTTTAATACCCTCTTCTGCTTGGTGCCCTCAGCCTGTCCCAGGTCAATTGACGGTGTAGTTGGCAAATAGACTTTGTGATGTCCTCCTATACAGTCACACAATAGAGGGATTTGGTGTGCCTGAATTGGCCATCTGGTGGCAGGTTGGGGAGACATAGCTCGGCACACCCCCTCTTGTACTCGAAAAGGCTGTGCTCTGCATTCACATACAGCGTTTGGCACCACCGAATTATTTCTGCAGCCAGAATGAAGACAGGACAGTGGAGTCAGGAAATTCCAAGCACTTCAAAGGGAAACCTGTATCTACTTCTTGTACATCCAAGAAGGCACAAGGTATAAAATAGGACCCTCAGACCTATTCTTCAGTTCATTTTTTGGACCTACATAAGAACTCTCAGTGGACTGATTGCTTCGTTGGCTTGCTGGGTACTCCACAAGACGGCTTTGCCGCACCTGGAATCACTGCTTTCCTGCCTAGAGCCTGCCATGAACCCTCAGAGGCCTGCCCTACTGATTGAGCCCTGCTTCACCACCTGAATCCAGGACTATCAGAGTGACTCCAAGGGCTAGTTTGAATCGACCAGACTATTGGTGGTGGTGCTAAAAGTGACCATATAGCCAAAATCCCAAACTCTGCAAACCAAGAGAAGACCAGGAACGCCCTGCTCGTCAATCCGCCCGAGGTGCATTGTATGTCGGCACAACACATGGTAGCTCCTGCAATGTTCTTACCCACAGAGCAAATCCTGTGTAGCAGTGCTTCATCAATGGGTTATCCGGCCTCCTGGAACTACATCCTCTTGCCTTATTCTGCTAGAGATTTTTGACTTTCATAAAAGTGACTATGTCTGAATGTAAAATTCTTCACAGTGACTTTGTTCAGTGGCTCCCCAATGACACGGCTCCCTTCTCAGACACTACCTATATCCATGCCCTGCTGAACTTTACCTTCTCAGAACATTTTCTTCAAAATTTCTTTTGAGTTCAAAGTAAGCACTGACCTAGTAAAATCCAGTTTTTGTATCCGACCCACTCTCCATAACGGTTGGCGACATTTTTTTTTCTTTGACCCAGTCTCGCATGACTACATGTCCATGGTTGGTACTATGATCTTTTAGGTGCTCATTTTTTGTAAAAACTTGAAAAACTTCATAATTTTGGTTCTACAGATTAGATTTCTTTTGGTTTGGTGTCAAATAATGCATTATATATTACTTTGTTATTTTAAGTTGGAGTGAGATTTTCCTTGTGTTGGGTTGTCATTTTATTTCTGTTTGAGGCGCTGCATAAATACTTAACATATTGCCCCTAAGTTAAGCCTGACTGCTTTAATGCCATGCTACCTGAGGGTTAAGTACAAGTTAATTTGGGATTCGCTATTTACTTCACCCTGACGAGGATTATGATTGCTGTTTGAGTAAGTTCTCATCCCCTTCAACCAGTAACCCAATTTCCTGCAACTCCCTACCCCCGAAACCCTGCAGAAACATTTAAAATGTTACAGAATTGATATGAATGTTAAAATGTTTATATGCATATGTAATTAATAATTGTGTTAACAAAATAATAATTAATACTACCAAACTTTAAAACACCGTAAAAATAATGGAAAGTTGAAAATATTTAAATAAACATTGGAAAAAAGTATGACAATTTGTATTTAAATGTAATAATATACAAAATTATTAATGTGAAGTACAAAAAAGTTTGCTTTATGCATAATTGATACGTATAAATTCAATAAGTATGTTAGAAAATTGTAAATCTGTCTTATGTATTGTTTTTTTAATAAAAAAGAAATACATTGTTAATTTATATTAAAAAAATTGAAATAAAATATTAAAAACAAACTACAATGTAAACCACATTAAGGAAAGTATTGGGCACTAAATGGGTGACAGTAATTAATCCCACTCAATATAAATCACTTTAGGGAAAATGTTGGACACTAAAATGTATGATTTACCATTCCTACTCCAACCAAAACCACTTTCAGGGAACTTTTGTACACTAAATGCGTGACATTTAATATTCCTACTCCAATGTCAAGCACTATGAAGAAAATGTTCAACACTAAAGGGGTGACATTTACTATTCCCACTATAATATAATCTACTGTGGGAGAGTGTTTTACACTAAAAGGTATTATGTACCCTTCTCACCCCAATCCAACCCATTTTCAGTGACATTTTCTATACTAAATGGGTGACATTTACTAGTCTTACTCCAATGCCAAGCACTCTGAAGAATGCTTTGGACACTAAATTGTTAACATTATCTATTCCCCCTCCAATCTAAACTTGGCATTCTAGTTAAAGAACAAGTGCAACAAAAGTTTAATAACAAGTATATGAAATGAGAGGGGTACTATAATTACCAGTCTGTCATGAACCTGATATGTCCGACACTCCATGGACTGAAGCCGGCTCTATATTTCTTGCCCACCCCGGAAGTCAGGCCGAAGGGAGGAACCAAGGGCTGATGCACAAGGCTGCAAAATGAGAAGAGAGAGCGGCATTTTGGCTGGCAAACGCGAGGAGAAAGAGGCGAAGCGGACAAAGGAGCAGCAACAGGAAAACCAGAAGAAGCAACAACCAGCAAGTCGGCTCCAGAGAAATCTGAGGATGCAGGGAAGGTGCTGAATAAACCGTCAGCGTCTGAAGAAACTGTTAGGAGACAAGAAGGAGAAGCGAAGTCTCCTGTCTGCCAGCTGTCTCCAGAGCCCCACCACGTCTCCGGAGGGGCATGGCTTCACCAGGTGCGTGTGCTGCTCTTAGTTCAGAGCAAAGGTAAACCAAATAGTGGGAAGTAGGGAGGGCAGGGGGACAAGAAGACCTCAAAACAAAAGAAATAAACATGAGCAACCAAGAATGATAGAAGGGGGAATATTTGTTAAAAGGTGTGAAAAGGCATAATTGGACCCTAGATCCTGAAGGTTTTTTTTTCTTTTTTTCCTTCCTACACTTTCTTTTTATTTCTGATGAAACTACCATTTCCGCTAGGGGATAGGTGTAGCTTCTAAGAAAAAAATTATGGAAAATATTTCTACTTTCTTTTTTTTCTCTTCTCCCCCCCCACCCCAATAACAATCACCTTTCCCAAGAAAGTACACGAAGAGGACACCCCACTAATCCATAATATGACACTTAAACTGCAAGGGACAGATTCTTATCTGCGTCTTTTCTTTTGTCAAGGGTACCGGCGGGCAGGAACTCTGAAGGACCTACAAAGAAAGAAGACGTCATTAACCTCAAGCGTGGGATCTATTTTTCTTCATATACATTCTTATAATTTGCCACTTGAAAATAAAACATAGAGAAAACAATATATCCTCTGAGTATTTATTGGACCCTCAGTACTACTATCAGTGACACAGTCACTCGCCAATTCTTGCAGTCCTCCACCAATTTTATTCTAGCCTGTATAAGGAAAATTGTCAGGCAACCTTGGACCATTATCTTCAGGATATGAAGCTTAACCAATAAAGTAGCATACAGACAGTTAACCTGGATGTTCCAATAATGGGTGAAGAGTTTGCAACAGCTATCTACCGATTGGCTATAGATAAAGCGGCTGGTCCGGATGCCATTCCGATGGAATTTTACAAACAGTTTTAAAATATCAGTGGTCCCCTGTTTTTGGAACTTGTCAAATCCCCATCTTTTGTCGATTCTCTACCACCCACATGGGGTGAGACATATATTGCTATCTTTGTTACGAAGTGTAAAGATCCTTTGAACTATGGTTCATATTGTCCTATATCTTGAATTCACGAATACTGACCAACTGTCTAGACGTGATTATAAGATTACTAGTTGATTCCATCCAACATGGGTTTATTGCCTTGCGTGACTCCACCGCTCATTTTAACCTTGCCATACTCGCTCTTAATGTGATGGCTAAATTGCAAATGCCAGCTGGGATGATACTATTGGGCCATGAAAAAGCATTCAACAGGGACTCTTGGCAAAGTTTGTGGATAGCTATGTCTGGGATGATGTTTGGCCCAGGATTCATTTCACGAAGTCAGAGTGGTCTAAATAGTTGTGGTATAAGGCAAGGATGCCCTCTTTCCCCCCTTTTTTTGCTCTGTACTTGGATCCAGACATTCAAGCACTTAAAAAATCTGTCTCCATTTCACCCCTGAGATTGCATAACTGGGAGGGCAGACTTCTTACATACTCTGATGACATTGTGATTCTAACTTTGTCTCCCCAGAAAGCTCTCACAGCAATGGAGGAAGCAACAATACTGTCTGGCCAAAATTCAGGGTGAAGGTTAAATGCAGAAAAGACCGAAATTGTCACCAATAATATATCTCATGAGGGAAGATGCTTGATGCTTGACCTCAGCTAAATATCTAGACGTTCATATCTCTTTTTGTATAGAAGCTACCATTGTTCTTAATTATTAATCCCTATATCAGGATTCTTTGTCTATATTTAGGAAATGGGACAGATTACATCTCAGGCTAATTGGAAGATGCAACATTGTTAAAATGGTCATCCTTTTGCGCTATCTATACTTGTTCTGGTACATTCCCTTGAATTTGTTCAATCGTTTTTTTAAAAGGATTCAAAGCAGCTGGCAGCAATTCTTGTGGCAATATAAGAAGCCTCGCTGTGCCATAAGGTATTTACAACTTCCTTGCAGTGAGGATGATCTAGCACTTCCGAACATCTGGATTTATTTTTTAATCATCATTTATTTCAAGACTTTCCGTAGGTCAGGGCAAATCTATGAGACTTCCTGGCAGGTTTATTAACTGATTACCACAACTTTCCATAGATGGTTAAACTGAATAAGGGGTTGCTTGGCACAGCCTATTTTAAACATACTAGGTTCAAGACTCTTTCACTGTATCATATGATCTGACAGAATATGTGGTCTATCTGCCATATTGGGGTGTTACATCAATTTTACTTCTCTTGGCGATAATCCTAATCTCCTGAGGCCACGTCAGGACAACAAATAGTTCTATACTGCAACAGAGCATTCGGCATGGCCAGCAGACTTTTAAGTTTACACATCAGGTATGACCCCAGAATAATCTTAATGGACCATGGGCCTAATATACCATCAGAAAACGTTGGGTTTTTCTTTGCCATAACCATGACAAGACCGGCAAACGCTCATGCTTGGCTTTCAATTGAGGCTCTGGATATTATGTCCTGGTGGCAGGAGCTTGTGTTTCTCTGCAGACTAGAGCCCAGTATCTTTGAAATGCACCTAGGTGTAACAGGGTAACAACGATTTGGGAGTGAGTCAGACAGGGTTTCTTTAATATCACACCTGGTTATGCTTTGGGAGCATGATAGGGATATAATGGATCAGTTTTGCTAATGCTTTTTAGTTTCATATGCGTACGTTTAATTCTGGATGCAATGTATTTGCATGGTGATGAAATTGCAGAATTTAAATAATATGAGGACATTTTTCTATATTATACATGTTGATTATTGTATTTGCTATAAACTTTTCCAATTAATTAAAAAAAATACATTTTGTATTTAATATAAAAAAAAATCAAAAATATTAATGTAAAGTACAAAAAGGTTAGGTTTATGCATAATCGATACATATAAATTCAATAAGTATGTTAAAAAAATAAACATTGGAAAAAACAGTGTTATGTATGTTTTTCAAAATTTTTAAAAGAAAGATATTGGTAATGAATATAAAATATTAAAAGCAAACTAAAATGTAAACCACATTAAGGAACGTCTTGGACACTAAGGGGGTGGCATTTCCAATTCCCACTCCAATATAAACTACTCCAATCTAAACCACTTTCTGGGAACTTTTCTATACTACACTACATTTGATATTCCGACTCCAATTTTAAGCACTTTGAAGAAAGTGTTCAACATTAAAGGGGTACATTTACTATTCCTACTGCAATCTAAACTACACTGGGGAAATTGTTTTGACACTAAAAAGATATTATCTACCCTCCCACTCTAACCTAAACTACTTTCAGGGAAAGTTTCCGCACTAAGGGGGTATTTACAAGCCCAATGCGCCGCTGGTGCGTCACTTTTAATATGGGAAAAAGTGACGTACCAGAGGCGCGAGAGGCTTGTAAATAAGCCCTAAATCGGTGCCATTTACTGTTCTTACTCCAATGTCAAGCATTACGAAGAATACTTTGGACACCAAAGTGGTGACATTAACTATTGCCATTCCAATCTAAACCTACTTGAAGAATCTCTTTGACACTAAAGGAGTGTTATTTACTATTCCCACATCAAACAAAACCACTTTGATAGACGCTCTCATCACTAAATGGATGACATTTACTATACCCACTCCACTTTAAACCACTTTAAAGAAAGTGTTGGGCCCTAAAGAGGTAACGTTTACAATTCCTACTCCAATATAAACTACTTTGGGAAGAAAAAAGGTTGTCATGTACTATTCACACTCCAATCTAGACCACTTTTAGGAAAGCTTTAGACGCTAACATATTGACGTTTACTAATCCCACTCTAATCTAAACTTATTTGATAAAACTGATGGATACCAAAGGGGTGACATTTACTATTTTCACTTTGATTAATTTTTTCAACACTAAGAAGATTACATTAATTATGCCCACTTCAATTTAAACCACTTTGATATAAGTGTTGGGCCATAAAGGGGTAACATTTACTATTCCCATTCCAATGTAAACCAGTTTGGGAAAAATGTTAGACACTAACCAGGTATTCCGACCCCAATCTAAACTATATTCCCACCCCAATCTAAACTACTTCAGGGAACTTTTCCATACTAAATGAGTGACATTTCCTATTCCTACTCAAATGTCAAGGACGTTGGGGAAGTGTTGGACATTAAAAAGGTATTGTGTACCCTCTTCACTCCAACCTAAGTCACTTTCAGGGAACATTTCTACAGTAAATGGGTGACAGTCACAATTCTTACTCCAGTGTCAAGGATTTTGCAGAAACTCTGGACACTAAAGAAGTGACATTAACTATTCCCACTCCAATCAAAACCTATTTGATGAAACATTTAGACACTAAAGGGGTGTTATTTACAATCTTCAAATCAAACAAAACCATTCTGATAGTAGTTTCACCACTAAATAGGTGAATTTGCAATAACCAATGCACTTTAAATCCCTTTAAAGACACTCTTGGTCCCTAAAGGGATTACATTTACTATTCCCATTCCAATCTAAACCTCTTTAGGAAAAATGTTGGACATTAACAAGTTGTCATGTACTATTCCTACTTCAATCTAAACAATTTTAGGGCAGTCTGGGAGACTAAAGGGGTGACATTTGCTGTTTTCACTTCAATGTAAACCCGTTAGAAGAAAGTGTCAGACATTAAAAGGTTGACATTACCTTTTCCCACTCCAATCTAAACCTCTTTGAGGACCATGTAGGACACTAAAGGAGTGACATTTTCTATTCACACTCCAAACTAACCTACTTTGATAGACATTTTCAACACTAGGTAGATGATGTTTACTATACCCACCCCATTGAAACCACTTTAAAGACATTGTTGAATCCTAAAGGGGTGACATTTACTATTCTCACTCCAATCTAAACTTCTTTGGGGATAGTGTTGTACACTAAGAAGATATTCCCACTTCAATCTAAACCACTTTCTGGAAAGTTTTTTACTCTAAAGGGATGATATTTACTATTCCCCCCTGTAGTCTAATTCACTTTGAAGGAAGTTTTGTACACAAAAGGGGTACAATCTACCATTCCCCTTCCATTCAAAACCACGCAGGGGAAAATATTAGATACTAAAAGGTGTCATGTACTATTCTTACTCCAATCTAAACCACCCCAAAGATGTTTTAAACACTAAAAGGTACCATTTACTATTCCTGCTTTAATCTAAAAAACTTTGAAGAAACTGTTGGAGACAAAAGGGGTAACATATACTATTCCCACACCGATTGAAATCTCTTTGAGAGAAATGTTGGACACTAAAGATGTGTCATTTACTATTCCCACTTTAATCTAAACCACTTTAAGGGAAGTTTTTGACACTAAAGGGGTGACATTTTAAAGCACTAACCACCCTTTGGGAAGGCCACGATCCGGCACCTTGGATTGAGGCTGGCCTGATTGTTTTGCTTGGATGCCAAAGCTACTGAGTGCAGAGGCAGACAACAACCTTCTACAAACAAAACAACACACCTGTTGTTACACTAAAGAATGTGGGTGCTATGACTTCTAAGAAACTCGTAAAAGCTTTTTTGATGCTGAGCAGTTTATAAAGGAGGGTAGAAAAGAGCGATTTGAGAAAAGAGACTGACTTTGTCTTTACATGCAGGGAAAATCTGAAAAACTTACAATGTAGCAATTGTTTTCACTATTCTGTCTTTTAATCATTTTCATTACCACTGTGTTGTTCATTTGTATAGTTATAACTATACATATTTTATGCAGTAGGACATATTCCTAGTGTGTAATCTTGAGTGCGTTTAATCATGGTGAAAAGAGGTTTGGGTCTTACTAACAATAAATAATCCTGTGAATATCACAAGACTGATCGTTACCCAGAATGCACCATCCTCATCTAACACTCAGATGGGTTGTGGGCTATACTCCACCATGTTCACTGTCTTTAGTAAGTTGGCATTGAGTCTGCATTTTTTCCAGAGGTTTAGAAAATCTAATCTCAGCCCATATTTTGCTTAGAATAGCAAACAATATATCATGTCCACTAATATATGTGTACTAATATGTCTACTTTGGAGCTAGTGTGTTAATCTGTCCAGTTTTAATTTGTGTGCTAATCAACCAGTCCCTAGGCTTGAATGCTACCCAATCTACCACTGGGACTATGTCTAAAGCTTATCCTTTGTTGATCTCGTGCGGTACTGTCCATTTCTGAGTCCGATAGCTACAATGCCGACTTAGTTTGTAAATTAATTTGATTAGTGCCAAAATCATTAAATCTAAGTGTCAGATCCTTCCTCGTCCTGAGTGCTTTTGCCTACTTCCGTGATTGTGCCAGCTGCCTACCCAGAGCCTACTTGCCATGTGAGAAACAAAAGATGACCAATGACAGTGTGATTGTACTGCAGAATATCAACAACAGTAATATGGCAATACAAAAATATTGTTTCAAATATTGTCATTCTCAATATCAATGCTAAAACATATTGAAGAACAAAATATATATAAATGTAGGATCAACCTCCTATCCACCTTTTGGGAACACTCCAAAATATAGAAGTGTAACATATAGAGCACCTTAAATTTCACAAAATGTGTAAACATATATACATGTTTTGTATTAAATCAAAATTAAATTGATTGGAAACATATAAAAAATTATACAAAGGACAAAGACCACTTTTTTCACCTAAATTAGCTTTGTCCATATATGTAAACTGACAAAGAATGCATAAAAAACAGACATATGACAATCACATTCTCATGAAAACTGTTCTATCAGAGCAACCAACCAATCAATAAAGAATTATAGGTAGAAGAAGCAAAAGCCATTTCTTTTATTTGCACCCTGAGACGACAGATGCATGTCACACTGTCTGACAATGAAAGAACAATGACTTGAAAAGAGTTATTACAACTGTTATAAGACATTTTAAAATCATTGAAGTAAATGAATTACACACAAATTAAACAAAAAAAAATACATTGAATACATTTTCTTTCTCCTTTTCATTAGTCTACATTAGAAACAAGTGAATGTTTTCCAAAGAATAAAGAATAGGGGACCCCACCATTCAAAGCTCCATATCTAAGTAAGATAACTACTGGCAAATGGAACCAATTTATTATTTTGAAATCAATTTTAGATCCTAATATTTCTAGTGAGGTCACTTTGGTTGCCTCACAAAATCACAAACCCTTTTACCTGACTACACCTACAATAGAAAACATAATAGCAATAAATGTAGCCATTAGAAGGATACAAAATATTACTCAAATGGTTTCTACAGAAGGGCCACCACACTACATATTAAAGTGGAGAATGAAACTGAACACAATCATGTGCCAAATATAGCAGAGAGTCAGGCTAAAACATTATCCTATACTTGAAAGAGGCCTGTACAAGTTCTACTGCTACAAGTGGATTAAGTTTGAAAGACTATGCATATACAATTTCACCTCACATTAGAGCCCACACCCCCTCTTTGCCCAACATAAGAAATACAATTTGTAGTAAAAGAATAGAATTTCCAACCTCACTCTAAGACTTTTACCCAGAATAGACATCCCTAACCACCCAACAGTGGCCTAAACAAAAGAAGCTTTAATTCTATGTTAAACATAACATAACACTGAAAACAATTGTTATGTGTGCATACAACTGCACAAAATCTATTAATTCTAAATCAGTCACTCATCTGGCTCACATGGAGTACCTTTGAAAACTGCCTACTTCCATTTTTAGCAAATATGTACTATTCTCGAACAATAAAAAAATAACAACATAACCCTTATTTTTGCATTACCACCAGACAAGCAGCGCATCACTTACAATGAAATCCTAAACACAATTAAAGAGAAAACAGCTACTCCTCCAATAAAATAGTAATAGACGTTCATTATGCAAAATTGTGCACAATAGCAAACATGCTTCCAAATACCCACGCTCAAGGACATCCCTTTGACTCCAATATAGTAATTTGGCCCTACCTAAAAATCGATTCTGTGTGTAACTACTAAAAGATTAGCAGTTTAAGAATCAAAAATAATTTGTACTTTCCTTCAACCCACCACCCAATGTAAATAGCCACCAATAGACTCTACTTTTTATGAAGATAGTGAGAAGAAGCAAAACATACTCCTAGACTACTTTTAAGACATCCAGGTTGGTGGCCTGCACCCCTCACGACACAAACTCAAAGCCAGGTTTTGTACAGAGAAAAATGACATTTACCACAGTACTTTAAACAAAGGGGCAAAACTAATAATGCCACTGAAAGATTATACAACTCATTACAAGCTACTTTAGGTAGACACCTCCCTACATTCTACTAGTTTATTGAAAGTCTCCAAAAGTAACATTGATAACAATGAACATACGATAAAGCAAACCTTAGCCCAAACATTAAAATCTAATCAGTTTAACCCCTTCTATGCTAATGACAAGGTCAGCTCGTCATGCAGTACCACTGGAGCTGTGCTTATGACGAGCTGACCTTGTCATGAACAATGGGAAAAATCAAGGTGCAGCGCAGCAGAAAAATACCCTGTAACATTGAAGGTGTTAAACAAATAAAGCAGATACAAAATATACTAAGTAACAGAGCATGACTCTACGGTGAGCTCCAAGACCTAGGCTATCTTACTCTACAGGGAAGAGGTGTGACGCTGCGGCCAGGGTGACTGACACCCGACGCTGGTGCTCACGATTCAATCCCCTGCACTGGCGGCAGGTCAGCCCAGCACCATGTGACTCTGGGCAATGGGTCGCTTAATCTTCCCGACCGCCACAGCGCCGGAATGCCTCTGGGTAGCTGTGCGCTTTACAAATACTGGATTTACATTTATTTTTACATTTCATAGCATACACCCGACTCTGAAACCATAAATGTTTTATTTAAAAGGCTTCACTATAACAACATTGCCCAAATAGAACAGAGGCTCCAAAAAAAGTCTTTGCATGATCCAAATACAAATCATATTTTTTTATTACTTATTGAATATTTTGATATTCTGCTAAACTCAATTTGTAAATAAGAAAGTGAAATAAAAATATAATCCATCTAAAGAAAAACCTTGAAAATCTAAACCTAAGAAACACAAAAGCATGTTTTAATATTTTATAAAATGTACTTAAAAACTTTCAAATAATTCCACATACTAAAATCAGATGTTAGAAATGAATTAGTACACTTATCTTCAAAACATGTCACACATACTTTAAAAAACTATGCAGAGAATATAAAATATCTAGCGACACAAAAAGATGATGAATGGAATGCTGAACATGGTCATTCACTCACCCCAGTCACAGATCTGGGTTAAACCCATTGTTTTTTTGCTCACAATGCCACCCCACTTTGGACCCAGCCATATGCAAATCAGTCTTAACCCTGATCCCCATGGGTACAGTCCAGATCAAACTGCCAAGCCAGGCCTTCCCTGGACTGGAAACAAGAACACTTGGACCAGTTTTGGGGTATCACCCCTCATCAGCCACGCTAGCTTGGATCCACCCTTAGGGTGATTATAGCAACACAAAATATGATGGACGGAATGCTGAACATTGTCATACACTCACCCCCAGACACAGATCTGGGTTATATCCATCTTTTTTTAGTCACCATGACAGCCCAGTTTGGACCTAGCCATCTGCAAATTAGTCTTGACCTTGCTTCCCATGAGAACAGTCCAGCCAGAACTGCCAAGCCAGGTACTCCCTGGACCGTAAATAGGCATCCTGCGATTGGTTTTGGGGTATCACCCTTCAGCAGCAAGGCTAGCTTAAATTTAATGGCACAGTGGCATAGCAAGAAAAAAAACCTATGGATTTAGGCCCAGATCTGAGACTGGGGTGAATTTTTGACAGTGTTCAGCATTTTGTCTATCATCTGTTTGTGTTGCCATATAAAATATTTAACATAATGGAAATCCCTCTACAAGAACACCTAGAAATTAAAATATACTAACGGTTTTGTAGCAGTTTAGCATCTCCTTTCATCCTAATCCATAGCCACTAATCCAAATAAAAAAAAACAAAAAGTGCAAAAATTCGAAGTGTTCATAAAATGTACTGTGTACTAAAAACCAAAAAATTAAGGCATTGCATGAAAAGGTAGATATAATGTTGCACCTCACATCATTGCTTAAAAAATGGAGAAACAAAGTAAAAAGAAACAACCTGGATGGATGTCTTCAACTCTTTTAAAAAGAAACCAACGAAGGCACTCCAACCACAACCCAAAATAAGATACACTAACAAAACACTCTAAAGTCAATACAATAGGATAAATACATTACACATAGATTACAACAATTACAAATATTAAGAAAATATATCCCAAAAACAATACTTTACCTAACAGTAAACCCCCAGCCTTAAACCTTAACTAACCAAGTAGATGTAAGTTCTAATCAAGCCTAACTATTCTGATGAGCAGTGGTACAAACTCTGTTCCGTTATGCTGACTGCTGCAGACTGAAAATAAAAAGGGATGACCCCAAAAACTGCTTTACTGGTAAATAAAATGACACATTAATTAAAATAAAAAATACTTATTTTTCATCTATTTAACATGCAAAAATAATATTACATATTCAAAATGTTTAAACATATTGAAATAAAATATGAAATATTTGAATAATTATTAGATTATTTTAAAAGTTTTATTTCTTTATCGCACTTAACCTTCAAATGCATTTTTATTGATGTTAAAACTATAAATCGAAGCTGCATTTTCTGACCCAGCAAATACGAATCGTATCGACAACACTCCCTACGACTCTTTTTCTACGGGAGCTTAAAACGTCCGTAAAAGCAGATTTTGCCTCGAAATGTGTACAAAACGGACCCGCCCCCGGGTATGGTGCATATACCCCATTATTGCAGGGGTACGGTGCATCGGGGTACGGTGCGTACACCCCTGGATTTCAGGGGTACGGTGCGTATGTCCCTGTGCGTACACCCCATGATCGTAGGTGTACGGACCGTAGGGGTACGGTTCGTACACCCCAAGGTCATAGATGTACGGTGCGTACACCCCATGCATACACCCCTTAATTTTAGTGTGTGATAGTGTTGCCCTCCACACGAATTGCTCATACGCGACATTTACCGTATGAATCGCATACTCGTTCACCGGTCCGGATCGTACTTTGCGGGTTGTACGGCATTTTTACATATCGTACAGTTCACTGCGCGGGTCGATCTCGTACAGATTTACCATTCATTTCCGTATGGTTCGCAATGATTCAAATGTATTTTCTCCCAACGGATCATACTACGCGATTCGGACGGATTTGTACGATTCGTATGGAAATGAATACAAATCGTCGTACGGATTCATTTCCCGAATTGGAATCGACCCCTAAATATTTTAACTCAAAAACCAACAAACCTTAATATAGTGAAATATATTTATTTTACAGGGCATTTACTACTCTGACTGTACAACCTACAAAGAAAGAGATAACACGTTAAATTTGGTGGAATGCTCATTTACTATTCTAGTGCTAGGGCATGCAAATATTTGGTTATCATAATGAATTGGGGTGTGTTGATTTTCTAACTCTAAATCCTCTCAACACTGCATTAGCACTATAAATTAGGGGGAATACAGATTTACAATTCTAACTCAAACAGCTATAAACCCTGGGGTAAAGCAATACATTTGAAGGTGGCCAGATATAATATTGTAGCACCAACACCTAAAAAGATTGGGGAAAGCAAGCATGAGAAGATGTACTATTCTACTTCAAGGTGTGTAAACATTAGAGTAACACATTGTATTAGGGAGATGCAGATTTACTATCCTAACTCCAAAGCCTATAAACATTGGGGTAAAACTATACATTTAAAAGTGATCATATTTACTAATCTAACACCAACGCATACAATCATTGGGGTACCAAAGCATAATTGGAGGAGGGTAAATTTGCTATTGTAAATACAAGACATAGAAACACTGGTATAACAAAATAAATGAAATATGTTATGTTATTTTACATTACGTTACATTATGTGTACTTGTAAAGATCACTAAAAAAAACAAGATGATGGACGGAATGTTGCACAATGGCAAAACATTCACCCCCAGTCACAGATCTGGGTTTAATCCATCGTTATTTTGTTCACCAAGCCACCCCAGTTCAGACATGGCCATATGCAAATCAGTCTTGACCACGTGCCTCATGGGAACAGTTCAGCACGAACTGCCAAGTCATGTCTTCCCTGGACCGGAATCAAGCATCCTAGGACTGGTTTCTGGCTATTAGCCGTCTTCAGCCAGGATAGCTTGACTCCGGTGGTGTAGTGAGCAAGGGACCAACTTCTTGATTCTTAAGCAGGGGCATGATGGTGGTATGTTTCCAGGTGTCCCGGAATGTGGCTAAGCTACTATTGGGATTGAGGATGGGTGTCAGTGCTCAGCTGATCGATGGGAGCACTGTGGTTAAGGCATGTTGGGGCAAAGGTCCGATGATGCCCCCGAGTGGATGGTTTTTATGTTAGCAGCAATTTTGACAGTTGTGGCGGCTGGGCACCTGGTCAAGGTTCATTCTTTGACCATGTTTGGAAGTTGAGTTGTGATGGTGATGTGGTCTGGTTGAGGATCAAAGAAGTAGTATATGAAGGTGATCTTGTTACAGAAGAATTCCCAGAGCTTGTTGCAAAGGTCGTGAGAGGGGATAATATTGCTAGAGGCAGCAAGAGGTGTTGTGAAACCTATGGTGTTGGCGAAGATTTTGAATTGCTGCTGATAGTGCTGGCATGGATATGATTTTCTGCTGGTAGCATCTTAGGGCTGACTTGAAGATGTCATTATCTGTTGTGTATTGACTTCTTCTCCATTTGCACTCCATCAGTACCAAAAGGTGTTTGGCAGTGTGGGTGTGTTCTGTAACGTGCTGGGTGAGGCCAGAGTGTGTGAAGTTTTCTAGAAGGCCTGCAGAGTTTGGGTGAGTACAGACTTCTAGGTGAAAGTTAAGGTCTCTGAAGAGGATGAGGGTGCTGAGTTGATGATGAGGGATGTGTTGACGTATGTGATATCACTGGCAAAATTGGTGTGGGGTTCTAGATGTCTCTATATGAGTTCCACCCAGGGAGAAGTTGGCTGTGATGCATATCTTGAACGTGCGGTGTTCTATGTAGTTCGTGGGGGTGTCTATGTAGGTGGTGCAGCTGATTGTATCTTTGAATATGATGGCAATCCACATATGGGGTTGTGCTGATGGTCTTGCCTGGCAATCTTGTAGCTGGAGGTGATGTCTGTAGCGATTTCCAGTGCAGAGGTTGGGTTAATCTATGTTTCTGTGAGGTAGAGCAGGTCTGCATCACGGTCATGCAGTTGGTCCCATATCTCCATGGTGTATTGGGTGACTGAGCAGATATTGAGGAGCAGTCATGAGAGTGTGGTGTTTCACGTGGGTGGTTTGGTCTTTTGAAGTGTGAGTGGGGGGCTGGGTAGTGTGAGTATGTGATTGTGGGTTGCTGGGTCTTGTTGGCACAGTACTGGTGTGTCGGGGATTTGGGAGAGCACATGAGAACTTGCAGGAGGGAAATGTGAAGGCTGCTTTCATATTGTATGGTGCAGTGTTACAGCAGTGCAGCAAGCGAGGGCCATTGTTGAGAGCCTAGAGGAACACAGCAGGATAACAGTGGGTAGGGGGAGAACCAGAGTTCCTTTCACTGGGTGGGATCCAGGGGTGGATGGGTGCAGACGGCTTGCCAATGTGCACTTTCAGTGCACAAACATCACACCCCTGTGCACGTCTGTATTGCATCTGCCATTGATTAGGTCCGGGAAAGGGGAGGAGCACTTGGTGCTATTAGCAAGACACACGTGAGGTTACTTCCTATGTGGATGGATGATGGGAAATTCATTGATGGCTATTCCTGTGCTGATGGTTGATGGAATATGAAGTCCTCTTGCGTGGTTTCTTCTTTTAGAGACAGTTTTGGAGGGAAATGAGTTATGTCACTTCCTGTGCTGATGGGGTGTCGATTTTCTATTCTAAATCCAAGGCCTACTAATACTGGGGTAACACAAATCAAGGGGGTGTGATGCTCTAACTCCAAAGCCTATAAATATTTAGATAAAGCAATACATTTGAAGGAGACCAGAATTACTATTCTAATTATAAGACCTACAAGTGTTTGAGCGACAAAGCATAATAACGGAAACTCCAAGTTCAAACACACTTAGTTTGGAGTGGAGCAGATGTACTATTCTAACTCCAAGGCATGTAAACCTTACGGTTAAAAGCATGATTCAAGGAGAAGAGATGTACTAATCTTACTCCATGGCGTAGAAATATTGGGGTATCACACTTAACTGAGAGATACTTTTCTACCTCCAGTGCCTACAAACACTGAGGTTATATAGCCTAATTGGAGAAGAGTAGGTGTACTATTTCCACTCCAGGGTATACAAGATTTGTGGTAACACAACACATTAGTGGGATTGCAGATTTACTGTTCTAACTCCAAGACCTATAAACATTGGAGAAAACTAATACATTTACAGGAGAGCAGATATTCTCTTCTAACTCCAAGACCTACAGACACGGGGTAATAAAGCTAAAGTGTGGTGAGAGAGAGCGGATTTACATATTTACGATACTTACCCCAAGACCTGGAAATATATGGTATAGTACAATATAACGCAATACATTTGAAGGAATTCAGATTTACCATTCTAACTCCAAAATCTACAAACATTGATGTAGCCAGCCAAAACTGGGGAACAGCAGATTACATACTCGAAGTGCAAGTGCTACCCACATAGCAGTGACAGACATTTGGTAAAAATGTGATTTCCTGTTCTAACTCCTCTCACTAAATATACATTTAAATTAAATAGTTCAATTTTGTAAAAAGATTTAATTCTCACATCTGCCTATTACTTTTGTATTAGAAATAAAGAAATAGTATTTTTAAATAGTGTTTTATAACGTAATATAACATTAAAGAATAGTTATTGTTTAAATGTTCTACAAATGCAGTTTAGTTTACATTTTAAAACTTTATTCCATCATAAAAATACCCACAAACACATTAAAAACGTGTTTATTTAAAAAATCATTTACCTAGCATCATTATACTTCCCAACAATCTAAACATGCTTTAATAAATATTATTATAAATGTAACAATGCATTAAAAAAATTGCACTTGCGGATTTAAAAAAAAAACAATTAAGTGGTACAAAAATTTCAAAAAACTATATTTAGGTGGACAACATTTTTAAGATTGATATTACGCAATATAATTATATTTAACATCGATAATCCCATCTTCAATATTTTGGCAGTTGTATTATTTCCAAGTTAGTATTATGGACAGTCGACATTTGTGAGTCACTATTTAGGATCTGCACAAAGCAGTGTTAAATTTGTAGCAGTAAAATACTGCGCATTGAAAAGGGCGATCTCACATGTCCCAGTCCCTTAAAGTGTATAAGGCAGATTTACAAGCCTCTTGCACCACTTTGGCGTCACTTTTCCCATGTTAAAAGTGACGCAAAAGTGGCGCAAGGGGCTTGTAAATCTGCCCCTATATGTTCCCCACATGTGTGATGCAGTGCTGGATGTGCCTAAATCCGAAAATATTCAATGAACAATCTTGGAAATATTTTCCCCGCTGTATCTCTTTCTTTGTACAAAAGTATTTATCAATAGGAACAACTACGATTTACAGGGCTAACAAAGGAAGCGGTATGTTTTTTAGACAAGTTGCAATTTTTATTAAAATCCCATGAGATTTGTACGGACGCAGTTTAAATCGTAATTATAAATGTATCGTAAATTAGGATATTACAGATAGAAAGTATAAGGAGATCATTTTGATATCGTGTTGGTTAAAATTAATGTGATACAATAGATCTTTATCAATGGGTAACTAGAAATAATATGTTGTGAAAGGTTTAAAATAGAAGTCGACAAGCGTTGGTGCTGACAAGGTGGGTGAGCTAATAATAAAGTTGCCTTTACTACAGTGACGACAAAATAAGGAAAATGCTTTAAAAATCTAAAGGCTTTTATGTATAATTAATAAAGTATACTTGTGAATGGTGAAGTGCCATGGGGAAGCCTTTCCTGCAGAGTAACAAGATTAACATATCAGATTCACCAGTTTTCCACTGTAGTTACTCTATTTTTGTATATGTGATTTATCATTTTATTGCTTTTCTATTTATTTGATTTTACAACATATACACTGAAAGATGAGGTTAGCAATACCCTTCAAGAAATATTTTGGAAAATGTGAAAAAAAGACGGTATTGCACTAAGCATATAATTATTTGCACATAATCTGTATACATACCCCTTTGTAGATAAAACAAAGAATTGCTACACTTTACCACTAGAGGGAGGCACTCCCTTACGTAATATGCCTCCATGACAGAAACAATTGCGCCTAAGCGGCAGACTTTCTTACAAAAAGCTTCAGAGAAAAAGCAATTAGTGGAGTCAGGAAATGAACACGGGTTATCAGATGTGTTCCTTCCATTATGGATAAAAACGCAGTTTAAAATGTGTCTTGCTGTTATTGATCATGAAAGACCAAGCAAATTATATATTAAACTAATCATCAGCAGTGCTTACATGTCACGGTTTCTTCTCTCTCCCTTTTCCCTCCAAACCAAGTTTATTAATATGAGACTATACTTTCTGTATGGTTTGAACAAGCACAAATTGTGTTAGTAACTCCGCTACCATTTTATGTGACTACTTCTGGCTTCAGTAAAAAAAAAACGAAGACACATTTATCATGAGATGCAATTTACTTTGACTAAAATTAATGACTCAAATGTACTTCAGGACATGTGCAACCTGTGAGCTCTAGTTTACCTTTTATCGCAGGGCCTATTTTAGATAATGTGACTCACGAAGACTGATGCACCGGGGGTGCGCTGCGAAATGAGATAACTAAACTCACTTAAAGGTTATCATGGCTAGCAATGTAACAACAAGCTGGCTTGCATAAGTGACAAATTCTTAGCACATGTTTGTAAATTAGCGTTTTGCAGTTAAAATGTATACAGCCAGTAATTTTACATTCTCTGATGCTCAAAACCTCTGTGGTACAGGAGACACAAAATGGTATCAAAGGTGGGAAGAAAATGCAGTAAGCATCCATTTATTATGCTATATCTGTGAGATACGATGAGTCTCGGTCTTCTAAAAAAGAAGAAACAAGCAATTTGATACATATCCAGTTTTCAAGTGCTATTATAGATTCTAAAGACCATTATGAAATCCTATTCCCATTAAGTTAAATATGTATGCATGTTAGTCTTCTATAATATTTTTGTGCTCAAATGGTACAACCCAGCTTTTACTTGGTCTTATTCCGATAGCCAGAGATAAGTCATTCTAGATGTAGCTCATACACAAATCCATTTAATGATAAAGACTGCACGTGCTTGTTGCTCAATGCTTGACAATTCTTGACAACAGAAGATGAGCATTTTCAGACTGATGCATAGTATTTCCCTGCTCATAATATCATGTTCTTCAGGCACAAAGTTGACCCACTGATTTAAACTCTTATAGTTGACATCAATTATCAAATGTCGATCACAAGTTCAGATTATAAAAAGGCAAAAATAACTTTCAGTCTTTCTGAGGTAATTTAATTGATTACTTATTGTGGTGTGGCAGACAACTTGTTGTCCACCATGCATTTTCTCGAGCTCTTGTAGGTTGCACTGAATACCTCTAACATGTATGCCCTTGCAACTGGGCAAATACATACCAGAGATGGTGTGGCATCCACCTGCAAATAACTGATGTCCTCTGAGGTGTGACTGAGACACCAGCCTAATTTATCAAGAGTCTTTCCACCAGCAGTTTGGCAGTGCTGTCAAAGTGATGGGCAGGCCCCGCATAGAATGCAGTGAGTGAGTCTCGTTCCAACTCTCTGAGTGGGTGAACTGAAAATGTTTGAAGGTCCTCTAGAAGTCAGACCATGACAGACAGCAGCTTTTTCCATGTGGACAACACTGACCAATGCCAGCAGGAGGACACACCTGGAGGACTTCTCATGAATGAGACAGGCAACAGCAGCTGGGAAACCTGACCCCATACCAGGAAATCAACTGAACGTTAACCGGTAGGAAGGCCCACAATAAAGAAGCCTCATGTCCCAGGTGAAGGAGAGAAAAATCAATAAAGCACGCTGCCTTCCCACACAGACACGGCTGGACGAGGACAGGTAAATACTGTTCTAGGAGAAGCTATGTGAGACAGACGGGTAAAGGCTCAAAGCAGAGCGAGTAGGGAACGTAAAGCTACTGGTGGAGCATCCACAAAAGTTTGTCTATTGTGAAAATAAGCTCCTTTCTCATGGTCATCCATTTTTATGGTTAACTTTACTGCTGTTTTTTTGACTGGTGTTCAGTACCTAGTGTATGTCTTCTGACCCCAAAAACATGTTGAAAATGGCTAAATCCTAATCGGCATATTTCACTTTTCTATAAGGACATAGTATATGATGTTCCTAAATAAACCCTTGGCATGGGAAGTGAAATTTAACCTGTGGACTACATCACTACTGTGCCAACCACTAGTTTGACATGACTAACATGCTCTAGGCCCACCACTGTAGCCTGGCTGTTACAGTTTTAAAACTGTAGCCCGGCCTGTCAAAATTACGATTTTTTGACAGGGATAAAATCTCTCTCGTAAATATTGAAAAGTCATCCCTATGTAGTAAGCTTTGTACCCAAATAAGTTGGGTGCATGGTATTTAAACGGAGGACATGTAGAAATGTAAGATTACATGTCCTTACAGTGACTAGTATCTAAAAGCTACTTTCAATATAGGTTAGGGTATCTGGCACATAGGGAAATACTGGAAATCAATATTAAATATTAATGATGCTCTCTCAGGCTAGGAACCAGCTTGAAAAATATTTTATGAATTGTTTTTAGCATTCATTTAATGAGCATCTCAATTGTGAAGTCAGATTTAAATAAATAGTAAGGAAAATTGATTTTAAGAAAGTTACCTTTTCCTTGCCTGAAGCTCCCCGAGGTTAATTTGTATTATGTTCCAACTGTCACCCAGCTAGTAAATAGCGATGGTGAAGTATGAAAACTGATCCTAGAAAAGAAACAATGGCCTTGGTGCAGGGAGGTGTTTGGTTATTGGCAGGAAGACAAGTTGGGCATTTCCCAGAAATTTAATTTACTTCAACATGGCCTCCCCTGTCGCAAACAGATGCTAGGTGACACCTGCACAGGCCCTTCAGTTGTCATATCAGTTAAGCAGGCTCTAACACATTGGGGGAAAGCTTTCCAAGAACTGGTTTGGATTGAACAAGGTGGAGAGGGCTGCTTATTACCTTTACCGCATCTCTGGGTGGGCACACATGCTCTGCACAAGGAGAGAATAATTTATCTAGCTTGGTTTTAGTGAGTAACAGGCCTTGTGGTATTGTTGGCAGAAAGGGCAAACAGGAACTGCTGCGAAGGTGGGTAGGATTACCTCTGGAAACATTTTCCCTATTGCTAGGGGAGGGGCTAGCCATCACTCTCACTCACATGCTAGCGTGAGGTATAAATGTGATATCCCTTGGTGTCCTCCTGAGAAGACTGCTGGACCTGTGGAAGAACAAATGAAGAGCTGCACCTGCTGTTTGAGACTTGTCAGGAGACTTGAAGGGCTGGACCTGCTGCACCCCTACGCAGGACAAAGAAGAGGACTCCAGGTGGCAGTTTACTGACCTCATGTGTAAGCTAAAGGGCTACATCAAGCTGAAGTGCACAGCTGGCCAATAATAACTGGACATGACTTGAAGTGCCCAGAAGTCCAGTGCCAACTGGACCTGACCTGTACCCAGCTGGATTGAGTCTTGACCACAAGTGCTGTTACTGAGGTCCTGGGACACTTGGCTGTGTGTAGCTGGACTTTTGTTAACACCTCTAAAAACCAGGACTTCAAGACCTATAGAGGACTAGGACAAACCTGCCAAGTTGGTCTACGTATACTCTTTATGTATGACATGAAACAGGAGGGCCTCTTCATCAGGTTTATTGCAGTTATACAACACAGTGCTAACAGCTACTACATCCTTGCTTAACTGACTCCCTTACATTCTTCACACCCCAACCTTATATTCTTGAAGTTCTAGTTTCATAACATTACATCATTACATTTCTCCCCCCTCCATGGGGTGATCACAGCTACCACATTATTTCTTAACTGACACTCTTACATTCGACAATCCCCAACCTTCTATTCTTGAAGTTCTAGTTCGAAAACATTAGATCATTATATTCTCCCCCTCCCCCTTTTTTTAGATGGAGAAAGAGAGAGTAAAAGAAAAAGTAAAGAAGAAGTAGAAATAAACAAGACATCACTACATTTCATAAATCAATATTTAGCAAAGTTCTATTAATTGATTTGGTTTCCTTGAAACTCTCTCAGATCTTCTATTTAATTGCTCCAAACATTGACCATCTAGTTGTGCATTTCCTTGTTCTTCAGTGCTTGAATTAACATCTTTGAAAAATGTTTTGTTCCTTGTCATCACCTTGCTGTCACTTTCCGCTGTTGAAAGTTACTTTGTGAATTTTTTTTTATTTGTTGTTGTGTCACTAATACTTAGGGCCCGATGTAGGTAATCTCGATTTACCTACTCTTAAATACCGATTCGGTATTTAAGAGTAGGTAAATGGGATGTAGGTAATTTCTATTTTTAAATTAATGTATCGAATCTGTATTTACCGATTCGGTAATTGCCATTGATTCCTATGGGCCTTGAGGCCCATAGGAATCAATGCCAATTACCGAATCGGTAAATACCGATTCGGTAAAATTACCGAATTTGCAAAGGGGACAGGGTGTCACTTTGACACCTTGTTGCACCCCTCAATTGTGCATGGGTGCACATGTTGCTGACATACATGCCCTTAGGGCATGTATGTCTGCAACATGGCACATTTTTAAAGCAAAAAAAATGCTTATTGAAGTGTTTTCATTATTTACCACCAACTTCTAGTTGGTAGTAAATAACAAATTCTTAAACCCTTGTAGCACTGATTACAGTGCTACCTACATGTTAAATTACAGAATCGGTAATTTTACTGATTCAGTATTTTACAGAATCTGAAAAATGACAGATTTGGTAAAATTACCGATTCTGTAATTTGACATGCCCCTACATCTCAATATACAAATACCGGTCGGAAACAGCCGAAAATCTGTATTTTCGGCCGTTTCTGACCGGTATTTGCCTACCTACATCGGGCCCCAAGTCTCCTATGTCATAGTACTCAGTTGGAGAATTGGTTTTGCTTTCAGTAAAATATTTCCTTTTCCTTTTTGATTCTGCATCATTTTTCATTATTTCAGCATGGTCATTTGATGAAGCAGGTGGAAGATGTGACAAATGTGTTTGTCTTGAATGATCAAACACTAACTCAGAAGGACATCTACCCACTGAACCACGACAAGTATTTCGGTAATCTCGTAAAACTTGACATAACGCCTGGTTTAGTGAAATCTGAGACAGTCTAGCTCTTCGTATAGCTTTTTTAAAAGTGGCCATCAGTCTTTCCACCATACCATTTGCTTGTGGCCACATTTGTAAAAAATTTCTGTGAATTATTCCTAAATACCGCATGAATTCTTTTAATTTCTTTGCATTAAATGGTGGTCCATTGTCTGTTTTAAACATATCTGGTATTCCCCCGGTTGAGAAAATGTCATCAAGAACAGGAAGCACAGTTGTTGCAGATGTTGACAATACTACTTTCACCATCGGGAATCAAGAGTACTCACCAATAATTACTAGTAGATAATGCCCTGAATCAATCGGTCCATAAAAATCTGCTGCTACACTAGACCATACAGCATCAGGAAACTTGGACATATGCAACTCTTCCATTACTCTTTCCTTTGTAGTGCATTGACATAAATGGCATGCTGTTACCACTTCCTCTACTTGACTATCTATATGCAGAAACCACATTTTTTCTCTTAGTAAGTTCTTAGTTGCCGAAATGACTCTGTGACTTTCATGAGCCAAATCAATTACACGTCTTTGTAAACCTTCTGGAATCATCAATTTATTTCCTCTTAAAAGTACTGCAGAAGATGGGATCGCTAACTCTGAATGTATATTCTTAAATGCTAGGATAGCATTTATTTTTACATTTGCTTGAAATTGTGTTACAGTTTTAACTAGCCTCCACTTGTTTTCAATTATAATTCTCTTCATTTCATTCAGTGTTTCATCTTTCTTAGTCATCTCAATTAACTCCTTTTCTGAAATGATTCCCAGTACAGTAGACCTAATAATGAAACACATATATTCTTCTGCTTCCAAATGTTCTTTTATCTGTGTTTCAGTGGGGTTCTGAGGCAAATAATCTTTTGGGTTAAATTATTTTCCTGGCTTGTGAATCATCTTAAAGTCATAATCCATTAAGCGCATTCACCATCTCCCAATACGTGGTAGCATTTTAGCTTTTGGATTCCCATAAATTACAATTAATGGTTGATGTATGTTATTATAACACATGGTTTGCCACATATAAAATCATGATAATACTCACAGGCCCATGCAACTGCCAGACTTACTTTTTCCGGTTATGAATTCTCCACTCTGCATCAGTTAATCTTTTACTACCATGCAAAATCACATATCGAGGAGTCTCCCTCCCAGGCTGATGCTGCACCAATATTGCACCAAGTCCCACAGGACCAGCATTTATCACTAGTTCTGTACACAATGTGGACCAAAATATTTCGAATTAGCTGCAGACAATATATCTTATTTTATTAGTTTGAATGCTTGTTCACAGTTCAGATCCCAATTGAATGTTTTACCTTTCTTTGTTAGTTCTCTAAGCGGTGCACTTATGTTAGCATAATCTTTTATATATCGCAAACAATAGCTGGCCATCCCCAGGAATGAATGTAGTTCTGATATGTCTTAAAGAATAGCTATGAAATTGAAAGATTATATTTTTCTAGGATCAGGTCTCATACTTTGTGAGAAAATATGTGACCATAAAACAATAATTCAGATTTATTTATGTCACATTTTCCAAGATTGAGTGTTAAATCATGTTACTAGTTGTTGACAAACCTCATGTAAAGCTTGATCATGCTACTCTTGATTTTTTCCAAATATCAAGATATTCTCACTATAATTCATAGCATTCTCTACTGGTCTTATTATATTTTTTATGGTTTCCTAAAACATTTCAGCAGCTGAGAATATGCCAATATTCAATCTGTTGTATCTAAAAGGACCTAGATGCATTGAGAATGTTGTTATGTAATGAGACTGATCATCTATTTCTAACTGATGGTACCCTTTAAACAATGCACGATATGGAATCAGCACCCATCCAAAATATGTTCTGAAATTATTTCCAAAGGTCCATCAAATAAATCAAAAAGTCTAGTTTCGTAAGAATAAGTCCGGATTGCAGTGAAGTTTTGCTTTTTCAAAGTTCTTTATTTTGGCAATACAGGGTCAGGAAAAATCCTAAAATCACAAATGGATTTTCTTCTTAGCCTAAGAAGAAAATCCATTTGTGATCTTAGGATTTTTCCTGACCCTGTATTGAAAAAGCAAAACTTCTCTGCAATCCGGACTTATTCTTACGAAACTAGACTTTTTGATTTATTTGATGGACCTTTGGAAATAATTTCAGAACATATTTTGGATGGGTGCTGATTCCATATCGTGCATTGCAATTTTGGGGGTTTTGCCCCTGAAGGAATAGAAAGGGTTGTGTTCCTTGGATTCCTAAGCACCATCCCCACAACTTCCAAGCCACAGGTGAAAGCAGGTGCATTTCTCTTGCCCCAACCCTTTTCTTCTGTGTAAAATTTACCCTTTAAACAAGTCCAACTTAGAGAAGACAGTTGCATCACTGATACTACTTATCATGTCATTAAAATATGGACCCGGATGCCTCTCTCTTTCAATTGCTGTGTTGGCCACTCTCATATCCACACAAATACTCATACCCTCTGTATCTTTTTTTGGGACCACTACAGTTGGAGATATCCATGGCGATGACACAAATACTGGTTCAATATTATCTTGTTGAAGAAGCGACTTTGTTTCCTTCTCTACTTTTGTCTGTAAATGCATCAGAACTCTCCTTCGAGTTTGTGCAACATGTTTTATAGTCTCATTATTATGCAAAGTTATTTTCTTGTCTTTCAGTTTTCCTAAACCTGTGAATAACTGTGTGTACTGTTTTAAAATAGGATGCTCCATTGTAACGTTGCAAGTCATTGCTAGCAGATCGATAACCTGGGACGTGACATTGCTCAACAGACATCATCCAGGAACCTCATCTTCTCTGCTAAATTTCTATCCATACTTTCTTCACATTTTCCTAAGCATAGAACAGGGTGTTTTGCTCCACGGTGAAAAACACTTACACGGGTTGGGGTTAGAAATTACTGTTTTTCCATGTTTTGATACACCGTAACACACATTATATTAAATGTTGCACCATTATCCAACACAAAAGGAACTTTTTTAGATCCAACTGTTATATTCACAAAAGTTTTTTTTTATTTCCTCTCTTCTGATCATGTTAATTTGCTTGAATCCACTTTCTTCAGACATCATATATTATTTTTCTGAATGTTCAGGTTCTTCATCCTCATAAATAGTTCAATACTTTGTATTTGTCTTAATTGTTTAACATTGCTTTCTTTCCTTTTATTTTCAGGGTACATTTGATTGTTCCAATTTTCTTTTTTATTCCACACTTCTTTTTAATCTTTTTTAAATCTGCAGACACTTGTAATCATGACACTACACAAGACATGTTGTCACTGGGCTGATGAAACAGGTCAAGAAGATGTCCAATCTTGTGGAGCCCTCTTTAGAAGCAATCTCCAGCATTGTCATACTGAAGAATGTCAGTCCAAAGGTGTAAATCTGGACAGGGCAAAATTGGCAAAAGTATCCATCCAGTGAGAGGACTTCATTCAGAACAAAATTTGAAATTCTCCCAATACGAGCTTTTCCTACCAAAACCATCTTTGTCACTGGAACCTCATCGGGCATGCTGTGGAGTCTTCCTTGCATACAGTTTGTTGTCTTGCCCTGCTGAAATATTTTGACTTCCAGAAAAAAGACTACATCCCAAGGTGAAAACCATTGGCCAGGCAGAGCCTGGCTAGTGTATCCAACCTGGACTCCATTGTAGTTAGTCTGAAATTGTTCCTAGGTTTTTGTTTATGGCGACCAATGCATACCATTCGTGCTCTGCTCTTTACACTATTTCTACCTAAAACTCTAGAAATTCACGACTCCAGCTCCCCGTATTGGATTTTTGTCATTTTGATGTCATTCAGTTCACAGACATTTACCCTATTTTTTAAAATCAAAGAGAGATTTTAACTGGATTTTGTCCTTGACTTTTTACCTATTTTGGTACTTCTAAATGCTTTATACATTTTCTCAAGTTAGGCATGTCTCGCTGTGCCATAGCTACCTGGGGTTATGCTCAGGTTTAAATGACTCAAACCGTTTACTGGACCTTTTCCTAGAGAAGGTGGGTAGGATGAGTAAGCAGATGTCAAAAGCGGATGCTGTATTTCTTCAGACATCTCCTTCTGTAACTATTTTTAGCCCCTTTACAAGTACATTATGCCATAAATCACTAAAAACCCATATCTTCCCTCACATTTTTAACCATCTGGTTTCATACCTGTATTAATAACTTAGTTTTCATTTTCTTCAGCTTGCTCCTCAGGAAAGTTGGTTTTCGGGAATGCCTCATTATTGTCTTGGGATCACTGACATAATATCGACGTCACAAATATCGAGATACACAAATATCGAGTGAAAAATATCGAGTGACAAAATATCGACTCCCTATCTACAAACAGGTAAGTACCAAAATATCGACTCCAAAATATCGACTTACAAAAATATAGACTGTCAAAATATCGATTTAAAATTAAGTTAAAACTAATATAGTAATATATATATTTAATATAAACTTAGAAATAATTATTTTAAAAATCTAATTTTAATAAATAATTTCTATAATTAAAAAAATGATATCACCAAAAATAATACATATATATATATTCACTGAAAAAACCATAGGTTATAGACCATATATAGTTAGGAATTAGCATTTAGAAAACCTTATTTTACTCACACAAAACCATTGAAATTCCATATATAGTTAGTTGCACTAACTATATATCGCGCACCCGCAATCCACTGCTGATGATGTCACATATTACATCATTCATGACATGGTCAGTGACATCACTGATGACATCACTGATGACATCATCTAGTGTCTGTGTGTTTTTGTAAAGTTTAAATACGTTTTACATATTGAAGAATGACTGGATGGATGGAAGACTGAGTGTGTGTGCGGCTGGCTGGGAGGTGTGTGACGCTGTGCATATCAATGTGTACTTGTATCAGTGATTGTATAAGAGAGTAAGTATGTGTTAGTATATGTGTGAAAAGTATGGTGTTCTGTGTTTAACTATAGATGAGGAAATCGAAGTGTGATTGATTCTTCACAGGACAGACTAGGTGTATGAGTGCATATGATAGTGTTCTAATAATAACTGACTGTATGTATGAGTAATTGTATGGGTGAATGAGTGAATGTGTGTGTAGACGTACGAATCAGTGAGTGCGTATGTAGTAACTGGTATTGGTGTGTCATGATGTCATCAGTGATGTCATTTGAGATGTCATCAGTGATGTCATTTCAGATGTCATTAGTGATGTCATCAGTGATGTCACTGAAGTATGGTGTTCTGTGTTTAACTGTATAGATGAAGAAATGGAAGTGTGATTGATTCTTTACAGGACTGACTTGGTGTGTGAGTAACTCCATGGATGAGTGGCAGTGTGTGACTGTCTGCATAGGTGTATGAGTGCATATGATAGTGTTGTAATAATGAGTGACTGTATGTATGAGTGATTGTATGGGTGAATGAGTGAATGTGTGTGTAGACGTAGGAATCAGTGAGTGCGTATGTAGTAACTGGTATTGGTGTGTCATGATGTCATCAGTGATGTCATTTGAGATGTCATCAGTGATGTCATCAGTGATGTCATTTGAGATGTCATCAGTGATGTCATCAGTGATGTCACTGACCATGTCATGAATGATGTAATATGTGACATCATCAGCAGTGGATTGCGGGTGCGCGATATATAGTTAGTGCAACTAACTATATATGGAATTTCAATGGTTTTGTGTGAGTAAAATAAGGTTTTCTAAATGCTAATTCCTAACTATATATGGTCTATAACCTATGGTTTTTTCAGTGAATTTTCAAGGTTTTGTAAATGCTAATTCCTAACTATATATGGTCTATAACCTATGGTTTTTTCTGTGAATTTCATTGGTTTTTTAACAGCTAATATCTGTAGCTGTAAAATGTATTCTTCTTTAAATCCAAAAATATATTTTATATGTTTATGAATAATTTTTTTTTTCAATATTTTTTTTTCTTCGTTCCCGCTTCGCGAATCGGGGAGCTTCCCGTTAGCTGACCTTGATGCCGCGAAATAGACCGCGAGCCGGTAAACGTTTCTTTACCGCAAGTGCCGCGTTATAAAACAACATCGTGACGCCTCCCGTCCGCATGACGTTTCACGTTGTCGCGTGATACGTCATATGACGTGCTACGTTAGCGAACTGGTACGCGAAGCGAGTCGCAAAGCGCAGGTTTCTGGAAGCAAACCGGGAGGCCCTGCAAAGCGCTTAACGTAAACACAGCAAGTCATGTGACTTGGTAATAACACTTTTCATTGGTTCATTTCACTTTTGGTTTCCTAATGATGTAAGACTAGGTCATATAATCTAAAATGAACACTTTTGATTGGTTGAGAACTCTTGTTTTTCCCAAATGATGAAAATCCCTCCTTCTTTCCTCACTCTGACTTTCATCATTGTGAGAGAAAGACCCTTTGTGATCACTGAGCAATGGCTTCTTTAGTAGCTTCAGCTGGTGCTTCCCCACCACCTCCACCACATCCAAGAAAGAGTGGACCACCTGCTCAAGTTATAATTCAACAAGAAGAGGAAGAAGAGGAAGAGGAAGAAGAGCAAGAAGAGAGGCAGTTTTTGCCTGAGCAGCCCAGGACGTCTCACCGGAAAGAAAACTTCATTTGGCAATTTTTTAAAATTCCCAAAGGTCAGAAAAAAGTAAATGCAAGATACGTAACTTGCCTTATATGTCAAGATAGACTGTCCAGAGGGACCGACAAAAAATACAGTTTCGGAAACTACACAATGCATCGCCATATGACTAGGTGGCATCCTAACAACTACAGTGCTGCACAGTTTCGGAACGACCTAGATAATCTCCCTATTATGGCCAGAAGATCTGTTGTACCGGAAGTAACGGGACCAGAGGGCAGGGAGATGGTGCCAAATATACAAATGAGATTTGGTGAAGTAAAACACATCTGCGTATATTGCGATGGATTCATTTGCTACGGAGAAAGAAGCATCACTCTGATCAACAGAGCTATTGACTATCATATGCAAGTTTGTACGAAACGCCCAAAATAATAAATACTTTTTTTTTGTTTTGTTGCTCCTGTTGAGCCCTTTACAATGAATCGTTTTCATTGCCCCCTCCAAGAAAAACCCAAAAAAATATAAAACTGTTCAGAAAAATTAAAAAAAGTAAAAAAATGTTCCGAAAAATAATAAAAAAAATATAAAACAACAAAAACAATAAAAAAAAAAGTTCTTTTCAGAACTACCTCCCCGTTATTAAAAAATTGGTACAACATTTGGAACTGTGCCAACCTCTATTTCTCTTAGTTCGCTTCCCAGTTCGCTCGCCGGTATGCGAACCGGAAGCGAACCAAAAACAGTAAGTATAAGGGAAGGAAACAGACACTTATGTTAAAAGAAAGACAGCTATAGGGGAGTAAACTAGAGATACTATTACCCGTAATCCACTGCTGATGATGTCACATATTACATCATTCATGACATGCTCAGTGACATCATCAGCAGAGGATTGCGGGTTTTTTGGCAACGTGCCTTATCCACGGTTTAATAAGGCTGCCTTTTGCTTTATATAAGTATTCAAATTGTATGAAATATATACCAATAGGTCGTTATGAACCTTTAGGTAGTGCTTTTCTTCATGAGGTCTGGTCGCTTCCATACACATACAGATGTTTCAAAGATGATCAAGAAGTTTATCTGAATGGAGAGGAATGCACTGAGACGCCAGATCATTCACTAATGTGTAGGCACATACAGTTACACGGTTCATGCAACAAACACCGACCAAATATGGCTTGCGTGTTGCAAGGCACGCCAGTTCCTGCTATCATCCCCACGTTCAAGTTGTTGGAAAATGGTAGTTATTTGATGCTCAATAATGAAGATTGTTCTGAGTTAATTAAAAGTATTCCTTTTATCGTAACAGTAAGTGAACGGGTTATTTGCTGCAGAAATGTTCTATTTCCTCCCACACATGAACATAGGGAGTTTTCAATCTGGCCACAAATACCAACCTTGGGACAGATTTCAACGGCATGGCAAGAATAAGAGCTCTTTTGTCTCAGAGAGAGGTGGCCTTGAGTTCGGCCCGTGAAACTTTCGTGCTTCACATAGCGAACACCCGTACAGAGGTGCAGACCTTTTCAATTCAGATTTGCCTTTCAATTTCAGCAAGATGGTTCCGACTATCTTTAACGCATCCTCCACAAAGGCCCTGGCGCACTTTTTTAAAGTTGTTACCAGTGGTCTCGTGACTTCATTTGAGAAAATCTTTGGAGTCATCCCTGCTTCCTTTCATTCTATTTTCTCCACTCTGGTTCGTGGATTGGCATTTTTACTTGCATTACCAGCGGACGCTCTTGTGCTTTTTTACATTTTTAAATATGGATGTCCCTCCTATGCAACCTCCCACCCTGCAGCTGCTGACACTGTTCCGCAATCGCATGCTAGAATATTATGGCACAATGCCGTTGGCGATATTAAGCACGGCATATGGATTATCTTTTCGATTCTCCTACTTCACCTGTGTCCAGCCTGTATTTCACTGCCTGACCTGTGATTTCGATTGGGCCATTGATTTGTGTCTCTGCGGACCGGTTTCTCCTGACGTCGACTTTAATCAGCTGATGACTCCTATCATTACTCACGAGTTGGTTTGTCCTGGCGAAAGGATTATGGCTGTGGCATTGATGCATGGACTACTTGGTCCCTGGAATTTACTGGCGGCAGCACAGTCTTTCTTGGAACAGAGCTTTCTTGAAAACCCACCGAGCTGTCCTCTGATGGTGATAGAGGATCCGGTGCTGGGAGAGCACGTATGTTCTTTTCCGCTTTTAAATTGGATGGCTGAACTGTTTTCGGATGAAGACGGTGACTTCCTATTGGAGGCTGTTGCAGCTTATTTTGCATACACAGTTATGTCATAGACCTTTTTCATGTTTGATATGCTGAGTACTAGCATTTCATTGACAATTCATTGACTTATTTGTCAAGTTTTTATTATTTACCTTGCCTATTGGCTTAAGACTCGATAAAGTACTTGGCTGTTTTATTTTTCATTAGCATTAAATTTTCCTAGTTTTTAATGCTTTACCTTGCGGACCGTCCACATATAAACTTGCAATCTGCTCTCATGAGATGGCACTTCTATTATCTTATTCAGTTCATTTCCGGATCATGGGGAGGTGTCATCTAGGTCCTGGATATCTTTACACCGTGTTAAGTTACCATGGGCTCATTACCGGTTTAAACGCCATTTTTCCTTTTTTGCAACTTCTGCACACGACACTTAGTTGTTGCTTTAGCTTTCCACCTAGTAGTTCATCGTGGTTTACATGAGAATAATATGTTATTGCTCTACTATCTGCTTTGCTTGTTAAACTATATCTGTACAGCGAGTGCTAAAGTTTCAAGAACAACACGATACAGAATTGTTATGAGGTCTGATCTCCACGACTTCATACTCATAACATAAGTGCAACTTCTGCCAATTCTGGGCATGAGGCGGGTTTTATATTGCTTTGCCGAACACACATACACAACAGTTGATGCGGTTCACATGAAGAGAGAGCTGGTGTATGCTGATGTGATTCCTTCAAATGTAAGACACTAAAGTATGGGCACGCCCTAAACCAACACAAAGAGACCTTCTTAGCAAATAATATAATATGTGTATTAGGGAGGGTGAGATATAAGCAGCCGCGGGCCGTGGAGGGAGTTACGGTGAGGCAGGGAGGCGGGGAGGGGGAGAAGCAGGGTGGAGTCCTCACTACCTTGCCCCTCCCCCTCCCCGCCTCCCTGCCCCACCGTAACTCCCTCCACGGCCCGCGGCTGCTTATAAGTGTTGCTAACTCTTATTCATTTACAGCATGTTAACATACTATCACCATTCGCTTTTTATGTACTAGTAACTATGCTGGTAATTTTGCTACTGATAATATGTGTACTTGTATTATCTAAGATACTACGCCTGAGAAGACGGCATTAGTAAATAAACATTTCAAATACACATGTGTTCTTCTTAACTCCATGTTCTGGTTTCTAAGAAATATATAACGACCGACTGTTCATGAGTTCCACGTATCCTGAGGTACTATAAGTTCATATTCTGGATTGTCTAAACATTGAGAGTTTGTTATATCCAATGTGACACTGTACCTAGCTTGCTAAGGAGTTTTTGATTACTAACGTGAGTTTTGGGACACCCTAATTCGCCGAGGTTCCAATCCTCTGTCCACAGTTCTGTGTGAGAACAGAAACCCTGCGACAGGGGCACCCCCGACCCTTGCTGGAGCTTCATCACACTTGCGATACAACTCCAGCAATGCGCCACCTTTACGGCACAGATACATCACGCATCTGTGCTGTTTTTGCCCCATGATGCGCCGCATTGTAAATGCAGCACACCATAGGTGACGGAACAGCGGCACAGAATGACTAACACATCCCTGGTGATGCGCCAGTCATCATAAATGTATCCCTATGCTTCTTATCTTGTTAGAGATGAACCGCCATATGTATCATCAAAGTTTTTTGCATTTCCTAAATAGCGAACTTTAAGGAATAAATAGCGATTCTTTACCATTCCTAGTTTGCGATTAGCTATTTGCTAATTACAAATTACCCATTCATTTCCTTCATTTCCATAGGGCGGTTGGACTCACTTTTAGCTCGAACGGCTGAATGGATTTCCACGAAACTTGGCAAAATTGTAGGGACTGGTAGCCCGATGTGCCTTTGCTATGTCTCAAGATATATGCTCCAGTGGTTTTTACGAAAATTAACTTTGAAAAATATATATTGGGCTACATTGGCCTATATATATGTTGGAGCCCAAATGTAGCCCAATGTAGCCCAATGAAGCCCAATGTAGCCCAATGTAGCCCAAAGATGGCCGCCAGACACACAAAAAAACAAATGTAGCCCAAATATCAGCCAGATGTAGCCCAACTATAGCCCAGTGACAGAATGACCAATCAGCTTCGCAAACCTCCGTTACGCGAAGCGGAGCGCTGTTACAGATATATATCTTTTTTTGAACGTTAATTTCTCAAAATCCACTGGAGCACATATATTGAGACCTAGCAAAGGCACATCGGGCTACCAGTCCCTAATATTTTGCCAAGTTTCGTGCAAATCCATTCAGCCGTTCGATTATTATTATTATTTTTTTTTTTTGCCCCGCGGGGCCCTTTTAAAACCTCCACATCAAACCTAGGGGGTCAGCGAGGATCTACTATGCCCCCTTATAGTTATTTCCCCCTTTGTTTTGACCTCCTCTTGTCTCTCGATCCTACCGAGAGACAAGATGGCGGCCGCTACGGACTGTTTGGAATGTTGACAGACGCCGGAGAACCAATCAGCTTCGCTTCACAAAGCTCCGTTGCGCGAAAAGTACGCGTCCTGGGCCGCTGCCCAGTCCGCTGTTACAGATATATATCTTTTTTTAAACGTTAATTTCTCAAAATCCACTGGAGCACATATATTGAGACCTACAAAAGGCACATCGGGCTACCAGTCCCTACAATTTTGCCAAGTTTCGTGCAAATCCATTCAGCCGTTCGGGCTAAAAGTGAGGCCAACCGCCCTATGGAAATTAACATGGGGAAAACGCGTTTTGGGACCCCCCTTTTTTCTCGGCCCCCCCTTGACGAACCCCCCCCCCAAATTTTCAGGGGCTGCTCAGAAACAAAATGTGCCATTTTCCTGAAAATTTCAGCCAATTCCGTCCACAAACGCCAAAGTTATTAGACATAGAATTTTCAAAAATCCCATAGGGAAAAAATCCTAACTATATATACCTACTGGCGACCGCCAGTAGGTAATATATATATATATATATATATATATATATATATATATATATATAAAAACATATTATTAAATAAACATATATAACATTTTTAGCGTAGCATAGAAAATGGTTAACATTTATTGTAACAACTATAGTGAGTTCAACATTAGCAAAAGTGTTGGATAGCGTAGAGGTAAAATTTACTATTCCCACTCCAGTGGGTGCAACAGTAGGGAAAGCGCTGGATAGCGTAGGGGTTAAAATTACTATTCCCACTCCAGGGATGTATGACGTTACAACGCATACTTTTACAACACCTACCATTACATCAAAACTTTTACAACACAAAAACTTTTACAACTCATACATTTACAACGCAAGATTTTACAACGCATATACCTTTACAACGCATACCATTACACCATAAGTATTGGTAAGTATATAATATTATTTTTAATATAAATTAATTAAAAAAATTATAATATAATTTAATTTTATTTAATTGTATTTAATTAATGTAATTTAAATGTAATTTGACTTTATTTTTACAAAGTACCCCTGTACCCCAAAACCCCTAAACTGACCCTGAACCCTAAAAATACCCCTTTACCCAAAAACTATAAACTGACCCTGAACCCTAAAAATACCCCTTTACCCAAAAACTGAAAACTGACCCTGAACCCTAAAAATACCCCTTTACCTCAGAAACTGAAAACTGACCCTGAACCCTAAAAATACCCCTTTACCCCAGAAACTGAAAACTGACCCTGAACCCTAAAAATACCCCTTTACCCAAAAACTGAAAACTGACCCTGAACCCTAAATATACCCCTTTACCCCAGAAACTGAAAACTGACCCTGAACCCTAAAAATACCCCTTTACCCAAAAACTGAAAACTGACCCTGAACCCTAAATATACCCCTTTACCCAAAAACTGAAAACTGACCCAGAACCCTAAAAATACCCCTTTACCCAAAAACTGAAAACTGACCCTGAACCCTAAAAATACCCCTTTACCCAAAAACTGAAAACTGACCCTGAACCCTAAAAATACCCCTTTACCCAAAAACTGAAAACTGACCCTGAACCCTAAAAATACCCCTTTACCCAAAAACCCAAACATATAACATTTAAAAAATAATTATATACTTAGCAATACTTACGTTGTAATGGTATGCGTTGTAAAGGTATCTGCGTTGTAAAAACATGCTTTGTAAATGTATGCATTGTAAAAGTTTTTGCGTTGTAAAAGTTTCGTTGTAATGGTAGTGCATAGTAAAAGTTGCGTTGTAAACGTTGCATACCCACTCCAGTGGGTGCAACAGTAGGGAAAGTGTTGTATAGCGTAGGGGTTAAAATTACTATTCCAACTTCAGAGAGTGCAATAATAGGGAAAGTAAATACTTCACAAATAGATATAAATAACATAAATAGTAATACCAATTACAAATAAATAAAATATTTTACTTGTGTATAAAAAATATTAAATATTTATTTATAAATACAAAATAAAATTATTCAATTATAAAAATTGCCTACTCATACTAATTAATTACCTATTAACAATAAATTAATTTACAATTTCAAAAATAATAAATTTATTTTAATTACCAATTATATTTTAATTAATTACCTATTAAAAATTAATTAACAATTAATTCTAAATAAATACCAATAATTTAAATGACATATTTAATTAATTATAATTAAATTACTTCCCACCCTATTCCCCTATAAACCCACAACCCGCTACAGAAAATAAATTTCTTAAATTAAAATATTTATCAATTAATCAAATATAATTATTTACCAAATATATTTTAATTAATTACCAATTAATAATTAATTAACAATTAATTCGAAATAAATATCAATAAATAAATTAACATATTTAATTAATTATAATTAAATTACTTCCCACCCTATTCCCCTATAAACCCACAACCCGCTACAGAAAATAAATTACTAAAATTAAAATATTTATCAATTAATCAATTATAATTAATTACCAATTATATTTTAATTAATTACCAATTAATAATTAATTAACAATTTATTCTAAATAAATATCAATAAATAAATTAACATATTTAATTAATTATAATTAAATTACTTCCCACCCTATTCCCCTATAAACCCACAACCCGCTACAGAAAATAAATTACTAAAATTAAAATATTTATCAATTAATCAATTATAATTAATTACCAATTATATTTTAATTAATTACCAATTAATAAGTAATTAACAATTAATTCTAAATAAATCTCAATAAATAAATTAACATATTTAATTAATTATAATTAAATTACTTCCCACCCTATTCCCCTATAAACCCACAACCCGCTACAGACTTATATTACACAAAAAATAAAATTATTATTAACTTACCTTAAATTCGATATTTTTGTTGGCTATATTATGTCTAGTCGATATTATGTCCATTCTATATTTTTGATTCGATATTATGTCCATTCTATTCGATATTAATTTTCTCTAGTCGATATTTTTGTTGTCTATATTATGTCTAGTCGATATTATGTCCATTCTATATTTTTTACTCGATATTCTGTCCAGTCGAAATAAAAGACTCGATATTATGACTCTTTACCATTGTCTTGAATACAAAATGTAAGCTGTCCTACTCTTCATTAGAACTTTAATGAAACTGCAGTTAATCACAAGGGAGTTAATTAACAGAATGCTGCTCGCATAGGAAGTACATGTTCGGCTCTGTATGACAGAATGTTTTACTGAAATTGTATGATGAAAGAATGCAAACTCATAGAAAATATGTTCTGAGTTTAGCTTTCTTGGGCACTCACTATAATTTCAGACAAAAAGAAACCATTCTTTCTTAACTTTACTGCAGAACGTTCTGAAGGAAATTATTTCAGTCTTATAGCATGGATTCCATCAAAATAGCAATTCAGGTGTGCCACACTTTTGTCATTAATGAGTAATGTTCATTGGAGCACTATGGTGAAGCTACAGTAGAACACTGGGTAATCAACTGACTGTGTTGGAAGTACGCGTTTCAATCAGCATATCAGACCTTTTGTCCAACATTGATGAATTACATGAAAAACAGGCTTTCACTGTCATCCATTTCAAAGTGGACCATGTCCCTCAGTCCTGTAATGGCTGTTTTCTATGTTGTGGCCAGCCAATAAAGGTGGGGTGTCTTTGGTAGCACCTCAAATGTTTTTCAGGACTTAGACGCCATACCCGTGAGTCCTGTAATGGCTGCGACAGCATATTGTTCATATTGGGGCCAGCCAGCCAGGATTGACCAATTCTCTTTAAATAGGCCAATGAGAGCATAATGGACACCAATTTTCTAGTTGCCACTAACTTTTCTGGTAGTTGACCTAGTCATGTCAACTTCAAGTACCTTTTTAATCTATCGTTTCTCAATAACTACTAACTGCATTTTCACAAATAACAAATGGCTACCTAGGTGATGGGGTTCCCTTCCCTTTTCATTCAGTAACAGCCCTCGGGGGTGGTGTCCTTAGGGCATTTTAAAGGCTCAGAGAGGGGGTCCATGTGGCCCCTGTCCCCTTAAAATATACTTTTGGGCCCCCGGCAATGGAGTATCCGTGGCTGAAAAAAGCAAGGCCCCGGGGGATGGGGTCCATGGGACTGAAAGTGGCTAGGGTAGAGGGCTGCATGCTCCTCTCCCCTTAAAGAAAATAGTTTGTGCCACAGTAGGTAGGGTCCTTGGCGTAAAACAGCATGCAGAGTGGGGCCACATGCCCCCTCCCCTCAAAAGATACTTTGAGCCCTGGGGGATGGGAAACAGCTATGGGAGCCCCGCCCCCAAAATAAAATAGGTGTTGACCCTCACCACTACTAGGCCTAGGGGGTCAGGGTATACATTCCGTACTCCCTTATGCCTTTTTGTTATTTTTTTTTAAGAACTCTTGACTGAGACTGAGTCTTGAGTCCTACGGTGACTGACACTACTTTCTAGTTGAGGTGGCGGCAAACAATCAGATCTCAGCTTGAGATTTGTTGGTTCCGCTGATCTTACGTGGAGTGATATATAATTTTCCTTTTCAACCTTAATTGCTCCCAAATCACTAAATGGATTTGCAAAAAAACACAAAAAACTATCTTTCTGGACCAAGATCTAGCTTTCTGCCAAATTTGGTGTAAATTCGGTTTTGGCTGTAGCTGTGGAAAAATGAATGGGAAAATGTGAAGTTGGGTCTCCTCCTTTACTCAGCCCCTGCTGGATGGATCACCTCAATCGGTCTGCGAATTCACGCAAAATTGCAAAAAAATCCGCGAACTCGCCGATTTGCACAAACGTGTGTCTGTAACTTTGCCACCATGCCGAAAGGTGCCAAGGTCCCTCGAGTGAGCTGTCCATCATAGTGAGGAAAGGGCGGGAAGACGTTGCATACCCTAGTGTGTGAGTGGCGGGGCCAGACGGGTAGGGCTTCTATGCGAGTTAACATGCCTCTTGTTTATAAAGGGTCAGAGACCGATCAGAGCAGCAGATGAGAAGAAAGCAGCCTCCTGGTCACAGCAAGTACACTGGGATTGCGCTCGAGAAACTCGTGGATGTATAGACCTCCATCAAGGATTACATCCAATTGTAGGCGGTAGATATGGGGAGGAAGCACACCTGGACCGTGCTCACTAGTTGTTTGGGCTGATTATAATGGGCGACTGAATTTGAGCTTCAACTCGGGCACCTGCTTATATCTGTAAGTGCTTCCTGTTGAGGTTTAATTTTTGTGACAGGAGCATCGTGCCAGAATGAATCCTGCCTGCATATTTTTCCACGAAGATGCCACCGTGTTGTGCCATACCTCTACTCAACAGGACCCCATTATAGAAGAGGGCAAAACAGAGGGCAGTAAAACAAGCAGAAAAGGAAAAACAGAGCAGAAGAAGGCAAAATAGAGGTGAGAAAAGGCAAAACGGAGGGCAGAAAAATGAGCAAAAAGGCATAACAGAGTTTTAAAACTTATATTTCCTAATTTTAAGTACCTGAAACGTTTGTTTTTTTTAAGTAGATTTCAAAGGTTTTTTAAATGCTAATTCCTCAATCGATCAATCCATCAATCAACCAATCAGGTTACTTGAAAAGCATGACTAGTCACCCCTAAGGGTCTGAAGGTGCTAGGGGAAACGGTTGGTCCGCTGGAGACGCTGCTGGTCAGTCGAAGAGCTAGGTCTTAAGGTCCTTCCTGAATTGAGGCCATGAAGATGATTTCCTGAGGTGGAGATGCATGGTGTTTCATGGTCTTCAAGGTAAGAGAAGGATGTTTCTCAGGTTGTGATCTTGCAGGTCTGTGGGAAGGTAGCCACGGCCAGTTGGGCAGGGGGGAGTCTCTGATAGTTCATGGAATGTGAGGTTGTGGTTAAGTTATACAGGTCCCGTGTTGTGTAGAGTTTTGTAGGCATGCCTGAGGAGCTTGAGTTTCTAACTATAATGTCCCTGAAACCTTTGTTTTTTTCAATAAATTTCAAACATAATTTTTTCTATATCATAACTATAATGTCCCTGTATTTCTCTTGCTATAATTAGATATTGAACATTACATCTGCATGGTTCACCACTTAATGTTGCATTTGTCATTTATTTATTTAAAAAGTACATTAATCATCTTATTTCAAGATTTTTTGATTTTAATGATGATGTGATTTACATATACTTGAAACCAGGGGGGGGGGCTAGGCCCAATTAAACAGAACGCAGGTAGGGCCTTATTATATTTTAGCAAAAAAAGAAAACCTGGTGTCCTAATTATTTATAAATTATTTTTACGACAATCACACTATTTTCATTTAGTGATTGGGTTATATTATTCACCCTTTTAATTTTAATGGCTCCTTTCTCTTTGAAGGACCTTTACATCTAAAACATGAAACACCACAATATCATATACATATTTACATACATCACAATTTTTACAATACTTACATCAATATACAAAACCAACATTTTCATGACAAAAACAATACTTTACACACAACTTTAGACAACCATAGATACATCAAAAACAGACCAATGTGCTACACAAACTGAGGTGATGGCTCAATTAAATCTCATTCTGATAAACGAATCTGAACTTTAGCCTGAATCAATTGCTACACAAACTGCGGCAATGGCTCAATTAAATCTCATAAAGCATTCTGATAAACGAATCTGAACTTTAGCCTGAATCATTGATTTACATATAGGCATATTTTACATAAAGTTTCAATGTGGCTTTTAGTAAGATACTAATTTAACGTTACCCTTTGTATTGATTTGTCGAAAAACGACATCAAAAAAGCATTTTCGTTCTTCATAGTAACACTGGGTCTCAATGACATAAGTAGTCATGAATACAAATATCAAAGTGTAAAACAGATATATAGACATATTTTACACAGAGTTTGAGTCTAGCTGTTTAGTAACATATTGGCTTAACTTTATTTTAACAACGCAGTTGTCAAAAACAACAGGTTAAAAAAATAACTTTCAACATCGGAACTCGCGAATAGAACTTGAGTACCAAACAAAGAATCTTCATTGGTTTGCACAGTTTCCTTTATGAATGAAAGTACACACCCATTTCTCCCTTCTTGAACTTTCCAGGTACTGGTAGTTTCTCATAGGAGCTGTCCCAAAGGTGTCTAAAGAATGGTGCTGGTTTATTAACAATTGTTTGGCTGTATGTACAAAAATAAACTGGCAACAGTATAACCAGAGGAAGACCTACAACTGGATGAAGTTGTTGAAGACATGAACAGTCTCCTGATGAAGAACCACCAAAGAAAGCACCAAAGCATAGCTTGGGATTTTTTCACTATTACATCTGGTGAATCAAAGATCACAACTAAATTAGTGAGGTTCAGCATACATGAGAAGACATTATCTCTGGGCACAGCAAAAAAAACTATTCATTAGAACATACCACAAAAAGCAACTTAAAATTGCATAGCAAGAGAGAGAAGAAGAGGGATAATCAGACTCCAGACCTCCAGTCCTTGCTCCTGGTGACAAAGTTCCAGCTGAAGTGGAGAGAAGATACAGTGAAATGTCACCAGAATGAAAATGTTTTGATAACTTCTGATTGGACTGTAACACCATCGTAACAGCCGAGGAGCAATCCGTAGATGTAATTTTGAAGAATGTCAGAAATCCGCACTTGTTAATTATTTTTCCTTTTATATTGCAGCAGTTCAACCACTGTGAAAAATATAAACCAAGAAAATGTAGCACAATTTGATTTTGAATATTAGGCAACAAAAACAAGATACAATAGTGAAGGAGTGTAGATACTTCTTAGATGCAACATAAGGCTGCTGGCATTATAGTACCTCCATTTAGTTTTTATCTATAGTAATAGTCCTGTCATTTTTTATAAATTCCTTTCCTGCAGTTAGAGTCTTTCATTTTTAACAGCTTGCTGTACACAATAGAATAGGCCAAATAATGTCTCATAAACACATAATTCATATACATGTTAACACAATACCTCATTTTGTTATCCTAAATTGTCCTTAGTACATCGGCTCTACACAGAGAAGAAATGAGTTTGGTAACTTTTTAGGTACTCTTGGTTCCAATGTCATTTCTATGTCATTACACTCTGTCTACCCTCTTTGACATCATAAATATATTGTGTAGTTTGTAGAGGT
Organism: Lissotriton helveticus; assembly: GCF_964261635.1. Lineage (NCBI taxonomy): Eukaryota > Metazoa > Chordata > Amphibia > Caudata > Salamandridae > Lissotriton > Lissotriton helveticus. The sequence goes on along the minus strand of NC_136071.1, from coordinate 745,602,581 downwards.
TATATTAACTCCTTCATGAAATATGATTGCTATAGTTACGAAATATATTTTTTAAATGGAAATTTGTCCAGCTGCAAAGTTTGTAATTTCACTTTCTAATTTAATTTAGTACCATCCTCTCTGCATCGCTGTAGCATGTCTATGACATTTTCCATACCTTTGTAGTAACAATGTAACCCTAAGTTCTGAACTGCAATTTGAACAGGTCATATATTGATGGGTGTTTTTTGCTAACATTTGGAAAGGCAACAGCTTTACAATCTGGTAACATTAAATAGATGAATCGTTCCAAAATGATTTCAGTACTAGAGGTGAATTCACAATGTTCACAGTTATGTATCGATTTATAAGTCAAACCAAATAATTCACTGATATTCACATCCTCTTCCTCTAATAGTCCTAGCATTACCATTAAATATTCATGAACATCCTGCTGAACATTTTTAGAATAAACAAAAAGAGGGGCATGTGCCGCTACTACGTTAACCTGGAGTGTTTTCTCAATACATCCGAATGAAACGCTATGTTTTGTATTTTTATTTTCAATTATTTTATTAACTTCAATGTTTGATTTAATACTCTTCTATTTCGTATTTCAATTTTTTCAAATTTGTATTTTTTAAGACCTTCTGTACACAACAAAAGCTAATCAAAACATTCCTATTTACAATAACAATAATACATTTCAAAAAATCATCATTCAAAGTTTCAATCATACATCTCTCATACCATTACAAACAACAAAAAATATGAAATTTAAATGAGTGCTGGAATAAAAATATTCACAACAAAGCCATAAACAATTGTTATTTTCAAGAAAAGCCTATTTTGTTCCAATTTCTGTAACTTTCTCTATTTGGGCACAGTCTACGTGTTTCGAACTCGCGTTAATTGGGAGTTCTCATCAGGACCATAGTCTGTAATAAAAGAAAGAAAGAAACCTTTCTTTAGAATATTAGTAACTACTGCATAGTTGCTGCCTTAACCATTACTTCAAGCCTCCTTATCTAACCTCTCTCTCATCAGAGTACAGAGGATGGTGAATTGTCCCCGACGTATACACAAATCTGGCGTGAGAGAAATTCACACAGTCACATATCCCTTCAGACTCTGTCAAAAACACTTATAAGACCGCCATGTTTACTTCACTTACTTCGTTACATTTGCCAGTGTCCTGCTGTCTTTTTCCTTTTTTCCACAGCCTGGCTATCCCACCACTAAAGAAAGGGAGAGACCCATAAGTGTCAGCTTACTATTTGGCTATGTTAAATCTCCCAGCATGAGGTTCTTACCTTGAAGGGGGGGCTCAGGCATCTGTATAAGGACCTCGTGTACCTCCGCCTGCAAATGGCCAACAAAAAAATGAATATTAGGCCACTCTCTAGATATTAGCAGCAGAAAAGGATGGCTTGCCTAATGATTCTTGCTGCTCTTTTGGAGGTTCATACCTTGTAGGGTCGGGGCACGGTGCTTCCGAAGGTCTCTTTGTAGAACAAACACACCGCGTCTGGATCGCGCTGACTTCTGGGTCCAAAAAGGATCACGGGAGATGAAGTTCAGTGGGCGTGACATGCTCTAAAACGCTCCACGGATACCCGTGTTATTTATGTGATGAGTTACAAAACATTTATGCATTTATTTTCTTTATGATTTATCTGATACGCTCTTTTTCACAAAATATTGCAATACACTAAACGAGGGCGAGAATTATATTTGTGCTCGCCATCAGTGTCATCTCCCGATGTATGCCCTGGAGCGTTATCACAAACTGCGGATTGGTCATGGCCAGTTATGTGTCGCTCACTAATTAGGGAGACCTGGGAATTGTAGTTTTTTGGAAAATCGTCAGGGGTTTATCTGTGGTATCGTTCATGATACATTTATTGCTTTGTGCAGATCCGGGTGCAGTCATCTGTAGCAATTTATGCAATAAATGGATGCTTCTTCCGTGTGCCATAGTATGTGTTGCCTAATTCAGCATTGGGCGTTGGGAGACCAAATGCATTGGAATTGTCCGTATAGGTGCTTTGCCGATCTTACTACAAACCCACAGTCAGACTAATGTAGATGAGATTGCTTCATGGTGCAGATGCTTACCCACGCTATCTCCTCCTTGGCTTGGGAATGAGCATTCTGGTTTAGTGGTGGGGTTTTGTGGTTGTGGGCGGGTTGTGTTACTTCTAAATGGTTGTCGGGCAGGCTTATATGTGACCGTCTTTCCGGGAATCCAATTCTATGAGACGTCACTCTTCCTAGACATTAAGTATCATAATTTGAACATTTCTGTCAACTCATTCAATCCATGTATTGCTGTATTGAATTTAACTATTAACATGGCTTCCCTTCTTGTGAGTTTTACTTCCAAATCCCCACCTCTGGCATCATTTTCCACTTTTGAAATTACTGTCCTTACTAGGTCAGTATCTTTGTGCTTTTTTTCTCGCCAATGGCTGACAAGGGGTGCTGTCAATACATTGTTTTTTATTCTGGATTTATGTTGTTGTATCCGTAAGCGCACTTCTTGATTCGTTTTGCCGATATACACTAAGTTACATGGACATATAATTCCATAGACTACGTACCGGGATTTACAGTTAGAGAATGTCTCATGTTTCCAACTTGTCTGTTTGTATGTGAATACTGTTCCTTCTTTTGTTATATCACAACATGAACAGGTCCCACATCTATGGTGTCCTTGAATCGGCGGTAGACCTAGCATGGTACGTAGGTTCGGGTTTTTTTCTTGTGGCAAGGCAGCCCTCACCAATTGATTGGCTATGCTGCAGTTCTTTTTAAATGCGAAGAGTGGTTCATTTGTGAAGGCTTCATCCAAATTCTTCAATAGGTGCCAGTTTTGTTCGACCACCTTTTTCAATGCATTGGAGTTGGGGCAGAATGTGGAGACAAAGACCATTCTGTCTGTTTATTTTTCTGTTCTTCTTTCCAATAAACTTTCGCGTGGTGTCCACCACGCCCTCTTTAGAGATTTTTAAAAAAAGATTTTTGGGGTATCCACGTTGTTGTAAATTGATTGTTAGGTTTTTTCTGCATGTCTTAGATATTCGTCCTTGTACTGACAGTTGCGTCGAATTCTTAAATATTGCCCATATGGAAGATTGTCTTTGAGGCTACGAGGATGATTGCTTTTAAAATGTAGGGCCTTATTGCGGTCTGTTGGTTTTTTGTAGAGTGTTGTTACAAGACCTCCTACATCTAGAAACGGCATTTTTGCTTTAGAATGATCCAGGTGGAGAAGCGTGGCTCAGTGGTTAGAGGCGGCAGACCTGGAAGCTGAGATCGGCTGTGGACCAGGGTTCGATTCCCCGCCTCGGCGGGTCTCGGGCTCAAAAAATTCCATGGACTCGACAATTCTCGCTCCGGTGCCTACTCGACTCACGGGGTCACACTCTGCGACTCTGGGCAATAGCTTGCTTAATCTCCACTACGGCCCCTCGCGGCGGGATGCCTGGCTTTCACCTTGTGGATACCCTGCCGGGGTATCTCACAGGGGAATACCAGGACGGGTTCCCTAAGCAAGCGCCTTGATGCCTTCGGGTGATACGTGCGCTATATAAGTCGCAATACATTACATACATTACAAACTAAACTTAATTGTTGGAACTCTATTGTTAATCCAATCTTGGAATTTCTTTAGGTTCTCCTCTGAGCCTGTCCAGACGAAAAACATATCGTCTATATATCGATACCAATGTTGTATCCACTGAGCAAAGGGGTTGTTCTGATAAACAAGCGACTAGAGCTTTACCATCTGCGTTTTATCTAAGCCCATAAACAGGGCGTTGCAGTAATCTAATTTGGAGAGAAAAAGACTCACCATCACCGTCTTCTGGAGGTCACGTGAGATGAATGGGAAAATCTTTCTTAAGGTTTTTAGGAGAAAGAAACAGGACAATGTCAAACTATGGACCTGAGAAATGTAACTTATCATCGAAGATGACCCCCAGGTTCCTAACCTTAGAGACAGGAACCGGACATTTCCCAGCCTCGACTGGCCACCATGAGTCGTTCCATATGGGGACCCCCCTCCAAATTCTATCACCTCTGTTTTGTCTGTATTAATCTTCAGAAAATTGTGGTTCATTCAGATAATGATCTCAGATAGGCAGGCGTGGAATTCAGCAGCTGTGACCTCAGGCTGCTTGCAGATGGAAATAACAAGCTGTGAGTCATCAGCATAAGATACCAAACCGAAATTATGTCTTCTAATGAGCCTCGCTAACGGGGTGACGTAGATAGTAAACAATGTATCCCAGGGCAAACTTTGTTCCCTATCATCCAAAAAGGAGGTGAGCAAGGCAAGGGCGGTATCCGCAACCCCCAGGTCCTTCAGCCGCCGCACTAATACCGTGTGATTCACGGTGTCAAATGCTGCCGATAGGTCTAGGAGTATGAGGACCACCCTGCCCCCCTCGTCAACCACCCTCCGAATTTCCTCAGTTGCAACAATCAAAGCCGATTCGGTGGAATGACAGGCACGAAAGACATGTTGGGTTGAGTCTAGCAACTTGTAAGAATAGTCACTCAGCACTTTGTTCAGTGATTTCTCGATGACCTTCGCCACCATGGGTAATACTGCAATCGGACGGTAGTTCTTTAATACCTCCGGATTCAGGTTGGGTTTTTTAAACAAAGGCCTAATGGCCACTTGTTTCCACCAAGCCGGATATGATCTTGTTGTCAGTACTTGATTAATGAGGGGCGTCAACTTTTCACAAATCTTCTTAGGGGCTAGATGCATAATAGTAGGGGGGCAAGGGTCTCTAGGAGAGCCTGATTTTATAGAGTGGAGCAGCTTTTGCACCTCCTCCTTTGCCATTTCTGGGAAACAGGATAGCTTGCACTGCATCGGCGGCCGATCATCCTCTTCATTATGTCTATAGACATCCTGGGATCCCTGTGCATTTAAAAGGTCCTCATATATCACTTGCACCTTGTTTTGAAAGAAAAGGGCAAAATTGTTACACATCTCCTTAAAAGCATTTTTCTGCTGAGGTTTTGCCAAATAATTGACCACTCTAAAAAGTTCTTTATTAGAGTTGGCCGCATCTCTGAGTTTGGTAGTAAAGTAATGCTCCTTAGCGACAATTATCTCATTCTTATATTTCTGTAATGCATGGTTATAAATTATTTTACTGCTTTCACTATAATCTTGTCTCCACCGACTTTCCGCTCTCCAGCATTCTGCCTTTAGAGCTTTGAGCTGAGGACTGTACCAAGGAGGATGCTTGGGACAAGAGTGTGAAGCTGCTGGCGTGGTTGGAACAATGGGATTGGTAGCGATCCTGGGTCGCGGAGGTACACGATGAGGCGGGAACCCTGGTATTGGCGGGGGTGGACATAGCGGAGGCCTTCGCCTCATACTATGAGGCGGTGTACACCCCGGTAGGCACCAGAACTGAATCTAATTGCGTGGAGTTCTTGCGGGACTTTGCTCTTCCCACGCTCATGGGGGAGCAGACTGACAGCCTGGAGAAGGACCTCACAGTCCTGGAATTAGGTGAAGCCCATAACGCGCTTAAGACTGGGAAGGCTCAGGGGCCGAACGGGCTCCCATTGGAAATTAACAAATGACAGGCCGGTATAGTGACTGAACCCATGAGGTGCATGTTCCTTGAGGCACAGCAGGTTGGGGTGCTGCCGCCAGACCAGCGGGAGGCCGCGATAGTGGTAATCCACAAGCTGGGGAAACAGGCGGACTGTTGCTCCTCATACTGCCCGATATCGCTCATCAACGTGGAGGCCAAGGTCTTGGCTAAAGCTTTAGCGACGCGCCTGCCCACTGTCTTGCCGGACCTGGTACATGTTGACCAGTCGGGATTTATGCCTCATAAGAGTTTGGTCTGCCCTGTTCCCATGATGCACTGGGCCAGGGACAGACTAATTTGCATATAGCCAGGTTCTGAACTGGGATGGTGCAGTGAGCTAAAAAACGGTGATGGATCAAGCCCTGATCTGTTGACTGGGTAGGAGTGTTCTGATTAACTCAGATACTCTGTCCATCACCACCCCCTTTTTGAAATATTTTGGCCACCACAAGTGTGGAAGGGTATGCTCAGACATGAGTCCCTTGCTCACTGCACCATCAGGATTCAAGCAAGCCGGGCCGAAGACGGCTGTAATGCCAGAAACCGGTCCCCGGAAGCTTGTTTCCTTTCCAGTGAAGAATTGGCTTGGTAGTTTGGTCTGCCTTGTTCCCATGATGCACTGGGCCAGGGACAGACTAATTTGCAAATAGCCAGGTTCTGAACTGGGATGGTGCAGTGAGCTAAAAAACGGTGATGGATCAAGCCCTGATCTGTTGACTGGGTAGGAGTGTTCTGATTAACTCAGATACTCTGTCCATCAGCACCCCCTTTTTGAAATATTTTGGCCAACACAAGTGTGGAAGGGTATGCTCAGACATGAGTCCCTTGCTCACTGCACCATCAGGATTCAAGCAAGCCGGGCCGAAGACGGCTGTAATGCCAGAAACCGGTCCCCGGAAGCTTGTTTCCTTTCCAGTGAAGAATTGGCTTGGTAGTTTGGTCTGCCCTGTTCCCATGATGCACTGGGCCAGGGACAGACTAATTTGCATATAGCCAGGTTCTGAACTGGGATGGTGCAGTGAGCTAAAAAACGGTGATGGATCAAGCCCTGATCTGTTGACTGGGTAGGAGTGTTCTGATTAACTTAGATACTCTGTCCATCACCACCCCCCTTTTTGAAATATTTTGGCCACCACAAGTGTGGAAGGGTATGCTCAGACATGAGTCCCTTGCTCACTGCACCATCAGGATTCAAGCAAGCCGGGCCGAAGACGGCTGTAATGCCAGAAACCGGTCCCCGGAAGCTTGTTTCCTTTCCAGTGAAGAAATGGCTTGGTAGTTTGGTCTGCCCTGTTCCCATGATGCACTGGGCCAGGGACAGACTAATTTGCATATAGCCAGGTTCTGAACTGGGATGGTGCAGTGAGCTAAAAAACGGTGATGGATCAAGCCCTGATCTGTTGACTGGGTAGGAGTGTTCTGATTAACTCAGATACTCTGTCCATCACCATCCCCTTTTTGAAATATTTTGGCCACCACAAGTGTGGAAGGGTATGCTCAGACATGAGTCCCTTGCTCACTGCACCATCAGGATTCAAGCAAGCCGGGCCGAAGACGGCTGTAATGCCAGAAACCGGTCCCCGGAAGCTTGTTTCCTTTCCAGTGAAGAATTGGCTTGGTAGTTTGGTCTGCCTTGTTCCCATGATGCACTGGGCCAGGGACAGACTAATTTGCATATAGCCAGGTTCTGAACTGGGATGGTGCAGTGAGCTGAAAAACGGTGATGGATCAAGCCCTGATATGTTGACTGGGTAGGAGTGTTCTGATTAACTCAGATACTCTGTCCATCACCACCCCCTTTTTGAAATATCATAAGAGTACAAGGCACAATTTGCGTAGGCTTTATGGAGTAATGTACATGACGGGGGACGAGGGAGATACTCTAACGGCATGGATGGCACTGGACGCCTCAATGGCCTTTGACAGTATCGAATGGACCTATTTATTTATGGTCCTGCAGCGTCTAGGGTTTGAGCCGGTCTTCTGTGGCTGGGTGCGCCTGTTGTATGAAAAGGCCGGTGGCAAGGGTGAGGGTCAACGGAGTACTGTCCCGGTTGTTCCCCCTAAGGCGTGGTACAAGGCAGGGGTGCCCACTCTCCCCTCTCCTGCTCGCCCTGGTGCTAGAGCCATTGGCCCACTGGATTAGCAGAGAACGGTCTTTCTGGGGCTTGTCACTTACCGATGACTGGGAAGAGCGTATATCTTCATACGCCGACAATATAGTCCTCTATATGGCTAGGCCCTACCACTCCATGGCGCAGGTGCTCCACCTTTTTGAATTATTTGGAAGCTACTCCGGCTACAGGATCAATTGGTCCAAGTCATTGATTTACCCCCTCTCTGGGGCCCCCTTGGGTCCCGTCACGATGTCCGGCTGTGGTTGTCACTGAGGGCTTTAATATCTCGCCGTGTACGTTACTAGGGACAGGGCGGAGATCTTCGCCAGGAACCTGTAGCCGCTTCTGGTGAGATTGGCGTCTGATGTCGTTCACTGGCGTGCCCTGCCCCTCACTCTGATGGGGCGCGCCGCGCTTTTTAACATGTTGGTGTTGCCGCGTCTCCTGTATATCCTACAAAATTCGCCTTATCCGGTGCTAGACGGAGTGTTCCAGCGCATATCCCAGGCCATGAGGACGTTGCTATGGGATGAGGACAACCCAAGAATCGTGCTGACAAAGCTTACTAGAGGGTGTATGATGGGGGGCTGGCCCTTCCGGACGTTCGGCTGTACTATTGGGCGTCTCAGCTTCAGGACCTTAATGACTGAGTCTATGCGGCGGATTCAGAACCGGCTTACAGGGTGGATAGACACGTCATGCCAGAGGGTGGTTGTGAGCCTCTTCTCTATTCAAAGAAGCTCTGGAGGCATTTGCCCTAGCAAACAGGGGTAGTACTGCGGTGCTGGAAGTAGGCTAACAAGTTCCTTGGTTGGGCTAACGCCGTAACCGGTAGGACCCCGCTTTGGTGTGGTGACCAGTTACCGGAGGTGAGGAGGCTTGCCGGATTTAAGGGTTGGAAAATTATTGGCATTGAATACCTTGGGCACGTCTAGAAGGGGGACGCTCCTAGGTCTTTTGAATACCTGGGGAAGGAATACTGAATGCATGCCTCACAGCACTATCACTACTTGCGTATTACACATGCTCTGCACACTCACATACCGGTGGGGACCTCAGTCCCGGAGTACTCGCCAATGGAGGACAGGCTCTTACTGGACCCCATTTTAGAAAAGCCAACGCCCACTATTTATCACAAACTGATCAATAACATGCCTGATCCACTGTTGTCACTGCGGGTGAGGGTGGAGGAGGACATTGGTACCCTAGAGGATGATGATTGGCAGGACGCCCTGCAGAGCCCACGTGAGATAGCGATATGAGTCCGGTTTCGCTTGGTCCAGCTAAAAACTCTGCACCGGGTCTACTACCCGCGCACTCACTTATTCTCATGGGGCAGGACTCGATCTCCTTTGTGCGCAAGAGGTTGCCACGATGAGGGTACGTTTTTCCATATACTTTGGGACTGTCCGAGCGTGGCACCATTTTGGTCTAAGGTGGCTCGCACTATGGAGATAATAGTGGGGCCGCCAGTTCCGGTGGAGTCAAGGTGGATTTTAATAATGATTAAAGGGCCGACTGACTGGACAAGTTACAAGGAGATCTGGCTGGCCTTGGCAGCAGGGGTGGCGAAAAGGAATATTGCCCAGAGCTGGGGGGCGCAGGAGGCCCCACAATGGGACCAGTGGCGGCGAGATTTGGATTGGTGCCAGAGGACAGAGGAGATGATTTACAAGGCTAGGGGGTGTGTGAAGAAGTGGAGGAAGGTCTGGGGCCCCTGGCGGAAATACCGAGGATCTGGGGGGAGGCCGGTGGGGTGTGAAGCAAGTGGTGGTCTTTGGGAATGTTTTGACCTGCCAAATGTATTTACCAGAGATCGCTGACTATCTCCTGCAAATTATGCGCTGCTATGTTTTTTATGTACCTGTGAGCAAAGTTAATAAAAAGAATTAAAAAAAAAAAAAACTTTCCACTCTATGATCATGAGAAAGACATCAATGGAAATCATGTGTTTCATTTTAGACAACTCAATCTCCACTTGTGAATGAGAAGCATTTGTTAACCCTTTCCTCTCTTTCAAAAAGAGATTCCTGTCTATGCATGTTCACTAATGTTCACTATGTTTCCGCAATGATTGTGGAGTTTTTGCAAAACAATACGTTTTTTATTTTTTATTTTTTTATTTTAATACTGCACAACAGTTTAATACATAGTCCTAAGTTGGAAATTAATGTTTATTGTTACTTAAATTGTGTCATAACTCCTCAACTTTAAAAAAAACGTTATGTCTCTTTAACACCCTTCCCCCAATACAATCTTAGCTCAGTGTATCTAGCAACCCAGTGGAACCAGTAGGTCACAAGCTCACACCACTGTAGTGTAGCTCCTATTTTCCCAATAGGCTCTGCGCATTGGAATAGTACCTACAGCAGTAAAGGCCTAGGCCAGACGTTAACTAGGTCTACTACTGTCGATGCTAGACTTAATTTTTGGGTTTGCCAGCTAAGCTCAGAGTTCGCTAGAAACTTTCTCGAATGTTCAAGGAAGGATTAACTCCCCTGATTAGACAAGAAGGGATTTAGTTTCTGACAACCATAGTACATGACAACTTTGCTCTCCCCTAATCAAGAGTCAATCTCAAGAGTCGTGTGAGCACAAGGCAATTATTTTACTCAGTCAGTACGTGCATTCTTAGTCTCATCAGAATGTAGAGAAAAGGAAGAGACGGGCGTGTTCAATAAAAGGTGTTATTTATTGATCAGTCTCTTTTCTCGTACAAGAGAAATGGATCGATATTATTGCAATACTTATAGTTAAGTAAAGTGCATACATTAAAAGCAATAGTATAAAATAATACTGTAAAAACATTGATATGGTTTCTGAGCCATATGATGTTTTAAAATGATTAAAATATATTTACATACACATATACATTTGACTAAACGTGCTCAACTGGTGTTTCTAAATACGCCTACCCCGTGTACCTGACCTAAGTCTAATACGTGGGCGGGAATAGAAAGTTACAGTTTAAGTTAAGTTTGTTTTTGCCAAGTGAATAACTAAAGAATTCTCTAGGAGGGGTTATTCAGTTCTGTACCTGGAATTTAGGATGGATGAGGAATGGTATCTCTTTCTCTGCTCTCGATATTCCAGGCTGCCTGCGAGGGCTGCCCAGAAGCGCCGGTGCTGGGTCTCTCGGCTTGAGATAGCAGCGCGTCTCTCAGCGCGTCAGGAAGGCGGGGCTGCTGCCTGCGGGGTCTGCTTCTGCTCTCGGCTTCGGCAAGTATGGCTGCTCCGTCTTGTCACCACGCGTGTGTTTGCATAGGGCAAGGTCGGCAATATTTATACCTTAAAGGTGCCGGGATTGACGTAAGGATGGACATAGGTACGTCAATAAAGATGTCATACGACTTGCTCGTTAGCACATTCTTTACTAAAGTTCTCTGTGAAATCAAAACAATGGCCGCACGGATTATCCAGGTTGTCATAGGTTTGATTTGTTATGAGAACGTCGTATGCCTTATCAGGGGCTGGAGGAATGTCGCTTGTCTAATTAGATCTCAAGCGTTATGACCTAATCAGATAACACGTTCCTGTGCCGTAGTGTGACTGCGTCAGATAACGGTATCTGCATCATGGGGGATTTCTTGCCTCATGGGCTGACTGTTAGTTAACTAGCTAGGTAGTTTAACCAGAATAGGGTCAGGAATAGGGGGATCGATTCAGAACCTATAGAAATACACGACACCACATTCTGGAAGAAACATGCTACTTCCAAATTAGATACAGGATGTGTGGTTTACTCAACATATTCAAAAGCATAGTCATTTCTGTATTACAGTTCTTTTTTTAAACTACAGCCTAATGCTATTGCATCCAAACCACTACCTAATTTTATTCACTTACATGCTGACAGCTTCCAATCAAATATATCTTTTAAAAAAATAGAAAACACCTCCATTTTAACTACTTTTCATTTGAAAAACTACCTCATTCATCTCCAGCCTTCTCCTGACTGCTATTGCTCCTTTACTTCAAAATAATAAGGGCATCATTAGGATGGCGGGCGGACACCTGTGGGAAATGGAACCGCCCGCTAAGGGTGCGGCAGTCCCGTACATCCCATTAGGATGCGCCCGCCACAGTGGCGGGCGCATCCTGCATTCCCAACATTGTGGCACCTGCATCTTAATATGGATGGCGGTATCTACCAGACACCGCCACCATATAAACAGGTTTACAACCCGGTGGGCAATCGGGCGGATTGCCTACCGGCGGAAACCCGGCGGCCGGTCTTCCCATCCACCGGGGTCCCCCAAGCCATGGTAATGTGGCGGGGGGAAATGCAGAGCAGGTGGAGGATGTTGGCTGGCGGATCCCCACCCCCCTAGGGGCAGTGGCGATCTGCCCGTTATCCTAATGGGCCCTTAGAGTGTGGATTGTTGGACAGAGCTATATCTTTTGGGCAAAAGAGGCTGCAATAAAAGAGAGGTATCAGGAATAGGGGGATCGATTCAGAACCTATAGAAATACACGACACCCACTCCACGCTAACTATGGTCATATCTACTAATCTATGCATAGTATAACATAGTACAACATACTATAGAGTATAGTGTATACCTTACCACCCCAAAATACATAAATGCATTTTGAAATTTTCAAATATACTGAAAAATTGCAGTCATATATATTGTATGCACTTAAGCTATGAATTAAATGCAAAAGTAAACACGCATTGTTATGCATTATTGCTTGTTGGTATATGAGAAATACACATGAAATGGCTCTTAATATGGCTATACAGAAAAAAATTTGAAACCATTTCATCACATAAAATATATTGTGAACATACCAGCGGGCAGCTAAAGTCTATATAAAGTCTATAAAGTATCTAAAAAAATAGAAATCTTAGTTCTCTAGGAATAGTTTCTTACTTTAAGCAGAAGGTCAGTGTCCCGGGGAAAAAATATATAGAAAAATATTTTAAGGGCTTGCTGAAAAAAGTTGCTGTCCGTGAACTGGATTGTAATTGTTCATGTGACTTTATTTTTTAAGTTGAAGGCCGGATTCAGGGAACGCCGTGTGCGAGTTTACTCAAAAGTCTATATTTCTGTTCCGGAGAGAACATCATATCATTCAGGCTTTCGAAAAAACTGTCAACAGCTTCATGGGAAAGTTCCACTAAGTCGGAAATAGGGGTAACCATGCATTCATGCGCATGATTGTCTCCATTGACATTCTGATTTGCATTGCTGACAGAAGGTCGTACCTGTTCGATGCTGCTTTCATCTTGAACTTCACTACTCTTCAATCGTAATGGTGAAGATTCCAGGAATGCCGTCATCAGAATTGGCAGCCTTTGAGGGCAGCACAAAGCGTGAACCTTGGTAGGAACCAGCAGTGTATCTGCATCCACCGGCGCATCCGATTGTAGTGTCAGACAGGTGTCTAACACGCATTCTTCTCCGCATAGCAGACACCTTAGTACAGGTAAAACACACCTTTGCCACAATGGTCGAAATGATAGAAACCAAGTCATGTTCAGGTCTCTAAGCCGGGAGAGTCCCAGGATTTTCGATATCCGGTCCCGGTATCCAATGGCTAGGATCGTATCTTCCATTGTCGCGAGAGTTTGATCTGTGACATGGGTTGCCATATCGAAAAATAAGGACTAGGAATAGGATTCCTGCAATTAGTCCTAGGATCAGGGGAAGTCCGCCAAAAATCGAATGGACGAAATCTGGAAAAATACCCAGAATGGCTTTGAATGGTGTTAATGCCATCGAAAATACTGTCTTAAATACCTTTGAGACCCCTGTGGTATCAGAAATATTTAAGATTTCGCTCAGGATTTCCGCGAAATGTACGGGGGAATTGGTTGATAATAATGTATGTATCTCTGCAGTCATCCTTGCGACTTGTAGATCATACGTTTCTTTTGATGACGTGAGCCTTGTAGGCGTCTGAAGAAGCACTGTTTTCATTCTGCTTAAAGTGTCTATTCGAATAGAAGTAATTTTCAAACCGGGCCATGCCCTTGCCTCCCTGTCTGGAAAGGAGCTGGGGAACAAAGAACGTCCACAGCACTTGACCTTCGCCGTCGTAGTGACGAGATAAGGAGTCCCGGGCATAAGACTACAACATCTGCGGTCTACAATAAGAATGTAACTCCCATTATAGAGTCTTTGAAAGAATGGTTCTATTTCAGTTGCAGGTGCGCCTTGCTGGTGACATGAAAGGTTGTATGAATTCCCTTCACAGGCTCCGTGCAAACTAATACCGTTACACAGAAGCGTGCCGCTTAGTGACATAGCACAATTGTTGCCACTAAGAAACACTTTCTGTCCTTTATTACTGACACATGCATGTGAATAGGGCAGGTTCCAAGTTGTTTTAAGGTACCCCTTCCCCAATTTCTCGTACATGCCAGCCTGTATATATTTTTTGGCAGTATTGAAACCTGAAGGTTGAGATTGGAATATTTATGATTCCGTGGATTATCCATTCACTGACAGGTCGTTCTGACATTGTCAACGGTAATCTTTCTAGTTTTTCAATGCTCAAGATTGTATAATCAGCACCCTTCTGCGCCATACCGATTTGTCTATCAGTAAGGTTAAAGATTTGGAATAGTGACGTAGTGTTGATTAAACGCCAAGGCACATAGCCTGAACGCAGATTTTGTAACGTCCAGCCAAGCTGTACAATAGAACGCAATTGTGACTGACCATGTTGTAATAACAGTAAGTCTTGCGATAATATATCGATTGCTGAAGACACAATGCTGTCCAATGAAAAAATTCTGGAGGACAGAGTCATTAACCCATTGTCCACTACAGAAAGTGATTTTTCCAAATTAATACGATCAATTTCACGTATTCTCTCTGCTGTTTCAATTTGAGTAACCTTCCAGGCCTCATTGTATGCTGCATATACAGAGGCTGCTATGAAACGCTTTTGACGCTGTTTGCGTGGTCCCATTATGAAATCACGCAAGTCAGCACCATCAGTAAGTAAAGTTAGGTGTTGCTTAATTTCAGGCAGTGTGGAAGACTGTAGCCATTGAAGGCATAATTTGCCCACACTGTAGGTTGTTATTATCCCTGGGTGATGTCTTTGGGGATATCTAGGGTCTGGCCTGGTCATTTTGAAACCCTGTGTTTTATTCAGAAATCTATCTTGACAGTTATTTGTATCTGTGGGCCAGATCAACCATTGTTTCCAATCAGGATGTGTTCTGTTTTGGTTAAGTATATGGTTTATGTCTATTTCTTCATCTGTATCAGAGTTATTGCTAAACATTGTTGGCTTTGGAATAGACGGGTTATTTAAATCTTTGATTTTGGCTAAGCCAAGACAGGTGGTTTGTTGAACAGTGTAATTTAAAAATATCATTTGTTCTGGGATCATGCAGGCTCTAAACAAAGCTTCTATACCCTGTACTTGCCATTCTTTTGTACCCCAAACACTTTTCAAATCAACATTTTTGTCCCAATAATCGAATCCAAAAGTATTCATTTTTTCAAAGAATGAATCAGAATAAATCAATTTTGTGTTGGTTATCATGGTTTTGGTCCCTGTCTTGTTTGACAATTTGTAATAAAATGTTTCAGCATTACTAGTGTTAAAACCTTGAAAGTATGAATATTTGTCATAAACGGTTCTAGAGCTCCCTTTCGGAGGTGTAGCACAATGTTCCCATTGATTAAAATTTTAAAACATTTCTAGGTTGTGCAGATTTATGCAAGAAATGGTTACCATAGTGGTTATAGCAATACATACTATCATAATTTGTAGAACCTTGCAAATAATCATGTTTTGTAAATTTAGCAGACATTACTAAGTCAGACATCATATTGTTTATACTTTCAAAGTCCCAATCATCAGCAAATGAGTTTGGTTTTGCAAAGTCACTCAAAGAGATCTTAATTTGGTGTGGATATTTCAGGATCTCGACCGGACCATAAATTTCATAGTCAGTGTTGTCCCAGGCTACCCCACCAGGTATTGGAATTGCTGTGAAGTTGGCTGAAGAAAGTTCTGAAGAAAGTTCTCGTTTCTCGACGTGTGAAGATGTGTGTGGTTTGAGGACCAAGTTGATGTTCTGACTTGCTGTGTCCATTTTAGCATATTTTCCCTCAATGAAGCGTCCCAAAGTAAATACCATGATGAGCCAAAGTATGAGGATAAATGCACCAAAACCCACCCAAAATTCAATCCATGGAGAAATCAGATATGTTTCTTTTAGTTGTTTCAAAAGTTCCTTCGCTTTGTCTTTAAAGGATTTTGATGATGGCTGTGTCTTTTGTTCGCTGAAGCCTTCAGAGGAATCATCGAAGTTGATGAAGTAACCGGATGCAGTTCTGTCAATTGTTCCAATTGGTTCAGGATTTTAGTTTTTTGCATTTTCACTTGGTACTTCAGTATAGATTGGTGTGTCTCTGCTAAATGTCTTTATTTGGGTTTTCAGAGGTCTAAGTTCTATTGCATTGTTGCATAGTCCTTGTTGTTCTTCTGTAGGCGTTTCGAATGTGATGAGCCTCTTTGTTAGGACCTCTGTACTGGTAGCAAACCTTGGTGTTCTGCTACTTATTGGGAGTCCACTTGGCCTACTGTTTGTTATCGGCCACATGTTGTGGTTTTACCAGGTCGATGGATACAACTCGGTTCTCCTTTTTTCCAGCAAGTGGCGGTAGTACAACTGATCTTGTCCCGTTGACAGACAAGACAGGAACTGCTTTTCTGTAAGAAGGCCCAAATTCCTTCTTTACCGCGATCTTCTCCCTGACTAGATCCCCGACTTTTGGAATCCAGACAGGTCTTGCTGGGACAGGTGGTGATTCTTCAGTGGTTGTTGGCTGTTGTTTCAACTGTATGTTGCTCAGGTCTTTTCTTGTTTTGTTTAAGTCCTGCAAAATAGCCAAACGGTCTTTGACATCAAAGCTTTTTTCTGTTACCACTGAAGTCTGACTATCAAGGTCAGAGATCAACATCCTAGTTCCGAATAATAATTCGTACGGACTGAATCCCTTCAGAGAATTTCTTGGCAAGTTATTTAGACTACGTTGGACACTTATTAGATGTTTGACCCACCCAGCTCCCGAACCTAATACCTTTGCCGTTATAGATTGCTTTATGTCACGGTTTTTTCTTTCAACAATTCCGTTCCCCTCAGGGTGAAATGGACAAGAGTACCGCAATTGCACGCCCATGCTGACCATGGCCTCCTTATAAGCCCGAGAGCTAAAAGCAGGACCATTGTCCGAATGCAGAATGCCAATTGCGTATGTGCCGATAAAGACCCGCAAATCTTTTATAACAGTTCTGGCGTCAGCCGTTCGCTGGGGCCACATCCATATGAATCTCGTGCATGAGTCCACTGCGACCAAGATATATTTATAGTTACCATCCCTTTGTAAGGGACCGCAGTGGTCTAGATAAACACAGGCTAATGGTTTATCCGAGATTAGAAGGGGCGTCTGTGCTGGACGTCTCACAGTTGATACTTTCATTTTTTGACATATTTCACATGCTAGAACATAGTTCCTTGTTTGTCTTCTCATTTGTGGCCACCAGTATCGCTGTTTTAATAATGATACTGTGGCTGAGACGCCAGCATGGGTAGAAGCAAGCCCTTCGTGTGCCGCTATTATTAGTCCTAACCTATGTTCCATGTTTGGAATTGCCCTATCCCCCACTCCAGGGATTTGAGCAAAAGGAACATTGTTTGCATCAGTTATGTATGAGTATTTTACTGGAAAGCCTTTAGGGAGTGGTTCTATCGAATCCTTTTCTGAAGCGCTGACAGCTTGTAATATTTCACTGTCTATTTTTGTTTTTGACCGGGTGACGGCAGCTACGGAAGCCGTTTGCACAGCTGCCTTCGCGGCCTCATCAGCCAATGAATTCCCTGCAACGTGAACGCCATCACGTTGATGACTCAGTGTATGTATCACGTGAGTCTTTGGTAGTTCTTTTTGTAAAAGAGCTACTTGTTCCCAGAGCATTTTGTGCTTGATTGTGCCACCTTTCGCATCCTTGAAACCATTTTGAAGCCAGATCTGCAAGTATTCATTGTAAGATTGAACGCAATAATACGAATCGCACACTATGAGTGTGGGGAATTCTCGATCCGTATTTTCAAGCGCCATCTTGAATGCTAGTAGTTCAGCTCGCTGAGCTGTACAATCTCCTAGGGATTGTGTTTTAGTGAGGGTTGGTTTAAATTTCCCTTCGTGCCAACGACCTTTAACAATCGCGCACGCAGCACTGTAAGCTTGTTTACCCCCTACTGCGGGTTGTGCTGATCCGTCTGTATATATTATACAGCCGTATTGGTCTAGAGGCAGAATTTCGGTTGGCAGAGGACATTCGAATTCATATTGTAGAAATTCTTGTGTTTTTAAGTAAGGATCAAATTCGTACACCACGTCTGTTGCAGCAAGAGAGTTAGCCCATTGTATCCATCTCGGATGGAGTGCTTTCGCATTTGGAATGCTTGCCTTTGTTACCGCCTCTAAGGCTGGTATTGGTGTCACGATTATTATTCGTTTACCTTGTGCCAGGGCTCGTTCTTTTGCTATAGCTGTCTGTGTTGCTGTAAGAATTTTTTCCGTTGGGCTAAATTTCATTTCAGCCTTAGTATACAAGTGTGATTTGAATGCAATTGGTACCTTTTCTCCCTCATTAGAGGTCAGGTATGTGAATCCGCATCTCCCTGGGATGACTCGGATCACAAGGTTGCGTGTATTATCACGTGTTTCTAATTTTGTCTTAATTAGCATGTCTGTTTGTAAGGATCTCAAAATGTCTGTGTGTGTTTGAGTCCAACTTGATCTTTTAAAATCTGGTTTAATTAGATCGTAAAGGGGTTTGACCCTTTCTGCGTAATTTGCAATGTAAGTTCTTCCGAAATTTAGGAAGCCTAGAATTGACTGTAGGTTTTTTAGTGTTTTAGGAGCTTGGATTACGGCACATTTCTCTAGGAAATTGTCTGCCAGGCTTTTGCCTTCACTTGATAACTCATATCCTAAGAATAGGACCGTCAGATGGGCAATTCTGGACTTTTTGAAGTTGAATTTGTAACCCTCTGCAGCGAAACCAAGTATTATGGTGTTCACTCTTTTCAAGTGAGTTTCCAAGTCATCATCTGTTAAGTAAATGTCATCGACATAAGATAATGCTTCATCATCATATTGTTGTAGTAATTCTGTTACTCTCGCTGAGAATACCCCCGGGCTGTTCTTGTACCCCTGGGCTAACCGACAGAATTGTTTTTGAGTGCCATTTACTGAGAAAGCTGTTAAATATCTGCTCTCTGGTGCTATGTTTTGACAAAAGAATCCGTTGGAGATGTCCAAGGTAGTTTTGTATTTTTTGCGCACTATGTTATTCATTAGTGCAGCACTGTGTGAGTTTTGCACTGCAAAAGTTTTGCAACATGTGTTAAGGTGTCGGTAATCCAAAACTAGACGGTATGAATTGTCTGGTTTGGAGACCGGAAACAAAGGATTGTTCATTTGTGAGGTGCAAGTTTCAATCACCCCCTGGTATTCTAGCTGATCTAGTATTTCATTTACTTGTTTTTTAGCCTCTTGCTTAATTGGGTACTGCCTTTGTGCAGTTGGTTGTGATTTTAACTGGACTTTGTGAGGAGGAGAATCCTCATCCCATCCTACATGATTTTTATATAAAGCAGGTGCTAAGGCCACTGCCCACTTTCTAGCAAGTGTGTATTTTTTATGAATCGGGATTTGATTCGAGAAGGCAGGCATAATTACTTCTTCGCCATGAGGGCACTCCCTGACAAACTCTGGTGGCCAGTCTTTTTCAGCTAAAAGTATGTCATAACCCTTTGAGAGGTTATCCCAAAATAGTCCCCTTATTTTCCTAGTCTTATCTCCCTCTATACGTAATGTTATCTCGTATATTTTGTGGGGCTTGCTAACTCTGGTATCTGCAGTTTCCACTTGAAGGTATTCATTCGTGTCCACTGTCTCCAGATGATTCATAAGGACTTTGCGAGCTATGCTCACCTCTGCTGCGCTGTCTAGCATTGTCTGAGCCCACTCTCCGTTTTTCAGTTGTGTCCTCAGTATTCTCGGCATTGTTAACTACCTTGATACTGGCTACCTTCTTTTTTGGAAATTGTGATTTCTTTTTCAGTTGAGCAGGTTCCTTGTCTTTGGACTTGGCGTGCTCTTCTGACCGTCCTCTTCTTTCCGATTTCTGCGAGGAATTCTGAAAAGATTGAGAGGGACGTGTATCAATGTCTTGATATCTATCAGGTTTTTTAATATTATCCCTATTTCTAAGGTTATATCTATTCCCAGAGGGTTCACTCTGGGGTGACCTTTGTCTCGGGTTTGGAGATTTCTCTCTTCGCCTAGGAGACCTTCCTCTGGACTGGAATTTCTTTTCTTTGGGATTGGATTGTTTGTTCCCATCCCAGTTCTTTTTTGGTGAATTATTATTATTATTAAAAAAAAAAATTTCTGGACTTGTAGTCAGTTGCGGTTTTACTGGTATTCCACCTAGACTATCTCTGCCTAGTTCTTCATAGGATTTTTCTATGATTCTGGCAATTTCAGCTGGTTGGTCTGCTATATCTGTCTCTTTTAACCTCTGGCGGATCGCCACGTTTGCTGCTTCACCCTTTATGTTGGCTAGTAATATAGCCGAGACCTGCTTGAAGTCTTTCAGTAATTTCATACCAAGAGTTAAGGCAGGTTCTGGACCGTATTCATCTTGAATTTGTTTTAGCACATCTGGTATTACCGAAATGGATGGAACACCGTGCGTTTTTGTGTAGATGGAAGCAAAGACTGTACCCCAAGTGTCACAGTCCTCAATGTGTGGTGCGATTCCCATTGGGAGACATATAGTCAGAATCCTGTGTTTTTCTAATGGGGTGGTGTCAGGAAACACCGCCTCTATTTGGGTAATTTTCTGTGCCAACCAGAATGGTATTTGTTCCCGTTTAGCTGGAACTTTACCTAGGCAGGATTGGATGTTCTGTGGTGTAATTTTATTTGTGTTCCCCTGGTGAGGGGTCAGCTGTGGAAGTTTAATCGCTGGCTGAATTGTTGAAGTCCGCATTACATACTGAACTAATTGTCTGTGAATTTTTAGTAGTTGTTTTAGCTGTATTAATAGCTCTGCTGCAGGCATTCTTTCGATGTCTGCATGTGGTGTGTATCCGGCTAAGACCGGCCACGTTGCTCCTGGTCTTCCTAAAGGACCGAGCCTTGTAATGTGATTATTATGTTTTAGGGCGCCATCAAATAAGAGCAAATGCTCTTGGAATTTGAGTGGTACTTCCACCTCCTCGAAAGGAGTGTACTCATTAGGAGGCTCCTCTACTTTGTAATAGTGGAAGTACTTTGTTATAGTATTAGCTGCTGGAAAATGTATCCATGTATAGTATACCTCTGTCTGCCGATATTCGTGTGCCTCGATTACGAATATGACTGTGCCACCTCTAGGTGTCAGTCCATTTTCTATAAGTTTTAAGGTTATAGATCTCCTTTTGGCGACCGGAATGAGTATTATATCCGCGTCTGCTGCTTGCATGGTAGCATAAGCATCTGCTATTTCAGTAGCTAATCTAGTAACCTCTCGTTCTTCATCGCTGTCCATTTTGCTGACAGGATGGTATTATGTTTATTTGCAGATCAGGTTTCTTTATGGAAACAGAGATTAGATGCACAATATTTTGGAACACTGTTTATCCTTCAACGTTGACTAGACCAAGAACCATACATAGGAGTTCCCTCCTGCGAGGTTTTGGAGGATATTATAACCTTTCACCCACTCCAGACGTCTTTGGAGTATTTGGGAAAAGGGGTCTGAGTGAGAAAGCACGACTGAGTTACTCTAAATGTCTTACGTTAGTTTTATCGCCCTTTCCAAACGCGTTGGGCGCCATGTAGTGTAGCTCCTATTTTCCCAATAGGCTCTGCGCATTGGAATAGTACCTACAGCAGTAAAGGCCTAGGCCAGACGTTAACTAGGTCTACTACTGTCGATGCTAGACTTAATTTTTGGGTTTGCCAGCTAAGCTCAGAGTTCGCTAGAAACTTTCTCGAATGTTCAAGGAAGGATTAACTCCCCTGATTAGACAAGAAGGGATTTAGTTTCTGACAACCATAGAACATGACAACTTTGCTCTCCCCTAATCAAGAGTCAATCTCAAGAGTCGTGTGAGCACAAGGCAATTATTTTACTCAGTCAGTACGTGCATTCTTAGTCTCATCAGAATGTAGAGAAAAGGAAGAGACGGGCGTGTTCAATAAAAGGTGTTATTTATTGATCAGTCTCTTTTCTCGTACAAGAGAAATGGATCGATATTATTGCAATACTTATAGTTAAGTAAAGTGCATACATTAAAAGCAATAGTATAAAATAATACTGTAAAAACATTGATATGGTTTCTGAGCCATATGATGTTTTAAAATGATTAAAATATATTTACATACACATATACATTTGACTAAACGTGCTCAACTGGTGTTTCTAAATACGCCTACCCCGTGTACCTGACCTAAGTCTAATACGTGGGCGGGAATAGAAAGTTACAGTTTAAGTTAAGTTTGTTTTTGCCAAGTGAATAACTAAAGAATTCTCTAGGAGGGGTTATTCAGTTCTGTACCTGGAATTTAGGATGGATGAGGAATGGTATCTCTTTCTCTGCTCTCGATATTCCAGGCTGCCTGCGAGGGCTGCCCAGAAGCGCCGGTGCTGGGTCTCTCGGCTTGAGATAGCAGCGCGTCTCTCAGCGCGTCAGGAAGGCGGGGCTGCTGCCTGCGGGGTCTGCTTCTGCTCTCGGCTTCGGCAAGTATGGCTGCTCCGTCTTGTCACCACGCGTGTGTTTGCATAGGGCAAGGTCGGCAATATTTATACCTTAAAGGTGCCGGGATTGACGTAAGGATGGACATAGGTACGTCAATAAAGATGTCATACGACTTGCTCGTTAGCACATTCTTTACTAAAGTTCTCTGTGAAATCAAAACAATGGCCGCACGGATTATCCAGGTTGTCATAGGTTTGATTTGTTATGAGAACGTCGTATGCCTTATCAGGGGCTGGAGGAATGTCGCTTGTCTAATTAGATCTCAAGCGTTATGACCTAATCAGATAACACGTTCCTGTGCCGTAGTGTGACTGCGTCAGATAACGGTATCTGCATCATGGGGGATTTCTTGCCTCATGGGCTGACTGTTAGTTAACTAGCTAGGTAGTTTAACCAGAATAGGGTCAGGAATAGGGGGATCAATTCAGAACCTATAGAAATACACGACACCACATTCTGGAAGGAACATGCTACTTCCAAATTAGATACAGGATGTGTGGTTTACTCAACATATTCAAAAGCATAGTCATTTCTGTATTACAGTTCTTTTTTTAAACTACAGCCTAATGCTATTGCATCCAAACCACTACCTAATTTTATTCACTTACATGCTGACAGCTTCCAATCAAATATATCTTTTAAAAAAATAGAAAACACCTCCATTTTAACTACTTTTCATTTGAAAAACTACCTCATTCATCTCCAGCCTTCTCCTGACTGCTATTGCTCCTTTACTTCAAAATACTAAGGGCATCATTAGGATGGCGGGCGGACACCTGTGGGAAATGGAACCGCCCGCTAAGGGTGCGGCAGTCCCGTACATCCCATTAGGATGCGCCCGCCACAGTGGCGGGCGCATCCTGCATTCCCAACATTGTGGCACCTGCATCTTAATATGGATGGCGGTATCTACCAGACACCGCCACCATATAAACAGGTTTACAACCCGGTAGGCAATCGGGCGGATTGCCTACCGGCGGAAACCTGGCGGCCGGTCTTCCCATCCACCGGGGTCCCCCAAGCCATGGTAATGTGGCGGGGGGAAATGCAGAGCAGGTGGAGGATGTTGGCTGGCGGATCCCCACCCCCCTAGGTGCAGTGGCGATCTGCCCGTTATCCTAATGGGCCCTTAGAGTGTGGATTGTTGGACAGAGCTATATCTTTTGGGCAAAAGAGGCTGCAATAAAAGAGAGGTATTGACAGGGACTAGGGTTTGTCAAATGTGGAGATTACCCAGTTTGGCCAGAGAGAGTTAAAATTTAATTAGTTGCTGGCTTAGGTTAAAACCATTGTGGATTGCCGAGCTCCTCAGCTCATGATTGTGCACTGTGGTGGCAATAACCTAGGCATATTGACCGGGGTAAGGATGGAAGTCCTAATGAAAGAAACCTTTGCAGAACAGATGTTGCTTTTCCCTCAGACTGCCTTGGTGTACTCTAATATATGCCATAGACAGAAATGGAAGTGGTCAAATCAATTCTGTCCACAGATTGGCAAAGCCAGGAAACATGTTAATAAAACTGTTTCTACATTTCTCAAAGACCATAACATGGGCTCAAGCTAAAACAGCAACCTGCGTTTTGACATGCATGGAATTGATAGAAATGATAGAGTGCACTTCACAGACGAAGGCAACAGGGTGTTTCTAAGTAACCTAAAATTCTGCATCCGGTCGTATCTGTAGCTGTCATATACACACAATCAACACAAAGTTTCTTGTCAGAGCCATCCTAATCAAAATATTGTTCATTTTCTTTATAAAGATCCTTTTTTTGTTTTTGGGAATCTTCAAGACAATGTCGCGATGGTCACGAATACGTCACAAAATCGCAAAAGCAGACATTCAACACCCACTAGCACATGCAAAAATAATTTAACAAAAAATCCATTCCAGACATTGCACTACACATATCACTATGTATATGCTTCTTTAAAAACATGTTTAACCTTATGTTTTTGTACTAAGTTGCTTTAAAAACCTTCTCTAAAAGCTGTTTTCTATTTTTGCGGGTATTCAGGGCGTCACAACAACGACGTTAACCGTGAGGATTGGGCCTCTTTCATAAAGTGTAAAACACATATATGCACACATAATATAGTTTTGTTGGCACTAGGGGTTTATTACTGTTCAAACTCACGTTTTTCTAGCGAGTGTCCATAAAAACCATCTCTAAAACCTATCTTCCATTTTCTCGTTAAAGCTGGGACTCACAATGACGTTGGTACTCACAATCACCACAAAGACGTTGTGAAAAAGCAAAATAAAAGCAGAAATTCAATTGCCACCACCACATCAAAAAATTTTAACTATATGATTCATTCTAACCATCACACTAGATAAATCACTATCTAAATAACTCTATAAAAACATTTATCAGTCTCCCAATATCTGTATACCAGTGTGTATGCTTCACTGGGTTATGTGAGTGGGTGCATAAGTCTCCAAGTGAATCTGTGACTGGCTGCATGAGTCATTCAGTAGTTCTATAAGTGGGTACATAAGTCTCTGAGTAGGCATATAAATGGGTGCATGAGTCTGAGTGAGTTTGTGAGTGGGTATATAAGTCTCTGATTGGGTATGTGAGTGGGTGTGTAAGTGTCTGAGTGGGTATGTGAATGAGTCTGGTATTATGAGTGGGTGCATAAGTGTCATAGTGGTTCTGTCTATCATGGGTGTGTGAGTGGAAGCAAAAGTATCCGAGTGGGTCTGTGACTGGGTGCATGAGTCTCTGAGTGGGTGTATAAGTAGGTTTATAAGTCTCTGATTATGTATGTTTATAGGTGCAGAAGTCTTTAGGTGCATCTGTAAGTGGGCGCATGACCCTCTAAATGCTTATCGGAGTACATACATGGGTCTCTGAGTGAGTCGGTGAGTGGGTGCATTAGTGTTGGAAGTGGAGGTCCCTGTCGCATACCGCCGCCACCAAATGCTGGAGGCGTGCATCCCGACCCCTCGCTTCAACGTTAAGCTTAGTAAGGACACCGTCTGAGATAGCTCTGCTCACCCCCTTAGTAGCTTGGCACAAGCAGACAGGCTTATCCCCAAGGCACGAGTGTTCAGTATGTGCAACCACGCTCACAGTAACCCCATGATGTAATCACAAACAGACTCCACATGAGTATTGATAAAATGAGTCTAAACTTTATATAAGCAATTATATGATACAACCACACAATACAAAATCAACATATAAGAATGGGTAGTATTCTTTCTGGTGGGTTGGTAGGTTCTAATCCCAACCACTGCTTCTAACCAACAGTTAAGCTCACTTCTAACCATTTCCCAAAAGGTTAGGCAAGTCGTATTGCTAGAATCACACATGTTGCAAAAGGAATAATACTGCAATGCCTAACGATATTCTCTTATACTGTGAAACAATGCCATACATATCGCCACTGTCATGTACTTTACAATTGAAAGATTAATGCCATGCGTATTACCACCAGCATGCCCTGTACCAGGAAGAAACAAAGCAATTTGTCGCGCTACAATCCTGTACGGTGCAATGAAGAAATAATACACTGTGCCACTTTATACTCAGATACTGTGCACTGAAAAAATAATACAATGTGCCATGTTACAATCTGGTAAAATGCAAGGGAGAAATAACACAGTGTCTAACGCATCAAGCATAAAGTTCGTCGGGCACGAATGAGGTTGGACGTCATACGACAGTTCGATAGTTCGTTAGCAGCAATAATGCAAAGTGTAATACGACAGTTTTACTTACTCCATTAACAGTGCCCCCGTTATGGATCAAATGATAACACAAAAATTACTGCTTCCCACTCCGGCCCCACTACAGCCCGGTCTTGTGTCAGCACAGGCCAGGATCCAAGCCAAAGCAACGGCTTGTGCAGCTGACTGAAGGCAGAGGCTGAGAGAGTGTCCCTCCGTGCCCGCACCCCACCCCAGGTGTTGATCCATGTTACCTGGGTAGGGCGCGATCCCACTCTCCTCCCCGACGTCATTGACTTTGGCCTTGATCCAGAACTCCGTTACGGGCAGCGGCAGACTCGGCCGGGGGCTCAGTTCTTCTGTGGCTGCCGGCCCGGGCCGCTGCCGTTTGACTCCGAGGGCCCCAATGACTTGGCCCTCACTCCGGCGGTCTCAGTCCACACCAAAACCAACCCTCAGCACTGTGGAGACTTTATTTCCCTTCTGTGCACACCCTAACTAGGCACTCCTCACCAACACCTCAGGTTGCACTTCGACACGCACCCCGCACGTCTGAGACTCACCTGTTCTGTGATGCTCATGACGATCTAGCGCTCTTCACCAATGCTCCGCTTGCACCTCAACATGCACCCTGCGCGCTCAAGCCTATCCTCTTCTCCCGGTGCACACGATGTCCAGGTGCTCTTCACCAACACCCTGGCTGCACCATGACACACACTCTTGCGCGTCCGAGTCTCACCTCTTCTCCCGGTTGACACGATGTCCGGGAGCTCTTCCCTAATTCCCCTGCTGCAGCACGACATGCACTCATTCACGTCAGAGACTTACTTCTTCTTTTGGTGCCTACGAGGCCGCGGCACTCTTCACCAATACCTGTGCTGCACCACGACACGCACCCAGCGCATTCGAGACTCACTTGCTCCGTTGGTGCACACAATGTCCGGGCGCTCCTCACCAATGACCTGGCTGCACCACGACATGCACACTGCGCATCTCAGTCTCGCTTCTTCCTTTGGTGCACACGAGGCCCAGGTGCTCTTCCCCAACACCAGGCTGCACCACAACACACACCTTTGCATGTCCAAGCCTCGCCTCATCCCCCTGTGCACACTACAACCAGACGCTCCTCACCAATGCCCTGGCCTGCACCCTGACACGCTCTATGCGCATCTGAGACTTAGCTTGCTCCTGCATGCCCACGATCACAATGTGTTAGGTAATAATGGGGTAAACCCTTACCTCATCGACCTGGGTCAGTACAATGTTATATGCAAAAGGGTGGTCGATTACAAAACTGTTAAACATCTCATTATTAATGCAGAAAGGTACATCAATTGGTTAAATTTCATTTTGATTGCTTTTAATCAAGCCATTAGCAGTGGTTTACTGCATTTGTACATGTATTATATTACACATTCATACAATACATGGTAGATACAACTTAATTCACTAATTCGTGCTCGGTAATTGTCAAATAAAGAAAGGGATTCAAAGAAGGGTAGGTTGTGTTTGGAAAAGAATAAGGGACAAAGAAAAAGAGTAATGTCCTTTGAGCATTTCACTCATATTCAACTCAACTTTTCAAATCATGTCATAGATCACAATTTGTTGCCACAATATACACTATACACATTAGTTACACATGGCTCATTTTCCAGTAAAGTGTGTATGTGTAGGTCATAATGTCGACGTTTCGACCCCCAAAATTCAGGGTAAGTGGGTCCTCAGTTCGGGGTCTTCCTCAGGACAATTAAAAACAATGACAGTGAGCACCTGGGAAAACAAAAAGTTTGTGTCACTGGGTGTAGTCAATTTAAATAATTAAATAAGCCCATGATGGGGATGTACCTACATGTGCAGGCGATCGAGTGGTGACCCGTCTGTGTTGGGACTCGTGCCTGGGACGTAATTGGCTGAGGAGAAATGAATTATAGTTAGGAAGGATAATGCGGGCTAGCATTTGGTGATCTGGAGATTACAGGTAAGCAGCGACTTACTCAGTTCACCCATGCAGTGGAAGGCGATACTGGTATCGGTCTAGCTGTGGGCGAGGCAAGCGTCCTTCAATCAGCAGGCGGTCCAATCGGACGTGTAGATTAGTTACACAGTCTAAAAGAAAAAGGAATAGAGAGACTGTATTCCTTGTTGCGACCACATTGTGTGGTAGAGTAGAACAAAGGCCGGGGGTGGGCGCTTAAGGTTACACAGCCCTGGGTGGTGTCCCACTTATGTGGTATGACAGGCAACAGTGCCACACGACCGTTAATGGGAGTCGGTCTCATGTGCAGCGGGGGAATAAATGAGTAGGAGCCCCGAGTGGTCACAAGGCACAACTTCTGAGGGTCTCAAGCGGCAAAAAGCACATACACCACCTTGCTTGGGACTTCTCCAGAAACTTTTATGATCCTGTATTTCCAAACACGGAGTCAGCTCACCTCAGACCCTTGGGGTTACAAGACACAGCATAAAGCACAGTCTTCTCCAAGCAGGGGGACCCAACACCTCCAAGCCCAGCCCCAACAGCCTCTTCCTTAGTTAGAACAGCAAACAACAGACCAGCCTCAGATCACAAAGCAAGGATTGGCCTAGCCACAGCAGTCTCTTCTGTTGTTCCTTCCTTAGCAGAGGTCCCTCTTGACCACAGAATGGGTCCAAGCCTTTTCAGTCTCAATCCATGTCTGTTTCATTCCAACATTCAGGGGTTTCAGGACTCATAGTTATACCGCCAAATGTCTTTGAAGTGTGCATGTGCTCAGGGGTCCCTGACCCCTCCTTAAATCAGTTCTGGGTGTCTCCCTCCCAGTGTCACCTCTCTCCCTTTGATACCGGGCATCTGGATCCTTGATCATTCAGCAGGAGATGGGTCAATTGGTTTACAGCACCAGCCAAGGCATTTTTACATCCCAGGCTTCTCCTCCCCCTACTCTCAAGATGCAGGGCAGCCTGGTACCATCTCAACCCCTCCTTGGGTCAATATCTCTCCCAGCTCCTCTCACCGTTCAGTTCCAGACAGACAATCCACATTTCAGAGACACACAGAAATGCTCAGAGCATGGAGCTCAGCCACTTTCTAAAAGAGTGGTTTATAGACACCCAGTGACAAAACCACCTTCACAGAAAGCTGCATTATGACACTGTGAGTCCAGACAACCTAAACTTCACCTCTCCATTATAAACTGACAGGAAATTAGGCTAACAAATACAACACCAAGCCTCCCCCGTTCTATGGGCAGAATGGCCTTTCAGCAGTGAAAAACTAAATGGAGAGTTTTTCACTGTCTGAACACAACCCACACCTCGGTTTATGTTCTGCCATTTACCTACACTGCACCCTGCCCAAGGGTTAGCTGGTTCCTACCACAGGGATCCCCCATGTGTATGGCCCTACACTGAAGGCCTGAGTTCCCTTATGTGCGCCCCTTGCATCACTAGCCCTTGCACACACAGTGCACATCACTAGGGACTTTTACGAGTAAGGCAAACATACCAATCATGGCCAACCAATCACCATTACATTTTACATAAGGAACTCCTGTATTTTGACACTGATCAGCAGTGGCTAAGTACCCAAAACATCTAAATTGGCATCTCTAGGTCAGGAAAACATTCTGGGGGAAACCAATAAAGTTTAGGGAACTTTAACCAAAAATACTAAGTCCGACAATTAGTGTCTAAGTGGGCATATCCAACAAGGGGGACCCAGGATATCCTTAATCGAGGTAATCTGCTGAAATTGTTTAAGGAAATATCGGCCCTAAAAGAAATCACTACCCAGGACCTTTATTCCGTCGAATTCCAACAAAACGTGAATAATGCGGCTATTGAAGACACAGTTACAACTTGGGCATCAAAGGACCTCGTAGAAAGGATATACCTTGCAAGATCCCAGTTTGAATCATGGGGAATATCCATAATGCGACACAAGCGTCCGAAGTACCCCTATCCCCTACAATTTAACATACGTGATCAAACCAAGGGGCAAGAGAGCAGAGGGCAACTTACCTCCTGTCTACCCGGTGCCCGGGCCTCCACGCCAGAGCCATTTAGCGCAAGTCGCAAACCACAATCAATTGGCCTCCATCACGCCGACAGAACGGATTGGTCCTGGATACCTAACATCCTGAGCAACAAAGCTACCTAACCCAGACCCAAACTCCCTCTTCACATCGCGAAACGAGATGATCCTGCCTAACTTAAGAAAGAAATCTATAGTTTCAATCTGCTCGTGGAATGTGCACGGCTTTCGAGAAATGGCCCAAGATCAAGAAACCCAAGCCTTTTTCCGTCGACAGGACATCATTTTGATCCAGGAGTCATGGAAATTACAACCGAGCTCGATTCCAGGGTTTAAAGAACACCAAATTTATGCAGAAAGCCTATCCAAGTATGGCCATCCCCGCGGTGGATTATCAACATACGTAACCCATAAATACAACTGGGCATCTGAGGAGATAGACGTGGGCCTGAAGTGGGTCCAAGTGACCAGAATTACCAAAGCACCCTTATCGGGCAATGAACCGTGGAAGATATTGATATTCAATGTATATATCCACCCTGACAGAAAGACACAAAAAGAAAAACACACGACCTTGCTGTCACTTATTAAGGTCATGCAAAAGACCTACTCGCAATACCCACTGGTTATCTCCGTGGATTTTAACAACGCCCTTACAGACCAAAACAAGACGAAGGTGAAGACGAACGCAAACGGCGGTAGGAAAAAGTTAGCATCCAGCCTAATAGAATATGGACTGTCAATCTTGAATGGGAACACAAAGGGGGATAGGCCGGCAGCCGTCACATATTTGAGCGGCAGGATCCATTCAATAATCGACTACTCCATAGTAAGTGACGAGTTAATCCCCAGTATCGAATCATTTGCTATAGAACATCGAGTAGAAAGTGACCACTTTCCCCAAATAATAAGCCTGAACTTTGCACCAAGCACGGCACCTATAACGACCTCCCTGTTGCATCATGCATCAATATTTAACTTGAGGAAACTAAAATGGCGTGGAGAGGGGTTAGAAAAAATCACGGACGCAGTTAAAGCCCACATGGACAACTTAAGAACACAAAAGGAGGAAGACCGAGTATCCAACTGGGAGCAAATGATTCAGCTCCTGCAGCAAAAGTTTCCAGCAAGGCCAGGGATTCATACAAATCTCAACAACAAGAAGGAGCCTTGGTTCAACATAGACCTAGGAGCAAAAAAAAGAAAGGTAGCAAAGGAGGCCCGCGCTGTCGTAAGACAAAAAACATCGGGGTCAGTGGCAAACAAATCCAATTTGAGAGAAGCCAGGTGCATCTACAGGAAGGCACTGAGGGCCGCAAAGCATCTATATAAAGAAACTATCTGGAACAAACTTCTAACTCCAGGCAAACACCCTAACAGCCGGGACTTCTGGGGCATCATAAATGAGCTTACCCAAGGGGCAAAACTTGAACAAGAAGCCGGGGTTGATGCTGAAACCTGGACCAGACACGTGCAAACTCTATACAGCAGCACAGTGTCAGGCCACGTCAACGGCTCAGGGGCAGTCAAGGACAACAAGGAGGAACTAAAAGGCGTGAACTACAAGGAATACGGGGAATCCGAGTGGGAAAAACTCCAGAAGGGGCCAACAGAGCCAGACGACCTAACCACCAAAAATGATCTTATGATGATAATTTTAAGATTAAAGTCAGAGGGTGCAGCACGACCAAATGGGCTGCCAAAAGCGATTTTTAAACACGACCCGGACTTGTGGTCAGAGACCCTAACGCCCATGTTCAACCGAATATACAAACAAGCAGAGTTACCCGCCTCCTGGAAAGGCAGCATAATCCATCCCATATTTAAGCATGGCGATCACCACAACCCCACAAATTTCAGACTGATATCCTTAATCGACGTTGAGGCCAAACTCTATGCCTCCTGCATCTTAAGGGAATTACAAGCCTGGATATCAGAAACAAAGATCATGCCAAAATTTCAAACTGGATTCAGGCAAGGAACGGGAACAATAACGAACCTCACTTGCCTGTCCATCCTAACGGACATAGCGGTAGCAAAGGGCATCCGCTTATATGCCTGTTTTATAGACATTAAGTCTGCCTTCGATCGGGAAGAATAGAGAGCGTTTGTGGAGAAAACTAGAGAGCTGGGGGTTGCCACACCAACTCTTAACAGCTATCAAAGCCCTACACCACCACACCTGGGCAAGAGTGAAACTGGGAAATGGGGGCAATACTACCATGAACATCCAAACGCACCAAGGACTAAAACAAGGCTGCGTTTTAGCCCCCACTCTCTTTAATCTTTTTCTCTCTGACCTCACAAGCGCGATCGAATCAGCAGACAGCCACCCTCCATCTTTGGCAAATAATCCAATATACTATCTACAATACGCCGATGATATCGCACTGTTGAGTAAAACGCCAATCGGACTACAAAGAGCCATCAACAAATTAACATCGTACTTAGAAAGGGAAAGCCTGGAGTTAAATAAAGAAAAAACTAAAGTGGTCCGTCTAGTAGACCCGCAAAAGTTAAAGTACAAATGGATGGCCCAAGGGACAACAGTGAAAGAACAAGAGTACTACAAGTACTTGGGAATAACAATATCGAAAGGTGCAAACTACAAGGATCACAAAACAGCATTAAAAGCAAAAGCTCAATCTTTAATTTTTGCGCACCGATCGTTAAAAGAAAAAATGGATTGCCCTAACCACAACCATCTATTAAAAGTAATGGCAGCGCAGATTATGCCTCTCTATCATATGGCCTAGCTACATGGTGTGGAAGGAGGCCGATCTCTTAAACGAGCTACAGATTAGAATTTACAAAGCGGTCTTCAACCTGCCAAAATCCGCCTCTGCCTCACAAGTCAGGCTGGAATTTTGTCTGCAAAATCAGAAGTTCCAGAGCATGAGCGGCTTCGTGAAACTCTGTAATAAACTTCGCTCTGGGTCAAGACTGGTTTGCATATGGCTGGGATGGAATGGTGAGCAAAAAAATGATGGATTTAGGCCCAGATCTCTGTACTGGGGTGAATGTATGACATTGTTCTGCATTCTCTCCATTAACTGTTGTTTTTGCATATGTCAACTCGAGTGGGACGGGTATGCCTAGACTTGGTCCCTTGTTCTCCATGCCACTGGAATCAAACTATCCTGGCTGAAGAGGGGTGAAACCCCGAAACGGGTCCTAGGATGCTTGTTTCCAGTCCAGGGAGAACCTGGCTTGGCAGTTCGGGCTGGCTGTTCCCATGAAGCACAGGGTCATTACTGATTTGCATATGGCTGGGTTCAAACTAGACTGGCATGATGAGCAAAAAAATGATGGATTTAGGCCCGGATCTATGTACTGGGGTCAATGTATGACATTGTTCTGCATTCTGTCCATCAACTGTTTTCTTTGCATATGTCACCCCGAGTAGGACGGGAATGCCCAGACGTGGGTCACGTGCTCTCCATGCACTGGAATCAAGCTATCCTGGCTGAAGAGGGGTGAAACCCCGAAACTGGTCCTAGGATGCTTGTTTCCAGTCCAGGGAGGTCCTGGCTTAGCAGTTCGGGCTGGACTGTTCCCATGAGGCACATGGTCAAGTCAGATTTACATTTGGCTGGGTTCAAACTGGAATGGCATGGTGAGCAAAAAAATTATGCATTTAGGCCCAGATCTCTGTACTGGGGCGAATGTATGACATTGTTCTGCATCCTGTCCATCAACTATTTTTTGAAGACATCACTGATGACATCATCCAGTGACTATGTGTTTCTATAAAGTTTAAATATGTTTTATATATATGCCAAAGTGTATTGAAGAATGAATGGGTGTATAAGTGTCTGGATTGATAATTTAGTAGGTGCATGACTGACCGTATAAGTGAGTGAATAAATGTGTCTTACTGAATGCATGGGTTAGTGACTGATTGAGGGTGGGCGCAAAATCCATTCCACTCGCGGATTTTGCTGATTTTCGGCAATTTCGCGATCCGTGAATCTCGCAAAATTGCTCTCTTCTGTCTCGGACACAAAATGGCGGACAAAACTTCCTGATTTCGACGGATTGGAATGTTGACAGACGTCTAACAGCAAATCAGAATTCCGCTCGCGCACACCCAATTCGCGCACCGTGCGCGCACGGGTGCAAGCGCAGTGCGCGCTTATAGATATATATATCTTTTCTTTCGATTTTCTCAGGAACTACTGGATCGATTTACACCATTTGAGCAAAATCGTGATCTGCGAATCAGACTCTACCATTTTGCCAAATTTCTTGTAATTCCGTTCAGCCGTTAGGGCTGTAGCCGTGTCTAAACGTCCTATGGAAAATAACATGGGGAAAACACGTTTTGGGACCCCCTTTTTTCTCAGCCCCCACTTGACGAATCCCCCAAAAACTTTCAGGGAAGGAGCGGGCCATCTTCTTTGAGAAATTCGCGAAGATTCGTCCACCGGCGCCAAAGTTATTCCCAACAGAATGTTGCGGATTTCCTATGGAAACTAGGTCCTAACTATATCTACCTACTGGCAACAATCTACAGACACTCAGAAGACTAGAGTCTCGATATATAATTGATTAAGAGACCAAAGCACCTGGAGGCTTGAATATGGGAGAGGAAATGGCATCTCACTTAGGATAACCGACAGATACCTAACTATGAATTGCTGAGGAAGTAACTTGAACTATTGATATGTATTTTGGATGAGAGTTTATTAGATTGTTGTTTTAAGATGTACCATTTGAGACGATTCAAGAGGGGTTATTAGAGTGCTTTGAGCATGTTGCATGATGTTATTGTCTGGTCATATGTTATCATCCTAGGATTTTTTGCGGCCAATATGGCTGCAAATGCCGATACACGGCAAGATAGAAACCATAAATGGGTACTGCCTTTATATCTAAACGATAATCGTATGCTTATATTGATGTCTCAATGATAATGACATCGCCTCTTAGGAAAATTATGCCCAGGCAACCAGTGCACGTAAGGCTCCAGGATTGCCATAATTACACTTCATATATTTTTATATATTTTTCTAAGTTGCATGTTTGCCGATACACGGCGTGATTAACTGTGGGTGAAAAACATGATTGAAAATGTATACTGTTAAAACAGTCTCTTTGCAAATGAAATGCACATTCAAAGATGGCACGTAAAAACTAATGATTGTTGCAGTCCTATGCTTGTTTCAACTACCCGTAGTGAATCCATATAATGGTGCCGCGCAGTGCGTTCGATTGTAAACACTGACGAAGGGAGCTTCTCCCGAAATGCGTTTGTTTTTGCAATAAACCCGTGCTGAAAAACTAAAACCCCGAGAGTGCTGTATTCTTCCAACCCGGCTGGGTATTTTTGAGGAATTGGAGCTGACATTATTATCGCGGGACACCGCCGCGTAAACAGCACCCGCTACTAGAGTGACTCGTGTTGCTGGTGTTTAGGAGCGTAGATATATATATATATAAATATATATATATATATATATATATATATATTTATATATTTATATATATATATATACACATATATATACATATATACATATATACATATATACATATATGTATATATCTCAAAGATAAGCCTTGTTCACAGTGTGCAAGGTTCCTTTGATTTTGTCAGAGCCGTAATAAGTTGGTCCCATCCACATAAATAAATTCACACCAGATTGCCTGTATTTACTCATGATCTTTGCTGCAAAGGAATTGTGAAATAAATAAATTATATATACACACACACATACATAGATACATACATGTATGTATATATGTGTTTATATATATTATGTACATGTATGTTTATACAATATAACTGAAACAAATTGCTGTAATGCCTCTTGCTAAGTAATATAAATACCATTAAACATTTTTAAATATCACTTACATGTCAGCACCAACACCTTAATACTGAGCAGGACCAGAAGGTCCTACTTGCATTCCATAATTTCAGCCCAGAGGTGCCTCACCTACCTCTAAGTTTCTCTGTCTCTTGTGAGGTGGTGCATCCTGTTCTCCACTTGCCCCAACTACACCTTCCTTTCTAAAAGGTTTACTTCTTGCTGGGACTGCTGCCAGTCGTTAACATTAGGGGTAGGTTGAACTGAAACAAAGAAAGAAGTGCATCCACTTTCTCCTGTTGCAAGGTTCCATTCTCTTGCACTTTTGGTGGAAGTGTGACTGGGAATGGGTGTCCCAGGTACACCAAAAATAAAAGTCTGGGGCCTCAAAAAGGGAAAAAACTTGAAAAATGTGAAAGATGGACATAAATGAAATACACAGAGTTCGATTGGTGAGGTAAGTCATGGAACATGAAGTAGGCAGGACCAGCCTGGATTGACACCCAAATCAAAACATCTGAATCATGATATTTTTTTTAAGCAAAATGGGTCCTTATGCCATTTTTGTGGGTGAGATGTGATTTGTGTAATTGCACATAATTTCAAGTAATTTGTTGAAAATCTCACATAGATATTCTACCTTAAATTGCACATTTCCCACATTCTTACTTGAAATATGGAGTACTTCTTTCATTGAATGGTTTAAAAACAAATATTCTGAAAATATATTGTAAAGTAGGTCCTTTGACAGGGAAGCCATCAAGAAATAAGAACCTGTCACTGACCTCTAGTCATGACAAGTGAACTTACATTTTCACTTTCACAATGAACAGAGAGTGCCTTTGAATGATCACTGTATATTACTGTAACCTTCAACCTATGTAAATGTTAGATTCTGAAGCCAGACTAGTAATTGAGCTAACTTACATGGACAGTAATACATTAAAGGGCAAGAAGTTCCAACTAGAGGCTGAAAATTATGTGTCCAGATAATGAGTTTTGCATCTTTACACAAAGTTGTAGAAAGAAAAGTATCTGTATTTATTGATTTCTATTGCTGATTTGCATGAAAGGGAGAGAGCAGAAAAGCAGCAAAGCTACTAAAATATTACGCTGTTTCCCTTTCTTCTTACAAAAATGATGCACACCTGACACAAAGTGTTTAGAAATGCTAATGCATTTCCCCCAAATTAGAAAATCTATTAAACAAATTTGACACACACATTTAGACATTCCATGTGCCCAATACCATTATGGAATAATTAAATCAATTAAGGATAGCATTATGATAACTTTTCTGCCTCAACAATCTGAGGAGAATGTGGACTGTCGTGCCATTAGTTCTCACTCTTTGGCTCAGTTTCTCCTGCTCTGGAATGAGACTCCTAATGCTCTATTGCATAAGGTGAAATCTGACTCCCCTCAGTATTCCTGCCCCCTTTCAACTATGTGAGCTTTATCTGTCATAACTGCCAACCCTCTGATAGACCTTTTGAATAAGTCACTCACTCAGGGTATTGTACCTAAAATACGTGAAGCTTCACAACTACTACCCATGCTGGAGAAACTGGGTGATGATGCAAAACTGCTGAAATATTGTCACCGCTATCTCACTTCTCCCCTATGCAGGCAAAATGTCAGAAATCTTTGTTACTCATGAGCTAAGCAGGTTTCTTCATTCTTCAACTTTCTTCCTCCTTTGCAGGCCGGTTTCTGCACAGCCACAGTAGAGAAGCAGTAATACTTTCTGTCCTTGATGACCCACAATGGGAGATAGATTCTGGGCAAGTGTCTGTGCTAGTTCTCCTAGATCTATTGGCCTCTTTTGATACTGCCAACCATGCTGTTCTTTTGAATTATTGGATGGCAGCCAGTCTATCCGGTGAGCCTCTGAGTTGTATATTCTACTTTCTTGGCGGCCCCACACAGGAAGTGCAGCTAGGCCCATTTTCCTGTTCTAAGACCCATGTAATTTGTGGGGTCCCCCAGGACTCCGCATTATCTCCTTTGTTGTATGATGGGCTCATTCACCCATTGATCTCAGCCATGGCTAGCCATGCTTGTAGATTCTAATGACTCTCAGCTCCACTTCCAGCTTGAGGGTACCACCCAATCCCATCAGGAATTTCAATCTACCCTGAATTTAATTTGGAATTCGACTAACTCCCTCAAGCTAAATGTTCCTAAGACTAAGCTGATTATTCTCATTCAAAGGACAGATCTCTGGGCCTACATTTCCTGGCGCTCAGGGATTGGTGCCACTCCTGACCTCCTGGCCCTGTGGCCTCTGGCAAGAGCCTGGCCATTGTGGTAAACAATCAACTTTCCATGATTCCCCAGTTCAAGGCAGGCATGGCGAAATGCAGAGACCTATTGAAATCCATTAGGAAGGTCACTCTGCTTCTGTCACCTGAGGTCTTGAAACCAGCTATTGAAGAGGTAATTGTATGCCACTGTATGCTAACTGCCTGTATTTGGGTCTCCCCATATCTTCATTACACAAACTACAAATCGTTCAATACACAGAAGTGAGGATAATCTGTAAACGGCATAGACGTGCATAGCCTTCCAGCCATAATGTAGTTTCATTGGCTTCTCGTTAAACGGAGAACTTTCTTTCAAAATGACTTTTATTATTTAAAAAACTATTCAAAACCAGGCTTCATACATGGTAGTAATCAGAACTAAGAGATATGTTCCTTTTCGTGCCCTCAGATCCTCTTTTGCCAACCAGTTGCGGATCCCTCAAATCCAGACACAAATGATGAGGGATCTCAACATTTAATTTCCAATTACCATTTGAAGAATTCATTACATGAAATGCTACACAGATTTCCTGTAGATTAAATATTTTGCTTTCACTCTCTCCTAAAGTTAACCTTAATTCTGAACCTAAAATTAACTCAAAATAGAAAGATAATACAAACTTTTCCATTTGCCCTACACCTAAACCGAAAGCTATTATTCTGTCAAGGTTTTTTCTGCAATGGCAAATCCTGGACAAGACTCTTTCTCTCAGCAAGTGTCAGAAAGTAGTTGCCACTTAAAGGAATTTTTCTCCAGATTTAGAACTAAATCATAAGGTTCCTTGTCTTTTCTTGCTAATTTCAGCCACAACTACTCTGCATCCCTATCAAGCCTGGGTCTTTCTCTTAACCCTGGACTGTTAAAGATTTACAAAGTGACAGCATTTTCTTTACAGAATCCTTTCTAGTTTTCATTCAGCGGATGGCTGTATTTTCTACAATGTAGACATTATTTATATAAGCATCCTACATGTTAAATCTCGAATACTTTTGCAGTTTGTTGTGCTTGGACATTAAGGAACCAGTTATGACTGTGTTTGAAATCCCAACTGGGTGGCAAGCCACAGAGAGCAGGAGGCAGGAGTTTCTTTATTTTAGTAGCCATCTTATGGAACTCTGTCCCTTTTTCGTTCAGGCCGGAGCCCAACTTCCCGAGGTTCAGGAAGTTTGTCAAGGCCTGGCTGTTTGAGCAATCTTTTGATTAGCCTGAGTCCTTTTTCCTCTCCCTCTTGGTTGTCACAGCTCCAAGAAACCCTTGGTTGTACTTACATTTTATAGGTGTTCCCTCCTTAACATAAATGGCTATTTAGACTCATTCCTGCTCCACTGACTCCTTCTAAGTCGGATCCTGTTTTTTATCCAGCCCCAATGATCCGCCCATACTCTATCATTCATATACAGTGGCACATGCACAAATATAGTGGTGCTCACTCAATTTTTGAGCATTCATTGGATTAGTAGTCAACAAGACAGATGAATCTGCAATTCTTTTTTTACTCCATGGCGTAGCCTAGCAGCACATATCTCACGCCATGGTTATTCATTAATTTTCATGTCAAAGTTGTATCTTGGATAGGTACATATTCTAAATTTCCAGCACTTGCAAAATAATCCTGACTAAGTCTAAAAGTGAATATAAACAAAATACATCACTGAGTCAAGCATATTTAAGTTTCTGTGGAAAATAACTCCTCAATCTCCAGCACAAAGTACAGTATTATTTTCTCATGCACTCTCAAAGCTTATATTTTCTGAGGACCTTGCAGGGCCTATTCAGAAAGATATTTTGGGCATAAACATAAGTTTTTTGAAGAACATATCTTGCTTATATCTGCTGGAAATTTACAAAGGGATTTCTGATGAGTGTAAATGCATTTACTGCTGTGGATTACTATACCAGGAGTGCAGGGGAATCCAAAGTACTAAATCCCTTTCAACGGGTGGTAAGTAGGTGTTCCAAGGCTTGGATTGTTTTAGAAATTGGAGAACATCCACAAAGCTATATGTGTGGACATTTCCAATCTTTAACCTGACCTCTTCCAACCCTGAATATGGACAGAGATTTACTCCCCCCATTCTAGGATTTGAAAGGGAATGGATCAACCCTCGATTTTTTGAGTGATATGGGTAAGAGCTTTCAACATGGAGAAAATCTTTTTCCACAGAGAAAATTATACCCATGATCCTCGTGCAGAACTCCATGCTTTTACAATTTCTATGGTATGTAGAATTCCGAACACACTGGGGCTAGATAGAAATATGTGGGAATTATGGAAACCTGCGCCTGGTGTCGTTTTCCAGGTAAATAACTGGGAATGCTGGTGAATAAGAAGACAATGCAAATGTATATTCAGGTGTAGAGGAAAATCACCTCCTATACTTTTCCCTTTTTTGTGAATAGGGTCCTGCGTCTTTTCTAAAATATACAACAGCATCTCCTCCTCTGACAAATATCAATGCTTTCAGTTACTATGACCTTGGGCGGGGCTTCTGCAAGCCACTGAAAGCCAAGGTGGCTCAATGTAATTACAAATAATACCTTTACAGGGAAATTATTAAAGAAAAGGTTGTTACAGAGAAATAACTGTATAGCAGAAACTGTTACAGAAAAGGTGCTGAAGTTATATATCTTTCCAGAAAGAAAATACTGGGGAACCTCAACATTTCTTTTCCAATTAACATTTGAAGAGGTCATTAAATGAAATGCTTTATAGATTTCCTGTAGAGTACATTTTTTGGATCCAATCTCTCCTAAAGGTAACCTAACCTTGATTCCGAACCTAAAACGAACTCAGAATTGAAGATTATTACTACCTATTCCACTTGCCCTAACCCTGAACAAAACCTATCCCATTCTCTGACTCTTACCGTAAACCTTAATCTGAAACGTATCCCTTATACTAACCTTAACCAATATCCTTTTATTTCATCATTAATTCCTTTGTTCTAGTCTTTTTTTAATTAACCTCAAAATTCATACTTTTTATTGTTTCATGATGTATCTTCTTAAAACTTTGTTTTGTTGTAAACATCATTTACTGGAGTTGTTTTGTTGTAAAGCTATTTTTCTGTCATTATTTTTTTGCAATGGCATATCCTGCCTGTACAAGATGCTTTCTCCCAAGTGGCTGCCACTTAAGGTCATTTTCCCCCAGATTTTCAACTAAATCACAAGTACCTTGGCTTGTCTGGCTGATCTCGACCATAATTACTCTGCACCTGAAGTAGTGGAAATCGCATATTAAATTATAGGGGTGCATTATACTCACATGCGTATGATCCTTTGTTGCATTAGCATGACGTGTTAGGCTCATGAATTGTATTAACTTGAAGAATGATGTGTTTAGGTCATTGAAAACTAACGTG
This sequence comes from Lissotriton helveticus, assembly GCF_964261635.1. Lineage (NCBI taxonomy): Eukaryota > Metazoa > Chordata > Amphibia > Caudata > Salamandridae > Lissotriton > Lissotriton helveticus. The sequence goes on along the minus strand of NC_136071.1, from coordinate 745,560,885 downwards.
GAGAATTAACATAGAAACTGAATGTAACTAGCAGAAAACATTACTGTGAAGAACTTGTGTTGTGAACTGACAATTATTCATTTACTGGAATTGTTTATCTAGTTATGTCCTTTTAAATGTAGGTAAATGCATTAATGAATGAATTGAAAGTGTCTAATTTTCATGCAAATTCGTGAATATTATGTGATGTTTTCTTATGTTAGCTGTATTTTGTAAGCCTGAAATGCAGTTCGCTGGAAACTCTTGCTTTAGAATTAATAGTACAATTTCATGTGCATTGTGAAATTTGTTCTTTCTCGCGTTTTGTGTTGCAGGTGAAAAAAACATTATCATTCTCTAGAATAATGTCTTTGTTTTATTAGTCAGGCAAGGAGAGAAAAAGTGACAATCATGTTGCTTAGGTCGATAAAGGAAGGTCATTGTGCTTCACACAGGAGAAGGCATGGGAACCAAGGACAAATTTTGGCGAAACAAAAACACTGTTGTCCCATGGAAAACTACCTTTCGGATTGTAGCTAGGGCAGATTGTGGCCCCAATGTGAATCTTGGGAAAGATACCTACAATAATGTACTGTTGGGAGTAGGGAAAGTGCCCACTTCATCTTCCGCCTTTGGAGAGAGAGCATCTTAGAGCAAGCTCTGTCTCAGTAGCTTTATGCTACATGACCCATGGATGTGGAGAGACTTGTTAGGAAGACACCATATGCTGACACCTTTTATTCTTTTCTTGGAGTTGCATAAGTAGGGATGTCACTTTAGTGTTAGTGTAGGGATGTATTAATGCTTTTTACTCACCAATCCTCGATGCAGGGAAAATTGCACTCATGCTTTCTGATCCTCTGCATCCTGTTTCTCATGTTAATTGTTTTACTTATGCTACATCGTCTCAATTGGATAAGCAGATTTGGCTTTATGCTGATTCCAATGTACTTTTACACTCTCGTCTTGAAATTTCTTCATGTTTAGTTATTTTTGGCTTTGTAATTATTTGACCTTACGCAGTTGTATGTGGTTACTATGTGTCCAAGAGAGTTCTTATTTAATACTGTTCCTTGCTGCTAAAAAGAACCATAGAATTGTGATTCTAGAATAGGTCCAGAACTACTGGGCCTGGCTCTATCACACCCCTAGCTGGCCGGGATCTTTCACTTAACCTTAGAATGATAAAGATTACACTGAGATAATTTTTTTCAGATACTTTCCTGCTTTTCTTCTTGCAAGCGGCTATATTTTGTACAATGTGGCATTATTGATGTAAGCATCATGCATTAGAAATTTCTATTACTTTTGAAGTTTGTTGTATTTGGACATTAAGCACTAAAAATCCTACTTGGATGAAAACTCCCAACTGGCCTGAACATGAGATTATGGTAGGTGCAATACATGCCGGTGTTTGGTTTGCACATTTGTGGCTACAGAAATCATTGGGAATTCTGGGGAAATCACAGGAGCAATTTGTGCATATTTGTTGTTTGCGCTTAGAAGGAAAGATGGCGGAGATACGTTCGGAGGTGACACTGCTTCATCATGATCTACGCAAAGTCTCTGAATGAGTGATAAGGCGGAGCACTGTATCTCATAGCTCGAAGATACCTTTCATTCCACGTGGAAGGATGTAACTGGACTCTTAGCTTCCATGAAGGAGGTAGATGATGCAGAAAATAGGGCCTGAAGAAATAACCTGATATTTATCGGTTTTCTGGAAAATGCGGAACGAGCGGACCCGGGCCATTTTCTCCTACCGGAGGCAAACTTCTCAGCCTGATTTGTCATAGAACGAGCACATAGGATGGCTAATGTCCGCCCGCCGCCGGGGCCCCCCCTCGACCCTTGATAGCTTGCTTTTTGAACTTTCAAGATAGAGATTCGATACTACGCGAGCTGCGAAAGAAGGGGAGGTTAAATATGAGAATACTCAAGTAATGTTTTTCTCTGATTACTCACAAGATGTACAGAAGCAGAGACGTACTTTTAACCCGATCAAGGCGAATCTTCGAGCACTTGACATTCAATATATGTTAATGTTCCCAGACAAGCTCAAAGTTATTTTTCAGGGTTCCACGTTGGTTTTTCAAACTCCAGACGAGGTATGGTCATGGATTGAGGAACGGCCCCAGTTGCAGCGTGCGACACCCCGGGCCTCAGACAAGTACACAAAAAACAGATGGGCTCAAGCCAAGAAAGAACCAAGGGACACTGGGAAGGCCTCTGAGGCCTAGGGAACGTAGGTCACAATTGTGGGACTTAGATGAGGAGACTGTGCAGATACAGAAGCCACAAGCCCTGTTGCAACCAAGTGAAAATGTCCACACTGAGTTTTCAGAGAGAAAAGACTAAGCAGATGCAGACAGTGAGCACTGACTACTTGAGAGCATTCAACAGTTGGAAGCTCCGGATCCGACCCTGCTCGACACAAGTGCGCAACAGCAGTATCTGCCCAGCAATGGCAAAGAGGACTGAGATGAGGGGCCGGCTGGCCACCAAGAGACAGTAAGACAGCCCTAGGGCCTAGCAGACGCCGAAGGGCTTATGCCTGAGAAGGGGAAGTCTATTTTTTGTTTCTGTAGAATAACTGTGCAGTTAATTAATTGGGGGGGAGGGGGGGGCTACAGACCTCTTAGTGGAATACCCGTGCCAGAGTTGTCATGTTGACGAATTGGGGGGTGGTGTGGGTACCTGAAGAGTGTGGGGTGGGGGGTAAGTTAGACATTGGTACATGTTGTGAGTTGAGATTGTTACAAGGGAAAGGGGACTGTTCTGTTCGATCAAATGAATATCGGGGTTGAGAAGAGAGGGGGAGGGGTGGGAATTCTATGGAAGAGGGCTGGACAAGGTATGATCCAAATGTTGCTTTCCAATGGCTGAAGGCAAATTCACGGTATTGCCATGTAATGTCAACGGGTTAGGCAATAAAATCAAACGGGGGCTAGTATCACGTTATCTCAAAATACTTAAACCCGACAAATTCTTTCTACAGGAAACGCACCTGATGGGTTTGAGTTGTTCCTTTCTGAGAAAGGGCATTACACTACCCTGGCACCACGTAAGCTTTACTAAGGGTTCGAGAGGAGTGGCAATCCTTATTAAAAGGTCACCTCCATTTCATGTCACTCAACAGTGGGTGGACTCAGAGGGGATATATTTTGCAGTGCAGGGAATTTGGAAGCATCAGATGTTTATGCTTATTAGTGTCAAGGCCGTCTGAATCCAGTCCCTCAGGGTTGTGTGATGCTCTATTGGGGCCCACCTCTGAATCGACCCAAGTCCGGTTTGCAGAACGCACAGACTTTTGGGAGCGATTGAGCGAGGGAAAAAAGAAACAGAGAAGGGGACTGCGGGGATGTAGACCTGTAAGGGCGACAAAAGCAGACAACAAAGATCAGCACCTTAACCTTCCCTATTCTATCGATCTCACTCACTATATGTTAGGTTCTGTTCTCATACCTGTAAGTAAATACGATATCTCCTATATCCTGGATGCTTTAGAGAGATAGATTCACAGTTTTGAGTTCAATATCTCTAGCTTCTTTTATATAGGAACTATATCAAAAAACCAGTAGAAAGAATAGTGGCAATTACACTCCTTGTAATCCAATGCAGTAAGGAAAGAATAGTACCAGGAATCCTTGTATCAGCAGGACTCTTCAGCTAGGTCTTCCCCCTATGAGTTGCAGCGGTGGGTGAAAAAATATCAACGTGCCACTAATACTTCTTAGATGAACACATAGTCATGTAAAGAACATGAAAATAAGATAGACTTGAGGACAAGGTATAGGGCGTTTTAACCTCTCTGCACGAGACAAGCCTGTCTCATCCAACAGAGAGAACAACCTCCCAAGCGCCTCTAGGTGCGCACTCCTCCTCTGCACGAGTACGCTGGAAATTGCGACTCAGCCAACAGAGGAGATTGCGGGCATTTTAACCTCTCTGCAAGAGACCTGCCGGTCTCAGCCAACAGAGAGAACAACTGCCCAAGCGCCACTAGGTGCGCACTCCTCCTCTGCACGAGAACGCTGGAAAAGCGTCTCCGCCAACAGAGGAGAATACCAAGTTTCCTCACAATACCTGATACAAGGTCCAAAAAAGCCGGAGGCTGCAAATGCCAACTCCCGACAACGGAGGACTGTGGTCTCGTCTCTGCCAGTAATCCTGCTGTAGGTACAAGCTGCTGAGAACGAACTTGCCGCTGTGGACCATAAGCTACAAAGAAACAATTATCGGCAGCGCTCCTTGGCGTTCTTGCCATTTTGTATCCTACTGGGTGTGTCGGAGCGACGCCGTGCCTGATTTCCACCTGGTGCTCTAGCGCGACTTGCGCTAAGCGTCATGGGAGTCGTAGTCTTTGCCGGTTTCATTTGTGCTGTATTCCACGCATCTCGCGTGTGATCCAATGCGGCTTCTCCACAAAGGTAATCACACAGCTAGCGTAATAACCAGTGCCGCTTCAGCGCGGTTGTGACAGTTAGTACCTATGCTCCCTGGTGACTGCAGCAACGTACATTAGATAGAATAATGTAGCTCCTATTACACGCCGGACCTGCCATACACATAATAGGAGGGGACTTTAACGATGTGAGCGACCCCTCCCTCAACCAAACTCAACTGAGACCTGGTTCCCATGAGCCCACAATGTTGGCAAGATTCCAAGAGGCTCTTGGACTGACCGACTTGTGGCGAAGGCATCACCCAAACTTACGTGCCTATTCCTATTTCTTGGGGGGCTCACAGGGTGTTCTCGAGGCTGGACTACCCTACGCCCACCTTCGCTCAAGCAATGGAGATCATGTATGGATCTTCATGGTCGAAGAGAAGGTGACCTATATGGCAAGGGGTTGCCCCCGGAAATTCCTACAGATCTGGGCGCCATGGATAAAATATTATGGCTTTGATTTGGAGGTGAAGGAGGAAGGAATAGATTTACCCCTGGGAAGATCAAGGTCGGGGCCTTGATGAGAGTGGTGCCAGACCCACTGGTGACGTGCGTGGTTATGTCAGACGTGAACATTTATATATTTATGCACATAACACTGGACTCCAGCCCCATGCTCTCTTTCAGGGGAACTTTTGATTGTACGTTTAAATTGTTTAAAATCAATTTTTAAACAAATGTATGTGTTGTTTGCGCATGCAAAATGGGAATAAAATGCACTTTTTATTGAGATTTCCTGAATAAAAATGGCCTACCTGCCCTCTAATTTGTGAACTATGCACAACCACAAACTAGTGGTTGCATACCCTGCACACATGAAATAAGGGCCCTGTTTACTAATGAATCTTTCTTTAATTATAGGAAAGATGGTACTAATTGATTATGGTTCTTTCTTGGGACCAGGATAATGGATTTAAATTTGACCTATAGTTATTGTGTATTTGCACTGTTTTTCCTCGTACATTACGTTTTTTAATTGTTAGGTCGGTTTTGATTATGTTAAGCCTTACCTTGAATCCTTCAGTTACCTCCTCTACAGTAAGTCCTAAAAGTTCAACACGTTTACCACACATTGAACCGGAGGTAGCTGAGGTAGAGCTGGCTCATCTTTGTTCATGAACAGCTGTGCTAAATGTAAAGAGATTTTGGACACAGCACATTAGAACTTTCCTGTCTCTACTTAAATCTCAAGGGCATCATTATGAGGTATTGGAAAAGAACGATGGATTATTACTACGCCCAGAATTCTTGAATCCGCAGGGCACAGCAATTAACAGGTGTTACTACTGGACCAATGTGAGTTTTTACCTACATAATGGACAAGACCTGTACAAATCGGATTTTGTGAACCAACTTTCTGGCACATTTTCCCCGATATATTCCTTCAGGTGTGGCTTGGGTTTAAAGGTGGGTACGCCAACAGTTTAACAGGGAGAGCCAAGTCAGAGTCGAGCCAAGAGTCTGGCTCACATTTTAGAGCCAATACAAGAGTCAAACTCTGAAAATGTGTTCTATAAATCATACAACAAACCATGTAAAATCTCTTCAAAATTGAAAAAAAAAATCTTTAACACGTGGAAGCTTTGACATTAATAGGGAACATTATAGCAGTACACTGAGATCTACTTAATAATTGTGAGTTTTGTATAACTGGTAGACTGAAGTCATATATTTGAAAGTGTTTTCATACGTGGTAATGATGATAAAAGAGCTTTGGTGAAAAGTAATATTTGCCTAAGATCTCACAATTTAATCGGGCAAGCACTAAATAGTCATTTATTTGTCTTTCCGTATGTTAAGGCTTTGTTTTTACCACGTAGTGCATTCTTCTTCAGTTTTTAAAAACAGCACACATTTGATGAAGGAATTGGAGAGCTTTATACATGAGCACCAGTTACATTATGCAAGGTCACATGCATTGTTTATAGGCATGGGAAGAACACATTATTTGCCCAGAAACACAGGATGCAAAGCGGACGCCGAGATTCCAACATGGTTCCCGAGTTCTACAGCAGCTCTGGATGTAACACCACATGCCAAGTAGAGGGTGGGAGGCAGAACCCACATGCCAGCCCTCTTCATCATTGGCTCTAGCTTTCAACAGGGCCTCAAGCTGAGCCACAGCAAGAGCGAGGCTTCAGGCTCCAGCCTGACTTTGGCTTTCAGAGGTTCGCCCACCTCTACTTGAGATGTGTGTTTCTGTTTTGGCAAGAGGTTCATAAACAACTTTAATAAATATTGTTTCACTGGAAAGAGTGATCCAGCGGGCTATAGGAAATATGTCATAAGCTACGCTACCCAACTCCACAATATACACCATCAATCAGTAATTAATCACAAGGCCCATAAATCTAACATGACATATTTTTACCAACTGAATCATGTGACCTAATTAACCTATTCACAAATTATATACATTTATATACAACCGCGGTAAATGAATTCATCATACTTTACAAATCCTACTAATTAATTAAGCCACTGTGGCGATAAATCTAGCTAATGGTAACCTAAACTCATGAAATAACAAGACCAGCTTGTTTTCCAAAGTAAGATTTTTATTAGCTACTCATTTGGAAAATGTATTAGAAATTTTATTAAAGCATTTTTATTTGAATCATTGCAAATGGTTATGACAGTTTTATTATGAATCAAAATATTATTTGCAAATGGAAATGATCAGTTTGGCATTTTCAAAACCTAAGTCCCTAACTAATGCTAACTATAATAAAGAATTAAAGAATTAAAGAATAAACAGCCTGATTCATGTACGGGCCGTTTTGCGTGGCCCTAATAGCGAATCATAGCGACTCGCTATTGAGGACACGCAAAACGGCATTCATGTAGGAATTGCTAAATCAATAGCGATTCCTACATGTTCTCTATTTGCGAGTAGCAATTTGCTACTCGCAAAAAAAGGAATAACTCCCCATTCATTCCTATGGGCCAAAAGGCCCATAGGAATGAATGGGGAGTATCCCTTATTTGCGAGTAGCAATTTGCTACTCGCAAATCAGATAGCGATTTTAAGGGTGCCAGGGGTGTCCAAAGGACACCCTGTAGCACCCCTAAAATGCACAATTGAACAGGTGTTGCGCACACACATGTCCAAAGGACATGTGTGTGTGCAACATGCAACTTAGAAAAATGCTTTTAAAAGCATTTTTCTGAGTTTTTGCTATTTACCGAGAGGTCTGACCTCTCGGTAAATAGCGGCCCAAAAGTGCTAAATCGCAATTTTATTTTGTGTCATGAATAGCATTTGAGGAATCTCTATTAGAGATTCCTTAAATGCCATTCCTCGCAAATATGCGAATTCTTAAATAGCGATTTTTGCATTTGGGATGATGAATACCAAATGCAAAAATCGCACTCGCAAAGGGCCAGATTCTCAGAATCTGGCCCTTTTGCGAGCGCTTTTAGCTACATGAATCAGGCTGAAAGTCTTTAAGGTCTCTTACGTGCTCCAAGGAAAGTTCATCTGCACGACACCCTCATCAAAAGGTCCGCAAAGAGAAGCGTAACTCTTCCACGGGGCAAGAGTTTTTATACCTTTCTACGCTAAGCTAATCTAAGAAAATGTATATTTTTCTGCTGAAATTGGAGTCCCATTGGTCCAAAAGTGACAGGCGACGTGTCACCACATTTTAGAATCACAGTTCCGTCATGTTCTTAAAGACCATTGTCTCTAACTTTTCAAACCACGCAGCTTCCTCCAGTTTGCAACATTTGATACAAGGAAAGTTTTAGCTTCCTCGGATACGTAGTTGTTTCAGGCCCTCGTGCCGGTTCCTGGCCTTGGCCTTGCTCGACTAAGGGATTGTCAGCTCAGCACGACAAACTTTTTTTCAGGCAGGAGAAAGCTGTTGCCAACATGGACTCTCTCTGGCTCCAAGCAGATTATTAGTAAACGTGAGTTTTCACTAGGCCCAAAGCTTTTTCAAAAACTAGCATATAAACAAACACAAAAGAATAATTAATGCGAGTAATACAGTTTATTCTGTTGCCACCCTCCATTTCTAATGATTAACCCATTAGTCTAAATTACCTAACTGTAAGCATACAAATAAAGCAGCATTTTATATCTACCATTCTTCTTTTAATCCAGTAGGATTCTTTATGCACCTATAAGAATAGAGTGACACCACATAGACAGGGAAGCAAAATAAGCACATGCCATTTATTCTAAACAGCTGCAATTAATTATGACACAACAATAGACACGATTAATTTATTAATTTTTACAAACAAGGAAATGCAACATAATGCGCGTTTATGAGCACACATGTTAGTAGCCCTTTATGTAATTTCTCGTGTATGTAACTTAAAACTAGGTTGGATTAATACACATACAGCACGATGGTTAGCCCTATTATTTCTTATTATAGAAGTGTGACTTCACGAGTTGAAATGAAAAACATTTCTGAATCTCGCTCCATCAACTCCCTCATCTGGTGATTCCCAAATCACCACACCACACCCAAAAATTTGGTAAATTTTATCTTAAACGAAAATGGTTCAATTTCACTGTGTTAGTATTTTCTAAAGACTTGTTTCAGCAAAATCCTTGCAATTGTCATATTGAGCTCTGCGTAACTCCTCAAGCTCTACCTCCCTCTCTTGCTCCTTCTTGATTTTGTAAATTCTCTTCTTTTCCCTCATGTGCTTCTTTCTCTTGTGTAACATGCAACTGATTTTTGTCAAAACTATCACAAAAATTATCACAAACAAAGGTGTTAGAATCTTGCCAAGAACTGAACCACCAATTTCTTGAAACCAGGTTTTGATAGCTTGGAATCTTTTTGAAAGACGTTCTGAAAAATCATCCTCTTCTAAGGGAACTATTTCTGAATGCATCTCTGTGATGTTTCTAATATACATTTCAATATTCTTACTCTCATCTGGAATGTAGGTACAGCAGTGCTGTACATGTAAAATGCCACAGACTCCTCCCTCTTTTGCAAGGAGTATGTCTAAAGCAAGGCGATCTTGCAGCACCATTGATCTGACCGCAATGACCTCAACATCCACTAACTGAAAACCACCTGCTGTGTCAGTGGACAATCTGTCAACAATTGTGGACAATTTTCTGATTCTTCCTGCATTCAGGGTTATACCTACTAAAGGTATCACTGCTTCAAAAATGTCTCCCAAAATTTCTGAGAAACGTTCTCTTCTAAACCTGTTTGCATGGCTACTGATTTCAAATGAACCTTCTGCATTCCTGTCAACATGAAATTTTTTTGGAAAAACAAGACCAACAAAACATGTCCCGTACCAATGGTCCGGGAGATTATGATAAGCTTTATCTCCACAGACAAAATAGATCCCAGGAAAAATTGGATCTTTGCCACCTTTGAATCCCCAACCCCCCATGATTTGGTAAGTGTCCTCACAATTGCTAGCTCCTACAAAATAATTATCGAAAAGGGTATTGTCTCTTCTAATGCAAAGCTTGCCACTAATTGGTTTGTCTATGTGAATTGCAACATTGTCAAAAGACTTGCTATTAAGCTTATCATCCTCCTTCTGCCAAAACTTCGATTTGGTCTGTGTGGGGAAGGGGTTCGGGTGGACCGGAATAACAGGCGAGGAGGCCGGATGAAGTGTGCAATGATTCACAGTATTTATTTTCAGGGACACAAAGGGTATGAAATGCCAGGAGCACAGGTCGGCCGGTGGGTTTGCAGTATTCCCCGGGAGTGACGTCGTCGGAAGGAGTTCCTGGTAGGATGCGGGTGCTCAGGTCCTGTGTTGTCCTGGTGTTCCTCGGAGGTATGAAAAGAGAGAGAACAGGGCTGTTAGTCCTGGAACTTTGGACGATTAGAGCTCTGCCACCGACACCGGGGATGTGTATGACCTGAAGACGGACAGTGAGGGTAGGACGGAGGGGAGGGCCGTGAGGGAGAGAGTCAGAAAAGGGGGAAGGAAGAGGGTGATTATGTGAGGAGGGGCACAGGGGTCTTTTTACAGCTAACGGTGCACTCAGATATATACAGTGAGGCGGTGATTTTTCAGGTGCTTTGACTATAGCACTATTTACAACTATAAACAGAGGGGACACGGAGACGCTGTACTCACATGCCCCGCCGTAACTCTCCTGTGAGTTACGGCCGCTCTCCAGCAACCTCCTGAGGACTCCACCAGTCTTCAGACCAGACGTCCTCTTCCTCGTCCTCGCCACGGGTCTTCTCCTTTCCTTCGCTCTCGGTCTCGGGTTCTTCGCTTGCATCCTCCTGCCACGGGTCTGCTGCTCGGAACGTCTTCTCTTCCTGTTCGCCGTCTTTTCTGTCTTCCAGCGGTGAGCTTCCGGGGTCAAGGGGAACTGCTTCCGGTCCTGCGCAGTCCGTCACGGGTTCCTGCAGAGGGAGAGAGAGGGGAGGAGTCCGGGATGACAGGGACGCGCCATGGCTTGGTTCATGACCTAAAGATGTGGGGATGGCATGCCGCCCTGCCGAGGTAAGGGTCGCTTCCTTTCTACATCCCCTTTTCCTAGCAGTCTTTCTTGTAGGGGTGGAGGTATGCAGATAACGGGAGAGGTAGTCCGCGTTACCCTGTTCTGTCCCTTTCCGATGGAGTGTCTTGAATCGAAAGGGTTGCAAGGATAGGAACCAACGGAGTACTCGGTCGTTGTGGCCCCGGTTGCGGGCCATCCACTCCAGTGGGGCATGGTCAGTGTACAGGATGAATTCTCGCCCTTCAAGATAATACCTAAGACTCTCTACTGCCCACTTGATTGCCAGGGCCTCTTTCTCAACAACTGCGTAATTCATCTCACGAGGAAAGAGCTTTCGGCTAAGGTAGAGGATGGGTCGTTCCGCCCCTTTTGGGTCCTTCTGTGAAAGGACTGCACCCAAACCCTGATCTGAGGCATCCGTCTGTAAGATGAAGGGCTGTGTGAAGTCAGGGCTCAGGAGTACAGGTTCGGAGATTAAAGAGTGTTTGAGCTGGTGAAACGCCTGTTGCAACAGGGAAGAAGGATGTTGTAGAGACTTTTCGGTTCTGGTGGCTTTTTTCAACAGGTCAGTCAACGGGGCTGCAGTCTGGGACAAATTGGGGATAAATCTCCTATAATAACCCAACAGGCCGAGGAAGGCACGGAGTTCTTTCTTTGTGCGAGGAAAGGCTATGGCCTGGATGGCTTTTATCTTATTGTCCTGGGGTCTGATAACCCCTTCCCCCAACAGGTATCCCAGATATTTCACGCTTTGGGCGGCTAGGGTGGTCTTAGCGGGGTTAATGGTAAAACCATGATTCCTAAGTGACGTTATGACAGCCTGTAAGTGGTCTAGGTGCTGTCCCCAGTTATCACTGTAGATGACGATGTCATCTAGGTAGGCACCGGCATATTGGAAATGGGGCCGTAGTACCAGGTTCATTGCCCTTTGAAAGGTAGCCGGGGCTCCGTGGAGCCCGAAGGGCATAACCTTGAACTGGAACAGGCCTTCAGGGGTTGAAAACGCGTTTTTCTTTTTATCTTATTCTTTAAGTGGGATTTGCCAATAACCCTTGCACAAGTCAAGGGTGCTTATGTATGTGGCCTTGCCTATGCGCTCGACCATCTCCTCCACTCGAGGTAGGGGATAGGTGTAGAAGCTAGAGACCTTATTCACCTCCCTGAAGTCTATACAGAACCGGGTCGAGCCATCAGGTTTGGGGACCAGGACGATGGGCGAATTCCAGCTGCTGATGGACGGTTCTATGATGCCCATCCTTAACATCACATCCGTCTCTTCTTTGATGACAAGTCGGTGGGCTTCAGGGATCCGATAGGGCCTTTGTCTCACTGTTTTGCCTGGCTCCGTGGGTATGGCATGTTCAACGATGGTGGCGTGACCTGGGAGAGAGGAGAAACTCGTTTGTAGGGGGCTTAAGGACCGTCTGAGGTCCTCTTTGTTTTGTTCCGGTAAATGCGAGTCGATACAAACATCAAATGAGAGGGGATTTTGTGTTCGCGTTGCCGTGAGGACGGGACGGGGTCCCTCCCATTTTTTTAGGAGGTTCACGTGGTATATCTGGGTTAGACCTCGAGTAACGTCGGTCTCGATCTCATACGTGACAGGGGTTACTGGTCGTAAGACGGAAAATGGGCCCTGCCACTGCCCTAGTAGCTTGTGGTCTGAAGATGGTATAAGTAGCAGTACTAGGTCCCCGGGGACAAAGGAACGGGGTTTGGTTCTTTTGTCATACTGGCGTTTTTGGGTGGTTTGGGCGATTACCATATTCTGTCTCACTATCTCCCGTATCTGCCCTAAGTGGGTCTTCAGGTTGTCCACGTATTCAGGCAAGGGTCTGGTACGGTCTGGTTCTGCTTCCCACGGCTCCCGAGCCATGTCCAACAGTGTGCGTGGTGCCCGCCCATACAGGAGCTCATAAGGGGAGTACCCGGTGCTGCTTTGGACTTTACACCGGATCGCAAATAGCGCCAGGGGAAGCATCTCTTCCCATATCTTACTCTCTAGACCCAACAGTTTCTTGAGGGTGGTTTTCAGGGTGGCGTTGTAGCGTTCCACTAGCCCGTCGGTTTGGGGGTGGTAGGCGGAGGTCCTTATTTGTTTGATACCTAGATAGGAACAGACTTGCCGCATAAGGGAGGAAACAAAAGGGGTCCCCTGATCCGTTAGGATCTCCCGGGGAAATCCAACCCGGGAAAAAATGGAAATGAGGGCCTTCGCGATGTTCTGCGTGGTGGGTTGGCGTAGTGGGACAGCTTCAGGGAAGCGGGTGGCGTAGTCCACCAAGACCAGAGCATATCTATGACCACCTCTAGAGGGAAGCAGGGGTCCTATGAGGTCCATCCCTACTCTACTAAAGGGTATGTCAATGAGAGGGAGCGGTTGCAACGGAACTCTAGGAGGTCTATAACGACTGTTCTTCTGGCACACCGGACACTCTCGGCAATATCTTTTTATTTGTCCGTACACCCCAGGCCAATAGAACCTCTCCAGGATCGTTTGTCCCGTTTTTTCGTCACTGAAATGACCACCCAGTAAGTGACTGTGAGCAAGAAACAGTACCTTGTCCCGGAAGAGTTTGGGAATGATCAATTGGGGGTTTTGCTGGGGCCCTCCCTTCCTGTACAGGAGCCCATTCTTTTTGAAGAAATAATGACCTACTTGTAGAGGGTCCTCGTTATCCAAAGCGCGCCCCCAGGCGTCCTGTAAATTAGGGTCCTCTTGCTGGGCTGCGCGGAACTCTCTATCGGTTTCCCCAGGATAGGTGTCCACTTGAACAGGGTAGGCCATGGTGTAGTTCCTTCTTTCTTTCCTCCTTTGGCTCTTGGTTTTGGGGGCTTTAGGAGGAGGCCCCAACGAGGCAGGGTTTTGGGAAAACGGGGCTTCTGCCCACCACTTTTCCAGGGAGTCAGTGGTTTCCTGAAGAAGGCGGGGAAGACCACTATAGTCACTGCCCAGGATGACTTGTTCTGGCAAATCGGGCACCAGGCCGACTGTTAGCAAACTTCCTTCATTGGCAGGATCTTGTACTCGTACTCTGGCTGTTGGATAACTCTTCGTATCCCCATGCACACATTTAATAGCCACCGTGCCGGTCACGGGGCCGACAGGGGTGGGCAATTCCTGGGGCCGTAGGACGCTCTGTCTACATCCAGAATCAGCCAGGACCATCACTTGGTGTCCGTCTATTCTCACCGGACACCTGTACGGGGGAGGAGCAGCTTCGTTGGTGAGACATACATAGTTCCGAACATATCCAATGTCCATGGGTTCCTCCTTCTGCGGGCATGTGCGGGCTATATGTCCGTACCCACCACAATGGTAGCACTGTGGTCCTGGATGTATCGGTCGATGGGGTACTGGATAATGCACCAAGGGAACAGGATCGGGCTTCTTGGGTACGGAAGGTCTTTGGGGCCGGAGGTGACTACCAGATGTGGCCCGGGAAGGGTGTTCCTCCTTACTTTTGTTGAAGTCTTGTGCCCTGCTGTAGGCGCTGGCTATCTCGACGGCACTCTCTAGCGTTAGACGGGCGTGCTGTCGTACCCATCTTTGGGTAGCCGGGTGAAGAGAGGCTAAGAACTGCTCTAGGTAGATCTTAGAGAGGATATCCTCCTTCGAGGCCGTTGCAGGCTTCAGCCACCGATTTGTTAAGTCCTGAATACGGAACGACAACGCCCGGGGTGTCTCCTGGCGTCCTTCCCGCACTTGTCTTAGACGAACCCTGTATGCTTCGTCGTCTATCCCCAGACGCTCCAGAATGCATGTCTTTATGTCCTGATAAGGGGTTTGCCCTTGTACGTTCGCCTGCTGATAGGCTGCTTGGAGTTCCCCGGTTAACAGCGGACCCAGATAATGGCCCCAACGATCTGCAGGCCATGCGGCAGCTTGGGCTAGGCGTTCGAAGTTCGTAAAAAAGAAGTCTGGGTCTTCGCCCGGTACGTACTTCTGTAGTACTATGGAGGGCAGCGAAGTGACCGGTCTCTGTTGTCCCATGACATCTGTGAGACATCCGATGGCTGTGCCCTGGCCCTTTAGGACGTCGTGTAGTTGTCCGAGATCATCCTCAGCTGTCTTCAGGAACTGCTCCATCATTTTACCCAGGACCTCTTGGCTTTCCGCCAGTTTCTTAACAGCCTCCTCCATTCCTCCGGATAATCCCACTTCTGACACCAAGTGTGGGGAAGGGGGTTCGGGCGGACCGGAATAACAGGCGAGGAGGCCGGATGAAGTGTGCAATGATTCACAGTATTTATTTTCAGGGACACAAAGGGTACGAAATGCCAGGAGCACAGGTCGGCCGGTGGGTTTGCAGTCTTCCCCGGGAGTGACGTCGTCGGAAGGAGTTCCTGGTAGGATGCGGGTGCTCAAGTCCTGTGTTGTCCTGGTGTCCCTCGGAGGTATGAAAAGAGAGAGAACAGGGTCGTTAGTCCTGGAACTTTGGACGATTAGAGCTCTGCCACCGACACCGGGGATGTGTATGACCTGAAGACGGACAGTGAGGGTAGGACGGAGGGGAGGGCCGTGAGGGAGAGAGTCAGAAAAGGGGGAGGGAAGAAGGTGATTATGTGAGGAGGGGCACAGGGGTCTTTTTACAGCTAACGGTGCACTCAGATATATACAGTGAGGCGGTGATTTTTCAGGTGCTTTGACTATAACACTATTTACAACTATAAACAGAGGGGACACGGAGACGCTGTACTCACATGCCCCGCCGTAACTCTCCTGTGAGTTACGGCTGCTCTCCAGCAACCTCCTGAGGACTCCACCTGTCTTCAGACCAGACGTCGTCTTCCTCGTCCTCGCTACGGGTCTTCTCCTTTCCTTCGCTCTCGGTCTCCGGTTCTTCGCTTGCGTCCTCCTGCCACGGGTCTGCTGCTCGGAACGTCTTCTCTTCCTGTTCGCCGTCTTTTCTGTCTTCCAGCGGTGAGCTTCCGGGGTCAAGGGGAACTGCTTCCGGTCCTGCGAGGTCCGTCACGGGTTCCTGCAGAGAGAGAGAGAGGGGAGGAGTCCGGGTTGACAGGGACGCGCCATGGCTTGGTTCGTGACCTAAGGATGTTGGGATGGCACGCCGCCCTGCTGAGGTAAGGGTCGCTTCCTTTCTACAGTCTGTTTGACCATCTCATTTCTTTTATAAATCGCCCTTCCCTCCTCAACAAGGTTCAGGAAAGTCTTTTCCTCAGCTCTCAATTTGCAGGTTAAATTGTTTCTGTAGGCGTACTCATAAGTGAGTTCGTTAGTAACTAAAAAGAATTCCCTCATCTGTTTGGCTTTTTTATGTTTATTTAAAGCATTTTCTATTTTCAAGTTAGCAAAGATCTCGTCATAATTTGAATAATAGTACTCCAAGCGACCAGTTTGGTAAAATAGACTAGCTATCACACTACAGGTTATGCCATAAGTAAGAGGAAGCATATTGTATGTCACTCCCTCAGAGACAGAAGCAGGCAACTTTACACAGATATAGCAATCTTTGACACTCATAACCTTAACATATTCTCCCAAAAGCCTCGAAAATGTATTGCTTGAAAAATCACCAACAGACCTATCCTGATGAACATCTAGTCTGTGATCAATAACCTTGTTAGCTTTGTGTGTTGCACTATGTTTGTCTTGACTAACTGAAGCTTTGCTTGTCATATTGACCTTGTACCTCTCCTTATCGATCCCGAAAGGAAAGATGACAGCTAAAACTAACCAGAGCAGAATTAATATGAGCATACATATCAGAGTCATCTTACAGCATTTTTTGAAAATGGAACATTTTGAAGTACCACGCGTCAAAACAAAAGGCATTTTTTTTTAGCCTTATTTACAAAAAAGAGAAAACAACATTTTAAAAAATTTCTAAAACCTAACACCCCCTTTTTAATTTTTTTAATTTTTTTTTAAGCCCTCTAACAATTTTTCTTCGACCTTGCGTCACAAGTTATTCTCCAACTAAATACAATTTCTTCGACCTTGTGTCACCTAACACAATTTCTTCAGCCTTACGCCAAGAACATAAACCTAAACTCAATCCTAAATTCTAACAGGTTAGTACTTCAATCGTTGTCACTATTGTCCTCAATTTCTTCCTGACTACTACTGTTTATCTCAATTACAGGTGGTATAATCAGATATGCCCATTCAGGAGATTTATATTTTTGGTTTGGCCTCAAAACTCTCTTTGTCTTTCTAGTCACCACTATTTTCTTTCCTTTTCTGCTTTCCTTTCAGGATCCTCCTGACTAGTGATTTCGTTCACCTGCTCTTTCGATCTCTTTATTAACCTGACTCTCAACCCTCCGTTTTCAGTTGGCCAGGTCTCTCCTTTTCTCAGAATTTGTCTTTTTGGCTCAGACACATTAGATTCTGTTTTCCACGATCTTTTCTTCACTCTTTCCGTCTGACACTCTTCATCACTCTCTCCAGAGTCACTGTCAGAAATTTCAATTCTTATCTCAGGATCTTCTCTAATCGGCAGTCTCACTCCGTTAGGAACAGCACTCTTTCTCCCATCGCTGGTACTCGGCAATTCGTCTTCCTCTACTTCTTCAATCGCCTTTAACTTCCCAGTTCCGGACTTCTTGTTCCTGCTTTCAGAGCTTGTTTTCTGCTTTTCGATACTCTCCTGGTCTTGCTTCTGAACTTGATCAGACTCTTCTGTTGTTTCTTTTTCTTTTCTTTTATCTTGATCAGGTTCTTTTACTTCACCTGTTTCCTTGTTTGATTCTTCTGCTGATTCTTTGTCTAGCAGATTATCCTCAACTTCAGAATCTATTTCAATAATCTTCAAGTCTTTTCCAATCAAATCTCCATTCACAGATGGTTTTTCCAGATGTCGACCTCTCTGTCGATCTTCAGAATCTGGATTTCTTTCAGCTTCTTCTTCAGAATCTGAATCATCTGTTGTCTCACTTTCCACGTCAGAGTTTTCAGGTGTAGGTATTGGAATAGTGTGACTGGGATGAATCCACCTTTTCAATCCTCTACACTTCACTGTATTTGTTGTCACGAGAATCACCTGCCTTGGTTTCTGCCACCTCGGGACCAAGCAGTTTCTTCTTCGATGAACTTTTGTTCTGACCCAGTCTCCAGGTCTCAGATCATGTGTCTGCACTTTGTCTTTTGATTGTACTTCAGTTCCCACCTGATTAGACACAGAAGTCACTACGTCAGACAGCTTTTTGCAATACTCCAAAATCGCACTGTCATTAATACTTAACAGTTTTCCCACTGGTACAAAAGCTTGTCTCATGACTCTGCCCATAAGAATTTCATGAGGACTCAGACCTGTCTTTTTATCTGGTGTACTTCTTAAAGTCATCAGAACAAGTGGAAGAGCATCTGTCCACTTTATGCCTGTATCAAGACACATTTTTCCAATTCTATTTTTGATAGTTCCATTAATCTGCTCAACTACCCCAGATGCCTCTGGTCTGTATGCACAATGTATCTTCTGCTCAATGTGTAATGCTTCACAGATCAATTTCATCAGTTTGTTATCAAAATGTCCTCCTCCATCACTCTCAATAGTGACAGGGAAACCGTACCTAGGGATTATTTCTCGCAGAAGTAACTTTGCCACTGTAATTGAATCACTGTGACGTGTAGGAAATGCTTCTACCCACCTTGAAAACAAACACACAACCACTAAAACATACTTCAAACAGTTGTGTCTAGGCATTTCAATGAAATCCATTTGTAGTCTGGTGAAAGGACCACCTTCCCGACCTATGATTCCCGTTCCCACACCTGATTTCCTGTTTGGGTTCATTTGCTGGCAAGTCAAACACCTTTGGCAGAGAGACTCTGCAATCGTTCTAAACTTGGTATTGAACCAGGTTTCTTTGAAAAGCCTAATCATAGAATCTCTTCCAATATGACCAGGGCCATGATACATTCTGGCCATGTCAGCAATCATGCAATTTGGTAAAACTACCCTGCCATCTTTGTAAGTCCAAACTCCAATCTTCATCTCGCTGTCTACATTCTGCTTTCAACCATGTGTTTTTCTCTTCATCATCAGCTTCATTTTGCAAATCCCTGATTTCCTGCCATGTCTCAACAACAGATGTTAGCATCAGTGAACTTGAACCAAATTCTTTGTTTTTCTCCCGATTGAGTGCATAATTATTCCTTGCACAATACTTTGCGATTTCATCCGCATAAGCATTGCCTCTGGTGATAAAATCTTCACATTTTCTGTGTGCTGCACATTTTACTACAGCAATCTCTTTTGGCAGCTGTATGCCATCAATTAATCTTTTGATAAATTCTGCATTTCTTATTGGGGAACCTGCTGATGTCATGTAGCCTCTCTGAGACCAGAGCTGTCCATAATCATGCACAACTCCGTACCCATACTGGCTATCCGTAATTATGGTGACTCTCAAATCTTTTGCCAATTCACATGCACAAATTAAAGCAATTAACTCAGCCACCTGTGCTGAACGAATTCCTTCAAGACATGATGCTTCTTCAACATCTGCTACTGTGCAGACTGAGTATGCTGCTCTCAAAACACCTCCCTCTGATCTCAGACAGGAGCCATCCACAAAGTAGACATAATCTGATTTAGGCAACGGTACATCTTTAATGTCCTGCCTTGGCTTGGTACAGTATTCCATGACATCCAAGCACTCATGCTCCACATCATTTTCATCAATATTCTCAGTGTCAGGTAACAGTGTGGAAGGATTTAAATTCACACACCTTGGTATTGACACATTATCTGATCCCAGAATAATTTTTTCATATTTTGTCAACCTGTTGCTTGTCAGGTGCTGCGTTCTACTCCTTGTAAGGAGAATTTCAACTGAGTGGGGAACATAGACTTTTACAGGAAATCCCATTATGATTCCTTCACTCTGCTCAAGACTAACACTTGTTGCTGCAACTGCTTTTAAGCAACCTGGTAAGGCTTTTGCAACTGGATCAAGAACTGCTGAGAAATAGTCAATAGGTTTTCTCATGTTTCCATGTCTCTGAATTAACACAGACAAGGCACATCCTTCCCTTTCACTGCAATACAGCTCAAAACCTTTCTCGTAATCTGGCATGCCCAGAGCTGGAGCTTCACATAGGCTTCTTTTTAGTTTTTCAAAAGCTTCCAATTCAATGTCAGTAAGTACAATTGGATTTTTTACATCTGATTTTGTCAATCTCTGCAGTGGCTTCGCAATTACTGAAAATCCACTGATCCATTGTCGACAGTAACCAACCATTCCCAAAAACATTCTCACCTGTCTCTGTGTTCTTGGAGGTAGCATTCCCTGAATCATTTTAATTCTCTCAATTGTCACCTGTCTCATTCCTTTTGCAATTCTATGACCAAGGTATTTCACCTCTTGTTTACAAAACTGCAACTTTGCAGGAGACACTTTATGTCCCTCATCTGCCAGATGATTCAAAAGAGTTATTGTATCTGTTACACAGTTTTCTCTTGTTTTTGCTGCAACCAACAGATCGTCAATGTACTGGACTAATGTCGATCTGCCAGGTAGATTCAAATCTTCCAATGATCTCTTCAATAACTCATTAAAGATAGAAGGACTCTCTGTATACCCTTGAGGGATTCTGCACCATGCGAGGGTCCTACTCTGGAACCGAAAAGCAAAGATTTCCTTGCTCTCTGGATGCAATGGAACAGTAAAGAACGCATTGCAAAGATCAATGACAGTATACCATTCTGCATCATGCGGAATCTGGTAAAGAATGACAGCTGGGTTTGGAACAACTGGGCAACAAGGAACAACAATTTGGTTAATCTTTCTCAAATCCTGAACAATCCTATATGTTCCGTTTGGCTTTTTGATCCCCATAATCGGTGAGTTACAAGGACTGCTCACAATTTCTTTTAAAACACCTTGCTTAATGAATTTTTCAATTACAGGAATAACACCCTCAATTGTTTCTGCTTTCATTTTGTACTGAGGAATGTTTGGAAATTCTAATCTCTGCTTTACTGTGATTTTTACTGGATCGACATGCCTCATCAGACCCATTTCGTTTCCAGTCAAATCCCACATTTCAGATTTAACTGTCTTTTTCAGTTCCTCTGGTAAATTTTCTTTGTCAAAGGAAGGAAACAATCTCGTTTCTTCTGCCTCAACCATTAGCATAGTCATTCTGTACAACCCATCTTCCTCCATGGTTTGCAATTCAATTCCGTCAGGCGAGCAATATATTCTGCAATTCATTTTGCACAATATATCTCTCCCTAACAAATTAACAGGACTACTGTTACAAACTACAAATCTGTGCTTGTCTTTAAAACCACCGATTTCCACATTCACAGGTTCAGTAAGGTCGGTTCTCATTTGCTGATTACTTACTCCGACTACTTGGATGGTATCCCCAGAGAGAGGTAGGTTTTCAATTTCCACTGATCTAACAGTAGAACGGGTAGCACCAGTGTCCACAAGAAAAGTGATTTCTACATCATTCACCTTTCCATTTACAAATGGACCAGACTGGTCAACCTCAAGAGTGGCTCCAATGACACACTCTTCCCCCTCTCTCGGGCACCGTCAGAAGCAGTCATCAGAATCGCTTCCTTGGTTTCCTGTTAACAAAAATTGTCCTGTCGCATTTTGCAAATTTTGCCTTTGAGCTCTTATTACCTGTTCACCTCCGCTGAATCCAATATCTGGATTGTATTTCTGACCTCCCCCACAACTAGGAAAAGGAGCAAGTAGAATCTGATTCTGCTGTTGTGTCAACTGCTGTTGTAGCCGTCGCTGAAGACTCAGGTCATTTAGCTGACGCTGTAGCTGCAGCTGTTGTTGCAGATCAACGTCATTCTGCATCTGTGGGTTTAATGATGTATTTTTAAAATTTCGGGGTGGATTTTTACACTCGTTGTTCCAATGGCCTATCTCGCCGCAATTAAAACAAGGTAACTTTTGTTTTAATTCTTCAATTTTTGCATTAAACTTTGGCTTGTTAAAATTATTAAAATTATTTAAAAATTTTCCCCGACCCTGATTCTGGTTCTGTGCGAAGTTTCCATTCTTATTGTCAAGGCTTGCAATCTGTTGCTCAGCCACCTTCACCTGTGCCCACATTGCTTTTTCTTTTAACTTCTTTTGCTTGGCCTCCAACTCATCACTGCAGTATTTTGCCTTCCTCAAAATATCATCAACTGAGTTTGATTGCCATCCGACAATATTATTCCTGATCATTTCTCCAATTTCTGGTCTAAGACCATAGACAAATCTGTAAATAAAATGGCTCATGTCCTTTTCATCTAATTTTTCATAGCTACTGTATTGTTTAAAAACCAGTAATAACCTTACATAAAATGAATGAACTGATTCTTTCGGTTCCTGATTTGTTCTGTCTATTTTAACCCAATCAACTTCCTTTGGGGCAATTTTCTTTTTCAACCAGTAAATCACTTTGTTATAAAAATCCATGACCTCTGGTGCTGGAGCACCTGTCTCTTTAATTCGATCTGGTTCAGCTTTTGGCCAACTCACAGCAATTTTGCATTCTGTCCAAAGATCTGATGGGACGACAATGTCGAAAAATCCATCCAGATCAATCCACAGAACTTTTGAAACTTTAATAAACCTGTCTACCTGTCGGTACCATTCCACAGGCTTTTCTCTCAGTCGAGGGAAATCATTAGTAAAGAGCAGAATGTCCTGTCTTGTCCATGGTACATGTACATACCCTCCACCTGCAATTTCTCTCATTGGAAACTGTTTAGACAGTTGATCCAACTTATCCAACCTTTCATCTTCCCTCTTTTTGGTCCATTTCACTCTCCATTTACTCAGGTCCCCCAATTTCTTGATGTAAACAATCAATTCTTTTATGTGTGTAATTCTCCCTCCTGTATTAAAGTTCCCAATGTCCTTCTCTGTAAAGTCTAATCTGTAGTGCTTACCCAGGTTTTTCTGTTTGCTCAAATCAATTTCTAATTCTGCTGCCAGTTCTTCCAATTAATCGTATTTATTTTTTGTTTTCCATTGAATGCTTTTACTGATGAACAGGAGTTCAT
Source organism: Lissotriton helveticus (assembly GCF_964261635.1). NCBI lineage: Eukaryota > Metazoa > Chordata > Amphibia > Caudata > Salamandridae > Lissotriton > Lissotriton helveticus. The sequence continues at coordinate 745,538,009 of NC_136071.1, read as the reverse complement.
CATCTCGATAGAATTTTAAACTGTCAGGACGGATTGTGCCAATTATTAATTCTTCCAAATCTGCTTTTAATTTTGCAACATCCAGTTTAGGATTTGACTCAGTTTTCTCAAGAGAATCAGCATCTGACTCTGCACCCATTGGTGTCTGGTTAAAAGAACCTTGATTAAAAGTCAAGTCAGGCATTCTTGATTTTTCAAGATGTATTTCAGATAAATCTGAATAAAATTTTTCAGCTACTTTTTGAATTTCTGCATTTAATGGAATTGTTAAACCTGGCTGTTTAATTTCTTTTTGATCGAAGACAGGCTGAACAGGACCAATCGTTACTGGAACTGTCACTGCTTCCATGCTTTTAGTTATCTGCCGAATTAATTCTTCTTTTGATCGCAAGTATTCTGAAGTATTTGCAACTTCCTCATTTCTGTCAGTTCTCATTAAATTTCTAGGGGCTTCCCTTTCCATTGGAAAACTTCTATTTTCAATAAAAGCACTAGAATTCGTTCTTGTCTCAAACTGTTCTGGAGTTCCAAAAGATTCAGAATTATTTGGGTACAATTTTGGGGAATCATTTATTGGAGGTGCACTAGGAGTGGTTCCAGTAGAAACCATTGGAGTGGACCATGAACGAGGCTGTCTCAAAGGGGCATTTTTATTATTTGTTGTATAAATTTCTTCTAAGACTGCGTCTTCTGATTCATTTTCTACAACTGTGTTATTTTTCTTTTCAGTTCTCTTTTCACCTGGAGACCCTAAAACCATTTCCCTAATTAAATAGAGACCATCGCACATATCTCCCTGTCTCCACATACGCATTCTATCTTCATGCATTTCCCGTCGGTAACTCAGTATTTTTGGAGGTCTTTTTATACCACCTGCTTCTTTCTGAAGTTGAAACATCTCATCCTCCCATTCAACTAAAGCTTCAAATTGTGTTGGTCTGGGCTTCGGTACAAGAGCTAACATTTTTTCTCTTAAATTTCTTAAAACTTTAACATTAAATGAACCATCATCCGGCCAAGCCAATACGCCGTCATCCTTTGTGTAATGCTTCCAAACATCAAACCACAGAACAGTATGATAACTATATTCACCTTCCATATACGCTGCAGGTGTCTTGTATTAATGAAGTAATTTACCACCTCGCGTCTGTATTTTCTTGTCCGGTGAAATAAAATTTTAAAATTTTTTAAGTATCGAAGTCTTTTTCTCAACATGTTTATAATAATAAGTCATTTTTAAATCAAATCCGCTTAATCAGAAATGATCGTAAATGTTTCCTGGTTGTTCCGTAACACCAGCCAATCCGTGCGCGAAACACACCAACAAGCCAATCAGGTTCGAGTTACGTCACCACCCTGCTCGACCAGTAAAAACAGAGCTTCCCACAAAAGCCAATCAGCGTTCAGCTCAACAAAGTCACGTGAGCCAATCAGAGTACAGCTTGTGACGTATAGTACCCAATCACTGCGCGGACAGTGTGACGTACACAGCCGCTGCGGTTTCTCGCGTCTCACTCTCAGCGCTCACCTCTCCTTCACAAAAACTTTTCACAGCACCATTTTAAAGACGCTTTTCTCTATGAAATTCGATTAACAACAACAAAAAGAACAAATCATTTGTCTGTTTCTCTAAATAAAGCGATAGTGTTTACAGACATACAAGAAATTCTTTGCGTGGAATAGACGACGCTACTCTCACAGAATATACATTTGCCGATAAAGTAAACTTTTACTGTACCCTTCACACAAGTAATAACGAACGCGCTTCTCTCTGAATGCTCATAAAGTAGCAATTCAAAGTTTGACTCGAACGAAATTACAAAACCATTTACGCACTTTCAAGCGGAAAGTATCCTTAACCATACACACATGAAATCCTGGCAGGACTCTAACCCACCAATGATAACATGAATCGTCAGTAAAATAAACGACGTTATCTTACCCTTCACTCAAGCTCGAATAAATTCTATTACTTTTCCCACAGAGAGTTTTAGAACGGGCACATTGTCCCTATACTCAAAGCTTCGATTTCATAGACAATCCTCACTATACATATACTCCATCTAACACACCTATATCCCTAACACGTGCTGAACGACGACAACACTTGTGATATACGACGATACCACTATTCTTGAAACAGATCAAATGTACTGTGTGACTCCACTCTCGCCACACTACTCTGTACCGGTACAACTAGGATTTTTCACACTGCAGGAAAAAACCTTTCGACTACACGTCACAAAAGTGAACGAACTCAACATATGTTAAACATCGATCCTATGCAACTACCATGTAGCATGTCGGTTACCATAGCAACCGTCAAGTCTGCTACCAGGAAATTGATCCAGCGGGCTATAGGAAATATGTCATAAGCTACGCTACCCAACTCCACAATATACACCATCAATCAGTAATTAATCACAAGGCCCATAAATCTAACATGACATATTTTTACCAACTGAATCATGTGACCTAATTAACCTATTCACAAATTATATAAATTTATATACAACCGCGGTAAATGAATTCATCATACTTTACAAACCCTACTAATTAATTAAGCCACTGTGGCGATAAAGCTAGCTAATGGTAACCTAAACTCATGAAATACCAAGACCAGCTTGTTTTCCAAAGTAAAATTTTTATTAGCTACTCATTTGGAAAATGTATTAGAAATTTTATTAAAGCATTTTTATTTGAATCATTGCAAATGGTTATGACAGTTTTATTATGAATCAAAATATTATTTGCAAATGGAAATTATCAGTTTGGCATTCTCAAAACCTAAGTACCTAACTAATGCTAACTATAATAAAGAATTAAAGAATTAAAGAATAAAGTCTTTGAGGTCTCTTACGTGCTCCAAGGAAAGTTCATCTGCACGACACCCTCATCAAAAGGTCCGCAAAGAGAAGCGTAACTTTTCCACGGGGCAAGAGTTTTTATACCTTTCTACGCTAAGCTAATCTAAGAAAATTTATATTTTTCTGCTGAAATCGGAGTCCCATTGGTCCAAAAGTGACAGGCGACGTGTCACCACATTTTAGAATCACAGTTCCGTCACGTTCTTAGAGACCATTGTCTCTAACTTTTCAAACCACGCAGCTTCCTCCAGTTTGCAACATTTGATACAAGGAAAGTTTTAGCTTCCTCGGATACGTAGTTGTTTCAGGCCCTCTTGCCGGTTCCTGGCCTTGGCCTTGCTCGACTAAGGGATTGTCAGCTCAGCACGACAAACTTTTTTTCAGGCAGGAGAAAGCTGTTGCCAACATGGACTCTCTCTGGCTCCAAGCAGATTATTAGTAAACGTGAGTTTTCACTAGGCCCAAAGCTTTTTCAAAAACTAGCATATAAACAAACACAAAAGAATAATTAATGCGAGTAATACAGTTCATTCTGTTGCCACCCTCCATTTCTAATGATTAACCCATTAGTCTAAATTACCTAGCTGTAAGCATACAAATAAAGCAGCATTTTATATCTACCATTCTTCTGTTAATCCAGCAGGATTCTTTATGCACCTATAAGAATAGAGTGACACCACATAGACAGGGAAGCAAAATAAGCACATGCCATTTATTCTAAACAGCTGCAATTAATTATGACACAACAATAGACACGATTAATTTATTAATTTTTACAAACAAGGAAATGCAACATAATGCACGTTTATGAGCACACATGTTAGTAGCCCTTTATGTAATTTCTCGTGTATGTAACTTAAAACTAGGTTGGATTAATACACATACAGCACAATGGTTAGCCTTATTATTTCTTATTATAGAAGTGTGACTTCACGAGTTGAAATGAAAAACATTTCTGAATCTCGCTCCATCAAGAGCAAGATACATCCCTGCCAAATATCGCAGGTCCATGCATGATGAGCTGCTCCAGTCTAATTTTTTCTTTGAATTCTGGGCCTCATATACAAGAAAGGGCTGCAGCGTGACACCACAAGCCCTTAGGCTGCACCACTCTGTGGCACTTTTAAAGAACAGGGATGTGACATACTTTTTTTTTTCAACCGGTTGAAAAAGTCTGTAACCTGGGATTTATCCTTGATAACACCCTCTCAATGCGGCAACAGGTGGTTAGTGTTGCTTCCACATGTTTTACTATTCTAAGATGGCTACGAAAGATTATCTGGATGCTCCCTGACTTCACGAAAAGAACGGTGGTCCAGGCGTTAATTGCCTCACACCTGGACTATGGGAACGTATTGTACCTTGGAGGAAATCAGGAGATGCTGAAGAAACTCCAGGTAGTCCAGAATTCCACAGCTCGTCTGGTATGTTATAACCCTAGGAGATCATCCATCTCTCCGGTATTGCGGGATTTACACTGGCTCCGCATTGAGAGTCAGATTAAATTTAAGACACTGTGTCTTACTTTTAAAATGAACCAAGGGTCTGCCCCTCTTTATCTTAAGGAGATTGTCCATCCCTATGTCCCTTCCCGTCCTTTACGCTCAGCCACTCAGGGCAACTTGGTAACATCTAGTTGTAGACTATCTAGAATGGGTGGTCGTTCTTTTGCGTTCCTTGGACCCAGACTATGGAATTCTCTTCCTTGTTCTATGAAGCAGGAACAGTGTTATCTCAGGTTCCTTAAGACCTGGCTCTTTTCTCAATAATGAGTCGTCTGGTTACTCAGTTACAGTACTCCATCTACCTGCGCTGGGAAACCCTGTTAGGGTAGCTGTGCGCAATATAAATTTAATTAATAATAAAATATTTGCAATAATATGTCACATCCCTGTGCACTACCTTGCACTGGCGCACAATGGCTGCCATGTGCTGACGCAGGCACTGTGTAAGGATGCCTGCATCACAGGGATGATTGTTTATGTGCAGGAAGAGAACCTTTCCTGCATATAAACAATCTGAAAGGGCATTTTACAACTTCTATGTGTGCTACATTAGCACACATAGAACTTGTAAAACATTGTTTTTCTAAATAATTGTTTATGTGAAGGAACATAAACAATCACCGGTGGTGAATTCATCGTTCTATGTGTGCTACAGAATGCAGCACGCACAGAAAGAGGAAAAAAACAAAAATAAATGAATACATTTTTCCTCCTTGCACCTCTCTATGCCTCCCTTGGGGAGGCGTAGCATTCACACGCATTTCCAGGTTTATGGTTTCTCGTAAATCTTCAAATGTGTCAGGTTCCATGGGTGTATTAGTATTAGTATTAGTATTAAACCATTTTATAACGCGCTCCATTACTGGGGAGTATCCTGGCGCGAAAGAGGGAAAAAAACAGGCAGCAAAACACAGAGAAAGAAAAACACATCATATTGTACTCTTGAAAAGGTGAGTTTTCAGGTGTTTTGCAGCCACTGTTGGCATGGAACGCAGATGGAAAGGGAGAGCGTTCCAGGCCCGGGCCACAATCACAGAAATCGACTGGCCACCAAGTCTGGCACGTTTAAAGCGTGGAAGGGACAATTTAAACAGAGTAGAAGATCTCAAGGTACGTGCAGGGGCATAGCTGGTAAATCTCTTTCTCAGATACAGGGGGCCTTGATCATGAGTTGCCCGAAACGCCAGCACCAGAGATTTAAACACAATACGCTGTCTAACAGGAAGCCAATGGAGCGTGCGCATCTCCGCGCGAACGCTCTTCCATCTAGGTATGTTAAATATTAGACGGACAGCCGCATTCTGAATAATTTGCAGGCGCTGCACCAGATAGGCAGGAATGCCACTAAACAGTGCATTGGCATAATCCAACCTAGCCAATATGAGCGCCCGAGCAACCGACTCCCTCGCATCCCTGGGGAGCAGGGGGAAGAATTTGCGAAGCATTCTCAAGGTGGCAAAGCAGGTGCCTGTAAGCTTTTTAATATGATGCTCAAATCTAAGGTCCTCTGCGAACCAGATGCCAAGATTTTTGGCAGGTCTCCCCATCTCCTTCAGGCCAGGAATGTTAGAGGGCCACAATGAGCTCCTGAACGAGGGGGGAAAAGAGCCATAAAAGAGCACCTCCGATTTGTCCTCGTTACACTTCAGCTGGGCCTGCGTTAACCAGCGAAATACAGAGGACAAACACAGGTGGACCGCAGATGTATCCAGATCGGCATCAGGCCAGGTGAACAGCAGTTGGGTATCGTCAGCATACCCTATGATCTTAGCCCCAAACTGTTCCGCTAGATAAACCAGGGGAGTGATGTAAACATTGAACAGTAAGGGGCTAAGAGTTGACCCCTGCGGGACACCTGTGAGCAGAGGTTTGGGCTCAGAGGCATGGGGAGGCAGCCAGACCTGCTGGGTCCTATCAGATAAAAAAGAGGACAGCCAATCTAGGACAACCCCCCCAATGCCTATAGCCGACAGCCGGCCGAGGAGGAGCTCATGAGGGACGGTATCGAACGCGGCAGAGAGGTCCAATAAAATTAGGACCGCTCTGCCACCTCCGTCTAAACAGTCCCGGATAGCCTCGGTCATCTCCACCAGGGCCGTCTCGGTGCTGTAAGCAGCCCTGAAGCCCGATTGGGCGGGATGGAGGGCGTTAGAGGTTTCAACAAAGCTCTCCAATTGTTGAAGTACTACCTTCTCACAAATTTTAGTAAGTGCCGGTAGAAGGGAAATCGGGCGATAATTCCCGGGAGTCGCCACGTCCAGTCCAGGTTTCTTCAAGAGTGGCAGAAGTTTGGCCCGTTTCCAGACAGGAGGAACCTCGCCCGCAACCAGGGAGAGGTTCACTATCCGCGTGGTCTCAGCACAGACTGTATCCGCCACTTTCGAAAGCACCCGGGCCGGACACGGGTCAGTTGGAGAGCCAGATTTTAGGGACTGAAGGAGGGGGAGAACAGCATCCTCCGCAATCTGCACAAAGTTAGTAAGTTGCTGTCCAGAGCATGGGCAGAAAGAGGGGTGTGGGCCATCTGCAGAGCTGTCACTGGGAAGAGCAGCTAAAAGGTCCTGCTGGATCCTTGCTATTTTAGTAGAAAAAAAAGTTGACAGCTCTTCGCACCATTGCGCCGAGGGCAAAAGGGAAACAGCCTCAGCGACAGGTGCAACAAAGCTTTTAACAATGGCAAAGATCTCCCTGCCATTGTTATCTGCCTTGGCAATTCGCCCCGCATAATAGTTCCCCTTAGCTACCTTGATGGCTGCATAATAATCTTTTTGGGCAAGCCGTAGGGCGGATTTAGCCTCAGAGCTATATGCACGTCTCCACGCTCGTTCAAATTTTTTGCACCCCAGCTTCATTTCCCTCAGTTCAGGGGAGAACCAAGGTTGAGAAGGAGCGCGTCTAGCTCTGGCCAGCGTGGTTTGCTTAGTGGAGACAGCAGCCGCCTGCCGTATCCACTCATTAAACTCACCAACCGCATCGTCCAAAATTGTCCTAGAATTTGGACGGGTTTTAGACAGAGCCTGTCTGAACACAGGTAGGTTAATTTTTTGGGAATAACATATAAGAGGTGGAGGACTAGACTCCTCCATCTCCCACATAAACCTAACCAGATCATGGTCGGACCAGGTTGTTTTTTCAGTGACCACAGACTGAATAGGGAAATTGGAGCACACCAGATCAAGCAGATGACCACCCTAATGCGTCGGAGCGGTCACCCATTGTTTAAGCTGAGCGAGCTCGAAAATTTCACCAAGCCTGCGGGCATCAGGCGAGTCAGGAACATCCATATGAATATTTAGGTCGCCGACCAAAAGAAACTTAGGAAAGCCTAAGGCCCGCGGCACTATATATTCTGCTAGGGAGTCCAGGAAGTGAGTGGCCTGACCCGGGGGCCTGTAGATCAAGGATCCGCCCAAGGTAAAATGGGGGGAAGTTACGATAGAGAAGTGAAGAACCTCACCCCCTGCACCCACAACCGGAGGCTCAGAGGCAAAGCTCCACCCACAGCAATCCCCATGGAACACTCCTTTCACACAAAGTGCTGCGTGTAAAGGGGCCATATTTACAAGAACAGGAAAAGCAACAGAGGTTGGCTTTACCTGTCCTTGTAAATATGGGGCAGGAAAATGTGCCGCTGCTGCGTCACAAAAGGTAACGCACCTGCGACACATGGGGCTTGTAAATAAGCCCCACAGTGTTTTTTTGTTCTATTATTAAACCAGCACTACAAGAAAAAAACTGGACTGGAGTAGCTCATAACGCTTGGACCTGGGAAACCTGGCAGCTATGATACTGTTAACCCAACCAAACATCCGCAGACCACAAGTAATGAAAACCGAAAGCATTAAAAGGGGGAAGACACCTATCAGCTGTAGATCCGTCAAAATATGTGTGTCAAATGCATGTGGAGAAAGGGAATTCAAGCGTTAGAATGGGTCTGTAATTCCATATCTGGCCCCCAATTTTAATCGTATATCCAAAATATGAGAACATACGCAAAGCAGGCCAACAGAAAAACATAAATGAGCCAGGTATGAATAGTGAGATAGAATGGAAAACGATTACAAAATAAAATATAGTAGTGTTAAAATCACTATGAGCATGAATAAAATTCACGTACAGGAAAATAAAACAGAAAACTGTTTGAGTTGTAAAACAATAGAAAGCAGTTAAATAACAAAATGAAGAGTGAAACTAAATAATATGCTTGCCACGTACATAGTTGAACATTATTGAGTAAGTAGATGCAGGTAAGGAGATACTATAAATCGGTATATCCCAAATCACTATTGTTATTCATACGCTCAAAATCAAAAGTGTAATATATTAGCGGGATAAGGGTAGTACAAGAAAACATTTTGAAGAATGGATGCTGGTAACGTCATAAACCATGCATTCAAATGGCACGGGAAAGGAAAAAAGAGATAGAAATATTTCTTTGTACACCAACAGCTGAAATGCATTATTTAATATAAGAGCAGCAACTATGTTAACATATTGTTTCGGATCTCATGAAAGCATTAATAACATTGGAACAAGAATCATATATTCAGTGGGAACCATAACTCAGCTTCACACGATCAAATTTATTTTGCATGACGCATAGCCGGGGGAGCTTATGCGACACAGTCTTAAAAGCATGAATGCGCTCACAATAGAGGAAAGTGCCAAATCTATGGAACCTTGCTTTTTTCTCTAACGACGTCAGAGCCATGATATATCAATGCAATTGTGGGAAGAAAGAAGTAATGTATTTCTTCTTTCAGTATTTACATTCTTAAAATGCTCTGCACAATTCTTCTTCAAGAGTAGCGTCACTGACATATGTAAGGGCGGCCGCATGTTTAATCAGATTAAAACGAAACGCGTTACATATTAACAATCTATACAACTACACTTCTATATTTTAACTTAAGAAACTGCATTTGAAGGGATGCTACCATTCAAATGTAATCCCTTAAAACTCATGAATTCCGGTATGTTACAAGAACCATAACTAGCTCCCCCGGTGATGTCAATGGTGACGTCGAATATGTTGTTATGAGTGATGTCACTCAATATGTGGTTTGAGATGTCATCGCTGACGTCGTTTGTTATTGTTCTCGAAGTGTACCAGAACTAGCAAATTTCAGAGGTCCTAATGGTATTACAATCATACCACAACATCCCTTTAACTGTGTTTTCTCAAAGAATTTCTTAATTCTCTTGCCATGGAAAGGGAATAATGAACACACTGCACTAAGCATACTTTTAACTGAGATGATATTTAAATGGCTCTGTTGACATAGGATGGTTGGCATGAAATCGATATTTACAACCAACTGTGAAATATTTTCCACATTTCATGGTCAATATGAGATAAAAGTTTTTAAACCACTCTGTTTTATGCAGTAAAATACCCAAAAATGTAGCATGTACGCAGATCTATCCACCCATCCATCCGCCTGCCTGCCTGTCTGTCTATCTATCTAGAAAATCTATCTATCTATCTATCTATCTATCTATCTATCTATCTATCTATCTATCTATCTATCTATCTATCTATCTATCTATCTATCTATCTATCTATCTATCTATCTATCTATCTATCTATCTATCTATCTATCTATCTATCCATCCATCCATCCATCCATCCATCCATCCATCCATCCATCCATCCATCCATCCATCTATCTATCTATCTATCTAGTGTTACTTGGTACCTCATTGATCTTCACTTGTGTGGCACATAAGGAATAACTTTGCTGTATATTTGAAATATTGTAAGTCACCAAGGATCTCCCTTCTAGGGTGCCAATTACGATGTCGTTCGGAAACTGTTCTGACCGAATCAGTCTTGGAATTGGGTTCCGACCGAATTGGGTTCTGCAAGTCCGACCGACTGATTACGATGCTTCCCAACAGTGTCCGGTCGGACTCGCATTGAATTCAATGGGAGCCTGTGTTCAGAATGAGAACACAGGCTCCCATTGACAAAGGGGTGGTTGGGGAAAATCTTGCACCCAGTGGTGAATACCCCATGGCGCCTGCCACATTGTGAATGGATGGAAAGAGGGGTCCTTGGGTACCCCCACGGGCCCCAACCGGACGCCTCCGGGTGAAGTGGGGCCTGCAACGAGCCCCCAAAGACAGATTCCAACAGCTGTTTCATGTCAGACAGACCGAATCGGAATGAATGTCTGAATCTTATTTTATTTTATTTTATTTTAATGTTTTATAGAGCGCGAACTTGACCCGTGAGGGTATCCGAGCGCTTTACAGGTTCATAGAGTAATACAGAAAGGACGGTTATCACATGGGAAAAAACAATACATCAGAGGGTTATACAGAATCAAGGGTCAAATGGTAGGCAGGGAGTCAAAAGGGGGATGTGCAAAGGAGGGAGGGGGCGAAAGCTGTACATAGGAACAATTTACAGAATAGAAGGTCCTACATTAGGGAGGATGTTGCAGGGGTGCTTTACGTTAAGAGACTGAAAAGAAAAGAATACTATACCACAGTGTACTATACAGAATAAAGGATCATACAATAGACAGGATATCACAAGGGTACTAAGTCTCTCGGTGGCTGTGGAGCGGGTTAGACAAGGAATTTACCCATGAGGAAGGATTTAGCCTCTTTTTTAAAGTGTGCCAGGGAGTGGATACTTCTGATGTCAGGCGGGAAGGCGTTCCATATTCTTGGAGTGGTCCCGGTGAAAGCCCGGTTGTAGTTTTTTTTTCTTCTTAAAGCGTGCAGGCCGGAGTAGTAAGGTTTTTGCTGATCGTGAGTTTCTGCTCCCTCCGGATATCACAAGCTTCTGTGCTAGATACGCCGGGGAGTTGGAGTGTAAGGCCTTGTGCGTGATGCATGCCATCTTGAAGTGAATCCTCGCCTCTAGGGGAAGCCAGTTCAACGCTTTCAGGCAAGGGGTGATGTGATCGAATTTTCTAGAGCCAGTAAGTAGTCTGGCGGCTGCATTGAGGCAGGCTTTTAAGGGTGTCAGAGTGACCTTGGGTAAACCGGAGAGGGTGGAGCAACCATATTCCAGCCGAGAGATAACTAACGATTGGACTGCTAGTTTTAGGTCGTGAGCTGCTAGAGACGGTTTCAGTTTCCATAGGTAGCTCAGGTGGAATCTGGCAGATTTGGCCATTGAGTTGATGTGGTTTCTCATGTTTAGGTTGTAATCCAAGGTGATACCCAGTGATTTGGCAGAGTCCACAATGGTTGGGGAACAGTTTAAGGCTGTGATAGCTTTGATCCAGGTCTATATCTCAGAGCTGCTCTTGGGCGGAGAGATGAGAAGGAACTCCGTTTTATTAGCATTGAGTTTGAGTTGGTTTGAAGCGAGCCATCAGACGGTCAGCTTCGGGGCCTTATTAAGGGTGAGGATCACTGCAAGGGATGAGATTTTTATGTAGATCTGAGTATCATCAGCGTACATATGGAAGGAGATATTTTCAGCGCGAAGGATTTCGGCAAGGAGTTCCAAATAGAGATAAAAAAGTGTGGGGGACAACGTTGAACCTTGAGGGACTCCCGACGAAGGGCAAGATGGCGGTCTAAGCGTTAGACCGATTACAGCACTCTACTGAGCTCCGATGGATTTTTGAATGACCGAATGACTTTTTGAATAGAATCGGCTTCTGAAAACTGAGGATTAAACTACGAGATACGGAGAGTGATGGGGGAAATCCTCTGGCCGGGTTCTTGCTAAAATGAACAAACACGCTGATTTACTGTTTTGCTGAAACACTGACTGCGAGTGATTACGGCTTCTCGGCTCCGAGGCTCTATGGTATAAACCCGCACATGTTCCACGAGGACTGGTACAATGATATATTGCTACAATGCAAGGAAAAATCAACAACAACGTTTAAACTTACTCACGCCTGTTTGGTGGTCTCCGGCTTCTTCACACGGCGTTTCCGAGGGTTCTGGATCGACGCTATCAGTGGTGCTTCAGGGGGTGTGCCAGACGCTGCAATCTTCACGGCAAAACGCCAGTTCTACGGTGTGTGGCTTTGTCTGGCGAGCGCGTCAGTGTGTGAGGGGAAGAACACCGAGGGAGACAAAAACAGCAGCAATGCCGTCGAAAAGCGCCTCAGCTGCTGCAACCAGAGCCAGGATCGCGAAGGCAGCAAGCGTGCTTCGTAAGGAAGCAGAAAGACAACAACGAGAAGGCTTATTGGACGGGGAAGACTCTGATCACTTACAGGTAAAAACAGCGTCTGTAAGAGCAAAGAAGCAAGCGACTGTGTCCCCAGTCAGCACCTCAAGGCAAGAAATCCTAGCATCACGCAGAAATTTAAGTAATACAGGAGGGAGGACTGTGCTTGATTTACTGCTAAAAAAAACACAGATTCAAACTAGTTCACAGACTGAGGTTGAGATTGTGTCTACCCCACCAATGAATGACGAGCAGAATAGCTTAACCACTTTACAATCAAATAACACTCAAGATTTAGGGGAAGGGTTCTCTGGCCCATCAAATGCTCCTGCCACCTCTTTGTCTGCAGCTAGTACGGAAGACCTGAGCGCTATTAATGTTAATAATCCTACGGCTATCGAGATTTCCAATTCCGGGCAAACTGATGCATCAATAGTGGGAGCAGGGAATGGCGAGAAACAAACTGAGGAGGGCCGCACAATGTCATTCTCGGGCCCCGGTGGCAATATTTTAGGTGTACAAAATGATCAAGCTAATCTGACTGCAGAAGCAACACTAATCACTAACCAGATTGCGTCTATAACAT